>NC_045477.1:48401936-50901936 GCF_009650955.1 Corvus moneduloides | reverse complement strand
CTTGGTGGTATTCCAAAAATCAAGCACAGCAACTATCAAAACTTTTTGCTATTTATTCGTTTTAGCAAACAAAGGAATTAGTATTCGTTGGCTACAAGCTATATAGTTCTCTTATTAATTAGTATTCTATCTTCTACTGGTTAACGTTTCTCTCGCTTCTCATGCTAATTAGTCTGCATGCTCAGAATTTCTCTTCTTTTGAGTTGGTGGGTTTCTTGGGTGGTCAGCAATCAGCTTTGACAGAATTATCTTTTATCTAGTCGGAGCTGATTTCAGCACAACTGCTGAGAGGGCTTTGTTAGTTTCTTCCTTATCTTGGGAGTTCTGCCAAATGTCCTTGTGGTCCATAAATTCTGTTTTCTTTGTGCCCCCTATCAGTGGGCATCCTTTTCCCCGAGCTTTTTTAACCTCACCCTAGGTCTGAGATAATTGCCAAGCCCTAAAACTTCCCAAGGCAATTCTACCATCAAGTAACTTGTATTTCTAGCACCTGCACATCACTTCAAGCTTGTTAGCAGCTCTCTGTTTCATGGATTAAATCTCTCTCCTTGTCAATTAGTATACAAAGACAGAACATCAAACATTCTTTCTTAAGAAAATTTTACATATTCCATATTTTGTAACACTTTCCTTTCGCTCAGGGCTTGAATGACATATTTCCTAGCAATTTCATTCATATTGTGACCAATTTTGAATCCACCAGTGCCAAAAATAGAAAGTTTCTGTATAAGTCGTGTGATTTAACCAGTTATGAAATACCATTGCTGGGCCTTATCTTCTTACAAGGAATAACTTGGAGTCCTTGCTCCTAAGCCAAATAATTTGCCAAGTTTGTTCCAGCTCTTCTTATATCTGGCTGAGTACACTACTGTGCATCAGTCTCATGTAGCTATGGATATGGAAAGAGCACATGCAGGTTAGGGAACTGGGAAGAACTGCTGGTGGTAGCAGTGTGGCTGAATCGGCATGCAAAGTTCCCCTCACCCCCAGATGTTTCAAGTGAACATACAAATACTGTAAATACAGCATCTGAATGCTTTATGGCCTTGAACTCCAATGTCATGAGGAGTGGAGGATATAGTGTAATATAATTGAAATAAGAACTTTCCTGAGCATTTACTGATTTGCAAGTTTAGAAGTATAGAAATACCGTATATTCTAACTTGAGAAATTTTAAAATGCAAATCAGAAGAAAATAGAAATGTCAGCAAAGAATAATTTGGGAACTTGTACACAGTCCCCAGTACCTACTCCTTTTTAAGCACAACTTTTAAACAATTAAATAGATAACAAATGTCGGACCAGAACCTCTGTGTACTGATGGATATGTTCAAACAGCATACATCAAATTCTTCTTACATGTATCTAACCATATCAATACCCTTTAAATAATGTCATTTTCCACTCTTTGTATAGATCTGGATTTCATAAGCATCATTCAGTGTTAACCTGCTGTTACTTCTGCTTTTTGAGGCAAGTGAATTTTATGGAGCCACACAAAATCAATTCACCTGAAGGCAGAAATGCATACATGGTTGTCGTGCCCTGTTTCACGTGTCCCTTTTGTCAGCTCAAGGAATGTTAATGATTTAAATAAAAATTGTTTGTCACAAATTATTTAAGATATTCTTTTCTTCACATACAGATTATTACCAGTGAATGGTGTGAGTGGTATTACGTCCACCATTTAGCACTTCCCTCTAGCAGGCTACATGACTCAAGTGACAGTATAGGACCTGCCCAGTCTGTAAATGCAACACCAGTGCCTCCTGCTCTCAGCTACACGAGTTAAAACAGATCCTATTTTTGGTTACACTTATGCACCTTTGGAATTTCTACATTGCTAGGACTGTGTTCTGTGTGAACAGAAATGATACTGTAAAGACTGAATCTGATCTCTCCCAGATTTACTTTTTTTAATAAAGTGGTAGCTCAGCTCATGTGCTTGACCATATAACTGATCCTCTGAAAGCTTTATAATTGTAATCAAGGATATACTATCCCACAGCCCTAGAAAGAGGTAAGTAAGGATTGCAAAAGTCAACTATTGGTCAGTACAGGTTTCCAGATATAATACTAACCAGGATAGCTTTACTGTCTCTCAGATGAAAAGAATTAACCTAGTAACCTCTAGATGGCTGACTTTTTAAAGCAAACCTCACTGGTCGGTCACAAAACTATTTATGTGAAAGACTGGAACATTTTCTGCACAGAAGGTCCTGACAAAATTGATTGTGCACTTTTTCATTCACAGAAAAGGCTTATTATCTCTAGGATTTCTAAATAGTTTAAAAATCTGTGACTTTGTAGTTGCAGATATTAGTAATGTATGAATCTCAGCACTTTCCTTCTATTTATTTCAGAAGGGCCTCTATACTCGAGGATGGGAAGTGATTAAAGGATTTATTCACTCTAGGCTGATAGACCAGCTCCTCTAACTCTTTTACAGGTACATCTGTAAAACAACCAACCAAACAAAAAACCCCAACCAAATACCTATACAAGCTAACAACTAATCTCAGAAAAAGAGAAAAGGAAAGAAAATAAGTAAAAGAAAAATTCATGGGTTTGTGCATACTAGACAAGAAGAAACATGTAGGACCATCTCTTTGATAAATTAAAACAGCTTTTAAGTTTTTCTCTAATGCTGGGACAATGGGAGTTTTTAAGACTCTGCCAGTAATATACTGCATAAAGACACAGAACAGTCACAATCTTCTTCTGTCCTGGTTAGAGCCAAGTTCTGCTCTTACACACATAAAGTTCAGACCCTTTAAACCTCTTTTCTAGAGGCTGCACTTCCAGTGAAGCTGTCTCTGGTGTCATTTTTCCTTAGATAAGTTATATTTCTTACAGCCTTGATGTTGTTATTTTCAGCCTTATTTTCAAATCTGAGATCTCTGTGTCTTACATCACCATCCTTACTGGTATACAATTGAAATAACTCCTTTGAACATGAGATCGAAGGTAAGAAATGTTCCTGTGATGGTCCCCTGTGATGTCCAGGAATCATATAACATGCAAAAAAAGCAGGGAAAAACTCAAGAAAGCTCCTCAGAAGATTATATTTCCTCCTGTCATACACAGTGTACTTCTTTTTTAATCCATGGAGACTGTGATTCAGGAATAATTTTTACGGTATATTTCTTTTGCATGAAGTGCTTTATTCTACTGTCTTACCAAAATTTTCAGATGGTGAACCAAAAATAACATTCCCAAATAGGAACCTGTTGGCTGACTGATTTAAGTAACTGTCCAGTGTGTGTTCATCTATGGGAGGTCTAATGTCTCTACTGGATGGATGGATCTGAGGTCATGAGAAGGTCACATTGGTGAACTAGATTTGGCAATTCCTAACAAAGTGCTATCACTCTCTTCAGGTAAAAGCCGTGTTGACCATCTACATTATAAGAGTAACCAAACTTTCCATACGAACTGGATCCTGGCAACTCCACTAAGTTCTGCTTCCATTCCTACAAATTTACTAAAACCACAAACTTGGGCCACATTAAAACTGGACAGGTCTCTAGACTACTAAAATGTGATTTTCCAATTATTGATGTGGGCATGGTCGTCCCCCTGGAAAACACTATTCAGTACCAACACAAAACCTACTGTAAATAGCTTTTGGATTTAGAGAGGAAGAAGTTGTTTTGTTTTTTATGTAATACTTTAGTTACATTTTTATTTAAATCCGCTTTTTAAAACTACTGTTAAAACCAAAATCCAGACAGGGTGGCAGATGCCAATGCTCTTTCCATCACAGCAAGACATGATATAGTATTCCTTCTAGATTTACTTGCCCTTCTGTTTGTCATTCAATGCTCCTCTTGTCATGGATGTCAAGGGAAGTTTTGCCATCTAATTCATCTGTGACATTTGGAAATTGTCCAACAATGAACTGCCTAGAAAACTGTTGCATACTAGGAAGGCATCATTTGTTCTTTCTTCCTTTTCTGAGAACTGTTTCTGTTGCTCTTCTCTCAGGACGGATGGGACAGCATTTCAGCATTTGTGAGGAAGGAAATTATGGCTTTCTTAGAATAGCTCTTCTAAGAGGTTTTTTTATCTATAGTAGGAGGGGGTTCACATCTAATCTGAACTATTTCAGTGTCATCCTACAATTTACAGTTGAAATGGTACTTCCTGTCTTCTTAAGCTTCAGTTCTTGCAGTTTATTCAGTACTGTCTCTGATTCCTCATTTCCCAATGGATTTGTCCCTGAGATGAGCATAATAAGTAGAAGTACTCCTTGAGTTCTATGTTGGTATCTGCTGTAATTAGTGGGTAGGAGGTGACCTTGTAACTTACAAACCACAGCCATGTCAAAGGTTTATTTCAGAAAGGAAAGATGAAAAGAGTAAGGCAGACAATGGCTGGAGTTCTGTTTTAGGCAATTCTGAAGCATGGAGAGAAATCTTCTTCTGTACTGGGAAGTGAAAGAGGGTCAGAAAATGAGCTTGAGTGCTGCAAACTGTGAATATCAACATTTCTTAATTATTAACATGGTCCTTGATCTCTTTTGGACTGTTCAGATGAGTTCTCAGTAATTCCAATGCCAGCAAAACAAGCAGGCTTACTTCCCTTTTACCTGTACTGGTGTAAGTGAAACTCCTTCCATCATTGTAAAAGTACAGCAAATCCAATTACTTTTTTTTTTCTTCTTACGTGTTGAGAAGATCTTGGTTCTCCTGGATAAGACTTAGCTGAAATAAGAAATAACTGAGAATTCCTAAGTTTTAGTAAAAAAGATCTTGATTTCTCTCCAGCTGATCTCGTCTTTAATTTAAGAAAATATGCCTTCAGGGGATTATGTTTTGTTTTGGTTTTGGTTTTGGTTGGTTGGGTTTTTTTTTGTTATTGGCATATTATGAGGTAGGTGTATGTATGCATTGACTTGCTCCATGTTCCGTGCAGTATAGATTGATGTGTAGCAGGAAGCTTTCCCGCTTTCTGGTCATACTTGCAATTATTCCTTAGAAGAATAAATTTTTCCCCTTAAAATATTCCCCCATGTTTATAAATCATGTTCTTTTTAATCATCTATATTCATCTACATCTGGAAAAATTGAACACAGAATGTTCTTTTACAGTCATAGTGGGAATTTTATATGCCAAAATGTCCATCAGCAATGCTTTCTAAAGTTCTGATAAAAAAAAAAAATAGTGCTGTCTTATAACAAAGGAATGGCTTTCAAATATTTCTAGTAAATTCTGCAGTATTTTGATAGATTTATACATTTGTTGTGTCCTAATTATGTATTTACTATAGTTTTTCAGGTTGCATTTAAACTGATTAACCTAAATCAGCAGTACAGAATAATACAGCCTTGCCTCTACAGATACAGTAGAATTAATAATAATTCTTTCCTTTATCTTTTTTCAGCTAGTGCATCTTGATTAGACTTGTCTGTGGTAAAATGGAGTTCTTCATGTTCATTAAGTGCTGAAACCCCTTCTGATATGAAAGGAAACCTCCTCTAGTGAAGATTACTTACTGTGCTGGGTCTGTAAGAACACGTGGCATGGACACATGAATGTAAACTGCCTTCGAGCAAGCATGGGGTGGCTTATAGTAATAAAAGTGAATTGAAGTTTTAGAGAAGGAGGATCTACACTGGTGTAGAGAGGAAAATATTTGTGCTCTTCCTTACTAAATACAATTTTCTATATTTAACACAACCACCAGACCTGATGTTCACGTGACTATCTAACTTACATAGGCATCCAATGAGAGAATGGGAGCCCTTATGTCATCATTCATTTGATCTTTTTCAGATATTACCATCAAGTTTGAAATGGTTTTGGACCTATATGTCAAAAGGCTCTTTCCCCAAACACAATGGAACACACAGGAAGAGTGACAGGCAGAGGAGCCCCAGTATCCTAAACGGAGAAAATGAAACACTCTGATCTGGCTCATTCCAGGGCTGTCTCAAAGCATCAGCCAGATTGTCCAGAGGTGACATCGATCAGTGGGTCAATAAGAGACTCTACCTCAATCACCTTTATACACTGAGGGGGGTTACTGCCTGCAGGGGTCAGGAACACATTGTGGGGTGCAAGGGAAAATTGTCTTGGATTTGTACACAATTTTGTATGAGGGGTACTTAGGGAACAACAGGAGGTGGGGAAAGAAGGGGATCAATGTGATTTGGGGAGGTATCAGAGTGGTACAATAGAAAGAATAAGGAAATAAATGTGTAGGTCACATGCACAGGGGTTGCTGACTGGTACACTTGCCCCGCCACGTGCAAATTCTGTCTGATCATGACTGTATGTCCTGTTTCCTCATTTAACTCCATTTCTATCTATTTCTTCTGGTCAAGATGGCTCTGTGTGCATGTATGTATGGAGGTTTGAGTGCCAACAACTGGAAGAGGGACAAAAAGTCACTTGTGGAGAGGCCGCATGCCTCTGGTGTCAGCAGTGGGGGAGGACAGAGTGTACAATGTGTGGGTGTGTCAGTGTGTGTAGGCCCTAGTGAACATCAAGGTAGCGTACAAGAGAGTACAAGAAGAATCTTGAAAGCCACATACCAAGGCAATCAGAAATGTACAGGAGAGTCAAAGCAGACTGGAAGAATCAGAGGTCCTTGCTTCTGGAGTCACTGGGGTCTGGATGTTGGCTGAGGGAAAAAAGATCAGGGCACTGGTGCTGTTTGTGTTGTGTGGGTTTGTAGGTTCCGTCTCTGCTGATTTATGTGGCTTCCCACGAATTTAAGCACACCTATTGTGTGCACATGCACAGCTTTTCTTCTGGCTGGACACAGGGACATGGAGCTGCAGCAGCCTCGCCTCTATCAGGCTACGGGTTTTGGTGGCTCCTAACACTCTAGAAGTGCTGGTTGTGTGCTTTGACCAGAGAGGGTCTAACTCAGCATTTCACACTAAGTCATCTGTGTAACAAATATCTACATGTGGTCAGAGAAATCCCTTTCTGGGAACCTGAATGAATGATCAGGAAGTGCATGGCGCTGCCTATGTACAGGAGACAATTGCCTTTTGCTACTTCTCACATAACCTAAAGGAGAAACTGCCTGAAGAGTCTGAAACATGCCACAGTGTGCAAGCACACCTCTTCTGAAATCAGCAGCGCACCTGCTTTGGCAGAGAGCGACTGGGGAGAGATGGCCACATCAGTAATGCACAGGCTGGCAACAGAGGTTATGTAATATATTGTTCTCAACTCCAATGAAGAGTATTTTTGAATTAAAGTGAAGGCTTGCAAAGGCTTCCAGGCTGAAGTGCCATTTCTACATGCACAAAAAGTTCTCACCCCATGAGATGTATCTGTAGTTTTTTATGCAAAATGCCATGAAAAATTAAGAAGGGCAGAAAATGTGTAGTCCCTAGGATCCCTTCCAGAATGTGTGCTTTATTATTTCCATAGGCCAAAACACATTACCTTTCTGATCTAAGCCTTGCTGATTTTGCTTCAGGCTGTTAACTCTCAAGTCCCCTGAACATCAGAAAGTTCTGGCCATTACATCACACAAATGGAACCCGTTTATTTTTAAAAGCTTGGGGCTGGATGCTGGGCTCCCCCACAGTGAATTTGTGATACTCCTCTACAGTGAGACGGCTAAGTTTGGTTTAAAATAATGTAAATGGAAGTAGAAACTATTGCATAGGTTTTAATTTACAGAACTGAAAATTGTAAATCCATATCTGTTTTCTATTAATTCTGTTTTTTCCCAGACATGTGACAAACCTATAATTAGAGCATAGAATAATCATAAAAAGATTACTGTTGTCACCTGATTGTATAGAAACACTCCCACTACAGTCAGAAAGAAAAAACATTTTACTATGTAACTCATAAAAAATACCCTGGTTTGCAGGGGAAGGGAAAGTGTTTTGCAATGGGATTTTTGGGGTTGTTTTTGGAAAAATGCTCTATATTGTAAGTAAACAATTTATAACACGTATTTTCCTTCTTGAACACTAAATATCTGTCATATAATGGAAAATCTTGTAGCAAAATTAACTTGTATCCTGACCTTTCACTTTTAGTTTTTTTCTCTTCTGCTTGACCTACTCACAGTCTCGGATCACTGTATGAATATATATAATTCTTAAAATCCCTTGACATTACAGCCCTGTTCACTAATTTTTTCTTTTTTGCATGAATAACTCATGGGCCTGTCTAGGCCTTCACCTTGCAAACAAAAAAATCTATTAAAAAAAAACTACAAAAAATCTGGCATTTAAAATGTTCACTAGTTACAGAATAGTTAAAAGAATAGGTAAGAGAAAAAATAAGATTTGTCAGATGAGAGTTTTTATAAGACCGAGAAGAAAAAGGAAAATTAATAAGAAGGGCATGTTATTACAGCACTCTATTGAGTGAATTTTGAAACAGGATATGCACCAAGTATGTATTTAAAAACTGACTTTGCCTTGGATCTTTGTGTTGTTCTGACTGATCATGTTCTTCTTTACCCATCTCCTTGTCTTACTCTGAAAAATTCCTTCTCTGTGTTAGGGGGATATTTTTCAAGATATCAGGAAGTGTTCTATACATGAAGAATAGCCTATGCTCAAATGCCTTATATGTTTCTGGAAATTATTTGCTACCATACCATATTTGCTTACCTAGAAACTGTACTCTTCCCTCTAGCTAGATTTCTTCCCTCCACCCTGTTCTTTGTTTTCCTTTCAAACACAAAGGTCATGCCAAAAGGATAAATTGACAATAATTTGGTTTTGTTGCTGGCAGAGGACATGGCCATTTTTTTTTTATTTTGCATACATCAGTATATGGTACAGATACTGCATGTGGCACTCTGTGTTTCTTCTACAGTTTCTTCAAGGCAACAGGACATGAATTCCATTTTCTGGCTTTTCTGACATTCTCTGTGTGATGCTGTCTGAGCAGTAATGCAGAGAAATAAAGAAACAGAAAGCAGTCCTATAATTTGAATATGCAGATAGCTAATGATATCACAAATCATATATTGTCCAGATATTTTGATACCTAAGAAGTCTACTGCCTAAATTTCTGAACATAAGCAGGCAATTTCTGAAATTTAATTGGTATACAAATGCATGTTGTCCATATGATTTCATTAAGCTTGTCACAAGTAAATTGAGATAGAAAATACTTGTTTAGGCAAATACATTTAAATTTAAACCTTATTTGCTGATGCCTATGGGAATTATGAAAGTGAAGGGCTACAAAGACATAGTGAAATGCAGGAAGTAATTGGTGGCATCAAAGCAAAACCTTCTGGAACCTTCAAATTGGTTTCAGATGCGTGTCCAGCTCTGCGAGAGTTTTATAACTCATTCTCAAGAGAGAATGTCAAGCTTTTGGACTCAAAGATAATGACATGACAGCCCATAACCTCTTCTTCTGAAATATTCTGCCCTTTCATTAAAAGGAAACTCCTGAAGGTGGAGAAGAATACAGGAAGAGAGACAAATGGGAGGTGAAGAAAGATGTCATATGAAAGAGAATCAAATTTCTTTATTTGATTTTAGGAAGTGTCACACTCCATATTTCTGATTATTCTCTGTTCAAAGAGCTCAGTGCAGTTTGTACCACTGGAAACATTTTTCTTTTAATAACGAAATTAAAACCAGAAGAAAGGCAAAAATATATACCAGGGAAGATGTCCATTATTTTCCTGACTCCTTTCTTTTCTTACTCTTCTTTCTAGTCCACCAAAGTTCAAGAACTACTGAATAAAAAAGCAGGTGGTCAGTAAGTGTTGTTTGCTTATTTTCTTTCTTGAGCAAGTTGGGATTGGGAGTTAAACTACAGAGCTTTCTGTTCCCATCTGCTCTGCAACTGGAGTTTCATCTAGGAAGAAATAGAAGGGAGACAAGCATAGTGCCAGTAATAGTTCAGATGGATATCAGAAGAATGTTTGTAGCCCATTGTGGCTTCTCCTTGTTTAATAAAAACATTTAGATCTCTATGTACAACAGACCTCCCAAGATGTGAGTGTTTCCTTTTCTAAATGTGGAATACATCATGACTCTTTCGAGATATCTGCATCTCTGGAAGTGCAGGGAGATGTGTGAATGTCTTTGAACGCAACGGACAATAAGACATCATCAGTAGTCATAAAAAAAAAAAAAAAAGGACATTAGGAAGGTTGTTGATGAAGCCTATATTTAGCTGTGAGGATATAATCTCTTCAGGCTCCTTCCGTAGTCCAGAGGAAGATTTCTCCCAGGGACAATTCAGAGTGGGAGCCCAACTCATTGTTCTGTGAGCAGCCTCCTGGAGCAGCCCCAGGCAATCACTAAAGGCCAAGTCAGAGAAGAGCTGCATCCTGTGGCTGCTTTTTCTTGTGGGACTCAGATCTTTAATGTGTGGGCAGGTCCCCATCCCTCTGCTGCACTGAAAGGGACTATCAAAGAGCTTCATGTTATAATTTTCTCTGTCAATAGAACTGTAATCTATTTATCACTTCTTCAAATATAACATAATTTGTTAATATAAATACAGTCTTTAAAAGGATTACATGTTAATTTTACTATATAATGCAGGAAATTCTAAAAATTAAATGTACTTTCAAACCTTCCTTTATAACCTTGAGTTTTGAACGATGACTAGGATTTCATTCTAATTCCTTTCCTAGGACTAATCCACTCATGTTTTGAATTATCAGTACCCACATACCTTGTTTCTCTTTGCATGAAGACTAAGTTCAGATTAATACAGCTCTCTTTCCTTTTCCACATGAGACATGAAATTCTTAAATTTCCTTTATTCATTTTCAAACTGTTCAGGTTTGGGGGGTTTTCCACCATGGTTATAATAAATCAGAAGGAAGACTGCATTTAACCAGAATACAGAGTGCTGTGATAGCAAGGATGATGGTTAGAAATTATAAGCTGTATTTTGGCCATATGTCCTAACTGGAAAATATGATTCCTGTTGAACTCTGAACCTGACAGCTGCCTTGTCCTAAAGAGGTGAGAACCCCCCAATTTAGTAATGGGGCCCTTCAGATTTTATTAGTTTTGCAGTGTTAGTGCTTGATTATGCCCATTTCTGGCTGACTAATCTAAAGAAATCACCTTTTCCCTTGGTCTGCAACTGTCTCATCTGTTTGTTGGTAGCTCCTGCTGTCATCTGCTGTTTCCTCAGAGCCCTTCATGAAATCATTGCCATCAAAATGAGGACACTTATCAAACAACTATTTTAACTGCCCACCTCAATCGGACAGAGATGAGTCAGAGTCCTCATGTGCACAACAACATTTCACCAGATCTGAGTGAGCAAAGGACTCCAGAGGAAAAGCAGTAGGGGTAATTTCTTCAGCCAGCCAAGAGGAAATGTGATTCTTGTCTCATTCTGTGGTTGTATGCAAGCAAGCCCATGCAGGTACCCCCCAGAGCCCTAGGACAAGACTACACTTAAGAAAGAAGAGTTTCACTTTCAGGTTGACAGTGTTCTATCTTCAGAGGATGCTAGGCAAACGGCTGGAGTTTCAGTGCGTCTAGATCTAAAACATATATTTAGACCAAAATGGCTTGAAAAGGCAGGATTTGTCAGCTGTGCCCACTTGCATCAGCCCAGGCAGCAATAAGGCATGAGTTGCATGTTTCTTGTAATCTGGCTAGAACATCTAGTGTGGGAACCCAGAGTGCAGAGAATATTTCTCTGCCTGTTTTGAAGAGTTTTACCCCCCTGAACAACACTGGTTTTGACCTCTGTCCGTGGAAAAAACTGCCTACTCTTAGAGAAGAACTAGAAACTACACAGGTGTAAATTAGGTGATAGACAGCTATGTAAGATTGTCACAGGGTGAAAAATTTAGAGGTTTTGGGTTTGTTAATGTAGTAAATAGATAAAAGCAAAAAACATCAAAATGGAGGATTGTTGTTGTTCTCCAAACCTCCTTCTTCTACTACTACTACATATTCTGCTGCAAAAGTAGTTTGGGATGATTGGACAAAGAATTCTGCAGTTCCTGGCTGTGTTAATAAATAATTGGTAGAAAAGTAAAAATAATGTACATTTTTAGTAACCATTGGTTAATTTATCTTTAAAAGGCTGTGTAAATCTTGATAATGGGGCTTTCTCCTGCATTCTCTGCTTTGTGCTATGTCTGGATCACGCTAGTGACTCTGTTTTCTCTGATAAGACTTAATAAACAACTACCAAGAAGCAGCAAAGGCTGAGAGTCCCATTTGTCTCTCGAAGTCCTGGCAAGAACTTTAAAAACTCTTTCCCATCAGGAGAGGTTTGAATACAGCACGGTTAGTGTCAATCTAGCATATCCAATAGTGCTATTATTTGGCTTAAGTTGAGGTGGTTTTCATTATTTTTTAAAGTTTGCCTCTAAAGGAATAAGCCAAATAGCTCTCTTGCCCTGTAGAAATGTGGCTGACATTTCTCAGTTTCGAGCAAGCTGGATTCACTTAGCCTCATTACTGGAGTCTCTTTAATTTACAGGGTGTGACTTGGAGCATAGTTACACTTATGGGTCAAGTTATGTCACACAGGGAAGAACATGTAGAAAGTGCTATTAAAGAGACTTAATTTTTCTGTTTAGCCACACTCCATGACTAAAGAAAATCCAAGCAACAACCTTCCCTAGTCTCTATTCCCAGACAACCCTGTTTGAGTCATAGCCTGGAATCATAACATACTGAATTACTTTCACAATTTCAATTTGATGGAATAAACCTGAAAAGTGTTTTGGTTATTCCTACAAATGTAGGAACAAGCAAATGTACATTGAAAAAGTACATTTCTGAGCTGAGACTTGGTGTAAAATTATGCTTAATTCTTATCATTAAGTACAATTTTACCAAGCAAATTAAAAGAGAGATGAAGTTAAGGACAACTGATACTGAATCAATTAGTAGAAGTTTTATATTTCAATGGCCATGTCCATAAAAATTATTGCAGTACTGGCAAACTGGAAAATGAACTGGTAACAGTGATAGGTACATTTATTATTAGCATGAGCTCATGAAAAAAATGTGAAGAACCAGCTTCTTTTCATTCTGTAAGTAGTGAATGTTCTAAGTAACACCATGAAACAATGGAGTAATGGCCAGGCATTCTGGTAACCTCTACACAGACGTTTAGCACTTGTAGGATGCTGACATGCTGCTGAGCAATCAACAGAGAAGCTGCCTAATTCTGAAGGATTTTTTTTCTTTTATTTAAAGGGATTTTCATGTAAATATTCCCTTGTGAGTGCTGAGGTATTGTGAGGATAAAAATTATAATGGCATAGACCCCTGTAGGTACTGCATATAACTGGGGCAAGACTTTGGATATCTGTGTTGGAGTGAGCACTCAGCCTGCACCTCGCCTCTGCAGGCAGCTGAAGTGACTGATTGGTTCCTGTAAGGTTCAGGGTGCCTCCTGCTCTGCCTTGGCTATGAGCATTTGCGTGTGGGCACAAGTGGGCGGGCACACAACATTGACCAAAGCCCCAGTAGGACCCAGAAACACAGGTGGGTGCTCTGGGCAGAACATACAGCAGAATTTGCAGCCTCCACTTTTAGTATCATTGCTGGCTTTTATCAGATGAAAATGCAAAAACAGCCCTGGGACCAAACTAAACTGGCAATTTATATGTTACGAGTGCCGTAACAAGCTGTTTTAGTGTCACAGCTGGTCTGGACTGTCCCTTTGTGGTTCATAAGCACCCGTGGGGTTGGCTGTACCATCAGCCATAACAGGAGGACAAAGGGTATCTCTACAGAGTTTGCCTTCAGCTGGAGTAATCTAAGAAGAGAATCAGGGTCAGACTCTACACTCGTATCTAGATCTTGCACTTTCTAAGGAAACATGCTAGCCAGAAATGTGTGATGCAAAGGGTAAAAGCCATCAGCCCAGGCATATTGCCTTCTCTGGTTGCATTTTGCAAGGAAATGAGTAAGACACAAAGAAGTTTACATTCTGGAGTGGAGCTATATAAGCTTCCACAAACAGTTAATAAAATGAATCACTGAAAATATACTGTGAGACAGACAATGCTATAAATTTGATCATTTTTTAATTTTTTTTTTTTTTTGGAGGAGGAGGAGGTCTAAGTAGCTTTTGTATTTCTTGGGTAGGTCTGTAATTGTGATAAAACAAGAAACATTGTATTTTGTTTCTGTATCACATAATCTGGAATGTCCATATCTTTTATCCACTATGTTCACTTTGGAGGTCAAGGTTACATTCCCAACCTTAGCCTTCCAGACGTAATTATCTACGAGTACCGGTGAAGCCACATCATGGGACAGGGGAGTTTTATAGCTTTTGTACAGTAAGAGGCAGATCAGTCAGGACAAATGACCTAATTACTTGTTTTGACGAGAAAAAAAAGGTTATCAAAATTAGTCTGCAGTTGTTACTATTCTGAAAAAAACTCACCCATGACTCATTCAAACCACACATGACTGCCCAAGCTGGTTGAAAGCAAGCAGAGTAACTCTGTCAGATTTGAACTTCCCCATTCAACTCAGCTGCCCTTAGTCATCTAAATTTTGGTGTGAACAACTGTTCCACTCCTCGGGCTAATAAACAAACAATAAAAAGCAGAAGCAGAGGGCAGTAGATACAGGGGCAGGGGAGAAGCTACAATTCCTTACAGCTGAGACCAAGAGCACACGGTAACAGCACTTGTCATAAATGAAAGAAGTCAGATTCAATCCCAGTAGGTCCAAAGACTATATGCACCTACAACTTAAACAGCTGCCCAGTGGAATTTGATTCCCATGCTTCTAAGTTGTAACAAAAAGACAGTATTAAATGCAAGATCTGAAGTATGCTGCTCTGTAACATCATTGCCTTAGTAATTTCATATCATTCATTTAATTGCTAATGTTCACATCTTCCTGGACTTGCTGCATACTCTGATCTTATCCAGCAGAAAGTTCAGTATTGATCCTTGATCCTTGACCTTCCATGTGCCAGACTGGACAAACCACTTATTTTCTCTATGATTCAATTCCATTTATGAAAAATTCTCCTTATGAAAAATGAAGATAATATTATTTCCATGATTTGCAAGCCATGTTGAGGCTAAATGAAGAAATGGTAGTGCATATAGTAATAAAATATGAAGGAAATTGCTTAGTTTAAGGATACTGGGAATAATATCACTTTTTGATTAAGGAAGAACTTACAGCAAAAAATACATAATGCAATTTTACCTCTAAGAATTTATGAATTTCTTTCTTCAAACAAGACTTAATGGATTTCTGCGAGATAAAACATCACTAATCCCAATTAAATCTTCACAATTGCTACTGATTCTAGGCAAGCACTCTAAAATCTGACTTGTATAAAAAACCATTTCTCTCAAAAGCCATTATTTTGTGAGAAACATTGCAAAGCTGTTTTATTTCTAGCTGAAAAATGCATTACTAAAATCTCATTTTGAGTGGACTGCATCTTAACATATTAGAAGAGGTGGTAATGCCAGCATGTGAAGTCCTTTGTGACAAAAAAAAGCCTCCAGTACATCTCAATTATAACCAGTCTGCCACTTCTGAATCTCTTATTTTGAATTGCCAGGAAAGAGGGTGTGTGTTTAATAAATACATATCACAAAAGCTTATATAATAAATGTCTACATGTACACTTATCCCAGAGAGGTAGCGCTCAGGGTTTTTTAGTTAGATCATTCTAAAAGTTGACTCAAGTGACTGTTAGTCAGTCACCGTCTATTTTTAGGTAAGATCAAGAGACATATTGTCCAGAATGATCACATTAGTGTGCTAACAGGAATACAGAAATGGAATGCCATATTATATCATCTTCTCATATTTTGTCTTTAGTATTGATGGATTTTATATTAAAATTTAGCAAACAATACAACAGTCTCCTCCCTCTAAATTTATCACATCTTCACTTGTTAATATTTGCTGTCTCTTGTCCTCTCTCAAATACATAGCATACATTTTTATATCTATATATGAAGAAAAAGTGCTTTGTTTCAACTGTCATTATTCTTCTAGTTTACATTCATTTATTTAAATTTTTAAAAATTTTCAGTCTTTCTAAATATCCAACATTGTTACACAATGGAAATAACTTTCCTATGAAATATGCTAACTATATAACATACAATTTATCTATCATTTATTTTTATTTATCTTTATTTATTATATCAGCTATAATGTGGCCAGCAGGACCAGCGCAGTGATCATCCCCCTGTACTAGACACTGGTGAGGCCACACCTCAAATCCTATGTCCACTTGTGGGCTCCTCACTACAAGAAGGACATTGAGCGGCTGGAGCGTGTCCAGAGAAGGGCAACAGAGCTGGGGAAGGGTCTGGAGCACAAGTCCTGTGAGGAACACCTGAAGGAGTTGGGGATGTTTAGCCTGGACAAAAGAGGATATGGGGGGATCTTATCACTCTCTGCAACTGCCTGGAAGGAGGGTGTAGGCAGGTGGAGGTCAGCCTCTTCTCCCATGCAACCAGCAACAGGACAAGACAAAGCCACACCAAATCATGCCAGGGAGGTTTAGATTGGAATAAGGAAAATTTCTTTGCTTAAAGAGTGGTCAGGCATTGGAACAGGCTGCCCCGGGAAGTGGCAAAGTCACCGTCCCTGGAAGCGTTCAAAAGACGTGCGAATATGGCACTCAAGGACATGGTTTAGTAATGGACTTGGCAGTGGTGGGTTGACGTTTTGACTCATTGATCTTGAAGCTCTTTTCCAACCTAAAGAATTCTATGATTCTACGATCTAAAGGAAAATCAATTTCATTTTGTATTAAATTCAGGTAAGTCTTACTATTCTTCTTTGTTTCTTTACCAAGCTTAGTTTCTACCAAATTCTGTCTCATCACTTTTTCAGCCCATTTACTGTGTGGTTCTTCATAGAGCTTCAACATCCAGATTCCGGTTAACATCTCACAATGTGTCGGGTTTTTTTTCAAAGTCATTTGTTGTATACTACTGTAGACACAGTTGTGTCATAGTAGGCATTGTTGTCTTAGTCTTCTACAATTTTTCGTAAAATGAATATGCCATTTTCAATTAAAAAAATTAAATTATACTATCAGATCACAGAATTTGCTGGCAATTCAGACAAATATTCATATAACGTGTAGCATTTACTCTGCAGATTGGCAATAGGTTGGCTAAATTTGGAATAATCTGGGGCCCTGAGCTGAGACAAATGAGAGCAAACATTTGTCCTGTATCAAGGGATAAAAAAACTAAGTCCAAAGAAGCTTCCTACTACCTAACTGTCTCCTGATAATTCCTAGATTTTACTCAGCCTGAAACCTAGGGAAGAAAGCTTTGCTAAATATGCACAGTTGTGGTTTCTTCTTTCTTTGCTTTTTTCTTATGGTAATTTACAGCAACTGAATTCAGTCACAACCTTTCCTGTCTGGCTTCTTTTTTAGTCACAGTGTTTGAACACCTGTGTTGGATATTTTCTTCAAAGAGAGCATTAACTCTAGTTTTGTTTCTGACTATCATGTATAAGAGGAGAATGGGCATCCTGGTGTGTTAACCTGGAGGGGCAGCTCGGGGCATGCAGGATGGAGGGTGCTTTCCTGGAACACCAGTGTGCACAGCAAAGTATGGCACTGCTGTCAGATGCCTTTGTTTAAGCCCCTCCCAATTTGGGAAGTACCATAGTTTCTTCAGGACATTTATTTTCAGTTTGTAGCTCCACCAACAGCAGTGCTGTTTTCTACCCCTATTGTCTGAGGGGTGAACCAGGTGGAAGGGGTGTGAATCTCCCCTGCCAGCACTGACAAGACTGAGTGTCTTTGGCAGCCACCTCTGGAGACCAGACTTTCATTGTTCAGCACCTCTCAGATAGCATTTCAGTTTCTACTTAGATTGTTGATATACCAATCTGGATGCTTAAAACATGTCATTTTGCTCTCATTTTTGTCAAGAGAAACTTAGGGCTCTATTCAGTTGCCTAAGTGTCATTTGAAATGTCCTCTAGCTGCCATTCTGCAAGTGTGGGGATGTCCACTATAAGTTCACATCTCTTTTTCTGAGAGTTAGACAGAAAAGAATAAGAAATGTAACGCAGCCCTTTTTTTTCTACCCTATGGGCTTCAGCCTCCCTTTCAGCATGATGGCTGCTACATCTGCTGAGAGCAAATCCAGGTCCCACCCAGGTTGTGTCTGGGCCTCTGGCAGTGACACACTCAAGACAAGGTGTCCTCATTTGCTCCTCAGACCTGCTGGCTCTGCCACTCAAGAATGGATCCAGTAGTAAATAACCCTTTTCTAGGAGACAAGAAACAATATTACTGAAGTGGAGACCAGAATGCGGCACTACCCCTCCTAATAGCACAATTTACCTGCTTAGGTTCAGTTTTTTCTCTGTCTCTTGCTTGTTTGCCCACTGTCGTCTGTATGTAATGTCATGCCATACCATGTCATTTTCTCACACAGTTCTTACATCCCTTTGAATTTTTTTAATCTTATGCATCTCCCTCTCTATACTTCTTTTCAACAGTGTAATCATGTTTGGCACTCCTCAGACAATTTAGTTCTGGTTGGAGCTCTACATGCTTCAAGTAGCCTAGTCTGTATTTCAAGCACAATTGTCTGAGGAGAGCAGAAACAATTTCCTTCCCTTTGCTCAGTATTGAAATTCACATCATTATTTTTATATTTTATCACTGGATAGTGTCCTTAGTATCAGAGCTCAATTGTATAAAACATGGCACAAATATAATCAGAAAGCTGATAGGTCTATACCAAATCATTTAGAGATGAAATATGTAAGAACGGGAGATCTACTCCTTTCACATTACCTATGGAGAGTGGATAAAAGAATGGAAATATCTAGACACCTACAGAAAGACAGCTTGTGGGACTATCAAAAATGACTCACAAGGAATTTGGGAATATCTGTTTTCTGAACATGACCTACTTCTCTGCCAAGAGAGTGATCTCATCATACCTGTTATATATCTCTTGCTCCACTTCCCTTCAGGTCAAGAAGTTATTTGCTTCTCCTTCAGTCTCTGCCTGCAGAAACTGTCTATCCTGCTATTCCAACCAGCTGCAAATCTTAATGGATATACAAACACATCCTATGGAATGCTAACATTTTCCTTATTCACAAGACTTTTATTTTTCTGTGTCAATGTAAAACAAGTAGATACCATTTGCAGGAACTGACAGCACAGGAAAAGCAATAGCATGACCATAGTAGTATTACAGTTCCTCCATCCAAAAATCTGTTTTGTTCAGAAATCCAAATGATAGAGTTGCTATTCTTTTGGAGCTGTACCCAGAGCTGTGATAAAATTTTCCTTAACTTGCTCACTGGTAGGCCTAACTGGTTTCAGCCTTTGCAAAGGATAGCTACGAGGCAGATAGCTTAAACCTATTGCCTGAAAAGCTACTGGAGCAAATTCCTAGACCTCAGACTATAAGCACTTGAAGGATAATACAGTAGTAAAAACAGATCAATGTGGATTTGTCAAGAGCAGTCACATCTCTCTGGTTCCATTTCTCAGTAGGATAACAATGCCTAGTGGATAGGGCAGGAATAGAAAATACATACATCACGACTTTAGTACAGCTTGTGCCACAGTCCCTACATCATTTTCATATGCAAATATGGAAAATATTCTTGAAGTGGTTTTATCAAGGATTTGCTTTCAAAAAATGGAAAGTCCTGACAAATTGTGAGGCTCTGCAGAAGTCCCACTCCATTTATATTCGATATAAACCTTGCATACTGTGGTGATGAAATGGGTAGGAAATCTGCAGATGACAGAATGTTGAGAAGTAGAACAGGCACTTCAATGGTCAGAATTAGAACTGAGAATGAATTTTATAAATTAGAACACTAGTCTTAAATCAGTATAATGTAATTTAATAAAACCAAGCTGAAAGTTCCCCAGGTAGAAAAGAAAAATTAAAATCAGAAATGCAAAATGAGATAAAAATCAGAATTTACTGTTTAGCTAGCAACACTGCAAGCAAGACTTGGGGGGGTTGCATGAAATGAGTCAGTGTTTGAGATGCTGTCACAAGAGAGACAAGTCTCATTCTGAAATGTCATTACACACAAGATGTACTGATAGCTCAATATTAACACACAAGTAATTATTAATATACTGCATAGTTGTTACACTCCTAGGAACAAATGCTAGAGACTTGATGACATCACGTTCCATTTTTAAAACCGTCATTAAAAAAGTTTGTGGATAATCTGGAAGGAAACCCCAAGTGATTAACAAAAAAAAAAGCAATCTAAAAAATTTGCAGTAAAAGCTGAAGAAAATGTTCAGTCCAGAAAAAAGAAGACTGAGATGGGACAGTATAATCATGTTAAGAGATTTTAGAATGTTAGAAGAGTAATCAACTGTTCTCAATTGGAGTGATCAAAAAGCAAGAGGAATTCAGACTAATTTATAATAAGATATATTTAAATTAGACATTGCAAAAGCTTTTCTGATGACAAGATAATTGAACACTTTATCTAATTTAATTTTTTAATTTAATTATCTGTGAAGGTTATGGAATTCCTGGAACTGGAGATTTTGAAGAAGAGTCCAGTTAAAGAAGTATCTGTCAGGAGTAGCCCAGAAGCTGTGTTAGAGCTTATTTCAGAGTTAGGAAAGGCAGTCAATGACCTTCTAAGATATCCTTCTAGCTTTTGTTTCAGTGAAGGACCAAAGGGGTGATGCTGGATCCATGGGTGGTATCCATGGGTGGTGACTATCTTCTGCTCACTCTCTCTCCGATTCTCTTTTATGTTTCTTTCTATCTCTCGATCTCAAATTCATTGTTAAAGAAATTCCATATTATTGACTTCCTCATATTGTCTCGTTTGCATCTTAATTAAGGCAGAAGCATCTCTCACTAGTCTTACCTTAACACATAAGCAGCTGTCATTTCATTAATTGACCAAAAATTTAAAAAAGATCAGACAGCTCCTGGAGAAACATGCAGCACCCATTTGCCAGCATCTCTGATCCATGTCACTAATGTGGCTGGGTTTTATTCCGGATCAGTATGCAGCATTTCCAACTGCACCTCCTGATTCCAAGTCCCTGATGCATAGTCACCTGCATCTTTCAAGGTCCACTGGTTCACTGATTTAAGCCAACTCCCATCTGTTCATGTTTCACTGGTTGCTCCCTCAAGTAGTTAGTCCAGTCGCAGTAGAAAAATTTATTCAGATATAACTGTAAGTAGATATAGAAGCCATAACACATATACTTTAATCCAATACCCTAGTATAAACATTTATCACTCATTCTCTCTTTCTCTAGTGAAACGTGAACTCAGTAACGTGAACTCAATAACATTTGAACTCATTTTGAACTTCTGAACTCTCAATTTTGAGGCAAGCTTGTACTTAGCTGACTATGGGGGAACAAACAATATTTTGTCATTCAACCCTGACAATTTTTCTGTAGTTGAGAACCACGTTTCTGGGTACTTTGAATAATAATGACTGAGAGTATTCCCTGAAGCTACTCACTTAAGTAGAGGCCCAGCTATGGCAGAAATGAAAACTCCATTCAAAGTCTCTCATTTTGAAAAAAAAATAAAAGAAAAATCCTGAAGGGGAAAAAATGGCAGTGAATCAGGGATGGGAGAAGATTTACTGCTCTCATTTGTAAAAGATGCCCTCATTAAGCTGACACAGAGTGAGCACTGAAGACATGCCCTTTGGGAATGGGGCATTAAAGAGAGCTAACTTTGAACAGAAAAATCAGGGTACACTGTTGGTATGAATAAATGTCTTTCTGATGATGGAGATTTTAACAAATATACTGTTGCATAGATGAAAGGTATGTTTGAAAGATTATTCTCAGAGATTGAGATTCATAGGCTATTGAAATCTTTCATATTTCCTAAAAAATACATCCTTTTAGAGAAATCTACTGTGCCTCTAAACTCTTATCTCAGAACACCTTAGACAATCACTGAGATCAATGAATATATGAACTTTTACTGATGTATCAGGAGAGTTATTCCCTAACCAGTGTTACTGAATATTTTTATCCCACACTTCACTTTGGTCAATAAATAATCTTCCCAATGCACTAAAGGACACTGCACCTCATCCCAGGATGAAGCTCCCCCAAAATGTAGTTCTGCTTTTCTCATTTGATTTTTAACTACAGGGATAAGATATACGCACCTGCATATTACAGAGATGTTGTTCTGATGCACCTTTTTGTATTTTCTTGACTGGACATCACTGGTATTGTCTTATACCTTTCAGTTAATGAATTGGTTGTTAAAAGTTTGAGAATTCCTACTTTAAAGAGGATTTATCTTTATCTGTCTTGGCTAACAGAAGCTGGGCCAGCTCAAAGTTGCTATATATCCTGTTGGATAGGGGACAAATCTATAATGATGTGCAATGTGGTGTGTGATTTATAGTTTCCTGCATGTATTCACCGTTGCATAAATCCTAGTTTATACAATCTATGAAAAATATAAAGGACTAATTGAGTAAGATAGTTGACCAACTTATTTTGCTGTGCAAGTACATGTTAACAGATCTAAACAGCTCCTTTGTACTGTAAGGAATTAAATCAGAATAGAAAACAAACATTTGTTTTTAACAAGCAAGTAATTCTTGCATAATTCAACACAATACTTAAACACTGGCTTAACTTCAACTGAAAATTACCTACATACCCAATATATGAAGGCTATACATATCCAGCAGAAGACTGTTTCTCATCACAGATGTTTATATATAGACGAATGCCTTTCATTTTAGCCAAACAAATTTCAAAATTTGATGTGATTAGGTATGAAACTAATTGTGAAATGTGAGTGTGGATATAGAAATTTTAAAACTACAAGAAGACCATAATCACTGCAATAAAAATGTAAAACAATATCTATTAAATTTTGTCTCTAACTGATGGCTAAGATCTTTCAAACTTCCTTCCAAGCTTCCCAGTGAGATAGTTAGATTCCAGCATTTGTCTGTTTTATTAACACTTCCACATCACATCCCCAAGTCAATGGAGTAAAAATACTTAGAACAACCCCAAAGTAACTAGCAAGAGTCAGGTACATCAGGTTTTTCTGGATGTATGGTAGGACTGCTTATCCAGGGTAAGGGTACAAACTCAGGTAAGCAACATTGAAGACAAGAACAGTTGAGAGTGAACCAGAAGTTTTGTTCTGTTTAAATATCAGTGTCTGCTCAATTTCACTAAGATACTCATTATTCCAGTTGTGTTTTCTGGATGATGATTGGAAAGGAATTACATTAGGGATAACAGCTATTCATAACCTCCAGATTCCAACTGTGGCAGCGCTTTAACAAAAATGCTTCAAAATCTCGTGTATCTGAAAACTGAGTCCTTTGCTGTTGTTTATTGCCTATCAACTGCCTTGTTGCTGAATCCTCTTTATCTGGGTTTTCAAGACACCCTATTTTAGTAAAAACACAGCAAAAAAACTCTTCAAAACCCCTTTACAGATCTAGGAAAAAATAGAAAAAAAAAAAAATTGTGGAGGCAATTCTGAGAGCTACAAACTGTTCCGCTGTTTATGCTGTATGTGTCTTTTCATCTACCAATATCTGTCTGTGGCATTACTCAAATATATGCTCTCCCTAACAAAGGCTGCACACGTGGTGGAAGGTGCTCCTGCCCACGGCATGGGGGTTGGGATTGGATGATCTTTAAGATCCCCTCTAACCCAAACCATTCTGTAATTCTATGATCTCCTTGTTCGCTCACTGCTGTTTGTGCAATGGCTATACAACAAAATATCATCTGGTATCATCTGAAGGTACCAAGAATAGAAAGGATACCTCCTGCAGCTATAATAACCATTTGAGTCAAGATTTGGGAGAGTTCATCTTGACTTTTGAGGTTACCATTGCATAGATGTATAGCCGCAGATCTTACCAAGCATCTTTCACAACATACACCCTAACAGAGAAACAGAGAAAGGAGATTGTTTTCTTGAAAGCCTAAGAACTTTTAAATTATCACCCTGCTTTCCCGACTTGCTTTAACATGCAGAGAAGACATCAAACGAGAGACTTCTCTGAAGGTGAGAATAGCTAGCCACAATTACCTGCAGGCTAAAATCAAATCCTGCAACTACTGCTCCAGGAAAAGCTGTGGTGTCAGTGTGTCTCCCGAGTCTGGATATCCCAAGCCCCCAAGGACACTTTGGTCACCGCAGCACTACGTGAAAGGAGTACCACCATCATGTCCTCCTCTGCCTTTTCCCGAAGAAATTGAATGTTTTTTAGAGAGCATGATCATGTCCAGTCATACCTGCTGTGATCTTAGAACCCTGGTCACTCTGGTTCCTCTGGACATAGAATGAGACAAGCCCAGCTGTTTTCTGGATCCTGGTTGGGAGCCACCATCTCTGCTGGGAGGAAACTGTCCATACATGCCTGACATCCATCAAGTGAGCTGCACTGCCTAGACAGGGGAACCTGGGTCCTCATCATAGATTTCAGCCCATCAAATGAAAAGATACAGAATTTTGGCATTCAGGTTAATGTCCTGCCTGGCACCTGGCTGTTGAGCTGCTGCCTTCAGCTGCTCAAATATTCCTCATCCAGGTTAGTTAGCCTTTGCTAACTGGGATTCTTGTTTTGTCAACTGAAAACAAAAACCTCCCTGGCATACAACAGATGAAAAAGAAAAGCCTGGCTTCAAAAAGCATTAACAATATCAAATGCCCAATGTGATTGACTTTTAAATTGCACAGAAATCAGATGCAGAGAATTTTCCTCAGTATTCAGTAGGCGTTTGATAAAATAAATTACAGCATATCAGATTTCCTTATTCTGTTTAACTGGAGTCATAACCTTAGCTAACTGGATTTTTGCTACTTTTGAAGCCTGACTGTGGAAAAAAAAAGTGTGAAAATTGATTAGGTTAGAAAAACTGGCATGAAATAAATAATTGAGAGAAATAAACTGAGTAAGAAAGGTAACAGCTTAGACACTTTCTCTTTTGGGTAGAAAAATTAGAAACATTTGATATCAGTTCATACAAGCAATTATCTTTACAAACACATAAAATTATTACTTTCTGAAGAGCAAATGGACATATTACAAACACTTAAGAAACTGTAAAATCCATCACTAAGGCAGATGCCGTTTTAGGAAAATCAGAGATTCTTCTAAAATGTAATTAATAGTTGGCAAAAAGTACTTGTTTTTTTGCAATTGTAAATAATTTAATAAGATGAATTTAATAATTTATTAATGATAATTAGTAATTATATTTATTTCTACCCAAACATAATGTTGGGGGGTTTTTGCTGAAGTGGAAAGACTAATTCAGTCTTAGGACTTTACCTAAGTAAAATGATTATCTCATTAAAACAGAAGAATCTGATTGACCAAATGGGGATTAGAGCAGATTTGTAGGAACAGATATACGATGCTGTTGAGGAATCAAGCTGCTATTAAAAACAGATTGAGTGAAGGCTGCATATAAAACTGGAACTGTATAGGTCACTTTGGGGAAGTTAGTGAAAAGTCTAAGTTATGCTTAAAACCCAGCAGAAGTGCTAAAAAAATCAAGCAGTCAAATTTTAAAAAGACATAAAAGCAGACAATAACTCATTCAAGTCCTGTCAGCTTTGACTCATTTAATTGGAAAATCTGCTGGACACTAACAGAAAGTGTATCCATTCCTCACATAGATTCTGCAACAAAATGACATTTGGGAGCTGCCAAACACGAAAATTGCTATTCCTACTATTGAAATATGCATGAGACCTTGTGTATACAAAGGCTCTTGTTCACCAGTAGGAAACCAGTGCCACTGCTTAACTAGATGGCTGCTATTAACAATCTTATTTCACAGAGAAAATAGTTATGAAGAATTACAACCTTCAATATAAACTGTCTTAAGAAGGCAAACTGGCTGTTTGACTGGTATGACTATAAAAGGATTGGTGTCCCCTAACAAAATTCTATCTCAAAATCTGCAGTTTTTAGTCTGGTAGATCATAAGAATACATGGCCTGTGTTTACTTGTTTTCCTAGACTTTTTTTCAGATTAACTTACTTGTTTTTTTTTACTGTTGTGAAATAGATACATTTCTTTCAAAACTTTTGTTTAGAAGAGTAAAATATTAATTTTATTTTTGCTTTTACAGAAGCATCCCAACAGGGTATCACATAACTGATAGTAGGTATAGACTGCAGGTATAATATTTACTTATTTTTATAGGAATCCAAGATCTAGAGGACATGAAGAGCAGGGAATTTCAGAGTGACTCTTCCTAGGGCAGACAGACATAGAGGGTTGCCTGTTGGAAACCTTAGTGTCTGTCTTCTAGGAACAGCAAGCAAGAGTGGATCAACACCTGCTAAAGGCAAAGGGAGTTCTGTCTTCATGAGAGCAGCTGAGAGGCTACAGTGTTCCCCAGAAGAAAATTTCTGCTTTGAAACCAATAAAATTTCCCAGCAAGGACTTTCTGTAGTGAGTTCATAACTACTGGCAAGAATTTTTTAATGCCATGGTAAGGTATGTCATATGGACAGTATAATTTACTAACGAAGGATTACGTCTTTGCATCTTTATTACCCTGTCCTAATAACTGGTCACTGAAATAGGTTAAAAAGTGGAAGAATTTAATATCAATGTGCTATTTAGATACTTATCATTCATGCTTAAACACTGCGATAAGGTTATAGCACAACTCCCTAATACTAATTTCCACAGAATATGAGTCCCCAATGCACTTTAGCCATGATTTGGTTTATGCTTTTGTTTATGTCATAGTTATAGCTCCTGTCATATCAAATTTTTCAAGCTGGTAAATATTCTGAAAATTCGCATGTAAAAACATTTCACTTCTTCACATTTGATTTACAGATGTTAGATTTTTGTGGGGTTTTTTTAACAACAAAACCAAACCTTAAACATAACAAGCGTATAATTTGGCTAATGAAAAAAACAGAGCTGTGATAGTTCTGATATACTTTGTTGGACAGATTGGTAAAATTTAATGGGGAACAGGCAAATACTCCTCTGGAGCTTTTCTGAGAATCATCTCAGTGAGAACAGCCCAAGGTGGACTTTTCCACCTGTCCCCAGTTCTCTAATTCCCACAAGGCTCTTTCAGCTCAGACCCACAGATCAGATGAACCACTTGGCAAATTCCCCACCTTCTCAACCCCAACTGACCCACACCATGAACATCCTGAGATCTAGTGGTGTTTGTAGCCTTCTTAAGTCTCTGGATCCTGAGTGATCTGGATCCCTATGGACACAGATTTCCCTCTGCTGTGTCATACATGACATTTCTCTGGCTCTCTTGGATACCCCAGAGCATCCCAAGCACCACTAGGTACATATGAGCAGGCGACTGATCCTTGCCCATGAGCCAGTCTCACATGCACCGAATCCCTCTGCAAGGAGGATGGAGAGGACACAGAGCTGTGCTCAGTTCATGTATTTCCTGCCAGACCTGACTGAGCAGATGGGCACCCTGCTCTCTAAGGGGGACACACTGAAGGAAAACAGTCATCCTTGTGGTTTTTTAGAGCTTGTAGGCCTTGGCCAGTGGATGTCTGCAGAATCAGCTTGTGGTCTCAGGCCTAGAGATTTTCTGATGCCAAATTTTAAGAGTCCAGGACAGTAATGGTAAAGTTCCTCACAATTTGTATAGGAAATGGTCATCTCAGACACTTCCAGAGTCTGAGAAAATTGGTGATAGACAGGTAGATACAGGACTTGCTGACAATGCAATACTTCTTGTGGTCTTGTCATTGGGCCCTCACCAGAAATATTAACTGTTTTTTCCAGAAAAACAACCCAAGGAGTCATGAATACACTGGTTTCAAGGCAGATCTAGCTTGCCTGAAAACCCCAGTGTCAATATTTCTACAGCAGGACCAGAAGGGGAGTTCACAGTAGGGTGAAAGCCAAATCACGGGGGTAAGTGCTGCAACCATACACCCACCAGCACAGCCTTGAGTGGACATGGATACAGATCCAGGCTGCTGGATGTCCTTAGGACTGGAGAAATGCTGAAATGTGTCCCCAGTTCCCCACGGGCCCATGTCAGTGGAAATCTGTGCATGCATCTCTGTGCATATAGAGCAACCACACCCTAATGAGAGAGAAAGTCTCCTGGATCCACCACTGCAGAGAAACAGAGAATTCCTTCTGGAAATGCCAGTTTCCAGACACTGGAATTACTCTCAGAAATCCCAGCACAGACATAGCCTGCTTGTACTGAGATGTGAGAGGTGGGTCAGGGTGGGCAGTGCTGTCTATGTGTGTAATGCTTCTCTGGAAGCAGGAAGCTCTGCAGCACTCCTGCAGAGGTATAGTTCAGATATTCCTACTGATGCAGGAATTCATCTATCATTGGGTCATGAACACTGTCAGAAGGGTTTCTTGGAAGGTGCTCCCAGGGTGCTACCCCAGTTTTCCTGTTGTATCAACTGCAGCACTCTCATGGCTCCCAATTTCCTCAGGAATATTCTTGAGGGAAGTCACAAGACAATGTCAAGAAACTTAAACCTTCTAAGTGCTGCAGCAGGCACTTTGTAGTGTGATTACAGCTTCTTTGTCTTGCTCATCATTGTAATTTTACACAAAAAAAATTTCGAGGAAGGTTGGAGGTGTTTAAGTCAGCTTTGCACCAACAAACAGCTGTTCAGAGATTTGTGAGACTCTTAGCCACAGGAAGATTTGAGGTAAAGGTCTCATATTGACACTCAGGTGGTGTAGTCCACAGGTTTGCTGCAAAACAGGAGAATTCCATTTCATGTGAAAGTCTGATACAAGCTCTGTGACCATGGAGAATCACAGAAAAAGTGCCAGGTACATTGGGCAAGGTGTACAGAGAAAACAGTCTTACTTGATAGTATAGTGGCTTGAACCATTTCTGCAAGAGGGAAAATAAAGATCCTTGACTCTCAATAAGTCTTTCTGTATTATATTTGCATGGCTTTTAATGCCAAATGCAGATATATTTTTGACAGCAAGGACAAGAATCAAGCCTCAGCGCAGTGGTCCAGCCAGTAGATACGACAGGTATTGTGTCACATTCCTAGCCAGCAAAATCATATTTTGAATCACATTGCTGAAGTGCTAAAACATGCATATCTGGATGCTTCCATCTGAAAATGGATTTGAGTTTACTTCCTAGAGGAGAGGTCTACAAACCAGCCTATTACATAAAATATATGCCTCTTTCTCATGCCAGATTTTAAAAGAAAATGGTATAGAAGCTGGTAAGGAGTTTAATTTTTGTGGAGTAGTAGGCAGCCTTTGAAAACCTGCCACAAGCTGTAGGAGAACTGGTGATGTCAGAAATTTATGCAGCAGTCACAACACAGAGATTAGGACAAGGATTCCGTGCGGAGTGGATGACTAGAAGGCAAAGTGGGGAAAAGAGGCTGACAAAATTAAAGACAGAGAAGGGTCATAGGGTTATGGATAAGTACACTAAAGGAAAAGAACAAGAGGCCTGAAAATAGCCATGCAGGAAATCTACTTTTAGGGTGTGAAGCCCAAGCAAATAGATTTAGATTATATGAACACAGAGATTAAGGCTGAGGTGGAGTATGCAGAAGTCAGAACTGAGGTGTATCTGAACAGAAATGATCACATAGCTGTGAGAAAGGCAGATACATTTCTGCACACTCCTCTCCAGAGCTGGGAGTGGAGCTCAAGGCTCCTGGCACTGGCCACTCCTCCAGTGCTATCTGGTTGCTCAGTGGAAAACTCTTCCATCCTGTATTCTGCTTATCCCCATAAAAATGATCCCCTGCTATGGCCAGCAGCTGCTCCCTGAGCTGGAGTGGTGGAGCTCTCTGCAATGATTCCTAAAGCTTTATCCTGAAGGATGCTGGTTCTCTGAATAACATTATTCTGAGCTTTGGAAGTAAAACACAAGCAGCACTCATACTGGTGCTGTTTTTGTGTTGAATACTCGACCATGGAATTTTAATTTTCTTTTTTTTTTTCTTTTGGTATACAATAAATATCATATGGATGTAATTGGTGTCTACGGAGTTAATAATTGCCTTGCATATCCAAGAAAGTCAATTTACTCAAGAAAAGGTCAGAAAACAGACTGTAGTATTATTCCTTCTGCCTCCTGACTTTGAACAGAAAACACTGTAAGATTTCTGTAGATCTCATTAAGCTTCTAAATTCGAATCTTCATTTTTAAAAAGATGAATTTTCACAGGCAAGGCTCTGAACTTTTTAATTAACCTGCACACACATACACATAGAGAAGAAGATGGCAATATTTACCAAAATCAATGTGATAACAATCCAATCTATATTTCTATTATAAAACTGTTTCCCTACTCCAGACACAAATAAACCTCTGCTGACCAATTTTTCCATCTAAATTCTATGGGAGGAAAATTTTTTTTTTTCCTAACAATAAATAAGAACAATTTTAAGAGGGCTCCAACAAGTCAACTGGCAAATGAAGACAATACCTATTGACTTGTACTGATTGCTTTCTTTCTGATAATAAGTGATAATAATGTGGAAAAAAACCCCCAAAAAACCAAGATAAAGCCATACCTTAATAACTTTTCAGTGCAAAAGCTGTGTGGAGACAATTCTTTGGGACTTAAGGACACGCAGTATTTCATAGGGCAGCCAGACTTAACAAGTCAGATGGCTTCTATTTTGACATGGGGAAATTGCTTTGTTTCTACACAGGGATGCTGTTTTGCTTTCTTTGCTTAACAGGTGAGCTATAACACTTTTATTTCGACATGGGGATACTGCTTTATTTCTACCTCCTGCCCAGCTCCTGCTTTGCTATGCCTTGCACTTCCCAGGCTCCCAGTGCTCAGAGCCACCAGCCAAGCTGTCAGGCTGCCCATGCACTTTTAAGTGCTACAGGGAGCCACCTGGCCAGGAGCAAAATGCCAAGGAGAGGGGAAGACAAAGCAGCAGCCTAAGTGAGGAAAATGATAGGGGTCCTCTGCTCACACTCCTCAACCAAAACGCCATAACTTCAGTCACACATAAAATCATTTTCTTTGACAGCTCAAACCCTGGCAGCCAAAGCACGCGTGACACTTCCTCCATGGCCATTCTGATGATATTGCACTGTTCCTTTTCTGCCAATTAGGACACAATCACAGCATTTAAGTTGAAAAAGACCTCCAAGATCATCAAGTGTGTCCTTTGACTGATCTCCACCTTATCAACTAGACCATAGCACCAAGTGCCATGTCCAGTGGTTTCTTGAAAACATCCAGAGAGGGTAAAGCAAACAAGAACAGGTGGACATAGCCAGAGCATGAAGCTTTGGATAGATAAAACAGAAAGACAGAATAGATATTTAGATAGAAATATTACATCTTTCCCCTGTTCCTCAAACTTCAGGGATGTCACCAGGGAGGAGTAGGACGTGACCAGCCCAGTGGCAGCAGGCTGGCCCCACCTGTGGGACTGCTATCAGCACAGACATGGCCTTGCTGATATGAACTGTTTGACATACACAGCTCTGTCCCCACCACCACATCCCCCATGGATGGCATTGGCCTCCCTTCTCAGCCACAATCATGCAGAAGGCTTTGCCACTCTCCCCTGCCCCTGAACAGGTACAATCCAAGTTCCTAGCACATGCCATGGGAAATGGGAGTAAATAGGGACAAGAGATGAAGACTGAAAAACCCTAGCTATTTTCCCATCTGTAGAAAATTTACATTTTCCTAATAACTTTACTTCTGGGAATCTTCTGAGCCTCAGCTTGACCTTGGTCTCTGAGCTATTAGTCAGCAGCCAAACAGCTTTGCTGCTTTAGTCAGCTTTAGAGGCACTCAAGGAGGGAAACGTAGTCACCTTCAGGAAGAGCAGAAACTTAGCTGCAGATTTGGAAATGCTAGTATTAGCCTTAGATGCCTAAAGAGCTATGGGGAAATGATCCTCAATTGCAGTTATTTCCTCGTAACAACAAATAATGCTGCAGCTTCACCCAATGGCAACATGGAATGGCTGTTCCTGCAATGAACGCACTCACAAGCTCCAAGGGAGCTGCAGATTACCAGTGACTTTATAGAGGCATTTCTAATAGCCACAGCCCAGTTTTCAAAGTTAGAGGAAAGAAAACATCCATTTTGTGGTAGCATATGGTTGTTCATGAAGACATACTTCTTCAGTTTGTTTTGAGATCTTTGTCATGGAAATCATAACATACACTTTTCTTGCCATAATGGCACATACCATGAAATTATTTTAGGTTTTTGTGAAGGGTTAGGTTAAAGGCCTGCTGTCTATGGAATTCAAGTTATGTTATTATGATGATGTTAAATTTGATAACTAACTAGATATAAAATTAAATAGCAGAGCTTGCAATAGAAAACAAATCAGGTTTAATTACACTTCAATTCCTTAGTGTCAGAACAGCAAAGTAACAAGGCATTTACGGTTTATCCAAGGGAATTCACATTTCATGATAAAACAGCAGCTTATCTCTTCTTATCTCTTGGTTCTTCAGAATTTGAATCCCATTGCTAGTGAACTTGAATCTATCTTTGGAGCTTCAAAACATATTTTACATGAATAAGCCATGTGTCAGTGAAGAAATTACTGTGGAATACTATACAGTACAATCAAAAGGCTCTATTTCTTCCTGGAAATGCAATGTGGCATGAAAATGGTAGCACGCTTCAAAACAGATTCCAAGTGGCTTAGAAAATTATACCATGTGAGTTCATTTTTGCATCTCAACTGAATATTAATGAATTTAAGTGTCCACTCTGGTTCCTCTATGATTGTTCCAGCACTATATACTCTTCATCAAGACCTAGTTGTAAAATCAACTGAGTATTTATAATTTATCAGAGTACTGAGTGAACTAGATTTCCCCATCCCAGGAAATGCAGAGTGCCTTCACTCCATTGCCTCAGTGTCGTGGGAGTCGTGGGAATTCAATTCATCGCTGTATCTTTTTCTCAATGCAATCTACTGGAGTTTGTGGTGCTGTTTGCTTTACAAGAATAAGATAAGCTTCTACATTCTTGTTCAAACTCAGAAGAACAATAATTTTTGCTAATATCCCTGCTAATAGGAGTGATGAAATAGCAGAACCTAATATGAAGTCAGACATTCATAGTTTCATAAATCATTCATGTAGCGAGCAGCTGGTGGTGCAAAAGTAACAGCACCCTCACTGCTACCCAGCTGATAAAAACATTTTGTCCTCTGTGCTGAATTTCACTCCACCTCTCATATAATCAGATATCTACCCACAGTGAAAAAGGCAAAGAGAAATAGAACAGCCCTAGAACATACAGTTAAAAAATCAATAATTAATTAATTCTTATTTCCTGATGTCTTTTATTGGAATACAAAGCCTGAGTTGATGCATTCAGTCCAAACACATTTTACTGGGTGAGACAGGATGGGATGGAATGACCCACGAGAAGTTCTTACCATTCATATTGTTCATGCAAGCACGATGAGTCTCAGGTAAGAGGTGCTCACCGACTGCTCTGCAGCCCCTGGAGAATCTGCACCATCTAGACTTTATGAGCATCACACAGCCAACACATCTGCACTTTCAGGATGAACCCAAGGCTCAGTGAACTCCAGCATCAGCAGCAAGAATTTAAAGATAAATTTCTGGCGTCCCATGCTGCTGTGAAGCATGAAGTACATGTTCAGCATCTATGCAGAAGGTAGGAGGGGATGGTCCTCACCTCTCCTTTCTGTGCTTTCTTCCTTGTAGCAGAGCCTTGGCAAAACTGCACATTTGCAAAGAGAGGAGAGAGGGAATTAGCCACCCACAGACTACAACAGCCAGAAAAAGAAATAGGTAAGTGTGTGTAAGTACCAGAAATATATAAACAGCATATTATTTGTTAAATGAAACAAGATAGAAGCAAATTTTGTCTTTCTAGTTTGTTGTACATCTCCAGAAAGCCATTGCAAGACACTGTGACATCCATTCTTCCTTGTTTGTTTGAAATGGTTCTTAATTTCATTTAGACATAGATTTATGTCTGGAAAAATATGCTATTCTCAGGGTATGAGAGCTCCAGGTACAAGGATTAACCAGAGGGAACTTTAAAAGGAAACTTCTGAGAGTTAGTGAAGCAAATATTGCTGATTCAGATGTCTTTACAATTCCTCAGGGACGTGACCCTTTTATGAAAATTAAAAGGTTTTTGTCTGTGTGAAAAACACTGACATGCAGAAAGGCAGTGAATAGATGACCCTGAAGCTGTAGCCACCATTCCTTCTATCTGGGGCTGTGTATCAAAGGCAAGGAAAACGCACGCAATCTGATCGTGCTGTGGTCAATGAAAAATCACTGTAAGCCAGCAGGCAACAATAACAACTTCCTCTTTCCTCCTTCCCAGGCTGTGCTTGCTTTCTTCCTGTGGTCTTGCTTTCAGAAACTGCTGATTAAGAAGGCCCCCAAAATATCATGACCCAAGTGAAAAGGAGGAGGACAGAGAGGGAAAAGAACAGATGATATTTATGATTAAGGATCTCAATCACTCTAGCATAAACGATGAACTTAAGATCATTGGCAATAGAAATAGTTGACTTAACAGATGGTAGGCAGCTCCTATCAGAGGAAACCATTTTGAGCATGAGCTTAATTGAACGGTTCAGATCTGTATAAATTAACATGTTTTAAATCTGTGCATATATTTGGCTTGATTTTCAGAATAAAGTTTTAGAGGTTTTAGGAGCCTCTAAGTGAAAAAATTGTTGTCAGAAATTGATCCCAGATCTTCAGGTGCTTATATGTAAGAAAAAAATAATGTCCTATTATCTATCTTCAGAAAGGAAACATTTGGTAATGCAAGCAGTACTCTGTTCCTGGTGCTCGTATCTTAAGTGTATTTCTGATGGAAATTCTCTTAAGTAATTCCTAGGGGTAAACATCTGCCTATAAAAAATTTTATTAGATAAATAATTTTAATTTACACCAATTTCCCTGTTTTATGATCTTGCAGTAAAAAGTAATAATAAAAAAAAAATAGCAATGAAGCTTCTCTACACTAACCCTTTTCTTTAAATTATCGTAGTACCATGGGTTGCTGTGTGTACGTGACAGGACATCAGTTCAATAAAAGAAAGTGTTATGAGCACCCAAATAATTCTTAACAGCAGCATGTGCCTCAGTACAATCGCTCATGGGAGCTGTAAACAAGTGCTGCACATTACGCTGACATTTGCAACAGAGGTGTGAGCAGTGATTTTCCATATGTTATGGTGCAAATGGTGGGCTATTCCGGCGAGATAAAGTGAACAGAATTCAATACAGGTAGAAGAGCAGGAATGAGATTTATTGCCTAGAACAAGCTAAACTAAAGAACTGTGCAAATCTACTTAATTCATCAAGTTTATAAGAAGTTGTTATGATCCAGTTTTATTAAGGTTCTTTGGAAATTTCTCTGCCCGAATTAAGGTGCAAACGAGACCATATGCCAGTGACAATAGTATGGGTTTTATTGTATAGTAAATGTGAGAGAAAGAGAAAAGAAAAGGAGAAAGAAAGAAATAGAAAATAGATGGGGGGATGAAGAGTGACAGATACAGAATAAAAGAATATCACTGCTCCATGGGTTGCACTGGTGCCTTGACGATCCTCTCCAGCTGGTCTTCCCGGTGGTGAAGGTCCCCCCCAGAAGGCACAGAGTCCCATGGGTGTACATGCTCAGGCTGGGTGGGCATGTCCGGCCGTGTCCCCCTGGGGTGGGGGTCAGTCTCTCACAGCAGACTCTGGGTCTGTTGCACCACGTGCAGCCCTGTGGGGCCAAGCCTCTCACATGAGTAAAGTCCCGTGGATGTGGCCTGTGGGGCTGGGGGTTCCACAGCTGGGCCAGTCTGTGTAATGGGAGGATGGGTGTTTAGTGCCTCTCACCAGAGGTTGCACCCAAAACCTCCTCCTTCCCCCTCGGTTGGGGGCAGTCTGTGTAAACCTGGCTTCTGTGAGCTGTGCTCTCCCACACCCCAAACTCACCCGGGGATAGTTGCAGCTGGTGGCTTTGGCCTTTTGTGGATGCAAACCTTTCCTTCAGCCTGAGAGGACATTACGCTTTATCTAATCATCAGTTTGACTTTCAGTTCAAAGTCCCACTCTTCAGGGAAGCTTCTTTGGTTGTGGCTTCTTTATAATGCGCAAAACTTTATATCAGTGTTTGAGGCATGAACTGTTTTCAGTCTCTGACAGAAGTTTAGAGGGTAGGGTTCATACAGTGTTGAGGCCTATTGTCCACTGCTTTCTGCTGTGTACAAACAATCCCCAGGCTGAAAAATTACATGGAATTAAATACACAGTGCAAAAGCACAGTGAGATATATTCCAAAATCCCTGATGTCAAAGAGTTGTCTCATTTCAGCACATCATACCTCATTTCAGACCAAGTAAATTTGAAAAATATATCTTTATTAAGTTTGTGCCCTGTCCTGGCCCTCTTCATATCTGTGAACCTTTTCATGGAATACATTTCTAATTGCTCTGATGTCTATTTCTGCTGCTAAAACCTCACAAATACTCATTTTTCTATTATTTTTGCCAAGGTCAAAATGGCTTGAGCGAGGTATGACAGAGCAGGAAAAGTGGCCTTCTGCCTGTATTTTGACATTAAAAACCTTTTTGTTTATGAAAATAGTCTCTTATTTCAAGGTAACTCATATTAATTGCAGGTGATGGTCCAAATTCCCTGTTGGCCTAAGGCATTCCATTTCCATCAGCTTCAAGGCACTTGCTTGCCCATACATCAGTCATGCACTGCTGAAGAAGTTGTTGTGAGTTAGTGACAGTATTGATTTACATCAAATGCTTTACTCTGCAGAAGCTGCCTCTTTAGCTTATACAGCTCTGTAGCCATCTTATTTCAACAGCACTCTGGTTACCTTGAAAAGTAACTTTACATTTGTAAAATCAAATTGTAAGCAAATTTGTCACACAAATTGTAAATTCATGTAAAGACTCCTGGCCCCTCACAAAGGACTAAATATTTATTTCATGTGGATCTCCACTAAAACTGAATCAGATACTGTATCCAGTTGCAGCAGGGATCCCCACTGGCCAGTGTGACTAGCATGAGAGGAAAGTAGGTGGTTGTGACCTGAACTTATATGAGCCAGGTATGAAATTACCTTTCTTTTTCTTCAGAGCATGAGCAATGAAAGACATCTAAAGACTACGATGGTTCAAAAGACAGATTTATTAGAGTGAAAAAACCCTAAAATATGTTAAGATAGATATCACTCCCTACCATGCCCTTCCAAGAGGCATCTTCCAATTTGGCTTTTTAGTCCTGTGATTTTCAGCAACTTTCTGGGCTACCATAACTTCCCAGGAAAGGGCTACTGTAACTACCCAGGAAAGCCAGAGGCATTGCTTTTGGCCTGCATTCTGCTCTACAAACCAGTCCTTTGTTCCTCTTGGGAGCCCATGTGTTGTCCCACTGCAGCCATTCCTTGCTGAGAGTATCTCTAGCTCCTCTATTGCCCCATGCAGCTCTCTGGCATCTGCTCCTAGCCAACCCTATCCATCTGCTCATGGGAAAGGCTACACCAGTCTCCTCTTCCGTGTGGTACTAGCTACTGAACTCTCTACTGTAGTCAGGACAATACAAGCAGTCCTCCTACCTTCTCATTGCCTAGTTACACCTCCTAGCAAGACATAATAGATGGAATATTTACACTAAACTGTGCCCAAAACAGTTCTTCCATCTGTCACAGTTGTGAATAATGAGTTCTTCGTACTTCCACTGAGTTATGCATTCAACGATCTCCCCATAATTGCAGATAATAAATGGGGACACCTGGCATTCCACTGATGGCTGTATTAGTCCCAGTTAACAGATGGGTAAAACAGGGTGTGAAGCTATTAAAGGTAGATTTTTAACTCACGTAATGACAGCTATCTAAATGTAAGGCATCTTGTCTATTCTACTTAGATAGCTTCTGTCTTTAGCCTATAGAAAGAGACAGGCACTTCCAGAGGGGCTTATTGATCACGCATTTTCTGGACTCCAACCTTTGGAATTAATTGTCCTCTGGAAATTCCTGTCTATATTCATTGACTGCACAAGCAGACTTGACAACCAAACCTGCAACAAAACAACTCCCTTTTAGATGTCTAAAGTTAGGTGAAAATTTCATACAAGAGTTGCCATTAGGGCAACTGAACCAGCTCCACAATTCTGGCCTCAAAGGGCAAGTGGGATGGCCACACCACCTTATCTGGAGGGAACATGGGAAGAGAGCAGATCCCAGCCACCAATACCCTGAGAAACACTCAGGGATGAAATGCCATGTATTGTGAGGAGTTCACACTTTTGGTATAGATGCTGACAGTTGATCATGAAATATAGTCTTTGGAAATTGGCATCTTCTTGGTGGGGAGTGGGAATAAAATGGAAGGGAGCAAATTAAAGAAGTGAAGCTAACAGGAAGCATAGATGACTAATAGAAGCACAGCAAAGGCTTCTAAGAATACCAAATGATCATTGAAAGTCACTGAAAGCTTTTTATCTCAATATCAGATTGGTTTTGTAGATAGGACAGGTGGTTAGTAGAGCTGTTCAGGTTAGTCCTTACACCTATCTACTTGGAGAGAGGCGTGATCCAGCTGAGTTAATGCCAGACTAAAACTTGGAAGATTTGGTTTCCAGCTCTATCAGTGACCTGAAACACAATTGCCACAGCCAGATCCTTTTCCCTTTTCATGCTTTGCTTTCCTGATTTATTGAGTGAGGGTAGTTATTCTGTAAGATTCCTTTATAAAATATTTCCAGTTGACTAAATGGGAAATTTCACCTCCTGGCCACAGCCAGATCCTTTTCCCTTTTCATGCTTTGCTTTCCTGATTTATTGACTGAGGGTAGTTATTCTGTAAGATTCCTTTATAAAATATTTCCAGTTGACTAAATGGGAAATTTCACCTCCTGAGCTAAAGGTGATTAATTGCATCTCTAATGCCAGCTTTTGAACTCACTTGAAAAAAAATTCAATTTTACATTTTTTAGAAAGGGTAAAAACATATAAATACAGAGAAGATTAATTACTAAATACATACATCTATGTAAATACAGGGAAACATCATTACATAATAAAGTGGAGCTCAGGCACTGTCCAGGTGAATTAAACAGCAAATTCCCACCTGTATACTTAGTGTTAGAATTGAGCCAACTATGAGTTGTGCTTTCAGGGGTGACAAATGCCAAGGATAGCACTAGTTTGCCTTTTGATTTTAGTAGAAATAGAGGAATTTGATGGATAGGTAGCAGGAAATTTACTGCATTTGGCCCTGACTTCTCCCACGTTCTCCCTCCAACAATCTGCAAATGTCCCTTGGCTGCTCTGTGCACAGATTTATCAAGCAGAGATTGAATGATGGGAGCATACCACTGAGGTGGTTGTATTCATGCAGTGGGTGTGTTGGTGTCTTTAGGCAGTTGCTATGGCTCCTAATTTGTTCACCAAGTACATATTTCTCATCCTTCCAAGGAGCCTGTTTCAACAGGAAATTGCTAACAGCTTCGCTCAGGGACTGTAGGGTCTGTCCAGGAACATGTGGCTCCATAGAACAAAATCCTTTCCCCAGTGAGATCAGTGGAAGTTTTGCCATCAAGGGAAAAATCTTTACTCTTTGTCTTCAAGACTGATTTCTTCTAGTTGTATATTTGCCCACAGTATTTTCAGACCCCTCTGCAAACCTGAGACAAGGGAAACACTTATTTTTGTGGAATCCTGTGATACATCTTGAAATTGTACTGTGATAGGATTTATGGCCTTTAAGCTGAAGGATGGTGAGTGTAGATGAGACATTAGGAAGAAGTTCTTTTCTGTAAGTGTGGCAAGGCACTGGAATAGGATGCCCAGGGAGGCTGTGGATGCCCATTCCTGCAGGTCTTCAAGGCGAGCCTGGGTGGGGCTCTGAGCACCCTGGTATAGTGGAAGGTTCCCTGCCCATGGCAGGGGGGTTAGAACTAGATGATCTTTGAAGAACTTTCCAACCCAAACCATTCTATGATTCTGATTCTATCAATTGCCATAAGGCAGAGCAAAATACACATGAGTGACTGATTTGCATCTCCCAATTTTCAGGTTATTTTCTATAAGATTCTATTGTTGGTTTTACCTTGTCTATGCTGCCCTGGATTAATAATGAAATAAATAGGAGGTCTATATGGTTGGTTAGATATAAAGTTATAAACCCTACAGAAAGTATCAAAAAGTTAAAAGTGTATTTTCAAATATAAGGGTTACAAAAAAATAGGAAGCCATGTGTTCCATCAAGAGTTTGTTCAGAAACCACCAGACCTTTCATAATGAGGAGCACCACTTATTTCTGCTATAATCCATGATACTGGCAGCAGGTAAGCCATATATTGAAAAATTGTTATCAACATAGTTTAATTAAAATAAACAGTGGAAATGTACGGCTTGTTACACACCAAATGAAAAGTCATTATTGGAAGCATCTCTTCTCAGTCCCAGATGTGCACCCATATCCATGTATTTGTTCCCTATGAATGCTACAAAACTCTAGGATATGTAGCCAGTAACATGGAGAAGACTCATCAGCTCATGGCAGACAAAACTCAAAATTTTTAGGTACTTATATATAGCTATTTTCTTAATTCCATTTCTCTCTATGCTAATCATTTTGGTGAGGATAATCTTCCAAATTAAAGTTACATTTAAAAGGAATTGTTTGGATTAAGAGTCAATGAAAGTTTTTGGTCGGCCCAATAAAGGTGTCTAAACCAGTTGGTAACTAAGCTATACCAGGAGCTCAGACACATAAAGATATTCATAATATCTTTTGCGATATGAAATAGCCTAGTGTATCCAAGATTCACACAGGGCTGGAGGCTGTGGCAGAGAACTTAACAAGGCATGTGCCCTCTGGAACCGCAGATGGAGACCAGCCACTGCATCTGAGAGCACCCCAAATAGCCACAGAGCTCTGCTAATGGTCATCGAAGCAGACCAAGGTTAAGAGTCTGGAGCTGAATCCTGCCTTTAGTGGGTGGCAATTTTATGGGACAGTATCACATAATCACAACTTGACCTCCTTATAAGAGCCAAGTTGTCACCTCAGAGTGTCAAGAATATTGCCACATTTTCCTTATAAATGAATCAAAAGTGCAAATTGCACAGACAATCACTGGAGTTTTAAAAAGTTCTGAAAATCTTCCAAGAACCCACCAGGAGATGGAGAAAGTTGGATGAAATTTCTGTTGTAAACATACTTATATCTAACTTCATCTAAAAATGGTAAAATTGCCCTTATGCTTCAAAAACTGTTTAAGCAAAGTTCTTTTGTGGCAATGTATATTGTTTTTATCCATCATGAAGATGGAGTGGGTAGTTGTCTTGTTAGCTTGCATGAAGCATTTTTGGTACTAAGCCTTATAAAAATTTGTTTAATAAGGAATCTTTGCAGTCTTTTAACTTTAGGCAAATGAGACTATCACTATAGTACATAAGATTTAAGTTTCATTTACTGTTAATGTATTTGGATTCTTTAAAATACATGGTGAAATTGCTTCTGAAGCCATGGAATTCAGAATGGTGAGAGCCTGGCTGTGATAAGGAATTTAGTATCCTCTGAGATATTAAATGAAAACAAAAATTTGGTCTGAAATAGAATCCATTTGGTCAGAGTTGCCATCAGAACAGTTACTGTCTGGTGACTCCCATGCACAAGTCGCAGAAAAACAAGGTGGAATCTGCACCTGGCAGAGAGAGCTCTGGATGTGATGGTGAAATGAATGTAAGGAAAAAAATTTGCAAGATGGTTGACTTTGAATGTATGGATTTTTAGAGATATACAAAACTTGAGGCTTTAGTTACCTATGCCTCCTTTCCAAAGGATGGGCCACACAACCCACGTTAGCTGTCTAGATCACCTAGAGGTTTGTAGAGAGATACTGCCCATGAAAACTGGCCCTGGATATCACACAGGGATATTCAAAAACCCTGTGGAGATCAGAAGCCTTCTCACCCTCTCTGTAACTTTGGTTTCTTTTTTCCTTTCCACACAGCTGCCCAAGTGGGCTGTACTCCTGTCTTTTTAAGACTGCCTGATAGCTGTGCTTATGCCATTTTTTATGATAGACCAAGGATATTAAAGCAGTGATCCAGGAAGGGGTAACCTGGGTTTCCAATCTCCTTCAGATGAAGAGGGCTCAGACCCATATTCCCAGAGGTTGCCCCATAGAGCACATTAGAGACCGTTCCTGTGGGGTGCAGTGGGAGGAAAAGAAGATAAGAGAATTTGCCTGGCCAGGCCTCAGCTTGGCGTGCAAGATACACATGGTTAAAAGAAAAACAGTCAAGAAAGAGCATAACTGCAAGATTTCTGTTCAAATAACAGGGCCTGTGTTTCTGCTCTTCGCCCCTGGATGCTCGCTCCAGCTGAAAGCCTGTTGTGCATAACTTGTGCAGTGATAGCAGCTTCTCTGAGGTTCCAAGTTAGCATGGACAGTGCGTAACTCCAGTGCTTGGGAAGCTTTCAGGTTAGCCGCAAGGTGCCTATTGATTTTGAGCTGACAGGCATTACGCAGTGCTGCACTGCTGTCAGGGCAGAGACGCGTAAATTGCATTTACAGTGGTAGCCAGGGCTGTAAAGGTGTGCATCTAATTCTTTGTCATCAAAACTTGGTGTCATAGGAATCTTTTAACACCAACATTTACTTTATTAGCAAAAAAAAAGAAGCAATTGCAAAAGAGATCTTGCTAGATCTAGTGACTGTAAACCAGCAGAAACAGAGTCATGCAGTTTAGTGCCTGACAGGAAGAGAGCACACTGCAAACTCTGTTTGAAAATATCGAACAAAGTGAAGTACAAAAGAGCATATAAATGAAGGCAAAGCAGTATCACTGAATGCTGTACTAATTAATCACTCCCAGTATTAATTATTCTTATTGAAAAAAATTCAAATTTTTAAAGAATTTTCTAAGGAAACAACATTATGGCAAAAACCACAGAGCCACGGGAGCATTATATACATTAGATAAGGTGATGCAAATATTATCAGTCTCACACAGGTGCCACAATCATGCTGATATACTGATCACAGTACGAGGAAAAGCTGACTAAGTGAGATACAAGTTCAGACAGTATCTCTCACTCAAGCCAGTTATCATAATGCAAATCTGCCACAAAGTCTGCTTAAAACACATGGTAAGAATGCTATCAGTTTGTTAGAAACTTGGCAATAGGATGCTAGTTTTTCAACAAAGCATGAGTAAATGACACAAGGTACAGAAAGTATGTATTAGATCCTTTAGGACAAAGAAATGCTATTCCACAGTGCATAGAAGCTGCCTTTCTCCAATGTGGGGAAGTGTTACTACATTCATCATTGGCTCAATTTCTTTCCATTGTCAGCAGCAACTACATCTGTCTTAGCAGCTCAGGATATTATTAGGTAAACTATAAACATCCTCAGAGGCTGTAGGCTCTCAGGGCATCAATATATCTGTCACTTTTCAAAATCATCCATTACATGTATATAACTGACTCAGTGTCACAGCAGGGAACTTGACAGCAGCTGCTCAGCGCTGGCAGCACAGTTCCCATTGCACAAGTCGCTGCAGGTCAGCTTACCAACTCACCTTTCCCAGCCACCAGAGCTGCTGCTGCAAAAGCCCTCCCTAACTCTGGCTCCATGTAACCCCAATGAAATGGTGATGTTTCCCAGGGTCTCATGTTTGCTCCAAGGGGTAAAATATAATGGAGCAACTGGTGCCAATAGGTGCAGGCAGGCAGGACTGTGAGCCCACCACAGCTCAGATGCAGCCAAGCGCGGCAACAGGTACCCTCAGCACAAAGCTTCTTACCACTCACTCACAAGCAGCATCCTCACAACAGCCCCATACCTCAGACATGTTATAAATACCTAAGGACATTTGTCTTAGCACCTTCACCACCAAAAGAAACTAAAGGGACAATTTGCAGTCCATCCTTGGGAACCTGCTGAGGGCAGTGCACTACACACAGCAAGGATCCTCATCCTGCCTGGTCTTTCTGCTGTGGCTGCTGTGGGCTACTGGCAGGTCCCTGCAGCTTTGCAGTCCACCAGCTCCATAGCCAGGCCCCAGCTCCCTGGGGAAGCAGCTGGGGTCTGGCTATGGAGGTCATCATGGTGATGACTGTGCTGAGCAAACCACTGCTGCAGTCCAACTGCAGAGTGTAGGTGACAGGGAGAGACAGCTCCCTTTCTTTGGAGAGTCTGCCATTGCAGAAAATGTTTTGTGACAAGTACCTTGTCTGTAAGGGCTGGCTGATCTGCTTGCTGTCAGAAGGCTGTTGGGGTGTCTCTGGAGGCGTGTGCACAATGATAGTGGCAAACAGCACACATATTCCCCCTTTAGGCAGTTTCCTTGCCAGTGAAGATCATTACAGACAGCATTTACTGCTCTTAGTAAGCCCAGCAAATGGCATCAATTAAAAGTTTAGATTTTCAAAGCAGTATTGGGATCCTAAACGGATTCTGTAAATATACACCATGCAGCTGGTGAAAGAAAGGAGACTGCAATGTTTTCCAAACCTGGAGAAGGCTCCAAGTACCAATATACTTGATAAGAAAATCTTGCCTTCTTGCCAGTCAGGCTGACTCCATAATGCTTATTGGATACTACAGTGAGAACATTACAGGAGAATAAGAAGCAGCTTCAATGACTTGATCGGTTTTTGTATATATGCATTCTTTCAAAACCTAATCTGGCTTCTCACACTTGACTAGTAGACACAGTGTTGCCAAAGGTGTTATGAACTTTACTGCTAAATATGATGTTATTAAATATGCAATAAGAATAACATGTATATGTAGGAAGGCAAATGGAGACCTGATATTATCTCGCTGATTCTTTCATATTCATAGGAAAACATGAATTTGCACTCATTTGCAAACACTGGCAATGAGGTGAAAGCTTCAATGGTTCTCTGTTGTGCAGTAAAGAGGCTGTCATGGACAATATGAGAGTCTTTAAATGACTGGACTGTCTGTTATGATGGCTGCATCTGATTTAATCCTCGATGAGGTGTTTGAAATTAGAGACATCCCAGAAATCTCTGTTTATCAGGGTCAACCTTGTGCAATGTCCTTCAAATTCTTTCCTAGCACTAATCTATAGTTCTGAAATCAATCCATATGCATTCCAGTAAAATATTGTGGGTTTAATTAATTATTTTTTTTTATTTAATTATGGTCAATTTTTAAATGAGAACTTAGAGAATTTAACTTTTTTAAATTCAAGGAATCCCACAGAAAATCAATTAAATTTTATAGTCTCCTGATTTCCCTTACAGTTTTAGGCATGTTCTTCTTCTTCCCTAGTTTTTTCCCACAAATTATTTCAAAGTCTTTTCAGAATCCTCTTCCAGCCATTGCATTAGTACAGATGAAGTAAAACTTTGGTTAGATCAGCATTGTCACAAAATCATGATCTGTGTCAGCAAATAGTTCTCCCTGGGTGGGCACATGCACAAATTGTCTTAACCACTTTCCTTCATGAAATTGTGGGGTTTACAGTTTCTTTTGCATATTAAAAAGATGATTTGGGTACTAATAAGAGATGTCACAGCAGTAATAGCACACTTTTCTTGACTTCCAGAGACAGAGATATGCAATATGCTGAGGGTGAGAAACAAGACTTCAGTGAATTATTTCATATGGGCACTTTTTCAAATTCAGAAGCTGATGGAAACTGACTGCTCAAAATGTCCTCAGATCTGGTCTTTTAGACTTCTATGGTCAAGTATACCCCTGACTGAAATGTGTAATTGAACACACTGCAGATTGCATCCACCAAAAAATAAATTTAAGTAACATGGTCCTGAAATTATCTGACCTGGATAGAACCATGCTCATAACTTTTAGAGGCCAAAATTTGTATAAAATCTGCCAAGTGAATAGTGATATGTAAATACAACATTTTTCAATCTCTTGAACTAAAGTCAGCTTTAAATGTTGTGATGTCTTTAGAAAAAGGAGTGTTATAACCACATTTACATTCCTTCTTTGAGATGGTACACCACCAGGGAGTATGTTATCATTCAAAACCTCCCCATTTTCAATGACTCCTTGCAAACACCCCAAAGGAGTGCTGGTATGATCATGCATTCAGATGGGTGTACAACTGCAATACATAGAGATAAAACATCTTCTTTGTCTCAGCCCATTTTACAAGTGTCCAAAGATGCTACTATATGTATTTTGTTTTATGCTTGACAATAAGATTAGTTTTCCTAGTCAGTTTGGTTAACTTGGTTAAAAATGGCTTGGAGTATTCTCTGTCCTGCTGCACAGCATTGTAGAGTACATTAACCTTTTGCACTTCCTGTAATGACTTCCTTTCTGGCCTCAGCTTTTCATAAGATGCCACCTAGGCTTACTCCTAGTGTCCACAGCTAAATAAAAGAGGACTGAGAGCTGATAGGGCTCTCACTGTAATAATGTGGAACTGTCTTGCATCAGCAATGCTCTGTCTAAGTTTCTCTTACAATAAATATGTCTCAGACAGAGAGAGTAGATGTGAGCAAAAATTGAGCTGGGAAGAGAGCTAACAAACTGAGTTGTCAGGGCAGCCCTCCCTCATTTGTCAATCTAGACTTACACATCAATGACATTTACAGTCCTGCATAGGGTATTGTGCTATTTTTGTATCAATATACTATCATGTGCAACCTACCTAAAAAGGTTGTTACAGTGTCTAATCAGCGGGCTAAACACGTTAACTTCCAGGAACTCTTATGCTGGGGATGGGTGCATTTTAAAGTGACTCATACATACATATTAAAACATGTCAGGTCTGTATCAAAACAGAGGCAGACACTACTACAGAGAATGAGGGAGATATCTGTATTGGTTTTACCTGTCTCTGTTTATGTGCTTGATACCTTTTTTGTTTGAGTGCATGAATTTAAATCTGGAGCATCTCTTAGGAGGAGCATTTCCTTTACTCAAATAGAAGTTATTGAACTCACTACAAGGATAAATGGGTGAAATTAAAGGACCTCTGATATATATAAAATGAGAATAGTGCTTCTAATGGTCCCTTCTGGGCTTAAACTTTATGAATCTATGTTTCATTTCCTGCTTGCTCAGTGATAGAGATAAGATATCTCCAGGGCAAATACCAAGAGTCCTTCAGAGAAAAACGGGTAGGCTATTAATCTCAAAGTGCCTACCTGCCTGGTTCAGGCTAATGTTAACAAGCTTATTGTCCCATTTCTATGGCTTGAGATCAGAGGACACTTATCTGTTTTAAAATCTTTCTAGAGAGGAGAAGTGGAGAGCAAAGAGACCTGCGGGAAAGCAATGTAGGGGGACAAAGAAACCAGGCGAAGGCAAGACAGGGTGACTGTGAGACAGTAACTGTAAGAGATCATTCAAAACATCATCAAAAGCCTAGCCAAACAAAATGTAATAGAACCTAGAAAATAAATTCAGGTGAGGGTAAACAGTGCTAGTTTAATTGTGTTCCCCACTTAGATAAACTAGCAGAGAAAAGGTACTAAACTGTGCACTAGAAGGTTGTTTGGGATCACAGTTAGCAGCTGCTGCTGGCAGCTTTGAAAGGATGATTGCCTCCTGAGACCAAGCCCACATAGATCGGTCAGAAACCAGGAACCAGTGCCAGTAAAAGAGACTTTGGAACAGTCAGTACAGGAGTGACTGAACTGCAGGGTTTCGGTGAGGACCCACAGAGCCAGCATGACCCAAGATTTTCAATCTGTACTTGAGACGCTCAAAGGCTGTAAAGAACATACAGACACATGTTTTAGCCATGCCTTCCCAAGTCACAGTGAATGGCTGATCAACATGTTCAGAGCCTTCCTAACCTGTTCCCTGTCACTGTGACACACAGTGCTTTGCAACCCACTTGGTCCTCCTGCTTAGCAGCACACCTTATCCTATTTCCAACTGTTATGTCCATTTGAAATTACTAAGATATTTGCTACCACAGCTAAGGCATAAACATGGAAATCAGGAGGTGAGGTCCAGTCTGCATCTTTGCCAGAAGAGCATCCATGACCTGGTGTGATGTATGCTGCCAAGACCCTGGCTCCTCATAAATAGAAATATATTTGTAATACTCAAGTTAAATATCAAAGATCTATAGGATATCCAAGGTGTGTAGACTAGCTAGCATACATACTGAGCATACTTCACAGCAGTAACATGGCATTCAACATAGATTATAAATTTTGTCCTAGACTCTGCCTTGTTGTAGTTGCTGATCAAATCCACTGGTCTCAGGACATACTAATTTTTCTATCTCATTTATGCCTGGTTAAGCTACCATCATCTTTTCCGCATAGCAACAACATATTCTAAGAGAAACCATCCCTTACCCCTCTTTTGATTTCACATGTGGCTCTCATAGTCCCCTGGGTGATCTTTCCAGGCAATATCCTCTCTTCCTGATTTGTTTTTTCTTCTCATGAGTCTGTGTCTCTTCCAATGAAGAACTGCACAGGTCCTGCGCTATCTTCTTTAACATCATCAGTGACCAGTTCTGCTATTATTTTGGTGTCTGTCCATTACTCTATCAATTTATTTCATCCAGAGCCATTCCACATTCCCACCCCTTCTCTTGTTCCTTAGGATATAGCAATGAGATGTAGCCTCAAAAGTACAACCTCAACAGCCTTCATATTGTCATGGCAGTTTCTTTCTTCATGGTATTCAGGAGGCTGGATCCCTTAAAAGAGTGTAAGGTAGGGAATAGCTGCATTTTTTCGGCAATAAAACTTTTAATAGTATTTGCAGGGATGTCTGCCAAGCTGGGTTATACTGATATGTCAGAAGCTCTGTTATGATAGCAGGCTGTGGATATTTCAGTTCAAAGGTTGCAATATCCTGCCAAAAGAAAGAGAGATAAACTTACATTATATATGGACTGTATTAGAACAATCTATCTGTAAAAGAGAATGGCGGCAGAGAGGACATTATATAAGTTCTGTCAAATTATATGAACTTTGATTTAACCCTTGGCAGCACTGCAGAGGAGTCAGGGACTGCCTGGAGGAGGTAATGTGGCCAACTGGGGCAGCTCCTTGGCTCCTTGCTTCTGTTCAGCTTTGTATCATTCCTTCCACAGCCCCATCCTTTGGGTTCCAGTTATGTCCCTACATAAGGCTGATGCTAATGATTCACTTAAATGGCAATACTAAAAAAAGCATAGCAGATGCCTATCCTGTGTCATACACTAGGTTAAGTGCTCTGTTGCTGCTGCCTAGGACATACTGATGGTCTCAAGAGTGGCAGTGGGCAGTTTAGAAACACCATTATGGGGGCCAATATCAGATCTGTCAAACCTTCTGGACCCAAAGAAGAAGTATCAAGTTTTGATGGTTTTTGTCAGCGCACCAAGCATTTCCACAGATGATTCATTTGTATGAGTAGTGTGAGCCAAAATGAAGTTCAAACTCTGCAGTGATACCAATAAAGAGTGTAGGAGGTTGTGGATTTTTTAGGATCCTGACTAAGTGATGTCTTATGTAGTTTGAAAAGGGTGCATTTATAAGTGCTTGAAGTAGCTTTTATGTCTTTTAGCTACAACCTATCCCTAAATCACCACTCTCCCCTGAGGTGTTCAGCCCTGCACCAACTTCTTCAACTGCAAATGTCAACTGTTACACTCAGAGAGTGAGGGAAATGAGACAGAACCATGTTACTTATATAATCAGTTGTCACTTAAAGATATTGAATATTGAGTTTTACACCTCCCAATATATCCATAACCCCACACATGTATACAAGGAAAAAATGTGAATCATTTTGAATAATTTCAGTATGGAAGCAAATTTTTATGAGTTTGCAAATAAATAATTAGGAAAATGTTGATTTAAGGCATTAAAATATCTGCTTTCAGTTGTCACCTCAGTTCTAAATGTATCTTCCAAGCCACCAAGTGACTAAGAAGACAGTGCTGTTGGTGCAGGATTAGTCACTGTGTTGAGATGTGTTTCTGCACATGCCTTATGGAAAGATTTCTGTGGGTTGAGATAAACTGCATGTTTCTGAATGCTCTTCAGCACGCATATGTGGAAGCAAGTGAATGTATTTGGGTCTTCTTGTGCCTTTACCTAAAGAGCTTGGGACTAATCTCTAAAACGGTTTTTGTCATGGTGTAACGACATTATCTACATCGCTATGGCTTAATGAGTGAGCCTTAATTCTCTTATGCCTGCTTTGGCCCACAGCCAATGACTTTCAGATAATAGGACACCTGACAGTGGAAGGCTGTCTCTGTGAATATAACTGTGAAGTTCACAATCTCAGCCATGTTTTTGCCTTTACCTGGGGAACCTGATCTCTTTCTATTACCCAATGACTCCCAAGAATGAATGCAAGAACTATCTTTTTGTATAAAAGGAGCATGGCACAAGATTGGCCAGGCCATCCTTTATCACAGTAAAATCTGTCATGGTTATTTCGTCAGTTTTTCTGTGACTCATTCTTTCAGGGCAAAGTATGTCCCTATTTAAAATGGAGAAGAGGGTCCACCATGCTTCCAAGGTGTCCAGCAAGAGCTGCCCACCTGGACTCAAGTGCTGGAATTCTGCAGTGTGTCAGTATTCCAGACAAGATGCTTTCACTGCCAAATATCCCCACTCTGCTCTCGAACACAGCCATGTTCCTCCATCGTGGCTTTTGTGCAATGCTCAGTACTTCTTTCCAACAGGAGCTAGAGCTCAGCAACTTTACCTCTCCAATAGAGGTAACTTTGAGTGTTTGTTGCACCTTTCTTCTGTGGACATCAAAGTATTTAATAGACACAACACAGTTCAGCTCACCCACACTTGCAATGCCAGGTTACTCTGAAGTCTAACCCCATAACTGTATTTCCATATTTTCTCAATGATTACCAACACAAATATGATAGATGAGAATACCAACTTTGTTTCTCCAAATGTCACCCTTGCAAATTCAGCCTGGGGTCCCACGGTGAATTTTATTTTTTTCATTTCATGCAGCAGAAATAGTATCACAAATCCTTTAGGACAGTGCTAGGACCTGAGTTATCTGGCCAGACTTAGTGTCTTCACCTAAAGTGTCAGGGACTCTTCTTTTGTTTTTGCAGCACTGATGGATCCCTAGGAATGCAGTGTGTGACCTGCACTGGCACTTCGTAAGCAAGAATGGAATCCAGCTTGCATTCATTGAACTCTGTTGCCTCAGAGGAGTTAACACCAGAAATGTGTTTTTCTCTCTAACACAAGCAGGTGTAATCAGGAATACATATAAAAAGCTGATATGCTAAGTAAGACTGGGCTGGTATTGTTTTTCAGGGCTGAGTAATCCACTAAATTATTTACTCAAAGTCATGTAGCCTCTGAAGGAGAATTTCCAGTTTCTAGGGTCTCAGGGTCTCATTTTTATCACATGATACCTCCACTACATTAAAAAGAGATTGTGTCTTCTCTATTTCTGGTTTTCAAATAAACTGTCTTGACATCTCAATGCCAAAATATTACTGAAAAAAACCCCCACTTTGTTCAGATTAATATGGGGCAGAAGACTCGTTCGATGTGATCAACCTATTAATTTGGAAAAAAAATCATAACTCAAAAAACAATTTCAACTAAAGTATCACATTCTGTAATTTTGTATACACAAATCACAATATTTGCTTTTTTTCTCCTGAAAAAAATGCAGGTTTGTTTTTTTCTTACAACTTACACTTTTTCAGTGCATTAAGCATAAAAATATGTTTAGTAAATCTAATATCTAACATTTACTGATTAAATGGATTTAATATGAAAACCCTGTCACATGGCTCCTCAAGTGCTTTCCAAAATTATCTTCATGTGCAAGAGAGGGACATTTTTGCACCCATCACAAGACAGTTAAATACAGGCTATGAATTGGAGGCATTGATCTCCCAGATTAAGCCATGTAATTGAGCTGAAGAGATTTTCCATTATTTGTGCTGTGGTTGATAATTTAGCCTGAAGTTCTGAGTGAAACTGATGATCTTTGCACAGCCTTGTACAGCTTCAGCCTATCATTATGTTATTACAAAGCACCACATTCTGCCTCTGTGGAGTCCAAAATGCCTGTTCTTCAGATAAGAGTTAGACCATGGTACATCAGAATACAATGCGATGTTGTCACAGGTGCTATTTCAAAGCCCTGAGGGTGTTGTAACACGGATTCCTTTTTCACTGGACATGTTGGCACCTTTCAGGCATAAAATGTTCTTTCTGCACTCCTTTAGTTTGGATACCATCAGCCTACCTCCAAGCTATTGGCAGTGAACTTTAGCATTCCTGCTGGGAGGAATATTAGAGGCTACTGATATCAAAAGCCATTCATAGCACTGACTCAGGCCCTTAGTGTTTTATAACATAAGCTTGCAAGCTTGCAAATGGAAGGAGAACAATCTATAAAAACTTTCTTATGTAACATGCATACAAAGATTTGCTTCTAAAAAACCTTTTCTTTTGGCTGTGCAGATTGTCCCTAGACCTTTATGTCACACACGGACTGCATAGAGGCAGTCCAAATCATGTACACGTCAGCTGTGTACCTTTGAGGCGGATAAATGCGAGCAAGTATGGGGCTACTGCACTTCAAAGATTAAATATTTCACTTTATTTTTGCTATTGCTGTTGCAAATTAGGATCAAAGCAATACAGCTACCTCAAGGGCAACTAATGAGGCAAAAGTTAGTTGTTTGCTAGTGTGCTCATTATTTGTCCTGTGCAATGCACCTTGATCCACCCACCATTCCTCCAGCCCTGCCCTGGGTGCTGTTTTCCAACACATTTCTGTTATTGTCAGATCATTTTTAATCTTCACTTGGTATGAAAAGCCATTCTTTAATGCATCCAGTCTACCTTTTCAAGTAGATCACAAATGGCCTGAACACTGAAGAAATAAGCAGGAAAGAAGAGGCAGGCAGACTGAAAATGCTGAAGGGAAAGAGAAAGGTCCTGAGAGAATGTGTTTAAAACACTCTGTTAACCCAGATATTGCTTCCCTCAGACTCTCTAGTGGCTGGCTTGCATAGAAATTTCATTTTCTATCATAGAAGATCAACTGAAAAGAACTTCTTAATAGAAAATGAAAGTTTTACATCTGCAAGCTGCTGGAGAATTACACAATTAAAAATAACCTGATACAGTCTGGATGAGAAAACACAAAAAAATACCACTGAATAGGGTCAGAATTTTAATGAAAGAGAAGATATTATCAGCCTCCAAAACTGCTGCTATCTATCTGCTCTCCTAAATCCTTGAGTGTTTGGTACATGTTTTTCTTTACCAGTCTTCCTGTCTTTTTGTAGTTTTTTCTAACAGGTTTTCGTCCTTCCACATCAGTACATTATGTTCAGAACAACAATCTACCAACCCCAAAAACAAAACAGAGCTTCACTGAGTTAGCCAGCTGTAACATAGGAAAGATTAATTGTGAGTGCAGGGTTTAGAGGTAATATGGGCATATCACTCATGTCAGCAGTAAGGCAGATCTACAGCTCTGAAGAAGAGTAAGAGCTTCTTGCTTTAGGTAAAGAGTTGCTCTCAACCTCCTTTATGAAATCAATAACAATAGAGGAGGACATCAAAAGATGGGCCTGAGTCCCTGCTTGCAAAACCCACAAGGGTCACATTCACTCCAGTGAAGGGTTCATCACTCTAGGTCAAGTGGTGGAAAGAGTAGAGAGGTCCTCTATACCATTTCAGGCTGGTCTGACCTAGAGCAGGTCAGCCATATGGATGCTGCATATCAACGGAACCTAAGAGAAGTTACATCACAGTAATTGGAATGGAACTTTGTCACAGAAACTGCTCTGAGGTCTGGGATATAAGTATTACTGCATGTATTTTTTTCCCAGCTCTAGGTTCAGAAATAATGCAAATGTCCTGTTGCAGCCCATCAATAAGAACCTGAGGCTTTTGTTGCCTGCACTGAGATGGAAACGTGGGTGTTTGTGAGAATGAAGAGCCTTCTGGGATCCCTCGGACTGTGCAGAATGGAGTGAGCAAGATCTCGTACAGGCTTATCGATACTGGCTTTTGGAATTGGTCCTTGCACTGAAGTGCTTGCCTACCTGTACCTGAGCACTGATTTCTAGAGACCGGCTTGGGGTGGTCCAAAACAAAAACTGGATGCAAAAGAGCAATTCTCAGGTGTGAAGAATTTGCCTGGTCCCATCATTATTTGTCAGAGTAGCTGTATCAGCATGGCCCCTTTGTAGAACTGGAGTGCCTCATCACACTGATCTACAAGATTACATTGATTACATTGACGTCCCAAGAAGCAAAATTATATAACAAAGCAGCAATAGGCATCAGGGTTTTTCTATTCCCTTTCTTGTTTTGATGTGAAAGTGTGAAATAATTTGCTCGTTTCCAGCACTGCAACAGGTGGCTCCTTTGTACAAAGTGGCTGCCCCTCCAGAGGCAGTGCACACCTGTGCCATCCTAGGATGACACGGGTAGAGGGGAAGCCAGAAATAGTCTGATAGGCTTATTGGGAAATCTTCTGCAGGACTTACCATAAATAAAAAAGAGTGACTGTTTCTTCGTCCAGAAAGCTCTTGAATGGGAGCTAACTGATGAGATTAAAATAGTCAAAAGTAAGTCTAAGACATCTTACTCTTCAAAAGGTAGATGAGCTAAACAAGTACTGCCTGATGAAGGAATGCGCAGCAACTGAGGAAGCAGAAGGAAAGATCAGGTTAACATAACATTTTCAGCTAATTGCACAGATCGTGTCTTGTTGTATTGATAAGGGGAGGCTCTCAGGTCCAAGTCAGGATGAGAGTTATGACATGTAAAGCATTCACTGCAATCCACAGCTGTGCATATGTAACAACATCTAATTTCTACTGTGGCAACCATTTTTTCCATCCACTTAACAAAAACCACCCAATAAAACAAAAAAAGTATAAAAAACGAGGATTACACTTAGAGCTTTTCTTAACTTCCATTGGTTTTACCTATTTTTCTGGCAACAAAGAATTTCATGGTGGGAAAACATCAGCCTGTCTTGACCAGGCCTCTTAATTATTCTAAGACAAAGCCATTAAATTTGTTTATGTGGTCTCTAGTTGGAGAGTCTTGGAAACTAATTTCCCAATCTTTCACAGGAAAGGAAATGAACACCAGAAAACATTATTCTTGGCTCTGTAGTAGGCTTCCAGAACTGTGTAATATGATTTTATTGATTAGCACCCAGAAAGTTTTTACCAAAGTCACACCATTCTTAAAGAAATACTTCACAACATCTCTTGGTATCTTTGTGTAGTCACCAAGGAGTTTATGAGCAACTGCCACAAGAAAAATTATTATTACACAGTTGCATTTTGACTGGGGCTGTCAAAACTGTTGCCACTGGGAATTTGGCAAACACAGCAAAAATGTGTTTGAGAACTATGAGGATATGTCTAAATGCGTACATGCAGAGAGATTTGAGCTAATTTTGACCATGCTCAGAGCTGGTCCTGAAGTGCTGTGCTGTGCCTGTGCTGAGCTAACTCACCCTGCTGCGAAAGCAAGTTATGGTTTTGTAAACTGGACCGAGGACCGTGCAAACCTGCTTTCCAAACCTCCAGGCCAGTATTATGCCCTACAAACTGTGCTGGGGCTGTGTGCTCCCCCATGCAGATGTGCCCATGGGTGCTGAATCTGGAATTACAAAACACTGGAGAACTGAGGTAATGGCTTCTGTGCATAGGAAATCCACCCCGTGGATTCTTAGTGGATTATTTAGTACCACCCTATGGATTATCAGTATTTCAATACTTTCCCCTTATTTTCACCCTTTTTTAGTACATTTCTGCTATTTGTCTCCAAGACAACTTGAATTTTTTAGCTTCATTACAGCAGGAGCTGTCCAGTCAATCATAATTATCTCTACATGCTTTGGTTCTAGGCACTTGTTACTGGCAATTGACATCCCTGCTGGACAACAATATGCTAACATTTAGCCTTTCATGAAATATACTTAATATACTTACATGTATTGGCAGCAAAGGAAATAACAACGCTTCATCCTGTAACTTCTTACGAAGTCATACAAGCTGTTTTCATTTTCTGTTTTCACAGTGCACTTATTTAAAACCTTGGACATCTGTCACACAAAGTAAATGACTTATAAAAAGCCAATGAGATTTTTTTCTGCTATGTGTTACATTACAGACTGTGCCCAGTGCACATGGGTGCAACTGGAATTGCTGGTAGTGGACACCCAGTGGGGTTAGTGGTAATTATCCATGACCTCATACATCCTTCTCACACTGCCAAAGAAGGGCACGCAGCAAAACCATTCTTCACAGTGAGAGTCATCATCACAGTGTGCTTGCAAGCAAATTGTTTGCATTATAGACTAATCCCTCTGAATGTACATTGCCTCAAGAACGTTTTTAAAGCCACTTACTCTTGCCAGAGATGACTGTTGTTGTCATTCTCCCATGTATTCTTCTCGCTGCTAAGTGATATTGCCAGCCAAAAAAACAGTCATGAAGCCTATACTGTAATACATGACAAAATAGATTTGACATTGTCATTGGCATTATCTCTTCTGACAACAGCCAAATTATGCTAGTGTGCTTATGTCAATAGCAAGGAACCTTTGGTACCATCTCTCCCTATACATAGCTGGCTGCCAGAGCAACTCACCACCTGAGCAAAAGCTTTTTCATACGTGCCAACTAATTATGCCATCTCATCAGCCCAAATGGCAGCAAACTATGCTTCTGGTTCTGGAGGGAGGGTTCCTTACTCCAGAGTAAACCGTGGTGGAAAGAAGAGCTGATAATAGTGGCCTCAGAGCCAATGTGCTTCTGACATGGATCCCCTGGACCAAGAAATTAAAAACTCTTGCATCATATGTTACTCCTCCCAATATAATGTCACATCTGTTCCTGACTGTGAGTTAGTCAACCTGTGGCAGAAAATTTAATTTGGCACTGGATTTCAGCAAAGATGGAAAACAAAATTTTTTGAAGTCTTGAAATCTGATTTTTTTCTGATGCTGAATGAAACTGAGCCAATAAAAGCCATAAACAAATGCAAAAAAAAAAAAAAAGTATTATGGAAAAGTAAAGAGAGTTATTCAAGTATAGCAAATTGTGTGGAATCACAGCACTCACCTGAGGTGGGAAAGATCCCTTTCTAGTATAATCTCTTAGAGCAATCGTAGAGCCAGATACACTGTTGATTAGGGGCTCTTGGCTGTGTTGGTTGCTTCTGTAGACCCTGATGCATTTTTCTGCCCAAATCACTGTATAGTCCCTAAGCAGGAAGTAAACAGCATTTTATTGCATTCACGCTCCATGCTCCTCTTTTTCTTAATGTATTTTTCATTGCCTTCCGCAAGTAAATCATTCTGCACTAAATAAAGCCATTCTCAGCCTTACGGGGCACTAAATAGTTCTTCAGAGCTATCTCCTGGAAGTCTTGGTGTAGGACAAAGGCTCTATCCCCTTCCTAATGGCTGACCCTTTTCCCGCTTCTGTGTTCTCCCTTCCACTCTCTCCCTGCACACAAACATTCAGTGCTTCAATGTCACAGGTCACCAGCATGCAAGGCCCTGTGCCAAGCAGATGCTTGTGGTGATGCTGGTGGTGGGACTGGGGGTTTCTTCTTGCACACCTCATGGGGCTATTGTTTTGAATCTTCTATCACAATGTGCTTCTTCTCTTTTTTTCCATTGGAAATGTGAGATTTCATACACATGCGATTTCATATATGCTGGATACTTCTTCCTTGTTTTCTTTGTTAACCCTAAAACCAGTTCAGTCAGTCCTCAGGACTACATCTCTTTAAATACCAGTGGTTAACCACTGATGATTCGTTTACAGCAGGTTACTTCCATGCCTGTATTCCTCCACTCTCTGTCCCTCTTGGCAAAGGCTTCTGCTACAGTCCCATTCTTTTACACCCCATTATTTTGCTACGGTCAAAAATAATAAAAGAACAGCTTGCTAAATTTTATCCGTGTGAAAATTATGGTTATACCCGATCATTATATAAAGCTAAGCAAAAGTAAAACAAATTAGACAGCAGCCACGTGTTCATTAGGAAGCTGCTGGTAACAGCTAAAGCAAGTTAAAGCAAAGCTGCAGGCAGCCCAGGACAAAGCCAGACAAAGCCTGACAAGTGCAGGGGCCTAGTGGGGTTAGAATGAAGTTCCTGGTGTGTTGCTGGCAATGCCAATTTGTATCTGTTGAGTTATAGGACTGATCTTAGCTGCTCAGGACACTGACACTCAGGCATCTTAAAGAGTGAAAATTCTTACAAATTTCACCAGAGTGCATAAAAACAATTTAAAACTTCCAGCAGTGTTTAAGATCAGGAGTGACTTGTGATTAGCACCTCAGCAGCTGCAGTGTCACAGGTTCCCATCAGACCACCACTGAAGCAAGGTGGGCACTGCCCTCAGCCTGCCACAGCAGAGCTCCAGTGTGGCAAAAGCCTGCTCTCTCCCTGCTGGGGCACAGTGAAGAGCCAGACACCATGAGTTCCATGGGCTGTTCCATCCACCTGCAAGGGTCCTGCCGGACCTCTTACTTGACTTTCGCATTCCTTCACATTGGGATCACTCACTGCTGCTCAGCAGCACCATTGCAGGCATTACTAGAAAGCCTCCTAAATTGGGATATTTCTCTCTGCTTGATTAAAGTCAGCAGGTATCTGAGAATTTTATCCTAGAGAATTACTGGACAATTAATAGCTCTGCCTCTATTCTGCAGCAATTCCTTCAAAAGCCGACAGGATCTGAATGCAAATCTCTAATGAGGACACTTTGTAGAATAGTCTCAGTGATAATTGTTGAGTGTTAACACCAATTTGTGGCTTATTTTTGCAGCAACTGTGGATGGAAGAGGGATTAAATAGATTTTACCTTCAAATGTAATTTGATTTGCTACTGTATATGAAAACCATATTTCTTTTTTGTCGTATGTGTGCACTTCTATTTTTTTTTGCAGGAATACCTGCAACTGGCATATGCTTTTTGCTATAGAAGTCAGATGGTTTTTATCTGTCCTATCTTTTTCAATGAGAAAATACAAAATCAAATTGAAACAGCAGGCGAAGTAGTATATATATGCACAAAGCAACATGCAGTCATGCCTCCTCCAGGCTGAAGCTGTCGTCACTTACAATAAAGCCAACAGACTGCCTGTGCAAAATATGCCAATAACCCATCTTTCTCTTCAGTTCATACAGAGCTTCGCATGAGGTGTGATCCAAGGGAAGTACTGGTTTTGGGAGAGAGCCAATATCTGAGAATATTTTCCTCTCCATCTGATGTGAAAGTGTCTCAGTATGGTGCTGGCTGACAGCTAGTCCAGATGTCTGAGGTCACACGTACCACCACACCACCAACTGCACCTCAAAGAGACACGTGAAAGCCAGTGCTTCACACATATCAGAGGTCTGTAAGGCTGAAAAAATATTCTCTGTGTGGCACAAGGTGTTTTGGTGCCAAGTAGTTTAAAAGTCTTCCCAAACATATGTGTTTACTTTGCTCTGAGGCACTAAGTCCACTTCGATCACCACAGAAATCAGAGCTATAAAGGCAATTGGCTTGAATGGTTGAAAAAATTGGTTTTTTCCTTCTGTCTCTGAAATGGCTAGTTGTCATCTGCAGATTGTTTTACATCATGGAAGCTTGAGGAGCTGCTAATGGACAATGGAGCAGACAATTACTCTAGAGTGGGAAGCTGTGAGGAGTGGAGAAATTGGACCATGTCCGAGCTGCTGCTGCTGTCACCTTTTCTCCCCAGATCGTCTCACTTACATGCTGTTTGGTGATCTGTCATACCCTTAGAGCTGTGGAAAAGCAAGTTCTTAATCTAAAGCATTTTTTTGCAAAGAGTACATTTTTGTCATAATGCATTTTCAGCATTTATATGGAAAAAAAGATAACACAGAAGGCATCATTCTTGAACTGTATCACCAGTTGCAGATAAGGTGAATGTCTGCTAGCAGATTCCTGTTTACCTTGGTGAAATTCTGTTTTTATTGATATCAAAGCAGACTTCTGTCTGTCAAAAGTATTACTTTTTGTAGTACCAGTTAGGCTTCTCAAGCACTTGTGGAATTTAGCACTGATGCCTTGTTATGCTGCTAGAGTGATTTGGGGAGCACAGGAACACAAGAAAATCCATCATGGTTTTGCGAATTAGGATGAAGAGCAGCATGCTAATGTTGGGGCATTTCCTCTCACTGAAGGTGAGGATTTATGAGCATGGGCAGGAGGAGAAATGAAGAAGAACTGAGTAGTCCACTGGGCCATGTAGACCAATGCAGCTGCTCACATTTCCAGCACCAGGCTGAGCCCTCCTCGGCAACCCATGACTGCCCTTCAGAAATATCATTCCTTTATGTCACCATGCATTGGGCATGCATTTCCCCACTGCCCTGACATCACTCCCGCCCATGGCCCTCTGTGGTTCCCCCACCATTGCTCAGCTCACATCAGGGCTCAGATCCAGCAGGGAACAGTGCCCTGGAGCTCCTGGAGGAGAGTTCCAGGAGCAGCTTTGTATCTTTCCGTATGCATGGAGGTCCTTCTTTGGTTACCCATTTGTTTCTGTTGAAAAGCCCAGTAATATCTCAGTGACTAAGCCTGCTCCTGGTCCCTCACCCACTCATTATACATTTGGCATCATTAGTTGCACTGGTGCTAACCACACTGAGGCTCTGGAGGAGCTGGACAGCGGTGGTAACTTGCATAATGCATGATGTGCCTCCAGCAGTGCTGTTCTCCTTTGCTCTCTCACAACAATAGAAAGGATCTCTGGGTTTAATTTTTTCCCCCTTTCCCTCTCTTCAACTGGTCTTATTAGCCTCTCTGGGGGTTACCATACTAGGCAGGACTCCCTCAAAGCACACACCCCCACACTCATAACCCATTGCTGTTTGCTGTACTGCCAGTGCCTGAGGCTATCCTGAGGACTAGTTCTCTGACAGTGTCTAAGCCAGTTCTCTGCATTTCCTCCTCATTTCAAAAAACAAACCCTGCTGTCTGCTATCTTTTTCCAGGTGTACCACGACCTCTTTTTGCTATTTTCATGTTGAATGGACCCTTTTAAGAGACTGACTTTTAAGCAAGAATGTTAACAAAGAATGTTTCAATTTATTTTTTTAGCACCTGCGGTACTGCTGCTGCCTGTGGCCACCTCTGGGGCTGCCCTCTCTCCAAGCTCAGGACCTGAGGCAGCTGGCTTCCATGGTCAGTGAGGCTATCTTTAGCTTTCAAAAAGACCACTGTTGCTGCTCTGGCACCGCAAGGAACAGTCTTCTCTGTTGTTACAACTGTTCAGCCTTTCAAAGGTTATTTTTAGGATGTTAACCTTTGAGATGAACCTTCACACTTAATCTCAGCAGATACTTAAATGACCGTTGGGAATAATCAGATCTATGAAATTTTAAAGAGAACCACATTCATCTCTCAGCTTCATTTCTCAGCTACATCTCTCTTGCATATATACATATGTCTGTGCATACACTTCCGTAGATGGGAAGGTGTTGATGGGGCAAGAAGTACGTCCTTGAACATCTGAAAGTCAATTACTTTATTGTATCAAAGCCAACAGAGTTGACTCAAGTCCTGTCAAGCCAAGGAAAATTACTGAAAGCAAATGAATGAAATGAGGAAATAAAGGTTAAAATGGGTTAATGACAAAACTCAAGCTGGTCTCACAACTGAGTAGCTCTACTGGCTTCAGACACTCTCAAATTTCTATTTCTATGAATTCAAAACAGATGAAAAACAGAATTAAAATAATAATCAAAGCTTATTCCATCTTGTGCCATTCGGAGATATTTTAAAAGTTCCTTTGTTGTTCAAAGAGGGAGGCTCTGGTTCTCATTGGTACAGTGGAAGACTATTGTGCTACCTGACACTATATTTATATTTAAGAAGGATGTAGCATTCCAAACCTGGCACCTCACAATATTTTCTTTCCACACAAATGGCTCTCTGAGTGTCATTTAAGGTTAGAATCACTCAACAAATACTGTGCAAGCTCTGCAATAGTTTTGAGAGAACAACTCCAAATGTCAATAATAAAGTAATATATTTTTATAGACTGTATTTTTAATTCCATTAGGTATCTGTTTCTTGTTGTAGCATTTCCATGTAAATTCCAGTGATACCCAGCACTAAGCATGCTTTTGATGTTCTACCTTATCAGATCTGTACAGTATGTTAGTTGAGGGTACAACAATGTCCACAGCATATTCTTTCTTAAATTCTTTTTTTTTTATAATTGTGTTCCCATGCTTCTTTTTATTTGTTCTTGTAGCCTGCAGCTGATGTCAAACTTCATCCCTATTGCCATTAACTACTTTTGTTAGTCATTTCACATTTCTGCAGAGCGTGTTTGTGTAATATAAACAGTAAAGACAATGTGAAAAATAAGGAGAATGAAGAAATAAATGAACACAAAGAAATAAAATGGCATTCATTCTGCTCTGCTATAGTGTTGTTAATTCACAAATACTTAGGCATTCCCTTTTTTTGTGGAAATGTTTATAAAATCTCAAAAGTTCAGAAATCTAATATAAAATGCTTTTGTCAGTTTGTATATTTTTTGTATCTCCCTCTTTGTAAGTTTCCTTTGTTCAGTCTGTAAATAGGAAGAATATTCAGTGAAAGAAAAGCAATCAAATCCAGCATAATGTTAAGAATCCAAATGTGGAATATTTCTGTATTGCTGCTGCATTCAACTCTTTATGATAAATTCTGAAATAAAGTGTGGTTTCACTGTTTGTGACCAAATTCCCACTGTAAGAGTTCTGCATTCCCACATTCTCCCTTTTATTCCCACCAGCAGTCACAAAGCTGTTCAGTGTATGAGATCCAGTGGTAGACCCATGACACAGAGGGTCATTTTTTTGTAGGATTGGTTTTGAGCAAGATCAAGGAACTGAGCAGAAATGATTGACACTTGTCAGCATGATGTGTGGCAGATATGATTAAGTATAGGGGTGATGGAAACCAGGGTCCTGTTTCAGTAATAGCATAAGCTTCAGTACTTTTGCATAAGCTACTTGTAAAACCTAACCCTGAATAAAAAAAAAAGTTAGGCCCATATTATAGTCTGAGCAGTACTCTGATTAATTTCTGAGCAACCATTTGGGCATCTAGTGAGGTTACAGTGTTGGTTACACTCTTGTCCTTTTTTTTTTTTTTTCAAGTCAAAAGTCTACCCACATCTATTCTAACACGGTTTACTTCTATGCCCACTACACAGGGTTTACAAGGCTGAAAGTATCATCCAGTTTTGCCTCTGCTCTTTTATGTGACAGCAAAACTGCACATAAGCCTATCGGGTGTCACTGATTCTTTACAAATTCCTTTCATCCTTCCTCCAAAACCTTTTGTCTCATTTAGATATTCCAGTTCAAGGATCATGCAGCTATTTTATCAAAATGCAGTTTTTGTCTAGTGTGATTTGTTGACAGGAAATTTAGGCTTCACCATCTCCTCTTACCAAGATTTTGCTAAGCTTTGAAATTGTTATTCAGTGAAGTGATGTGGTAAATCTGTCCTCATCCATGGTGTTCAGACCACTGACTGGAACATTTTTGACTGACATTATTAAAAAGAAATATAACCCCAATCTCTTTTATTTTCAGTTTTCTCTGTCTTCAGTGATGTATGAAATTTCTTTTAGGTTATTACAAATCTTTATCAATTTTTTTTCTTCACTTGTCATAGTAATGCAGATCTTGCATTATGATTTTCACTAGTGAAAGAGCATGACTTGAAGCTCAAATGGGAAGAAATCTTTGCCTGGAAAAAATATATATTATCTGCAGTGGGACTTTACCTACTTGGTCACACCAAAATCAAAAGGGTATGAAAATTTGGTTTTGAAGTCTTCAAGATGACATGCCAGCTACTGTATTCTGATTTTTACGGAACTATGTTTACCAGAAGTTTTTCCATATTTTCTGAACACATGGTCTCTATTCTTCTTTAAGATGTCGTAGTAGCATGCTAGCCTTAGAAAAGCCTAAACCATCTGTTCTTAGCTGGGCAAGAGGAATGACATCCTCACTCTAACTAAAAAGTCTTCTGGGAAATGGGAAAAAATTGAATAGGGATTTGTAACTGCTTTTGGGAAAGGAAACGGGCTTGATATTAGTGGTTTAGAGATGCAGTGCTTTAAGCACACATTCTTCTTTTTTCTTGTTACTCAGCCACTTCTACAAAGATCTGCATGACTGATATTGGCTATGGAAAACAGAGTTTCTCCTGAGCTGGAGCATTGCACATGGCATGGCAGCTAACTAGTGGTCCAGAAGATTGCCAGATCTTGTGATTACCAACTGATTATGCTGGTGTGAAAGGGAAATGTCATTCATTGCATGAATTTAAGAAAAGTGAGGATGCAGTCAAAGACTTTGTCATCTTCTCTCTATGAAGACAATGTAGGAATGAATATTATCCATGACTGAATTAGCTGAACACTCTTTAGTGGAGCATTTAACTAGTCATTCTTCTTTCCCTTTTATTCACAGTAAATAAATGTACACTTAATTGTGTGCTGCTGAAGGTCACTTTAAAATGTAACCAGGTTCTTTTCCTTCCCCATTCACTTCATTATTGCATACCTGTCAGGCTTTTTATGAACTGGAGATTTTTTTCTAAGTATTACTCTACATATTAACTTAAAGATTTAATGAAGACAAAATATGCATGAGCAAGTTACCATTTTCAAGCAGAACTTTGCACACTAGGTTCAGCAGATGCTATGAAAAATAAACCACAATACCTGTCAGGTAGTCTAGAGAAGTTAACATGATGGGAATAAAAAGCGTTACAGCTACATCTCCCAGGAGGAGCAGTGACAGTGAAAGCAGCTGAACTCTGAACTACACCAGAAACCCCAAGAAAAACACCCAAGAGAACCCCAGCTGTATACAGTTCAGCAGACTAAAAGTGTTTCAAGGAACCTTCTGGTCATTTTTATGAATGTATTTTTTAAATTCTGTATTATTTTATACAGTCTATTTCATAAAGACTTTTAAGTTCTAATTCAGAACAAGAAAAGATGTTAAGCCACCAGTATTTCCCACAAGCTTGTATGTTTCAGCTGTCACTCAGTCTAGTCCTCCATAATTCAGGTCCTTAATTAGTGGCCCTAACTAAGACCATTCTGCCATTTTAAGCATGGCTTACAGCGCTAGTTTGATGTATATAAGGCATCCTTTGAGATACTGGGCACGTTGTGGCTTTTCACTATCTTATTGGAAAAAGATATTTGATTCCATTGCTTACACTGGAGTATCTTTGATGCCCTAGGGTTTCTGGAAGACATTCACCACAGCACAGGACCCATGAGAGACTGGTGATCACCTGGAACAGTTGCTAGAGGCTAGTGGGAATGCTTAGAGGCATCTGAAATGAACCCTATGCATGACATTGATAAAACGTTACCTCTGGACAACAAAACTGAGTTCATGGGACTTGAACCACCTAGTTTTAGACTCCCAGCATAGATGCCTGTGGTAAGAGTATGGTCTCAACCCCCTAGGGCACCATTAGAATGCCTAAACATAAGTTTCAGATATCTCATGGAAACTGAGACATCTTCCTGGCACTTGCAGACTTGACAAAGGCTCTATGGGACATCCATGTTCCTCCATGGGAGATAAAGGCTATGCAGGTTTCTTTGGAGCACACAAAATGGTTAAAGTAATGGCATTAGGCAGCCAAATCCCCTCTTGTGCGATAGAGGAAAAAAGACATGGCTCGATTCCAGATATGGAATCTGAGAAACAGTTTGAGATGTGTTCAGGGAACTCAGCTTGCGTCTAACTGCTTATCCTGAAGGCATATTTTTGCTATAATTTGTCATGAATAAATGGTTTAGGTTGCTCATGAAATGACCAGCCAAGGTATTGGCAAAAGCATTTTTAATATTAAAGTACAACAAAGCTTGTTGGCAAGGTTCATTCTACTACTTACTAGTTGCTTAAAGCCCACAGAGAGAAATTGGACTAAAATCTAAAATCAATCAAGCTAAAACTAAAATTAACCTAAAATTATCTACGTGGAGGCTAGGGATGGAAAAAGGAAAAGGATAGGAAAGGTAAGGATAAAAAGGAATAAGGGAGACTCTCTCATTGAGACACAAGGTTCGGCATGGACCCCCTTGCCAAATTTGGCCCCAGACTTGACCAGAGGTTTAGGCCTAAAAGTTTCAACTGCACTTTAACTTACCCGCACTTACTTAACAACCTAATTTAAAAAAATTAACAGAATATTCTACAGAATTTACTGCAAGCATGACAGTGCTTATATAAGCTTACTTTTAGGCTCAACTTACTTAGGAATCTAATGTACTTGAAAATCTAAGTGAGCAAAATCTATAGTACTTTTGCTATAGCACATTCACACACACACAGACCTTAAGGAGTATGTACAAGGTATATAACTGTGAAAAATTCCCCCTGAAGTCAGTGAAGCTGGATACATTCACATCTTCTCAACAGGCAAAGAGTTGAGTCTCGAGGAATGGGGGTATCAGCCCAGGATCCATTGTCATCATTTGGCAATTCTTCAAGATACAGCTTGAGAGATCCCTGGCTCTGAAGCGCCACTCAGAGCAAGGTTCCTGGTCACAACTTGCTGTGGTCCAGAAAAGCTTAAAAGGCCTCACTTAGGACCCCTGTTTATAGGGCCTCAAGAGTGTTGGCTTCAGTCATAGTAATTTTCCATCCCGGCCACAATTCAGATCAGCAACTTCCTGCGAAAGTTCATAAATAAAAATGTTGTTCCACAGGACTTGTTATTCAGGCAAGAAACAAATTTCCAAGGCTGTTTGTAAAAAAAAACCCAGGAGCTCCTCAGAGAGCTTAAGTTCCTGGGAGAAGACAGTGTTTCTAACAAGCTCAAGAAGAGCTTAACCCCAGTGCTGTTTGCCAAGGCCGAGGCCTAATGAGCATTTCTGAGATCGCAGTACAGCCCAAGGTGGGGCTGGATGCACCACCACATAAGCATGGTGTCAGATCTACTTGCACTCTTTATCTGTCCAGTCTGACTCTGGCATTTGAAACCACATCTACTTAAGGACAACCATATCAAGCCCTGAGGCTCTGAGGATGGTTTGCAATTAGCTTAATATAGGTGCTCCACATCACATCCGTTTGACTACATCCCACTCTGAATAATTGTCTGGCTGAGTCCAACTGCCTGTTTTGTGAGGTTGTGTGGAAGCAAAAAGGATTGTAAACTTGGGGTAGAGGTAAATTAATTGGGTCCTCTTAAGACTTTTCTTCTTTCTTCTAACTTCTTTCCACTTTTGATATGTAACAGAGAAGGAAAAATGTCTGGCTTGTCCTTCAATTTGTATTCAGGTTATGGGTCAGGCACTTAAATAAAATGAAGATAAATAAATCAGGAAAAGTAAAGAATAATAAAAAAAAAGGAGCAAGGAGGTAGGGCATAACTAAGGTTTAGGCTCTGGTACTTATGGAACAAGTCATATAATAAAATTCAAGTCTTCTACATTTTGTGACTATTTCCTCCTTAACTGGATGCTTCTGATTGTCACTGGGAAAAAAAAAAAAAAAAGCAGTTTAATTGGACACAAATTATCTCCAAGTGAGAATTCATAGTGTATTTAGCCTTGGTGACATGTGTGGCTCTCATTTCACACAGATTTAAGCATGAATGCCCAATTTAAAGTCTAGGAGTCCTGAAGGCTATTCATCTCATCACCCATGCCCAAAAAAATTCAATATGTACCTTTGATGTTTGGAGAAGTGTCATTATGACAATCAGTCAATATGACATATCAGCTCATACTGACTACTGCTTAAATACTACCCAAGGTGTAAAGTAGTGTAAGATCAAGTATTCAAGGTCCATAACCCTGGAGCATTCAAGTTAACCTAGAGGCATTGCAAAGAAATTAAAAACTACATGGAATCTCATATTTCATTATCTTAACTACCAGAAGTGTGTCCTTAGACATTCCATCTCTTGACTAATAAATGACCTCAGGAAATATTATTTATTTACATGGTTTTCCAAAGAAAAACTTTATGAAAGTTTATGTGGGATAATTCTGAATATAAGGGAATGCATCAATAAACTTCTAATTAGGCCACTGACATTTTCCCCTTGGGGTGATAGAAATCTATATCCTAGTATTTCATAACTCATAATTGTGTCATTAAGTTCCCATACAAAATGGGAAAATGGATAATTAAATGGATGAGAAAACAAGCTAGAAATACTTTTTTCTTCTTTTTTTTTCCTGCTAATGGTAAAATGCCCTATTGCATTGCAGCATGGAGCTCTGGGGAAAACAAAAACAACAACAATAAAAAAAAGATAGGTGGAAAAGCAGACGCACTCCAGGAAATTCTACCTATAATTGAAATATGAGCACACAACAGGTCAGGATGATAAATTTCTATCACTGTATCTTGCCTTGAAAGTAAACAGTCTATAATATATGGAACACGGTAACCATGTAAAGTACAACAGACAATGCAAGAATATCATGAGCAAAACCTCTTTGGAAAATATGCTTAGGTAGCAAATGAGTGTGTAAAATGTACTTGGTGATTACCTATGAGAATATTCTATGAAGGTTTGAAAACATTTGCTATAAATGTCCCAAATTCTAAAAGTTTCTTGGTTTTGATAAGCTACTACCCTGCAGTGGGATGATGCATACAGTAGGAGACATATCCACAAAGTTTTCTGCAAGTGAGTGTTTGAAAATGATTGTGAATGGGCTAAATAACCACAAAGAGAAAACAGTGGGTTTGACTAGCGCAACCCTCAATCTAAAGTAGGTTGCAGTAAAGTAATTTTCATGTTAGAAACTATCTTCCTGCACCACCCACACTCGATATATTACAATGATCAGACAAAATGCTGCCACATATTTTCTTGTTACTTTACATATATTGATTTTAACATTTGGGGGAAGACTTTGGAAAATATTACTTTACTTTATGATTATGATGTAGGTAGTGGCTTTGTCACTTTTTCAATAATGTGCTGCTTTGTTCTCAGAATGAGCATGAGGCAAAAGAGCAAGTTGTCTCCAGGAGCACAGTGCAAGCTTTAGAATGTTTGCTCTTTCTTTTTCCTCCTGACTTCCTGCAAGTATAGAGGTGTGGGGTATGCCCAGCCACTGCCCTGGAGGGACATCTGCTGAGATAGGGAGATTGCTCAATCTCCCAGCAGAACTCTCCTGGAAAGGCAACCACTTTTCAGTTACAGTGAGAAGGCAGACCCAGAATCCTCTGGGAGACCCTGTGCAGATCCTTTGTAAACCATTGGCCTTTGCCCTCTGACACCCACCCCCTGTATCCCTATAAAGTGAGCCCCCTGCCCCTGCGAGGGCAGAGAGAGCCTGTCCCTGGCCCCACCTCTGCCGGAGTACAGATAATAAAGCTGCCTCGTGAGGAACAGCCACATGAGCCTCTCCTCTCTCCCTGGTCTGGCCTGGAGGCTGCCCTGCAGAGCTGAGCTGAAATCATGAGCTGATAATCACTAAAGAGCTGACAGCTTCTGCAAGGGCCCTCCTGGCCAGCAGCTGAGGGAAGACACCAGGCCTCGGGAAGGCGATTCCTTTCGGGACCATCTCTCCGGACCAGTCACCTCTTCCTTGGTCAGAGCTACTGACCCCTCATCAGCTGTCATATAGAGGGAGGAATTAGATTAGATATTCAGAAGAAATTCTGTACGGTGGAGGTAATTAGGCACTGGCACAGGTTGCCCAGAGAATTTGGGGATGCCCCATCCCTAGAAGTATTAAAGGCCAGGGTCGCTGGGGCTTTGAGCAACTTGGTCAAGTAGAAGGTGTCCCTGCCCTTGGCAGGAGTTTGAGACTATGTGATCTTTAAGGTGCCTTCCAACCTAACCCATTCTAGGACTCTGAGATTCTAGCAGGGGCATTCAGAGGCAGCACTCTCTTCAGAGGGGGCATTCTTCCAGATTGCCATTTTTTAAGTAGACCTATAGCTATAATTCATTATTTTAATTTTATTTTCCCCTTGGTTTTCAAACCAATAAGCCTGAAGGCTCCCATCACACTGTCCTTCATCGCCCTTCATTAGATCTGAAGATCTAAAAATGAGCATGAATATTCATGAGAGTTTAATAGATTCTCATCCCTGCTTGAAGATATACAATATATAGCATCTTTCTCAGAGTGGAGAGTCAATTACTGTTCTCTGCTTTCTCTTTCAGCCATTACCTCTGTTGTTGAAAGGCAGTGTCTTCTGGAGTGACTTATGGCTTGTTTCTTGCTGTGACTCCTTCAGGATAAAGGCTTTTGGAGTCCTGACCATAGTGTGTTCCATTGAAGTACCCTTTTGGAACAAATGCTTCATCTCAGACACTGAGCAGAGTCAGGATCTTTTCCCATCTCTGAGTTTCATTACCCTCCAATACTTCCTTGACTGTTTATGCAGCCTTCATTGCACCACTTTGCGCATGCCTGTGGTTCCCAAAGCTCAAGGCAGTATTTGTACAAATCATTTCCTACCTTCATGAGTAGAGCCTCGAGAGTTACTCAGCTGCCCGAATGCAGGCTCCTAGTCAATAATGCCAAGACTATTGAATGTAGTGGCTAGATTTCCATTCACTATAATGGGAGCTTAGATACATGGCTTACAGGTAGACACCAACATTTCATTGGATCTAGAGCTAAACACCGCTCTTCATACAGTGTCTCTCTGAATGCATAAGCCAAAACTGCACAGGTCAATTGCTGCCATGTTGCACAGCAAGACAACATCTCATTTGCTATATGAAAAAGGGATGGGGAAGATCTCAGTTGGATGGGATTCAGATGCTTGAACACAGATATGAAGTTTTTTCAGTATTGCAGTGTAACATGCCCATCCCACATCATGCGTCTATAAGACCACTGTCGAGGGGGAATGTGGATATGCTGGGTAATGTTGCATGGCAGCAGGTACATATCCATGGCAACTATCCTTCTGAACATTCTACTACTCTTATCTTTTCAAAGGTCCTTAGGAAGAGTGTCATTCACTTTACCTTGCTTCAGTTTAGGGCTTGATTCACCTCTAACAGAAAAAAAACGAAGGTGACCAAAGTGGTTGGAGATCTTGTAGGGTAAACTTGAGATATATCACTAACACTTGAAGATACAATTTAACACCTGTATGAGTTCCTTCTCTACAGCATCTGAAAACCAGGAGGGATTGTCTGATGCATCTCAAATAGCCCTAAGCAACTAGGTTCTATCCTTCTCCTCAGCTGGCTACCAGTGTTTCTGTGGAGTAACATGGAAATCACCGGGAGATTCAGAATCCCAGAACCAGAGAACCACAGAATGGCTGAGTTTTGAAAGTACCTCTGGAGATCACCTTGTCCAGAACTGTTCAGACCCTTTTCTGAAAAGTTGCTTTCCAGCCAGGTGACTGTCAGTGTATGGCACTTGGATGTTTTCTCCTCAGGTACAGAACTTTGCAGTTCACCTTTTTGAACTTTATGTCAATTCCGTCCACCTATTTCTCAGGCTGTCAAAGGTTCCTCTGGATGTGAACCTGACCATCTATAGCATCAGCCACTCCTCCTGGCTTTGTGTCAACAGCAAATTTTCTGAGGCTACACTCTGCCTCATCACCCAGGTCATTAATGAAGATTTTAAACAGAATGGGGCCCAGTACTGACCCATGGGGTACATTGCTTGTTACTGGCCTCCAAATAGACTCTTTCCCACTGATTATCACACTTAGACAATCATTTAAGGATGGGAGGAAATGTTCCCTGAGGGGATCAGTCTCTATGCTCAGACCATGGAAGGAAAATAGAGTGACAGAAAAAAAAAAAGACAAAACTTAGAGTAAATAGCTACAACATGGCTCAGGACAGATAAGCAACTTCCATGTCTGTGTCCACAGATATGCTGCCATGTCAGTGTACATTTCTTCAAGACCATCAGTGACTGAATGAATACATCGGCTTAGTACAATGGCAAACACTATATTGGAGGCCAGATAATAAATCAATAAGTCATGCTTCAGCTTATTTTGCCACCATTGTTTTTAAGTTTTTTCTCAGATGGAAATCTCTGTCTTGGGTATTTTCCCTCATTTTTCTGGAGTGGACCCTATGTTACTATATTGTACTTTTGCTCTGAACTCTTCAAGAAATGATTTTTCCATTCACACAAGTGTGCTGAAGTTCTTATAAAGTATCATCTGGTAGTTTCATTAGTCCTGTTTATTTTCCCTTCCAGTTCTTACCTCACCGTATAATTAGCCCACAAGATCCTGTGCTACTTAACATTCCTTTTTCAAGTAGTATTTAGTTAGCTTTTTTCCAACATGATAGCACAATTACATGAATTGTGAGTCTTTAGAGTGAGAATACATTTTAAAGAATAAAGTTTAATGAAATGCAGTAAGAAGCATGCATGACTCAGATCCACATAATCTACCGGCTTTCCCTACTTAGATTTTTCAGTTTGTTCAAAAAAGACAAGCCTGCCTGGTAAATCTGCTTATAAACACTCATGCACTGCACTGTAGCATGCTTTGAGGCTCTCATTCACCTCCATGTTAGTGCAGACTGAAGCAGCATAATAGGAAATCAGGCCTGCTAGTTCTCATACAGTTTCTGTAATTTGTTGGTATTGTTTCTATTTCAAAATATGAATTTAGTATTTGGGAGAGTGAGAATAGGGCACTCCAGCATCAGGCAATAGTTCTGAAGATTGCAAGCAGCCTGTGACATCCTTGGCTGGTATAAATTGATCTTTCCCCAAGAGAGACTATGAAGGTAAAGTGATTTGTTTCAGATGAAGTTTGACTTATGAAATATATTTCTGATCTGATAATGAACATTCACAGTACCCAAGAGCACAAAATGTTAGGCCTCTTTCTCCTGTAGACATATCAGGTATGTAATAAGCAGTTTCTAAGAAAAACACATTGCTAGCCATATGTTGATTTACAGTCCCAAGGAATAGGATTATTTTCATGAAGACGGCAAACTGGATTTTTCCCTACGGGTATATACTGGTAATTCTGTCTTGAACATCCTTAGCTACCTTTATGACTGCCAAACATAAACTGTGCTCTGCTTTTCTCTTCCTGATTTCTTCTGCACAGTTTGCTTGTGAGCTACTAAATTCTATTTTATTCTTAATTCTATTCAACTTGTAAATTCTCCTGTGGGGGGAAAAAGTTAAGAGATAGGAAGTCTCAAGGGTGACAGAGCACTGGAACAGATTGCCCAGAGGGGTTATTGGAGTATCCTTCTCTGGAGATATTCAAAACCTGCCCACATGCCAACCTGTGTTAGGTGAACCTGCTTTAGCAGGGGCTTGCATTAGATGACCTCCAGAGATCCTTTCCAACCCAAATTAGTCTCTGACTCTGTGATTCTTTGAAAATTAGGAGTCCAGAGAACTGTGTGCAGTCGCAAGGGGTGGCGTAAGAATGGGGATCTCTCTTCAACATTTCCTTGAAAATACCTTAGCCTCAGGATAAAGCAAGATGTTGGGTAGGGAGAGGGGTATAGTACAACCCCAAACACTCACATATGGGCATTTTTTACTAAATTAGACACATTCACTGTAAATTCACAGCACTAAGACTGCACTCTCCTGATTTGGGAAAAAATGTCATCCATCAAACACATGCAAATCATTATTCCTTTATACTTCTGGGTGTTACAGGTTCTGCTCTGAGAAAAGGAGGAGAATATATCGATGCCTGGCATTTCTTAGTAGGATCTGCTGATGATCTCACACCAAAACAGGGAAGAATTTTTATTATTCAGGGAACTGAGTAAAAGAAGTACAATGAAAACTGAGCTGGACAAACCAAATCAAAAAATCCCAGAAGCGTGCCTAGCAGACAACCAGTGCCATGATCTCCATAAGAGAGACCAGATGATTGGCAAGCAGTGAATTCCAGCCCAAATTGCAGCTTTCGCAGAGGCTGGGGTGGCCCAGGCTCATGTCTTCCACACTAGGCAGTGCTGAACCTCACCTTGTTCAAGTCTGTCATTTGGTTTGCTGTTCTTCCAGGACAATGTACAGTGGGCAGTAAAAGGCTGTTGAGTGAAAGACTTTACACTCTCAAAGGCCACCATCTCAATGAAACTGGTTGTCCCCCCCTCATTCTCTTTGCACTCTGATTTTGGCCCCATCTCCTCTTTTGGTGGAATGTGTTCCTGATCAGCATAACAGGCTTTGAAGTGCAGCTCTATTCTGAAGAGTAACTATCCAAAAATGTCACCTACTAACTCATCAGATTTGTCACTTTAATGTGTTCAGAAGCAGATCTGTCCACTTTAATGACAAAAGTAAGCTTTTATTACATTTTGCCTGAGATAACTCTATGAAGCCAATACGGCAGAAACATTGGAGTAGATTTTATTTCTTCCCAGCTGTGCAAAAACAATTTATCAACATTCAGTCATGGACCCAATTGCCAATTCTAATTTGGAATTTCTAATTACAATCTCAGATCCACAAAGTCACCAAAGGAAGTAGATGAACGAATTTCAGGGTCAGATTTATTTACAGACAATGATGTTCAAAATGAAGTCATAATTTGAACAATGTAAGTTATGATAAAGCGGTAAAAAGAAGCCTAGCTTTCCAGAATTAAATTGGATCTAAAAGGCTGATAACTGTCATAAGTTTTTATCAGTAGAACATGGGGAAGACATTAAGGTATAGGATGGAGCACTATCACAGCACTTCACACTTCTAGCGATTTTCTTTTCAAAAAAATTGAAACAGCATTGTATTTTAAGTGCCACAGTGTTGAGAAACTTCTGTGCGTTCCATAAAGACAAAAAGAAAAACCTCTTTGGGATGGCCAAAGTTTGTGAGTAACAAACAAATGGTCTAATTGACAACTCTGGGCCCATTAATGCTCTCCTAGTGCTGGCAAGGTTGTATTTTGCTGTAAAACAGAAGTCTGGGTAAAACTGTTTACATTGGGGAGCAATCCTTCTTCCATGCACTATTGGCTTTCCTTTCTCCATTCAACCTTTTTCCTGGTGCTAAGCTGTGATTTTCCTTTGAATCATATCTGCTGATAAAGATATGAACATTGCAAAGTAACTCATGTTATTGAAAAAAATCCTGGGTTCCAAAAGTCCCCTTTATTTTCATCTTACATTTTACTATCCAATGTTATTTAAATGTCACTTTTATTAAAGTGTCAACCAAATGATGCTGTAATCAAGTGATTTCCAGGTCCTTTTTTATGCTGCTTTCTTTCTGTTTGTCATTTTAATATTAAAATATTTATTCTCTACAAGAATATTGCATATGCAAAGGTTTTAATTTTGTAAAGGGTGTTCTTTTCCCCTGCTTAAAAAGGGCACTCTGCTCTGAGATTTTGGAGCTTTAAGCAACACCAGAAGTTTAAGCCCAATGTCACAATTAAAACAATATTCTGTACTTGTAGAATATAAAAGTGAGTGATTCATAATCTCTTTCACTTTGATGAAAGCATTGGGAAGTGCTGTTCAGTGTGAATCAGAAATCAGGGAATTAAAGAAAGAGACAAAGAATGTGAGAAACTGGTTGTGGTTAGGCATCTGCTTAGTTCTTCCAGCAGGTTGAAGCAGAGCCCAGTAGACCATGGGTATCTATACATTTAAATCTGACGGTGATGGACTATATTCTTATCCAGCACAGGGTATGATTTATTAGGGGTGACAGAATTTTTACAACCTGATGTTTGTACGTCCATTACTTGAACTGCATGAGCAAGGAAAATAATGCCGCTCTGTTTATAGATATTACAAAATAGAAATGGGCAAACCTTGAAAAAATGTGTCATATCTCCCTCCTTGTTCACATAAAGCAAGTCTCTTCTAGATTTCTAGACAGAACTCTTGATGTATTATAGTTGACTGGAAAGACTTTCCAGGACAGACAAATTAAACCCTTTACTGGTTCTTTACTAATTATGTGACTTTGGTGTTTATGAATTCCATGAGCTAAAATAAATTTTAAACCAATCTTGCAACTTGTGACTGAAAATGGCTCAGCCTTGCCAGGGAAATGGGCAGGTGCCTTGCTCTATGCTCTCCTGGAAATTGTGGGTTTCTGGGGGTGCCTAACTTTAACAATTATTGTGGGCTATAAGCTGTATGAGCTGTCCTGGGTACTTTTCTAGAATTGTCCCAAGTCAATGACTTTGCAATACACAAGTTCAGAACAGTCAAAAGGGACAATAAGCAACATCAGCAAAAAAGAAATGTTCCAACTCTCTCACTCCTTCCAAGCCCTGTCCCCTTGGCATACGGTAATTTAATGCAGGATTTTTGACACTGGTATGAGGACTGTGTTTCTAGAGACACAAGGGAGCCAGTCTTCAAAACTACTCAACAAAAGTCCAATTAAATTTCTTGACAGCTGTTAAACCATCTCAAAACAACCTTGAATACACTTTTCATTCTTCTGGGATTAAACTGATAAAATGATGGAGGAAATGTAGCAGTGCTTTTGTTTTCCAAGCCATATTTTAAACTGCAAATGACAAAACCAGGCAACAGTGTTCCTTGAATTGTTGCATGAATTGTTGAGAGTCAGGTATTTATGGCAGGTGAAAAAGCAGAAAGAGTACAAGCTTCATTTCCCACAGGCTTGGCTGGTCCTGCAAGGCTAAATATCAAATTCTTTTCATTCATCAACATCCAGAAGCAGTCAGAAATTGAATTCCACAATAGATATCTTTGGGGTCTATAAGTTTTAGGCACACTCATGTACCACACTAAGAACGTAATCACAAGAAGAAACTCTGCCAGAAAAAAGGGTAAGGCAAATAGTTCCCTTAGACCGGAGATGTTTATATTTACTGGCCTAATTGGATACACACTTATTAGGGTAAATAATGCAAAATCACAAAGTTCTAGCAATTCTAATGGAACCTTTGTACTTTCAAAAAAATTGCATAACGTTCCATGCCCCCCTTTGGCTACATGTTTCTATATTTTGGCTAAGTATGTCTATAATACTTGCTTTGCCAACTATCTCTTTATCAGCACCAGACCATAAAAACAATTTTTAAGACCGCAACCAAAGGCTGTAGGATGACAGCTGGAACGTGTAGGTGAGTGCATCATTTTCATGGAGGCGAAAAGACCTAAGGAAATATTTCTATTTTTAGCATGGACCATATAATGAAATGTTTGGCTGCATCTTTCATTCTCGTGCCCCAACAGTGGCTCTAGTTCTTTATTTAGAAGCAAAAGAAACCTATCCTTACAGTTCTCTTTGCCATGAGGTTTTCTTGTCCTGCTCATAAGCCCCTCCTCCAGCTGCTCCATCTGAGGCTAAGAGGGCAGCTGGGACTTCATCAGGGCTGTGCAAAGATGTCTTCCCTTTCTGTTGCTAATCCAGGAGGCAGGTATATCCCTGCATTTTCAGATACAGAAAGGATACCAAAGCCTGAAATTAATCCAGTAACCAGGCCCCTACTTATTGACCTTCTTCTGAAACCCCCCCCCACCTTATGCAAAGCAGCAGCCAACTGATGGGAGAAGCTGTGAGCATTAGTGGGGCTGTGGAAGTGCTGTCTTCTGTGACTGCCAGGAGGTGAATTAAGGGTTGGGGATGCTCTGTTTTTTATTTGAAAAAGCTCTTGTGCAAGAAAATAGTTTGAGAATGCATTAAATAAAGCAGACATTGTGATGAAATAAACATCAGAAAGGCAGTTGGATTGCAAGGTAAACTTTATGTGGTCTTTATTCAATGTGAATTTTTGGAAACAGTAAAATTTAAAGCATTGGAAACTGTATTTTTCTTGGTTCTTTTTAAGTAAAGTATATATATATATGTAAAAATACAAGCCATGAGTATTTTCCAGTGATGTCTCCATCTTTTCCTAGTACTCCATTTCTGTCCCTGAAAAAGCTGAAAGGAGTCATACACATTTGAATATTGGCCTCCCTACAGTGATTCTCAGTAAAGATACAAATCAGTGTCAATGGTGATGATGCTTTTTCATAGTATAGACACCTGCCCACTAGAGACTGGACTGAAGCCAGCAGATAGTACTCATGATATCTAACCACTTCAGTGCTGGGCAGTATTCAAGTCAGTGGCACAAAACAAAAAGCTCAGCTGCCCTTTACAAATCACCCAAAACTCGTAGTCTCCCTGAATATATAATTCTTCAACATTGATTAAAATAGCTTCATTAAAAAATGTATTCAAGGGCCCTGGAGTTTTAGCCTCTGATGCTTTTTTTGTAGGCCAAAGAGTACTTGTTCTACAGGATTGAAGGAGGATTAATCAGCAAATTGGCTGCAACTTCCTTCACAAACAGTATGTTGATTTCTAACTACTGTATTTTAATAGTATCTCTGAGCCTGAGACTTGATTTTGTGGCATTCAGCATGTGACTCATGTTCTCTTATAACTTTGAATGATGCATTTGATCTTGTCTTCCAATTTTAGTTTTTACCCCCAAAGATCTCAGTCAGTCCTAAATAAAACCAACCAGTATGCTTCTAAGGTTCTTTTGCTTGTTTTATTTTCTTAATATTCATGAGGACTCAGAGACCCGAGTCCAGCCCCAGATGGAGTACTTGTGCCTATGTGAGCACCTCTCATACTCTCACCATCTGTCTTAAAGTGTCTCTTTTTCTCTCCAAGTTTGCTTCCCTTTTGAGGCTTCAGAGTCTTGCCTTGCTCACTGAGTGGAATGGATGTCTTTTTGAATGCTTATCCACCAGGAAATCTACCCACTACTCTACTACACTGGCTCTGTGTGCTGCCACACCAATGCATAAAAAGCATTGTGACCCGGGTTGGGAAAAACCTTTCTGCATGTGACTCTCTGGCAGATAAATTGCTCCAGTACTTTTATGTGCCTGATTTACCCCCCTTTCATGCTATTTTTAGGACTACAGGACAGCTCAGTTTGCAAGGGACTTCTTATTTCTAATGCAACCTCCTGCCTCATGCAGAGGTAGCTTTCAGCTCAGCATCCTCCCACCACACACCACAGAAGGGTCTGGCTCCATCCTCTCTGTAGGTGCCCAGGGGCTGCTGTTGGGTGCCCCCAAAGCTGTGTCCTCACCAGGCCAAACAAGTCCAGGTCCCTCCTCACCTTCTCCTCACAGCGTAACTTCTCTTCCTCCTCCGACTGTAGTGCCCTCAACTGAACTCCCTTCCATTTATCAATGTTTTTCTTGAACTGGGGAGCCAAAAATGGATCCAGTAGCCTAAATGTAGTGTAACAAATGCTGAGCTGAGGGAGTAATCACTTCCTTTGCTCTGCTGGCTGTTTCTATTCATAAAGCCCAGGATATTGCTGCTGCCAGATCCACTGCTAGCTCGTACCCAGCTCACCACCTACCAAACCCAAAGAGCACCTACAGCAGAGCTGCCCCACAGCAGAGCCAATCCATCCCCATAGTTCTCCCTGTCTAGGAGCAGAACTTCATTTTTCCTTATCCAATTTCGAGAGGTTGCTGTTGTCTGTTCCTCTGAGCTGCTCACCACAGCTCTACCCTTGAGCATGTTGACTGCACCCACACTTGGGTGTCAGCTGCAAAACTTCCACAGTTTGTTTAGGCAGTTTCTTCTCTCTTCTCACCACCTCCTTCTTGATAGATCCTATTTGTTTTTATCTTATCTGCTTACTAAACACAAGGTAAATGGCAGCCTGTTCTGCTGTTTGAGCTGACAAGCAGAAGTTTCCCTGGTTTAATCCAGACCACACTCCTTACACAATCCTTTCTCATTCATAATATCCAACCACATGGACCTGGAGAACGTAAATTTCCTTGCTGCTGAAACAAGGCATTTTTCTAACAGCAGTGTAAAACCTTAATCACAGCCTACAGTGTACTTTTGCAGTGCATCACTAAGACCAAATGCCAGCTCTTTCCGTGCCAGCTGATTAGTCTAATCTCAGGAAAACCAGCTAGTGAACTGGGCTAGAAGAGTATTTCCAAACTGGATTCCATTCTCTGATATGCAAATAGTTCTTAAAAACTTTCAAAATATTACTTTTATTTTAATGAGTAGATTTTTTTCTCTTGTCTCATGCAGGCTTTTGTTATCTTAATAAACATGCATTTTAAACACTGATAATTCTCGTATGAATGGGGTTCACAGATTCTGACAATTTTAAAGGAAGATTTGGTCATCCTATATTTGCTTTAGTTTTCTGGTTTATCCTGCTAATTAAAGGATCATTAATTTCAAACACGTTAATATATGCAGAACTCCCTGTAAATACAAAACTCAAAGCTCAATTACTGTTCCAATTTTGCTGTTCCCCTGTGTAAAAAATAGGGTAGGGGTCACTTTGTCTAAAAATACACAGAGAGTGTATTTTCCAGCTCATATATGTGTCAGCAAGTATTTGTGGATCAAAATAGGGTAACACCAAATAGATGATACTAAAAATGTCAACGGAAACATTAGAATGGAAATACACCACCTATTTGTTTGTCAGCCAAGTAACAAACCTGAACCAATGCTTTTCCTTTGCCAACCCTTTCTGGGCGTTTTTTCAAGCCTGTGTAGCATTAAAGAGGAAATCATGCATTCTGTGTGCCTATAAATATTCACATACCCCATTTCCCTCAGCTGCTCTTTTGTCCCCTGACTGAGATATATGGATGTTCACCTCAAAAGCAAATGCCTGACTGTCATTATTCATGTCTGAATGCCAGCTCCAGAGCAAGGAGAAGCCAAGGCTCTTGAAATAAGCAGCCACCAGGGGAAGCTTCAAATAGCATCCAGGAACTGCACCTCTGACAGTGGCCTCTTGACGACGAGGCTGTTCCCCTCCAGAAGGCCACAGCTGAAGAGGTAAATCAGTGTCAGGCTCAGAATCTGTCTTTGTCCTTTCTCCAGATATCAGTTGTTGGTTTTATTGGCATTATCCAAAACAAAACTACAAATATAATAATATCAACCAAAGGATACTAAGGACAGCAGTGAAAGCATTATCTAGAAATGCAATTCCTATTTATTTGTCAGTCCCACCCAGAATGAGGTCTACTGCCTTCTTTTTCCAAGCGTGACTCAACATTATACATGCTTTGGGATCCCTGGGGCAATCAAATTGTTGGATGCCATCTCCCAATGTTCCCCAGAGAATAAGGAATTGCAGGCTGATTCTTGTAGCTGAGTACATCTTATTTGAGCATATTTACCTTCTCCAGCCTTCATTTGCTACCTCAGATTGGAATAAATTAGCATTATTTGCCCTAGGTGTCTATAGGGCTCCCAGAAAAATACACCAGCTAGAGACTGGTTGGGAAATGAGTTGTCAGTGGCCATCATCTTTCTGAACTTTGCCTTTACTAAAGCTGTGAAGTGCTGCATGTTGGCTGTGCCACTAGCCTTGCCACTAGATTGATGACAGTAATCCTCTGTGCTTTACCTTTTCTCAGAACAAACACTGAAATCCATCAAACAGCTTTATTTGTTACAACCCTATGCAAGGGTCTGTTTCAGTTGTGCATTGCTAAAGCAAGTATCTAGAGTGGTAAACATACAGTTTGCACCAAAAATGAACGCACCTAAAATAAGGTGAAGGTCCTCAGATGCTGTCCTGATTGATATTGCAGCAGTACATGTACAAATGAATAGTAGTAGATATTTGAGTTAGCTTTTGTATAAAAACAACCCCCTGGAAAGAAGGAAAAGATCTCAAGCTCCTAGCAGCTCAGAACAGAGACATTTCTTATGCCCACTGGATCTTCTTGCTGTGAGTAGTTACCTCTAGTTTTGCTATAGAGAAAAAAGTGTGATTAGCATGAGAAAACTTATTTTGGATGGCATAAGAAACACCTATAAGATTTGAGACAGTCCCATCAAGCACAGATATAAAGCACCCAAGAGCCCTGTTTCTCAGCTTGCTGTGTTTTTCAAATAGAAAATGTACCACATTTATCAGATCCCTTTCCATTTGCAGCATGAGTTGTTGCCCTCAGTTTATTCTGTAGGTCTTCAATTTTTTTTCAAAAGCAATTCACTGTCAACTCTTTCTCTACAAGAGAAAGAGAAGATGGAGAGAAAAGGACAGGCTGAGGATGCCATACTGCTCTTTGCACTGACACACTCTCTCACCACACTGCTTGGAACAAGCAATATAACCAGTAATGGCTTTGGTAATCACAAGGCCCCATGTTACATTGCAGTCTGGCCTCTCTCTAACAAGGTCATTTAATACCCTAGAAAATCAGCCCAAAGATAAATATTTTTCAGTACCTCAAAGGAAAACTATTAGGTTTAATTTCTGTCACTCTCTTAAAGACATTTGCAAGAACATGCTTGAGAAATTATTGCCACTGAATGATCAAAATCATGTTTTCAGTATAAGGTCATATGAGACATGAAAACACTTTCTGTTTTGTAATTCATAATGTCAACTTTTAGGACCTTCTAGGCTCTTCTGTCCCCAATATTGAGAAACTGGATCACAAAAAATACTGATGGTAACTGCAAAATGGTCCTGGGATGTAGAGAATGTGTTTTATTTCATTTTATAAACGTGAGTTTGTCTTGCAGACAAACAGACACAATTCTTACTGTTACACACTGAGGAGAAGAAGGCAGAAGAGGGAACAGAAATTTTGGGTGGAAGTCACCTCAGCACTTCAAATATTAAATATCCAGTATAAAATAAGCTCTGAGAGAGCAAGAGAGAGGTCTCCCAAGCACAGTACATCACACACTAAGATAGATGGCTGGGGCATGCTGCCTGCCAAAGATGTCGCTCCCCACTGGTCCTGTCAGGAGCTGAGCCAGCCTGAACAAACAGCATTTTGACAGCTGAAGTCTTCCCTTTAGTACTGCCACTTCCAAGGTGACCATGGGAGTACCTACCCACTGGGCTGTCCTCCTTATGCAACCTAGGTCAGTTCTCCAGGCAGTTTATTTCCAAAAAATGAAGGAGTAACTACATCACAACTGGCCATTGTGTTGCATCCGTAAATCAAAACTATTTTGCTAATCAAGATACAATTTCACAGAAGAAACAAATGTTCTTGAACATAACCAACATAATTATATCTATTATCTAGCACTTTAGACGAATCTGCTCTGTAGTCTCCTCTGAGCAAATGTACAGAGTTCAATCTGTATTTATTTTTAGGGGATAGACTGTGCTAGCCAGAAGAGAAGACTAGTACTGAAACTGCAAATGCCATAAGTCACAGATCTTGTGTCCCACACAAAGAGGTGTCTTCAGTAGACTCAAAATACTGTTGATTTATTTGCAACAGCTTTTCTCTATCTCCTGCTATGAATCCCAAAGGAAGACAAGGAGTCGTGATATTCTGCTTACTCATGCAGAGGAAACTAAAATCTCTTATGGAATAATAAATGCACTATGAAAGGCCTAATGCCAATCTAATCACTCTGCAAATCTTGATCTTAAGTGGCAAAAATACCTGTGTTTCTCAGTGACAAAATCCAACACTGAAGCCACATGGGAATGAGGAATACAAGTGCTTTAATATGTCTTGTTCCCCCTTCTGTTCCAAAGTCTTGGTTGCAAAGCCTGGTGCCTGTCTGCATTAGTAAGAAGTGATGTGTAATAGGAACGAATCCACAGAGTGGGACAGCTGGTGTTAAGGATCTGCAGGACACATTACCCCTGTTTCAGGGAGCAGTACCTCAGGTCGGTCTAGTCTCATCCCATGGACTAAATGGGACAACTGGCTGGAACACACTAAAGGCTCTCCTGAAGCACATAATTTTGTTTACTTCAACAAATAGCAGTCCACCTTTTTGAGAGACTGGTCCACGACCCAGAGCAAGGTAACAGGGACAAACGGTCTGCACTAAAGTATTGATCTAGATTCACCAGGCATTGTTTTCACCAACTTGTTGGTAAACAAAAACTACATGACTGAAGAGCTGACTCTCTGTGGCTTAGTCTACACTACTGAAATTAGATTGTCAAAGCTACCTAACAAACAGGCAGCTCATACCCATAAAACAATTTTCTAGGCAGCACTACCCCATATTTCTAAACACCACCCTTTATTTTGGCATCTTTTACCAGAATAAACTGCATATAAGTTTACATTCCCACACTCCGAGCTACCTTAGCTTCTTCAGCAAGAACTTTATATTTAGATATTTCATAAAGAAGTCTGCACCATTCTGAACCAAGAAAAAAAATCCAGGAAGGAATCAAGGTGCCTAAACCTTTCCCTGGTGAAACAGAACACTTTTTATAAGCACATTTCATTCCACCAAAACATAATTGACCTCACACACTGAACGCCTTCTTCTTGCCTTTCTTATCTTCACTAATCGGATATTTGTGTGAGCTAGAATCTGCTTTGTGTAATACTTAAATAATCATGGAAGGAATGTGGCCCAACTGTGAGAAACCTTTATTCCACTCTTCCCCTTCCCATAATGCAGGTGCACATAACAACACAGTGCAAAACTTTTAACATATTTTACGTTTGACCTCTTGTGCTCTTTAGCTCCTGTTGGTACATAACCAGTTCCCTGTGTCACAATATACATGAATTACCTCCGTGTTCTTTATAGCATTAGGTTACTTGAGAAGCAGACAACAAGCTTGTTTTGATATCTGAGGTCTGGATCCAATAAAAGATGTATGTACTTGAAAATAAGAAAATAACACTCTGCAAGGCCTCTACCAGGACTTCTGGCTCTTGGGGTGGAACCCATAGCTGAGATTTGGCCACAAAAGGGCAATTAAAAGACATGCTACATTCTAAATCTTGTCATTAGGAGACACTAAGGACAATGAAAGGTCTCAAACCCTGTCCCTCAGCAGTTTAACTGAGGCAAGACTGGAGGAATATACACCTTCATACATATTTTCACATCCATACACACACACACACACACACACGTACATATATATATGTATGCATGCAGTCTGGATCCACAGCGTGGTGTCCTGCTCACTAGAGGGGAACCTACAGTCAGTTTTGCAAAGATACAGACAGTCCCTTCTTTGCAGCAGCAGGGTTGAAAGTGCCAACATGGCAATGAAGAAAGTAGGAAACCAAGGCAACTTCCTTCTTCAGCTTGTGTGGTTACAGACAGCACCTTCTGGTACTTTCTTCAATGTCTGTAAGAAAGAAAGTTAATCTGGATGTGGTCAGCGACTGATGCCTTAAGAGGCCTCCTAGAAACAGAGACTAGACAGGAGGAAGGGAATAAAAGTAGGTATTTATTTGAAAGGCCTTCAAAGATACCCCCTGGGGAGCCAGAGGCTATTGCCAAGATGGACCCCAAGATGGATGACAGGTCACGAGTTCTTCACACTTTTATAGGTTTGGTTCATTTGCATATCAGAGTTAATTCTGCAATTAAAGCTTCAGTTTAATGATGTAATTTCCCCTCAGCTTGCCCCCCTTAGAGGCCCTTTGCTTTATACTTTTTGGGCCTAGGACAGTCTTGGTGTCCTTGGAAAGCAGGCCTGGAGAGGCTTTGTAATGTCTACATGAGAGAGCAGAAATTAACAGGCTGCAAGAAACTTCAGAGTTACACACTAGGCAGTACAGGATTTGAAAAATATAAAAGTTAAAACCTAAGGCATCATGTCCATGGATGTGGTCGGTGTCCATGCCTTTTCTTGACGCAATCACACTATGTAGGAAAGTTCTTAAGACTCTGGGAAAAATCAGAGAGCATGTGCACTTCAGAAAATGTGGTAGTCAGTGCACTTACCCGCAAAACAGAAGACTCAGGCTCTGATATTAATATACAGAATCCCTTCTGGGGTTTTATCCAGGTGAATAAACAGCTGTATTACTGGAAACAAGTATGCCCTCCCTTTCAGAAGGTACCATCATTATGGAGGAAGACTGATCCCTCTTCCCTGCCCTGGCTCATGAAGCTTTCATTTTTGCCCCTACAGGTTCTGGAACAATGTCCTTGCCCATCACTTGCAGACCTACAGAGTGCTCTGCTGAGTTCATGTAGAACCAAACTTGCTGAATAGGAGCACTGGTGGCCCTGGTCTCCTTAGAGACTGTGTCAGCCACCACTATGCAGAGGAGGACCTCCTTCGTCAGCTGTATGTTTGAAAGTAGACTGTTAAGGTTTCTGGGAAATATAAAGTGCTAGATGCTCAGTTCCGACTAAGTAGGAACATTTAGCCTTTCACTGTAGCATAACTTTGGGCACTTGGGAACATTTTATCACTAAAACTCGGGCCTTTCAGCTGCTTCAGCAAGCTAGGCACCATGGGAAGGCAAAGGAGAAGTACTCTCTTGGACCAAATTATGTGTAGCCTGCTTTCAAAGTTCTTAAATACTCTTTTGTTCCCAAAGTCTTTGAAAATTAGTCTGGGCAGGGAGACTTTTACAAACACCATTCAGGAAATTCTCAACTGTGCCTTGATCTTATTTTACACAATGATGTCCTGTTTTGATGAGTCAAATCCCCAGCAGGAAGGCCAGAAAAAATGGATCTCAGGCTTTGATCATCAGCCATGGTCTTCTGGAAAATATGGATGCAGCTCAAACAGCGTCCTGGTGTTTCCAATCTGGTGACACAAAAGCACATCTGGATATGGGGACAACAGCTACTGCATGAAATCTGGCTGACTGGGTTCTTGGACAGAATAAAAGTGTAATGTTGGTGATACCTTAAGAGGCCTTCTAGACACAGACACTGGACAGGAGTAGAAGAATAAAATAGATATTTATTTGAAAGGCCTTCAAAGATACCCCCTGGGGAGCCAGAGGCTATTGCCAAGATGGACCCCAAGATAGACGACAGGTCACGAATTCTTCACACTTTTACAGGTTTGGTTCATTTGCATATCAGGGTTAATTCTCCAATTAAAGCTTCAGTTTAATGATGTAATTCCCCTCAGCTTGCCCCCCTTAGAAGCTCTTTGGATTATACTTTTTGGGCCTAGGATGGTCTTGGTGTCCTTGGAAAGCAGGCCTGGAGAGGCTTTGTTATGTCTACCTAGCCTGAGAGAGCAGAAACCAAAAGCCACAAGAAACTTTAGAGTTACACTCTAAGCACTACAGGATTTGAAAAACACAAAGGTCAAGACCTAAGGCATCATTGGCAATGCAATAAAATGCCTTAAATCTGAAGCTGTGAGTAGTGTTATATAGGTGATTCTTTGATTTCTGCCCTACCTTCACTATACTTCTGTTTTCTAGTTTTGGCGCTGAGTCCAGTTCCTCTTCTGTCTGTCACTGCCACAGTTGAACTACTCTCACGAGGTCAGGCTAGACTGCTGATGTAGGGTATGCCCAGCCCCTGCCCTGGAGGGAGGCCTGTAAGGAGGTTGCATAACCTCCCAGCAAGATCCCCTTGGAAAAGGCAGCACTTCTCGGTGAGGGTGAGAGAAAACAGACCCGTGATCCCCTGGGAGACCCTATGTAGATTCTTTGTAACCCATTGGCTTCTACGCTCTCACACCCACCCTTGTATCCCTATAAGAGGTACCCTATTTGCCTTTAGAGATCGGAGAGCTTGTCCCTGGCCTCCCCTTTGCGGGGTGAGGGACAAATAAAGCTGCCTCATGCGGAACTGCCAAACGAGCCTCTCGTCTCTCTCCTCCTGGTCTGGCCTGGGGTTGCCTCACAGAACAAGAGCTGAAATCACTCCCTCTGAAATCACTAGAGAGCTGACAGCCTGCTGAGACAGGCACCCCTCTGTGGAGGCAGCCCGGTGGCTGAGGGAACGCCGCAGACCTCTGGAAGACTGTCCCTTGTGGGACGCTCTCTCTGGGTCAGTCACGGCTTCCTGGGTCTGAGCCATAGACCTCCAGCCCGGCCGCAGCCAGACTTCTGGCAGTAATGCTCCTTGGAGAGCTTAATCTCACCCTAATTTCTCTGTTAGACAGAATAGGATGCTCTTCAAAATGCTGTAGTACTGAGTTTTCAGAGAGGGGAATCCCCACATGGCTTATGAATAGCTACACTTAATAACACACCACAGAGCAACCTAATGACAGGCTTAATAAATTGTTCAGGGGAAACGAGTGCAGTGGTACTGAGCACTGTGTGAAAAAGTGTGTGTGAAGTCTTGCATCTTTGCACAATGCAGGTAGTGAACACATGAACCGTTACCCAAATTTTTCACCTTATTGATCTCAGAGCTACACTTGAGTCTGGCAGAAACATCACCTGGAACGGCTTCACTTACAGTTTCTGCAATAGTCTGTTACTGATTGACCAGCTTGGAAAACTGGGATTCATAATTGAAAGGGTCAATGCCTGAACTGGTAGCACACACTTGACTTCAGCTCCAGGCACTGCTTGTAGCTAATCAAATTCCTACCTGTTTTATGAGAAAAAATACATCTTGCATTTTGTTCCAGTCTTTTTAAAAGAGGAGAGTAAAAAAGAAGGTGCTTCAGACCATGGCACTATCACTTCCCTTCCCTTAAAACCACAGGCAGTTTGAAGCATGGTGGGAATTACCACACGTTCTGCAGGAGCATAAGGATAATTTCTGGGCCATCAGTGATAATTGGGAGGGAGAGGCCACTTACACATGATGATGTCCATAGTCCTCCACAAGTAAGGAACAAGACTATTACAGCTGTCTTCTGCAGAAAAGACAAGTTGCAAAAACTTGTAAAAAACTGTGGAAGAGAGACAGATACGTCCACACTGCAGATGTCCACAGCTAGTCACTGATGTTCACAGTAGGGGAATTGAGGCATGAATCCCTGGGGAAAGTTGAAAAAATAAATAAATTACTCTTTATATTCTTATGAGCCTAGAAATGGATAAAAACAGTGTTACTAGGCCTCTCCTTCTGCCATATCCTGCTTTGTACTCCAAGGCCTGTACCTTGTGAACATTAGCATAGGTGGCTAACTCTCATACTTTTGTGTAATCCACTGATTTCAAAGATAAATATGCATATGTACACATTTTACCATGATTAAAGCCTACATTGAAATTATTTCAATATTGCCATGACAGTTTAATTTCAGAAAATGACCACTGAATCTGCAGTTTCTGTAGAAAGGCTAAAATAAGGGTTGGGTAACAAGATACAGTTTACATACTCTAAAGGGCTTTTCTGTAGTCTCTATTTATCTTTTGCCATGTAATTTCTCTCATCTTCCTCAGTAAAGCTAATCTAAATAACCATAAAACCAGATTAAACCTTTTATATGGACACTTATTCAGAAAGAAACAAGGCTAAATTCAATTTAATTTAAATCACTTGTAAAGTCCAACGGAAAGCAAATTATAGTGACAGAAAGTAAGTTTCATTTTGCATAATAGTTTCTGCTGGTTTGGGGGATTAATGTAACTTCAATAATCAATTTCGAAACCACTGTATTTAATTCAGATTGTTTTCCCTCAGCATCAAAATGCAGAGAGGCTCTAAATGGCAGCTATTTGCTAAAGTTCATAAGCCCGTTAGAAAGGATTAAGAATATTCTTAAAGAAATAAAAAAGAGCCAACTTCAGTTACCAGAGAACCACAAGATGAAGTCTAGCAGTTCTCAGTCAGCTATTAATGATGTCCAGTATCATCAGGCACCCTGAGTTTCACCAGCAACCTGCTGACACCACGCACTGTCAAGTGATAAGGGAGTGCTGGAAAACATCATTTTTAAAGCAGCATGATCTCAGTGAATTTGGATGACCTTATTCTCTAGGGCTTGAAGAGGCCAGTTTTCTGAGCTCCATTCCAAACACATCCTGTCTCGTAGGTCATAGATTAGACTTTGATACAAGCTTAGGTTTTAGAACAGCTTTCATGTTCCAAATATGTTGTCACAGACATGGGATTGAACTGTTAATTTGGCAGGGTATAGTTCTTTTCACTAGCACTGTGACATACGGGGATGGAGAAGAAGAAGTGATGGGAGTGAAAGGCGGCTGTTTTGCATCCCTACTCAGCTCGCTCTCTCTTTTTTTAACATAGTCACCCATTGCAATCCCTCACTGAATAAGCTTGGCAAGCTCAGGGGCCAGATGTCAAAGCCTAGTTTTGACTGTAACTCTCCAACACTGGTATTTGGCTGTGCTGTTGCCTTATTCATGGGCAGTCCATTACTTATTTTTAAAAGAGTAAAGCTATTGAGTTTGCATCATTATCTCTCTGTATTCAATTCAATTATTTACAAAATAGCCATTTTTTAGCCACAGAAAATCCCAAGAAGTGGTCAAGAAACTCCATTCCTTTTTTTTAATACTAGGAGACAAATCAAGCTTTATCTAGTTAATTGGCTTCTTCCTTAGTAATCTAAAATCACTAATCTTATTATTGAATCCAAATACTTCAATCTGTGAGGAATTTGGAGAGCTCACCCTGAGCTGTTTTTGTGTTTGTATTGTGGACTCCTGTAAACAGTAACGTGATGTTACAGTAACTTGTGCATGAATACGGTCAGGCTCAGAGATGGCTATATATCAAAGCTAATTAGAAAACAAAATCTTGGAGGATGTGAAAGCATTTGTCTGAAGTGCTGCTCTATTTGACAGCTGCAGACGTGTACCAGCGATTGCCACCTCCTGTGGGGAGTCTCAGTTTTCTTATATAAACTCTTCAGCATGAAGAGGGCCAGATGAGCTGGCCTACAATACCGCTATAAATAAAGGGGTTTGAAGTTGTATTCTTTTTGTGGAAAGAGCTATCTAGGCATTTGAGATGTTTCTATGGAGCTATATATTGCTGCCCAGTGATGGGGGAGGGATGTGTGAGATGTGTCATCATTTCAGCTCTCATAAGGGAAAAATGAAAAGTATTGGAGAAAACAATGCCATTATTGTCAAGAAGAATGAATATTGCAAGGGAAAAAATGCAACTGAAAGAAAATGCATTATAGTATTTTTTAAAATATTCATTTCCATGAACTAAAACTACTGTTCTTTTTTATTGACTAAGGTGCTTCACATTAATATTGGAAACCTCTATATGGAATTTACTACATTTTAATTATTTCTTGCCCTGCCTGGGATATTAATGTTGGGATTACCTTTGAAAGAGTATTACTATTGGTGATTTATGCAAAATTCAGCAAGCTCTATGACTCCACCAGTTTGAATTAAAACAAGCAGTGGAGGAAGTATGCTGCTATCATGACAGCTCTAGGTTACTATTTTTAGTAATTGGTGTGATCAGTCTACTTGAAGCTTTACCTTTGGTCAGTGTCCTGGAACCCTTCCTTCAGCAGCAAATCATTAAGGGAGGAAAAGCCCAGCTAGGGAGGCTTGGCTCCATCGACTTAGATTTAGGATTTTAGTAAACCATAAAGTAATGTGTTTCACCTGTTGCACCTGTTTAGATTCTACATTCAGGCCAATACTTTCATAGTTTAACTGTTACTGGTAGAGCTGGGCAGAAAGTGTGTTTAATAGATAAAATTTTCTGATTGTGTTAAGCTGGATATGATTCATCTCCTGGCGCTCTATCCTGCTGGATTTAATCATAAAGTATTTGTACCCAGTGAAACTGCATGTATTGGTTTTGTGTGGCAAGGTTTTGCTACAGGGTGGTTTCTATGAGAAGATGCCAGAAGCTTCCCCCATGTCCAACAAAGGCAATGCCAGCTGGCTCTAAGACTGATCCATTGCTGCTGAAGTCCAAGCCTGACAGCCGTGGTAGTAGCGCCTCTGGGTAACAGATTTTAGAAGAGGAAAAAAACATCTACACAACATCAGCTGCAGCCAGAAAAAGGAGTGAGAGTATGTGAGAGGAACAGCCGTACAAACACCAAGGTCAGCGAAGGAAGAGTGGAAAGAGGTGCTCCAGGCATAGGAGCTGAGATTCCCCTGGAGCCCCTGGAGGCCTACAGGGAGCTGAGGTCCACCAACAGCCCTCGGAGGACCCCACCCAGAAGCAGGTGGATGCATGAATGAGGCTGTGACCCCATGGGAAGTCTACACTGGAGCAGGCTCCTGGCAGGACTTGTGACTCTGTGGAGAGAGGAGTCCAACATGGAGTAGATTTACTGGCAGAACTTGGTTTATTTTTCCTTAACCAACTTGGATTTGATTGGAAATAAATAATTTCCTCAAGTCGTGACTGTTTTGCTCATGACTGTTATTGCTGAGTGACCTCTCCCTGCCCTTGTCCTGACCAACAAGCTTTTGTTTTATGTTCTCTCCTCTGCCCAGCTAGGAAGGGAGTGACAGAGTGCTTTGGGTGGGCGACTGACATCCGGTCAGGGTCAACCCATGACACTGAGTTACTGGAGCTGTTCCATAGACTCATTTATTTCAATGATTTAAGATGTTTGGAGGTCAGAGGATCTCACAGTGAATCCCAAAGATTTTTTTCTCTAATAACTAATCTCGCTATGGTTCTTTCAAATTTCTAGAGTTGGCAGCAATTTCCTAAACCTGTTCCAGAGTCGATCAGAGCTTGCTTTCTTGGTCAACAAGAGGCCATTCTGCTTTCCAAGACAAGAAGAGGCAAAAACATGATGCCCAATCATACTGGCAGCTTTGCTTTAGTCTATCCAAAATATCAGTTACTTCACTTCATTAAGCTGGAATAACTGAATATTTTCTCTGATCTAACTTGTCAGGGAGCCTATGGCTAACACACAATGCTTGCCACTTAATGCCCAAAACTGAAACATTTTTGTGAGAGAAGCAGAGGTTGTAGAGGCAGCAACTGGAGAAAAAAAAAAAACTTATTCTTTCACATGGCAGACCAGTTGACAGCATTAAGCAGATGTTTTTCATTTGTAAAAAATCCATTTCTCTCTTCTCTTTCTTGCTGTGGTCAGTCCAAGTGGAAACCACTTGAAAGTTGTAGAATAAAGACAACATCAGAGCAGTGATACCAAGGGAGAAAGTGAGGAACTTTGGTTTGTTCTGTTTTCTCCTTGCTGTCCCTGTGTGAATAAATAGGAGATACACTGAAGTACCCTATGGTAAATCTCACTCTAGGTTTCCTCCATGGGAAACGTGCTAATAAAAGGATGATGAGGCTACATTTGTAGTCATTGATAACCTACCCCATGGGAAATGCGTCTTTTCTTCAGTCCTCTTTTTGGTCCATGCTATAGCTGCTCAGATACCCAAGTGTGAAAATTCAGATCATAAATATGAGTTAAATATCCAGGTTCCTGTATGATACCTAAGAAAGATAATCAATTTTAAAAAGGAGTCACAGAAGTCAGCACATTGTATGAAGTACACCTCGTTCAACCAGAAGAAAATACAGAAACAGTGCTGAAAATCTTGCCCTTCTCTTGTCTTTGAGGTATGTACTTGCATTTTTAACTTACTCACTTAGTTGAGAACTGTTTTTACAGCCTAAAATCATTGTGGAAAACTGTGCTTTCTTTTGAAATATGATTGCTGAGTCATATGAGCCATAAGACTGCCTTGACATATAAGACAAGGCAGCACTGTTCACTTCTTGTACAGAAGGAAATACAGACTCTGCCCATCAAGAGAATGGCCTAAGTCCTCTGCATCCTGGGAATGTTCAAACTCACCATTCCAGGATAGAACCCAAACCCTGGAAGAGCACCACTTCCTACATTTACTTTTGAAACAACAAAAATAACGAGGGTGAACAAGACATTTGTTCATCCAGCCTTTTGCAGCCTCAGGCAGGGTGAAGACTCTCCAGTGTGAGATGGGATGTAACAGAGTTCCTCAAGGCAAAGAATGACTCTGGCTCCATGGGCTGGTATCAGCATCTGAAGTGGTATATAAAAGGCATTGGGTTGCACATCTGTTATCCACTTGAATGAGTTTTGGTTCTTCAGAAGAATACTTACAGTATCATATGTTCAGGAATATGTTTTGTAGACAGAGAGAATAAAGGTGCTACCCTGCAGCATTTCCTTCAGTTTCTGGCATCTGGAAATGTTTTGACTCTACCCTTCCTAGTTTCTTGCAGGCTAGCTCTGGACACTGCCCTGCCCAGTATGAGATTTTGAGTCCCAGACAGCATTGGAGATATGCAGGGGGTGTATTACACAGGCCTTTCAACTTCCATTCTGGTACCAAGACATCCACTGTGCCTCTTCTCTCCTACGCCTTCTCTTTTCACTAGAAGAAGTCAAATGATTTCTTGTATTATTACACATTGTTTGCAAAAGCACTTCTTCATTTCTGTATTAACAGGGTAATTTGATGAGTTTACCTAGAAAAAACTGTCTGAAGACATAATACAAAGAATAAAGGACAAGGAAAATATGTAAAGACATCATAGAAAGCTGCTAGTTTAACCACTATTATCATTATTCAATATGGTGTTGGTGAAACACTGAAGAAGCCACCACAATTATCTGGAGTTAAAATTACAGCCTTTCACAAAACCCTCCACATGTGTGTAAACCAGGAATGTATCTGCTGATGGCTACTGAAGAGAATTTTCAGCTGTCCTTGAAATCAGCCAGATGTGCTTCATTCAAACAAGTATGTGAAATCATCTAGAATATTCTGCTTCTCTGCTTGGCCATCATTACAGGGTTTTATGATACAGTTTCCTTGACAAAGCTGTAAGTTATCTTCCTCTGCATACAGCACTTACTGTGGGCAGAAACCACAAGGAACACCTTACCACCTTGTCATTAGGCAGGTTATTGCTATCCAAATACCACCCCATGGCACTGTGACCAAACCAAGAAAGTGTGCTTACACCACCTGGGAGTCTGTAGGTTGGCACTCTCTCCTTACCACTGGAAAGAAACACCAAGCATTTTTTTCCAGCCACACTGTAGACAATAGTACCTACCTCCTGCTGGCTGAGGTCACACAATATCGGCCATAAAAGGTTGAATAATGACACCAGCACCAATTATTTAATGAAGGAACATACGTACTTGTGTCATCAATATAGGGACCCTCATTGCTGGCACTGAGGGCATCCCAAGTGCTGTCAGAATAGCTGCACTACCCACCGCTTCTGAATACTGTTTTCGGCACAGCAAGAGAGGAAAAGCAAGTGGCCAGACCTTGCATGCTTGCTTATGTTACTGGCTCTGTCTTAGCCCCACACAGCTCACAGCTGGACTAGTGACCTCTACCAACCTGGCCCAGCACGCTGACCATGCCATAAGTTGACCTGTTCTGGCCCCATGAAAAAAATTTAAAAGAGTGAGTAAGAGCCTGTACAGAAGATGAAGAGCTTCCACAGTTTGTTAGAATGCATTTTATTTCAATGAAGCTTTTTGTTTATAATAAAAAAGGCCTTAAAAAAAAAAAAAAGCAATAAACAGCAAAATGTTATATTTAAGGTTTCAATCCAATCCTCTCCAAAACACCCACCCAGACCCCCTACTAATTCCTCTCCTCACACAACTCCTACATAGTTTTATGCTAGATCTGAACCAGTAGGTAAGAATGTCTTCCTGGACCAAGGCCAGAAATGGAGGTTAGGACTCTTAAAGCCACCATGTACATCACATTCTCCGGTGCTCTCTGGACTTTTGCCTGGCCACTTACTTCTTTAAGGTCCAGAACTAGGGGAAGTCTGAATGCAGAGGCTGTTGATGGCTTTCTATCAGAAACAGCATTCCACACAGAGTACAGCTAAGTGCCCAATGTGTATATGAAGGCAGGAGAGAATGAGGGTGTAAGGGCTGGAGAGATCACAAGGGTACCTTTGGAGACTTCTGTGTGGGCAGGGAATACTGGGTAGAAACCATGCACACAGTCAGATCAGCTCATACTAATGAGTAGTGAGTGTGTTCCAGATGACAACTTCCAAACACGCAACATCTTGCAAGCAGATGAGGATTGGGAATGAAATCCAGTTGTGCTCCAATGGGACAACATATATGCACCTTCAGAGACTCGTACTTTGAATGTGAAGTTTTAAAAGGTAGAAATAACTTTAAGTAATTTCCTACTTAAAAGCCAGATGGGCAGTTAAAGTTCCTGCCCAATGAAGAGGGGCGAGAAAAGTCTTCTTGGACCATATGAACTTAAAAACTCATCAAAGAAGGTTAAATATGAATGACTACTCATCAATATGCAAACTATTATTTAATTCAGTTGTCAAACTGAAATATGTCTTTGAAGTCTAATCATGTATAAAGCATATTGTGCCTTTGTGAGTTTATGTATATATATATAGATGTACAAATAAAACATTTATAAATTTTATATATGCTCATATATATTATATGAATGAAATTTTTTTTATCTTCCTATTCAATTTTCCATTATTTTAAGTTCAAGGTTATCAGATTGTTGCTTAAAAACACATACCTCTCAAATACAGAACACCACATTTTTTTCTTGATTTGAATGAAGCGCCAATCAAAAACCCTAAATCAAATTTTAATTTAATCTACTTTATTACTTGGGACAATTTTATTACTTGGGACTTGAGCTTTAGGGACAAACAACATCTTCCAACTTCCAATATTTTTGTGTTACAAATGTGTGGTGGGTAATCTGGTTCATCTGCAATACGAACACTAGAAATGTTAATTGGGATATCAGTAAAAATACAGTAGTGCCTTTGGACATAGTGGAGGAAAATTCAGTTTATTCTAACATGAGCTTTGAATAGGAATCCCAAGTTAAGGAAACTGAAATTCAAACTACGTTTCCTCTTTTAAACTTGTGTGGTACAGAGAAGAGTATTGATCTTATTTTAAGGCTCTACTTTCAGCACTTTACAATAAACGTTTTAAAACATTTTGCACTTCATCTTTTTCTTACCAAAAAAACCCCAAAGACCATTGATGGAATGAGTAACAATGGGATTCATTAACATTCCTAAGAGACTATTGAAGATTCACAAGACATCCAATGCTTTCAATCTGTGTGCAGTACCTCTTTACATGACGGCTTACTACAGTTACGTCAACATGTCAATAAGAAACATGAGGCTATTGCACAAAGTGTGATTGAAGAATAATCCAAGAAGACAGAAATTGTTCCAGGAAAAAAAGGCCCCCTGAGGAGCTTGCTCAAACCCTGAATGAGCATGCCCTTCACTGAGAGTATGTTTTCCAAATGCAGTTAAAGAGGAAGCCTTTAGATCTAATCAGCTTCATGATGAGACCCTGAGACTCGAGCAGCACCAGAGCCTCTTTTTACAGTCTGTCTGCACAGGCACAGCACCCATCCCTAAGGAATGCAGTGCATTTACACATTACCTCAGGATTACAGCCATACAAATACTGCTGTCCTTTTACCTGGGCCTGTGAGTTTCTCAGAAACATTTGTGTTCCTAGTAGGCTTCTGAGGCAACAGTGCCTTATTGTACCACACTACTGCTTTAACAACTTCCCTCCAGTCAGGTCTGATCTTAGTTCAGAAAAGTTTGGGAATCAGAAAGGGTCTTAACCCAAAAATGTCATGTGTCCCAAGAGCTACCTAATAAGAAAACATGCAAATATGAAGTAATCAGTAAAGAAACAGGGTTATTATCACAGTCCATAGCTATTTAAAAGTCAGAATAAACAAGACTGAGGCTAAAAGAGGCTCATTATGTTTATCTATGGACCTTGATGACTAAGAACGAAATAGAATAAAATAAACTGAATCTCTTGGCTGACTCAGCAACGTCTTCTTTCCTGTTGTTCTGCATGTCCCGCTGGTCTTTTCCCCGGTCAGAAATTCTTTTTCTGGGATGTGAGTATCTCAGTGTCCCTATTCACATCTCCCAGGGACCCTTCATATTTCAGAGAATCTTAGCACTCCAGTCAAATTGCTGAGACAAATCTTTGCTGGCAAGTGCTTGCACAAGCAAGAAGCCAAAGAGAATATACTTTGATCCATCATTGATCAGAGAATTCTTTCCAAGGGTCGGTCCGTGTTAGAATCCTTTTTCAACGACAATCTTCAAAAACTATGTTGTCTACTTACGTATCAGACTTCCTTGACCAGACCCCTTAAGAAGTACAGTAACATTCCACAGTTACGATTGTCTAAAACTCAAAAAAATTTAGGAATGCACGCCCAGTTCTTCAGCTTTATGTGAGGAGTGATCGTTAGCCATTGCTATTCACAGTTATTTCTCCCCCATTTCCCCCACTTTTTTGCTAGCTCAATATTTTCTGGAGGAGACCCTTTCTATAGGTTCTGTGTTTTGGAAATACTTTCTCCAGGAACCATCGTCAGGTCACCTAAACCAAATGGAAGCCTATGTCCTTCTAAGATACACAAGTAACCAACACCATCAGGATAACGCCTAAAAAGCAAGTCCACTCCATGACGGAGCAAGTTAGATCTTGGAGAGATTCTAGTACTATCTTTCCAACACCTTAAATATAAAATGTCCCAAGCCCTCTTGCCAGGGCACTTCATTTTTCAAAATTAACTGCATTTCGACAGCTTGAACCTGTAACTCAAAGCTCATTAACCTACTTCCTCTGTCTTTCTGCAGGAAATTAATAGAAAGGTGTCTTCCAGTACCTTACATGTGTATGCTTTTCCAGAAGCTTAAAAAAGATTTCCTCTACAGTACCTACTGAAATAAGGTTTCACTCTCAGTTGAGACTCTTCTTGCCAAATGATAGCTCAGACTGACATTTTTTAATGGCTCAATATGTAGGCATCTCTGGAAACTATGGGTTTAGTGCCAAAAATAGATTGACTTATAATGAGAATAGCATTTATCAACGTCCCAGTAATTCACTTATCACATACTGTCATTAATGTACCAATAATTGTAAATTGCTTCTGCCTACAGAAGCTCTGCTCACAAGGTCCTGTGAAGTCAGCATCTTAGCCTTTATGTGGACTGTAACATCTTGCTTGGCTAGTGAATGTAATGTGTCATTTATTTTTACTGCCTCATTTGTACATAGCTCCCATTTCTCTCACAAGCTATATTCTGCTTTCATTGACTGAGCTATCTGTCTTTATAAAGGGATAAGAATCCTTTTAAAGGATGATGCTTAATTCTGCACTTTATCGAGGCTGAAATACAGGCTGCCACACTATATTCTAAAAAGCAAACTGTGGTGATGCGATGTTTTTATTGTATTTTTGTATGTTCTTTGTACCCCAATGGTTCATCCCTACCTTCCCCACTTCTATTCCCAGTTGGTCTGTCCCAGATCCAAGCCACACCCCCCCCCCCCCCCCAATACGGTTATCCCCTCCCTTTGTCCTGGCTCCTTCCCTGCCAATCGCCCAAACCCCTCCCAGAGTTCTGGATTGTTCTGTGCCTGTCACCCAAACCCTCCCTAATTACCCTTATATGGTCCCCATCAATCCCCCGAGACCCTGCCCCCTCGGATACCTCCCCTCTTGGAAATCCCCTAAACCTTGACGCCCCATTGGGGCATGTGACCCCTTTCCCTCCACCCCTTGAGACTATTGGCCCATATGAATGTCTATCCCTGTCCATATCCCTCCCCCAAAGACCCCTATTGGTCCCCTGTCAAGCCATCCCCGTTGTAATGCCTCCCTTTATAAGTCGTTGCACAGGTTTGATCAGTGCTTGTTCACCGTGGATCTCCCTTTGATGAGCTTGGGTTATCTCTCAGTGGCAAGCCTCCCGACTACTTTTTCTCTTTCCGTTCCTCAAGGGCTGCTGACTGCCACAGTGCCTGGAGCCGTTGCTCCCCTGGGTAGAGCAGAGGCTTCAGAGGAGCAGCTTTAAAGCTCTGCACCTCGAGCTGCTCCCCACTCCTGCCGCACACTGCTGGAGCTAGCTTGGGCAGTGGACAGCAGCGGTCACTGCAACAGCAAACAAAAGAACAAATTGAAGAGCTGAAAGATTTCAGAAGAGCTGTTTGACAGATGAAACAATTCTCTGTATCAAAACCACTGGGATTATTAAAGGTGCATGTGGTTTCATTCCTCCATGCACAGTTAGAAACTCTTTTCCTGAGCTGTATACAGAGTAGAACACTCAAGAGCTCCTCATCTTAGGACAGTGCTCAGGTGCAACAATAATTAATGAAGAACAGAAAGAGGGAAAGTTATCGCTACATAGTTCATGAAAAATGCTGTGAAAATACAATTTCATTGTTTAAATTATGTCAGGAAAAAGAACAATTTAAAGCTTTCTGAAGAGCTGCAGATAAACTTGTTTGCCATGTCTGTATTGCACCAATCAGGAATGGAGCCAGAATTTTTCTAGAAATGAGGCTCAAAGACAATGCCTTGGGAAGAAGAGGCAAATACATTATTCTGTAGTTTCAACTGACATTTCTATGCATGTTACTGATTTTTTTTAGGCTTTCTTTACAAAATTAATTTTATTAACTAACAACAATCATAATGCAGAGATGATCAATCACAAGATAAAATTCTATAAATGTGCAGTGACAGTTGCATAAAACTCTCAGCAAACAACCAGTTACTTCTATGACATTTCGTCAAGGAGAAATAATACAAAATTTAAATAATCAAATTGTATTTTCCATATAATATTTTCTCTTAGAAGTGTTGCCTGGAAGCCAGCAGTAGGTAGAGTTAAACTATCATTTATTTTAGATAACCTTGTTTGTCCTCAATCTAGGTTTGTAGGGAAAAAAAACTGGAGGGGAAAACATGAACATTACAGAGGAATTACAGTAATTTGCAAATGGAAAAGTGGGTCAAATCTGCTGTATAAATTATTCATAATGAATTGTTCATTCAGATTTATATTGGATAGATTTGAAAACACTGGAATTGAGACCAGAATTCCTGTAAAGGTGAAATTACTTCAGCGTGTTACTGAGAATAGTTATAGTATTTTACTTTATGAAATATCGAGTTGACATTTTTTCATTCATTAGGGTTACTTGCATTACAGAACAATCCATCCATCGAGAAAACTCCAAGGACAAAATGACACAAACAGAATGTGCATTGCATTAATGGCTAGCATTTAAGAGAGGGTGTCAGAGAGAACATGACTAAAAATATCCACTGGTACTAGAAAATCACACTCCCGGCTCGAGCTTCCCCAGTAATAGGGTGCAGGGCAGTTTGGCAGGCACAGAAGCTGAATGCAAGATGCATCTCTCTTCAGGACTGAATCATCCTTTCTGCTGGCACAATCTGTTTTCCCCAGCATGCAAACATTTAATCCGGCCCCCCGGGGATGTTTATGCTGATAAATAAACGGGCTCTGTTTCAACCTCACTAACAAGCTGTCTCTCATTCACATCCACTCTTAAGTGGCACTAGACACAGGCATGGTGAGCAGAAGCCTGTTGGGTCTATCAGCCCAGATGTGTGCTCCTGCTTTACTTAGAAGTACAGCTGTGGAAGAGACAAGGAGATCTCCACCAGCTTCCCCTCTGCACCTGCCTGTGCCCACCCCACAATGGGGACGTGTCAGTGAGGAGACCCAGGCCAGGCCTTTTGGGTGCCTGATCAGAGCAGTCTCTGCAGCACAACCACTTGGGCAAGGACTAGGTACAAGAGCCCTGCAGCAACACCCTGCCACAGGAAGTTGTCCTCCAACAGTATCCTTCTGGATCCTTTCCAGGAAGCATGAACTTGGATAAGGTGTTTTTTATTGGAGAGTTGCCTTATTTTTCCTAATTTATATTTGGCAACTGCTTCGGTTTAACAGGCATTTCATGGGGAATTCTCCTTCCTGAGTGACAAATTTGTCCTTGACAGAACTGCACCAATTAGAACAGTTACATCAGGGATGGATCTGGCCAATTGTCTTTTCAATTTGGGTAGACATGACTTAGCTGCTTTAGCATCATTTGCTCAGATAATCAGTACAGCAGACATGAAAGCAAACCCATTGCATAGCTCCACTGGACACAGCTGAGGATATATGCTATAACATAGGCAAGACTACACAAGTCCTACAACTTGAAAATGTATAGTGTGTCTCTCTCAGCAAAGGACTCTCCTTGGCTTTGATCACACACATGCCCAACAGAACCCTTTTTAAATGCTCACGACTCTTGTTTTTTTCAGTACTATTGGTTCAAAAGAGAAGTACCTTTAGTACTTAATAGCGTGCAGGATTACACAGCATTAGAAAGATGACCTTTTTTTTTACTCTCCACAAGTTACATGAAGCGCTTGTAAAACATGCTGAGCATTGCTCTCTGGGCTGCTGAGTGGCAGAGAAATTATAGCAGCTGAAAGGAAAAGGTGCAGGTTAGGTAACTATTTTAAGAGAATTTTTTTCAGTCTTTTCTAGCAGCCACTGACATTTTATTTATTGTACATTTGGAAAGAGTGCTGCATTTAAAATTCCTCACTTCATGCATCAATTGAGGGGAGAGATTCCGCTTGAGAAATACTGCTTTGTTTTGTAAATGTTGAAAACTTGAATAATATTTTTGCGTAGCCTCACTTAGTACTACGGCTACCATCCATGCTGAAATCTGCTTTAGAAATGCTATCTGCTCTTGTATCCCCTGGTCACACGAGGCTCGGGTCAGAGTGGTAGTCTCTCCTAGTCTTGGATGATGTCTGTATCTCTTCAAAAGGATAGCACCTCTCCAAAAGGATGATGCCCCTGGCTACCCTGGGATCAGTGCTGAATACCTCTTTCCCTCTTTTGCTGCAGCAACCACCATCAACTTTTTTTTTTTTTTAAAATGCCTGCCCTGTTAGAGCCGACATCTGCAGAAACACATGAGGGTAAAGGCAAACTATCCATTGATGTGTCTACAAGGTCCAAACCCATCTAAACCATGGTTATACTGCAAGAGACAGACCTGTGGCTAAAAGAATTGAAATCGGTACAGAGAAGTCCAACCTGTCTTACCCTCTAGCATCTTCCAGAACTTCCTCATGAGGACCCAGGATATACTGGTCCTCAGGATCTGCATCTGGACATGAGTGACCTTTTTATTTCTCTCCTTCCTCATTAATTAGACTTCAACCCATAGAAAAGCAGTTTCTTGGCTCATTTGGTGAATTCTTTGCCGAGCTTTGAAGTTTTGTTCCAGAATGGAGGTTGAAAAAAACAGAGAAGTGATGTGGCAGACATACAAACAGCTAAATGGTCCTTAACTCATGGCAACAGTTGGGGCATAGTTGTTTGATGTGGATGTAGGCAGACGTGCTGAATAGTCACAACTACATTACCCTCTCAGCAGAAAGAAAACAGCACTGTCAGCATCTTACCTTCCTCAGGTCCTCACTCTGCAAGATACTCCTGGTTTATCACTTCTGCTTGCTAAAACTGCTCTGTCCATGTGTGCCTCCCAGTCATTTTAATTGAAGTCCAGCATTATGTCCCCAAAGAGGATGTAAGTATTGCATTGAACCTCGATCTCTTCTCACCTCAACAGAGTGTTCTCATCCTTGTGGATAAGAAATAAGGGAGAGGAAAGGTAATAGTACTTCCTCCTGGGCATTTTTCTGCTCATCATCTTCTTTCTTGCTTAAAATCTCACATAAGTTGTCACAAGATAACTGCACTTCTCAAGGAATATAGCCCTTGAAAAAAATACCCAACAATTATTCTCGTTACAGTCATCCTGGACTGAAATAACAAGACACCTTCTTGTCGGAAAATGAAGAACCTCACACTCTGGCCCTAGAGAAACCTCCAATAATTCACTCTTCTCCTTGCCTTCTCGATGCCTTTTCAGTGTTTGTTCTCCTTTATGAACATCTCCTCGTAGAGAGCTGCTTCTCCAGCACCCGAGAGAAGACACTATACTAACAATTTTGACAGAAAAGGTGAAAGGGAACAGGGTCATTAAGAGGGTTTTGTAGGGTTGACAGAATGCTGCAGCAAGGGGGTCCGTGCTGTAATCTGAGAACTGCATCAGCTTGTGGAGCACATCCTACAGGTACACAGAAGTGGGGCAGTAGATCATGGAACTGGTGATGGATAAAGCTTTCCACAATTCCTCCTACTCCAGGACTAGCACTATAATCACACAGGATAAGATCCTACATACTATGTTTCAAACTCTTACTTACATTTGGAAAGTTTCTTTAAATTTTCAGCACTCTCATGACTGACCCAATGTCCCAGTTAGCAGCATGGCTTTCAAAGTGTGCACTTTGGGGACCAGCAGTCTCAGGTTAGTGCACAGTTCACAACCCCCTCTGTTATCACAAGAAAATTTTAGAAACCACAAACGGACACACACTCTTTGTTCAGCTTCTGCAAGTTTGCTACAGTACACTTGCATCAGCACAGAACTGAAATAGCAGCCAAAGGAGCAGAGCAGGAGATTGCTGTCTGCACCAGGCCTATCCAGCCCAGGACCTTGTGAGGGAACAGCTGTTTATTCCATCAGTAAATAGGATGAGTAAAATTGGAAAAAAATAATCCCTGTTGGCCTTTCAGATGCATCACAAAATTGACTAAGGATGCTATTTTATTCTTGTCAAATTTAGTTGGCACCATAATTTTATTTGCATTTGATTCACAGGTACAATAAAGAGGAAGATATAACACTAGAAAAAAGCAAGTGTTATGTGACAGGAGTATTAATCTCACAAAACTATCATCTGCATCAAGTGACTGGGGCAAGAAATAACAGTCTTTTTCTAGTACTTTGGTGTCACACACTTATTACAAACTACATAACATCATTCCATAAAGAGCTGTTGAAATACTTACTTGAACTATGAAATTATGTAATATTTTCAAGATAAATACATTCTAAGTTGATGCCAGATTTTATTTCCTAATATTTCTCTTTCTGTATTGGATCCAGTATTCCTAACCTAAAAAATCTCTCTCAGTCAGATAAAGTATTTCATGTGTCAGTAAATTTAATTATTACCATTGAATGGGCATTAATTATCCATGAGCTACATTTGAAACTTAGATGTTGTTCTTCTCCAAATTGCAATCTGTTGGCCACACAAATGTGTGCAAATGCAGTCTGATTTGATTTGCTAACCAAGGAAGAACCCACAATTTCATTAAGAAACAGCTGAGGAAGGGAAGCTTTCTTCATTAATAAAAACAATTAGTGAGTTGCCCAGCTGTGTTGCAAAGTAGCCAGCTACTTTTAGGCTGGCACCCTGGCAGTGCTAATTGAGATACACTAGTCAGGGTTGTTCAGCTTCTGGTTCTCATTTATACTGATCTCCATTCAAAAGCAAATTTATTTCAAATGTTTTCTTTAAAAAAAAATAAAATATTTATTTACTCTGAAATGTCAACTGGTGAAACCCTTGTTATAGGAATATTTGAGAGGACCATGAGGAAGGTTTGTCAAGGAAGAATGCAGCCTTTTGCTGCCAGTGGGGTTGTCACAAAAACAGGGGAAGGAGACTGTAATTCCTACTCCACCATCCTGACTCTCAGAACAAACCTGGTGAGAAAATACAGGCATTTCTCAGACGAAGTCAGGCTCAGGGGTCTGACCCTGCAGTAGCTGTGGATCTTCAGGGAAGCATTAGGGCTTGCTAAGGACCTCTGCCTGTTTTCTCCCGCCTTGAAGATGGTGCACTATCTACAAACAAAAAAAGTATTGATGATGATCATGATGATGAATGCTCATCATCAATAGGGTAAAATCCCCCTCCAGTAGCTGCTTTTTATATTCCCTGAGTGAGCTTCTCACCTTAAAAAAAAAAAAAAAAAAAGTGAATAAAAACAACAACAAAACCCCCACAAACAGCCAAAACAAACGAAAAAAGCAGAAGTAAATCAAAAGAAAAACAGAAAACAAGAAGTGAACCACAGACAAACACACAAAATCCCAAGTCCCAGGTTATACACTTAGTCCTACCTATTAAAAGTTGCCAGGGTTGCCCTAACCATGTGTGTAGCACAGTGGCTTCTTTTCATCCCCAGAAAACTCCTCCATAAGGATCATTTGGACTTGAGTCAGCTGTTAGTGAGAGCCAGTCAGATTCCCTGGTGTCCTATCTGCAAACACAGTGCCCAGATTGGTTTGGTAGCCTCTGGCTAACCTCAGCTATTCGCTCCAGTCTGCATCCTCAGAACATGTCCAACAGACACCAGCAAAAACTGGGACATCCCAAAATTTCACAATCATAAAGTGGTTTGGGTTGGAAGGGATCTTAAAGTTCAGTTAGTTTCAACCCCCTGCCATGGGCCGGGACATCTTTCACTAGAGCAGGTTGCTCAAAGCCGTATCCAACCTGGCCTTAAACGCTTCCAGGGATGGGGCATCCACAACTTTTCTGGGCAACCTGTTCCACTGCTTCATGACCCTCACAACAGAGATTTTTTCCTTATATCTAGTCTAAACCTACCCTTCCTCAGTTTAAAGCCACTACTTGACTTGAAACTATTGCATTACCTGAATTGCAGCCATCTGATTTATTTGTTTGACTTTAGCTTGCAACCCTAGTTGAGTAATTATGCCTTTCATTCATCTTTGGGAAATTTAACTATGAAGCTCTATATTCCTAGAAGTTCTTGGGTGATGGATGGAACAGATGATTTCTAGTGGGGTGTTCTGAAATACGTCCTTCCCTGACTTACCTCCTACCTATGGAGGCATCTGTATCCTCCTGTGCTGCTCCACCTCAACAAACAAGATCACACAGCACATCAGGAAGAGAGGTGCTTACAGGTCAGGGTGTTTCCTTGCAGCAGTGCAGACACAGAACAACTTACACTAAGGCAATTAACTCAAACTGAATGGAAACGAATAAAAAGAAGCCATTTTGTCAATTCTGGTGCAGTTTTCCACATCTAACTGGTCAATTATTGGGCATGCTCCATGAGACAGCACCTGTCCTTTCATGTGAAACATCCTTTTGATTGGCAAACAAACCAACCTGGGACAAACAAACAAAATTACTCCTTATTTAGGGAAATCACCTTTGCCAAGCCACGCAACAGAGTAAACAACCTGAAGGAAAACCATTTGTCATAACCAAATGTATCAGAATGTAAATATTATACAAAGAATGTAAATATCCCTTGAGTGTGCCCCATAAATAGAATGATAGCAAAATTAGTTTATTTGCTCAGGTTCTAAATGTATAATATGGTAGTCATCAATCTGTGCAGGTAAAATGCAAGCAAAAAGCAGTGCAATCAATCAAATATGAAACTTTCCTGCAAATTCAAGAAAAATAGCTTTTTAGATGATATGCAGTAAAGCACAACTGCGTGACCGACCATTGACTTTTTATCAGCAAAGCCTACCAATTACAAAGAATTTCCCTGTTACTAGTGGGAATTTTTTAAAGATTTATTATTTTACATGTGTCTGACCACAGTGTTTTAGTGCATGGTTTCTTTTTGAGATTTTTTTTTTTCTTTCTGAATGATTATTAAGCAAAGTTTTACACGATCTGCCCATGCAGTTGTGCAAATACACTCAACATTTGTGAATTCCTACCAAGGTTAGACTTCACTAGTGAAAATATTTCATTCATTCCTTTTTTTTCTTTTGTAGAATAAAGTGTGTTATACCACAGCTGGTGAAATACATGGTTTGAAATGAAAACTCCAAAGGGCTATATCTGACCTTCACAGATTTAGGTCAAATCCAGCTATGAAAGTTAACAACTTACACATCTCCAAGAAAAAAATCGGATCTATCAAAGATTGAACTAAAGGCTTCTATTTCACAAGCCTCATATGGCGAATTGGATTACAGCTGTAGGAACACACCTTCAAAAGGCAAACACGGTGGGCAAAAACTGATGTGATCTTGTACAGTGAAGAAGCCTTAATGAGATGATTATAATACAATACCCTTGATGTAATTACTCAGGCACAACCCTAACGTGTAATGAAAGACGGCACTTTCCATACTTGTCCTTGTTATAAATGCCACAAACCATTCCTAATCCACCCAAGCAGCCCTGCTGGGCACGTAACCTATTGGTTTGAACCAGAACATGTGGTGACTTGCTTTTTGGGGCTACAGCTGAGAAAGCCTAATTCCTTCTTCCACTCAAAAGACAGGTGTGAAGAAGGCAAATGGGACAATGTCCTTCTCTGCTCTTTGAGCTCAGTTACCATGTCCAGGGGCATGTCCACTGCTCCTCACAAATTCCTGGCCTTTGTCATTGCTCATTGCATGTGCCAAATAGTACCACTGGATGGTGCATTCTGTCTCCACTGCAGTATGCCAGGGCCACAGGCAGTCCCTCTGGCTGTGCCAGGCAAAGGCTTCTCAGAAGGGCTCTTATGACATGGGGATGTGAAACTGTCCTTGCTGCGTAACAGAGGAAGCTTTATCCCATGCTGACAGCAGCAACTGGTCTTACCCAATGGCACTGGGTAAGATCATGCCATCTCCTGGTGTACAGGGCTGTGCTAAATGACACCACTCTCATTTGGGGGACTTTGTTACTAAAACTGCAAACAAACCTCAAGTTGTCTATGAATCTCACCTGCTTGAAATACAGCAGGTGAAGTAGTACAGCTCAGGATGCAGCCTCTACACTGTAGCCTATGTCCTTCTTCTCTATGAGAGCTCAGTGGGCTCAGCAAAGGGAAGAGGGATGCAGTGTCCCTATGCTTTCACAGTGATAAGATGCTGGGAGCTGACCATTGGTCTGGAAGCTGCCTGCTGGTGACTCCCCCAAGGGTTAGTTGATAGTGGAGGTACAGCATGCCCCTGTATTTTCTGCCCACTCTGCACAATCACTAGGTAAAAGTTGTCTTCTGCAGCATGGCTATGCACTGTCTAGATTGATGGAGTCTTGATCTCAGCTAGGGGCTCCAGACTCAGCCACAGTTCAAATATAATAAATGACTCAACACCAGGCTTTGTGTGCTTCTGACAGCTTCTTCTTTGGAAAACAAGCCTGGGAAATGTCTGTGCAACTCAGGGAGTGACCAGAGGTTGTATTTCTCTTAGTAAGTATAAGAAAAGCAAACCCTGTTGCACTAGTCAATTGTTTCTGGAACGTGTCAAGAGCTAGAGCACAGGATAGCATAATAACATGCCAACAAAATTAAAGCACAGCTGGAAAAAGCAGGTATTTGTTCATATTCTGGGGGTGCCTTCTATACTACCAGAAAAATGACAGTTTTATGGCCTTTATGTTATATACCAACATACTTTACCTTGTGTTTCAGTAAGTTCAATAGCAAAAGAGGAGAATTATGAGTATCTACCGATTTTGTAGTTGAAGGACATCAATCAGTTATAATTTTGAAATGCTTTATTTCATTCAAATGAATTGGAGCTCAAACCACTGCAATAAGAAGCTGGCATCTTTTCGCTGAGACACTGTTGTAATTCTGTTATATTGCAATGTGTGTTACAAAATGAAATGTTAAAATTACACAGACCACTAGATAAAGTATTTACTGAAAATCTATCTGGCAAAGAGGGCATGATTTGTTTAAAACACTGCCTGAACAGATGTAACAAACACAAAATAGTGTATCTTCTGTCCACCTTTAATGCTCTGCTTCAGTTTAATTAATTTTCTTCACCTCCTCATGTAAAACTTAGTGTCTGTGAAAATACTGTCAGCCTTAGAGAATTAAATTGTCTACCTGCTGTGGTACAGTGGATTGAAGAGATCAGATCTTTGTCTTCTCCCTGCTGCCCTACGACTGCGATTCAGGAAATCACAGAGTCTCATTCACAGTACCTTGGGGTGGGAGGAGTGTCTCAAGCACAGACATCGTGTCACAGCACAGCACAGAGAGGATAGCATAGCATAAATGCATAGCATAGACCAGGACAGGTCAGGAAGCAGCAGGCAAGCATGACAATCATTTTTCTGCCATGCTGTGTAAACTGGGGCAGTCAGAGACTTGTGCTATCTGTAAATACCAGCTTCACTTCTACTGGCACAGCTGATACCAGCCCAGGCTTGCAGGCATCTACAGCTTAATACTGAGTTATACTGTCAAAATTCAAGACACAACTCTTGGCTTAAGGTTCCCATCAGTCTCAGCCCTCGTAGCAATGTATTTCCCTGGGCTGATGTCTGGGTAGACATCCCACTACCAGGGCAAGTTCACCCTGATATATGACTTAGAAAAGTGAAAAAAAAAAAAAAAAAATCATTCTGTGCTTTGTTTTCTCCTTGAATAATTTGAAAAACCTGGAGCTTGACAGGTATGAACAGCAATGCTTGGTAAAGAAGGAGCTGTATGCCAACTGCTGATTTTCCTTTGTCTTGACATAGCGGTGCAGGTCCAACGCTTGCACAAGTCTTTCTGAAGAGGGATTGAGTCAAAATGGACATGCTGCTTTGAAGCTGCCTCAAGACTTCTCTGAAGAGCTTGTATCCTCACAAGAGATAGATCAAGCCAGGTTTCCCGCTACTTGTAACAATAATGTCTTTTAGTAATACTCTAATTGCTTTTACAATAGGCATTATGTGATCTACTCTCTCCCTTCCCGAAACTCTCAAGTTTCACAAATAAGTCTTGCCCTTACACAGCAGATTGGAAAATACAGCAGCTCTCTGAGGAGGAGGCCTGAATCACAGCCTGAGTGACTTCACATTTGTATGAAGATCTTCACTGGAAAAGTGCACAGCATTTATCTTACTTATCTTAGAGGTCTGCCAAGCACTTCACTGCCACATGCTGCTGAATTTATCAGGGCCACGGCAGGATGCAATTGAGATGCACTGCCCCCACTCATGCTAACAGCCTGACTTGTACAGAGAGAAGAAAAAGTAGATAAGGGAGGATGCTTCATCTTCTCTTGAGTTCAAATCTAGATCTGCAAAAGAAAGGAGTCTGGGAATACATATTAGATAACAAGCAGAAGGTCTGACAGGTGCACAGCTTCTCAGACGGCAAACATAGGCAGTACAGTCCTTATGGAGAAAAGTATCAATTAATTTAGGAAATTGCATACAGAAGGTACATGAAAAACCCAGTTTTAAAAATCTCTCCAGCCAAAGAACACCTCAGGCCACTGCAGAGTCATGGCTTGCTCAATACAGGCACTCTTTTCTTTCTTTTCCTTCCCCACACAATAACAATTTTCTCCTTTGCTTTACAGCTTGCTGTGTAGAGGAATATCCACTCCTGATTTAAGCAGGCCCCAGTGTGACACGTCTCTGAAGAAGCACCCTGCACACATGCCCTGTTTTTATGCTCCCCTCTGGACAGACAATATTCGCTACTTCTGGACACAAGATGCTGAGCTACACAAACCTTTCACTAGCCGTCCTGACCTTGGGATGAGTTTCAGCTCATTGTGATGCAGGGTAATCATAATATTTCCATGATGCCACTTGATCTCCAGACTGGCACTCCTCTAAAATTCTCTTTCAGCATCTGCTCCTCAAGTGACATCCACTTGCACATGACTGACATTGACACCTGTGCCAGTCCGTGGCCCTGGGAGGCACTTTCAGCTCAGGCTCAGCCATGGGATCCAGCTCGATCTGCAATCCCTGCCACTTTGCAGCTCTGTCTGTGCCAGCCAAGAGGCCCCAGAGCAGCACCTTCCCTAATTGTATTGAGACTTTCATTAAAGCATCCTCAAAAGTATTTACTCCATTATTATTTATTGGCCTCTTTCTCCTTCTGTATTAAGATACAAGTGATGGCAACATAAGCATAAACTGCCTCCCATCACTTTATTATACTTCAAAGATTTTAGTACCTTCTAGGAATTTCACTGCTCTGACATATGGACAACAGTCAGATAAAAAGGCCTGGGTACCTGAAGTTTCCCGCACAACATGAGAAAATGAGAAAAAATGACACTCAGGAGAAACCTTACTGCTCTCTATAGCTACCTGAAAGGAGGTTGTAGTGAGGTGGGGTTCAGCCTCCTCTCCCAGGTAACAAGTGAAAGGAAGAGAGGAAATGCCCTTAAGTTGCACCACGCGAGGTTTAGAGTGCATATTAGCAAAAATTTCTTCACCAAAAGGGTGGTCATGCATTGGAAGAGACTGCCCAGGGAAATGGTAGAATGATCATCCCTGGAGATACTTAAAAGCCGTGCAGATGTGTCACTGAGGGATGTGGTTCACTGGAGGACTCAGCAGCACTGAGTTAACAGTTGGACTCAATGATCTTAGTGGGCTTTTCCAAACTTGATGGTTCTGTGGTTCTATAAACATTTAGCAAATGTATAGAGCTTGGCATTCTTTCTGTTTCTTTCTTAAAAATGCAAAGTAAATCCCGTTTCAAGTGCTTGGAAATTACAGGAACATAAATACACTGGACACATTTGTCTCATGGATAAGGTCTCATAGGGGGGTTGGTCCAAGATGTAACATGTGAAGAGTATTAAGCTGGTTGCCCATAAACACATTTTTTTTTAATCATACACCTTATAAAACGCTAAGGATTCAGCTTACATCTTCTGTAACTGTAATTAAGAATGAACCACAGATATGTGTTTCAGATATTAATTTCTCTGAGATAGGAATGATGAAATCCAATAGGCAAGGTATGCTCTTCTCTAATAAACACATGTTCAGCCAAAATTAGCTATGTTAAGAAAAGTAAGACTCTAGATATAAATCCAGCTTTATTGTTATTCATTATCCTCCAGTTTTAGTTATTTATTTATTGTTAGGCCTGTACTTGGTAACACAACTGTACAATGGCATGCAAATTTTGCCCATGCACTTTTGCTTTTTTATGGTGTAAACATATCACCTGCAGGAGTTATCACAGAGAAAGAGACCAGGATTCCTATAGCTTACCGAGGCCTTGTTGGTTCCATAGCCCAAACCACAAATTTTTGAAGTATTGCTTCTCTTCCGAGGTGTACAAGCCACTGAGTTAAAATATGACTGACACTGTTTGTGTTTGCAGGGTAAGATAAAGAGATTTTTATCATAAATAGCAGAAATTGAGAGATACAACCTGCAGTTAGACAGGGCTTCTTGAAGGGTACAACTTAATCCACAGTACAATGTTCATTATTTCCAATTCATTTGGTGACTTGCAGTGAGATCTTATCACCAGTGAAACCCAGCCAGGCCCATTTCCAAACAGTGGCACATGTAGCAAACATATCTTGACACTCCTTTGAGGATAAAGTGGAAGTCATCAATTTGAAAAATTGGAGGAAATTTTCCATTGACAGTAAACTGCCAAGGATGTGAGATGACATATTTTTCCTCGGGTTCCTAGGCAGTCTTGTCCCACAGAGCTCTCCTGGAAGGACTTTCTGGAACTGAGGTTTAAAATCCTGGCTCCTCTGGACTAGACTGGAATAGCATAAATTGCTGTTAGAGCAAAACAAAAACAAAACAAACAAACAAGCAAAACAAACAAAAAAAATACCCAAACAAACAAAAAGAGAAGATTAAAGGAAAAAAGTGTATATGGTCGGCAGAAGAAACTCAATGCTAAATATTCACAATGGACATGCTACAAAAAGAATAGCTGTATATCAGTATGCAGAGAATATTATTTCACTAAAAGAGTGTGAGAAAACCCTTAAAGACCTGATAACAGCAAACTGGAAACTCAAGAATTGCCTGTAATACAAGACCCAAACTCCTCATAATTAAAGAGTACAGTAGCATACAAAACAGAAGGGTTTCCCTTGACCTTGGTGGGGTTTGCTTTAAATCCTGTTAGTTTGCATCAGTTCATCACTGGAAATAAGACCTCCCTTGTTCAGAAATAACTGAAGAAACTCTGCAGTTGGTATGCTCCACTAAGGCAGTCATGAGGAGAAAAACATGCCATCATTTCCTTCCCTCTGGCAATTCCTGGCTGTTTCCAACAACCAGTCCCAACATATTTACAATTTACTCTCCTTATATATAAATTAATTAGACCTTTGTCTCAGTATCTTGTATTTTTAGTTTACCTAATCTCATTACTGTACCTATTTATGTCCTGAAGAATCTATAATTAATCAAATTATCCATCTAGCCTGATTACTAGTGGTAACTGCCCCCAGAGGTTGATTAATACATTCTCAAATTATTCACGAAGGCTCTTGAAAGAGCCAACAAAATTTACCCTTCTTGCAACCACAAAATGCCTTATGAGGCTCACAGCTGCCTGAGGGTTGAATATAATCAATAATCCGTAAATATAATTGTTCCCCCATGATTGGTGAACAACCTCAAGCTGAGTGCATAAGGGCTAACACTGCAGTTGATGTTTCTGTTGGGTTTCTATACTTAATGCAATTTCCCTTCAGCAAGCCAACTCATCCCTTCTGTTGGACAGCAAATATAGACTTAAGCATTTCTCCATGGTATTTCACATAAAGGAAAAACATATGTTCTGTTGTTAGTTAAAATCTGAGCTTAGAAAAACTTATATTTTAATTGCTAAGATATCATACCTAATAACACTAATACTTTACAGGCATATACTAACTTCCATCTCATTTGTTTTTCCAAAGGCTGATAAGCACAATTATTTAGAACAATTTATACATGTCCATTCAAGCTCTCATTAATCTTACAAGACTGCAAGGCTCCTAAGTACCTTAGTTAAAATCCTGCTTCCTTATATCATTGCTGACTGCACTACATGGACAAAATTCCTGAAGCTATTTTTGATATAGAGGGATCCTCAGAGACTCAGAGATATGGAGAGGGTCAGTCAAACTAAGCTGTGGGTGTTTTTCTGGAAGGAATGAAGTTCATAAGCAAGCAGAAAAAAGTGTATTAGCCCAATATTCCATTATGAACAATAAACAGGAAGCATTACTAAACTATTAGAAATGTACCAAAACCTTCCAATAGATATATATGTTTAAAATTTAAAAATCAAAACAAAACAAAAAAACTCTCAAAACTCTGATGCTTCCTTTCTTTCTCACCTACACTTCTGTCACTTCATTGGTCTTCTTGAGATCTGCAGACATCAATGCTTTGTTTTTGAGAATGCTTCATCGTATTTAGGGGAAAAAGTTTTTCTTGACTTTACAAAACTTAGGTGATATCACAATCCAAGAGTTTTTCAATAATTTCTTTTTTTTTTTTGCTGCCCTCTTTACTCTTCCTCACTGATCTGTAAGACTGTCCTCTCAATCCTACTTTGCTGCAGCACCTTCTTTCTATATTTTGTGATGCTTATGGTCAGATCTGTAAAAACAGCAGCACTCGGTTTCTTTCTTGCTCCAGGTCTTTGGAAGTGTCCACACTGCCTGATCAGAAGGAAGATGAAATATATATGAACCTCCTAGCCAGTTCAATAACACTTCATAACCTGTGATGAAGGTGCCTGCCAGAGAAAAAGCATTGTCCTTCAGGCTCTGAAATACTCAAGTGTCCTTAAAGGCCATAGGTGAAGGAATACATCAGCTTCCAGCAGCAACAGCGGAGCTGTAGCCATCTCTGGACTGCAAATCACTGATCTAACATGGGGAAAATATTTGTCTCCTTGTACAGTTACAAATCAAGCATCAGGAGTAGGCTGAAGCTCCTCCTTGATAAGGTGGCACTTCTTTGTGGTCATAACAGAGTTTCCTATGATCACAAACTCCAAACTCACATACTCCTTTGCTACCATTTTAACTTCTTCCCTTATTACTATCAGCCATTAAAGTGTCTTTGGAGAAGCCTGTATCTTATTTTTTCCATAGGATGCAGAGCAAATATCTGAAGATGTAAATGAGAGAAAAACAGCAGATGCTTTGTTAATCTGTAGATGTCTTTTGTGGCAAGAAGGAAGAAATATTTATTGAGACATTTTACCAGTGATGACAACAATTTTCTCAGGTTTGGAAGTCTTGCTGCCACCAGTCCTTTTGTTGCCATCTAGATATGGAAGAGATTTTAGCCTTTGTAAATATAAGGGGGGAAATCCACAGAACCAGAGATACGGATTGAAAAAACTAAGACAAAAAATATGACTTGCAGTATCCCCCAGCACTGTCATCCTCTCACTTTTCAGCACAATAGCATCAGGGACTTTGTTTATAGGCTGACTGCCCACTGGGTGAAATATATCCTTTTTGATTTGTTTTCAACCTTCTTGCACAGTCTCTGTTAAATTCCTCTATATTTGTATTGGAAGAGATCGTGAATATATCAACCACTATCACCTTCACATCACTTACGATGTTTCATGCCTCTGTTTTATCCCCTCCTGTAGGGCCTTGCTTCCCAGTACAGAAGAGTCCTGATTAACTTAGTTGGTGCTCACATGGAAGTTATTCAATACTGTGATCATTTTTGTTGCCCTTCACAGAATGCTTTTCAGCTTTAACATTTCCTTTTGAAAATGAAGGTACCTGTGTTTTACACTACAGTTAGGATGTGAGCAAACCGTAAATTCATATAATAGCTTTATAAAATTTTCTGTTATTGTTCTCTATTTTTTTCCTAATGATCCTTAACATTTACATCTGCTTCTGACTGCTACTGAACACTGAGACTGACATTTTCATGGAAATATTTATTATAACCTCAAGATCTTACTCTTGAGAGGTAATGGTCAGATAAAAGGCCATCATTTTGTATGCAAAGTTAGAGTTTTTCCATCTGTGCATTTCTTTCATATTTCTACACTGAATTTCACCTGCCATTTTATTCTCCAGTCACTCAGTCTCATAAATTCTTTCTGTCAGTCTTCACATTCAACCCTCGCCTTTGTTGTTAGTCCTGCTATGAATAATTTTGCATCATCAGCACCCTCTGTCTTGGCATTGTTCATACCTTCCTCCAGGTGGTTCATAAATATGTTGAACAGCCCATGTGCCCACTCAGACCTCAACAGGAATCCACTGGTGACCTTCCTTCACCACCCTCATGCCTCCAACTATTTACTCAAACTTTCCATTTAAAATAATCCATCAGCAATATAAAGACTATCTTCTTATTCCAGTACTCTGTTTTCTTAAATGTTTGAGTTTGGGTTGGCTGGTTTGGGGTTTTTTTGTGAGAGAAGCTGTTGAGTACCTTTCAGGATTCAAATGGAGTCTGTCAATCAGACCATCACGTTCACTGTAGGAACCTAGAGTGCAGAGAATATTTCTCTGCCTGTTTTGAAGGGTTTTACCCCCCTGAACAACACTGGTTTTGACCTCTGTCCGTGGAAAAAACTGCCTACTCTTAGAGAAGAACTAGAAACTACACAGGTGTAAATTAGGTGATAGACAACTATGTAAGATTGTCACAGGGTGAAAAATTTAGAGGTTTTGGGTTTGTTAATGTAGTAAATAGATAAAAGCAAAAAACATCAAAATGGGGGATTGTAGTTGTTCTCTAAACTGTCTTCTTCTTCTTCTACTACTCCATATTCTGCAGCAAAAGTAGTTTGGGATGATTGGACAAAGAATTCCGCAGTTCCTGGCTGTATTACTAAATAATTGGTAGAAAAGTAAAAATAATGTACATTTTTAGTAGCCATTGGTTGATTTACCTTTAAAAGGGCCGTTTAATCTTGATAATGGGGCTTTCTCCTGCCTTCTCTGCTTTGTGCTATGTCTGGATCATGCTAGTGACTCTTTTTCTCTGATAAGACTTAATAAACAACTATCTAGAAGCAGCGAAGGCTGAGAGTCCCATTTGTCTCTGGAACTCCTAGCAAGGACTTTAAAGATCTCTCCCACCAGGAGAGGCATAATTATGGCACAAACAGTGTCAATCCACCTTCCCACATCATTCCCCAAGGAACTTCTGCAGGTATCTGTAAGGAAAAACTTTTCCTTGCCAAGGCCATATCGACGATTCTGAAGTAGATGGGGTTTATCCAAAGTGATATCCTGTGGGAACCCAGTGGCTGAATCATATATAATTTGGTGATCCTCCATCCTGGTGTTTTATGAATCTATTCAACTGTGATCAGATGCCAGATTTTGACAAAAGGAAATCCCCCAAACCACCTTCTCTTTTCTTCTCTACTCTATAAACCTCATTTGTATGCTGGAAATTAATAATCCTTAGATCATTACTTTTGGGCTACATCTTGGAAGTAGTCATATATCCTAAACATCCTTACTGCCAAATACAAAAAGAAGTTGCCCTTTTTTTCTTGTGGAAACCAGTACATTGGTACATCCCAGCCAGCGAAGCTCAAAGCCGTCCTCTGTTAGAAAAAATTTCATTGTGAAATTCAGATATTTTTAAGAAAATTTCTCATTATTCTACATATAACTGCTCTATCACATACTCAATATCTAACTAGCAGATACCACAAAAAACTCCTTGAGCAGGTTTCACAACGTGTTAAAAACAATACCTAAGGAAGACATGTTATTACTAAGCAGCTGTGTTCTGAAATTGGTCTTAATTTAAGTAATCAACAAGGCATTTACTGTTATAGCAAGCACCTGTGCTTGCATAGTTCTGTTCACCTATATATGCTTTATCCTTAGAGAAAAAACCTGCTAGTTAGCAGGAAATGCATGAGCAGGTGCATGGGCTGCAGCTTACTAGGAGCACCAGCCAGGACCACCCTCTGAGAAGGGGAAATCAGATAATGTAATGTGTTAGGGCCAATGGGTAACAAGGACTTGTTATTCACACCCAATTCTGCCAACTAGGCTGCTTTAAACTCTTCCTCAAAACTAAAGGATCATTGGAGTCTCACAGAAAATTCAGGCTTCAGTTTGGGAGCTCTGAAAAGCTTTGAGACATTCAGGGTGCTGTATTTCGGTTGTGGTGTTCAGATTTATTTTGTTTCATATCAGTATTTGAATAATAATGGAATAAGCATAAATACAATGTATTATTGACACAAAAATAAATGCCAAAAAAGTCATTGAAGCAAAATATCTGACTTATTCCTATGAAACATTTGCAAAAAACCCCAGCATATTCCTATAAATCATTCTTATATTAGCAGAATCCTTTTTTTCCTAGGAAGATTTTTCTATTTAAAAAAGCACACTGAATTTATTATCTGAGTACATAAGTTGGCTATACTCAGTATCTGAACACCCCAAAAACTTTTTTTTTTTTCTGTGTTCTTTTTCCTACCCATGACAAGCACTTGTCTTCCTGGACTTTAATTATTTGCATTTTCCGTGGGGAAGGATATCTACATTGGGAATGCTCGATCTCTTAAGAAGGCAGAATATAAACTTCCTGCAGGAGTCTAGCTGTAGAAAACTTTGGCTGGAAAGACAAAGAGGCAGGATTAATCTAATCCCAGTAAGTCATTTAGAATCATTCTTTGCTGAAAGACAGACATTTATGAGCCAGTTTACATCCCATACACCAAGACACGTTGCAGCCTACACATGTCCCCTCCTTAAAGAAGCAGCCTACACATTTATTCCAGGTGGTGTGCTCTGATATTAATTACTGCAGGTCTGTAAGCAGAGAAGATCTATTCCAGATGTGCTGGCAAGTACCAATGATTCCATTAGTGCGCGAAAGAGCTGCAACTTAGAGTACAACTGAATAGAGCCCAGCGCTGTCCCTCCACTCCAGTAAAATGTCCCCATGCTCCTGGTGAACAAGGGCTCAATTTCATATTGCTGGTGAATTAGAAGGCAGATAATCCATGGAAAGCACAGAATCAAACGTAGACTCACAAATTAACATTTAGGAAAGGAATGACTTCCGTTGTACAGAAGATTAGCTCTTTGTAAAACAGGGAGGAAACTTAACTGTGACACTAAAATCTTCAAGTAACATTGTGACCTTTGGGTTCCAATAGCTTGAGGAGATCTAAATAGGACATACAGCATTTTTTGACTTTTGAGGATTTATACTAATCAAAATTTTGCAGTATGTTAAATAAGCAAGATTTTACAGGTTAAAAAACTTTGCTTGAAAACAAAATATTCCACATTTAGTGTTTTTTGAGCTCTACAATAACGAATACAGAATTTCTTTATAATTGTTCAACCACATCAATTGCTACATTGTATGCGATTATTTTAAGGCTGTAGTTCATGATTACCCTACAATTCCTCACACCTCTCTAGTCAAAGCTCTCTCAGTGGTTTTACTTTATATTCTTCAAGGCTATATTACTTTATTTGGTGATACTTCTACATCCCAATATGCACCCAGGAAGCTCAGTGTCTCAAGACTATGCAGCGTGTAAACTTCAAAAGAATGGAGGAGGAAGCCCTCTGGGCTTCCCCCTGCCACTAGCATGTCTCAGGAGCCATCCCAGGAGATGGCTGTTTCTGCTGACCACCTCTTTAGCCCCAAACATCACTTTTATGAGCCAATCCTCATAAAGTTGTGTGATACCTAGTTCTTTGGAGTTAAGGGAGAAGTTTTTAAGAGTTTCTATGATTCTATGATTCTCTTTATTATAAATTTATACCCAAATCAGAGGAAGCAACTCTCCCACCGGAGTGTTGTGCAACCATGAAGGTGTGGACACTGGGGCAGCTTCAGGCTTTCCAGAACTTGCTGCTCTGAAGGGTGTCAGAGCTCTGGCTTTTCAAAAATGTCACAGTTCCTTAAGGAAGCTATTATTTTTTTCAACGCCACATTTGAAAGATATTCTACCTCCCTGCCAGTGATGTATTCACTGGAAACAAAGGGGGAGGGACTGTTCCTGGAAGGGCTTAATACATTTCCTTACAGCTGTCACCTCACTGCTTTCTGAATGGAAAGGCATTTTTTTCCCTGTACAGTCATGTGAGGTATTCCTGAGAGAGCACTGAACTGGTCTTGAGAAGACTCGAAACGATGTTGTTAAAAAATCCATCTGTAAGACAGGCACACTGCCTGGCTTGGTAACCCAGTAAGCACAGCTCCCCTGGGAGCAGTGAGGCGCTGGGCCCGCTGGGCTGGGAGGGTCCCTCAGCAAGTCAGCTGGGAAAAACAGGAGCCGATGCCTTGGTCTGCTTGCTGCCTGTCCTCTCTCTATTCCTTGCCCTCCCCAGGGAAAAGCACAGAACTGGGGAAGTGCAGAGCTTTGCTCGGATGACTGCTATCTCTTCCCTGTCCTGGGGCAGGCCTGAGAACACCTGGCAGAGGTGCTAAATGAAACTGACTCCACAGATGCTGCTGGGGAAAGCAGCCTGAAGCACACACCATAAAGAAGCCTCCAAAATATCTTGTGTGCAAGGGACAGTGACAGCCCAGTCATTACCTGAATAAAATACTGGTTGAAGCTGCTCTTCTAACATGCAGTCAACTGAGTTTAATTGGGAAAATAATCAAATAGGTGTCATTCCTAAGATTAGCTCTACAATATTCTTGCACAGGCAGAAATTTAGAAGTAAAATGTTTGCTTGCAATTAGAACGATTTGTTCTGCCCTGGCCATCTAAACCAGTCGTTCACAATGTGTCTGAGCTGCCAAGGAACAGTAGGATAGAAACACCAATTGATCAACAGATGGATTTAATAATCATTGAAAGTGAGATTCTCCTAGAAAAAATATTCAGCACGTCAGCTAACATCAGGTCTCGTCTCAAATCTTCCCACTGAGTCTGGTAGAAGGATGGATTTCCGAATCTTTATATACCCCTGCAGATGGCCAATGTTGAGAAAAATGGTGACAGCAAGTGTTGAGCCTGCCCCACAGGCCCCAGCTGCTGCACAGGCATCAAGAGACATCAAGAGATGGACAGCCTCAAGGAGAAGGGGGGAGGCTGGCAGCTTTCACAGCCCTCCAGCAAACACGGACACGGTACTATGAATGTTGCTATCATGAAAACACACGAAGCTGAGGGTGAGCATGCTCTTCAGTCTTGTGTAGACAATTGGTGATATATAAATGCTACTATAAAAGCAGTATAGATGCAACTAGTCAATATGGACTTTAATTTAAATAGCCATTGTGTGACCTCCTCAAGCTCAGTTATTTTAGGCAGCAAAAAAATTCTGCCTCCCTGAACACTGAAGACAAATTTCCCATCACTTTCAACCTCTTAGGTCAGCAGCCCCTTCCCTTCCCTTCCCTTCCCTTCCCTTCCCTTCCCTTCCCTTCCGTTCTCTTCCCTTACCCTCCCTTCCCTTCCCTTCCCTTCCCTTCCCTTCCCTTCCCTTCCCTTCCCTTCCCTTCCCTTCCCTTCCCTTCCCTTCCCTTCCCTTCCTTTTCAGTAGATTGCCTTTGTGTGTATAGAAGTTATAAAGGCTCAATACATGAAGACACTGCGCTCAGTTTCTGTTTCTTTCCTTTGAAATGTACCCGAGTGACAAATATCATGCATTTCCTAAGGGCTACCTGGAGTTTCTGTGTCCTGAATGGGCACTGATGGAAAGTGTCTGTAGCTGTCTCCCCAGCAGCCTGTTTTCTGGAGTCATTCTGCCCTTTGCCTGCTATAACCACAAACCAGCCCCAGCAGCACTTTGCAATAAATAAAGGGGTAATAACATAGGAGAACTAAATTCCTTATGGCTGAATGCCAGTACAATTTATGTACTAAAAAAATGCACATCTATCCTGTTTATTAAGTCTGATCATTTATATATTATGTTTACATTTAACAGACCTGATTACTATATAGATATATATTTTTATTTGTGTTCAGAATCTCTCCTCACTTTTATTTGTACATACATTTCCTCTTGATTGAATAAATTCTCAAATGATATTGAATGGAAAAAATAAGCACATTCAGTTGATTTGCAGAACACATCATTCGGTAATAGCGTACAGCCTGCACCATAGCATCTGAAACTAAATAGTTCAGTGGGTTTGTATTTGCATAAAAAAAACTTTTATTCACTGTGTAATGCTGCTACACGGATGGCAGACAGGAATGTGAAAAGCAAGGATTGAAGGTTAAGGAAGAATAAAGAGAATATTAAACATCATATTGGGCTCCACTGGAAAGGAAAATGTCAGAGGATAAAAATATGTTGCGTATTCTTGAGGATCAGGAAGATCAGATGAAAGGAAGACTCACAGCCATGTGAAAAAGAGAACATTTGGAACGGATGAAGAGCTTCATAAGGAGTAAGTATCCTCTTCTACTTGAAAAGAAGAAAATTTAATATTTTTTATTTAGTTAATGATGACATATGGTATTGAAATAAAGTTTCAATGATGATCAGCACCTGTATTCAGCCCTCCTTGTTGCACACAGAGTGCAAGTGCTGCAGCTGTCATGTGTAACTCCAGGAGGCTCCCAAGACAGCCGGGTTGTCCTGCTCTGTCCAAGCCATCCACTGTTAATGAAAGTTTTTGCACTGGTGAACAGAGAAGGCAAAGTCTCTGTGGAGACATCTGTATGTTAGAAAGTATATGGAATCTAAAACAAGTAAGAAGTTGAAAATTCAGACAGAACAGAAAGGAGCCTTCGGGCAGTTTGCTGCACCCTCACCAAGTTTGCAGAGGGCACTCAGCTGGGAGGAGAGGCAAACATGTCAGAGGGGAGAGTCATCTTCAGAATGATCTGGGAGAGGGGGCTGGCAGGAACTGTAGGAACAAGCACGAGTTAAAGTCCTGCATCTGGGACAAAATAACCACAGAGCACAGTGCAGGATGTGTGTGCCTGGGGAGCACCTTGCTGCAAGGTACCTGGGGGTCCTGGCAGACAACAAGCTGAGCATGAGTCTGCAGAGAGCCATGGTAGCAGTAAAGGCAAATCAGCTCCTGGGTTGCATTTGCAGGAGCATCACTAGAAGTACAGCGATATGGTCATTCTACAATACTCAGTGCTTGTCAGGCTGCATCCAGAGTCCTGTGTCCAGGTCTGGTCCCCACAACTCAAGAAAGATGCAGACAGACTGGAGGAGGTCCACAGGAGTGCCACAAAGATGATTAAAAGGGCTGAAGAATCTGCTGTAAGGGAAAAGGCTGAAGGAGTGACGTCATTTATTTGTGAAGAGAAGGCTCAGCGGGGACCTCATCACAGCATTGCAGTGCTTAAAGGGCAGCTGCAAAGGTGACAGGCTCTCTTTTCACAAGGAGCCAGATGGGGAAAACGAGAGACAGTGAGTATAAATTGTGCTGGGAGAGATTTCATCTTGACATAGTAAAGAATTTTTTTACAGTCAGAGCAATCAGTCACTGGAACAACTTCCCCAGGTACGTGGTAGAGTCCCCACCACCGGAAGTTTTTAAGATGAGATTGGACAGGATGTTAGATGATGTCATCTAAGATTCCTTTCCCATGAAAGGTAGAACCAGATGATCCTTGAAGGCCACTTCCAGCCTGGGCTATTCTGATTTTGTTGTATTCTGCAGCGCTGGAAATAGCAAAGCAACAGTCTCAGGCCTAAACAGCACTACAGTACCAGAGAGAGAAGAAGAGTTTCCAGTCTTTTCCAAATTCAGCAAACCACAATAAACCAGCAAAAGAGAATAAAGACTTCACAGCAGGATCCTCCAGGAGGGGAAGGGCAAAAAAGAAAAGCAGGGGAAAATGAGGGACTATAATGTTCTTTCTCCAGCAATACCTAGAGACACCCTCCCGTCTAAATTTACTGCTTGGAGCTGTCCAATTTCATAAATGTGATAGAACATTTCTGCCAATAAAAGGCATACAGGTAGATATGAATACTCTGCAACTGGCATTGTTGTATATAAAACACCTGGAATAAATTATAACCTTAGGAATCCATCAAGTGTTTCTAATTCAGTTATCTGAGCATTACATTGAACATGTAAGTTGTTTCAAATGGTAGAAATATTCCCCAAAACAGTGGCTGTTCATTTTGTAAGTGTTTATGTTAGGTACCCCACAGAAACAAAATATTTTGAAAGCCACATTGAAAAGCTATTGAAAATAATAAAGAATAAGTAATGAAAGAACAGAAAGCAGTAAAAGTAATGTTATTTTATTACAGACATGTATAGGTTTTATCTGAAATTAGAAACCATTATACTAGTTACTACCCCAGTGGCTAGAAAGCACTACTTCCCTCACAAAGAATTTGCCATCTAAGAAAATAAAATAAATAAAAGATGTAATTGGTCTCATGTAGCTTTAGTCATGTAAAAATAAGGCTCTTCCAAAGCAGAGTAGAAAGAGAGAATCTCTTCCAAAGACACATATTTCTTTTACCCACCTCAGACATGTCTCTTCAGATTTAGCATACTATCCTGTGCCAGCTTCCTTCCTTTCCATCTCACTCCATTGGCTATAGAGAGATCTCTCTCTCTCAGATCAGATACCCAGTTCTTGGGTGGCCAAGTTGAGTGAGATCCAGAATGACTCGCCCCATGGCTATGAAGTGGTCAGGCAGCAGAAGGGCCGCGCGAATACCCATGAAACTGCTCACGTGCAGGTAGGGAAACCTAGGCACACAGCACAGAGACAGAGGAAAAATGCTGAAAAATCCCTGAAAATTTTACTAGAGCTTTGCAGGGAAATCCAGATCAGGAGGTCTGCCTGAGGTCCCAGATAAAAAAGTTAGAGGCATTTTGTTTCCACTGGAAACTCTTGGTAAAGACTCTTCTACTGAGAAATGGAAGGTTCTGAAAATCAGAAGAGTATTTTCTGAACACCATTTAGCATAAGTCTTTAGTCTATTTTTAAATAAAAGCAAATTCTTGACAAATTCTAGTTAAAAATAAGTTTAATAAACTTAAATGCTGTATCCAAGGTAGGAGGTAGCAATGGTAGGTTTTTTTTTCCTCTCTTTATGCTAATTTGCCTGCTAGAAACTTCTACCTGGCCCTGCCTTCCACAATCTACTGCTATGGTTTTATTCTTGGACGCGATGTATGCTAAATGTCTAAAATCAAACCAGCAGGAAGTAATCTAAAAAATAGATAGAGAAGTAGCAGAACTGAAAAATCACAAGCTTGGTGGCTGCTACCCTGTAGTTTCGCTGTACACCATTTGATACATTTCCCTGCACCACCTTATTGGTTTTTTTTTAAGGCCTGTCCTTGCGATTTAGAATCCACAAGGCTGCTGAGCTCTGTGGAAACCTTAATTTGCCACCTCTTCGAGGCACAGACTTTGTCTTTACTCCTGGAGGCACACAGGATGCGATCAGCACTACACAAATATTATCTGAGATAACGTAATGGCAACTCCTCCACAAAAGGTAGTGTTAGGGTGGATTTAGAGTTCTCCAAATGTCTTCCATCACAGTGGACGAACAAGTAACACATTCAGCAACCAGTTTACAGCACACAAAGGACCAGCCTTAAGGGATTATTACCCAGTACCATCTCATTTCTCGCTGACACCAAACACTAACAACATCTCCAGCATAAACACACATTCGATTCAACAATGTTATCATCACCCTCAGTGCACACATCAAACAGCTGAAAAGGACCAGCTAGCCATCGATACATAAATGAGCCCTGCAACATCAGCTGGGGCAATTGAACGCCTAATTCTGGTGCTGCTTCCAAGGTGATAAAATCTAAATAGTGGAAGAGATGTATTGAGTAAAATAAAGCTCACAGTCAAGAAACATCAAGATTCTTTATGGAATTCTTTGAATTAAATTAGTTGTATTGAACTACAAAAAGCATGGAGCTCATCTAGTTCCATCCGTGCCTGAAGCCAAGTAGAGGAAACTCAGGCTGAGACCAAATCAATTTGTTTTCAGTCAGGTCTAAATTTTTGAACAACAACTGCCCCACAGTTGCTGTTCTGGGTGTACAATTACTGCTGCTAAAATGAGCACTATTAATCCAAAGAGTTAGTGCAGCACAAAATGAAAGGAAAATATCCTTCACATAAAGTATGTCTCTCCCAAAAGCCTCAAGTGTTTGTGCTTTAGTCTCATTTTAAGGGCCTTTTTATGGTACTTTGATGGTGTGAAATAGGTCAAGGAAAACCTCTAAATTAGGAAAACACCAGGCAAAGAGCTATGAGGGTCCTCTTCCTCCTTCCACTCCCCTCAGCCCAGGGCTCCCAGAGGAGGTGCCTGCTCAGGAATACATGGGGGCTCTTGTCTAGGGATTTCACTGTGGCCTCAGGCGTCTGTCACTTCCCAGGGCGCAGACACACAGGGAGGTAGCAGCATCCACCCCATCCCCACTCACACAACTACAGCCGGAGCTGCACAAAGCCATTCTTTCATCCTCTTGGTACTCTTCCCTGCACAGCCATGTAAGTCTGGAATAACTCTATTACTGCAGCAAAAGGGCAGCAGCATAAAACTCAGCGTGAATGAGGTCAGACGAGTACAGCTCTCAGCTAATGTGTAAAATGAACACTTGGTTTCGTATCACTGATTTGATCCACCATTCTGCAGTTACCAATCAAACGTTTTTCTAGGAGCCTGACATCCAGAACCAATACTTTAAATCAGGAAAAAAAGACCATCCAATCACATTAAGAAAATGGAGAACATGAACTGAAATTTAATATCTAATTACATTATCCATATACGCAGTATGCATTCAGATTATAAAAATCTCAAATGACTGAAATACAGTTTGCAAGAAAAGAATCCTAGACTGTGCTTACTCACAGGAATGAGGGAATGAGGGTCTTTATACAGAAAGAAAGGAGTCACACAATATTTGCACTCACATAATGAACCTGGATTCTGAAAAAAAAAATTCACGATGGGCATTAGATCTTCCAATGGTTCAGACAGGGAAAAATGTATGGAGTTTAAAGAAAAAAGATAGAACATTGGGCAAGATCCAACCCATTTGCTTCTGGTACTCAAACTCTTGATTGCAGTACACAGATTTGGAATCTGACTTGCAGCAGGGGCATCCAGATTTGATCCATCCCTTTGTAGTTTACAGTAGAGAGGATAAAACTGAACCAGAGACAATTTCCCTGTGTGAGCTCTGCCCTAGAGGCACTCAACAGGAAAATCACCGTAAAAAAGCTCCCACCCTTTTGTGGGGCTTAAGGAGGCCAGTCAGACCAATATAAAATACCTCTTCTCAGAGTGCAGATGTCCCAGGTAGGGAGAGGCACTCGCACAGGGCTCACTTATTTTAAAAGAGGAAAGGGGGATGAGCACTTCACACAGTGACCCTGGGAGGCAGAGCACGCACCTACCAGGGGTCTGAGATCCTGACCCCACACTGTTGCCTGCTGGATTTGATTGAATGTCTGTAAGGAGTACACTAAAGCACCAGACATTTGGGGTATTTGGATGACAGGGAGAGGGGAGAAATTCTTGTTGTGGCAACCGCTCTTCCAGGAAGCCAAAGAGGAATCTTCACAAGCCAGAAAAATCTGGAGCAAAGGACTGTGGCCCCAAAGCTTCAAAGTTAGGGCACTCAGGTGAGAGAAGGGAGTTCTGATTCCTGGCTCTGGCCTTTATCCGATAAAGACCTAATATAATAAGAGTAAGCAGTTCAGGGACTTTTGTTGATCATTGTCTTAATTGGCTGAAGTGCAAGGATACTGTTCTATGTATTGATTTTCTAATCAAATTAGTGTCTGGTATTTACCCTCCATATGTTTATTCCTTTGTTGTTCAAGGCTCTCTAATGTCCCATGGGGGTTTGTGTCCAAGTTAAAAGTTTATTGTCCTGTGCCTTCTCTGAATATGCACAGAATGCATCAGGCTCTCATAACCATTAACAACCAGCTGAAGGGGAGAATTTATTTATCTTTTTAATCAACAAAGCTGCTGATAAAGAATTAGTCTTGCTTTTAGGGAAATCAGTTTCATTCTTAATTACACTGCTTCAGATTTCCTGCCTCACAGAATAGCCTGACTAACTCTGCCTCAGTTTCACGCTAAAAATCCTGGGTGTGATGAAGATGTCAGAAGCTTTAGGCTGTGATGAGACAACTGAAGTCTCTCTACCTGCACAGTAGGCTGCAGGATGCCTGTTCTGAGAAGCTGGGTTCTGCCGTCCCTGAGTCCAATGGCTTCTTCACCAGGTACTCCATTTACTTGGCCTGGGAAGCGAGTCCTGAGCCAGGGGAAGGAAATATTATACACGTTTCAGAAGCATCTCATAATGCAAAAGGGGGAAATCTTGTTGCAGTGCACTCCAAGAAGCCTATTCAAGGTAATCACATTTGTATTTTTAAAATGAGACAGCATTCACAAAATGTCAGCATTGCAGCCAAGACATAAACAATGTTACCCAGGACATAGTCCAGAAGCAACAAAATAGTTTATGACACTTCCTGTCCTCAGAGTCCTCCTTTCTACTTCCTAATGAACTTTAATAAGAGTATGTACCAGTATTTGTGCACAACGATCTCCAGTCTGGCCACTTCATATAAATGCTTTTCTCAATAAAGGAAACACCATGCAAGGTTAAAAATTCAAGATAAATGCCAAACTTCTTTCTCTATAATTCAATTATACCCCAAAATAGAATCTGCAGTAGGTTTTTAAATGTTTATTTTTCTGATGAAGGTATTTTTTGTAAAATAGATTAAATTTGCTTTCTTTGTTTATCCATGAATTTATTTAATTGCCCAATAGTAAAAGATAGGCGATATAAAACAAAGTAGTTCTGAGTCAGTTAGAGGTTTCGTAGAAACAGTTGCAGGAGGGTTTTTTTGTGCAGAAGCGGTGGTGAGCTTTCAGAATAGGAAACAACCTAAACTAAGGGAGCAGTACAAGGCTATTTCTTTCACTGATGGATTGAGGCAAAATAGACCTGAAGAAAAGAATTTGACTTATTTTCATTTTGAAAAACATCAAAATATGATGCTGACAATACGCGCTTCATTTCAGAATTACAGCTTCTAGTATTGACTAAACACAAGCATAAGTTAACACATGCTTTTAACCATGAAAATAAGCATATCTCAGCAAAGTAATTAAGTCACTTTTATATGCCTTCTTGAATGGGGATGAAATTCTGAACTTCATTCTGCAAAATGCTTTGGGGCAAAATTTTGAAAATTAATCTGAAAGGGTCAATATACCAGCATCACACTCTAATGAATTTGTACAGAGATAAGCGAAGAACAGTGGATTCAGGATTTTCAGGCACATCATTGCTGAGAGCAAAAACTACTATATTTTAAGACAAACAATGTATTTCTAAAAAGCTGTCCTGGCAAAAAGGAAATTATATCAGAACCTGGAATTTGCCTTGTGCTAAGGCATGAGTTTAACAGAGCCTTTTACAATCAAAACTGAAACAACAAAGTCAGAATTGCCTCTCTATGGTAACAATGATCAGTTCTCAAGAAAGCTGAAAGTTATTGTGGAAGCAGCATGATGTCATTGTAATTAGATTTATAATCTGCAAATAAATACCTACCCAACTCCCCTCCCCACCAAAAAACCAACCAACAACAAAAAAAAAACTGGAAAAACCCAAAAACAAAATAAAACCCACACATACATACAGAAACAACAACAAAGAAAACAAAACAAAACAAGCAAAACAAACCAACACCCACATAAGACTTAAAATGAAAGAGAACTTTCTAGAGTGACAGATATGTTGTTCAAGATGCCTACCTATTTTCTATAGCATTTTACATATCAAAACATTTTTCTTTCTAAGCTTCAAGCACTGATTTATCTTTCATTTTGATGTGGCTTTCAAAAAAGACAAGGCATTGTAGTCAGACCTCAGTATGAGGTCTATAATATGCTCTGATGGGCAAAGCATTTCTGCCGTCTTGGTCTCACAGCCATTTATTAATGGATGGGCTGATAATGCTTATTATGTGCCTGAGATAACCTCAAAAGACCAAGCAAATACAGCTAGAGTTAAATACTGCCTGTTCTTGTGAAGGTTTCTTAGCAAGAAATTCAATTTTCAATGCAAAATATATCACATTTTTGAAGAAAGAAACAACCAGACCTCTGAGAGCGTACTAGCTGTAGAAGACGTTTGGGTAATAAGCAAAAGCACACCTCATGTCTTAAAAATTATTTAATTAATCAAAGGGCAAAGAAATCAGCATCTCATGGAAACACAGCATTCCGTATCTTTTATTTCTGATTCACATGCAGGCAGGAAATAGTAGTTTTGTAGTATCACATTATCTGGTAAGAGGTACAGACAAAAATACAGTCATATCATTCAGGCTACAAAGATGTATTTTTTCCTCTTTTATTTCCCTTGTTAGTATTTAATCATGTACTTCAAAAGAATTTCTGAAAACAGGTTTTCCTAGTACCATTGCACCTAAAGATATACAGCTATGTTTCATATTGAAGCGTGTTTATTTGTATCCAAATGTATGCTTCTGAATTAAATTAGTCTTGGAGGCTTACTCCTCTGCCAGCTGCTATTTGTCCTGCAGGAAAACAACTCCCTGAAGAAATGCAAATAATTCATGGTTCTTGAGGGCTTTGGGACAATTACTCTGCCATCTGAGTTCTCAAAATTGCAGTAAGTAGGTTACGCAGCCTTGGCATCATCATTCCATATGGCTGCATCTGAAATAAGATGCTTAGGTGGGTTGTAAAGTGACATAGTTTGAATACACATAATTGTATCTTAAGCTCAGCTACAAGCCCGGGCCATCACTGGTTCAATAAGGGATCAGACAGGGGGCAATTAAATTCTGTGAACATTTTATTGTCTGGGAGCTGAAAGTCTTTAGCTGAGATTAGACAACCACGGATCTTCACAGATTATGAACACTGCTCTGATGCACTGCCACTGCATTATGCAAAGAACATCATCTCACGTCACAGGTAAAACTGAAAGGAAAATAATGTGAAAAGGTAATCTCAGGAGACTAAAATGCAGAACTGATTCTGTGCCTTACACATGGGAGCCATTATTTTGGGCTACTTTTGTAAAAGCTACATGAGCAATTAAGTGAGAATAAGGTGAAAACCAGTACCTTTTCTACCATGAAATATTTCTGTGTTGACAGAATGCATTTTTCACTGGAAAATGCTTTCCCACAAAACTCCTGTCCGGCTCTTGTCAGTTTTTCCCACTTCATCTGAGATCACCAAAACGACAGAAATCATGTAAGAGAAAGGAGATGGCTTTTTGCTATGTGTTACTCCATTCTTGTCTTAAACTGGACTGACCTGCCCAGCTCTTTCTAAAACCTCGCCAAGCTCTTTGGGAGAATGTACCCTGGGGGCCAGAAGTTACACTAAATTTTTATGCTGTTCTTCCCGTCATTACCTTTCACTTTTTGAATGCTTTATGTGATCCCCGTGGGATGGATTACTGTGTACACTGGGAAGTCCCAGATCACAGAATATTTGGGACTTTTCTGCTTTCACGCTTTCCTCTCCTTTCCCTTCCTAATCATGGCATAATTCTTAAAGTAATTATAAATTTACTTTTATTTTAAGATACTCTTAATTTGATTATTCTCATTATTCTTGCAATACTTATTACTTTCTTCCCCCTTTAAAGTATTTTTATAAAGGATTTTCAATGCAAGACAACATTGCAAATGCAAATTTTAACAAAAATTAATGCAAATCAAGATTTATTATTCAAAAATAGATTAGTTTATTCATTTTTAAGAAACAAGCATCCTATCTACTTCACAAGAACAGTTCTTGGATCTTGGACTGTGTTCTGAGGCACTTATAATTCAGTCTTGACTAAAGATACAAGAACCATAAATCAGTAAAGGAGGAAAGGGGGAAACATATTTCTTTTCCCCCCAGCAACAGCAGCTTGACTATGTAGCACCCGTGGTGCCATCGATTATGCTGAACACATGAATAGATTGCCTTTATTAACAAATATGATTCAGAACCGCAGATTAACTCTTTTCTGGAGCACACAATATCTGGTATTTGTCACTGTGATATCAGTCATAGAGCCTTAAGAGGTATTTATTCCCAGTTTCCTAAAGAAAAATATTGTTTAATATAAGCTGAAAGTGCAACCACATCAAATGATGGGACAATATGTAAGGAATTTACAAAATTTAAAAAAAGAAAAGGCAGAATTTTTAGAAGATAAACTCAGTTAAGTACTTAAGAAGCTCTAAGGAAAGAATGCTCCTGAAAGGGTGTTGGGGGTGTTGTCAGGTTCATCACAGATACGCCTTAGTCCAACACTGCACAGAATTGTAACAGCTATCATCCCATTTGCTATGGATATTTCACAAGATTTACTGAAAAGGCATTGGAAAGGGTGCATATAGCAGTGATAGTGGGGGTTACTGTTTCACAAAAAATATAAGGTTGGAGATGGTTCAAAAACCAAACCAGTCCGAGTCTGTGTTTTCCAATTTGGAATTCCCAAGGCAGATATTCCAAACTGCAAGGGAGCATACAAAAAAAAGTGGCCTGTTTTCCCATGGCACTAAACATCCCAAGTAACACAGGAGTGCATTTGTTCATGTCTGTGAAAACTGGAATTCATGCTTTGCCCTGAGGCTAGACACCTATTTTGGGGTAGCCAAAATCTGGGAAGTTTTTCTTAGTTCGAGGTAGTTCGCAAAATTAATACAAAACATTGAACGACCAAAAAGGTGTTCTAGGCTCATCTCTGGTTATCTGATTTCTTAAAATAATTGCAGGCAATGGAAGCAGTCAGGGAGCTGGAAAGACTTCTATATGGTGTATTCGGTTTATGTGGGCAGGTTTTGGTAGCAAAGGGGAGTACAGGGGTGGCTTCTGTGAGAAGCTGCCAGAAGCTTCCTCCATGTCCAGCAGAGCCAATGCCAGCCGGCTCCAGGACAGACCCATCTCTGGTAAAGGCTGGGTAATGATAGTAACAGCTCTGTGATAACATTTAAGAAGGGAAAGAAGAAATTACTGGGCAGATGTAATTGCAGACAGGGGAGAGCAAAGTGAGAATATGTGAAAGAAACAGCCATGCAGATACCAAGGCCGGTGCAGAAGGAGGCGGAGGAGGTGCTCCAGGTACCAGAACTGAGATTCCCCTGCAGCCCGTGGTGCAGACCATGGTGAGGGAGTTGTGCCCCTGCAGCCCATGCAGCCCATGCCAGAGAAGGTGGATGTCTGAGAGGAGGCTGTGACCCTGTGGGAAGCCTATGCTAGAGCAGGCTCCTGGCAGGGACCTGCAGAACTGTAGAGAGAGGAGCCCATGCTGGAGCAGGTTTCTTGGTAGGACCTGTGACCTGGTGGTAGACCCACACTGGAGTTGGCTGTGCCTGAAAGATGGCATCCGTGGAAGAGTGATCCATGTTGCAGCACAGAGAACTGTTGCCTGTGGGATGGGCTCACACGGGAGAAGTTCATGGAGAACTATCTCCTGTGGGAGGAACCCCATGCAGAAGCAGGAACAATGTGTGATGAACTGACCTTAACTCCATCACCCATATCCTTACACCACTGAGAGGGAGATGGTAAAGCTGGGAATGAGGGGGTAGGGAAAGTTGGTTATGCCTTCCTCAACAGCTCCAATCTGCTTTCTTGCAAAGCCATATTTGGGAGTAGTTCTCTTTGGGCAGCTGCTCTTGCATGGACAACACACCAGTTTGTCTCTTTCTGCCTTCCAGTGATATCCTCAAAGGATCCGTTATTCCCAGATGCACTCCAGGCCATGAGATATGAGTCCTCAGTTTCATGTTGTGAAAATGTCACTCTCACAGATCTGACATTTTGCTGACATTATCTCAGATATGTTGAGTACAAAAAAAAAAAAAAAAGAAACCACAGAAAAAATCATTCTTATGTTTTCAAACCATCATTTGGGCCAAGACACCGTATGGTAGACACACTTTGCTGCAGAGTGGCAGTGTGAATACAACCCAGTTGGTACCATCAGTCCTGGAGCTCATTTCCTGGCCTTCCAGCACCATGAGATGTGCCACATTCTTTACCCTTAGGCAGATGATGGGTCTGCATCTGTTTAATTTACCGGCATAGATGTAATCAATGAGACCAATAACTTGCAAGGACCAAAAACGTATCTGATGTTTGCAAGAGAGCATGAGGACCTACACAGCCAAATCAAATACAAAATAAACATTACCTTAGCTGTGAATCCTCATTTTTCAGGGCAGAAGTTAGCAAAATTCCTGCAATTAGACAGAAACTACCACACCACACAAGTTTACACAATAGGTAATTGCCCGCAATGGTTTCCCATCTTCCTTAGTACAGATCTTCACACCCCACTGGATTGAGACCTGGATTGAGTCTGGCAACTTCTGTGATCCTAATACTGGTATCCGGTCATGTTTCTGTTCAGCTAATATATCTCTCAACACACAATGGTCAAATAATTGTTCTGCTACTACTGGTCTCTTTGAAGTTTGTGAATGTAGAGCATTAATCTGTTTCTAGTGTGAGATACCATATGATCAAATTAGAATATGTAAATTGCTCACAAGAGCTTCCTATGGAGCATGAATTTGCTATTAACAAGTGCTTCCTGAATGAAATAAGTGTTTTTAACTCCCCTCGGTGAGAGTAGGAGACATTAAGCATTTCAGGATTAGACTTGAGCCCCTCAATCCTTGCCTGTCTCCTGGGAAAATATGTCATCTAGCCTAAATACCAAAAGTTCAGCTTGTCAACCACAGCATGATCCTCCTGCAACTGAAACACATTGGCAGAGAATTGTTGGATCAAAGGGAGGCACCTCAGAATATGATCTAATGTGACTTAGTTGTCTACATTCTCTTCATCGATCATGAAGGAAATAGAAAGTTCTAGAGAGAAATTAAATTAAATCTAGCGGCTAGGACTGGTTTTCCATCAGTTCTATAGGACTTCCACAGAGACTTAGACATTAACAAGTACAATAGATGTACTTAAGATGTACCTCACTAAGTGAGGTGAATCCTACCACCACTTACAAGATTTAGTAACTTCATCAGTTGGACTAGACTCTGTTGCAGGTAAATTCTGCATGGTCCTCAACATAATAGGGGCTTTGCAATTTGCTACTGTTGTTCCAGGGATGCTTGTGCACACAAAAGCATGTCATATTTTTCCAACCTGGCTAGCTGACTTGGTAAAAAATATTATTTCTGAAAAAAACCTCACTTGGGCATTTTTTTTAGACCACCACCAGACACAAAAACTACCCTCATTACGTCAGCATTTCTTCATGTGGGAATTGGTCAGCAGCACAAAGGCCAAGCAATGGCACAAATGAACTGAGAGTGTTGGTTTACAGCTGAGACCCTTAACCCAGGACATGGGCCTTCCTCTGCCTACATTCCAGGTCTTGAAGATTGCCTCGGGCACAACTGTGGGACCCAGTGCCCAGGGCTCAGTACCTGCTGCAACCTTGGCCTGATGCTGTATCAGATTAAGCTCCAGGTGCACACACCCTCACACACAGCTGGAGTCAACTTCTTTCCTCTGCTTCCCTCCCCTCTTCTTCAAGTTAATTTCCTTAACAAAACCTGCTGATGGCAGAGATGGAGGAGGAGGAACCACATCCTGCAGGAGCATCTCCTCACCGCACACAGGAATGAGGTCAGAAAGGGAGCTTGAGTAGGAACTTGCTCAAGTTTCTCTTCAGGAAGGGAAAAGGAAAGGAATAGAAAGGAGAAGAGATGGGACTCCAGTTCCCATATTCAAATCCTCAGGAACAATAAACAAAGACTTCTGGGAACATAATTTTTCTCCTGATCCTTTTCCTCTATTGGCTTGGGTGTTCCTGTAGGACACAAGAGATAAGAGTGTTAAACTACTGATGCTGAGGAAGGAGTCAGGTCTCCTACTTCATAGGCACCTCCTGGTATTTACCTCCTATGCTCAAACACTGAGCCTATAACTGTGTATTAAAGGGAAGTCACCACAACTGCATTTAGTGAGGAATCAAACCTTTACATCATGTACAGTATGTTTTTGGAGAATGCTGATTAAATTCAGGACCTTAGAGTTTGCAGGGAAAAAGATTCTTATTTTCAGGGCTGTCATGGGGCTAAGGCATCAACTAACCATGAATTGCTCAGACTGGAGAAAGTTTTGTCATAAAGGGGAACTTCCAAAGGATGACTCAGGTACCCCAGAGTTCAGTGACATCTAGATAGGTGGGTTTATATTGAAACTTTGGACTTTGGAGAATTTCAGGCATGTAATTTTTCCCGTAGTGTCAAATCCCTTTGTGCAATTTTCATATTGCTTGAAACGGAAACTATATTGCAAATGAAAGAAGAGAGTATTTGAAATTAACATGGGGAACAATGTACTAGAAGGACAGAGAATCTGAGTAACGATAGAGTGGGAGAAGAACTTGAGCAAAAAGGTTTAAGAAGAGAAAGGCAGAATTAGGAGGGAGTGGGAGAAAATGAGAATTATAATTAAAAATAAATTCAAGCCACTTCCCATGTTGGAAGCTTACAGCTAGTAAGCTGATTGGCATCTTACAATTCTGCCAAGGTATTACAGAAACAGCATTTGAAGTTACCATCATGTTTTTATGTGGTTCATAATCACGTTTGTTAATTGGAAGATGCAAGATTTCATCTATACTAAGCTTTAGTACTTTACCACTAAAGTCTAATTAGTAAATCTTGGAAGGAAAGGAAAGAAAGCTGATGCTTTGCTCAACAAGCCTCTATGTACACTCAGGATTAAATGTCAGATAAAGTCACTGCTTTATTAATTTTCACTTTACTCTGAAACAAAATATATGAACCATGCAATTATTTAAAAATCCTACCAGCATTAAACTCTCCCCATGTCTTACTTCTTCCTCCTCATACTTTCACCCCCAGCAGTAGAGAACAGTCTCTCCTGCTTACCTGCAATAAACTCTGCTTATAGCTGCCTTTAAAGGAGGTCCACCGAAACTTAAAAATAGATGAGACAAGACTAAGATTAATAAAATAGGCAAGGATAATTGCTCATTTTGTTATGACCCAAATTCAATCCATTAAGGGAAGAGTATAAGACTCCCTTCTAGTTAAATTGACTGAAACATTCTGCAACAACAGAGAATAATAAAACACAATTAAAAGTGAAAGTGACCTGGAGCTTTAAATACCCAAGAACTGTGGTAATGGAACAAGAAGGCCATTTAAAGGTCAGCAGCTTATAAACAATGTCCTCAGAGCAATTTCTCAAGAAGAAAATAATTTCAGATAGGCCTACTGAGTAATTTGTAAAAAAAAAAGGCTTCTCCCATCCTGAAGGAAGCCAAGCAAAATTAAATGCCTACTACAAGGCTCTGGCAGCCATTGTGTCATGTCTTATGTTCAAGAGGCACTATTCCAGCTGGCATTCAGTGGGATCATCTGGCAGGGTAAATCTCACAATACCATGCTTACAGAGTCACGCATTTCCCAAAACATTTGTTCCTTTGGAGATGACATCTGGGCTGTAGGCCATGAACTCTGCCTGCACAGCAGTCAGTGGTTACCTGGGCACCTGCACTGCTGCAGAGCAAGAGGCAAATGGAAATGCTGATGCTCGCGGCTGTCTCTGGGCAATGTGGGAAGCCGTGTCCGTCGACCCTTTTGATTCTCTGCTCAGCTGTGCTTCTCTGGCATATTTTCTGTGGCCTCTCATGTACACACACCTCCCAGCAGATCCTGGGGACTGGCACCTGCTGCCAACCTGCATAAGGAGTGAGTGTCCTGGCACCGCTATGGAAGTCTCCTGTTCTTCCTTGCTAAGGTCTGTTGTCCTGGATGTACCAGTCTATGACTTCGAAAATTTGCCTCCATGAGTGAAAATACAGAACTCATTATAGAAACCTAATGTAATTACTCATATTTGTAGAGATCCTGCAAGCTCAAAAGGAAAAAATCCTTCTCCACATGGCGTCTTTTTTCTCCTTTCATTTTTCAGACTTGGATGTAGAACCCCATTCTAGCAACATCTGTATCCCAGAGCTGGAAATATAGATTATACCAAAAAAACATTAATTGAATGTGTAGGAAAACAAGGCAATTCATATAAGCATTGATTATAAATCTGTCAAAAATATAAAGCTAGAAAATTATTTTTCATCCAGGCAGGCATATTGAATACAGCAGTCCAACAATAACTGTGTTGTGTCAGCACCTACAACAAAAACTACTAGGAAGGACTTGCAGGATCCAGCAAGTTATTCTGCATCACTTAAATCCATATCCAGGAGAAAAAAATTGATGATCTTATGTATTTATTTAGCCTGTGTTATATCTCAGTCATCAGGAAACACACCTCATAACCCAATGTCCAGAGGAAAAGACAACAGGATTCTTGGCACAAGGTATTAGCATGTGTAAGGTGTATTTTGTGTTTTATGCAGCTTCATCAAAACTGACATAAACCAATCATTTCTAAAATCATCTAATGACAGAGAAGAATTATACTTAGGCTTTTGGTGAATTCTTTGCAGATGGCTTCATTCAGGAGTTAGCATAATAGTAATGCTGCCCCACACAGCACAGGTTTCACTGACTATTTATGGGCATTTAATATTTCATTAGTTCTTTTTCTGAATGCCTTTCTTCTGCTGTGTTGATTCTGTACTTTTTCCTTCATCTGCCCTCTTCCCTCCTTTTGCACAGCACAAGTTCACTGAATATTTTACTCCCTGCTCCTTTCATAGTCTCTTTCATCCTAGCAGCACATCAACCAAATGACTTGAAGCTCATTCCCCCTGTGTTCAGGTTAGTCAAAAAATTAGCTGGAAGACATCAGCCACTTTGCTGTAACTGTGTGTTGCCTGTAAAGTAACATGTGGGGGGATTTAAATATGACATTGTGTAGTGCTATTTCAAGAAAAATAGTCTCTCTCCTCTGCATTTTGTACTGGTGCAGTTCATTTACAGCAGGCTGGCCATGTGCCTATTATGCACAGGCAGTGGATGTAGAGTCATTGGAACAGCTGATCAAACACAACCAAGATAAATTCAACCCAGTACATTTTCCATTGTCTATAAAAGAAATTTGGTTTTTATAGATTTTGTCTGCATCTCTCTTCTGAGCCATAGGTGTAAAAATAAGGCAGGAAACTGGACAGATTTTCTTCCTTCAAGACTGTAAAATCACTCAATAAAACTCTTCCTATAATAAAAGCCTTAAAATGATGGTTGAAAACCTGGCTCCACTGGAGACTTTAGTAAAACTCCCATTCACATCAGGAGCAAGTGACTTCTGTGCTAATGAAAGCCCTTTAATGGTACTGGGTATGCTACACAATGAATCCATATAATAACTTGCTGTAAAACACGTTTTTCTTCAGATAAGGTTTCACTTTTTTTTTACTAATAATACATTTTTTAAAATACTGATTTCTTCCGTCAATAAAAGACAGTCAATGTATAAATGCACATTAACACTAAGCAGCAGCTCAAAAAAGGACTTCTGAAGACAGCATGGAAATGAAGCTGTAGGTTGAATGTTATATAGGCCAATGGAATGGTCAAGGCTGTTTTAAGTCTCGGCTGGAAGCTGGTTTGTCTAAGACCAAAGTAAATGTTAAAAGCATTATTGGCCAAGATGGACTCGCACTGACATCTGGAAAATTTGTACAAAACTAGGAGGAATTTGTAGTCTTTGTCTGTGTCTAACATTTCGATTTAGACTAACCAAAGCATACATGGTAAGTACCCAGACAGAAAACAAAAATTCCAGTATATTGCCTGCAAAATGCCAGCACAAAAGGATTTTAGAGAGAGAAATTCACATTGTCAGCTGTCAGTTTGCAGTGCGGATAAATCCCAGCGTGTAATTGCAGCATTAGTCATGCTAGCTAACAAAGGCATCACAGAACAGGTGGGGGACCAAGAGTGGAGAGCAGAGAGGTCATCAGCTGTCTGAGGCACCAGCTTTCCTCACCTGCCTCCAGCGCCAGCTCAGCAAGTCAGGATGAGGAGCTCAAGCTGGAGAGCTGCACTTGCTGCTGCCCTCTCTGTGCCCCACCACTGGCTTGTCCAGGGCTGGCTGCCAGCCCTGCTCCCCTCTCAGGCAGCTCACGCAGGCTCAGGTCCTCCTGCACCGCTTGTCCAGCACAGAGGGGACACAAGTAAGCCTTCACTTTGAGGCTGTAACTGTGTCAGTGCTGTCTTGGGCTTGGAATAGGATGGAAGAGGAACAAAGGAAAAAAGCTTTTCCAGAACAGCCACATATGTGAGATGGGCTGCTTCTGAATTCAGCCTTTGCGTTAACAAGTGTGTGCCACTACAAAGGTGGGATAAAACTCACTTCTCCACACTCAGAAGACCCTTTTGAAGAAACAGCCCTACACTTTTTTTTTTTTCAATAAGTCAGTACCTAAGTGAGGGCTTGAATCTGGATATAGTCCTCGTAATGATTCCATCAGGTTGTAAAGAGTAGCACGGGAAGAATATTTCTGATAGTGGCATCTCTTATATTGTCATTGTTTGCACCTATGCTGATCAGAATTGCAAATACGGGACTATGGGAATAACCCATGAAGAGATGTGCTAGATTTGCCATCACCTGAAGTCATTAAATAAAGTGCAGAAATCTTTGAAAAACCTATTCTAGCTCAATCAGAGGACAAGTCCATGTCGTGCCCTGCATTCTACAGCTGAAGGATATGACAACAGCAGCTCTTGTGGGTATTAAATGTCATGAGTATTTGAATCTGCTTCACCAGAGTGGTTTGAATTTCTTTTAATTCTGAGATTCTGGAGGCTTTTCAGCATTCATATTTGTCAGCTTGAAGAGTACCATCAAAAACAAAGGTACAAAGCCAAGCCTTTCAGGATATAAATAGATTAATAGTTCCCAGAGGGAAAGGTACCTGAAAGACCCAGACTAATTCTGAGTCATTCCAGAAGGATGCCATTAGATAAAGCCTTCCCCAAATCCCACTGTTAAGGACATTTGAGGTGGAAAGAGGTATTGGCTACAAGACAGGCACTCAAAGGACGCAACCTAGGGGGGTAAAAAGTTCAGAAGTATTTTATAAGGAGCTAAAAGCATCTGAGGAGAACAGCTGTTTTAAAATAAAGACAGGAAGACTGAAGACTGTTTCTTTCAAAGCTTCGAGAGAGCTGATACTGATGAAGAAAGTCCTTCTGCAGGCCTAAGTAGAGCACCCAGTGTTGCATGAAACATAACAAACCTTCAACATTGCTCCGGTGTCCTCTTGCTGCTGAGCACTCCCTGTGCCCAGGAGGAGGAGCCATGCCAACTTATTCATCTCAAATTGCAAATTCCAGCTGGAAGCAAAGATTTTTTTTCTTTGTTCTTATTTCTTTCTAGTCACCAAGATCATAGTGTTATAAACAGGGGGAGATTCTCAAGAGCTACAAATAAACACTCTGCCTTAACACCAGCTGATCCTGCACAGAGGCAGATATCACGGGTCTCTCTGCTGGCACATCATGCAGGAATAGGATGATGGGCCTGCAGAATCTCAACCTCACAATAAAGTATGCAATGGATTCACACCGAATCCATATGAGTCCTGCAAAACTGCAACATGACGCCCAGACCAAAGGGTCTTTACTTTCCTTTAATACATAGCAGAGTAATGCTCCTGAGACACTTGCAGAGGCACTGCTTCAGCAGAATTCAGTAGCACACACAAAGCAATATGAGGTAATCTACATGATTAATCAATAACATTTTGTCCCAAATTTTTAGCGTTTTTGTCAGATTTTTGATTCTACCAGCACGCTAATGAACAGTCAGTCTCTTAAATCATCCCCAAGCCACACTGGGAAAATACTGGAGCTTCCCTGGCTGTGGACAAGGAGGAGGATTTTGGGAAGGTCGTTAGTTAAAAGTGCGACACACACAAAGAGCAGCCTCAAATTTTGGACTTGATTACTCATGTCAGACCCCTTTGGAGTCCCATAAAGAGCCCATAAAACCTGACATTTCTGGGATGATGTAGAGGGAGAAGGAAAAGCAGGAGTGAGGAGACAAGAAAGGAGGGGCTGAGAAATCAATTTTCCATGGTAATATGATCAAGAAGAGCAGGAAGAGAAGAGCTGTGCTCCAAAGGAGTTAAAGAGGTGCAAGTACCATGAATGAGGAGACATCATGGGCTGCCCCATGTTTTGGAGCCGAGAAGCAGGTAAGAAGAGGATTTGGACCAAAGAGGAAAGTAGCATATGTGCAAGAAAGAGTAGGGGAAGCTGGGGAAGTGGAGGTGGGGACAAACAAGAAGGAAATGGCATTTTTTTTCTGGGCAATCAGTGAATCCTTCTAACAGTTTACAGAGAATATTGCCTTCCCTTGGAAAAGCTGGTACATTCTCTGGAGGCTGATAGTTTTTCAGTGGTGAGGTGCCCCATGTACCAGAGCAGTTTGGTACACAAACAAGCAATGGATTTGTTTACACATTTCTCTAATCCATAGACAAAAACCAGGATGGCTGCAGCAAAACTGCTCCCTGAACCTGCTCCCTAACACTGCTCCCTAACACTGCTCTTCTTGCCTGGAAGAGGAGCCTCACAGTAACCCATCAGTGGTCTGTGGGGTGCTCTGCGGCACAGACCAGCAGGCTGCGAGGGGAACCACACCTCTTCTGCCCATGGATTCATGAGAGATCCAGGACAGTGCCAGTCAGGAGTGCCGATTTCTGTGCATGCAGGTACAACATCTGCCTTGAATGCACCTGACATTTAAATGCATAGGACTGAAGTTGCTTGTAGTCTCTCTGGAGACAGTTCTGCATTTGTCCAGCCCTTTACCATAACCTCACCATAGCCCCTACAATTCCCCAGCATCTTGACAAAAACATCTTGTTTCCTCCTCTGAAGAATGCAGCAATATAATTAATATTAAGAGCTACCCCACAACTGTATGCACTCTCTCATGTTCTCAGCCGAGCAAATCTTTCATTTTGTCGGGTAATTTCTTTTTAATGTGGTGGTTGCTATTATTTCTTGATAGTGATAAAAGACCTGAAGCAAAATTCTTTTCAGAGAATTTAAGAGGGAAAAAAAAGTCTTTGTTGGTGAAAGGAGCGTATTTAATGCATGCAGAAGGTGTTAATTAAAAATCCTTAAAGCTGACATTATAGCCCTAAAAATCATGAATATTTTGAGTCTTAAATGTCTCAGTTATCATCACAGAACACGTCTGCCATGGCACCCATTTCTTTGGCCTGAGGCATTATTATAAAATTTAAAATGGGCATTTGGAGTTGGTAAGCTTTGATCTAATTGAGCATGTGGTAGGATCAAATCATAATATGCCCATGATTTGCTGATCTCATTCCTCCCTTCTGGCAAGGGTTTGTCAAGGGATACTAATGGACTTTTATAACCTACTGATGTTTTACAAAGTCAGCTGATTTTTGTAACGTATTTTTGTGTGTGAGCTTAACAACCCACACCCCACCCCACAAGAAAAAACCAACACCTCACCTGAGATTTCCATAGGAGCTAAAGGGTGGAGCTAGCTTTCTAGCTGTTATAATTCAGGAGGTATGACATTTGCCTCTGTGTTTTTCTGCATCTGGCTTAGTGCACACCACACTGTGCAAAGTTGAAAATCAATTAATTTTGGAAAAAATTTCTTTTTATACACTCTCTTCTGTGGATCCAATTTCTCATCTGTTCAGGGAATTTTTCTGGCATGAGCAGAGGTCAAACTGATGAATATTAAATCTCTGCAATCTTAAAGAGAGTAGTGCTTACCCAAGTTTCAGTGAAATACAGATGTGTGTTTACATCTACCTAGATACATATATTTTATATACATATGAAGACATGTTCGATGCATAGGTTTTTTGTTAATTTGTAGACAGAGGTTCTAAATTTTAAAAAAACCAAAATTATCCTTGAGATATCACATAGAAAAAAAATTACTTCTGCAAATGAGAAGTGGCATCAGTCATCAGTGGAAGGAGTGTATAGAAACAGCAAAGCAATTGAACATGAAAAGTTTGGCATAGAAAAGAAGGGTGAGTAATTTAAACCCACTCAGGAACAGGTGTGACTTGTTCATAAACCAGCTAGGAAAAAAAATTGTTCAATTGCTCCTCTCTGGTAAATAACAAATTACCATAGTAACTCCATTTTCAAACAACATATGCATATATTTTGTTACAGAAAAGCTTGAGTCAAAAGCTGCGTTTTACTACCACACCATGACTTCTTTCCTAACTTCAAGATCCAAATTCTATGAACTTTCAGCTCGTTATTTACACAGAGTGCCTCATCCATGACCTGCAAAGACCACCTTAAGCTTAACTGTATTGCTCAATCCATGCTTAAAACGTATTCTGCCTCTTTGTTGAGACCATCACATTGAGCCAATTCAGCCAATAGCTTTTATGATAGGGAGAGTAAATACCTGTCATTTTGAGGGTGGATTACAAATTATTTTTTTAAATCATATGTGTTTTTCCAGCAATTGCAAATTACCTGAGGCATAGTCTTCCATCCGAGCATGTATTTAACTTTGTAATTGTATATCTATGTGATGGTGGTGGTGGTTAGAAATTTGTAAGTATTTTGATTTTCAAGAAGGAGGCAGGTTTTCAATTAATTTAACTGAATGACCATACAGAATACAAACCTTTATATTGAGCTACACAGCCCAGGTTGAGCAGGAGGAGTCCCAAACCCCACTGTTCCCCAGGCTTGTCATGCAGCATCATACACTGACTCACCTCCAAATCCTGCTCCAGACTTTGCAGTAGAAACGTTCATCAGGAACAATCCATCTGCTGCTTACAACAGTCACATGATCTGTGTTTAGCCCATCTTTAAAAGGCAGACAGTGTCAGTGCCTCCAGAGCTGGACTTGCAAACAAATACATAAGGGCTATGCAGCCTCCATTAGGTAATACCATTTTAAGATCCTGAATCTTTGAAATACGATGATTTGGCTCTTGCACCCTGAAGAGTTACTGGTTTTGTGCAGACTCATACTGAGGGGCATCTCACCTGTTCAAATTAATCATTCCAGGCTGAAAGTAGTCTCCAATTGGTCTTAAGACTTGGAGAGATGATCATAATCTGCTGTTGTTGACAGGTTTCTGTTTTGCAATCAGCAACAAATCGGAGTTTATTCAATGTTCCCATAGCCATCTGTTGCATCTATGATTGCAATTTCAGTCTGGATCCTTCTATCCTATCCAGGTTTATGTGATTCAGATGGCCAAAAATATCAGAACGGGCAGCAGAATAACAAACACTGACACTTTCCATTTGAAAAGTGTCTTTGAAAAGTATGCCAGAAGTTTGGTCCAATAAAGATAAGACATGTATGCAATTGTAAGCTCTGGTTCCCCATCCTCTTTTTTCTAAACAATAAAGGAAGAAGATGAAGTAGAAAATACAGGCATTTATTCCTTAGCCAGTCTCATCTCATAGTTCATTGGAAATCATTTTTGCATGAAGAGATTCTCTGAACCAAACCACTCAATCATCAGTAGATGCAGTGAAACAAATCTCTTTTCATTCCATTGGAAATATGCAAACAGTAATACATCTCTTGCCTGAAGAATAATTCCCTGTTCACAGCATGGTAATTCGTCTCACAGAATTATCTTGCTATACTTATTCATTCTAGAAGATTTTAAAGGAAAGAGAAAAAAAAAAAGGGGGGGGGGTTGAAGGAGAGAAAAAACAACAACAAGCCACTCATCAACAGCGCAAACACAATTAAAAGTCCACCTGTGTCCAGCGAATCAAAACAATAGAACTGCAAAATGTTTTTCAGACCACTCTGTGTGGGCTGCATCTATAGCAGAATTTTAGTCTGTGGAGGGCAATGCAGTTTTGAAAGTCTCCCAGTTGTCCCCACCTGCAGTACTTCGGGTGACATCATGGAGGTGAGTGCAGTCCATGTATGTAAGCTGTGCCCCTCCCAGTGGAGCTAAACTGTCAGATGCCTTTCAGGGAAGCATCCAAGGCACACCAGCCACTCCTGGGGTTTCCAAGCAGGAAGGTTAGAGCTAGGCCAGGGAAGGCTTCTTGAAATGTAGATAAACACCCAGTCCACAGACTCAGCTCCTCGTCTTTTCAGATCCATTCCTCTTGGGTTGCACCATTGTATAGATACAGGTTCTGCCACAGAGCTTTGCTTCAAAAGACTTTCTTGCATGGAGTGATTATGTCAGTTGGATTTTACTGATTTCTTTGGTTTCATTACCTACCTTTTCATCTTTGTATTCAGGTGAGAAATGTAATCCTGCACGGGTATAAAGTTATCATATCCTCGCCATAAACTGAGTGACACGATTACTTGTCTTGTCAGATAGTTTTACAGTGCCATGCATCAGCTGAAAGGCTGAGAATGAAGCAAATAGTCCAAGGTTTTTTCTATCTCCCCTAAAGCCACAAGGAGATGTAAGTACTGATATGAAATGACACTACATTTTGTTTGGGAAAATCTTGCAGAGTTGCTTTAGCCCAAGATGGCAGCTATTATGTAAGTAGCAACAACATGTTCTCTTGTAAAGTCTTCATTTTCTCCTTTTTCATGAGGAACAAATGTACTTTGAGCTCAGTTAGCTCTCCCTTTACATAATGAAAACAGAGCAAAGTGCTTAAATCAGCACATGAAACTTCCCGAGAAAAAGATATAGGGGCTTGTCTTAAAACAGCCCCTCCCAACAACAGATAGATGCCTGAAGCATGCAGAGATGGCGTAAAAACACAGTACTAGCAGCTGGAGATGGGACAAAGCTGAAGGTAAAGAATCCTTCCTTGCAGCATTTCTTTTTTGCTTTAAATTTTCAACTTTGAAATTTGTGACCTTTGTTGAAATGACTGTCACACAGCCACAAAGCATCACCTCTGTCCAGGACAGCCATCCCTTGGGCCCTGACTTCCTGTATCTCCCATGGGCAGAACAGCAGCAGTGCAAAGCTACTTCTTTCCCTCACCTCAGAGCAATATCTAATCTTCATGGGTAACCCAACACAGCTGCTCTATGAAGTACTCAAGATTATCACTAGCTGTGTTAGTGTGAGAGACATGCAGATGGAAGCAAAAAGAGTAATGGGTCTGGTTGCTGTTCCTTGCCTCATTTTTCTGGTCATTCTTGAATGCTCCATGGTCAAGAAGTTCCTCAGTTTTATTATAGCCAGTGCTTCACTGCAATCCATGAAGAACTTTTCTCATGATTCCTTATAGTACATAGCTGATGAGTTACGTTGCTCAGGAAAGAGGAAAGTCAAAAGACACTTCAAGCTTCATAAATTTTTCTTGAAAACTGGATGATGAGACATACCAAGGAGAAGTGCTGCTTCAGGTACTATTTTTCGACCTTTATAAGCTGAAAATCACCACATCTTTGCAAAACATCACTCCTTTTCATTAACAGCCAAATAGAATTTAACCTAAGCTTTGAATAGTCATTTATTAATTCTATTTTTCCTCATCCATATTGATTCTAATTTTTCTACATTTGCACTTATTTGCACATGTAGAAATGTGTGCATTTTGAGGAAATTTTTCAATGGATTTGATCTTTGGACCAAGTTTTGATGTTTCCTGGACTTCTCACATCCTGGGAGTAGCAGGTTGTTAAAACCTTCTGGGTGCAGCTAAAATCTTCTGTTGGAGACTGATCTTTATTATCCTCAGAGACTACAAACAGTCAGGCTGCTGTAGGTTTTATGCTCACAATCACTTTTTTTAATGTTAGCTGAGAAGGGAAATCTCCACTATCTCAAAAAAACTACACTCCTTCCTTTCCTTTATTCCAAATATTAGCTGCATTTTTAAACCCTTTCATTACAGTGATGGTAGCCTCCTTGATAAAGCTTCTTGGGAGGGGGGGGGGGGGGGGGGTGGTCTCACAAGGTCATCTCTGTCAGTTTGGGTTTCCTGATTTGGTTTTCCTTCATTCATCTGTGTCCAAGACCAGCTTTCACAGTCACAACTTATTTTGTTCTGTAGCTTCTTACAGAGTGTGAAATTTCACCTAAAGGATCTCATGGCTGAGTCTCAACACTCTCCAAAAAGTAACAGGAATTTCAAAACTACACAGGGATTTTTCCAGTTATACTGGAACATTATTAATTCAAATGGAAATTTTTTCTTTTGACCCAACAGCTGTAGAACAGCACAAGCTTTCTCATCCTCAGCATTTCAAGAGCATTTATGGAATTCCATGTCTGTCAGCCACCCTTGGAAATAACCAGCAAACCTAAACAGCTATCCAGATATCTTAAATTCTGACTTTGGTTCATTGATTCTATTTTGCTAGTACCATGAAATGGCATTGTGTCATTTTACTCTTTTCTTCATTCATAATTGCCCTTTTGATTTTGAAAATAATGCTTCTCATTGACTGCAATGTGAGCTGCATTGAGTTTGCTATGTTATCTAAATCTGAGAAAATACTGTAAAGCTCACGCAGTTCCTCTGAGGGACAGAATGTTCTCCTTTCTTCAATTACTCACCTTTGAATATAATGTTCACAAAGACATTTGCACTTGTTCTTCTTTCTTATAATTGTAAACCTTAAGATTAGCACTGCTGTTTAGAATAAGATACATTTGAGTCAACAAGTCTTTCTAAACTTAATTTTGATCACTGAAGGTTACTCTTTTTGTTTGTTCTAGCTTTCATTCAGACATTTTAAAATGTTCTTGCAGATTTAGGTCCAATTTGTCACAGAGGTCCTGGCCTAATTATGGCTGTTGAAACACTACAACTATTGAAAACATCCTTCAAAGGGACATGTTTTTCACTAAACTCAGCAGAAATCTCCCCATTACGTGCAGGGTCACTGAGCTGGGTCTCAAGCCCACCACCACTCAAGCAAAACTATTCCCTTTGACACTTCTGCTTGCAGCTCCACCCTCACATCTGCACCAAGTCTGGCTGTGCCAGAGCTGGCCATGAGGAAGGACCTGACAGGGTTCCAGTGCCAGCCTGGGTGGATTTCCAGGTTTCACCAGCCAGGAAGCCTCACACATATAAATATAGCAAGGTAAAGATTTTGACCAACATTTGGAACTTACTTTTTAGCCCTTGAGTTTGGGTATTTCTACCCTTGGTTTAGAATGGACATGGTGATGCTTCCCAGCTCCAGCAGGGCATTGCTGACCGAGGCACTGGCTGGAGAAATAGGACAGCAGACAGCACAGCCATATCCCCCCTGGCACCCAAGGGACACAGGCACACCTTCTCCATTTGTACTGCCCCACAATCTGTTTTACACTGCTCTGGAGAAGCAAAATCTCCCCTCTTTGAGGCATGTTTTCTGTTTTCTATGCACACTAACATGTGCATGTGCTCTTATAATAGAGATTTATTACAGAAACGTGGCAAGCTTTGACAGCAAAAGGTAACTGTAGAAAGAAAAAGTACAAATTATAGAAGACTTTCAAAAGCACACAATATGAAGAAGGACACTGCTGAATCAATGGCTGGAAATACAGAAATACAGATATTTTATTTAAGCAATGTGGTATTTAATGTCATAAACTGAAGAGAAATCCAACTGCAGAATAAATAAGATATAGCAAGTGGATTAAGGACATAGGTTTATGCACATAGCACACTTCTAAGTAGGAAAGATGTATCTATGTATATTTGAATCTGGATGCATGCGTAGAAAGTTTTTTTTTTTTTTTCACCCAAGGGTATAGTTCTGAAATGCTCTTAATGAATCATTTATAGCAAATTGGTCATAAAAAACATACTTGAGGTCCAGCCTCAAGTAAAGAGTGTTTTTCTCAAGACTTGAAATGCTGTGTGGCAGCCATGCCTGGCCAGAACAGAAGCATCCTTTTCTTTCTGTTTAATGAATTGGGCTGTCCTGCTCTTTATGCAGAGCAAGTACAGCCAGTCTGAGGCACATTTAACTAAAACCATCCCGGCAGTTTTTTGCCTCAGATGAAAGAAAGTCAGGCCAGCCTTCAACAACTTACTGGGGTTGTGGCTGCATATCCTTTTTCAGTTCCCCAAAAGTTATGTTCTCATTAAAATGTCACCTTACAATAATTCTCTAATGTACTGGCTTCTGCCTTTATTAGCTGTTGAACTAAAGCTACTAATGGAGAAACAGATTACCTTGAATTTACGATGGGCTAATTCCATTCCTTCTAGCCACAAAGATAAATCACCCTTTGTTTACAACTGAAAGTAATTTTCTAGCAGAATGAAGAATAGATGGGAAAATATAGTTTTAACTCTTGGCTCAGATTTTGAGGCCCAGAAGCAACAATGTGGTCAACACATAAAACATAAAATCAAGCTCTGGTAAACACCAATGAACAGCGCTTTCAAATTGCACTTATTTTAGTCAGTTGAATATCCCACTATTTACATATGAAAATGGAATTTGAACCATGAGGGGTTCTCTGCCATAAGGATATTGTTAAAGGAAAAGTGAAATCCAAATCAAACAAACAAAAAAACTTAGGAGAGATAGTAGTAGATATTATTGTAAAGTCAGGGACAACTAAAAGTTACCAGATCACCAAGTCACAAAGAAAATTTCCACCGATCATCTTTGGGACAAATAGTAATTCTGTTATTGCTATTTTTTTTTCCTGCCTTAAAGCACATATAGAAAAGGGCAATGAATACGAATGTTATGCAACATCTCCTACTGAGTTAGTATAGCACAGGAAAAGGTCCCACCTTCATAGGTATAGGAAGGAAGCAGAGATTTATTATCATGTTTTAGAGAGATAATGATGAACCCAGATTTGTAAGAATAAGCAACAAGATTGTATGTGAAGAAAAAATTCTGAAAATACATTTAGAAAATTTTCCTAAAGGCTTTTTTTTCTACCTGTTAAAAAAACCTGTAATTCTGCAGAAAGTAGATGAAATATATGTTAGAATGATCGGGTTCTAGAGTAAAAGAGTTTTATTTCTTCTGCAAATTAGTTTCTATATGTATACAAATCTAATTACCTATACCTTTCTTTTTTTTGTTTGTTTTCCAGTAAGACTGATTTATCTGTTCTGTTTTTACCAACTGGTAAAAAAGTAGATACCAAGTCAAAAAAAAAAAAAAAGTAAAAGTTAAAGTTAAAAAAAAAATAAAAGGAAATCTGTTGGGACAGAATTTCCCTGAGGGACAAAATGAAATGAAACATTTTAGCTCATCAGGTAAATACCATGTCAGCCTCACATAAGGGACAGTATTTTCGTTTGACTGGTTCAAAGAAAGCAATCGTCAAAACCTGTTAATGGTCCTTTTGCTTTCCAAGTAAAAGAATGCCATAGTTGAGGTATAGATTTAACTATTAAGGTGGAAAACCTTTTATTCACTTTGTCTGCATAAAAAAAAGTAAACCAGAAATGAATGCTTTTAATATTTTCTCCAGTTTTTTCATCTCATGTTCTGTTTGGGTTATGACCTGGACTACTAGATTCTTACACTGGACTTACTGCCTTGTGTAAGACATCAGAAGAATAAGTGAATACACTGATTAAAGCTGTGGCTAATGAAAGACACGATCTCATTTAGAATACCCACAGAAATTAGTTGATTTTAAAAACATCTTGCAACCACCTTCCTCTTAGCTTCAATAACCTAAGAATCCCATTCTTACTCTGGAGGAGATGCCAAATGTTTTCCTGCTTACTACATTCAGAAACAGATTTAGCTTTGCCCAGAAAGCAAAGTTTATCAGAGAGATATTTGGTTTATGTCTCAACTGATATGTGGTGCAAACTCTCTTTGTCCAAACTGCAAAACAACTGGTATCTGCGTTTTATTTGATAAACTCTCCCTGGAGGGGTCTTTCAGGAATCTACAGCTGAGACACTGTGAAAATATCTTCCTTTCTTCAACCATTTGGTTGTTTCACTTATTTAAAGCCTAACTCCTTCTGGGTATTTTACTCTTCAAACGTACAGTGAGATCTTCCCTTGTACATGGTTTAAGGAGATAATCACTGTTGTCAGCTGTGCCATTTTTATTTGGATCACAGATAATTTGTGTTTTTTCCTGAAGTTCCTAAACTCTTTTGCTGAAGAAATTAAATAAGAGTTTGAGGGAGGCAAGTTCTTAGCTCTTGTGCTTAGAGGAAGAAATTTTTAAGAACTTGAACATTAAGACAGAGGACCCAATACTTCTAAAATAATAAGATTTTAAATCCTTTCATGACTTCTTAGTACTCACTATTATAAAAAAGGCTGCAACACTAAATATAAATTATAATAAAAATGTTTGCTAAAAATGATCCTTCATTAGCAAACAATAAAGCAATTGATTCAACAATGAAATTTAATCAAAAACTAATAACCCATGTGCCCACATAAATGTCTTATTTCTCTGGCTTCAATTTTCCTCCCATGAGAAAATCTTGGCTGTCATTGCCTTGCATGTCTTTATGCTGACAGTTGTATAGGTCTGTCTTTGTAAATGATTATAGTAGTCCTCATCCATCAGTCACTATACCACTTTCATTTAACAAAGCTGATTTATCCTAATATGCATTAAACATGCTCTAAAGGTGTTTCCCGATCTCCTCTCACACAGATTTTTACCTGCCCTGCCAAGCGACCAGTTCCAGACTGTTACACCTAATGGCAGCTGTAGCTTGGTCAAGCATTATGTGTCCAAGTGCCACTCAGACTGAACCCAAACTCCCTCCTTCAGCCCTCTCACACAGGCTTTCTCAGTGATTTTGAAGCTTTAATTTCCTCCAGCCCATAACGAAGGAGTCTCTAGGAGCACTTAAAATTGTTAGGCAGGCTGCAAAGGGCACCCATCTGATTTCTGAAAGTTTTCTTTCACCAGGAGATACTCTCCTTCTTCCCTTCTGAGGAATCTTCAGCTGCCTAATCAGGGCAACTTGAACTTGAACTTGTGCTTGCCACTTAGAAACACGTCTGTCATCTGCCAGGATCTAGCCTTGTAGTCCAAACACCTTTTCCAGTGACAACGCAAAGGTTTTTCTGAAGATTTCAGCTCATGCTGCATTGGGATATCACAAATCTGTATGTTAAACCTGCTTCTAACTTAAAGCTTCCACTATAGGAGAAGTCTTCTTCCTGAAGGAAAAAGATGAATCATTACAAACAGTTTCAAATAACTTAGTGATACAACACACACAATAGAAGCAGCAGAAAGCAGGGACAAGAACATTATTAAGATCGTGACAAAAGGGAAAATTGGAATGAAGACTTTTAAAATGCTAACCAACTTTAAAAGAAATGTAAATTTTGCAAAATGCATGGGGGTTTTGAACTTGATGTTTAAGGAACTTACTACTGATCCTCTCCTGGGTTCATTTGTTCCAGCATCCTGATACTGTGGCACAAAGGATTATGCAACAAGATAAGAAAACAACTTTAAAGCACAGAGCAATTATTCAATGGCAAACAGAGAGAAGCGCTTAGGCAGCTGTATTTATCCAGCCATAAGGCTGAGCACAGATGTGCTCCCCACCCCTAACAAAGTACCCGGAGTGCTTTGGCCGGCCCAGCAGGCACGAGCAGGGAGGGGCAGGCTGGCCTCTGCAGCTCCACAGAGCAGGTCTTCCTTGTCACAGGGTTATCCATGTGCACCTGCTCCTGATGGCACTGTCCATTTTTACCTGGTGAGCTGATCATTCACAACCAGCAGCCCCAACCAGCACAATCAGTGTCCTAAATTTTTTCCATTACTTTTTCATACCTTTCCACGCTGATGTTTTTCCTCTTGAATACACCGGCTACTTCTGATCTTATCACAACAATCCTACTTCTTCCAGTAATTTTGTCTTTTTTATCTCCATACAGACTTTCTCACCTCTCTTTCAGACTTGTCTGTGGGGAGGTTATGCAGCTGTGCTGCATCAGAACTAAGTCTTGGGTCCAAACACATGATCAGAGAGAGACCCTGGGTGGCAGGAGAGAGCTTACAACTGGGTCCACAGAGAGGGGATTGGTTAGAAACAACCATAATAAATTCCTAAGCACATCAATATAAATTCCTATCATCATAATGTATCCACACACACACCAAAAAAAAATTTCCTCTGAGTTATAAATATCTTACTCCTGTAAGCTAGCTAGTTAAAAAGGATTTTACAAGGCAAGCAACCTATGGCTAGGACAAGCCACCTGATTTTTCACACTGAAGCAGTATATCAAACTCTCATCCAGCATCTCTAGGTACTCATAATTCCTAACCTACTTAGAGCTTTAGGGGCACAACATCTGGAAGACCAGACTTAAAATGGCAGAAAAGCATTGAAGGTCATGCAGGATAATTTACCTAAGCTTTGAGTATTTGATAGATGAGAGGGCTGTTAGTCATTGGAAATGTTAGGAAGCATTATGAGAACACGTGAGAAACAGAAATTTATAGGTTCATAAATTTTAATGCCAGAAGAATCATCTAATCTGACCTGCGTACCATAGGCAATGAAATTCCACCAAGTAATTGCCACGTGAAGCTCATCAATTTGGGGTTAAAGCAGCACTTATCTCCTCATAGTAGCAATTATCATAGAGCATGAGGTAACTACTTTTTAAGAGCGAGAGAAAGAAGGCAAGGAAATTTTCTAGTGCAATTCTATCCACCCCCTTTTTCTCTACATGCCTGGTGGAAGTTTTCAGAAAGCTGTACTGCAGTAAGATTACAGAGAATAAATGAGAAGTACCTATGGAGTTTGCACATGACATTGCACTTCTTGAGTATCTAGAAACTACAGAGAAGAGGGTAATAAATTATTTTTATGCAGCAAACAAGAAACGGGGAGTTAAAATAAGCACGAAGAAAACTAAAGGTGACACAAAGCATTTACACACAAGAAAAAATACTCTTGCTAAATGGAATGTAATAAAGCTGCAGCATACATTTACTTTCAATAGCTTTTCACATTAGAAAATGATGATCATGAAAAAAATTATAACAATAACCTAGGATACATGGAGTTTCCTTCTGTAAGAAAGTTATAGAAAACAACAAAAGCACGTCCTTTGCAGAAAATATTATAGGCTGGGGAAGTAGTCAGGTCTCTGTGACCTATGCCAGAGCAGGAACAGTGGACAAAATAACAGCAGAAGCTGAGCATAAAAGAAAGGAAGTCAGTACATAAACAGGGAAGCTAAGGAAATCTTATTTCACATGGATTTGTCTCGCAAGTGGCCAAGTAGCACCTCACACCTGCTCACCTCAAGAACAAGAGCTTCTCCACACACTATGACTCCCACTGTATGACACACAGTCTCTCCAGGGTCCCATAGCTGCCCCACAGTGCTCCCAGGACTGCTTTGTTCCCCATGCTCCCACAGGACAGTGCCCCCACCTACCCATACACCCCTTCCCCATCCGCCTCTCGCTGCCTGGGCAAGAGACAACACAAGCAAGAGAGAGGGTCACAGTCACATCGACTGCCCATGCTGGTCCCTGGGGAGATGCTGATAACCAGAGCTGAGGCATGACCAAATCCTCTGGGTTTTTCACTCAGAAGCAGAATCAATGAAGTCAGTGTTCTCTAATCAGGCCCTGATTGCTACAAAATTTTTAAGACTTCACAGTCTTTGAGGCCTCTGCCTAAATTGATTAAAAATGGACAAAGAGGGAGGAGGAGGAGAACAGTGAGATAATGCAATCTTATTCACATTATTTCTCAAGAAACTAAGCTAAAAAAAATAAAAACCTGTAATGTATTCATTAGGGGAAAACAGAGAAGAAAAAACATATCATCATCATAGGACTAAGTCCTGATATGGAGGCTTAATATTCTTGCAAATAAAGTACAAAAGTCCCTTTTAACTGAGTCATCAGGATGCCAACTGTCTAATCAGAATAATTAGGGGATCTTAGTAGTATTCATTATTTTTGTTTTAATTCTATGTGGGAGGTTGAAAATCAAATCTACACATTTTGGTCAGAAAGAAGGTCTTTGTGGATGTCTCATGGAGGAGGAACACACTTCTAGGTGTTTCATGAGAAGAACAATATACAATTACCAGTACAAAGGATGACACAAAGTGTACCCATCTAGCAAGTGAAAGAATATCTAAGTTAAGGCTTGAAATTAATAAATGTATAAATGGATTAATTAAATAAATGCAATGGCAAAAGCAACTTCTATCAGAACTAAATGATTATTAGACAAACATGCATGTCATTTTTATTTCAAGTTCCTTATTTCCTTTAACTATAAATACCATAGAATCTCTTAGCATACTTACATGAATAAGTGTTTAGGTAGATAACACTTCTATAAATATATCAACTGTTTCTATAAATGCAAGTGCATCCTGATGAAGAATAATTATTTTTCTATTTTCTCCAAGCCTTCAGCAATAGATACTTGAATAAATGTGAGAGAGTATCATTCTAATAAATGGCTGTAGGATATGCAGCCAGAGAGATGTAAAGGAGACAGATCATGAATTATTTATCATTGTCACTGCTACCGCTTGTTTGCAAAAAAATAATGCTTGAGTGTCACCTGGGACATGGGACATTGGTCCTCCTAACTTGGTGGAATTTGATGCTACTGGTAGAAGGACCAGGACCTATCTCAGTGATAAACTGCTGACGAGCCTTCCAGTGATCTCCTGTCTGAGTGTAAAAGGACATCCAACCTGCCTATGGGGCTGTTTTCAGAGCACTATTTTATACCTTAAGTTCTTCTAGAACCAGATTTTGGGTAACCGCTGCTTTCTTCACAAGGGAACAATAGGGAACTTCTCCCCATCCAGTCCTCCCTGTTTTTCAGTGTCGCAACAGGAGTGAAAACTCCCATCCACCCAATGCTGAACTCACAGCTTTAGTTTTATAACTTGCACTCCGGTTGTTCACTCTCACTTTCTGCTACATTCAGTGGAGAGAAGCACTTTAGTGGTTGCTTGACTCATTTTAGGCATCAACTTTAAGTTTGAAACAATAAGTTTAAAATAAATACATCTCTCAGGATTGATTCTTGTTGGTTGTTTCCTGTTGTTTGGGTTTTTTTCCCCCTTGGAGGGGGTACAGGTTGTACTTACAGGACTTAATTACTCTAATTTTGGGCATTGAATTTAAGGTTGAAATCAGTTTTGTCCGAATAGTACCAATGTGCTCTGAACTGAGGTACATAAACTTTTGATTGCACTCAGAGTTGTGTAGAAGGGAAAGGCACATTTTGTAGATGCATTTATTGCACTGAGCTACAGCAGTGTGGAAGCTGTCCTGGTCCAGGCAGAAGGAAGAGGCGATCTGAGGATACACAATATGCCAGCGGCTGCAGGTATGGTAGGCATAATTCCAATTACACCTGACACCAAAGCTGATGCCTTGATGGAATAACTACTGAAGGCTGCAGGAAGCTGCCAAGATTCATACATATGCACCAGAAACCCTAATGAAATATAGGAGAGCAGCAGCAGACTTCAGTCCAAGTCATTGGGTTACAATGACAATTTTTTCTGTCTTCCAGTGTAGAAAAAATAATTAATCCTGCCCATTAATTATTGTCTTAAAAACTAATAGCTATAGTGTTCTTGTTTTTTATACCTTACTTCTAAAGTTGCTTTGCATTATACATGTGTAGACACAAAAGTCTACTACTGAATTTTCTGTTGAGATTCCCACCAGCTAAAAGGCATTAGGGTTATCAGTGATAGAGAGAAAGCAGGCTGCAGTGGGGACAGAAGCAGCTTGGAAGAACTGAAAGACCTTCACACTGCTTGTGAAGAAATGTGTATCACCTTGAGAAGCAGCTCATTTTTGAGCTGAAGGGAACAGCTCGAAGTCAAAAAGTTGTGCAAGACAGCTGGAAAGTCTGCTATTATTTCCCCTCGCTGTACTTGTCCTAAATAGAGTACATGGTTTCTTAGCCCTGCATTTCAGACCGGTAAGCTCGTTTTCCTGGGAGGTGCGAGTTTGCCTGGTAGACTGGCAGCTTCAAAGGAGGTCCTTCAGGGGTGCTGCTGAAGATAAGGCGCTGGTGGAGTCCCAGTTGTCTCCCATGTGGAAGCACCCAGCCCCCACCTAGCAGCACCAGCAGAGCCTCTGGTCTGCTGCCGTGAGGTGCCAGGTCAGAGGGCAATCAGGCCAGGAGGAGAGAGCATGCCATGGGCAGGGTGGCAGGGAGTGTGAGGACAGCTGAGGTCATCACAGTAAACTCACTACCTCCACCGCACAGAGCCACTAGGAGAGGAGCAGCACTCAGTTTATGTTCATGGCCTTGTATTTTCCTGCAGTTAACTGCGAAAATTCAGGTTCTGTTTTGCTAGCTACTGCACATATATATGAATGCAAAGATGGCCGTGGGTGGAAGACCTTAAGTCATATCTGCATATCAAACAAAGATGTGAATTCTGAGGTCAAGATAAGTATGTTTCCCTTACTGATCCTTTCTATTCATGGCTCTGGCTTTGTGCTTAATTTTCGTGACAGGAGCAAGGGGTGGGTGCAGCAGATTATGCGTGTGTTTCCTTTTGGGGGGATAAGGTGGCTGACAGATAACAATTCTCTGATTTCTTAATTCTATTCACCAGCCTCCTCCCTCCCACAGTGTTCCTGCAAAAACGCCCTTTATTTCTTTTTTTACCACTAGATGGTAGTAGCAGGTAGAGACTTGCTTTTTTTATTTTTTTTTCCCCTCTCTTTCTCACTCCCTTTTGTTTACTCTCTGTGATTAGTTTTAGGACTCCGGTTCTAGTAAAAGGTTTATTGTTTTCTCTGAATGATCAAATGATTACGCAGATACTAAAGATTTGAAATGTTTTCAAAATAACCATTTTCTTCCTTTCCTACACGCCCGCTCCCCACACACCCTTGCTGAATGCAGTGTGGGCGCAGATTGCCGGCAGCAACCATTATGGTCAGAAACAAGCCTCACGTGCCTACAAAATCCCTCTGAAGATTTTCCTATGTACTATTAATTACACCCAGCATTTTCAGTAGTTGCTTCTTTATGGGTAGTAAGGGGCACGAGCAGCTGTTCTGTGGCCTCTGAAGCAGCCCTGGACTCTCCTTCAATCTGCCTTGCCTTTCTTTCCCCACTTCCTCGGCTTGGGTGGGAAGAAGCATTCCCAGCTCTGGCAGGTCTGCAGAGGGATGCCTGCCATATGGCTGGAACAGGACAGAGCCAGGCAAGGGGGCAGCTATGTTTCCTAACATTGTCAGCCTCGGAAAATTTTTAGGAGAGGAGTAACTTCCCCATGGCTCCAAATCATCTGTTTTGATTTTTATATAGGACACATTTTTGCTCTTCAGATGCAGCCAACAATTATTAAGACATTGTCTTAAATTAGTGCAAGCTGTGCCAAACCCTCTCTAACAGTTCATCAGTGTGTTCTGTATCAAAGATGTTTTGCACCACCATATTAGAAAGGAAAGAAAATACCGTCAGTGCAGCTGTCATTTGATCACATCAAGTATTATCCTTGGCTACTGATAAAGTAACACAAAAGCATCATTTAGCAAGTGTTTGATGACTAAAGTATGGATTTTAAGACAGCATTTCCTCTATAGAAATTTATTATAAATGGATGAGTACAAATTAAGGACCCCACATAACCAAGTACTGTGTATACCCTCCCTGTCCCTCAGGTACATGCTCTTACACAGTTTACTGCATTTATGTGACCTCAAGGAGGACCCTTATGTTAAAGGACAGGTCAATTTACTGAGAGCTATATTTACTTTTTAAATGGAAGGCAGCAAACTGCAATAATGATAACTGAAGGAAGAGCCATCCTTTCATTGAGTGAGAAATAAGCCTTTTGTAATTTTCTCAATAAGCCTGTCTCACAAACATCTATTTCTACACAGATAAAAGTGTCTATTTAGCAGACTGTTCAAGACTATGTTCTGAAGGGAATTTTCATCCTTTTTACATAAAACACAAACCAAAATAACACCCAAGCAAAACAGAACAGAAAACATATATTCCTACATCTATCAGTATTAGTCTGGATTAAAGCTCCCATTTTCCCTATGGCTACCTTTGCTTTTGTAAGGTAATAGAGACATATACCTTTCCTCTTTCGTACTGGCTGCTTTCTGCCTCTTCTCCCTTTCTGCCACAGCAGAGGAACACTTGAAAAAATAATTAAAACTAAGAGGCAGATCCTCAGGTGCTGAAAATCAAAATTGCTCCAGTGAACTCGAGTTACGCAAATTTTTATTAGCTGCAAAATTGGCCCCACTGGATTTTAATTGCACTTCAACATCTGATGTACCTTTTGATAGCAAAAGTAGGCAGTCCTAAGCAACCCTTTAATTTTCACTAGAGGAAGGTTTAACGTTCAGTAAAGCATTTTTCAACTAGAATTTCTCCTTTCAATTCATAAGTACACGCATACTCTGCTCTGTAACTTCAATACTTCATATTCATTTCCAGGTACCTGGTCCAATTATAAAATGTTCATAGAAATGACTACATTAATAAAGAAAACCTCTATCACAAGAGAAATGTGTTCTTATAGTTAAAACATTTGTGCTGGCATCAGGCATTTTGGACCACCTTATTGCACTCCCACAGGCCTTTTGTTGCAACAAGCCACCTAGAAATTGCTCCTCCAGCCTGACCACGGGCACTTAGCAAAGTCCTCAAACTGAGAACATTGTAGCCCTGCTCTCCAGTGTGCTCTGTGCTCACATGAGATATTTGCTTCTGTTCATGAAAAGCAGGGTGGAACCCCAGCAATGACAGCTCAAAAAACTTAGCTGGGTAAATACCTAAAGTTAGGTGTGGCTACTACTATTCACAAATATTTTAAGCCAACACTGCAGCCCCACTCTTTCCCTGCCCGGTGGCACTCAGCAGCAGCCACTCCTCCCCTTCTCATGTCCCTGCACAAGCAGTCAGGATATGCCTGATGAAGAGAACTGATGGACAGGTTTGAGCTAAAACTGATGGTGCAAAAAACAAGGATTCCTACCACCCAGCCTCATTGTCTGTCCTAAGTACCACATGGGCACATATTTGTCGTACCATGCAAGCACATGGAATAGATCATAGACAGAACCCAGAGGATGAGAGATGTGGTGAGGTCTGCCTCTTTATGGACCCCCATGGTTTTTTTCTCACTCAAAACAGGGAGATCTTATCCATACTGCTTACTGGGATGAGTCTCCCGAACCATGGACAGACACAGTGTTAGATGATGCTGGCAAAAGTGAGCTGGGGTAGCCTAGCCTGAGCCTGTTCAGTCTATTAGTGCAGACAGAGCACTGTGAGAGAGGGAGAAGTATCTCCTAATGGTGCATCAGTGCCAGGTTCATGAGACGGAGACAGGAATACCTAATTTAACTAAAAATATGCTGTCTTGTCTAATTAGCTTTGTGCAGCCTCTAACACCATCAGGGCACCATTGGACAAAAAAATAAAACAACCACAAAAAAGCAAAACATTCTGCGACATCTCCCAAATGGCTCTGAGGCTTTTCTTTGAGCCAAGATACTGTGTTTTAACTCAGTTCAGTAGAAACCCGGTTTCATAACAACCCTGTGTTTTACAACTGGGTTTGTAGTTTTAGCCTCATCTGTCCCTGTGGTGGTGAACTCCCAGCTTGGACTCCCTCTGTATGGATGCAGCACTCGCTCTGCTCTCACCACCAGCCCCACAGCTGCAATGAGCCTGCTGTCTTACCAGCCCAGGACAGGATGACACTACAGGCAATTCAACCTCCAAACCCCACCGGGCACCCTCACATTGCAGACACCTGCAGATTTTGTGCTCAGCTAGCAAAAGATCTCATGTTAAATTGTTTCTGAATCCATGTTTTTCAGAATATTTTGTTCCATGGTGCATGTTGATATTTTCACTTCTTGTCCCAAAGTAGATGGAATTTCCACTTTTTTTCAGCCCTTGCTGCAGCTTCTGGCTCCTGCTGTAATAAAAGCAAACCAATTACAATAAAATAAAAATAGCATTTAACAGACCATTCCATAGATGCCTTGTACAACAGTCACAGTATTTTAAAATAAAGCTTTATTTTTTCCAGAGCACAGAATATTTCATCACATAAAATGTCTAGTTCCAGTTAGGTATGTTACATTTTGTGTGTGCTATGTATTTCTTCTTTGCTTGACTCATGGCAGGACTTCCAATGTGTAACATACAGTACATTCTACTCTCAGCTGCTCTGGTGCAACCACATTGATTTCTGGGACTGTGCTGAGCTCTGAATTCCGTTCCCACAATGGCATGTTTGCACACTCTGCAGTCAGACTTGCTCTCTGTTACACTCCTTTGGGACACAATTTCAAGAATGAGTCAAGAGGCTTAAAAAGTGCAGTCGTGGTTGTTGTTCAACAATAGCTTGCTCCTGACAATAGTAATAATTAATCTGGGCTTTTCACTCTCATTGACATTGTGATCACTTCTGAGTTTTCTTTTGTTGTTTTTGGGTTTTTTTCTTAGCGAGTGACAGAACTACAGAAAGCAAAGAACATTTTTAAAATCAATTTCAGGAAAGGTTATTATACCATGCTGTTATTGCACAGAGTGCTTTAAAGTTGGTGCCCAGGCTATGTCTTGGGATCATGTTGCTGTGCTGTTTGTTTGCTAATGATTCTGCAATATAGAAAGCACTGCCTAAAGGATAAAGGAGATAAAGAATGAGTGTGTTCTTGAGAGCAAAACTCTTCATTTCGCATGGCATATGAGAAGGTGTACCTCCTAAGAGGCTAGGCTGGCTATAGCTTTGTAACTCACAGAATTGTCCCATCTATAAGTTAGAGAGTAAGGCCACCCTATGTTGTGTATCAGCAGTGGAAGCAGATACCCCAGTTGAAGAACCAGACTATTCTGAAACTACTAGTGAAACCTTGTCCCAATTGCAAACAAATAGTGGTTGCTCTGGTGCACAAGTTGATGTCTCTCCGCTGCTGGAAGAGGACAAACCACAGGAGCGCAGGTAAGTGTATAATCAATTTGGTACTGGCCAGTGAACTGCTGGAAGTTTGCAATAAGATCTTATTGTGGGGGATCATGCTGGATGGGATAAGGAACATAACTTACAGTCAGTGAACTTAAACTTTTTGGTTGTCATGTGTTACAGTATCCCCACAGGTATGGCCAGGATTTTCCCTGAGGAAGGAGGAGCCAAAAATGTCAGAGGAAAAAGATATTTCACCTTGTGTCTACAAGGCAGGTGGTCTTCATTGATACCCATGTGGGAGGCAAAGGCAAAACACATAATGCCAGGGTATTGAGGAAGCCTGGCATTTATAGGCTGGGACAAATAGGAACTAATTTTCATCTTGACATTTTTGTTATCAATTAGGTATTAGTGCCAATAGCTATTCTGGAGGACTGACTTTGGCTTTATATGCCTTAGAACAAGAAGTTTAGATTAAATACAAAGCAGTTTCCATAATAGTGTGGAGAGCACATTTACTGGGTTAAATGGAGTATGCATTTACATAGCAGACATTAACTAAAAGAGCATTTGGATACCACTGTGACAAATATCATCCAGACTGTAGCACTCTGCAATAGAACTGCAGGGGTAAATTTAAGTACTTTTATAAGAAAGTATCATGGGAGAATAACAGGGTTTTTCAACTGGTCACACACCCATAAAACTATGGGGAGAGCAACTCAGAAAAGTATGCCATACATTATTGGTTAAGTGGAATGGGAGTCCTAATACATTCATTAAAATAAGAAAAAAATAGTTATTCCATATGTCCTGTTAAATAATATATTCCTGGGTTATTTTGTGAAGACTTTGCAAAGATATCTGAACTGCATGAATGCTATGAAGGCACAGGGAAAGAGCTGTTATTATCACAGGATGGGTAGGGAGGTCTGCTCTTAGTATTTGAGGAATAAAGTATATATTCTGAATTTCAAGTCTCAGCCTTGCCTTTTGTCTTGATCTTTAGATGTAGAGGGGACTGTCATAATCAATTTCATTCAGCATCTGTGTCTGAAAGTTGTATGAGGCATCCCATGTGAAGTCTAGATGATTTGTATGCTTTGAAACTTGGTTTTACATTCCCATACTCTTTATTTTATTCATTTATTTAATGATAGCTTCAAACTCATTAATGTGGAGAAGAACACACATCATCAAGAGTGGATAAGCCCTACAAGTAAGGAAATAAAAGGATCTGAAAAATATCCATATGCCAGTAATGGGCATTATACTCTCTTTCCTACCTGTTACTGCCTGTGGAAAAATTATTGTGGAGAAAGGAAAGGACTTCTTGTTTTAAGATATTCAGATGAATCTGTTTGCACTTAGCTCAGTAGATCATCCGGAGTTGATGACTGAGGCATTATTTCAGGAATTACCTTCTGTGATCAGGAAAAAGGAAACTAATCCTAAATGAATAATGGGGGAATTGATAGTGGCAGAATGTCCCTTACACACTGCACCCTTCTCTAGACTTCTCAGTTTTTCTGCTGGCACAGGTTTTCCTTAGTGGATGCATAATGACTTATGCCTCAGTTTTTCTTTCGGATCTTGACCGTTCCCAGAATATTTAAATCAGAACATTTTAAGCCTAATATTAGCCAAGCAAGGAACACCAGATCTCTGGAACTCCCTCCCAGGGAGCAGTCAAAATGAGGAAGACTGGCTAAAGCTACTGCCTGAACAATTTGGCACTTATCATCATTGCACATTATTTTAGTTGACATGCTCTTAAAACCTGGCCAGTGCTTTTACAGCAAAGGGATAAACCCTAGCAACAACTGATGTACCTACTCACTGAAATCAATTATATAAAGAATCCTGCTCAGGCTATGAAAATAATTCTATAATCATTGTAAAGATTGCAAAAGTCTGCTTAGGAAACAGTCAGGATTGAATGTTAAGGGTTTATTTTCTCTCTCTGCCTGTCATTTTGAACATATGAGATCAGAAGCATGTAGATGGAAGTAGAAGACAGAAAATTAATTTTGAAAAGTCACTTTATATTCTCTGCTTTTAACTGAAACTAAGAACACTCCAGAAGTATTCTGTTTCTTGTAGCAGTATTGGACAAAGCCCAGAAAATTTTTCCCAAATACATTTACACTATATGGACTTAAAGGTAGTAATAAATAGGATAGATGGTCTTGATGAACTGTGGATGTATTTCAAGTGCATGCATTCCCCTGTCTGGGTCCTATTGTCATTCCCAGACCTGCCCCTATGCAAGTCTTCCATTTTTTTAAAGTCATCTATTCTATCAGCTTTTTTATTATGTCTGAGTCTCATTGATTGCAGCTGATCCATGGTATCTCTACTCAGAACCTGGGATTCCTCCTTGAGATCATCTCCGTGTCTGTGTTAAATTACATTTTTGAAAAGTGGAGTGGGGGGAGAAAAAGCCTATGTGCTGTGAGTGCTGAGTAGGGCACGTTGCAAAAACACAAACTGAATTCTATGCTCACACTAGGGCATTTGTATTTCACAGGCTTGAACTTCACACAGTGCTTGACTGCAATTCTGGTGTACTTTCCTGGATAAATTCTTCACGTGTCAGTAAGTTATCTTTAAACTGTCCTTACCAGGGATAAGCTATGTCTAGTTTGTGGTTCAAATGGTGAATAGAGTTTTCTCTCTGAAACCATCCTGAAGTAAAAGAATTGAAAAACACTAGTGGATAGAATAAAAAAAGGAACAGAATGTAAATTCAGGAAGTCTCAAAAATAGCAGTGCTGACCTGTTTGCACCAAGGCCAGGTACATGCTGACCATGAAGAACAAAATCTTCCTGATGATCTTTAGTAGTAACACCTGGAAAAAGTAGCTGATTGTGGATGCACCTAGTTGCAGTCATGTCCAGAAAGAGAAGGAGAAGTAAGGCATCTTTATGAACCTGAACACAGAGATAGCCCATTTTGCTGTCAACCAAAGCTGCTCATCCAGAGACAATGCTCAAGCACTGCTACCGAGGGGCCCCATCTTGCTCAGAGAGATATCCTCACTAGCTCCAATTATCATCAAATCTGACCTGCTGGATTATCAGTGAACCTTTTTATTTCTTGCATGAAACTGGCAATAGAAATTTTAATGATTATCAAGATTATTTGCAGTGCAAGAAAGATACAAACATTATCAGGTAAACAGAGTACAATTGAGATTATCAGGAAAACAGAATAAAACAGCAATTGATGTGGTTAAGCTCTTGAAAGTTCCTGATTTGCTTAACTAATAAATTATTTGCAAAAAGAAAAAATTTAGCAAGGGAAGCTACAGGTAAAAGCTGAGACTTAGAAAGCAGAAAAATGAAGCAAAGGGTGTTTCCATCGTGAGATACCAATGGTAGCCAAGGAAAATAGAATGCAGTGATGTAGGAAATGTCCACAGCACAAGAAGAGATCACAGAAGACCATGTAAGAAAATTTTCAGTGCAGGAAAGGGTAGAGAGGCCACAGCACAGGGAGGTCAGGCCTGCATACATGAAAGCTGATAAATGGTAATTCAGTTTAAGGGTTGTACACCACGTGTTTGATTAACTGAGACATGAAGTGAAGCAAGGAGAAAAAGCAAGGTCAAAGGTGTAAGAGATCTTGGGGCATGTCTGAGACTATCTTTTATTGTCTTTTGATGTGAGAGAACAGTTGATCATGATTGCCTTTAGGAAGGAGGGAGGTTGAGAACTGAGAATAGAAAGTCTTACTGAATTAAGACTTCCATGAAGGAACCAGAGAGAACAGACCAAGGAAAACAGGCAATGTTTTAAATTCTTTGCTAGAAGCTCCAGAAGGAGGTGGTCATATGACACAAAAGGGTTTTAGTTTGATAATGTCACATTGGAAGCCTGTAGGACTAGAACTTAAATCTCTTAATGGTAGGTGGATATCATAACCACAAAACCATTCATTTTCTGCTATATTCCAGTTTCATCACCACAAACTACCATGAAAAATTCAGGAAGCACTTTGACACTGGTCTCATTAATAAGACATCTAATCAAGGAGATGTTTAAATAATGATGTAGAAAAGGCAGAAGAACTCAATAAATATCTAATTTCATAAGCAGTCAAAGAAGCACTTCCCAGCCCATCCCTAGTAAAGTAGGATGTTTAACTGAGTGCCTCTGAGGTGTGGACATTAGAGAACAAATGGGTTAGGTTAATTTTTAATAAATATCAAATTACTAAGGAAATTCAGGAAGACCAAACAGTGCTAATGTTAAGTCAATGTTCAAAAAAGGATAGTGCATTGGCTGATAAGGCATTCAGCATGGAGTCAGCCTGTGCCCAATAAGAGAAAAACTGGTAAAAGATTGAATCCATAGCAAGAGATATGGAAATAATTTCAAGATGTTAAAACAGTCTGGTCAAATTAATCTCGTTTTTTTGTCCTGCAAATTTGTTTGATAAAGGATGTGTAGCAGAGGTTTTTAAGGTATTTGCCTTAGAATCACATGACAATCTGATTAAATAAGTAGTTCTGAGAGCTAACAAAACCTGGCTTTCTAAGGAATTGTGTCTCTCTTGGTTAATTGACTGTTCAACAGTATTACACTTGGATTTTCTGTTTACTCTGCATATATCAACACAGGGCTATTATTTCTTGCTGCAGGGTATTTCAAAATGACAAACATTCTGTCATCTGTAACTACAGAAAGTACCCAATGGATTCAGAAATTATTGAGAGTGATATTTGAACTCTAGTAATATTTTCCTGCACATATCTACTTTTATGAAACATATTTATCTTTAGGATATTTTTCTTTCTGCAAATGTGCTTAAAAATGACAAACCTCAAAAAATATTGGGACAGATGAAAGCAAAAATAGGCACCTTGCTTCCACTGGAAAAAGAGTATCATGAGCACTGCAAAATCCTTATCAACAACAGTTGGAAACTATATGACACATTTCAGGAATCAGTGATCAGTGAAAAATCATAAACTAATAACAGTATTTCGAAAGAAACCTCTCAGATGTGAGTGTTAGAAAATAGCCAACTATTCTACATGTTGAAAAAACAGTAACAAGCATAGGAAATCATGGAAGACTTCTGTGAGGTGGACCATTAAAAATACATTTTAAGAAAACCAAGTTCAAGCTCCAAAAGCTTGGAACAAGAAAGCAATCGGTAGCATGGAACTGAGAGGTGTACCCTAGAAAGCAAGTAACTTCAGGAAGGGTTTAGAGATGACTGTGAAGAAGGGAAGGAGGCTTATTCTATTATGGGTAATGCTAGAAGAAAAGTGTTTTACATCTACACAAGGAAGGACCAACAAGCTTTTAAACCAGACACAGCTAACAGGCTCCAGCACATGGCTGTAAGTATGTTTATACTGGGCTCCCTAAGTGCTTGTCTTAGGAAAGAAGAATCTTTGGAAGTCAGCAAAGGCCCCTGAAATCCAAAATTTTTAACTTTCTCCTAGCAATATTGTGCAAGGCTCTGTTCTTTGACATGAATTGCCATGCTCTAGCCATGGCCATACTATTTGGCTGTTTTAACTGCAGGGCAGCATAGCCACATCCAACCTCTCTCTTGGGCAAGGTCTCCGTTGTACGAGGTAGCTAAACCCTGAATGCCTGAACCGCATCAGGAATTGATCCAGCCTTTTAACTGCAGGCATCTGGGGCCATGTCTTTGCATTTTGTTTTTTGCTCAGTGACTCAGAAGTCACCGTGGTGAGCTCTGTGCAGAGCGCTGTGTACATAGAGTTCTGTACAGTAATTTACCCTCCTAAAAAGGCTGTACCCATAATGCAAACACCTGTCACAGTTTTTTCCTTGAGAAGTGAGTCAGACACTATGGAACAGGGTTCTCCTAAGCCTTTGATTACGTATCTTGTGGCATGCCCTGCAGTCCATGGCTCCCATGCTGACTGTATGTCTTTGGGTGACATTATGATGTGTACCCCATATCGCTGCCCTACGCCCAGAAATTAATTCTTGTGCCTTTCTATGCCTTTAAACTGAGCCTGAGAGGGGGAAGGAAAAACTGAGCAAAACTTTCTCAAAGCAGTTTGCAGCTTGTTCAAGGTCACACAGAGATAGCGACTTTGTTTTAGCTGAAGCAGGGGAGCGAGGAAGCGCCCGGCTTGCGGCTGCCCAGGTCAGTTTTTGGCCAGTTGTTCAGTTTCTTTTTCTCCAGAGAGAGACTGAGAGTTGAATTTTTTTCCTTCCCTGGAATTTCGGATTTCCTCCCTTTTCTGCTGGACTGCTTCAATATCAGAGCACATCGGGAGGACTTTCCACCGGGCACAGAGGGCCTGGCCCTGGGCCAAGCCCCAGCTCCGAGGAGACCAAAGGGAGGACTCTGACACTTTCCCAGGTTTTTTTCTCCACAGCGAGAGATTTTATTATTTAGCATTATTATCCTTTTCCCATGTGTTTGTTAAATAAATAGTTTTTATCTCTTTCACTTTCCTTCGAGGAAAATTTATTTTTCCCGAACCTGGCGGAGGAGGAGTCGTGACCTGCCTTCTCTCAGTGGATATATTTCTAAATTTGGCCAAACCAGAACACTGTATCAATCAATGAACCACTTGTGGCATCCCCACTCCCACTCTTCATGCCCATGCAGGGGGCATTCTACAATGAAAGCCAGACTGTGCTGAGACTTCACCCCAAACTCTCATAGGACACAAAATTTAGAAGGTTTAGCCCAGACAGGCAAAGTTTAGCTCAAAGCATCCTAATTTCAGAGTGCTTTATTGAGAAACGTAGGGCTTTCCCCATTTTTGCTATCTACTAAGTCTAAGAAAAATGTCACATTGCAATTTCTGAGATAGACAGAGAATTAATGCACAACATGACATGCTACATATTCCTCATCATGGCAGAAATCTCTCTGCATTTCTGTATCATGCAGGAAGAAGTACTTTCTGGAACCTAGAATTCATTCAATCAATCTTTCACAGATCTTATTTCCAGTCCTCAAATAAGTATTAAATTCTATCCACCTTTTTGTGCTTGCATCTTCATAGCTAATGGAATCCTGAGACATCATCTAATCAATATTCACTTATTTAATATATTCACAGGAGTAGAGTGCCATAAAAAATGGAAGATTTTTGCTTTTATCCATTTAATATAATTTACTATCTGTGTATAATGTATGTTATTAAAGCACTATAATCTTAAATCTGATTATTCAGCAGGCCAATGAAAGGCATATCTACATTCAGGAGCTACATCTCTGACAATTTCAATTTTTCAGCTGTTTTCATTGCAATGTGAGTGCTGTTCAGATGAAGATTGAATAAAAGGGCTTTTTCACCTTCTCATCTTATTTCCATCTAGAAAATATTTTAACAAGTTTTTCTTTAAAAATACTATCTCATATTTGAGAATGAGTATATCACACTTCAGCTGAAAAAGTAAAACTTTGGAAAACAACATTTGATGAACAGCTGGATATCATCCTTTACATGGCTAAATAAATAATTCTGGCATAGAATTTTAGCAAATGTTAGCATATCTGTCACCTTTCATTTATCCTATGATCACCAGTCACACTATCAGCCAATTTTATGGCCCACTAATCCTTCAGCATAAAATGAAATTATAGTATCCATTATTAGGCATCTGATAATATGAATGGGTTTATGGGAATTACTGTCAAAATATCTGTTAGAATTGATAGTAATGGGTAAAATTTTCTGCCTTTCTGATGTTCCACACCTTCTTTGAAATCAGAGAAAATCCTCTATATAATTTTAGGACCCAGAATTTGCTTGTATTCTGTTTATGCATGGTGCTACTGTTGTGACTTTTCCAAACCCTGACAATCACTAAAATCACCAGAACACTAAGTCACTAATGTATTCCAGATCAGTGAGGTTTATTGAAAACAAAATATTGTTATATAAAAACCCATCAGATTTCCTCCTTTTATGCCAAATATGACATGAGAAAGTCTTATTATCCTATTTATTCTATAGATAAGGTTTCACATTCATCTCACCTCTTTTATTAGCAGGAGTTGGAAAATTCACTAGTAACTTTAGTTTCTTAGCTCATTACAGAGGCTTTTGGATAAAACTTAACACAAGCACAATTCACTGGAATACAATGACACAGCCATTGTTATTTGCTAAGGTATTAAAATAGAATGCTACATCTGTGCATAACTCCAGTTTGTAGCACATGTCAAAATATGTTTTGAGCCATTTGATTCCCAAGCTCAGCATCTCTGTTACTTTATTCAAATATTTTTAGCTTCTAGCATCAACAGTGCTAAGAAGCATTATTGCTTATGCTTTGTAAGTGTACTACACATTCATAGTAATGTTTTATATGACATTCTCAACAATATATCTGAAGTTAATAGGAGTTTCCTGACTGACAGAAATGGTCTTTGAGTTCAGCTCTTAACCAATAAAAAAATTCTTGCAACCATCATTCTGAAATTTCTGATGTCTTCCCTCACTTTTTATCAGTAGAAACAAGTCCCAGATCAATAAAAAATGCCAGGAACATTCTAGTCAGTTCCTTATAATTTTTCAGTCACTGCTGTAACATACACCACTGAGAACAGTTTTACCAGCCAAGAATGTTGCATACTTGAACTGCATTTCAATTGTGGTTTAGGTTACAAATATATTAATAATTTATTGAATTAATGTCCAATTTATGGTAAATTGGGTGCCTTGTAGAATAAGGGCAGAAGTGCACAGCCAGAGGAAGCAAAGGGTCAACACAATCACAAACTAGGCAGTGTTAATAATGAAAAATAAAAAACTACATGTTAGAGAAATAACAGGATCCTTAACTTAATTTCATATTCTAATGTTGCAGGATTTTCCCTTCCTGACATCTTTGAATTCAAACAATGAATATGAAGGAAATGCAAAGTATTTGCAAGATGTGTGATGACATATCCCTAAAGACTTTTATTATTTTACCAAATAATTTTCTTACCAGATTGTTCTATTTGTGAATTCCTGGCTTTGACAGATGTATACAGCAGACTTCTGGGTGATTTGGAGCCATGGTTCCACCGAATTTAATGAGCTCTGCTCATGTACCCAGAGGGTTTGCCCTCCTGCTTTAAGTGGGGTTGGCATATAAATGAGCAGCCACTTCTTAAAGACCTTTGGATGCTGAACAAAAAATTCTGCTTTTGAAAATCTGTAAGCAACTGTGGTACTGACAGAGAAGTTTATTTACTGGTGAGGAGGTGAAAAAAGAGTACAGTGGAGGACAGCAACATAAGAGTGAAAAAAAATTACAGGCCTTTATAGGAAAGATTTAAAACTTTAAAAAGACCAGGACAGATCCAGAAGGAGATAATTCCTGTTCTTGGCTAACTTAGCTGGACTGGGACAACTTTGGAGGTTTTCCAAGGTGCAGTTGACTCAAAATAGAACTGGGATGCTTAGGACTAAATTGCCTCTCTTAAATATTAGTCACAGTGGTCTGGTAACAAACACTGGTTCCCGTTGACCTCACCCCTTGACCAATAGCAAGGTCAGTATAATTTTTTTATGGCTTACAAACATCATCAGATCAAGAACAAAAGTCCAGTTCTACTCAAATCTGATGTGAAAAGCCTGTTCCTTTCATGTAGGTAAGCCTTCTCTAACTGTCCAAACAAAACTAATGCCAAGAGTACATGCTGGTGACATCTCAAAGAGCAGTAATCAGAGAAAAGTCCTGGCAGGAAGGAAGGAATTCGGAAGGAAGGAAGGAAGGAATTCGGAAGGAAGGAAGGAAGGAATTCGGAAGGGAGGGAGGAAGGAATTCGGAAGGGAGGGAGGGAGGAAGGGAGGGACATGGACTAAACCCCCATTTTAGATGAGTGAGAACTACTCATCTAAGCAAGTATTTGCAGAATCAGTGTGATCAGGAGCTAAAGTTTTATTTCTAACTTCTTCAAGTACAAATGGATCACCTGAATTTACTAAATCAGAAAACCTTCACATGCATATATGCAGTTTCAGGATCTTAACTGGGTATCTTTTGGGGTTTTTTTTTCATGATATCAAATAATTAATTGAACAAATGGTGAAGTTAAAATATAATCTGGCTTATGTATGTTTGTTTATTTTTCTAAGTAAGGCCAGGATTTTAAAATTTTATATAGACATTATATCTGCTAGGACAGTTTATTTTTTTAATTCATATGCTGTGTTTGCTCTACTTTTTCCTTCAGTTAGTTTTGAAGAGGTTTGATGCAAATAGGCTGCCTCAGGAGACAGTCTTCCAGAACTTTCTTTTTTGCTTTTATTTCTAAAAAATATATTTCCTTACTCACTCATGAAAGGGAATAATTAACTTTGTGTACTGTTGCTGACCTGCAAGTGCCTACAAGCCCTAGTTAAAACAAAAAAAGGACCTACATTGCCCGAGGTGCTGTACAAATACAAACTGAAATGATGAAATTTGCCTGGCAGATTTCATGCATTAATTAACAAGAAGATTCATATATATTCATTCACACTGCTTTTCCTCCATGGAAGATGAAACACCTCACAGGAAGGCAAAAAAAATCTCTATTTGGAAAGGAAAGAAACTTAAGTGAATAGTCAATGAACCTGAGCAATTTTATGCAGGAGGTCAGTGGTGAAACTGTGACTAGAGCCAGAGCTATACTGAGCTATGTGTGACCCTCCATTTCTTTTAGCTCATGAGATGCATCAGGTCTAAGGGCTTTGTCTTTTATGGCAGTATTCCCCACGTCCCCAGATTCTTCTCTTCCATATCCACCTCAGTGAGCTGAATCCTTTCTTATACTGTGCTGAACGTTCTGGAGCTGGGCTGGGCAGTGGCTCCTGCCCAGCAGGGAGGCTTGGACACCACTGGCATCTCCCCTGGAGCAGTCCCACACTCCCCCACAGTGCTGTGACTCCCAGGGGCCCACAGCCAGTCTTCTGGATCTCAGCATAAACCAGGCCCACAAAAGGGAGTTCTGAGTTGGTTTCCTTGGTGTAGAACCAGCTGCAGGGGAAGGATGAGCGTCAGCAGGGGCCCATCAGCCAGGGAGGGTTCCCTCCCTCCTGAGCCCCTTGAGAGAGGCCCCTCGAGGTGCCTCAGGGGTAGGTTCCTCAGGTCAGCGTCCAGCCAGCTCCACACTGCCCTGCCCATGGCTTCCTCAGATTTCTCAAGGACAAAGGCAACAGTTGCGGATTTTTATGCCAGTCCGACATCAAGTTGCCTTTGCTACATGGGATCTTAATTCCGCATGCCTGGCTTTGGCTGTCGAGGTGGCATGAAGGGCCTTTAGGCAACTGTGAGAGTGGCCCTCCCAGTATTTTGCCTGTTTAAATAAAATCTTCCTCTGCCACATTAGTTCCAGCCGGTGAAGCTGCTTACTGCACAACTTTGATGGATGCTTCATTGTGTGAAAGGAAGAACAAATCCCTGACCCCATGAAGTGTAAAGCCCTGACGTAACACGTGACAATGAGTTGTGGGTCGGAGAGGTCTGGCAGAGTTGGGTATCTGCCCCTCAAGTACCTTCACATTTGCTTCCTCCTGCTTTCCAGAGGAGTCTGGCCAGGAAGCTTGCATGCTTGCAGATTCATTGACCTACCTCTGCTCCCAAGTTCACGTTTCTCCTTTCCCAGAGTTTTCCAAACCCTCTGCAGTGCGATTTGGGGACGCAGACCTTCTGCCCCACGTGCTGCAATATGGCCAGGAGTTCCTGCAGCATGATCAACACTGGGGAGTCTTATACTTGCCCTTGCATTATTTATCTTCCTGTAAACATACTTCTTTTACTTTCTTGTATCCCTCTATTTGTATTCCCTGCTAATTCTTTTTCCAGAAGGAAATCTGTTTATACTATGAGCTGTCAGATGTCATTAGGTATTATCAGGAAACTATGTGGCTATGTTTTAAGAGCATGCATATTTCAGGGCACACAGATCCATAATGTTTGCATATTTAATACATATTTGCATTTATGAATCTCCATGCTTTTTGGATCTTTGCCAGTTGAGGAACTGCCTGACTGTGGAGAGAAAGTAGGCAACCAGAAAGAAAATGGTTCAGTGTCTCATTTGGTATAATAAAGATCAATGTTAGCTGTTGTTTCTAAAACTATTACATCGATACTAGCACAACTGGAACTCATCTGCCATTGTGCTTAAAATAGCTAATGCTCACTGCATATCAAGTGGTATTTAGTTGAACTTAACAATAAAATAATATTAGTAAGCACTGTGACTTGTTGCAATAATATCGATACCTGTTGTTCCTTGGCAAAGCAGAATTACTTGAATTACACGTTAAAAAAAAATCTCAAAACTGATTTGGGAGTCAGTAGTGTAAAATATGGAATGGGTCTTTATAGGTTAACCCAATGTGTAAAAGACTGTTTACACTTTTGCTACTAAAAACAGTTGTTATTTTGTTTTTGACCACAGAAATCAATTTTTCAGTTAGACACATTTCTTCATGTTAATATAAATCCCTGTGTCTATGTACGTGCTCACACGTGCAAAAAAGGTGCATATGCAAGGAAAAGGAGCCTTGTACAGAGGCAGGAGATGTCTCATGCTTTCTGTATTTTCTCTTTGACCTTGGGGATAAAAGTTGATGTGGTTCAGTTTCTTTCCTTATCTGTAAAATAGTGATTTAAATACGTGCCTGTCTTACAGAAACATTGTTTAGGGTAAGTTATTTCCTCTGGCAGTACACTCACTGCCTGACACATACTGATGGATAGTTATTTTGTGCACTACCCCTTAGAGAACGCTATCCATATGAAACCTAGTCAGTTAAGAGTGTTCTTTCACAGCAGGGATTCAGTCAGGGATTCACTGACCTCCACTGCACTAGGTGTGATGCCCTTGAAAGGGGTAATTTCACTCCTGTGCTGGGTCTTACATGCATGATCAGGTATGGAAAGTGACCATACTTTAAACCTAACCTGGCCAAACTCAAGAACAGAAAAACACTTTTGTCTAGATCACTTTCCCAGTCTTGCGTTAATGCTGGCAGAAGGGAGTAGACAGAAACTTGCAGACTGGGACAGAAGGGAAGGCAAGAGTGCTCACGTTTTTGCAATAATATGTGGATTTAGTCTGTCTTAAGCTGACCCTGAAACTTCACCTTAAGGCAAGTATGTTATGGCAGTTTATGTACTGCAAATATCTCGTCAGTTGAAGACTTGCTGATCACTTTTCTTACACCTGCAATTACATTGCTGTTTTCTGCTGGATCCTTTCCCTCTCTGTGCTGCTGTGTAAAACACACATGCAGGCACTACCAGTGCAGATGACTGCACAGAACAGCCATCCACAGCAGATTCACCGTATTCAGAAGTACAAAATGCATATTGCATTTCAGGTTGGCTGTGAGAGCGCAGAAGAAAAGACCATTTTGCTTTTCATGTCCAGTTTAAACAGATGGTGATAATTTAAATACAACAGTAAATCATGATTTACATCTGGATTAAGAAATTGTATGGCAGATTTTTTAAGAAATAAGATACTGTGTTAGCATGTCTGGGCTGTACCAAGCATGTTTACTTAGTGTTTATATTGTAGTTTTACAGGAAGGCTTGCCAGGCTGGGGCCCTGTGGGATAGATCATAAATAACCCCAAAGGGTTTGCAAGCTCAAGAATGTGCAGCAAAACAGACAAGCAAGCATTCAAGGGCTGGTGAAAATGTGTGCAAGGTAACAAAGACAGTTAGGGAGGCACAACTCTCATCCAGTCAGAAACAGTAAAAAAAGGCACCAGCAGTGCCTTCGTTACGAATGAACTGCACAGGGATTCACCTATGGTCACATCAGAACTTCACCAGATCTATGAGCACCAGGTGGCCAATGTGGAGGTTTTGATGGAGTTTAATGTGTCATCATGCCTGGGAACACCGTCGGTGAGCTGGAGCAGTCAACCTCCATTTACATAAATCCCCCATGTTGTGAAATTGCTCTTATGGTGCAGGTAGAAGAGAGTGGAAAGCTGCCAACACGTCTGTGTTCTGGGATTGGGGTTTTTATTAAGATCTTGAAGTTTATATATTTCATCTGGTTTCTGTTTTATTTTTTATTTAAACATTACATAATACTTCAGTAAGTATGCATAGTAAGATTCAACCACGCGCTGCTTTTTGCACAGCATAATCCATAGTTCCAAATTGCATGAAATGTCCTCCCAGGGCCATGGAAGTTGCTGTTTCCAGGACAGAGTCAAAATTAAGGTGAAAAAAACGGTGCTCTGCTGGTGATTCATAGCCCAAGCTCTGAGAGGGTTCTCCTACAAGTCTTTGTGGTATTGCTGTTTTCAAAGGCTGAACCGCAACAATTTTAACAAATTGTTCCACTCTGTGGAGAGGGTTGCTATGGAAATGAACGAGGCTAACATCTCTGAGAACCCTACTAAGAGCACTATGCGAGGGTGGGAATTTAAGAAAGTAAAGCATGTAGGGAATTAACATCTTGCTCCAAATCTGTTCACTGTTCTTGTGGGCTTCAGAATTTGGCCCACTGGATAGAGATTTTTTTGCAGTCCGTTCTGCAGAAACTTAGTGCAAATTGAATTAAACTAGATGAGAGCAAATGCTTTTGAAAGTGATCTCTGGGAGTAAGCTTGTATAGACATAAACATCTTCATTGAATTATTTTTTGTTAATAATGTCTAGCAGAAAAATGTGATTATAATGGAACTGAAAAGGTTATTGAAGCATAACACTTTACATGGTTTTTTGGGATAGTTACGGTTTGCTCAAAACCTGAAGCAACTATGGTGTTCAGAGCATTTGGATGGAAAAATATTGCTATGGCAACAAATTACTTTTATATTCACATAAAGCAAAAATAGATCTCTCTCTCCCTTTGTGGGAAGCACATATTTTAAAGTGCATGAAAGATTAAAGGTGATAGGCGGAAACAGCTGCATGAATATATTTTCATTTTTCTTCTTTTGGTTTATGCATATTTCTGTATAAATATGAAATGCAGAAATAGTTTGCAGCTAGAAGCATTTTGCAGTGAAAAAGTAGAAACAGTTTAGAAAAGGGAACGAAAGTATAATACAGTCAGAACTTCTAGTTGAAGTGTAGCAGCATCAGACCTTAACTGATTAAACAAAATATTCTCAGTGCCGTTTAAAAAGGATGGAGAGAGTCCTCTCCCTCCTGCAAGTACCCAGGAAACAGAAATCACTTTGTGTCCATAACTTAAGACAAGAGACAGTGGTTTTTATTTTTCTTTAGTCAGGCACCTTGTCAAGCTCAAGTAATAGACCTGGTGGCAAGATTACTGATTACTTGATTTTAGCTCTGTAGCTGTGTTTGGGGTTTTTTATTTAGGAGGCCTTCAGCTTTTACTTTGGTGTGGTGAAGAGCTTATGTGCATCTATATGCCATGGTGTGCACCATCTGCAGAGGAACTATATGTCTGCATTGATATGTCAGGTCTATCCTGAGGTTCCCTCTCAATTATTCTGAAACACGTGAGCTGTCTTGCACCATCTGTATCTCTCTTCATAATGTGCAGCAGAGCTGCCCACATTTTGTGCTTCTTAGCTGCAAAATAGGGGCCTCCTTGTAAGTGGTATGTGAATTTTTTGGCTCATTTTCCAGCTGGTCTCTTCATGTGGAAGGCAGAGAGAGGCACTGAAGGTCAGAAGTGAGGAATATGAGGGAGATTGTGGTTCAGCTACTGACTGACCTCTCATTCTCAAATCTTCAGCCTAAGCAGAACAAACTGAAGGATGAGACAGTCAAGGGGTAAATCAGGATGATTTGGAAGCACAGTAGTTCCAAACTGAATATTTTAGGACAAATATAGATGTTTATGGTATAGATAGACTTGCAGGCCTAGATTTGAGGGTCGCTTTAAATATGACCCAAAGTAGCAAACAATTCAAAGGGCCTCACATCCCTTCTGTTAATGTCCAGTGCAAATGAGTGCCTGTAAAGGATTTCAAGTGACCACTACACTGAAGTTCATATTGGCCCTGCTATGAAAGTTTCAGAGATGACATTTTAGGGTGAGGAAGGGAAGGCTCAAGATGTAGAAAAGGAAATGGAAGAATCAGTCGGTTATTCTGAATCTCTGCAGCACCTCATAAGCTGTTTCTGTAGTGCTTAATAAGAGGGTTCTACAGAACCATTTGAGGCCAACTGGCGCACATCCACATTCCTTGTTCTTTATCTAGTACACTGACTTCTCAAGTGACGCTTTTGAGGCCGAAAGACGTAATTGGTAATATGCGAGTCTCCCTTTTCAGCTTGGATTGCCTGAAATAATGTGATACCTGTGTTGCATCTTTCTGCAGTCCTGTGTGCATGATATGAAACAAGCTGCATGGCATACCCCGAGATATGTCAGGACAGTTTGAGGAGCTGAAACTGGGATTGTTGTAAGCCACTCCTGGTACAGTTACACCTCTACTGCCTGCTGCAGACAGTCCCTGGAGTGAGCTCTCCCCTAAGCTGTTCCAGTACATCTTTGAGAGCTCCTGAGTCACCCAGAACAAGCTCTAGGAGTCAAGTAACAAAAGTGAGAAGAGATGCAGTCTTTAGCTTGGTCTCTGGCTCACTTCTGAGCTGTGCTGGCACAATTTTGAGTATGCTTGCAATCATACACAAATCCTGGCTGTTCACCAGGAGTAGGCACGGACAAGGAACTGTCTCAGTGGAAATATGGGTCCAGCCATCCAGTATAGATGGGTAAGAGGGTTTTGCATGGCTGCTCTGTCACTGTTGGCTATCATGTGTTGCCTATCTGTTGGCTTCAGTGCCAGCATGGGCTCAAGCACATTTGCTTTACTGCTCTTGGCTGCAGAAGTAATGCATCTAGATGTGGTGTCACAGTACTATGGTTAGAATAGCCCAAATAGAGAGTTGTATACTATTTAAAAAAAAAAAAAAATCTCTGTGGCTAGTTTATCATGGGTTTGGAGAGAAAATGAGTTTGAATGGGTTCTAAATTGACACCGAGTCTGGACAGAATTTCAGTAGTTATGTTTTCTGGCAACACTGTCAGAAAATATGTGTTGGACTCCATCCACAGTTGCCTTGCTTTGAGTACATGAACTACATATTTTAAAATTTGGGTGTACCCATACAATCCAAAATTATGCCTGTGAATACTGTGTTGACATACCCTCAATTACACTGCTGCAAGCTTCTCTGCACCAAAGGAGCAGAAGTGGGCTAGACATATTTTTATACGTGCAACCCAGAAAGAGATGGGAGAGACATCATGTTATCCTTCCTTAGTATGGTCATCAGAACTGTAAAACTCTCGGCTTCTGCATATTACCTCTATTTTATTTTTGTGTGTGTATGTTTGTGCAGCTGAATTTCTGATCTCTGTACCCTGGGTTTTTTTATGGTCATAGATGCCAAATGCAAATTTGGTTATCACTCTTGAATAAATGGCAGAGGTCTTGCATACTTCACTAAGTCTCATAGCCTTTTTCTGATGAGGAATTGCATACATTTATTCTCAAATTTTGTGTCTCTTTTCTTCCTAAGAAGAAAGATGGCAGAAATCATGCAGTGGGACAGGGAGTGCACACATAAAACTTAAAACATGTCTGAAGTAATTCATCCTGTTTTGCAAGGAGAAGTGGGTCAGAATGTGGTATGAATCTATCCTAATCTACTCTTAGTTGTTTATTCACTTGTTCCCGTCCTCTTATTCTCTCACCATCCTTACTGTGTAGTTTTCTGGAGTTATTAATCTTCTGCTTGGCATTGAGCTTTACTTAAGAATGAATAGAGTTGGATGTGGCTGTTTTACCTCTTCTGTCCATACGCACTCCAAATGAAGATGAGACTACAGCATTTTAGTAAACTGGAGCATGGTTGCACAGTGACTTTCTCACTGCTGGGATCTCTGCCAATGAGAAGTCAAAGACGGGAAGTATTCAAAGGTGGTGATTTTTCCTATTATGTCAATGAAAGTCCAGTGACTGATTATTGCAGACCTTGCCATATATTACCTCTAACATAACATTAATAATACACCTGTGTGTGATAAGTCCTCCTCTTCAGTAGGCATAAATCAGTATGGTGGAAAACAAGGAAATTCTGGAAAAATACTGTCTTCCACAGTAATTTTTTCCTCTATTGTTGGTGTAATCTAACAGAACTGCTGCACAAGTGGTTTTTGTTGAGTTTTTTTTAAGCAAGTTCTAGCAGAACAATGAACAAAGGGGTTTGGGGATTTATACATTCCGTTATAAATACAGTGGCATTTCCATGACCCTGTTTAGAAGAGTAAAGCTTCTATTTGTCTCCTGCTGATTCTGTCAACATCCACACAGTAAGTTCAGTAGAAATCCCTCAGGTATTCAAGTGTCAGACCACAAAGTCATTTCTGCCTTTTAAAGAAAATACTGTGTTTCAAGGAACTGGGACTTTTGGGAATATGCCTCTGAAGTGGAGATGTGATGCAGGAATGCAGATGTAAAGAACTGAAGGGCTGGGCACAGAACTGAAAAACAAGCAAAACAGTGAGACAAAATATATACTTATATAACTTCTGAGTTTAGTTACCTTGGTGAAAATGTATAGCAGCTCCAAAATACCTACAGAATTTCCTGGAATAGCTCAGATTAAAATACATGCCCGCCTGAAGATCAAATGAACAAAGACAGAAGAGTTGGGGAGGAAAAATATATGGGGTCATGAATTTTTCCTTCCCAGTTTCACAAATATTAATCCTTTGGATCAATTCAGACCCACTTACACAAAGTCAATTATTACAGAATTCAATTAGTTATTTCATTTCCTGGTTTCCAAAGGATACATGGCTCATGAAACTGTGTTGCATTGTCTTCTTTTCCCAGTAATTTCTTCAAGTGCTGTCTGATTTTAACCAAAGGGGCAGACAGGTACCAGGTTCCCAGGTACCATGTTCCAACATGCATGTGGAACTCTGTGAGGTTAGAAGAAAGAAACCCAGACCCACCACAAGACCAGCAGTTATAACTGAGCCTTTTATTGTTTGGCACCATCATGTGTTTTCTGCCCACCATGGCCTGGATATAGGTGTGGGACAAGTAGACCACTGAACTTATGTGGTTCATATGAAATAGAAAATGGAAAGCTGCTTTCTAACCACACAGATAATAGCTGAAGCACAAAAGGGGAACATAAGGTAAGGGTGGCACAGTACCAGTGCCTGTGGTACAGCTCAGGCACAGCTTACTGCCTGCTGAAGTGACCTTGGGGCTTTATGGGCATAATGGCACAGAGTAATGGCAGAAAGAGTCTGAAGAATGGAAATAATTCCTACTTACACCATAGACCCAAATTTTGTTCTGCTGTCTAGAATTGGTGCTCATTTGAAGGAACAGCAGAGCAGAAGGCCAGGATGGAGTAAGCTGCATTTTCTTTCTGCTAGGATCTAGAAGTTTTTCGGTATTTCACAGCCTGAAAACAGCTGAAACCTGCTCTGTGAACCTAAAAGGAATTTTTCTCAGCCTGGGATTGACAAAACACAGCACATTGCATGCACAATCCTTCCCTACTTTGGTAGATAACAGTTTGCCCTGTAAGTGCTTTTGGTGTTGTTAAAGTACTGACCAAAATTATCTGTGACAAGAGGGATTATTTCTTAAATTAGAATTTGGATTTGGTTGTGTGGGATAAATTCTTGTCATTGCATAATGAGAACAGTACTCATACTGATTCTGCATATTTTTTTTTTTCATACTACCTGTACAACTCAAAATAGCAACTCTAACACTCTTGGGTTTTGATTCTTGTAATTGAGAAGACAGGAAGCTTTTCTCCCTCTTTCAAAATACTTTTTTTAATATTTTTTCCTACCCTCATCCTATTGAAAAGGTGTATATAAACTGAATTTTTTTCTCCAATTGGCTTAACTTTTGGAAGCCAATATTAATTGCAATTTCACACCCTTCAGTGATTCTTTTTGTGTCTTTGCAAAAAAGGGACACACGATTTTAAAGCTTCCTGTGAAAAAGCCTGTGATAGGATATCATCTGGAGATGAAAGCATTCAAAGTCCAGATTTCAAATCCCATTGCAGCAGAATATTTTTCAGACCTTGCTTGTTGCCGGCGTTGAAATGCATGAAATTTCCTGCAAGGGAGAGTTTTGGAATGTGAGGTTGCAGCAGTAATGAAGGAAATTTTTATGGTGGTTGAGCTGATAGTGGGAGTGAGAGAACTCTGCATTGTAAAGTCAACACAATGCCAGCATTAGTACTCAGATGAAATTTAGGCTTCAGTGAAGAGGCTGTCAAGCACTCCGTTTGTTGAGATAAAACCTCACTATGTTCATGCATGCTGTGAGTGGTTCTGCAGCATTTCAGAGGTAAAGTACCAGTACTTTCTGGAGCATCAGTGCTGTTCGTCCTTGCTATGGGGTGACCTCTTCTCTAGCAGGATAGTTTTAAGTTGTTGGTCCCTGTCTACACAGAGTCCTGCCTGTGTAGTCCAAAGATAACAGAGCACTGTTTAACTGATTTTGGGTGAATGGTATGATTTTTTTCTTTAAATCCTTTTTTAAAAAGACGTAGCAGAACACCGCACAAAATCGGAGGCTAAAATGAATTTTACTTGGCCTGCTAGCATTAGCAGTTATTGTTGTATGGTTACAGCAGCACTTTTGGGGTGCTTAGGATGCTGGGCCATAGACTGGTTCCCTGTTGTGCAAAGCAGTGGTAAGCTACGAGTAAAAGAGCTTACAATTCATCTCTGTAGTCTTTTCCACACAAACGTGAATGGCCATGCTCCAGGAACTGGATTTTTCCTTGGCACAGTGCTGTGCCCAAAGAAGGAAAACTGTACTAGCTCAGCTAATTCAGTTATTCAATTTCCAGTACAATTGGATTACCCTTGTGTAACTGCATCAGAACAAATATTTTATAACTCACATCAGCAGAGAGCAGTGTGCTCATGCCTACCATGAAGGTGGCCTGGGTGGTGATTCAAAAAACAGCACAGGGTTTCTGGCAGGCAGGGTAGCAAAGGAAATGGGGAGAATATTCTGGGTCAGCAGCAGTCTCAGACAGCGGCCTAAACACTGCCTAGTATTTTGTGGTGTCAGGATGGATTCTGTACTTATTTCCCGGCTTCATTTGGCATATTGCATGTCATGGAGACAGGGATAAGGCTGGGAAGTCACATCATACTCTCTGCAGTCCCCTGCTGCCTCCTTTTGAGTCAGCATCTTTGTACATCAGCCTCCTCAAGCAGATGGGCCCCAGGCAAGCTTTAAAGGGAGCAGGGTGTAAAAAAAGATGGGCTTACATCTGCACAGAAAGAATTCTTTCATAGCAATGGCCATGTTCTACGGTAGGAAGATGGGAAATTTCTGCCAAAAAAAAATAGAAAAAAAGCTTGTTTGCTGTGATTTGAACCAAGTATGTGAGTTGAAGCCCAGGGAGTTCTCATTTTGCTTTTGCTGTATGGAGGGATTCTACTAAGCTTAGAAAGGTAGTGAAAAATAGCCTCTGATCAACAGGTATGTTCATTGTGATGTGTGCTCTCAGGTCCTCCTGCATATCATTCACCTGGAATTCACAGCACCTGCTTTGTTTCTGGGAGAAGCACAGTTCACAAAAACTTTGCCAAGTGGTAGGGGGTGGTAAAATGAAAACTAGAATACATCCAGCTGTGAAAGACTGTGTTTCTCTAGTGTGTTAGTGTTCTTTGAAAGTACTTTCAATTTAGTGTAGAAAGAAGAACAAATGGACATAGTTCTACGCTTCTGAAAAGGTTTGATAAAAGTTTTTTAGAGGAGTTTGAGTAAACTTAGAAAGCACAGAGTGATAGATGAAGTATTGTCATACACTAAAAACAGACTAGCCCATAGAAAAAAACGTGTGCAGTAATAAACTGTGCACCCTGGGCTGCAGAACAGCTCATGGTATGTTGTCCTGTGAGCTAAAATAATGCTAAATGTATTCATATGTCAAATAGCTAGTAGGCAAATATGCTAGTGACATTTATAGACTTAAATGTAACCTGTCAGATAAGTAATTGGATGACAAGGCAAACTAAGCATTTCCATTAAAATTTTAACCTATATTTTAAATAGTTGAGTGGTTTGGAGAATTGCCTCTCTAGTTCATATTTGTACATCAACCAGATCCTCAGGACACAAGAGTCAAGGGACTGGTGGGTATTTTGGCTGCTAAAACTGTGTCAGCATGTACCTGGTCTTCCTATAACTTGCCAAAACAGCTAGATTTCTCTGGTTGGTTTATTTTGCAAGGGTTTGGATCTGACCACATGCAGACAACCTGATTTAGCCCTCTCCAGAATCACACAAGTGATGGGAAGGAGCAAACTGCAGGAGCACAGGGCAGGAGATGGGAGTGGGGGAAGAACTAGTTATCTGGAAATTGGTTGGATTTCTTTCTTTATAAATGTTCTAAATTTAACAGCTGGGCAACAGCTTTCTCCTTATTGATGTGACAAGCCTATTGCCTGGCCAACATTGATTGATTTGGAGAACAATTATTTTGTCTTTGGCATCAATGAGATGTAACTGGGGCCCCAAATACTTCTGTGTAGGATTGGTGTCACAGCAGACTTAATAAAGCTGGCATTTATATTTCCAGGAAGAATAGAACAGCAAGATACAGAGGATGCTATACAGTAGAAAGTCACATAGAACAGGTAGAAACAAGAACAAAAAGTATGTCATAAAATAGAATAGAAGTAGCCCATTTTTTGTAGAAAGGTAGTGAATATTTTTTAAAACAGGAAAAACACCATGTAGGGTGGAAAAAAAAAAGAAAAGGGTAATATAAAATTAGTAACATTAATTTTAAACAAATAAAATGGGTTTTTTATTTTGAAAGCATACCTAATGCATACATACTAATATATATATCAGTAAGCATATTCTGTGACATTTAATGTATGGCTGCCTTTTGTAGTTGTTCACGGTTTTTTTCAAACTGGGGGGAAGGACATGGAGCAACCCCAAACTAATTTTAAGGAGGGTAATTATAGAGATTGTCAATTCCAGAAATTCAGGAGACCAGAGACATTCTTCCCCTCCCTCCTGTGGGGCTGTCATGGTATCACCTACAGGTTTCCTTGCAGGTTTTGGGCATGGGCTGCCATCAGAACCAGACCTCCAGGCAGGAGGCACCTTTGGCTTCTGCCAATGCAGCACTTGCTCTGTTTCTAGGATAGACCTGGGGACTGCAGAAATGTTTATGAGCCATTACTGACATAATATGATCTAAATTAATCTTATTTTATCTGTTCCAGTTAATGATGCTTTAAAATTTGGTTGTCAGTAGAGAATAACTACACTTCTAAGAATTCTCAATTTTCCAAATGCATAACTTATAGTTTGTAATTAAAAGAAAGGCACCTTTACTTTCTATGAAATAATTTTTTGGGTCTCCCAAGATATGAATTATACCAAAAGACAGAACATCTTATAATTAGCACCAATTTACATGCATACTAGTGCTCTGTGCTAGTGGAATCAAATCCATTCATCCGTGTATCTCAGAATCTTTACTGCTAAGAGATAATCGAGGTTTTTCTAAAATATAGCTAAAAGGGAGGGGTGAAAAAGGTGTCTTTGTTCTATCTTTTTCACTTATGGTCCTGTAAATTTGTCTGCCTCTATCGTGAGTTGGTTCTGCAGCTGCTTCATTCTGCATTGTCTGTGCCTCCTTATGCGACCCTGACCCTGCCAAGGTCATTCTTGCTGTGGAAGTTCACTTGTGCAGTAGGACACAAAAGCATAGGCATGTTGCATTTGCCCAAGCCATGAGCGTGGGACCAAGCCCTGGAAACCCTTCTGCAACAAGGCCAAGCTCCCTTCTCCCCAGAGTCCTTCAAAGAGAAATGAGAACCTTTAAAATGACTTACAGATCTGAAACATCTATATTCTATTACTACAAAAATATCTTTTTCAAGTCTTGCCATAGTTCACCAGGAGTTTCATCTCCTGAGTGGACTCTGAAAGTTTTATTGATTTATCAAGCTCTTATAGGTCATGATATCAAATGTATCCATCTTTTATAAATATTTTCAATTGTCCTGGTTTCATCTAAGAGCTACAGTAGGACACAATTCTTCTGAAGAGCATGAATGACTGTTCTAATATGGGACATATATTTCAGATTCTAGGCAGGTTTAATATCTGTCTAAGCAGCAAAGGTTTTTTCCTTCCCTTGGAAACTTGGATTGGTCATATCCTGCATGGAGCAGATGCTTTGACATTGAACTTCTCTGGTGATTTTGCCATTCAAGGAGCTATAGGCCACTTTATTCACCAGCTGGTCATTATTCTATTGTCTTCTCTTGTTCCAATGACAACAAAAATGTGGAGAAAAAGTTATGTCATATTTTCTTTTCCTATTTTTTCCTTTAATTTCAGAATATAATGCTACTGAATTTTTGGCAACCTATATCCTATATCATTCCTTCGGCCAAGGACATTGAGTAGGACAGATTGCACAAGCAGGAGAATTACTATTCTTTGTCATCAGTTATAGTTCTGTTGGGGACATAGAAATTTCCCTTTGGCTTCAGAACGACCCTCTTTATTTTGACTTTTAAAACTATATTTATTCCAAAATTAACTTCCTACAGCAGATTGTGTTTTTCTCATCTCTTTATATCATTTCATGTAAAGGGACTGGGGATTTGGCAGCAAGTTCACTCATGAGAAATAAATTGCTAATAACTCCTATTATTTTTTTCTCTTTCCTGGTGTGAAGCTTGTTTTGTTTAGAGATTTGTATATCAAAACTGTTTTAGAAAATTCATTTGACTTTAAAACTTAGTGTTCAGGATTCTCTAGTGCAAGGTGACTTGTAACTTTTTACCTTCATACATTAACAAATATATATTTTACAGATCACACCACTTTTATCTGTTTATGAGGGCTTCTTTGTGACCTTGTTTGTCTGTTTTTTAGGCTAAGTTGTGCCAACATCACTGAATTGAGTAGAAAGGAATAGCAACCACTTTCCAGGTTTTATTCCAATATAAAATTGGTTCATATTCTGCTAATGTTGCTGAGAGATTTTGGCTGTTCTCTGTAACAGGAGCATATTGTCCTGTACTAATGAGAAAACTCAGTATGTAGGCATTAAAGTGTCTTTGTGCATTAGTGGATACACAGACACACAATGTCCTCTGGTGGAGGAGTGTCATGCTATAATGTCCTGGTTCTGGACAGGAGAGGGTTAATTTTTGCAGTAGCTGGGAGGGACACAGCCAGGATCCAGAGGTTCTGTATCACCTTAAGTCATTTTCTGAGGACAGGGGACAGGGTTCCTTCCAGGCATGGTGGAGGGAGTGGTTGGGTATTGTTGGGGTTGAGCACTTGTGTGAACCATTCATTTCTTGTACCCTCTGTCATTTGTATTGTTGCTGTTACTGTTTGTTTTCTTATTTCATTGCTGTTTCCAGTAAATTGCTCTTATCTCAACACATGATCTTTACCCTTTGTGCCTCCAATTCCCCTTTCCAAGATGGCCCAGCAGGAGGGGGAGTGAGCGAGTGGCACACGCTTTGGAGCGTTTCAGCGGGAACACTAAATTGGGGAATACCATTTTTAAACCATGACAGCCTTTATCCACTGCCAGTGGTGGGTATCAGCCATCCAACCCTGTTTCTTCTTGCTTTTGGCTGAAGCTGCTTGGGACAGCATAGATAAAATTTTTCCAAAGACAGCAAGTGTCCATTGAAAGAGTGTTAGAAAAAAATTATGTAAAACAAAAGTAAAATATGAAACCAAATTCTGGTATTCGCTACCATAGAAAGTGAGGGGGTAACTAGGTAACGCTGGAACCACAAGAACAATGCAGCTGCTCCCGAAGTGAGTCCTTATGGAATGAATGACCGTGGATGGTTGAATTCGGCCAAACGGGACTACGTAGACTGAAGAGTTAACAGATGATGATATGGAACTTACCTGGAATGTTTTTTGGGGAAAAATAATACGATAAAGACATGGAGAACTCTTCAGGCAATAGCTGGAGAATCTGACTCTTTCTGGACTGCCTAGATAATAATGTCCTGAGTGTTTAATTTTTTCTTTTTACGTTTCTTTTCTTCTTTGCTTCTGTTTCGCAAGTTCGTTTACTCAGAGTTTGAATTAAAATGCAGGAGACTGAGAGTTCATCTTCAGACTTAGTTGTTTATTATATCTTATCTGTAATACAGCTGCACAGAGTGTACCTCCAAGTTAACAAGGTGGAAAATGGCCGTGAGTTCTAACTTCCAAGGATTTTTAAGGTCCAAATTAACCAATTATGAAATACCAAGTAATATGTTTTTACTTATAGTCCAATTACTAACTTTTCATGGCCCACAGTGCAAGTTTTTTGACCCAATAGCAGAACCCCTAGATTTATGAAGAAGAAGGAGAAAAGAAGAACAAAATCTACACCCAAAATCCTCCATATTGTGGCCTATATCCCCTAAACCTAATTTTCTACACCTCTACATATTCCACCCAGTGATATAACTTTTAATTACACAGCAACAACCTCAGTGTTATCACACAATTTAGGAAGGCTTTCCCAAGGTTTTAGGTCAAATACAGTGTGCTTCTGAGGATCACTGTTTCTCAGCACTGAAAGGCTGAAATTCTCAGAATCCAGGGTTCCAACACCTAGAGATTTTGGAAATCTGACGTACTACTGGCAGGCCGGGTGTTTAAGAAATGCAAATAGTGGATTTATTTCTTCCTATTGTGATGCAGAAAAAAGAGCTCTGACTTCCCACAGTTCCCTCTCCTCCGTTTTATCCTGCATTTCATTTGCCTTGATATCTCATTTCACTTCCACCACCCACCATTTCTCCACAACAGCAGCCAAGGCCAGGGCTCCTTTATTTTGCATGAGTTACAAATCTCTCACACATTGAGGCTTTCATGGACTGGAATTCAGTCAATTTCTTGGCTGAGAATTACAGGGCCCTCACCAGAAGAGAAGGGACACATTGAGTTAAGCCCAGGCTCCTACTGAAAAGAATCCCTTAAGCTCACTGAGCAGAACATGGTCTTTACCTTAGGCTTAGCCTCAATTGCATGCCAGAGGATAGGATTTTATGGGATATTCACAGTCCCAGGTCTGAGTCTTTGGTGACCTCACATTTATTTTTCACTGCTCTCACTATGTTTTTTTAGTACGTTGGCCAGATGAAATCACTCTGCAGATCCATCTTGCCCTGACTGATATGCAACAACACACAGAGGGGCGGATGCACAGGACATGTCAGTCGGTAATTGGTAGAGTTCCATCAGTTTAAGATTTGGCCTAGAGCATTTTGGCTAATATCTTTTACTATATCCATATCCTGGATATAACTACCGCTCACTGAACCATTTTAGAACATCTATAAACCTGAAGAGTATGGCAAGTGCACTGGTGGCTTAATTACAAATGCATTCAGTGCCAGGTTGTGAATCCAGTCATGCTGGTATAAAGCCAGGGTAATTCTGTTGATGTCATTGGAGGAGTTACTTTGGCACTAAATTATCGTGACACAGATCAAACCTTAGCTCACAAGTGGCTCCATACTGCTTTGAAATTTTTATGGATTCCCTTTTATCTTGCCTGTTCTCTCTGTATCATGTTTGTTTGGTTTGGTTTAAGATAATAATGCAGGATTTAGTCACAGCCCTTTTTTTTTTGGTCTTAAGGCAGTTGTAGAGGTATTTGTTTTGTTCTGGAATTAAAAGGAAATAGCAAACAAGCTGCCATTCTTTCTGTTATATGAGGTAGCAGACAAGAGCTCCTCTTCTTTGGATTTCTGAAGGGTTTTTAAAATTTTATCTTCTTTAGGATGAAAGTTGAGCATCGCTTTGTCTGTTTTCATCCCAGAAAGAAGAACCTGGGGCAGTGCAAACTACTCTTTGCAGACAGGTTAAATTCTGGAGGTCTGCGAGACTGGGGCCTTGCAACTGCTGCACTGTCAGAAGCAATTCTAGCCAGAGACATCGCAGCTTTGTAGTCAGCATAATTAAATCAACCATTTGGAATTGTTTGTAAGTAAGGAACAAAACAATAGGCATTGAAGCTTTATTATTGAAAACAGCTGCAGGAGAGGAAGTTCTGTAGCCATGGGCTGTTTAGCAAATCCTGCTCAGGATATTTTAGTTTAAATTCTCATGATCCTTTCTGTGAGGCAGGAAGCTATTTTGCACTGTCTCCTACATTTTTGGTCCTTATTCTTCCCTCAAATGTTAAATCTAGGGAAAAAAAAATTTAGCATTATCATAAGCTCCACTGCAATCCCACAGCTATCTCTGAGAAGAGAACAGGTTGTATATATTGCCCTTGTAAATTTGATGAACTGAGCGTTGTAAAACCAGCAAGGGGAGGCTGCAGCTGGAATTCATTGTGGTAACTCTCTCCAGCTTCAGTGGGATTTGGATGTACATATTTCAGTGGGCTGCAGTTGTTTATGATGAAATCCTTCCTGCTTAGCTGGAGCACTGTTACAGCAACCACTTCCACATTACTGCTCTGAGATGGGGAGAGCAAGGAGGAAGGGGGAGTGGGTCAGGAGATTCAACAGAACTGCACAGTTCGGTGTCAGTGGGGAAAACTGGATTCTCCTATTTAAATTTAGTGCTTTCGCCTTTCCATTGATTGTACAGAGTCTGTGGGTTCCTTCCATGTTAATACTGCATTGCTTGATACACTTCTCTAATGGGCACCTCCATTCTGCTTAAATTCAGTATTTGGCTGTCTGAGTGGAAAGAAAGCCAGAAGGAAATCTGAAGTGTCTCCATCTCCCTGGGATCCACACTGCAGACCCTCCTCCCAAGCAGACCTCAGGGCAATATGAAATGTCAGTACCCAACTTCGGCAGAGCAATTACAGCACTTCTCAGAGCACTTCATCAAAGAGATGATGGCTTCATTCAGCCTCTCTGCTCTACAGTGTCTAATAATAAGTTAGTAGGATATCCTGTGTGCAAACACCAGGCCTTTTGAAAATTCACCTAATAATAAACTGCTATTTAAAAGGTGAGGCACTGACCCCTAGCCCCTAGGCCAACACTGCTCTTTACCCCCTTCATTTTGGGCCTCCTCTTTGTAGCAGTAAGACTTAGAGAAAACCAGTTGGAGCATAGGGAATGAGCAAACAGCTACACAGTGTGGGTGCACCTGAGGTTTATGTCTGTCGTGCTAAAGGGAAGAGGTCGTGGGAGTAGCTCCTGACCCACAGATCAAGTGGCAGTCTGGTTCATGTCCATGCTGCTTTGGGCTAAGCTTGTCTTGGAGCAGGCTGGCCACACACACACTACGTTAGCCCACGGCTTTAGCTCTTTTCTGATTCTCGGGTGATGCTTCCGTGACCACACGCTGTGATGATACTTCCATGTGTTCTTTCAGTTCAGAGGGGGATCTTATTAGTGTATATAAACACAAGACACCTACTTGACCACAAGAAACATCTTTTTACTGTAAGACTGATGAATACTTGAAGAGGTTGCCCAGAGATGTTGTGGAGTCTCCATCTTTAGAGATACTCAAAACCTGCGTGACCACAGTCCTGGGCTGCTGCACAGCTCTCTCCACACTGCATCCACTCACACATGTATATCTTCTTCAGAATTTCTGTAGAATCCAAATTTTAGCACCACTTTTTTTTTTTTTTTTCACAGAGGCCTTAGTTTGTTGGACAGCTGCTTTTTTATCCCTGCCTTTATACAGATTACCCACCTCTTCCTGAACTTTGTCTGTGGATGTTTTTGCTGTATTTATGCATGCAATTTTCTTTTCTCTCACTGTTTCACCTGCTGCCTCATAGTCATCCTGTCTTTTTGGGGTTTTGGCTGCCTTTTTGGAGGTGTGTTTTTCGGCATGCAGTGTGCAAGCACACGCAGTAGTGCAGAAGATGCAGGGGTAGGGAGAGATGCTCCTGGAAATTCAGAATGGCTCCTCTAAGATGGGCAGCTGTACCAGTTCTAAATGGATGTGATATTTTAATGATAGTCTAAACTAATGTGAAACCAGGTTATTGGCTTTTGTTTCAGGACCTGATGGTACCTCCACAGTTGTTTCGATGTTTCTTTTTCTCTTTTTTTTTTAGGCTCTGCAATTAAAAGAAGGTAGGAATGGAGATGGGGAAAGGAGAAGCTTGTTAAATGATCATAAATCAAAAGTTAAGAAATTAACTATTACAGTGCCAAAACTACAGCTGTCAGTAACAAAATTAAGTACACCATTCCATTTGGCTAAAACCGTGCAACTTCATCCAGTTTATTATAAGATGCCTTGTTTACAATACTGAATTTTTAATGAAAATTAATTTATTTCTATTTCATCTTTTCTGCTCTTTTGTCCTCAGAAGGGAATACGATACAAGGAACTCCCATTTTCCCTCATGGCAAATACCCCACAGGCTACGCAGGGGAGTTGCAAGGCGGGAGCTTCCCCCCAGCTCAATTGGCAGGACTCAACATAATCATTTAAGCACGAGTCAGATTGGTTTTCTCTCCACTTACGTAAATCCATAATGCTTAAATCCACAGTCCTTCACTGTTGAATTACTGCCAGTGGTTTCCAATACAAGCTCTTTATTAAATAAACAGGGATCAGATGACATGTGTTTGAGTGCAGACGACCAGTGCTACTATAGATTGCTTCTATCTGAAAAACACGGATTTGTAAGGGGATGCCGGATGCATGCAGGAAAGGATTACCAGGCACAGATGGCAATGCTCATTTATAGCTGGAGAGCAAGGATCTAATAGTATTAAGAAGGGAAGGGTCTGATTCTGTACATGAAGAAAGTGAAACCTGCCACAGGGAGATGTGGAAAAGTCACCAACACGAGCAACTGGCAGTATTTTCCTGCCTAGCTCATTGTAAACTACATTAGTGAAGATGCTTGAGCTATTCTCATGGGATCTAGCATTTTAATCCAGCTTTTGCACTGTCTCAAGCCCACGATGGGGAGAAGGAGGAATTAAAGAGTATAATGCTGTGTAAGTAGGGAATCTCACAAATCTACCTGCACTGCCCACACTCCACCATAACCTTGTGCACCAGGGTCTACATGAAGGACAATGTGTTTCACAGGGATTTCTAAGAGCGAGACAGGCTGCCAGTCCCACTCTTCTGCAACATCATCTCCTTTACTCCAAAGCAAGAAGTGAAAATATGGAGATGGGACATTTAGTGATGTTTTGGCAAAACTTTCCCATGGGATATGTATCCATGTTGGATTCCATATAAAATAGACTCATAGAATTATTTGGGTTAGAAAAGACTTCCAAGATTATCAAGTCCAACTGCTAACCTAATACCACCAAGGAATATAAAACCCATTAAAACCTAAGCAAGTCTATTTATACCCTCATCAGACTCTTCTATAAAATCCATATTTATTTGAGATCCTTACTGTAACTGTAGGGTCTGTCAGGACGGAAAAGAACAGAGTAAGAAATTTCCATGTCTGTTAGCCCAAACTGGAAAGTGTGGGCATTTGGGTAGTGCAAAACCATGTGTTTTCAAGCCCATAATTAGCCACTTTGAGCAGACTATCAGAATTCCAGATTTGCAACATGTAAGCAATTTATTCTGACTTGCTTATATGAAGACTGCGTGACTGATGCTCTGCTACAGAAAAATACCTGGTGTCTGGTTAATTCCAGTGTAAGTGTTACAGCTGCATGTTCATGTTGTTTCGCCTCGTTTTTTGGCATGCTACTATGTTTGCACTCAGGAAGCCTGGTACTGGTTTGCATTCAGGATATTATCAGAGTTTTTTCAAAAAGAGGTGTTGAAATCACATTTTTCTCTGAAAATGCCATAGATAATCAAATTTTCTCTAGGAATTCTCATTGCAACAACCAGCTCACTGAGCTGTGGTCAATATGTGATTTTTTTACTATCTGGTTTTTGCCTTTAGTTTTTTTTTGTTTGTTTCTTTGTTATTATACAGAAAACTATAGATTGAAAATTATTTCACACGATGTCTCTGTTTCCAGCAGTCCCTGAACTGTGAAATGGTGTCATGTACTGTTTTGTTCTGCTGACTACTTGCATCTACATCTATAAAATAATTCAGATCTTCAGTGGCCAGAAGCTTATCCTACTATTTTCTTCCCCTTAAATAACCCTTTAAATAAAACATTGAAAATTAAAATGCAGTTCATTGGTTATTGACTTTTTTCTATAAACTGTTATCTTTCTGAACGTAATTCACTTCTTCGAGGTTGGAATTCTGAGTGTAAATATTCGCTTTATTAGTGGAAACTGTATGCATAAAACCTTAAGCAGAGTGCTAGAAATCTTTCCTCCTCTTTGTTCCCAGGTACAGTCCCTTCTTAGTACCTCAGGCTTGGTGGGGAAGATTCAGCCATAATGCAACTTACAGAAATATGGTGGTTTTTTTCAAGATCTCTGGAACAGGGAGAATCAAGGACTGAATTTACAAGAATTTCAGGTTAATACTTCCAATTTTATGCTTTCCATTTGTATAATCACGTCAGTTTTGTAATGGCATAAAGTAGCACTAAGACATTCAATCCAGTTTAATCCAATTACTGTTTCGATCTCTCAGGCATGCCGTATTCTTAGATAGGAGAAAACTACCAAGTGTGATGATTTTATGGATTCACATATACACTTGGCACCATAAGTAAGCTATACTTATATATAATATATAATATATAATATATAATATATAATATATATTATATTTGTCTTTGTTTTCTCACGTATCTGTTTTTAGACACTGTAGAGTTTGCAGAGTCAATCTTCTCTGGGGGAATTTTCTTCTGCCCCCTCTATAGTGATGCCACCTGAGCAGCATCAGCATTCTAAGGGATGCACAGATGCATCTCCAAGGGAAGTTTTATTACTTAAGCCCCCCCTTCCAGTGACAGCTCTGTGTCAGGAAGAGGGAGCTGTGACGGTGATGCAAGCTTGGTTTATTACCCATAGCTGTTGCCAACATGTGTTTATAAAAATTATCCTCAGATGTCAGATGAATTGGGCAAGACATGACTTTTGTGCCACAAATGCAGCCGAGGAGAGTAAACTGTAACTGGCACAGCAGCCAGAGAGCTTCTAGAGTGACACCTCCACTCCACCAGTACTTCTTCAAATACTGTGGAGTCCATTTTCTCTCCACATTAGGACTAAGAAAATGTGTCTGCTTTTGTTATTTTTCAGGCTCTGGATTTGCTTCTTTCCTCCTTTGCTCTGAGGTGGATGTTGTTCCTTTAATGTATTGTGTTCACTTAGAAACTTGCAAGGAGTTCCTAAGAAAATATGTGTTGTATTGCTTCACCTCCAAAGGGCTGGGATCAGCAAACTGTATCATTGCGGTCTGGGCTAGTGAGCAGGAAGACATCTGTCTGTCCATGAAGGCATCAAGAACATAGAGGGGAATCTTATGACTGGTAATGCCTGAGGTCAGGGTAGTGCAAACACCATGGAAACAAATCAGAAGTCCAAGAACCTAGCACTGATACTTATAGAATCATAGAATCTTTCAGATTGGAAAAGACCTCTAAGATCATCGAGTCCAACAATTAACCCAGCACTGCCAAGTCCACCACCAAACCATGTCCCTAAGTACTGCATCTACATGTCTTTTAAATACGTCTAGGGATGGTGACTCCCCCAGATTGCATCAGTTTTAACAATGTGTGTTAATATTTAGTTTAATATTCAGGTACCCAGCATCCCAAATTCCCCTAAATAGGTTTTGCCTTCCTTACAGAAGTATCGCTAAAATTAGTTTTTATGTCGTGACTGAAGTTCAAATTTTGAAAGTCACAAAGGGAATCAGTGTATAGCTCAGGTCTTCAAGTTCAGCACTTTCTCTAGTCTGAAGGTCCAAAGAGTTTTCCCATAGTATCCAACCCTGCTGCCAGATTGCACTTCAGAATCCAGGACTATGGATCAGGCTTCACACTCCAGCCTTCTATGATGATACCCAGATCACACCACTATCTCCCCTCTGGAGTTATTTTTGCCCTCATTTTCCTTTCAAAATACATTGGGCCTTTTCAGGTCAGTTTCTCTCCTTGCCCACTCCTGCAGTATTGGAAGCTGTATTGGGTATCAGCAATTAGTGACGCTGCCTTTCAAGGTTAATCACCTGAATTAAGTGAACATATCCTGTGTCAGGTTTTCCAAAAGTTGTGGCATTTTCTGAGTGAGCACTGGTTCAGTCTCACAGATCCCATCCTTCCCTTCTAATTCTTCTTTCTTGCTTCTCTTCTGCATGTAGCCACCTCCCTGACTGCACTTGCAGAGTGTGGGGGATTTGGAAAGGCATGTACCAAATGGTGGCTTCAGGAATATGGAAGAGATGCAGCTCTGCTGCCTCTCAGCCCTGTAAAAGGGTGAGGATAAAGCCAGTATGATGTGCTGCAGAAACTGGGAGGCTGTAGGAAGGTTTCACCATGTTGTACTAATATTAATAGGGCATCATGAGGAATCCACAAATAGCTGATTAAATGTCAAATTACGGTGCCGTGCCTGTGCATGGTGGTATCTGGAAAAAATGCACAAAAGCCAATTAATTGAAACACTAACCTGAAGTTTCTCTACCTGTCATTGGTTTTTTTATTCCATTTTCTTTTTCTCAGTTTTGGTCTTCTCTTTTTCATTTACATCCTTGTCTTTCATTTTCCATCTTTAATATTTATAAAATTCCCTTTTATGATTTCCTTCCCATCTAGTTCTTTCATTTCTCTTTTTTTATAGCCATTCTGTGCCCCATATTGCAATTCCCTTTCTGTTAATCAGTCCTTCCCCAGATTCTGACACCTCATGGGAACCATCCTTCAAGGGCTTTAAGGCTGATTTTTCCTCTCTTGTTCTCCTCTTATCTGCTTGGCAGGGGTAGAGGCTGATAGTCTGACTGGCAGAGTGTTCCTGTGGTGGCTGCAGCTGCTGGTGGAAGAACAAACTTGGTGAAGGTCTCTGAAGGGACCCTAACAAGGTCCAGATGAATATTTGCTGTGTTTCACACAAAGATTTGGTGCTTCACAGGCAAGCTATTTCAGTGCAGTCATAATGTGATGTCTGTGTGTAAGATGGGAATGCTGATGGTGCAGGGGGCACAGAGAGGGAGAAGGATTAAGCAGGTTTTCCAAATGTATCATCAGAAAAATACTCATTTAACTGAAGAGAGTAAAGCATCGTCATCTCTTTCATAGGTATTAGAAATAGTGTGGTCCTGGAGTTGCTGGTTTGGATTTTCTGCTATGATAGGGCAGCTGTTATGTCATTTGCTGGCAATAATTACTGTAAGATTTAAGCTAATCGTGTCTCTAAAGAAGCCCGGCTCAGCTTGGCAGCTCCAGTTTTGTCTCTCTGGCTGGCATCATGGAGGGCTCAGTGGTGCTGGGACACAACTCTGAATCAGCCCTCTTTCCCCTGTGTTCCTGCCAGCTTTTCCATGGCATATCCCATGTGCATGGGGCTCTAGAGGGGCCAGAGGGGCCTTGGCAGAACTGGCGAGAGTTTGGCAGGAGGCAGTGTGCTGCTCTGGACAGTCTGTGGTCCTGTGGCTGCCCCCACAGCTGCAAGTGCTCAGGGGCAGAGGGGAAGAATAGGGTTTTCTTTTAAATCAGGAATTACTCATTCCATCTGTGAGCTCTCTGATGACACATCCTTCTAGAAGACTGTCCCTGTCAAGAGCAAGCTTATTACCAATTCAGTCTATTCTCTCCTATTAGGTTGAACCACAAAGCTGCTGAGTTAAATTGACATCATTGGGTGTTACCCAAAGAGTGACGTTATTTAGAATTAGAAAGCCTATTCTTCTCCCTGGTGTGGTTTAATCCCAGGCAGCAAGTAAGTACCACACATCCAGTTCCTCACTCCTCTCCGTTAGCAGGACTGGGGGAAGAGAATTGGAAGGGTAAAAGCAAGAAAATTCATAGGTTGATAAAGGAATAGTTTAATGATTGAAATTTTAAAAATAATAATAAACAAAAAATTCATAATTTTAATTAATAAATAATCATTAACAGTAGTAGTATTGGTAGAGGAAGGATTAAAACCCAAGAAACAGAAGTGATGCACCACCTGATGGCTGATGCCAGCCCATCCCCAAGCAGCAATCAGCTCCCCACAGTTTACATACTGGACATGACATTCCACACTATGGAATATCCCTTTGGCCAGTTCGGTTCAGCTGTGCTGACCATGCTCCCTCCCAGCTTCTTGTGCACCTGCCCTCTAGCAGAGCATGGGAAACTGAAAAGTCTTTAAGGTAGAGTGAGCACTGCTCAGGAACAGCTAAAACATCACTGTGTTATCAACGTTACTGTCATACTAAATCCAAAGCACAGCAAGGTAGCAGCTACTAGGAAGAAAATTAACTCTACCAGCCAAAAACAGAACAGTCCCAAACAAGCTATTTTTAAATTCAAAGATAAATATAAGGCATTATGAACACAGCAGAAGCTACCATGCCACAGCCAGAGGATGAGCTCCTGTTCTGGATGCAGGAGCCAGAGTTTCCTCCACCAGCTGCCTGCGGTTCCCCCTGGGGAGCAATGCTGCAAGGAGTAAGGGCTCTCAGAAGCATTGGGCACAGCCTGCACAAGGTTCACATCCCACATGAACAGTCAGAGCCTTCACAGTGCTCAGGAGGTTAATAATAATTTATGAACTTCGAAGTTTTCAATGGCTTTTAAACTCTAATTTAATTCCACTTTCAATCAAGTTGTGTCAAATTTAGCCGAAGATTAGGTGACAGGCAGTCAGACTGAACTGCTGCTCTGTACCTCTTTGCTTTCCAGTCAGCCCTGGATGAATAGATCTGCTTTTTTTTCTTTAATTCACATAAAGGTAGGGGTGAGTGTGCTCAAAAAAAATATCTGCATTCCCCAAAGCCTTTGTTATGCAAGTAAGCAAACAACAGCAATGTAAAATAGCACTGTGTGACATTTGCAGCAGCAAATATCTGATTTTGTGTTGGGCAGAAAATGTCCTTTGTCCTGAAGCATAGCTTGATTTCCAGATTATTTTATGGCTTTCCCTGTGACTAGAGAAAGAATGTTGGGGATGACAGAGAAACTGGAAGTCTTTGAGGTTCAGACTGGCATGTATAAATCACGTTTGAACCTGAATCAATCCCCCAGAAATTATTTTCCCCCAGGCAAGATTGGTGGACATTCCTGTTTGCTTTTTGATTTTAATTTTGGGTTTTTTTCTTGCTTCTGTGGTGTGGGTCATAACTGGCTTCCTAAGATTATCAGAACATTTTTCATTTACTTATGTTAGTGCCTGTGCCCTCAAACATCTCTCTCCTCTCTTCCTCTGGTGCGCCACATTTGATATGGTTTTCAGCCTGTTGCACTAAAAGTATTGAATGGAGAGCAGTTGAGCATTTTGTGGTTTATATCTTGGTAAGTGTGGGAGATGGGCATCCACTGAAGGTCTCCAGGCAGATATGTCCATAGCAGGACTGCTGGTGGCTGCTGGGAATCAACCTGATGGCTCTTTCCCTCCAGCCTCTCCCAGGGAGGGTTATTTTCCTAAAATAACCTTATGGAAAATTTATTTTACTAGTGCTTTTCAGAGTTGGACTGTTAAATTTCAGAGAGCCCAGACCATTTACCCCGCTCTTGGAGCTACTTTTAAAACAAAAGACACAGTATTTTTCGTAGTTCTAGGTGAGAATCTTAGCTCTGAAACATCCCTTTCTCTCCCTTCACAGAGGAGATCCTACTTTACACACCGCTCATGATTGGTTTCTTGCATTTAAACACTTTTGTGCCTTAATTTGAAAGGGTGTCTTGCTATCTGATTTCTCTTCCTAGGTGCTTTGATATGCACCTTCTTTCTTTTCCTGGTAGTTAAGTATCAAGGTAAGAGCAATTCCCAGGCTGTCCTTAGCTGCCTAAGACAGCTATCCTGAGTGCATGCTAGTGTTAAACAGCTCTGTGCTCTTCAGTCCTGTGATCTTACATCAATTCACTGGTTATTATTTCCCCTTGTCAAATGAAGCAATAGCAAAGCTTTGAAATGATGTTGCAGCTTTTCCAAAGAGCAATTTCCTTTTCCTTCTCTAGCCTCCTTCTGCCTTTCCCTGTATATTTGATAGTACATCAGCTTCCTCTTGAAACGATCCCCAGTAGAGCACTTCAGCTATTTCAACCAGGATCTTTCTGAAGGCAGTTTTTAAAAACTGGCTTCTACAGAAGAGCTGGGTTATAATGAAGAACAATAAAAAAAAAATCCTTCTGCCTCAGAGAGGCAGTTTTGTACTCACTAATGCATGTCGTGAACTCTGTGCCTGGAATATCCTCACTGGAGTCAGTCGGCGGTATTGTTTGCACACACAGAGTTAAGCACCTCTGTAAATGCTTGCAAGGTGATGGCTTTAAACCTCACTAGAAGCTAAAAATATATGCATTGCTCTGCGGGAGAGACTAAACCAGGGCAACTCATCAACACTGTCTTTTTTTTATTATTATCTGTGTTTCTAGAGTGGCAGTTATTTAGGAACACATATAATGAAGAGAACAGAGATGAACTTCCTCATCCCACTCCAATACTTGTTATCACTTTGATCTAGGCAATTTCCCAGTGATGCTGACTGAATATTTGATATGACAGAAGACACCAAGGGCTACAAGATTTAATCCTAGCACAGCTTTTCAAATAAATAAATGACGTAACCAAACCTCCTCCAGAGTTCGCTTCTTGCTGTTGCTGCAAGATTGAGTTTGGGTTTAGTTTGAGCCAGTGTTTCTCTGAGATGTAATTGCCTAGAAAAATGCAGAACAGTAGTCTTTTGAGTTGATAGGATTTAAAATGTGCATGGGTTTGAAAACAAGGACCAGATAAGGATTGTATTAGGAGTCAGATTTATGGCCAGCCTACAGTGCAGAGATTTTGGGTGAGTCTGTCATCAATACCTTTGCCTCAGAGAAGTTATTCTGCATAGAGTTGTTAGAATAATGCAAGTGGAGGGGGGAAGTCTGTCTTGGTGGCCCAATCTTTGATAAGTTAGTGAAATCCTGTCATGGCCAGTATATGTTCAATGAAGATCACAATTTTTACAGCTTAGTTAGTCTGTACAAAACCTAACATTGAACTGAAAATGGCTTAGGATGTGATCAGCTATGCTCAATATCACTGTGTCTTCCTGGGGGCATTGTTAATACCTGTGCACCATACCAACCCAGAACAGCTGAAAAAAAATGGATGCTTGCAAAGCTGGAAAGATTTTTGTTCCCAGTAACACACCATGTCAATGAATTGTGCAGTGGGAAGTCTGTAGGTATGGATCTTCCTGGGTGCTGAATGAAGCAGAGGACAAAAGACACATCTTGTAGCTTTTGTTTCAGACTCTGACATTCTTTTGGTATTAATCATCATTTTCAGCTGCCATTTCTAAAGATGCGTCTGTAAACGATGGACTTGTTAGAAAATCTCTTTTTCAAGGGTGGACTTAAAAACTTTGGAAGACTTTATCAAGAAAAAGTGAAGAGCTTTTAAGTACAATATAAGCAAGTTAAACATTGTGTTAAAGGTCATAAAATTCCTTTCAGATTTATATGAGAAAACAATACACTATATAAAAACATAGAACAGATGACCTTTCTTCGTTTAAAAGCCTCAGAAATTTTTCTTTAATGGCAACATGGTATTTGGAAATACTATCTCCTAAATAAACAATGTCATACTGCTTAACTTAAGGAAATGTACTTTGGTAACAAGAGTTTGTTGTGGTAACAAGTGCATGTTTTTCTCCCTTCCTTTTCTCTAGGAAACTTTTTGGGTGTCATTCAAACTTTACCATATACTTTCCCCAGTTTATCACAGTCTCAATGTTGGGAAGCATATTCATACCAGATCTTGGCAGATTTGTTTTTCTGCATTGTAAACAATGTTTACAATACAGACAAATAAAACACACACAAAGAACTGGCACATGGGATTTTTACCAATGTCACAGACTTTCAACTTCTTGATTGCTGAAATTTAAAATCAGGCTGCTGCCAATCTGCTGTGGTGTCCAAGGACAGAGATGATTTTCAGATGAAACACAATTGCTAAGAGTGGTGCCATGGCACGAGACAGGGATCCACCTGCAGGGCTCTCCTCTGCCCTCCATCCCTGGGAAGCAGCCTCTGGTGTTGGATCAGAGGGAATCCTTTTAGTAGCTCTTGCTCAGTTTATACAAGAGCCTATCCCTTCAAAAGTCAAACACAGAAAAAGTCCTGACGTTCTTTTTCCAGCGAGAGCTCCCAGGTAGTCCTCTTTCTATGCTTTCTCCTTGGAAAATAGTCTAATATTAGCCAAGTGTTGGCACTGTTTCACAGCACCTCTTCTCAGCTGGTGCTGAAGTAAGACATGAGAAGGACTGAGAGAGCTCCAGCTTTTCTCTGGATAACCTTCCTTCCTTCTTGGGAGATGGCATCAGCAGTTAACATTAGACAAGCAGTTCAGAGCAGACTTCTATTTGCAGCTCAGCAGTGATTCATCTCCCATTCAAATGGAATAACAGGTTGATGGGGCTGGAAGGGAAACACATAGGGTTTCAGAACAGGTGCTATGGGATGGCTATAACCTAAATACAGGATTTAAATATTTGAAAGGCTCCAAAATAACTATTTTTCTATAAAGACTTTGAGATAAAATCTGGGCTCTGACCAAGGTTAATATTGATGTAAGCATAGCCATAAACAGGATGCAGACTGAAATCTGCACAAGGTACAGGGTATTACGCTAGTCTGATGCATTTACCTCCCTGATTTTAAGATGAACTATGAATTTTATGATGGAAGTGAGAAGGCAAGCTTTTTAAATTAATAATCTATTTTAAAATGCACTTTGTGTTAAGATCCAGATAATTCTGCAAAGAAATTATGAAAAATTTAGATAAGATCCACTTTACTGCTGACATTAAAATTGTTCTTATCTAAAGATGTCTGCCTTTATTTCAACACAAGTATTTCAAGTTGGGAAGATGTCAATTTCCATGTGGCAGGCTCCATTATGAAAAGGAAAATACATGGAGATATCAGATAAAGAAACTCCCCTGTTGTCATGGTGACAATAATTAGCAGCAGTTAGAAGAGCAAACAATGGATTTAATGGTTTGGTCTAATAGTGACTTAATTACTTAGCAGTCTATTTTGTCTATCAGCATTTCAGTACACAGGAATAATTCAGTGCTGTGCTCCCACTACATGATGCCTTCACTTAGCATTTTGAGTCTATTACAAGCAGAATTGCAGTAGCATCATTACCATAAATATTTTTGATTTCATACATGCTGGGCAGGCCAAGGTAAATGGCGTTCTGTAGCGATCTCACTTGAGCACCTCCCGTCACACAGCAGAGAGCCTGCTAGACAGGAGAGAGCAGACTGTGCTCATTGTACTGTGAGGGTGAAAAACAACCTGGATTCCACTGCAACTGTATCTCCTTTAAAACGAGTGGAGAATTTCAACCTAGGCCAGTCAAGGGTATATATCATGGCACGTGTCAGGAATACATTTTCTTTTGTACAGACACCGAATACCCTTCCTTTCTCCTCCTCGTTATTCCTTCAGGCTGTGGGAATGGCAAATAACTTCACATCAGCTCTCAAGTCGATAAACTGGGTTGCAACTGCTGTTTCCCATCGGTGGAATCAGCTCAAACCAGAGGCTATGAAGCAGTGCTCTGCCACAGCTCACGTCTGCCTTGTGGGAGTGAGTGCTTCAACATTGTCCTGTCCATTGTTGGTGAGATCTACATGCTGACAGTGGCTATAGGGCAGACTTACAAAGAGCCTGGCATTGCTGTCTCTTCTAAGTTTGGGATTTTTTTCAGTGACCAACTGAAAATATTCTGGGTTGTGTAGACCAGGTAAATCTGTATTCGCACAAGAAATGTGTATTATTGCAAACATAGTGAAAAATTACAAAATGGGTAAGTCACATAAATGTGAGGGGTTTTCTAGTCCAAGCAAGACTTATTTATGCCTTATCACACGGTAGAAATTTGAAATGTTGTCTCTGTCAGGGAGAAGATATAACAAAGCTTGCTTAGGAACACTGAACGTATTCAAGGCTCAATATTATATCCTTCTGCACCTTCCCAAACACAGGATTTACTTCCATATTCCATGGTTTGTCAGCCAGCACAATAATTTTTGTGTTTATGAAGACGGATGACCATGACACTGATACAGCTGGAAAGTAACCCAGCAAAAAGAAAGGTTGTTTTTTGCCAAATCAGTTACCTGTTCCTTCTCTGCAGAGAGACCTATTTCAGCAGAGTAGATAAAGACTAATGTAGAGAAAGAACAAGGAGCTGATGAAAAATCAAGCAGATGTGCTCATTTCAGTGGCACTGCCACATCAAAATTTCATTGAGTAACCTCAGATTTCATTTCCTGTCAGAATTTTCCTTTTTGTTTAGTTGCCCTTTTCTTCCTAATTTGACAATGGAGGACTTTGGCCACATTTGAAGCAAACACTGAATGGTAGCTTTAGCCTCTGCTTTTTTCTCTTTTACATTTTGAGAGTTCTTTTGTTTTGGGAGTCCTGGAATTACTCAACCACCTTTTAAAAGTTTGGTATTAAGCCTATATTGATTAAAAGTTGGACAGTGCTGTAAATAAAACAAATGACAGTGTTCAGCAAACTTGATTTTCCTTTTCTCAACCAAAGGAATGTAAAGGTCTCTAAGCTTTGTTAAATCAAAGTGAAATGTTAATGTCTCACATCTCTTGAAGTTAGTGAGTATCTTGGCACATCCTATTGTCCATGTCTCAGGTGATCGTCCTTTAAGCCTTGAAGGACTTTACTTTTCAAGTCCAAATCCATCTGGAAATCTGAGTTTGCCTTATTGTCAGTTATGTCATTGTATGAGGCTGGGAACCAGGCTCAGCTACACCACCTGGAAATTCTTCAGTCATGATTTAAGAAACATGACCCACAGCTAATAATCCTTATTACTGGTTTTTCACATTCTTTGCCCAGATGGATCATCCCGTGCCCAAAGCTGATTTGACATTTTCTGGAAATCCAGGGTAAGTGAAGGACAAACCAGATTTGTTGATAAGGATATGCAGCAGTGTTCAGAAGGTGTAACGTCTGTGCCCCAGGAGTACTTGTGAACAGTCTAAAGGAAAGCAGGGGATCTGGCCTAACCTGATGATTTTAACTTGTGCTTTTCACCTACTGCATATACATATATAATAAAGTATTTTTTGCCAGCTCCATGAATGGAGTAACCTCACAAGAAGCAAACAGACATGATACATCAGCAGAAGTTTAAAATGTGCTGCTTTCAAATGCTGAACTTTCTGTTCAAGGAGACACATTTGCACTGTGAGTATATGTAATCCATTCCATGTTTTCACTGCCTTAAGAGAGAAATCATACTCACTTTCCCATTGTATTCATTTTATTTGAGATTTAACATCAACAAACAACAGAAGTCATCCCCTCTGCCATATACTGATAGATTTTTTATTGTTAACATGATGAAGCCATTGCTGAATTATTGAAATTGGTAGGATTTTTGCCACTTGCAGTAATGGAAAGAGAACTGCCACTCTTTTTGTCCCTTTGACTAAGGAATTGTTTCGAATCATAATGCAGGACTGACTTCCTATATCATGGCTTTACCTCTGTCAGGGTGTTTTTTTCCTTTATATGGAAAAATCATGTTCTGAGTCAGTAAAGTCTTGTATATACTGGGCTCTTGTACTCTGAGATGGCCAAGGGATAAGAAGAAGCTTTTTTTGTTAATATAGATATGAAATTCTTTCCTGAAAACGCAAAGGTGAAGACACCATATTTGCCTCTCCTACTAAGTGTCAGACACTCAAGTCAGTATTTTTATTACTGAAATATTTTATTAATGAAATACTATATTACTGAAATGTCTGACAGACTCTTCAGCCCAATGGGAAAAAGGGTTCCTGGAGTAAAGAGCATCAAATGGCTTTCCTAGTTATTAATACCAGTAAACAAAAACTAACTTTGCTTTAGTCTGTGATCTTTTAGTCTTGTGGTAATTTAACAGAAAAAGAGAGGGAAACCTAAAGGTCATAAACGTGAATAGTTCTGATTTACACTGTCTGAGAAAACAGTCTGTGTAATTGCAAATAGTATAATTCTTAAAATTTACAAAGTGAAAGAGTCTCTTAGGAGAAAAAAAAGAAATCCAAATAAAAGCTCTGGGAGAGCTTCCTTACTCAATAAGTTTCTGTCTTCATGGTAAAATTCAAAGAGATACTGAGCAAGAAGAAACCAAGAGTTAATTTCAGATCTCAGTGTAGTTACTTTGCAATGCTGCGCCAATTTATATGGGCATAATATTGCCCTGCCATAATGACAAAGTTTCCTTATGTCATAAAGAAACTCCATGTTTCCATGCAGCCTGAGTTATTACTGCATAACACAGAGTTCTGTCAGACAGTTATGGCACCACTACCTTCCCATCCTCCTATATTCCACTTTTCCAAAGGATCAATCAGGATTATTTTCTAAAAGTTTTTAACGTTTTCCAACAAGATGGAACTGAGGCCAGAAAATTCCCTTAAAGAAGGCAGTGTTAAAGGCACAACAAGAAATCTGTCCCAGTGGAAAGCAGAGTATAATGAGGTCTGGTATGACAGGAACTCTTTAATGCCACAGAAATTGAAAAGAAATCAGCAAAAACCATGACTGTTAATAACTACATGGCATGGTGTGAAGAACTAAAATCAGGATGACTACAAAGTAACATTAATTAGAACCAGTCTATGGTTTTATAAATGTATATACATTTATACATAGCAAGGGGGAAACAAAAAAGAAAGAAGAGCAAATAAGAGATGAGAAGGAAACCTGAATTTTTCTTTGGTCTTTACAAAAAGTTAGTAACAGTCACCAACAGTAGAGTTTTAACCAGAGAACAGGAGTTTGGACTACATAAAGTGAAAAACATTTTAAAGAATATTTATATAAATGTGGTTACACAAATTGCTAGGAAATCATGAAATTAATCTTAAACTACTGTGAACTAGCAGATTATATTTAAGATGTCTAGCAAGTGAAGAAAAGCAAACATGATACTTGTTTCTACAAGAGAGACAAAGGACATTAAGGAGAAGCCAGGCCAACTCAGATTTATGCAAGGATAGTAGAATAAATAATTTAAATAATCTAATTTAAATAGAATAAATTATTTAAGCCTACATTGTTTAAACCCACAGAATACTAATGTAATGGGAAACAGCCAATATGGGTTTGTCAGGAGCAAGCCAATCTGTTTTCTGTTTTTGACACGGTAATCATCCCAATAGACAGGGCAGCAGGAGAAGACATGATCTATCTTGACTCCTGTGTCAATGTTGCAAGTAAAATAAGTAAATGGAGCTAAGAATATGAAAAAAAATCATTCTCAAAATTAATCAGTGCTTCACTCTCCAAAAAAGGACGCATTTCAAAGGGCATGCTCTTGTGAGCCACCCTACATCTATTTCTATTCAAAATTGTAATTAATAACTTTGATGGCTGCTAGAGAGCATACTGTACAATTTGTGAATGGTTCCTATATAGGAGGAGTTGGAATTCTATCAGAAGATGGGATTTGACAAAGGCAAATGAAGGAGGATTCTCTGGAATCAAGAAGGCATACAGAAACCTTCGAAAGGGACATACTATGCTTGGCAATGAACAAAGTGGGAAATAATAACCAAATAATGACCAGGCAAGATGGACCATGGGGCCAAAAATGTGCAAGTAGCGTCATGCTGCTACAAAATCAGGCAAACACGTGTTCGGGCATGGTGACAGAGCAGTTTCATGGAAGTCAGAAAAATGAGTCACTCTCTTGTGCTTGGAATGTTTGAGATCTTAGGTGGAATAGCCTATCTGCTTTTGGGGACCATGCTTAGAAAGTTTGCAATCTGTATTGAGATATTTTAAATAACTGATGTTTAGAAAATCTAAATTATTAGAAGAAGCTGAAGGAATTGGATTTTGTTAGTCAAGAAAGAAAAAAAATAAAAGACTGAAGGAAACATAATAGTCTTCAAATATATAAATGACTTCTAGAGAAAGCTGTTCTTTATTTGACATAGAAAGAAAAAAATATAATCATCTTGCTCTGCAGCAAAGGTTATTTACCTCAGATATTAAGAGGATTTTAAGAGCAGATTGGAGGAAATTGGCTCACATTTGGGCCCAGTGTTTAAGTATTCCATGGAGACAGAAAATGAATAACTTGTATTTTCTGCATCTATTGTAATGTAAAGACCATCTGAGCTTTTTGAGAAAAATCCATTGACTCTCCTATTACCAGTTGCTGCCTAATGTTAATACAGCTCCTCTCACAGCAGTGAACCCTCTTCCCTAGTGGAAGTCAGATGTGCAAAATACTAACAAAATCTGAATATCACAAGAGGTCTTAGAGACATGGGAGAAATACCACCCATTGTGGGAGTTTCTGGTTTTGATGAGGTGACCCACAGAGTACCTCTGCTGCTTCTGAGACATCTGCCAGCCCTGATTTCAGCTTTGACCTCACCACTGTTAGTGTTTTATTCAAAGTGAATAATGCAGTTATTTTCAAGCTAGTAATCACAAATTCTTAGAGATGCAAAGAAGCTCCATAGGAGCTGCAGGCTTTTCTGTCATTTCCACAGTTTTTTTCTCTCAACTCGTCCAGCTGACAGTGTTGTCTGTTTAGGCAATTATCACACACAGCAAGGATTTCTGTCTCAACTAAATAAGGAACTCTGTGTTTCCTGCATTGATATTTTCATGCTGGTTATAACTTCTTTATCAAAAATATCCTAACTTTATTTCCAGTGTATGATACAGTTATCCCAGGATGTGTTCAGGTCAGAAAACTAGACTCTGCTGGGTTTTTTTTTTACTTAGAAAAACAAACATTGCAGCAGAAGGAACTCTTTCCCTTATGGTTCACTCATCTGCTACGAGTTACTGGAGTGCAGAACTGGTGCAAACTCCAAATACACCCTTATATTTAGTTTAATTTTCACAGTAACATCCAGCAGCCTGCTTATCACTTTTAAAAAGAATAATTTATTTTAGACCACAATCTGTGGCCTTATCACTGTCACCACGTTGACAGTATATTTGTCTTAAATCTCAGCTACATGTCCTTAACAGCGTTACCTGGCTGCAAGGTCTTGGCTAGCTGCTAGGTGTCAATAACAGAGGTGACAGCTTCCCAGCAGCTGCACAAGCTGACCCTGTACAGCTGTTTTCTTCTGCTCTCTTGGGGTGCAGAGCAACACAGCTGAGGTTGTGGAAGGAGGGATGGCTGAGCAGCTTCCACATGATGGTTTTGTCAGGATTGTGCTGTCACCTGAGAGCGGGGTTCCCTAGCAGGAGGGTTTCACGCTGTAAGCCAAAAGCTTATCCTATTGAATAAGACATGATCCAGAATGGATCCAGAACAGTGTCCAGGCACCTGACCTGGGTGCACATTTAAACCTTCTTCACTAAATACAGATCACTGGCACGAAGGTCTCTTTGGGGTTGGTGTCCAACAGACAGTTACAGAGATTTTGCTTTTTTTTCTCTTTCCAGTACAGCCAAGTCCTCAGGACTTTCACCCAGAAAGCAGAAGAGCTCAATTCACCTCTTTCCACAGCTGGAGGGGTTTCAAACCCACATTTTCGCTACACAGGGATGGGCACCAGTCCTTCAACACTCAACTGATGAAGTAGGGAAACCACCACCATCATCCCTTGAAACCTGCATCCAAACAGCCCAAAGGATGTGGAAGAGGAACCTAATCCTGTAGTCCAGCATGTAGAAGCACACCTGTGAGGGAAGGAGAGGCAGCCCTTGTCTGCATTATTTTCTCTCTATGCAATGACAACTAATATAAAGTACATAATCAAGATTAAATGGTGCTTGAAGGCAGACAGAGCCATCTCTGAGAGCACACCCAGGTGAACCCAAGGTACTGCAGCTGGTGAGACTGGGACAGCGGTTCCAGGAAAAGCCACACTGCTCTGGGGCGGGAAGAGGGGAGAAGTAATCCAGGGTAGGCACCTCGAGGATGGCACAAAGCAGGGAAGAGGGATGACTTGATGAAGACTGCTCTATTTGACCTTATTTTATTACCTTCTCTTGCTGGTTTTAGTTACAGATGTCCCCACTTTTATGCTGCTGTGACACACATTTCAGAATCGTCTTCAATAAACACAGAAGTAATCCAGCTGAAACAGTGTAGCTATTCAAATGCTTAAAATAAAGCACATGATTCCTGAATCAAGACTTTATTAAGTTAATTAAATTTCATAATTATGACGGTTCTTATAAAGGCAGCATCCTTATTTTCCAACGTTAACCATAAGTGTGCGAAAATAAAAGAACGAACAGATTTTCCATCCTAAGTAATTAATGAGTTCTGTTTTCAACAGGAAAAAGTTTTCATGGAAACACTGTTTGAAGTTTATTCAGTTATGCTTTTAAATAATTCTTTGGTATATTAGTATTTTTCCTCCCCTTTTTATTTTTGATGTCACCATAATGGAGAGACTAAAGTAACATTTAGCTTAGAACCATGTCTTTATATATGTTCCAATTGTTTCCATTATTGCAGCTGATAGAGATAAAGTGGCATCTGAAGTGTATATATAGTATATACAAGAGTCTCTGAGATAAAGATTCTGTGATCTTTAAATACTTTCCAAATGTCTCCAAAGTGATTTAACTTCAATAAAGAAATTTAACAGAGAAAAGCAATTTCTGATTACACAGATCCCTTTTTTGCCATTTAACAGGGTTTAAATTGAATCACTGACCTAAAATATTAATTTTGAAAGTGACTTGCAAAAAAATTCAGAAATGTTGTTGATGTTTTCAGCTTTGTTCTCTGAAAACAGCTGAATGACACAAAAATGTATCTAGCATTTTCTGCTTGTTCTAAATAATCCCTTTTAGTAGGATTAGTCACAGTATTCAATTAAGAGAAGGAGCAATTAATTATATTCTTGTGAAATGAAGAAGAGAAGAATCTTTGAAACATTCTTTCCTCCTCACCTCCTCCATTTAAAATATAAAATTGTATTATGTATTTTTCAGCTATGGAAAAATTTTCAGTCCTCAATTTCAACAAAAGCAGTGGGAATGAGCAGTATATGACACAAAATTAATCTGGATTGACTTTCTGGTATGGTAGAGGAATGCATTGCCAAACTGAAAAGGATGCTTGATTTAAAACAACCAATAATCTGTGAAGCAAGGCTTTGCTGCTGCAAAGAGCTGTCAGTGGTTTTGGTCAAGCACTTGTGCTCAACCCAAACAATTTTTTTAATTTTTTTTTTTTTTGCAATGGTTTGTTTGAAATTTGAAAGTAGTTCTACTTGTCCTCATCACCATGGCATGATTTTGGTTGGTATGATAATGATATAATGTTCATTAAAGCCCCTAAGGGGCTTTTCTACTTTTTGTTACAAGGCTTGCATAACAGCTAAAAAGGTCTAAATATTCCTCTGTGGAAAAAATAGCATGAGGACAAACTTCTGGAAGAAACAACAGTAGGTAGACAGCTACAAAGGAGACTAGTGTAATGATAAGGATGTATCACCAACTCTTTGATAGGCTTGGAGAAAATGACCACAGATTATTAAAAGAGACCATGGGGGCAGTGGGGGCAGAAAACACAGTATTGAAAAAACACAATTTTCCATATGTAGGTTGTGTAAATGGTACAACAGGGCACAAAGACTCTTGAAAAGATTAATCTGAGAAACCCCTGAAAGGGAAAAAGCTCTTATTAGTCTGAAACGGTGCATCAGGCCCACATCAATAAATAATTGTGCAAGAACCACATCCTCTCACTAAATTTAATGGGACTGTAATGGAACCACCTGCTAGGAACAAAATGCTTTAAAAAATTCACTGCATAAAAGTTTACTACCAGAAAGGAAGAAACTCTCAAGGAAAATTGGAAGGGAAACCCAGAAGGGTAAAATGCTGGTAGAGGAGTGTGAAAGTGGTGGTGGACACAATGCCAAATTCTCAGCATATGTGTATGGCATCTATATAAAGGCTGCTGCTCAAAAGATACCAATTTATAATTACAAAAGAAATTACTAGGCTAGTGATAAAGCTTGCTGGTGACACAGAGTTACTCAGGATTACTGGCTGCAAGATGTTGCAAGAAAAATTCTCACATTAAATAATGACTGAGTGCAAAATCTCAGAAAAGTATTTGCAGATAAATGCCAGGTTATGTGCATAGAAAAAAAAATAGCTAAGGGTACACAGAGGTACCCTCTGTTCTTGTTCAGGAAAGCTATTGAAATCATCATAAGACACATCTTCATTGCCTTGAAAAGTATTAGGTGATTGTTCTAACCTGGTCAAGAAAGTATTCAAATTTAAAGAAAAAAAATAAAATGCAGAAGAATGGTAGAAGATAAACACTTGATGCATCCATATCTTGAATACTTCATGAAATTCAGGCTTTCTCTATCTCTGGAAGGAGGCGAACCTGTAAAGGTCTTTATAATGATCAAAGGTGCAAAGTGATTATGTATGAGGACAGATTAATGGGCTAGGACTCTTTATCTAATTAAATAGAGTGTCATCATAAAAGTCTTAAAGGAAGTGTGCTACTGAGGGACATAGCAACCAGGAATCCACAAACGATATTAAATTAGTGAACAAGGAGTAAATTTCTGTGCTTTATTGCAACAGGAGAGCCACTGGGAAAGATCTTAAACAGAAAAAAAATTTAAAAAACATATATAATTGAATTGTAAGTTAGTTTGACACGTGAATTTGTGTAATCAGAAGTACAAATCAGTCCAAGAAAGTATCCATGGAGGACAGATCCATCTCTGGCTATCAGGTACAGCTCTTAGGCTGCCAACCACAGAAGGCAAGGGAAGAGAGCTTCACTATTCTTCCCTACCTTTTTTCCTGTACCTCTTGTGCTGGCTACTGCCACAGCCCCATGCTGGAATGATATTTGCTCTGACCCAGAGTAAGTTTCCTCTGTCCTGATACTGTTTCCACCACCTGCAAGTTTCTGTTTTCATTGCAATCTAGGAAAAAGCTACTTTTCATTTAAAGTACCAGTCATTATGACAAATGCACTTTCAAACATCGGGACCCTTGTTTTATAGTGTTTGGATGGTGGAAAATCACCTGAAAATAAATTGAATTGCTGGTGAAATATTGTTCTAGGGGTAGGACTGAAGGACCAGGAAGACCTTATTGTAGTCTTTCAATTATTAAAGGGGCCTTGAAAGAAAGATGGAGAAGGACTTTTTAAAACTTAAATAGGATACATTTACATTAGATAATTGGAACAAATGTTTTATGATGAGGGTGGTGAGGCACTGGAATAGATTGCCCAGAGAAGTTCTGGATGTCCTCTCCCTGAAAGTCCTCAAGGTCAGGTCAGCTGGGGCTCTGAGCAACCTGGTCTAGTGGAAGATGTCCCTGTCCATGGTGGGGGGATTGGAAATAGGTGATCTTCAGGTTCCTTCCAAGCCAAACTATCCTATGATTCCATGAAATATCATCTCCAATGCCTTTGACTCGTCAGTATGAGAGGAGTTGCAGGAGAAGCAGATCTGAACTGTTTCCACTGGAGGGGAGGGAAGCAGGCTCATGTCACTGCTGGGCTGCAGCCAGGCCTTTGGTGTTTGTGCCTCACTGCCAGCTCAGCTCCATCTCTGAAGCAGCACCTATACTGCCCAATGCAACTTGTTCAGTTTAAACAATTTCAATAGACAAGGACTTTGATGTCAAGGAAAAGAAAAAAATTTTTTTTGTGAGCCGCCTGTTTTAGGTGAATGTGACTTCATGGTGGTCTTGGAGCCTCACAGGCTTGGCTTTGATTAAAAATAGTCATGTGCAGTAATTCTCATGATAATATGTGTTTTCTGGATAGTGCGATATTGCCCCATGCAAATGCTCTGTTTCCTAGATTTATGCATTTTTTAAATGGACTGTATCACGCATAGGTTTTAAAGTTACCTGACAAATTTATCTTGACAACGCTTAAGTATTGTTCAGTGTGAGACTGTAATAGTAAACTGTAACTTCCTAAATGATACTTGATACATTTTTAATTTAAAAGGCCATAATATTTCAGTATCAACATCTCTACTGCTAGAAGACCTAAGCTTTTGGAATTGATTTCTGTTGGTCTCAGACAAGTAAAACCTACAGGCAGACCAGTCAAATAACTGAATGTTAAAACATCCTATTTCTTCAAAGCTTGCCTTTTGATCCTCACATTGCCATTGAGACTCTGAATGCATCATTCATTGCAGTGTTTTCCTATGACAGCTGGACTGCATGCTGTTATTCTTTTAATTGTAAAGTGTCTCTTTTTCTGAGGCAAAATGGATCTGATGGTGAACGGCTGCCCTGACAGGCACTTAGAGGCTGCACATACAGAGCTTCTGCTAGTATTTTCTATACTTATGTTTCTAGAAAGAATCAAGCCTGCACTTTATTTATTTTTCCTTGAAAGACACATTATTTCTCTGTGGAAGCCAACATTTCAAAAGCTTAACCAAAAGGTGGCTTGTCACTGTAACCTGAAGTGGTATGTGTAGAAATGTCTGCTCGATCTAGCACAGGCATTTTAACTGAGGGAAATAAAAGGTTGGATAATTATCATTAATTCTATTGCTTTTTGTTTTCAGTGTCTTTAATATGTGTCCTTTCCTTTCCAGCACTATTACAGGATTTATTTGTCTTTTAACATTCCTTTGATGTAGCTGAACCTTTGCTGGAGTCCCTGCTGTGCACCAAGACCTAATTGACCTTGATGTTTGTTGTGAACTGCTCCAGAGCTGCTCTGCCTGAGAGCAGGAGTCAACCTGCAGCACTGTCACTCTAAAAATTCCTGCCAAAGTCTGAGACCAATTGCCTTTCTGAGGCAAAAATTTTTATTGGAACGAGAGTTAAATTTAAACTGGGTTCTGACTCAAGGGAAATTGTATTGCTTGAGTTTCACCATCCTACTGATGAGGTGTCCTCCACATCTTGTGTGTTTGTCTGCCAGGGAGTGGGTATCACACAGGAGTGAGATAATCTAAGTATTTGTTTTAATTATATATGTTTGTTACTGGGAAGAAGTAGACAAATGCTAATAGACCAAGTGTCTTTCACCCATATGTTGATTCAACATTCCAGGTTGCTTTGCCACTGACCAGGTGATAGTCATTCACTGAGAAAAGAAGTTTTTGTTGTTTATTGCCAGCCTGCCAGATGTCAGTTGTTTCAACATTTCTAAATTCTGCTGTGTTTTTAAAATATGTCAGTGTGGTAGGGACTCTTTAGAGTTAAAGTTAGTACAATGTCAGAGATGATAAAGGTAGTACAACCACACGTAGCACAACAGAAGATAAATGATGTACTCCTGTGGTGCAAACCACCGGCTTCCAGTGTGTCAGAGCCAGTCCCTGTCCTTATACTCTGTATTCATTAGCGCCTCAAGGGATACTTATTCACCTTATCTGTTCTGTTCTAGTGATACACCATTTTTCAACTGGAAGAGAGGTGCACGCAAGTGATAAAAGAGATAGCTCACATCTTGAGAGTAGGAGGCCAGATAATGATATATGTGTGGGCAATGGAGCAAAAATGGGGAAGATTTGAAAAGCAAGACAACTTTGTTCCTTAGAAACCTTCACCTCCTTCCTGCTCCTCAGGTGAGCCTTGCTCACATGGAGTACAAAAATCAATTCTTCACAAGGACAAAGAACTGGCTTTGAAACAGCCCTGTCATAAGTTGGATGGGACTTCAGAGCTATGCAGGACAGCAAGGAGCTCATCCTGCAGAGGGGAGAAAAAAAGCACTGTGCACAGTGTCAGAGAAATCTCTGAGATTGTTTCTGTTCTCAAGATCACTTGAATCAGTATTAGATTTGGGTGATCAATGGCACCAAGAAGGGCTCATTAGTTACAGCAATTACAGTGTCGAGCTGAATGAATTAAGAAGGGGGGGGAAAAGTTGAAAAAAAACCAGAGAGCATGGCTTTCTGAAACGTGCTTCTCACTTTTCCTACATTGCAAACTGAGTTTTTAAAATACAACAACTTTTGAAGTGGCTGTTAAACCTGTGCTGCCCATGTCACCACGCTGCTCAAAGGCTTTCAGAAGTTGCTATTCAGAGTTAGGGCAAGCAACTGCACAGCTCCCTACGGCTGCAGGCAGTCATCATGGCTGCAGCAGAGTGTATTTATTTACCTGACCTGATTTCATATCAGAAAGAATTAGCTGTCAGACAACAACTTAAAATAGACCATCACCCAAACCAAGGAGCTTTCTTGCTAACCTCAGAGCAAAAGCACGATAGGTTCTTCTATGCAGAAAAAAATCAGGGAGAGTGTCCTGACCATGCATAGCCAACAGCAGACAGGTCCTGGTGGGGCCTAAACGAGGTACTGCCACATTTCTAAAGACAAGAAACTGGCCAAGCTGATAGAGTGACATATTCCTGATCTAGGCATTACTCATTTGTACTTTGACCACATCAACTGCTGCATGATCACAGAAAAGACTAAAGTGTGGAAGTTCTAGGGAAAATTCCCTTATTGAAGTGCATAGGGATTACTTAGAGGTTTTCTTTCTTTTGAAAGCTCAGCACCTTTGAAAATCTTTCCTGAAATTTTTATAGCCTTGGGTTTATTTTGGGGAGAAGGGCATGTATGAGGAAGAGTCTGCTTTGAAACTCTCAGGTTCTGTGACTTTGTTTTCTTTGATTTTGTTCTTAAAATACATCTTTATTGAAAATTTTTCCTAGAGTTATTATTTCAGGTTGAGCACACTTTAGCACATGATTCCTTTTCATAAACAGCTGCCAGCTGTGTTTTGTTGTTTGAAAATAGATAAAATACAGTTGGAAGGTGATTGCTGGACTATTTTTTATGTGTGCATTAAAAGTCTTTGTTGTTCATTTATTACTATATAACCATTCATGTCAACTTTTTATTTTAAAATTTATTGTATTCTGCCACTTGATGTAACATAACGTGGGAAGTAATTGAAAGACACACCATTTTATTACAGTTCCACTTTGTCAGCTCGTATGATATTTCCAGTCATACGAGACAGACTGGCTTTTATGAGAATTACTGGGTGTACAGGGCCCTTGTGGCAGAGGCAGTAACTCATGACACTGTCACATTCCAGAGATCTTTTCACTGCCTTGTAGCAGCTACAGCCAAGGAAGCAAAGAGATATTTGCTTCCATGTATGCCACTACATGACCCCTCAAAAACATAGTTTTAAAAGGGAGCTTCATGTTTTAATGATTGCTCTTTCGCCCTGTCAATAAAACTAGAAGTCAGAAGGATTTAGTAACTCATTTAAATCTGTACAGTGAATGAGCACAGCCCAGAAAAGTGTTCCAGTGACCACAAATCAACTGAGAAAATATTTATTAACATAATGCTTTTATCTGCAGATTCACCTTTTGCAAAGATCAGCTTAATTACCTGATTTTTATAGATACAGAAACTGAAACAATTTACTGTTAAAGATTGCAATGTAAAGTAAATATCTGGAAGCAAAATAAACAATAATCCCAAACAACACAGCTACTTTGCTAATGTTTATTTATTAATGTCTCTCCATAATTTTACTTCCTGCTTTTGTTTCCATGGTTTTGTGAAGCAGCATCAGAGACCAAACTTGTTTTCTGAGAAATAAGCCCCTGCATGTTCTTTACATGCCTGTCAGTATCAGACATATATCATGTTTTCAGACCTAGCATGAAAAAGTGCAGTAATCTCTGGTTTTCAATGCAGCTTTAATTCAATTTGGATATAATATCTGTAATAACATTTCCTTTACTTCCTTCCATGGTACCATCATAGCACATCTTGTATTCTCAGGTGGAAGAGCTAGATAGGCTAATCAGTATCCTCCATCTGTAATGACTGCCTCTGCAGCGCTCCTCTTTTCCCCCTAATGTTAGCATCATTGTGCAAGTGAAGAAAATATTTTCAGCCACAAAATGTTGCTGCCATGCAGCTCTGATGACACCATTCCCTTCATTTCATACAAGGATAATCCAGTCCAACTCTTAAATGAGTGGCCCATACGGGGACTGAACAACCCCGGGATTATTAACACCGTTCTCTAACAGCATCTCCCTATTTTTCAGTGCATCTTCAGGCGGCCCTTGCAGCTCTGAGCCCCTCCATCATGTCTGCTCCCCCGGTTCAATAGGCTGTTTACCCAAACGCTGCACAAGAAAAATGCCTCTGATGGTAGCAGCCAGTCCTTGCCCTCAAGCACACCTGATACTTAGTTTTTCCTGGAACAACACAGGTATTTTAACTGAACCCAACTACTCCTGTTGGAAGGTTTTAGCCTGTTCCAGCATTCCCTAAATGAAAGGTGCTCATCATCTCCAGTTCCTCCCTTGGGTGCAATGAGTCACCACTAAATTTCTCCTAATGCTGATACCCTTATCTACCTGCTCCATGACAGCTGTTTCCAAACAAGATCCATGTCACAGGGACAATGCTAGCCTAGCTGGAAGGAATTTTAATCTCTGGACAACTGTTAGGGGCTCTAAAAGCAACGCTCATCTCAAACAAGGAGTTAGTGTCTTTGTTTTGAATGAAATTAACTGCAAAAGGCCACTTCTTCTGTAGAGAAATTCTGCCTAAGGTATGGATTAGACCTGCTTCCACAAGGGATAGCTTGCATTCACAGTGGCTGCCTCTGGGGTTCTTGGAATCAGACTAAATTCAGACTTTTGCAAAAGAAACTGCTCCTGGACATGGCCCTCACAGTGGAAAAAAAGTAAAAGTATGTATTTGTTTGAAAAGATCATGTATTAATAAATCCTCACATTTATGCATGTCAGAAATATTAAAAAGCCATAATCTCTGTTTGAAATTCTTGTTTTGATTAGGATGCCAGTAGCAAAACCAGGACTGAGTGCATTCCTTCATTTCTACCACACAGTCTGCATTTGCAGTCCGCAGGGTAGGCACTACCTTGTGCCAAGGGATATAGGAGGAAAATGCTATGCACTCCTAAGCAGCACTGGATCCCAATTTCTTTTCCTCTTGTGCTCTTTGTTGTTCTGCACTGGATTCTAGAATAGACAGGTACAATTTTTCTAGCTTCATTTAGGCACCAAGTCAGTAGATCTGTACATAAGTCTAGTTTTGTGCTGCATTATTGCCTGTGGAGTTAATGGCAAGGAACAGTTCCTTTAGAGGATGAACTACAGAATACACCTTAGCAAGCTCATGTCCAGCACCTGCTTTTCTCTTTCCACTGCTCGCGGAAGGAGCTTGGAGAGGAGTTCAGCCTTAGACAGATTCATCATCCCCTCCACCTTTCTGCCAGGAAGTGCCGACTACACATCCCTATTTTGTAGAAACTGTGTGGGAAAATCCACTGTTAAGCAAGGAGAAAGGTTGCTGCCCTTTTTCTTTTCTCTGCTTTACCTTACAGCATCCACCTCTCTGAATTTATGGTCATTTGAAGCCATACCTGTCCAAGGGACACTTTCAGAATTTCAGAAAAGCTTCCAATGTGTGATACTAACTCTGATCTATCAATGATGATCTCTTTTACAGATACTAATATAAATAAAACCAATGTCTTCTCACTTTTTCTGATTTGCAGGTCCCAAACAATTCCCTCATGTTGGAGATTTCTGTTTTCTCTACAGACAGTTGCTGAGCTGTTCCTGATTTCTTTTGTGGAGCTCTGGGAAACTGTCCACAGCTCTTGCTTGTGCCCCAGGATCACAAGCACAGAGTGGGGTCCTCTGTTCTGTGCTTACCACATTAAGCATTGTCACACTGAGTCCCATCCAGCCCATGCAAAGGTGACACAGGAGCAGCAATCAGTGCTGCTCACATCACTGAGACACTGTGAGCACAGCAATGTTTATCCTCTTTCGGCATAAACAGGTTTGATGACTGTGAATCTATCATAAAAGATGTTTGCCCGCTGGATAAATGTCTTTCTTCTAATTGTCTGCTAATTGGCAAACAGCTAACCCCACTTATTATCAAAATGCTTTCTCCAGAGAAAAGTCAGCCAAGAGTTTCATAAATGCTTTTCCCTCATCCTTTTTAATTTTAAAAATTGTTCCAAGTATCATTTGGTAGCTATCACCTAAGGAGGCATTCCGTTTGAGTTAATCAGCTCCTGCAAGGCTATCTGTGAACTATCTGAAAGTGCCTTAGCCAGCATCTTGCCTTCTGTGTTAATTAGCAATTACTGACCTAAAATTGTCACTTACCATAGGCATTTGTACTGACCTCTCAAGATCATCCACAAAATTAAAACTGGAAGAAGCCTATTTGGTCACTTACTCTATCCTCTATTCCTCAGAAGTGCACTTATTATTCATGGTGTGTGGCAGGGAATATAAGTGTAGGGTATGATTGAGAACACCGCAGGTAACTCATCTTTGAAATGTAAATACAATTAATGAGTATACCTGTCTTCCCCCAGGATCTGTCCTTGCCTGCTTTGTCATTCTGATTCTTCTTTCTTCTCTTTGATGGGGCTCCCAATTTTCTTTCCTTCCTTCTCACTCAAGACTGAAACAACATTTTGCAGAAGGATTGTGAGTGGTAAAAAGCACAGGAAATATTCCATGGATTTCTCAAAACACATGCTTTACTAGCATGCTTTTCCTATCTCATTGTGACCAGGAATGAGCTAAGTGTTGCCTTTATACTTTGGCACTACAAATCGTTTGACATGAACATACTATCACAAGTTTAAAAAAAGAACACCAGCTTGCTTGCAGTGAAAGCCCACATTGGCAACATTTAGCTATAGTGAAACTGTGCCATTCACTAGCTGTCACAGACTGCCAACTAAAAGCATCACATTTCATACAGCACAGTATATTGTCCCAGGGAAAACCAAGAAAAATTATATGGGGACACACCAGGTCAACAGAGAGAGAGCAGCTCAGTTGGTCTCCAGCTAAATTTTCTCTTCAGAAAATTTATTCTTTATAACTGTATACAGTGGCTTGCAAAGAGGTTAAAACACACAAGAAAGACCAACACCTACTCCCTGTCTTGGGACAGAACTGGAGATAGCTCCAAGAAGGGGCCAGGACAGAGGTGGTGGCTGCTAGGAGACACACAGATGTGTGACCAGTGTGTCAGTGGTGACACTACGTGCTTGTATTAGCTGGTGCCTCGATCCTATTTAAGAGGTGCCAAACCCGGCTCCACTGAAACACTACTTAAGGCTCAAATGATTGGGACAATATTTGCTAACCCCAGGATTGCTGAAACACAGAATACAAATTCTTCCAGAAGTTCAGCACACACACTGTACACAACTGTAGAAGACAGACAACTTGTTATAGGAATGTTTAACTGTTACTGGGGTCAATTTTCAGACAAGCAAAGTATCCACTGCTTTAAAAAGGAAAAAAAAAAAAAAACCAAAATCAAAAACCTGGAATAGGTACCAGGGGTCCTGGTTAATTTGGACAGAAAATAATTTTAATTTTGATGACAGAGAAAATTGACTGAGCCAACTTCACAATGTGTTGAAGTTAATGGCAAACTATTTTAATCTTAGCCGTTCTGTGAAACCCAACTAGTTCCTGACATGCACCTTGCACAACGTACTACTGATTAGCCTTCAGGGTACATTCAACAATAGACATCAAATTGTTTTAATAATATTCCTCACAGGAGTTAACACTTGGACTTCAGAGACAGGAAATCAAGTATGAATGCACCATTCACCCATTGCACTGCTGATCTCTGCAGAGCAGAGAAAGTTTCAACAGAAGTAGTTGCTGCCTTAATTTCTTGATCAGTTTTTTAAACCAGTTTCACCTCTGGCTTTCTGTGCTAGCATGAAGCTGCCTCCTCTGCAACCCCTCAGACACATTCAGAGCTTAAGTCCCACGTAGGAGGGAGCAGCTTGGTGTTTTCAATTCCAGCTAGCAGGAGGTGTCGCTGGATGAAAGCGAGGGCAATCCTCTCAGCACGCAATTCAGCAGCAATTCTAAGCAGGTCTCAAAAGATGAAATCAGCTGAAGAAATGGATTATCTAGAGGTTGGTCCTGTTCCAGGCAGCGGTCAGGAGTCTATCTGCACTGCCTCTTCTGTTTGATCTGTGAGGCAGGTGTGCCGTGCTCAGTGTAGGTCCAGTACAGCACTGTTGCCGTGTGTGTGCAGGCTCAGTTGGACTCAATCTTAGAGGTGTTTTCCAACCAAAAAGGTTCTGGGATTCTATTCCAGGCTGGAGAGGCAGCTGTGCCAGGAGATACTTGCTTGTCAGTCTAATGTTCTGTATTTTTGGTAAAAGGATTTGCATGGGAGCCCCATGAGGGGAAAACAATGGCAGAAAACTCCTTTTTATTTCTGACAGCATGAGCTCAAGGGTCCCTGCTTCCTCCAGCAGAGCCCAGGACCTCAGTTCTGCATCACACCGCCTCTAAGCAAGAGCTGCAACTATCCCTAAGGGAGGGGAAGCAGCATCTAAGGCAGTGAGCCTCTAAAACACTCCCAGAAAGTGCAACACTTCCTGATCGTTATCACAGAATCTCTCAAGGTGGAAGTCACGCCTAAGGATCATCACATCCAACTCTGTGCTCCTCACAGGACAAACTAAACCACTTGACACAGAGCAACATCCAGACACTCCTTGAACTCTGACAGGCTTGGTGGCATGACCACTTCCCCTGAAGCCTGTTATGGATACAAAGTCAAAATCTCCTCAAAAATTACTAGCAAGGAAAGACATGTGCAGAGATTTATAAGATACTGTGCCCATTTGTTTAAATTTGTGTTCTAGACTGTGGGAGACAAGAGGTAGAAGTAGGGTCAGGAGGGGGAAATGCTGGCTCTCAGGAAGAGTGATAGCCATCTTCTCTCACAGAAATCCTGTCATTATACTGTTTTTTCCAGCCTTGGCTACTCTTGATTCATCCCAGGTAGAAAAGGATAAAAATGCAACTTCAAGAAGTAGCAAGAACACCTACAGAGAGACTAATATTGGGGTTTCAGACCCCTAGACAAAGCTGCTGAGGCCTTTTGAAAGAGCAAGTTGTTCCTCTGCCACAAGAAACCTCCAATACAGCTCCTGCCTCTCCACCCTGCACAGCAACACTGCCCCTGCACATTTTACAAACCGTACATACATTCCTCTTCTCCCACATTAGCTTTTGGGGTTGGTTTCTTTTTGGGGGAGAAGTGTTTCATCATCCTTTGAACTCACGCTTTTACTTTACCACACACCATACTTTAGTAGTAGGGAAACCATAAAGACTGTTCAGCTTTTAAAAATCAGTAGGAAAGACGAGGCTCAGGACAGAGCAGGGCAGTTTTTATGCGCAGTAATTATGTCCCCTCTACAGTTGCGGCCTACTTTGCAACGAATTTAAGTATTCCTTTCCACTATCACTGACTAATTTAATGTTTCTCGAGGATCTTTTGACAGTGAAGACACAACATGACAAGTTACCAGTGCTGTGGATTTGGGTGACAAGCATATGGAAGGAAAAAAACTCGCATCATTCTACTTCTTCAGGAGCCCAGTTGAGCAGGAAGCAGGACAGCACCATTTTCCTGAGAATGAATCTGAATGAAAGCTGTGCATTAACACCCCACATGGAACCCTCATATCCTTGAGAACAGCAGCAGTATTTAATCAACTTCAGCTTTAAATACTATCTAGTAATAGCCTAAATTAGCATGGTGAAGTAATAAAGGGCATGAATTGAGTAATTTTTAGAGTACCACGGTACATAGACATGACATGTGAAAGTCTTGCAGCACAGGTAGCATTGGTTTTCTATTATTATTGTTATTATTATTCTGGGAGGTTTTTTTTCACTTTTTCTTGTTGCTTGTGTTTGTTTGGATTTTTTTAAACTTTAGTGGTGCCCTTCAGTGTTACAGTCTGTGGGATATCCCACCTTTCTGAAAGATGTCTACATCAAAGCAAATGAATGCACCTAGGTAGTCACAGACAGTGTAAAACACCAATTCAGCACTTTTGTTCATATTTTCTGCAATTTATTTTGCCATTTCAAAAATGTCCCATATCAGCTTAAGAGGCAAAAAAATACTTATTAAAAGCTGAAACTTTGCCCCTTGTTAAAAAATAGTCAAAGGAATAAACTCTACCTGAAGAGCAGGTATGTAGGTTGAGGTAAACCCAAGAGTGTCAGACAGCAAGTGGACTTGCTTTGTAAAGGTATAATCCTTCTAAACAAGGTGTTCCATGTGATTTATAATCAGCACAAAAGTACTGCTCATCCACAATTTCAATGCAACTGCTTACAAAGTAAAAAAAAAAAAAAAAAAAAACAGAAAACATTTGGTGTGAGCACACCAGAGAAAACAGTGAGGCTAAAAAAAGAAGCCAGACAAACATGAAAATGTATAGATCAGCAGGCAGAACATACATGTTCAAGCTGGAACTTAGCAGAACGCAGGAAAAAAAAAAATCTTTTTCTTACAACCTTGTCCATCTGTGATTAACAAACAAAAACCAAGCACAGAGCATCTGTGTTCCCTCTTCTTAATGTCAGCTTACAAATACTGCAAAGCAGCTCTGATCCTACACATCTTCCAAGGCAACGTGTTGTCTTTCTGAAAGGCCAATGCATTTTGTATGGATCTAAAGATGGATTTGTGGCTGTCAAACAATCCATCTGGTTTCTGAAGCTGAACAAACATTGTTTCATTAAATAGTAAAATAAAAATATTTTACTTAGACCCACATGTAATCAAGCACTGACCAGTAGACATTTGCAATATCATTGGAATTTTGCTACTGCTAAACCTTAGCTCATGCTGCCTTGCCTTTTAGAAGTTATTCTACTGTGCCAGGTCTCCTTTAAAAGCTCGTTCTCAGCTAATCTGCGCATTGATTAGTGAGTATCTGCTGGTGTTCTAATACAGACACAAGTAATTATCAGTTAATTACCAATAAAAGCTGAGACTTATCGGTAATCACAGTTTTGAATATGTATATGCAACATTCTGTGTATGACTTTGGGCATCAGTTAGAACATCATGTCATCTAGCCCATCCTCCATGAACTTCTTGTAAATTGCCATAAACTTTGCAACAAATGCTTCCAGATGATAAATGGCTTTGCTGCCCAGTTGCAAGCGGTGTTCATAGAAGGCTGCCATCTGTGCAACTTCTCCTTTCAGTTGTCCATCACAATTATTTAGAAGTTCTGTCAGGAGACCCTAAAATGGGAAAAAACAGGGCACTATTGGAAAAATTAGGTATTTTTTGTTAAGAAGTTAACCTTGTTTCTCTGAAAATAGCCAAGCTATAACTGATAGTTCCCTCATTAATCCAAGAGAAAAGACATTCAAGAATCACTTACTGGAATAATTTATGCCTTAGTAAAAGAAAATTAATTAACCCCATTTCCAAAAACTATAACCTCTACTACATGTAGGCACACGGCCTGAGGAGAATTCTTACCAAGACAGCAAGTGTATTAAAGCCACTTAACTTCTATCTTGACAGCATCAAGCACAAAGAGAAACAACATTAATAAAAAAACAAGAAAAGGGTTATTTAGAATTTAAGTGTCTCTGTCTGTATTTATGAGCATATTTACATGCAGACAAACAAGACAACTTGACTGCAATACTTTAGTCATTATAAAACCCCAAAACACATTACTTTAGATTAGAGACAGCAATAAAATCATTGCAAATCCATCTCGATTAAAAGAGCCAGGATTAAGTGAGAAGTATCTCTAGACCATTTCAAGTTTATCAAGAGGGAGTGCGTAGAGAACATGCACCTCTTTCCTCTAAAGCACAGCAATGCAGGATCCACTAACCTACTGTAAGAAAAGAAGGTTAAAGAAACGTCTAAGTACCAGAACCACCAGAAAGCAGACAGAAATTAGTTAATGTGAAAAGAAATTATGTCTGAAGACAAAGCAAACATTACTAGGTTAAGCTGCAAACATTATTTTTGATCTTTGTTCTGCTCCAGCTGTCTTCACCATCCTTTCATCCTGCTTAAAATAAAAACGGCACATCCCACTTGCTTTTTTCCTCCCAAGGTGACATCTATCTTTGAACAGTCCTGCTGGCCTAGCATCCTTCAGAAGACCTTTCCACAAAGGCATAGCAAATACTGAACTTACAACAACAAAACTTTTACAAAAGAAAACAAATCATATCAAGATTAGCCCATAGACTCATATAATTGTTAAGGCTCTGCGAGACCACCAAGATCATCAAGTACAACCTTTAGCCAAACAGCTCCATGCCCACAAAGTGCCATGTCTACTCATTTTTTTAACACCTTTGGGGATGGCAACACCACCTCTTCCCTCGGCAGCCTGTTCCAATGTTTAACCACTCTTTCAGTGAAAAAAATTTTCCTAATATCCAACTTGAACCTTCCCTGGCACAGCTTGAGGCCATTTCCTCTCATCCTATTGCTAGATGCCTGGAAGAAGAGGCCAATCCTGAGTTTGCTAAAACCTCCTTTCAGGCAGTTGTAGAGAGCAGTAAGGTCCCCTGAGCCTCCTTTCCTCCAGGCTAAACAATCCCAGCTCCCTCAGCCCCTCATTGGACTTGTGCTCCAGACCCCTCACCAGCTTTGCTGACATTCTCTGGATACAGTAAAATATATCTACATTTAATATAGTCACTGAGAAGGCCGGAGAAGTCAAGGGGACTAAGAATGTCCTCTTTTATTTTTACTCAGCTATGATGCCATTGTTCTTTGACCACAGAACAAATTTTAGTCTGTTTGGAAAGGACACAGCTATTCATCAGTATTTGGATAATTTGTGATGTTTTTGGTGTATTTTTTTTAAAAAGCTTTAGTTGAGACTGCCACAGCATTAAAATTTGTAACACATTAAGAGCTAGATAGTTGAATTACCTTCATTATAATCTCAGGAGGGATGCAGTGTGTCAGGAGTTCATAAAGCCGTCCACGGACTTCTAAAAGCCTGTTGGAAAGACACCACAAAATATGAGAAGTATGACCCCAAAGCATACTGACTTATGTGTTTTCACTGTTAGTGAAATACACTGCAGGAAAACAGGCAATCTGTTGGCGACTGAAGCACGGACCCAGACCAGCAGGGGATCTGAATCGTTTATTCAAAGCAGTGAGTTGGTTTTATACACTTTTCTAAGGCACAGTATTTCTATATATGGCATGACCTATCCCACGTTGCCACATCAGCAGCACACTTTCTCAATGTCCTTCTGTGGGATGATCACTCGCTGTTCACCTGTCAGTCAGATCCCGGCAGGCTCCTCTCCGTAGGGCTCTGCCGTGTGACACCTCCTCTCCCCAGGGTCTGGTGCAGACAAGCCTCTGTGTGCTGCCATGTGCTCCTTTGTGCTGCCATGTGCCTCTGCAGGCAGGTTTTACAGCTTGTAACTCAACTTTATTCCATCTCTTCCCACAGCAATCCAAGCAAAGTTTCCTTTCTTCTTTTGGTTTTGTGTGTTATTTTAAAACCAAAAGAATTGCATGAGTCAATTTCAATTCAAAGGCTCTATCACCTTTTATTCAAAAGATAAACGACACATACTCTAGTTACAATGGTCTCAGTTAATCTAGAAGCTACGAGGCTATTATAACTTGCCTCAGGATTGTTTCCCTTTAATTCTTCTTCATATCTAAGTTATTATTCATGCTTAAGACTAGTGAGGAGACATAAACAATTTATTAGAGCCAGAGAGTTCCTTCATGCTGTTTTTCTGTCTTCATTGTTTAGAAAAAGGGGTAAGACAATTAGGTGGCAGAACTGACACAATTAGCCAATGCTCAGCTTTTGATAACAGGAGGTCAGATGCTACAAGCATTTAAATTAAGTGACATCTCAAGCAAGTAATACATGGAACAGACTAAAAGGATCAGACTGTGGATATGATACTGAGATGGATACAGGGGTCATCTCCTGATGTGCTAAAAAAAAGCAATGATTTCTCACTTTCAGTTCTTTTTACAAACATAATTATGCTAAAGATGGTCAAAGAAAAACTTTAAGTAAAACAAACAAACAGAACCACACCCACCCACCATCCCCCCACCAAAAAAGACAGAAAATACAACATGCAACTGAGTCTATGCTCACTTTTGATTACTAAGCTTCAACAGGGAAAAACAAGTTTTTCAGTTCCTGACACTCATTCAGCCTTCTCTGGCAATTTTAAGGCTCAACTCCTCTGGCTGCAAAGTACCAGCTCCAGCAGAAATAACAGAAAATTACACACAACTAAAGACTCACAATTTTGAATACCACTTTTTTATTTAGGTTGCAGAGTACACCAAAAGCATAATTTATATCGCTAAACATGAGCATTCACCTACCTTTGTGGTGTCTGTTGACCAACAATAGCATTTGCAGTTTCTCTCAAATAAACTTCCCAGTCCATCTCAGGAATGTCTTGATCAGCAGTAAAAGGATACCTACAAAATAGTATCTTTTTAGAAATTACAATCAAAGCAAATTGTTACCTATTTTAACAAGGCCTTAAAAGCAAGGTCATTTATGTGTCTGACAGTATAATTTACATTAATCTTTGCAGTGACTTACTGTTGTACTCTGCAGGATTCACACATAAGCAGTGCTTTCCGAAGGTTCCTGCCAGATTTCTCTGCAATCCTTTGAGCCAGCTCCTGAGGAAGAGTCAGGCCTTCTTTCTTACACACACTGGACAAGACATGGCAGATCTGGACAGAAAACAGATAGCAGGGAATACAACACTTAGCAAAACTGTTCAGCACCTACAGATTCTCCTGTTAGAAAGATTTCTGGACCAGAGATGGACCAGTCTTTCATAAGCCATGCTTGGCAAATCATCCAACACAAAGGAAAACTAAGTCATTATGTGAAACTAAAATATTTCATAAGTCCACAGCAAGAACTTATCTAACAAGAATTTTTAAGTAACTTTTTTTGCTTCTGTTTCAACATACATCTTCAATGCTGGGAGCAGGCACTCGTACAGCCAGGCATCTGCTTTGAATGGGCCCTATAATTTTTGACATTGAGTTGCAGCACAGGATCAACCTGCAGGTCGCCATGTACTTCTCCATTGTTCTTCGCAAAGCATGCTGAGCATCTTTAGTGAGTTTGTCAACTTCTGTTAACAGCACCACTGAAAAAAGGATTAAACATAGTGGGGTTTTGTATTAATATCAAATCTTTCTAAGAAAAAAATACTTTTGACATACAAGCAATAATACCAAAATAAGTGGTAACACATAGTAAGGGCAGCATGGTTCCATAGGCAGGCAAATAGAGATTAAGATAACCTGTGTGCCTTTTTGACTGCACAACCTTCATGCAATATACAGGTACAAACAAAACGGTGAACTGAAATCTCTGAAAAAAACCCCACATTTAAAAAGCATTTTGACTGGTTTTAACTGTTTTACTCACCTTTAAAATCCCGTTGAGTACTTGTCTCAAGCTGTTGGGACTGTGCCACTGTCTTCAAGAGCTCCTGAATTACCACACGGTCATTGTTTCCCGCGTCACTGTACCCGGAGTTTGAATAAATCTTGTTTTAAAACAACTTTATATTGCATATAAAATACATCTTCCTTAGGTCAATTGAATGAGCAAGAAAGCCAAAAGAATTCAGAAGCTGCTGAGTTAGAATTAAGCTAATACACATACACATCGTTGAAAGTTATCCCCTCTATAATAAAAACAACCCAAAGCTTATGCAGGCACAACTAGATTAACAGCACTGTATTCAAACATAGTAAAACCACTGTCAAATGTTTTATTAAGTCATTAAAATAGAATTTATTTTCTTCAGACAATAAATCTCAACTTTTGTTACCTACAATTTGAACAAGGACACACAATGTGAACCTTTTTACACATTATGGAAAAGAACAATTAAGTCTAACCACATAATAGGATGCCTGACTCAAAAGACTGATGTAAATGCTGGGGTTTGTTCTGCAGAGTCCTTCCCAGAAATTAATTTCCTCTCCCTTGTTAGCCACTCATCCCACTCCATGTTACTTGAGATGCACTTGACTTCACTGTGTTATAATTCAGTCAAACTTCACAGGCCATTGCACAGAACAGAGGTTTACTGTCTGGCCACACATAAATGTGACAATTGCTTCATCACTTAAAGCCTATGAATCAGGATATTAATTCTTAATCAAAACTCAGCACTTTTGTATTTAAAACTGAAATACCATTATTTTATGTTTCCAGCTCTAAGAACTCTATACAGAGGAACAGGAAAAGTGTTGGTAGTGTCAGGCTATCAGAGCTGAAGACTGAACGGTCACACATTTGGTATCACCAAAATGACAGATTCAAAACGGTGATTACCAATAAGTCTCAGCTTTTATTGGCAATTAACTAATAATTACTTGTGTTTGTATTAGAACACCAGCAGATACTTACTAATCAATAAAGAGATTACCTGCAGAACGAACTTTTAAAGGAGACCTGGCACAGTAGAGTAACTTCCAAAAAGCAAGGCAGCATGAGCTAAGGTTTAGCAGTAACCAACACCTCCCAGCACACAATGACATTCTCTCATTGTGATTTAAAGCAACATTATGAGGTTTCAGGTAAATACAAATATTTACTTTGGGTCTGGGAACTATCACCAGCAATTTCACAACTGCCAAAGAAGATGTAGACAGCTCCCACTAGAGCTTCTGTTGTTTAAATCAACATCTGACTTCAATCAACACAGGATCCACAGTATTTTGTGGTGATCTTTCCCATGCTCCAAACACTTTATTCGGAGAGTTATTGGGTAAACCTTGCTTACTTTCCAAATTCCTTTATTTTTATATTTGTGAGAGAACTAACGATATGGAGGTGTTAGTTGCAGTACAAGTTCTAAATTTCAACTGAAATGGTGAAATCTGTGAATCCAGAATTGTTTCTCTTACCCAGTCCTCAACATCAGCATGCTTACGTAGCCCATTAAACACAATGTTATTGCCTTTAAACCCAAATTTTTGTTCACTTAGAGCTGTTCAATTAAAAATCCTCTCCCTGCTCTCATTTGCAGACCAAACCCATAAACCATTATCTGACGTGCTCAGGCAACAAATCAGGCAATCAGTCCCTCGTACCTCCAGGCTGAAGGCACTCACAACATGGTCAGTGGCTTACCTTTGAAGTGAGCCACTTTTACTGCACACTTACCTTGGGTTAACTTCAAGGTGATAATTACTCGCAATGGTGCTAATTTCAATCTTCTTCTTAGAAGGTGTCTGCATACAAAATAAGTGCATTAAGTTTCAGAAAGCGTCCTAAAAATCTCTTACAGCTTACAACTGGCTAAGGCACAGGTAAACCAAGAATCTCAGAGATCAAAGAACTCCTGAGACATAGACTTGGTTATCTCCTATGGTCCCAGCCCCTCCTCCAAAGCGAAAAAAAGGGGGCTGACACATCATCCAGCCTGTAAAATAGCAACAGCAATGACTATGATAGCACCACCTAGAATGTGTTATTGCAAACTCCAGTTACTCCAGAGCTTTGTCAAAGAAATTTCATTAATGGAATCAGCCGTTCTTCAGAAGTGACTCTATGTCCACCCAAAGAAAAGGTTTGAAGGCAAAACCACTGGACAAGCCCAAAGAAGCTATTTACTTCTGTTCTCAAAGGACTTCAAGTCTATACTTTGTTTGCAGAAAACACTAGTATTTATATCACCGTTGAATTTGGGTCAGAACAGTTAAGTATATTCTCTATTTCTAGCATTCAGTCTAAGAATATTATTTGTTCCAGCACTGAGAACTAAAAGGCAAACATTAAATAACCTATTTATCAATAAAACTTGATAATCCCTTGCTGGTCAAGCCTTCCACAGCAAGAAGGAGGTAATAAAGCCTTTTAATAATAAACACTTAAATGCCTAAGACCAGGGCAGAGAGAATTTAAATTGATTTTCTGTTTTTGCTAATGCTAAAGCTGTCACTATGAAAATGAGAAAACAAGCTAAAACCTGCATATATGCAAAAACCAGTGCTAAAAAATCTAAAAAATTACCTTTATTTTTACAGACAAATGAGAGTATTAACATTTAATTAAGAGCTAGTTTACCACAAGAGATGTTATTGTTGAAATTGAACTGTAAACAATAAATAAAAAAAGCCACCCTGAACAATAAAAACCACACCACATGAACAGCCAAACAGGCACAGAAAACAACAGAACCCCACTAAAGAACATCTGGAAAATAATTTGTTCATATAACCAAACTAGTATGATTAATTACATAAAAAAGGTTGACGAGATTGAGAGCAAAATAAAAAATTAATTTTTAAAACTCAAATAAATACAAAGGCCTCACAACAGAAATATGTCAGTATTTGCACATTACTTCACAGCAGATGGGAGACTTATTTTTTTTACCGTTATACTCTGATGCTCAATCCTCAGTTTTTCCACTCCTGCACCATATAATTCCCTTAACAAACACATTATTCTTGTCTTTTTTCCAGCTCCTGATGGTCCATACACCAACAGATGAGGAAAGTCACCACATTGAACCTGAACAAAAAGCAACAAGATCAGTTAGCTACAAAGGTATTTTCCTTATAAAAGCATTTATCCTTCCATCTTCACCCAAGTTTACATTAAATGACTTTTATAGCACCTAGAATTAAAATTGCTGAAATCCTTTCCTGCAGCAACATTTCCTATAGAACACCATATTTTTCTGAAGGCCATGTGCAACTCATTTAACTTCAAACACCTCACTGCTCGAAAAATACCTCAAGAAAACCAACTACAAAACCCCACTTCAGCATTTATATGCTTCCCATGGTTACTAAAGTGACAGCTGCAAGAAACACACAGGAAAAAGGTTAGAAACACACGGAAAAAGGTTTGAAACAAAGTCTTAAGCAGATACATATATATATTCAGGAGTTTATTTCCTGAAAAGCCAAAAAGCATGACTTGGAGCACATCTGACCATACCCCCCAGTCAGCACTTATGCTAGTTAGACATCACTAATCCCTGAGAAAGTGAATGTGCCAGTCGGCACATCTGGCAGGAAAAGCAGTCCTTTCATTCCCAGCTGCGCACCTTCAGAATTTCTGCTAACTTTAGGCAAACAAGCCAAGCCCTGTTCCCAGGGACACTGAAACCAGCAGGAAGAACATGTGCACACCACTCCTGAAAGAGTGATCCCTTCGCAGCTTTTCCCTCGGCATCAAGGCCTCGCTCCCAAGCAGGGCGCGATGCCGGGACACCTTCCCGCGGCACGGAGGCTCCTCGGAAGGCCAGGGCCTGCACGGAGGGAAAGCTCCTGATCCCTGCCCCACAGGAGCAGCGTTATGGGCCCGGAATCCCAATTACAGCATGGGTCGGGTTGGGGACCATAGTGGCCCAACCTCCCTGCTCAAGCAGGGTCATCCCAGAGCACAGGGTATAGGATTGCATCCAGATGGTTCCTGACTCTCTCCAGTGACGGAGACTTCACGGCCCGTCTGAGCAATCTGTTCCAGTGCTCGGTCACCCGCACAGTAAAGTTTTTCCTCTTATTCAGGCGCAATACCGACTCCGGGGGGATTCTCGCTACGGGGAGGATAGGACCGAGAGGACCTGGAGTCCGCGGGGCCCCCGGGCAGAGCCCGGCGGGGAGGCCACCGGAGAGCGGCGGCGCCGGGCAGAGCCCGTGCCTCACTGACCAGGTTGCGGAGCCGCGCTGCCTGCTCGCGGTGGAAGTCGAGGCGGGCGAGGGCTCCGGGCCGGTGCTTGTCCGCCCACAGGCTCATGGCGCTCCAAAAGCCCGCGGCCCGGCGGAGGCAAGCGCGCCCCGTACGGCGGCCGCCAAGGGACAAACTCCGGCGGCGGCGGCCCCGCCCCCGCGGCTCCCCCAGCGAAGCGCGGCGGCCGCGCCCCAGCCCGGCCTGGGCAGCGCCGCCCGCCCGGGCCGCGCCAGAGCTGGGGGGGTTTCCCTTTCCGGAGGGAGAGACACACCGCTGAGGCCTGGCAGCGGCTGCCACTGCGTTCCCTGAGGGCTTTGACCAAAGAGCCCCTTACCAGGCACTGCGCAGGAATTTAACTCTGCCCGCCAGCCCCAGCCAGCACGCCGGCTCCCCGTCGGGGCAGCGAACCCTCCGAGCCCCATCTGAAATCTTTCCTTTTCCGGCTCACTTCAAGGAATCACAGAATCAGTTAGGTTGGAAAAGACTCTGAGGTCATCAAGTCCAACCTATGACCCAGCACCACCAACTCAACCAGACCATGGGACTGAGTGCCATCCAGTCTTTCCTTAAACGCCTCCACGGGATGGTGACCACCGCCTCCCTGGGCAGCCCATTCCAATGTCTAATCTCCCATTCTGTGAAGAAATTCCTCATAGTGTCTGAGCCAAATCTCACCCGGAGCAGCTTAAGACTATAACGACTTGGTCAAGGGAGTTTACAATCAGACGGTAATTTGGAATGTGCATTCTCCAAAAGCCCACAACACCTAAAAAGGCATGTGTTTATTTTTTGTTATTTGGTGGAGCCATTGCTGTTCTCTTCTTGATAACATCCACTGTAATCTGATGATGTTCATCTTGCCATTTTATCCTTAAAAACTATGTCCTGCGCCAGTTCTTTTACTTTACTTTGTTTTATGGCAAAAACAGCTTTCAGAAGGATTCGGATTTTCTTCCCTTTCTCAAAAACTTCTTTAGCAGCCTCACTATAAATTAATGAGTTGCCCGTAATCTATGTATCATACAGTGAATTTTTAAGGTCCATCTGTGTTTGTGGCTTTGTGTATATACAGAACATGTATGCAGAGAATTGCACAACAAATATGTTTGTAATAGACACAGTCTCATTTTGTCTCTTTGCCTTGTAGTCCTAATAAATGAAGCATATGCTCAAGTGATATTATTTGAAAGTAGAATTCCTTGAAGTAGTGAAACATGGATATCTATACACATGCATAGTGTGAAATGTGTCAGCTTAATTTTTTTGCTTATATGATTTCTGTGAAAAAAAAAAATCAGATGAAATGTTTATGTGGCTGTTTATACTTTATTAGGTCTGTGTGCACGTTTATTCACACAATCAGAAAGCATAATGCTGGTAATGGCTGCACTAACCTAGACTGTCGAATTACTCATAAAGATCACAAAAACCTACTGGGGGCACTCAGTAGTAGAGCACTTTCATTGATACCGTGTTACCTGTTTGTCTGAAATAGCTACATCCTCCTCTCATATATATTCGTTAATCAGTTTTATTTAGAGATTGCCATGCATTAGCAAATTCTACAACTGCCTGACAGGAGGATGTAACCAACTGGGAGTCGGCCTCTTCTCCCAGGCAACCAGCAGCAGGACAAGAGGACACAGTCTTAAGCTGCACCAGGGGAGGTTTAGGTTGGATATTACAAAGAAATTCTTCACAGAAAGGGTGATTAGATATTGAAATGCTCTGGCCAGGGAGGTGGCGGAGTCACTGGCCCTGGAGGTGTGTAGGGAAAGACTGGATGTGGTAGTCAGTGCCATGGTCTGGTGGACAAGGTGGTGTTCAGTCATAGGTTGGACTCGACCTCAGAGGTCTTCTGCAACCTAATTGATTCTCTGATTCTCTGGTACTGCTCTATCAGGACCACCCTGGTACATGACTGAGTCTGTGAAAGCTGCAGCAGCAATATCCTACTCAGTGCTTATCTTCTACCGACCACCACAGGGTGGTCTGTTCCTCTGCCATTTTCTACAATTACGTTTTGGAGTCTACAGCGTTCCTCGTGCGTGTCTGTTCTCTCTGCTCCATACCTGCTGCTCTTCAAAGTAATCTCTGAATCTGACCATTAATTTATTTGGTATTCTCTTTGGTTAGCAGTATTTATTACTTGCCTTTTTATGTTTTTTCAGATCTTTAGCTCATTTGCCTGGCTTTTTAATGATTTCTGAATGATGTGCTGCTCTTCTAGCATCTATCAGTGTTGCTTAACTTAATTACAACTTCTTGATAACTCCTTATAACCTATGCAGTTTTTCCAGCCCCCAGAGAGTTTTTGCTAACTCATACCAGCTTCCAGCAAGTGCTCTGACAGGTATTCCGGGTTTTTAAAGTACCAGTGGAAACAAATCCTTTTTGCATGAGGTCAGACTTAAGCAGGTAGGACTCAGTCTAGTAGGCTTTTAGATACTTTCAGCTCCTGAAGAGATCAAGGAGTGAAGACACAGCATCTCTGAAAAGCCTTAGGCTCTTTTTATTATTAGCTCTATTTATTATTAAAATTCCGTAAGATTTCTTTTTATCCTGAGAAGAAAATCTTGGAAATTGTGCCCTACCTCAGCTATGCATTTAAGCATGGGCTTATACTTAAACTTTCAGTTATTTCATGCTATAGAAAGTAATTAGGCAAATGAACAAAATTAATTTGTTAAGTAAAAATCTTATCATTTTAAAACCTGGGCCCGCATGAAGCATTGCAGTTGTGGTACTTTATATCTGATTAAAATGCTCTACAATGCTTCGATTTTCTGCTTCATTAATTTTTTAACTTCACTATAAATCTAAACAAAATGAAATAACTATCTAAAATGGAATGGTTTGGCCAACTGTAGTACAAATAAATTAATGTGAATAATAGGGAGACTCTGGCAATTTCAGCTGCAGTCACAATTCGCTCAAACACGAAGACTTTTAGAATATGTCTTCATTCGTTTTGTTCAGTCCAGCAGAAAGGTCAAAAGGTAAAATGACTTCTCTGCATGAATAAACTAGACAATATAACTGAAAATAGAGATTTTAACTGCAAATGGCATTTTGAGCCTCTTACTACCAGCAGCCATGTTATTAGAAAGTGACACACTGTCAGGTACTGTAAGAGAAGCTCCATCTTATACCCAAATTGAAGCAAAACTGTAAGACCTGGGTCCTAAGTCTAAATATATATATACATGTGTGTATATATATATATGTACATATAAATATATATATATAATTTTTAACCAGCTTTAAACCAATTATTGAAACATTAGAACAAATTAGAGGGTTTTTATACTGACCTAAATATTTTTACAGCATGATTGGTGCTAGCAATCCAAGTAGCCATTAAAAGGTCCAAGTACCATTTTGCTGAACAATGACTTGTGTTTTTCAAACAGAAGACATTTGGCATCCTTTGATCCTTCAGGCTGTTTATCTGAGTGACATAGATTTTTCTTTTCAGTTTGAAGTATTTCAACAGATCACTGCCACTCTGTTGGCTATCACTCTAGGTTATGTCCCCCTGTCCTCATCGGAGCACCTATATTGCTGCGAGTAAATTGTAGCATGTCAAGGAAGACTAGATCACTAATTACAAAGCCAAAAAAAAAAAGACCATAATAAAGTGACATCTGTTCTACTCTGACATGCTGATGTCACGCAGATTGAATCTGACAGGGGAAGAAACAACACTAATGGTGATAGCCAAATAAAAATCTAAAATAAGCCTATCTCATATAGATCAGCAGCACCAAAGAAGCTACTTCATTATAAGAGAAGTAAAAGCAAGAAATCCTTTTTCTTCAAGAGTCTGATGGCTTATTTTATAATCCTTTATTTAATCTGGAAAATTAAAGTAATAAAAACCTTATAGAAGTTTTGCATGCAAGGATGAGGCAAAAAAGGTGTAAGAAGATACTTCTTCAGAACCACTGAAAGTGTGTTCTGGAAAATTCTATGGAGTTAATATTTAGTTGGAGGATACATTCTGTGCATCAGTCATTACAGTAAAGTCTTTTGTACATTTGTCCATCTGGAAAAGATTGAAAAAAGCCCTTTCATAAAGATGTGGAAAGGTGAAAATAATTAGATGTATTAAAAAAAAAACCACTCAGGCCACTTGTTCTGATTTAATTGATACTTCTTCATGTTCCAAATCCTGCTGCTAAGAACCAGACCCTGCTAAGCTTCCCTCGTCTCTAATGCACCTGGAGAAGACAAGAAAGAAAGGTGAGGTGTCTTGCTGTTCATATGCCCTCTGTGGCCTCAATTGTGCATGGCTGTGCAAACCTGAGACTTTTTTTCCAAACAGTTAAGAATTGTCCAGCTACACATTTAAAGCAAGATTTACAGCAGCATAGTTAATCATAATAGAAAAACATAAGGAGGCTGTTGACATTGTTTAAATAGCCTGAACATAAATTCAAACATGTCTGGGGACATGTAGAGTTACAGATCCATTCTTCAGGTGAACTACAGCTATGTTGAACACATGCCCATTTTTCTACTGAAGGTGTTGTTAAAATCCTGCGGAGGACGAGGGAAGATGCGGACAATTGATATGATTGTTAGGCAAGCTTTGTTTATTAGTGATTCTGCAATTACATTCATAGCTGGCTTTATTAGCTAATCATAGTTGTCCTTAGTTGATTGGATAATTCTTAAAAGTTACATTTTCTTAGCTCTGCCCAGCTGTGGTTAGGGCTGTAACTCACATCCTTGTCTAGCTTGACCACAAGATCCTATCTCTGTCTAGCAGACAGGCTCACGGTCATGCTGACCTTGCTCATTCTTGTGGTTAGCTGCTGAGCTTGCAGCAACTCTTAAGTTTCATGTCCTCTTTCTTGCAGCCATCCTTCCACAAAATCCATTGGCTATTTTCATATGTATTTCAAGTCTTTCCCCCAGAGATTCATAAGGTCACTGACTAAAACACATACTTATGTTTTTCAGTTTCCACCAGCCTGCATTTTGCAATAACAGAACCGGAGCAGAAGGGAAGCTCTTGTTCACGAAGGATTTCAGATTTGAGCTTGTGTCTCCTGTAAGTGTTCTGAACATGACTCAGTAAGTTAAGAAATATTCAGCATTCTTTTCTTGGTGTATTCTACATAAGTCACACAAGTACCTTATGGAAACTAATCCATAAGCTCTTTCAAGAATTATGTGTTTCAGATAGGTAAATATATGAAGAATTATGGGTGCTTGTCAAGTAATTAGGGATCAATTTTGTGATGATGCTGATATGATATTTTTTATCTCTTTCTAGTCAAGGGTAAATGTTGCTGACAATGGACTAAGGATTATTTTTAAATGTAGGCATTTTGCTTCCATTCTCATCAGGACTTAAACTAGAAATTTTTTTATTGACTTGAGCTACTTTTACAATGAAAATGTCATGAAAAATAATGCACTTTTGCAAAAAATTAGTTGTCTGTACAGGAAAGAAGTTACATCCTAGATACCTTTGCCTGTTATATCATAACTAATGTGGCGAGGATAGTAAGTGATTTCTAGATTTCTAACATTTTATAACTTTTTTTTAAATTTAAGTTTTTCTCTTAATGATAAATGTCTCAGCTCATGTGAATTCCCAGAATGCTAATAAATTAAATTCAGACACCTCTGAAAATATCTTGGTGTATTTCCAAAGATGGCAATAAATGTGACACGTAAAAATCAGATTTCTGTTGCATTCCTATGAAGTAAATTACTAGAAAACAATGTTACCCAAACCTGTATCTATCCTGTGCCACTGGCAGAACACGTTGTTTGTCCTAATCATGGTTTTCATAAATTTACTGAAACTCAAAGGTCCTATAACACATAAAACACATACTGTGTTTTATGAACACAGTAATATTTCACATCTTGGCTATCATAATTTCATCTCCTATAAAATCAACAACTTATGCTTGTAGAATCTTTTATTCAGGCCACAGCAGTCTTGCTCATGTCTCTTAATTTGTCTTTTCCCTTGTAATTGCATTTTTGTTGAATAAATGGACATACCAAAGCTTCTGAATTTCCTAGTTTTCTCCAGACTCTCCACTTTCAGAAGAGCTTTTGTCTAAAGTTCAGTATCAGTTTCAGTAAATTTTGCTAATCTTTCAAGTTTTGTTTTGATGTCAGCCAGTCATCAGAGGTTTACTCAGATTTACTAGCTAATCTGAGGCCAGCCCTGTTCGTGGTAGAATCTTAAAAGCAGGGTATTCTCACATCCTCACTGTAAATGTGTTTCTGTTATAAACATATCCATAACAAACGTAACAAGCTACATCATGCTACATTTCCTGGTTTTATACATTAAAATGTCCAATACAAAATGACAAAGGGAATCCGGAGTAGAAATTTAGTTTGAAAAACATTTACCACAGATTTATGCACCTTTGGTAACAGGAGACTTATGCACATAACACTATTATGTAACTGAGGTTTTAGAAAATTACCACAGAGCAATACCCACTATGAAAAGCTATTAGTATTGATAGGTCTTCATACAGCTGTATTGCTATTGATGTCTATGGGAATGAACCACAGTCCCAGAGCTCCTTGTGCTGGAAGGTTTTACCAGCTGAGTTTAAGTGATTGACTTTCTGTTCTTCAACATTAACACGCTATAAGGACAAAACTGCTGCTTTTCTTTTTTGTCAAACAAAAACAAGGACAGTATCATGAGGTCTTCTGATCACTCCTCTGATTCTTACATTTCTTACACAAGGACCCTTTAAAATTAGTGGGGTTTTTTTAAGTCAGCAATGCAGAACCCAGGTCTAAATGCTAAACACACCTTGAGGAACAGTCTGTTATGATGTTGAATTTAAGGAAGATAAGACATAGTAGATTAGATATTTTGCTTTTGTTCTCTTCATCTGTTTTGTCCTTCCACTTCTTCAGGTATCTGTCTGAATTTACACTTCCTTACGGTGAAGAGAACTCATTTTCAACTGTGTGAAGATCCCCTTTTCAAACTTTAGTGCAAATAGAATTGAGTTCATATGAATGATTTGCTGTATTCATGGCAAAGCTGTGCTCTTACTCTGTTTTGCCTCAAATGTCTCTCATCTGGAAGAATCAGCTTAAACCATCAATGTGTGCAGGCCTTGAAGAACCATTAAGTTCATCCTTCAGATATGCAGCTGTAAAAATTTATGGATTATTTTCTAGCTGCACATATGTGACTGCACTGTTTGTGACAGAGAAATAAAGTGCACAGGCTAACAATTTACATACTTTTAAAATTACCTAATGAGGGACCGTCTGATTTACAAATGGTTCTTCTTTAAGTCAGTTGTTTATAGAGGTGCTGTGGCTATGAGTAGCATTCAAAGTACATGTGCACAGGCTATGACTTTTGCTGCCTCCTACAAATTTTTCCTTTCTGGAACCTGTTCTTTTTCTACTATGTCCTCTGCACTTAAGTGTCATTGCTTTTATCAGTCTGCAATATCCTTGTGTGACGGCTAATTAGACATCTGTATCAGAGGTCAAAACTGTGATAAATTCGTTGTACCTTGAAGATAAGTTGATAAGCTTGATAGGAAAGAGGTAAAGAGCAAGATCAGTGTATCTTGCCTCTTTGGCTGCCACTACGTCTTTTCAGGCCTGGGCCTGTGGGTTCCACGGGAGTGCTCTAGACATACTACCTGCAGATCATGTCTGGAAGGCTACACCAACTTGTACAGTTCTACTTAGTGCAAGTGGCCTTTACTTACTAATCACAGCAAACACCTGTAAATCAAAGCAGAGAGTGGCCACTCTCAGTAAATTAGATGAGCTGTCACCAAAGGTTATGGAGGAAGACAGCAAAATGTTTGTTCCCATCCATGGGACATGCTGAAGTGAGGGTTGAGTTGCATCCCACCAGAGTAAAGTTTTCATAGCATGAAGTGAACATATGTATGACATATCCTGGGGTATGACATGAGTGCGTATGGCATGTTTTGGGGCATGAAGGGCCTGCTAGGGCAGTGCTGGAGGAGGGGATAGGGTGAAGGAAGCCAGACATGATGCAGTCTTTCTATGCTGCCTGTTAGAAATAGCACATGCTGTCCTTCAGAGTGTGCCTTGGCATTGGCTTAGGAAGTGTTAGTTAGAATGGGCCAAAATGATGCCAAGGAACATGCTTAGTCTTGGCTAGTGTGAGCAGGGATATAGTGCTGACACACATTCTTTGGCCTTCATCACTTACCAATGTAAAGGAACATGAGTCTCATGTGACTTGTTGGCCCTAGCAACAGTGCTCACTGGCCAGCCTTCTGAGGGCCTCCTGGAAAACCTTCAGCACAGGAAGCAGACTGCTTGTGTTGCTTCTGGGAACTGAGGGGCATGAACTCAAAGTAGCACTTTCAAAGGTTCAAAACAAGAAGACTGTGGTTCTTCACACAGAAGTCCTTTACACAGGATACTGGGGAGGCTAAAAGTTTACAGAAATTTAGGGCCTCATAAACTCACAGAAGAAAAAGCCGCAATGTTTACTGGCTTTGTGGAAGTTACATCTGGTACAGAGAGCCCCTAAAACAGCTTTGTTGGAGTTTGGGAGAATGTCCAGGGAAATTACCGCTCTATATTTGCCCCAGTTTTATACTCTGTGGCTGCGGTGAGAGCCAGGATTCTGAGCTGGAGTTGTCAGGTCCAGCTGCAGTGCTCTCCCATATTTATCTTCAGTCTCATCTCTGTCACTATGCATGCATCCAGTGAACTCAAGACATACAGAGTCTGCTCCTCGGACTGTTCATTATTTTTCCATTACTTTCTGTGGGGATTTAGACCAGACAGGATCAAGTCATGTATTTTTTCACCATCTACAGACCTAGGGCCTTTTGTCACCATAAGCTTCCTGCTTAGCTTAGTAGGCTCTTCTTTAACTTTTTTGTTATTCTTCCACTCAGCCAGAGCAGACTATTTCTTCTAGGAAGCAGAAATTTGGCTTTTTAGGCCATTAGTGCTTCTGCTTGTAAATTATCTTGCCCCCAGAAAAAGCCGCTGTAATTCTTTAACACTGCTGGGAAAAAAAACCTTCCTTTCTCTTATAACTTTTCCTGTCAGCACTTTGTTTATCTATTCCAGAAAGTCTGCCTTTCTAAAGCTTTGTTCGTACCCGGTGGAAGAAGTCTTGCGCCTATTTGCATTCTGCATCAGTGTGCAGTGTCTGAGCAGCAGCATGAAGTGTCTGCACTTAGTGTGTCAGATATGTCACGGCTTTTCAATTTCAGCTCTGCTACCACTTTTTACCTGCAAATCCTTCAATAGGCCCATATTCTAGAAAATAGAGCTGTAATTTACTATGACATGACTTCCCCTATTAAAAATGAGTACATCTGTTCACTCAGCTATGGGTTCCTCAGCACCCTCCAGTAGCAGCATAATTAGAGTTCTGATTGCAACCTGCTAATGATTCCTCCCCCAAATATCTCCCAATCTAATTTTAAATGCGACATAACAAATGGTGCTAATAAACAACAAGGAGAGAACATGATAAGGGTAAATGAGTTATAGCAGTATCACAGAGGAAAATTTATTTAAGCATAGATACAAGTGTGAACTCACAAGCTTATTTAGGCACTAGATGTTTAAGACTGTGTAAAAAGACAAAGACATAGATGTGAAATACATTCGGGACCATATCACTGGGTTTATCTTGCATGCTGTACCTTATCTAAATCTTGTTAATGCTAAACATATAAACAGAAAATTTGCTTCTCTTTCTAATAGGTATTTTCATTTATTTTTAATAGACATCTGAAGTCTCCACCTTATTCTAGGAGGTATACTATAATTTCAGGATACTTGTTTTTATTAAATTGGTGATTGTCAAAACAATTCTGAGACCTTCCACTGACTTCAGAAGGCAGCAGATCAGCTGTACTGGTCATCCTGTATCTGTAGTCAAAGAACCCCCAAGAAAAGTCAGATATGTAAATTTAAAAGATGATACCATTAAAGTTTCTGGTAGTATCAAAAGCTTTAATTATTAAATCAATATAGAAATGGGAGGGATTTTTATCACAGTGAAGGAAATAGTTCTTTTGCTGTTGATTTCCATAGGTTCAGAATTTTATCTATAATGTACAAAGGAACTTTGATTTACTAGATTTAAAATCTTACTAACTTCGCAATCTGTTTAGTAATATAATGAAATATCCAGTCTTGGGCAATCCAGCTGTTCTGTTAAATGTTACAGAAGCACCCTCAGGTAAAGTGTCAGTGTTCTCACTGCTCTCCTCTCCCTTTTGTTTTTGCAACTTGTGTTTATCATTGAACGCCATATGGTGCCGGTTCTTGACATCATTCATCATAATAGCACCACGCATTCTGTTCCCCTGTTGTACATGCTGGTGTCAGTCATCCTGACTTCAGAATAAAGGGATTGTCCAAAGGTTTTTTGTTTTCAACAATCAAACGCTGTTGATTAATTATTTATGTAAACTTAATTATTGCCCATTAAATTTATTAAAAAGGTAAAAATAAAGTTATTAATGTCTTATACATCAAAGAGTAGGCAGATTGTCCAAAAGATCAGAAAGAATCATTCTTCCCATGCAGTAACTGATAAATAGGTGGGTGGTTAAAAACAGGACTTTTTCTTCATCTTTCAGTATCAGATATTGAACAGAGATTGAAACAAGATTTTATCTGTTGATCTACTGTCTTTCTAATTTAGAATCTTATGTTTTTTAATTCTTTGAATTATTTTGTAGGTAACTAAGAAACACACAGGCATGCTAGAATAAGTTATTCTGCAATTCAGTCATCTTTATTAGGATTGCCAAGGAGGAGGTCAGATGTAATTAGCAAAATTTACACTTTGTCAGCGTTGTAAAAGTTACAAGTTTCTTTAGAAATATTTTCAAGGTATTGAGCAGGAGATAAGAGTTAAGGAAGTAATAACACTTTTTTTTTATTTGCATTTGCATTTGCATTTGCAATTAATGTAGAGCTGCTCTTAGGACTGATTATTTGTTCTGTTCCAAAGTGTGTTCCAATTAAATGTTGCTTTATTCTTCATCTGGCTGAATGTCACCTTTGTTTTCTATATGTCATATGAGGAAATCCTGAATTTTAAAATCACTCCATTAACAACATATAGCCTAAGAATTCTTGTTGTTGTAGTCAAATAGTCAGCATCAGAAGTTTTTCATATCACTTCTCCATGAACTATTAACCCATGGAACCTTTCAAGACAACATGACTCAGAAAATTCCTTGAAGGAAATGAACAATGTAGCTCTTTTTCCAGTTTTTATGATTGTACTGTGTTATGTGGCTGTCTTCAGATCCTGCTCAGAATCACTATGATTTACTTCTATTACACAGTGTTTCTTTTGGACAGTTTCATTTGGAGCAGGAGTTTCTGTAGTGTCATTGTTATCACATTTGCCTATCATGAAAGGCGATTTGAAACTGGGTGGAAACACCGTGTTTTGGGGGAGCAAAGTGCTTCTGACTGTAAGAGAAGATCACGTTCATGACCACTTGAGGATTGTTCATAAGTCTATAGGACCTGATGAGTTGCATCCCAGAGTCCTGAGGGAATTGGCTGGTGTAGTTGCCAAGCCACTCTCGTATTTGAGAAATCATGTCAGTCAGATGAAATTCCTGGTGACTGGAAAACGGGAAGCATCCTACCTGTCTTTAAAAAGGTTAGAAAGGAGTACCCTGTGAACCAGCAACCTGTCAGGCTCGCCTCTGTGCTTGGGAAGGCCATGGAACAGATCCTCCTGCAAGTTGTGCTAAGGCACATGGAGGACAGGGACATGATTTGAGACACCCAGCACGGTTTCACCAAGGGCAAGTTCTGCTTAACCAACCTATTGGCCTTCTCCGATGGAGTGACTACATCAGTGGACAAGGGAAGGACTATGGATATCACCTATCAGAACTTCTGTTAAGCTTTTGACACGGTCCCACACAACATCCTTCTCTCTAAATTGGAGAGAGATGGATTTGGTAGGTGGACTGTGGAGTGGATAAGGAATTGGTTGAAAGGTTGCATCCAGAGGGTAGTGGTCAACGGCTCAGAATCCTGATGGATGTCAGTGTTGTCCCTCAGGATTCTGTACTAGGACCAGTGTTATTTGATATCTTCATTAATGACATAGAATTATAGAATCATAGACTCATCAAGAGACCTACAAGATCATCTACCCAGCTCTGTCACTGTAACCCCTAGGCCACTAAACCAGATCACCTAGTGCCAGATCCAAATGCCTCCCTAACACATCCAGGGATGGTGGATCCACCACATACTTGGGCAAACTATTCCTATGCCTGACCTCCATAACAGTAAAAATTTTTTCTGTTATCTAATCTGAATCTCCCCCATCTCAGTTTGAGGCCATTTCCTCTGGTTCTCTCACTGCAGTCATGGTACAAGAGACTGGCCCCCACCTCACTACAGCCTCCTTTCAGGAAGTGTAGAGAGCAGTGAGGTCCCTCCTGAGCCTGCTCTTCTCAAGACTAAACAAACCCAGCTCCCTCAGCTAGGAATTCTTTTTTATATTAAAAGCAAATGCAAAGGTGCAATTGAATTCAAGTCTATGTAAATTCAAGGGTTCCCACTGATTTGAATGGAGGATGTTTCGAGCAGTCTTCATGTCACTGCAAGTAGAGTAAAATCTCCACAGATTTTGCAGAGAACAGGAGATGGCTTTGAAAAATTTGGCTTAGACAAGATAGCAAAGGCAAGGAACAGAAATATAGGTGGGAGATTTTTCTTCAACTGGTTTCCATCCCTGTTCTCTTCCCCTCTATGCCAAGATATAATATTGTCTTGTGTCTAACTCTAATGCTTTCTGCTGGTGGTGGTAGTGTGATGTGCAGAGCAGGTTTTTTAGCCCCTTGCTGCTTCCCCAGTGTAGCAAGACTCCATAATTACTCTTGAATTCCAAATCCCAAGTTCCTTTGCCTGTGAGCTTGGGAATCACACTGATTTTGGTATCTGGGAAACCTTGGTGTGACGAGAAACTAAGCTGAATTTTAGGCCAAATGAAATATCAGTTTATAATGTAATTTTGAAAATCTGCTGATATATGCAGTGTCTGGGCAAATTAAAACCTCGGCAGGAGTAATACCATGCTGTGCAAAAAGATTGCAATTGATGCTTCTATTTTTTACTGTAATTGTCTGAGACCCTCAGGAGAATACATACCAGACTCCAAAGGAAAATGCATTTGTAAGCTCTATAAACTGGTGTTTGGAACAGCACAGGGATGTGAAAAAGAAAAATTACACTTCATGAGGTTTTGGATGAGAAAAACAAATTAGATCCTTCTGCTATAGCTGCTGCTACTCATATACTCACAGGTTTGTTTTTGTTTAAAAATAATCTAAAGTGCTTTTTTATTGTAAAAATAAATTATTGCTCATAAAAAAATTCAGGAGGTGGATGTTTTATTATCATGGCTGACATAAGAATAATGTGCAGCACGAGGAGCTTCCTACTTTGGCAGAATTCAAATGTTAACAAAAATTTAAGTACTCATCTATAGTACAGAACAGATTTTATTGCACTGCCCTGAATGATCAGGTCATTTCCCCATAGGAAATCACTATCATAAAGTGATACAAATCTGGCTGCAGCTGTGTGTGTTTCTCTGGTCCTGACTTTACCTCTTGCAGGCATTGCCTCACTTCCTCAAGCCAAACAGAATCGAGCCTCTCTGCAGTCAGACAAGGCAGTGTGTTGTGGGCCCTTTGAGACCCTTTTCTGTATTTCTCTGCTGTTCTCTCTCTGGACTAAGGTATCAGACTCGTATGATTCAGGGACGGTTCTATGATGTGGATTCTTGTCAACAACCAAAGGAAGCAGTCCATCAAATTCCTTTTGAAACCACCACAGAGATGTTGAATTTCAGTAATTTTAATCTAGGTTGCTCCTGGTCCTAACCACCTTGAAAAGATGCAAATAATCTGCCTTGCTGTGCCTCTGCTTCCAAGATTAAAATAATCCCAGTACATATGAATGTTATGGTGGTGAATACTGGCCATGTTTTAAAGGGTCCAGTGACACATCGTATTTCCTAGAGCAGCCAGTCCTTCTGAGGGGAGAAAGGTAGGAGTCACACAACTGCTGACAGAATGCAGAGGGAGAACTAGACTCCATTGCTTGCTGTTTCCACGTATCTGGGGAGCCAGCAGGTCCCTTTGTTTAAATCTCAGTGACTACAAATACAATGTATACTGATTATTAAAAATATAACTGTCCTGTATATAATAATGCTCTGCTAGTGGTGCTAGGAAAGAAAAAGGCTCTCTTTGGGATTTTTTTTCTTCACTTGAAATCAAATTATAAGTTTTTGTCAGGTCATACAGGAGATCTTTAACTTTCTGCTCCACTGCTTGGAGACTTGTTCTTGCTGCCACAGGTTAATGGTAAACAAATATCTGTATTCCTTATCCAAGCTACTTACATGACTTTTTCACCCTCAAAACCATCTCATCAGTCATACCATTAAATGAACCTTATAAAAATAAATGCAAGAAATGGTCATGTAAGCCCTCAACGGTTAACAGTAAAATCTGGATGACCTCAGGAATTCGTATGACTATTTTATTAAAAAAAGCACTGCTTATTGAAAAGTATTTAGTAGAAAGATAGAGTTTCCTATTTTTGTATCATCATAGAAGCGTGGTTAGTTTCTGGCCCCCATCAAGGAAGTATGATTCATCAATAAATGAAGCAGAATCACATCTTCCCTATGTATTGCTACTCTAACTATTCTATGTGCCTTCAACACTAAAGCAGCTGTAATAGCAAAGTCACCTGGAATCTCTGATGCTTCAGTATCTTTAATTTATCATGTAAAATACACAATAGATAAATGTTATTCCAAGTATATTGTTTAACATCTGTTGAAATGCACATTTTTTCCCCTTATTTTTTAGCTCTATCACAGTGACATCCTGTAATTCAGGCAAAATTGTCTATGTGCTTGGTCACTCGAGAAAAAAAATTGAGCCATATATTTTGTACACATCACCGTTAGCTTCTTATTTTCATTAGCCATTTGTCAAGTGCTCGAAATTCAGAGATTTGTCTTATAACAAGTTGTTACAATTCCCAAAAGCACCTGATGTTTGAAGTTCTCAACATACTTTGGAAATGACCCCTAAGTGATCAAAGCATTGTGGATATAGCTGAGAATTTTCTTCAAGCTCATTCTTTTTTTAGTTTTGTCACAGAGAAATGACAAAGGAACCACTTCCTTTGAGAGCTGAGCATGTTTGTTTAGGCAATAATAGTCAAACTCTGCAATAAAAAGATTAGTCCCTGTAAATGTGGCATTTTCATGGACATTTTCCTCTTCCTTATTTCTCATGGCTTTTCAGTTTAAATGGTTAAACTAAATATTAAAAATCTATTTGTTCTTCTAGTGATAGGTTACCTGCAAACTGTTGGTGGGTTGACATGGCTAAAATAGCATGTATGTGAGTGTGACAGCTGTATTTATGTCACCAGACGACATCGTTGTTTGAGGTAACACTGGAACCACCGTACAACAAGGGGTCTCCCCACACTTCTCCAGCAGTCCTTTTCATTTGATGCTGCCAGCCAAGAAGGTCACAATTAGGATCTCGAGTCACAGACCAAAGCTGTCTGTGCACCTTCAAGTAGAGCTGTTGGATAAGGAACATGCTAAAACTGGGGGCCACTGAGAGTATGTGCTGATTTTGCCTTGATTTGTTAATGGTTTTGTTCCTCCCTGAACATGCAAGTCAGAGTAGCACAACATTTCTGAAAAGGAACATCCACTAAATAATGATCTCAGATGGAAATCACCAAGCTTTTATTTTCAACTGCTTAGTGATTACTCTTGTCAGTCAACGAAGTTTTGTGGGTTGATCCAAACTATTTTTCCAGCTCGTCATTTCGCAAGAGAGAATGGACTTTCATTGTTTGTTTGTAACTTGGTTCAGGTTTCTATTTAGGTCAGCAAACTGAAAAAACCAGCAATTTGCATAGCTCTGTGACCTTCTGTTAGAAAAAAATAACAAACATCTACAAAAGAAGCATATCTGGGTCACAAAGCTGGACTAGGACTGCCCCTACCTCTGCCTGCCAGGGTGCAACCCGTGATGCTTTGTGGTCCGTACAGGTTCGTGTACCTGTGGGTCAGAGCGCCAGGCCCTGTGCCTGGGGCACAGCAGCTGCTGTTCCTGCAGGGAGCTGGGACTTGCATGGACCCAGTAATACAGACACTGAGTATCTGCACTATATCTAGTGCTGCTTTAAAAGCTACAGTCTGGGAATACTGGTTGGAAAAGTCAGCTAGAACAATACACCTTGCTACCCTGTTGACATAATTTCCTTTACAACGAGAGATTGATTTTAATAATTATGATTCAAACCTCTTATGTTACTGAAATTCTTTCTACAATTTATTTTAAATACTGGGCTGTTTGGGTTTTTTCACAGACCCACGGCTCCCTGTACTAACTACTTCCTGCTCTCCTGCCCCCAACCCTGGTCGCTGCCCTGTAAAAGGGCTGCAGCCCACGAGGTGGCAGAGCTCGCCTTGGTGAGCAGCCTTTGGCGAAGAAAATTTTTTTTTTTTTTTTTTTTGCTAACAAAGCTCCCTGCCCCGCTTTCTTCCGTTTGCTCATTAATTGCAAATGTAACTTCCTTTTTGCACATAAATCATAATTTCCTTAGACAAATAAAGGAAAATAATCTGCCAAATGTAGACATGGAGATCAGTTTTTTATATTGCTTTTGATTCAAAGGTTCTTTTCTCAACAAATATAGGAATTTTTGTCTAACTTCATTTACATTAGGAGTTTCAAACTAGTCGAACAAGTAGTAATTTGTTTAACCTCATTAGAATTTAACTCAGTTTCAATGTTTGTCTCAAAACTTGGAAATGGCAAAACCAGATGAAAAATGTTCAACCCTTCAGCTTTTAGAATAACAAATAAAATTTAAAAAACAAGAGCTTTGAAAATCATTCCCCAATAAGAAATGTCTGTTACTGTTTAGAAATTATTAAATTTTCATCTGATTATCACAGGTATTTGACTTGAGCCTGCTCAATATAACTTGACCAGTAAAGAAGTTCCAGCATGTGACTCCATTTGATTTTGTTCCTTTTTCCGACTTCCAGACATGAAGAGAGAGCAGCTATGATTAACATAATTCTAAATCAGAGTCAGTGATGTTATTGTAGGAGTTAGTAGCAGTGCAATATTCATAATAAGTGTGCCAATCCCTATAAGAAAGCTGAACAGGAGACTTATTTAAAGAGATTAAATGATGCAGAATAAGCTTCCAAAAGCTGTAATTGAAAGTGACAGAAACATTAGCTTTGAAACAAGTAACATTTAATCACACAGATTATACAGAAACATAATTTTTGTATCTTGTTTTCTTCAATAGAATTTAATTTTAATCTGTTGAGACAGCTCATCATTTTCAGCTGCCTGCTGCAAGAAGCCTGTCAGAGTATGTAAATGTACGGCTACTGTGAGGAGTGGGACCTGTTCTCTCCAACACTGGCCTCAGTTTATGCATGCCTAAAATTTCAGGTGCTCCTACCTGCACCTGCGGGTTGCACCACTTCTTGCCTTTGTATGTACCATTTGAAAGGTTGAACTTCTGAACTTCTGGACAAGCAGTGTAGTCCCCATGAAAGCATCATATTTGTGCAGTCATAAGTAGGACATTATTAAAGGGCAAAGGCATGAAGGAAAAAAGCATGAAAAAACCTTTGCACAAACAGAGTCCAGGAGAAGGGTTCAAACATTCTCGTAAATAACATTTGATTTTATTCTCCTGCAAATATACAGGAAGCTCAGATGGGATCACAGTAGCTGAAAGCAGAAAATAATTTGTGCATGGTTTGACTAGTCAGGACACAGAGATAGTGAATCTCAATACAGTGCTGGAATAATAACAGCTCCTCTGATGTTGCAGAACATGTACATTTCCCAGTTCCCCCACCTTGACCGATATGAAACCGAGCTCTGTATTTGCAGAACGTGTGAGCAGGAGCAAATGTGACCTTCAGGAAGACCGATATGAAGTGCCTTTGCCTCATGGGGACTCAGAAGGGAGACAGGAGAAACTCAGTTGACACTAACCTGCTGTTTACAGCAGCCAAGAAGTACAAGTGAAAGCATGTCAAAAACTCCAAGCACTTTGGATGGTTACCATCAAATTTTTTTGAATTTATTTGCTCTTGTTATAAAACTTGTTTGAAAGTGAAGCCAGCTGTCTTAAAAAAAGGTTTGAATGACAAGGTTGTAGGGAGGTTTATTTTATTTTTCTCTAATAGTGCCTTTCTTTTCTAATATGGAAGTTTAAAATAACAGGATTCACCTGTGTTTCCCTCTCAGCTCCTTACAAAGTCTGAATTATTTAGCGATGCCTTTTATTTTAGGTAAGGTCATATCAACAGTTCAGCCTGGCCAGATTTTCAGAAAACAAGTATTTTGTATATAGAGCAGTTCCTTTTGGCTTATGGTGAGAATATTAAAACAGAAATGCAATCAGGGACTAGGATCCTGACCTCTTGAATTTGGAAGAGACCAGGCCATTGTTGGTAAGTCCCAAGCAGCAATCCTGACTGTCCTCCCGCCCTTGGAGCACCGCAGCAGCCATTTCTGTCCTGTGACATCTTATAGCTGACAGAGGACCTATGGGGACCTATTGAAAACCCTAACAGAGTTCATGCCCCACCTTGTCTTGACAGGGAGAACCTGAGCACGGGATGAGGACATAGGAGCCCTAATTCTGGGCTCACTCTGCCTGGAAATGTTCAGCACTGCAGCTCCCATCATGGATGAGATGGCTTTAATGGGTAGGGTAAAGGGGAATGGGGGAGAAGACACTTCCACCTGCCCCATGACAGCCAAAATACTGCTCATCTGAAATGTAAGACCCAGAGGGCCAACACAGCATAGAGTGCAGGGGAAAATCGTGGGATTTTGCTTCTTTCACTGCTCAGACACTTCCCATGGATGGCCCTTCTGATGAGACAATCAGTCCATGGTGCGGGGCTGGGACTGCTGTGATCTCCCCTCCTGTACCACAGGTCAGGCTGGGGTTTGTTCTGCTCCCATGGCACAGGTCTGGCACTCATGACTGAGCACCAGGGCAGGTAAAGCTTTGATAAAGGAGCCAAAAGTTCAGAATAAACAATTAATTTATCTATATCCAAAGTAAATGATGCTATCTTCAGGGCAGGGACTGTCTTACCACATTTGTTTGCAAATGTTTGAGCCTTTCACCCTTTGTCAGTAATAAACGATAATGTAGCGAGGAAGGAAAATGGACTTCAGGAAAGACTGCTGGCTTAAAAACAGCAGCCAGAGAGATTAAGCCTACAGGCATAGCTTTAATGGTGATACTGTCACTGAGAGAGACACAAGCTCTTGCCAAAGGGCTAATATAACACTCTGTTTATTACAGTGTTCAGTACAGGACATGTAGTCACCCTAGCACAGAGCAACACTCGCTATATTGTGCCCAGAATGAGTAATGAATATCATGTGAGTACGGAATTTATCAGATCTTTCCAAAACTGTGTCTGGGCAGGCAAGGGGGTCGGATGCCTCACTCAGCAGGACACTCGAGCTACTTTGTACTACTTTGATGGCACAGTGCTGCTAGGAGGTTTTCATGACTGGCTGCTTAGGAATGCTGCTTGTGTGAGGATGAAAGCCACTGATGGACAGGAAATCTGGCATGATTTGGTCCCAGTGTCCCAGTGTCACACACAATCTTGATTGTCTCCGAGTCAAGAATCTGCAGGGGTTTTGACAAGCTACTGTTGCCCCTTGTGTATCACATTTTTAACTGAGTTGACTGCAACTGTGATCAAAAGGTCATAATTTCTGATTTCTCCACAGCTATTGATGACACCAAGAGAGGGATTTTACCAGAATACATAATATTCATTATAATCCAGAAGTAAAATCAATCCTGTGTGGAACTCTAAGCTTCCCCTGTTGATGTGGCCCAGGTGATGGCTGTGGATCTCTGTGGACATTACTGGGTCATCAGACACCTGAAGCCACCATGCAAAGAATGGAGAATAGGAGTTTACTGTCTCATGCACTGATGGGCCTCAGGTCTGTGCCTTCCTCCTCTCCTCTCATGGCACCATTATGAGGAAATCAGCAAACCTGGAGCGTCTCTGAATGCCAGCTGACTGCCACTTCATTCATTAATTGGACTGCTGAGGACCTGTTGGTATCTGGAGGGATGATCTAAATTGGTTTCATACTGATAACTCTTACAAGGCCTCTCATAACTACTCTGTGATTTTGGTGTTGCAAAGACCTGGGCAGCTCTTGCGAGGTGACCCGGTGACACTGACCAATTACACACATCTCCCAAAGTTACTTCTAGGGTGTGATGTAAAGACAAGAAGTATCTGCAGATTTTGAGGAATAGAAGTGAATTTGGAGGATAAAGGAAATTGGTGACATTTTATTTATCTATGTGGAGTGAATAGCCATTATGTCCAACCTTGGATAAACATCTATTAAAGCTTCTGAAAAACAAACTAGACAAGGGGGAGCCGTCATGAAAAAATAGAGTGTATTTCTATAAAGAGTCTTATTTATCTGAGGTGATAAAAGAAAAGCTGAGCAGAAAAGCTTAATACTTTACTGTATCAGTTTTATAGCAGACTAGCTTCCCATAAATTCAATGGAATTTCACCAACATTAGAAACACGGTGGAAATAAAAGACATTCTGAATTCAAAGAGAAAACAAGATCAAGGATTAGTTTTCTTATTTTGATAATAAAATAAATGCTGTGAGAACATGGAACATATGATTAGTTTAGAAAAATCAGCAAGGCTATTTATACAGAAATGCCAATGATGATAAATTCACTGCTCAGTAAATTTTTCAAAGGCTTAGAGAGTGATAATTTCTACTGTTAGCTCTTCACGTTAACAGGCACTATGCTATAGAATCTGCTATAAATGTTATCCGTACAATAAAGGAAGAACAAATACTTGGCTATGAAAGGACACTTGCTTTTCTGAAGTAGCATACTTCTACTGAGTTCTATCTGCCTTTTAGTTTATAATCTTTTTTGGTTTGTGTTTTAAAATATTGACAAACTTGCCATTCCACATAAACATTTAAACTTCCTTAGTAAGAAAATACCCTATACAAAAATTAATCCTTTCCTTTTTTTCACTGTAAAATCACTTTATAAACACTTTCAAAAGCTGCCAATCTAGCAATTTCCCCAGATGTCTTGTTATATCTCAGTAATTAAATTGTAGTCTCTGAGCTGTCTTTTTCATAGCTAAGTTTACAGGAAATGCATCTTCATCCTTGTCTAGCACAGTATAAAAATGCTCTGCTGGGAATACAGTTGTATTTATTGATTTTTCAGAATTTGTAATTCCTTTCAAAAGAAATTTAGTTAGCTCTTTTGAGCTTTCACGAACTGATGAAGGCAGAAAACAATAATGATTTGAAAAGATACTTCTGGGGAATTTTATGACCATATAAGATTTGGCACAGGATCTGCATTAGAAATGTGTTCTCCTTGGTACCCACATACTCTTTGCAATATCCATTTACAAATAATGGCATTGCTACTTCTTTATTTTATAAAATGTGTCTAACTACAAGGTCTCACAAACAATATTCTGTGTTTAAAGCAATGTATATATCACAAGTGCCAATGTGAAGTATCTTTGCAATCCCACATCAAAAAGCCAGAGCAGTAGAGAAGATAATCACCAGAATTGATCTCTTGGGAAGTAAGAGAACTACTGCCAGCATTCTGCTGGGAGATGGGCTTCTAGCTCCTTCATCTCCCTGTTTAAGGACTGACAGTGGAATCTTCCTGGATGACCTTGAATGTCAGAGCAGCAGGCATAGAAAGGCACCTATGGCTCTTCTGTTCTTGGCGACTGCTCACAAGAGCCTTGAGCTGCACATGGCTTTTCGCTTCCCAGCAGATGCCCCTTGCATCTCCTGATCATCTGCCCCAATCATCTCCTGATGACATGATTTCACAAGGAAACATTACTGAGAACCCCAAGTAGCAGATCTCCAAGAGAACATCCAGCTCACTGGATCAGAGATGTATCCTGACACCCGTGCTCATGTTTCCATGTCTGTTTGGATGTGTCATACAAAATCAACCAAGTACCACAAGAAAGACAAAAGCAGTTCCCCTGTAAGGATAACCGAGAGGCTTGTAGTTAAGTTAGGCTACCAACAAATTTAAAACTTTGATATAATTCTCTTGGAAAGCTTATTTATTCAAGTGAGTTTCTGCTGGGATTTCCCAACAGAATTTTCTCCAATCTGGAGTACATCATGGCTTCTATTGGTATGCACCAATCCTTCCTGTTGGAGATGCTCCACTTCTGCATTAAGTGTCTATATAGTCAAATTTAATGGAAATCAAGAGTCACAATGCCTTTTTACCAAATATATGGCTTCCCACCCAAATAAAAACATGTTTCTGCAGCAGTGACCTCCTGAGGCATTTGGCTGAATATTCTTCATTTATGCAGCTGCATCCTTCCCCAAACACCTTAATCATGCAAAAAAATTCAGTGTCTGCTTTACATTAAAAAATGCATCCATAGCAGGTCTTAAACTGCTGTACATTCACTGCATTGTTCTTCTCTAATGCAGTGATTGCAGCACTTTTTCCAGTTTTGCTAGTGAAATCAGGAGGTCAAAATTTGTATCAGTATTGATTGGGACTTGTTTTTATCCAACTGTATGCTTTTCAATATGCATGTTTCTCATATATAAAGACACGTGCTTTTCCAGCACCACATGTTAGAATCTAACATGGATTGCAACACAATTTGCAACATGATCTCCATTTATTGCTTTTTGTTGTTGCTACAGACCATCTTAAATTATTGTGAGATTATTCAGAATGTTGCAGCTTTACAAAGTTGATTTTCTCTTAAAACACTGCAGCAGTTTTGTTCCACACTTCTTGTTTTCCATTTGATAATTCAAGGACTTGGACTGAATGAATTAAATATGAGTCATGTACATTATGAACTATTCCATGTATTAGGAACACAGATGTTTACTGCCATTAATTATTGAGATCATTTTGGAATGAACTTTGTTATAACCTCAGAACAAGCAAGCTGATGGAAAATATGAACCAATGTAAAGCTTTTCCATAACTCTGGAATATCTTTCTCTAGGAAAAGCTGCAGAAGTACTTTTCTTCCTTAAAACAACTTTAGGCTCAAAATTATCTGAAGAATAAACCAGAAAATGTTCTCCATCTATGATAAGAGCTAAACTGGGTTCATCTGTATTTCAAAAACCAGAATTCCAAATCACTTCTTGTCCTAGTGTGTTTATCAGAAAAGAGAGATGGTCTGAATAGCCTATTGTTAGTTACAAGCTTTGCTTCCTCAAGTCAATAAATGGTTGAGTTGTTATATCATGTAGTTTCAGTTCATGAATTGTGCATCTGTTCAAGCCTCAACAGACTGAGAGTGCTTGTTTACAGGCTGCAAACTTTTCCTAGTTCGCACTCTCACTTTTTGAAAAAGAAATTAAATGTAGCATCAGTCAGTAAAGAAGAGAAATCAATGTGAGAGTTAGGCTAATTAGGGATATTTAGCAGTTGAGTTTGTCTCAAACCTGTGAATGGCAACAAACCCTGCAAGCAAAACTTCCCAAACTCACTGTTTCCTTTAACATAATAACTACTGAAGCAAACTCTCACCAGTGTATTAATTTGAATGGCACAACCAAGCAGATTTTGGGAGATTATCAGCACCTTTGATCTCTTGGTCCACATTTGCAAACCTCTTTGATGTCGGGTGGAAACCCATCATGAATAAAAGACAGCCTATTTTCTGAGCAACAGAGACTGATCTGGAAAAGGTCAGGCACAGAAAATGGATACATACATAAGCCAGAATCATACTAAAAAAAAAATCCCATCTTTCTCTAACTGGCTAAATGAACTTTTCTGAGGCTATTTGCTTTGCTTTGTTATGCTTTAGTGAAAGTGAAATACAATGCATAGAGAATTGTGGGTGTAGCATTTCACTTCCTGGCTTTGACATTTCTGGTGGGTTATTGCTGCTAAATATCTGTGAGCGTTCATGACCTTCAGAACTCAAAGAGCTGCCACCAGGAGGTGGATACACACAGAGCCGCAATTAGAGCAGCATGTCAGGTACCCATGGAAGCTGTGCTAGCTCTAACTTTAATTTCAACCCTGGTCCCTGGGCCTGTGACTGTCCCTTCTCAGGAGGATGGGGTGGTGCATGATTGTCCTGGGCAGCAGTGGTCAGGACTGTGGGCTTTGTGAGAAGGAGGAAGAGGCTGCTGCTGGACATCTGCCACTGGGGTGGTTTTGAGTTTCTGTATGCAGGCCCATATTAGGGAAATACCCCAAAACAAACAGTGGAAAAAATGTGAAGAGGGAACAGCACCATTGTAGCAGATACCTAAAAAAATAATGACCTTCATTTTACTGTGTCTCTCTTCTTGCCCTAAACAAAGGAACATTTTCCATAGCTTATGATTTGGGGCACAATAATTTCCAAGTGTTTTCATGTAAAGAATAAATTTCGCCAACTGATGTGAACACATTTATTCACAATGTTAAGAGCTGTTTGTTAAGGATATTCTATTTTTAATCACATTTCTGGATATGTCTGTTATGGATGTGCTATTTTTAATCACATTTCTGGTCACGTTCTTCTGGAAGCCAGTACCTTAATTCTGAAAGGGAAAAAAACGTCTGTCCTAAGGTCAGATGACAGATGCAAACGGGACATTCTTTCCCTCCTTCAGCTGCTTATAACACTCACTGTGGGTCTGCAGAGTGACGAGTCCCCTTGGTCCTTTCCAGCCACAGTGCCGAGATACTGTCATACAAGGTTTGGATCTCACTGTAGCCCCAGTTCCTGTATTGCTGGTTGCAATGCTGATCCATGATTAGAACCTTTCTCATTTACAGAGAGTACTGCTGTGCTGTCTAGTGTCTAAAAACATCCTGGTAATGATTTCAGACTGGTGAGGGCATTTTCAGTATAGCAGAAGGAATACTTGGTAAGATTGCTGTGATGTAGGGTGCTTCATTTAGGGTCTCTTAATCTTAAAAGGGGTGTCCTTCAAAAGCAGTTCCTTGTTTTTTAAATAGTAATAACTCAAAGTTTCAGATTATTCCTTTGATCACAAAATTTCATGCATATTGATGCTCTATAAGACCTCCAGAACTATCTCAGGGAATGAAAGGACAGTCTTGTCTTTATTCATTTCCGGAAAAGTGGACGCCAGGATCTGGATTTGTACTCACATATGTTAGGATGAAAAACCACCAAAGCCCAGATACACAGGGACCCCAGCATGATGACATCCAACCTGACTGTCCAGTGCTACCTCAAAGGCAGAAATTTGCAGCTCTGAGTTATTCACCTTGGTTGTCTTAAACAGCTGAGGAAAAGAGTTAGGCACCAGGCTATGGAATGTACAACAGCCAGTGTGCCAAGCAAAGGGATGCAGAGAAAATGCTGAAACAAGAGATGAGTCTGAAGTTCCTTCTCCCTGTCCCAGGGACTCTGACAGTTGCGTGAGGTGGTTTATAGCTCTGAAAACCTGCAGCCACTTCAGTTGCTGATTGTGTATGAATGACTCTGTTAAAAGAAGATGCCTAGCAGTAATGGCAGTGTTCCTCACCTTACACTTAGTGCCGGTGTTGGACACCATTCCTTAGGGGTGTTCATTTGGGTGACTTTGGAATAGCAGCAAGTGCATGAACTCCTGCTTTGTGCTGATCTCAGTGGTGTTGGCACGGGCTGGGTGTTGTGTAACCATCCCTGATAAACAAAGGATTCTAGGCAGCCCACCAACTAGTTAGAGAATGCCTAAACACACCGTGAAACAAAATATCTGCTGAGACACTCATCTCATCCAAGATAAGAAGGCCTCTGGGAATGCACATTAGAAGTACTTTAGGTGCCTAAATAACTTTACTGATGACAGTTTAGGTGCCTTTCAGGTATGCTTGCCACAGGCAGAACTGTTGTGACTCACTCCCTTGAATGCAGGCATCTAAATTCTGCTTGAGCTATGCCATAGGCACCTAAAGGCTTTTGGAATCTTTTCCCAACTATCCGAATTTATAAAAATATCTTGTTTCAATAACGTGGCAAGGATTCAAATGGTTTTTCATTTTACTATGTAAATGAGTAGGAGGTGATGTTTTAGATTTTCTAGATTCCTTCATTTTCTTAACATAATTACCAGAATAGGGCTTAAATTAATCGAGAAATTCCAAAGTACTTTTCATTGATTTGACCACAGCTATATGTAAAAAGAAAAAAAAAAAATTCTGAGCAGTATTTCAGGACTTCTTAAGTTGCTTTGCCAGCTTTTCTTTTGAAAACATGATTCTGAGACCAGATTTTTGTTGTCCCAGAATATTGTTTCAGATAACATCTAGGCACTGTTTTGCATTTTATATATGACCTTTACACCTTATTTGCCAGACAAGCCCCCTCAGCTTGTACAAACTTTTTTTAAAATTCCATACAGCAATGGGAATTTAGCTATAACATGAAAGGCATCTCTGAGTGAATGTGCTGATTTATAAAAGTTGGAAAATAGTTTTCTTTTTTGTCTGAAGTGGAGTCTTTTCATTAAGAGCTGGAACTGTAACTTGGGGCTGGCCATTTTAATGGTCCTACTGAAGACAGAGCAAAAGACAAAGGCTGATCAGCTATGCAGAGCAAGTCTGTGCTGTCCAACCAGTGTTAGCACTACAAAACCCAGAAAAATAAATCTGTTGCCACAGCCTAAGATTTTGCCTGGTTTACAGCAGTCCAATTCAATAAATCTTACATCCTGTTGTGCTGTATGGGCACTAGGTTGGTGGCTGTAGCTGCAGCCAGGTGATTTATTACTACTACTGACACATCCTTTTGGATGGATGTATAACATTACTTGCACTGGAAGTTGTTCTTCTTCCAGACATGCACACCAGGAAACGTTAGCAGTACTACATCTTCCCCCAGATCAAGCATTAGTGGTAAGTTGTTCCACATTTGTCTCTGTGGTCTTCCACATTGCTAAGGCAGTAAGCAGTGAAGAGGGAGCGCATCCAGATTTGCATGGTGATGGCTGTCCCAGGGACAGGGGACTCCTGGGGATGGCAGGAGCCCACTGCTGCCATCCTCCTCCTCCAGCTGGCATGCTGGCATCCAGGTATCACAAGGTGGTGCTCTTGTACTTGGCGCAAATTATTATTATCAAGTGGCCAACACTTGAGGTGTCCGAGGCTCTCTCTCAACCTTCTCCTACATAGGACAAGCTGAGCTAAGCAGCAGTGTTGGTGGCTGCGTGCCTGCTATCCCAGAAGAGATTCCTGGTGAGAACAGCATCTCCAACGATGTGCTTCCGTGTGTAAGAAAAGCTTAAATGCTGCACGCTCACAGGATCAGAATGCATTGCGATACCATGAGATCTCTTCTTGGTGCCTCATCAAAAGACATTCTCTTGAGCAGACGTCATAAAATCTGGGCTTAATGCTTCCTTCATGTTTGTAACTCTCCAGTGGGAAGAGAAGTAGACCCAGAAGACCTTTACTATGGACTAAGGATCTAGCTATCTCTTGCCATCATCTTTCAAAGCTGAGCTCATCACTCCTTGCCTAAATGAAATACTTCAGCCTTGTCACATACTGGTGTGGTACATCCCGTTTAAAACATAGTGTTCATCTTTTTTACCCAAGCTGGAGTCTGTATTTTACTTCCTGCATTTCTCACTTATCCATTGTCTTTTCTTGAAGGGCTTTTTGGCTGTAAGGATGACACATTAAAGAATTTGTGATATTTTAAAGGTCCTTTGCTACTGTATATCTAATACCAGGACTCTAGAAACCATACAAAGGTAATATCTCAGAGAGCAGGAGAAGGATTGTACGTGGACAGTGGCTCTGGGACTGTGTTTAAAGATGATGAAACATCTTTTTCTACAATTCTAGCAGACAGGTCTTATTATAAAAAGTCTGCAGGAGGCTGTTGCAGGAGACTGGAGGATGCAGCAATCTTGTAGTTAACAAGAGCAATTGGATTACAGAGTAGGCTGCGGTGATTGCTGCTCATTGTGTACCTGAGTGAGAACTGAACGTCTCTCACTCCTCGTTTCTCTGAGCTCCCTCTCTTTGTACATCCTTCTTATGACAAGTAATAGGCTGTGTCTGACAGGTGTTATTTTGTTCAAGAGATAACACATTGCTGAGAGCTCTAAACTGTACTGTAATAAGGCCACTGGTCTACAGTTTTAAGCTACATACTGGAATACAGAAACCCCGTGCTTGTTACTTCTGGTTTTCTTTGAAATTTTTTTCTCCTTTTAGTGTTTAGTGATCCTCTTAGGGCTCTGTATTTTATAACAAATTCTGTGTGCCCAAATTTTAGCTATTTCTTGACTATTTCAGTATTTGCTGAAGTGAGGCACGTGGTGAAATGCTGTTGTCATCACTGCATGCACCAGTAATTCATGGGCATGCAAATAAAAATGGTACTAACTTGTACAAGTTTTGTACAAAATCTTCTACAGTTAAAATTTGCTGCAGAAACCATTGCTGACAACTTTGCTGCAAAGAAATACAGAGACTTTGAGCTTGCTGCAGCATTCTGGAAAATAGAATGGGATATGTTGAGAACAAAGCAGCTTTTCTCTCAAGCCATAGAATTTCTTATTCTTATGACCACCACAGTCTGATTTTAACACCAATGTGACAGCATTCTCCATCTTCTCTTGAAATGTTTTCTCTAGCTAAAGGAAAAAATTGCTTGTATTTTCTGTGATCTTATTCTGTGAGGACTCTGGAAAGAGCTGTGAAAAATTTGTTCCCTACTTGCTAGGATAGACAATGTTAATGACAAGGCCAATTCTATTTTACAATCTATTGGATTCCATAAATGTGACTATATTGACTAAAGCAGCCTGCAGTAATAATATTGAAAATGGAGTTGAAACAAAATTTGAGTGTATATTGGCAATGAAGTTGTTCAATGTGATTGTAAAGTTCAAGTAATGTATCAGGAGTTTTAATGCATCCTGTCACCCTTCAGGATAGGGTTATAATTAATAAAAAAAGTCTACAGCATTCAAGCATATAAACATGCACATGAACACTCAAATGACCTGAGTGTACCTTCAGCAGATTTGCAGATGGTACCAAGCTGAGTGATGGGATGCCATCCAGAGGAACCTGGATAAGCTGGAGAAATGGGCTCATGGGAACCTCGTGAGGCTCAAGAAGACCAAATGCTGGTGCTGCACCTGGATTGGGGCAACCTCCCGTATCAATACATGCTGGGGGATGAACAGATCCAGAGCAGCCCTGCCAAGAAGGGCTTGGGGGTGCTGAGGGATGAGGGGCCGGATGTGAGCCAGCAAAGTGTGAGATTTCAGCCCAGAATACCAATCATGTCCTGGGCTGCACCAAAAGAAATGTGGCCAGCAGGAGGGGGGAGGGGATTCTGCCCCTCTACTCCACTTTGGAGTGCTGCATCCAGCTCTGGGGTCCCCTGCACAGGAAGGACTGACCAGCTGGAGCAAGTCCAGAGGAGGCCACCAAGATAATTAGAGAAGTGGAGCACCTCTCCTATGAGGAAAGGCTGAGAGAATTGGGATTGTTCAGCCTGGAAAAGAGAGGGCTTTGGAGTGACCTAATTGTGACCTTCTAACATCTGAAGGGAGCTTACCAGAGAGCTTACACCTTACAGGATGAGGCAGAAAGGCTTCAAACTGAAAGAGAGTAGGTTTAGATTAAATGTTAGGAAGAAATTCTTCACTATGAGGGTGGTGAGGCACTGGAACAGGTTGCCCAGAGAAATTGTGGATGCAGTGTTCAAGGCCAGGATGGATGGGGCTTTGAGCAACCTGGTCTAGTGACTCTGCCCATGGCAGGGAGGGTGGAGCTAGATGATCTTTAAGGCCCCTTCCAACCCAAGCCATTCAATGGTTCTATGACGCCATGATTCCATGATTCTGTGATTCTGTGATTCTATGACTTTGATTGTCCCTAAATGTTTAATATCAATGAGATCTACCTCAGGATCCCTCATTCGCTTCTCTATGTACTTACTTCTGTTTCTCTTCTTGAATGCAAATCCTTCAAATTCCTGGAAACATTCAAGGCCAGGCTGGATCAATCTCTGAGTGACCTGATCTAGTTGAAGATGTCCCTGCTCATTGTAGGGTGGTTGGACTAGATGACCTTTAAAGGTCGCTTCCAACTATTCTATATTTCTAAGATAAAATAGCTCACTTTTGTCAGTGTTACAGAGGCACGAAGCCTCCATAATTCTAGTTGAAGTTTGTGGTTAGCATTACAGGTTCAATACTGAAAATTGTCTCTGAAATGACTAACAGAAAACTTCACAATCAGCTAGTTGGAGGTGAAATAAAAAAGCCGGTACTCAACTCCTGTGTTTCAGTTCAACATGATCTTGAGAACCTTGAGAGCCTTGAGAGTCCATTCCACTTTCCCTTTAGCAAGGAAAAGGGCAAAGCCCTGTGTGTGTCGCAGAATAATCCCTGCACCAGAATGGGGTGGAAACAGCTGGCTGAGTCACAGGCTGGCCCCAGTGAAAGGAACCTAAGGACCCAGGTGTTGGGTTGAATATGAACCAACCTGAGTTTCTATTACAGAAGAAGGCTGCTTCCTCAGCTCCACTGCAAGGACCAAAGCCAGCATAGCAAGGACTGTTACTATCCCTTCTGCTTGGCACTGGCCCATCTAGAAAAATGTCCAGTTTTGGGCCTAAAGCCCATTACCTGAAGGAGATGCTGAGGTGTCTAGGATGAAAAGAACACCAGGAGGTGATGAAATAGCAGCTCAAAACTATGCCAATGGGTATTACAAAGACTACAGAATCAAGAATTTCTTGGAAGTGGGAGATGCCCAGATGCAGAAGAGACAATGGCCACAGATTGTTTTCTGAGAGGTTCAGGACAGAGTTTGGGAAACAGTTTGAGAGCCCTGTGAGAGTGGTGGTAGAATCTACATCCTTGGAATGGGTTCTGAAAACTCAATTAGAAAATGCGTGGCTGACCTGACCAAGTGCTGGCAATAGAGCTGCAGGGTGAACCCCAGAGGTCCTTCCCAACAAACGTTTCTGTGAGCTTATGATATGTTTCTGAGAATGCTCCTCTGGCAAAAAAAATTATTATTCCTGCAGGAGTCACGTGGGGTGTTGGGACAGTACATTTTCCATGCATAATGCAAGCACACACAAGCCTGAAATGTGCCATTGCCAAGATGTGTCCACTTGCCAAAAAGAGAAGAGCATGCCACGATTTTGTGCCAAAAGCAGAAAGCCATACAATCTTGGCAAGCATAGTGCATGAACCTATGGCTGGCATGCTCCTAAAGCATCCGCTTTCCCTCCTTTTGTTTGGATCAAAGGCAGAATTAGTTCAGCTCTGCCCAGAGCATGGCAAGGACACGTGTTTCTCACAATATGTGCACTGGTGGTGAGACTGTGCCTGATCTGGCACATTCAGTGTTTCTAATATACTTGTAGAGCAAGATCTTAATGTTACAGACAGATTCAAGAATTCCGAAATCTGTTTGATTCTGACAGGATTAAAAGTCCAGCTCTAAGAACAAAGATATGTGGCTGGGGGCTTTGCTTTTCAGAGAGCACACAGGCTGCAACCCAGGACTCAGTGATGAAACTCCAGACCACAGCTCTGCTCTTGCTCTGAGTTCAAGAAACCTGAGCACCAAGCCAAAAGTCTGTCCCTGGGAAGGTCTGGTTGGGAGATTGAAGGGCTGGAGCTGTTCTGTTGTGCTGGAACTGGTGTGTGGGGACATGACAGGGAACTGTCTCACTTGCTGTGACACATTTGCTTTAGGGCAGAGTTGATCAGGGAGGAGATGAATGGAAACACAACTTCATAAACCAAATTGGTTGAAGTGATTTTTTAAAATCCAGTTAATTTCCAGAATGTTTGTGCTCGATAAAGAAGCTGGTGCTCTAAGAAGCAGGAACACTACATTGAATGGGATAATGAATAATAGTATATCATAGCATATAAAGAATGATGGTGTGAGCCCTCCAGAGGTGCTGAAGGACTGCTGCAGTATGTACCCCACACAGCTTGGGGCCCTGTTTTGGTAGATCCCATGCAGTCATTTTATCTCGCCTCCGCTTTAAGTGCAACAATTGTGATTAGACTAGGAAGAAACAGGGTATCCTTCTCTTCCATATCCTCTCCCACTTCCATTTCTGAGAGCTGTACCTGGTGCAAAAATTGTCTGAGAACAAAAGGGCTGTCCTTCTTGCGCATAGTTGCACATGATGATCTCTCTGACATTATATGAATTCTTATTGCTATAGCCACCAGTCTCAAATAAGCCAGATTCTATATAGCTGCTTTTGTGAATCAGAAAAGCACAACCATCAAAAACAGTGCAGAAAATAAACACACAAGTGTTGCTGCTGGCAGTTTTATAATTAAAGAAAGATCTTATCACCAGCAATGGAGCGTCTGTCACGATGGAGGGAAGTTGTTTCAATTTTGTATTTCTTTGCAGGGTTCACTGAGAGTTTTCAATACTTCAGTATTCCTCTTTAAAACTTTTGCCAGTGCCTTGCAAAATTGGTCAAAGCTGATGATGTCAACATCTGTAGGCCAATATTTCTGTATGGGGAATGTGGAAGGCTTTTTGATATAAATCTGTGAAGTACTTTGTGAAGCTGGTGTTCAGAAACAGGGTAGTCCTCTAGCCAGCTAACAGGGTGGGGGTGGAGAAACAGGGACCTTTAGAAGGTAGAGTTTTCTGCTTGCATTTAGAAGGCAACTCTTGCTCTTTGAGGGGCACAGTTACCTCAGAGCGGGACAGATGTAAGTTGCACATAGTTTCCCTCCCCCCGGAGTGTGTAGCCCTTGTTCTGAAACTGTGCACAGGGAAACCTCTGAATAGCTTTTTCTAACACTCACTTGAGAAAAGGAGATATGCATCATTTGGCAGGATTTTATTTTTATACTCTAAATATTGATTTGTTCCTGCTTACTTCTGGCATATCTTTTCCTTTGGGCCCACACACTATAATGCATCTTCACCTCCTGCTTCCATGGGATATTCCAGTCACGTTCAGTCCCTCCATCACCTCCACTGTTCCTTCCTTCCCACTATAACCTCTGGAGTGCAGCCAGTTTAAGTTCACACTCTATAATTGACTGGAGACAGTGTCAGTGAAAGGGGTTAGAAAATAATTGGTTTATTTCTGAGAAATGAAAACTGAAAAATGTATGGGTAGCAGGGGAGAAGTGTGTTCTGACAAGTACATTTCATTAGACTAATTAATACATCTTATAAGCATTCAAACCCTTTCCCACTAAAATGCCCTTAATTTCTATATCAGGACAATAAACCTCAGCTGTCTGAGTTATCTAAGTTTTATAGAAATTGAATTCCAGCTGTGCAGTGTTTGCCAATGCAGTGATAATGTCCAAAGCTTCCTCTTGTTAAGTCTCCCATGCTTTGTCATTGAATGAGCTGCATCAGGGGACTTCCAGGCCTTCTTGTGTGACCTAATCAGTGTCCAGCCTGAGTGATGGGATGATGGCAGGAGCCAGCATTCCTGCAAGATGAGGTGATGTTGTCACCAAGTGGAATCTCAAACTGAATTGCTGTGAAGCAAAGTACTTCATGTCACTCCAGCAAATTCAGAAGAAAAGTTTTTTTGTATTTTGACCATGTCAGAACACTTCATTTCAATATAATTTAGTAAGAAACCTAGTGTAGACATCTTCCCTGAGAATATTAAAAAAAAAAAAGATCGGCGTCTTTTGACACAAATAATGAAAATTTCAAGTCCTGTAATTCTGACTAGCAATGACAACAAACAGAATAATGTCAAATTATCCCACTGGATAAAATTTTTTTCATTCTCAGCTGTGCTTTTGGGGAATTGGGTGGGGTGACATGTTTCTATACTAACTTTTTGTAGTATCTGTGCACCCTGAGACTATTGGTGTAAATTTAAAACAGACCTTTCTATCCCAAAGTAAAATTGGCATGTAGCCTTTTGATTCAGTTAACAGATGGTGTATGGTATTTATGAGAACAGTTGTTAAATGCTTTGTAGTGTGACTCACCACACTGATAGTTGCATATTAACGAAAAGTGGACGGTGCTATCGCAGTTACAAGTGCTCTATTGTTGAGGGGAGCTGGTTGAGCTGATTCATATAAACAGTTTTCCTCAGAAGTTCAGTCTAGAATATTTGGATTCATCCTCAAAATTCTGGTTTTATGCAGCTGAAATCTGCTAACTTTACAGGAAAAAAAACCCCACTTTTAAACCAAAACTTTGACCTTAGTTTCTGGGAGGTAAATGAAGTCCAGCAGTTAATTATATTTAATTTTTTAAATTAATTTCTGACCTGGGTGATACTTCTAGCTACTAACTGAAACTATCTAGGGAAAACTGAAACATATTTGTGATGCTGATATCACTATATGACATATTAGCTGTTAAACAGACCAGCTGGAAGGCATTCTTGCCTTTTCTTGGTATAAGTTACGAAGAATTTTAGATAGGAATTTGTTTTTCCCCATTTTCACACTCTTAAGAAATAGTTCTAGAGCAACATGATAGGATTGAATTCAATTCAAGTATTGTTTAAAAATCCTTGCTATGAGATTTTCTGTTAAAGCACTCTGCCTATCAATTTTTTCAAGAGCTGGAGAAAACACTGACAGCATGCCACACATTTCACAAAATTAAAAGGACCATAAAACAGGCCTAAACCACAAGACCATTAAAACTATTGCAAAGACAAGCAGATATCATTGTTAAACTCTTATTTTGCTGCCTTTATCTTGTTGGTTTTTAGGTTGGTTTTGTTTGCTTTTGAGTGGTAAATCAGCCTTAATGGAAACACTGCAGCTGAAGTGATATCTGTAGCCCTGCTACAGATTGATGTAGCTCATGTGAATAAAAATAGGCCCAAATATACCTAAACTAAAATAACAGACCTTGTTCTCTCTGCCTGCTGCATTGCAGACAGAGTCCACAGGGAATAGCCCCTGGTGGAGAGAGTTATACAAAAGATGCATGATTTAACTTTTTTTCCAGAATCTGTAAGGAGTCAAACTCCTTAAAGTACCCAAACTACACCAGATGGAGGGCGGCTCTGAAGTGTTCTCTGGTTCTTCATCATCTATGAAGAATTTTGCTTGTCTAAAGTTACAGTCTGGATTTAGGGGCATCCAAGAAAGGAGAGTGGTTGGAAAACAGCAGTCTGGTGCAATGCCAGAGGCTCACGACAGATCCAGGAGAATTTTACCATTCCCCTGCTGCTCCCATGAATAATCAAACCGTATTTAAACTCTCTGGGAATTATTTTTTGATTCTTCAGCTCCCACTAAGTCTTAGTAAGCATAGTGAGATTCCAGGGGGATCCTTAGCAGAGTAAAGTACAATTTTTGCTGTAGGCAACCACGCAGCGTCTGGTGGCAAAGGTTGGAGAGACACCTCGTATTCACAGGATATTGCAACACATTTCTCTTTATTCAGATGCCTGTTTGCACTTTGGCCTTGGAGTAAATGCAGGGGAGATATAGAGACAGAGACAGGTACTGGCCTTCCCAGGTGACCACTGACCCAGCAGCCACCTGTGACTGGTATTTCAGGCACAGCTGAAGCTCCTCCTGGGCTCTGCATTTTGGCTGCAGAAGACTCCACTTCTCTGGCTGTGGTGCAATTTGGATTTCCAGGTACTGCTGAAGGTCTCCTCTTGAGACTGCAATCACACAACTGTTTGCACACAAACGTACCTGTATGTCCAGAGCACTTCATGCAGGTCAATGAATTTACCCAGGACAGTGAATTATGTATTAGTCTGTTTGACAAAAGAGGATGCAAAGGTTTGCAGCATAAAACTCTAGTGATGCAAACAAATGTGACAAATAAGAGGGAACAAGTATGAAGTTTAGAGTTGGCCATCTCAAATGCAAGTTTGCCTGAAACTCTCCTTAATAGGCATTTAATTTCATCCAGCTACTGCTCTTCTTAAAAGAAAAGAGAATTAAACTTCCCTATGCTGTCTTTTAAAAGCAAACAAAGTTTGCAAACTCTACAAAGGAAAGAGCAGCAAAAAATAGGGAGTCTGAAGGAGCTGATTAATGAGGAAAAATATACATAGACCTTGGTGAAGTGGTCGCTCACAGGCAATGTGATAAACCTACAAATATTTGCAGTCTGTAAATACTGAGTGTAGAAATTTAGTAGGACACAGGCATAACGAGGACTAAAAGGAGAGGGGGAAAAAATACATGCTGGGAGTCAAAGAAAAAGACTGGTCACTGAGATGCAATAAAGCTGGGGATTAATAGATGGCATGCCTATCTTGCAGGGAAGAAAGCGTTGGTAAGTAAATAGGCTGAGAGAGATGTCAGGACTGTCCATCTCGCACTGCTGTGGTAAGGTGACTTGTTAAATCCCAGCCATTTATTTGTGTACGTGCTTAGCTTTCAAAACCTGGCTCGGCTGCATGTTAAACACCACCTATCAGGCTGAGTTTCCCAGGCCCAATGAAAATTTGGGCCACCTGTGCCACCCCTCTGCAGCCACAGCAGGTACCCACAGGCAGAGGGCTCAGGCAACTCTCCCATTGGCCAGTGCAGATTTACGGTCCCACTTGTCACTGCCGTGTGGGCATGGGTCTGGACAAGGCAAAACTGTCTCTTTGGGAGCTTTGACGTTGTGTAAGATCAAAAAATGAAAATTGAAGCCAGATCCTTTGAAAGCTTTTGGGAAACCAGTGAGGATATTGGGGTAACAGAGCCAGCAACCTCTGACCAGGTCTCTGCCCTGGCTGGACAGGAGGATTTCTGTTCAGGCTCCCCTGCATCACCCCAGCAAGGTCTCAGACACAGTGGAAATACCCGTTTTACAAGGCTTAACATTTTTTCCTCCTCCTCTCCCTCCGAAGTGCTGCCAGACGGCACATCTTCTTCAGCAGCGAAAGAGGGGGAAGGTTTGTTCCAGCCCCAAGTAGAGCTAGGCAGGCTGACCCAGCTCCACCCCTCTGCCCAGCCCTGGGTGCGGAACCAGGATCCGGCAAAACCGCCGGCCAGCCTCGCCCCAGCTGCTCCCAGCTCGGAAACCTCTGAACAAAATGTTCCCGGCTGGGAACTGGAAACAAGCTTGCTCCTTGTTGCAGATTTGCAAAAGACCTTAGGCACGCCAAAGTCTGTCCCTCTCGCTCCTCCCCGCCCCACCGGCGGCCGATGAAAGAAAGCACTTCCACTAAGGTTCTTGGCTCTTGCTAACGGAGAGTTATTTCCTGCTTGGGGTGTGCTGGCCTTAGCCTCTGGAAATGGGAAATTCCACCCTGAATCCGGCAGGAACTTATTTCACTGACCGAAGTCCGTCCTGTCTCAGTGACATTCTGTGGGAATTTTTCCTCAGAGAAATCAGTGGCTTCTGAGGGTGGAAAATGGAGCTTTGTCTAGGTTTTTAATCAGCCTGGTTAATCCACCACTGGAAAACATTGTAAAATGACCCTTTAGTGAATTACTAATCTGCTAAGGTAGAATTTAGAAGCAAAATTAATTTAATTGAACCAGCAAGTTATTCACAGACTAGAGACAGCAGTTTTTATTACAGTCAGTCCACTCTAAGCTGCACTCTGAATGCACAAGTCAGGCTATCTGATAAAGTAAAGCTGCTACTCTGAGTTAATAAAGCCAGCACTGAGGTTATGAGAGGTGCGAGGGGGGAAGGCCCTTCGGTCTCTCCCTTCAGCTGGAAAAGACACGGCTTTTGCACTGTGTGTTTACTGGTTTCCCTTCCCAGCATGTTGTGACTTGCCCTTCCAGCAGTGAAAACAGATCTACAGATGTTGGTTCATCAGGCTTACCTATGTATGGCCTGCGTTTTGGCTTTGAGCACTGCGTTCCTGCTGCGCTCCCAGCCCGCATTGGCAGACACGCGCTCCTCTCACCCCGGCTCTGTGCGAGGGCGGAGCACGCAGGGAGCAGGGAAGCTGCGGGTCTGTGTCCCTAAATACGATTTCTAAGCGGTTCGCGTTTAAGTGTCACCAAGTTAAGCAGATGCAAGAAGAAAATGACCTCTCAGACTGATAGACACAGAGCAAGGCTGCGTGTGGGGAGCTTGCACAGCACAGCCGGGCAGCTGTGGCAGAGGCAGGAGGAGCAGGGAGCCTGTGGGCAGACAGCCCTAGAGCATCAGGTAAGGGAGAAAATCCCAGGTGAGGCTGACCCAAAGAGTTAGGAGCACTGCCAGCCCCTCTCCGATATGAGGGGCTTTTAATGCCCAGGACTTTTCCACAGGCATGGTTTTCCAGGGACGAGGTTTGGAATATAAAGCCATAAATGGGATTAGAATAGCAACTAAGAGAAAAAGTGAAGAAGCATTTACTATAATGGCAAATGAGATTATTTTTATTAAAACATTAAAGAATAACGCCAGAAGGAGCAAGGCACAGCGCCTGGCCTCAGGCTCTGGTGTGCCTATGGCTGGTGGAGCAGCAGCAGCGGCACTGAGGTGCTCTGTGAAAGCCTCCCGCGGCTGGGCTGGGCACCCCGGGGGCCGTGGCACCTCCGGCCCCGTGTTTCACTGACACCCGAGCTCATCCGGCAGCCGTGTCCCACAGAGCAGATGCTGCCCGTGGCCGTGACCGGCGTGCAGGCAAGCAGCGTTCCACATGTGCTCCCGGGTCTCCCGATTGGTGTGCTCCGCCGAAGGGGCTGGTCCTTGAAGTCAGCTCCTGTGCCTGTGACAGATGATATTTTTATGCAAGAAAACAAAACCAGGATATCTGATGGACTGTGTTATCTTTACAGACAGCTTGGAGCTACAGATGCAAAGCAAGAAGTTTTATGCTTGAACTTCAAAACTGTGAGTGGAATTTAAAAGCAGTTTTAAATGCTTACTTTTTTTTTTTAATTTTGTTTGTGTATGTGTGCAACTCTGCATGAAGTATATATATCTGCATAACTTCATTATCGAGCAAGCTGTTGTGAATTCTCCTAAGATGAAATAATTATTGCTTTGGAAAACTTCATAAAGTGTTAGCTTCATTTACAGCTGGACTAATACACGTGTGTACACTGAGGAGAGAAGGATATTTTTTTCAAGTGAGTGGAATTAGTCTAGTTGGAGATTATTTCAAATCATCTTTTCCACTGGAAAATCTGTTTGAGCAGGACTATTTGTACTGAGGGAGAATCTCCTGGGAGTTATCAGCAAATGTCAGGCTGGTCTGTGTGTCTTTGTTACAGGCACATTTGATGTTTGTTTGTGTGTGGAGAGGAATTAGGTTCAAACCTGCTGTTACCATTGTGTGGCACTGCACTTGCTGGATGAAAAATCTGTTGGTACCAGGTGTTAGAAAGCTGGCCAATTAATGATGATTGCAGGAAATTAGTTTAAGAGAATATTGTCCTTTATGATGCAGATTTACAGAACTAATTCTAACAGATACATTGCACTAGCACAGAAGGATCATTTCTGTAGCTGAAACATTAATAACCTGCTCTTTCTTGCATAGGAATAATGAAGTGGATTTCTGTGGGAGAGGTCTAGGGGTTGATACCCGGACCAGGAGTCCAAACCTGAACAGGCAGTTTGCACCTCCAGGCTTGTGATATTTTCACTTTCTTATGGGAACTGTCCCTGATGGTCTAAAATGACCCCTGTCATCCTAGGGTGTTATTTTGTATATAATCTTGTGTGACAAGAGCTATATGCTACAACTTTTCTTGGCTCACTTCAATGTTGAAGCTGAGATACATGTTCTAAAATAAATAAATAAATAAAAAAGTTGTCTTAAATCCTGTCTGGATTGTTCAACAGCTCTTTCTAGCTACCCAAAACCATCCAACACCCTTCTAAATTTAACATACATTGTCCTTAGTAAGCAGGAAACTTCATGCTTCTGTTTCTTGGCAAGTGTGTTGCATCAGTTTATAAATTTATATTCTGGTGGGTCCAGGTGAAATCCAAAGGTTAAGTGAAAACTGTGGGTAACTGGCATGTTACCGCTAACTAGGTATAGGAGAAACCCCATCCCTGGTGGATCCATCACCACTCATTCTCCGTCTGGGTGCTTCCAGATCATGCAGCAACACAAACAGCATCCAGATGAGGTGTGGGCATACAAGTGCATTTCTGCTGCATTAGTCAGAGCGCATAACGTGGGATGATACCAACTTCGTACAACCAGAGGTGAGGCAATTCAGTCCACTGCCTGCTAAAAATTAAATGTCAGTATTTCTTTAACAAATGAACTGCTGGAGTAAACCTGTAACTTTTTGCTACTCTTATATCATTGGTTGCAGAGGTTTTGTTACCCCCCTGGCATCTCTAAAGTCAGTTATACTGTATCATCAAGCCATGCCGAGAATTAATCTGGACTTACTGGAAATAATACAGTGATGATAAATTTCCCTTACCTTAATTCCTTTTCTCTATCTTTTATTGGTCGCTACAGCGGGGACACCCTGGGTTTACCCAGCAGAGCAAAACACAGTGTTTTTCCCAAAACTGAATTTGGAGCCATCAGATGAGTGCTCCCACAGAGAAAATCATGAAACTCAATATATTTTGGCCAGGGAGGCCTTCTTAATTGATGTGGAGGAAATCCTGAATGGAAGACCCCTGCTCATAGATGTATAATGAAATAGTGTTCTGTGTTGAACAAACAGCAGCATTTTTATTTCAATAATGTTAAAATCAATACATTTTCTTTTCACTTTCTAAAATAGCAAATGAGGCTTAAAAGAAAATCTGGGCACATATACAAATGCATTTCAGCCAACTGTCCTTTAAATGCTGACAAGGTCCTTAAACTAAAGGGCCTCTATAATCCTTATAATGTAAAACATTTCCTCTTCATGTCACGTAGTTTGGTTCTTCTTGTTCCCTTAATTTGGCAGTATTTTCTCTATTAGATATTGCTACCTAGATAGAATGGGCCAGACTCTCAGCTAGCAAGCATGAATAAAGAATAACTTCATTGAAGTCAATGACATGACCCTGGATTCATTCCAGTGTGACCAGAGTTGGAATGTGGTTAAATACATGCAGCTGCCATCCCTGCCAGGCTGAGCGAGGAGATAAACTAAGAGTTACTGCACTTGTGCATCTTGCTAGCAGAAGGATGGTCCTGCAAGCTCTCAGTTGTGCTTTCACCTCCAACTTCTTCCAAAGGCAAAGATTAAACAGAGCAAGCTCACTTGTATTCCACAAACTTTAGCTTTGTGTCTCCAATATATGCAAGGTTGAAGCTAAATCCAGCTATGCGCCTTCATACCTTGTCTAACCCTTTGACATCCATCTCAAACAAGGAAATGTATGTGTCGCTATTTATTTTCTTTCCTCCTGCTCTGAAAGATTTTAGGTTTTCCTTGATAATTTTTATGTTTGTGTTCTGTAGTGGTGATGTCATTTTAGGAAGCTTGGCTTCTTGCTGTGAAGGTGCTGCTCTGTGTGATACTCCTGGAAGCTGCTTCCCCATTTCTGGAGAAAGTTCTTGTTTCCGTCTCTGTTGAGTGATGATAACCTCACTGTTCCCATGGCCTCCTACCCAGCAAAATAACTCCCAGGTCTTTGTCGTGGAGAGACTAATGGGATTATTTTCTATTGTAGGTGGGGCTTCCTTGCGACCGTTTTGATTTCCCTGTTCTGCATGCTAGGACAGTCCAGCGCTGCTGCACTACAGAGAGGAAAGGTTTTGTGTGGCTATCTGCAGCCTCTGTCCTATCTCCTGAAATGCATCCCAAAGGCATTAGTTGGCCTTGTTTCAAATGGGAGAGCCAGCTGACTGATATTGCGGGTCAGAAATATCCAGTTTATCCCTCTCTTGCTGCAGCTAAAGAACTGAATTCTGTGACATTTTTACCAATAGCAATTCATCTCAGCTGGTTGGAAATGCCACAGTTACAGAAGGATCTGAAGGAGGATGACTCTGCATAGACTCTGGGGTGAGGCTGGTTTCCTAGTTACTCAAAAGGGCAAACAAAAACATGGTATGTTCAGATTTTAAGGAGTTCATTACAAATGCTACCTGCTGTGAGGATGTGTGTGTCCAGGAACACACACATCTCTAAACACTCAGTATCACCAAGACATAAACACACCAGTGAAGCCAACAGGGCTGTTCTTCTTTGGTGTTTCCCAGGTTCCTAGAATGAAGTGCATTAATATCTACCACTGAATTGGGGATTAGGTGAAGCTAAGACTCAGCTGAACTGTAGCTAAAATAGTTTCTTTTGAAGTACTTTTTATCATTACATATCAGATATCTTTGTGCTATGTGGGCATGATCTCAACAACAGCACTCTATTAATCAAAAATAACTTACTGAATTCTGTCTGCATGGGCACAAGGTTTACCTTACCAAACACTCATGTATGCAGCCTAATTGCAAAACTTTTATTAAAAATTTTAAAAGTTTATCAAAACTTAAAAATTTTATAAAATCTTACCTTTTCTAAGCAGTTAGTATTTTGTAGCATTCTGTTGCTGTTAATAGGTATGCATCACAGGCTGTTATTTTGGAACAAGTAGTTCCACTAGAAAACTAGAAAAATGTGATATTTTTATTTTTAAAATGAATATTCTGTTTCCACATGTGCATTTGTGAGATGAGGATATTTGTTGTGCAGTTAGTCAACAGGGGTTATGAAAGTGATCAAGCAGGTGAAGAGAAGCTGAGCACATACAAAAGAGTCCGCAAAGTCAAGGAGGTCTGTGGACCTAAAAGATAACACTTTGGTCGCAACACTACTGATATCTCTGTTTTTTCAGGACTGAGAAGTATCACATTGTACTCTCATAAAACCTTTGCAAAGCTGGGGCCTTTGAGTCACCTGAGAGAAGCTGTCCAGAAGCAGTGTGTGAAAGGAAGGGAGTTACAGGGCAGAGGAAAGCACTGTAAAAACAGACTGGTGCTAATACAACACAAATGCTCCTTGAAGCTGAAAATGAGAAAGCACAAAAGATGTCAAGGGGAAAGATGAGGGTATGAGTAAGAGTCATGTACCTCTGAAGTTTTTTGCCCTTTGTGCTCTGTGTCTCATGCCTTAGGGTAAATGAATAATACTATGTTTTGAAGACAAATTAAGTTACTTTAATTAATGCATAACACATTGTTTTGAAGAAAAATTAAATTACCTTAATTAAATTGCTGGTTGTGGGTTCTCAGAAAAAAAATCCAACTGTATCCATATGTCAAAGGTATGGGCATCATTTGGTATCACACATATAAGAGGAATATGCAGGGCTGGAGGGAGGTGCACCACTGAACCCAGACCACAGGTTCTCTGGTTCTATCCAGAAAAATTAGAGGGATCCCAAACAGAGTTGATCCCAAAACCTTTACAGCCACAACTGGCTTTTTCAACATTTGAACCCCAGATGCTTTAGTGCCACTGCATTATGTCCTGAAATTACAGCAGTGTGAGTGGCATATCTAGACATCATAAAAAACCCTACCTTTTTCAACAGTTTTCATATCATATAGAAGCAGCAACTGATGCAGTTTCTGTCTGTCCCTTTATGAATAAAGGGCTAAGAGCTCTTTCCCTGGCATGCTATTGTAGTGACACAAATGGGTGAATTGAGTATATTTTAAACAGGGGGCATTTAAAGACTAGTTGTGAGAAAACAAGTGGGACTGACTCTAATATTTTGGAGTTCAGCCAAAGAAAAAAGAAAATAATTTTGGATATTGTCTGTTATTGTCTCAAGCTGAAACTTTAAAAATTCCAATCTGTATCTTTATACCCTGTTGTATATCTTTGCACTTTTATATCCTTACACTTGTGTTCATGTCTTCATACCTGTCTTTATTAATCTGCAGGATTTAGGCCCACCTAATTATAATTCTTGGAAACAAATGTGGATTTATCTGTTGTGCAAGGTAGGATTGTAGCCTTGATGTAAGCCAAGAAAATGTGCCTCAAAAGAAAATCCAGGCAACTGAAATGGAAAATAATTGAAGTCAACATAAACATTCATGATTTTTAAACACCTTCTAAAGTTTTTATGGGTGGCTGGAGCAGAGTCTAGTTTTGGGCTGAGCAGCGCTACAAATCCTCTAAACCTAATGGGAACAGAAATAACATGATTAAGGTGCCCTGAAACATTCTGTAAACTCTTCTGAGAACTCCCTCGTGTAATTTCTGCCTTTGAAATGTTCCGCGCCAAAGCACAGCAACAGCACCTGCAGGCAGCTCAGGCTGGGGAGGAAAGATAAGGATGCTCTGCCCCTTGCTGAATCAAGAGAGCAGTATCAGGAGGGAGGACTGTGACTGTATTTGTTGGAATTTGGTAGGGCTTAGGATTTAAAACATTGCAAAACTCCATGAGAGCTGTGATGCCAATATAGGATCAGGATATCAGTATCAGCATAGTCTGACATGCCTAAACACAAGGATCATTGTCGAGGATGCCTGTGCTGTCGCTATTTCATAATTTTAATTGCAATAATACCTAGAGGTGAAGCTGTGCCATGTCAGCTGCATGCAGTGCATGACAGCACACCTACACGGTGTGTCTGCACTCCACTTCTGCTCCACTTACAAAAAAATACCTGTGACCTAGAGTTTGAGGTGATTTAAGCAACCCTGCCTGGCTGCAGGGCAGAGGTAGGGTATAAAACCCCACCCACTCTTCATGCTAAATCTGAGGCCTGTCTTGAATGCCTCATTTTCCAAAGGCCTTTCCACTATTTTCATGGAGAGAAGAGAAGATTCGCTGTCTCTGTTGGGTTCTACTTGCTCTCTCTGTGTGGGCATGAATCCCTGCAGGCTGGGGAGCGACAGTACCATGTCGTGCCAGGTCCACAGCCAGGGCCCTCACCCCCAAGAGCATCTCACAGGCTGCAGAAGGCACGGCTGCATCTCCTGCCCACAATACCCCTGATCTCAGTGAGAGGGATCCCAGGTGATGCTCCAGCACTCATTCATGGAATCATAGAACTAATGGAAAAGTTTGGAAAAGGTCTCTAAGGTCATTGAGTCCAGCCATTAACCCAGCAATATCAAACCCAGCACTAAACCATGTCCCTAAGTGCCTCACCTAAATGTGGAGACACATGAAGGAAAAAGAAGGGGGAACCTTCTTGGAGCAGTTTTTCAAGCGTGGTGGAAGAACACTGTGTTGTCTCTCTGGCAACATTGCACACACTTACTCCATCACTCCTCCAAGGAATTCAGGCATTAAACTTCAACACCTTAAATTATGCTGCTAAGGTCAGGAGCTACGATGCCTCAGGTGGGTATCCAAGCCAGCCATGCTAAAGCTCACAGAGAATTTCCAAGCAAGTAAGTAAAAATAACATTTCTCCTCATGTTTTTGGCTCTTGCTATCTCCACTCCAACATGGATTAAGCAAACATACAGATAGCAGCAGCAGCAGATGCCAAAGAGAAGGATGTTTTATATTGATAATTGCATGCACAGCTCACTTGTACTCAGGGGCAGTGATTTCAGTGGCTGCTCAGTACTGAAACAGAGAGGAGCATTCCTCTTGCAGGTCCTCAGTACAGTTTTCTGCAGCATTGAGGTTGGCAGCTTGTCAGTGATAGATCTACTCTTCATTGCTGCTCTTCACTGCTGTATGAAAACCTTGGGATGTATGCACTCTCCCTTTTTTACATTTTGAAGATGACTTCCATTTACCTTTTCCTCAAAACTTAAATTGCCAAATGCTTCTGAGAAACATCTTAATGGAACTGAGATGCTGCTCCATACCCTTTGCAAGTGTAAATTAACTAATCTTGCAGAAGTAATTGACAGAAAAGTAATTTCCCTTTGTCATGACAAAAAGTATTGCAGTATGAGAGTAACGACTACAATTTAAGCAGCTATGAATTGTGCATTAGAGAGCTCTAGAACTGAATATTCCTCACAATGAAATTTAAATTGCATTTCTTCTGCATCTAGCTGTTTATAAATAACACTGCAGTTACAGCCACAAAATTCATTTTGTCACCAATATCTTATTGCCACTGACAATAGAAATAAAAGATCTAGCTAGCTGATGGCCACTGCAATAAATGGAGGTTAGAATACCCTTTATTAGACTCAGATTTCACTAGAAATGGAAACAAAACCCTAGATACAAGCACAGCATGAAGTGAAATTGCCTTGAAAATTTAAGCAAATATTTAGCAGCTAGCATCTCTTTCCATAGCTGGTAATTAAAAAAAAAAAAAAAAAAACGTGTCTCCTTGAACTCTGTAATTTAAATTGGGATTTTGATACAAATTTCTGGCTTGGACCTAATTCTCAATTTGACTGGCAACCATACTTAGATGCAGAAGAATATGTAGTTTAATATGCATTGTAGTAGTCTCCAAAACCTGTTGGATCCTTCACACACAAGTACTTGAACAAGTCTGCAGCAAACTCTACAACTTTCAGTGATTTATAACACACCCTGTGCTTGCATCCATGGTGCAACAACCCCCTCTGACCCTGCGTGCTGCTGGCATCCTGTATTTACAGTTAGCTTGTGAGACTGTTCTTCCTGTGAATAAGGGATGGATGAAGAGAGTCCTGCTTGTGGTTTTGATATTTTTGCAACTCATCAGCATGATAGAGCCCACCAGCAATCCTCTTTGGTCCTAGAAGGTCTTCCTAGAGGGTTGGAACTCAGATCCAGCACCTTTATTTCACATTGTGTGGACATGAAATCTATGAGGACATTTCTCAGCAACATCCGAGCAGATTAATCTGCCCGCGCTGCTGTAGTCACTGTCAGCTCCTTGCTGCATTTTATAGGTGAGCAGTGGCTGTCCTTTGCCCCAGGGATGGTGATGCTGGAGCCACAGGTGAAACAGGCAGCCACATTTGCAGTGGGAGTCTACTGATCTCCAGTGCTCTTCCTCCAGCCCAGGTGCCACACACATGTGCCCAGAAACTCTCTGCTTCTCGGAAATGCTTTTTCTGAGAAAAGCAGCATTACCCAAATGGTAGGAGAAGAGTGCAACAGCATCTTCTTTTTGTAAATATTTCAAATATCTTCTGTTGTTCTACATTTGAGCCATTGCCCTCTCATTTCTTACAGTTTTTACAACAGCAATGAGACCTCAAGAGAGGATTTCAAAAAGGAAAAAGGAGTGTGTTGAGGCAGGGCATGGGGTTAGTAAAGCCTGCACAAGAGGTGACACTAAGAAGTACAAAGTGAAGCAGACATGGGCAGTGCTGTATGATGTGGGTTGGCTCAGCTAAATGGAAACGAGTATCCATTACATTTTTATAAACCAGGCAAAAATAATCAGATGTAGAGATAAACTAGCTTGAGTGTGAGTATAAGCTCTGCTGCATGCTCTTCTGTGATAATAAGTTACAGATGTAAAGAATGGGGTTTTTTTGCAGCCTCTGAATTAGCTGGTGTAGCTGAGTATGCAAGATTTTAAAACATACCCTGGTTTTCTAGTGGCCCTCACAGAGACCAAGTAAAGAATCTAAAAGATCAATGGGAAAAAAAAAAAAAAGGCTGAAATAGCAACAAAGAAGCAAATTAATAATTTTGTGCATGAGGGACTCTCCTGTGGTTTTTTTGCAAGCATCCCTGTTTTCCACTCCTCTGACCCTTTCTTACCACTTTGTAACTTTACAGAGGTACGGATATCACAACTGGCTAATGCCTGAGAAGAAGCAAAGGAAATAAGCATCCCTGTGCTGCCAAAAAGCATAAGAACATGAGTAATGGAAAAACTAGTTTTATGTGACAACTGGTGAGGATTTACCTTGAAAAAAGGAATACTCAATCTGAAAACTTACACCTTGAAATTGGTTGTAATTGAAAGCCACTACAGTAGAGCAAATTGGAAACCTTTTAATAGTGGCTAAAATATTTTTTTTTAACTGAGACCTGAGTATTAGCTTCAGTATGAGAATAAATATTTTGAGTCAAGAATTTTTTGATAGAAATCTATAATTACCTTTGCAATATTGCTGGTATCCATCTGCTTAGCAAAGACTCTGACTTTATTAGCTATTTAATCATCTGAAATACTCTATTGCCAAATGCTCAGGGAGAACAATGTCTCTGTCAGATTCTGCAGCTGTTGGGTTGTGTGTTTAATAACCTGTTATATTTCAGACCCTGTAGAAATTGGTCACTGAAACGTCTCTTCTTTTAATCAATCCCCAGGTTAAAGATATGGTCTAACTAAATCTTTTTTGAAGCTAGCTTCACAGAATTTCTCACCTAAATTTAGATTGCCTCAAATTCTCTGTCAGCAATCTGTGTTCCTCAAAAATGTTTGAAAAGTTGTTCTTTTAAGCTCATGTCCTTGTGTGTGTGACAGCTGAGGGGGACTCTGCCCCAACCACAGCAGGAGCAGGGATGAGGAACTCCTCTTGCTGTGCTTCCAGAGCTGCAGCACCCACCCATGATCTGGCCAGTGATCCTATCTGATGATAAACCTCCAAACTGCCAAGAAAATTATGGAAACAAGGCCACACCTGCCAGTGAGGATGCAGCCCTGGTGTAAGTGGGAGTGATTAACTCCTAGTCCCTCTCCTCCTTTTTCCACGAGGCTGTCTGCTGGAGGCAGCCTCAAGAAATCTTTCTGTGACCTGGGGGAATATTATTCTCTGTGCTCTGTCCACCTCCATGTCTTTTCTCCAAGAGACACTATGGGGGCAGAATGACTACGGGAAAGTCTCCAGAAATTTTTCAGGGCTTAGACAGCATGCAAAAATGTTAGCAACCATGTACCTGGTTCTCCTGGTAGAGCTGCACCTGCTAGTAAATCCCACATCTTTTCTGCACATGAGGTGTCTGCGGCCAAGTTAGTTAAGGAGGCCAGCCTTTGTTAGCTCATCCAACAGCTCCAGGGCTGTCACTGTCAACAACTTGTAAAGCCAAGGTAGCCAAGGAAAGCCCTCTAGGGAGCCCAAGCCTTGTAGGCCATTGCAGTAAAGAAAGAGAAACACTGGGATCCAGAACAGGGAGGGCAACTCGTGCTAGTCTTCATTTAAAACATCAATTTATACAGCTGAGAAATGAAATCACCTAGTATCTAGTGTGTTCCTCTGCCACTGACATTCCCTCCTTTGCACTCCTTTGCCGTGAGTTCAGTCTGTATCATCTCCCCCACACCGTATCATCTCCCGCCACTGCTGATCCCAGATGAAGCTAGCTGAAAGGCACACAGCACAAGGGAAACAGACTGCAAACCAAGACTGCTTAGTGGGTTTCTCAAGCTTTAGGACTCCAGGGACAAGAGACTTGGCTTACAGTTGGTCATTGAAGGTTCTGCAGCTGCCTGGAGGTGGGAAAACAAAACAGTGTCATTATTTTTACTTTGTTAATGAGACATCAGGGTGGGTCTCTACAGCTGGAAAGACAAAGGGCAAATGGAAGTCAGGGCTATTACACAGATTCAGCAGATGTCTCCTAGCCTTCCTGGAGATGATGGTAATGAGAGCAAATAGTTCCTAGCCCTGCCCATAGTGAAGGCTTTCTATGGTAGGAGGACTGCGCAGTACAGTGACTGAACAGACAGACAGATGGCTTTACAGCCCCACTTTACTCCAAACTCACTTGAAGGCTGGGGAGATGACAACAACAGAAAAAAAACCCCACAACAGGTAGAAGTAGAAATAAAAAGTAGAAAGAAGAAAGAGGAACAAAAGTGCACATTCACTTAACTGCAGTCAGATGAGCATGAGTTGCAGTACAGAAGTACCTACAGAAGTAGGTTTCAAGGAGAGATTTTGAAGATGTTATTTTGAAGACTGTTACTATGTTAGCTATGTTAAAAGTTAAAATTTAACTATATTTAAATATTTTAACTATAATAAAAGCTTTGTTTAAAGTCTACTGTGTTAACTTTAAATATGATGGAAAGAAAAGCAAGAGAGGCAGGTGTTAGTCTGGAAGTTGAATCTGCTGCTGTAAACTGGGAAAAGTGAGGAATAGTCAGTCTCATAGTTGTAAGTTTTGATAGAAAAGGTGAGCTCAGAGCAGGGAGGACCACAAGTTTGTGTCCATGAAGAAGATAAGAGAGGGTGGCAATTTGATCTCCTGAAACCAGTATGCAGAGTGCTGTGTTTTGTATGGATTTAAATGAGGTGGCTCAGAGGGTGCCTGAATATTAGAATTAGGATGGAGTGCTGGCCTAACATTACCAGGATCTGACCTTCATAGACCAAAATAAAAGCATTGGCAGCCTAGAGGGAGCATCCTTGTGGTGGTGCTTCATGGGCTGTTGCACTGTCACAGCAGTAAAATGAAGGACAAGAATGTTGAAGCAATGTTTTAGTGGCACTGCATCTAATGCTAAGCATTCCAGTAGCCCATTTACATCATAGTGAAGAGCAGTCCAAATTATTGTCATTACTTTTTTTTAGGAAGACTGATATGCTTTTTGCCTTCAGGTAGTGTCCAGCTTTCCCAAGTCTGGTTTCTGTACACTCTCAAAGCTTCTGCTTTCCGTCTGGACTTAAAATTTCTTGAACACTTTTTTCTCCTTTTCTTCCTCTGGATCATTTTTTGTGCTGGTCTCTCTCAGTGCCTAATGCACATGTGTTCAAACTGACTATGGCATATTCTCTGAATTCAAAGTCTTCTTTAAAGCACTTTACTTCTGGGTAGCTCTCTAGGGAAAACTGCCTCGTGCTGTTGTCTGTTTCATTTATCCCAAAACATATCCTTGCTCAGGTTCAAGCACATCTGTTTCACATCTCTTTATTTGATGTCACTTCTCAGCCCTTCCTGCTTTTCTCCTTCCTACTTCATTGTTTTAATTCTCTGTGTTCATCTGATTTACTGTGTCATCTGTGCCAAAGCTATTTGGCCCAATTCTTATTCTCATTATGACAATTTACTCCCCAAAGATGCAGTGAGAGCAGTTATTCTGGTGTTGCCAATACACCAGGACCTGAATCTGGGATTGATTTCTTTCTTGCAATAGCATGCGTGATTTTGGCAATACCATTGAATAATGAGCCTGCTTTCATTTAGAGTGCTCAATACCAAATGTAAAATTTAACAATGATGAATACTGAAAAAAAAAATCCATTGTATTGTAATTATCTGTCTACAGACTATGTCATCTGGCAAACAGGAGTCACTAGAGAAGCTCCTTACAATGCAGTCGTAACTGGGAACAAGATGGCTTTTTCCTGGTTGTGTAAGCCATTAAACCAATGTGACAGACAGCATAGCCTTCAGCAGCCTACAGCAGGGAAGGCTTTAACGACTACATTTATTTCAAAACACTTAAAAATATTTTGAAAGTTCTAATTTCAGGAATAAGGAGGAAGACTGGGAATTGTTGCCTGGAAGTTGTGAAGCTACAGGAAGGAATAGCATAAATCCTTCAGTTCATCAAGGACAAAATATTTTTCCATAAATACAGTTTGACTCTCCCCTCATACTTCTTTTTCACCTGTCATTCAGCTCACCGAAGCTACATTTTCTCCAAGCATCACACTTCGGCTGAAAAGACAGCATGGCTTCTTGCCAGATAAAATGGTTTAAAGATATTTCTATGCTTGTTTGATTTGCTTTGAATGGACAGAACTGCTGAGTTTTTCACCATCAGCTCCTCACATTCCTGCAGCAAATCTTTCCTGTTACGCTCTGGGTCTCCCAAACTCCTTGCCTCTACAGGTTAGGGGACACTGAAAAAATGTGTAACGCTAGAGTGTGATGACAGCTTTTGCAAAGCATGTTGTTGACTTGTACAGATTCAAGCAATGGATGGGGTCTGTCAGGGAATTTAGCCATGCACCCAGAGGCTGCCTGGGAATGCCAGCTGGGGAAGCAGTTCCCCGGCCAAGGATCCTTGTGGATGTCTGAGCTAACTCACAGGTGTGAGGGAGACTCTACAAAACTGTCAAAATCCCCTGCATGAGATACCCACACAGCTTTTCTCCATAAGACAGCAGGGAAAAAGAGGGGAGACACAAGTGTCTCTAGGCATCAGTAAAAGGACAAAGAAATGGTTTTGCTGAAGCCTGATTGCCAGCGTTGTGCCCTCAGAGGATAGGAAGCACCCGCTGCCTGTGTGTGCAGGTCTTTGTGCAGCTGCACCTTGGAGACTGCCTGTGATGTGTGGCTCCATCCTTTTCCCAGCCACACCGCTGTCAGGAGGTGACATCAATAAAAGAAATCAGCTGTGAACTGACACGGATATAACACTGACACATGTTAGAAATATTTCAAAGCCATTCAGCATCTCCTCTTTTCTGTGAGGATTCACTTCTTCTGTCCCTTCATGGTCTCCCTGACCTTGTCACATGTCTGTTAGCTACTGACACTTCATCCCTGAGTTATGATGGGAGTTATGAATTTGTGCAGTCCTGTTTTATGATGATGATTTATCATTTGTATTACAGTCATGACTAGAGGCCTCGAGCAAGATCAGGGTCTCACAGTGCAAGTCACTGTATAAACATGTATTAGGAGACAGTCCTGCTCTGAAAAGATCGCAAACAAAAGGTGGGAGGATGAACAGAAACACGGAGATGTGAAATGCAATACCCGCTGTAACCTGAGGACAAGCAGCAGGGCAGGGAGCAGCAGCGTTCCTGTCCCCTGGCTCCTCCCTTCCCATGTCCACACCAGGCTCTGCTATCTGCTACTCCTCCCCATGTCCTCCTCTCCAGGGGCTGGCACCTTCCTGCCTTGCCACATCTCTGCCCAGGAGACACATCTCTCTCACCCCAGTGGGTGCTGCAGCTGCATTGCTCCCATGCAGCTGCTCCATCACTGCTGCTGCTGCAGCACTTCCAAAATTATTAAACTTCCATTATTTCCACGGAATCATAGAATTAAGGTTGGAAAGGATCTCGAAGATCATCAGGTCCAACTGTTAATCCAGCACCACTGTGTTCACCACTAAACCGCATCCCCAGGTGCCACATCCACACTTTTTGGAGCCTTACAGAGATGGTGATTCCACCACTTCCCTGAGCACCCTGTTCCAGCGCTTGACCATCCTGTCAGTGAAGATTTTTTCCCTCATATCCAATCTAAATCTTCCCTGGTGCAACCTGAGGTCATTTCCTCACATCCTGTCACTTATTACCCTGCGAGCAGAGAGTGTTTTTTCACCACTGAGCTGATAGTTGTTGCTACCAGCAGAGTTGTTGGTTATCACCTCCAGAGTGATACCAGATGGCTTCATTTCTCTCCAGAGCAAAACAAACAGGTAGCTTAAAATGATTGTAATCTTATACGCATAGATCTAAGATAACTTTGGTACAAGGCTGACAGTGTACTAAAAAGCACAGAGCCATACTGTGGGACAGCTGCATTCTATCTCCACTTATGAGGCTTAGATCTCACTTTTGGCTCTACCCAAACACTGCCCTTGCTTTGCCTCTGCAGTACTTAGGGGATAATTGGAGGGTAACATTTTTCCTCCTTTTGTAATTGTTATTGCACTTGGCATTATGACCAGAGCTGTTCTCTACATATAAAAATGCAGCTCACAGAGCTTAACCTCAAAGATGGGTGTGTGGACTAGCATCAGCCCTGGGTTTATATGAATAATACATTGAACAATGCTTTGAAAATGTTGTAGACCTAACACTCCTGTAAGTGCAAAACTATACAGAGAAGAAAAACGAGATGCAGACTTGGTCTGAAGATTTTCAAAGAGGAAAAAGCGAGAGGGTGTTTACAAAAAACTTGGTTATGCCCTTTAGGAAAACAAGGAAATAAAAACACTGAGAGCTGCTCTACTGTGAACTGCTCATAGGAGCACCAGTGCAGCAGTCAAGAGTCCGCAGACACGCTGAGATGGCATTAGTGTGACAAGTGGGTAGCAAATTGAGGGGTTCTAGTGGGCTTACAGTGAGGGCTTACAGGAGACCAATGATGGTAGACTCCAAAGCCTGCTAGAAACAGCAGAAGATGCTGCTCCCAAAGAGCCTGGAAAGTGTGGCTTGCATCTAAGGGCAATGGAAACATTATCGCACCAGCAAGGCCACTGCCAAAGTTACGTGGAGGGCAACCTGTCCTTCATTGAGCTTCTGTAATGAGGAGCTCGACGGAGAATGGCACAACTTGCAGCTCCAGGCAGTTAGTCTGTCTTGCAATGTCTGAGCCAATTTTTGGAGCTTTCATGACAGAAAGTGCTCACTCCATCCAATATATCCTCCATCCACTTAATAATAACCCTGCAACTGTGGCAGGTGGCACCAGGCAGACATTTTCTACCTACTCAATTAATCTTCAGTGCAGCTCGAGCTCACAGGAAAGACCTGCACCACAAATACACCAAGGAGTGTTTGCAAGACATAGGAATTCCTCTTTTCCTCTCAGAACCAGGGAGGGTCCAGCCTTCCTAGCCCCCCTGCATCTTTCCCAGGTGTGCTCCATAATTTGCTCTGTGTGTCTAATTCCTTTCTTCATAACACAATGGAGCCTATGTTGATTATACCTGCATGATATAGTCACCATATAATGCCTCAAGGAGTTGAAACTTCCCACACAAATATGATTATAAGGAGATTTTTTACCACTTAAATATTTTGCATGGATGCAAATAATGTCACAGTAAAAAATCTATGATCTCATCCCTAGTGGGACCTTTGCTGCTGTTTAATTCATCCCTATTCTTTTTTTTCTTTTTCCTTTTTTTTCTCTTTCTTTTTAATTTAATTTTTGTAATTTTTATTCCTTCTATAAAATAGACACAGAAGTGGTGCTGGCCTTCCTCACAGTCAGTCCAACCATCGTCCTGTGCCTAAGCGCAGATGTCACATGTGTCACGTGCTGCTCTATGCACTGACCAAGAAGCTGCCCCAGCCCAAAATGAATCATCAAACAAATGCACTTTAACCAGACAGCCATTTTTATGCCTTGTCTGTGGGAGACAGCTATTGACACTCCAGCAGTTCAGGCTGGTTTTCCTTTCCCTTTGTTGCCAGAGATATGAGGCTGATCTAAGGTTCTTTAAGGGTGAGAAGCAGAGCAAGTAGGACAATTTTATGGCACCAGGCTTTGCTACGTCCACTTCTCAGTGACAAAATCTGTTTCTGATATGGCATGTGGTCTGTAAAGCAGCTTGTCATCATGTTCCTTCAGGAAATGTGGTGGAGCTGAGCTGCCAGTGGGGCTCCCCTTCAGTGTCTGAAGCTCAGACACCCAGTCTGCCATGAGAACTCCCTCCTGAAAATGCATGGTAAATACACCAGCAGCATGAAGAGGTTTGGGGGTCAAATCAGCGTAACTTATTTTTGTGGAGACACACCCCATAAAAAGCCTGGTAGCTGCACTTCTCATAGGTATATTTACTAAACAACCTCAGGCTACAGCATCAGCTAGCAGTGCCTTGCAGGCTGGATCACAGCTGACTCACCGACTGCAGTGGCACTGCAGGAATAAACATTATACCTGTGAGGTGGAGATGTGTTATTAAAGCCATAAAGATAACAACATTGCTCCTAAGTGGAGAAATTTAGTTCAGTGTATATTACTGTTAAATGACCAAATTACAGTTGTAACAATATGGGGATGTAAATGTAATTGTGTATAGCATCATGTAATCATTAAAATCTATATAAATTTTGCTCACTCAAATTAAACACAAGCAACTACTGCTTGACACCTGAAGCATTAGCATAATATTCATGCCATATGGCTGACATTTTCTGTTTCTTATATGTCACTCTTCATTCTTGTCAGCTGTTCACGCGAACTTGCCAGATAATATCTACACCATAGCCAAAAACGTCTAACAGCTGGTGTAGTACTGGTTAAACACTCTGTAATGTTTCAAACTTTAGTGCTCCCATCTATGCACTAGAGAGCTGGTTCTTGGAGCAGATGTTTGAGCTTTGTTTTTAAATTAACTTCAGTCTGCTTTTGTGTCAGTGGTGTGTTTTTATGCTCCATCATGCTGCCGCCTTCTGTGAGATGAATGAGCTCAGCAGCATCCAACCTTAAAATACATAAACTGTCATGATAAAATCTGTGTTAAAAATGCAGCCCAGTCCACCTATTAGCCGAGTTGGTCATGTCTTACATTTCCCTCTGTCCATGTGATCCTCCTTGCAGCACAGAGATGTGCATCTGCTCCATGACCTAGATGTCGCTGGCTGCTGGAGCCCTTCTCTGATTCAGAAATCGGCGCAGAGGGTCCCAGTGCCCAAATGAGACTCTCGAGGGATCCAAATCACAACGTGGGCTTAAGGCTCCAGCACTGCATGGGCATGGTTTAGGGCTATGCCTGCCCCAGCTGGGGATTGGGCAGCAGGGTCAGTACTGGCACCCAGGCTTGCACCTCAAGTGGTCCCTAACCCCAACCTCAGCTTATAGGTTTTGAGGCTACTATTGGATGACTGAGAACAGGTGACACATTTTTGCCCCTGTAAATACCCTTTAAAACAGTCCTAATGATGAAATCAGGAATTCTCTAATGTCTTCTGCATGGAAATCAGTGTGAAATCTGCTCATGCTGAAATCCATGTAGCTGGATGATTTACTTATTAAGATGTATGATGAGCCAGGCACATGAATGCCATTGAATTAAACAAACATCCAATTTCATAACCAATCTGATTTTATGGATAGCACATGCAGTTCCCTTGGGGCTGTGAGCTTAAAAGTCTGATTTACCACTTCAGAAAAAAGGACTCCCCACTTTTTTTGCTTTGCTCTTCTTTTCCTGGAGACAAAGAGTTATCTCACCTTTTGCTCCAGGTTCTCTTCCAATTGAAGACACTTCCCAGTTAAAACACTGGGTTGAATTTTGAGGCCCTGTGGTAGACGGCATTTACTGAGACGGTTATAGGACATCTGTAAGTGCCCAGATAGCTTTGTAAGGACAAAAATGGGGAAAGAAGAGTGCTGGAGAGAGGTGACCTCTGCCCCACCAGAACTGCACAGTTTTATCCTGCTAGGCTGCTTTACCTCATGTAGACAATGACCTAATGCATGTCTTTTTTACATGGAGGCATTTTAATTTGGGTTACCTTTTGGCACAGACCGTTCTTTCTGAGCCATGACTCCCCTGTTCTCGCTGCCATACAGGCGCACAACAAAAAAGTGACAGCTGAGTGAATAAGCTTCCCATCTAATATGAGGCAAGAAACAGAGGAATGGACAGGCAGAGAGTGTGGATAAATATATAAGTTCATGCTATAGGCAGTGGTCTTAGCATGCCATCACCAGCATCAGGCTACACACTCATTTTTACTATGTGGGATGCATAAACACTGGATATTCAGGCTATGGCTCATGCCTCTCAATTTCCTCTTCCTGCACATGCAGACCTGCTCAGATGGAAGAAGGGCTGGCAGAAGAGTTGTGGACTTCATATGTCAAGAAGTAGGTTTGCATAATTTTTATTCTTTGCAGATGTTTCCACTGCTATACTGTATCCCTGGAAATTATCCATCTTGGATAATGGATGGAATCAGATTAGAAACAAGACAAGATGAAATTATTCACTGAGGATGACTTGGATAAACTGGTAAAATGGGGCCTGCAGCTGGGGCTGTCAGCATTTGGTTTGTGTGCACAGAGGATTTTATCCGTGGCATTAGCTATAATAGGATAAACATATTTTCTCTTTATTGTAATACAGTCTTTTACCCACATTAAAAATCATTACTGAGACATTCTCTATCACGTAACAGCTGGTATCACTTACTCCAATAAGGTGTTATCCACATTAAGTCCCTAAGTTGAAAAAAACTATGATAAGAATGAAAATAAGCTTCATCTTTGATGAGGAATAAAGGCTTAGAGTACTTAGGCCAGAGTACTGCATCAGGCTGCTCATAAGGCCTTTTCAGTTCTCTGGGGTCCAGGGCAGGAGTAAATGTCAGCCCACTCTTTTCTTCATGCAGGCTTAGCTCTTTTCCTAAGGAAAAGCTTTCCCTCACACCAGTTTGCAAGCTCATTCCTGAAGTAGACAACCAAATGGGACACTCTTAATTCATTTAGGTGCTTGGTGCATCCCTTAAAATGATTTTCTACTTCTTTAAGCATTTGAGCACTGTTGGAAGTCAGGACATCAAGACCATGCAAAAGACATGATAGAGCTGAGAACAGGGATGCTGTTGGGAGGATACTGCCCTGCTTTCCCTCTCAACTTGTGAATGTGCTCATTGACATGTCCACGGTTTCAGTTCAGAGGTAGGGAGCAAAAGTGAAAAACTTCCACTACCGGGTGTTTATGCTGGATTTTAAATTTTTTGTCCATAGAATCCACAGACCATTTTGTTGTAAATATTTCATTTTACACACAGTAATTGACACTAAAGATCTGGCACAATGCTGCACTGCTGAAACTAAAGATGTTGGTGATCAAACTATGATGTTCTGCTGCAAAAAGATTACTAAAAAGAATGACATAAGTAGATGTTCCTGGAGGCAAAACATGTAGTACAGTGCAGCTCATTACTTAGTAATGTAGCACACAAATGTGATTGTAATCCATCATTTTTACCACTGCCTTGAACACAATTATAGCCAACTTGTAGGGTCATACAGGTACCTGTACGACCTAGGCAGCAAGTTCCTTTCAGCTCAGGCCATTGCAAATCTGTCATTTGCAGTGTTCCATTTATGTTCTTTAGTTTGTGATTGTGAATTATTTGATAGAAATCATTTCAGTGCAAAGGCAACCAGGTGATGCTTGTGACTGAGCGTCAGCCAGCAGGTCAGGAAATGGGTTTTGCATTTCTTGCTGTTGATAAGTTTAACTATGTGTCTCTGTATTGATATAAGATACATTAACACAAAGTTTCCAAACTCAACCCTTGCCCTGTGTATCCTTCTTACATGTACTTAAAGCATTTGATTTGTCCCATTCTCTCCAGCAGCCTAATCAGGCTCGTAATCAGGAGTGTATAATATTTACAGGCTAAGGCTTTCATTCCTTGCAAGAATACCAAAGAAAGGCAATGCTGAGCATGGTGGTTGCGACACAAAGTTGTTAAATGTTTCTTTTATGTGCTCCTCAGGGCACCAAAGCTGTGTGGCTGGAGCCCCTGCCAGCACTCCACACATCCCCTCAGAGGCTGCCCCATAGGTCTGGGGTTAGATGGCACTGGATGCCCAGTGTGAGAAAACAGCCATGTGTACTACAATTTGACATAGTCTGTAAAGTGAAGTACAGAGAAATAAAAACAATAAGAAAAATCTGCTTTTCTTTTTTATTTTATTCCTTTCCTTCTCTGTTAGTTTACTACAGCATGTCAATGCCTTCTGTTGACATGGGAATCAGTAGAAGGAGCCAAGTTTATTGTGCACTGTAGAGGGGGCACTGTGCTCTGGTTTAGGGAATCAACCTTCTTTTCACTGGCAGTGTTTCTTAGACCTGACTTAGAGACGCTGAAAGACTGAAATAGTTGTCTGTACCCAGCCTAATTTTTATCATGGACTCTATAAAAACTTTTGCAGAGACTTTTTAATGCTTCATTTCTCAGAACTCCTCATAAGACTGGCATACTTCCTCCAGTGTCACAATGTCAGAAGCAATGACTTAAAAGAAAATCAGCCAAAGCAACACAAATAACCCATTGTTAAAAAAATTCCATGGTTTTTTTTCCAATACTTCTCTAAAAACTATTTTGCTGAATTTTAGAGCAGGAAAACTGCTGTTGTCTATTTAAATTTCTTAACTAACATTTAAGGTTTTCACTTGGCTGACACTTCTTGGCCTTGCATTAATCTTGGGATTGTTTCACAAGAGACCCAGGGAACACCCACTGATAACAATGTCAAACATTCAATGTATTTACTGAACGTTTCCACTTGCTTGATCATTAAGGCATGCCTTGGGTATGAGGTCACTGATGTTGTGTAAGTGTAGAATTTATGGGGTGATTTGAACTATAGGGGAGTCCTGACACATTTTTGGCAAATACTGTCAGATACATGGACTGATGCCACTCAGAATTGTAGCTCTGGGATATGATCAGGTTCTAGCATGAACATTTTGCATCAGAATTCAAATCTTCTGATTGCAGAGAAGTTGGGAAAAAGGTTATTTGAACAGACCATACATACACCGGAGGAACTTTTTGTTAGAACACATTTTCTTGTTTGTTAAAACAGGTTAATTAAGCATTAAATATTTTGACAAACAAAAATGAAAATGTAGTTTTAGAAAATCAGAGGATAAAGCTTTACATCGATGCAGCATGCAATCATTGTGATCTCCTTTTTAATCCTTCCTTTAAATTGGAGAGGGCAGCAAAGGACTAAATTAAGAAGGCAGCAGTGAGGCAGATTCAGCAGCAGCTTCGGCTGTGACCAAGTCTGGTCTTCCTAAACTGTACTACCGGGTTTGCCAAAGGCTTGCTAGGAGCCTGGCAGTGCCTATTCCTGGCCTGTTTAAAACTCATTTAAATAATGAAAAAAAATCTTCAGCTGGATATTAGATCTTTTTGATATAGTGATGATGAGTTTGGCTGCCTTAATTTGCCGCTTCCCTGTTTGTACTGTTGTGAGAAAGACCTAAGACTTGGAGTACTTGATTGAAACCAAACGGGAACAGGATCTGGACCTGCGCAGATGCTGACTTTATCACATACCTGCCGCCTGACTTTTTTGACTCTGTTTTTCTTCCAACCTCTTGTTTTGCATGTTTAAATTACAAGCTTCTTCAGACTAGGTCCATTTCTCACCACAGATTTATAGAGTCTGTCATCCGTGGTTGCGCTGCAAGACAAACAACCATGAAGGCTGCAAAGGCGAAGGCTGACACTCATGCAGGGGGTTTTGGCAGTTCTATTCCACTTTGTCTAAAACACTGAAATAAGGCCACTTCTGGTGTTGTGCACATTTTAATCCTTTGCAAAGACCCTTTAACATTAGTCCCTCTAATTGGACTTTGTTTCATTATCTGAACTTTTTCCCTTAACTTTTTAAAAATCATGTTGTTGGCTGGTTCCCAAGTCTGAGAGACCACAAGTAAATGAACAGCATTTCAGCAGGGGTTCAAGAAAGAAAAACTCTCCTGGTATTGAATTAGACTGTATTTCTTCATCCCACCTATAATATAATGGAAGGAGATGGAATTAAAACCACAGAAAGTAGAATAAAAAGTAGAAGGAAGGAGGCATTCTAGGAGTTCGAGTACATATTTGAAAGACAAAGACTAAGCAAGACTCTGTGGACAGGGATTTTCATAAAGAGGGCAGGGCTGAGACACAAAATACTAGATTTGTCGCATATTTAATAGAGATCCCTAGCAGAAATATTTTTTAAGGATTCTTAATGGAATATGCATAGGGTGATAAGGAACAGTCCTGCTTTTGATATGTAACATTCATGGAGCTCCCCAGTTTTTGGAAATGTGCTGTCTAGGCCTAGGAGTCCACTTCTTAAAGGAAGGGCCTTTGAATAATGTTACAGAAATTCCTGACCTGCCCCCTAAAAGATTTTCAGTATTGCTTTTTAAAAACAACTTTTCTTTATTAAACCCATTTACATGGGATAAATGGGCAAATACTGTGATCTATTTTCCTACCCTTATTTTTATTTAATCTTTTGTGTTATCTGTTGGAATAAGGACTCTCCTATGACATAGAAAGAACAATCCCATTTTCTGTGGAAAACAGAGCACAAAGTCTTCTGATATATAGCACAAAAATTACATTGCTTTTTAGGCAGGCAGCATTCTCCGGCTGAAAGACTTAGATATTAGAGCAATGAATGTATTAGTGTGGTGAAGCTGACATTATCAGGTGTTGTATATGAGAAATGTCATTTAGGAGTTGTCACACAGCTATTATTCAGAGACTGTTCAGAAGAACACAGTACATCATTGTGACTGTCACAGCACTCACTGCAACCACCAAACAACCAGGCATCGTTAAACAGAGAATTTCTTTCACTTTCAGGGCAAATTACACTTATGGTTTACTTATGTGATGGATTTAGTCATCCTCTGTAAGTGTTTTATGATAGCTCTGGTGGCACAGACCTGTGACTTGGGGCCAGTCAAGTGGGATGATGGATGGACAGACGGACAGACGGACAGACGGACGGATGGATGGATGGCAGCTGACTGGGGAGCAGATGCCCTGCACTTCCCCAGTGTGGAAGGTGGGGAGGAGGACATTTTGGGTAAGGAGGTGGAGGTGCTGACCCTCTAGCTCCAGTCCATCTCTCTCACCTGCCAGCAGTTTGGAGGACAGAGTCAGGTGACCTTAGGCAGCATCCTGACCCTGATTCCAGACAGGAAAGGAATAGCTTCCATAGCTGCTCCCACCTTGCTGCCTCATCCCCCAGACTCTGGGGCTGGGACTCTTACTGTCCTCTGTCCCTGCAGCATCTTGTACACACTCAGGTGTCTCTCTCCAGCTGCACAGCACTTGGAGCAAATTGCAGTTCTTTCTTCCCTGGGCTTCCCCACAACCACAGCTGTTTACACAGGTATTTAAATGCACACCAAAGAATGAAAGTCAGCCCTAGATTTAGGATTTGATCAGACACTGTTGTCTGAATCCCTATTAACATTTTTAGGTCACATACTGCATTCAGTCTACCAAGCCTTGATCCTCTAATCTCTTCACACATTGAACTTCCATTGACTTTAACCTGCCCAGCCATATCCTTTAAAGCCAATCTCCCCCAGTTATTGCACCACGTGAAGCCCCGCTGGACCTCTAAATCTTTCAAGAGGTTTGTAATTTGGTGCATTCCCTAAGGAAAACTTGGAAGGGGCCCAGGGAACAAGGCTAATTTAGGAGACAGAAGAATATGTCTTCTGAAGAAATGGCTTCAAGACCTTAACATGTTGGGCCGTGAAAAAGGAGCAGGTGAGATAGGATTTAATTACAGTGTACAAGTACCTAAGGGTAGAACACAGAACTAGGTCTGAATCTCTAGCAAAAAGGTAAAATATGAGGTCAAGGGCTGAAATTGAAGTGTATATCTCTCAGCAGAAGGCTTCTCTGTATATGCAATAATCTGGCAGACAAGGTAGTGGAAACTGGTAGTAGATGCAGGAACCAATTTATTACCACTGCAGTGTGACCAGGTGGCCCTGCTGATGGTTCTTGCCAGTTTTTTTTCTTGTGTTTTTTGGTGTTTCAATCTAATGTGGTATTTTGTGGGGCTTCTTCAAAGCTGAGCTTCATTAAAAATAGAGGCAATACTTAAAGGCTAGCAGTTAAGAAGTACGTAGCTTTTTTTTCATTAAATGCTTTGAAGTTTATGTACATAGTATGGTAGGTCTGGAAAAATGGCATCACTCCCTCTATGGTCTGGTGCTGCACAAGAACACAGAAAACACTGTGCAATTCTGATGAGTTTCTGGCAGGTGACAAGTAAGTTTGCTGTGACATCACAAATAGTAATGTGGTACTGACAGAAATGGGAATTCCACCCTATTAATGCTTATGCAGTAGGGGAAAAATAAAAGATCCAATCTGGGAGCTGAGCACAGCATGGGAAGTATGAACTTAAGCTTCCTTTAAAAAAAAAACAAACAAGGTGTGTCTCCACTAATTTGCAATGGTTTAAGTTTTTGAATCAGTTTGTGGAGGGAATGGCCCAGTTTCAGCTGGTGCCTCCAACTGTGAAAAATACCAGGACTTGTGGAAGCAACAGGGACATTGTTCTGCCCTTTTGCAAGCTGAGTAGCTTAATTTTCAGCCATTTCTCATCACTTAATCATCTACTAATGAAAAAGCTACTCAGAGAAAAGGCTAATGTGAGATTTAAGTTGGATTTATAGGTCATCAATAAGCAAGTTATTTTAGGCAGTCTACACTGGTGTTGCAAGTTTCCTAAACAATGTTCAGAGTTGATTTATTCACTCCACCAGAAGTGAGAGAAAATAATGAGTAAGACAGCAGTTCTTTCTGCCAGTATTGCTGTGTACATTCTGCCCGTTTATTTTTTTTAATGGCAAACATCCCATTAACAAGTTTGATAGACTAATCCCAAGACTACAGCATCTGTAGATTAATTGGGGATGGGGCATGCCTAGGACTGCTACATCCTTCAAAGGTCCCTGCTGAAGTACTGAGACTTTGATTGCTTGCCATAGCTCCTCAGAGGACTGTGCCGGTCCCCCCTGGCAATGGAGATGTGACAAGAAAAATCAAACGCTCCCAGGAGATCAGTTCTGGTCTCTCATGGTGCAACATGTGGTTTTGGGCTTGACAGCCCTGGTGAGATTCAATTGGGCAGCAAAGATAACCTGTCTGTCAATAGTTGTCATCCTAAACTCCTTCTGCTATCCCTGGAGAGAGACAGATTCTTCTGTCTCATGCAGCTCATTTTGAGGAAAACAGTGAAAACTGGTCGTACAGACTGTGCCTAACACGCCCTGTTCCCAAGCTTGGATTATGGAGTAAGTTTTGAGTTAGACTCCTGGAGTTCTTTCATAGATTATGTTTGCAACGGCAGGAAAGATTAATCCTAGTAGCCATAATTGCAGCCACCCAAACTCAACAGTTTTGTCTTCTCTGAGACTTTCCTTGACACTTCTATCCCAAGACAGTGTAAGTTAAACTGAAATTGTCATCTACCAGCCGCAGGTTTTTTCATCCAGTATCTGTGTTAGAAATAATAATTTTAAAAATTATGTTATTAACGCTTCTTTATCAATTTTGACAATTTCTGTTAATTTTCTAGAGCAGAGACTATTTTCTCTGGGGTTTGTACTGGTGCATAGCAGAAATCATAGATTAAACCTTGCAATTTAACATTTCAAAAAATGTTTTGCTGCAGCTCAGGATGGGAACAACTTTGTTAATTTCTTCAAAACAGGAATTCCTGAAAGAATTCATATTAAAAATACTTTCTTCTAAAATTAGTTGCTGTTATTTCAGAAAAGGCATTTTATCAATGCTGGCAAAATGCTTCCCAAAATTAATTTTAAAAAAGAGGAGCTAGAGTATTTGACCTATTATAATGGTTTGGTTTGGTCTGGTCTGGTTTGGTTTGGTTTGATTTGGTAGACAATCATTTTTCTCACAGTTCCATGAAAAGAATATTTTTTTAATAAATAGCCTTCGAATAGCTTTTACTTTTATTCCATTCCATCTCCTCACATCTTTCCTCAGACAAATCTTTTAGCTATGCTAAAACCCCTACTACATCTAATTTTATTTTTCGGCTCAAATTGATTAATTCCCTATGTGCACTAGTCAATAAAATGAATAATGCAGCAATGACACTTTTTACAAAAAGTTCAAATTATTGCAATGGATTGTTTTATTAGATGATATATCTATAAAATCCAGTTATATTAATCAACTTTAACAAAATACAGCTAGCCAGCAGAGCCATAAACATGCCAAACCAAGACTGCGTGAGTCTCAGCAGAAGACACACCTCAGCAATCTGTTTTGCCCTGATTCAGCCAGTCATTTGGAGCAAACCACCAACTGTGTTTAATCCTTTGTTGGTGTTGGTGTTGTTCTCTTTGGTGTGGTATCATCTGAAGAACTGTCTTTAGTAACTACAGTAAATAGGAGCTGAGTAGTTAATGGAGAAAAATAACATCTCTGACCAAGAGATTTCTCATGGACGGAATTCTAGATTCAGTTATTATAGCAAGCAGTTCTCTTTGGCCATAGAGTTTATTTCACTCAGGAAATTGTTTTAAGTTTAGGTAGGAAAAGAAGCTTGGTGAGAACATCTTTTGCCAAAAAAATCTGCATCTCTCTGGAGAGCAGTTTCCCAGATTGGTTTTTTTTTTTTTTTTTTAAGGATAAACATGGCGATAGACTGAGAATTACCTCCAAGATGCTCTGAGTGTAAAATTCAGTCCTGCTTTTAGTAACACATTAAGTAAGATAAGGTGTAAAATGTACAGGTTTTAGTCTTTAAATTTGATGTAACATTTAATTCCAGAAGTTTTAAGGTGCAAAATGTTCTAGAAGTTATATACACAGCCTTTTCTTCTTTTGTTTCCTCTGTGGTCTTTCTTTCATAATTGTGATACTTATTTAGTTGAGTACTTTATGGAATCTTGGAAAAGAGGCACTAACATAGAAAATTCCCTTGAGTAGATGGAGTTATCTTCATTTGAATGAAGGGGGTTTAATTAATTTCTGGCTGAGAATAAATTATTTTTTACTCTACAAAATAGATTGAAAATCCACTTAGAAGAAAGAATGATGTTAAATACACAACAGCAAACTGTGGGGTTGCATTGACCTATCAAAACTTTACAAATAGTTACTTTAGGTGGCTGAAGTAGTTTGAATGAGCAAAACCATCCAAATCTCACCTAAGTCAAAACTGCATGAAGAAGCATAAGGCAGTAACTAGCTAAATAGTATTCCCATAACATCACTGAAAATATTTTCATCTATATTTTGAAATTACGCTTTGCTTATTGATTCCACCTGGATTGAGAATGGCCAAACCCCCTAGAACACCCTCATGTCTTTAGTACTGAGGCAGAACTCAGTAATGCTTTTACAGGTTTTTTAAAATGCTTTTTAATGCTTTTTAAAAATTATCCTGGATGTGACCATAAGATTAGCATTTTGTGATGTGTCAGTATTTCTAAAGCCTTCAAACATCCTCATGAGCCTCTTGGGGCTCACTGGCCAATAGCTGTGTTTATGTATGCCCATCACGATCTGCCTTCTGTATGGTCGTTTGTGCTTTCCATAGTTCTTTGTGCCGTGCCATGTTCAGAGTTATAGGCTGTGGGTTCCTTGGACAGGGACTCATTCCTGTGAATTTACTGCATTTCACACAATAAAGAACAGGTTCTTTATATGGCACCCTGGCTCTACCACAATATAAATAACATTTATTTATATTGGCACAACTCCTTTGAACCAAAGGAGGAGTCACAGAAAGAGGCAGTGAAGACGCAGAGATTTCATCACTTTAAAATCATGTTGTGTGAAGCATGTCTTTCTGTAAGATGTTATCCAGAGAAAGCAAGAACAATATTTTGAGAATTCTAGTGATATTTTTCATTCCCCATCAGCCTACTATTAAACACATTCTGGATCTTTTAATGTATTGACACAGCAGCAAAAAAAAATCCTGCCTTAGGCCACATTTTTTAAGCCACAGATCCAGCTGCAGATATGATGCTTTTAGTAAATTGACAGGGGGAGCTGTACGAGTGGTTTAGATGATTCATATTATTCCTCTGGGCAGAGTCTCAACTCAGAGTTCTCTGAGTCAGCTTTGGTGTTCCCTTCTTGGGAGACAAAGTATTGTTAGAAAACACCATTTTGGGGCTAAAGCAACTCTTCTGTTATAAAAGCCCTCTGGCACTGACAAATGTTTAGCTCCCTTTAATAGGGAAGCTCCCTATGCATGCCAGCTAAACCCAGTGTGTTGCTTCTGAGTCATCTTTGCATTAGATCTTCATTTCTGAATTTCTGCTTTAAGTGCTTTAAGCACCAATTAACTCAGCTTCTACATGCCCTTGCTTTTGATCCCTGGGTTTATCAATGGCGCCTGTGCATTGGCTTCCATTCTGGTTTACATCTGAAAACAGACGGGCTCACTTGCCTGGCATGGACACTCGGGCCTGGTGACTGCAAAGACTTGGGGCCGGTGGCTCTCAGTGCTTTGGCCCATCTGCCCCCATCCCTTGGCAAGACCCGCCCAGCGACCTGTGCTTAGAGCAGCCCAGGCTGTGAATAAAGCAGGACCTTCTTTCCTGGGAGCAGATCTTCTGCTTAATGACATTCATGAACTCAGAAGACATGATGCTCTAATGGCAGCAGCAGAAGAGGCTTGTCATTGCCTGGGAGCTGGAACATTTGCTTTCTAGACCCACTGTCTTTAACTCTGCTCATACATTTCAGGAAAGTCCATCAGCCACCAGGCTTCAACATCCTCTTCACAGCACAGTCTTCCTGCCAGCAACAAACACTACTCTGAAAGGGACATGAGATTCACAGGGCTAAACCTAGAGAGCAAGATGGTACTGGGGTCTTTGGCCTGAGAGTCCCAGGTCCTGCTCCTTGCTCCTACTTATCTATTTTTTGCAGTTTATTGGTGACACTGAGGCTCACAGTCTTTCTAAGATGGGCTGAGTTATGGCTCCGCATGTAACTGTAGAGCAAGAGCTCACCCATTCTCTGACCAGTGCCAGATCACTTAAAGTAACATATAGCTCAAAATTATCAACCTTTACCCTAAATCCAAGGCATTTCCAGCTCTCTGTGAAAGCAAGCCTTCATCTCAATCCACGTGAGCCATCCCCAAACCCCTCTTTCTCTGTACTAGACAATCCTGTCCTTGGGTCCTTTCCTTTGGACTTTTTGCTCACTTTGCAAGTCAAGACAGACACGCAGAAGGCCTAATAACAGATGCTGCTCACATTCAGCAAGTTTACAAATGCATGCTCCAGGCACCTCCAGAGTCAAGCAGCTTGGCTTGCCGAAGGCAGGTGTGCCTGGGCTGCCTCCTGCCTGGCTCCGGGCTGCCCTGAGAGCTGTTTCTAGAGCCCAGTGCAGGGTCACGGGCCACGGGGCAGGTCCCTCCTGCCTGCCCAGCCAAGGCTACATGGATAGTCCTGTCCCTGCTTGCAAAGTATTATTCACTGCAGAGCATCCACCAAGAGAAGCATCAGGAGCACCAAGGCGTTTGACATAAATAGGACAAAGGGAGCCTGAAGGGGTTTCTCTGCATCACTAGTGGTCAGTTTACCTCTGCTGTCCCAGCCAGCTCCGCAGGCCAGAGACACTTCTAAGCTCCTCTGCACCTCTGTGGGGAAAGGATTTGTCACATACCTTTTGGGAGAGGGAAAAAAATTGAAGGCATTTAATTTAGCCACTGTTTCTGGTGAAATGTAGAACCACTTAGTGTTTTGAAATTCCTAAGTCTCATACCAGCTGTTACAGAGTGAGAGGCACGCAGCATTGCTGAATTCATAACAACAGGCACACAAACATGTGACTACTTATCTTCACTCGTGTACTCCTGTGTGTCATAAGCTCCTCAAATATGCCTTAGCGAGGCACACCTCCATATAGAAAATGTTGCGCAAAATAAAAGCTATCAAGTCTTCTTGAAACAAGTGGAAAAGGAGAATTCAAAAATCTTGAAATTAGTATAATTTTATTTCTTTAGTTACCTGTTCTGTAAGTAAGCTATCAAGCTGAAATCTTGCCACACAAATGTTAATTTGAGATAAAAAGGTGTTTGATAAAGAACATTTACACTAATTGCCACGGCCATGTATGAACAGAGTACACATGCTTGAGGGACTCTTCCTTGTTGTCTTTTTAATATCCCTTAAAATGGAACTTTCACAGTCTGGTAGGCATTTCTACAGTAGCATTTAAACTGTCTCTGAAGAATTGCTTTCATATACACCGTTTGAGTTGACACCACTATATAAAAACTCTCCCAAAACAAATCCTGGAAGTTAGTAGTCCCAGTATTTTATCTTGCTTGCATAGGTTGAGGTTCATAACTGAAAGAGTTCTTTTGGACACCCAGAATACTGACACTGTCTTCAGCCTGAAGAATGCAAAAGCGTGGTGGACACTGCTGCTTTCCCATATATCCCTATACATTGTACAGGGAAATGGAGTGCGGTGAGGGGCTTTGTAGCAGTAAACACATAGCAGGTAAACTCCATGGCAGTCTGCTCTGAGAAGAGGAAACTCAACAGTATTTCAGGTAGAAGCTCATAAAAGCCTTCTACTTGCATGTACCCTCACAGGTATTATGTTTATTCAGGGTACTTTCAAATATCTTTGGAATTGTTTATGCAAGTTAACATTTCTTTACTTAGCTGAAGGTCATCTATGACAAGAATTTACTAAAATTTTGATGTTGCCAGGAAGGCACTGCATCAAAATTAAAGGGAAACTTAACCTTTTGCAAAATTACACAACTGGATATAAATAACTCACACAGAAGCGAAGCTAATTACTTAGCACGCAGTCAAAGATTAACATGTCTTGTTTCACCATTGCCTTTCCTGTACTGCCACGTCCTTGGATGCCTGTCTTGTGTGCAGGGTGCAGCAGGAAACCCCAGGCTACAGAATGGTAGGGACGAGTCACTAAAATTCATATGGTAATATACATTTTCAGCAGGAGAAAGGTGAAGGTCTGTCAAGCAGCTCTTGGTCTGATACTTGTCAATCTCTCACTGCAATGGAAACTCCTAGGAATCTAAAATTACAACAGCCTTCCCAATGATTTAAAGGGATGACAGTAGTGCATTAGAGCAAACACACGGGGAGTACATCCCAGGCTGACTATATGCAGAGTCCTTGCCCGAGTATTTGCATACGTGCGAATATTCCACTAGCAGATGAGATGTTATGTTTTAAGAACATAAATATGCTAAAAATGCAATGGAAAAAAAGGTTAATAAGTATGCCAAGCTGTGAATTTAACGAATTTTAGAGTGGTGTTATAATTTTCTGTATATTTGTACACAATCTGACTCTGATCATGGTAGTTAATTTTCATCTGCTGGAGCAACTGAAATTTTAAATCATTAAAAATCTTCATTTCTCCATTTATTTGTTATCATGCAGCCTATTTATTGAGCTCAGATCATGGTTCTTCTACGGCTTGAGGATCTATTTTTTGGGGAAGTGGCACAGCTAATTTTCCCCTTACTGTATGTCCTTGCACTGTTTCTACACAGGGCTCTGTTTTTCCGCAGGAAAGACTGAAAGCAACTCTACTTTTCACTGGTTTTGGGCATCATCTTGCAAAGTGGGGCTTGACTAAAGCAACACAGCCCTGTGGTTAATAATACATGGTGCCTTTGTGGCTGCAGGCACTGCCACATGTTCGCATGACTTCTGGCAATGAAAGATGAACAAGACCGATTCCATGATCCCCCACCAGCAAAAAGCATAAAAACTGTTCATTTACTGCAGTTTAAAGAGGGAGAGAGGTGGCAGCGAGAAACCTGTCAGCAGTAAGTGCCCTGGTGTGGGTGGCCAGAGGCAGTGACATTGCTGGTTCCTTGTCATGGCCACTCTGTCTGCTGTGGGTGGTTTGCAATTTCTGCCTGGACGAGGTGTGCAGGGAAGTCTGTATTTCATACAGCTGCTTTGCCCTGTCATCACTTTGGCTTGGGGAGCCAAAGTTGCATTAGTTATAGTCTTTTACCATTTTTAAGCTTCTTTTAAGAACAGTGGGGACTAAGATGTATTAAAGAAAACAACCAGAGAGAGACTGAAGTTTTGAAATTGGAGTGTTTACTGCTAGACAGATCTTCCCTTTGGAGAGACACGCTTTAAAAGTGGATGACATTTCAAAAAGGAATGGCCTGCAGCTTTTTGAAGATCAAGATTCCTTATATATTTAGTGATAAAAATATCAAAAATGTTAGCCTTAAACTATATGGAGCATTAGGGTAGGAAGGTACTGAGTGCTTAAACTTGGAGCATTTGTTCTACCATTTATTTAAGCAGAGAGGTAATAAAACTGTCAAATATTTACTTCTTTTTATACTTCTTAACTAAATATTACCCACCTGGTGGTTATTCCTCATTGTTAAAATGAGACTATATCTAGCCTTACAAATATACACTAACACTTTAGACTCGTATGATTTACAGTGACTGAGCTTCATGAGAAACTGGTCTTTAACTCCCACTAAGATGGCACGGGCATCCTCAGTCATAACATGTAAAAGTGTGTGCAATATGCACAGATGAACACACATTTGTAAGGAAAGAAGATTGAAACTGAATTTGTGGCACTTCTGAAAGTCAGTCAAAGCAGCTAGTCTTTTTTTCTTGTCACAAGGGAGGGAAATGACTAATTTGCTACTCTCTGATATCTGAATTAATGACTTACAGCATTCTGAAGGAAAGAAAAATCTCTCATGTTAACACAGAACTATGACCTTTGAACACAGAACTATGCTAACCTATGACATTTGTACTTGTAAAAATTAAGGTGAAACACACCATCTCTGTCAGACATTCATTTATTTGAATAAAGTTGCAGAGGCCCTTGCATGGCCAGGGGAGGGTGTTGATCATTTGGTTTAATACTTTTATGCTGTGTGGAACTGGACATAACCATTCTGCTTGTTTAAGGGACTCTGTAACAGAATTTGCATCAATACTATGTTTCCATGGAAATCAGATTAATTGAATTTCATGTTTGTGTGAGCCTCATCCTGCCAGACAATTGCCATCCCCTTTGATTAAAATTTCTACTTATCTTTTGTTTTTATTTTTAAAGGTTGGAAAGAAATGGCTTATATAGGAAGGGAAAACTAGAAAAAGTTAAGAAATAATTATCCTGCACTTTTGCTTTATATAGACGTTAGACTGTATAAAAACTGTTCCAGGTATTTTTTCTACTCCAAATTACTTTTTTTGAAAAAAATCCAGCTCTTCTTTATTTGTGGATATCGCGAGTTCAGTTCATAAACCGGGCAAAACCACCAATTAAGTGTAGTGGTTTAGTTCAAGATATCCATTACTTACTTATTTTTTTTCTGTGAGATAAGAATTATGACAAAGCAAAGCAGGCACAAAACTTAAACGGTTGCAGTATAAAAAGGAGTTTTATTATGAATAGAATTAAAAGTAAGAAGAAATAACAAGAAATTAAAGCAAACCCCCTCCCCCCCTTCTAGCACTTTTCTCCTTTTACTCAACTTGCACAAGGGGTAACAGAACATGGGATGTTAGTCAGTGTTACAGTTCTTGAAAAGTCTCTTTCTTATGCTTAACAAAAAAGGGTTTTCTTCTGCTTCACATGGTTCCCAAACTGCGACCAACAGCAGACCCGCCCAGAAAGAAACAACCTGCTGTGGTGTAAAACATCTCTCCCATGAAAAATCTCACAGTTCCTTCACACTGCCACACATGGGCCATCACATGGGGTTATTAATCTTTTTAAGGATGAGTTATTTTGGCCTGAACACAAAGGCGCTTTTTTTCCACAAGTCTCTAAAAGCCTCTCAATGCTTCCATATAGCCTGGCATAGACACTCTTCACAATCTTCACGGGCCGCACGTGAATTCTCCATCCCCCCATGCACTTCAAATGGATTAAAGAGACAAACAGTTTGTGGTATTACAGTTTCTTACCACGGCATGCAAGAAGGTTTTTTAAGCTGCGCGCCAGAATTGCGGCACCGCCCTCTTTTCTCCTGTCACCATGCTCAGCTCCGTCCCACGTGACTCACTTCTCTTTCTCTCTGACTCTGAAGCCGCCATGTTGAAGAGTGTTCTTGTTCAGGCTTTATGGTAGAGAAAGCCTCGCTCCCTTTGTGCTGCTGGCTGCATGGTGTCTTCCTCAGTTCAGCGCGAAGTGTGCTGGATGCAGACAGGAGGCCCCGCCGGCTCCTGCTGGCTCCGCGTGGAGAGGAGAGGAACCCGCCGGTCCCAGGAAGCTGTGCCGGATGGGTTTAGCTGTGTGGCAGTCCATGGCTGGGTTTAGCTGTGAGCAGTCCATGTCTGGTTTGAGCTGCCTGTGGCTCTGGCACAGTTCCCCCCCGCCATGGCCCAGGGTCCGTGCCACAGTGTTGGGAAAAGGGGAGGGGGGCAGGGGCCCCAGCACGGCCCAGCAGGGCCCAAAGGCTCCAAGGCCCCCCCACCTTCCAGCAGGCGAGCTAGAACGAAAGGAAATTCCCGCCTTGCAGCATGGTTTAAATATGTAAATTGTGAGAAGCGTCATTAGTCTAAAAGACTCTCCATCAACTCAGGTTCAACCCACTACAGTGGACTACACTTCAGGTGTAGCAGACCCTTTAAAATTTCTAGGAGCATCCACTGGTGGATTGCATAACTTTTAATGATGGGGGGCTTATTTGCCTCTTTGTTCCACAAAGTCATGTGGAAACACCCCAGGCAGTTTCATTCTGCATAGAGGAAAGATGTCATGGATGGAGAAAATCTGAGGAAATCTCACAAAATAGCATAAGAAACCAAACCTATGAAGACTCCAGGGAATAGCTTCGAAAATGACCTCTGAATTTGGTATACAGTTATTGCAGGTATCATTTAAAGACCTGAGATACTCTTTGGATGATAGGTGTATCACAGCAGCATGCCTCAGCTCCATTACTTTATTATTTGTGAGACATAGGCTAGGAAGCTTAGAGCTAGTTTAGATATTTTTGGACTACATTTGTTAAACCACTTGAAATGTTTGCTTGAGTTTATCCAAAAAGGAGAGCTGTTATTTGATGAAAAGTGACCCCTTCCGTGGAGAAGGAACATCTGATACCATAAATCTCTCTAATTTAGCAAGCACAAGAAATCACACTAAGTAGAAATTTGGAATTAAAGACTGGAAAACAGATGACTGTAAGTAATTATTGGAAGATCTCAAATAACAGGAGAAGAAATAACCTAAAAGCAGAAAGGCAAACAGGGAATTTGTTCAAAAGAGCTATTCAGGCCTCAAATATGCACCTTGGCTTAAGAAACACTTCCTTTTGTACCTAAATAAAACTTTGAGCATCTCTAAAGCAGCTGTCATTAAGAATTGCTGGACGTTTTTGTATCTAGGAAAAAAATACAAAACAAAACTTATCCCCAAATATAAGAATTTGAAAGAACTATGAGATTCTGTCAAATTAACTGAATACTTAGTAATATAATTTTAAAAATCATATGGGAGAGCAAGAGATAGGCTGAAAATATTGAAGTACTCATCTGAGCACTTTATACTTGAACACTTCTTTCTTCTGAGAGCTTTGAAAATTAATCAAAAGGAGTAAATATCTCCCAACATAAATTATGTTTTATTTTCTTTTGGTTTTTTGAGTAAACAAAAATGCATGGGTTATCCATCAAAAATATGTTGGTTTTGAGGGAAGAATTCTTGTACCACTAAGTATTACTTGACCAAAACTGTTTGAGTGAGATTCATTTTGGCCTTTCTGCACATAGAGATAGGGATGACAGGAGGTTCCTCTAAAATAACTTTTGCTTCCTCTGAAATAACTTTTTCTCCCTCTGAAATAACTGATCTTCATTGCAGCTGACACAGTCCTCCCTTGCTGCCCTTTATATCTCGTGGACCCAGCAGGTCTCAATAGGAGGGGCTGGCCTGCAGCACAGCCTTTGTAGTAATTGACATTTATTGCAGCATCACCATTTCCTTAGAATTCATTACAGACACTGATTAGAGAGGGCGATAAAGACATTACTGGAGATCAAAACCCATCTTGGACTAGAAAAAAAAAAAAAGCACACAAAGTAGCATTTTAAATGGATGCATCTATTTAATATATTCGCTGTTGATATTTTCATACACATGGTTTAGTGGTATTAGACTCAGAAGGTGTAGCAGAGGCTTTAATTTGCTTCAGTTCTGGTCTAATAGGCATAAAGACACCAGAGGATTCTGAAATACTGAACTCAGAGGTACTCTGACAAACCTTTGTACTCATAATAACAAGAGCTGGTGTGAGCTTATACAATTTAAAACTAATTGCCCAGCCAACGTGCTCATAACCATATTCATGTAGTTCATAAATCAAAGCCCTGCCTATTCAAGCTGTTTACCAGTCTTGCATTAAGCAGTGCATTTCAACTGAGAAATGTAGCATGTTGCCAAAACACTGCAAAAACTTTATAAGACTGATAGGAGCGCAAACCTGGGGAGCTGAAGTGCCACAAACCTGGGACTAAAGTGCTTGTTCTTGTTTGTTTTCTGAGTAAGTTCTGATCTAGCCTTGAAAGTTACCTTAATAACGTACTGGAGCACAGAAACAGGTCCTTAAGCAGCACGGAGCTGCTAGCAATTTTTATCAATTTGGCTTCCTACAGCAGCTTCTTTGCTTAACCAGGAGACTAACACACACTTCTTTTTGGAAGCAGTATGGTACTTATGCCAGCTGAATTGAGGTGCATACATTAAGAATGCAGGCTTTTTATATAGGGAAAGGAGAGATTAAGGTTCTTAACCAAGAATCCTAAGTTAGTCATCAAAATTAGGTGCCTGAAGTTAAATTCTTTGAATAGCCTACTAAGGAATCTGGAAGTACAGTTCATCTGCCTAAACAAGTGCCTACCTGCAGGTGCCAAGCAGAGCCCCTGAGATGCCCTGCTGTCCTACGACATCCACACAGTAGGTATGTCAGAGGAGTTGGAGGAGATTTGCACCTGTCTGAGCAGGCAGCTGAAGGCCAAGTGGGCTAGTTTAACATGTCTCAAAGGGCATTAGAAGCCTAGGTTTAGGCAGCTGAATTTTCCCCTATTTTTCCTTCAGGTATTCAGCCAGCTGGCCTAGGTATCAGAAACAATCAGGTCTTGTAAACAGGATTAATGAACTTGGGCAGGGTTCAGAAGCTACAGGGGTTTGGCTGCTTCCCACTCTCCAGACTGACTGGTTTCAGACCAGCTGAGGCAGTTCTTATCCCAAACACCAGTGTCCTGTGAGTTATTTTTCTCTCTGTACTTTGCTCAGAAAGCAGCAAGAGAGATGTATTTTTATGTGGTTTTGCCTGGAATGAGTGTAGTTGCTCCTGGTGGCGGCTGGGGCATCTCTCTCCCTGTGCCAGGCTTTCACCCCTGTGTTGGCCATGGCCACAGGTGGCAAGGACAGAGGATGCTGGAACAAGAGTCAAGGCATCGACATTACTTTGAAGATCAGGACCAGGACTTGAAATTTAACTTGTTTGTGTAAAGGAAGCTTGAAGCAGAAGCACTGCACATAAGAGTTACTGAAGGGTGTTGGAGCTGTTGGGGGAATTTAATAGACTATGGGAAAATCAGGAGCTTGGAGGGGTGTAGGGGTTTACTGAAGATTATTTGTTTATCCCTGCTTAAGAGAACCCAGTTCAGGGGAAAAAGGGCACACATATCTAAAGAAATGCAACTCTCTTCTATAAACAGTATAAGCAAGAAGAGTTCATCCTATTAAAACAAGTGCTGATCTTCAGTCATGATGCCTGATGAAGCCTCAGTCTCCTATGTTCTTTGTGTAAATTCAATCATGACAATTAGTAAATAAAACATTTTTTACGGATGGAAGATATGATGTCATTAAGAAAAAGCTTTAGTGACAAAGAAATTTGGATTCCAGCTTACAACTCTTCTGCTGACTGTGTGGTCATGGTAGATGCAACCATCCAATTCTTTATATGCAGGTTGTGGATAATAATGGTTAAAGTGATCTAAAGTAATCTAAACTGATACTTTCTCATGAAGGCACCCAAGACAGTGATATATTTTTCAGAGAGGGAAATAAATTTAAAGAACTTAATTTCTTTCCTTTTAAGGAGTTATGAACCATGCAAAAACAGACCATACCAGCGTCTGCCCCTGTGAAATGCCAAAATAACTGCTTTTGGCTGCTAGCGGGTGTCACAGGTTCAGCAGGGATTTCTCAGAGGGATATGTGTAATTTTGGAAGACACTTGCAGGCTGTTGTGAAGGAGAATTTTTTGCTGATAAACAATTCTGAATAGAGAAGAGCTAAACACAAAAAAAACCAAAACCAAGCTGCCTGTTATTTACCTAACTTGTAGAGTGAGAAGTGGTTGTCTTAGGTCATTTCTCTTTCAGGAGCTTAAAAAAAAAAGGTATGAATAGAACTACCTTTATGTTATCCTAGACATCCTCCAATATGAAAAAAAAATTGGTCCTTCCAGCTTCTTTCCACTTGTGCAAAATGAAGATTAATTTCCAAACAGTCCATTGAGCATCCCATACATAACATACATAATTTCATTTTACAGGCAGAAGGAACAGTGGTAGTATTTAAACTGGAAGGAGAAGCAGCTCATACCTCTGTGTCTTTGCTTGCAGAAAGGCTGTTTCCTGACATTGGTGTGGACTGGCAGCTTAGATAAAGACATGGGATCTTACCAATGTAAAGATCATCAGCTGAAGGAACACAGACTTTTTTTCCTATGTGGTTTATCCAGTGTTATTTTCAAAATATTTATGAGGTGTTGGTTCATTTTGGAGCTTGTGTTTGTGAACAGTGTCCATGTATGGCTGGCTACTCTCCTGTTCCACATGGATTGCACTGCCTATATAAAAACAAAGCCAAAGTACTCTAGGGCAACATCTTTACATCAGGTTTAATTTCTCAAGTAATTCAGAATGTAATCTTAAATCACTGAAAATCACCTTCTAAAAGCATGTAGTCAAACAACCTTATCAGGTTAAGCCAGTACCTTATCAGGAGATTGATGGTACACTTTATACATGTAAGACAAGGTATGTGAGGCAGAACAGGGAATACAAAAGCAACACATTGAAGGCAATGGTAAAAGATGCCTATTGGCAGAAAGAAAGACAGACCTCGTTCTTTGAAGATACTATACTGCTGATCACATATTCCTGCCATTTGGTTTTGCTCAGCATTGTAACCATGCTATTCATGTGCTGCACAGAGCACAAAGATTTGCAAAATCAAGGCCCACTTCATGTAAACTAACTAGAACTAAACATTGCCCATGGATCTAGGGTCTTAGGAAGGGCAATAATTGTATTGTAGAGGGTATTTTCTCACCTTATTTGCAACTACCACATGGTGTAAGGTGACAATGACAGTGCCTTTGAAAATGCTGGTTTAGACAGAAATACAATTGAGTCAGCACACTGACAGGATGTTAGTGCCTCAGCTGGATTAAACTCAGCCTCAGGCTCAGCTAATAGCACAAAATGCGTCAATGATTCCTCTCATAGCAGTATTTCCTATATACTACAAATAGGTCCAGCTGTAAATAATTGCTGACATTGTTAAGAGGGAGCTTGGAAAACAGTACATCTGCCACCAACAGTTGCATCTAAGACAAAAATGAATGTAAGCACTATTAAATTAATCAAGTGTCTCTTTATCATTGTAGTTTATTGCATTTGAGAAGATATTTTACTTCCCTTGGCAAAGAGAATGATCTTCTGACACAGTGGAGGTGGGGGCGGTGATGGCAAAGCTGGTAGTAGACAGACCTGGTAGTGCAGCTGTCCTGGAATAATACTGTCCTATGAAGTAATTCCTGAAAAATGGCTGCCTCAAGATGTGGCTTCATCTGCTGACTGACTCATTCATAACTAGGCCAAATTCTTTGCTGAATAAAATACTGCTCAACTTCAGTGAAGGCAATCAGAAGCATGAGGTGTAAGAGAAACCAGCATCTCAGTGCCACCTCCTTCACTCACTGAAATGAGTCAGGATGGACATAGATGTTGCAGCATCTGTGCCAAGTATCTGTGCCTGGATATCTCAAGGTGGAAAACGTAATCTACAGCTACAAGCCTGAGTACATGACTATATCCATTACACAAGTAGAAGGGCATTGTAGCTTTTCCATTTTTGCTGTTTGCTCTAATCAAAAGCAATATAGAAAAACACTTCCAAAATTGAACTATGACCCAGAGACTTTTCACCCCATATTTCCAGTGACAATACATCCTTCTCCTTTCTGGGCTAGATTTTCAAATAACTGACTTATAATCACACTCAGAAACTCATGTGTCCAGTAACTTGCTCTACAGCTACATTTTGCATTGTATGCAGAAGTCTGTCTGCAAGCTATGATTCTATTAATATATATAAAAGGGAAGACTTGTAAAGCTTTGGCAGCAAATACAGGTCTTGACGAAACATAGGCAAAAAATAATTAGAATTTGCAAGTGACATGGAAAGCTAATTTTGGTACTCCTTTACACTGGCTTTATACTACATCAAAAGGCATTTCACTGCCTACCTTTTCAAAATCTGACAGCATCCAGACTCAAGCAGTGGGAACCTTACTCCAGGTGCTCCAGGTGATAAAGCAAAGCACAATATTAAGGTCTGGCATAATGCGAAGAATGAGGTCATGCTGTATTTTTAGAAGTGCCTGGTGTTCCTATGAAGCAAGCTCTTACTTTCTCTTTTTATTTTTTTCCTTCCCTCTGCTTTTTTTTCTGTCTTTTTCTGTGAATAATTTGGCCAATGCTTGCAGAAGGCTGTTTTCGCCCCAGGGATTCTCACATACACTTCTGTTGACAGTTCTTGTGCACCAAGGAAGCTGAAATGTCTTTTGTTAAGGATCTGCTCACTTCTTTTTCTGTTCTGCCCCAATGCTTGGAGGATCTTTTGGCTGCTCATGCAGTTCCTGTTGTTACGCTTATGGAAATTAACTGAATTGAAAAATATGAGGTTACCTTGCAAAACAGGTAAAATTGTCATCAGGAAAAAATCCTAATCTCGTCATTTTCTCTTAGTCTATGTATCTCACATTCTCTTGTCTTGTTTGCTTAATTTTTCAGAGAAAGATTGTATAAGTCAATAGAAAATACTAAGCAAAGTAATTGTGAAAGGGAAAAAAAGGCACTAGAGCCTGAGAGGTAGAAACTTTTTCTTTTAGATGAGTGGTGTACTGTTTCAGCCAAGATCAGGACTTGATTTGCCGGTTTACTGTGTCAGTTCATATTTAAATAGAATTTAAACTGAAAAATTACACATATTCCCATGCTCTACAACGCAAAAACACATAATGGGTATTGAAATGCACTAATTTAAGCCATGTTTGAAAAACTGTTTTAGTGACTTGCTGTTAGAGTAACCCTATGAAATAAATCAAAATAATTTGAGTTTCGGCAAAGGGGAATCAAGCCAGTAGAGCGTGATACACAGAAGTTGGTCTGTGAGGCTTCACATACACACTTTCTATACACACTAGCTAGATCACAAATCTGTATTAATTTACTGCTGATTGGTAAGGAGTTTTCATTAATAAATAACATTCTATTTGTAAGTTTTAAACTCACATGTGTAAACATCTGAAGTTGCTACACTCAGATATGCATTTCACATTTAACAAAAAAAATTCCTGTTGCTCTGAGTGTTGCTTTTAAATTTTCTTTCTCTTACAAATGCCGCTTGGAGTCAGTTCTGGTTGGACAGTTACCTGTGGTAGTCCTGCATTCCCTTTTTATTTGAAAACCACACATATACTTTCATTATTCCACATCCTTACCTACACTGGCTTCTACCAGTAGAGCTAAAGCTACAGTATATATTTAGAATTACATATGCATACGAAAGTAATCTCCCTATTTATAAAGCCTTGAAGACCTTTTCCAGAAAGATTATTAGTTTTCAGAACTTGTGTGTGCATACATTCATCACTGTGGTGAGAATGACATTATTTTGCAGGACTGTCTTAGAGACCTTTTGCGACAAGTATAGATTTAGCTCTTGAATGTTCAGAGCACTCTGAGTCACAAATTTTGCTGTGGGCAAGATTTCTAAATTCTCTGCTTTGCCAAGAATGCTCCATTTTTAGGAGCTAGAAACGTCTATGTGTAACTCTTTATAAATATGGAATTTAATATTATACATAAAAGTGTGGGTTTTTTTCTAGTCACTGCTAGGTTGAGTAAAGAGATATGTTGCACAGGATGAACAAGGGTAAACTGACCTTCTCTTCTCACCACTTCCTCCTAAGAGATTTCTTGCCATACTTGTGCAAAACCAGCCTGCTTTTGCACACTTGATTTGTTCCAGTCTCATCCCAGGAAAAACAAACAGTACAATAGAATAAGCAAATCTAGTAAAGACAAAAACTCTTTCATGATTTTTGCAATTAAACTGTAAAAATTACAGCTTTACATCATATCCTGTAAAAACCAAAACTCATCTGAGAGAAGTAACTTAGTAAAGTTTTAAGAGAAGTTGGGTATTGGTTTTAAATGTTAGTAATATAGAGTTCTATAGAGAGATAATGAAAAATACAATATTTTGGATGATAATTCATGTTTGGGAGTCTAAAGCATCATCCTAAAAATAATAGAAATAAAAACCACATCATTCACTTAGCCCATGCATGCCTACTGCAGAATTTGATGTACAGGGCAGAAACTGATGCACAGGAAGTTCCACCTAAATATGACGAAGAACTTCTTTATTGTGCAAGTGACTAGAACAGATTGCCCAGAGAGGTTGTGGAATCTCCCTCACCAGAGATATTCAAGAAGTGTCTGTACACAATCCTGTGCCATGCGCTCCAGGACGGCCCTGCTTGAGCAGGGAGGCTGGACTAGATGACCCCCTGTGATCCCCTCCAATCCGACCCATCCTGTGATCCTGTGAATTTCTGTAACTGCTTCTGGAGAATTTTTTGCTAAATGTTGGGCTTATTACAGCAAAAATATTACTATGAGCACAAAGGTGTATTTCCACAGATGTCATCACAGCAGATCCTGCTTGGCAGCATTACCAAAACTAAAGAGAGTCCAGGGAATGGGACAAGGATGGGAAGAAAATGTGACAATAAGAAGCGGCGTGTGGTGATCCGTTTACCCACTGCCTTTCTGATCCCGTATTTCCCCTCCGCTTTCCCCTGCCCCTAGTCCTGGCCACTCCCTTGGGATCTCCCTATTGGTTTCTGTACCCCAACCCCGCCCATGTATCGCCCCTGAGCCCCTGAGAAAATCCACCTGCGCCGGGATCACGACGTCTCTTTGCCTCTGGGGACCGCTGGGATGTGATGCTATATTAAAGGTCCTCTGAAGCCCTCATGGAGGGACCCTTCTCGCCTGCTTTGCTGTTCACTGTGTTGCTGAGCTGACAGCTGGCTGGAGCAAGAGTGCGGGGCCATCCGGAAAGGACTACGGGAGGACAGAATGGCTGCCCTGCCCTAAGCAGCCCTGCTGTGCTCTCTGGGAAAGCTGCAGCTTGTTAAACCAAACTTAGCACTGCAACAGGGGTGAAGACGGGGAAAGAGAATCCCTGGAGGAGACCTGGAGACCTGAGCACTGCTACTTCTTCTGGAACTACCATAAGATGAAGAACGGGACAGCCACCAGCAGCTGGTGGCTGGTGGACACAACCAACCCTCTCACCTGATGTGGGCAGCCAGGCAGGCCAAAGTTCTTTTGCTGCCCTTAGGGCAGTCTACTACATTAGGCAGATCTTTTTGGCTTACAGCTGGTTTTGTGTGGTGGGAACATGGGTGCTGGCAGCATGCCTTCTTCCAGGGTGCTGGGTGTCCAGGACTCAGAAGCAACAGTGATGGCTCATAGTGAAGCAGAGACAATAATCACCTGAAATGTCAGGAAGCTTTTTCACTGTGCCCACAATGTACAAGATCTTGTGTGAAATGTTAGTTATTCCAATTGTTCCATCTAAAGCTGGGAATGTGGGGTTTTTTTCAAAGACATTGTGCTCAATTAGTTCTCCCACTGTTAAGCAAGAACCAAGGGTGTTCAGCACCTCTGGAAGTGAAGTCAATTCTATGTAGATGACTAACCTGAAGCACCTGAGAAAAGGAGGGCTTAGAAGTAGCTTTCTCATTCTCGCATAGACAATGCAATCTATGATTGTTGTGTACCACAGAGAGGGGCTGAGATTTTTCTTGACTTTATTTGTCCCTCTGAAGGCAGAATAACTGGTGTAAGCTTTTTTGTCTAAACATTATCCGTAGTTTTGTATTAGGCAGTCAAGACAGGACAGAGACTCATCCCACATCAAAATAGATAAACAAGATAAGTGAGAACATTTATCTTCTGGAAGCATTTTTCTCTCTCCACTGACTCCAGCAGGAGGTTAGACAGTTTACAATAATGTCTGACATTTAAATAGCTATCAATAGCTGAGAGGAGGTCTGCATAAACAGTGTGTACCTGCATGCTCACATCTATTACAGCTGCAGTTCAAATGACAAAGGTACAATAAATCCAGATTTTCTGGATGTGTAACAGTATTCCTTCTATTACCAAATGCATGCCTGTAGCAGTAAAAGATACACTAACCAGCAGTAAAATATGCTTAGCTGGTGTGCACTGCTCAGTCTATGGCACATGCAGTGACAGGCACATCACATGCCAGCATCTAACTTTGCTTTCTTCCCACTTTGACAGTAACAGTGCTGCCTTCTGACATGTCTTCCTCATCACTGACAGGTTTGCCACATACATCAAAGGCTTAAGCTTCTCTTTTTATTTTGAAAAGCTTCTGTTCTGCTTTGCTCTCTCACAGATGGAGTACTGAAACAATCATTAAAATAAATACTATCAATATTCAATCTGTCACAAGAAGTAAATGACATGTATGGGTGAATGTAAGCTATTCAGTGATGCAGGATCAGTTCTTCAGCTGCTCCCTTCTCCCAGTGCATTGGAGGTGCACTGTGTAGATGTGAGCATGGACATTAAGACTTTTAAAGCAGACAGGGCCAACTCCAATGTAGTACTGAAGCTCTCTGTTATTTTTAGCCTCCTCCTTTTGCTTTTCAAATCTATTGGAAATGGACAGATGCTGCACTGCATTGGCAATTCACTGAATTCAAGATATACAAAATCATACCTGTACTGGCACCTTCTTTTCTGTCAATTTTCCCTATGACAGTTCCCTATGTTTTGTTCCTTAGTCTTCCCTTTGGCATTTTAGTAGCTTTATCAGAGCAGTGTAAAAGTTGTCAGTGATTTAACAGATAATGAAAATACAGTGAACAGAGGCATGTTTGGATAACAACAATATATTTAACATCACTTTAAATTATTCTGAACCACTGTGTCAATAATCAACTTAAAGTCATTAACTAAAAAACATTTCTGCATTTGCCATTTCTTTCCCAGTCTCTAAGCAAAACAAGTCAAGATTCTCATGTTTTAAGTTCATTTAATCTGCATAGATGAAACATTTTTCAAGAGGGATAAGTAAATCTGAAGTAAATTTGATATGGACACTTCATGTTTCAGGATTACTTTTGCTGATGCACTCCATTGCAAGCATGTTGGCATTAATTTTTTTTTTTTTTCCCCAGGATCTGAGAGGATTCAGATGGTTTATATGAGAATTCAGGCATTAGTAATGACTGTGTGATCATGGTTTTGGAAAACTAAGAATATATTTCCTGGCTACATTTGCAGATTTATGTTTCTTAAGAAAAGCAAGAATGAAGTAATTTTGATCTCTGATGGATGAAACCCATTGGAATGGAAACTAACATCCATGAAGAAGAACAGGGCTCACCTTATCTTACACCTGCCAAGTGCGTGGGGACTACAAAGGAAGCAAAGTATGAAGAATACCAAAGCAAAATAGAAAATCAGGCAAGCCCATATGAATTTCAGAATGTGTTACTGGAACCTGAGCCGAGCTTGCTGTCTCTGTCATCCTTATTGGACCACAATGAGACATCCTTACAACTTGGCATGGCTGCAGGGTGTGCCAGTGCCACCAACCAGCCTGAGACAAAGCACCTTTGTGAAGAATTATCCTGTTCTACAAGGCACACGCCAAAGGAAGATCCTTTAAACCTTCCCATGCACACAGAGTGGCCAGTCCTTACAGGAAAAAGTTCAGACAAGAAACCAGCAGCAAATCATGAGATCAGAGTCATAAAACACAAATCAAGTGCTATCACATTTTCTGATTTTGAATTTTTATCACATGAAGCTGACACTAAGCTCCATATTTGTGAGGCAGGAGAAGCAGATGATTTTTGTCCTGAAGAGGAAGAAGCAGATAACAGAGGTGATGATGATACATTTACAGAACTGCCACTGTATGAGGCATTTTTCAAAGGTCTTCAGAGAAGGAATGTTTCTCAAAGAAAGCAAGCTAAACATGAACTTACTAAATATCAGCACATCTGTCATTTAGAAGACTGCAATAATCATTCTGAAAAGCCATTGAAGGACCATGACAAGGAAGAAAAACACATGGAGCTGGAGGTAATACAAGCTACTCTTTAGTTTCAAGTGTGTTTTAAATAAGTGGTGTCATTCAAGGTTGGTTACAGGAGAAAAAGGAGTTGTGTAAATTGTTATAGGGTGATAATGAATTACAAAATTAAGAACCTAAACCTATAGTAAAAGTATTCTAGATTTTTTCACTAGACAAATCTTACTTCAGATTGACCACGCTTCTATTAGCCTGAACTTTAAACTTTGGGTTTTTGTTTTACTTTTTTTTTTTTTTTAATAATGGGAACATTGGCTCCATTTCCTACATTCCTACAAGATCATGTATCGTGCCATATACAGCATACAGTCTGAGGACTGTTCCAAACAGATAGAACTCACATTTAGTCTTGGAGCAGAAAATATTTCTTCATGCTGAAAAATGGGCTTTTAGTGTGGTGACACTGTAGCACTGAGCCACTTAACCCACAGCACTGTTTCCACTTAATAACTGTTTTCTGTACTATTATTTCATTAAAACAATGTGGAGAACAAGTTAAAAACTGGTATATAATATTTTTTTTGGTTGGGTTTTTCTGGGTTTTTTTGTATCTGTACTGTTATACATCATGATGCTCTATAGACCAGAGGCCAAAATGAAAACAGAAGATTCAGGACAAAATTAAAAACCCTGTGTAAAAAAAAAATCATCCAGCTATATATAACCTTTCCAGAAAAAAAAAAAAAAAAGGTAAATTAACTTTGTTTATTGGAACTGGAGGAACAGAAGCCTCCCAGTTGAATTGTCACTAGTCTGGAGAATAAGCATGGTTTCCCCCCTGCCCCCAGCTGGTGACAAACCAAATGACTGAAGCTAAACATGTTTATGATTGGAGAAGTCCAGTTCTAGTACAAAAATATGAAGTGACTCCAAATAGCGGGCAAAAACAAACCCTTAGAATTCCAGTGTTCCTGACCTTGCAGAACAAATTGATCTTAACCTGCAGGTCGGGCATACCTTTCCCTCCTCTCTCTTCTCCTTCCTCCAGCTTTTAAAAGAAGTTATTTTCCATGTAAATCTGCTCTGTGCCTTGAAAACCAGGCTGTAGTCCTAGTCTTTTACCCAGTGTGTTTCATTTTACTCTGCCTGCAGTTTTCCTTTTACTTCTATATATAGAACACAGAGCTGCTTCATTGATTTCTGATTAAATGAAAGGAAGTAGAATTTGGACTATAATGTCTGTATTTACGTCAAAACTATGGTGTACAATACTTAATTGCTTCTCTCCTTTAGTCCTAATCTACCTCCAGTTTGGGGTGACTAATTCTGCCCTCCCTATCTGAGTGGGAGTTTTGTGCTGTATTTCATACATATTCCAACTTTATTGCAGAAACCCATAAGCACACGAAGAAATAAGCCAGATTTCTAGAAACTTTTCTCAGCAGATAATATTAGAAGACCAAGGCCCAAAGATTGTTCCCAAACAGTGCGGCTTTTGATGCAACTGACCCTGAGAGATTCTCATGACACGTGGTTTACTAAGTAATTGCATTGTTATTCTAACCTAAGCCAAGTCTTAACTTCCTCATTTACTCAGAAACGTTCACATTAATGAAAATAATATATCTCAAAATGGATGCACAATACCCTTTGAATTCTCTTTACTGAAGGTCATTCCCATAGATAAAAGGGAGAGGCCAGGAGATGTTGTCATTTAGTTTACTTTATGTCTATGCTATAAAATAAGCTCAAGGATGCAGCTTGTAGTGCAAAATAATGGATTATAAATTGCCAGACAAGCATGTGAAATTACCTAGTAAATCCCAGTAAATGTGTCAAAACATTTCAAAAACTGGAAGCAATGATGTAGTACTGGTTTTGATTTTTTTCTATGTAAATAAGTATGTGTCATTCTAGGAAAGCCTCCAAGAATTAAAAAAAAAAAAACTTAAAAAAATTAAGATTATCTTGTCTCTCAAATTTTAGCAGCAGTCATGCATTACTATTCAGACTAAAAACTCCCCCCATGACTCTGGTTGAAGCAAATGTATGTCATTGTCAAGTTACTTATTTCTATTGTTAGAAATGGTGTTGGGAAGAAATGTCTTTCTAGTGGAAAGAAATTAAATAAATAAAGACAGCATGGGGTAAAAATCCCGACAAGAGCAACTGTTACTGCTAAACCTTAAACTTAAAAATCATATAATAAACAGATTACTTCAGCCATACACATAGAGACTATCACACACAACACCCTGCACCAGATCCTGGCTAATCCTTGCTACTGGAGTTCACAGTGAATTGTGTTTAACATCTACCCCGCAGGGGCATTCCTAGCCAGATGTACTTGTTACTGACTGCAAACCTCCTATTTTAGGTCTAGAAAGGAGGAAAGGCTGTCACATTCTCCAAGATGGAAGTGCTGTCCCTTGCAGGCAGTCACCACAAGCAGAGTCAGTGTCCCAATCTCCTTTTAAATAACTGTTACATGCATTTAGGTGGCAACTGTTGAACTTCTTGTTTCATTCTAATTAACAAGCAGACACCAATCTTCAAGTGCACTGAACAGTAAACAAGTAGAGGGAAAATGGAAAAAATTCACCTTGTGTATGCTGCCAACTCTATGTCAAGTGGAAGAAACTGCTGAAAACAATTCATATAATGGTGCCCTTTAAGAAAACCTTTCTTTTTTTTTCCAAAGGCATACAGCTTCTGCCTCTTCTGAGTGGTACAAGATAAATGATACTTCTGTTCAACTTACAAATTCAGCATGGTCCCCGAGTTTCCACCCTTAGAGCAGTTCCACATATATTTCCTGTGCCTTCTCATAAAATCTAAATTTGGCAATCTGTTTTTCTTTGTCAGGAGTCTGCAATCAGCAGTACATTTAATGCCCAAACACAGTTCTGCCCAAATACTTAGGCTAATGGTTGGACTAAATGTTCTTAAAGGTTCTTTCCAACCTAAATAATTCTATGATTATTTGGTTAATTCTGTCCAGAGATTCTTTTACAGATCTGAAGTGGCACCTTCAGCCATTTTTCCTTGTTTAACTTCAAGTCTTCATATCAAACTTGATACAGTGTTTGTGCATGCAGCCATCTCTGTGTGCAGGGGCAATAAATTATTGAGAATAGCTTCTGAAACATAACATTTTTCCAGACTGTCACTTCTTCAAACCATACTGAGCAGGACACAGCTGATGACCATATTGAACCAGGAACTACTATTCAACTTTCCATCTGTAAGCTTATCCTATCTTTACATAGTCTGAAAACAGTATGTGTTACTTTCAGGAGTAGCATTTCAGACAAGCAAAAAATTGAAGATATTTGACAGATATTAGACAATAAGAAAGTATTATGAAATCATACCCTTGACAGTGTGAATTGTCATGGATCTTCCCTCACCTCGGGAATTGTATAGAAATCCTGCTGATATTGTTGGCTGCTGCAAAGAGACAAGCAGAGTCCTACCAGCATGGCAGCAAACTGAAAATGCTTCTGGGGAAATTTCAAATAGTTTCTTTGAGAAGTCCATATTAGCAACTGGAACAGCCAAAACGGTTTCTGTTGCTGTTGGCATTACTTCGGGCACCTAACTGAGTTGTCACAACTTCCTCTGTTGTTTCTCTCTCCCTTGAGAGACAAGGGGATAAGTCAGCAAGGCCATGTGCTGGAAAGGAAGGTGTAGAGTAGCCATTAGGACGTGCTAGGTACTCCAGCAGCCTCTCTGCAGCCTCTCTGTCTGCACACATATTTACATCATGCCTCTTTCAACACATTTAGGAAGATCTACACCAAACCTGCTTGTTTGTTTAAAGGACCATAATGATGGACTAATATTTGCATTGAATGTTAACCTTGTTCAGCAGGGTCAAACAAAGAGTGAGATGCCACTCCCCAGGAGAGACAAGATGACCGAAACAGATAATTTGCTAATTAAGGTAGTGTTCACAATGAATATCTTTGTCAGGATTTGGCCTTCAGACTTAAGTTCAAAGACTTTAGGAGGAGGCTGCACAGATATGGGAGTGGCCCGTACAATGTCACAGACAGCTTCTGTGTTCAGCTCTGTATTGTGTTAGCAGGGGAGCTGGGCCATCACCTTTCACCATCAGTAAATCTTCAAGTAAAACTGTAGTGTTCTAAAGCAGGTTTGTGAAAGCTCCATTGTTTTTGACATTTAAAGTTAAGGCAACTGAACTCTGGAAATTATTTCAGAAAACAGTCATTTACTAGCAAAAAACCTGGATGATCAGTTTCTCTTTCGTTGATTATTCATTTACTTTCACTAATTTCCTTGTTCCATCCTTGTACTACAGTCAGGTAAATTTTATCCTCATTACACAATCACTGCCAAATGAAAAGTTCGGTAATCATTGTATCAGATTAAATCACAAGATTTAGGCTGGAATAATTTGCAGAAATGCAATATGGAAGTTTCCATAGCATCTGTCCCTCATTTTGTCTGCTTGATGCAGCCTAGGATGCAGTTGGCTTTCTGGGCTGTGAGGGCACATTGCTGGCTCATGTCCTGCTTTTCATCCATGAGAGCCCCCGAGTTCTTCTCTGCAGGGCTGCTCTCAATGAGTTCCTCTCCCAGTCTGTGCTCATGTCTGGGATTGCCCTGATGCAGGTGCAGCCCCTTGCACCTGGACTTGTTGAACCTCATGAGGTTCTTGTGGGCTCACTTCTGAGGTTTCTCCATGTCCCCACAGATGGCATCCATCCTTCTGGTGTGTCAACTGCACTACTCAGCTTTGTGTCATCCGAAAACTCGCTGAGGGTGCACTCGATCTCTCTGTCGATGTCAATGATGAAGATATTGAAGAGCACAGGTCCCAGGACAGAGCCTGAGGGAGACCACTTGTCAGTGGCCTCCACCTGGACACAGAGCCATTGACCAGAATTCTCTGGCTGTGTCCAGCCAGCCAATTCCTTATCGACCAAATAGTCCAGCCCTTCAAATCCATTTGCCTCCACTTTGGAGATAAGGATGTCATGGGGGACTGTGTCAAAGGCCATACAGAAATCTAGGTAGATGATATCGGTCAGTCTTCTCTTGTCAGTTGCTGCAGTCCCAAATAGAGGAGATAAATACCATAAAATTTATTCAAAAGCCATAGTCCTTAAGGTCAATTATCATTCCTTAAAATATATGTATACTTCTGTGTGACTCGTAAACATTTTAATCAAGTAATCATACTATTTTTTCCTATGAGAAAGGAATCAGAAAGTTTTAAGTCTTTGACAATGAATTAATTTGACCTGGCAGTGTGCTCAGGTGGCCAAGAAGGCCAGTGGCATCCTGGCCTGTACCAGCACTAGTGTGGCCAGCAGGACCAGGGCAGTGACTGTCCCCCTGTACTCGGCACTGGTAAGGCCACACCTTGAATCCTGTGTTCAGTTCTGGGCCCCTCACTACAAGGACATTGAGGGGCTGGAGCATGCCTAGAGAAGGGCAACGGAGCTGGGGAAGGGTCTGGAGCACAAGTCTGATGAGGTGCAATTAATGGAGCTGGGGTTGTTTAGTCTGGAGAAAAGGAAGCTCAGGGGAGACTTCATTACTCTCTACAACTGCCTGAAAGGAGGATGTAGCCAGGTGGGGGTGAGTCTCTTTTGACATGTCTCAAGTGAAAGGACAAGAGGAAATGACCCTAAGTTGTGCCAGGAGAGGTTCAGATTAGATATTATTAAAAAAAAATTCACCTAAAGAATGGTTAGGCATTGGAGTAAGATGCCCGAGGAGGTAGTGGAGTCACCATCTCTGGAAGCATTCAAGAGACATCTGGATGTGGCACTTGGGGATATGGTTTAGGGGTGATTATGGTGGTGCTGCGTTGCTGGTTGGACTAGATGATCTTGAAGGTATCTTCCAACCTTGATGACTCTGTGATCCTGTGAATTTTCCTTATTCAGATTATACTGAGTTCATTCAATTGAAATTATCAAAACAGAGCAGCAGTCTGTGATGACGTACGAGACCTGCCAAAGTAAGCTTCTTAGCCTTATACTTGGATGGCTTACACTCTGCTAGGTCCTTGTGCCTCTTGTATTCCTGCTCAGTGCCTTGCTTAGTCACTCTGAAGCACTTTTATGAGAGGTACTTTTCTGTTTTCATTAATGAGGCAGTGGGACTTAGGTGGAATTTAAGCTATCTAAAAATTGCCCCACAATAGTTCCTTCTTCTCTAATTCAGTTGTACAAGAGCAAAAGCTAGAAAGGAACATATTAGAGTGAAGTGCAAATTCCTACTCTCATTCCTCCCATACTTTGGAAGTTTGTACTTTATTTTACCCTATGAAACTGAGACTCCAAAGCTAGAGGAGGAGAATGGTTGCAAACTTGTGATGATTTCTTCGTGAGGAATAATACCATTATTATTATCTCCATTTAGTCATCTTCTGCAGACATGGGAAGTCTACCCAGGTAGGAGAGCTGAGCACTGAAATAATATCCAGGGAGAACAGGCTATGAAGTCAAGGGGAGGAAAATGGGAAATTGCTTGTCTAAGAAAGGAGTGATGCACTGAGCTTTATACATTCTAGTTTCCTTTGTGTGTCTGTAAGATTTGCACTCTCTGTATTTCAATGACACATTCTCTAGAGCTGATAGAAAAGGACATGGTAAGTAGAACTTTGTAAAGTTTTTAGCGTTTATGCTTGTTTTCTGCCTGCTTGGAAAAGGGATTGGAGAACTGCTGATTACTTTGGCAATGATGCATTATTATCAGTCAATAAATAATCACAATCAGCTCTTTATTATTAAGAGTCAGATAAATGCTGGCTTAGGGACTTTGATTATTAAGTTAAAAGAAAGAATTTTTTATTAGCTTCACAAATTTGAAGGACTAGTGGTGAATACAGCATTTTGTATTGAGTACTTTTTTCTCCCACCTCATTATTCCCATTACAATATGGCATTTGTTGTGTCCTGCTTGTTGTGGACATTAGCTACACAACTGTTTCTACTGAGAAATTATAGGAATTTTGGAAAGTAACACTAAAGGTATAACAAGAATAGTAATTTAAGGATTTGCTTAAAGATCATACTGAAAAAATTTGGTATATTGAAATCATGTAGGAAAACATGCAGATACTATCAAAATTACTGCCTTTTATCTCTTCAGCATACTTGCATGCTGCTTGCATGTTTTAATTAACATGCATCACTCATTGTCAATTAATATAGAATTAAAAAATAAAAAGGTATATGGCCCTAGAAAGGATACACTTCTTGCCATTAGCAGGTACACCTATTTTAAATCACAAGATCATCTTCAGCAGGCATCAGGGGCTGCTAGGTTGAGGCTGGAGAAAGCATGCACTCTGGGTTTTGTGGAATATATCCTACAAACTATTTTGAGTAGTCCCTTTCAGTCTGGGCTCTTTCCTCCCAGGGAAAAGTTGTAATATGAGGGGACGTAACCTGTCCTTTATCAAAAGCAAAGCTAATGAACAAATCTCCATGTGAGGGGGTGACTAACACTCAAAAACTTCAGAGGGCTGTATTGGAGTTGGTATTTCTGCAGTTTGAAGAATGCCATCACTCTAAAAACACGTAGTATATGGCATGTATTACTGACATAGTGAGATTCTGAGAAAATTAAAATTCCAGGATAAAGTAATGAAGAAAATTGGATAATTAGTCGAAAGGAGAACTGATCTTGACTTTCAAACTCCTTTAGAAAATTTACAAAGTACTTGGTGTTGAATTAGGTTATATACATATTTTATATATATCATATATATATATTATAGAAGGTGAGATTACTGAGTTATCTTGAACAGTGTGAAACCTTTGGGCTGTTCAGGTTAATGTGTAGAACTTTATAGCTGTCCTACTGAAAAGATACCGCACTGCCAACGAATTTTGTTGCACAGCCTCATCATGGCCCCATGTGCACACATTAAAACACCCCAAAACCAGCATTTTGGGAACTCCTGCTTTAGCGTGTTCAAGAGCATTAGTGCATTGTTTATTGTTTATATTTATTGTTATTGTTTTTATTTATCTGTAGAATATTATCTGGAATATTCAGAAGATTATATAGTTAACACAATAGATGTATTATACTAAAGGGGAGAATATTCATTACATGTAACTTGAGTTATGGCTTTTTCAAATATTGACTACTTGATTTGTTGTGTATTTGAATATTTTAGAATCATAAGGTCACCTCAGGAAAGACCAATATTATTATTGCTCTTGCCAGAAAACATAACAAAAGATTATGTGTTTATGATTGCACTGAGTCCATAAAATAGAAGAGGTATATCAAGATTCTTCTTTAAAAGTACCTGAAAATATCTGGAACCTGTGCAATGTGAGCCCATTCAAGTGTTTCATGTATCTCTATAGAAGGAGAGAAAAAGTCAACAGAAAATATGCCCTAAGTGAAGGCTGTGATGAACAACATTCCTCTGTCAGAGCATGGGAACAGGCACCTGTGAGAATTACAGACTGAGTTTTAGGTGCAGGGGACTAGAAGAAACATGAAGTAATCTGTTAATCTGTTTATCATTGAAATTAAGATAGTTCTTAAACGAACAAATGGAGACACTGGATAAATTGTGGGATGGGCAGTAAGCAGAACCTGTGAGATCAGAAACTTGCACAAAAGATGAGGGGAACAGGTTGGGTTGCATTTTAAAGCTCGTTTGGCTGCCAAGCAAGGATTTGTAATGTTTTTCAAGTCAGCCAATAGAACTGCAGTACAGCAGAGAAAAAAACCCAAACAAAACAGAAAGAAACAGAACATTACTCAATCAAAAACCTTGCAAACTTTATTTTGTAATATGTAAACGTTCTCAAGATGGAGTAAGAAAAATGAGTTGCAAATTTCTTCACACACAAAAGTCCCACTGAAAGATTGTGGCACTTCCTACAAGGCATTTAGGTGCTTTTGAAACTTCTTCCTAGGTAACACATGCCCAGTTAATGAAAATAAGACTCTAGGGATACAGCTAGGAGCCCTCTGTCCTTCTTTGTATGAAACTTGAATAAAATAATGTTAGCTTGGTATCATAACAGATGTATTTCTTTGGTAGTGCCATGAGACCCTAACTGACGTGACCTGACATGCTCAGGGATCTATGACCATTTTGGTACTGCCACATGACAAGCTACCATACAACCAGAAATCTGTGTGAACACTGAGATATGTGACAGAAACCAATTTGGAGGAACATAAAAAATGTGTTTTAAATGTCATGAACTTCATAGAGAGTTTAGGATGATGGATCTGAGATTTCATTTTATAACATTCTTGTGTGGTTGCTTTCTGTAGGAAAGTGTCATCAGCCTCAAGCCTTTCCTTAACAATCTCTCCAAGTATGGAGTATTTCAAATTGTAATAAAAATGGAAACAGATTGTTCTTTCTATCCAAGATTTTGTTCAAATTGATGCTCTTGTAAAACTCTTGCCTAGTTTTGAATTATCTCAGAGCTAAGACTTTTGCAGTGCAGAGAAGGGAAATCTCCTCTGAATTAGCTTGGAGTTCTCCTGAAATAAATCAGACAGGACATTGAAGTCAATGTCTGCATTTGAAATATTTTTTCTTCCACAAATTAACTTCAGCAAAATCTCACCAGTCTTTTTCTATTGTACTACTGGGCTTTCTTTATGTGTGCTTTCTATGGATTCTGAAATTCTTTGCCATTTAGACTATCAATCCAATGTTTCAAAGATCAGGTCTAGAATAGATCATGTTTTAGTGTCAAAGATTTAACAGCTCATTTTTAATATATGTGCAGAGGAACTTTGTTTGGCTTTAACCTAATCTTTGTGGCAAAGTAATTAGTGATATCATAGATAAACTACTGTAAGGTTTGCAGCTACCATTTGTTGTTTCTATTCAACCAGTAAAATGGTGACATTTCAGTATTTACATAATAATGACTTTTCACTATGGCAAAAGCCTTGGCAGTTAGTCTGGGGTCTGATTTACTTAAATAAAAATGTAAAAAAAGCTGCTAAACCTGTCAAGGAACAACAGAATATAACACTGCAACTTGTATGTATTTTATTCTTTATGATGTACATCACATATCAAGATCAAGAGAAAAGTACACAAAGCCAGTAACTAGAAGAAAGAATAAACAGACTGCCTATTATTAACATGCCAAGATAGGTGCCTAAACTGAGAGAAAGTGGAGTACCAAGTATTTCTGCAACTTAAGGATCTGGACTCCAAGAGTTCACCTCAAGCTGTGCTTTTATCTGCTGTGTTAAAGAGTTTACCACGGTATTACAAATAAATGGTGATATATGGAAAATGATTATGTTTGTGAGATAAAAGATGATTAAACTAAAAAAGATTACCCCTGGAAGACAGAAACATTCCAAAGACCCTAGGGTTTTTTTTAAATAAAAGTTGCAATACTATGATGCATTTCTAATGCAAGGGGCTATCAAGATACCCTTGTGTTTTGTGTAGCACAGATCACGTGCTATTTTGAGTTGTCCAAGCCTTGTCTTGGGGGACACATAATGCCACGGAGGTTAAGAAAAAAACCCAAAAAATTAAAAGAGAAAAAGGGTATTAAAAAGCCTTAGTGGGAAACCCCCAATATTCCAAGCAAGCAGAGATGAACTCATGTCTTTCTGAAATAAAGGCAAAGGAAAATTATACAAGTTCAGAAAATGCTTTTGAAACCAAACTTTTCAGACATGACAAAGCCTGCATTTTGCATGCGAATAACAGACAGCAAACTTAAAAACTGCCACTTCTCCAAGTAAAAACAAACAAAAAATAACAGCAAACTCTAGTAAGAATTGCTATAAATTGGAATGTATACATTCACAGTTTAAATGCTCTCAGATCTCCTGTGTGCAGTGTTTCCAGCTTTATACAAAGTTCTTAAGAAGATGAGTTTAAGTTGCATTAAACAGAATGAAGATATCTAAGCTAAAAAAAAAAAAAAAAAAAGATGACTCGACCTTCTTGATGGGTGCTTTTTTTCTTATTTGTAATTTGTGTTCAAATGATTGCAAATACTAAGGAGTGCTCACACAAGGAGCTTGGAACACACTGCATTTAATTCTAATGCAAATTAAAATGAATCCATAAGAGTAGCAAGTATGAGGTTGAAAACTGTACAAATTTGAGAAGGAAAATTTGGTTTATGCATCCAATTTAAAATTGGCAGTATATATCAAAAAACCCCAACCTCCTAGGTATAACATTACGAATAAAAGCATTCCATTTTGCAAAGGAAGTAATTCTTTTTAAATTTGGGGTTACTCTAGTTCAGAAAAAAACTCCCCAAAGATTCAAAATTCTCCATGACAGTGAATAATTCCTTACCCTGGGTGTGATATGTCAGGAGCCTCCAGCAGCTTGCTAGGTGGGCTACTAAGGAGCTTGGATAGCCTAACTGCCAGGTAAAGGTATTTTCCCCAGAGGAAAGTTGTCAGAATTAAGCTGTCTTTGAAAAGTAAATCAAGCTTGATGCATTGACAAATACCAATTATATGAAAAAATATCACTTATAATGTAAGATATGAAATTGCTATCACTTTGGCATTTTAAATTTTAAATTCAAATGTACGTTGGGTGGGTTGCAACTAGGCTGGTTTCTACACTGTCTAAGCAGGGTTTTTCCAGCAGGGCTAAACTGTACATTGATCAGTTTATGCACATTTTCCCTCTAAGAGCTGTCTAGCCCAATTCCTTTTGTTACTGTTTTGGGTTTTGGTTTGTTTTGTTGGTTTTCTTTACAGGTAGCAATATCATACTGGGACTATACAGAGGTGAGCAGGATTGGAGAGCAGTTGGGAGAACTTGTCACTTTTTTAAGTTCCTCAAGTGTTGCATTCAGGCAAAGTGCTAAAATACAAACTATGATCCTTCCAACCTTCCTGGTGTGTTTAGATTTACTGAAACATACATAAAACTTTCTTCTCAAGGATATCTAGAGATCTTCCTGAACCTGCAAATCTTGTAATTCTACATTATACCTCATTTTGCTAGCAAGATTTTGCTTATTAGTGCTACTGTTAAGTCTTCTGCATTGCAAAATGCACTTGTTTGAACTACGTAACTGGAGAAACTAGCTGAAATCCTTGAATTAGCCTAGGAATTGTTTGTTTTCAGTTATTTGTAGAGTTACACCAATAGACCTTTTTATGTGGATTTTTGTGGTTGATGGGGTTTTTCTAAAATATGCCATATCACAGGGAACTGAAATATGTATGAATAGAATTATCAATGCTGGAAATCATCCCACAGCAGGGGTTTTTTTTCACTCTTTCTTAAAATTCTCCTAGTAATTCCAAACAACGTTTTCCTGTTCTTTTCAATAACCATTACTTTTATAAATAAAGCTTACCAAATACCTTAACAAGGATAAACAGAATTTTTGAATGCTTTCAGTTAAGGTAGTTCACAAAGAGCCAGGCAAATGAAAATAAAACTAAAGTACTCCAAAATACAAGCTATGTTAGAACTGGGAGTCAATAATGGTCAGGCTAAATCTCTGCTTGATAAGTGAAACCCTGGGACAAGCTCATGCTTTCAGCTTCACCTGCCTCAGAACTTCTTCAGTGCATTTGTATTTTGAAGATTTTGCAAAACTCCTGTATATTATAAAAGTAGTTGCTACAGGTCACTGTTCTCCCTCAACCCTTCTTATTCCAGCAGCAGACATCCGAAGCAAGGGAGAGAGAACATGACTGAACCTTAAGGTTCTGGTAACAGTAGTTTTTGCTATTTAGTGACCATCATATTCTTACAGCAAGATAAGATTTTTTGGAGCTCTAGGCCTCATTTTCCAACCTATGTGTTATACAAAAACACTTACACGGCACAAGCAATATGTTTATAAGCTCTGGGAACACAGAGCCATTCTTTTCCTTCAGGAACGATGCCTAAGGCTGCTTTATCAAAGCAACTTTTCTTCAAAAATTGAGATCAAACTGATTTATTTAACAGAAGGTGTTTTAGGGTTTTAACTCAGTATCTTCTTTCCAAGCTAAAAAGGACATGCTAAAATATATAATCACTATTTTGTTTCTGTTTGTGACTAAAAAAGCCACAAAAGAGTCTTCATAAAGTAAGATGTCCAGGGGAAGCAAAATATTATGTGGTCAGTATTATGCATATATGCAGTCACTATATGCAGTCAGTACTATGTAGTAATAATACAACATTTACTTCACAGTTCCTTTTTTTTTTTTTTTTTTTTTTTATTCTAGCAAGACAGGGCTTCAGGCCTTTACAAATACCATTAATAATTACAAATACCATGACTAGTTAAAGTTTTGAAAGTTGTTTTGATCACTCACATGGTACTTATGTTTGTTTCTAATCTCTGAAAGAAAAAATGTAGTTCAAATTCTGAACACTATAGGTATGTAACTAGCATTAATAATTAAAAATATAAGACTACACACTACATAAATTAATAAGGGATTAAGGATTCTATGAATGCATAGACAAATGCATTAAGTGATGATCTTAATTCAGCATTTAAATTCTGCCCAATTCCTTCAGCTTCTTAGTTTCTATATTTGTCATGGCTTTTCTTGTCATTTAGAGAAACAAGAAAAAGTATAAACTACAGCAGGTTATTATAGTAGCACACCTGATGCTGGGGCTTTTAGCATAGGCAGGTAGCAGAAACAGTTTACCAAACAAAAGATAGCAAAAAAAACCCAAACAGAAAAACAGAGAGGTGACTTGCAAGACATGTCCTTGATACAGCCAATGGCTTGTTCAAAATTTTATGTGTAACACTCTTTGCTTCTCCAGGTTGAAAGTTTTTGCTCATTTTACTAGGCAGGGAGGAGTGAAATCTAATCTCTATAGTTTAGGCTATTAATTCTCTGGCACTAAGATATTTAAGTCTCTATGGTTCCTGATCATCCATGGGGCCTGGTGGAGTATGCCTGCAGCTCTTATAATTTTCTTCCAGAGAAACGGGGAATGTAGTAGGAAGACCAGGAGGAGTGGAAGTGGGGATGGTGCACAGCACATCTTGCCTTAACACGGAGTTAAGACATCAGCAGAATGTTATCTGGGTGTTAGGGAATGTATCCAGTTTCCACGCTATAGAGAAAGCAGGCTGTCAAATGAAGCACATATATTTCTTACACAGTTGAGGAAAAGACACTGATTCCTTCCTCATTCCCAATGACTGGGCTTTTTCCAAAAAAGATTTTCAAAAACATACTCATCTGCTGCAATTTTGCCACAAAAAATAATTTTCCTTTATGTGGCTGTTTTCAATCCACTATTCTTCCCCCTGCCTAACATTCAGAAAGGGACTAACTAAATCCCTGTCTTGATCCTTGGCCACTAGAGACAGGCATCTAATGAATTCACTGCACTCCCTGAGTGCTCTGCAAGGAGCAACCTCTCAGGGATGACACCTAAGCGGAAGCTGTTGGGAAACTCCTTTGCTGCTTATGAAAAAAATAAAAGAGCATGCGGGATGAGTGACACAAATCCTATAAAATCAGCAAATAAGCTCTGAACAACCTTTGTAATGTATTTTTCTTCAGTTTCTCGATCAGAGACCAACTGCCTCCATGAGGGAAGAAAAGTCATTTATAAAATCAAGCATCTCAGGATAGGAAGTGGAAATTTATTGTCCTACTGTTTCTACAGACTTCACCTAATCACCCCATGATGATTATCTCAGAAAACTAACTAATCGTTCTAAAATGCTTTTCAGATTTAAGATTACCACCCTGATATTCTGCAGAATTAATGCCTCCAGCCTCACCCCTTTCAGCAGCTCTTGCTTCCCAAACTATTCCACACCTCTCACTGCTTTCCATCATACTCCAGTCCTCTCCTGTTCTTGCATTATTTCCAGTTTCTACTTCCCACTATTTTCCCAACACTGCCTATGTCTTCTTTACTTCCCTTCCCCCAGAATGTCCCCAGGCCCCCTCCATGACTCCAGCAAGGGATGATCAATATGTGCTTTAGCTAGTGGTACCTTTTCACTGCCTGGCCAATTAGCACACATAAATTCATCAGCAGCTACTCAGAAATTATACCGGCTGTTATCCTTGGTTTTATAGCGGGCCATCACTTTTGTCTCTTGACAGTCACAATTTTGATTAAACTAGGGTCTCTCTGATATTCCTTCCCGTCTTTTAAACTGGCTTGAAGGTATCTGAACTTTTCAAAAGTTGTGGGAGAGACGTAACAGCAGCTGAGCAACACAAAGCCAGAACACTATGGTTTTGTTCTCTTAAAACACCAAGGAAAAAAAGAAAAAAGAAAATATGAAAGAATTATTTAAAAGTATAATTACTATATCTGTAAGTACCCTTAAAATATAATGGAGAAAAGTTGGAAAAAATGTACATTTAGCAGTTAATTAAAGCTATAAATTCCTGTAATGAACAGTGAGGAAAGGTCTATTACAAAAAGTAAATCAAACTAGAAAACTAGACTATCCAGAAGGAAAACACAAGAGAACTAATTTTTAAAAGGTATTTAAAAATACTTTGATTGATGTAGTCCAAAATGTTTCAGTTTTATCTATTACAGAGGAATAGAAGTTGGGAGTTACATTTATTCTCATTTGTATTGACCCAGACAACAAAGAACCACAATCAAAATTAGGTTTCCCCAGCACCAAGAGCTGTTTGCTGTAACATGATCCAAATTCATGCTTCAAAGCCTTGATTCTCTGCTCTACCAGCTGCTCCTGAGTGTCATGATGTCAACATTAGTAGGCTGATCCTCCACATCTGGATCTGACGCTTTGCCAGCGTTCACTCTGTAATGAAAGGAACTGCAATTACAGCCTGACTTTGACTTGAAGCATCCAGGATTTCTATTCTTCCTCCCTACCCACATCCTTCCATTTCATGCCCAAAATGTAATGGACTTTGAAGAAAAAAAAGCCCCTTTTCCATCACCAAGAAAGATAAAAGACAAGATTGTCCAAATCTGCCAACTCAGACTCATTTCTATATGTCAAATGAAATAAGCAAATCTTTAGTGTTTTCAGAAATGCTTAATTTTAGACATTCATCTCTTGAGCTGTTCTGAAGTCTAGAAGTTTGGAGAATTTTCTCTCTTGCCTGGAAGTCTCCTTTCGCGTTCAAATATCAGAGTTGAATTCAGGCTGTCTCACAACTAACAAAAGTCATCAACTGACCCAAGGCAAACTGTGATACAATCAAATGGTTCAAACACAAATAATTTCAGAATTATGTGCTTCTGACAGCCAGGGCTGCCTAGCCTTGAGAATTTGGGCACATTTTGCACTGATAACTGTCTCAGATTATCTATGCAGTTCCTATTATTCATGAAACTATTGAAATCAAGGCAATCTATTCATACCTCAGATTTGACACAATTATATTCCTGAAGTCAAACAGAATCAGTCTCAACTGAGCACATTTTACTCTGACATCTGTCAGCTACGACAGAGGGGCAGATTTCCCATGCAGAAAATTACAGATTTAATTTTCAGAAATGTGTGTAGCTATTTAGAGGTGCAGTTAGCCAGTTTTAAGTGCAATGCTTTTATGGTAGCAACTGTAGCCTTGAACATAAAAGAAGGAACTTTTGTTCAGTGTATGCAATTGCAGAAATATTTCTGAAAATATCTCCAGTGAGGGACACCCCACAAGCCCTCTGGGCAATCTGTTCCAGTGCTGGGTGACCTGCACAGTAAAGAAGTCCTCCCTCATGTTCAGGTGGAACTTCCTGTGCATCGGTTTCTGCCCCTTGCCTCTTGTTCTATTGCTTGACAGCACGGAGCAGAGCCTGGTCCGTCCTCTGACACTTCCTTTCAGATACTCATAGACATTGATTAGGTCCCCTCTCAGTTGTCTCTTCTCGAGGCTGGACAGGCCCAGCTCCCTCAACCTTTCCTTGTAAGAGAGATGCTCCAGTCCCTTGATATATTTTGCAATCCTCCGCTGAAGAGAGATGCTCCAGTCCCTTGCAGCCCTCCGCTGAGCCCGCTCCAGGTGGTCTGTGTCTCTCTTGCACTGAGGAGCCCAGAAATGAAAGATCTGCTTGTCTTTAGATTGTTTTTAAGCCTTGTGTATCTCTGCTTAGCTGTGCAGCCAAAGCAGCAGCAGCCACCGCACGCCCAACCAAGGCATGAGGCAGGTCCTTCTAGCTGAAGTGCTCTGACATACGGAGAACCTGAGGCAGGGCGCTATGGAAAAGTCACTTACTGGAAGGGCAAAGCCACACCCGGCTGGGAGACTTTCCACACCACGGGGGAGGCTCTCGGGGCAAGCCTGAGGCAGGGCCAGCTCGGAGGCCCCTCAGGGCCCGGGCACCCCGGCGTTCCATCGTTCCCGTCCCTGGGGCCGCTGCGGCCCTGAAGGTAACGGGGCGGGCCGATCGCTCCCACGGGCAGGCGGGCGGCGGCTCCGGGGCTCAGCCTCGCCCCCTGCAGGAGCCGCTCGCCGCTGGCAGCGGCTTTTCTCCTCACAGAGCCCATGCGGGCGGCGCCTCCCGGTGCGGGGGTTGATGGCGAAGCACGGTCGGATGCCAGCGCGGCGCCGGGAGCGAGGCACGGCCGTGTCCCGGAGCGCTGCCCCGGCAGCTCCCGCCGCCCCTGCCCGGCGTGGGCGCGCTCCCTTCCCTGCCCGCCAGAGCGCCCCCTCGGCCGCCGCGGCGCCGCCCGCCAGGTGGCGCTGCCACCCCGCGAGCCGGCGGCGGCCACCGCCCCCCCCCCCCCGCCCCGGCTCCGCCCCGCCCGGCGGCGTCACAGCGGCGCGAGCGGAAAGGGAACGGGGGGCGCTGCGCGCGCACCTCGGGGCGCTGGCCCGGGCACGAGCCCCGCCCCTCCCATCCCCCCCCCCCCAGCCGCGCGAGAGCTCCGGGAGAGGGCGGGGTCGGGCCGGGGACCGTTGGGCGCGCGCGGGCGCCGCCATTGTTGGCGGGGAGGGCGGGAAGCCGCGGCCGCCCCTCAGCGCCTCCGCCGCGCCTTCCGCTCCTGCCCCTCCGCTCCTGCTCCTCCGCTCCTGCCCCGCCGCCCGCCCTGGCCCCGCTCCCCCGCTCGGCCTCAGGGCCCGGCTCCGGGGCCGCAGCGGCGGCGGGAGAGGCGGGTGTGCCCCAAACCTGCCCCGAGCCCGCCCTGCCGCGCCCCCTCGGCCCCGCTCGGCGGTACGTGCTGGCCCCCGCCCTGCCCCGGGGCCCGGAGTGCTGTGGCCTTGAGCACGAGCGTGTGGAAACGATTCGTGGGGTTGTTTTCGGGGGAGTTTCTTGGTTTTCGGTTTTAGGTTTTTTTTGTGAAATAATGCTTCCCCCAGAGAAGGATCGGGAAAAGCAACACTTTTGTTTTGGGGGTTTCTTGGTTTTGCTTTTGTTTGTCTGTTTGTTTGGTTTTGGAGTTTTGTAAAGTACGCTACTCAGATTATTTGGAGGGATCTGAGAAAACCTGGTGGCCTGCAGGTCCTAATGCTCACTAATTCATTTTTGGTTGGAGAAACCTTTTCTTTGTTCTTTCTCCTCTGACTTTTGGAGGAAGAAGCCTTTGTGCAGCCTTTCGTGGGATGGTGCTACTGCCTCGAGTCCCAGCGAGGTTCCCTGCTGCTGCAAGAGCTGCTGTTGCAAAATTCGGTTTCTTTGCAAATCTTACATGACATTTTTAGTGCGCATGCCATAGAACAATTAAAGCATGTGTCAGCTGTCATTTGGTGTGAAGATACCATGGTGTTTGTAAATTTGCAGGTGCATATTATTTTGGGACAACCACAAGAATTTTTGTGGAACTACATGGATATAATAAAATTATAGGATGGTTTGGATTGGAAGGGACCTTAATGATCATTTGGTTCCAACACTGCTGCTGTGGGCAGGGATACTGTACACTAGACCAGGTTGCTCAGAGCTCCGTCTGATCTGGCCTTGAACACTTCCAAGGATGGAGCATCCACAACTTCTCTGGGCAACTTGTTCCAGTGTCTCACCACCCTCACAGTAATATGGGGAAACTTGGATGAATTTCTTGTACCCCTTACACATCAGCTATTACTTGTCATAATTTTTTTTGTTATTTAACAGATAAGTGTAAGTTTTAATGGATTTAAGTAATCTGAGATAATACTGGAATGTTTTAGCAACTGTAGTTGCATTTCTTTAAGAAAAACATAATCTTTGCATTATACAAGTTTTTGAAATAATGTTAGCAATATGAGCTACATGATTTTTGTTAATTTTGTTGTTCTAGAAATTTCAACAGTTTTTTTAAATGGATTTTTAAAATGCATTCAAACGTCCTTAAATACTTACAGCAAGTGCATAGATGGCATCTGAATAGTTTTTGAATAATACTGAAGCCCAGTGGTTAAACCTGGATACTTGGGTGTCAAACTTCCAGCGGAGATCTGGGAATCATGCCTAATTACTTTTCTGGGCTCAGGATTAATGCTCTCTCTTCATTGTTAGCTTGATGAAAATTGGTTCAGGATATAATTTAGAAGGTTTACATTATTTCAATTATCATATATTCTCTTGTCCTCTCATAAATTCATGTTCCATCCATTGTCCCATCACCACCTATCCTTAGCTGCTAAAAATAGCATCCCTTCTGCCAAGCTTTCTCATCTTTGTCCTTAAGTACCCTTGAATTCCAGAAGGTGCCTTTTGCTCTTTATTTGTTTCATTAATTTCAGATTTCTGTATCCAAGTGGCTTACGAGCATTAATACATCTTCTCATTAGTGCATTGTAAGAACTTGGGCAGGGAACAATGTCAGATTTGACAAAACTCCATGAATTCTTGTGAATTTTAGAAAGACCATCCTTTTAATCCTCCTCAATGGGTTTGAGGTTTTTGTTTGGTAGCTTGTCATAAATATGATGATAGTATTGCTGTGATTTTACTGGTTTTGTATTATCAACAGTGCTTTTATGAGTTATGTTTTTGTGTGTAATGTATATACCAAAGAAGCAGCTTACTTTGAAAATAGCTGAAGTTCCAAAGTACTTGGAGACGTTCTGCAGTACCAGTTTTCTTGGAAATTCTTTCACTGTAGATAAGAATTTTTAAAATTCCAGTAACTGAAAACAGGAATGTGGGTATTTTAAGATAAAAAAGTGTTAAGGTTATAGTTACCTACACAAGTTTTTTTAAATAAAAGTATGCTGGCACTTGGTGTCTCTTTCTTTACAATTAGAAATTTGCCAGATATTGTGAGATCTCTGTCTTTACCATCTTAATCTTTAGAATCTGCTCCAGAGTCCTTCAAGGAAACACTGACACTGGTATTTTTAGAAGAAATGACTCAGCTTGTGTGTTGGATTGCCAGGCAGCCCTGGTGCCAGCAGAGGGATTGATTCCCAGCTCTCGGTGCCTTTGAGTGCCCACACACCGAGCATCAACTTGTGTCCAAGTGAGCTCTGACAGTTGTGACTGATCACCGTGGCTGCCAGTGTGCGAAGGCAGCAGACAAAGCCTTGCTTAATTCAACTGCTGTATTAAACAATTTGTATTGCTTTACCAATAAAAACTAGACAAAACCCCAGTCAACAGTGGAATAAATCACCTGTGCTGTTTCACAGCTGGAGCCTGGCAGGGGAGGGGAGGAGGGCACCCATGTTGGCTCCTGTTGCTCCAGGGGAAGTAGTGCTGGCCCTGCTCCAAATGGGGACACGCCACACAGGTCGCTTCATTCTGGGTCCAGCAGCAAAAGTAAGGCACGAGTGCTTCCTCTCATGAGGCTCCAGTGCTTCATGCTTTAGATAAGCTCATTGCTGGCTTTCCCCTAGCACTTTTGAAGGCTTTTTCCCAACGTGAAAAACCTCCTCAAAATTGCTTTACCTTTCATAAGGTTTATGGATGGGATCTCCAGAATGTTTCATGGGTCACAGAATCATTTTCGGTTAAAATTTTTATCTGTAATTACTGTTTTCTAGTTCATGTTACTTTAACTACTGGTGTCCTTTTTTCCAAATTAATGGCCCTGGCTTTGCTCCTCACCAGGCCCGTGTTCCTCAAGATCATGAACAGGAAGGGTTTGACAAAAGACTGAATGTGGCAATCAGTGCTATGGTCTGGTTGACATGGTGGTGTTCAATTGTAGGTTGAACTCAGGGTCTTTTCCAAGCTAATTGATTCTGTCAGCTCACAACGAGGGCATGGTCACAGCAGCCTGGATTGCCTCCGGTCTTAACCCCTTTAATGAGCTCATCCACAGTGGTGAGCACCAGGTCCAGTAGTGCTTCTCATCTGGTTGGTTTGTCCAATACCTGGACCAGGAAGTTGTCATCAATGCACCCAAGGATTCTCCTGGATTTCTTACAGCTAGCTGTGTTGCTTTCCCAGCAGATGCCTGGGTGATGAAAGTCCTCCACTAGGATGAGAGCTGATGTGATGCTTCCTGTATCTGAAGCAGGAGGCTTGGTCTCCTCCCCCTGATCAGACCCCCACCACAAGTGTCCTTTGTTGGTCCTGTCTTTGATTTTTTTACCCACAGGCTCTCAACCTGTTTGTGGCTGTTTTTCAGAGGCACCTCTTCACAATCTATTCCTTCCTTTACATAGAGCGCAAAACCCCTGTCCCTCTTCACCTGTACATCTCTTTTTAAAAGCTCATAGCCTTTGACTACAGTTCTGTCCCAGCATCTTTCCCTGATAGGTCACAGTTTTCTAATTGCATTGTGTTTTCCAACTCCTCTTGCTTGTTTCCCATGCCGTGTGAATAAGCATAGAGGCATTTCAGCTGGGCTGTGGGCTGCACCACCTTTTGGGAGGAACCCTCCCTAATTCCTTTGGGATGATTTACAGGTATTTCCCTGTTGTTTTCTAGAGTGTCGGTATCTTCTGGTTCTTCTCTGTCACTCAGAAGTACATCCCCTTCCCCCTAATGCACATAAAATATATCAGGCCAAAGGTGAAGCTGAGCCCAGCTCTTACACATCCTGGGCAGCTCTAAGCACAATGTTTTTTAAAGAGAGAACTCTTATTTAGGAAAACTGATTAAGTCCTACCCAGTCTCAAAAGGTGTAACTAACCACACTGAGGAGAAGGATCTGTAAATTACTTATTCTGGTCTGTAACTTTTTGTGGATTTAGTGGTGTGAGATCCCTCAGTCTCGTAGAACCCAGTCTGAAACCTAGCATTTATTAGTCAGGAAGCACTGCAGGGAGATACCTGCTGTGAACAGACAGCTTGTTGGTTACATTTTCCAGGGGAGTCATGGTAAGTGTGGATTTTGCAATTAGTAATTTTCTGTGAAGAAGTTACTTGTATCTTAATACCTATGTGTGTAAACTATTTTGACATACATTGTCACTAACTGTGATGTGCAGGTGCAAGCACTGTTGCAGATGGTGCCAAACCAAATGAACATGGACAGTGTGAGGAATTTGACTGCTGCAGGTGTTTGGGAGACTAGGAGTGCAGTTCACTTCCTTCACCTCCCAAAGGTGGTGGAAATGGTAGAATAGATAAATGATGAGCTGGCATCTGTTGTGAAGCAGCTGAAGGTAGGATAACCCGAGAGGATAATTCATATGCTGAAATAGAAGCAGATGTCAATTAAGACAGCCTGTCTGGCCACTCGGGTGCCAGTTCTGTAGCATGTGTCATCAGTACAGGCTTGACAAACAGCCTGTTTGTGAAATTTGATGTTGCTTGACATCATAATTTGTTAGAAGGTGGAGATGCTGTAGGCATTGAGAATCTGGAAAATTTAATAATTGAAGCAAACCCAAATTATAATTTGATGTTAAAACCAATGAGGTGCCATTTTAAGTTGTCGTTGGTTTTCTTAATGAGAAGTCCAGTACAAAACTAGTTGCTTTTACTGGAAACAAAATGAAGCTGCAACAGAATTTTCATATTAGACTGTCTGGGCTACTGTACTTTAAAACTTCTGCAGTGGTGTGCAACTGTTTTCCAAAACATTTTGCTCCAAACCTTTTCTTCAACTAAATTCCTTTCTTCTCCCCTTCCAATTTCTCTCTTGTCTTGGGTGAAACACCATGCTGATGCAGCTTGTGGCCTTCAGTCCTAGGAATTAGCTTAGGTGTCTTCATCTGGGAAATTTTCCATAAACATAGCATTTGGAAGATTCCATTGCTAAAACGGGTTCTGTCCTGTCCTGCCTAGCTTAGAGCAACACTCCTTAAAAACTGATGCAAGAATCCTTAAGAGAGACAGGACTTCAGAATTCTGTTTTCTTTCATACGATGGACATTATCACTGTGCAAGATCAATGTGTTGAATACAAAGTAAAGGTCAAATTTGCCAATTTACTGTCTGAAAGAATAAAAGCAGTTATAAAAAATAATTTAGTCCATTTCTGAGCTGCTTTGACTTTGACTTTGAAATGTCAAGTAGTCAAATACATATAATGAAGTAAGGGTTATATTACATTATTTTCTCGTAGTACCACTTCTTTGGGTTCCTTTTTCTCCCTAACAGGTTGTGCACCTATTAATCATTAAAAAAACCTAAGCATATATCCTTATTGTACTGTATCTTGAAGTTAGTATTTCCGCAGTATTTTTTATATTTTACTGTATTCACTGTTCAAAGACACAGTGGTGTGCTTAAATACAGACACATAAAATCATAGAAATGCATGGTTGAGCTTAGTGAAAGAAAAATAAGGGAACTTTGTGGGGCCGCTGTAAGGGGAAATGTAGAAAAAGCCAGAAACAACCTTAAGTGTGTTTAAAATTCAGTTTTGTTTGCTCTAGAGCATCAAACACAGAAGGTTTCATCATTCATACAGGTATGGCTTGTGTCACTTCTGAAAACTTGTCTGAAGAAATCAGTAGCTTGTGGCAGCAGCCCTCAGGCAGGAAAGCACCAAAAAGAAAGTGGCTGGACAGGAAGGAAATCAAAGCTCTGTACACAGGCGTATTTAAGAAGTATAAATATAATAAGTTTAGGGAAAAAGGATTCATTTGGAAAAGGTGTTTCCTTTAAAAGAGATTAACACATATCTTCATGTTAGTATTTCTGTAGCTTTTCTTCTGGAAAACTGCTAAGGTCCTTACAGCTCATCATAGGTGAATATTTTGCGGATCAGAAGGATCCGGATTGCTCTGAATTTATGTGCTATCCCTGAAGAGCTTTCATTTTCCCAGAAACCTATGTGCATGGCCTTGCCTGCTGACTCGAGAGGTTGAAGAGACCTCCTTGATAATTTCAGATATATAGCCATACAGTTCTTAGAAGTGAACAGGTTGCTAACTGCTGAGTTTACTCACCTGCTTTCCAGGATGAAGGTGCCACAAGTTAGTTGTCCATCCAACAGCTCTGTAAATATTTAAGCAACACTGTAGTGGCATATGAAGGGAAATTCCCTTTGAAATATTTTATCTTCAATATAGAGGGCACACATAAATTTATTTTTTGAATGAAAGAGTCCTTTGTATTCTAAACACTTTTTTTTTCTGAAGGATTTTGCATAGGGAATCAATCTGGCTTACTCCCCCGGTCCCTGTAGGCAAAGACGTCAGCAGCTGAGAGACCTTCTTTTACACAGAGATTCTTTTAAGAACAGAGAATCCCCATCAGTGCAGCAAGAGCAGAATATGATATTTGGTCCCTGAAATTGTTCCACAAAATCATCATTTACAGATCTAGACTGTACATCGGAGAGAATTTTTATCTGAGCACATTTAATAGGGAGGAGGGTTAAATAGCATTGGTATTTTTTACTTGGAGATTACTGATTTACTACCCGAAGTTGTACAATACACTAATTACCAGAACAATTGGACCTATTGAAGTAACGAAGTGAAAGCCACAAATTATCAGATAAATTTAGAGTTGTGTAATTTTCTCATAACCCTTCTCTTGGAAAGCCTTTCTACTTCCAGTATAGGATGAAGTCTGGCAGCGGGGTTAACCCTGACCCCTGAGTGTTCTATATGGACTTGTTCATTTCTGCCACATTCTTTCAGTTTAAATTTAGATTTTCTGGCAGCTATTATGCCCCTTGCAGTAAGCCTCATGACCAAACATTGAAACAAATATGCCTTTTATCAGAGATGTTTTTGCCGAATAAGATTAGTGAAGAACACTTGAAAGCTGAAAAACAATGTGCAGGAGCCTTTGGTCCAAAAGGTGCTAATCTTTGAATGTCTGGAACGTATTTTCTTCTCAGTGTTAGAAAAGAGCAAGTAAGTGTTTAGATGATTGAGCATAATCTTGCACCCTGTTTTACCTCTAATTTGTTATTGGTAGTAATGAAATTTCAGCTATGCAAATGAATACAGAGTCAGGAGACATATGAATGTGTATTTGCAACAAAGTCATTAAGCTCTTCTAAAATAGGCTATGGTTGCTGCAGGAAGTAGCAACATACAACTAAGTTTTATGTTTTGCTGATTGCTAAATATGTCTTACTAAATCTTAAAAAGTTGGGTTTGTTCTTCTATACAGTAGCTATCTTAAGCACAATAGCTGCATTTGTAACTGATTTAAGGAAGTTCATAACCCTTAATTTTCTATTTTCCACAGAGGATGATGCTTGTTTTATGATTAGGGTTTTTTTTTAATCTAGCATGAGTATGTGGGACTTGAGAAATCTATATGGCAAAGGAGTTCACTTTCAAGGCCAGTAAGTTGTTCTTGGCCTAAGGTATGCCATGATCTTCATAGACAGTGTTGCTCTGCCTTGAAACATTTGTTTGACAAGGGATTCTCTGGTCTCACTTTTTACACCTGCTCGTGTCTCTAGCATAGGACATGAGGAAATGGTCTCAAATTGCACCATGGGAGGTTTAGACTGGATATTAGGAAAATTTTTTTCACTGAAAGGGTTGTCAAGCATTGGAACAGGCTGCCCAGGGAAGTGGTGGAGTCAGCATCCCTTGAGGTGTTTAAAAGATGTGTAGGGACACTGAGGGAGATGGTTTAGTGGTAGACTTGGCAGTGCTGAGTTAATTCTTGGACTTGATGATCTTAAAGGTCTTTTCCAAACGAAATCTCTCTGTGATTCTGTGTTCTAAGATAGCATGTGAAAAGTGTCTCTGTAAAGCACTTCTGTCTCTATGCTTTCAAGCTTCTTCAAAAGGTAACAGTGTTCCTATGCATTGCTGAATGGCTATGGCTCCAACAAAGAAAGGAGACCTTGAGAATATATGGAAAGAAGTGTTCTCCCTGTAACCTTTTAGGGAAAAAAACCCCAATGAATAAAGCAGGCCATAATTCTCTAGATAATTTAAAGTGAGATTTTTTTTCCTTCTGCAGCGCAAGACACAAAAGTTTCCAAAGGTGCCCTGACCCTACTGCCTCTGCAGTTGCTATGGGCAGGAAACACTGGTACTCAGATCCTCAGAGTACTTTGATAGTGTCCAACTAGTTACTGGGGCTGAACACTGTGGAGCTGTGTTCCTTATGAATGGATTAGGCAAAATTTATTCACTGGTTAGAAGTCCTACTGTGCAGGCTGTATATTTTTGAATGTAAGTAGCATCATGTTTTTTCTGTTTAGCAGGAATTTCAGGCAACCTTTGAAATACGTAGCCAATCAGCATTTGTTCCAAATGGTGCTTTTGTGACAAATTTCCAATTAGTGAATGGCATTTGTTAACTAGGCCCATTTGGCTTTATCTTCAAGGATAATGAAACCCCATCTTTTTCCTCATCCCCTTAATAGACACAATATAGAGTCTTATTGAACTAAAAAAAAAGAACTGAATGGATAATGCTAGGAGATTTATAGTTTGGTGAAACTCCTTAGGACTTGTATTTTTTAGGAATGACTGTGGTTTGAGTTCTGTTGCATTAAAACAAGAAATGTATAAAAATAAGGGGGTTTGGCTCATACAGTTGTTTGGAAGAACATTAGTGAATGCTGGAGGTATTGTTCCAGTAGGTAAATATTTGTCGAGATAAAGGCAAAATGCACTTCCCTATGCATGGAGCTGTATTTTTCAATGCATGTGTGCTGTTGCATACGTTTGGAGTGTCTTAGAAATAATTTGAAGTCTTCATGAATTTTTATCTTTCTATTTTCTATGGAGAATGCTAAATTAGGGACACCTCTCTTAACACCCCTCAAAATACTCTTTTCTGTCGTGGAACAGAAAATGGTCTGTTTGCACTTGTGGAAGTTGCTCCTGCTTCTTATTAAACTCAGAAATCCAAACTTCTAATGTAACCTTCAGTGCTTGTCACCTGGCAAGTGCAATTCTTGCATAGCTCACAGAAATCAAGCACACTTTACTCATTTCCCTGTGCGTTGCTTCAGAATTGTTTACTGTTGGTAAGTAAGAAAACATATGCTTACAGCCCCTTTTTCATAAATTGTATTTTAACTGTGTTGAGAAATAGAACATTCATATTAGATTTTCACAGAATTTATACATTATTGTTTGTGGAATTTGGGTGGGTTTCCATGTTTGTCTTTGTTGAGTCCTTTTTTGAGCATTCTTTAGTATTGGAAAGATCAGTATGTGAGGAAGCATAACCAAAGGAAAATATTTGCTTTGTTTACAAATGGGTGTTGTGGACATATATCAATGTGCACATTTCCTGTGTGAGGTCGTCTCAGTCAGAATGGATTCAATATGAGGAGTGTCTTTTGATACTCATTTTCTGTGGAATGTCCTACAGTTTACTTGGAAATGATTGGGAAGGCAATGTGAAGCAATCAAAGTATGTCTTTAAATAATTTTAATAGCAGTAAAGTTGAAGTACAGCTTAGCACTTATAACAGCATTTCAGGCGAAATACTCAGAGGCTGTAAAAAATTGTGAAATTTCAAATAAAGATTTAGAAAACTGAAAATTGGGATATTTATTTTTCTGTGCTTTGAAACAATACCTATGGAGATAATACTGGCCCCTCTGAAGGGAACATGCATCTGTTGCTAATATGGGACTCAGTGTCTGATTATTTGGGACCATAGTTACTGTGGAGAAGATGAGTAATTCCATTAGTAATATGACATGTCAGCGTAATAGTGGAATGAATCTCCTGGATTCTATTTGTAAACAGGTTTTTTCTACAATAGTGAGCCAATTACATTTATCTTTCTGTCCCACTTGCGAAACACTCCTAAGGAAACAAAGCACCATAGAGATTTATCAGGTAAGAGTAGTAACAATATTCATCTATCTCCCCTAGGTTTTGAGGAGTGTTGGTATGATGCTCTTTGGATTATGGCGGGATGTAAATGCATTATTACTATTTGTCTGCTCATGCTCGCTATGGAATTATCTTCTGTGCAAATACATGTATTTTTTGTGAAAGGAAGGAAGATGAAAGAACTGAAGTAGCTTCAGGACAGAGACTTCCGGGGAGCAGTAGCTGCCTGTGATGCCAGGGAGGTCACTGTGACTGGTTTTTATAGTGAATCATTAAAGGTGATGTGAATAAGGAAAACAAGGCATAATGAAGCAGTACACACAGGGACTGCCATGGAAAGATGTTTAAGGACAGTACTGGAGACGATTTTGAGGAAACAAAGGAATAAGGAAAGTATCTTTGTTGATTATGCTGCAGTGGTGTAAAATTTTTGTTATACAGTAAATCTCTTCAGATTAAAAGGGAAGATGCATCCTAGTGACAAAGTGATCAATAAAGTATTCCCACCATATGGGCAGAGGAAAGCTGCAAGATTTGACAAGTCTAGAATTATAGTAAGTAATATAATACAGTGCACATGATGACCTTCAATATTCTGTTTCCGGTTGACAACAAGAAGTCAAGTGGAGAGATGCTAAAATAGAAGTAGCTTAAGGAGTTATTAAAGTGACTTTAGTTTTAGTCTTGGTTCTGCTTAGCTTGAAATAGCAGTGGGTCACCCACGATGAGGTGTTAGAAAGCCGTTCAGATATACAGAAGTCATTTGAGTATGAAGAACAGCTATGAATATGTGTCATCAGGATTGGAGCAATAATTGAAGCTTTCTAAATGGAAAAATGTTCCTCAAGGACAGGGAAAGAATGGGTTGGCTCTTTCCTTGGGGGCTGGAAGAGAAAATAAGCATCTTTAAGTTACAAACAGCTTGAATATTTTAAGACTTCACATATGTTTGATTTCTTTTAGACCCAACCAGAAAAAGAATCTGAATGGCCAGACTCTATGTCATGGCTTTTGAAGAAACTGGAACAGTTGAACTTAGATATTGAAGAAGCTCTGAGTGCTGGCTCTTCTCCCTCCAGTACTCCTTCTTCTAAAAGGCACAAGCAACTGGTAAGAATGTGTGTGTGTCATATGATATGTTCTCTGACATTTAGCTACAACACTCCTCAAGCCATAGTTTTCAGATACAGTTTGTATTTCTGAATAGGCTGAGGAGCCCAGGCATAAGGGTTAAGTTAAAGTTTTCACTCAATGAAATGAAATCTATAATTTCATTAGACAAATAATGGTCAAATAACCAGAAATTTGATAGGGTGAAACTTGTAAATTTTCTTAAAATCATTGAGCACTTTTTTTTTTTTTTTTTTTGGGATATTTGATTGCATGTTTTTCAGAGTAAAATATTGTTAGTTTAAGTGCTAGCCTATTAATAGTTGTTATATTTATTTAAAGATATAACAGCAAGAGAGACATTATCTTCAATGAGTTGAATTAATTTTTTTTTTCTTTCTTTCTTCTATTTGAATAGTTGATTTAGAGCTGCAGACCTCTAGTTAAGAATATTTTGTGATGACATAGGTCATCAGTTAATGACAAACAGATTTTCAAGCTTTTATTTTTGAGGGCAAATGGGATTAAAGGAGCAATTATATTATTTTAGTAATTCTTGAATAAGCAAGGCTTTTCATATAAGCAAGTAATGGAGAGTGACCAGCATGAGGAATAGAAGTGTTTTTTCTCTGCTTCAGGCTATGATTAAACTCAGTTCTTAATTTTTGTGTATTTGCAGCTCTGAATATTAGTCTTGGCTTGAAATTTGTGGAAGGTGATCTTTCGTGAATGCTTTTGCTGTCACTGCTGCTTCATTTTGTAGAATTAAATTCTTAAATTAAGCATCTGTGTGGATCATCACAATGTAAATGTTCATGTCTCTCTAGGTGGGACACTCAGAATCTTGCACTTTGTAGTTTGTGTTTCCATATTCTACAGAGAGAGTGTTAGTAACAGAATGGCTATGGCTGTTCCTCATTTCATTCTTACTGCACATGTCAGCGAGTCAGAACCAGCTCTGCCCAACTGTAATTAAAATTAATGTTGTAATTAATTTTCCTATTAAGGGACAGTGTTCTGTCTTCTTGCAGAAGAATGCTCAATGTCTTCTGTCAAAATACAGTGGCACTGTAGTCTGCTTTTCTGTCTGAAAGTGAAATCCCAGCCATCAGAATTTAAACACCTCCCATTGTGAGACAGTCTGGTAACCAGTGATCCAGACACCCATTATTTTATGGCTGTGCCTATTCTACTAAGGTAAAAGCCATTATTTGGTTGGGCATCATTCTTTTTCCGTGATGCCTTGAAGATCATAGGATGCGACTTCAAATCCTTTGCTGAAGCATTCAGTGAAGGGCATCTTGCATGTAAACAGCAGAAAAATCTAAATAGGCAACATTTTCAAATGAACTTTGATACATAAGAACAGCATCATCAGAAATGGTTGCATGGAGAATGCCATCACCAGCATCCCAGATGCTTGCATTTCTCTTCCTGAAGCCTAGTGGCAAGACGTCTTCTGAGTAGAGAGAGGCCAGGACTTTCATCCCAGCCTTTTCCCTGAGACGTACCCTCCTACCAAAAGCCTGTTCTAGGGTGTGAGGATGTTCTAACAACAGTGCCAAAATTAGTTTTGCTTAATATGATATTTGAGCAGTTTGCAGTCCTCTTTAATCAGGCCACATATTCTTCCCACTCTAAAGAATAGGAGAGATCTCTTCATTTTAGTTGTCTGTGGAGAGGCAAATATGTGAGTCATCCCCATTTTATTGTAGCCTGATTTGACAAACTGGAAGTGACCTTTAAACTTCCAAGAGCCAATTTCAATACAGAAGCTGGACAGATCACTTAACACAAAGTCTTTCTGATGAGACCAGAAAGATCAGAGCAAGAAAGGAGTCTTGAAAATCGGGTGTGGAACTGATGATGGGATGCCATTTGCTGTCTCCTGCAAAAGAATTTGTAGAGCAAGGGAATCATCTGCTCTAATTTAAATATTAATGAATAATTTGCCTCAGCCTCAGAATGGGTGGCTTTAGTCTTACTTTATAGTCAAAGAAGAGATAGATCCTCATAAATCTCTCCTTAAATTTACTGTGAAGAAACAGATACTGCGGATCTCAAAATGACAGTTGCACTGGAAAAAATAAGAGTCTGGTTTTCACACAAGTTGTATGAGTAGTTTATATTCTATCAGTTCATGCTATTTGTACCATATTTCTAACTATAGCTTGTAATTTGTTCCACACATACCAAATGTTTTATTTTCGTCACTTAAAATGTAACTTGCATAGAAAGAAGGCCTATCTCAAATGTGTTTACTAGTAACTGGGTAAATTTTGCTTCTATAAAATGAACCACTTTTGTGTTCTTCATATGGTTTTATCCTCAACTGGGTACTCACACAAGAAATTATGATTGACACTGGTTTTGGGTGAACTGTTCAAAGATGAAAGGCTGACTTTGGGTACCTGAGATCTCCAAAGCAGTTAACTACTGTATGAGTGGCAACATGGTTTGTTGGAGTTGCTGCTCTGAAAGTTGGTCTCTTGAGGGTGTGGACAGTTTTTAACAGATGACAGAGTTATTTCTGATGGCAAATGCTGTATCTCAGAAATATATTTTGTAATTTAACCACTAGGTTGAACCAGCTAGTTTTGTACTGAAGGATTTTTCACCTATTCATGCCAGCAATTCTTTGATTTTTTTTTACTCTTTGCATTTTCCTGTTGTCAAAGTATCTGTTATTAATAGTACTCATTTGAACAGAATTTTACAGAAGAAGCCAAAATATTTGCTAATGAAAATCGACTGGGTGAATAAATATTATGGGACCTATTGGGTGAGACTAGGGAGTCTTGCAGCATTTTGGTGAGCAAATTCAAGGTGTTTTCTAAAACATAATAACGTTTACATGAATGCTAAGGGGTGATCTGTTTCTACATCTGTGTAAACCACGAATGACACTAGTCATTTTTTTCTTGGCAAATATTATGAGGAAGTGGCACTGACTGGATTCCTCAGTAGCTGATCCAGAAAAAATATTATAAATAATTGTCTATAATCAAATTATTTTCTGAAACATTCTCTCACCAATGTTATAAACACATGATTTAAGTGCAAAAAGCTGTACTGTGTGAATGTACTAACAGCAAAATTGCTAGGTTTTGGAAAAACACATTTAATAGTTCCACTCCTCTAAAATCTATACCTTTCCTATGAAAAAAGCTTTCTTAGCACTATAGAAGGAGGCACTTTGTAAATGACTCTTGCTGCAGTGTGTTTCCCGTTGTTTAATGTATCTGCTTCATTGCCACTTAGTATCTTGTAGTCAGTTTCAGTACAGAAAAAAGCAGGAGATCTTAAGAACGAAAATCACATTTTTTTCCATTTTAGTTCTTTATTATTCATGAATGACAGGGAAATCCTGTTTGATTATAATTACCCCATCTTATATTAGAGATAAGACTTTCATTGAACAAAATTTTTCTTTAACTCACACATTCATTTAATTCTTTTGCATTAGTATATTGTCTTCAAACTTTTTGGGGGTGGCATACTAATTCTTTTGTCACCTTTTCAAAGCCTCCTCATTTTACACCCAAACCAGCACACCTGCAAAATGAGTATACTAACTGGGAGCTGGGCAGTTGCTGTAAAAGATCAGCAGCAAATTTGTCACCTTGTGGAAGGGAAGAGCCTGAAAATGGGCTGATTAGAATGATTGTACCCAACAGCTTGGGACTGCTCTGCAGCGCACCCATGATCCTGTTTCCCTGATTATCTGTAGTATGAATTCTGCTGGACTGCAGCATGTGTTGCTTCTTGCTCACTCACACAGTTATTCCTTGGCAAACCAGGATATTTGGGGGGATGTTGTGCAGCTGGTCTCTTCCCTGACACTGCATTCAGTGTGGACCAGGAGTTAGGACATCCACCTTTCAAAAAATGGTGTGGAAGTGAGAACTCCCCAGGTTTTGGGGAATATGGAAAAATGGATTTGAATAGTTCGGAGTCTGTAATTTAAAAATGGGAATTTGCTGGGTCTCTGTTTAACATACAAAAGTAAACATGAAATAAAGTTAAAAGATAGTTTTAAATAATTTGAGTAAAACTCTTTCTCTTTTTAAAAAGTGATTCAGTTCCTTTAAGTTTAGGAAGGTGTACTACTATTGATTAGTTCTCCAGCTGTATTATGTATGTTAAGGAGGCGACTTCCCATAATGGCTGGATGTCTAACTTAGCAAAATGTAAAAATGATGCAGCAGGTGCTTTTGAGAAAAAAAAAATTGAAACTAAATGTTTGCCTTACATCAGAGGAAAAAAAAGGCTTTGAAAAGATACAATTCCAAAGTTTTTATCTTAGACTTCACATTAAAAATATTTATGACTTGCCTTTATTTATAGGGTTTTTTGAATTCTCTTACAGTGCCCTGTTCAAGTAGAGACAGGCTTTTGTGGAGATCATCAAGAAAAAGGATCTTGGAAAAATAGAAGAGGAGACTACCAGGATCTAGATTGTTTACCTTACCAAGTGTCAACTGGAGCACGACCTAAAACTGATGTAAGTAGCTACATTATCTGACTCACAGGTTCAGTAACCTCAAAATTTACAATATATCATTAAAATTGTCTGTGTATTTCTTTGAAATAATTTATTCCACGCATATCAAATGTTTGATTCTCGCAAATATTGCACTACTTGGAGAGTTTGGTTCGCAAAGGTGCAGATAAAAGTTAAATTGGACTTCAGTTAATGAGACTCTAGGGCTATGGGATTCATCTCATCTGATTTTAGACCACTAATGAAAACTTCTGCATCTGAACTAGTCACCTGGGTTGCCTTCATAGTCAAGGGGAAGAAACGGACACTTTTAGAGTAATTTATCTGGAGGTAACGTGATGGATTCCAGGCATCAGTGCCACTACCACAGCTTTTTCTTCATAGCTTATTTTAGAAGTACACCCTTAGGATTTTTTAGCTTGGCTGTTGGTTATGCCCAATTCATGGTGAATTCCACACCGCAAGCCTGCGTGTTCTGCAAGCCTGAGTGTTCAGCTCTGGTTTTAGTTAAATCCTATTTCTAACCAATAATAGCAATATTTATTTGTTTTTTTTTTTTTACAAGGTGATGCTGTAGCCTGCAATCAAAGTCTGTTAAAATCCATCAGAAGGTTTTCTCAAAAGGCTTTGATTTACTTTCCTAATAGCTAAATGTAAGGTACTTTAGGATCGGTGTCTTTGTTCTAAAATGCAGATGGTTTCTTCTCTCTGTTTTAAATTACTTTTTTTTGCCAGCACTGCTTGTGATCATCATGCAACATAGAAAGGGGCTGCACTGTATTGAATCAAAGGTAATTATAGCACTGTGTCAGTGGCCTGTGTTGGGTATTCAGGAAAGAAGTGTAAGGACATGGTAAACAGATAGTAAGCCATCTAAACTTCCTTTGAGGTATTTATCATGCAGGCACATTGAAGCCAGACACTATATTGCATTTTTGCAATTAATAGCCCCTAAGGGTCTTTTTTGCCTCTAGTGTGTCTTTTGTACTCCATTTGTATTCATTTGTTCTTTTGATATTCGGTGTCTTGTAGCAATGGATTCCAAAGTTCAGTTGTGGAGTAGGTGCTACCAAAACCTTTTTCTTACTGTAAGGTTGTTACTGAATTATTATTGTGGCTGTAATTCTTGTACTGGCAAAAACTGAATCTCAGGCATCTTGTAGGAAGTAGTGAATACCTGAGGCTGTTGTTTTGGGTTTTTTTCCCAGCAAGTGTCTGTATTTGTTATTGAACTACATTTTTCTGCTTATTTTACAATCATTCAACATCATGAGATCCTTTTGCAGCAATATGCAGTCAGTTTTTGTTTTTATTAACCTCTGTAGTTGAATATCATCAGAAAACTCTGTCCCTTTTTATTCCTCCATTTTCCAGTTAACTTGTGAGTGTACTGAACATGTGTCCGTGAGACTGTCAGGTAATATCCATCCACTGTAAAAGAAAATAATCAATTATTCTTAACCTTCTTTTTTCACTTTTAGTTAGCAATGAAAATTTCTTGACATCTTTTTTGTCATTCTTCCTTCATAGTTTGAGTTTGATAGACAACTTCATCAGAAGCTTTTTGAAATGGAAGTGTATCAGTCAAATTGCCTGTATCTGCATGATCATTCCAAAATATTGGTCTCCAAAATCCTGGTTATTCTAACCTGTTATCCTGCGTTACTATCCATGTGTTCTTGAGCATACTTTCTGGCAATTTTCTGCCATGCATATTAGTTCCACAAAGGACCTCAGAGCCATTTCCAGACATTGGCATCACATGTGCCACTCTCTTTTCCTCCTATCCCTAGGCCAATAGGTGTTAGGAGTAATTACGCATTAAGCCAATAGTTCAGCAGTTCTCTTTCTCTGAATGAGGTGCTTATTTTAAGTTATCTATGCAATTGTGATTAAAGCAAAAGCTAGTATATTAAAGGTATCTTGAACACTGTCGTATTCATCTACCAAAGAATGATCTGCATGCCACCATAAAAATTCTCTATTTCATTAAATGAACCTAATCCTGTGCACTGAAAAGGAAATTTGAAGATTGGCTCCACTGGCTTGCTAATTAAAAACATTATTGTCTTCCCACTAGCTATTTCCTTACCTTGGAAAATAACTTTGCTATTTTCCATTTCTGCAAAAGCATGAACATTTGTTCTGATTTGTTGCTTGGTCTAGTTGGAATAGATAACAATTAATTAAAAAGAAACTTGCCAACTTTATTTGTTTTTTACCTTGGCCAAATGTTCAGGCATGTACAAGTATCACAGCTTAGCTGCCTTCCCACTAGTACTATGTAAATATTTTTGAAGTGATGTTGCAGTAATACTGTTGTTTGGCTAGCAGTGTGTGAGAGGAAAGACAGAGAAAGTTAGTTTTGGGGGTTTTTTTCTTTTCTGAAGTCTCCTTTTCTCTTTTTGTTGAAAATCAGGAAATGCTTGTACGATAAAAAGCAGTTCTACGGATTGTCATCAGTACAGTCCGTGCCTTGTATCAATCAGTTTTGTAAGTTTTGGAGTAAGAGCAGGGTAATGCAGAAAGTACAAATGTTTCTTAGGGCACCGGCGAGTCTAGAAACCTACTGAAGGCAAGAATTTCTTGAGAAATTAGTGGCCTGGTTTTTAATTGGACGGTACTTTAAATTAGGAATAAATGTTGAAACTGGGTGTTTGCAAATGCCATTCAGGAGAGCTGATCATTTGCTTCCTTCAAAGTGCTGCTTTTGGTTTGCTCTTTTTCGGGCAAATTCAAATAATGCCATGTCTAGCTCCAGGCATGCAGTCTGTGTGAGTCTGTCATATCTCTCCAATACACAGATTTTCACTGCTTTTTCCTTAATGTACAGACTTTTCCATAATTTTTAAAAAGGGCATACTGAAGTTGCTTTTATTATAGTAGAGGGGATGGGTCCAAATGACAAAAGGTCTAATTCCCTCCATGTCACCCTGCAGTCTGCATCTGTTTAACTCTCATGATCCAGATGGTATAATGCATAATGTGGGAGTAACACGGAGATAAATCAGACCTCTTGTATTTTATGATCCAATTTTTCCTCTCTTCCAGTTCTTTATGAGTTAGGAGGTCCAAAAGACCTTATCTGTCTCTACTCCCCAGGAGCTCGTATACCCAAGATATTTAAAGAAACAAATACTCCATAAGTTGTTGAGATTAGTAAATAGAACGGAGAAGACCAGTTCTAGAAATAGCAGGAATGCTTAAATTCAGGAATAATATGCAGTGATTAGTTGGGACACATTTGTTCAATTCTCAGTACAAGGTAGTTATGTTAGCTCCACACTTTCATGGATATCAACTAGACCAACAACCTAAAAGGCGCAATGATGGGTTCCTTGGCAAACTTGTCAAAGTAGGTGTCCTGTTTGTATGCCTGTTTGTATGATTTCACTTCTTACAATATTTTGGTGGAATAAAAAAGCAAATCATGGGTTTAGGGCTGATGTCTCCAATCCTTCCTTCCCCCCACAAGGCTGCTTCACTGCAGCTTTCTTTTTCAAGTACTAAAGGAAACACATATCTAAGGCAGCAGGGAAGCCAGGTGCCTGAGAGACAAACAGCAAAGTTCCACCTGACAATTGCTGGTGTTTTTAAGTCCATGTCTACATTATAGACATTATAGAGCTTCCATTAATGGAGAGGAAAGAGCCCATCTACAGCAAGATACACCTTGCCTTGAAGGAGTTGCCTGAATGTAGGTCTCTTGTTGAAGTGCTTTGTACCCCCAAAGTGCTGGTGTTGCTTGGTCAAGTATTTGAAGAAGTGACTACCCAAGGCATCAGGGCATAGAGCTGGATAAGCTAAATACCTCCCAGGGCATATAAGTTAAAATCTGGCATTTGATGGGCAGTGCCTGCCTCTATGCTCTGAGCTGAGAAAACTTTGATAGTCTAACTTAGGAGTCTAATACCAGGTGGTGTGAAAAACCCATCAGTAAACACCTTCTAACTCTTGCAGGTAACACAGTATCCTCTGCACTATGCACTCTGTGAATGAGCAAGGAAACAGAACTTCATATATTGCTAACAAGGGCTTTTTCCTTTACGTGTGTAAGTCTGCTTTCTTTGGGTTTTTTTAAAATAGAGTTGAGGAGCCTAGTTTTGATATCTTCTGCTTTGGTTTGACAAATGGCTTGAGCATATTAAATCAATAGGGCTAAAATTAATTATTTTACAGTTTGGGGGGTTGTTTTAGCCTGGATTCTCAGTCTGATTCACTGCTCAGACATGATTTTGTAGGCTGCTGCAAGAGAGGGTCAGAGTGGCTAGAGATGAGTCAGGGCAAACTGCTTCTTTCACATCAGTGTCAACTTCTGGTAGTTTAAACTGTTTGTGAACTATAGTTTATCTGTGCTAAGGCACTTGATTCAGAAAATGCACTGCCTTGTAACCTACATGACTGAAGTGTTTATGATTCCTTTAAGATTTTTTTTTCTGAGAAATGCTAGTTGATACTATAAATAGTGTTTCAGAGTTTAGGTCAGAGGTTCCAGAGATGTCTGATATCTTCTGACATTGTTTAGAAATATAAAACTAATAAGGTAGTAATCTATGGCTATAATAGTCATTATCTCTCTGTAGTAAGTGTAATGCTTGTCTGACCCTCTGACATTGTTTGAGGTGGAGAAATTAAAAAATAAAAACAGCTGAAACAAAGTCAGAATCATTGTGTTTCTCATGCACTACTTGTTCAATATTGCTGGCCCTGGGCCACGAGGGATCAGAGATTCTTCCATTAGTGAGCATGTGTGACAAGCCTTTTATCAGATAGCTGCCAACATCCAGGGCAGAAAAGGTTATCATGTGGCAACTCATAACAGTTTTTACTTTTGCTAGCACTCTTTGGAATTTTGAGAATCTTAAGGTATTTACAAGCCTTGAGCTGATCCTTCATGTCTCCACAAAATATGTAAACAGTCTTAATTTTTACATCTGAGACGTGCCTAAATCTGACTCTGAATAAGTTTCATGCACTGTCACTGCTGGATACAGTCATAAATTTATCCGTTCATGTTTCAATTTATAGCAGCAATTACATCCATTATCTAGTAGGGTGTGTTTCCCAAGGTGAAGACTAGGCAGATCATGCTTTACTTTGACCTTGCACCCCATTGACAAAGTTGATAGTGAAGTCCCAAGAAGACTTGTGCAGTCTCTGGGCAGAGGTTTCTTATGCCCTTCCTGGTTTTGGGCCACTTTGTATGACCAATAAAGTGCAAGAACATAAAGTAAGAAGCCTAGACCTGAGGGATCAAGACATAGCATTTAATGCTCCATTTCCTCAAAGAATTGATGTGTTTAAAGACACAGTTATTTGGTTTAGTTGGAGCTGAAGATTTCTGTCTATACTTCAATTAAATGCACTTGTAAAAGTAGCATAGCTCATGCAGAAAAGGTACAGAAATTTTTGCAGAAATCGGGTTTTCAATGACTTTCTCAAAATCTCAAAACCATCTGATTGGTTTCAACATGGTCAAGAGCAGAATCTATATACAGTCTCTGGTTTTCTTGACAGATCATTTTTCCTCATAAAGAGTGCTAGCTCCAATTGTTCCCCTTCTTGGAAAAACAAATTTCAAACTGTGTCCTTTAGTCATGTGAGTTGCTTTCTTCTTTATCCTTAATGTTGCTATGAATTGTGTCAGCAAAATAGCTCTCCAGTACAGATGCAGGTAGCTTGAAACCTTGTCTTTGCATAATTTTTCTTCTTGTGCTCAGTACTTAAACCGACCAGTATCCCACTGGGACAGAGGCCTGCTGAAGTAGTCTGGTAGGGTGACCCCTTCCACTTCCATCTGTACCCCAATATGGCAGATTTTCTTGCTTCTGAACAGGAGGGCTGCCTTTCTGTTCTTCCCCTGCTCTGCCCACACAATGCGGACATTGAGACACCCTTCTTTCCCAGGAGCACTCTAGACTTGCAGTCATTTCTGAGATGGTCAAGTGCTCCTGGAAGACAGAATCTTCCCTGCTTTAAGACTAAGTCGTTTCTTGGTAGTAAAAGAATATTCATTGCCCAGGAAGAGCCTGTACTAACTCTAATGAAAGTCACTAATAGGGAGCGAAGGGCAAATGCCTCCCTTCCTTCCTGAGAGCTGTGTATTCCAGTATCTATTATACTCCACGCTTTCTCATCCACTTTGTTTCCAGTGCACTTGACAGCACTCTGGCCAAAGTCTGCTCCTAGCAAGGACTGGCTGCAAACATAAGAGCCCAGCATAGCCCCTTCTCTTCCCTTTTGTCTTTATTCCCTCCTCCCAACAGCTCCTTCAATGGAGAAATTAGATTAAAAAAACTTGTGGGTCAAGATAAAGGCAGTTTAATAAAGCAAAGGAAGAGGTTGTGCATCCAGAAGCAAAAGCAAAACAAAAACATTTATTCTCTACTTTCCATTAGCAGGCAATATTCAGCCTGGGAAGCATGGGGTTCAGCACATGTAATGGTTGCTTTGGACAGATTTCATAACAAAGGCCCTTCCCCGCTTCCTTCTTTTTCTCTTAGCTTTTAATGCTGAGGCAGACATCATATGGTATGGAATATCCTTTTGGCAAGCTGGGTCAGCTGTCCCAGCTGTGTCCCCTCTGAAGATCTTGTCTACCCCCAGCCCACTGGCCTGTGAGAGTCAGGGAGTAAGGTTGGAGAGCGAGCCTCATGTTGTTCAAGGGCCGCTCAGCAGTAGCCAAAATACTGGCATGTTATCAACACCTTTCTAGCTACAAAGCACAGCCCTATTGAGGGCTACTATGGGGAAAATCAACTCCATCTCAGCCAGACCCAATACAAATATTTTTTTAATTAATTGCTTGATTCTATTTTTTTTCTGACAAAAATGCTGTCATCAGCTGAAGATGACAATCCTAATGTAGCTATGCAGCATTTAAAATTACTTTGAACTGCTATGGTTAAATCACTTGATCTATGAAAATATTTATTTAATTTAAAATTACATTAATGGTACCTTTTTAACACAGTATTTTGCATCAAATCCATTATTTTAATTTAGTTTTCATAAGGATTACCTGGAGGCTAGGGATATGTTTTGTGTATTTTATTTTTAAAACTCGAGCTATCTGTGTAAGAGAGGAAAGAGCTGTCTTATTCATAAAATGCCATTGAAAAATAATTTAAAACTATTCGATTATTCTCAGGTGGATGTAGGCAAGATAATTTATATGCATTTTTTTTGTATACAGTATAAAATAAAATTGAAGTTTCCGACTCATTTTGGAGTAAAGTTCATTTAATGTAGTTCAAAAGGTATATGAAGTCCAAATCTGTATTGAGAGGAGACTAGAATTGGTTATTTTTATTGCTCGGCATTACATGGCTATTTATGTAGTTAAAACTGATAATGTCTGTTTATATTGCAAGAAAAGCTTTGAATAAGGGAGGAACCACAGAAGCAGTTGGGAAATAGAGGTCACCCACCTCTGCAAGGGCAGCCAGCAGGTCCACCAGGAATGGCAGTAGCAGCAGAGCAGCTGGGCTTGGTGGTGATTTTGCCAAAACCGCATGAGCAGAGACTGCCAGCAAAACTTATTGAGTGAGCACTTTTCTGAGCCAGGCCAATCCCTTTCTCATTATAACTGTCCCAAGCTCACACAGTGAGATTTGCCATCTAGGTCCAGCTGTAGTGACAAAATAAGAGCTGCAGGCTGGCATTGATTAATTAGTATATACATCCCAAATTAATCCTACGTGTGCTACATATGTAAATTGAAATATTCTATAATGACATTTGTTGTTACGTTAATTTTCAGATCTTCTGACTGAATTCTTTTGCAGAAATGCTTCGGTGTTGTATTTCTGATAACACTGACTGTTGGCAGGAACACAATTTCATTTCATAATAGTGCAGTCTTGCTAATAATAAACACTAAACTTGCTGACTTATATTTCAGTGTTAGCACACAGCCTCAGAAGTGCATTGCTTTTCAAGACAAACTGAAATGTCTTGATTCTTTATCCGTAGATATGAGATTCAAGTTGTGAAAATAAGAATCTCTATACATGCATAACTGGAGGTGATTGGGAACCATACCAGTAAATTTTACCATGCCTATGCAAATATAAAGAGAGAAAACCTCACTTCCATGCAGTTAACTTTGTACTCAGTGAAGTGCAAAAGTGAAACAATTTCCTTCTCTTTTCTTCTCTTTGCATGATTCATACCATCCACTGGGTTCATGCTTCTAGATGCAACACACGGTTTATATAATCTGGTGACAGTACAATTTTCTACTGTGTTTTATAGCAGCCACAGGAAAGAACAGATGATAGAGTACACCACCTCCCATGGATGAGAATGGCAGGAATGTGCTGGATTCAACTCTGGGAGGCTGTCTCTTGTATTTTTGTTTGTGGGATTGGTTGAGCACAGTTTTCTTCAGGGAAGTATGTGCAATTGTACCTTATCTGTCTGCCCATCTGGTTAAGGGTTTGCATTTTCTTTTTTCTGGCCCTGTGATATATTTGTTACAACAGCATGAAAAAAAAAAAGAGTGAATATGTTCTATGTTATAGTTTTATCATAATTCCTCTTGTAGAGTAGCTATTACTCATTTTCTTCATCTTGGCCTCTGTTTAAGTACTTCTGTAATTTTTATTCAGGCAGGGTTTTCCCAGCTATTTCACATGTTGATCAGACGGCTCATGATTGAGATGGAGCCTTTGACTTTTACAATTGTTGTTCACAGCAAGAGCAAAGCAAAGGGATTCAGATATTACCAGAGATGTATAATTAAAAATGTGTCCTGCCTGTGCTGACAAAGTGCTTCTGTAGCATTTCAGAGCTTGGGCAGAGTCAGACCCCTGGTCCCACTTAAGCAGTGGTGCAAAGGTCTCTCATAATACCAGCCTCTGGCTCTTTGTACTCTGGAGAGCCTGTAGGCTGCTCTTGCCTGTTTCCCACGCTGAGGAAGAAGGAACTTCCATCTGTAACACACCAGAGACAGAGCCCGGCACAATGGACAGGGAGAGCATTTTTTATGCAAATGAATGGAGCAAATTGTGCATCCCGTCTCTAGCAGAGATAATCCCTCTCAAGGTACAACTTTTTCTTGTGCTTCTACTGGGAGGAGGCAGCTTTTCCCGACTGCCAGCCCCTTGTCCTGGGATGACAGTGATGTGCGCTTACACAAGGGAAGTACAACTTCAGAAAAATTATTTGGTGAAGTTTTCTATCTTGCTACCACTCATATGACCTTTTTTTTTTTTGTAAATTCCCAGAACTGAACACCGAGTGATAAAGTAGTGATTTTGAGATGAATTGTTCGATGGGTCTTGCTGATAATACACTGTAGGAGAAAGGTCACGTTATTTGAAGCAGCCAGTTGTCATAATGATGACCTTCTTTAAATCAGTATTGCATGCATTACATTAAAATTTACAATAATTTGATACAAAACCAGAGTGCTCAGAAATAAAAGTGGCTGAAGCTTCTTTATTGCAAAATGTCCTAATGCAAATTTTCAGATGAACCACTCAATTAAAGCTTGAGAACGTTTTGGGTTAGCCAGCAGGCTGCAGATTGGACTGAAAATTTCCAGAAGGACTTGCATGTCTTAAAACTTGAGCTAACAAATTGGAGTTTGCATCTAGGACTGTGAGTTTGCACTGACACAGAGGTAGCACAGCCTCAGAGAGGAACTGGAGCAACCTGCAGTCTGAGAGACCTCAGGAGGACTTCTAGGCTATTGCCCTTTACCACATCAGAATCACCTATACCTGTGTCACCCTGATGTAAGCTTGTCCGGCATTTTTTTAAGACTCCCACTGACAGACTATAGAGCCTGTTCAAATCATATGTTTCAGTACCCCGTTGATCATTAGAAAGTTTTACTGTGCTTTCTTAGTGTAAAATATCTTCTTGTGTTCATCATCAGTATGCAGAAGAAGTTGTGTTCTTGTTTGCCTTCTGCCTTCCCTCTGCAGGTCAGTCTGGTTCATCTAGTTTTTTCTTGTAGGTCCTGGTTTCCAGACTCCTTGTTTCATCTAGTGTCTCAACGTGTACACTAAATATTAATTTGAGCATGTTCAGAGCTAGTTACATGTCTCACAAGTTTGTCTGGAAAAAATACCAAAAAGACTTTTAGACGTTGCAGCCATTGCAGAATCTGGGCTCTCTGTAATGCCCATGGGACTGGAGAGTTGCACAGACACTGAAGTGGATGTTATCCTTCATGTTCATTTTGATCTTCTCCCCAATCATGGTTGCAAAAGTCACAGTTCCATTAATGGTATTAATTCCTGTAGCCTGTTTGTCCTTGCTCCTGGAGTATCCTAAGATATGTGTTTCACTTTGTTTGTGTAAATTGACTAAAATTAATCCATGGTTGTGCCTATACTACAAAGGATTGCTGTACAGGTAAATAGAAAATTCATCAAAAAACAGTTCCTAGCACATCAGTTCCCAGGAGATTTGCAGCCTGATTCAGGTGAAAAGGGAATTCCCATCCTATTCTCTTTTAAGTCCCTAGGCTGAATGCCTCCTCACTCCCTTCAGTAACTCCAGCACAGCAGGAAGCTCTGTTGATAGAAGGCACATGGTACCCCGGAGCAATCTGGAATACCACACGGGCAGAGGAGGGTGCAATGTGGTCAGAGCGGCAGATGATGAGAGGACTGATGCGGGAAGGCTGGCAGGACCTCAGCAGGTGGCACTCTTCCCTCTGCATCAGCGTGGGGAGGAGCCGCTCCCCGCAGTGCACAGCATCACTCTGCTGACACATCAGCTCAGGATGCAGTGCAAAATCCAAAGCCTTGACCTCTTTTGATCACTGGGGCTTTTTATGGAGTCGTCCTTGATTCATGTATAAAAATAGTTTACTAAAGGTTCTTGAAATTTCAACTCAGATAATCTGCCTAATGAGATGTCTATCTATAGCCATGGCTCTGTAAATTATTCGTTGCTCCTTGCTCAGGCAGTGCAATCCTAGCACAACTGTACTTTGATGTCAGACATCACTGTCTTTCTAGACAATGGTGATCCTGGACTGTAGAGTTGGAGCATTTTGAGATGCAAATCCTTGTATTCTTACAGAGTGTGTTCTGTGTTGCATTGGCTTTTCAGCCAGTCAGACAGTCTGTTTGCAGAGTGAATTTAGTGAGAGCTTAAACAACTAACATAAACTCAAGGTGTAACATGGTATGATTGTACCCTTACTTTTAAATGAACTCTTTAAACGGGGAACCTGATTTGGGTGATTAAGGGTCTCTTGTTCACCCTAGGCCTTGTGCCAAAATAAAGGAAAGAGAAAGAAGTTTTGGCAAGAAATGGTTATAATGAGTTTTAATCCCCAAGCTGTACCTGTACCAAAGCCTCAAGGATTTCTTGCCTGCTTTCTTTAAGTGCTGTTTTCTGAAGGTATATCTGAAGTTTCACCAAGGACTTGCCTTTGATTTCTTGTATCACAGCAGGAATTCAACCCAGGGTCAGGATTGTATGATTCTTCACTGACAGAGGCTTGCACAGTTGTTGACTTTGCTTAACTGAGGAGCCTCTTCTTGTTACAGTCTCTTCAGGAGTTTTGGGTAGTAGGTAGTTCTGAGTCCATTTATTGGCATTTCTCTCCTCAGGGTATATTTTTATTAAGACATATCAGAAGAATGACTTTTTCTGCTAACCACTGCTTTTTTTGTATGCATCTCTTCGACAGGGCTCCTTAAGACATTCAACTTGAGTATACTTGTCATGTTCTACTGGGTGGCCTTTTATACTGAGACTGATTTTGGTGCCTAACTGTCCAGCTGTGTATGCCTCTGTGATGTGGAGTTCCAGCTGCTGTGAACTGATTGAAATCCCATCAGCAAGAATAGCTTGTGCCTGTTGGGAAAACAAAATGGTTTTCTCCTCCCCAGAGTCCTGGCTAGTCTGCATCATACCTGTGGCTCCATTCCTCTTGGCTGGTCTGTGTGTCATGCACTTAACTGTCCTCCTGCAATGCCATTCTCTTAGGATGAGGCAAATGAGAGCATGGTGGGTTTTTTTGATTGTCTGACACAAAGTACATTGGGACAGTGAATTTTTTCTGTTGTTGCTCAGTTGGAAGTTTGATGCCAAGCTGCCCATGCAATCACTGCCTATTGGACAAGACTGATCTTTAGTGGGAAGTCTTACAAAGGTGGTTGCAGAAGAAGTAACTCATCCTTTCTCATAGTGGCTGAAGTGGCGGTGTCCCGGGAGTGTACATCCCTAGTTTGGGTGGGTTTCTTGGGGAATACTCTCAGAGGAAGATTCGCAGCAGGTATAAACATGATATAATCTTTTCTGAGAAATATCTATAATATCCATTAAATATCCATAATTTCCAGATCATTTGAGATACAGCCTATAGTTGTTGAAGTTCAAGATTAATTTTTTTCACAATATCAGAGATTGAAAAGGTTCAACAATAGAAATGAATTCCAAGACTTAATGCATGATCTCAGACTAAACTAAAAACCTGCAGTACGGACTAGAGTAGGTCCAGATTCCCCTGACAATAAAGTCATCTGGGCCAATCTTGATATCAAACCACATTGATAGGAAGTGCATGTGCATGGTAGACATGCATATATCAAACAAGCCTGTGGTAGGTTTTTTCCCCTGTTAAGACACATAATACTCTAGGATACTAAAAATTATGTTAAAAAGGTCCCCTCGAGCTCCTAAATGATTACTGGTATCAGACATTCTCCAGCTCTGAAGACATCAAGGTCGTTATGGGGTAAACAAAAATTATGTGGGAAACTAAAATCATGTACCATATGGCACATTTAAATACTCACTAATTTGAAGAGAGAGTTTGCTGAAAACAAATTTTACAGCAAACCAAGCTGTAAATTTTCTATAGCTTTGAAAAATCACCATAAAAAAAATAAGAGGACAAAACACTGAAATGTGTGCTCTGTCCTTCTTTTTGAATGAAGGTTTGACTGATTGCATTATTTTCATTGTACATAAGCAGACATGAGACCTTTTCAACTATAAACTAATGATGATTAACATTTTAGTGTAGGGACCTGAAAGAGTCCTTTAGATGTGACTGAGTTCACACCCAGCGTTTCCTGATGAGCATTTCTATAATAATACATTTCATCTGATTCTGGAATATTCACATTCCCTCCCATGTCAGGAGAAAGACAGCCACATGCAAAGAGGTGAATTGAAATATTTAAGTTTTCAGACCTGAGAAGGGCACTTAGTGGTCTTCACTATCTTCATGTTGTAGCAGGGAGGCAGAAGGTCAGAATGCAAGTGACTGCCCAGCATCCTCCATGAGGTCTCTCACAGTACTGAAAGGATCAACCAGGTCTTTTCATCTTCAGCCCTGCACCGTCAGTCACAAGATTGTCTTCCCTGATGTGCTGGACTCCCTTGTGTACTCCCATCAACACTTGCTTTGCTTCTTCCTACCTAACCCAGAATATACAAAATACCATTATTTGCAATACTCTTTGCTCCTTCAAACTTAAAATACAGTAAGGTACATCTTGAACCTTGCTGTCTGAGGCATTCAGGGTACTGTGATAGGTGTCCCATTAAAATCAGTGTAGTTGCCCTTTTTAGTGACTCAGCATCCCAATAACATGGTTGATAGCCGGTAGCAGCTTCCCAGTTTACACCCAGCTGTGTCTGCAAAGGTTGCATTTGCAAAGCAAAGTCTTCTGGCAGCTAAGAAGATCCCTCACTCAGCTGGAGCACATGGCTGAGGGTCTTAAGGGTAACAGGTCCCCCAGTCTGACTGACAGGTACACATTTGTGGTAGGCATTTCAACACAGCAGATCCTGGGACATCCTGATTTCCAGTGTGTATCGTCTGGCAGTTCTCATTCAGTGGATCAGCAGTTCATCTCCTGGAATGGCCTGTTCTTTCTCTTTTTGGTTTTGGCTGGGGCTTTTTTGGGTTTGTTTTTTGGGGGGAGAGGGAGCAGTGTTCTTTTTTTATTGCTTGTTTTGTTATTTTCATTCTTTAGAGTCTAAAACAGGGAAAGTGCAAGCATAAATGAGGCTGCTGGGACCCACACATTTAGTTGCACAGATCAGCCATCTGCTTTGCATGCTCTACCATCGCTCCTTGTTATGCACTTATTATGGGAATATTTATTCTGTGAATGACTAGCTGTTTGCTCTTGATATGCTTCCATCTGCATATAAATTTGTTAAACCACTCCCCTTAGGCATATGAAAGTTTGGCTTTCCCTTTAAGGTGGCTATAATGATACAATTAGATTTGCTATATCATCATCAGCATGCTCAGCTCCCGCATCCACTGCAGGATGCACATGTGGAAGATGGGCTGGGAAAAACAATTTGCACAACTTCTTGGGTATGAAAAAGGTTGAGTTTTAGAGTGACAGCCAGTAGAGATGAAACCTGTGTAGGAATTTTGGAAGCCTTAGAGGTAACAATATGGTAAAAATAACTGGGGATAAGCCATAGACACATCTGGGTCTAAATAAGGGCAGTGGATTGCTAGGAATGATGAAGGGGCCCTGTCAGATGGTGTGTGCCCCATACCTGGCAGATTTGTCTTCATTGAAACTCCCAGTGAGCTATGAGAGAAGCTATGTGAGGAGAAGACACCATATGAGCCTTCCTTCTGAGATGATCCAGAATAAGACTGAGTTGCAGTTAAGGGTGGGAAAGACAGGTTCTGATTCCTGAATTATTTAAATTTTTCAGAGTTTCACAGTTCACGTACCATGCATGCAGGAGAGGAAAAGCAACCAAAGTAAAGATGACTTGGGATGTAGGGTTTTGTTTGCTTGCTATCTGCTGGTTTTGTTTTGTTTTTCCTGCAGCAAATGACTCAAAATTACCGAATAGGTAGTATTTTCTCACTAACTCTGCTCCTCTTAAATTCTGACTGAATCCTAAGAGACAAGGCCAGATCTTCAGCAGTGTCCAGCACATTTGGCATATGGTACCACTTTTCTTGACTAGCTTGAACTTCCAGAAATCATGTGCTTTTGAAAATCATTATCCTTCTCATGCTAATCAATATGGTAGCATTTTGTCTTCAAAAAACTTTATCCCAGAAGCATGCATGTTTTAAGTGCTTGCCAGAGACCCAGCTATCCCTGGGGAAATTATGTGTTCAGGCATATCTCGCTTTAAATAATTTTTAAAATAAACAGTTTGCTTTGTCTTGTATATGAGTTATGCCCGTAATGACTTCTGATTCTGAGTTTCTTTTCTCAGCGTTTCCTCCCCCCAGAGTTTTCCTGATGGTAATGCTGACCAGTGTGGGAATGAGCCTATGTATTTACCTGACATTTTCCAATGTGCTGTTATGCTGCTTTTTATATTGAAAATGAAATCCCTGAATCTCTCATTGTGAAGATCAAAACCTACTCCTCAGCAAAGCATACGGTAGATCAAAATCTCGGTTTTGGGGATGGATATAGCCAGGCAGTGAGCACTGGGCTTTTTGGGGAATGCACAGGTAAAACATAAGGCACAGTGGCATACTGAAGGCAGTTCAGTCCCTGAACGTCCTTCAGCACAGTGAGCTCCAGCAGGCTTTGGCACAAAACTGCAAGAGCTTTGAAGAATGCAGCAATTCTACTGATGGCTGTGGTGAAGGCGTCTATTTTCTCTGTTTTGCCCACCTTATCCAAGGAACTCTTATTAAACCGTGCATATTGAAAGACAGAAGATACATCAGGGATTTTCAGTTATAATGGCTTTTATTGTTGAAGATCATCTTTGTTGTTGTTGTTGTTGTTGTTTTACCTCCCAAGAAGATGTTGGTTAGAATTGTGGCTTGTTTGTTCTGTTTGATTCATGGCTTTTGAGTGAGTATATTGATACATTACATCCTATCATTAACTGTTCTTCTGAAGGTTTTTGCAAGTGTTTTGCAAATCATTGCTACATTATAGGCTCACTGTTGGGACCAGTAATTTAAGACATGCACTTGCAACTTAAAATTGCTTTGCATGTAATGGGAAAGCAGGCAAAATTGTGGCTACTTGAATATTTGAGAACAGTGTTGTCAACCTGGTGTAAGAAGACACTGCAAATGAAGGCTTTAGTTCTAGTCCTGCAGGTCTGGGGATACATTTGTTCCCGTGGAGCTTTGCAGGATTCCTTCCACAGGAATTTCTCAAGGCCTCAGAGCACAGAGCCTGGGGAAAAGTTCAGCAGCATCACAGGCACCTAGACCATAGGTTCCCAACTTTTACATCCCTCACTGGAGTATATTGATAATGTATTGTGTCCTGTTTCATCTCTTCACTAAAATCTCTCTCTGGTCTACTGTATGTCTTCTTTACAACTTTTCTTGTTCCATGACTGCTATCACATCCGTTCTGCATCCTTACTTCTCCACTGCCAGCGTTGCTGACAGATCCAGGACTGAGAGTGAGGTTAAAAACCTGACTTTATTTGCCTAACATCACACAGAGCCACTGGCTTGTCTCTGTACCATGCTCTCATGTGATTATGATGTAGCAATATGTAACACAGACATCCAACATTGCTTCACAAGGATCTGTATGGATCTGATCTCTGTACTTCATCTGTGACATGGTCATGAGTCACCACTCAGGTCCACCTCATCCCTCAGGAAACTCAGAATAGGAGTCCTTCACATTTTAACTCCAGTGCAAATGATTTCATGGATATGGAGTCAGTTTATTCACAGTGGAAAATAATTTATTTATGTTTAGTTAATGTGCTGCTTCAGAGAAATTAGAAATAATTGCAGAATAATGAGAAAGAACTTGCTGGCAGATGAAAAAGCTAATCTGTGTGAAAATCAAGAGCAAAAATATTGTTTAAGTAGGCTGTATTTTCTTTGGATACATGTACCTCAGCATAAGAATTTCATTTATAACACTTGATATAAATAGTGTGATAACACTTCACAGAACTTCCACTTATCAGGGGAATTCCAACTTCTTACAGAAACTGAAGCATGCTGGTTGTCATGCCATCTTTGTAAATATTTTATGTTGGCTTAAGACTCAAGGGCAGACGTCTATTTTTACTTAGTGTTTGTGAAGAATTATGAACCTAAAAATCATTTGGTATAAAACATTTAGCAGTAGCAAAGCCAGTTCAAAGCTGTCTCTGGGAACAGAAATTGCAGAGTGGCTTGTTTGTTTATTTTTATATTATACTTAATGTTTGCCGTACTTCTCTGGCAAACATGTCTGTAATAAGTAGTTGTTCCAAATAACAACATGCATTCAACGAAGTAGCTTGGAAGTCAGTATTCAGAAAGTAGAGCCTTCCTTTTCCCTGAAAGCAACTGCTTTGCGTTGACATCTTTAGCAGTAGCTTGCTATTTGTACTCCATTTTTTTTTTTTCAGCTGCAGCTTAGTATTGCCTGCCTGCCAAAATAGTAGAATTCATAGACTGGCAGAGACAGTGCATGCTGTATTGTCTGGTGTCCCAACAAAATTTCCTGGATATCTACTGGTTTCTCAAATAAATTATATAAAACTTCTATTTGGGTCATAATCTGAAGTTCTTAAAACTACAAAAAATGTGTCATGTGCTCATGATTAAACTGAGAAAGTTTAAGAGCTAAAGACTATTACTGTGCAGATCAGCAGGGTAAATGTTGAGCTGCCTGAGCCATATGGCCTGGCTCCTCAGTTGCATTCATGTGTTTGCACACAGGCCAAAGAGGTTCATTCAGACACTTACATTTACCCAGAATTAATATTGATTTTGAAATTCAGTTTTCAAGAATTTCATGCTCTTTCTGTATCCCTGGCAGGCTCTGAAAGGCAGGCACATTACCAGTGTGCATGGCCATACCTACTTGTCAGCTTCTGCCTGTGTGAGCGCCGGGCTCGACTCGGTGCTGCTGCAAGAGTGTGTGACATCAGTACTAATTAAGTTTGAATACAGAGCTATGTCTGAGAGCCAAAGGAAGTGCAGGAAGGAAGCTGAGTGTCAGTGAGTCATGTCAGATGAATGCATGGCAAGCAGTTATTGATAACATACAGCCAAACCACAATGTTGATTTTGGAAGATTTGGCATGGGAACTAAAAGCAGCATCCTGACCTCAGCTGCGATTTGTTTGTATTTAGATTTCCAATAATGCTGTTTTGGTTTATTTGGAAGAATTGTTTCTTTTCAGATACTCTGTCTTTATTTATCTCACAGTTCTTGCTAGAATAAGGACCCTCAGGGACTGGAACGTTTAATCTGTGTGAACGAGGCCTCAGGATTTTTCTGAAGACCATTTTCTGTGTGAAGGAAAAATGTCTCTTTAGTGGCAGGCACCCTGCCTTGTAATTTCCGTTGTGTGAGCTTGGACATCTGTGTGATTACCCTCTGGGAACACTTGCAGCTTGACACACATGCATCTAGTCTAGCTATTTTTAATCATTGCTTTTCAAGTGTCTGTAGTGAGTTTGGTGACATGAATGGGAATAGTGTTTTCCAAATTTGGGTCCTTTGGTATTTGCTTTTTGTAGTTCCTCAACCCCACTAAAATCTCAAAGTATCATAAAGGTTAATCACTTCCAACTGTCCAGGAAACTTCATTTCTTGAAAATATTACAGTGCCCACAGAACTTGAATGTAAAGCTGGATTTGAAGAAATAAGAAATATCAAATTTCTGTTTTAAGTGTAGCCATAGTTATTTAAGAACACGACATACCAGGAAACAGGTAGTCTTTGGGCTTTTTAAAAGTTATTTTCAAATTAAAGTATGATTGTTTATGGTTTTGGCTTAATTTATAGGAGAGATGATAGTTCTTAATCAGCAACAGTTACTATGATAGTGGTTCATCTTGCTGGAGAGTGTTTTCATTTTACTTTTTGGGATAAAACTGATCCCAGGTAATAATCTTTTCCTTACTTATCCCATCCTGTCACAGCTCCAGGGACTATACCTTATTGCAACAAAAACTTCTGTACCGCATCTCCCATTGTCAGTGTGTGAAGTAATTGTAAAGCAAGACCTGAAGAGTAATGATCTACTTCGGGTCCCAGCTTTCTAAGTGACTCTTAGTTTAATCAGTAAAAGACACTTGAAAAAGCACAGCACGGTATTTGGATTCATGAAACAGTATTTTAAGAGAGGCTACAGAAGTAAAATTTGATGATAAAAATCTCATTGTACTGATCAAGTCATGAAGAATACCTTGTATTACAAGTTATAAACTGGTTATTTGAAGGTTAACAGGCTTTAAAGAATTCCTGTAAGCTGTATTTCATTTCCTTGGCCACAGTGTAGGATCAGGTAGATCTATGTCACCTCGGAGAGATGTTCATATACTCTCTTCTTGAAGACCTCTGATGATGGAGACCCCTCAATCTCACCGTGCAACAATTGTTCCACCATATTTTAACACTAGAAAGTTCATTCTTTAAAGTGTAGTCTGAAGTTTCTTGCACGTTAAATTAATTTCCTCTTGTCCTGCTCAGCTGTAGAAAAAAGATCTTTCCTTTGTTGTTATAACATACATTTGGAAACTACTCTCAGGTTTCAGCCCACTCTTTTCTAGATTAACAGTCCTACTTCATCCAGTTTTCCTTTGTAATTAACATTTTCTATATCCATGGTAATTTTTTGTTTCTCTTCTCTGGTCTATGCTCTTTTTGACATGCATTGCCCACAACTGAATTCTTCAGATAAATGCAGTTCAATAGGAAGCACATTAAAGTTCATGGAGCTCTATCTGACACAGGAGACTCTTAACTCACAAAAGCTAAATCCCTCTGGATTCAGCAGAGACATTGAACTAAATGCTTCTTTGTGAGAAAGGAGTGCAGTTCTGCCGCTCAGATATACCAAACTTTACTGCAGGGATCATTTTCCTCATCCATCACTTCAGTCATATTCTTTTTTCATTCCCCAAGCCATGCCTCTGTCTTTTGCTGTATTAAACGTAAGGTCTTTATTTTCACTTGCAACTTCTTTAATAGCCTGTTCTTTTCTTATCATGTACACTTCTTGGCATACTCGCTCACCTTCCAACTCTCCATTCCCCAATCCCAAATTCCTAGATTTAAAAGTTCCTTTGTGATCTCTCTTAGCTGGGGGCTCACACTTTAGGAAAATTCTTTGTAAACAACCAGAGTGCAGCAACCTTCCTTTTAAAGCCTTCTTAAAACTCTGTTTCTGCAAACCTAGGTGGGAGCTGGGCCACTTGTACACCACACAAGGCAGTGCACCAACCCAGCACAGCTGTGGTGCTTCTTTTTCTCTCTGGTATGCATGCATGTTGTCTCATCTCTCCTTTACACTTACGAGAAAAGCTTTTTGGAGTATAGGCCATGATTTATGTATCAAATGAGAAGTACTTCACACAATAGATTGGTCTAGAGTTAATATGATAATCCTGTCAACAATACTGGTAAATGTGCTAGAGAGATATGGCCCTTTGCAGATCCTGCTGTTTCTTGTACAAGGAGCCAAGTATTTCTGAGACAACTCCTATATCTTCACATATGTTTTTCCAACCCATAGAATTATGCTTTAATAGTATTTCCACAGAAGAGCAAGGTGAGCCAAGGACCGGTCGTTACGGAGGCTTTTCCATGTAATTGAGTGGTTCAAGAAAACATTATGAGAGATTATCTTGGCAAAGGATGTAAATGTGAAGAACAGCTGGTAATCCGATGAAGATCCTGCTCATCTATAAATTAATACATGCCACTGGGGATACTGACAATTTGTCTTGGAAGTGAAATGGTTGAGAAGAGATTTTGGCACTCAATCAGCAAAAGATATGACACTCATAAAAACAGAACTATATTTATGACACAGTAGAGCAGTTAATTGGTTTCGGATATATTTATATTTACAAACATCTATTTCTGATATCTATGTGTGTGTGTAAAAATGAAATTTCATTCCATCGGGAGAGAGAGAAAACTTCCTTTGTTAACTTTTCAGAAGAGTGTGGCTTGTACCGAAAGAGCTCAATAAAACGTGTTTGCCATTTTGAGGGGCTTTTCATTGCACAAATGGTTTTCTTACAGCTCTCCTCCTCCGCTGCTTCAATTTTACAGCATAATGAAAACAAGATGCAGCAAACTGTAAGTGAGGTAGGATCAGAAGAATAGTTTTAGAGGGGTAACAGCTGAAGACATTGCTTAACAGTTAACTGTTAACTGGAAGGAAGGCCAGAAGATGTAAGTGTTTCTCATTTACCATGCATATGTAGATATGCACATAGACATAAAGAAAGAATGGTTGCTAAATATGCACTGGTGCCATAAATATGTGTGTGGGTAAATAGGTAAGATAATCGGATATCCAGAAAACTAAATTTGCTTTATGTAGTTAAATTTAATGTAGATTTGTTGCCAGTAGACTGTCAACTTTGCTATGTGTATATGGGGGGCTTGACACTACCTATTTTACTGTTATATGGTACACAACACCTGTGTGCATCCTTCTATGTAGGGACTCCCAAACAGAAATAAGGTAGTTCTATGTATGTACTAGTGAATCCCTTCAAATTAATACCCATCTCTATATTCCCTGTCTTGCTTCTTCCTAGAGTACGTACTCTTCCACAGAGAAGCCCTCTCCACTTATTTGATGCAGATCCCCTTTTTTCAGCTTAGGAAACCTATTTTCATCACCAAATTAGGGTTCAGTGCTCTCAGTCTTGCTTTTATATAGCACTACCAAAATCAAAGAGTTTTCATCTCTATATTTTGTATCTCACTTGTCTTCAGGTCTGGTCTTCTTCATTACCTCTTCTCCCAGGTAACAAGCGACAGCACGAGAGGAAAGGGCTCCAAGTTGCACCAGGGGAGGCTTAGATTAGATATTGGGAAAATCCTTTTCACAGAAAGGGTTGTAAAGAATTGGAACAGAGAAGTGATGGAGTCACCATCCCTGGAAGTATTCCAAAAAAAGTGTGTATGGATATGGATGAGGACATGGTTTGATGGTGAACATGATGGTGGTCCAGGGTTGAACAGTTGGACTTGATGATCTTAAAGATGTTTTTCAACCTTAATGATTCTATGATTTGTGTTATCTTGTTTCTGTTAATGATGGTTAGTTGATTTTATTCTGTCTTATTTTTATTACAAGAAAAACAAGAGTCTGGTCACTGGTTTTTTTTATGGTGAATTTTATACAGTTACGTTTTTGCAGTATTTTTATGTGTTTGATACTTTTTTAATGTAAAAGCGCCTTTTTATTGAGTGAGGTATACAACAGCTCCAAATGTTCAGGCTTTGTACCTAAGAAAGAAAAGAAGCACCAAAGGGAGCACTACAATTTTCTTCTAAGTAGTTATTTTTTCCTACTCCAGATTCCAGGCTATGACTAGGCATGGACTGAATTGTGATCCAGATTGTGACTGTTTCCTTTGTGGTCAAAGGCAAAGATGCTTCTGATTGAAGACCAGCATCCCAGTTTCCATCCTGTAGCCTCAGGAAAAAGGGAAAGGACAGCCTCAATTTTACTCTTCCTTCCTTTGAATATCTAGTGGCATTTCCAACAAAGACAATCCATTCTGTACCTGAGAGGAGTATCATCTATCCCTACATCTGCTATTCAGTTCAAATAGCCTGGGGGCTTTCTAGAGTTACTGAGATCATTCTGTGAAAGCCCTCCTGAGGTCTTTTGATACAGCATCCCAGATTAAATTGATATGCTGCATCTGCCTGCTCTGACCTATGCAGTGATGCTGATGGATAAGACTCTATTTCTGTTAGTTCACTCCCTTTAGCAAGCCCTGGCTTAAGTGCAGCTTCTGCTGTGTGTAATGGCATATGCTGCCAAACGTGACTCACATTTTCTCTTCATTCCCTGGTACAGCAGGCTCTCCAGTTGCTTCTCAGCATGAGGAGCAAACTTATTTCTTAATTAAAAAAACAAACAAACAAATTGGCAAGAGCCCCAGACATCTAGATGTTTCGAGTAAAAGGCTGTGCTCATTAACATTTCTCCAGTAGAGAATAGCAAATTTCCAGACCATGCTGTCTAGGACGGGATCCTAACACTGTGAAACTATATGGCTCTGAAGATAATACCCGTCCAAGAATAAAAAGCTTTTCTATCACATTTTCCTTGCCGTCTGTCCTGGATGTATGACATACCATAAGCACGATAGTGTAATGCTTTCCTTTTTTAGAAGGAAAGACAGCAATGATGGAACTGCTCTATGAGATTTAGTTTATTGTATGAATTTTCTGTAGTATAGGATGTCCACTCTTGTCTTCTGGACAAGATTGTCTGAATAGCTAGTAGAGCTACCACTGCCAGAAACTCTGCCCACATCTATTTACTACATTTACAGTTTCTGGCTTAGCCTCATTGAGGGTGTGCTGGAAAGATGAAGAATTCCTTTTGTTGCAGTATCTTTCTTCCCCGTTCCCCTTCTTCTGGAGAAATCAGGCTGTTCTCTTCTGCTCATCTTGTGTAGTACTGCCCAAATGGGATAGAACTCCTGTAATTTCAGAAATAAAAGGTGCAGAAGTCTGTTCCAGCCACCAGCAAGGAAGAGGAATGGAGGTTCTGTTAAGTCTTTCCTTTTCATCCAGAGCCCTCATGCAGTTCTTCTCTGGAAGGTTTCAGAGCCCACCACAACAGCCTTCAGGAAGCACATTGTTGTCTGTTTGGAGGAAATGTGAATGTAATTTGCAGTGAAATGCACTTCAGAGTACCTGCTGCCCTCTGCTTTACCGAGCAGTGGTAGAAAGGACACTCCTGCATGTGTTTGAAAGTTGAATCCAGCCCCAACTACTTGGTTTGCCACCATCAGATTATCTCATTTGAGCTCAGAGAGTGTAAGCAGTTGAACTAAACTGTCTCACACTTGATTTTGTTTCGGATCCATGTGAAGTAATAGGGAATACCAGCTCTTCTGCTTCAGAGCCAGAGTCTGTTTCCAGGCTCTCTATTCCTTTTGTTTGCATTGGGCCACCTTGCGTTGCAAATCTACTTCTTCTTAGAGACCTGAGAAAGCCAAAGCAAAATGGTATGAATGTGATTAGGTTAGTCTAGCATGGTCCCATAAAATTCGCATTGGTAACTGCACTCAAACTGTTTCCTTATGCATCTTACCTGCCAAGCACAGAAAGTGGCTGGAAAGACAGTTCAGTCAGGGCTAGGATTTGATTTCTGAGTGGGGCCAATAAATCTAAAAGCAGTTCTTTTAAAGAGTCTTTGCTTTATATCTTTTTTATTTTCCCTTTCCAGTTAGGTCTGCTTACATAATCTCTTCTTTGTCCTGTATTCAATCCTCATTAAATTTCTGTTAGATTTTTATTTATACTTTACTCATACCAAAATATAAAACAAAGTTTGGAGAAGTAGATTTGGGGAAGAAAGCCGTCATTTAGGATCTCTTCCAATTTCAGTCTGTAGCTTGGGTTCCTCATTGCTCATCCCAGCATGCAGAGCCCTCATGGGCTGGCAGCTGTTGTGGTCCGTGCATCCCGGTCACTCTTGAACTGATTTGAAAATTCCTGCCAGTGGCAGGAACCGACAGGCAGATTGGCCTGGTATTAGGTCCTGAGCTTTGTTATAAGCAGTTGCCAGGTTTGTCTGTTTCTGCAGTGAGTTTTGGCTCCATTTCCATCTCGGAGAAATTTTAAATATTCTTTTTCAAAAGTTGGCATCACTGATACCAGAACAGAGTACTTTTTGTAGCACTTGATTTGATTTCTGTACTTTAAGTTGTTTTCTTTCCTCTCAAATGACTGTACTCACCTACTGATAAAATTCCTTTTCCACAATCTTTGATTAATAAGTAACATGGACTGTGCTGGCTTGGAAGGAGACGATTCAGAGCAAAGTGCTGCATTTTAATATGAAGTGAAATTAATCTATTTGCACAAAATTATGTGGAAAGAATACACCGCCAAGAAACCACATCATTGAAATACGCTCTTCTGCTTCTATTAGTTCGATCTGCAGGCTTGCTAATTCTAATTTATGTAGGCTTAAGGTGACCTGTTTCTCAATGTAGAGATATCCATCCTGCATATGACACCATTTGAATGCAAAGATCCACCCCTGGTGATGATGATTCAGTACTGTACTGCCACAGGTTTTCTCATCAGTGGCAAAAAACCATGACATTATTTAGTTGGCTTTAAAGAGAAAACATGTGTGAAGTAGAAGGTATAGAAATTACAGAGATGCTGCAAAGAAAAGAGAAATTAATTAAAACGAACAAAAAAAAGTAGGTCAATTTTGGCCTAACTTTGTTCAAGTTGTTCCTTTTAAGTATGAAGAGCAGAGAAAATAGGCAGATGGGAGTACAGAAAAGGGAAATAAGCCAAAGTGATTAGCCTAGTGACCTTCCCTTATTTCTGGTGGATTTTGTATGTATGTGCACTGTGCCATTGTTTCTGATGAATAAAATTAGCATACTCAATTTATATCCTAAAAGAAGCCTAAATTCAGTAATTTTCTCAGTACTGCAGTTCCAATTTAAGGTGCAAGTTTTAACTTTGGAAATTACTTGTGGTACTTATTTTTCTATATTTTGCATATTTATGTGTTCAGATTGAAGATACCTAAAAAAAGAGAATAATAGTTTTGTAAAATAGCATTAGGACTAATTAAGAAAAGAAAATAGCTCAGAACAGTGGCATTCTCCTGGGGTTTTGTTCATATGCCATTTTTAAACAATAGAACATTGAGTCACTCAGTAACAGATTAGCTTATTCATCAGCTTTCTAAGAGCTAAATTTCAATGGATTTCTTCCCTTTCTTATATTCTTTCAAATTATTTATATAAAGGAAGGTTTTCACTATGTTGGTAAGGGTTTCCCAAGAACTTTCCAACTAATGCTTAGTTAAACAGATTGAGTAGAAATTTATACTGTAATTAGTTTGATGAGTGGATTGTGTTGCACAGACCATATTACCTAGAGTTTTCTACTAAGGAAATAAGGAAATGAAAAATGAAGGCAAAAAATATTGAGGTACTTCACTTGCGGCTGTTATTTATTATTTTAAAACATCATTGTAATTAATGATAACTTTAAAGCACCTTGTAGTGTTCTGTTTAACTCTTCTTTGAATGTTTACTAGGCATTTTGGGAGGCTTGTTATTTGGATGAGATCCACACTGTCTTTTTTCAGGGTGGCCAGAGAGAGAAATTTCAAAGGGCATCAATATAGCCTGGTGAGTAGGCTTACATGGAACATGCTGCTAACAATATGGGACTTAACCTCCACCCAGAAGACTTGGCTCCTGTGTAGAAATAGGTTTATTCAAGCAATTTCATTTCAAAAACGCAGTGACTTGAAAAATAATGAATATGGATATTTCTGATACCCAGAAAGGTGTATGAGTTCTTTTGTCTCTTTGCTAAACACTAGCATTCAAAATCTGTAGAAATGTATGCCACAGTATAATTTCCTGTTGCATGAAAAATCTGTTTCCTATTCCCATTTTTTAAATTTGTGGCTTTGGATGTTGGTGTTCTGGGGTTACAAATAAAGACAGAGGTCTTGATATACCTTTTATACATACGCACTTCTGAACATCTCCTATGCTATAATTTCCTCCTAGGAGCAACCACTCCTTTCTTTTCATGCTCTCTCCATAGTTTTTTAAAACTCTGAGTGGTTCCTCTCTGAATCCTCTCAAAAGTTTGTGATCCTTTTGGGAGATGATCAATGCTTCCATGATATCCTTCATGACACTGCACACTAATTCACAGAAAGACATTTGTTATCAGTGTTATTCTCCTTTCTTTTCTGTGTGTATTCTAATATCTCATGAGCTTTTTTTGGCTTGAGCAAGCCAGAGAGTGGAGTATCATTGAGCTGTCATGGTGTCAGACTGCTCCATTTATTTAGGAAATAAACAGACTCTTCTTGCTGTAGCTATCCCAGCTGCAAATGTTTCCATATTGTCCTATGCTTCACCACGTGGTCAGTTACTACTTCCCCGGGTCTCATTTTCAAGCTGCTCATTTAAGATGTTGTAACCTGTTTTGGCTGCAGTGGTTTTAATGGTAGGTCTTGGCAAACCTGCTGCCTTTTCAGTGGAAGAGGTGATGGAGGTGCCTGCAAGAACTGTTCCAACAGCAAATCCTGGGGAGATGAAGGAGGGAAGTAGGCGTACGTATGAGGAGGGCAGGGTCTCGAGATGGTATCTGAGTAGCAGGGACCAGGACCTGCAGGAGGAATGTCACAAGAGCAGAGAATGTGCGCCAGAATACTAAGGCCATTTACCAGCCTCTATCACATTATTTTGCATTACAAGGCAACAACACCTCTTATTTATCAACATCTTTTCTGCCAGTTCCTCTGGAATTCACTTGTTGAGCATTCAGTGAATATGTTGATAAGGGCTAGCTCTGCTACATGAATCCAATCCTAAATTTCAGATGGTCAGAAATACAAGTGTTTTGAAAAACTTATAAAAATGTCTACTGTCTCCTTGGAGGCAGCTTTGATACCAAGTACATGTTTTTCACTGAGATGTATTTACACTGAAGAAAGCAACTTGGCATGAGCGACTTTACCTATTAACATCTACTCTCACATAGTCTTTTCACACTTGTTGACGCTGTTACATTTTTTTGTCTGGTTCAAATTTTCCACATTTATTAGGTATCTTCTCTAAACCTCAGTACTGACTCAGAGGTCAGAAGTACCACTGCAGACTTTCATGGGACTATTCAGTGAGGCAAGACAAGTGCTGCACAACTGCAATTCTGTGGAAAATGATGTTTCTACAAAGTGCATGTGATTTTTTTTTGACTTCTTCCATGTAAGGAGAGGTGGTCATCCTCTTTAAAGGCAAAACCAGGCACATTTAGAGAGTGCTTTATTCAGAAGTTTATTCTGTGAGATGACCAATACCCCATACAGAATGACTGGCTCAGCTGTAAATGTTTGCATTGTAGACACCTATTACCAGATGAAATCAATCCCACATGTGCAATGTACTGTTAGATTAACTTCAACTTTTGTTACAAGTGCCGAAATCTAACATCTCGATGACTTGGAATATAAAAGCACTTCTTTTCAGTTAAATATACAAATGAATCACACATTTTCAATATTGGTTTGGGGTTTTTTCATACCTTCCATTATTTTGATTCTTTGTTATTTAGGACAAAAATGTTGCAATGGAAATTCTGATTTTCTCTTGACTCCTCATTTTCATTTATTCTATTCTGGTTTTGAACTGAGTCTCTTCTGTGCAACTGCCTTAGCCACTACTGAGGACAGTCATGTTCTGTAACAGGCATCTCCCTGGGAATAAAAGAGTTTGGGCTACCAGGAGATGTCCCTTTGCAGAACAGATTTTCAGGTGACCTGCACTTTATGTTCCTAGCCCCCTTTATGTTTGTTTAATTAACCACTAAAAACCAGTATTACTTGCTATATTTCATATATCTTCTCCAAAACTAAAAAGGCAAAATCTTATTTATGATCTGCAATTATGAGCTTTATGCTTTTGGTTTTGGTTTTTTTACCAAAATGAAACATAATGAATAAAATCAAGCAGTAAATAGCCTTAACAACCTGCTTTGCTAATTCAAATTAATAATGTCTTCCAAAGTATCACTGCACCAGTATTACATTTGTTCAGTATTTTGAACTTCTCCAGTAAAGCTAATTGATTCTGAAATGCCAGACCAGTAAGATTTACTGATTGTTTCCCCTGCAAAACTGTTAAGGTAGCCATGCTTTTTTTACAACCATGTCAGCATCTCAAAACAAATTGAGAAGACTCTCAGGGGTGACATATTTAGCTGCATAGTGTCAGCTATTAGATAAAGGCAGTGACAAGGATAGCGCAGTTAAACACCTACAATCTAATTACATTGTCCGGGAAAATTAGATGTGTATGAAAACACAGAAGTTATTAGAGTAATGTACGAGTTTCATGTTCTTGATTACTCATATTAAATAAGCTTTCTGACAAAGCAAGATCCTTAGAGTCGACCTTTCTCTTTGTCTCCTCAAAAAAACTTAAAGGCAAACAACAGATAGGTCTTCTCATGAAAAGAATGTCACTATTTCTGTGTATACTTTTGCCTTCAAAGTGTATAAATCAGTCATAAACTATATCCATTGCTTAGACGCGATGCAATATGCTCAATGTGCCTTGTTCTATAAGTTAACATAAGCGTGCATTATAATATCTTCATAATAATAATAATAAAATTAAAAAGTTGAACATTGCAATATAATTTTTAAAAACCCCCTAATTTGCTAATGTCTTAGGAGAACAGTTGGTTTTAAATTATTCCTGCTACCAAATGTATAAATCTTTCAAAATAGCACATACATGTTACATGAATAGCTCATCTTTATTATTCTACTAACAGTAACTACATGATGCTATTATTAAACTATATTATTAAACTATATTATTAAACTATTACACTCTTGGTTCACTTTTATGCCAAAGATCTATAATCTGCAATATGTTGCACAGAAACAAAACCAATCATTCAGGTAGGTGTCTGAGAAGTGTAACTGATTTCTGTTGCATTATTGTAAAATATGCAATGAAAAATCAACAGAAATCATTAGTGGCACTGTTTAACATATCCTGACTTGTAGAATCTTTCTGTATTGACCTTTTCCTTTATGTTTCCTAGTTTTCCCTTGTAACACCAGAAGAACAAGGTCTGTAATTGTAATTAGATCAATCTGACAATGAGTCACTCTCTGGCAGCTAAAGAGGAATCAGGAGAAAAATAATCTAATCTTAAACATGAGTGGTATTTGCTGGAGGGAAGGGAGGAAGGGAGGGTGTATGTAATTTTTTTTTAAAGGGGAATGTAAAACTTGCCAAGAATTCATTAATTTTTTCCTTAAATTTTTATCATGATCTTGTGTTTCATGATCTAGAGTAGCTGCTGAGTATGTTGAAAAATCAGTGCAGTGTTGAAATCACCTGTAAATACGTATTTCCATGTGTATGCAACATGGCATGTTTCCGTTTTTAATTACATTGTTAGGGGAAGAACTAGTGGCAGAAAAAAATGCCATGTCTATTTTTGTATCTATTATCCACTGGCACCAGCTCAGAAATTGTAAGCATCTCTAGTAGGCACCTGAGCATCCTGATCATAGAATGGGTTATATTGGAAGGGACCTTAAAGGTCATGTAATTCCAATCCCTCTGCCATGGGCAGAGATGCCACCCACTACATCAGGTTGCTCAGAGCCCCATCCAACCTGGCCTTGAACACTTCAAGGAATGGGGTATCCACAACTTCTCTGGGCAACCTGTGCCAGTGCCTCGCTACCTTCTGAGGAAAGAATTTCCTCCTAACACCTAAACTAAATCTCTCCTCTCTTAGTTTAAACCCATTGCCTGCTCCTATCACGATGAAAAGTGGCTCTCCCTTTCTTTTTTATAGGCTGCCTCAAGTACTGCAAGGCTGCCATGAGGTCTTCCTGGAGCCTTCTCTTCTCCAGGCTGAACAACCTCAGCCCTCTCAACCTCTATTTATAGGAGAGGTGCTCCACCCTTCTGATCATCTTCATGGCCCTCCTATAGACATGCTCTAACAGGTCCATCCATGTCTTTCCTGTGCTGCAGACCCCAGAGCTGAACAGAGCACTCCAAGTGGGGTCTCATGAGGGCAGAGTAGAGGGGCAGAATCACCTCCCCCACCCTGCTGGCCACACTTCTTTGGAGGCATCCCAGGTTGTGGTTTGCCTTCTGGGCTGTGAGCACACACTACTGGCTCATGTCCAGCTTTTCCTCCACAAGAAACCCCAAGTCCTTCTCTGCAGGGCTGCTCTCAATAAGCTCCTCTCCCAGTCTGTGCTCATGTCTGGAATGGCCCCAACAGGTGCACTGGATTTGTTGAACCTCATGACGTTCTTGTGGGCCCACTTCTGAGGTTTCTCCATGTCCCCACAGATGGCATCCCGTCCTTCTGGTGTGTCAACTGCACTACTCAGCTTTGTGTCATCCAAAAACTCGCTGAGGGTGCACTCGATCTCTCTGTCAATGTCAATGATGAAGATATTGAAGAGCACAGGTCCCAGGACAGAGCCTGAGGGAGACCACTTGTCAGTGGCCTCCACCTGGACACAGAGCCATTGACCAGAATTCTCTGGCTGTGTCCATCCAGCCAATTCCTTATTGACCAGGTAGTCCACCCTTCAAATCCGTGTCTCTCCAGGGATGTGGGTATCACGTGGGACTGTGTCAAAGGCTGCACAGAAGTCTAGGCAGATGACATCGGTCATTCTGCTCTTTTCAATAGTTGCAGTCACTCCATCATAGAAGGCCAACAGATTGGTCAGGCGGGATTTGCCCTTATGAAGCCATGCTGGCTGTCTTGGATCACCTCCTTGTCTTGCATGTGCCTTATCATTGGTTTCATGAAGATCTTCTCCATGTTCTTCCCAAGTACAGAGATGAGCCTCTCTAGTTCCCAGTGTCTTCCTTTCTTATCTTTTTTAAAATAACATTCTCTTTTTCCAGTGACCATGGACTTTGCCTGACTGCCATGCCTTTTCAATGTAGAGTGGCTTGGCAACAACATCAGCCAGCTTCCTCAGAATCCTGGGATGCATGTCATCAGGTCCCATGAACTTCTGGCTATTCAGCCTCATCAAGTGGTCCTGAACCTCCTTTTCTCTTCTAGTGGGAGAGACTTCACTCCCCCAGCTCCCACCTGGAGGTTCAGGGACTTGAGAGACATTCAAGGACATGAGATCCTATCTTGGTGAAAACCACAGTTCTTGAGAGGCCTAAGTACAGCCTCAATCTTGGCATGGAAATCTACAGCTGGCTGTTGTGAAGTGCTGAGCTCTGGGGGTTTCTGAGTTCCTTGTCCTCTCTGGAACTCAAATGCCTGACATTTTATTCTCCATCTTCTCAAGATATAAGCTTGGATTGCACTTCTGAGAATAAACACACAACTGAGCAATGAATGTTCCCTTTGCAAGATGTCATATTCGCTGTAGCATCTAGAATGAAAGTCTCAGCTAGGCTGTGAGGTCTTTGATGCAAGGATGATCCTTTCATCCTATACATATATGTGGGTTTTGACCTAGTTTTTTATATATTGTGTGTTCCCATTAAAAAGCGACCTTATTTCTGGTTGAATCCTGAATGTGAGGCACTTTGTAATGTAAGTAATAAAATAACACAACACTACATAAATGGTAAATTGCTGCATTCCCTATGTTGCTGTCTTGAATTTGTACTTTAATCTCATATGGATAAAGCTCTCAATATGTGCTCCAAAACACTGTGACTATCAAAAAGCTGACAGATAGTGTACTGAAGATTTACAACACAGGATCAAAACCTCTAAAACTTCTGGAGATACGAGAGGTGGGTACATTCTGGTACCAAATGTGGAAAAGCCCTTGTGCAGAATGTAATTTGAGTGTCTCTTTCTTTCCTTCAGAACTCTTTAAAATAAAAGTTACCATAGAAATGTCATTGTCTGATTATTTACTGAAATAAACAGGTTCATGCTAGAATGCATTTTAGTCAAGAGAGATCTTAGGCTTGCCCAAGATTGTAATATAATATGAATTATATTACATTTGACACAGAGTGAAGGTGAATATTGCAATACATCATAGAAAAAAACAGAGCAAGAAATCAGACTGTTATCTATAAAGAGCCTTAAGAATGTTTAGCATGAAGACTGGAGAACTCCAGGTAGTGCATCATGGTGCTATGTACACCCAGTGTTTGCTGCCTGTTTGGGCTTGCATAGCTATGAATTCAGACTAAAGGGGTACTAAGATTCTGAAATATAAAGTCAGTGAAATGATGATAGTTCCTTAATCTCACAGTCAATTAATATGTAAGGCCTCTTCTCCCTTCTTAAATCATCTGCCTGGAGTTACATATTCTCATTCTTTAATCATGTACATGATAAGGAGGCTTGGCACTGTGCATGGCTGTCATACTTGGTGAGCTAAAATATGCTGTCATGAAGTACATCCTTGAGTCTGATTTGATACTGTCCTATTTGGCTTGGTGTAAACATTAATGTTTTAATTGATTTTTTCCTTCTTTTCATCAGCTGTAAAATATTAGTAGGTATTTCTAGTGATAAATGGGTTTTAAGGACAGCCTAAAATACTGGAGGGCTCTGAATGTGAAGGTGCAAGCGGACATGATGCTACAGCTATTGCCGTAAGGGATGAAACATTTGAAGTTATGTAATAAGCAGATCAAAATTCCAGATATTCTATAATTAACTCTAGCAGCTCATAGTAAGGTTCTGTGTATTTGATGGTCTCCTTCTAGCTCTCTTGAGTGTTGTAGGTCCTAGATTAAATCAAGACCTAGCTCCCAGTCCTGAGGTTCAGCTAATTCTGGGAGAAAGCCCTCAAATTTTTTTCCATCAGCTGTAAAGAGGTCAGCAAATTTTGAAAACTCATTTGCATGAATTTACATGTTTCTGTGGCTAAAGAGATACTTATAATTATGTAAAGGTCCTGTCTTACTGCAAGTGCAGTAGGGACAAGTCCTCAGATATATGTCACTATGAATTGTAGCACAGGCAGCAGAATGACTGTAATGTGGCACCTCTCCTTTCTTCTCATGTCATTACCCCATGAAGTACAAAATGGTTGCTCCAGCTTCTGGAGGAAGGATTTGTGTAGGAAATCTGTCTAGGACATATCACAGCTGAGAATCTAGTCCACCTAAGTCTGCTCAGATAATCTACTGCTAATGCTTCTAGTGTCTGCCACTCTTGCTGACAGAGCTGTTCCCTGGGCCTTTTCTTGGAAAGACATTTAAGTCCCGTAACAGAACAGAGTTTCTCAATAGGTGAGAGCTATTGTTCCTTGTACAGACAGCACGAAGGTCCCAAGGAATGGGGACCTGGTTCGTCTTACAGCTATGAAACTTTGGGAGAGCCACCTTCACTTCCCTCAATAACTAATAAAACAATTACTAATCAATTTCCATGCTGAAACCAAATTCAAGCTGTAAAGGTAGAGAGACATCTCAGCATCCAGTTTTCCAGCAGCTGGTATCACCACGGTTGTTGCAGATGGGCATTCTGACGATAGTCCAGAAGCCCAGCCAGAGGGCATAGGAAGCAGAAGATCATTTCTTGGATTAATTAGTAGGTTTTTCCCACTGAGAAGCCCTTTTTAAATGTTTCCATTCTAATTTTTTTCCTGGAACATTAGAATATACCAACTAGGAAATACTTTTTAAAACTGAGTAGCAATAACTGCTTTCTGATCTCAGATGTTGCATCGTGAGTTACATTCTTTTTAGTTGCTGTTACTGAGTGAGTAAAACTGTACAGAAGATAGATGTGGATCAGTAGGTGCACCCCTTACTGGGGGGTTTTTCAATTTTCAGGGTTGACACAATAATTTTCACTTTAAAAGTTTATTCTTGTTAGATCTGACTTGTAGTTCATATAAATCAGACCTACCTTGATTTAAGATCAGCTGAAGCAATGATGTTTTTTGTAAAATCAGTGCTTTTCGAAAGATGAATAGTGCCTTAAATCTAACTGTACAAACAAATTTTAAGCAGTGGCCATTAACTTGAATTACAGAACAGAAAACAGAGAAGGATGATATTTGTCTCATAGTGATTAAGGACAAAAAGGTAAAGGTATGCAAAATGACAGAAAAATCTCCATTTATTCCATCAGCATTTCGTTGTAGTCTGTAGTATGCATGTGAGTGGTATAAAAATTGTTCAACAAACATGTCATAAATGTTAAGCAATGCTATGAAATATTTCTTTTTATTTAAATTGTCTGAAACTTGCCTAATACCACATTTATAATTCTATAATTTTAAGTTCAGTTTGTTCCATTTAGAAATCATACTGAGCTATGAGCTATGGAGAACTGTAACACCGTGAAGGGATTGTGGAGTTTTCCACTAAACGATCCTTGAATATTTCTAGGAAGGTCATGGTGCTTACACAAAAAAAAAAAAAAGAGAGAGAGAAATTAATTGTTTGTCTGCATTGCAGAGAACCATAAAACAAGTTCCTCATGTAGGAGCACAAGGTATGGAGATAGTTCTGTGAATATATTTGTTTTGGCTGTCCATGACAGCTGAGAAGTAATACCTGCCAATTTTATACCCGTCTGTGAGAGTGCAGTTATTTTACTCTGTTTCAAGAAGTAAAATATTTCTTTTGGGTTTGATTGGTTTTGGGGTTTTTTTTGGTTTGTTTTGGTTTGGGGTTTTTTTGTTTGGTTTTTTTTGTTTGTTTGTTTGTTTTTGCTTTAAAATAGCTTTAGCCAGTACTACGTACATTGAAATGAGTTTGAATCTGCTTTAGGCTATGCAGGAATGTGTGTGTGAGAGGGTGGTGGGGGTGGAAATTTAACCTAGTCCCTAACAAATTTCTCCTTTCTCCTGTTGTCAGAGAAGGATGCATACAGGTGACTTTTGCCAATGATTTTAAACATGATACAATGCAGAAAATTCAAGGTCAGTGCTTCTGTACAGACATTTTGTGGTCTCTGTAAGACAGTAAATTATAAATTATAAAATATGGTCATGGCTGTGGAAACCCTAACATCTCTGACTTTGAGTTAGACTTGTATAACTTAGGAGTGATATAGATGCAGAAGTTAGAGACCAAACTGCCTAAGGGTTTCTCTGGATAGCAATAATCCAAGGGTCACTGTAGCAGTGGAGATGTTCATAACCAGCTGAAGAACATTCATTTCTTTGTTCAGTCAGTTCTGCGCTGACTTACAGGAGGTCACAGATTAAGCCAGCAGCACGTTCAGTATGTGAGCACACAAATTTATGCTCTCTCACAACCTCAGCAATTTTTGAAGGGAAAAAATCAGAAGGGTGAGTGAATCAGAGGCACACACACAAATACATGTATCTAGATGTGTGTGTGTCTATATATGTGTGCATATACTTACTTGGGGAGGGGAAGAGGGAGTGATTAGGGCGCATAATGTGTATGTTGTAGAGAAGATTTCTAGATCCAGTCTCTCTGGAGTGTGTTGAGTCAAATGCAGCCCAACACCACAGTTAGTGTATAAAAATAAATGGATTTAAACATAGGATTAACATTGAGTATGCCTAATCTAAATAATTTCAAACCATATATGTCTGTTTGTCCTTTGGTGCACTGCAGCCCTCTTGTTCTTAGTTCACATGTGCGTAAGGGATTCTCAACTCCTAATGCAGCATAATTTCATCCAACTTTTCTCACCATGTGCATAATCTCAGCAGATAAGGCAAAAAGTAAGGCAAGCAGCTGGGAACACAGGGCTTTGAAGTTGTTTAAGTGTTTACATGGCAGTTATCTGAATTGCACCTGGGTATTTGCTGGCAGTGAACCCCACTGCAAAAGGAAATGTATGCTTTTCTATGACAATATTAACTTTGCAACCATCACACAAATGCATTGTCCTTTGTTTATATGGGTTGAAGTGTTCATTTTGAAAATGAACAACAGAAGTCAATATACATCACAAGCATTTGTTTTCCTATGGGCTACACTAGAATTTGGAGTGGAGCAGTCATTTCTGACACATCTTGTGTGCATTTGCTGTGGAGGTGGTGAGGTAGGTGGCATCCTCTTACCTGGTGCTGGCACACTGAAAGGCATTCTGTTCTTTCTTAGAAAGGGAGAACTATGAAACCTTCCAAAGGGAAACCATGTCATTTGCATGGGAAAAGGTTTTTCTTTAAATCTGGCATAAAAGCTCTGATAAACAGAGACAAAACCACAGAGGCAGTCAAAGAGAAATGATCAGATTGAAAAGGATTTACAGCAGGTTTCCAATACTAAAATGTTCTATAAAGACTAAAATCTATAGAGTAATTACAAGATACAAAACAATCAGTATGTCTGCTTCTCTTAAGGGCATTGGCCCTTGCTGGGATGCCAGAAGGGGCAGAGATGCTACCTAACATTTCCCACAGGTGTTCTCACAAAGAATATTTCTGCTGTACACAACTTCTGTATTTTCAGTAACTCTTTGAAATAAAATGATTTATTCTTCGGTTATCCCTGCCTTACTTCTTACTGAAAAATGACCACTAAACAAATCTGTGTTGGTTTTCCTCAAGAAGCCTAAAATGTTGACCAAGATTTTAACTGATTGCTAATACATCACTTTACTGGGAAGAGTGCATTTTTGGTTGAGGCTAAATTACAATGATGAGTTTTATGGACTGTGAAGGAGAATACCTGATACCCACTTAGAGCCTAGCCATCATGAAACATTTCTGTGGACACTCAGTAGTGAAAACAAACAAACTACTGCTAATGGCAGTCTGAAGTTCATTCCCAGCTAAGTACTGCTCTGGGCCAAGCTAAAATAACACCACAGCTGTAGCCAGAGCTCACAGGGCTTGGTTTTCATGTTCTGCCATGGATTACTGCAAACTGCTGTTTGCTTTAGCAATCACTCATTTCCCAGAGCAGGATAGTAGTCCCCAGCTTTCATGCCTCTCTTTGTTGTTGTGTGACCTCTTGTACCTTTCCCACTTCATTCTATCTTTAAAATAGATATAGCACTTCTTCCTACTCAAGAGGGTAAAAATGATAGCAATGTGTGACTCACTGTGTTGTTCCAGGATCGTAAAAAACAGGGGCTACTCTGGCCTCTCACTTCTGTTCATCTCTGTTTGGCAGTCATTGCTCTTCTTTTTTGTCTTTCTTCCTCCCACCTCTGCCCCATCGCATTTCCACCTGCCCCCACGCACATGTTGTGACAACTACATTATCTCCAATTTTTGTTCATGTCTTTGTTTATACAGAAGCATGGCTGGTTATCATAACACAAGACTGAGCACTAATTAATATTTGCACAGTTCTGAGCATGTTGATGTTAGTCCTACTGCACAGTTGAGAGTTCAGAATGACTAAGTGCTTCTGGGACTTGCTAAAGGTAAAAGCACAATGAAGAGGACATTTTTTGATTTTATCAGGATGAAATTTGCTGAGACGTGGCAGAACTGTATCCTGTAAGGAAGTGATCCCAAAGGGTGGGTGTTGGGAATTGGGCAGGATGAACTGAGCATTCAGGACGCCATGCAAACCAAAAGTGCATACATGTTCCACAAGCTGTTTCCTTGGCTAAACACTTGAGGTTGCCTGTACCTGCTTTGCAAGAACATAATGTCAAACTGTCAGGTTAGATTTTACTTAGATTTTAAAATATTGACTACTCTTAAAGCATATCTAAAGGCATAAAAGTGGGAAGTGCTATGGAGAGTTTGTGTAAGTGAAAGAGAATGGGGGTACATGACCACTTTATACCAGGTGGAACCAGACCTGTTTGGCTGCCCTGGTCACCTTGAAGGGCCAAAGGGCACCTGTTTTTGCAGTGAAACATCTGTGTTCTCTCTCTCAGTATATCCAGCTGGCCACAAAGAGCAAAATAGTGACAACAGAGAAGCTGTTCTTGCAACTTGCTTTGGTTAGAACATGGACTTCCACAAGCACAATATAGAATCCCTGCAAATTGAAGAAGATTACCATGGATCTATTACAGCAAAATAACATTCTGGAATTTTAAATATCTACATCTCCAAAACAATATTTAAAAAATAATAATTTTACCTGATCAGAACTATTTTCTGAATTAATTCCAGGGACCTCCAAAATCACAGGTATAGTTAAATCCTTAAAGGTATCTAAACTTATGATACCTTGGTGCCCTTTTTTCATGGTTTCAAGTACAAATATTGGTAGAAATAGTCTTTCTGTTCTGTGAAATATTTTGCCAGTTTGTAAAATTTTCTTATCTGGTTCAAGACCAGGGTTTGCAAATTTCTTATGTAATGTAATACAGTGAGTTAAATATTAAAGTAAACACATTTTCAAAACAAATTTTTTCTTTCAAAGCTATAAAAATGAAACCTTTTAACGATTTGCTTTTTATTTGATAATTCGCATTCTCTGTTGAGAAGTCAATTGAATTTTTACATGGAAAAAAAAGTGTGGAAGAAGTCCTCAATAATTGCTAGCTCCAACTTTCCAGTTTTACTGATTCCCATATCATTGCACTCATCCTTCTGTGGGATTTGTGGATCAGTTGCAAACTACTGCAGCATTTTTTTTACCCTAATGTGGATGGTGGTATCTGAGCATACCTGCATATGTGGCATGGCATAGTCAGCAACAAAGAGGCTCTTGCCAACACAGAGGCTTTTTGCTATCCATTAAATAATAGAAAGATTTTTGTGTTCAGACTTCCACTAGTTGTACTGGGGCCAAATTAAGGAGACAGATAGTTCACTCTCCAAGACCATGGAATAGCAAATACAGTCATTTTATCCATTGGGGAAATCATAGGAGAAGGAAAGGTAATGTAGAATGAATGACAGCAAAAAAATCAAGATTACAGAGTATTAAACAAAGTGCTTGCATTAGAGCAACATGTGAGACAGAGGAAATGGAGCTGTAATGGAGCTCTTCTGATGACAGCAACAAATTAAACAGAAGAAACTGTTTGGGGATAAAATTAATGTTCTGCTGCTTTTGATTCCCATTTGTCAAGATGAGTGCTAGTGCTGATGCAAGATGAATAGGTATGGCCAGCTGAGCCACAGGGATGAATGGCATCATCCAATATGATGGCAAAATGAGCAATTGCAATGGTTTAATAAAGTAAAAAATACCATAGAGGCACACCCTAGCGCTCACCACAAGTGGCTGCTCCTCACGTGTTGGAACTGAATCCTCCTCAATAAAAATTTGGTTATAACCCCCCAGGCTGTAATTGCTTGACATTTGGAAATCATATTAGCAGCTGCTAGAGGTAAAATCTCCCTGGTCTGTTAATACAATAAATTCTTTTAGATAAGTATGATAAATTACACTTACTGAAATGCATGTTCCTTTACTGTAAGTCTTTCAGCTCGTTTTCTTCTAATCTCACTTGGAACATTGTTGAAATGGTTTTCATTTTTATATACTCTATTATTGCCCTTCTCCACTTATTGTAAACCTTTTTCTTTAATGTCATTCAAAAGTTTTCACTGTAAAATAGTTTCCAAGCAGTTTTCTACTTGATCAAAGCTTTCAAAACAGCAACCACAAGAAATGTCACATTACTTTCTAAACTTTTATCAATAGGACATAGGCAAAATAGATACATATTTGTAGCAAACAGAAGAAAGCAATTGAATAAATCTTTCTTTCTATGACTGTTTTTTGAACCAGCACTGATCTTGGTGCAAAGTTAAATAAAATAAATATTTAGACTAAAGTAAAATGCATACTTAAAAACAAGTAATTTTGCCAACTAAAACACTAAACTAGGGAAAACAATTTTCAAATGTTCATCAAGTGTCCTTTAACAGCTGTGCACAATTATTAAATATGCTTTTATATCTCTGGGCACCATTTACAGTATCTCACCTTTTTAGAGTACAGCTCACAATATTAAGTTTAGGGTTTTCAAAAGACATGTCTGTGTCCTTTGAATTCTTACAGATGCTTGAAGCCCCCTGTAGGTACTGAAAGGCTGCAGTGAGGTCTCATCAGAGCACTCTCTTCTCCAACTCTCTCAGCCTGTCTTCATAGGAGAGTTGTTTCAGCCCTCTGATCATCTTTGTGGCCCTCCTCTGGGTCCATTCCCACAGGACCACATTTTTTCTGTGCTGGGGTCCCCAGAGCTGAATGCTCTCATGAGAGTGGAGCAGAGGGGCAGAATCATCTCCCTTGACCTCCTGGTCACTCTTCTGGTGAACAAGCAAGACTTGCTCAACTGCAGACTGGGGAGCTGTTCTGTCTTCTTTCTTTGACCCCATCATGAATAGTTTTCAGCACAGTAGCTCAGGTTCAATGGAAGAAACAGGAATTTCCCCTTTGCCCTGCTTTCTAACCTGGTGAGGTGGCCAACATGTTGTGATGCAACAGGTATGAGGCAGAATATCATCCAACCAAGATGTCTTCTATCCCACAAGTGACTTCTCCAATAGCACTCAGGCCATATATTAAATATGGTCTCTAATAAACACCTCTGCAGTGTTTGTATTTTAAAGAAAAATTATGAGCCCTGTTGTCAGCCTTTGAAGATCTTCTTAAGCACTAAAATCCAGCAGCAGTTTCAACCCTGTACCAAAGATGGGTGCCAAGTCTCTGAGAGAAATCTAATTTCTGACGCAGCAGTCTCAACAGTATTTTCTGTGGAATAGCTTCAATATTGCCATTATTCTCAGCTGACTAACGTGCTCTAGGGAACTTGCAAGTGTCATCCAGACTGAAGATTTCATTGCAGGGGCCAGGCAACTTCAAGCTAAGGCTGACATTGCTGAGTATCATAATACTACTTCCCTTTTTGGGCTGCAGAATTTTATTTTGAAGTAGTAACTAGGATTTTCTTTCCTTCTGTCAACATCTTTCTGAAAGGATCTAATAAACCTGCTAAGCAGATGATTGAGTTTTGCATGTGGATTGCTGTTTTCCTCCTTTAGAACTGTCTATATGTCACTCTAATTAAAGCCTATCAGGTTATTAAATTGCTAGAACGAAGAACCAGCATGATTTTAAATCCTTATACTTTGCAGGACCTTTTTCAGTTCAGAGTTCTTTCCTTCAGTATCAGTGAACCAGTAGGAAGTCATACAGATTTATCCTTTTTTCCTCTGAAAGGAGTGTCGTGTTTCAGAGTAGTGCTGCTGGTTGCTCACCACAGAACATAAGGGTACAGAACCCAAAGCCTTTTTTTATTAACAGCAGATGTAAAGTAGTCCTGTCCAAATGCCAGGGTTTATTTCATAGCAGTGATATTTTTGATACCATATCTGTGTTGAATAAATTCTCTGGCTTTTTTATTAAATGTCTAGAAGAGTTATTTGCATGCTGGACAGATACACTAATTAGGTTTTGTTTTTTTTTTTTGAGGGTGTGATTTCCTGAGAGTGAGCGATTACAGTTTGACAGGTACTCAGAAATATCAGTGGAAGATATAGGCATATTTGAAATGGGAGCCTAAAGGAGCTAATAACTAATAGGGGTTGATGGGGAAGAGGGAAGCAAAAAACTTGGATGAAAATAGTCCTTTTTTTTGTCTTTGAAATGGTGTATGATATTATGGGATTGGCTGGCATTGCAGAATCCCTGTGCTGTTGCAAATTAAAATGGTTTTGAAGTTGTTCATGTCAACCATTTCATAATCTATGTCAGAAAAAAAAGCTTTTATCTGACGATAATCTTTCTGGGATGTTATTGAGTCATTTAATCCAGTTGTTTGATGAGCTCCATGCCATGATCACTTATAACCATGAAAGATTATGTATACATCAGAGAAACAGTTTTTTGATGTATATATTTATTTTCCTTGTTGACTTTACAATGCTGGTGTTTTGCTTCTACCTTCACTTCCTCTTCATCCAAGGAGTTCATTTGAGTAATTTGTTTCCACACAGAATGCCTTTCAGGAAAATAACAGGATCATAGAATCATTTAGGTTGTATAAGACCTCAAAGATCATCAAGTCCACCATTTAACCATGTCCCTCAGTGCCACATCTGCATCTACATATCTTTTAAATACCTCCAGGGATGATGACTCCACCCTTCCCTGAACAAACAGCCTGTCCCAATGCTTGGCAATGATTTCTGTGAAGAAGTTTTTTTTAAAGTCCAATCAAAACCTCCCCTGGTGAAACTTGAGGCCCTGTCAGGTTCTTTATAAATGCAACATGTCTACATTCCTCCCCACAACAGATCCACAGCCTTTCTTGAGCTAGCTGCGCCAGCACTGAGGGTACAGTTGCCTCATTCACAGCTCTGGCTCATCCTGCTCTGATCATAGAGCACAGGGTGATACTGCTCAGGAAAGTTCTTGGAGGCCTTCGCTCACAGAGGTGAACATGGAATGGCCCTGCTGAAACATGGGACTGCTGAAGGGGAGGAATGGACCCGGCATCTAAGCATTTCTGGTTTCTGCAGGCTGGTTTACATGCTTCAGCAAATAAAACATGGCTGTATCAGCAGAGTGTGTTTATCTTTGGCTTCTGTTTGACACTTCCACTTGCAAAATTGTTACAGCTGGAGTTGTACGCAAATGATTTCTTTATTGTTCATAGCAGCAGGTGCTGCAGCAGTCTTTTGGCTAGAGTTGTACTCTTGGTCCATGGTTTTCTATATATTTGATTAGCTGGTGCCATGCTGTTCAGATGGGTTGCTAGTCCTCCAATAAATGTATTTTGTTACACAATCAGTTATATAGTGCGTTATCATTTCCATAAATCACTCTTAGTTGGCAGCTTTCTGTTGCCACTTAGGATCGTTCCAGCAATAATTTGCATCCTTCTTGTATGGCATCCTAAAAAGATCTTGGAAGTTAACATAGCCTGGGTATCATTTTAATAGCTGATGTCCTTCTGGCAGCACTAGAACATGGAAACCAGCTATCCATGAAGGACTGACATATTTATTTTTGATTCACGTATCATTTATGTATTCTTCAAGAAGTGCTTATCCAGATTCAGTATAGCAATTTGGGCATCCACCAGGCTTATGCCAGAGTTGTGATGCTAAAAATCAGGTGCCTGTCCCCAGGCAGGGTGATTAACAACACTGCAGGTCGCTGAAAAGTGCAGGGACAATATGATATGCCTCACTCAGAAAGGCATCCCAAAAACCTGGCACACTCATGTGGGACCTGCCTGTCCCTTGCCAATTGACACGGCCTGTGCCTGCATTTCCTACTCGTCTGTGGAAATGAGATGCTTCGCCACTAATGAAACCTGATTTGTACTCAGCCACTCGTTATCTTCCCATCAGAAGTGACCACTTCACTTGATCCCTGCTGGCTAAACATAGGTCAGCTTCAGCTGCTGCTCAGGCAGACCTCACAATGGAGCAAGAGGCTCTTTTAGAATGAAATTGCCTTGCAGAAGGGAAAAAAAAATGTAGTCTAGGTGTGCTTTTCCTATTAGTAAGAGAGATGCCTCATCAATTCAGTTCTGTGCTCAGAGGAGGAATTTTCCAATATCTCAGTAAAATTCTTCACTAAATAAAAGGTAAATAAAAAACATGTTTTCATAGACAGATTCCTATCAAGGCTGCAGAAGCAATATTGACTGAAGAGATAACGGAGCACTTGGTGCATCTGATGGAAAGGTGCAGATGGTTGTCCCTGTGGGGACAAGCAGATAACAGGAACAGGGAGCGTGTCACTGCAAGGCACAGGAGTGGCTGTGTTTTCAGCTGCCTGCAGATTGGGCACTTCACACTGGTACCTGGAGGAATCTGTTCACCCTTCTGTTTAATTTTTAAAACATTAGTTGCAGTTTCACCCCTTATGCTAGTTTCATTTACAGCCTGCATTGCTGAGAAAGTTGATGGATCTGTGAAAGGAAATGCATTTAATCACTGTCAACAACCTCCTCATTTGGGCACTGAAAGCTATTAAAGAGAAAAGTAATGGACCAAGAGGTGCATCCAAGTGTGGTGTTAATGGCACCCCTTTCATTTAGCATGGCAAACCCAAAGCAGCAAAGTGAAAAATATGAAGAAAACAACATGGCAGGTCAGTTTGCCCACGAGCCTCAGGCAGAGGAACCCTCTCTTGGTCACAGATGAGCAGGAAACATGCATCTGCCTTTCTGAGTCACAGTGTCCTATTTCTCGCCCATCAATAGAGCTGCCCACACAACTTTCCAGTAGCCTGTCTGCTCCCTGAGCCCCACCAGCATTGCAAGACCCTTTTAGGCATATTTCAGTGTGTTGTACCTCACGTATCCTTGCAGCACGTAACTCTGCTTGTAGAGTATGCTCCTAGGCTCACTCACTGCAAGACAGGTGAACCTGGTTTGAGAATAGGTGCCAGGTTGTCATTAGCAAGCAAAATTATTCTGCATGATTTTTATTGATAAGATCTGGATTTTATGCCTTGTGTAAAGTGGTGATGATCAGTAATTACACAGATTGTCATCCTGAAATGTGGAACTTATTTGAAAGAAAAAATGTACAATTATTAAAGAAAAATCACTTTCTTACAGATGCTGTTCCAGAAGCTGTGCAAGGAAAAAGCAGGTAAGGCTGCATTCCTTCTTGAAAGTTTCTTGGTGGGGCTTGTGTAATCATACATGCATTGATGGAGGACCCAGGGAGTCTCTGCGGTTAAATGGATGTACAGTGCAGTTGTGACAATTGCTTCCATGCTGCTGTTCATGACCTAGTGGTGTAGGTTTTAGGTGGTTCTTAAGAAAGCTGATAATTCATCACCTTTCAACTTACACCTTGCAAGGTAAGTTCTACAATAATGGGGATAAACCCAAGCATTTGTTACGGTGTCAGAGTGGGACTCAAGGTGTTGCGATGGCACTGGTGTGTGTGTGTGAGGTGAATTGAGATGAGGAGCACCTCAGAGCTTTTTCTGTCTCAGTGATCACACAGCAGCTGAATCTGGTGAAGAGGCACATTACAGAAGCATATTTTTCAAAAAAATCTAACAAGCCCCTGGGACCCACATGTCCCAAGTGGCACAGTCACTGCCTGATTTTCCCCTTAGCAGATAGCCCACTATCTGGTTAAAGCATTTGTCAATATTAACAGCATTAGTGAGTTTGACCATTATGGAGGAACTATTTAGTGCCAGCGAGGCACCAAGACTCAAGCAGTAAGTAGAGCTAAAGACTCAGATACCCTGAACTGCACATACATTATCATGCCAGGAGCTAAGGAAAGATTTGGATAAACAGATATGTACACACACACAGATCCTGATTCAGCAAGATACTTAACACACAATTAAACCCGCATTTGACAAAACCAATTAATTGCAACAAGCGTAAGAAACTGCTTGCATGATTTGCTTAATTGAGAGTAAATGTCCTTATTAAATTGTAATGAAGCACAATTAAGAAATACAGAGAAAAGGAACTGCTTCCCAGAATGCAGGTTACTGGAGTTTAATAACAGCCTCACCGTTTTGCAAAAAGAAATGTCCCCAACATCTAGATGAATCCTCATTCCCACAAAAGTCTTTGCGAGCTAGAAATATTTCAGTCATAAACCAACTGACCTCTGTCAGTCACCCATCTCTGACTGCAGTTTCTGTTTTGTTAGTCAGGATGTATGCAGTGTGTGCCAATTAAGAGGAAAGCAATTGGGCATCAGTGCTGTAATTACCCCCCTGTCCCTAGATGACTTAGCATCTTGTTTTGGCCTGAAGGACTAGTTTAAGCCAGTTTTCTCACTCAGTGATTTCTTATTGTATCTGTCTCTGATCTAAACTGCATCCACAGTTCATTCCAAGGGCCAACCTTGACTCAGTTAAAATCAGATGAATGCGGCTTTTTGGAGCCAACTTCACTGATTCAGTGGCTCTGCTGGCAAATGTGGTGGCTTAGCAAAGTGCCAAAACCCTGAGGTAGAAAACTCTCCCTAGGCAATTCCACCCTCATGTACTTAACATCAGGTCAACAAAATATGAAGGCTGCTGGGCATAGTGTAAATGTACGTATTTTCATTCAAGCGCTGTGTGCATTAACTTTTCCTGCTTTATGAGTTGGATGTGGATTTATTCCATGACAGTATTTGCCAATGAAACACATGCCTGGGCTTTTCCAAAGATAAACAAATTTCATAAGTTCTGAGATTGATTGAGCAATTGTTTTAATTGTATTCATTGTTGGATCAAAACCTCTCTGTGCCACTGAAGGCTCACTTTATAAAGAAAAGGAAAACATGTCAATGGCACATGCATTTTAAATAAAACTAATTATTTTAGCAGTGGTCCCACTTTATACTGATTGATTTTTAATTGTTTTTACTTTTATGACAATATTATTTTGTCACTAAAAGAGATAAAGTTTTAGCACCTACCTTAACAGTAAAACTGCAGAATGATGGTTGAAAATCTGATGACTGCAGGCATGAAAGAAGAATGACAGGTCATTTTCTGACACAGTTTGGTCATTGAGGTGAAACTTTAATCATAGAAATCTAGCATATGGTAAAGCTGGTAATAAATTTGTCATTAAAATGCTTCCGGCAGAAAATGTCCATTTCTTCAAATAGAACATTTTACAGGAAAAGGTTAGCATCCATTAATTTCTATTTCAAATAATTTCTGTAAAATAGGCACACACGTCTCAACATGCAGTGATTTAACAGCTTTCAAAGTGAGAAGTTTTAATTTTTATTTGACTTTGAAACTTTTGGCTTTGAAATTTGTTACACTGAAGTATTAAAAAGGAAAAGAGAGACATAAAAAGAGAAAACATGATTTAAATTACAAAAAAGGCCAAATCTATATCTTGAACTGAGAGACAAGGGTTTCTTACAGGTTTGCAGTTGCTGAACATTTCTGATATTTTCTGTGCTTTCTGGATAAGACATTTTCTGCTTTGGAATTTCTTGCAGGACAAGAAAACCCATCCTGCCTGTATCAGCCACACACAGAACACAGCACTCACTGTTCTACTCAAGTTTGTTTTCTGCATCACTCTCCCCTTACGTCCCCACTTCTTATTCTTTCTCATTCTCTTTTGTCATTTATTCTTCTGACCTCTTTCTTGGTCAGAGCTCTAGAGCTCTCAGGGGCCAAAAGAGTCTTTTTCCAGAGTACCAGTGGGTCACAGTGGGACATCATCCTGCCCTCCTCACCACAGAGCACCTCTAACCCCACCCTATCAAGAGCTGGGGATGCACAGGGCAGCTCAGAGCTGCTGCAGCCAGGGTGGGAACTTCTGCAGCCCCTTCCCCAAGGCTGGGCTGTCCTCAACTTCCAGCCATTCTCCATGTAAACCATTTTTGTGTGTGAGATGGAAAAACCTGCCCTTTGGAATGCTGTTATTTCTCTTGTTGCATTTTATGTTACTTACTTTTTCTTTTCCTCAAATAAATGCAACATTTGGGGCTTCCATTATCTGGATTTGTAATGGGTGCCTCGCAATATGTTAAGCAGGATACCCAAAATGTGTCTAAGAAAAGCTACAGCTGCACAGACCACCCAGCCACACCAGGGAACCTCATCTGAAGTACCAGCATTGCTGGCAGTGTCACTGCATGCTTGCCAGGCCTTGTGACATTTCTTCCAGATGTAATAACACTGGTACTTATAACAGTGCATGCACTGGAATTAAAGACTATCTAGCCATTATGAAAAAAAAAGATTAAATAACTAGAGGCATGAATTTATTCACTTTCTGTTTTCTTTAATCATGACAGGATGCAGCATGAGCAGGTGGCTCCCTGTGGACTGGGGCAGATGCAGGGACAGTGGTCAGACAGCTCCAGGATGAGGGGACAGGGATGGGCCAAGGATGGGATGGGATGTCAGTCTGCAGGTTGGGTCACATGGCTGGGTAGGGCTGTGGCAGAGAACAGCCCTGCCACAGCATCATGGGGCTGGGATGGACAGCTCTGGGCGGGGCTGAAATGGAGTTTCACAAAGACTTGGAAATTTATATATTTATATATTTATATAATTTCACACTACTAAGTAAATACAATGTTATTTGGACTTAGACCTGGGTTGCAAATGTGATGTTGCCCACACCCTTTAAGATGTATTTAGCAAAGTGCAAGGGACAGTTGCAAGAGAGGACAAGAAGTTTGGAGTGGAAAAGCTGGTTTCACATAGAGAGGCTTACCCTTGGCCTGAGGTGAGCAAGTTGTCTGTTGGCTTTCTGTAGAAGCAGTAGACAGGAAGGCAATTCACCCTTGTACTGCTTGTATGTGATGGCATTAATAAGCAAGTGTTACAAATGTGTAAAAAATACCCTATTCTGTGGGTTTACCAAGACCTGTGAAAACATCAGCTTCATCCACTGAACCCTGCTTTCTTTGGGAATGAATGTGGCTATCCTGGTGGTACCTGTGGTTTCAGCCATTAAACCACATTCCTGCAGTCATTAATAGATTATGCCCTTAATAGGACTACCCCAGTCCCATCACCATGCAATAGTGCACTCTGTTCAAGTCACCATCCTCAATGCTTTTCTTCTCATATTGCCAGATACATAAAACCAAACCCACTCTGCACCACCTATCTCTTCTGCCCTTGTAACGCAGCGGGTCCTAATTGTCTGCTCTGGTACCCCAGAGAGCACCTTGCTTAGCTGCTCCTCTTGCTATCAGATTGCTGCTGGGTTTGTAGGTAACCTCTGGCCATCGCTATTAAAACCTGGCTGACTGATGCTGTGCGTCCTTACTATCCCCTAGTATATGTCTTAGTAAAAAACATTCCACTCAGATTGAGCATTCTAGCTGCCTAATACATTTTAAAGTTATCACCACATAGCTCAAGATGACTAACACAGAGCACACTTCATCACTGGTAGGGAAATGAGCCCTTACTTTGCTGACAAAAATTTGAAGTCGGATTAAAGCTGACACATCCCTCTATTTTAGTGGTATGTATGAAACACTAAATATAGCAGTGTGCTCGTGTATTTGCTGATGCATGGTAATGTAGTCTGTAGCAGAACAGCGATGGGCTGGCAAGGAAGATGGTGCACTGCAGCAATACGATAAAATCCTCATGTGACCTTGGCCATTTCAGAAGTACTCCATATTATCCAAGGATAATTGTGTATCCTTGACTGATACATTACAAAATTCAAACAGAGGCAGTTGTGGTCCCAGGGCTTTAATGAGCAGCCTGATACTGCAATATTTGCCCAGGCATAATGCAAATTCATTTCAAGGAGAGGTCTCCATAGTGTAAGAAACAGAACTGTGCTGTATGGCAGCTGTATATGAACAACTGCCAACAAAAAATGAACGGGCCTGATTCTGGGAAATGGGAGGGAGCTGCAACTCCATCTAGCTCTTGTTAGAAACTGAAGGTGCTTGATTCATCATAAAATCAAACCTGAGTACAGTACTTCCAACTGATTACATATTTTTATGTTTCCTTAGTCATATAAGGTTTTATGCTCATGGTTTTATTTTACCTTTGCTGCAGTCCCTGGGCAGGAATTATGGGCTAATCACACTCTGAACAGGGAAATGGATGTGGCTCACAGAACCATAACCTATTCTGGGATTTTCCTCTTGCTCATGGGGGGATGGAGGTGATCTCTTTCAGCCTTTCACTTGCCATGGATGCCTGGGAAGTGTGCTGGTGATGGAGCTGAGGCTATGACTGTGAATCCCCTCATCTCATCTTCTTCAGGGGAGGAGCAGCAGCTGGATTAGACATTCAGCAGTTCCTTGCAAGACCTAGGCAGTACTTGTGTCTCATGCTGTCATTACTCCAGCTATAAAAGTTTACCCAAGATGAAAACCTGACCTTGAATAACTTGGGGAAAATAAAACATCCTCATCCAATGATCCCATGCACTTCCTAGAAAGCAGAGTGGGCTCACTTTGACATGTTTCCAGCACGAAGTGGAGGTGCTTACTTTGGACTGAAAAAAGAACAGGCTGTTTTCCTGAGCAGTAAAACTAAACTACTGAATAAACCCAGCTGTTTGGTGGCCTCTTAACTAGTTACGCTCTGTATTGCTCAAATTAGAAGTAGGTAGAGTTGGTGCTTGTCCTGCAGTCAGTGCATCAGAGGGTCATTTCATTTGGCTCCAGTTCTAACCTCTGCAGCGCCAGTTTGGCTTCCAGAATTAGGCAGTGAGATTGCCTCTTCCTTCCATAATCAGAAATGATAGAATAAAGCCCTTCTTTGTTCTTCTAAAAAGGCAGATCTTTGCTTCTCAACTCTTACTGATGTATTAGAGCAGCTGAGGGCTCACTGGGATCTTCTGCTCTCAAAAGCAAGAGGAAAATGAGATATTGATGTTTCTCAAAAAAAACCCAAAACAGCCAGGTATAGATTAGAAATTTATATGTTTACTGTTTTAGTATGTGAATTATAGACAAAAGCTTGATCTATTAAGAAATACTCTGATTTTTATATAAGACATTTCTAAAACAATAAAGCAGCAATGTATAAAAACACTTTATGCATGTGCAAATACTCAGTGTCATTCTAAATATCTTTCTATATTTCCCTGCTCCATGGCTCTTTCTGTGACTTTGATTTTTAGTCAACATTTTAAATAAGAAAGAAAAATACTTGAAATAGAGATGAAAAATGTTAAAAATAATATCTAGTCCATAACTGTACAAAATATAGGTGGTTTCAGAATGAAGATATTGTAAGCACTTTTCCTAACTCAGTTTGGACTCCTAAGGAGAGCTGAACACTAAGCAGCTGGTACATGAGCTTGGGTTTGTAACTGCTTTTGAGATGTGACAGGAACTTTGCTGTAAATGGTGATCTAATTCAGATTGATAAATTGCTCTGAAGTTTTGCCTCTGTTGGAATTAGGTGGTGTTGGTTTCCAGAAACTTAATTCGTAAGAACATAAGTTCACAGAGACATAGGATTCTCAAGTAATTTTTTTTCTGTGAGTGAACAAATGCCTGACAAATGTTGTAGACAGACAGCCATAATTCAGCTCTCTTGCTCCTGAGCAGCCAACTTGTTTTAAAACTGGGAGCTTCCAAGAGTCATTTAAAAAGGCACCCTTTTGCCAATTTAACATTTACATTCCAAAAGCAACAAATGCCTGGAAAATTTTCACTGAATAATAATAATTAAAAAGTATATTGTCTTCTGCCTTTCAATTAGACCTTTCCCTCAGACCTCTCTGATAGCCACAGTACAAGTGCTGCATCCTTGTGTTTTATTTCCTGGGCAAGACATAACTTCCAAAGCTGAAAGGTTAGACATTTTTAAAGTATAAAAGTAGCAAAATAAACCTCTGCCTTTTTATTATGCTAACTAAGCTTTACAGCTCTGAGACACACACAAACAAAGAATAATCTATATGTTAAGAGCCCTTTGCTTTCACAGAAAGCATTTCTAATGGGTAGCAGTTCCAACAATTTTAGTGTTCCCATTAGAAAACATTTCCCTTGCAGCAATTCTTTAGGTTCACCTTTTGTTATTTAACTCTTCAGTATCATTCCTAAGTATTAATGTTTAAGGTTTTGTGCTGCATCAGAGGTACATGCATCATCTCGCTGAACAGCTCAGCACATAAGACAGATTTTGCGCTGTTTCTTGTTTGCAAGTCAGGCAGGTAAACACAGAGAAAAGCTCCTGGCTGAAAACATATTGCAAAGTATTTGGGACAATAAAGCAATCAAACAGAGCAGTCAGCTTCTGACCTTTTGCAACATAGGACCTTTTGAGGGGCTGTAGTCAGACCATGCCACTGTTTCTGCTATTGAACAAACCTGCTGTGGTGCAGCCTCTGCTCAGAGGAGATGCCCACGGCTCAAGGACACACAGCGTCTGTGGAGCTGCGACTGGCTATGAGCAAAGGTGCCTCCTTCCCCTTCCATGAGCACCATGTAACTGTGGCTCGTGTCAGAACTGAACACAGGACCTCTAGGTATGAGCCTCAACAGCTTGCAGTTGGGTAATGACTGCATTAATTTGAAGGAAGTAATCACTGCATAAGCCTCTCCATAAATATAATGGGACCACTAGAGGAGGACAAAGAGCTATGTAGTGTGATGTCAACTACTAAGAAACAGGAGGTTGCTTTAGAAGGCTTTCAGCTGGAAACCATCCAGTCTCTGCCCTTCCTGTTCTCTGTATTAGATTCCACCCAGGCCAGCAAGTTGCTATGACAGAAATGCACAGATACTGGTATTTATTGAGCGCTCAGCACAAGGCATAAACTAATTAGTAAATTCCACCATGCTGTCAAGCACCGCTGAAATTCAGCCAGAGGGAGGAGACTGAGGCTGCATATGAATGCAAAAGACATACCAAAGCCGTCCATATATAATTCCATTGCATATAATGGCATCTGTCAGTTGGGATCTTGGCTCTGTATCTTTATGAAGGCAGAACAATTGGAAAGGCAAGTTCAAGAAAACAGATGGGCAAAAGGTTGCTTTACATCTGGGTATTACTAAGTGGCTCTGATCTGCTATTCCAGCTTCATGAAGTGTGGGCTTTTGACATAGAGTTTGAGAAGGTAATGGCTGTAGGTTTTTTATTTGATATTATTTATATTAGGTACATACCCACCTGAAGTATTTCTTGGTTCCCAAAGACGGCTGTTATATAAGGCTTCGTGATGTAATTCTGAGAAGTAACCTGATTTTAGCATAGAATCTTGCGGGTACATGTATCCTGTAGAATATTAAGGATTCTTCTTTGTAGAGTGTAATTCTCGTGCCAGCTGCAGTCACCAGCAACTTTTGGGATTATGGTTAGTCCTCTTAATGATGCATTATAACAGTAGAGAAAATTATTTGTATCTGTAATGAAAAACAATGCCCTCTACTTTTCACAGATTTCAGACTAAACGTCTCTAAGTAGCTGAGGAAATGGGAAACTCAGGAACACTATATTTCATAAAATGTATGTAGTTCTTTCAGGAACTCTTAAAAATGCTGCTTACTTGGATTGCTAATTAAGTCATTTATTATTTTTAAATTTTTGAACTGAGGTAGTGACAATTGGCCTCAGGCCCAGAGTAGTGTCCTGTGAGCACTGTACAGCCAGAACAAAGTCCTTCCCTCCCTTACAGCTTACATTATCATCCAATATCTTTCATACAAAAGATGGCTTAAAAAATTTACATTTGTTTCTAATTCAGCATTCAAATAATTTGTCAGCAGCTTATTTTTAGGCATGTTGGTCCATGAACTGATTGGTGTCTAGGTTACAGTCCCCATCCTGCCAGGTGCACTTTGCTGTGTCATTTATCCATGCTAAGCTTGGCTCCAGGAGTGGCTTACAATAGCACTGGGGCTGTATGGAGAGGCCTCGTACCTGCTCCTGCATACCCAAAACTCATCTGAGTGGTCAGCATTGTCTCAGTCAGCTGCAACTCAAGGCTTCTTAGTACAGAAAAAACAGAGACTTAGTGTCTATGGCACGGGATGTTGGCGGTCCACTTCTGTCAAAGAAAAACAGAAGGATCTGCAGTACAAAATAGGAGGGAGAGATTCAGAGAATTGTTTCTTCTGTGCCTGCTTCCCAAAGCAGTGAAGAAGGAATATGGAAAGAAATAATTAAAACATCCCCCCAACTGACTGGTCTTCTTTCCAGCCTTCCCCAGAAGTAGCTGCCTTATTGTCCATGCCAGGACTCCATCGAGAGAAGCCACAAATTTTGATTCCCAGGCTCTTTGAGTAGGCAAATCAGGCATAATGCCACAGGTACTCTGGCATCACTAGCAGACTACTGATACTGGCATCTGTTAGTTTGATAAACATATAGCACACAAAGTTAGCCCTTACTTTCACACGCTTTTCTTTTCTTGGCTGCTGACCAACACATGGTCAAAATCTTCAATTTACAGCTCTCTGTAGTCTGATGGTGGTAAGAAAAAGGTAGGATGAGTTTCCAAAGTTAAATTAAACTTGTGTTTTATATTTTCACCTATTTATACCACAGACAGAACTGATGCAGTACACTCAGTGGCTGGATGATGTATCAGAGAACTCAATATAATCAGTAGCGGTAGCCTTAAAATGTACCTTTCATTTGTTGCTTTGTTGCTGTGATCCTCCTCTACGACCCACATCTCTGGAATTTTTAAGTGTAACAACAACCTTATAGGGCTTATATCCAGAATATGAAGCTACACCTAGGTAAGTGAGTGTATGCAGAAATATGTGAGAGTGTCTCTAATTTGCTGTGATGTATATATGGTACATTGATGTAAGCATAGTATACTGTGCTTCCTTAGGTCTTGATAAATCCTGGGTCTTATGAGGCTCAGAAGGAAATAAATTTACTCTTCAAGTGTTCATTTGAAATGCCCTACACTTTAAACAACACAATTTGAGACAGGAACAGAGAAGTCCTTTCCAGAGGTTCTGTTCCCTTGGGTTTGATCCTTCTTTTAGCAGAGTCTGGCACACTGTCCTTGGCGATGTCAATGGAGACCAAATGGAGTGATGAAGTACTGGAGTTCTGGGCTGCAGGGCTGTCGGGCATGAATTGCTGCCCTTTGGAAATGGCAGAGCCACCTCTGTTTACAGCACTAGGTTTATTTCATCAGTATTCTTTTAGATGTCACAGAGAAGCTGCTCCTGGGTTTTGGCAGGAAACACTCCCCCCACACTTTAGACTCTTTCCTTTTCTTTGCCTCCTCTCCTGTGAGCAAAAGCTCTATCAAGAAAGCACATTTATTTGGGCCAGGAACAGAGGCAGCCAATACTCAGCTAGTTATTTTGATTGCCTGGCTGGTAGGGGTTGGGGGAACAGATAATGTCAAGATTTCCTCTGCATTCCAGATCTGTTTTCCTCCTACAGTTAGCAGGCGGTGAGTGTGACTTTTCCCACTCAGCTTTTCCCACAGTCAGTAAGACTTATCTGACAATGGAGTTAGTGTCAACTGTCCAAAACTAACTAGGAGATATCTTCCTTTCACCACTCCTGTGCCGTTATTGCTTATCAATGTCACTGTCCAGCTTAAATGACTGGTTAATTTACAGACATACTGAGACAAATTCACTTCTGTTGCAGCTTCAGTGAGCTCAGTGGACGTACACTGAGTTTGGCCGTAGGTGTCTTGAAAAGCACAAGTGGTAGGAATGTGATACTAATAGAAACAAGAACATTGCAACAGTCAACACAAAAAGGAAGCCCTGAGCTTTGGCAGGATGCCCATTTCAGATTTTGGAGTGTGATCCAACAAGGTGTTCATGTTTTACAGCTGGTGCTGCAAGAGAGAAGCTGTTATTCAACAGCAAAACAATTCCTATGTCTCCACATCAAAACACAGCCCATGTTAAAAACAAGTTATAGGCTTTCAGAACACAAATTCTATTGAGAGTCATGATGAATTTGCTTTTAGATCTATTAGAGACCTGGAAAAGACTAGAGTGAAACTGAAGGACACTCAGCCTGAGATTTTGAAATGAGTCCAAAAGGGTTGAATACTGAAATACTATTAGAATTCCACAGAAACAGGAAATATGAGATGGAATTGACACCTCCAGCTTTACCTCCAGTCCAAAATGGTTTTCTAAGAATCTCTTCTGTAACTGGGGGTAGAGAGGCATTTTCAAATTGTAACATCTCTTTTGGCTAGATCAAGTCCTCCTCCACAGGCCTACTGTAGCACCTCTTCCAGGCAGCTGGTTTGGGATGGAGACATCCTCTCAGGGACATCTGTTTCCAAGCCACCTTCCCACCTCCCTCAGTTCTTTTTTAACAGTGGTGTTGCGGTGAAATTCAAAGAAGGGAAATCTGTTGCTTTTGAAATTTTATTAACATTTCTGATTCACAGATGAAGTTAAAATGAATGAAATGTAAAACCAAGCATTTCAAAGTTAACTCAGTTAATCTGTTAACCTGGACTAGCAGTGCAAATAGAAATCATTGTATCCAGAGCACTTTGCTCTGCCTCACTTCTCTATACCATGCACAAATCCCACCTACTTGGTTTTGTCTCTGATAGTCTTCTGGACTCCCCTGTGTCTGTTCCCTTTCTCTACATTTCCTTCTTTTTCCAAAGTCCAGTTTTAGTTTTCCTCACTTACCATTTCTATTCGCTGTTTAGTTTCCTCTTAAAGTCGCTGCCACGTTAAAGTCTGGTTACTCTCCTGCTCATGATGCCTTACAGTGGTCTTCCTTCCTTCTCTTCCTTCTGCCTTTCCTGTGCCTCTAGTCCATAACTCTGTGTTGTCCAGAGCATCTTACTCCTCTCTGGTTCTCAGTGAAATGGGCAAATGGCCTCTGCAAGATCTCTTAACCTATGCATAATACTTCTTCTCCACCCTTGCAATCAAAACAAATTCTTGCTTTTCTTTCTGCTGGTTAATGGACCTATCACTGTCTATCATTGCATCACCTGTGGGTTATGTCTTCTTGACTGGCTGGGGATTAGCCACCTTTCTGGGCAGTAACAAGCAAGGTTTAAAAACTGAGGACCAAAAGCTGAAATTCCAGATTCCTGTTTATATTCACAGATGATGAATTGTACCCCTTCTGAAAACTGGGAAGGGACTTACACTCTAAGACTTAGGGGCATAGTTTACAAAACCATTAAATTTTTGTGCCTGGACAGAGTATTTCCTTCATGTCTTTTCCTTAACAGACTTAATGCCTGGATGTGAGTCCATTCTGAAGTCTTTTTTGCAAATAAGAGACAAAGAAATTTCCACTGTCAGAAATGGAGCTAAAAGTGGAAATGTTGGAACACATTCATCAGGTTCAGCTGTCCAAGGCAGATAAAATGATACCCATATTTAAAGTTGAAAAGAAGTCATTATGGGCAGCAAAAATGATTACAGCTTCCCATATGAATTATCATATGTTTCTGAAAACAACAAAGCAATCTATAAGATTCCCAAATGAGAATACAGATGTAGGATCCAGTATGGCTTTGTAAAAAGAAAAAAGAAACTGCTTTTGCACAGAAAACCAGGAAGAGATAAAACTTATCTTGGCTTTCCAAACTAATATTCTAGAGATATTCAAAATAGAGATGAAATAATGTGAGAAATCAGCGTGGGAAGGAAACTTTGGTCATAGAACATAAACTTAATAAAAGATCCAAAGACACACAAATTGAACTTGTCAGTTTTCAGAATAAAGAGAGGCTAATAATAGGTTGCCCAAGGGATTTTAGGCAAGTATCATTTAAAGCTTCATTATCTTGACAAGTGAGTGAGCAGATGGCAAAATCTGTAGCAAATTCAAGATTTTGTAGGGTCCTAAAGATTAGAAAGATTTCCAAAAACCAAATTCAAATCGCCGAAACAAGGTGATTTGACAACCTCAGTGAAGATGGGATTTCAATTTACCTAAGTGTGAGGCAATGTTCAGGAATGATCTGAAGTGTTCACTGATACAGCATACTTAACGAAGTGTTACCAGCTCGGAAAAATATCTAGGCGGCATTATAGACAGCTTAATTAAAACTGCTCAGTGAAAACAGCTGTTCAATTTGCAGCACTAGTTGTGAAAGCAAATAAAAACACTGATTTATATGAACCATAAAAACCAGCATTGATATTATTATAATGTAATCATGTAAATTCAGGGAACTGTAATACAGTGATGCCCAGCATCATCAGCATTAGAAAACTGTCTAAAAAAAGGAACATTCAGAGAAGTCAGCGAAGGATGGTAAGCAGGGAAGATACAATCATTTTATTTGACCAATGAAAAAATGTGGCACTAAATTCCTGCTAGCCTTTAAGTCATACGGATATCCAATAAGTGCAAGATACAGAAGAAGCAGCACTCTCATGTGCTGGAACCTTTTTCCCCAGTAAATGAAGATCATCAAATCAGCAAGAAATTGAGGGCTTTATTTTCATATATCCTTAAGAAACATGGTGAGAGTACCCATACTAGATGAAATTTTCCAGTGAATCATATGGCAATTTTTGCAATTACTTCATCAAGTCAATAACTTCACCATTAATGTGAAATTGTCACTAGCATTTGGTCTAAATTGTGGTGTTGGTTTGTTGGGGTTTTTTTAAGAATTATTCGAGTGCTTCTTGCAGGAAGGGAGGCTGTAGCTGGTAATTATTGAGAAGACCCTAAGCTTCAGCAATTCTGCATTAAAAGGGTAATTTATACTTGTACAAAGCAGAATAAGAGCCTGTTGCTACTTTCTAGTAGTACATACAACCTAGTTTGCATTTATGTTTCCCAGTTATAAAACATAAGCTATAGGACAGGAAAGAGGTGGATAAACCCAAATCTACTTAAGTCCTGAAGTCTATTTCCCAGATGAAACAGTTTTCTTTATGACTTGACTGGCAGCAGTGAAGTACTTTAGATCACTTTAAAACCATTTAGCAACATTTCAGAATAGAAATAGGGAATAGCTTCCAATATGAGTCAGAAATAGACTAGGTTTTGGTTTTCATATTTACTTCTGACACTTTTTTCTCCTTTAGCATTGACAGTCACTAAAGTATTTTTAAGGCCTGAACTCTGAAACTTTGTATCTAATAACTTTGATCAAACCAAGGATTACTTAATATAAATGTTCTCTGTCAGGTAAATTAACTGATCTTCTATCTCAAAAGCTATCACTTCGGTAAGATCCTGCTGAGTTATAGTCCCTTTAGCACCTATTCTCCAAGCAATTTGCATGGGTTTTTGTAATGTAAATGAGTCAAAAATATTCCCTGAAATGTAGAACAATCTCAGGTAATTACTGCTGAACAGATTTGTGTCAGCCCAAAATGACAAAAAGGTGTTGAAATGAATTTGCATGACAGTAGTGTAAGTAAACAAGATGAGCAACAGCTATACCTGCAGCACTGTAGAGGTGTTCCAACATCATCCATAGGAACTGATTTCACTAGAAATCATTGCAATACAGAAAAAAATGAACTTTGGAACCAGCAATATGTACAAGCCAAGTAACAACCTTTTCTTGCCTCCTGGAACAGTCCTGAATGCATATCTCCTTCATTTGCATAGCACTTAAGTGAAGTCAAGGAGAAATGTCTTGATGGAGTCTCAAAAAAGTGTCTGTTAATAAGAGGGGGATCAGACCAGCTAGAATACAGTGTTTCAGGGGGATGCAAGGGGGAGCTGAAGCCCTCTCTGTTCTTTCCGCAATCAACTTTTCAAGTAAATATAAATAAAATAGATGGTGCTTTCTGGCAGGCGAGTGGTGGCACAGTCAGCAGAGAGCTGTGGCTGTGATCTCCGTCATCATTCTGGTCACCTAAGTCTACGCAGCAGTAGGTGATGGGGAAACACCTCCTCAAGCTTTCTCTACCTTTGGTACGCTTGGCCAGCTACAGAGCAGTTCCTGCTTTCTTGGGAATTAAGTTGCTTTACCATTACTGCTTTCAATCCAAAAGAGAAAAGGAAAATACATTTATATTTTCTAGCTTTCTCCCATGGTCTTTGATGTTATGATTTATATAATAGTAATTTAATGTCACTACTGAAATTCAGTTATGAGAAAAGCAAACAAGTGCATAGCTTAGACTGTTTGCCTCTTGCATGCAGAAATTAGAGTCTGTTTGGAAGACTACCTTAAGTTATGCTTTAATTTCTCACAGTTGAGTTCTTTTACATAGACTGTAATTCTCCAGCAGCACACCAGTGCTCCTATAAAGTCTGCTGCCTACTATGCAGTCACACCTTATGGCTTACCTCTCTGAGCATATGTAGTATAGTCCACATAAAAATATAACACAGTTTTGTTCCCAAGGTAATGAATCTTGAATGAAATTATGCCATTATGCAAATCCCCTTACATGGAGTAGGCAGGAAAAATACCAGCAAACAAAACTGAGGTGAAGGAGCTACTAATGTGTTGTCACAAGTATTTTTAAGACTTGCAATTCACAGTTATTCTTTTGCCTACCTGATTATGTGAAGTCATTACTGAAGCACTATTGGACATAATTTGGTAACTTTTTTCCCCAAAGCTTTCTATAATGGTTTCAAGGGCAGTACTACAGGCCTCTTTGTGTTTCAACCAAAAAAAGTAAAACTCTCAGCAACTCAAAGTAAACTATTTTCTGCATAGCTCTAAAAACTGAAACTGCAGTTGTTACTGCTGACTTGTTAATATAACACAGACATGGACATTTCCTGGTTACTGTAAACACTGAAATGCTTTTGGAGTTAATGGAATACAGGTGCTGCCTGACACTACCAAAACGTTCTCACAGAAACAGGGACATTTTTGGACAGAAAGAGCTGCAGAACCACCTAGTCCAGCCCCTTCTTCACAGCATGAATATCCTGCTTCTCAGTGGGAATACCCAGATATGTGAAATGTCATGAAACAGGCATTCTTCCTAAGCTTAAGCTCCTTTATACTCCCAGGAATGGCCTTACCACTTAGCCTGCTGGAACAGAGAGTTCTGTAATGCCAGAGCTGGGTGATGGAGTGGGCTTAGGCAGGCTCTGAGCCGGCTGGGAAACCTTCCCAATGGAGCTGTGGGAAATGATGCTTACAATCGAATTGTCACCAGCCTTCACTTCAAATGAGACTCAGGCAATACTGTGGATAGACAATTAGCCCTTCTTTATTGTGGAATCAAGAAGAAATTTAAAATCAGCTTTAGTGATTCAAGATCATGTAGAACTGTTTAGGTTAATAGGGATTGGCTTGGGCTCCAGCCAAATTTTGATTCTGGTCATAATCTGCCCACCTGAAATTCTATCCCCTACTGCAACTGGCCACAACATTCTTTATTTACTGGCCAAAAACATGAGTGCCATTGCTTTTTTATTTCTATTAAATATATATATTTAAAATCTGTTAAATAAGTTAAAATAGTAGCTGTGTGGCCAGTGATGAAGGTTGCAATATATTGATGGCAATATGCTGCCATCAGTCAGTAGCCTGATTACTCAAAAAGTGTTTGTGCAGAGGAGTATTTGTGTATCTGAAAAAAAGTTCTTACTCTTATAAGTAAATTTGTTTGGGGAACAATTCCCTTGCACTGTTGTTAGAACCTGCTGTCAAGATTGATCATGTTTTCCTGTGTAATCCAGGAGAGTTATAAAAAAAAAGAGAAAAAGCTCCCAGGTCTCTGAACCAATATCCTGCTATGGTGTGTGCTAAATTGCCATTGACTGCTGCAAGGCTTTTTTACACAAATGTTCCAATTATTTCTACTGTGATAGTAATAACAGTTGGAAGTTTAGAAAAAAAAATAAAAATCATGGTTTAGACAAGGTCCCAATACAATATTAAGGAAATGAGCACTTTGAGAGCAAAGAAAGATATTGTTTAAAACAATATATTTTTGTCAAGTGACTGAAGAGGAGGAGGAAAATCGGACACCAGAAGCTGGAATGAGAAGAACACGGGCAATATTTTGTGCTGAGACATTTTGTGTTTCAACATAGCTGCTCCGTTATTCAAGGACATTAATTACCTTGAAATTTCAAGCTCAGCTCCAGTAACAAAACACTGTATCTACACATACAAAATGTAGTCCACTTTCCCAGTTGCTTAATCATTCAAGAATTGGCTATTTCTACAGAGACTGGCTTTGCTCAGCACAAGATTTCATATCTTCAATGTAATATATTTTAAAGATGTCCACAGAGCATCTTACGAAAGGAAGTAAAAGTTTATTGGCACTTGGTTTGTTTTGCCCGTTCTTCTCCTCTGTTAACTGAGAAATCTGCAAGGGATCTTGTGGCTGCAATTCTTCAGAATTTCAGCTGAAGCATCAGCTTTGTCATCTACTGTTCCACAGAAGCACTCTGTTTACTCAGAGGGCAATCCATCCAATCATCATTTGTTCCACAGTTGCCCCCCTGTCTCCTTCTTCACCATTCTCATACAAAAGAGCAACCTCCTGCCTCTCACACAGGACCTTCATCTGGAGTTTATAATGTCCTGTGACAATTTAGGCTGTGTTAAGAACACAAGACTGGAGAAGTAGAGGGGTTATTAAAAAATAATCTGCAAGAGCCAGATATAACCAGAATTCAAGATGGAGAGAAAAGTGCAAGTTAAAGCTGGCCCGAATGTGAAAACCCAGGAAAATGTCAGTTATTTTCCAGAAAACTGTATGATTTCTTCAATTTTTATTCTTTAAGAAACAATGGGTTTCGTCAGAAGGAGGTTTCCAGGTGAAAATTTGTGATTTTTGCTGTAGAAAATATTTCATCCCATGTTTACCATTTCACTTTTGTTCTCACTTATTCTGCCTTGATAGACACAATCTGGTCTACTGCATTGCATCCCAAATGCAAATACCCTGGCAGTTCTCTGCTGTCACTGCTCACTGTAGTTCATCCTGCCTTTATGGTGCATCAAGTAGAGGCTGCTTGACTGAAGTCTGAAGGCCCCTCCCTTGCCTCATCTATCATCTGTTCAATATTAAAAGCTTTCTTCCCACAGCCTGTGTGTACAGGATCCAGCTTCTGCTGTCTACTCATTACGTTTTCAAATACACATTTGCGTACTTCTGTTAAAAATGCCTCTCATTCTTGAAAGATGGTCTTCTGAATATATAAAGATAGCACATTTGCCTCCTTGGAGACTCTCTTGCTAACTCACTTTGCGTCAGTGCCTCCAAGCACTAATTCTGGTGTGCCAGAAGTACACCAGCAGTTACTACTCTGGCCAGTACCGTTTTATTGTTCTCTCATACTCCACCCTTCCTACCCCAATCAGGTCTTCTTTCCACCAGTGTCTTGTTTTATATTTAGTTTGCAATCTCCTGAGGGCAGAGATTGTGCTTCAGCTCCCTCCAGTTTTTGGTTCCAAGCGTTTTGAGAACTCAGATTGTTATTAATGATAACAATAAAGTACCATGCTTTGTATGAACAGAATTAAAGCTTAATTTCCCGCCATGCCCTCCATTCCATTTCTAGCAAGGGAGAGGGAGCACAGTCAAACAGCAGACACTTTGTTACTGTAGTCTGCATCTGAGCATACTTAGAGTCTTTTCACAGTGAATACTGCAAGAAGTTCCATTTATTTCAGCATTAATCACTGTGAACAAAAGTGAAAGAATTTGGCCCCCACTAATGAAAGCCAGCACTGCTCTGCTGTTGGCAAAGTGCAGAGCAATCCTTTCCCAGAACTTCAGAAAGCTAAAATGAAGTAGGATGACCATATAGGTGCCAATTTCTTGATAAACCAGAAAAGAGTGAAACTAAGTTATAATTTATTCTTGTTAAAGCTACCTTAAAATGATGATAGTTGGTATATGCAAATAAAAAGCAGAGAGAGAGTGCCAGGGCACAAGCTAGAACATTTTGTCCTCATTCACAGTGATTCTTATTTTTCTCTATCCAAAATATTTGTTTGTTTACTTAGATGTCAAAGAGGACACCTACTCATATGCCCTTAGTGCTTTTCACATAACTTCAACCACAGAATTAATATGAAATTCACTGGAGTCTGCTGTTAGGAAAACAAGCAATGGAAAACCTCAAATCTCTTCTTCCCTTCCAGTGGTAACCCAGACTTACAACATCCCGCTCAGACCATTTTGCCTGTGATAGAAAACAAAACCAGACCTCTAGGACCTCCAAAGAGATAAAGACCACTGCCAAAGTTATAAATATTACTTAATGTGTTTATGTCTAGGCTGTCTGAGCTACTATTTGAAGCTACAGAAGCACAGCAACACCATTTTGAGTATAGTAAATTTCAAGAAGCTTCATTACAGTCAGTTCCTGAAGAATTAGATTCATTATAAAATTTGGCATTGCACTGATTAGCATCAGACTGCATCATTGATCTTGTATATCCTGTTATTTCCTCTTTTGTTTTATTATTACTTTCTAAGGGATACTAGTGTAAGGAGCCTGTGTCCTCTAAACAGCAAATAGTAACCAAGGATGCACTCTTCCCACATTTTCCTCCACAAGATGAATCCTGTTTGGTTCTTCTACAAGTAGACAAATATTGTGAGGTGATTAAATTAACAAAAAATCCTGACTCATGATAATTAAGGACAGGAGGATAGAAAGGAAAGAAGTTGTACTTTTATCATAGTGTTCCAGTAGTTTACAAATGGCAAACCAAGATGTAGTCATGGTTCTCTTCCTTTAGGTCTGCTTCTTTTCTTACCAGGTGCATTGGAGTTTGTATGGTTACTTTACTATGACTAGATCAGGCTGCATAACAGAATCTGTAGCAAATTAAAAACACAGTGCTGAGTAGAGGCTAGAATACTATGCAGTATCAATTAACTCAGTGTTTAATTACCATGGTGATTGGAAGGAACTATAAATTGCTAAATATATTATTAGTGTATCAGACTTCCATGCCACAATGGCATCAGAGCATGGGTGCAACTAGTTTAGACTTTTCCCCAACATTTTACATGTTTGCAAGATTTTAAGACAGTACTTTCATTCCTGCCAGTATTCTGTTATCAATGAGCAAAGACAAATATAATATATAGCTTCTTTTAAGGCAACTGGGAACTTCTGCCTTTCTGTTCATCATATACAGTGGTTTCATTGCAATTACTCTGAAAAGAACCATTTTGGCAAGACTAGTATCAAGCAGGAAAACTGCATTTTCTGTGGAAAATGTGCTTCCGTTTTCTTTCCCCCAGAAATGTTAGCCATCTTGTGCTGGATGTCAGAATGTATCAAGCAGGAAACATGAGTACTGATCAGCTGGCTACTTATACACTTAACCAACATATGAAAAATGTGTGAGAGACCAGAATTTTACCATTTTTCCAGGTCTTCTAACATTCTAAAAGGAAATGAAGCATGTTTTACCTGTGAATGATTCCTAATGTGTACCCTCCTTCAAGCAGATTCTGTAGAATAGCTCTTATTGTAACTGCTACTATGAGGTGTAATACATCAAAAATACTCGTGATGGTAATTCGACTTCTGAGCAGCTGACCATGATTAAAAGCATAAAATAGGCATAGGCCAGTTGCTGCATGAGACGTGTTCTCATTACTCAGTAGCACTGTTTCCTTTGGGGAAAAAACTACAATACCTGATCTTGCCTCTGGATTTAGTTTTCCTCAATAAAGTACCTGAAATTAGTAAGATTTTTGTCAGTGCCTGCCACAGAGTTTGGTCTAGGCTTGCCAGTTCAGTTCTGTTGCTGATTATGAAATACAGCCATATCACTGCATATCACTTGTGGTGAGATAACATGGGATTAGCAATTGCTAGTATCTAGTCACTAATTACCTGCTTTCAGTAAACCTGGAAGTCTAGGGATATTTTTGATAAAGTAACATATTCAAAAACGATACAGAAGGGAAGATAATATCTTTTGTTCTATTGCTACATTCTGGCCATCGCAGACAGCAGCTGAAGAAAGGGAGATCTGTCTTCCAGACAGGCAGGGCACGCTAAGATGGTGCATCCAAGTGTGGCTGCCAGAAGAGCACTGCTGAAGGTTGCAGTACTGGCTGACGTGGGCTGGTGTTTGTGGGTGGTGACACAGCAGTGTGATACAAAACCTTCAAAACTGAGTTTACTATTTCACCTTTAGGCTGTGTGTCATGGCTCGTCTTTACAGGGCAGCTGAGTACTATATCAGAAATTAATTTTTCATCTCTACCTGGCTCCTAAATGATAAAAGCCTGTGGCAGAAAACAGGTGTAGTTGGTCTTATGTACTGGTAATGGCTGTGTTGGTAAGAGATTAAATAAAGAGGCAGAGGTCAGAGGCAGATTTACCGGGTAGCGGAGCTGATTGTAGGAACCGTAATCCTCTCTTCTCCCATTAACATCAGCAGGTGTTTGCTCTGGGTCATGGGATGTGGGAGTATTTACATAATTATGCTGTCTCCCTTCCAGATCTTGAATGCATCCATCCCTGGAAGGCAATCCTTTTCTCAAAAGAGTTTGTCCAGTCATTTGGAGGACACTGTAGCTGGAATTGCAGGCAGAGCAGTGACATACAACATCTGCACAAGTTCTGGACAAGCACATCATCTCCACTACATCAGCTAAAGTAGAATAGTTTAAGATGAACCTTTTCAGATGAACCTTTTAAGAACAGGGACAAAGGAAAACAAATCCACATCACAAAGTAAGCAAAATATGTTATTAAAACAGTGGTAACATGGAATACATCTGTGTGTTTGCTTTTAGCTTCTATGGGTATTGCTGACATTGCAGCTACAGTTGTAATTTAAACAAGACAGGGATATCGATACTGTTTAACATGACTGCTTTACCTGGGCACGCAGCTCTTTCAGTGTAGGGCGCTCACTTGCAGGAACATCAGCCTCTTCCTTGCACATCACATATACTCTGCCAAAAGAGCAAGCAGTAAGTAATTGATTGTGACTAAATGAAATTAAGCCCCTGTTGTCCTTCTCAGCTATCAGAGTCTGCTGGAGAAACATCCAGGATAGGGAAGGGACCACTGTTAAAACAGTATTTCCCAGAACACAGAGGAAGCAGAGTCACAAAATGGCTTTCCTAAATGGGATAAGGGCCCTGCTAATGCTTTCTGGCTAGTCTACTGATGAAGAAATCAGGATTCATTTTAGTCTGTAAAGTATGCAAAAAGTGACTGCCAGGGTTTAATTTTGAAACCTTTTAGGAGTGCAAGAGCTTGTAAGAGAAGAAGTGATGCAGGGAGAAGGAGGTGGGAAGTAAGTGGGTGGAATGCAGAGAAGGTGGGAAAGAAAGGGGAGAGGCTGTGTTGCGAGGACTGTGGCTTGATCTTGGATGAAGAGTTGATAAGCCTAGGCTTCTGAAAAAAAAATCCTTATTTTCTTTCCGCAAAAGTTGAAGCATAGGCGAAGCACCCATTACAGCCTCCCGGGGAAAAGGCAGCCCGTTGCCAGCCAGGTTTTCTGTCAGCTCGTGGCGGGTGACCTCTCCCTGGAGCAGCGGACGCCGGCCGTTCGCAGCGCTGGGCGGCAAGGCTGGGGTGGCGGCGGGCAGCTCCCGGTCGCTGTCCGGGGAGCACGGAGGCGGCAGCGGCTGGGAGCTGACAGCAGGGCAGCTGCGGGGGCTCGGCCGGACAGTTCCCGAATGAGGGCCACGGGCACAAGCGGGGTCACGGAATTTAGGCGCGGGGCCGCGGGACGTGCGGGGTCCCGGGCCGTCGGTGGCGCTTGAGCCCGCGGGGTGCGGGATCCCGGTCAGGGCAGGAGCCGGGCCGAAGCCCGGGGCACCTTCCCCGCCCCGCGGGGGCCGAGGCGCGGGGGAGGGAAGGTGGGCGGAGGGCGGCGAGGCGTCGGGCGTGGGACGGGGCGCTGAGGGAGGGAGGCAAGGAGGGAGGCTGGCGACGGCAGCGCTGCCCCGGGGGCCGGGGCGGGCGGCGCTCAGGTGAAGGAAGGGCCGCCCGCCCGGGGCGGCGGTGACGCGGCTGCGGCGCGGCGGGGCTGCCCCGCGGCCCCATGTGGCCGCCGCCGCCCGTCCCCGGCGAGCAGAGCGGCCGCGGGCGCTGAGCGGGGCTGCCCGGGGCAGCATGCGGAGCCGCCGAGGATGAGCAGCCAGCGCCGCCCGGCCAAGGCGCAGCTCCGGAGGTCGCTGAGCGAGCAGCTGCGGGACTCCACCGCCAAAGCCTGGGACTTGCTGTGGAGGAATGTCCGGGAGCGGCGGCTCGCAGGTCAGTCCCTGCCGCGCCGCGGCCGCCGCTACCTGCCCTCGGCGGCCCGAGGGGACACCCCGGGGGACGTGGCGGTCCCAGCGGCGCGGAGGGGTCCCGCTCCGGGGGGACGTCTGGGGGGCACCAGCTCCGCTGCCGCCGCCGGAGCGAGGAGACCCCGCGGCTTCGGCCCGGCGGGACGGGGAGCTCTCGGCAGGAACGCGGTCGGCAGTGTCCGGGCGGGTCGGGCTGCGGGCAGCAGCCGGGTGCAGACAGGTCGGACCCCCAGCCCTTGCAGGCAGCACCTGCCCGGATGCTGGCAGGCAGCGCGGGGGAGCTCGCACAAGCAGTCAGGCTCGGGGCTAAGCCTGGCGGTCGCTCCGTGTCGGAGGCGCCTTCTGAGCATCTCCGAAATGAAGAGGGTTGGCTTTGCCTCCGGGAAACAGGCTCACCTGCTTCTCTGATCAGTTTTCTAAGTCTAACCAACCAGGTTGGTTCCTCATATGGTTTGCATGTGAGAAGTACCACAAGTCCCAAAGCAACATGGTCTGTTTCTTTTCAAGCGCTTTTATAGCTTCAGGTCACCTACCTGCTCTGGACAACCGGCCTCCTGCAGCCTTTCCATCGCCAGGTGGGGACCTGAAGAACACAGAGCAGGGCAGGTGCTCGGTGAGGTCGGGTCTCATTTAGAGCATTGCTGTTGTAGCAGCACAGTCGGTTTATGCACACAAGCACACATCCAATTTGTATTTGTAAAATACTCTGTGAATTAGAAGACCTAGAGGGTACATGCAAGTGCAAGGTAAAGTTATTATACTGGAAAACAGTACCTCAAGATTTATGAGCAGGATCATGTATAATGAAGTCTAATTTGTAAAGATGGATTCCTCTGCCACATCCTACAGCATTGTTAGGAGTTTGGTGACCTTGTCCAGGGCACTGTGACATGCTGGTATTGTATAATACAGAGGTAAATGATGCAGGTTTTCAGACCATGTCTACAGCACATTAGTTCTTATGTACATACAATTAAAGTAATAGATAAAAATTGCATGTAGTTTTTTTAAAAATTCATCTAAACTAGGTAGCTTTAATAATTAATTGCTAACATGACTAATTTTGTAATATTATGGTTAACCAAAATACTAAACTTTTAATTTTTTAATATACCTTTAACTCCCTTATTCCTACATTGATAGCAGATGCCAGCAGACATTCAGCAAGGATACTGTTGGCTATTTTTTTCTTTTTTGGTCAAAGACAGCTATTGCTCGATTGAGCAGAGAACCTGGGCAGGCTGCCATGATACTGTAGCCAACTTCTTAAAGCAACTGGGTATTAAAATTGATGGAGTCAAAACTTTTTATTTAAGGTGGATAGAATACTAATGTCCTGGGTTTGTGCACTGCCATAATTTAAGTACTATTCATAGTACTCTGGTGAGACACTGATGCACTTGCTCTTTAATTAAATTACTTATCTGACATCATAATGAAATATGTACAAATAACTGTTGATGCCAGATATGTTCTCTTGTTCTGATGCTTTTCTGTCTCTGGCATTTTTGTCCTTGTTTTTATATTTGTTTGTCGTGCTGACCTGTGTCGCTGCAGTGTATATTCCTAGGCCTCTTCTCCCAGCTTTTGTTAACGAGAAGGGAATTTAAGCTGATCTAAATGTGTCACTGTTTGCTGGTTGCCAGACCAGCTTCTTCTCCATCACAATAGATCTGGTCCCAGTCAGGTAGATAGTTGTACAAGTTCCATCCTTTTCCTCAAAGCTGGCATTGTAGTTCAGCTCTGACTGGCCATCAGAGCAGCAGTGTAACTGGTACCTAATGTTAAAGAGCAATGGACCAAAACAAAATGCAGTTTTGAACCATCCAGTGTGCTGTCCTATTCCAACCATCAACCAAATAAAGACTTGTGATTAATCCTCCTGTGATGATGGCTTTGCAGGCACTCACATAGTCACTCTTTTGGTCTGCTTTACGCTTTTATCTATTTGTTACGGATCCAGACACCAGTTGCCCAACATAACCTTAGAGAAAGTAAGCACATTTTTATAATAATCCTAAAATGATATAATTGTTAGGTTGGATGAGGGTTGGGAATTCTCTGGTCTAGTCTCCAGCTCGAGCAGGATCAGCATTGGTAGCAAGCAGTTAGCTCAGGGCTTTCCCAGGGCTTGCTTGGGAACACCTTCTGCCCTGATGTCCATGTATTGGAGCAGAGGGCAGCAGGACACTGTTGAGGCAGCAGGTGTGTGAGCTGGAGAAAGGAGCTAAATCTTGGCTAGAGCAAGGGAGAGACAGCTGAACTTTGACTCAGCTGCTCCCAAGAGGCAGAGAGCACGGCTGGCTTGCTGTGGAAAGTAGGTTGTACATAAAAAGCCTGCTACAGTGTGCTCCTCCCCTCCCTCCCTCCCTCACCCTTTACAGCAGAGGTGATGAGCAGCAGCCTGGCTCCTGGCATGCTCCTGGAAAGGGCTGCTCCGTACTGTCTCTTATTCAGGACAGATCTATGATGCCCAGCAGCTCTTAGTCACTTTTTCTGATTCACTGGCTGGGATTTGTTTTTTAAACAATGGGTGTACCCTCTACAGTGTCAAAAATTGCGCCCTTAGGGGGTTTTTTGTGCTTTTCATAATTTTTGCAGAGGTATTTTACACTGTTTCCACTATGCTTATGGTTTAAATTGGAATTCACAAACTGAATGGGAAATGTACTAGAATTTTAACTCCCTGTGGGGACCTATTCACCTGAAAAGTTTTATAAAATACTGTTGGTTTAATTTAATCCTGAACCACTTTGCCATTATTGAAAACCATGGTTTAAGGAATTTCATTTAGGTATTTAACAGATTCTCCAAAAGTGATGACCTAAGGTAATTCTGAGATCCCTGCTCAAACTGTGATCCCCTGTTACAGTAAAACCCAAGAAGTTTCAGTTCTTACATTCCTTGTATGTAAGGGGAAAGTGCCACCCTCTATCTGGGATTCTTACAGTTACTATACAATAAAATAAAATTAAATTAAATTAAAATTTAGTTTTTAAATTCAGGCAACTGAATTAACTTTGCAGTCAGGAAACACTGTAGTTAAGGATCCCTTTTGCTGTGTTGCACAGCCTCCTGGTAGGGTAGGATTGTCATGACTGACATGACTGACAAGATTGATTGATATGATCACCTCACCCTTTTTTTCCTTAGAATTTTTCATCCTCATTTACCACAGAAGGTGATGATCCCTGTTGCTGAGTCTCTTAAACTAGAGCCTGCTGTACTTCAGCTTTCTCAGGTCCTGGACTGAGCACAGAGTTATGAATTCCCTCAGGTGTTCATGAGCCTGGTGCTTAGGAGCACTGTCTTGAATATGTCATACCATTAATGTTTTAGTTGTATTTCTAGAAGCTGCAAGGTTACATTGTTCCCATTTCAGAGATAGAAACAAGTGGCCAAATGAGGTTGAACGTCAGGAGTATCAGCTCTTGTGAGTTAGACCTTGAGTTATCTACTTAAGTATTCAAATTATGGCTCTCAGTGGCTGCTGTTGCACAACATGTGCAAATGAGCATTTGGGGTCTAACTGTGCTGCACCCAGGGCATGAATAACTTGCAGTTTCTGGTGGTCTGGTCAGATTTGGTTTCAAGTGACTTGGTGTAAAACAGAGAAGAATGGAAGGTGCTCTGCCACAGGGGCACCATTAACTTGTCATAGCCTCAGACACTTGGGATTTTTCTGTCTCTCACCTGCAAGAGCTACAGCAGGGGCTGATACATGACCATTGCCCATCATCAGATGTGGATCCTTGGAAACCGCATGTGCAGATGAAGATGAGACTTTTTTTAGTGCCTAGTGAGAAGAGTCCTGAGTTAGAATTAAGCAGGTGACTTCAATTCTGAGAATTACTGAGTTTGGTGAACTTAATTTTGTGACCCTGAAGCATTCTTCTAATAAGAGAAATCTTTGTCTCTGATTTCTGAGGTTTAGCATTTAGCTGTGGTTTAGCAATCTTCATGGATTGCAGCCAGGATTTCTGCTCTGTAAGGCTGCCTCCACTGTGTTTGTGGCACAAATACACCCTCAGTCTTTTTGACAAATCTCTTCTCACCTGAGCTTCATGTCTCACAACCCTTTGTATGTTCTGTGTTCTTGAAGAGATTTAATCCCTACTTGATCTCCTCTAGCTATTCCAGTACAATTCCTCTTATCTCTCCATTGACATCCTCTCTACTGCCTGCTGCGACAGCCATATCAGACAGGACACCCTTGAGCACTGTCCCAACTCATACTTAGCTACAGAGCTCTCCAGAAGCAATTCCCTGGGGTAGTTTTGGGGACCAGTTTCAGACACTCCCACTCTTTTTTTGGCCTGGCTGTGCTTTGGGTAAAAGGAATTTGGGGTCAAGTTTTCCACCACACCTCCAGTGGTTTGCTCAGACTGACATTTCAAACTTGTCCAAGTTTGGACAGATTTTTCAGGCACCAGTGCTAAACTGACCCTTTGACCTTCCCTGTGAGGTTGCAGAGGTTTGTTCCAAAGGATGAATCCCTAATGTCTCAAATCAAGTGGCATGAAAAGGTATGGTGGGACAATATACCGTGGACTAATTTTTTCTTAGAAATTGATTACCTAAAGTTCCAAAACTGAAAGAGGAACATGAAGCAGGCTTGTGAGTAAAAGAAAATCTTAGACTAAAGAAGCCAAAATTATGACCTTTAAATGGAAAGTTTTAGAAGTCCTACTCTTAGGTGTCCTTAACTATTCAGGAGGACCTTATAAATTGATTGCCCGCTACAAGTACCTCTTCAAATGTGACTGAAATGCATTTATATCAGAGATGAAGCTGAACATTATCTGATGTAGGTAGAAAATGGAGAATAATTTGTCCAGCAGAAACTACCTGCCACATTCAGCATGTGGCAGAGATGACAAGGCAATTCACCTGCTCCTGTCAAAAGTAATTGGTGGCTGGTTTGTGGGTTATTGTGGCTTTATTGGGTGCAAATGAACAAGCCTAAGTCTGTAATAGCACCTCTGGCAGCATGGTGCTCCTTGGCACCTGCTGATCTGTTGATCCTGGGCAATACAGAAGTGAAAAGTTAGTCTTAAAAAACTAGTGGTCACAACCAGAACTATGTGAATTCTAGCACAGTCTTCTGTCATGCCTGTATGGAGGCAAGAGCAGCTATGTTTCTGCAGCCTAATTAAAGAAATTAAATCAAACCTATAGGTTCCTCATCGATTTTAGTTTTCATTTAAAATGCAACATTTTCAAGAACTTGCTTTTGAAGTTTTTACTCTACAAAGCTGAAGTTTATTTTGGGGTGAAGTCATTGGAAACTCCAATGGAAATATATTTACCAGGCTCCCAGGTCCTCTGAGAACACCTGATCAAAGGCAGGTGTCCCAGTATGGGACCAACCTTGAGTCTGCTGCATCTTGGTATTATTACATTACTGATATTTATTCTCAATTAAGACCTTTGTGTACAGTGCAAATGTGGCAGATTGATCTACTTTAAAGCCATTCATTAAATGAGTGGATTTTTTAAACAAAATAATTCTGCAAGGTCTGTTTTCATTAAGGAGTGTGGGAGATGTACATGTGAAAAATGTGGTATTTGGTGGGCATACTTTTGTGTTCTATTTTAAAATCATTCACATAACATTTTTAGAAAGCAAAGTAGAGATGTTGCGGTCTCTGTCCCCACCAGTGCACTGGAGAGTACAAGATACTGATTCTCATGTACGTTGATAAGATGTATATGTGTAAATTCCTCCCTAACCCAGCCCCATCAATGGGAAAAGACTGTCCTTTGTCAAGGAGAAAAGTTATGAAAGACATTCTTTATTCATGATGGAGTGCTTTAGAAAAGAAAGAAAGTGACTTATGAGTGATTCATTTGGCCAGGCATGCCAGGAAATGCTCTCAGTCCTAAAGAAAATGTAGTAGCCAAAAAAGTAGTCATTGATCTCATAAATTAAATTAATCATGCCATACAATCTCTATTAATCTGAGGTGGGGTTTTAGATTAGTTTTATTAAAGCATGAAGAGGCTTTTCTTTGCACCTATGTTTTATGGGTTATGTCAGTATCCTCTAAGTTCCATCTCCTTCCCCAGGCGCTCCTTGAAGGCCAGTGTTTGAATCTGAAAAGGGGGCAGTAGTGGCAAAATACCACCATTGTTGGTTCTGCTGCTGCCAAGCTCTCATGACCCTCAGCAACAAGAAGTTAATTCCAGAAGTACAATCACAAAAATACCAATATGCTTGACCTGCCAAGTATTTCTGTATCAGCATGAGACTGTGAAGGGGGAGCAATGGAGGACTCCCCACTGTCTCAAAGTCCAGAGAAAGATGTATTTTTCTCATTCTCATGGCTCTGCTGCAATTGACCATGTAACATTTGGAGTGATCATGGAGAAGTAGCAGAGGTTCCTAGGGTGGCAACAACATTCATTTTCTGGTTTTACATTTAATACATAGATTTTGTAATTGAACGAGTACTGCTTCCATCAGAGAGAGTTGTATCAGGGATTATTTTCCTAAAAGAAATCCAGTTTTGAATACTTAATTTCCTGACAGTATGAGATACAAATCTCAGCTGATAAAATGGGGAATCAGCGCTGGCAATAGAACTGGATACTATTTGAATCAGTCAGTTTCTATTTGATAGCTTTAGAAAAGATTCTTGATAGGTCTCCATCTTTCTGGAGCTTCACTGTTCACCGATTTCAATGACACATTAACCTTTAGAAAATACACTTTTAGAAGATATATAGGATATATAGATATATAGGATATATATATATAGATAGATAGATAGATATAGATATATAGGATATATAGCAAAGATATATAGGAACTTATATAGACTGATAAAAATAATTAATGTATTTGTCTGGCATTAAACAGTGATGATGCTTTTCCATTCCAAGATTGCTTCTTTATATCAGTCATGGCATATTAAATAATGTATCTTCTCTCTTATTTCCTACTAGGTGTTTTTGTATTTATTCATATGACTGTAATCCTATAGGCTGCTTCCATATCCCCATGCAAGTGACTTTATTTATAATAATAACTATGCCAGAACATTTATATGGAACATTTATATCCACAATAAACTTTTAGCTGCTTAGTGAACATCAATAGTCGGTTGGTACCTGGCCAGCAAATTCCAAAACATGTGACATTTCTGGGCTCAGGAAGGCCCTGGAGACTGGACTCCCATTCTTCTGCTTTCCCAGCTAGAGTAGGATGTGGTGTTTAGTTTCAGGAATCATGAAGTCCCAATTCTGAATTTTGTCTTACTGCTTTTTGCTTTAATGAAAAAACCCTTCCAAATGTCCCATATTGTCGTATTTCTAGGGATTCCAAGAACTCAGATGACTTAACAATTTGATACGTGCAATCCTTGCCAGGCATTGGCCTTGTTTCACGGCAGTGCTTTGACTCACATTTGTCTTCTTGGATTTTGTACTTCTTGGATTTCTTGAGACAGATGTTCTGTCTTGCTCTTCCTTATTTCTTTGGTTTTTCTGTCATGCCATGGCCAAATCTTGTGCTGCTGTATATCATAACTCCTTTGAAAATCATCTCCTTGAGTCCCAATTCATTGAGAAACCCAGCTTTCACTTCTACTTAAGCATATTTGCATAGCAAATTTAAAAAGAAAATGTGAATTTCAGAGTCTGAAAAGCCAAGGAAAAAACTTATTTTGTAAAATGTCAGTTTCAAGTCAACCTCATGATTTTAAAGAAGTGATGCCTGTGTAATAATTCTTGGAAATTTGGGTTTAAAAATATTATTTTCAGTTCATTAAGAATTTGTGATATTTTCTTATGATTATTACATGCTTAAAAATACGACAGTGTAGAAGGTTCCTTGACTGACATTAGAGCATTCACAAGAAGACTGCACTTTTGTAGCTCCTTTGCACATCCTGTTTACAGTTAAAAAGGAAAATATTTTGGCCATCAGACTAACCTGGTGCACCTTGTACTGCAAAAGGCTGAATGCACGCAGATACGTGTGCAGCAAACAGCTATGCTCCAAGGAGGGATCAGGAGCACCCGGAATTCATGGCACTTGGTTCCATAAAACACCAGACGTCAACAAGCAATGTAATTACTTTACGTAACAATCCGTTTCGTGTGAAACACTCTGTCTGTCGTTCCAGTAGAGGGCAGTAATTTACATACAGTAATGTCAATTAGTGTGTGTACACATCGTGCGTCACAATATTGGACACAATAGCTGGTTTTGTTAAGGTAGTGCACTATTGCAGGCATTCTCTGTCCTCAGGAATAGAGTGCCACCCAGAAGCCTTATTTTCTGAGCTTTTGCAGCAGGACACCTAGCAATGTAGAAGTGGAACACATTTTATGAAAATTAAAAAATAAGATGTTTTCAGCTAGCATGGCAATCAAAACTAAACATACTCTGGTGTATATAATCACCAGAGTCAATTGCATTTCAACAAATAATTTCATAGTGATACTGATTTTTTCTTTGTTGCTGTTGAACAGTAAGTACATAGAAAAAATTTTTTATAAAACCTTTTTTACAGAAATCATTTTTACAGATCCAGCAACATGCTGTTGTACAGTGGAAGAGGAGGCACTGAAATTTAAAAATGTGGTGTTTCTTGAAGCTGTAAGAATTTGATTCAAAACACTGTGACTTAAAATTTCTACTTAGCAAAAAGCTGTTCAAACCATGGGTATTTCTTCGGCAGCAAGATAAGTTCGTTAACTTCAAAATAGCTTGCTTAATTCTATAAATACTTCACAAATTTTACTTGTCACAGATGTAAAATAATGTGGGGATAATTGGTTTCTTCTGATGCTTGAGCTAAATGAATGCTCTGATAAACCAAGGAATGTTTTCTGGGGAGGACTGGTTTTCCAGGCCATGATGATGCAGAAGGGCACTGAACCTTCACAGGTCATTTAATACAGAAGCACTTTAAAAGTCAGCCACAAAACTGGAGTATTGGTTTTGTTATAGAAAGAATTTAAGGGGAAATTGCCTCAGGACAGTAGCACAGTTGAAATGTACCTTCGATCATATGTAGATCTGTCTGAATTTGAGCAAAAATTAGTTTGAAATATCTTTGTATACGGTCTTCTGTTGCTGTAATTTATGAAGAAATGGAGGGTAGCTGCCAGCTCCAGAAAAGGATAGCTTAAGAGAATGTTGAAAGATACAAGTCAAAACCACAGTTAGAAATGTAACTTCTCTCAGTCAAAATACTAAAAAATTACACATAGCGTTACAAAAAAAAAGGGTTCCTAAAGATTTAGGAACCTCCTGCGTTGGTTCATAGCTTAGACTTCTCAAAAATATGTTGCATACCTGTGTAAATTTATGTTGGATTCATTGCATGAAGGAGCGAGGACCTAAGCATTTGTCCCAACCCTTAGGTTATTTTTGATGTGCCTCTCATTCCTCTGCTAAATACGCCTCTTTTCTCCCATCACTGTCCCCCTCATCCTGATCTGAATGGCATGCTCTTTCACAGCTTATCCAGAAAAATGCTGTAGTAAATTATTTGAGACTGAGTCGTTTAGGTGTCAGATGACTGCTGAAATGATATGCGAATGGTATCTCATGGTCTCGCTCATTTTAAGAGGTGTTTTTAACATAAGGACAGATTTTTATTGAAATAAATCAATTTTACAAGGAGATTTCAGCCATTGGATTTATAGTAAGAAAGAAACTTTTTATTTATTACATTAGAAAGACCACAGCTGGGAATGCACCCATTAATAGACACAAACAGATGGATTCTGACAAGTCTGTGAACTATTCATACTCTTTTTTAGCAAATATTTTGCTGCAATCCCAACTTGCAAATGTTACTTCAGAAACAAATATGTAACCATCTATCTCAAGGCACAAAACTAAAGAGTCATGAGTAATATTAAAATATTGTATAAGTTCATTATGCATAGGATACCCATTTGAAATTTAGTAAGTAGTGTTTAAAAACACTCCTAAAAGCTTGCCTTGGTTCAATAAATGTTTTTAATTATAAATAAAGTCATCGAATAATTTAGACTGGAAAAGATCTTTAAGATCATCAAGTCCAAGCATTAACCCAGCACTGCCAAGTCCAGCACATGTGCCTCAGTGCCACATCAACAGGTCTTTTAAACACCTCCAGGGATGGTGACTCCACTACTCCCTGGGCAGCCTAATGCCTAACAACCCTTTTGGTGAAGAAATTTTTCCTAAAATCCAATCTAAACCTCCCCTAGTGCAATTTGAGGCTCTTCGCTCTTGTCCTATCACTTGAAAGAGTCCAATCCCCATCTTACTATGCCCTTCTTTCAGGCAGTTGTAGAGAGCAGTAAGGTTCCCCCCGGAGCCTCCTTTCTTCCAGGCTAAACAACCCCAGCTCCCTCAGCTGCTCCTAACAGGACTTGTGCTCCAGACCCTTCCCCAGCTCCATTGCCCTTCTTTGGACATGCTCCAGCCCCTCAGTGTTCTCCTTGTAGTGAGGGGCCCAGAACGAGACACAGGATTCAAGGTGTGACCCCACCAGTGCTGAGTACAGGGCAACAGTGCTGAGTACAAGGTCACTGCCCTGGTCCTGCTGGCCACACTATTGCTGATCCAGGCCAGGATGCCATTGGCCTTCTTGGCCACCTGGATCCATGCTCTGGATCATGTTCAGCTGCTGTTGACCAGCACCCCAGGTCCTTTTCTGCCAGGCAGCTTCTCAGCCACTGCTCCCCAGTCTGCAGCACTGCCTGCGGTTGTGATCCGAGTGCAGGACCCAGCACTTTGCCTTATTGAACCTCACACAATTGGCCTCAGCCCTTTGATCCAGCCTGTCCAGATCTCTCTGCAGAGCCTTCCTGCTCTCCAGCAGATCATTGTGGATAAAAATATTGCTGCTAGCAAGAATTCTTCTTGCTTCTTTCTAAGCCCATGAGATACTTTTCTCTCTCATGAAGGTAGTAGCAGAGTTCAAAAAACTATGAACGCTTGCAACCTTGCAAAGCCTTGCTTATGGTACAGTAGAAAAATATTTTGATAATGGATGTTTTAGGATTTTAGCCAGTCGCCCCAGGGGCGTGGCTGATCCTTTGTGCAATTAGACTATGAAGAAAAAAGTCTATGAAAGAGTTTGTAAAATAATTAAATAAATCCATCTTGCTGCACAATTCCTTCCTGCTGGATCTTCTCTCCTCTCCTCCCTACGGCTGCAGGTTACAGTAATAGATCAACACTCCCACCTGACTTGGCCTGATCTGCAGGCTGACTGAGGGTGCACTCGATCCCCTTGTCCAGCTTGTCCATAAAGATATTAAGCAGAACTGGCTCCAGTAATAAGCCCTGAAGAACACCACTGGTGACCAGCTGCCAACTGGATGTAGCTCCATTCTTTACCACTCTCTGGGGCCAGACATCCAGCTAGTTTTTTATCCAATAAAGAGTACACTTGTCCAAGCCATAAGCAGCCAGTGTCTCCAGAAGAATGCTGTGGGAAAAGGTTTCAAAACTGAAGTCCAGGTAGACAGCATCCACAGCCTTTCCTTTATCCTCTAAGTGGGCCACCTTGTCACAGAAGGAGATCAGGCTGGTCAAGCAGAACCTGCCTTTCATAAGCCCATGCTGGCTGGGCCTGATTCCCTAGTTATCCTACACATGCCACATGACAGCACTCAGGATGGTCTGCTCCATGGCCTTCCCTGACCAAAGTCAGGTTGACAGGTCTGTAGTTTCCTGGATCCTCCTTCTGACCCTTTTTGTAAGTGGGGGTCACATTTGCTAACCTCCAGTCAACTGGGACCTGCCCAGTTAGCTAGAGCTACTGGTAAATGATGGAAAGTGGTTCAGTGAGCACTTTTATCAGCCAGTACTTTTGGGTGGATCCTATCTGGTCCCACAGACTTGTGTGTGTGTAAGTGGTAGAGCAGCTCACTAACCATTTCCCCTGGGATTATGAGGCCTTTATTCTGCTCGCTGTCACTGTCACTATTCTGCTCGCTCAGGGGACTGAGTACCCCATGAACAACTGGTCTTACTATTTAATACCTGAGGCAAAGAAGGCATTAAGTACTACAGCCTTTTCGTCATCCTTTGTCACTATGTTTCTGCCTGCATCCAATAAAGGATGGACAGGCCAGTGTTTTCAGTGTCTTCACAAACAGCTTGGATGCAGAACTTGAAGGTGTACTATGTTTGCTGATGATGCTAAACTGGGAGGAGCTGTTGACTTCCTCAAAGTCAGAGAGGCCCTGCAGAGATATCTTGATAGAGGGCTGCACAATCACCAACAATATGAAGTTTAATAACAGCAAGTGCCAGATTCGTTCGTTTCCAGATGTTTGGTGAGAGGAAGTTCCGCCATGAGAACAAGGGTTAGTGATTGTGAGACTTTTCTCAGCTGCTTACAGAATATTTTGTCTTACTCTTCATCATGTTTGGGTGGTCTACAGCAGACTCCCACTAGGATGTCTGCCTTGTTGGCCTTCCCCCTGATTCTTACCTATACACACTCAACCAAGTCATCACCATCATCAAGCTCCAGATAATCAAAACACCCTCTAACCTACAAAGCTATCCCACCACCACTCCTTCCTTGCTATCCCTTCTGAAGAGTCTATGGCCACCCATCACAGCAGTCTAGTTGTTTGAGCCATCCCCACATGTCTCTGTGATGGCAACTATGTCATAGTTTTCCTGCTGCACAGTAGCTTCCAGCTGCTCCTGTTTGTTGTCCATGCTGCATGCATCGGAGCAGATACACGTCAGCTGGGCTCTTTATCTCCCTATCCTGTCATTAAACAGAGAAGTTCCTGCACCTGGGCACACTCCCACAGCTGTGTTCACAGCTGCCACCCCGCACTGGCAGCGTGTTCCCGGCAGAGCTGTCTGGGCAGCTGTGCCAGCCGTGCCGACTGCGGAGCTGAGCGGGGCTGTGGCTTTCTGCCAGGTGGACACCACTGCTCCCTGGTCGGGCTGGCACTGCCGCAGCACCCTTCCTGCAAACTGCTGTGCCACACCCTGGTCACCAGCGCTCCCTAAGGGCTTATTTTATATGTGGGGCCCCCAGCCAGCTGCTGTCGTACTAGATGTGGGTCCTTGAGGCTCGAGGCTCCTCATTTCAGTTACACTGAGTTAAATCCTTTGCTCCTGGCCCCTGCCCCAATCATAGGGGGTAGGGTGTCTGTATAGATGTGATGAAGTGAGGATTTTCAGCAAAGGCTGGCACCATTTCCCTTTGTGGAAGTCACTGAGAGAAGGTAAATGTTCAGCTTCAGAACAGCTCACTAAACAAAGTACCAGAAAATTAATTATACAATATAGGCAGCTGCTAGAGGAGTTGATAGAAAAATGATGGGAGGTGGACTGCTGGGTAATAGTATAACTAGTGACTCAAATCATGTACTCGCAAGTAAAACCAATGTATAGCACACATAATTTCTCTTCAATTGTTAAATATTAATTTGTAGATTTAAAATTTTGTTGAACATCACTGTATTTCTGGTATCATAGGGAGGTAAAAATGACAACTGTTTCCTCTTTTCTGCATAATTTATTACTTCATTTACCATATCATCTCTTACTTTTCTCAGTTGAGAATTTTCAAGCCCCATGACAGCATTGAGCCCACCAGCTTCCTTTGAATAAACTGGGAAATTATACAACCAAAGAGACACAGTCAACTTTCAAACTGTCCGCAATCACCCTTAATGTGCATAACTAAGCATACATACACTGAGCCTCTACATGAATTTCTGCCACATGGTGAGGTGTTTGGAACTTGCCTAGTTTCTTTCCTGGGAAGAAACTTTCACAGCTTCATTATCAGCTAAAGATTTGGATCATTTGTTTTTCTGCCAGTCACATTAAGAAAATAAAGAGCTTCTCTAAAACCAGCAGAAACACTCTGAATTCTGATGTAAGGATGGCTTTTATCATCCTGACTTGACTAACTCCATCAGTCCCGAACATAAAGAAACATTAGCTCCTAGAGAATCAGACTCGTACAGTTCTATATCAGCTTGGCAGATGAGTATTTTGGTAATTACATTTGCACTTTCTGTATATCCCTAGCAGCTCCAAGTGCTTTTGTTTCAGAACAAAACTGATAATTTGATTATGGTCTGAATTCAGCAGAGAACGTAAATGCAGTACAAATTTAAATTATTAAATGTTTGAATCATGTGGACTAGTCAGTTTTGTCATATTTAACTTCTAAATCAACAGTATATTCTTTTAAAATTACTATCTATTAAATCAGTGTGGTTGGATTTTTGAGTTCATCAGAAAGATGAAGGTACCAGAACATCCGTATTTCCAACATATAATAAAAGAGAAGATACTATACCTAATCTGATTCAAATAGAGGACAAATACATTTCAGAATCTAGGTTAGACAAGACACCACCAAATAAAATTGACTCTGAAACATCTGGTTTGTTTTATACAAAACCATAAACGTGTAATTACTAAACGGCCTAAGCTGTTTCTTTGGAAGGCACCCTAAACAACAAGGACAGCAGGACAAGTGTTTACAAAGCCAAGGCATATACATTAATCATGGCATGGCAGCATTTTAAAGAAACTATCGAATTCAGAGGGATTATAAAACAGCTGGGATGAATTGTAGGTAGGAACTGTTTTAAATCTCTGGATTCTAGGTCACAACAGAAGCTGTAACACAGGGCACTCACGCGATCTTGTACTCCTTTGTGTTGGTTTCTCTTAAGGGAGAATCATGACTTGTAGAGGGCTGGAACCATTATCTCTTCTTTTATGGAAAGCATCAGTTGGTGCAATCATTAGGGATCTTGAAGCTGGGAAGGAGTTTATTGCTGTGACAGATCGGGCAACATATGGAAGGAAGTAAGATGTTCTCCAGAGAGAAATTAAGTTTTTGCCAAGGCATTTTACTGAAATTTTGGAAAATAAACAGGTCATTAATTGAGTCCAGATTTAGCTACTGCAAATTGTACAAAGATGTTGCAAACCAGATGCTTTCCCCTATTTGTTTTTACAACCCTTTCTATTTTTAGATGCCCTTATTTGATGACTTACTTCTTTAAACGAGGGCATTGTTTTACACCGGAAGTCTCATCCCAGTTTTGCCAGTAGATGCCTGACTAAAACATACATGTTCACACAATTGCAGGGGATGAAACACTGAGCAATAACGTAAGTAGGAAATAATCAGTAGGAAGAAGTTAACACTTAATTCTTCCCTGGGGTTCTTAGCACATATGTTTTCAGCCATTCTCTATGCAGACCCTGCTAGTGAAATGGCAGTGGCAGAGAAACCTATCCCAAGGACAGCATTCTTAGACTTGTCTTGCCAATGAGGGTGTGAATACAATCCATGTTGGCATTTCCCCAGCTTCCCAAGTTGTGTGACACAGCCACTGATGTACCTGTCAGCCCTGTGGGAGCATAGCTTGAACGTGAACTCTAGATTAAGGTTGGATCCCAAAATGGGAATGTAGCAGCCAAGTCAACTAAGCTGTACCAACTGACAGAAATACTTGAGAAAAGAAATATTCATTCCTTTTCCACTTTGGTTTCTTTTAGTCTTCAGAATGCAGGCTCTATTTTATGCTCTATCCACACAATCTTGATTCATGTTATAAATAACATACTGAGTGAAAAGCATCTGCCCTGACTTGAAAGCAGTGAGTCTAGTGGGGATGCCTTCTAAAAGGATTGAGCTAGTCACACCAGGTCCTTCACAGTCAAGACAGAAATAGGTACCTCTGAAAGCAAGTCCTGTCATCCTGAAATAGATGTGTGAGACAAGGGGAATGAATTGCCCCACGGTGGTGCTTATTTCTTGCCATAATCCTAGCCAAGTGACAGCACCAAAGACCTGCTTGCAGTGACAGACTGGGAAAAGCCATCTCTTCAGCTGCCACCTAAGTGCCTTTGATATGGAAATCAGTGAGCCACTAGCACTGCAGAAGTTTAACTTCAGAGATTGCTGCTTATAGCATCTCTGGCTTCATTTTAAGGCACCTGCTCATGTAAGCAAAGCAGGAGATGGAGCTGACGAGGCACCTGAGACTTCAATAGCACTTAAACATGCACTTAAAGGTACATGTTCTGACAGTAACCTGCCAGTGTACCTGAACCTTTCTTCATTTCCAGTTTATTCTGGGGAGGCAGATTGTGAATTACACATCTTTAGAAGATATTCTGAATTCACTGTAATAAAAGCTGTGTGATTTTACTTGTGAACCCTGGCAGGCTTAGCTAAGCAACAGGGGCAACAGCCAGAATTCATAATGCATGTTTTAAAGTGCATTTTGAGGTTCACTTTTCAAACTACTAGGCAGTTATTCAGTGTGTGAATATTTATTTTACTGTGTCCTTAGTCAGTGCAAAAGTCCATCAGGCTCAGGTATCCTGTTTTTCACAGCAGCTGCTAGTGAATGCCTAGGAAAGAGTATAAGAACATGACAAGTTTATGGTATGACCTCTTAGCTTCCAGGTTTCAGTAAATAGTTCTTTGCTGATGTTGTTAACAGGGCTGCCAATTAGGAGCAAAGTAAATGGGAGGTTTATGATGTGACTGTGCACTTCCTAGCTGAGCTACACCTAAGCTTGTGAGACACACAGACTGTTTCCCGTTTGAAATGTTCCACAGACGTGTAATCCCTCACATCACAATTGCTATTTTTAAAAAGTTATTTTCATGTCATTTCCAGGTGTCATGGTCAGAGTTGCCTCCCTGTCACTAGTCTGAGCAAAGTGAAGTGCCACTAATCCGAGCAAAGTGGGAACAAAGTTTATTTTTAAAGCAATACAGGCTTGCTAATGGTTTGAAAACAAAACATTCCGAACTCCATTTGGTTTGAATTTATCATCTAACCTATTATGTTTGGTAACATATTAGGAACCAGTGAGTATGTTATTTGTCATAAGCTCCCCAGGATGTAAAAGGTGAAAAAATAAGGACTGAAATACATTAATCTTTGCTTCATTCTTTTGCAATCCAAGAAGAGAGTATATACAAAGTACTTTAAAGCCAATTCCCCTCTCAGCTATGTACGTGCAAATCCTGAGCACTTACAGGGTATCCAATGAATTCTGGCTTGGAGTAAAAGATGTCTACAGCAGCACAGTGTGGAAACTTCTTTCAGGACCCAGTTTTGCCTTAATTTCATGTCCTTATAGCTAAGAACAGCACTTGAATGTCAAAATATGATTGAACAAGAGGCAAAAAAAATTGGCAAACAGGACCAGCCTTCTTCACAGGTCAGGTGCAATTTCAGTTTAGCAATATTTTGTTGCCCAACTTGAGATACTTCAAAGAGGTCTTGTGTCCAGACTGAGGAAACCAACCTTCCCAGAAAGTCAGAGCTTTTCAAGTGTCATGGAAAATAGACCCAAGATGAGTAGTTCCTTTTGAAGGTTTTGGCCAAGGAATTTTTCCAGTAAAACTACATTCCATAAACATGGAGCAACACCTTAAGTAGAAAACAACAAATGAGGAACACCGTGAGGTTGATTTGAAACAGAGCTGTATATTCAGACAGTGAAACAGGGAGAAAGCCTGTGAGAAGGATGTGACAGGATGCCAGGATAAACATGAGGGCAGACGGCAATATTTTCATCACTCTATAATTGAGAGAGTAAAAAGAAATTCATAGCTGGAATGGAACTTATCAACCAACTCTCTTGGTGTGCCTATTTCGAGCAGAGGGGGAATCAACAGAGGAAGAGTCTTGGTAAGTCGCTGCTGGAGGAGGGTGTGCAAGGGAGTGTGTGAGCTAGAGAGCAGAGAAGGAAAGTACACCTGTACTGGGGACTGGAGGAGAGGAAAGGAATGTCTGCTGGAAAATAATTCACCTTTCCTGCATGGCTGCAGGTTCTAGGCTTTCTCCAGCCCTTCCTACACACTGGAAACATTCTCCAAAGGCACGCTATGGGGAAGGAGAGCAGCAGGCTGCCTGCCCTTTTTCAGAAGGAGCAGCGTGGTGGCTGAAAAGGGAGCTATGGGAAGCCCGTTCCTCTCTGTTGCTCCTGCTATCTGGGGGGTTTCCACTCTGTAAAAAAAAAAACCAAATCACCTGCAGCTTTATCTAGTGAGACACATCAGCTCTGTGGTATGTATTTAGCACAGTGCAAAATCTGCGTGAAAAGAAGTATGCAAGAAATACGGAGTCTAAAATGAAATGCTTAAATTTTGCATAGAGCAGTTGGTTGCTAGAAGACAGAAAATCCAGTCCAGGGACTTGTCCAGTTCATCAATATCTGTATTGTAAACTCACACTGCTGGTTTATTGTGGAAGTTCTGCCAGGGATTATTGTGGGGGTTGGTTTGGGCTTTTATTTTTTAATTTTAAAAAATTATATATGTGTAACTTATACTCCTAAATTTTGTGATAGGAAGAAAGAAATAATTTGGGATTAAAAGCTATAGGCATCATGCATTCTGCTCCAGACATACATGGCAACTAATGTACTATACAGAACACTTGATGTGGATTATGCTAAATTCTATCTTTGGATGAAGAATGAGTGATTCATGCATGTCTCATATTCCCCCAGCTTCTTTATTTGTGAGGTTGCTAATCAGACACCAGCATGGCTGATATTATGCAGACATGTAAGTGTGCATCGAGATGTGAGTAGTGAGCTGGTGGCTCAGCCTTAGAGCCGGTACAGTGACCAGATTCACTGCTCATCCACACTGTTTGCTGTACTGGGCCTTTGTTCTCGTTCTGGTGACCTGGGGAAGGGAAGAAAATGTCGTGTGCACCCTGTTCTGCAGGGCATGGGCAGGCAAATACCTGGACACCATGGGGATGGACCTCAGCCCTGTCCTGTGTTCAGTGCTCCACTCACCCTTGCAACAACAGCACAGAACTGCCACGTGTCAGGCCAGATGTCCCTGCACTGCACCACAGACACTGGCTGCCACAAGGCTTCAGTTTGCTTCCTTAAGGAGATGGGAGAGAAGGAGGCAGAAGAGGTCACCAGCCTCTGCAGAGGACATCCCTCTCCAGGAACAGTTGCCACCCCACCATAACCTAAACTTCCCCCATGCATCAGTCAAAGCTGCAGCTTTCCTGGGTCTCCAGAAAGAGTAACCAGCAAAGGGATGGCTTTGCTGCACCTAGTGGCTGTCCTGGTGGTGATGGCTCGGGGACTGTAGAATAAAAGAAGAGAAATTCCAACTGTCAGTGAACAAAATGCTTTATATGCATCCTACAGAGTACCTCACTGCATGCTAGGCTGCAGTCCAGCCCTGGAGTCCAGACTCAGCTTATTGGTTAGTGCACGTTGCTCTGCACAGCCACATGTACAACCCTTCATCCTTGTTACGCAGAATTTATAAGATCCAATAGCATGCATTTAATAACACATTGGGAAATCTCTGGCATTCTGCAAGTTTAGGCAATAAGTGTCTCATCTGAAGGAATGCAGTACAGGTGTAGGACCATTTTAAAGGGTATTTATTTTCTCCTTAGTTCATGCAGGTACAGTAGATTTTAGCCTGCCTCTAGTGGACTGATTCTGCTTGTAAGGAAAATTAATCTTCCTACAAAATTGCATTTCCTTTTTTTTACATATAGGTATGAAAATAGTTAAGAAAGGCAAAGATTACTGTTATCAGTCAGGAAACTGGTGTACAAAGACAGGTTATACAACTTCCCTGAAATCTTCCAGCAAGTCACTGCCAGCTAGTCCTGTGCCCTAGCCATGTCTGCCTCACCGGGCCAGAGACTGAAATCATGCAACAAGTATTCATTGATTTCAAGGAGCCTGGAGAATTTCATGTTCCCATGCAGCAGTCCCCTGCTGCTGTGTTTGAAATAGTGTTGCCAAGAACTATTCTGTTCTGCCTTGTTGCTTTTTAAAAATTTTCACGAAATCTAACTTCGGCATTGGTTCTCTAGCACAGAGAGAGAAAAAAAACTTCTGTCAAAACCAAATGAAAACCTGAATATTTCCTCTCTTGCCCATTTCATCATGGTGGTACTGGAGTCCTGTTGAAAAGAAAGTAAATAGCAGAGCCCTCACCTGAAGTCTGCAAAGGCATGAACCTTCAGCTGAGATTGGAATGTTTGTCTGTGGCTGAGTGACACCAGCAGTAGGGCTGTGTGCGGATTTACAGTGTATTTGGATAACTATAAGAAACTAAGTTTATCTAAACACTTTCTTATGTTATCAGTGTGTTATCCAAACACTTTGTTAGTGAGACTGTGAGATTAGGATATGTGTAAGCCCACCACTACTTTAATACATTTACAGAGTTCCCAGCTTTAGGAACCTGGGTATAGATTCAGCAAATGGAGTTGCTCCAAGGGTATGGAAACCACTTTTAGCTCATTTCTGTCATAATACTCTCCAAATACTTTAGCAGAGGAGGTCTGCCACCTGAAATGTCTTCCTCTGTTTTAAGCTCTATTTATTACCCAACTGTTGGGTTTTTTCCTTAATTTACTGTTGAGAACCACTGTCTTTAGGGACTTTACACAGTGTGGGATGCTGGCTATTCCTGGCTTGTGAAGAGTTCAGCTAAGGCCAGTGAAGTGTCTATTCATATGCTGGTGTGGTTTGACTGAGAAAAAATGTTTAAAGACTGAACAGGAGTGAGACCATAATGCCTAAATTAGCAGTCAGGCACTGGATGAAACAACTGACCCCTTCCAATGATTTTACTAACCATCCAGGAGCTCCTGGTGCCTTCTAAGCCCCTGGGAGAGCAGAAGGAACAGAGAGGTCACATCTTCTGAGCCCGACATTGTGGCCAACAGACCAGCAGCTTACACTTCACTAGCAAATGTGACAGGAGGGCACGGAGAGGCCGTGCCCAGGGAAATACTGTCATTCTGCAGGCTCCAGCCACAGACCACAGGAGCAGTTATTTTGATGCATTTATGCACTAGCAGCGCTGTTAGGGTCCCACATTTACATAGGCCATGGGGTGGGTACAGTCTGGTTAACTCAGGTAAGAGTATAGACTGGCCACTCCCACTCAGAACAGCCCCAGTGGGGTAGCCACTCCAGGTCAGACCAACCCAGTATCATGTGTCAGCCAGTGGGCAGATGCAGCTTTTTTGGGGAAAAATATAATACTGGGATAGGCATATAGTGATTGTGTATGTGTTGTGTATCTTACCTGCATTCACGTGGCTCGAGGTCCTGGGCCATCACCTGGAATTTTGTGCTTAATGGCCCTTGCTGAATTTTTCTTCCAGGGATTTAATCCTCTTTTGAACTCTGCTAACTTCTGGCAACCACAGTATCCTCTAACAATGACTTCCAGGGGTCAGCTATGGATATATGAAGAACTATTTATGTTCATTCATTTTGAACCTACCCCTACTTACTGTTCCCAACTTTATCCACTGCAAGTAAAGACCTCATAATTACCAAATGATGGGTAGACCTTTGTAACAGCACAAGCATGTTTGCTGGTTTGCACTCAATTACTTTTCCAAAAAGTTTTAAAATCCTCTTTGCTTTTTTTTGTTCTTACTCAGCGCTTGTGCGGGATTTTCATAAACCTGTCCAAGATCTGTTTCCTCTGTGATAACAGTTCCACTAAATCTCATCACTGTGCACTGGATATCTTTAGGATGTTTTTTATCCCATACATTTATCCACCCTCAAAAGCTACAGTTTTAAGGCCTTCTCAATCAATATTGTAGGAACCTTCAGTGTTTACAACCAATTTCTGTTTTGACTGACAGACTATCATCACTATATTTTGCCAACTCATTACTCAGTCCCGTTAAAAAAATCATGTATGGATAGTGGAGAAAACAGGTTCCAGCACTAATGTCTGTGTGAGTCCTCTGGAAACCTAATCCCATTGTGAACATAGATTATTTATTACTATTTTTGTTTCCTGTCTTTAAGCTGCCATTAAACCACAAGCAGATTTTTCCTTTTTATCTATGATAGCTGAGGTTCTTTATGATTGCTTGGTAGAGGATTTTGGAGGAGCCTTTTTCAAATCAGATACTATTCATTTTGCTTATTTAACATCCCATAGCTCCTCCACAGGAGAACTGATGAGATGAATCACACTTTCTTGCCATGACCCTCATCCTCCTGGCTTTTTGTATATGTCCTTATTTCTGTAAGTTTGTCTGGGTGGCTGGTGGGTCAGTCACCTCCCTGCCATCCTTTTGTTCCCTAAAACATACTACTGTTGGACTCCTGCACATAAATTTCTAATCCTCTGCTTCTGTGCTGTGGCTAGGCCTCTGATGTTCTTGTAATCAGGAAGTATTTTATGTAGCAGTACTATCCATTGATTAAGTGGGTCTTAAAATGCAAATGGATAGTCCTCTGATGCTGGAACAGGGACACTGGAACAGAAGAAAAGGGCATAATGTGCTATTCAGAAGCCTCATCTCCTGGTTTGAAGTTTATCTTCAAGGGTGTGTGTAAGTCTGTCTCTCATGCATAAGAAGCCCTGCATAGCAGTGTTCACTTTTAAAACTCACTATCAGACAGTTGACACAGCAGCTGACTTTCCTCCAGAACACATCAGCATTGGGCTCTCCAGTGGAACAGTCCTCTGTTGTAATTCCGTGCAGCTATTAGCCGTCTCCATCTCACTTCCTGGCGATGCAGAAATCTCACATAAACTATTTTCCTTTTGCCCCAGTCTGATTCCTGGCAGCCCAGATGAGCTGCAGAGCCTCGACGCCCCAGCACGGCCTCAGGGAGAAAATCAAAGTGCCACTGAGCCAGAGGGAAGCATTTCTGGCTGCTCTAGAGTCCCTGCTGTTTCATGCCCTGTATGAAAGAGTTTGCAGCCTGTAGTAATCCCAGCAAACAACTCTCAAACAAATGTCTGTGTTCAAACATAAAACGCTTTTCCTAAACAGCAGGCAATGAACTTCTGCTTTTAAAAGTCCTGGCCCCAGAGATAGGATTCAAAACATGTGAAGTAAGTGCCAGCTTCATCTTAAACACAGCTTTGGGTTCCCTGCATGTGCATTTTTTCTCTTCCCGAATTTGAGAAAAGAGAAATTGCCTGTACTTAGCACATGACCTGCTGTGCAGGCATCTGTAAAGGCAGGTACAGGCAAGAAATAGAAGATGTGTGGATAGGATAGGGATATGTGGATAGGACATCAATATCCAGGATATACTGCATATATAAGGTATTGGAGTTAGGCCATAATCCAGCAAACTGAACTATTCTTCTACCTCCAGAATTATAGAAGAGAGTCCAGAGATCAGCAAGTTGAAAGCAGATGCCTGATTTTTTTTCTTCTGTGACTTGAAAACAGGAGTTTCCTGCTTCTTCTAACTACATGTCACTAATGTTAATAACAAATGTGCTGCTCTAGTGGATAGGAAGCTGTTTTGTTCTCATAGAACCAGTGCTTACTAATGAAGAGAGGCTGTCAAGTTGCCATTAAATTTTAGATGTGAAATAACGAGATAAGTGCAACTAACAATAAAAGGGAAATGGGTCACTTCAGGAAGATCAAGTGGCTGATTTCTGTGTGAGAACAGCAGGTTCAATCCAAGCCTGAAGAACTCCGTGCCAGGTACAACATCACGGACCTATCTCACAGTTCACTGGGATGCATGCATTCTAAGCTGTAAATCAACAGTCCTCATATATATATATATATATATATACACATAGGAATACAAGTGGGAAAGTGCTATTCATCTCAATTTATCCTCAACTACCCCACTGTAGTGTTGCCTCATGAGTAATACTCTAAGGCCAAGGTGGTATGTAGAAACTCACGCTGTTGTTTTACCCAGAAAAGCCAGTCATAAGAAGATAGTTTGCTATCAAATGCATTTTAGCATTTCTAGAGCACATTGCATTGTCTTCTCCAGCTGATGTCAGCACCCCACTCACTGTGAAATGGAAGCAGATCTCAAGTACTGCCTGAGATACTACAGTATCTACGGGCTGCCCTGGGGTAATTTTTCCTTCCAATAGTTTACTCTTTCTTTCTCACACCAAATGCCATTTCAGGGAGAAAAGGTGGCAGAGGGACATAAAAAGCAATTAACAGAAATGAAGTGTTGCAGTTCTGCCTGTGAATTCACACAGAGACGAGTATGACTCCTTGAGCTGACTTTGCCAGTTACACTGTGTCTATGCAGTTGTCAGAAGTGCTGTGCTGTATGAATGTCTTTAACTAAAGATTCCTGATATCCCAGAGTATTTTGGTATCCATCAAGTCGCTGATTGTCATGTTAGATGTGACATGTAGTTATTACACTATAGAAATCAGCATGGATATTTCTGATTCAGGTTTTAAAAAAAACACTAATTCCAGACATGGTTTTATGAAGGAATCTCCTTTCCTGCAGGGATCAGTCACAACATGGGAACATGGGGTCGGGTTTTCGTTTCATGGGACTGTGCTTTTGTCAAGACTGGCAGCAATTTCAGGGGTGTGCTGGAGCTCCCGCACAGCCCTTGTAAAATCCATGAGGAAGCTTTTATTTTGAAGTGCTTTTATGAGATGTGTTAGCATGAAGTTCAGTGTTGCTCTATTAACTATTCCAGAAACAGTCTGCAGACTGAGACTGAAATATTAATTAGTGCTATTATATAACAACTGAGACTTCTGTAGTACTTCTTGTCTGAGAGGTTGATGGCCAAAGGAGTTTCCTCATCTGAGTGACACATTTTTGAAAATAAACAGTGAGTGTCAAGGTAGTCACCAAACAAGGATACAGTCATTTTAAAAGTATGCAATGAGGGTTACTTCTTTCCTTCGCCATGCACAACTTCAAGCACAGGAGCTTTCAAACACGCACCACAAGACCAGCTAACTCTTGTTGTTTCTTGTTTTATTTGACTACTATGCAAGTACTGGACTGAAGCCAAAGAATTCAGCCTCGGCACAGGCAGCACTCATCAGCACCAAGCCTGGGGCAACCCTCCAGCTCTAAAGTTGTGTTTGGACCCTCGTGTCTGGGAGGAAGGGAAAGTCATCACCCTGAAACAGAGGCTTCTTATTCTGTCCTTTGTGACCTCTGAGATGAGCTGCTGGGGATGCTGGCAGGGCAGCTCTGGCCTGTTGCCTTACCCTCTGGTGGAGACATGGGAAGGATGGGCAGCCACAGGGGCACTGAGGCTGTACTCTGCTGTCTGTTACAAGCATATAACTGGGCTTGTTGAGCCCTTAGTGGACTTGTTCACTAGTATATACACCTTACATAGGCTCTTGCCTTGGTTTTTGTTTCTTTGGACTGGCTTTTGAAGCATTTTATTTCTCTTAAACTGCTTCCTACTTCCTAGGAAGAATGCAGAATCCCATTAGCTGAAAAAGTCAATGCATTTTCCAACAGAAAAAGAAATCCTTCTGAATATTTAAACAGAGTGGTATGAAATGCTTTACATTAGCACTAGAATTTTATAAATAGAATTAGGTCAAAGAACTGTAGATTAATCAAATAAGAATTTCCCTGCGCAGAGGTAATGTCTCTTTGGATAAACACTATGCCTGTCATTGACATTTGGGGGTCTCTGGGATATTTATTCCTGAAAAGACAGCAGCAGAGTGACTGATACACTGGCTAGGCAAGCTGGGGTAGGAATGGGAACCATTCCTCTTCCCTGCTGTTCAGGCTCTCTCTGCTCACACCTGTGAAGCACTCCTGCCTCTTCTCTTTGCACAGCAAGGAAGAGAGGAGATTGGTCAGTCCTTCTGCCTGGCTGCCAGTACCCAGCCCTGTTTGGGATTATAGATTGTAGTGGTGCCATGTCTTTGGTCTTGAGTTTGAAGTCTCTTCTTAGAATCTCAGAGAAGACCATGCAGCCATACCTGGAGCACAAAGCAGCACGTACAGCACTTGCAGGTGCTGTTAATGGTAATAACAGGTAATGGAGGCTTCCAGTCCACAGCATTCATTTTAAATTTCTAGTACCCGAAATTACATTTCTCCATTTTATGGCACTGCACAAGTCCCACATTGATGAGGAATAAAATTCATAAGGTGTAATGAGAACAGATTGCATTGCAGTAAAACCCTGCCCTAAGGGGGCTTGCATGGAGCAAAATTTTAATGAATAGTTGTGAGTAAGAGCTGTCCTACCCCCTCTCACGTTTAGGTGGCTACATCTGCCCTGTCCTTTGTGAAGAGGCGAGCCCCAGGCAGTGCCACCTCATGGCGCTGCCCTGGTCAGCATCTGTGAGGCTGGAAGGGTGAGGAGAGCTCCATTGCACCATGGCATGTCATGACATATTGTTGGCCTCAAGGCTGGAGAATAGGACACAGACAATAATGTCACTGCAGGTAGATGTCCAGGTGGAGTTTGGGGAGGTCAATATCTCCCATGGGTTGGGATGGGGGTTGAGCCCCTTCTGCCTGGGGCTTGCAGCCACTCCAATACTGCTGTCAGCTGCCAGGCCCCAGCTTGACACTGGTCTTGTGGGAAGGGGCACGGAGGTGGCAGCACCATTCCTGAGCTGTGATTCTTAGAAATCAGTCATTTCCTCTGATTCTTAGAAATCAGCATATACTAGGTGTGTATTACTCCAAAATATTTGTATTTTAAAATGTAATGAAAAATTATTTGACTAGGAGGGCATTTTCAGTATATTTTCACTCAGATTTGCTGATAAAAATGACAGTGTTCTGCTTCCATATAATTAATCAAAGAAAGAGGATCTTTGGCAAACTCAGTGGTTGATGTGTGAGGGCAGAATGAAAACACATGCCCGTTGAAAAAAACCAACAAAAAAAAGAAGACAAGGCAAGGTTATGGCAAGGAACCTGAATAACAGAGAACCTCTCCATCCCTTTTCCCTCTTCCAGGCTGTGACCAGCTCTTGGTAGCATTAATGTTAGGGACTCTTGGGTTTTGTTTACTGCTGAGTGACTGCTGCTAGGTGTTCGGTTTTTTTCATCCCAAGGGCTTAGCTTGTTCCAGTGCTCCTTGTACTGTGCGGATTTGGAGATTCAGACAGCCCTTCCATAAACGGACTTTTTCTTGGCAAACAGGATTTTTAGAAAACTAGTGAGGGCATCATCTCCAGAGATGAGTCAACAGCTGGGCAGCGTAGAGCAGAGGAGGAAAAGGTTTTCGGCAGCCCTGATTACCCTAAAACACGCATTCCCAAGCGTCTCCAACTATTTCTTCTTTGCTTTCTGAAGTGGCCCGGTGCAGCCCCTCCGTGCGGGGTGAACTCCGGCCAGCCAGGGGACTGCCGGGACAGGCTGGGGCTGGGGCTGGCTGTGTGCGCTGGACCGGGACAGGCTGGGGCTGGGGCTGGGGCAGGCTGGCTGTCCCGCTCCGCAGGCTCACTTCCACAGGCAGCAATGGGAGCGATTGGCCCGCGCGGATCATGTGGGAGAAAGCCGGAATCCCGGGCTATAGTAGCTCTTGGCACTCCTTTTTCGTTTAAAGCGCTCGCTCCTCGCAGCTCCCTGGGGCGTAGAGCCTCCCTGCTTTCCTTGCCCTGGTTCCGATCTGGAGCAGCGCCGCGGGACGGCCGGGGCGAGCCGAGGGCAGCGGGATGTTGAAGCAGGTGCCCCGGGCCGCGGGCACCGCCTGTTTCTACCTGAACGCGGTGTCCCCCGAGGGCCAGGAGCTCTTCTGGCGCTGCGATCCGCCCTCCCGGCGCCCTCCCTACAGGACCAGCAGGATTCTCGCCCGTCACCAGCTGGTGACGAAAATTCAGCAAGGTGAGTTGCTGGCAGGAGCGCTCCGCAGCCCGGCGCTGGCGCACGGTCTGCAGGTCTGCTCTTTCGTAAGAGAACAGGTTTTAATGCCTCATGTTTCAGGCTCGTTTCCTGTCGCTATTCCAAAGTAACCTGGCTAGAGACGGTGTTATAAACGACGGGGTTTGAAATAGCCATTCATACCTCTCTGTTTCCACACATGCATACATACACCGAAAACCAGGAGACAGACACTAGTGCATGATTAGCTATTTAACTAAATTGCCTTTTAATCATAAACTACTGTGGTATCTTAGGTGCTGAACTTCGTCTTGTCTGACTGTCTGAGCAGTTACTGGCACCAGTTCATCTGCTCTGATTGCTACAGGTCAAACCTGCCCATGGTAACCCACAAAAGGAGAATAGATGGCCACCCAATTAAAAAAGAAGCAGAAGTCTGGTGGGACTGGAAGAAGGCAACTGGGATGACATCTTTTGAAAACAAGTGTGTGTAACTGTCAGACGATTAGAAAACTTGTCACATCTCCTTAAAAATAATTGCTGACTTGGCTTTCTGCAGCTGCTTAAGCAGTTATCTAAGCAGTCATTACAAATATATTGATTTGTTCATTTCTGAGTGTCTGTCTATGGCACTAAAGCTAAATGCAAATTGGCCTCAGAACAAATCCTTTGGCCTGTGCATGCAATTTAAAATCATCTTCAGAATGGCTAATGCAAAGATAAAAACCCTAACCAACTGTACCGATTTTTCCTGATTAAAAAGAAAATCAATACATAGTTTTGTATTGATCATAGTTTTGTACGGAGTCCTGTTTTCAAGAACACCAGTTTCCAAAGTGGATGTGGTCTGACATGCAGAAAATGTCATGTTGGAAAAAAAAAAAATTCCTGATGATAACAGTCACTTGCTGGACGGGTTACAAAAAGGTATTTGACTCTGCTAACTAGGGGCAGGCATAGAGATAACATTATTTACGGTCATATCTGGCAAATATCACAGAAATTGGTGTGAGGTTTTGACCAGCAGCAGTTAAATGGAGTGGCTATTTCTGTGTGTTGCTTTCCAGTAAGATTCTCTGTATCTGCGGCTGTCAAACTCTGGCAGAAGTACAGAATATAGTGATGAAATTTTATTGCATTTATAAAGAAAACAATGTGTAATTCTTTGGCCAGGTTTAAAAAGATGAAAAAGATAGTTTCTGTGGCAATTAGGAAAATGTGGTTGTTTGCAAGGCAGTCTCAGGAACTGGTCATGTTTGAAGGATACCGGTCCTCACTGCAGCTCTGATTTCAGGAAGGATATTATGTCACTCTGTGTATCCAGTGTATGGCCTCGATTGAATGGAAAGAAAGAGTAATTTATTTCTCTACAAGTTTATTTGAAAATGTTTTGGGTGCAGTGCTAGTACCAACTTAGTGTTCAAACAGCATTAACTGAGGATATGGTGGATTAACACACCTCTTCTACCTGCCATGGTGCAGTTTAACATTCCCTCTTGTAACCTGTAATCTGTCTGGGACAGCCAGGGCTGCCAAAGCCAGTCAGTGGTGCTGAGACTTTGGAGAAGCTGCATGGTGAGGAGTTTCAAAGTTGTAACTTTCCTTACTGCAGCTTGTTGCATGGATGGTCAGTCTGTGGTGAATGACCTCTGCTCCTCTTTCACAGCTTTCCAACCTGTTCTGCACAGAGCTGTGGAAATTATATTTTTATAGTACCTTGATCATGCGATGTATGTTACGGCTCAGTATATGAAATATTTATGTGTTTTGGGTCACTGAGAATACATCGTTGCTTCCTTCATTTCTTTTACTGATGTATTCTGGGGACACTGTTGGTCAAGTGTCAGTTCATTAGCAATAGGGAAATTACGTATGCAGATAGATGCTGATGGCTGTCTGTGAGTCCATAATAGGCAGACACACATCTAGTGCAAAACCAAGGCACACATTTTTTCTACAGTGCCCCAAGTAATGACTAATAATTTTGATACAAATAGTTGTGTTAGCATTACCAAAAAATCTAAGCCTAGCTAATATGACTCAATTTGAAACCTCCAGTTTGCACTCTGGATGAAAAACCTAGATCCATCAATCCCTCACAAGACTTTCACTAGGTTTTGCTGGGTCAGCATGTCACCCTCTCTGCTTGCTTTGTTCAAACTGTAAGCAGTGTGAGGGTACTGGCTCAGTCCCCACCCCTGTCCCAGAGGGTACTGGAAGAGTAGTGTAATATGGGTGTAGTTACCAGTCTGTGCTTTTAGAGCTGAATGAGTTTTACTCCATTAACAAATGGGATTCATAACTAGCAGAGTGCCACAGAGAAGCTTGTCAATAATATATTGAAAAGTAGATCAGGAGATGCAAGATGAGAACCAAAACTTGCTTTCAGTCATCCAGTTGAGTAAAGCATGTAAATCATTATTTAGTTGCTTGAATTTGTGTATCTTTGAGTCATGCATTTTAAGGCCATTAAGACAAAGTATTTGAGCATAGCTACCCCAATTCTTGTGTTAGCACCTCTCCGGTCTAATAATTTGAATTGTAGCATATGTTTAGAAAAAGATCCAGCCTGCATTTTAAGATTGCTGGAATGGTGAATCCTGCCTGGTTAATTGCTTTGCTGAAAACAGATCTGCCACATGTTTAAGTGCTAAGTTGCCTTAGGGCCTGTTTGAATACCTGCTCTCTACTTCTTACCCAGTTATTTTTCACTTGCTGGTTTTCAGACTGGAGGCACCTACAGTAGGATTGTTATATCAGGGAAATTTTTTCCTTAGTGGAAGGAATATTTTACAAAATCACAACATAACCCATTTACAATGTATAAAGCAGTCAAAGCTTCCATTCCTGGTCAGTAATGCAGTGTGATACAAATTGTTGCATATACTGCTATCTTTTCAGTCATTAGCTGCATGTACTGTTCTAAACTATGTTAATTTATCATATCACATACAGCTTTTCTTCCTTCTTAAAAAACACATTTGCTGAAGACTATTTCCTTTGTATTTTCCTTTGGTGTTAGTTAAAAATAAACTAAATGAGTCATTAGAGGAATTATGCTATTTAATCATTTCTAAAAAGAAAATTACCACAAGGGAAATGACAGGAACTAGACTGTTATTTCAATCAGATCATACTTTGAAAGTCCTAAATATTTGGTTTATGTACACCACCAACTCCTTGAGGTAGAATTATGAAGTGGCCTGTGAATGTGAGTAGTAATTATCTGTTTGATACTAAACAGGTATTTTCAAGATGTGATCTTTTTGATGATTCCCTTTCCCCCAGAAGCCCGTTAGTTTCCACACTGAAGGGGACACATGCCTCGGCATAAAGGAACAGGGTGTAGCATGCTTGGTCTGAGGTATTTATTCAAACTCTGTATGCAGTAACTGTATGAGAATTCATTAAAGATTACTCATGTTTTCTGTAAATAAATAAGGTGGTGACTTTCAAGAATTTATATTACATGAGTCACAAAGTTGTTATTTCTTTCACAGTACATGGCAGAACAGAAAATATAAAAAGTAGCTGTAGGTAAAAAGTAATGAGGAATTGAGGCTGTACCCTGAAAATGTTAAATTGAAATCATTGCCTGTGCAGTACAGGTAGAGTGTAAGTCAAGGTGAATGAAGCCATGTCTGCCCCAGCACAGACAGGCTGGTAAAGAAATGTTCCCTTTCATCTTCAGTAAAATTAGATTCTTAACCTGCACATCCCCTAAGACAATAATATGAAGAAACAAATGAAAATAAGACAAATTCCTATTCTCAGGGAGTAAATTCCTGCCCACAGTGCGTAATGCTCTGTAATTTGTCTCAATTTATGTCCACAGGCAAGAGCAGTTGAGGAAAATTGTTCGATGGAGCGGTATTAAATCAGACTTTCAACTTTTCAAGGCAAACTCTCCATTCAACACTCAGCAGAGGTTTTATACTCTTAGGTGTTGTAATTTCAGTTTTGATCTTGTATGTCTACTATTACCTTTGGGTCACCTGGATTTGTCTGGTTTGAGCGAGTTTTAGAAGTGCAAACAAATGCACTTTTTTGTCTTATAGTCTTTCCTTTGGAGTTAGTTCAGTGTGTTTAATTCTTCCCTTTTCAAGCATGACCAGAATTTGTGGAAAGTGTTACAGAGGTATGCAAGTGACTTGGAAGTAATTATGCAATTCAAGTGACTTAAATTTCAACAATTAGTGTACCATAAGCTATAATATACTCTCATATTCAAAAGGAGAACAGGGAAGTCATGTAGGTGAAAATGTTGCAGTCAAAGGCTGCATTAAAAAAGCTTGGATCAAATTCCTGGTACTCACACAGGTATGGATAACGGGATGGGAAATGAGATACAATTAAAAAATTAAAGACTGTGAGTTTGGTCAGACATACAAAGAGGACAAAATAAGGGTGTTCAGGCAACCTGAACCATAGCATTTCTCGTGTTCTGGATGCTGGCCACTTTACCTACACATGTTTAAACCTCACTGTTTGAACACAGGAAAATAAAAGATTCACCAAAAAGATTCAGCCATGGTGGTAATGATACGAACACCTCACGTATGTCATCTCTGACCAGTGCTGGTGGTCTACTGCCTCTTGAGCCTGTAAGCCAGTAAGTCAGGGCAGCAGCAGTTTGTAGCCCCTTTTCAGCCCCTGGTGCCTCCTCTCGTGGTGCCTCTGTGTCTACGCTCCAGCCCAGGCATGCAGAAGAGGACAGAATTGGGGCTGGGGTTGCCTGGAGCACCAGGAGGAGCATCCTTAGCTGCAGAGCTGCTTTGCAGACCTCAGCTGGGACATGGTCCATCCCCCTCCACTGTCAGATACATGTGGGGCAGGTGTGTGCTCACAGGAGAGGGATCTTTGGGTTGGTTGTTTCATACACTCTCTAAGGTCCCTTAGAAACTGAGACCCTATGTCACATGAAGCTTCCTCACCATCTTTTGTTCCTTACACACTCTTTCCTCAAGTTCTTAGACCTAGACTTGGAGAAACTAGAGTTCTTCAATTAAATAATAGGATTTCTTTAAAAATATTTTTATTATGTACTTGTACTCTGAAATGGTTGAAGTACTTGCGTGAAACTTCAACACAAAAAAAAGTGGTGAGCATCCTGAGAGGTATTTATAAGCTCAGAGTGCCTTGAGATGTGTTTATATTAAAAAAAATATTGATGTATAAGAGTGCAGTCCAGCTAATTAAAGTTTTAAAAAGTTGTACTTCATAAACAACAGGACATTTAAAAGGGAGAAACCTTCACTGGAGCCACTACCTGGCAGAAAGGTTCAAAAACTGAAGTTATCAGGAAATACCTGTGTGGCATGTAACTAGAAATGACCTGTGTGGTACTGGAGATTGGCTTCAGTAATAATGGCCATTTCTGGCCTTAAAGTTTCACAGCCTCAAAGTGTCAGTGGCACTTCAGCTGACATGTGCAGGTTGGACACCAAGAAGTAAATCTTTGCTCTTCTTTTGAGTTAGGAGACTTTTGCTCTCAATTTCACTGAAAGCAGGATTTCAGCCAAGGTGAAATCTTAACTTGAGGCTTTCTTGTTTTGGAATTGTGAAATGAACAGCTGTAGTTGTGCTATATATATTTTGTATTGATCATGGAGGAGACTGAATTTCATATTAGCCCCATCGTATAAGTAGAGACAGTAATATTAAAAGACATTTAAGCCAATAAATGCAAGATTTATGCTCAATAAATAAATCACTAGAGTAATAATAATCAGGAGGGGAATTAGTTTAAATTTAGAAGAAGTGATAAGTCACTGTGGTATTTAAAATGCTGCATAACAGAAGTAAAATGGAAATGACTCACAAAAATAAAGATAATATGTACGTATTATTTTTGTTACTCGCTTCCTTATGTCTGTATTTATACAGAAATCCCTGAAAATAAAGTGCAGTATTTGTACCATGAGCTCTGTAAATGTTAATTTAAAAAATCTGCAGTTTTAGGTTCCAAACAGATATTATTATTCTTTCTTGGCAATAGATAGCTATGTACTTTTAATTTTTATTCAAATGCAAACTGTGTAGTCATTGATAGCGTCTTAGCCTCACCATTGTTTTTATCTTACTCCTATCATATGATATTCTCAGATGTTTAATTGCACTTAAACAAATATATGAGCTGTTTCATATAGGGCATCACATATGTTTGGATTAGTGCCTAAGGGACTGAGAAAACAGGACCCTTGTAACTAGGTTATTAAACAATTGTCCGTAGTTGAGTTGGTTACACCTTGTAATAGCGCTTTTGAGGGTAAAATGTTAAATTACATGTCCTGTGAGCTTGATCCAGTATATACTAGCTGTGTCATTTCTTATTTATACTCATTTTATAGATATAGAAATGTGAGCAAGTCAGAAAACCCTCGTCTTTGTGCCTTGTGGTGCACTTTTGCTTAAAAACCTGATGAGTTTCCCCTTTCAGATTCAGTTTAACGGGTCAGCTGAGCACAACATAATATGGTGGGAGAGAGGACGGCTTGAGTACCTTGAGCTGGACTTTTTAAAAGCTGTTGAAGAGGAGACCATGATTCAGAGGACTTGGGAGTATTACAGCTTGGCTGAAAAGGATGTGTGTGACTCAGTTTGAAAACATCTTGTGGGTTTTCACCTCTCATTTGTTACAGGACTGAGTTTAATTCTGCCGGGAGAAAACAATCACCCCGTAGCAGTTCAGAATACATGGGATTTTGACTAATACAGACACAGAGATGGACAAAAGTTTCTGTCTTTGTGATAAGTTAGGTAAACTCAGCAAAGTAACTTGGTTTAAAATATGGGCTGCGCAGTACATCTTAAGTAAATACCAACTGCCAGGCGTGGAAGCTGCCTGCCTGGAACATACCAGACATTTTGCTTTCCAGTCAAAGCCCTTTGCCAAAGAAGGACTCGGCCCTGCTACTTACTCAGATGAATCTTCCCCTGTACTAAAGGAGCAAAATAATGCATCCTAATAATGTCAACTGGTATTGTTTTAATGAGCTAGATGTTACAGGCCTTTGGCAATGACTGTGCTCTCTTTTAATCAGATTGTGGTTGGAGGAAGGTCTGTTTGTGTGAGCGCAGTTTTCAGGATTTGGAACCAAAATCTCTATATATTTTTTGTCATCTCTTTCCTTTAGTCCAAATGGCCTAAAGGGTATCTGATTTTTCCCCCCTTAATGTGTCACTAGTGTCTTTCATGGTTTGTTTATTTTATTGATTGTGCTGTGCTTGTTTCTAGTCTTCCATCACTTGAATCATTTAGAATATGGGTAAAAGCAGTAAGTTCAAACTGGAATCTCTAATTTAATTCTAGCTTTTATCCTCTTTAGTCACAAACACACAGCTGCTGGCATCCACCACCCACCAGACCTGCCATTTTCTGGGAGATTTCTCAGCTTCCTTCCTGGAATCACATTTGCGGGAAAATACGACACCCTCAGCTTTAAGAAAAGGCAGTACAGCTTTTACTGCTGAATGGGGTGGGAACTGAGGATGACAGTACAGCTTTTACTCCTCTATAACATTTCTCTGCAAGGAACTGCTGCTTCTCCAAACCCCATGCTGAACCATGTGGTTTTTCCCTAGATCTCTGAAAACGCGTTCCCCTTCCTTGCTGCGTGTATCCTTTGGGCCTTTACTTCAATGTCCATTATCCACATTATTATCCAGAAACTCCTGCTTGCAGATATTAGGTGTTAACACATCGTGTTCCTGTGTTGTTAGAGCAGTAAAATGTCCCTCTGAGTGAGTGGCCATATCTGTGCTGCTAAATAAGAGGGATGAGAGGTGAGCTTGAAGTACCCCCTGGGCTGCTGAGCAGATTCTCTGGCTCTGTTTTTCGTTTCTCCAGCTGGTTCAGCTCAGACTAAGCCTCAGACAGGACTAGTTGTAGGTAGTGAGGACATGAGCTGAGTGATGCCACTTGACCAAAAAGCCAGAATCAGTCTGTGTTTCATTTAGCCGTGTAACTGGCCCCCCTTGCTGTTGCCACAGAAGGTGCAAAATGAGGAGAAACCTTGCTCACAAGATCTAAAGATCCAATATTAAAGTTTCTGTAGTCTTGCCCCTCAAAAGAGGTAATAAAATTTTTAATGCTTGAAGTTTCTGATGGAAGTACACAAAAGTAGATGTATCCTGTCATTAAGTGCCTTTCCATTCCTGCAAAAATGCAGAAATAAATTCTGTTAAAAAGCCAAGTACTTAAGTAATTTTCATTATATCGTATTGTGAAACAGACTGTTCATATTAGCTAACCACAACCCCATCCTTCTCCTTTTGAAATCAGTATCCCAAGTCTGCGTAAGATCAGAACTTGCAAAAACCTTTCCAAATAATTAGATCATAGTGCTGATCCCAATAACTGCAGCATCATCGAGCATCCTTCCAAAAGACCCAAGATTTGAAAAGGGACAAAAGACGTAAGATGACTCTAGATTTGAAGAGGAAGCAGTATCTCTGTCAACACTCAGATGGCACAAGGGCAGGACTTGTGTGAAAGGCACAATGCTTTTCCATCGTTTCAGCATCAGGAAGCACAGAATGTTTAGTTTTCCCTAGTCTCCAACTGATACAGGAGTGGGAGTCTGGACAGGACAAGACTCTCAGAGCCACTCAATGTGGCTTTTTCATAATGTACTTGGCAAACTTTAATGTTCTGTGGGATGAATCTAAGTTTTGTGTCTTTAATTGCATCTGATGGTGGCAGCTGAATATCTAATCATTTTGTAACTTCAAAGGTAATGGCTTTCTCTTCCTGCAAACATTTATCTGAAGGGGATAATGTAAAATCCAAAAGTTAGTGCTTGGCACAGAGGGTGAGGCAGTAAGTCCTTGGCTTTTATTTTTTTCCTTTTTCCTTTCATTTTTGCAGCTATATTTGTATATATTTCTGAGGACATTTAAAACTGCCATTCTGTCAGCTTCACTTTGTTAAAAGTGTGGCAGTCTGCCTAGGTCTTACCCAGAGTTAAAAGGAGTTTCTTGTCTCTTAAATTCAGCAAGCATCAGTCTATATCTGTCTTAAAAAGCTCCTTCCAAATAAACAGACTGAGATACCAGAATACTTTTTCCAAAACTTTTTTATCCTTCAAACCGCTGATTCTGCACTAGAACTAGACACCCTTGCCAAAACCCAAGCCATTGCAGCAAATGCTGCATTTCATACTACTGTCTGAGTGCTGCAGCCTGGATCAAATAATACAGGCACTGATTCATGGCCAGGATTGCTCTGTCTTCATCCAGTGCTTTATGCTGAAAGCGGGAGCTGTCTTCGGTGATGACTGATCAGACATCACATCAGTGGTGCTACCTGAGGAGATATGTGGCTGCAGTTCACCCCGAGGCCATCCCTCCCCAGCAGCTTGCAGCCCTGACATCCTTGTGGAAGGGCCATTGGTGCCAGCAGGAGGCGAGGGGGTGCCCTTGCACTTGCACATGGGGCAGTTGTCAGTTCAGACTAAGAAAGGTCTGTTTACCAGCAGCTTCTGAAGGGAGGAAAAGATTTCCGGTGACATTTTAATTCCCTTTTATGCAGAGCTATTTTTAGACATTGCTGCTGCCAGTCATATCGAATGCTTTGTGTCTTTTGAGTTCTCACTGAATTGCATAATAAGCGTTTCAGCTCCCTGGTGCATAATGGCAGTGTTTTTTGCTGAAAGTCTTACTATTTCAAGTGGCCTCTTATCTGAAGATCAATTCATTAGTTCTGGCCTCTGAAGTTTAAAAGGAAACAATTGCAGTTGCTAAAGAAAAAATTAAATTACATTTTGTTTCAGTAATACTTATTTTCTCTAATATTGGGTAGTGAAAGTCTATTTTAAGACTGACAAAGCAGATGATCCATATTTCAGGACTGCAGTCTGGCCTCTGACATCCAGAGCTTGTCAAAGTGGGTGAGAGAACTGGACTGTCATTGTGGGAAATTTGGTTTCTTTTCCATTATTTGGATTATCTTTTTAGTTGGAGAGCGCAAACCAGTTTCCACCTCAGGTGCTTACTGAAAGCCACCACCAATGAGAGCTGCAAGGAGAGGTCACTTAGGTTTCCATTAGCCCTGTTGTACACTGCTACCTCCCATGGTTGCTAGTCCAGGCCAGGGGCCAAATAGTGATAGGACAAACAGGTATTTTGGACTGGTCGTGCCCTGATATCAGTGTCTTTGATTCAAACCCATTATTTTTTCATAACGAAGCACACAAAGGTTATTCAAGAAACCATTTGCTTGGTTAACTTCAGCTAAGTAATTAGGTGTTACTCAGAAATGTCTCAGACCTTTGTAGTTGCATTGTTCTAGAAAGCTGTGGTTTGGACCATGTCTGTGGAAGACTTTGGTTAAGAAAGATGCTGTATTGCTGTTGGACTCTATTGGGCATGGGGCCTAAAAGTTGTTGTACAAGCAGGAAGACAGTTTTCACCAGCCACCAGGTATGATGTCATGTGATAACTGGAGGAAGACTGTGGTCCGAAGTCCTGGAAAATCCCCCATCTTGAGTCTTCAATGAGGATCAGTATAAAGCTATTGGCATTTTCATGGTAGCTCTGCAGAGCCACTGACTCCCAGACTGGCAAGGCTTTTTACAGCTCCGTGGTGCTGGTGAATGTTTCTAAGAACAGAAAGTTTTCAGAAAAACGATGCTGAGACCAACAAATGGAGCTTTTAAAATGCCATCTGAATATATAGTACACAGAATTTTAAGGATAAGGACACAAGTAGTTGAGTATCTTTTCTTGTTTAGCAAAACATTTCTGTTACCAGAATGCTTTCTTCCTCCTGAGCACCTGAAGCAGACAAATTTTCTGGTCTAAACTGTCTCCATATAGCTTGTTTTTTTGAAAAATTATGAAAACCCAAAATTGTAGAATAATTGTCTTTAGTGAATATTCAGTAGACATAGCCACAATCCATTTAAAGTGAATCAAAAATGTGCCACTCCTTTTTTTAAAGTATTCCTTATTGACTCTGTAGCAGCTGGAAAACTATAGCAAGTTTTAATTACCTTCAGAAAACAAAAAGCTCCTGCCAACACATGCTGGTTATTATCAGCAGCTGCTGTATGCTGACATACTCTTTCAGCATATATGAGGCTCAGCTGTCCTAAATAATCATTGTAAAATGTAAATAGATTTATAGTGATGTTAATTTCTTGTTAGATACTTAACTACTGATGTAATTCATACTGAATTTAGGTTTGCTTCTTTGTTTAAGCTATAAAAAAAAATTATTTAAAACCAGGATTAGTATTTAAGAGGTGCAAATAGCTTGTACCAGGAGTTTAAAATATTGAACTGCCATGATTTTTTAACTATCCGCTAAAAATAATCAAATTCCCTGTTGTTGGGGTTTTAGCATTTGTGTAAGTGTATTGCCTTTGAGTAACAATTACTGCAACTTTAGAGCAATGAAAAACTTACAAATTAATTTGCTGATTTAAACAAAAATCTTTACACATCATCCTTTTATTAGCGGAAGTGGAGATCTTTATGGCAGTGGCATTTGTCAAATCAGATGCTGCAACTCTGTTTATTGCAAAATTGAGCAGAGTTTGTTTTTAATGGCACTAGCGTACTCTTCAGTCTGAGACACTAATAAATACATGCGACATTTATGCTTCAGAAATGTTCAGAAAGACACATAGGTATGACAGACTCTTTTTCAATGTATCTTGAGCTTGCATCTTCTCTAAAATGGAAAATTTGTGATTAACTCGATTTTCCATTACCTTATATTCTCTGTGATCTATTTTAATTTTGCACTGAAAAAGTACAAACGTTATCAGGCAATCTGTAAAATGTGTTGTTGGCACCAAGGCAATTTTAAACCATTTCTTGCTCACATGAGAGATTGACAGAGATTTGATGGTTTCCATTCTGAAGCTAAACCTGGAGGGAAATGTTACATTCAGCAGAGTGGACTCTTGACATTTTAAGAAGTTCTTCAATATGGATTAAAAATATGCGTGAGACTCCACATGGTTCTATTTCACTGAAATTACTATTGACTTTTGGACTTGAGTTTTCACCCAGTCTGTTTCTAATCAAACTACAATCTACTGAAATACAGTTCAGGTTCTAGTTTTAAGTAGGACTCAGGTGACATTCTGCTCAGGCTGTGTCCATATGGTCACACAATGACTTCACACCAGCTGTGTAAGGCACAAATTCCTTTCCTTTGTCTTAGAGACCCAGAGTTCAGATCCCCAGCAGAGAAAAACACTGTGCTGAACAAAAATAGCTCTAGTTTGCAGAAAAGATACGTGCAGGAGCATCCCAGTAGCACCACAAAGTGCAAGAAATAATCCTGGTTGTAGTCTCATGTTCAGAAACCATGATTTCTCATTTGATTTGTCTGCTTCACTGAAACATCCTAAACCCTCCAAGACTTCAATGTACAAGAACTGCCCAGGCAAGAAGACCGAGAACTTTACAGAATCACAGAGTAACTTAGGTTGGAAGAGACACTTGGGGAGTCCAGTCCAGCTCCTTCTCAGAGCAGGGACAGCTGGATCAGGTTGCTCAGGACCTTGTCAGGTTTAGTTCTGAGTATCTCCAAGGACTGACATGCAATTTCCACATCTGCTCTGGGCAATTTGTGATGTTATTTGACCACCTTCATGGTGAATTTTCCTTTCTCTTATGTCTAATTAGATTTAAAATTCTGAAACCTTGTTTCTGTTGCCCTTCATCCTACAGTGGTATACCTTTAAAAAGACCCTGGCTTTGCTTTCCTGTTAAATAGATGAAGCCATCAATAACCTCTCCTAGCCTTAGCCTTTTCTTCTTAAGGTTAACAAGCCCAGCTCTGCCAGGCTTTCCTTCTATGTCAAGTGCTTCAGCCCTCTGCAGGGCTTGCTGTGATATGCCCATGATGTCCTTGTGCTGGGGAACCCCAAAATGAACAGCGTAGCCTGTAGTTTCACAAGCGTGGGTGACAGCGAAGCAATCATGTACCTTCATCCGCTGGCTACATTCTTCCTAATGCACTAGCCCAGTGTGAGGGTGGTATCATTGGCCAAAAGGGAAGATTCATGTTCAGTTTGTTGTCAACAGAACCCTGAAGTACTTTTCTTCTGCCCCTGTCCAGTTGGCCCCAGTCTGCCTGGTTGCAGAGGGTTATTCCATCCCAGCTGCAGGACTTTACATTTGCTTATATGAAGTGTATGAGGTTCCTGTCAGCCAATTCCTCCAGCCTGTCTAGGTCACTTTGAAGAGCAGCTCTCCATCATCTCAACCACTTCTCCACAGTTTGGTATCATCCACAAATTTGCTGAGTGTACTTTATTTCATCATCCAGGTTTTTTTTAAAGACATTAAACAGTATCCGCCCAGTATCATTGCCTCAGGGATACTGATGGTAACCAACAATCAGCTGGACTTTGTACTGCTGAGCAAAAACTGTGAGACTGGTGATCCATTCATTTGTCATCCATGTTATCTATCTATCATTCACTTACTTGGTTTGGCTATAAGGATGCAATAGGAGACCAAGTTAAAGACAAGCCTCCTTGTTCTGTCTCCTTCCCTAACGACACCCTAACAGCCCATGGGTTGTGGTGTACTTAATGCTGGATGAATGACCCAAGTTCAAGATCTTTCCCACATTCCTATGGCATAAACAACAGTAAACCTTTCTCACTTGTAACGTCTATCCACTTCAATTTTATATAAATGAATAATTGTACATCAGCACAGATAATTGAACCACAACCTCCAGTTTCACTGGTCTGCGCCATAAGCACTATGCTGCAAAGTCAGTCTCAGTAGACCTTCCAGTTCTGTAGTATACACGGTATCGGATCCATGATTCGAATGAAACTAACCTGTGGTTCTTCTGCAGTCTTTAAAAAGGAAAATAGGATGAAAGCAGAGAAAAATAAAGTGACTTTATAGCTTTGCTTAATTGTGATTTGTCTTGGTAAGCTGTTAACGTGTATTCAGTCAAGTCCAATGATTTGATGCCATTTGAATTAAATCGTTTTATCCCAGCCTGAGGAGCTGCAGATTAGTCTAACAAAATCTGGAGCAAAGAAGAGATACATGGTGAGGTAAGAGAGGAGTGGCAGGTCTGTTCCACCCTTCCCAGTATCTTTATTTCCAATATGCAGCATGAGGTGAGGCCACGTCTGCAGAGCAACTGAATAAGCCACAACTAAGATCAAATATAAGGCAAATGAGGGGTAAGGAGAGAGACAAGGTGGGTCACTGTTGTCACTAATGCAGGAGATATAGGAGTCCACCGAATATATCCAAGGATGCTGAATCAGATGTTGTTTTTCACCCTGGCTTCTGAGTCTTAGTCTTGCCCCGGGCAACAGATAGCTGTACTTAAACTGCCATTATCTATCCAGGATTACAAATATGACTCAGGTAAAGGAGGGCAAGTAAATGCAGGTCTACTGCAGGGATGTACACATAAGAAAATGAATCGACACAGTTTTTTAGTCCTATGAAAACAGAAGAGTTTGGAGCTAAAAATAGGCATCTAGTTTTGTTATTGACTTTTTTTAATATCCTCTGTTCCAGTTCCTGTCAGTGGAGGAAGAATAAATATCCCAGATAACATACATATAAAAAAATTGCTTTCTCTTTCTAGGAAACATTTGAAAGGCCAAAGACCATCACAGATTTCTTTTTTATGATCAGAGTAACTGGACTGCAGGAATTAGCTTAGCCAGATAAGTAGTTTTATTTGCTTTAATAATGAAGTAAATCACTTATTTTAAAAAAAAGTGCACCTCTGAAGTATTGGCTTAAAATATTTTGACTTTAAAACACCTGAAGGACTTTAGAATATAAGGAGTCCACTGTGATTATGTATCTGGAAAACCTAGAAAATAATTGATATGTTTTGTACCACATCAAAAACTGGAAGAACTTCCCCCTGTCTAGCAGAAATAATTAAGTTTACCATTTTTTATAAGTGGTGGTTTCAAAGTAAAGCATGACCTTAAAGATGCGGTTTTTTGAATCTCCCTGACCCTCCTCCTCAGACCATTTGAGGTAAGCAGAAGTGACAGGTGTTCAGCAGCTTTGGAAACTCTGGTAGCATCTCTGTAATGTGGAATCTGTAGCTGCTCCTGCAATTTGAAGATCAGAAGATGGACACAGCAAAGGTCAGAGATTTCGATCGAGTATAGATGGCAGCAGAGCAGCGAAACTGGAGTTACAGTTCCAGAGTCCCCAGTGCTGTGTTCAAGTACACTAGATCACACTGCTTTGCCAGAATAGAAAGACACACAAAAGTCATACTGGCACTGAAATGATACTGTTTAATTCATGGGGCCTTTCCCCTACAGTTCTTTTCAAAGGAATTGTCAAGAGTACAGGCATGGCAGTAGCAAGGTGACAGGTGTGGCACCAGTGAGGTGCATAACATCTCTGCACACCAGAGAGATGGTATCAGTCAGGGCCAATAGCTGGCATGGAGTACCCTGGGGGAAATCCTTGACCTTATTTAAAAACTACACCACATAACACCTCTTTGAACTGAACTGAAACTGTAGCCAAAATTATCTCCATTGAAGACTGGAATGAAGTTTCTTGTGCTGGCAGCACAAGCAGTATGGATTGGAGTCTCAGAGTGAGTGGGGCAAGGCCTGGCGCTTGTTTCTGCAGCTGTAAGCTGGGTGCTGGACTGGAGAACTGAGCAGCAAGCTGCTCAGCCCCTGCGCTGGGCAGTGTCACTGGACATGGAATCCAGCTGAAATGCACATTATTGCCAAAAGGGCTGGTTTTGTTCCCGGCCACTTCGCTCCCTTGGATCGAGTCTGGTAAACGTGCGACTAAAGGATGACTTGTTCAGGTCATTGGCCCAAAAGATTGTGCTTGTATGGTTTTATTACAAGATAGGTGGTAAGAATGTGTAGTGAGGAATGGTACAGCTCTGTTTAATGTCAGTCAGCAGTGTTACTGAATTAAAAGCAAAGACTGTAGCTGCATAAGCAATGCAAAGGCAAAAAAGCAGCTGGGTGTATTGGATTTGTTTGCACATTTCTAATGTGTCCTTATGTCATAACTCAGCAGAATTATTTTAAATAGACATTTCAGAGTATCTTAGTTGGAAATCTAATTAAAATATGGCAAGGTTATGTACGGAACATATTTTAAATTGTTGTTGCATTTGTTTACAAGAATCCTGGATAAAATCCCTTTTTCCTGTGCCTGGATTGTACTGCCTTTGTTACCTGTGGCCCACTGATGTTTGCAACTCTCTTTATTACTATTGGAAAGCAATTATTAAACAGGGTATTTCATTCTTAACAAAAGTTCCCTGGAAATTGGCAGGGCTAAAGGATTTAAAGGTCTCATTCTGAAATGCAGATCATATCTTTTTATTAAGAATCTCTTTGTGGATATTGGAAATGTAAAGTTGACATTTCAAGAGAGATCAGCACAAGCAAAGCATACAGTGCTTAGGAAGAGAAAAGCCAGATTCTTCTGGCATTGTTCATAAAGAAAAATATTGAGACTTCATGTGAATCAGCAGATAGGAGGCTGCAATGTGCCTGTAATATCATAGTGCTCTTTGAGCATGTTTGGGAAATGCAGAGGTTCAGAACAGGTCTAAGCTCTTGATTTAATTGCTTATCTATCTACTAGTCTGATTTTTTTTCCTCTATTTGCTTTACTTTCTTGCCTTATCACTCTCTACCATAAGAAATAACAACGCAGATTTTAGCCCTATGTTTTGCATCTGCCCACAGAGATAACTTTCCGTAACTGCCATTTTCATTTTGTTATTTTCCCTTTCCTTATCACACTCAGCACATGCTCCCTCTTCCAAATCTGCTAAGAAAGTATGCTAGCAATGTGCCTTTACATGTTTGACAGAAGTCTAGCATGCATAAGATCACTGATCATTAAAAAGAAGCTGTCTAAACAAAATCTTCTTTTTTTTTTTTTTTTACTTTATTTACATTTTTTTCAGTGTGTATGCACATTTTAATTTGGCTGTACAGAGTCTGCTTGTATAGTTGCCCCTTTCACCCTTTTTTCTTCTCATTTTGCCTCCCTACTCTGTAAACAAAATGAAATGCAAATATGCCTGTAAGCTGATGATTTTTTAAAAATCACAGATTTGGAATGTTTTCATTATGAATCAACTGTAGTTAAAAATACATGTTTTATACTTGGAGCCTGCGTTGCTGCACATTTACAAATCAGAGAGATGAACGCTCATCTGCAGACACACTCATGAGCAAAACTAGCATGTTCCCAAGTGGTATCATTTGGGGAGGCTGTAGTACAAATTTCCTGGCAGCTGGGAAAGCAGGACAGAGTGCAAGACAGCACTAATAGGGCTTCCCTGATAGAGGGGAACTCATCATGGCCCTCTAGAAGTCCCTTTGGGGGCCAGGTGCTGTTCTTAGCAACAGCCTGACCCTACAGGGACACTACCAGACTGGCATCAGGAAAATTTGCTAGTTTTGTAGTGTTATGATGATTTACTTCATTCAACGTGTTGTCGGTTATTTTTCCTTTAGACGAGTGTGGTTTCTTGTCCGTAGCTTGTTCAAGAACGGACCATTCCCACAGGAGTGTGGCTGCTTGGGAACCCCACACTGCCACATCATACATTTGAGGGCATGCTCCCATAATTTTAGGTATTTAGGCACTGTAATAATACATGTGGAATTAAGGCTCACTGAAGGTAGACTGAATTAAGGATTCTTTGTCTTTGTCTACCCCGTGTATGTTCCAAGACACGTGTAATACAGCACAATTCAGCTATACAAACGCAGCATATATGCTCAATATGCCCTAAATAACTCTGCCATGTGCCATGGAGAAGGTGAAACTCATCTATGGAAGAAACTCTTGTACTGCGGACTTTGCCCATGAGAATTTTGGACGTGCTCCAGCAACAATGCGTCCATCAGTCACTCACCTGTTTCCTTCTTCTCTCCTGCAAGGTTTATTGCCAGTTCCAACTCTGAATTTCCCAGCTCAGACCCATGCAGGAGATCCAGCTCTGCCCTGTGGACACCCAAGAACAGCACTCGAGGCAGTGTAGCACTCTGCTCTTAGCACCTTAGACCCTTCAGTAAATCGTGTGGCAGTTTCTTGTGGGGCACTGTGGCTGTCCCTGTTAAGCTTTTGGGTAACATAGGAATCGTTTTGGCTGTGCACCCTCCTCCTTACTGATTGTTGTAGCTATGGCCAGGTGCAGAGCCAGTGCACAGAGATGGATTGTTTGCTCTGCAGTGGGTTGTGCCTTCCTTGCAACGTGATGCAGATCCAGTCTAGGAGGTATTTGTGGGGTATTGCAAAATGGCTTGTGACCCCAGACAGGAATGGTGAGATCATGAGCACTGGGGGATCGCTGGGACAGCAGCTGTTGCCTGTTGCAATTCCTGTGGCACAGCTGCATGCAGACAGGAATGTCTGGCACAGAGGGAGTGCACCAGTGAGGGGATTACACGCTCATGGCAATTAAGATAACCAGGAATTCATCAAGTAGTTTTGCATAAGGCTCTTGAGGTTAGCCAGAGGCAACCGTGCAGATGCAAGGTTTGAACACCATCCCAACCCAGAAGTTAGGTGCCATCACTAAACTGTCACAGGTTCAAAGAGTGGCTGCCTTGGTGTTAGAAGTCAGTAAGTAGTGACCCTGTGGGTATTTGAGAGAAGACCCAGGTATGATGAACTAGTGGCCAGTGGGCACCTTTGTCTTCAAATGCACCCAGTTTTCCTCACTGCCACTGCTTGGTACCACTATAGCAGGGAATGCGGTGCTGTGTGATGTTGCCATTGTTTCTTTTGACACTGTTTATGTGTCCCTGTTTGAGACTGAAATATGGTTAAAAGCTCTAGATACAGGCTTATGCCTCTTCTTTTTTAGCTAAGAAGTTAAAGAGGAGACTGGTATAGTTATAGGTCATAACATTTAATTAAAAAGTAGGTAAGCATTAAAATACCAACATTCCAAGTGTCCTCATAACAATTAAGTGGTGCTGAATAGGCAAGAAAAGTGGGAAGTGCAGTGTCCTTTGTAAGCTGAGCATCATGCAGTGAGCGATAATGGAAGAGGAGTCTCCAGCAGGGACACTGCCATCGAACACAAAGTCTGTAGAGACAGGAACTACACATAAAAGCCTGTTCTAATTTGTCTGATCAAAGCTTCCTGTCACATTCAAGTGCAGACCTTTTCCACCTAGGCTCTTTGTAGGACAATGTGTGTGTGGTGAGGGGAGTGTTCAAGAGGCTGTTCAACAAGCGCCAAGTGCGATTTGTTTAATGCCAAATCTCCTGTGTGAAGTTAGATGTATGTGCCAATGTCAAATATCTTAATCTGAGCCCTAAGTACTGATAGAATTCTTTTCTCAGATGCACTGTCAAAGTTAGGCAGTGTGTAAGTTCAACAAGGTTTGTGGCTTACAGTATCTTCTTAATGAATGTCATTGCATTGCATATTAACAGCCTCAGCAGTGTCTTTATTAAAAATTTAGCTTGTTATTTCTACAGTAAACAAGATGATGCTTGCTTTGCAATAGATAACACAAACTAGTTCATGAACACCAGCCCCAGCAAAGGCTTGTTTGTCGTGAGTTTGCACGTCGGGGTTCAGCTTTGTGCAGATTTTCTTTGGCTTAGTAAGGATTGAATTTGTGCCGAAGCCTTTTCTTTAGTGAGCCACTAAGAGGCTCTCTTTCCATTACCCTGCTGCTTATTTTCACAAAACTTGTAAGAGTTTAATACCTTTGAGCCATCTGTCTCTCTGTCAAACCAGCCAATTTGTTCCGAAGTTATTGGTGGAGGCGACAAGGAGCCTGACACAGAAAGGGAGGCAGACCAAAAACACAAAGCCTGGCCATGTTAGCAGCATTTCCTTAGGAAATCAGTCTAAACATTGATTGCACCAAAAAAATCTTATGAAGTCTTTGTGGACTAGATCTCTTTCATATAAATTTCTCCAAGTTTTGAATTAAAAATTGGGTTATAAAAACAGGTAGAAGAGAATTTCAGCCTATGACCGGGAGCTTTCCCCTATTTTTCAAATGCAGCATGAGAGAAAGCCCAAAACAAGGCCTGAGACCAGGAAGTGGTGTTTGTTCAAGAAGCACCTGCGCAGTTGGGGGAACTGTCCAGCTGTGGCAGTGCGATCTGCTCAGAAAGCTGCACCTAATGGACATCTGACTTGCCAGTTCACAGACCACTTCTGCAAGGCCATCATTTACATCTCATGTTGTCATATCTGTCCAGGAGCTCTGGCACTTCCTGTCGAGTTCAAACCTGCTCACATTGAGTAAGTCTCTTAAATCAGCCCATGTCAGCTCAGGGAACAGTGCTATTTGCATTGCAGCCACAGTACCATTGCTTCAGGCTTTCAATAGTCATTTGACAAAATAACTTCAGTGCTTCCAAAAGCTTACAGTAATGGCTCTAACCCTTATCTTCATGCACTGTGTGTAGTTCCACCCAGACAAAGGAGGTTATGTTGAGCAACTGGTGAGTCAGTGTAGGTTCCAAACTGAGCATAGGCTTAGGAACAACAGTTGGTTACAACAGACGGGAGGAGCACATGCTAAGAAAGATATAACTATCAGCAATTGAAAACATAGCAAGGCCAGAGGCAAATGATATGTACATATGGCTTATGTATGAGTACATACGCAGTATTTCTTCCACACTCAGTAATTAAAAACAATTAAAATTTTGCCTGGTGGGAAATTTAGGTTTCTCATGTTAAAACATGGTATATAATTTCATTAGATGGTAAAATGAGACTATCATATAACATTTGTCTCCACTTTCCCTGTAATAGGGACAAAAATATTCTTAGGGCATAAATAGCAATGGACTTTAGTCATAAGTGAATAGTTGTTTCGTTATGTTGCTGTACCGCAGCAGGGAAGTCTTCATGACCATATGGAAAGCCCACGCCCAGGGCTGACTAGGAATGCCTGATAATCACACACAAACAGGTCACAAAGTGGCACTAGTGGTACTCCTGGGCATCTGAGAAACAGTCTGGTACTGCAAAAAATCAGAATTTTCATCATGTGTGCTTGTCATGTGGTATGTAGCTACCATGGCAAATACCCCGTATGTGGATCAGATATCCTGGTCAGAGGTTGAAGCAAGCTGGGGCCTCTTTCCTGCTGGGCCCCCATGTCAGGACCCTAGAAGCCCATGCATTAGGTGACACCCCAATATACACTTACCCTTTGGGCTGCTTACCTGCTTGTCATCTCTGGACTTTCTGATTTATTAAAGTACGATACAACACAGTGGAACAGATAGAGTAAGACAGGCTTTCAGCATTAAATCCATTTTGCAATAGTTCCTTGCCCAGAAATTCATTTAAGATCTGTATCACTGCCCAGGCTGAATCAGGCTAGAGGCATTGGGCGTATTTACCCAAGTGTGGTGTCTCAAGCACAGGCAGCCCACCACACCAGGTACAAACAACATCTCTTACCTACCCCTGCAATGTGCAGGTGCTTTCATTCAGTGGCAACAGCTTAATAGGATTGCAAAAGCTGTGCATGCCAGTCATCCCATTGCAGGGTAATTTCTAATGACCTGCCTCTCTGTTGTGTCTCATTTGTGGAAGAAGCTGTCACACAGCTCATCAAAGTGAATTTAGCCCCATTTGTACTTGCCTGTCAAGTGTCTAAGCTCTCGTTTAAGTGTCTCGCTTATCACAGCAAGGAGGTACTAAAGGTTTTTGTTGTCCTGTCCTTTTTAATTATAGCTGGACAGTACTTTAATAAATGGCAATAGAAGTAAACAAGTTTCAGAATAGAAAATGAAGGCTTGTATTATACTGTAGCTGTTACTTAGCATCCCACAAATCAGTCAGCTGGTAGCTATAACATGTTACTGCTGAGGACCTGCATTAGCAGTAGCCTTGTTTTCAAGGCTTTGATATATATATAGTCTTTGCTACCTTATTAATATTCACAGAATGAGAGAAATATAGCCATGAATATCTATCTAGCAATAGACCATTTGGGAAAGACACAAAAGTATTGATTTCTATTTTGCAGTATTCAGTGATCATTAATTTCCTCACACCAGTTGCCATAATTAAGTTAAGGCTCTCTCTCCTGAATGTGAACAGATTGTAGCACACCACACAGGGGTTTGATGTGCAAGAAATAAAACCAGATTTTACACCCCAGTTCCCACCTTTTAGTGAAAGTGAAATGTATATATATATATATATATATATATGTATATATATAATACCAGGATGGACACGGATTTTTGTGGTGCTGACATGCCCAGGAGTCTGAATTGTTGAAAACCTGGGTAATTAACGTTTTCTGACAATGTGTGGTGACTGAGCACCTTTATGGGGCTTGGTGGCCCCAGGATCCAGATGCTGCTCAGGCCATCCACATGCTGGGGCAGGTGCAAGTAGGGTGCTGAGCAGAGCCAGAGGCTGTCATAACTCCGTCAGAGAGGATGGGGATGGAACTGAGTGTCTCAGACTGTAAATTAAGTGCTTGCTTTGGATACTCTGTGTCACTCTGGTTTCCCACGCTAACCCCAGTGAGAAAATCAGGCAGCTCAATGCCATTCTGCGTTAATTTTATTTCTTATTTCATTTTTTCATGTCTCTGAAATAGGATTTTCTTCTAACTTGGAGTATTCCTTAGAGCTCAATGAGAACTGGGAAATATTTCCTAATACTGGGCAATTACAGAGTTTTTTGGATAGAGGTCCTGGGGAAAATCATGTCATATATATGTCTGATTTGAGAATAAATAAAGGGTTTCAATTTACATTTACATGCATGAAAATCACCTTTGGACTGAGATTAAGCCCAGAAAGCATCAGCCCCAAAGGCACTACCTTGACAGAACTTCTAGGAAATGTAAATGAGGGTTAAGAACTGAATTTGTTGTTGAGCAATTATCTTCAAAGCAACTAACACTAAACTAATCTTCTGCAGAAAGTGATGAAGCGCTCTTGTGTGGGAAAGGCAGGCTGCAAAATCCTCTGGTAATTGCAGTTGTGTGATATGCTCAGTCTTCAGCAATGGAACAATGGGCTGAGAATAGGCAGGACAAGAGTGAGGGACACTGGCTGGAGACTCGGGTTTGCAGAAGTTTTGCAGCCAAAACTCCTGAGTGAAGCAATGCCTTGGTAGGAAGGGCTGCATGGGCAGGCTGGGGGTGGTTCTTTGCCTTTGGAGGCTGAGGATCTTCTCTGACGCCTTTTCCCCTCCCAGGATGATTTAATTCAGGTTTGAGCAAGTAATGCCAGGGCCCAAACTCATGTTCAGACTCATGTCCAAATCATTCTCAACCACTCTGATGAAATGTTTGTGTGTAACATGACAGGCTGGGAGCTCTGCCTTGTAGTACGTTATTAGAAAGGAAGGGAGTGTCCCCTGCTTTCAAGAAGAGAGAGGCTTCCTTCATGTTTTACTCATCACTGAAGATTTATTACATCCAAAGAAATGCTTTTTCTTCTTAGGCTTCAGCTTTGGAAAACTACAATGCTACATTTTCAAAGCCAATTTAGTTCTTGTGGTGTACAGTTTAATAGAACAACTCTGTTAGGGACATCTCTCTGCAAGAAGTAGTACTAATTTGAAAAACTTGGAATAAATCTTGCTTAAGATTTATTTCTTTTTTAGGATAAAAAAGTGCTAAATATATATAAAAAGGCATGTAACGGTTATATATAATTTGAAGGAGTGACAATAGTATGAGTTAACTGTATGTTTGCTTTTGAAAGATAATAGAATTGTGGTTTTTGCAAATTAGGTAATAGAAATGTGATTAAGGAGCTACTGCAGTTTAAAACAGCCTTCTTGCTACAATAAGAAAGAGAAAACAAACCTTTTTGCTTGGTTTCATTTTACTGGGTTAATCAGCAATTAGAAAGTTGAAAACAACTTGGTACCCAGCTCTGTACCTATCCTGGGAGTACAGTTGAGCACTCAGAGTACACCAGACTCATTTTTATCACCAGAGGAAGAAAACTGTAGCCATAAACTGTTCTTTACTGGAGGCAAAATCACAATTTGTTGCTGGATCTCTGTGTCTCTAGTCCTGGTCTCAGTGCTGCCCCCTTTCCCAGGCATCTGGCATTCAGGGATTTCTAAGTTTCAATTAAGTCACTATAAAAAATGAGTAGCTGGAGGGCACTGGTTTATTACTGGTATCCAACTCTGTTTTCATTTACTAAATGACATTCTTAAAGCTTCTATTCTGAACATAATCACCTTAGGGTATGCACTGAGCACAGCCCTGGATGATTCAATTATTTCTGAACGCTCTTCTGTCCCCAGAACGTAGGCCTTCGCACATTAGCGGCATGGTTAGTGTTTCACAGTTGTTCTCTTTGCACTCATCAGGGTTTTCCCAGGAACAGGCTGGAAGTCTACAACTTGCTGCTGCTTCTTGAAAGCATGTTACCATTATGTCTCTCCTCAAAGTAGTCGACTTCTCCAGATGAGTGTGTTAAAGCTGACGGATATATTTTTTTGTTCTGTTTCTTTACAGCTGTGCTTTCCCCATACTGTTTATGAAACCTTTGCATACCTCTCATAAAGCTAAATTACAGAAATTTATAGGACACTCTTTGTCCACATGAATTATCAGACAAAAGTACAGTTTCCACGAAGTTTTCTGGGAAGCTGCTGTAGGGAATCATAATCACCATCAGCATGTGCTCTGTTTCCAGAACTGTCCCATATTCTGCAGGACAAAAACAGTCCAGACCAAGAGGTGAACCAGGAACCTCAGAACTGCAGCAAGTCTGCAATTCAGAGATCAGAGGTGTCAAAAGAGTTGCAGAGTTACATTGATGAGGAAGAAATGCTGAAAAGAAGGAACACATCAAAGCCCACACATCTTTTCTGAAGGGATATCAGAAGTGAATGTGTTAACAAGTGCTGAACTTGAATATTTTTGATTTTGTACAATTTTCCAGATTTCAGTTCATTTCATAGGCAATTTTTTTGTAATGAGACAACAGTCACTGGCTGAACTGCCATGTATATGAGGGTTTCCTCAGTCATTAGTAAAAATCAGAAATGTGCGTGTTAGCTAAGTCCCTTATCAGTAGTTATCCAATGTAATTTTGTTCACTCCTCTTTCCTGACCCCCCAGCTGCTGTGGTTCCATTGCCAGTAGTGTGCTGGCATATCCCGTATCTCTGAATGGGCATTTCTCACTCCTGTCTAGTCTAGGTACACATGCTCAAATTAAGTTTGAAGTCTTTTTGCCCTCTGCTTTGCTACTCAATACTTCAGCCACCTCAGCTGCCCCAACTCAGTCCAAACATACACCAGAGCGTTGCTGGGCACACTGGTATTTTAGTCACTCAGACTTAAGCTCTCTCAAGACTTTTGTGGCTGGGAGGTGTGATGGGCTTGAAACCTTTAGTAAAAGCTTGCCACATTTGACAGTATTCCAGTGAACCAACATGTTTTTCAATATCTCAGCTGTTGGACTGCTGAGGAAGCCAGAGTTGCCAAGGTCCCTTTAGGTGGTACAGAGTCAAGTTTCCGGATTCCCTGTGCCCTATTCAGGATCCTGGAAATCGTGGCAAAGGCTTTCATATGTGCAGCTCAGCGCACTTCTGTTCATATAAGAGTCTCCTGAGTTCATGGACTCAAGATAAGTGACTTCAAAACACCTCAGAACTGCCAAGCTTGGAGCTCATTACAGGTGCTGGCTGCTCCTGGTGTAGCTGTTGTCAATGACCTGGCTCTTGCTTTCATACCAAAGAATGTGTCATTGCATCCTTGTCCTTCAGTTGGAAAATATAGAGGCATTAGCAAAGGCCAGAGCCAAGCACTCTTTTCCTGATATTTCTTAGAGGTGAATATGTTAGAATTTCATTTTGGAGGAAAATTTAGAAAAGTCACTTTTGATCCTGCAGAAAATGCAACTGAATTTCTGTGTGTCCTGCATGTGGCAAGTAGTGCAGACACATACCTTCCCAGCTACTCAACAATCCCAGAGCAAATCTGGAAGAATGTGAGAAATAATCACAGTTCAAGAGCCTCAGGAGCAACAAAAGCTTACAGAATGTGGAAGCAGAGATGGCCTTATTGAAGACCAGAAAATCCACCTTTTTTTTTTCTCAACTGAAAACAGATTTTTATTTATAAAAGAACATGATTGACATACTAATTCCGAAAGGATGGATGTTTGCATCCACTCAAGTTCAGCAAACAAAACTGTATTACAGCTTAACTTCTATTGCTTCTGTAGTGCATGTGCTGTTACAAAAAAAAAAATTGGAATACAAGAGGAAGTCAAGGCATAAAATATGAATTGAGGCTTTGTGAAGGCATTGTTAAAATCTTGCCATCTGTGAAGGGATGAGGTTTAATATTTCTTCCATCTGCAATTCAATGAAATTGTACTGATGCAAATCTGATTAAATCAAAGGGTTAGTCACTTCCAATTATTTTTATTAATGACCATGGATATAATCACTGTAAACATAGAGTTTCTGACACTTAATAGAAAGGTTTGACCTCGTAAAGCTTAAACCCATTAGTTCATTTAGCTTGGCCTCCTGTCTATCTAATGGCTTGTGTTGAAAACAGAATTTGGTTGTTTAGCTTCAATACTCTTCCCAGAAATTCACCCTGTATTGATTAGGAGACAAAAAAAAGAAATATAATGTATGAAAATCATATGCTTAACTTCTAAATTGAATTTGTCTGTCCTCACATTTCAAACATTCTTCTTGTGCTTCCTTTCTGGAATGAAGAGACTTTCACTGTCAGATATCACTTCATTCTGATAGAACTATTTATCAAGTTGGGGTTTTTTTAGATAGGCGAAATTACTGCTCCTCACTGTGTTATTACTTTGTTCCATACTTAAACAATTCCTGTAGCTGTTTTTTGAAACCTCTCCATTTTTTTTAAAAAATGATGTCAAATCTGTCCCCAACATCCTTGCCTGTTTATTATTTCCCTGTCATATCCTTAGGGATCAAATTACACAGCATTTTTTCCACAGCACTGCACAGCTATTTCTTCACCCAGACCATTTTGGAATCAATGACTTCATGATCACATCATCTTTTCAAAGGATTCAGTCACTCACCTGAAGAAGGAATGAGTTTTACCTCCTAAGGGCAGGGGCTCTTTGACTGGATGGAGGGCAGATGAGTGTAGGAAATTTTTTTATTATAGGGAAGAAAACTGATTCTAAGGAAAGCTTTAAAATCCCTTTGTGGTTGTGCTGGGGCAGTATTTTGGATTTTGAGGTTGGCAGTTCAGCAGTGCTGAAATGGAGGAGCAGGATGGCTTTTGGGTGGGAGGTGAGTAGCATGCACCTCCTGCTTGCTGGGATGGTATCCTGTGGGTTTATTGTTCACAGTATGGATACACAGTGATACTGCCCTGATACTGCTTCTATCGTATTTTCAGTGTGTTTCTAGTAACTTCCATGAAAAAAAGGTGCATTTTAGGTTGAAAATCTCTTTCACATACATTCTAGTCAGAGTCAGCCTCTTGAAAATCCATTTAAAGAGCAAATCATGGGTCTCTGAAAAGAGATGCAGGAAAGTCTTAAAAGCACGAAATTCAGTGATTTGGAATAAAGGAAGCTTAAAACAGACAACATCTGTTGTTTTCAATCCCATGGGATTTTCTGCTTTTCTTTTTTTCCAAATCCTAGCCCTTAATGAAGAGCAATGTCAGATTTAGAAAGGAAAAAAAATGTTTTCTACAAAATTAGAAATGTGTCTGGAAATCTGAAATCCTTGGGTATCTAAGACAGTGTCTGCTCCAGATCTGTGTTTGCTAATGGAGAGAGGTCCAAGTATTGTGTCATCACAACAGTTTGCAAGTGCTACCATATACTTAATCAGTCTACAATGGGGTAAATATTTGCTGGAGAAAAAGAATTTCAATTTAATTTTTAATGGCCAAAACCAGATGCAGAATTGGACCCAGAGGCTAAGTGGAATTGCCATTGAGTTACAATAGCAGAAGCTACTAAAATAGTTGGGGGATCACATAACTTCAGGGAAATGCAAAATGTTTCAATGAATAACCAGGGTTATTAAGATACTGCTAGAAATAGTTTTTTATAGACAACAGGTTTTTTATACTAAATTTCAGCATACTAAATAGATGCATATGTAAATCACCTTCTGTCAAAATAACTTCTGATACAAACTTTGTTTTCTTAAAGTTTTGGAAAACTTTAAAGCAGTTCTGAGATACTGAATCAACATACCAATGTCTTAACAATGTCGTAGCTGGCACTGCAGAACTCTTCAAGTATCCTGTGGTTTCTTTTAGTTTTTGTGTTAGAAAAGGATGTGTAAAGGGAAGGAATCTGAAAATAGCTACAACACACTTTCTGTTGCTGCAGGTACGGGAGTAGCCTTTTGGTGGTATAAGCTCATCACATGCATTGACATATTTTTGTACATTGTGCCATGAAGCCAGACAAGGAAATTGCTGAATCATATCACGATCTCTAAACAAACTGACCTACTATGCAGATTTCTGGCTTAAGAGAAGAATTAAGTTGATTGTGCGAAATAAACCTGAGCTTTTTGCCCTGAAAATTTAAATTCTATCCTGCTTGTGAGTAAAAGTTCATATACCCTTACCTCTGTGAGGGAAACCAAGGAAAAATCTTTGGATGCCTTGTTAGCAGTTATCTTGCCTGGGGATCTGTCTCTTATCCTTTTTTTTAATTACATATCTTGCCCATGTCATTTGTTGCTGTTGCAACCTTTTGGCTGGTCTTCAGAGTGCCGTCCAATTGCAGCTACCTTCTAGTGCAAGGCTTTGGCAAATCTGACATGTTGACTCTCCCTGCCAGCTGCCTTGGCACCCATGCAGCACTGGAGCTCTTGTTCACCCGTTTGCAAAGGCCTGTAAACTGCAGGTCATGTTGGCCTTGGGGAGCCTTCACTGTTTGCTGTCCAGAGGAACACAGCTGGGCTGCTGAAACTTGTATGTCCCAGGGAAAAAGATTTTGAAGGATGACTTCATGGCCTTCTCCGAGCTGGTGGAGCCATTGCATTTCACTCCCTGGACACATGCAGGAAGGGCTATGCAACAGAGCTCTTTGCTCATAGCCTCCCTCTTCCCCCCAGTAATTACAGTCTTGTTTGCCAAGCCAAATGAAGAGCTGGCAGGGTGAAATACACGTGGTGCTGAGCAAGTCCTTCCCTTTGCACATACATATTGTTACATGCCTATAGCAGTAATAATTCTAATTTGTCCATGAGCTGCACTGGTGAGTGCTTTCAAGATACACATCTCTCTTAAGCTCCTTCACAGAGTCTTTACAAGCAGCATGTGTATGGAAAAAATTCAACAGCTCTGGAGTGCATCACAGATACGTTTGTTAAAGCAGTGCGTGTATGGTGTCTTTTTAAGTGGACTATAAAGTAATAAAAAACTTAGTCATGTAACTTCAGCTTTGATTTCCATTCTTATTAAAGCTGCTACCACATCTCTGATACAGCTGAGTTGCAGCGGGACAAGGGAGGATTAGCTTGATTCCTAGCTTTATTAATGATGCTGATACAGTTATTTCATTAAGGTTCTTGTTATTTTTGGTTATCTTGGACTGCTCTGAGAGTTTCTTATGCAAGTAAAAAGAAGGGGCATGAACTCTGTGGTAAATCCACTGACTCAGTTTAATATTGACAGCTTTATCTGGACTTAAGCCACTGTATGTAGGATCCAAATCTGAGCTGACTTCTGACTGTGAGCACGTAGGAATTTTTTTTTTTTTGTGAACTTGGTAGTGTTTCAGTGTTTGCAGTAGTCTTGTAAGTCTAGATGGTTTAAGGTTCATTCCCTGTGTGAGCTGACCATCTGCTCTCGGTAATTGCAAATTCACTTCCAGTATTAATGAACTGTTCCTGTGTTCTTGCATTTCTCTGAAATGCCTCCGGCAACTGTTCCTTCCTCACATGGAAAAGTCACAGCAGCTGTGGGATTCACAAGGACCTCAGTGCTTGTCTCTTGCTACACTTCGGGCAGCAAACCGCAGAGTGCAAATAACTTTTCTAACTGCCTAATAACTGCAAACCCATTAAGTGTAAATTCTGTGACACCAGAAAAAAAAAACCAAACCACTTGCTTTAAAAGAGCCCTAATGGGATTAGAGACTGTATGAACACCTGGGATTGCTCTCAAGGCCGCCCAACTGGAACATGTTAGAGATAAGGACCCAGCTTTTCCTTCAGCGTTGGTCAGAGAGACTGCAAGCTGCCCAGTGAAGCTGGGGCTGGAAGTCTGACATGCTTCCACATCTCCAGGCACCCAACTCCCTCATAGTTGCCTTCATAAAGTGGAAAAATACTCATGCCACTTCCACATTTTTCTTTCACTACCAAACCAACAGACTTCTGCTTTCTTAACAAAAAATGTGTTGTCTTCATGAATGCAGCCAGATCTGTCTTAAATCTGTTTATCCTCCTTTGATAAAGGACCAGTCCCAGCAAGAGCCCCAGAGAGGCTTTGCACACTTCTCCCAGCACACAGGTTTGGTGTGCAAGATGTGCTGCACCCTGCACAAACTGTGTGCTGGTCTCCTCCTGCTCTGGAGCTGCAGTCACAGCATGAGCTCTGCTGTGGCTTCCCTGCACACTGCATCGGGACAAGCCGGGTGCCACAGCCCAAGGATCCCCATCACACCATGCTGGGAGGGCTGTCAGCCTCAGCCCACCAGGGCAAGGCACATCAGCCCGAACTGTCTCCTGCACTGAGATACTTACCAACAGCTACCACTAAATATCATGAAATGCACAAGCCACAATCCTCTTCTTCCACACCGAACAGCCCAAGTTGTACACTTGGACACAAACTACCTGATTGCTAGTTTCTTGTAAAACAGCCATCCAAGGACACAGTGGCACTCACATTTTCATCATACCTTAATGCTTTTCAGGTGTCCGACCACCAACCAGAAGGTACTTAAACCCACATTCCCCAGTCTCAATAGAATGTTTCACCACAAGGTTGCCAAGTACTTGAGAGCAATACAAGAGAAATAAATATACATTTTTACTAAAGTCATTGGTTTTTATTGGGCTGTCCTGAAATTTCATTTTAGGAATTGTGCAACATTTATGCTATTTAATGATCTGTGGCACAAGTGTGGAACATGACAGAGGTTGCAGAAGACACAGAAGTATTTAACTAATCCAGATGACAGAACATAAAGGAACTTAATTGGGACATAATTTAGCTAGGTGTATGCACAGCACAATGGCAGATGAAATTCAACATTGCAAAAAGCAGGGCAATCAATAGCTGTGAAGAATAATCTGATCTATATTGACCCTTTGTAGTTTTCTAGATAACCTGTCACAAGCTTGCAAGAAGACATTTAGATGTGATTTCCAGCCTTAGGCTCTGCAGGGGCCATGTTCCTGTGCCTCCTGTGGAAGTCCAGGTTTGATATACTCCCTTACAGCTCAGCTCTGGGCAGATCTCTCCTGATTTTCATCTGTTTACCTGTGTCCCTCACAGAGGGGTGGGATATAATCTCTGAATAACCAGCGAAGCCCTGTTTGGAGTTACATTGGAGGAACTGAGTATTGCTTCTTTGTGTTATACTACCCCTATGTGTTTCTCAGCGTATGGAGAGACACCCTCGGATTTCTTCCCCACAAACCAGCCTCCACGTTGTTTTTCCGTGCACGTGTTTGTTGCTGCAGTTCTGCAGCAAACTCTGCTCATTAAATCCCCCTCACGCTTGGCATCCTTTCTGTTGACTGCTGCAGCTTGCCAGGCTCCAATGAGTGAGTGATGTTCAAAAGGCACAATTGATTTTAAAAGAGGCCCATTAAATTTGGCTACTCATTGTTTACTTTGGGCTTGTCACAGAGGAGTAGCTTCTCTTCAGCCAGCTGTAGTTTCTTCTCCTCCCCGTCTTCCTGATCATCCTCCTCATCCATCTCCTCCTCAGGTTTCCAGTGGTAGGCGAGCAGAGCTGGCTACCCACAGCAGGTCCTACTGTTCCCACCGGCCTGCCAGGACTGGGGTACCTCGCTGTACTAAGGAAGTGTTAAGATTTTACTGTTGGAAGGAAATAGTCTCATTTTTGGTGCTTCCCATTCCTCGTCTCCTCATCACTGGATTCCGGCAGCCGGGTCCAGGGCAGGCGTAAGGGCTTCACGGCCTCTAGTGGGCAAGGGCCGGAGCTGCAGGGCTTTCCAGCCACTACCATGGAAAACTGTACTTTTTGTAAATGGGAACATGTTTACCCTGGTTTCCTATGGAAACAAAGCTTGCGCAAGCGCTCCCTCTGTGTGCGCTGTCTCCACACCCTCGGCAGCTCCGGAGCCTGATTTCCGGCTGATTTGACGGGGGTGCGGGGATTTCACAACCAGTGCCTCCAGCGTTTGTGTCAATAGGTGTGCCTGTGTCAAGGAGGAACTTTAATGCGTTTTCTAGCAGCATTATTCTAACGTATTATTGTACAACTTCACACAGTACAAAATTGCAGCATCGGAGAGAGTTTGCGTTTGAAATCCCTTGTGAATCACATGTGTACATGTGCCCGGAGAAATCCTGACCCTTAATTTTGCTTGATAATTTGGTTATTGTAGGCTTTAAAAACTTACACTTTCCATGACACTGTAAGGTAGTCCTGCTGGGAAGGGAGAGGGGAGACTCAGACCATCACAGCACACTGCCTGCTTTGTTGCTTATAAACCTAAACTGGTGCTTGAAAGACCCAAATCTTGTATTTTCTTTCCGGTTTTAGCTTCCCTGTTTAGAATGGTTTATAACAGCAGTCATTAAATATAGCAACTAAAAATGAAGCTCAGAGACAGATTCTTCATCAGAGTTCAGAGAAGCAGTTTCCATAAGTCAGTAAGAACAAAGGAATTAATTTAGATTAAAACTTTCCTGCAAAATGGCTGCATATTTGATACCTTATCTTCTCCTTATTTTTGTTTGGCTGTATTAAAGATGGGAGAAAAGATATGGCTGGACTGCAGGCTTACTTTGGGTTAATCCAACAAAACAAGCAGTCCTTCAAGTGAAAAAATTGAAATGTGTTGTCTCCTTCATCATGTCTTGCTTCTTGCAACATTTTTGTTTGAAAACCTCTTTCTCAAGTCACTTGTTGAATGCCTTGGTGTACTTAGGGCATCCAAAAATATTTTTTAAATATTGTGAAATGGATTTAGATTGAAGTTGTAGGAAGTTGATCTGTAAGTGTACCTGAAGTGGTTAGGATGGGAGTTTTCATTTCAGAAAACTTACTTCTCATGTGTTGCAAACACTTGAAATGAGAGAATTACTGGTAATGACTTTTCTGAGTTCATACCACAAATGCCAAGCCTGCAAAGACTGAAAATTGCTCACATGGAACCATTCCGCTTTGTCCTGGGATACAGAGAATCTCACAGAGGTTTTTTTTACCCTCTCATTTTTCCTAGAAGTGATTTTTGAAAACAAAACCACAGTGTGGCCTTTTAGTGCTAGGAAGTCTTTGTTGCTTCTGCCAAGAGAGTTAGAGGAGGACAAGGCCAAGTGTGGCATCATTCACCAAGTGTGGTACACAGAAATATGTCTAATTGGGACCATCTTAGGAGGTAGTAGAGTATTGTAAGTTAAATAAAAAATTGTGCTGTCTCCAACTCTTCTGAAAAATCCTTTCTTTCTGTTCCCTTGTACTAATGCTCTGCATTTCTAAAACCCAGTAGTGGCCTCTGCCTTGGCTGCATTGGTTGTAAATGATAGTCTCACATGTCTGGGTACCTTCCCAGCACTGACATACATAATCAAGTTCCTTATATCAAATCTCACTTTGCAGGAAATTACTTTGGGAGAATCCATCATCTTCTTTGCCCAAAGCTGCATAAAGTACTGCCAGTTTTTGTTTTTCTTTCATTTTTTCCTCCTCTGTAAATCATGCTAAAAGATCTTAAGGATAATGGTAATAGAAATATGATTAGTAAAGTTTTTTGTGCATGTGTGTGTTGAAAGAAAATGCATTTGTCAATAGCATAGCTGACCAAAGAACCAAATGTTAGTTTTTTGGATTTCTGAAAGGTCAGGAAGACAATGTTTCATACCTCAATCATGCTGACTTTTGCTCAAAAAGAATCTTTGCATGTTTAAAAAATAAATTTAATATCATGAAATAGTCACCGACCAGACTAATTTCTTTTCTCTTCAGTCATTGTGAGGATGGGAGAATCACACACTGAGAGGCACTGCTAACATGGAGAATTCATGCCCATTCCCCTAAGTGCTTGTTCAGAATAAACCTCTGATATCTTGATTACAGCCTGTTAAGCTCCAGAGCAGTTCCTCAGCTGAGCTGTCAGCATGTAAGCATTTTTTTCTGCTGATGTTTGAGGCAGGGCTGTGCAGAAAAGCTTTGTCTTTCCCTCTTGGTTAGGGGCAATTTTCTCCTGTGGTAAGAAGTACTGTTCTTAATTGTAACAAATCCCACCTTAAAATTCCTGGGAAATGCATGATACTCTGTGAGAGGTATGTGTGGAGCTGGTTTTATTGCAAGAGCTCTTTTGTATATGGATGTATTGTGAAAACTTCATGTTTTCAGTGGAAGTGAAAGAGGAGGTGCTGGAATATGTTTCCTCCCAAGCTCCAGTCTGCAGTAGTAGAGGTAGTAAAAAACTCGTACCAGGAGAGCTGCTTTGTGCAGAAGTCTGCTTGCTCTTTTCATAAGTATGGCTATGAATTAGTGCATGTAAATGTAAGTGCTGAGTTGCCATAGGGTATTTAAGGCCTAACATCTTTTGCTCAACAAGCACACTTTCTATGAAGGGGCATTCAGATGCTGGGAGTGTTCTGGCCATAATTTTAAAATTTCTGCATTTAGATGCTGTTATTTATTTCTGGTCTGGAAATGTATTTTGGTCAGGCTTTAAGAAAATCAGTATTAGTAGCACATCAACTTTGAGATTCCATATATCCTATGGAATTACCTTGATATATTTGACATAGTCTCAGTTCCTACTTGTTCATAAAGAGATGTTTGGGAAGACAGCAGTCTCATCAGATAAATTACCTGAAATAGTCACAGACCTGGCATTGAGATATGATGGTGATAAATCTATACTTAGGGCTGTGACACAGTCAGCTACCTTTACTACAGCTGCTGTGAGAGACAAGAAATTTCACCCTGGGCAGTGACCATACCTGTTACAGAAACTTCAGCAGTCCCACTAGAGCAGCATTTGGAAGGAGGCCCTTGAAGTCTTAGGCAGTACAGGATGTGTTCTTGGCCTTTTACTGCTCCCCAAGCCAGTGGTACTCTAGCACTTGGCTGGGTATTTGTGGAACACTCTGTTTCCATATGTATTAGTGCTCAAAACCATTAAGTGTTCCACAGCTCTTTTACAAGAGGAGTAATTACATCCTGTTGGCAGAAATTACTCCCGCTGTTTAATTTGGAAACCATATTCTTTGCTTCCAGTCTCGTGTTGTTACACAGCAAAGAGTGGCTGCATTTTCTGCCCAGGGTGGTGGCACTTCTCTCTGACATGTGCATGGGGGATGATAGCAATGGTGGTGCTGCCCCTCAGGATGACATTTCAGGTTTGTCTGTGACAAATTTTAATTTGAGTTAATTATAAATAGCGCAGGCATATAGCTTCAGAAATCCAACTTTTATTCACAGCAACAAAAATATCTTTTCTAGCTCTCATTTCCCTGCACAAGGGATGCTGGGCCAGCCCCTGGGTGCATTGGGTCTTGAGGCAAATGCTGATGCTGAACTTTTCTCTCTTGCTCTGTCCTTTCAAAGCCTTTTATGTACAGAAGGAAACTAGCGCTGCAGATGATTATTGTCTACTAATGGTGTTTTTAATTACTGATTTTCAGGACACCCAATTAACTTTCTGCTGAAAACAAGAATTTTTTTCCTCCCTTGAAGCAAGCCAGTGATTCATATTTTAATATAAACTTTCTAAAGTTTTGACTCGTGCAGCAATTCCAAGAATTTTTATTTCTGAGCTCTTTGAAGCATTTTAACATTCTAATGAAATACAGTGCCTCTGTCATCCACAAAGCAAACCTCATGTTAAGCAGGGCTTGCTGTCATTGAAGCATGGCAAGTGCCATTTTCAGGGCCCTTGAGATGCCTTGTCACACAGCATCTCCTTAGCGGGAGTGTACGGCCACACCTTCCCAGGCCCCAGCCTGCAGGAGCACAGAGGCGAGCAGGAGGTGCCATTGAATCAAGTGTGGCACTGCTGGTCCTAGGGAAGGGAAAAATATTGGGAAACAGAGCTTGCTGAAGAGTGTTTGGAATCAGGATGGAATTTATCAGCTGATCAGTTCAATCAAACCAAAGGGAACTGTGTTGGGCTGGGCTCTGGGAGCTCCTGCTTTGCAGGGAGACAAGCAGGAAATCGGCAGCCCTTTGGTCTCATGATGAGTAAAGCAGAGAGGTGCTGCTTGGCTTTCATAAGTGAGAGCCAAGCTGTAGAGTCCAGAGTTGAAAAACATTTCTGTTGGCTATTAAAGGGAATGCATGTGACACAGAGATATGCCATGTAAACTCCAGAGATTTCCAGCAGGAGAAAGACTAAATGAGGACCAAGTATAAATGAGAGAGGTTTTTCTGAAAAGTAAGTTAGGTAATGCGTATTTTGATCCTTCAAAGAATGTGTTTGATATTAAAATGCAAAAGTGTATGGCTTTCTCATCAGGTGGAGGTAGCAAACTGTCCTACTTTACATAACAGCCGCAGTAGTAAATGAATGACGAATAGTTCAGGATCTCTTTGGGAAATGGCAGTCAGAGGTAAGAGCATCTACTGTATGAAGACTGCCCAGGAGAAAAATCCCCACTCAACATGTTATTATTTAAAATTTTCTGGTTTAGATAGGAAGTTTTCAATTTTCTTTTTTATTTTGATTTTGCCTCGAAATATCCATTTTGATGCAGAGTTTAAAATAGTGATAACCCAGTATTATATTGCCTTTCCCCTTGTTTTCTTGCTGAAAGTGATGCAGCACTTGCTGAAAGTGTGCAGCAGTGAAAGTGATGTACAGTTTCCTCATCTCTATAACTTTTCAAATCCCATAATCTTTAGGAGAAATATGAGTGTGTTTGTAAGGGAAACCTGAAAACAAGGTTCGTCCATTCCTGGTAGCACAAAGTAAAAGCTTTGCCTCAAGTTCTCCACCAGAATCTGCCAGGGTTAGCAGAGGACATGCAATAAGAAAGTGGGATAAAAGGAAGGGAGCATGCAGCAGGGCACTGGCTCCATGTGCCCTTCCTCTGCAGGCAGCTCAGTTTGCAGTTGTACCGTGGTTATCAGTGGCGTGGTCGTGTGATTAGGGAACAGCAGCAGGAAATGCTGGCAGAATCTGGGAGGCTGGCAGTTGGGAGCAACAGAGGAGATCAAAGGCTTGAGTGCGTTTGCAGACTGGAGAAAAATTGCAAGTCACTGCTGAAATGTGGGCTGGCAGTGCAGCCTGGCCATCAGCTCTGTCTGGCAGTGTATTCCCACGGGAGAGGTGAGTACATGGTGCAGGGGGGCACATCTGCAATGCTGCACTAAATTCTCATTCCCCATGGTCCAGCCCCCATTCAGTTTGCATTTGGGCATTCAGAAAAGTTGTTAGAGAGGAAATGGCTTATTTTATCAAAGGAGACTGAAACAGGGCTGTGCTGTAGTCTCCAGGATCCTGGCTGATCTTGTTGCCTTCAACTGTATGGTGAAAAACTAATGCGGCAAACTTGAGCTGGAGGACCCAAGTGTAACTCAGCTGTGGAGAAGTTTCAGCTGAAAATGGATGTCCAGACTATCAGAGAAGGAAGGCTGCAGAGCAGTGGTGTGGAGGATCTGTAGGCAGACACAAGTGCTTGTCTTCATAGACGAGCATCTTCATCTTGCTCATCTTTTCATCAGTGTCCTCATACCTGCTGTTTCTTCTCCAAGAGCTCAAGGCTTTTCTGCATCTGTCTAGTGTCTCATGCATTCTGTCTTATCAAAGCAAAATCTGACAGTAAGAAGAAATAATGTGTTCTTGAGTACCTTAGAGTTTTAAGATGCAAAATGCAGGTTTTTAATAATTCTGTTTACCACATTATAGGCATATGGACTACAGTCAGAGTGCCTTTAAACTGTTAAAGCTTTTCCCCAGACAGCCTCATGGTAGAAGGCTTGACATACTAAATATATACAACTCCTAAAAAGAGTACAGGGCCAAGCAGGCACAGCTATCCTGGTTGCATGGAAAAGTCTGAGCTCTTCTAATTACAAGCCATTGGGGGAAAATGGCAAGTCTTTTATTCCTTCTCCTTCCCCTTCCCAGTGCAGTTATGGGAAGCTGAAATCATTTGTGAGCTTGGTGTGCCAGCAGGATCTTGGCAAATCTCACAACAATTTCCATGTGAGGGGGAAGTGAGCTCTGCACAGTGACAGGAGGAACTATCCTGCTGTCCTTCATCCCTGGGACATCTGTATTACCAACCAAAGGAGAGTCAGGGATCCCACAGCCAGGGAACACAGATGGACTCATGTTCACACTGCTTAGGAAGAAGTTGGTAGAAGTGGTCCAAAACAGGGACCAGCAATGCAGGTGATTTTTTGCTGGAACCTGAGCTTGTTCTATGGCCTTGGGTTTAGCTATACTGGGCTGCTGTAGGGCTGTGTTCACAATTAGCAAGTAATGTGGCCCAACAGAAGATTTTCAGAGAGAAAAAGTCCTGATATACCGTCATCTATGCTACCACATTTTGCTGCTTTATTGGGGGTTTACTGTTGTTTGAGCCTGTGAACTGCTCACTAGTGGTAGCAGCAGATCTTCCCTTTCATCCCCAAAGAACTCAGTGCACTCTCTGGAACTAAAGCACATGAAGGATGATGTAGAATAAATATATTTATTTCCACCTGCAGCAAACTTTTTTCTTGTTATTCAGCTGATGGTCAGCAATCTCAGAGAAAGAGCAAATCTTGCCCTCTGTACATTTCTCCAGACAATAAGCAAAATGCTCTGTAGAAGTCCTTGGAAGATCTCCATCCATACAGTGCATGTCACACTGTGGTATTGAGTCTTTAATCTCTTCAGAAACCTTTTCTAGAGATTCAAAATTCTGTTATTATTCAAGTGGATATGTACTACTGATGGGTCTCATTTATGGGTTTTCAAGTACACTTTAAAGGTCAAACAAGTAATTTTAATCGGTTATGTGTGGGGTTTTGACAGCTGATAAGTACTGAATGTACACCAGCACCTGGAAAGCAGATTTGCTATATTTATCATTACGTATTTGGATTGGGTGCGGGGATAGTGCTTTGCCCACACTCATTTCACTCTCCATCATCAAATTACTGGCACTGATCAACCAGTGCATCCACAGGAGAGCACTGTCATTGAGCACTTCAGATCTGAGTCACAGCTTGGACAGGGGCCCAGGACCTGTGTCTCATGGCTGCTGGTTAAGAGAGTAGTAGCTGCATCAGAGTGGTGTTGTCCTTGTCTCAGAGCATGCCTGGCTACTTAATCCATACTGCTTTCTCCTAGGCTGCCAGGCTAGTAACCATTTGGAAATTAGTCTGGTGTGGTTGTTCTGCAATTCTTGTGTGCAGGTCACTCATGATGTGGTGGTGATCACAAGGTGACGACTGTCCTCACTTACTGTCTGCAGAACTGAAAGCAAAGAAAATGAAAATACTTTCCCATTTCAACAATATCAGTCATGGACTCGGAGCAAGGCTTGAGCTCGGGTTCTGTGGCATCAGCTTCTATCATGTGAAGTAAAGGGCTGACTGCAGTGCTTATGGGAGCAGCAGTGCCTACAGAGGTGAGCAGAAAGGCTGACCAGCCCCAGAATGAAACAGAGGAGATTCTTCAGCTTAGGAAAAAAGACAGTCAAATTGGATATGACAGAAGCACACAAAGTCATCTATCATGTGGAAAAACTGAACTTGGGAGAATTGTGGGGTATGGAATGAAGTGGTTAGATAGTCGGAATAAATATACAAAAGTCCTTTTTTTGGTGTTTTTCCACTGCATTTTTGGAACATGGTAGGGTGGGGTGGAAGAGATTCAAAATGGGATGAGATCCACTCATAGAAGACTAGTGGTGCAATAGTCCAGCTCCAGCAGCTGGCAGGAGAAGCCCACGGGTCCGAGCTTGCTGGGAGTTGAGCGGCACACTTGGGGAAGAGCTGCTGTTGGTGCACACCGCTCTTGTGCATTTTCCCAATTGGAAACCTGAGGAGTTCTTCATCAAGCCTACAGCAGCAGCTCAGCTGCTCTCCAGTGTGAGCAGCAGTCAGGGGAACTCATGGGCTGCCAGGACACAGGCAGCTGTTAGTAAGGAAGGAGTTGGTTTTAGCCCTGGCAACACTTGCGGCTGGGATGCAGCTCTCACCATAGAAAAACCCCAGAGAGAACACCAGGATTTTGCATCCCATTCAGACTGTATCCAGATCTGCCCAGTCATTTTTTCATTTCCACAGCACAGTTTCTTAAGAAGATCTGGAGGATGGAGGATTAAAACAATTAACAGTTTACAGAAACTCAGCTCCGTTTTCATGGGAACAAAGTTCATAGCTCTGGTTTTATGGTACCACCTTGCTTTTATACTCCACACTTTGTTAAGCATTATAATGAACTCAGTGCTGTGCAGAAAATAAAAATGTTTCCTGCCCACACTTCAGAAGAGCTGCTGGGATGGTAAAGGCTCTTTCAAGCTTAGGGCTGCTAGCCTAAATAGTATGTACACTGGGCTAGTCCGTCAGAAAGCTCTGTATTGCAAATGTAAATTTATCTTTGTAAGAATGACAAGCTTCTGTTCAAAGCACAGCACTGTATAAAGCAGTTCACCGAGGGAGTAGGGTTTACCATATTCCCCCCATGGAACAGGGAGGAGTTTTGTATTACATTAATCAGCATCTAAGCCCTGAAGGTCACAATTATCTGGCCACTATTTTTCAGTATTAGTGATTTTAGTACATGATTAACTTTCATGTGTGCATCATTAAGATGAGGAATTGTTTTTGAAGTTTCAAAGAGAGCAGCAGGTCTTAGCTGTAGTATTTGCCATACTTGCTCAGCCACTCTTAAAAGGGATGATTTATAGAAAATCCAGCTGTGAGTTTTCGTTTCTTCAAGAGCAGGAGGCGGGACTAGAAACCAACCTAAAACCAAGCGGAGCATTGATCAGAGTAGAAATGATGTAGAGCACAGCTCCGCAGACAACAGCTAAGCGTCGTGGAAGTATTAGCTGGCAGCGATAAGGAGGCGGAAGCAGAGCTTGGTGACAGAGGAGCCATCTGTCAGGAGCTGGGAATCCGATTTCAAGAGAGCAGAAAATGAAGTAAAGAAGAAAGTGATTTTGGTTCAGAGGTACAGTGGAGCCCAAGGATATCTGTGGACAGTAAGTTTCTATACTGGGACAGGGATGTTTAATACAGCAGCTAATACTGTTTGAAAGGACTTTTCAGCTTTGAAAACAGACATAAGTAGCTCCTGTATTAAATAGCTTTTACTTAAAGATTTTATTTATTTTTAAGATGTAAATAAGCTTATCTGTTCGAGGTGGCTTGTTTAAAAACTTGTAAACAAACTTTAAAACTGCTGGTGTCCCTTACTTCAGAGGGTGTTATTTTGTTTAATAAGGTCATCTCCTGTCGAGGATAAGATTTGTTCGTTAACTTTTCAGAAAAATATCTTAGAAGAAAAGGCTGTTTTGGCCCCAGCTGTGAGGTGAAAAAGGTAGGCAAGAATATTTTTTCTGGAAAGGGGAAAGGAGTTCCCACCCAAATAGATCTAAACTAACTGGAACTACGATGTATAAACACCCCGGGGCTAAATCCTACCCTCAGTTACACTGATGTAAGTCAGGTTTAAGTCTACTGTAGTTAATAAAATTACTCCTGATTTAATTAAGGATAGAATTTGGTTGCACATTTCTTAATAATGAAAAAGCCCCATGGTTCTTTCCAAAGTGCATTTTATGTTAACAGATTATTAAGGACTTGCTTGAAAATACGTTAAAATTAATTGAAGACTCACACTGTGATGCATCTTTTGTCGTGTACTTGTATGCTTCTTTGAAATTAGCACAAAAGCCAGCATGAGATATTGTAAGCAATCCTATTATTTCTTGCTAGCAGGTTCTCCGATAAGGTTTGCATTGCTCATGGTTTCATGCTCATTTCACTTCAGTGGCTTGTATTTGGGGTGATATGCTTTAATCCTAAAAAGGTTTGTGGAGCTCCAGCTGGGAGCGATAAGGTGATACTATCTGTCGTAGAAAAGTGTCAAAGTTCTGTACAAGACCCCAGACTGTCTGACTGGGACTGAAACTGTTCTATTACAAATTGTACAGAAAAATTACTCTTGTTGCTGTGGTTTTAGTGTACGAGTTAGAAGCAGAAGCATTGGCTGCTGACTGAGAAAAAAAAACAACAAGTAAAACCCACTCACTATTATGGCCCAATATGGATGACAAAACACTGTAGCATGTGTGGGAAAATGGCTGCAGTCCAATGTCTGGAACCATTTATCTTCTGGTAGAGTCTGGAAGATGACTGTTTTATGTATTTTACAGAAATCCCTGCTGATTGATTTCATTTACTTAGGAGGAGGGGTCACAGTGACTGATGGCAGGGACAACTGGGGCAAAAAGTGGATTCTTTGCATTATCCTGACATCCTGTTCTGGTTGGAGTTATTGGTACCTTTTGAAGGCACCACACCATGCTGGGCATTTTACTGCTACGTTTGCTACTGCACACAGAAGTTTGCTGCTTCTTTCTGGGTCTCAGCAAGCTGAGAGTTGCAGGTTGTGCTTCCACTAGTGCCAGGCACATTTTGGAAATTATGATTTGCAGGGGTTTGGAGGGGAATGGACAGAAATGGGTACAGGTCTGTGTAACCTGCCAAAAGCTTGGCTGATGGTGGGTGCTGTTATTGAAGAGGGAGGAAAGACTTTGTGAAAGGTCTGGAGGGAAAGTCTGTTTTCAGTGTGTGAGGCTTGCAGAAACAGCTTGTCCCTCTTTAGCACATGAGATTGTATGCTAGGGTGATGATACTGGTTTTTTCTGACGTTTGTTGCTAAAATAGCCACAATTCCTGGCATTTCTTTATTTATATGGAGTAAAGAGCTTGCCAAGTGCATTAGAAACAACAGGAAAAAGCTGTACATCAGTGTAATTCATTTATCTCTCTGTTATTTTTATGTGTGCTCTGATGGCCTGTCTGTCAAGGTGTTTGCCTTCAAATCAATTCGGCTCACATCACGGCATGACAGTCACTTGTTATATACCAGGCATGTCTACAGGCATTTGCTTTCATGTTGCAGGGAGTGAGTGCCAAGATTTTCATATGATGAAACAAAAGGGTCGGGGATATGTTTCCTAGTCAGTAAGTACACTGCTACTGTGTTGTTTAACAAAAATGGAGAGGAAAATGGATTTTTCAATTTCAACTACTTCAATTGGTACCCTTTAGGCTCTTCACAGGGTCCGCTACTAATAGTTACAATGCCAAGTGCAGTGCAGGATCACATAACAAACCTGGAGAAAGGGAAAATTATTGTGTGTCCCCCACCACATCCAGTTTCCCAGACACAACCACTTAGTACAGTCAAGACATTTTTCATTGACCGAGAGAGAAAGAGAGGGAGAGAGAAAGAAAAAGAGAGAGAGAGAGAAAGAGAGAGAGAAAGAAAGAGAAAGGGAGAGAGAAATAAAGAGAGAAAGAGAAAAGAGAGAAGAGAAAGAGAAAAGAGAGAAAAGGAAGAAAAAGAAAGAAACAAAGAAGGAAAAGAAAGAAAGCGGGTCTTCTAATACAACCTAACTGCTGAGGAAGTTTCCTTATTTATCAAGTATTTTTATCAGAGCAGTAGGAGCGGTTAAGCACTGCACTTAAACAATATCCCAGGAATAAACTCAGCATCACCTCTCTTCCGGACAGCATCTTGTACAATTGCCATGCACTGTCATTCAGCCCAGTCAGGTTCTTCGCTCTCACTGCTCCTCATGCCACCTTGATGTGCACTCGTTTTCTGTCTCTTTGTGTTGAGGATGTGCATATGGTCAGACATTTTGGTTTTACTCATGTGTTAACCTCTGATTTGGATTTTTAAGTTTACAAGAATTTAGATTAATTGTAACCTTTTCTATTTTCCTAATTTCTTTCACTTCCTTTTCAGACACTACATGTTTTGGTTATCCTCCCACAGAACAGTTCCTTGCTGGCACTCTCCCAGAGGCATAGCTGCTTTTGCTCTTCATTAATTTAGTTTGAGCCTTTCCTGCTTTTTGGTATATCTAACTCAAGAGGACAGTGGGTCGTGCCGTGGGTTCCAGGGGAAGGTACCAGTTACCTTCCATGGATACGCCACTGAGCTGCCTGATGATCCAGAACAAATCTAGTGCCCCAGTTACTTTTCCAGATCTGTCTTTATCATGGGGTCCTTGATGGGGTCTCTCTTCCTTGAGAGAGAGAGAGTGCCGGTAAACAGATCCAGTGTAAGCCCAGCGTCTCCCTTTAATCTTGAATTTGGGAAGGAGGGGAAAAGAGTGGTCTAAGCTGATGGAAGCTTGTTTTTTCATCCAATGGGACTGCATTCTCCTAGTAATTGGGAGCATGTTTGGGGACTTTTAGCCGCTGATAATTCCTCTTCCATAAGGATTGGTAGGATGGTGTGATCAGGCCCCAGCCATTTAGTCTGCTGCCCGCACAGTCCCTACATTTTTATTAGTCAGCTCTTAAATCTTTTCATTACATGGAATCGTTTTTCCTGTGGCCACCACAAAGGTGCCTTCCTGAGTGTGCTGGTTCTTACAAATAAAATATCTCAGACCATATTTTAGACATGTTGCATATTATCCCATTTTTCAAACAAATTTTATCCATTTGTACTTTGTAATATAGCACATGACAAGCATGGGGCGGGTGGTAGAACTACAGCTGCCTCTTGTTTTCTTATCAGATATCGATAAAAACAGTAAATTAGATTAAACAAAAAAAAAAAAAAAGCTCTGTAGGCAGTGGAACATTATGAAACCACCCACTGAATGTCTGCACAAGACATATGGCAACAGCAAAGCTGTTATATACTAAATGAGTTCAGAGTGGGGGCCAACTGAATGCAATGCATATAAGTGATTTACTTACTCATTTATAACCCTAACCTAAAATCATGAGTGTTTGCTGTTCCGTAAAAAGGATGACTTTATGTGACCCTTTAAAGCCTTCAGCATTAAGTGGCATTAAGTTGATGGCTACTTGTTTTGTACCTTCAGTGAAAATTATGCATAAATCAAGTAGGCTTTCCTTGTAATGTACTCATAATCTTCACAAGCAAAACTCCCACCCAAAACCACTGATCAAACATGGTTTCTTGAACTCAGAAAGGTCACCTCATAAAAAAATATGGAGGTATAATATTCAGGCCATCCAGGCAATTTTTTTTTTGGCTAGGACATTAATTAAGTCATTGTAAGGTTAAAATAATAATAGGGTTCTGATGTAAGCAGATAAAAGACAGGGAATCTACATTAAATTCAGTTTCCATCCACAAAACACATCTAGAAGAGCTAAGCTGACTTGCTGTTTAAAGAACATTTTGCACAGGGACAGACAGGATGGGCTGAGGTTGAGTCCTGAATATTCTGGGGTTTATGTATTTAAATAAAGCCTGTAGCATTGTTTTTGTTCCTTAATTACCTCTGGTTTGTTGATTTATTGATGCTTTTGAAGGCAAGTAGACTCAGTAAAACAGAATCATTCTGTGTCACGTAAAATCTCCTCTTAAATCTGTGGACATTAATAGACAAAAGGAAAGGATTGATGGTGGGAACTTCTGTAGAGATGGTCTTCCATCTACAGGAAAAAACAGTGGTAATCTCTAAAAGGTGGAATTGAGTTACTGAATTGCAAATGAGTGTAAGCTCTTGTGAAATCACTAACTAGAGCTGTCTCAGTTCTTGAAATCTCCCAGCGCAGCCCAGAATTTGGGCAGAAGGTGCCTGGGAATCAGCAATCATGCAAAAAGGGTTGGTGGCTGGAGCATCTTCATTGTTGCTGGGAGAAGTGATGCGGAACTTGCCCATTCAGTGTGAAAGGTCACTTCCATTTGGGGGTGACTTTGTGGGAAATAGGAACATTGTTTGCTTTAGTACTTGTTATACAGGCTTTAAGCAGGAATGAAAACCACAAATGGTAGTCCTTTGCCAGCCATGAGCGCTGATGCACCATTGAAAAGTCAGAACATGGTCTCAGCGGGCTTAGTTTCAGGGAAATACTTGGAACTTGCACCTACTTTCTTCTGCTCGTGTCCTTGGGGCCCCCATTTCTGTAACTAAACTCCAATTCCAAAAAGAACCTATGCGTCTTCTTTTTCAGCACAGCAGAGCATGGCACTGAGGCGTTGCTCCTTCTGTGTCTCTCCTGTGTCTGTGCATCCCAGCTGGTGCACCTGGAGCAGGGGATGGGCCCTCACTTGTCACAGAAGAAAGGTTCAGTAGACTCATAGATGCACTGAATGGTTTGAGTTGGAAGAGGCTTTAAAGATCATCTAATTCCGAACTCCTGCCATGGGCAGAGATACTGTCCACTAGATCAGGTTGCTCAAAGCCCCACCCAACATCACCTTGAGCAATTCCAGGGATGTGGCATCCACAACTTCTCTGGGCAGAAGATTTAGAAGATTTGTTCAGGAGATGTTTAGTTTGTCACATCCCTCCACCCGTGGCTAATGACCTTCATGTGCAGCTCTGTTGTATTAATTTGGTTTGCAAGAACATGTACACAGATAACCAGAAGTGAATGTGGTAGATTCAGGCACAATCATGTGCGCTTCTCTTGTGCTTCTGAGCCACTGAATTCAAAATGTAGATTTATGTTAATATTTAGCACTTCATAGTGCATTTAATCTCCATAGGCCTGCAGGAACATGTCTAATTTATACATCCAAATTAATAGAGGTAATCACACAAAACAGTCAGTCTTTTCATCACTTGACCCAATGAGGAATGAAGACACTATTTTTTTTGGACTGTAATTGCTTATACATACCTGAAAATACCATCCCATGTTCTCAGTTCTTTGTAAAAACACCATGGGTTTGCCATTACAGACAGCTGCATAATGAGTTAGCTTCATTTTTTAACTGAACTGAAAATTAGAAGGCTGACCCAGATCTCAGTGGGATATCTCCAGAGGAGTTTTTCAGTGAACTTAGATGCTGAATGAGCTAAAGCAGTTCATTTTTAAAAATTGTTTGAAAACCATCTTTCAGAAAATAGAGTCTTGAATGCCTGGTACTTACAATGAGCATGCTTGCAGACCTCTAAGGCAGCAGTCAAACATCCTCATGCTTCGTATTATTTATTTATATTACATTTATATTGTCCACATGAACTTCCAGAGCAAATTCAATAGACAGCTATTGTTCTGCCTTGATTCCTCAGACCTGGTTGCTATGGCATCCAAGTTGGGAAAATATCTGCCAGCTCCAGGTGGCTGAGCAGACAGGTGGGTGAAACATGAGCAGTAATTTAGGGAGCCATGAGGTGGTGTCCTGTGACCAGAAGGTATTGTCCATGGTTTTTGCAAAAAGGGGCAAGGAGTTGTGAACATTGCTGGGAAAACTAGGCTTTATTTAGCTACAGCAAGAGAAACCGCCTGTACCAGCAGCCTGCACAAGTACTGAGAGGTTCTGGTGGTAAACTATGAAATAATTTAATGATCTGTTCAGATTAAACGCAAAATCAGAGATTAGAGGGGGCTGGCTGGTATCACCTATAGTCATGCTCAATAACATCCCGCTCTGTGATTCGTTCCACTCAGCGCACTGGAATTACAATAGTTGCCAAATAAGGCACAAGAACTGAGCTTTCAGGTGAAAAACACATACAATGACAACTGTAAGACCTGTGGAAAAAAACCCCTTTCTTATTTAGTCTTTGTACTCAGAACTTGTCCCTTGAAGTCTGCATAATATAATACAAATAGGATCTACAAATTCAATTTTTTTAGTCTAAACTATCAGGATCAATATTCAAATGCTTTGGTAGAGTTTTAACTCCCATCCAATTGTCACTGGTTTAAATCACTTTGATAGCTAGAATAAATTTTCACAGAAAGCAGGGTTTTTTTGCAACATTTCTTTTCCAGTCAAAAAAAAAGAACAAGAACAAAGACTACCAAACAAAATGCAACTTGTCTAAAATCTCATAAAAGCTCTTACACAAGAATCTATCAAGCCTGGGAAATATGTGTTCTTTTGTAAAAACATATTTTTCCTTGAAGTCATTGCTAGATTACAAAAGTTCACATAACATATTGGTATGTGTATGTGTTTATGTAAGACAGACCTCTGTATTTCACTTTCTGATGTCAGTGTTGCCTTGACAACTGTATTTTATTGATTAGTAGAATATATGTAATTTGGTTCAGAGCTGCATCATCTTACAAGGTCATTTTTCTTTGTGAGAAGTTGTTTCATTTTCTTATTCTCTGAGTAAAATTATTTTTCTTATATGAGAAATAACATTCTTTTGATCCTTTTGGGGCTGGTTCTGTGGCTGTTCTCAAAACCCAATAGAGGTTGACAAATGCATGCTGATAAAGTCATTAAATACATTTCTACTGATACATGCATTTCTTATTCAAGTTCTTTTACTGCATATGTTAACCTAGTATCTAATCTGTAACTTCGCTGGTTACCAACTGGAGACTCTATCCATGCAGTTCCAGTTACTACACACCTTCAGGGTGCTTTTCCTCCAGAGATCTGAAGTTCCAAATAGTAACACTTCTCAGAATCTCTTTGAACTAGATATTATTATAGAATTTATTTGACACTTAGATAAGCCATCCCATGAAAAACTTCCCCCAAAGAGTAAATAGTACTGAGAATAGCTCCTGAAATTGAACTCTTACACCCTTGTTCTACTCATTGTGGGTTTGTCAGATCTATGGATTGGTTCCTGACAGAGGACTGTATCTTTTAGCAATCAGTTGTCCCATTGCCAGTCCTATTTCTGTGAGTGCTGGTCAGGTTTATGAGAAGTTTTGGTGCTGACCTGAAGAGCTTTCATTTTCACACTAACTGAGCAGGGGAGAGGATGGAAGGGGTAGGCAGGATGCTGTGCCTTGGTTCAGATGGTGCCATGGCCTGTTTATGTGGACAGCTGGAGGATTCACATAGTTAGGTTTACCAAATCTCCTCCTGCTTTGGTTTTGTCCTTTCCGCTTGTGTTTATTTGTCTCATGGTTTATGAGTATCACAGGAGCCAAGAGCAGTCAGGGTGTGCAGCTTCCTGGATGAAATCAGACAGGGGAACGACAAGAAAAAAGTAAAGAGGCCAAGGAGAAGGAGGAGGAGTACAAATAATGGATGGGAAAGTAATGAAGTTCAGCCAGATGTTGATGTAAAAGCTGTCTTTTTTTTTATGGAGAACTGAAAGCATAACCATCCCTACAGTCCTAATATTAACAATTTATAAATTATAGCAGTGATTGTATTTATATGTCATACAGAAGGTAAATGATGGGAATGGGTTGTCAACACACATAGGAAAACAAGTCTGAAAATCTCTAGCACTTTCTTTAAATGCTATAGTTCCTGACGATTAAATATCCCATTGGTTGCTATCTAAATATTTATCTTCAATGAAATTACAAGAAGTCCACAGTCAGAGAAAACCCACGCTGTTCTGTTCTCTGTTGTAAAGATTAAATTATGTTATACTTTTGAAAAAACGCTTGGTTCCTGGGTCTATCCTATTGTACTTTTCTGGATAATTTTGAAAAATAGAGAGAGAAGAGAATCTGCCATTGGTGGCAAGCAGGGACAAAGGCACTGTTACTAGACTGGGGTTTTGAAGGTCGTTTACCGTGCTAAGTCAGAGACCATAATGTGAAATAATGTTTTTAGTCTTTTGAACTAAAACATTCGGCAACAGGTCTTCCTAGCAACAAGGCCCCACCTAACACAGAGCCTCATTTTCTTGCAAAGATCCTGCAGTCTTACATGGATTTTCTGGGTCAGTCGCTGGCAGCAACAACACTAATTTATACCAGATGAAAGTCAGGCTGACTATAATTAGCAATACCAGGGTATTTGTCTGAAAAATCAAGAAACACTGGCATTTGCCAGAGAGACCATGTGTCTTGTGGAGAACCTGGTTCATTTAATTCAAGATTTAGGTACCTGGGGTTAAGCAGATGCTCCAGTCAATTTGTCATGACTGCTTAAATTCCTCGTACAGTCTTAGGAGAGCAGCAGTTTCTTACTGACGATCTGAGGAGGAAGATCTGTTCCCCCTCTCCATCCATCCATCTGTCCACCCACCCGAGGATGATTCAGTCTGCCTCGTTCAAGTAAATACCTCTTCCACTGGGATTATAGAGGAACAATAGGAAATAAATGCTGGCAGCTCCATGCAGTTGGGTTTTACTCATTTGAAGATGGATGTGACTTATCTTCCTCTTGCATAATAGCCCAAGAATTAGAGCACTCCCCCCAGAGAGAGGCAGTCCTGGGCTCTACTTGTTCTGAGTGGGCTGAGCTCACATCTCCTACATTTAACTCAGAAGAGCTAAATTCCTCCCTTCGTAGGATGACCATCCGTAAGTCTCCGTGCTTTTGTTTTTTAATCCTTTCCTTTTCTGCCTGTCTGTGAGGACTGTAAGCTTTGTAGGGCATCAGCTAGTTTGTCATTAAACATTTGAGCATCACTGACTGTTGCAAGGTTCTGATTTTGGCTTTGTAATGAAATACAAACAATGGCAACAGTTGTGCAAATTTGTCTCTTCGCACCACAAAAAATGCTGAGTAAAAGCTTTGTTCTTGTGAATGCATTACATATTTTTGGCTGGTATTGATAAAAGTTGGGCTTTGTACAGCCTTTCGTTGTGAAATGGTTTGTGAAACAGAGGATGGGTCTGCCAGGATGTTGGATTTGATGAGTATTTAGGGAATTGCTGGTTGCTTGATGGATTGATATGGCCATGATTATGTCCTCATTTTTGTTGTCTCTTGTAGAGACATTCATGCTGGAGCTTGGTAGATTTGTAGCACTGGGAAATACGATGCTCCAAGGCCCTTTCTTGCAAATTACTCTTTCAGGAGATTTTTTTGGACCTAGGTGAGTATGTAGCTCAGGGCAGGAGTAAGCTGCAGAGTTCCTACTCAATGACGCAGCCCATCAGTTTCTTTTTCTCTTGGAGTTTCTAAAGAAGAAAGCAGTGGGAGGGAGGGACGGACAGGGCTGAGAGCAGTGTGAGGACACTGTGCTGTGGGGACATTATGTGGTCACTCAGCAACACTGGCGAAGAATGCAGCAGTGATGTGTCCCTCGCATGAGTCATCCTGGAGCTGCCGAAAGTTGGAGCAGCCCATTGCCCAGTGATGACTAGTGGTTGACCTTTATTTCCATCTTAGAGATTATTGTAAAATTGAAATAAATTAATTTCTGCTTTCTGAGCACTGACATCAGTGCAGCCTTGTTTCCTACGAATTTGGATTCCTTTCCCCTGCCTCACTGAAAACAAGTCCTTCCCCTCCTCCGTGGCACTTCCCAGATCTCTCTCCCATCCCTTAAATATTTGCAAGAGAAGGGGTACAGACACTGATGCTGATGCAGAGTGTTGTGTACTCTGCAGCCAACTGACTGCTGCTTCTCAGCATGCACAGTGGGTCACCCCACAAATGCCTTTCCCTTACTGGAATGCTGATTTATATACTATCTTTAAGACATGGCTCCTCCTGTCAGATTCGACTGAAACTGGCCAGTAGATTCTGAAATTATTTTGGGGGGCAGGAGTGTGTCCCAGAGAGACAGATGGTATAAATATTACTTCTTTAGGAAGCAGTTGTACAAATATTCTGTAATGCAGAAATTAAAAGAATTATTAATAAATTAGTAGGTGAAGTTCTGTGAGTTGTGTTGTGAAGAAAGACATAAAAGGAGTACATTTTTAGGTTTGCTGTAAATTTTTAAAATGATTATAATGAAAAATTGTTGAACAATTCAACAATTGAGTTGCTCCTCCATCATAAGGAAAATGTGGGACTCACTCTTGCGGTTCATCCCTAATGTGTTCCAGCCCAACCAGTGATGAATTTGGTCTGAACTTACCAAGCATAGCAAACACCTATACAGCTCACAGATAGATAACATTCTATCAGTACATTGCACCTATGAAGTGACAGTTGTTTTGGTCATCTACCACTTTGCCACCTTTAAAAGTGACAAACTATTAAAAGTGTTATCAACTCCATGTGCCCATTTTATTAAATAACCTTTAAGAGATAGATAAAGTCATATTTGGAAGACCTGAGTCTGCTTTTTAGAAAAAGATTCTGGCTGTGGTTAGGATCTAAGATTTTAGGAGAAACATGAGAACAGAAACTAATATTGTTTCTAAGTATACCCACCTGTGCTACATATTAAAGGAAACTGTCCCTAACTAGAAGTCCCTGTGAGTATTGTGAAAGCATGCACCTCTGATGTGCACAACAACGAGCTGTTCAGATCACAGCTTGGAGTCAAGGTGGTTGCACAGTACTGTGTGCTGCTATTTCTTGGTGGCTAGGGCAGGTTTTTCCAGTACAAAATATTTGAGGAGGTGTCTGGCAGAATGGATCTAAATAACTTACAAATTTTGTATATTTATGGATGAAACAATTACTAAATAAATATTAAATAAATAAAGGTAAAATCCTACAGCAATGCTATTTATTATATTTTAGTTAGGGATCTTCCATCTTAACATTCCTGGGGTCTCATTTGTGATGCTGTCATTTCTCATTTTTTCCATCTCCTGAAAGCAATATTTGGCTTAGGGGTATGGTATCATTGTGATAAAAATGAGCTGGTGCTACTGGTCTCATGGCTAATTGCTGTTCTTCAAGCAGCTCTCTTAGCATAGAGCTCTTAAGGCTGCTTTGGAAGGGGCTTTATGCTTACCATGGATGCTAATGCCCTCATGTCTTCCAAAATGATGGAGGAGAGCATTTTGCCCTTTTCGTTTCAAGGTATCATAAAGTCTTGGAGACTTTGAGGCCAATTGCCAGATGTGATTAAAAATAAATGAAACAGAAAAATTGTACCTGATCCCCCTGACACACTTGAGTAACAGCCTTTTCTAAGACTGCTTTTCTAAATGATTCTTTTTGCATCTGTATTTTTCTCTCGTCTGACCACAATGACTTCTTCCTTCTCATTAAAAATGGAAAACAATAGTAGAAGACATTTGAGGATTTTTTTCATGCAGTTCTCTGCAAATTCTGATTGGATTTTGTTCATTGCACATAAGATGAACTATCAAGACAGACTGTAAACTGAAACGTGAAACTGAGGTATTAAGTGAGAAAGGAGATCTGCTGCTGTTTAGTGCTGCAGCAGGCGTCTTTGGTAAAGCTCACACCCAGTGTGTGCAAGTTGAAACATTTTCAAAAAAGTATCTGGTTTTTTGGGATAGGCCTACACTGCTTTTCTTCAAAGCATGTCTGTATTGGAAGAGAGACTAAATATCATCTTTTCTGTGTGCTATTACCTCAGCCTTCAAATATTCTAAAGGAAAGGAAGTAGAAAAGAGCAGGCGGTGAGGAGGAGTGGGGTCTCTGCATTGATGCTTTAGAAGGTTATTGGGGAATATTAGTGCTCAGGCCCTGAGACTGAACAAAAACAATAATTTGGCAACAAGTAATTAAATAATACTAATTAATGCTTCTTTACTACTTTACATGTGGTGAGGATTGCAGACACCAGCTAGATGCAGAGACTTGGTTATAAAAAGAGAGATTTTGTTCTTCAAATTCTGTCAATCTTTTCAAACAGCTATAAATAAGCAAGTATATATTTGACTGAATATCTTTCTTTGCCAAAGCAGAGAAACACAGTCATCATTATCTGTGAGCTATTCACAAAGTTTTGAATGCAAAAGCTTTAAGGGCTAAATTCTGTTATTTTTACTGATACTAAATAGGAATGTACTCTTCAGGTTATTTATTGGTAGTGAGAGTGTCTGGTGTTTGATAAAAATATTCACTGTGAAGAATTGTTTTGGAGAGCTATTTTATCACTAAGATTATAATTTAAGGATTTTCTTTATTTGGAAGAACATACTCTTGGCTGGTCAGACACACTTTTTGTTCATTGTGCCCTGTGCGGGATAACCGTGGGCTATTTGGAAGACCAGTATTTGCCTGACACAAATATTGCTCCCTTGAGAGTAGACTGTCATGATAATCCATCACATTATCATGACATAAGTACGCACAGTTACTCAGAGTCATTGCAGTTATGTACTTCCCCCCAACAGGATACTGTTAAATAAACAATGTTATTTGAGGAATTGGCAATTCCCCCTTCCATGCTTCACCCAAAGTATATTCTTAGCTTTTCATTCACTGGTGTTTTTGCTTTCCTGGAATCCGCTCTTCTGCCTTCTGAAACTCACAGCTGTGCAGACCTTTGATCCAAACAAATCTGTGATAGTTTGGAGAGATCTGCACTTCTGTATTCATCAGAAGAAGTGAGGGTTAACAAACCTGGCCACTGTAGCTGAGGTTATCATCCAGCATCCCTTACACACACAAAGCAGCATTGCATGAAATGGCACAATTTGCGTGAGCAGGGGTGTAAATGGTGCTGAGATGCCAGCATGGCATGAATGTAAGATATTGCTTGCAAGAAAAGATGAGAAGTTTATGGGGTTTCTGCTGAATAGCTACAGGTGTGGCAATCCAGAGGTAGTTAAATGCAAGGTCTGGAAAAGTAAGCACTGCATTCCAGCCACACACTACTCAAGTTAATGTCTCCTCCTCAGAACAGAGCTTCAACTGTCTCATCAAAACATCGACTTCAGCAAAGAGTTGTAAATTTGCCACCTAGCCGGTTTGAGACCAAAGCAACCTGTTTAGTCAGGTGTACCTCAGAAATTGTCCTGAATCCAGGATTCCTCTCAGGAAGAGTAAATATTAGTCCTGCAGGTTTTGACAGAGAGTGGACTAGATGAACTTTCACTCTCCACTTTGGCCTTATTTTCCATGGTTTATTTCAACTTCTTAGATGAAGTCTTTTTAAGAAAAAAATGAGCATGGCCATCCTTGGGAGGAGAAAAAGCCAACTCTATTTTATTTTTGTTTTAACTGGTCATTTTACAGGATGTGGCTGCAGTTATTATCAGTCCCAGTACATGAGTCAGACAGTGGTATTATCAAGTTATTCCTTACTCTGTGTTTGCATGAGATCCAGTGAAGAAAATGTGACTGCCTTCACAGGCAATGGAGTTCAACATTTTCCTAAATTCAGTGACAGAGCACATGGAGGAATGAAATTTGACAGAGACTCACTGAAGTATCCTGAGCATTAGTGGGATAGCTGTGAAAACCAAGACAGTAAAAAACACAGTTGGAGAGCCAGAAAGAAAAGATACTTGTGAAAATGAAAGCAAAAAGGAGCCCAGGAGTAAGGAATTCTCTCTTTTGTTGAAAATACAGGAGATATGAAGGATGCGTGGTTCTTTTTCAGATCTGCTTCTTATGTAAATAGTACAGTGCATGCCTTATGGCACAATCCAGCAAAGCAAGGATGGAAATAAATGTTAGACATATTTAGGTGCAGTGATTTCAATTACAAAAATCTGTTGAAAATCTTGATCAGGAAAACAACCTTATTCCCTCTTAAGATAGTGTGAAACTCCACAGTTGGACCCCTTACAGCAGGGGTTTAAATTTATCTTTTCTTCAGAAGAAAATTACTTTATATTTATCGTTTGATTGTGATCTAGGTTACAGAATATACTGCTGTAAAAATATAGCATTACTGGAATTTTCCAAGTCCAAAAATAATTTAGTGTCCAAACACGTATTTTATCTGATTTATGGTTTCACAGCCGTGTCTAAGCCAGTACTGCCAAATAAAATTTTCTTTATTGTGATATGTATGCAGTTCTTTTTAAGGTATTTGGAATGATATCTAACATTTAAATTAAGCAAATGTTTCCTTCTGAAAATATTCTGCTGTATTTATATTTTTGAAGTACAATTTCATCTTTTATATTTTAAAAGTGTAACTTATTTCTTACAGTATCAGTGCTCAAATATATCTATAATATGCTTAACTAAATCAAGGACCCAATACATGCAAAAAAAATGTAGTCATATCCTACAAGAGCAGTTTTTTTCTTAATATCATTGTGAAAGTACTTTTCTGTACTTCCATAATTTACCGGTTCCGTTCAATGAATATCTCTCAGGAAAGCAATCAGACAAGAAAAATAAGAGAGAATTTGCCCTCAGCTCCCCATATATGAGTGTGTTCCTGACACCTCTGTAGAAATGTGTAATTGAAATAACATTTGCATAAATTCCATTTAGTAAGCATGCATTAGCTGATGCCAGTGGATATGAGGACACTTAATCAAACAGTAAATAGCAATGCATGTCTAAGCATTGATCAGGTAATGCAGATGTTGTCAGAAGAATTAAATAGACCATAATGTCCTTTTGTTCTTTCTCTTTATTTAGTATAATATACTATTGCTTTCTAAATCTCCTCAGGGTCTTTAATAAAGAAAGATCTCTTCACTTAATTTCGACAGCTGCGTAATTGGGGTGCTAAATCATCCTCAGAGACGTAATCAAAATGATTCTACTATGTAACAATTTTCTGGGGTTTCTACTTAGTTTAGAGCAGAAGGAACAGATTTAGGTAATTGCAATCTGTTGCATTGCCTTAAAATTCAAGCATTGATCATTATAATACAATAGTTATGAAACCAAAGATCTGCAGGTCCCTTGTAAGTAAACCTAATTCAAAATTCAGAATAAACATTGTGGTAGATATAGTTACAGTGTAGGGAAATCTAATCCACAAAGACAGTTTAACAGAATTATTAGATTTGGTTTGCCAGATTCCAATCACAAACCAGCATCAGAATCTGGAAGAAAAAGTCACTAAATCTGACATCCAATCATTACTTTAGCTACACAAAATGCACCAAATAACTACCTGAATGCTAGACTCTGTTCATAAAGTCACAGGATCCATGCACCAACACTTTCCATGCTTAATGGGAAGGTGATAGCAGTAACTGGGAAACTGAGGCTTTGTTCACAAGGTGCCCCATGCAGAGATGGGATCCAAGAGGGAAACCCCAGACTGGGATCTCACCCCCTCCTGCCCTTCCCTGCGTGCTGATCAGTCTCTTGGCCCTAACACAGGTGCCAGGTGATATATTTGTTCTGGTTCCAGGTATTTCTGCTTGAAGGCAGTGAAGTTTCCTTTATTCTAGGAAACTCTGAGAAAAGGGCAGGGATCCCAACACTTATACGGTTTCAGCCTTTGGTCCAATGATATTGTCACCAGTGTACACATCAATTGAATCAGATTTCCTGGATTTATTCTAAGAAGAAACAACAGTAGGGCAGGACTCCAACCTAAAATCATATGCTAAGCAGAAGGGGTTTCAGCTAATGTTATCCCTTGGAGTTATGCTGAACTGCTAATTCAAGTGCTCAGTGCATGGTAAAATTCCTGTAGTGACATTCTGCAAAAGAGAAGCTCATCTTAGAAGTGGTGCAGAGAGTGACATGGAAGTTCAGCCAAGCCAGGTGGCTTGTGGACACTGCAGCATCCTCCTGGAAATGATCTGCCCATGCGCTCCGAGAGCATTTTTCCTGCAAACAGGCTATATGTAAATTTCTTGATACACCCTCAATTTTCACTGTATAATAGCACTAATGACCTTGACAGAAAGCATTTCCTAGGGATTAATAACCATTTGATATTTAATGACCTGAGGCTATGCCTCAGGCCATCAACTCCTTCAAGCTGCTCATTAAATCCTTAGGGTACACAGTCTCCTTCAATCACTCCTGCTTAAGCATTTGCTCAGTGTCACCTAATAACAATATTCTCCCTGAGGTATTTCCTCTTCAGAGGCCCTGGAAATGTGTTTGTCCTTAAGACTTTTGGGAAAAGAACTCATCATTAATTTTTTAGGTGACTGTGTTACAAGTCAGAGCATTTACTCAGGCTGTCACTGAGCTTTTGGTGTGAGGAACTCAGTAAAAAATGAGACAAATTCATAACTTGCACCTTGAAATACAAACTATTTTTTCTAGTTGCTTACAATCTCATAATATAAATCAAGAGCCAGTAGCCTCCCCCATCCAAACACTGGTGGTTCAGCCAAAGGTAACTCATTTGAGAGGTGATTTTGGAGAGGCTACCACTTCCTAGCAAAGACTGACTTCATACTAGCTCTAAAAGACCCCCAAATTCAGGTCTGTGCAGAAGGAACAATACAGAGCAGAGTTGCCTATTGGAAGAGAAATGCTCTGACAGGCCAATTTCTTACCAATGAAGTCATAAGTCAAAGACGGTGTATTGTCCCATGTTATGGTACATACTTGTGAAGGCTGAAGTTGTTTTTCTGTTGAAGATTTTTCATTTAAGGGAACATTCTTCCCGTATTCAGATGGCACCAAGCACAATTGGATCTTAGTTAAATCTGCTGCTGTGGTGTTACATCGTGTTCCCTGTTTATTTGTGTAAGAGTGCAGCGCAGCATGCCAAATAGGCATGGCACAAGCAAATTGCTATTATGAGTATCTTCCCAGAGTTTCTAAACTGAGAGAGAAAGAAATGCTTGGGGAAGAAGGCAATCAACAACCATTGTAGGAAGCTGATACAGCAAGCATGGGGCAGAGTGATGTGTCTACAAATCAGTTACATTGTCTTCACATCAATTACAAGAACCCTCTGGTGAGGCTCTGCCAGGATCACGTTCTCACATTAGTCTCTGTTGTGCGCTGAGCAATCAGTTCCTTGTTATGTCTAGAGAGAACTAGGAACAGGGCTCTTAGGGAGCTGGAAAGTGGAAATGCCTGCCCATCTGTCTGGGAAGACCTGCCCTCAACCTGACTTTAACTTGGAACCAGCCCTGTGCTTTGAGCTAATGTCTTTGTCCAGAGGCAGCCCACATATTTAGGGAAAGAATAGTATTTCTAAATTAGCAAATTCTAAAACTTACAAGTACTGGGAGTAGTTTATAAGCTTGAGATACTTCATCTTATAAAACAATTAAGAAAACCTGGATACCAAGAATGTATCAACTGCAAGGGGGGAATCTGGATAATCAGAGCTTAATTCTGGTGAGAGATAGATATAACATAGATACACATACATACATACATACATATGGAATATATACATACAGTTATATATGGAAACCAGCAGGTGAATTGTTCATCAATAAGGCATTGTGGTGATTAGGGGGTGAACAACGTAAGTACTTGGTTGTTTATGTTTCAGATTAGTGGATTTTGAGGTCAGGTAGGTAATTCCATGGTAGGCTTTGTGTGGGAAATACATGCTGTTTGTGGTAAACACTGAGCACCTACACAGGAATGTTCCTACATAAATCTCAAATCCCATTGCAAACATGGATAAAGATCACTACACCATCACTGCAAATGGTGAATATCAGGTGCAAATAAGTGAAATTAGGGACAGGATGTTCCTCAAAGGAGAACCTCACTGGAAATGTCTTTAGCTTTATATACCTGTTCCTCCCAAATTCTCTGTATAGACCATAGAGAAGAATGAGCTCTTTCTGTGCACAAGCTATTTTTACCTTTTTCACACATTAAGATAAGATAAATAGTTTGAAGGAAGTACCTCTGTCTCTCCCTAGCATTCAGTAGCACCTAGGATTGATAGTTCCAATGCTGTTGCAGATAGGTGAGATGATTTCCATTCTTTATATCCAAAAATCCCAATGTATGTTAATAAATATTCTGCATGCACGATGGAATGGTGGCTGTGAAGGCAGGTCATCTAGATATTTAAGTTCTGATATGTCCTACTGAAGGCTGTTCTATAAAATCAGCCCCTCTGCTGAGACCTTTACTGTTGTGTGGAACACATGGGTGTGCCACTGACCCAGGTCTGCTTCTGCTGGTTTGAAACAAGCATGCTGCATCATTCCCATGTAGATTTTAGGTGTTGGAATACAGCTCTGGTTGGAATTTCCTCCCTAAAGTCTACCGAGAATTCAAATGAGAGCCAGATGAGTTTTTTCCTGTTCATTTAGAAGAAAAATGCAAAACATCATGAGAAACTTTAAAACTCCAACACTCCCTGAAAGTTCTCACCACAAAAACATTTTCCTGAAGAAGTGCTTTCCTGTGGGATTTGAGCTTGCAGGTGATAAGCATTCATTATGTTTTTCTACCCCCAACGAGGAAAGGCCAGGTTGGTAAACAATTAATGAAGGAAATTCTTTGAAATACATTCAACAAATAGTAGCTTTGTAGTCTGTTTTGAGGCTAATTTTAGCAGCCTCAAACAGGCTTTGGCTTGGAGTTATGGAAAGATTAATGAAAGCCCCATCTCTCTTCCCAAAATCAGAGTCAGCCAATGGAGCATCACAATTATAATTTTCATCTTTTAGCAGTGTTGCCTTCCCTGCACATCCTCCAGTGCAGGTAAAGCAGTGGCTTCCAGGCTGATTTGTTTGGGTTGTTGTTTGTCCTTAAAGATGAAGCTGTACCAGAAAATATGGAACCATAATTTTCAGTACACCAATGTGATTCTTTAGCAATAAATAAGCTTTCAGAGCATAATGCCATGGCCACAGAATACTGTGGGTTGTGGGTTTCTAACTACCATTACAGTGTAAAAAACCACTGCAAAATGCAAAGTATCAGGCAAAACATCATGAGAAACTTTAAAACTCTGACGTTCCCTGCCAAATATAGCCCACCTCCTAAATCAAAATACTTTTATCATGTCTTCAGTGTTAACTAGTGGTTTCAGGGCAATATATGGGCTCTTAGGTGGTTATTTGAAATCTTTAACTGCCATTATGCTGAGATTTCATAGTCAGATTTAGTCTTCTTTCAGAAATTGAGCTGGGCTTTTTTTATGGTAAAATCTGTAGGAGAGACCATCTTTTGTAGGCAACTGCCTGCTTTCTGCTTCTGTTTCTGTCTGGAGAATAACTTATCTCATCATATTCTGGCATATCTGAGGCTAGACCCTGCCAAAATCTGAAAGTGAAATAAACCATCAAAAAATGTCAGATTCTTAAAAGTGCAGACCAGGGTCAAGTCCAGAAAAAGAATATGCTTGGAAAATAAAGTTTCCTTCAAAGCATACACGACCAATTTTCAATCACTGTGTTTATCTGCATATCTGTATGTCATTATTGTAGCTCTGGATGGACAAAAATGTCTCATGTCCTCAGCACATACTTTCATTCTCCTGGCCTTGAGGAGACATAAACCCGGGGCAGCCCTGGAATCCTGTACTTCATGGAGCACAACTGGAGATGGGGAAGGGCTGATCCCAGAGGCAGCATAGCATCTGGCAGGAGCTTCCCTCTGGAGCAAGTCTGAGTGGCTCTGTGCCCCTGGGGACAGCTCCCACCTTGCACTGGAGGTGACATCCAAGGGAGGGAGGTGTCGTCACACACTCCTTCTGGGCAAGGGCAGCTGTTATTGTTCAGAGACTTCTCAACGACCAAATGGAAATTTGGTCAAAACAAATTGAACCCCAGGCCCCAAGATTTTGAATAGCAGTCATCTCTCATCTCTTCTTTAAACAGGGTATTTTAATTCTTTGCAGAATTACAGTGTGAAGCATGCTGCCTTCCATCTCCTTAATCCCCTGTAAATTTACTTCCAACAGCTACTGCCAAAATACAGTATGGCACTCGCACAGCACATGCTTCTTCAGTGATGAGCACAAAGCAACTTCTGTTCAGAGGGAATATGTTGCAAGCCCGTAAGTGACACATTGTGAGTGTTGAAGATTATGAAACATACTCTGAAACTGAGCAAGCCATAAACACTTCATTTTTCAGAAATAGTCACATTGCTTCTGTCATTCTGCTTGGCAAGTGTGTGTGTGCAGGCTTGGTGCATCCACGTAGCACACGTTGAACAGGCACCAAGTGTTAAAGCCGTGGTGTGCCAGCCGTGCTGTGGAGTTCAGAGGAAATATTTCAAGTATGCACTTCAATGGTCTTCTCAGTTTTTATAAAAACCCATGATCTTTATTGGTTTATTTTTAATTCGCTAGCCTCTCTCTTGGACTAAACTGACCTTAAATTATAGCATGGACTTACATTCATTGATCTCCTGGTGAATGCTCTCTAATTGGTCCAGAATCAGGTCACGGCTTAAGGCAAATTCTAACTCTAACTGGGTAATATCTGCTGGAAAGGCAAGTGTTTTGTGTCTGTCTGTGGGCAGATGATACTGTGAAGTAAGTGAATTTAGAGATCAGCCAATGGCTGGACTAAATCTTCTGTAGCACTAAAAAAAAACATCTCCAGTTTAAGAGGCCACCTGTTTGTTAAAGTGGTAAAAGAAGACCAGCTCATGCAAGCTAACTATGTGGCCCTCATGGATTTGGAGCATATTTTAAGCATAGTACACACTTCAGCATATGTAGTCTCACAGTTTTGCTTCCTAAGGAGGGAAGAATAATATTTCCATTTATAAGCTGAAGTGTAAGTGTTAGGTGATGTGTCTCATTTCCCACCGAAAGTCTAGCTGGGCAAGGGATTAGTCATTTACTTTCCAAATATCTAGCTGCTAGCACTGTCTAGAGACCAAACCATCTTTGCCCACAGTCAGGCCAGTAATGATTCAGATGAGTGGGAATGTGCTCTCCAGCAGTCAGAGCAAAGGGACTGCATCCATGAGATGGCAACTAAAACTGTCCAAGTGACTTCCCATCAACTGTGGGAAGATTAAGAAATAGTTGAAATTCATCCAGCAAGTTAAAAAGTGACAGGGTCTGTATTTCACTGACATTTGCAGAGCCAACCCTCCTGTATTCTCTCCTGTTATCCAGCAAGAGACATTGACATGCAAATGGGAGGCTTGCGCTCCTTTGGTAGCTTTGGTGGCTCCTGACAGGTACCCCACAGATCCACTCTGGCATCTGCAGGGAGCAAGCACTGGTAGGTCTCCAGCCTTCCTGTTGTCTTCTTTCAGGTTAATATTTGGCACATAGCTGAAGGCCAGAGTCTGGCTTTATAGAGTGATAACTGCAAACATATAACTTATCTGAACTCTTTCATGCTATTTGATAAAAGAACAATTTATGTCTTTCCTGCCTGTAGCTAAAAATAACAGGAAAAAAGTGTAGAGCGTTGTTAGTCCTGGGTGGTGTGCTAATTAGTTCTTTGCTAACTCTGCTTCATTGCTGGCAATGATTATTGTCAAGTAATGACAGGGTTCCTATGAATCTGGCTCCCATTTGCTCTGCAGTGTAACAGGGGTAAGGAAATGAGAAGTGTCAGTACTATGGATACCCAGTGTTACTTCTGCCATAGCAGAATTTTGTGTTACAGGACATGGTTATTTTGTAGAATGGCTTTAATAGATGGAAACAGACCTAGGTGAGCTGCAGAATGGAAAATCAGTATTTTCACTACATTAAATGTCTGTTCTCTACTTGGAGGAGCACATAAAACCCCCATATCCTCCTATTTAAAAATGTATGGAAAGGAAACTAGAGGCATCGGCCAAAAGGCTAAAAATAGTAACTATACCAACATAGCCAAGTTGTCTGTTCCTTCTTCCCTCCAGAATGAATGAATAAATGTTTATGTACAGCTATCATGTAAGAATTGCTTTAGCCTGTTTTCTATGTGTTGCTCTGTAGCCATATGGACTGCAGCTTTCATTGTAAAGGGGGGTGAACAAAAAAAATCTAATGATTTGTGGGAAGAAAAATCATGGAAGTTTGTTAGTTCACAGATCCAAAGTGAGTTCATTGGTAAAAGTATTGGCTCTGTATCATCCCTTTGGATTTTAAAAAAACATTTAGATGTGTAGGTACTGGATTGCACAAAAAATGTCTGCAGCCACCTGTTAGTACAAGACTGGATTGGATAAATCATAATCCAATGTGCTTGAGGAGGTAAATGAGAGTTAAATACTTGGAACATCTTTGAAAATCTGCACCCTACCAGTTTGGAAATTAAAATACCCTTAAAATTCTGGCCTTGGATATTGAAAGTTATCTGTACCTATTCAGTAAAATTAAATAAAATTTCCATCACATGATGGCTGACGGAAACTGAACAGCTGTCTGAGCAGTAGCTCCACTGCTCTGTAAAAAAGAGCCTTAATTTGACTTTCCCACATTAATACTGTTTATGTGTTGCAGAGAAGTGTTTGAAAGGCACTTTCATAAAAATGGGTGCTTTTGTGAAAACAGAGTGAGGAAAGATGTTCTTTTTTTAGTAGGTGAGTAATTGTTTCCTTTAATCTCTTTGTTTTTTCTCATGACTCTACAAAGATCAGCACACAGCCATGTAATTAGTGGCTCTGGACTAGATCATGCTGAAACACACTGGTGTGACTCCACTGTTCTTACAGCACAGCATAATCAAAGCAAAGGGTAAAATTTAGTTCACAATAACATCTTTCCGTAAGCATATGTTATTTCTTTCATCACTGAAATAATTTTAAAAGTTAGTGGAACTATCAAATATTGGAGGTCATCTGGTCCAACCCCTGCTCGTAGCAGAGCCAGCCTATCACGTCACACCTGGCACTGACATAGGATCAATCCAGCTCCAAAAAGGAAGGTAGACCAAGTTCAGAATGTCCAATAAAAGTAAATAATAATCGTTTTACTGATCTTCATTTCTTCATACAGTCATAAAAGACATCCTGGTAGCTTTCCTTAGTGATGTTCTTACAGTACATAGCAGCTGGAAAAAAACATTAAACAGATATGGGTGCTTGATCCTCTGAGAAATAATCATAATAAAACAGTAGCTATCCACAAATAACCTTCATTTTATAAATGATTTTTCACGACAGTCTTGAAGCATGATGGAATGTTAATAATGTTGATACACTTCAATGGCAATGATAGCGATATGGTTGTGAATCAGAAAAAGACATCTGAGTTTGTAGGTACAGCTCTTGCCTGTATTTTCAGGATGATGTCAGCCCTCCTGCTCCTGGGCTGTATGTAGATGACAGCTTCTTACAAACTGTGGGAATAAGTCAAAATATGTTGTTTGGGATTCTTCTTTTTTGGAAGAAATACACAGGACATCTTTCTCCATAGGCCCTTGCATGAAAAGAGGTAATAAGGAAACAGTGGGATCTAAAGACAGATCTGCTTGTACTGTTAATCAGCTGATAACAGTAGATAACACTGATAACACCAGGTGAGAGCTGAGCACTTTGAATTGCATTCATTCTGCACAAGACATGGATTTGTACCTCGGTTTTGAAGATTTGAACTCTGCTATATGTGCCATGTTGCACTACAGATTACTTCTCACACAGAACTGCAAAAGAAAGTGTTTTAATCTTAGTTTATGATAAACAAGAAATGAGAAGTCTTTTTTATTAATACATCAAAGTATTATCTCCAAGGGGAGTTACTTTCATATTAATGTTAGGTGTTTAATATAAATTCACAGCATGAAGACCACCTCAGATGGGTAGAGTTTCTCTGATGTATATCTGATTGCCCATGTGTAATTTGAACATCTACAGAAGATGAAGGGCATAATCAAAGAATAATTAATATGTTGATATGGAATTATATTTTGTTCTACTTATCTGCATAATTCAGAGAGTTTGTGATGACAACATCTATCTTTTGGGGTATTGTTTACATTTTCACTCAAATTATAACATGAAGCATTCTCCTGCATTCCACGGTGCCTTTCATCTGCCAAGCTCCAATTACTGTCTGACCAATTAACTCCAGTACCGCACACATGCAAACCACATTGGGTATTGTGGAAAATCTAAGCAAGGCATTGAAGTCTGAAACTTGACCTCCGGTTTAGGACACTGAGCTTGAAAACCCTGACTTCCAGAGATGTTAAATCTTTGTATTTAATTGGAGGAACGAATACGCATGAAAGTTGAAGCTAATGGTCAGAGCAGCACTACGTCCTCTTGGGAGCCCTCTGAATGTCAGGACACTCCAGAGACCTTGTACATCTTGTATGCTGCTTGAGTTCAGGCTGTCTGGAAATCTCCCCTAGCCTTGCCAGAGATTACATTTTTCAAAACCTTGCAAGGACAGAGGGTAGCTGCAAGCTACATGTAGTGGAGTCCATCTGCTGCATCCAAATTCAAACCATATCTCAAGGGCAGAGTACCAGACAAAACACCTTGGGTAATTTATATGCAGTGAAGAAACATACCTTGTGTACAGATTGAAGAATTTACTGCTCTAGTGATTAAAGTATTAGCAATCTAATAATAGAAGAATTGGTCCAGCTACAAAGACAATAACACTTATAATTCCAAGTATAAAGTTATGGCAAGTTTCCAGTAGTGGCACAGTTGGAATTGATACATATGTATTTCCTACTAGCTGGTCCTGGTGTTATTAATGCCCTTCCTGTGACTTCTGGGTTCAAAAATCAATAGTGCTAGTTTCCCTCAAGATGAAAAGAGGTGTAGAGGACCTTAAAGCAAGTCTTCACTTGAAATTCTCCACTAAGAAAAGTATGATGTTGCTGATGGAGGTATTTTCCTCCTTACTGTTGGGTCAGTTCGGGGTTATTTTTACACACTTCTTGCAATAGTCAGAGAATCACTGAATGGTTGAGGTAGGAAGGCACATCTGGAGGTCATCATGTCCAACCCAATTGCTCGAGCAAGGCCACCTATGGCCAGCTGCCTAGGACTATGTCCAGGTGGCTTTTGAGTATCCTCCGAGGATGAAACCTCTAGCAGCTCCCTGAGGAACATGTACCAGTGCTCAGTCACCCTTACAGGAAAAAAAAAAGTGTTTCATGATGTACTGATAGAGCCTTCTGTGTGTCAGTGTGTGTGCCCATTGCCTGTCACTGGGCACCACTGAGAACATCCTGGCTCTGCCCTCTTAGCACCCTCCCTTCAGATATTTATGCTCACAGATGATATTCCACCGATTCTCTTCCCAGGCTGAACAGTCACAGCTCTCTCAGCCCTTCTTCATCTCTCAGATGCTCCAGGCCCTTAATCATCTTTGTAGCCCTGTGCTGGACTCACTCCCGTAAATCTACATTTTCCTCTTACTGGGGAACCCATAACTGGACCCAGCACACCAGATGTGGCCTCACCAGTGCTCAGAAGAGGGGAAGAATCACCACCCTCAGGCTGCTGTCACCCCTTCTAGTGCAGCCCAGCATGCTGTCTGCCTTCCTTGGCAGAAGAGCACATGGCTCATGTTCATGTTGGTGTCCACCAGGCACCCACGTTGTTTTCTGCAAAGCTGCTTTGTAGTCTTTGGGCTCTTTCACTCTTCAACAATAGTGATTCAGTAGAAGATACATGACAGGAATATATAACAGAAATATATACCATGAATAGATACATATAGCTGCAGTGTCACTGAATACTTATTAATAATGTCTGTAGGTATTGGACTAGCAATAGTACCTTGCAAAAATCGCTTTATAACACATCCAGGGAGCAAGAAGTTTTCTAAATACCAACTGGATTCAACATTTCCATTTTCAATGTGAGCTCAGCAGCTATTCCAGTCTTCAGGCCATTCTTTGGCCTTTCATAATACATGAAAATTTAGATGCTGCCTAGATTTCTTAGCTTGGGAACCCAAAGGCAGAAACTTGTAAAAGAGTCTGAGAGTCTGTTTTCAAAATTTGTCCCATAGTGACTCTAGGAGTCACCAGAAGTTTTGACATAGATCGCAAGGGATGGGATCGTTACCTCTTCTCTACCTATTTGATAATGTTCCTTCCACGCTAAAAATACTATATACCTTATATTAGAGTCCTTAAAGACTCACATTTTCCAGACCATTATCCAGACACGTTTTTCAGTGGCATAGAGTGCTCATGTATCAGAGCTCTGTTAATTCTCAAGTCAGCAGTTCTTGGCTTTTGAGTGACAGGCCAAATAGGTGGGAAGGGCAGCATGGTACGGAAGAATGGATGGGTGGTACTCTGTCCTCCAAGTCTACACGAAGCCAAGACTCATGGGGGCTGTCAGAAAGCAAGAAAAAGAATATAAATCCTAATGAGGAAGGAGGAGGATGTGTGTAAATTCTTAATCACTTTAATCCATTAGCAATACCAGAGTATTTTTCTCAAGACTAAAGGGAGGAGAGCCTGATGTCCTTGTCAGCTCCCTACATATATATATATATAATGCGAATTTTATCTATCTCATAAATTCTGTTAGTGGTTTCAACTGGATAAAGTATTCTCCTTGTTTCTTGTCATAAACTGCTGCAGCATTCTTTTGTGCAGCTGCCTCATTTCATCCTAATGCAGCTGCATTTCACCCAGGAATGAAGTGATCCCTATATATAACTTTCTCTTCAGTTTTTATAACCGTTTAAAGTGCCTCAAGATGAGATGTGGGTAGCAAGCTATTGTTTTATTAGTGCCATCACAAAGTGCTGCATTGTACAAATCAATTGTAAGCTAAGAAGAAAAGTGGCTTCAAAGTGATACTTGAAGATAGAGAGAGATTTTTTTGGATTAGGAGAGATTTAAAATCCTATTTCAGGAATTTGAAAGGAAGATGGCAAAAAATGGGAAGTAAGTGTGGTATGGAGTAAGGTTGTATAAACTGAGTGGGCATTTGGGACAGTGGGTAGCAGAGATGTCAGAGAAATTAGTGACTGAAAGTTAGTTTTAAGTGTTTAAGTGTTTAGTTTTTAAGTTTTAAGACTTCAGAGTGGAAGACATGGAAAGGAAAGGAGAAAAAGAAAACAGCAGTAAATAGGAATTATGATGATGATAAGAAGCAACCAAAAATCTCAAGAGTACACTCAAAGGAAGGCCTGAATCTCTTGTTTATATCACATAACTGGGCCATATAACATCGATGGAATTTTCAGCGTCGGTTGGTTCTGCTGAGCATCTTTGCAGTATTATTAATGTTATGTCTGAAACTTTCAAATGTTTAAACCACTTGGTGTCCAAATCTCATTGCATTCTTACGTTTAGATGCCTGATTGTGCTGTACACCCTGTTACCAGAAGGAGTTCCTTGGAAGTCTACATAATGCAAGAATTCCCCAGGGAGTTGATTTTATGCTAGACTTTTAGGAACAGTAATGGCTGCCTGGGAGGGTAGCTAAATGGTCTGAAGTGGGAGTCCCACAGATAGTTCTTACTCCTAAGGTCTTTATTGTGTCCGTGCATCCCTGCTGTCTTGGTGCGCTGGCTGCTTCAGTGGCCCCTGCGAGTCAGCTTACAGAGTGGAGTGTAGCACATTGCACAAAGGTCTCGCCTGCACTGCAAACTGTGATTGCCCTGTTGCTGTTTGCACAGCCACCTTCTTGTTATTTGCATGAGGAAACTCATTGTGTTGTACAGCTAGCTCTGATATCTAGATGTAAAAAATATTAATGTTCCCAGACCTGTGCTTGATGAACCCGCTATAAATCTCAGCTCTACCAGTTTTACCAGTATCCCATTAATTTGGGGAAGGAATTCAGCATAATCCTTTCACCCAAAGGGGACTTAACTTCCTAACTTCTTGCTGGAATAGCACACCTATTTTCTTGGGAAATGTAGCCTTGCTGAAGATAAAAGGCTGACGAGAAGTCTCCCAGCTGGGGTGTGCAGAATTTGGTTGTGGTAGAGAACAAAACAATTGTTGTAGTCATTGAAATAAACATTTTTTACAGTCCCAGACTATGTCTGAGTAAGAGAAATGTCAGTAGCTCAGAAGGAAAAGTTGTATAAGGGATCATCTAACCAGGAAAAAGCATTTTCATAGCAGTGGCTTTAGTTTGGTTTCATTTGTTCCATTCGGGAGAATTCTTTTCCAAATCTGTAGTGGTAGCAGCTAGTAGTCAGATAAGGTTCCAGCTCCAACCCCTCTCCTGATACCAGTGTCCTTTGGCGATTAATTTTATAGATTGTGTTTGAAAAAATCTTCTACCAGTTCAGATTGTCCTCCTTCTTCTTTATTCCTCCTTTTTCACTAATCTCCCTGTTCTTGTGCTGGGTGTAGAGTGAATAGTAGTTCCCAATTTCCTATTTTGTGTTACGCCAGATTTTATACCCTTTTGGCATAACCCTTCCTTTATTCATCTGCTCTCCAAGGTAAACAGTCACACTCTTTTAATCTCTCAGCATACAAAAATTATTTTTTTGTCATGTCCATAAACGATCAGGCTTCTCACTTTCACCCTCTCTAAGAAGTCAGAGCATGAATGGACATCATCTGACTGTTATTCACCAAGCATGAAGAATTACACATAAAGAAACTACTCATGAGTTTGAAAGATCTTTCTCTATTGACATTTAAATTCTATTCAGCCACAGTAGTTTAAAAGGTCCATATTTTATTGTAATATTATTAGTACCACAATATTCCACAAAAGGTTAAGGACTATTAAAATAACACTTTGACTGTTTTATTTGTCCCTTCCTTGCAAAACATAACCTTGTCTCTAATAGTAATTATATGGCATGATATAAAACAATTCCAATGAAAATCCACTCTTGAAAACCTTATTATCGGGATTTATTGATGAATATGCACCATAGTGCAGTAAAACATATAAATTCATTGTATGCTTATGGTTTATTTTATTTATTATATATTTGTACTATAAATGGTAATTTTATGGCTGCATGGTACAACTGCTGTTGCCTTATTATTGGAATTATTCTGGAAAAGTCCTACAGAGTGGAAGGGAATGGGGTAAACCATTAGACCTCTACCTAAAAGCATGAAAGGTTACTGAAAATTGTATCTGTCTTTATTAAATTGCATGGGGCTTTTTCCTTGGGGAATATGACAAGTTTTTAATTTTTCCATGCTCTGCACCAACTGCTTGCACTAGTGAAGTGAGATGATAATACAGTAATTAAGGTATTAACCTGCTCCTTGCAAACTGTAGATCATGGAATCATAAATCATAGAATGGCTTTGGTTGAAGGGACCTTAAATATCATCTAGTTACAGCCCCCCCTGCAGTGGGCAGGGACACCTTTCAGTAGACCAGGTCGCTCACATGTGCGCGCTTGTTTTGCTGTGAATTTCCTGTGTGACTTGAAAACTCATCTTTTCTCATATTTAAAAATATATTCCTGTTCTTTCCAGTTTAGCACCTTTACACCCTCCTGTAATCTAATTTCTTAGCTCTGAAGAAGCTTTGCAAATGCCACTGAGTGGAAACCTATCAGCCTTTAGTGTTACATCATAGCTGAGGGATGGTAGAGTGATGCATTTAAGTATCAGAAATTTGGAGTTTAGATTGCCCAGACCAGATTTCAAAGAGTGATAGTAACTGAGGAGTGGCATAGCCCTATTTTAATGGCCAGATATGTGTCAGGCATTTAATTCCCACCAAACATTCCTCTAACCTGCTTATGTACTTCTGAAGTGCTTTAAATCCCCATCTGTAAAATAAGGAGTTACATAGATAAGTATCCTAAAGAGTGTGAGATATAGGGCCAGGAAAGTAATGGCAGCCATGGCAGTATCTCAGACTAGGCTGCAAGAAGAAGCTGAAATATGCTAGAGCTGTTCTCCTACAGCTTCAGCCTGAACTGAACTTTCCTAAGGATCCCATCTTCCCTCATGAGCGCTCTTCTGGGAAGACATCAGGGCAGTGACATTGCCTGTTGATGACTTGACAGGTTTATGGGACACAAGGGATGCCTCAGGACCTGTGAGACAAGGCTGTCTCAGTGTCTACAGCTGCCTTGAGCATGCCTCAGGTCTGACACCATCAGTATTTCCTCCCCAGGAGTGTTCTCTGGTTTACCTTTCACAGAGGTCGTCAGCAATTCCTGAGAGTAAAAGGTGTTTTACAACCCTGGGTTCAGCTGAGCCTCCAAACTGACCCCAGAATACCAGGTAGATTTTGTTCTGGAAGATGCAGCACAAACTCATCCCTTGAAGGAAGGAATTAGACAAGGACCAGAAGTTGATATAACCTTTGGTTAGTAACACCAGACTAACCACCTGCTCACTGATGTGGCTCCACAGTAAAATGCACTCACTCCTTTCCAATTAACTGATTAATCATTTTCTCTAACACTCCCAGATATTTTATCTGAATCTAGTAAATTAGATTTAAGTGGTGAGCAATACAGGGGGAATACTAAAGTGAGCATTAATAGTGATTTGTTAGAGAGATGAATAATAAAGGTTATCACATAAAGTTGACATAAACACAATAATAGATGGGGTAATTATGTACCTTATTTATTCTAGTTGCTAAATCTTTCACTGCATTATGCAAAGGGACATCTGAATTTTAAATAAAAATGTAGTTAAAAAAAAAAAAAGGGAGAAATACCAAAACAGAAGATAGAAGAGACAGGGACAATGGCCGAAAGGCAGAAATAAGATGAAATACTGATATCTAGACAGGAAAAGGGAAAGGACTATAGTAACTAGGTCTTAGCATTGATATTTGTAGATGGTGATAAGATTCCAAGCTAAAAAATTATTTACTGACATGATTTTCTCTTGACAGAGCACCTTTCTCCAAACAACTTTTTAGACAGTTCTCCTGTGCTCCTTCACCTGAGGAAGGACTGTTCTAGTGGTCTGACTTTCTTGGGCTTGTTAAAATGCAGCTAATGTAGATTACACAGGACCCTTAGAGGATCTGAGTCAGTTTGCTAATCCAACCACAGACCATTCCCAGTTTTGAGGGGATTAGTTTTCGACCAGCTTAGGGGGCTGAGCTGGGTGTCTGAAGGGTTAGCTGGTGTGGCACAAAGGGAGGCAGGAGAAGCAGCCAGCTGGCGTTGGGCAGGCAGGGCAAGGCTGTCCCCTTCGGAGGCAGCTGGCTGCTAGACTGTTTTTCTAGTGTTGGGAAGAAACAAAGCAGTTTGTGAAGAACCAGAGAAAGTATTGGAAGGGCAGGAGAGATGGCAAACAACTGTCTCCATTTCAGCCCCAGAGCAGCCAGAGCCACCCACGTGGTTTGTGGGAGACAAGCTCAAACCTGTTTAATACTGGAGATGGACTCAAACCCAAGTCCCAGCTGTGCTCTGATTATCTGTCACATCTCCTGAGTGAACCTCTCTCCTCATTTTGCTCTAAATTATAACTCACTACTAGTAGAAAAATTAAATGGAAAAGAGAGCTTTGTTTTCTTCCAAGCTTCAACTAGAAACTGAAAAAAACTCCTTAGAAGTCAAGTCCTGTGAGACATACTGATTGTTGTCAATATTTGGGGCTGAATTATTATCTAGCCTTAATAATTAATGATTGTTGTTAACTGTTGCCCAAGCAAGTGGAAAGCATTAGGCAAAATATCCCTAATTTTTTTTTCCAGCAGCAGAACAGAACAGTAGTACGTAAGGATAAACCCAGCAGAAGGTGTGCTGGGGCAAGCAGCCTTTTGGTCCTGCCAAGGGAGATGCTGCTTGTGGGTCAGTGGTGGCTCACATGCTTCTGGTAGGAGCTGGAGGAACTGTGCCTCCTGCCAGCCTTGAGCATGTCCTCTCTGAAATCACTCTTCTCAGCATGGCAGCCCTTCTCTGTGCTGTTGACAAACTGCCTTGGTGCCACCTGTGAGCACATGTGGTTTTCCAGATCCTTCAGTGTTACATCAAGACAGTGCATCTGCTGCAGGCAGGATCAAACCCCTGTGTTAGCCTTGACATGGGAGCAGAACTGGGACAACACTGCCAAAAATATTTCTACAGCCCTTCATTGACACCTTCACTAGGGTCTTTTTGGTGCTGTACATCTCTTCCCAAAGAAGTCTTCACTGATGTTTCACGAGCAAGTAAGAAAAAGCAAATATTAGGATATGGGCACAGAAAGAGAAGGTTAAACTTAGCATCTCAAATTGTTTTTCAAACATTGCAGTATCCAGTAATAAAAGCATCTATATTGCATTCTGAACTATAACTTGGATTACATGCCCAGGGCAATATAGTAGAAATCACCTTTGATGTGTGCTGAGGAGTGAATCCTTTGTTGTGCCTTTTCACCTAAACTGTAGGAGGGACCAAGAGGGAAATGCCTGGAACAGGTGCCCTTAGCCAGTGGGAAAACACTTGTATGAGCAAAGCCTGTTTTGGGCTGTGCCAGCAGCATGTTGCACTTCTCTCCTCCTGCTGTCCTCTGAATAAGACCAAAAAGAGAGATATGGGAGGGAACTGGGCACTGATCTGTGTCTTGAGACCCGGTATCCTGGAAGCTTAGCAAATCTTACTTAAGGCCAAGGTAGTCATTGAGAAAATGAGAATACTCCACGGAGATGCCTTCATGGAGGAGATAGAGTTCAAGTTTTGAGGGCAGAAATTAATCAGTCAATGATATTTGACTGAATAAAGTGTGTTGCAAACAACGTCACCAAAAAAAAAATAAAAATAAACAAAAAACCAAACACCCCACAGACCAAAAACACCACAAAAAAAACTAAAAACAAAACCCTAGAAAAGAGTGAGATCTACTTTCTTTTTTATTCCCCATAATTACTCACCCATTGCAACCTGAGATTTTTTAGATCTTGTTTGGGCTGCAGGAATATTTCTCAGCAAGCTCCTCTGAGCAGCCAACTGCAAAAAAACATTGAAATATGATAAGCATGTAAGAGCATTAAATGGTAGCATTCTCCATCACCCACAGACTCTGTCAGTTGTGTTTCCAGGCCAGATGAAGCTAGAATGTACGTACAGCTGTTCTGAGTTGTAAAATACGTTTTGAAACAGGATTGATTCATGAGATTGAATTAAGCAAAAGAAAAAAAGTGTAAAGACTTGTCTTTTTTCCAAGCATTCAATAGAAATAGTCTAACTGGAATATAATAGAGATGTGCTTTCAGCACACAGATGTGCAGTAGCGAGAGTCACGTTTTATGTAAGCTGCTTAGTCTTTTGTGCAGTGTCAAGAACTAAATGTACTTTCATACTCCATTTTTTGGCCTTGACATGGGCTAATGTCAAAGCAAATGAAGACCTGGTGGTAAATCCTTTTCAGCACTGCTAATGAGTGTGACCATTGTGGAGCTGTTCCTGGCTGTCTAATCATCTTTGGGAAATCAAGCTTTTGATACATAGACCTTGTATTCTGAATTTTGATTTCTGCTACAAACTTTTCTGGTCTGATTCATTATTTAGGGGATCAGGAAGGTATGCGGGTCACATCCTGCAGAATATACTCAAAGCAGATTTTATGGTGAGCTTCAGTGGGTAAAGTCATTAAGGGTATGATGAGTGTTCTGAACAGAATTACATGGGCAAAAGTTCACGCCAGCATCTCTTACCTATAAAAATGCACTTCAGTAGAAAACTGATTTACAACTGGAATTTTTTCACATGCAAGGCAGAATATGCAGAAGAGCAACTGAGCCTGATCATCTTCTTCCAGTTCCACTGCTTGCATTATAGTTAGGGTTTTGTATTATGGCTGTCTAGATTTTACAACCACAAATGTGCCAAAACCCTTGACTGGTTCACTCAGGTTGATTAATAAGCATCATAAAATGTCTACTTTCTTCAACACCTGCACACTCTGTTTCTTTGTGTTTTGCAAATGTAAGAGGTACAGATGTGTGCTTTGACTTTGATCCTGTAAACCGGAACTGTTCAAGTGGTAGATCCTGCTGTAGGTTTGGACAGCAAAGCAGTTTCCCAGGTTTCCCCTGAAACCCACAATTGTGTGGATGAGCCTCTGTTTTCAGTTGTTCCTCCAGCTGGTCCAGGAGCAGCTGCACATGCAGGCAGTGCAGGAGCTGGGCAGAGCTGGACCCAGCATACTGCTTTCCAGAAAATGAACCCATGGAGCTCAATAAAAATAGAGATGCCCCTGCAATTGTCCCATCAGTATCATGACACCTGCACTAGGGTTTTCCTGGCAGAACTTTGCATGGATTTCACGTGGGATTCTCCTCGACGTGAAATGTCAGAACAGAGAAGGCAGTGTCTGCTCTCTGTCACCCCATTTTCACCCTGCTCCATCTTTACAAAACTTACCTTTGCGGGAGGGTATATCACAGAATCACAAACCTGGCTGAGCAGCTTCTGCTGCAAGGAGATGGTTAACACTTCATCCCAGCCACCAAGTGGCTTTGTGCACTCCAGGGACCTGTGGAGACAGACAGATTTCTTTAAGAGATTCTCTTCTGATGCTATAAAATGTGATTCAGAGTGATGGCAGTACTTTAAGCAGCAAATAGACACTACCAAATTTCTTTGTTATTTCTTTGTAATTAAAAGAACTTCTAATTCAAAATAACAAAGTGTGAACTTTTTTCTCTTTTCTCTTTTTGCTCAGAAATCGAAGCAAAGGAAGCATGTGACTGGTTACGTGCAGCTGGATTTCCCCAATATGCTCAGTTCTATGAGGGTAAGTAGGTCTTTCTCCTCTTTGTGCAGTTCTGAAAGTGCACTGGGCCCTTGCCAGGAGACCTTGCAGTTGGCCAGCTCCACATTTGACTGAGTTATGGCCATGGCTGGATGCTTCACAAAGCCTCAGCTGCTGGAGTCATACCAGTGCATAAAGAAAAGTAAGATTCTTACCCTCATAGCCTTGGGAAGTTAAAAAAAAAAAAAAAAAGGGACATAGTTTGTGTAAACCTCAATGGTTAACAAAAACACAAAAACAACTACAAAATATCCAAAAACATGAGTCTAATTTTTAGAAACTTTTTGTTTAAATTTTAGAAACCGTGTCTGAAATAAGATTAGAACACTAGAAGTTATTGAAAATTTCAGTCACGCCAAAAGTAAGATTGAAAACTCTGCAGTTACCAAAAGTGAATAATCTGAGTTGCACTTCACATTTGCAAAGTAAGAAAAGCTGATATTTCAGTGCTAACTCAATGCAAATGGTGGTGTCCCCTTTCCTGGGTGTAAAGTTCGTGCCCAGAGAAGCAGTGTGCCTGAGACAGGGCAAGTGGTTGTACTGCTGCTGTGTTCAGGAGTAGTTTGGGGACTGGAGCTGGGTTTTTCCTGCTCTCCCCAGCTCAATGCTGAGGGAGACTGCGGCTAAGCCTCGTTCTTCCCGAACTGCATGGTCTCCCTGCCGGAGACACGGAGCCAGCTCAGGCCCGCTCAGGCTTATTAGCCAAAAGGCAGCTCTGCCAAGCACCTCTGGATACCTTCCAGGGTCAGCATGAGGCTGGAGGCAGCACAGATCCACGCATGGAATGGGGGCCAAGGAGCCTCATGGGTCAGAGCCAAGTCTGCAGGGAGTCAGCCCGGACACCATCCCTCCCCTCGTGTGGGGCTGAGGATGGCAGGGAGCAGGATGCTGAGGACACCCCCATGGCCAGCTGAGGTCCACCAGGACTCAGGTCCTGGGTCCTGTTGGGCTGCTCGGGTTCCTGGGGACAGGAGCACCATTCAGAGATGCTCAGGTGGCTCCACAGGAGGCAGGCAGACTCTATTAAATCCAGCAAGGAACTAAGACTAATAAGCCTGCCAAACCAAAACTGACACAAATGTGTATCTACCACAGTCCTTGGGTAGCCAGTAGTACTTCTCTGTCTGCCTTGTATTCGGAGTATCAGATACTGACTCCCAGAGAAAGGAGCATCTGCTGCCTGCTTAACTCTAAGGGATGTTCTCTCCAAAAAAAAAACCTGTGCTGGACTCCAGCAGTTCCCGTGCAGTCAATATGTGCTCTAGACAGTCTGTGTCTCTGAAAACAAGGTGCTTTTCACAGGCATCTATTATGTCAGTGTTCAGCAGTAGTGTCTGAAAATGCTGGCTGAAGTTCCTGCATCCAGCATCCTGCTGAGGTACCTAAGCATGGCAGAGCAGTCTGGAGAGCAGCCACAGCTCTGGAACCTGTCCCACCATTACATGTCACTTTTCATTACAAATGTCAGCTTCTAGCATGCTATTCTGGCTTTTTAGCTAATATTGGGGATTATAATTCAGTTTGGGGGTTTTTTTGTCTGTTATTTGAGTAACCCTCTGTCTGAAATCATTGCTATTTGGATCGGTTTTAAAAGCAAAAAGCATAGAACATTTCTGGGGCTTGGGCAAAGTCTGTCTAGCAAATGACTATTAAGTCACTGTAATGAGAAAGGAAAACCTCATTGCTCATGTAGATAAAGTAAGTGTGGTGGTAATTCCCTGATCTCATTCACTTGTGCAAGGTGCTAGAATGAACAGCTAACAACTGAGTATTTTTTTAAAGCCAAAATGAAATAATTTTGCTCTCACTCTAATGCCCTGGACATTCAGCTATACCTTTAACAGAAAATAAAAATAAATAAGGTGTCTGAAAAGGTCACAGATACAGCTGGAAGGGAACCAGAGCTGAGTGAAATTGGTCATACTAGATTTCAGTGAGCAAGCACATGCAAAGCAATTTAGATGTAGACAATGTATTTTCATTTGAGTAGCAAGCAGTCATCTTAATATTGTGTCTCCTTTTACAGACTCCCAGTTTCCCATTGACATTGCTGCAGTAAAGAAAGATCATGATTTTCTTGACAAGGACCTTGTAGAACCTCTTTGCAGGTAAATAACACTCAAAGTTTCTTTTCTGATAATTTCAAAGCATGAGCTGATTTTTAACTGTTAGCATAGCAGCAGTAGAGATGTTTGCTTGTCCAGGTCAATTAAGTGATGAGATCCATAATGCCACCATTCTGAGTTAATTTCTCTTACAGAAAATGCTGCAGTAGGATACCCACTACACTCACAGAAAGCATCACATGATTTGGGAAGACCCAAATCCAAAGGATTTTAAGAACTTTTAAGTTTTTAAGAATTATCAGTAGTGCAAGAAAACCCTGAATAAATGGGAGTCACATTTCAGTTGCACATTAATAACTCTTATGTCTAAGTCCAACAGAAAAGATGAAACTTCAATGCATAGAATTCAGCAAGCCCTTTTCTCTGGCAGCAGACATGGTTTTCATGCTGCTGTGATTCCCTTGGTACTCTCTTTTGGCACCAGTAACAGAAGTGGGACCAGACCCAATACTACAGATCCTCCAGTACTACAGCTGCTGCAGCTGATCACTGCTTTGCCCCTCCCAGCAGTCCTATGTTTGCTGTTTATCTTGCTTTTTATACTCTGTGATGAATATACCATATTGCATTGCTCAAGTCCTGTCCCCCAGGACTCAAGACACAGCAATTCTGTGGCAGTTTTGTAAAACCACATTGCAGAGACATTGTTCCCCTCTTCTTTCCCCTGTGCTCAGCTCGAGCTGGGTTCTGCTCCTCTGCTCTTCAAGTCAGGACAAAGGAGCATCTGGCCCTTAACCAAGCTGACTTTATTACATGTTATGGAAACTTTCACAACACTGACATCAAGATAATTGGACAAGACTCTCTTTCTCCTTCTGCAACTGTGCCTAAAGTCATCAGAGATGGCTTTAGGAGATGCTGTTCCACATCATACTGAGCATTGCAAGGATTAATGAGTCTGTGATGGAGGAATGCAGAGAAGGTTTCTGAGAATCACCAAAAATAGGGCTGGTTCTTGTGCAGCTCTCCATCCCAGCTATGCCCTCCTTCCTGGTGGATCCAGGTGGTTTCTGGGCACAGCTGTCAGATTGCTTTCCCAAAACTCCCCTGCTGGAAGTGAGACCTATTGTTTCTCATGCTGTCTATTATGGCTATGCAAATATTCTCTTTCTCTGTGTAGTAGCCTTTGTTTCTGAAGACGAATCAGTAGGAAAGACTTGGATCCTCCAGTGATCACTCTCACAAATGCCAGAGAAGAGAATAACTGCAGACTTGATCCACTGCTGTTTTGTGCTGCTTGGTGAGAGCACATTGCTATGCCCTGAGAAACCCTCTTCCCACACATATGTACATCCCCCTGCCTCAGTCTGGCATGATGGAAGACATACTTTCTTGTAGTTTGGGAACTGGAGAGTGATAGAGAACAGGAGATTGAAATCTCTTCCCCTCTGCCCTTTACCACAAAGTTGAAGGACCAATAAAAAATGCAAGTATGATGTCTGTTCCTGTTGCTTTCTTGTGAGAGCAAACAGTGAGATGTAGTCATTTCATAGCTCTGTGACTCTCGCTAATCATTTTTCTCTGGAGCAACTGGCAATGGTGGTGCTACAGTCACGGTCACCAGGCATCCAACACCTACACAGCTAAAAATGGGAACAGCTCATCTCTTGCTCTTCCAGCCTCTCTGTAGACTCACGGATACACCTACAGTTACACTGTGTTGATATATTCATGAGGATTATTTTGCAAGCTGAGAAGCTAGAGACTTGGTTGGGTTGGGGTTTTCTTCTCTTTCATTGAAATATGAGGGTTTGGAAAATTAACTAGCAGCTGGATAGATGCACTCATGGGGAAAAAAATGCCTTAAATTAGCCTAAATCAAGGGATACTGATGAGACTTATAGAAAAAAGCATAGACACAGGTATTTCCACTCTTTAAAGATTAATGGGTTTATTAATAACTTTTTCTGTAATTATTTTATTCAGAAGACAACACGTCTAGTTGAATTTTTGTTGGGAGTTGTTAAACAGCTTAGATATAAAAAAAGGAATAGCTCCTCATAATAATATAAGTATTATGTACAGGTTATGTTTTCAGATTGCAGACATTCAGTTTGATGTAATTGAGCAGCTTCAAACCCTTTGCTGAAAGCGACCCGTAAAAAGCCCTTGTTCCAAATGCCAAGATTCAGATTCATCAGAAACAATGAACAGTGTCAGCTGCTGCCCCCAGTACCAGCTTTGTTACTCTATGAGCTATCAAACCAGCATCTTCCAAGTTTTCCAGTGCACTGGAAATCCTCACAGCTCAGCTGACCACTGTGGCCAGTTCTCTGCCCTTCCTTAGCTCTGCAGTGGTGTTACTGCAAGGTGCATGCTAACGTACCATATGAGAGCTGCAGGCTGCAATGCACTTCGAGGAAAGAGAAAAAGGCTGGTTATTATTTCTGTGTGCAGATTCCCAGGTTGGCAGTCAGACTTCCATTCTTCAGACATTCAAGGCTGCCCTCAAAGCTAGGCATGACCAAGCCATCACACTGACTAACAGTGCATTCAGCCCATAGTACTGAACAAAATGGGCTTCTCTTTTTTCTTTTGGAAGAGAATTTTAAAGCTGAAATGCCAGCATGGATAATCAGTTTGAGCAGTTTTAGCTCTGAATAGTAATAGCATAAACACTGAATTTCTCTGCTCTTGTGGGTTGAAACCAGACTCTCAATCTCATTTTATAATCAGTTTTCTCATGGCACTGCATTATACCAGACAACGTGAGGCACAAATGAGGAAGAACCTTGTTTTAAGGCAGCTGGTAGTATTTTAGTCAGAAAGTCTAGGACTCCCTATGGTAAAAGATTTCAGTGACCTTTTTGAGATATTCTAACATTCCTGCTGTTTACAATATAATTTGAAAATTTGGCAGAGTAAAAACCAAATTTGAGGCCTTTGGGTTAGAGGCGTATCTATCAAGAGATTCCACTCAGATTTTATTGAGTAATGAACAATAGAGAATTGCCAGCAATCTGCAGGCAAATGCTGTCAGCCTGCCAAAATAATAATTGGGCATGAAAATTTTATAGCTGGATCTCTGTGTCATTTCCAAAATAGCAGCAACCAACTCTGCTCTGGGAACTTTCGTGACTGCTGTGATAAGAGGGTGAGAAGGAGAAGCCAAGCCACGTTGTACTTTTTGTGTTCACGTACATACAGTGACTAAGAACATGAAGAACAAGTATATAACAGTCTGATACATAGTCCCCTAAACCAAGCTCTTAAAATTTCAACTGTGCCAAGTAGCCAGCAGCCCTTTTTTCCATAGCTGTTGTCTCTTAGACAGCTTGTAAACAAAGTGAAGGTTGTTGTCTGGGATGGGACATCCTACCACCAGAGTTCTGAAATGATGCTTGTACAGTCAGTACCATCTGCTGAGGTATCTTGCTCTAGGTGCTGTTAGGGGATAAGCCTGGCTCTCCACATGCAGGACAGAAAGCCCTGCTCTGGAGGCAGTAGAATGTCTCCCACTGACTTCCAGGAGAGATTACTCATCTCATGTGAGTCTGGAGCCTGTAAGGTAACTCCCTCGGTGGTAGCCATGATGAAAAGGTGATAGGACTGGAAAACAGTACATTCTCTTCATGCACGGAATTGGTGGAGCAGGGACATGCCAGTGTGAGCCTTGCACACCAGCCCTAATGGTGCTGGGAGGACTCTTATTCAGTGTTAAGACCTCAGCAAAGTCCAGCATCAGGAGCTGGATGTCCTCCTCCCAAAGTCCACCGCACCAGAGGAAGCCAGGCAGGGACATGTGTATGCAGCACCTAAATTTGTCTAGGAATAACAATAAAGCAAAGCAATAGTGTTGTGATTCCCTCAGAGGGGCATTCACAGAACCATATTGTGTGTTTTCCTGGTCACAGTCCATAAGAGAGGGCATTTGTGGATCTGCTGAGGCAGGAGACACTGTGCTATCCATGCTTGTCCTCCCCATGACGCCTCCTCCTTCATGACTGGCCAGTGGCCCTGGCTGCATTCCAAAGCACCTTCTTGGAAGTAGCTGCAGAACAGGTCCAGGGATTCTCCTGGAACTCCAACTCACTTCAGTGCTGTCTCCCTATTACTTGGATTCCTCTTCAAGCAAGACAACAGGTCTCCCATAAGGTTTTCCAGCTGACCTGAGCCTTCATTACTAGAAGCTTGTATTTATTTGTAAACACTGCTCAGTGCTGCAAAGGATTCGAAAGTTGGATATTTCCTACTTAAGAACTTCTGTCATAAGAGTTAACAATTACAGCACTGGGGTTGTGATTCAGAGCCCTAAGGACCTGTGTCTATGGCCATCTTAAATCTCCTCAGGTAGCCCAGACTTCTCCATGTGTTGACGGGACTGAGGTACCTGCAGCAGCTGAAGGCCAGGCTTGATACTCCAGAGGATCTAAAATAGCACCAGAAACATCTGTTTAGGTACCTGAATATCTCTGCTGGTGTTTTAAGAGTTATTTCAAAGTGTTAAACCACCAAGGCAGTGTTTACCTGTGATGCTCTGGAGAAGAAATAAAATTACCATCACTGAAACACTTGCTGTAGTACATGTTTTGCAGTCTTTCCCAGAACACTGCAGAAATTTCCTGATATGCATTCAAATGCATCCTAGATTATTTGGGTTTTATATAGCCACCTCTCTTGTGTTTACTTAATGTGTTTTTCCCTGCCTTTTCTCAAGTCCAGACTTTGTGTTTTGTTAACATTACAAACAGGCATTCTTTTCCCATGTTTTTAAGGATAAAAAGTTTTATGCATAGAAGTGCAGTGCTTCTCTCACTTCAACTTTGACTTCAGTGACAGCCTTTGTAGCCAGAAACTTCTGGGATTTCTTCTTTTCAAAAGACATGCTGAGGAGTTGGCTGTCAGTCATCTGATGACTTTAAACTGATGAGAAAAGCTTTCTGCGACCACTGGCACATCAACAAGGCAAAAGAAACTGAAACAGACTGACTTTGATTTGAGCTATTAGTACCAGACAAACTCACAAATATGATCATTAGTTCTCTAATTTCACTGGCAAATCTTTCCACAGCACTGGAAGGGCCCCAGAAAGCATACCAATGTTTTGTAGAGGGGCGAATTTAAAGCCTGGGGCTGAGTCACTGGCGCCCAGTAAAAAGTAATTTTGATTTTGGTGGAGCAAGTGTGGAAATGTAGCTGCAGACTTGTCCCTTCAGCACAGGCCAGCTGACAAAGAGGTGCAGGGACTCCAATATTAGCCAATATTCACCACTCAGAAGAAGCTGTCCCCAAGGATAGAAATGGGCTGGAGTCCTTTGAAAATGAAATGTGCCTCTGTATACTTGGAATTGATATTGATACACACATTTAAACATTTTGTGCTCAAAAGAAGCACTGAACATTATTCAGCCCCAGGGTCCCCAGAAAATACTGCTTTGGGTTGAGAAATTCTGTGTTTGGGCAGAAGAGGAGTTTTGCAATAATAGATGTAATCCCAGAAGAAGATTTGTGGGCAGAAGGCTGGAGATACAGCTACACAGCCACAAACCCTGGAATTTATTTCAACATTGCTATCATGCATGCAGGGTGTGCTTGTGCATACATTATACCCAAATTAATACCTGAGCACAGGACTTTTCTGATACAGCATAACAGATTTATTGCCTTGAGTTGGGAAGGCATATTTGATCTACAAATGAGTAGGTGATACTCTGAGATGGAATGTCTTTTTTAAGGAAGATACACATTTGGTGGGTTGGTTCTTTTTTAGTGGTGGCAATTTGAAAGGTATTCTAATATTAGAAGTTCTGTGGAGGAATATGTTAATGCCATAATCTTCTTACATTATGTGAGAGATTATATTATTGATCTGATACTTTTTTCATGTGTCCTTGTAACTTATCACATGCATTTCAAATGTTCAGTTCTGGAAATTGTCAGCCTCTCCCTGCGACCCAAAAGCAACAGAGAGAGGTCTTGCTATAAAGACACGGGAGATGCAGGCAGCCAACAGAGGAGTGCTGTGGACACGCGGCTCTCTCACTCTGCCTCTCTTTATTTTGAAATTCAGTCCTAGACGTGGAAAATTTTCAAAGTCTAACATATTTAACTTTGAGCCTCTGCTTTTAGAAGTTGGATGGTTTAATGGATCTTCAAGTATAAATAAAACCGAATCAATTATCACTACCACAGTAGGTTCGCTATTGAAAGAGCATGTTTACTTGTCCTCTGGCTGTCCTTGCACATGGACACCACACACACGCACACACACACACGCGCAGATTGTCATTTCAACTCACTGTCATCACAGGATAGCTTTGGATTTAAGGAGCAGATATCTTACAGGAACTCTGGTAACATCAGTATGAATATGGTCAAAAATAGCTAAAAAAAATTATTTTAAAATGTTAGATTTGTTACATGTTGGACCTGTGTATAAGGTCCACAGATAGAAGAAAATAAACTATTGGCTTTGGAGAAACTTTTAAGTAACAGCTAGAAGTTCTTTGCGTCAACTTTTTTAAGAACCTGCCAACTTGCCAGAGGTGAGGAACTGCATCTGTTTTTTTGTTCGATCTTTCACCAGTGCTTTGAAATCCCCATTTTAGACCAATTATGTTACAGTCCTGCATAAGGCAACTCAGCTCCTCCTTCTCTTGTAATTTCCCCAGCTATCACAGGTGTTGGTTTATAGTTGTTTCCTGTGCTAAGTATGGAAATGTCTATCAATTAAAAAGCAATCTATCAAACCTGGCTATCAAGTAAAGTGAAGCTAAGAGTCCCTCAATGCAGTGGTAAGTAATATAGCTGGAGTAGATGACCAGTATCATTTCTGGAGCTGTTGCATGCAGTTGGCACCTTACAGTAAGATAAGAGAATATGTTTTGAACTTGCAAAAAATCATGCCCTTTAGTCAGAGGCTGCTAATCTTTTGAATTTGCTTTGCCCTGTAGACGACTGAACACACTGAACAAGTGCGCCTCAATGAAACTCGATGTGAACTTCCAAAGAAAAAAGGTAAGGGAACTTCATTAAATATGCTGGCTTTACCCTGGCTTTTGTGGTAAGACCACCCCAATTTAGCCTTTAAGTCAGTAATGCTCTTAAAAGTAAGTTAAGTTTATTTGACTTTGAACATGCATGTCACCCTTATCTGGATGCATGATAATGTGAATTGCTGAATCTTGAAATTATAAATAGAATAGAAACTGTGACTAAATACTATGTGTGTTAGAAGAGCTCACACAGTACTTAAACTCTACATATTAGAGTGCAATTAAATTTAGTGGGTGAAAAGACAGTGAAGCTTCATTAGACTGGCTTGTTTGTCAATGTTATATGAGTACGCAGTGGAAAATCCTGCTCAGAAAAAAATCTAAGCTGCTCAGATGAAAATAACAGCTTTTCTTTGTTTCTTGTACTGACTTCTTCCCAGTTAAGAGTATGAAAATAAACTCTGTCATCCTTACAAGCTCCTGTGTAACATGGGATTTATTTGAGCTTAAAGGGTTTCAGTGAGGGCTGCAGAAACAGCCTGTTGATTTTGAGAGTGTTGTAACATGTCCAGCACTAACTATTGAACGTTTGATTTTCTGGTCACAAATTCCCCAAAGTCCTTGAGTAGTACAATGGTAGTTGTCAACTCTGAGAAATCTCGGTTTCTGTTTTTCCTTCCTAGAGGGTTTGTCTAGTGCTTTCTAAAAACTGCCTCTGAGACCTCCATTTTTGATGTCTTTGCAAATTCAGTCTCATCATACTCTATTCAGTGTTTGAGGGAACTTGAACAGAGGATGGTTTTAATGCCCAAATAACCTGCTTTGGCACGTGCCCACTTGTTGCTCTGTGTACTAGCCTCTTTAGCTTGTATTTTGTCCATTCCCTGGAGCTGCAGGGACTTCTCTTCACTGCATTAGGGGTTTTTCTTGTCTTGGGTTTTATGTTGTCTTAAAAACGAAGGATTTTTTTTTTTGTTACATTTGTTTTCCATTAATTTTTGTGCCACTCCTCCCTGTTCTGAATGGACTGAAGTCCTCAGCTGCTCTCCTTGCAGATGACCATTAATTTGTGATGGAAGAGAGATGGCCCTACTTGGTACTCTTTCAAGGGGACAAAAGCTAGGTGGGTGCATACCTGCATAAGGCCACAGAGAAGCAGAGCACAGAAAAATGTAAAGAAAGAGGAGTTGGAGGAAATTTTAGCCCACAGATACAGAGCAACTGAAAGGAGATGAGAATGTGAGTGAGAGAAGAGGAAGGAGAGCCTGCCGACAGGAGGAAATGTAAATGCAAGTGTAAAAGCCAGAAATTGGGTCTAAAATTGATCACTGATCTAAATAAATCATTTGCTGTAGATACTGCCTTTCCTAATAGTCTCTATAGTGATCTAAACAATGAAATGCAAAATCAGCCTGCTTTGGAGCTTCAGCATAACAGGTATGCACAGGACTAGCACAGCTGCTTGAGTGATTCATCCAAATATGGCCAAGCAAGATGCCAGGCAAGGTTACTGTGAAAGCCAGCACAGTATGAGCGTTCCCCACTGCCCACTCTCCCACCCAGACCATTCCCACTGTGGACTGCTGTCTTCCCTTGGCTTCATCAAGATGCAAACAGAAATCCTCATGTATGTGTTGCAAATATGTCCGTAAGCGATTTGGACAGACAGAGATTAGCCTTTGGATTAACTGCCTTCTGCAGCTGTCGATTTATGAGATTCCTGCCCCCAGCTGGAAAAATGTGGCAGAATTCCACTGCAAATAAATCCACTATTTGCCTTTTGTTAGCATCCCTCTGTATTTTAGGCAAGTACACCCTCAGTCAAAAAGCTGTACTATTTTAAATCAACTGTGACAAATCTGAATCAAAATCTCTTTCTCTTTGGCAAATGTTACCGGTCACTCCTCAAGAAACTTGCCCTTCTCATCTTCCCAAACATAATACTATTAACTGAACTTTTGAATATGCTCCAAAGCTGTGCACTTGATTTCACCCCAGGGTCAGCAGAAATATACAGTCACTGCTCCGAAATGTCTGCTCTGCCGGTGTCAGATGAATCATTGCTTTCAGACCTTCTCTTGATCCACTGTCCCCATAGCTGTGACATGTGGGTGGGCTAAGTGCTCTCAAATTTTTTTTTTGGACAGCTTCGTTTGTGAGGGCACTCAGATATCTGACAAGAACAGTGGGTCATTCAGGATATTCATGGCTTCCAGAATTTCTACTGATTCCATCAAAAGAAAAGCACAATATGTCATAGGACTCACAGTGCAGCTGAATTTGTAGTGAGTCACCATGGCAGTATTTCAGCACCCAGATATTTCATTTCATATTTGCCTGGTTTTGCTTCTGATAAAATACAAGCGTGTTTCTTTATCAATTAAAAAACCCCCAAAACTAAGCCTTTATTTAATTGAGCTGCAAATTTTGACACTGAAAAGCCTCTGTATTTTCTAAGTGATTCTTGGGCAGAATGTAATCCTGTCTTTGCTGTGGTTAGAGGCAAAACTTGTTTACTACCAGTATACATTTCTGTTCATCTCTGCTTTGTCCAAAAAAAAAAAAAAAAAAACCTCAAACAAACAAAACAAAACAAAAACAAACCCACAAAACTTTTGATTTAAAGTATATTTACCACTGAATTTATTTTTATTTCTGTCTTCTGCTCCATGATCTCTTCTTGGTGTTTTTTGCAATGTCTCTACCACTCTGGCTACTTTAATCGATTCCAGCTTGTAGAAAATACAGGCTAAATCCTGTCAGTTCATACAGTAATGTCCATGCAGCTAGAGGGATTTGTGTCAGCCAAGAATCTTCTTTAAGGTCCCTTTGGCATATTGCGATGTAGGGAAAATTTTAAAAATATCCTATTGGCTGGTGCCACCAACGCTTCAGCAGTGGTGTGCTTTGGAGATATAATTACCACTGTTAAATATTTAAAAGTACCTACCCTTGCGGTTTTTAAAATATTCACTTTGTGGCACTACTAAGACCACAATAAATAGATTTTTAAGTTCCTGAGGCTGTGCTGTCCTTTGGTCCATATATACATACAGCAAGCTGTGGAGTTAAAACAAAGGTAGAGCTGTCTGATGTGCCATTGCTTCCCTGCAGACAAAATGGCCAAAGCAGTATTAGACTTTTCTAGCCTCTTCCCTCATACTTCACTAGGTGCTCAATTCTTCTCTCTAACAAGCCACAGAATGAAGATCTCTGTTCATTCCTGTAAACTCACATCAGCTGCAGGAGCACTGCACACCTCAACATTAACAGAAGAAAGAGGGATGCCTAAACCCAAAATTTCACAGCTATATTTTATTTTACGGTTTGGACATGATCTAAAACATCTGGCTGACTTGAAGTGATAAACTGCCAAAAGTTTATGGCATCAGTGAGACCTGGCATGCTACTGATCCCAATCTCCAGCTTTTGAGGTTTCACATTATTTAAGGTTTTGGGTGCTCTTGTAAAATTTGGTTTACATTTTTCAATTAGACAGGCCAGCAAAGATCTAGTCAGAGATTGGAGATAACTTTACCATTGAAACTTCATATAAAAATACTTCTAATAATAGACTCTTAAAATGAGAATTTTTCCAGTCCCAAAATAGTCTTTCTGGTTTAGCACCTCATTTTAGTCTGACAGCCTGTCATATTTTACTGCCTTCATACTGCTTCCAAGAATGTGAAGAGCTGTTTGGATGTCATCTAGGTGAAGTTAGTTTGTTCTGCTTTAAAACAAATGTACAAGAATAATGCAGTATAAACCCAGTTCAAAGTCAGGGGAAGGGTACTCATTAGCAACTTTGGGCTTCATGCTGAACATGTACCTTTTTTGTCTGAGCAAACAGATGAGAAAATGTCATAGAGTGAGGTGTTTAATCTAAATTTTTTTCCAAGGCACATGTTCTCTGCATTGCAGAGCAGCTCCTGGAGCTGCCTAAACATAAGCACATCTCTGTGTGCCTCAGGCTGAGGGATGAGACCAGGAAGGGCTGTGGGGCTGCTGCTGCCTCAGGAGAGGTTGGAGGAAGCCAGAGAGTGGGGCAGGCTTCAGGTCATCAAGTTTGGGGTGCCTCTGATGATGAGGGCAGGGAAGACAGTGGTTGCCACTGTAGGAAAGCTCAGCACAGCTGCAGATGCTGCCCCATCCCAGCCGGAGCCTGGCTACTCCTCCTGCCCACACCTCCACAGCTGGCTTCTCTGCCTTCCTTCACCTGCACTCAGACACACCTTAAGCAATACTTCTAAATATTATATTTTTATTGTTCTTTTAAGCATCATGGCTATTTATCTGTAGTAATGTTCCTGAAACATAAATCCTGTTAGGTGTATCTAGTCTGTGAAGTTTATAGATGTTTATTTTAGTTCTCACTGCAAAACTACATGCAGCACCAGATATTTGCAGTCTTGGATTTTTAAATAGCTCACATTGCTGTAGTACCCAGCTACTTCCCTGTCTTTACCATGTGTACCTTAACACCATCCCTGCAAATCAGGATTCCTTTACTTGGACCTTTCAAAATTTTTTTTTCCTAAACAGTCACTGTGGGCATCAGTCCTACACAATTCAGTGCGCAGGCAATCCATGGAAGCCAAGAGGTATCAGTGAGACTCCTAACATGGAGCAGGCTTTTTTTCCTTTCTTGTTAAGATGTTTGGAGGCTTTACAATTAAATGAAAGAAGGTGTTATGAAAGGACTGGTGACCAGTCTTTCATAAACTTGGTTCAGAGAGACATTGTTACCTGTTGCTCGCCTGGAGCAGCCTAATCACATTAATTCAAATAACAAGTTAAAACACACAATTTTAACATGTGCTTTTTTTTCCAGAGTGAAGATTCAGATGAAGAAGACCTCTGTGCTATCAGTAATAAATGGACTTTCCAAAGAACCAGCAGACGATGGTCTCGGGTGGACGACATTGACGCTTTGCTTCACCGATCTGACAGACATGGCTCTTCTGGGGACATTAAGATGAAAAACACGACAAGCAGTGAGAGCGTCCTTACAGATCTGAGCGAACCTGAGGTCTCATCCATTCACAGTGAGAGCAGTGGGGGCAGTGACAACAGGAGTCAATCTGGCACCACCAGCGCTGCCAGGGAGACCTGCGACTGCTCTGGCCATCATGATGTGGAAAGCACCCTGCTGCAGGACTCCACTGCAATAAACACCGCCCTGTCCCCCAAGGATGGCCTGAGGAATGAAAATCCAACACGAGCCAGAGCAAAAACCTTCCTAAAACGCATGGAGACACTAAAAGCAAAAGCTGTGCATGGAAAACTAAAAGGCTCAGGAAGAACAGGTCCTTTGGAGATCAGTGGACCGGTTCTCCAGTTTGAGCCGAAATCCTTGAAAGACATGCACTGCGTACAGATAGTCAATGGCGATCTCCAAAATTTGGGACAAGATTCAGTCAAAAGAGGGCTTCCCTTTTCTGCCAAATCCAGCAGTGACAGCAGTCAGTCCGAAAACAGCAGCAGTGGGGTGAGCACACCATGTTTGAAGGAACGCAAATGCCATGAAGCAAACAAGAGAGGTGGGATGTACCTGGAGGACCTGGATGTTCTGGCAGGAACGGCCTTACGGCAAGTGGTGGACCAAAACCGCAAAAATGAATTTCATTCCCAAGAGAACTTGGTTGTGCACATTCCCAAGGATCACAAACCAGGGACCTTCCCAAAGGCACTTTCTATCGAAAGCCTCTCACCTACAGACAACAGTAACAGTGTAAACTGGAGGACAGGCAGCATCTCTTTGGGAAAGCAGAACTGCTCTACTCCAAAGGAATCTGGACTGATGGTTTGCTGTCCTAAAGAGAGCAGAATTAGTATTTATGACAATGTGCCAGGGTCCCACTTGTATGCTAGTACTGGGGACCTGCTGGACATAGAGAAAGATGTCCTTTTCCCTCAGTTAGATGACATTTTGCAACATGTCAATGGACTTCAGGAGGTGGTAGATGGCTGGTCAAAGAAGGTGTTGCCAGGTCTGCCGGTTGGTGATGTGTCAGTCAGGGAATCCCCATCACTGCCTTTCCAGTCACCTACACAGATCACTCTTGATTTTGAAGGAAACTCTGTGTCTGATGGCCGGACCACCCCAAGTGACATGGACAGAGATGGAACATCCCTGAATGAATCCGAAGCCACTGGTGTTAGAGACAGGAGAGACTCTGGGGTGGGAGCATCGCTCACAAGGCCAAGCAGGTAAGTAGCAAAATTTTGTATACAAATCCACAGGCTGTGAAATACAATATAATGGAGCAGAGGTTCTCAGCCTGGGAGTAAGAAGGCACAGGGTACCACTGCAGTTGTGCTCATCGTGTATGGAGATGGGGACTTCCCAAGGAAAGGTGGACTTTGAGGCAAGGGACATCCTGCTATGGACATTCTTGCATGGAATCAATGCAGAATTTGTTCAATAGAGCAAACTAAGGCATTTTTTATCCCTTGATCCACTGATTACGTGGTAGGACCCTGAATATGTTGTAGGATATATTTTCAATTCGTCTTCTAAGTTACGCACCCAGAGCTTTATGCATTGATAGCTTTATAAACTTTTTTAATGCACTAGTCTGCTTTAAAAATGTGCCCCTTCATGCACGAAGAGAACTTCCCTACTCTGCCTCAGCCCCTTACATGGGTGGGATGAAAATGATGGTAAATGATTGACTTCTTAATAAAGTGAAAAGTGGAATTTTGTTAATAGTTTACAGACCTGTTTAAAGTCAGAGTGATGAGCTCCTGTTGACCCAAGTACCGATGGTGCTGGGCAAAAGCCTTTGTGGGTCCAAACTGTTGTGTGTAGGGTGGCTTTGTAAGTGCAAAAGCAGGGAGAATATACCTGGTATTTTATGACACTGGTATGTCTGATAGTACTGGTATTTTCTGATCTGCTGTCAGTCTTGTCACACCCTCACAGAGGACTCTGCCATGCCAGGTTTGCTGCTGCCTGTGTGTGCTCACCACCACCACAAAAGTGAAAGTGAACTCGAGGAAACTACTGAGTAAATGAGCAGTGCCAAAGTTTTTAGGATTTGAGCCAGAACTTATATTTAGTGAAACAAGAAAATGAAATTAGGGGTTTTTTTTTCTGATGAATCCAGTATATAGAGAAAGTGGATTGGAGTAAAAAGATGTGAGTGGTTCAATAGCTTGGTGGTTATAGCTCTAGCTAAGGAGACACAGGGTTTAATCCTTTTTCAAAAAAATCCTTCAGCATTTAATAACAGAGATATTTGGAGAACCTCATCTCCAAATATCTCAGTGGTCAGGTCAGTCCCCAGGGAGGTGAAGGGACTAAGCATCGAATACCAGTTCTGAGTCAGGCAAAGAACATTTGAATCTAAATCTCTCACATCCTGTTGCAAGTGTGTGGGCTAAAGACCATAGCAGGCAGCACTGCTTCCCCAAGTATATGGACAGGACCCACACCCACTTGTGAATCTAATGTAAAAATGACAAAACTTGGGCATTTCCAAAATTGAAGAGATTGACTAAATTGTTTTATTTATCTCCAAGGTACATTTTCTTTCAGTTGACACACCACAAGCCATCACATATGTGTGTGTTTGTGTATGTTTTATATATTGCCCAACCCTATCTCACAGTATCCCATCTTTCCTGCCCAACCAAAGCAGTTCTCTGATTTTTCTGTCATTTCTTTTTGCTAAAGGCGATTACGATGGCATAGTTTCCAAATCTCTCATCGCCTGAGCCGCTCCATTGCATCGCTTCACATCAGCAACCAGTCAGCAGCCCAGCTGAATCTACTGCAAAAATTCTCTCTGCTTCGTCTCACTGCCATCATGGAAAAGTACTCCATGTCAAACAAACATGGCTGGACCTGGTGAGTACCACTGATAACTGGAAAAGAGACATTTTGGAAGAAAATAGTTTCTCCTAATTCTGTTACTCTGATAGTAAGTAAATGCATTTAGAAGGAACCATTGACTTCAAGTGTAGGATTTGAAACTGTCGCTTCTAATCCATTGCTGCCTAGTGGCTTGTTGGCAAAGTCAGAAATAGATCCTGGAAATAAACAGGAGTAGGAGAGAGTGACTAAAAAGCAGGAAAAGTTTACAGTAAGTCCTACCTGGAATTCATTTTGTGATTCAAAAAGAAACAGCTGCTGCTTAATGTGTTTGATACTGCTTTGCTTGTGCTTTAAAAGAAGGGTTACAACAGTTATGGGACATTTCTCTATAAATCAAAGATGCAGGCTTTAGCCTAGGCCTGGACCTGTGTTAGAGGGAGCTTGCAGCCCTGGCAGCTGTGACATCTACCTGGTCACTTAGGGAGTGGAGGGAAGCGCACATGGATGTGAGTGCTCACAATGTGGCTCCTGTAGCTACTGGCTACAGAAACCTGCATGTTTCATGGTACACACACCCTGGTGGGCCTCACAGATTGAGGTACACCAGAAATGGAAATGGGCATAGATAAGACTTTAAAAGTATCAGAAATAATCAAAAGAATGACAGAATCTCTCCCTAATACACTGAGGCACCCAGTCCAGGTACACTATGACTTGATATTTATATTGTGATTTTCATGCTCAAATCACCTCTCCAAAATCCCACTAAATTAATCTGTGCGCTACATAAGACAAATTTTCCTTTAGAAATGGAAAAATAGATACAATAGATACACGTGAGATTCACCTCACTGACATCAGCCAGTAGGAAAAGTTAAAAGTGTAATCTGTTATAAATCTGATCTGAGAAAGTCAGGTCAGCTGTTTGTGGTCAGAGGAAAAAGACAGGCAACTCCAAAGCAGCCCATTATATCCAAGGCTGAGGGTTTGGGTCACCCTCCACAGGTGTCTCTCTCTAGAGTGGGTATAGAGCTAGTCCAGACTGCTGACTCTTTTTAAATCTCCGTAGGAGAGCTAAAATTCAGTAAGATTAACCCCCATTTCATTGGTTTTTGGTGCAGCTCCCTGTGGCTAGCTGACAACATCTGCACTGAAATGAATCTCACCTTACACAACTTCAAATAAGCAGACTAGAGTACAGCAAATTCCAGCTCCTGCTCTTTGTACAAGGTTTTCATCCTGACAAGTATTTCTTCAGTTTTTATAACCAGTCTCTAAGGATTTTTAAGAGAGGGACTGTAAATAGCTGTAAAATTATGCACTGTACTTCTGCAGTAGGTAATTTAAAATGAGTTTTTACTTCTTCCCACACAGATGACAGAACTCTTAGTCACATTTAGGTCATATTCATCCTTTTTATTTTAATTCCATGGCAGTCATGACTCCCAAAAAGGGAATCATTGTTGGTTCTTGTTTTCATCACAATTTTTTGAAGAAAGCAAGCTCACCAGCTTCACTTAAGTTACTCAACTAGAATAAATCATATAACACAAGGGAGGAGTCTGACACATAGGGATTTCCCACCATCATTTCTTATTGTAAATTCTTAGTCAATAGAAATACTAAATCATGTAACTGGTATATAAAGATCATTCAGCATGTTAGAGGATTGAACCTCCTTTTCCCTCAGATACCCTCTCCACTCAGGTTTGCTCTGCCATTCCTGTGAGTCCCTAAAGGATGCTTTAAACCTTGTTGGCTTCAGCTGGATGACACCTGCGTAGTAAAAGGTTTTTGTTAGAATGGATTGTTATGCTGTACCTTAGAGGCCATCCACTTACAGACATTAAGAAATTAATCAATTATGCAAATTGTAAAGTGTCTGTGTATTGTGCATTAAACGTTATTTCACCATCTTTATAAAAAAGGCCCCAGATATCAATTTCTGTCAGTAGTGTTACTTGGAGAGTGTGTAAATACCCTGATTTTTTTATGAAGCCTGTTCATGTTAATTTTCAGGTCTGTGCCAAAGTTCATGAAGAGGATGAAAGTCCCTGACTACAAGGACAAGAATGTCTTTGGTGTGCCCCTGATAGTTCATGTCCAGAGAACAGGACAGCCTCTTCCTCAGAGCATACAACAAGCACTGCGCTACCTACGGAGCAACTGTCTAGACCAGGTAGGAACTTTACTCCACGGACTTGTTGTTTTTTTCTGAAAAGCCACTTTAAGCAAGCAACAGTGAGAATTTTTGTGCTAAGTACCAGGATTATTTGAAGATTATTATCTCTCATGTTGGGCCTAGATCTCCTCTGGTGATTTGATAGTTGGTGCCAATACTGAAAGTTTGCCCGTTTGGGATTTGTATCCAGCTAATCTGTTGGATTCTTGTAGCTGTAACAGTCCTGCTGACTTGTATACCACAGTTTACTTCAAACAATATTTTGAGATCTTCATGTGTATTGAATGAAATCTGGGAAGAGATCAGGACTCCCCACTTTTACCTGTATTTGTACTGCTTATGCTTGACTGTTGCCATTGAGGGTTAACTGCATTCACCATTTCACAAGATATGGTACAAAAGGTTTTATTTACTTAGCAAAGACAGAAAAGTCCAAGAATAGAGAGCAAACTCAGCAAAATATTCCAAGTATTCTGTTGACAGAGTCAGATATATCCAGATAGTTAGGTCAGCAGGGGTTCAATGCCAAAGCCATTATGGTACATTGCCTTTTATAGTGTTCTTAGCTACAACAAGCCAGCCGGGACACCCTCATGCTCAAAGTATTTCAGATTTTTTTTATTCCCTTTAGCTACAGAGGGACATACTAATCATATCGTTACTGTTCTTCCCCTAAGGATGAGGATATGTATTTTTATGAACATAGGACTGGGAGAAACCCCCTGGCTGATTATGTTCAGTCCTCTACTGTTACTGACCTCATGTCATATGACCTCTTTCATAACTGCCTTTAGATAGTTGTAAGTTCAAAAGGAGCAACCAGCACTTTGCTCTGCAGACTTTGCTGCTTTCCTAGCTCTGAGCACATGAAAAGGGTGGAATTAGTCTGTTCTGAATCTTCACATTTTCTAATCACCATTCTGGTTGCTGTTCAGGTTTTTTTTTGGGTGACAGTCATCTTCCCTAAAACTGAAATCTAAAAATTAAAGGCGCTCCTGTGGATGACATCCATTTCCCTTTGCAGCCAGTGAGAAGGTCCTTCCTATCAGTTCTCTCTGTCAAGGAATCCTGTAGTGGTCAGACCTTGACTTCTAACTCCACAGTGTCAAAAGTGAGGTGAGATGAGTTCTGTCAACCATATGTAGTGCAGGAGCTGAGGGGCGGGATGAACATCTTGTCAGAAATTTATTAAGAGAGGATGAAAGGGAAAGATGCACAGAGACAAGAAGAAGTGATATATTCAAGAGCTAACATGCCTGGTTGCCACGGGGCTCATCTGGGTTTGTGTACTGAGCTGGGAAAGCCAGTGTAGGAAGAAAAGTGAAGCAGCAAGCCTGGAATTAGTGATGAGATTGGAGGAGGAGACGCCCAAGTAGGAGGAAGAGGAGATGTAAGGATAGGGATGGGCTTGTCAGCTAAGAAGCAGAGCAAGAGGAAGAAAGACTAGAGAGAGAATTAATTGTGGAGAATGTAAAAGGGAGAGTAAAATATAAAGAAAAAGCTCTTGAGAGGTTTGAGGCAGTTAAAAGGTGTTGAAAGTCTCAGACAAGTATATGCTCCATTTGTGTTTACCCGCTGGGAAGCATCAGAGCTCTGTGAAGGGTCATTTCCATCCAGCTTTGGTTTCTTCTCAGAGTGCAACTGGGAAAATACTGAATAAAAAAAAGGAGAAGATGTACAGATTGGCACCCTGTAAAATACCTTTTCACCAAAATCCTTTCTAGGCAAAAACCCTCCAGGCAGTTCACCTTCTCTGCTTTACAGTTACTCCTTTTGTTCCCGTTTAATTCAAAGTCTCCTAATGCCTGGACAGAGACCAGGGCAGCCTCCAGTCTCCCCCAGCATCTTGCTTATGTGTCTCTTCTGTGCCCTGCAGAAGGTGGGGTAGAGTTCTGAAGAGGTGTCAGAGCCTCTACTGCATACACTTGGTAACATTGAGGTTGCTCTAAACTGTTATAATGTCTGTCTCCTGCCACTGAAATCCCTAACCTGGCATGAGGAGCCTCCCCGTTACTTGCACAATATGTAGTTTGGTTTCACTTTGTGAAATAGAAATTGCTTTGCCTTTTCCAAATGCATCTTTATTTCTGTCATGTATCGTAAGGTTGCTTGTAGGGAAGATGATCCACACAGCATGAGGATAGTAAAGAGATTGGGCCAGACTAACCTTATGATTTGTAGTCCCTTTTTATTTACAGAACAAGTCTGTAATAAAGCCTAACAGAGCCTAAAATGTCTTTTTCTATCAAGTGAAGAACTCTTTTGATTAATTATTTTTTTTTTAATTAAAAAAAAAAAGGAAATAGGAGTTTGGATAAATGTCTTTAAACAGAGATCAAGAGTAGCAGAATGATGTGCAGCAGGAGATTGCATGGGTGAGATTTGACATCTGACCTCTCAAATCAGACTTAGCTGGAAGTTTTTAATGGTTCTTTATACCAGCAAGGACACTTTTCATCAAAAGGAGAGAACTGAGCCTCTGGTCTCACATTTATCTACCACAGGGCAAAACTTTATTTTTTGGACAGAGTTAGCAAGTGTCCTTCTGCATCTTCAGCACGTATTTCTAAGAGGAAAAGGGATTTAAAAAGAAGAAGAGAAAGGGAAAGGGAAAGCCAGATGAAAAGAGCTGGATGCTCTTTCTTGTCAAAACGAAGAGCGGAGCTTCACTTGGGATCATAAATACAGAAGACAGGGCACACTCCAGCCCTCTACTTCCTATACATAAATTTAGCTCTCAAGTGACACTAAATTCATCAATAGGAAGACATAGAAGAGCTGCCTCACAGCCAGTCTGGTGTAGTGGTTCTTCTCCAAATAAATAAATAAAAATACCCCCTCACAGAGCCATGATCTATGTAATTAGTGTCATTAATGTGCGAGTTAACCAAAGTCCTAAATACCCTCCAGGTGAGCATGGGAGGTGTTCTAGAGAGAGGAGGGTCCTGTGTGAACTCTGTGCTGCTTTTTACTCAGAAGTAAAGGGGAGAAGGCCAGAAGGCTTTATTTCCTTGCCTTTACTGTTTGTTGCTGGACTGTGCCATGCAGGAAGCTGCACGGATCACCAGCGAGACAGCAATCACAGAGGAACAACATTATATAATTCCTAACTGGAAATGTGCCTTTTCCATAGGTCTCTCTCAATATTTCACCTTTTTCCCTAAAAAACCGAAGGGAAACAGTGTTAGCACTTCCCAAATGAAACACTGTAAACTCACTTGGGAATAAACAGTGTGGTTGAGGCCCAGGAATTCAGCCCAGGGGAAATTCTGCTGGCAGAGAAGGACAAGAAAGGGCAGCCCTGCCTTGAAGGCATCATTTGAAGAATTACCACTTCCTTTCAAACAGAAAGCAAATAGGATAAAAATGTATCTTAGTGACACTGCACAAGTAATCCCTCTGTGGCCCCCACTTCCAAACTGGACTTTTCAGTGGAATTTGGGAGAACTCTTGGAAGCAGAGAGCAGGAAAGGGAAAACACAGATTTCATCTTGATTTTAAAGCTCTACCAGGATGTACTAATCTTTTGCCACAGCATTTATTACTTAGCTAAGCATAATATTTTCTTGTTAGTCTTCAAAATATATACCCAAATAAACATGAGGAGCCAGATTCTCAGCTGGAGTAAATCAACAGTCAGTCACCCAAGCCAAGCAAGCCAGGCTGATTTATATCAGCAGAGCATCTTGCTTAAACTCTTCAGGCAGCAGGGAAACCACAAGGCACTCTGAACCCTCCCTCTAGGACAGGACAGAGAGCAGCAGCATTATTAACCCCTACAATCCTGCTGTGGGAGCCTGCGCTTGCCTGCAAGACTTGTGGGACCATCAATTGCATTTGCACATTTTCCTCCTTTGTGCCTAGAGAAAAACAAGCAACCCAAGCTTTGGTCGTGATCAAAGTCCCCGCAATAGATTTATATGTAAATGTATATTATGTGTATATATTCTTCAAGTGATATTTTCCCTTTTACCCCATTCATCATGGTATGTTTTTAGGTGGGTCTGTTTCGGAAATCTGGAGTGAAATCCCGAATCCAGGCCCTGCGTCAGATGAACGAGAGCTCCCCAGAAAACGTCAGCTATGAGGACCAGTCAGCGTATGATGTGGCTGACATGGTAAAGCAATTCTTCAGGGACCTGCCAGAACCCCTCCTCACAAGTAAACTAGGAGAGACTTTTCTGCACATCTATCAGTGTAAGCTGCCATTTCTACATATTTCTACTATTATAAACAATTGGAAAATGTTATATATCATATAGTAATATACTGTAAATAATTTTGGCGTGGTAACACAATAGGTTTCTTTCTGCTGACCTTTGAGATATAGAAACTCCTCTGCCCTCAAAGCCTTTCACTAAGAGGTCTTCAGAACCACCTAAACCTTTCAAATTTAATGGAGACAATGTTCATACCAGGCTCACGATCAGAAAGAAGAAAGAAGAACAGGCTGCTGGGCATAAAAAGCATGAAGACTCATGGTTTTGTTGGATTTCTTTAAACTGTGGGCCCGTTTCATGCACTTATATCTCAATATAAGTGAGTCATCTGGGCATGGAGAAGTGGTACTTGACCATGAGAATATGTGTCTCTGTGGTCCCCTTCTTTGCTGGGACTTTTGATTATTTGTTTTTTTGTTATAGTCAATAAAATGCAAAAAACAAGCTGCCATAATCTCTATGTAAAGAACTCATAGAGAAAGAAAGAAAGAAACCAGGGGATTTCTTCTTTTCTTTCCAGCATAAGCAATCTTCAGCAAAATCTGAGACTCACATGCATCAGAATAATGAAAGTCCCTGTGAATCAGGAAATGACTATGTATCTCTTCTCCAGACTGAGGGAGAAATAAGCAGAGAGGACAACACTGAAAAGCCAGAGGAATTGGAGATTTTTCCTGACAATGTCCATTATGAAGGCCAGTCAGCCAGCACTCTGGCAGATGCAGCCAGCCTAAGCCAAATAATTGGAAGCACTAAAGAGAAGTGTGTCTAGTCTTTTCGCTGGCAGACATTTCAGCTGCCAAAACAATAGAAAGCCATTTTAAAACTCCATATAATCCCAGTGCTTAAGAATCTCAGATATTTCTGTTGCTTCCCTTTACTGTAAAAATCTGTCTGTGGCACACAGTCACTAATGAATTTACCATCACAGTGTCTGTAGCTGGTAGAGAGTGCTGGGATTCTGCATGTGAGAGACAGCACTGCCAATAAGTTTAGTGGGTTTGGCTGTACGCAATGTCTTGGGACATAAGTTAACAGCAAGAGTTGGTGCCTAGCCCTGGACCATCATTTCCCCTTCTTTCCTGCTCACAAGTTGTCTGCCCACATACACATTAATAAGCTTGTTCAGGACAACAACAGGAATTCTGGCTGCTAATAAAATGGCAGTTGTGATCATTTCCATGGGCAATGGCCAAGGAGGAGATTATCCACTACAAAGACATGTTCTGCATGTCCTTGGAAACAAATCACCTTTAAACTATTGCTTGATGAAAACTGGGCATGTCCCATCTTTGCACAGAAGAGATTGCAAGTAAATTACCCCCTTGCCATGTTTTAGGTGGGTCGTCAGTATAAGCAGCTCTGTAGCCAGAAGGGCTCCTCTTTTCCAAGAAGTGAGACTGAACAGGGAACCACTGATACCAGCCAACAAAAAATGTAAAGAGAGACATAAGCGGACTCTGTAATGTCTGCGTGGTACTGCAGTGGGAACTCTGAAGAACTTCTCTTTGGTCAGAGGGGGAAAGAAATGAGCTAGGAAAGATGTTCTTAAAATGCACGAGGAGTTTAAAGGATTTCAGAAAGACTTGAGGATGAGTCTCTTTAAACCAAGGTAGGAACAAGAAAAGACAGGCTCTGTAGACACCAGAAAATATTGTTTGGATTAAGAATGAGTAGCAGTGGGGTTTTTTTCCATGTGGCCCACGACAAATATATTTTTCTGTTTCAGACAGTACTGACAAAACTCATTTCACAGAAAGAAAAATGTTGAAAATTGCTGGGATACCAATTGTATTTCATAACGTCTGCAATTAAACTAATCTCTAGCTGAGAGTTTTTCTTACCCTTCATTCTGTTTAACAAATTTTTAATGTGAAGTTAGGAAGAATTTTTTCTTTCCTAGTATATTGGCAGGGGATTTCTGATTTTCTGGGACTCCCTGAAGATACTTTTTCATATATCCAAGACCTTTTTCATATATCCAGAATGGCTTGAATTGCTGTTAACACATAGGATTTGGAATGAGATGATTAGTGTAGTAGTCTATATAGCATAGCATTGATGAAACTATTTCCATTTCCCTAAAACTCTCAGTTGCCTAATATTTACCTGTGACTTGAAGCACTGGCTGATCTTCTGCTTCATGTACCAGACCCATTAGAGCAACAATAAAGGGAAGGGAGGGATTACCAGGAGGTGTTGTGGGAAGAAAAGACACATTGCGTGGATTTAGCAAAGGCTCCTCTGACTTCTCAGAAAAACCTGGTCTTGCTGCTTTTAGAAACTTTAGCAGTGTTGGGCTGTGTTCATTTTGTCATTCATGTCTGAAAGCTTTTAAAATAAAGTGCTTGTACAAGGCTAGCAGTCAAATCTTAAAAGCTGGCTGTTCCCTCTACTGTAAATCTGCTTTTGTTCTTCTTCCATTCAATTATAGAGAGAGTATGTAATACCCAGAGGAGGACTCAAAGTCCAAACTGAGAGAACTTATGGTAGTTTTAGAAATGAAACTGTCTGAGGTGCTATTTAAGCATATCCATTGCTTCTTTCATTAAACTCTTTTATGATTTATGACACAAATGTAAGTGTTCCCGAAACTTCCGTAAGACTTTTAAACTTCTGTCTTGCCAGGGGACAAAGAAAACCTGAAAAATACCATTTAAAGCTAGGAGTACTGAGTACTAGTCTCCCTTCAAAAACTTTAAATAAGTCCAGTGTGTTTCTTGGGAGCAGCCCTTCAAACAAACAGAGGAATTCCAAACCCTGGAGAGGGAAGCTGTGCTTGGTGGATGAGCAAAACTGAGCTGTCCAGAAGGCAGCTGATCTTTTCCCCTTGGTCCCCTGTCATCTGCCTCTTCACAAAGCCATCATTAAGGTCAGGAAAGACCTCTAAGATTCAACCATTAACTTAACACTGCCAGGTCCACCACTGAAACATGTCCCTAAGCACCACATCTTCGTGGTTTGTGGAACACTTGAGGGGACTGTGAATGTCTGTGGTAACTTTATCTTTCCAGCCCCTTATCTGATCTCACAACTGACCCCCTGAACGTCACTTGCTCATTCCCAGACGTCCCCAAGGAGCAGCGGCTGCAGGCAGTGCAGGCTGCCATCATGCTCATGGCCGACGAGAACAGGGAGGTTCTGCAGACTCTGCTCTGCTTCCTCAGCGACGTCACCTCTGTGGAGGAAAATCAGATGACTCCCATGAACATCGCTGTTTGTCTGGCCCCTTCCCTCTTCCATCTCAATATAGTGAAGAAAGAAAGCTCACCAAGGTATGTTTCTTCTCAGCATTATAAATAGTCCCATCCTTAATACCGAGTGATGCTTTCAGTGGTATGCAGGACAAAATTTTCCAAATCATCTGCTTTCCAGCACACATTAAACAGGGCATGGCTTCAGTAAGAGGAGAAAACCCCTGCTGCAGAGCCAGAAGCACACTTGTTTTCACAAGCCCAGCAGGCATTTCTGGCTGTCTGTTGTGAATATGCAGTGCCTGCTTTTCATGCTGAATTTTCAATGGGGCACTAGTAAGTTTTGCATGTTTTGCAGTTTCCTTCTGTGAAGGAAAAGGGCTTGATTTTGCTCTGGTTGAAGTCAAAGATCAACCATATTTTAAAGGATTTTGATATGTAGTTTTCAATGAATGGGTTTTTTCACTTTCAGTTTACTGTCTACATTCTGCCATTCGGAAACAGGGTTTATTTCAGGCCACATTAAAACTGTAACATGCTGAGTGTAGACTAAACAGAGCATAGCCAGGCTAAACATTAGTGGTCCCTCTTGACTCTTTTTCCCTCCCATCTGGTTCGGAATACTGAGATTCTTGGTCAAGTACATGTATAACCCATGTCTGAGCAAGTGCTTTAAGCAGGAACAATGTAAACCACTTTACGTCATGTCTGTTAAAAATCTATTTCAAAATGTACAACACATCATGCAGGATATGTATAACCTTTCCTGCTTTTACCTTTGGCTCAACAATGTTTTAGGTAAACATTTTTCTTTTAAAAATGGCCCAACAGTTTGAGCAGTCTTGGTGATAAATAGAAACTAAAGATAGGGTTTTTTCTCTTTGGTGTTGGGAGCATCGTGCTGCTTTTTGCTTTCATATTAAAAATATTCAGCTCTTTACCTGAGATACTGAATTCAATTACAGAGTAATACAGAAAAAATATGCAACAGGGAAGCCAGATCAGAAGGACCTCAGTGAAAACCTGGCAGCTACTCAGGGCCTTGCTCACATGATAATGGAATGCAACAAACTTTTTGAGGTGAGTGACAGACTCAAACAGCATTATTCATGGCCACATAATGCATCACCCTTTGAAGTATTTATGTTTATGCTTACATTTTCTGTCTTGTGTTAGCTCAGAGATTGGTGCCTCACTTACTTGTAAACTTGCTTAATCTAAAGTTTAGTTATCTCATTTCTTTATGGCAGTTCCCTTTTACTATTCAAAAGATGCAGGGTAATTATTCTGTAACAGTTTTCAACCCAAACCACTGGATTAGGAAATTTTAGTTTAATTCAAATCAAAATCTGCTAGTGTAAAATTTTATTACAATGCTTTTAATGCCTCAATTAAAACTTATTAATCTTAAAAATAATTGTTCATACACTTTATTTCTGTGTGTCGTGCAATAAAGTAAAAATCACACAGAGAGCTGCAGTCATTCCTGCAGCTACTTACACTGCAGCTGGAGTAGAGCAAATGCTCATATCTGCCTTTCCCAGAAGGCAATATTTCTGAGGGCTAAAGGAGTAATAGGGGTGTATTGACATCCAGTTGATCAGTCTAACATGGTTCTGCATGAGGAGTGCTGTTCTGAGCCATGGGCTGTTTCATTAGACTACTTTGATGTTTCATCTTGCATAAAGACAGAAATTGGTATGCATTTTACAGATCATAGGCTCATGCAATTGGATGCTGAATGGTCCATCAGCCTAAGAACACATTGCCTTCAGGAAAAGTTCTCAGCAGGAGATTTTCCCTGTGTGTTTTCCCTCCCTTCTGTGGCAGGTCCCACACGAGATGATCACCCAATCCCGAAACTCCTATGTTGATGCAGAAGTGCATTCTCCTACCCTGGATGAGCTTGGGAAACAAGTGGATGAGGAAGGAGGGAACTATCAGATGTACCTGGAAACTCTCATGCAGAATCTTCAGAAAGAAGCAAAAGAGAAATTCAAAGGATGGGTCACATGTTCCAGTGTAGAGAACACAGAACTCGCCTACAAAAAGGTAATTTGGGGATACATAGAAGAAGCAGCAAAGAAACCAAAGCAAAATGCAGCTCAGCTATGGGGCACCCTGACATGTTGCATGGCAAAACGCACACCTTTCTTTTTGACAAACACTCTTTTTTTTATTTTTAAAAAGATTACTAAAAGCAGTTAAAAATGTAATACAACAGTAATTCAAGTATGAGATTCCGGAAAAAGGCACACAAAGCAAGCTGGGTCAAGTAAGTGACACAGCAAACAACACAACAGTGAGCTGAGATGTTAAACAACAGAGAACATTACCTGGGGAAGCTCTTTGACTGGAGGCATGCAAAGTTTCTGACCAGTTCTTGATGTTTGCCAGCAGTTTGGAGAACACAGCTAGAACACAAGTAATTACAGAACTTCTTCAGTTTCTCCAATGCTTTATTAAGCAGGCAAACCATATCACCAGTTTTATCCCTGATCCTTTTGTCCTTTTTTCAAGTGGATTTTTGATACTGCAGCTTTTATTAAAATTTCTGAATTTGTTTCAGGCTCCATCACTTCTTCAGGGAAAGCCAGACCACTGCAGCAAGGCAGAGGGTGCTGCAGGGTCCCTGCAGACAGTGGAGTTCAGGGCTGCTGGAAATGCAATAGCAAAACAGAGGGGTCTCCGAACCAGCAGCAGCTAGCAAGAGGAGGGGATGGATTATGGGTTGTCTGGCACTAATTAGGCAGGAGAAGGGCACTGGGAGGAATGTGGGATCTGGATGGTGAGGGGACAGGAGGCAGCATTACCCCAACCTGAGAAAGTGCAATGCTTCTGTCAGGGCAAAGAAACCACAGTTACTGTGGTTTGTAGCCAGCTTCTGTGAGTGACCTTTCCAGGGAGGGACTGTGGGAGGCTGGGGACAAAGTAACAGGGCTCAGGTGGGAGCAGGACGTGGGAGATGGGAGAGAGGGAATAGAGGCCTGTGCAGCCAGTGGTCAAGGACCTGTGAGACTAAAGAGGGGAGTCTGGGGCTCCAGGGCCAGGGAAATGGGGAGCTGAAACCTTTGGGGAGAAAGAATTACAACAACATGAAATAATTTAAGGTAGGAGGTGTGGAAGCTGAGTTTCTGGGTAAACAGTCCTGGGTCTGTGGGAGGTCCTAGAGGTTTCTGAAGTACTCACACTGGTATATGAAAGTGATAGGGTAGGGAGGGGTTAGAAAAGCCAGACTTGCAAGATCCAGTGATTACAGTTAACTTGTTTACTGCCTGAAATAGGCAATAATGCCCCAAAACCATGCAGAAAAGCTGTATGTGTGCAATCTAGGATAGTCACCTTGTGCACAGCCCAGCACTTTCTGCTCCCCTTACTGCAAGCTGTGGAGGCATTTCAAGAAACAGGATCTGTGAGCAAGGAGGAGCTAGCCATCAGTCTGTGCTCTTTGAAAGGTGTTTTCCCAATACTTCCTTGCAGCTATTTTGAGGAGCAAACATCTGTGTACCTGACACGACTGAATTAGCATATGTTCTGCTCCCCCTGACTTAACCAGGAGGGTTAATGGACCCTCAGTCCCAGATAGTGTATAAGATTGCCTAAGGTAGTTTATTTATTTCAGCCCAGGGCTTCAGTCTCTCATCTCTTTTTACTTCTGCAGACACATATTTGTCATTACACTTAGGATGTTTGGACTTGAAAAAGTGTCTGTCACACCAGAAGTAGTGCAGAACTTCACTGGCACTACGGGAGCTAGTCCAGATATATTCTGTTGTGAGAGCAAAGTAATGAATCACTTCAGATTTCCATGCAGGACTAGTAGAGCAGCAGCAATAGCAATAATAGTAATGATTAGCAGGGAAATAGGAATGCTCTTAAGCTGAAGTCAAACACACATATTGAGATTTTGCCTTCAGTTATTGTCTGCTGAACACAGGCATATGGGGGATTTGTGTTCTTGGTTACTTCAGGTTGGCGATGGGAACCCACTAAGGCTTTGGAAAGCCTCGGTTGAAGTTGAAGCCCCCCCATCAGTTGTCCTGAACCGAGTGCTGAGAGAACGTCACCTCTGGGACGAGGACTTCTTGCAGTGGAAGGTGGTTGAGAGCCTGGACAAGCAGACAGAAGTTTACCAGTATGTTTTGAACAGCATGGCTCCTCACCCGGTCCGAGACTTTGTTGTTCTCAGGTAAGCTGAGGGCAGTTCTCTGGTCCCTTTGCCTCCTGCAGCGCACAAAGGAAGATCTGGACTTATCTCAGCCTTCACATCTGTGCAATTGCTCTCCAGGAACTCTACTTCTGGGCAGCAGTGTTGATTTCTCAAACTGAATTAGTCAAACACCTAGAGCATGCTGACCTTTTCTCTGATGTAATTTGAGCAGCACATACTCCTAAGGCCATAAATATAATTTCTTCCTCAGAACAGATGTCTGATAATAGCTGCTCTTCTCTCTTAGCTTTGTTTGTTGTCAAAACAGTGCAAATAGAACCCAACTGTTTTTTACGCTGCTTTTGCTGTTCTCTGGGGAATGTTTGATGTTTAAGAGCCAAATGTTTAGAAGAGAAGATAGTGGTGCTTTTAAGCTAAGGCTGTTATACAGTGTCTATATAAGTCATTATCTCAAATTTTCAGCTGGAGTCTTTGTAAACAAAGAAATGCTGATCCATAAAAATCCTAGTGTGGAAATGAACAGAAAGAGGCAGTAGATTTGTATTCTATCTTCCAGGGGATGATTTCTCTCAAATAAATGTATAGCTGTGTATCAATATTCCACATTCAATCCCAGTTCTGCCATTGTCTATCTGCCCGTACAGAACAGTCAAAAAAAATAACCCTCTTATGCACTTTCTGCCTTAGAAATCCTGGCCTTTGCTTGCTAGGAGCTATTGTGGAGCTGCTGACATATTTCACTTACAGGGTCAGTCCCACAGTTATTTATTTCAGGATGATTTTGTGCATTCCCGTTTTTGGTCCCTGCTTTCTTTGATTGAAATGATGTGCCAGAGAAATACAAAGCCGTTTTGACAAAGGAAGTACTCCAGTGAGTCAGAATTGTATTAAAGGGAATGAAGATTGAAAGAAAAAAATGAGCCAAACAAAATATAATTATGAAAGTACATCCCTTTTATGAACTTTAGTAGTCTCTTAGAAGATGACAACACACAGACATTGTTGGTACGGGGGAAGAATTATTGGAACTCTTAGGGGAAGATTTAAAAAATGCTTTCTGTAATCAATGCTCCCATTACTCTATTTCCTTTGCTTTCCCACAGTATTCTGGGCTAAATTAATTATTTTATAATTAAATATGTATTTTATATTTCATATAATTATATATCTATCATTATTTTATAAATAATCTTCTTATATAATGTTATTAGCTTGAAGCACTGATAAATTTGGCACCGAGAAGATCGTCTGTGAGCGGCAGGGAGGTTTTGATGACCGTAATTTGGTCATCTCACTTGCCACTTAGTTCACTATTAGGTTTCGTGGTGGTTTATGTTCTTTAAAGACCTGCTGTGCAGTCACATCAGTTAAAGGCAAATCCTGCTATCGAGTTCTTGTTCTTTTCACTAACCCAGGCAGAATGACCCCCGAGGACTGAAATACATATCATAAGAATGAATCCTGGTGGGTTCTTAAGGGCTGAAAGCAGCCATCAGGCAGATCTGTCAGATTCTGTTGTTTATCTCTTTTGATTGATATCATTAAGTCTAGAGCAAGGTTAGCCAGCAATGCCGCAGTCCATTTGATACCTTACGATTGGTGGGAAGGGAACAGTGAAATTATAATACATCTCTGGGGACATGAATAAATATATTTTAACAGATGGCAATTTTCTCCTTCTCAGTCAAACACTGGGCTGTGAAAGGATCAACTTAGTTGCTCCCTTTTTTTTCAATGTGACAGTCATAACAAGGGGATTAGGCTCCCCAGAGAAGACTCTGATGGTAAGAGGAGAGGGGAAATGTTTCATATGCCTGGGATATGACACAGCTCTCAGCTGCCCTGCACAGGCATCACTTTTATTGAAGAATCCACAAGTGTTTAATGTTCGTTAAGTATGACAGCATTTGGGTGAGTTAGGTGCCATGCCTGATATTACTACTGTAAGGCATTTAAAGAACTGCTTAAACTGGCCTAAATCTATCTGATTGGGAACAGGAAACATAAGTCTTCTGAAATCTCTGGGATGTAGAACTTTCCACATCCCAAATGGCCCCAGGTAGTGCTGGGTAGTTAGCAAAATTATGTGGGCAATATCTAAACACTGTGCAAGCACTCACAGGAGATGGTTCAGCATTTCTCATACTGGATCTCAGCTGCGATTTCCTTCTCCCATGTGTTTCATCTGCCAAGATAGCTCATCAATTTTATTAATGCCCAGGCACATGTAAAACCTTCTGGTTAGTATCTTCCTGCAGTGTCTTGAATAATAGCTCAGTTTCATGTAAGAAAAATGCAGAATGTTAAAATTATCTGCTGAAGTCCAAGCTTCAACAGTCCTTGAGAGAGCTTACCTGCTAAAATATGATACTTCCCAAGGAAGCATAATCCCTATCTCAGACAATCCACAGCAAGATGATGCATGTTGCACAGCACAGTGGGAATTTCTCATTTCTTCCCACAGCATAGGAAAGAGCACAGACCTGTCCTCTGAGATTCAGTGGAGATGAGAAAGATGTGAGACATCAGAACAAGTAGAGAATGCTTACAGAACAACAAAAAAATGTTAAGTATTTAAGTCTAGGTCTCCTGAACTTGGTGGAAAACTTCTCCAGCATGTAAGAGAGGCTAGAAACTTGGGAGAGCAAAAAAAATGGAAGGACATTTTGTTTTTAATTCAGACACCCTTGAAACATGTTCTGTGCAGTAGTGAGGATTTCTGCTGTACTACATTTCTTGTTCTGTAAATCTGCATGGGTACAATGCACAGTTTCAGCTTTTGCTGGATGGCTTATCCTCACTCTTTCTCCTTTCCAGAACTTCCGTCTGACTGCAAAAGGCTCTGTCATGCCCTATAATACATAATGGTTACAAAGTGCTCCTGTGGAGAAGCAAAACTTCTCCACCCAGAGCCACGTAGATGGGTGGCCATTCCACATCACGGTCAGACTACCAACTGGGGAACATGAAACTCCTCCAGGGACTCCTAGGATGGTCCACTGGCATTGCAGGCAACAAGGACAGGCAGACAAGCAAACTGTAACTTTAATTCTGGTTCTTACTCATGTGCCCAAAAGTTTCATCGCTAAAGTGATTCCGTCTTGCCTATGTTCCTGCAGGACGTGGAGGACTGATTTGCCCAAGGGGATGTGCATGCTGGTTTCCATCTCTGTGGAACATGAAGAGGCTCCTCTCATGGGAGCCGTACGAGCCATCGTGATGGACTCCCAGTACTTGATAGAGCCCTGTGGCTCAGGAAAAGCCAGGCTGACCCACATCTGCAGGATTGACCTAAAGTAAGTATCCCACTTGCACAAAGTAATGTCCATTCAGCAGGACAAAGCCCTCAGGCTCATGGAACAGAGGGCATGGTTAGGGTAGCTTTGCTGCTTTGGAGTTTTCCTGCAGTCTTTTCTCCACTCAGTGCCTACCAATGTTATGATGTGATCCTAGAAATAGAATCTGCTTATTTGATTACTGCAAGGGAGAACTTCAGAGTACACTTAAAATGACAAGTATTTGAAGTCTCCACCACCACCGTGGGCAGTGGGGAGCCAGAAGCATTGCAAGCATGTTTCTGTGGGGTGTATTTCTTGGGTATTTGAGTTTCTCAATAATTCTCTTTTCATTTCTGCAGAGGCCATTCCCCAGAGTGGTACAACAAAGGCTTTGGACATCTGTGTGCAGCAGAAGTTGCCAGGATCAGAAACTCATTTCAACCTCTGATTGCTGAGGGACCAGAAACAAAAATCTGAGGAAGTGTTCCTGGGAACATGTGAGCATAGATCAGGGTCTGGCAGGGAACAGGAATACTGAAAGCAAAGGTCTTATTTAAGCTGCAGAAATCTGGCCAGACCTGGGTCTATACAAAGCTGAGAAAGGAATTTTATAGGAAAGTACTTTTATTCTGGAGACTTCACCTTCCCCCCTCCCTCACATCCACTCTGTATTAATTTTGATTATTGAACTAAACATTTCTTCAGAGAGCTTTTATTACTTTAAAAACAGATTATTGCCATTACTTGTATGTTACATAACTCTGGTATTTAAAGGCTTCTAAGAAGCATATTTTAATTGTAAATAAATAATGTACAGTATGTATATATTTATCAATATTCTATCTATATATATGTATATGTATAAATTAATTATTTTGTATATAACTCAGTGCAAATCACTTGCATCAGTTGGACCTGAAGTGGATCTGTCACTTGTTTCTTAGTGTGTCACTGCTACCTAAGCTGTGTTTGCTGTTATCACAGGGCTACCAGGCATAATTCGTGTGATAACAAACTCCTGTTCTCAAATATGTTTTGTGTTTGTGTGTGCTATGAGAAGGTACCTAGAAATAGATGTAGGAAGAATTACAGGAACTAGGGAAGAAGGAGGTTACAGTACATTTAAAAATAATGAGGAGGGAATCAGTCTCACCAAATAAAATACATGGAGATGCATCTGAGACAGACACTGTGGAGGCCATTTATGTCCAGCTGCAGAATTGTGAGTGTCAGTAGAAGGTGTTGAAAACTTACCTGCTGCCTTAATGACTGGTGTCTGTCAATAGAGAACCTCACTGTGTGCAGTGTTCCAGGTCTTTCCATCCTCGGACAGCACAAGGTAACGCTGTGTGTCCCGAGATGGCTGAAATCAGACTGGTAAGTTATTAAGCTGTAAAATAATTATTTTTTTAAGCATTTTGTCTAGGTTCTGAGTGTTTCTGTGTTGTTCTTTCCTTCTCCCATAGAGATGGCTAATCCAAAGCAGGTTTTCCACATCCAGTGGACACAAAGATGTGCAGATGAACACCATGCATTTTAATATTCTTACTATACAAAAAACTATGCTTTTTTAAGATTTTAAACACATCTTGGAGATTTAAAAAACTAAATAAATGCTATTCTTGGAAAGATTGCTTTTATAGTAACAGCAAGCATTTTCATCTTCTATTGCACTGATCTGCATGATCCCACCTCTGTAGGCATTGGTGGGAGCAGGATTAGGACTATGAGGAGTAGGAGCCATTTAAGCCTATTATATAATTTCATTTTCAGGGACCTATTATTTTGCTAATGGAAGAATGCTTTAAAAGTAATAATAATAATTTGTCGACGTTGCCTTTGAGGCAGGGCACCATTTTGTTTTTAACTAACCTAAGACCAAAATGTTATTACATCTATGACTCAATAAGAATGTACAAGCCTGCTAATACTGTTCTTCATTAATCATATTTGTTCACTTGGACTTTATTTATTGCTGCATAAACCAGTGGAGTCATTCATAGCCCATGTTTCAGCTCAGTCCTTCCACCAAAATCCAGGAAGATTAGTATGAGGTCAATTACGCAGGATACATTTCCTACATGAAGCTACAGCTTTGTGCCCCAATTCAGTAAATGGGGAAGTCTCTTCAAAGCCAGAGCTTTGGACATGCCCCGGCTGTGGGCGCTGTGCAGGGGACTGTGTTGGGTGACAGCTGCGAGAGCATGACCCCACGTGCCATCCTGCACACGCATGAGGGCTGAGCTGGCAGGGGACAGCCCTGCAATCTGAGGAAGCACACCTGGGGGACCTCAGGGTGGACAGGGTGACCCAGGGTGACCCACAGTGCTCCAGGGTGTCCTTGCGAAGGAGCAGGACTCCAAAAAAGTCACTGTCATCTTCACCCATGAGCTGTGTCACCCATGTTCTATCAGGCAAGTCCTAGGATCAGGGATGTTGGCTGCCTGGGAGCTCCTGCCTTATGGCCAACAGTAGTTGCAGTGTGCAGCTATTACGAGCTTTAAGTCCTGCAGACAGGGGAGCACTCATGGGGCCCTTACGTGGCCGTGGTGGAGTCTGATGGTCACCTGCTGGCTGCAGGGCACCACCACTGCCCAGGCTCAGCCTTCCCAGGAGCAAACAGTGCCTCCTCAGCTGGGAATGCCATTCCAGAAAGCAGCACCTCCTCCCAAATGCCTGTGGCCATGGCAGCAGATTTCATGCCGGCTGTTTTCCAAAACATGAGCAATTAGAGTACTTCTGCTACATTAGTTTACATAAATAAATACAACAGTGCCTCAGCATTAACAGGCACAGAATTTCTAGCCCTGGGAATGGCAGTGTCTGGCAATAAATAATGTCTTAAGGAAAAGAAGGGAAAACCTGAACAGTGTTTTCATTCTGTCTGAGAAGTCTGGAAGGGGCCCTGTGCCACCTGCCATGTTTAGCAAGGCAGGGTTGTTTTCCTACCCTTGCAGAAGCTCTGTCATGTGCTTCTGGCATCACCAAGCCATGTATTGTTGAAATAAGATTTCTTCAAAATGCACATTATGCCATGTCTACCATTCAGCTACCACAGTGTTTTGTATTGTTACATTGATACATTATGATAATTGCATTTTTAAATGTTATACTCATATCAATACCTCATATTTTTACCTCATCTGTTGGTATCAGTCATTAGTTGTAAATAAATAATTGCAGAGTTGAATAAATTTGCATACACTACAGAATTGTGTGGTCTCTTTTCATCCGTTGGCTCAAGAAATGCTGCATTTAAGCCCTTGCTTTCTTTATTGCAACCTGCTATACATGAAACTGTTCTGGTGTAGGACGTCAGTAATGATTGCAGGCTCAAATGATGTTGTTGTCCATTATACTTAGCTTGTAGTATCCTTATGTATACATGAGCTTCATGGCAAAGATTATGTTTTTCAAAGAAGCCATTAAGCCAGGAAAGCTGCCCTAGCAGATTCACAGACGGGACCCACGAGGATCATCAAGTCCAGGCTTGACAAAGGTAAATTCAGGTCCTCAGCAGTTTAGGCCTCTGACTCCCACTGAATTCAGCCATGTTTCTGCATTTATGTTCTTGTCAATAATTTAGGTCTAGGTTCACAGGAGTGACTGGAGCTGTGAGGGTGAGTGCTGGGTTCACATTGCCAGGTATCAGCCATCTCAAATCCATCAAGCCACTGCAAAAGGGTAAAAGGTGCAGTGGCATGATGGTGATTTCTGTGGTTTGTCTTACACATTCTACAGATGTATTAAATGTTCCTTTGGATGGGTGTTGTGGTATAACCCCAGCTGGCAACTAACTACCACTCTCTATCCTGCCACCTGGAGGGATAGGGAAGGGAATCAGAAAAAGGTAAAACCAATGAGTTAAGAATAGTTTAATAATTGAAATAAAGCAAAATTATTATTATTGTTGTTGCTGCTGTTTGTTGTTGTTAATAACTGTGGAGGATGGTGAGCCTACAGTACAAGGGACAGAGAGAGTCCGCTGGTGAGACAGCCCCGGGTACCAGAAAATCCTCCCTAGGTTGGGGTGACCAGAAAGACTTCCCCCAGCATGCTTTGCCCTGCTATGTTAATATATCCCAGTTCTGCTCCCCTGGTTGGCCACTGGCCACCCCACCCCCTTGCTACCTTATATGTCCCATGCCATAGAAAGTTCTCCACTCCAGGTTCCCCGCATTGGCCTTTGCCCCTCGCCACTCCCCCAGAGCTTCTCCATTGGTCCCTGGTGCTTGCCCCACTCCCGTATTTAAACCTGAGCCATTGTTCTCCCTGGAATCCTTCACAGTGTGGAAGCAATAAACTGCTCCTGTGGAACTCTAAGCAGAGACCCTTCCTGCCTCTTTGCCATTTACCCATCTTACTGAAGCTGTCCGTGCGTTTGTGCGTGCACACGTGTGTGAGAGAGTGGCTGGTCCTGCCGAGCGGCTTCGCTAACGAGACGCTCTTGCAAGGTCGCAGCACCTCGCATTCCGGCACAGAAGCTGCAGAGCCCGAGATAGCAATAAATAACAATTATTATTTTTATTATTGCTCTTATTAACAACAACAAGGGGATAAAAAAGAGATAAATGAAACTCAAGAAACTCAAATGATGCACAATACAGTTGCTCACCACTCACTGACCAATGCCCAGCCTGTCCCTGAACAGCAATTGTCCCTGGCCAGCCAACTCCCCCAGTTTGCATACTGGCCATGATGTTCTGTGGTATGGAATATCTCTTTGGCCAGTTCAGGTCAGCTGTCATGTTCCCTCTCAGCTTCTTGTGCAGCTCCTCATTGTCAGAGTATGGGAAACTGAAAAGTCCTTGACAGGGTGAGCACTACTTAGCAACAATCAAAACATTACTGTGTTACCAACATTATTGCCGTACTGAATCCAAAACACAGCGCTGTACCAGCTATTAAAAAGAAAATTAACTCTATTGCAGCGGTAACCAGGTCATGTGCCTGTATCCTTCCAACTCTCTCGACTTACTAAAAGATACAGAGTCTCAGAAAACAGGATGCTGAGCAGAGTCAGGTATGAGAGACCATCTAGGAGGGGATAAACCCTTATGTCCCACCACTCTGAGAAAGCTCTGTATTAAAATTTGGATTGAAAGGAAGCACTTTTTTCCAATTGACTGCCATGGCAGAGATGGTCAGCTGTGGAAGTCCATCCTTTCATGCAAAAAACCACTGTGTGTTATATGCTCTCATTCCCATTTCTCCCTCCCACCCACCTGCAGCAATGTCAGGGCAACGAGGTTGTCTTAACCCCAACAGCACTGATGTTTCAGCTCCTGGTGTGCACAGACTTCGTAGAGTTGAATTCTTGGGCACCCATCCTCTCTACAACACTTTGCATGAGTCACCAGCAGGGCAATCCCACTGCTTGATGCATTTACACTGCAGAACCACTGTCACCCTCAGAGGATCTTGGCAGGCCTAAGAGGCATGTTCTCCAAAGTGGCTGGCAGTTGTTGGACGAGAGCACAGGCTGAGCACACTGAGGTGACTGTGAGGTGAAAATATTGGAATAAATATCCAGAAGACTGCTGGAGCCTGCCAATCAGATAGGAGAGGATGAAAACACATACTGCTGCTCCAGGTCAGTTGTTTCGTGAAAATGCTGGGGAGTGAACACAGAGCTTGCCAGACAGAAAGCAGCATGACCCACTCACAATCCCATGGGAATTTAGCATGATCATGTCATGGTCTCCTTGCCAGATGTGTGTCAGCCACAGCTGCACAAAGGCTTCCCTTGGATGGGTGCTAGACCAGGCAGACTATTGTTACAATTGCAGTTACACATCACCGTGTGACAGGACCAGGAACACAAAGCATCAAGCCCCAGGTTCATAACAAGGTAGGTGTTTGGATTTTCCTAAAATGTATGTTTTAAATTGTGACCCTCAGTATCCTGGGCCACTCGGCAATACCACGTAGAAAGCCAACAGTTCCCCCAGAGCAGCAATGGATGCAGAGCAGAACCCACCCAGCACTGTGCAACTGCAGACTGTCCTGCTCCATTGTGCAAGACTCTGCTGAGCAAACACAAGGACGTGTGGAACTCAAGGGCAAATGTGGGCCAGGGCAGTGGGTCTGGGTTAATGAGTAAACGACAGGGAAAATGTCACAACACTGCAGAGAACTATTTGCCTGTCCTACATAGGCTGATGTTGGGGAGGTCTCAAACACTCGAGATACCCTCCCTAACCCCACAGCAGGTCCCAGACACCAGAGCCTCTACACCTCTGATGAAGGTCAGCATCTCTTGCAGAAAAAGTAACCTGGACACAGCTCCTTCCACCACTTTGACTCTGAAACAAGGATCTCTGTCCTGATACCTCAGTACTGACCTCCCACAGGTGGTTGTTTTCCACTGCTCTTTTCCACTGCCTGAGCGCAGTCCTTGAGCCCAGCATGCCCTCTGCCCTGCTCAGTCCCTGCATGCCTGCCTGCAGGCTGGGCTCCAGCCTGCACCTGTTTACCCAGCCCAAGATGCACAGGACGACACAGCCTTTAGGGCAGGATGACCGTGGCCAGGTGGTCAGTGGTCCCAGCTGCAGCTGCAACAGTAGGAGTCAGGCATTGCCAGCCTGCCAGGGCTTGAGTAGAGAATGTCCTGCGTCACACAATAGGAACAAAACTCCATAGTGAGGAGAGATCATTTCTGCTTCTCTTCAGGAAGGCAGGAAGGCCAGAGCACTAGAATAACCATAAGCCTCAGGTGCTCCTCAGTTCCATTGCAATGACACAATGGGGCTTTTGATCCTCTCCCAGGGGTCTGAGTCCCACAAGACAGTGAGGCTAAGGGCAGTGAACTGCTCTCTGCCTTGAGCAGAGACTTGAACTGCAGTGTGCAAGTCCTTAGCAGCAGTTTGCAAGGGACAGGTTGGGCTCCTGGCTGTGCTGGTGCTTCAACAAGAGAAGACCTGGTTCTGCTGCAAGAGCAGTTGCATGGAGCTCTGCTGGCAGCCACCTACAGGATTACAGCTCATTTCTTAATCAAAATGCTCAATTCTGCAAAAGGGACGAGGGAAACACAGAGTAAAACTACAGATTCTGCTCTATCTCCTGCTCATAGCAACCCCAAGACAGACACATGGCCACAAACACAGAGCCAGCATTTACTGCAGAGAGGATATCCAACAGCTTGCGATTTATGGGAGCAAATTAGCCACAGGGCCATCTGTCCTTCCCCAGACCACTGGCCTGCTCCTTGCTGGAATGAGTGCTTTTCCTTGAGAGGATGTGTATCGAATTACTCACTTTTTTTTTTTTAATTGAATGAACGTGGGAACCACAGGTGGTGGAGCAGAGGACAGTAACCCTCTCAGCAGCAGCATCTGCAGGCCAGCAATGCCTCACCACACGCGTGGGACAGATGCTGGCTGAGGGCAGCCTGACCCCCAGATCCACCCAGGGTCTGCCAGCCCACGTGGCCACCCCACTGCTCCCTGCTGACACCAGCCAGGCTTGCTCTTCATGGCAGTAAGATCCGGAGCACCACAGCTGCTCTGGCTTGACCACAAAAAGTGAGTCCTTCTTTTGCCCCCAGACCCTTTCAGTTTAGAGACTTACCATAGGGGTAGTCGAAATCAGGGAGTTCTTATCAACACCAAAACCCCATCCCTGTGCCTCACTGCTAGCCAACCAGCACGAGAAAGGAGCCCACCATGGCCTAAGTGTAGAGCACTCTGGGTTCATGGCTGCTCTGGTATTTTGCCCAGTGTTGCCTGGTGCCCCGTGGGACAGGAACTCAGAACCGGACCTATGAAGAGACAGTGCAGGATTTTAACTCTTTGGTCCGGATTTCTCTTTCCCTGAAGAGTCATGTCCTTTTTCTCCTGGCTCAGGGAGCAGGGATCACACAAGCCCCTTACCTAGGCTCCCAGAACTGGGCTCATCTCTGCTGCTGCTTTGCAAAAGAGGCAAAAAAAAATTATTTAGGGAGAACACAGCATGGATGCTCACCTTTGCCAGCAAGGAACCCACCCACCTCAACATGGACAGAGCTACCACATGTGATTTAGTTACATACCCTTCCCAAACACTGAACCATCCCCCATCCACAAGCATTGCCTTGGGTGGGGTTTACTGCTTGGCCATGCTGATGCCCAGCCTTTTTAAGCTATGATTGTCCTCACGTCCTCCTCTCCACAGTCAAGGAGATGCCAGGACACTTGTAAATTGCTGGGCAGTGACATTCATCTTACTGCCAAAACCACCAGGACAGTGATGGAAAAGTTTATGGTTATTATCAATACAAATAAAAATAAAGGTTGCAAAAGATGAAAAATTAAAAGGGTAGCACTGGGTTAAGCCAAAATGTTGCAATATGGCCTCCTTGGCCTCCCAATACGTTTTGCCTTGGGCAACCTTTTCCAGCAATGGTATTTATCAGCAAAAAGATACAGTTATTGCATTTGGGTTTTTCAAATAATTGAGTAATTTAATCTTTTAAGTGCCTCTGAGATCACTTGCTGTAATTAAAGACAGAAGATGAATGACTGAAGTACAAGAGCATTGGAGGGCTTTAAAAATGAACGTCCTTGACTGCATCTCCTGTGCATTTATGTAACGATGATCCCACATTAATATGACCAAACAGATAAAAGGAGAAAATAATAAGAGCTTGGTTGCATTATTTTTCTTCCCACCCAATAATAATATATCAGCAGCCAGAGGAATGTGCCCATGAATACCAAGCAGGAGCAACCACGTGCTGCCAAGAGCAGGACCCCGCCGCCTTCCTGCTGTGAGATGCCAGGAAAGGCAATATCCGCTCATGGATCCTGCTGCTATGTGGCAGATAAATGAGTTACAAATGTCTATAAAATTCACAAAATTGCATCAGAAGTGGACTTAAAGGCTCAGCAAGTGCTGGGAAAGGTAGCTGACACACTGGCAGTTTCCTTTCTGAGCATTTGTTTTCTCAGCTTTTGGAAATAAGGTCCATCTAATCCTAGTGGAGAGAGGGAGGCAGAAGGGTTGCTGCAAAGTAAAAACTATCGACAAAAAGTCTGTAAGGCCTGTAAACAGCACTTTGCCTTCTAAGCTATACACGTTGATGTACCTATGTCATACCTCAGCATTTAGCTCCCCATTTCATAGCCCAAGTGTATACAAATATGTGTCCAAAGGGGGAAGAGGGGCTGATGAGAGAGCTGGAGCTCACTGCTCCATTCTTCACACAGCACTAAGTGCCTGGGCCACTCATGTCCCAGACTGGAGGAGCAGCAGCCTTGCACCCTCAAGGCATCCTCCAGGCTGCCCAGAGAGGCTGCAGCTTGCTGGGAAGCCCTCCTCAACCACTTGCTCCTCTCCCTTTCCTGGCAGGGCACCCGATGGCCTCCAGCTCAACTGCGCTATTGCCAGACTACAAAACTTTGTCACCTCGTAAAACTTTACAGCGCAGGTAGTTTATACCATTACACCTCTTGAACTGAACACTCAGCCAATTCACGGTTTCCTCTGGCGGGAGGAAAACCAGATTTCTTGGGTCAGGTGTTGTGTTTGTGCAGCCCTGCTGGTTTACAGCACTGCCGAGGGCCTTTTACAGAGTCCTAAATGCAGAAGGCAGCAATGCACCAGCCAGCTCAGTGCCGAGAGCCAAACCACCATTTCAGCCGGGATTTCACGAGGACATGCCATTGGCTCTGCTTTCCCTCCAGGTCCCAGCACATGTCCCACTTGGGAGGTGCTGCTCCAGCTTGGACATGCACCCCATAAGGCACAGCCCCAAGGGAGGCTCTGGCTTGGAAGCTCCTGAGAGCCAAACAGGTGGGACTGAGAAGTCACTACCGAGGTCCTCTCCTCCCCTGCAAGGACTGATGCCATAAAAACATCAGGGAGAAGTCCATCATACATCCCAGGTTACAGGGAAAGTGTCAAAACTAACCCTTCCCCATGAAAAACCAAACAAAAAAAAAAAAAAAACCAAACAAAAAAAAAACCCCAAACACCTAAAGTTTTGTGTGTTACTCTTAGTTAGGAAGAAACCATTTCCACTAAGAGAAAGGAACTAAAGTAGAAACTAATCCCACACTGGGAAACATCGCTGCTGTCATTCGCAGTGCTTTGCTCAGTTCTGGTGACTGACCACCCCTCCTGCCCCTCAGACACAAGTCTCCTGGGACTTGGGCCAGATTTGGATGACCTCAGGAGAGCTGGCATCAGATAATGACACTTCACCATGTTGTGAGTAATTCTTGTGAAACTCAGGAAAAAGGCTTTTGATAGTTAAATTCCTCACGTGGGAGGTATATCATTGCAGGAGATGTATCACTGAGGGAGAAATATGGGAAGTAGGGAGTTCTCAGAGTATATTAATTTTTTAAATTTTTTTTTTAACAAAGAATATTCTAAGTCCCATGGCCCATCCCCACAGAAGGGGACTGCTCACTCAGCTCCCAGGATGAGGAACTTGCACATCTGCTTGTGTCTGTGGCTTTTATGCCCTGTTTCATTAGTATTTTCCCTGGCTTCTCTCTGCCTCACTGGTGCTTTTGCTACTCCTTCAGAAACACAGAAAGCATCACAAAATAATAGCCAGCAAAATGTCAGCACCCACAAGTGTCCTGGCTGCAGGCTGCTGCTATTTCAACTTTCTGATTTCTTAAAAATCTTAATTTTTCTCAGAACTGCTTGACAGTGGTGTTTCTGTTCAACTCATGAAGCAAAGTAAAAGGCTCTGACACATTGGGCCCTGACACTTTCTTCTCACCTCATTATTCCTTTTTTCCAATCTCTTAAAAAGGTGGGCTTAAGAAGAAGGGTGGGCTTAACAAGCCTGCACCAGCCATAGCCTTGAGAGGGCTGAGGAAGGGTGGTTTGGCAATTCATGAGTGGCACATTAAAGACAGGAAGAGCTTTCCCTTTTCTTTTCCATGCCTCTTTTTCTTGGCTTTGCTTGAGCAAAGAAGGAACAGGATTGAACTTTCCTTGCCAAAGCTAAAGTTTGGCACCTAAAATTGACTTCTTCACCCTGAGTAAGGGCATTTTCACCTCAGCGGTCTCTGCAAGCAGAACAAAATCAAGTTTTCTAAGTGACTAGAAAGCAACACATACAATGCAAGGAGAAAAGGGCAAGTTGTGTGTTTAAACATGCTGAGACTTGTATGTCTCATTCATTGGTTTTTCCCTTTCTGCTACCACTTCCCTTAATCTTGACATTTACATTCCTTAGGATGTTTAACAATGATGCCACAAACTGACTGCTTAGTGCAGAACTATGCTGACAGAATCCCTCAAGCCTGGGAATAAGTCTACTGGAATAGATGAGATGTCAGATTTACCGCAGTGTTACTATAGAATAAGCTATTGCAACAAAGCCCTCTTATATTGGTATGGTTACTTCCACAGGCTTTCTAAATAGCAACACTCACTTAAGAAAAAAACAAAACAAAAAACCAAAAAAAAACCAACAAAAAATCCTCAAATAACAAAACCTCTCCAAACTCCTAGGTCTGTTGGAAAAACATCTGTTTAGCCACAGGCCCCAGCAATCTCCAACAAAAGTTAGAGTTATTTATGTGTCTCTGGAAATACAAACAGCAACACAGACTCCTTGCAGAGTTATCACAATAGCCTCTCCTGAGGTACTCTGTACTTCATGCTGCAGGCAGAGAAACGGGACAGATTAAATTATGAGATCATGTTACAATTTGTTACATTCAGTATCTTTATTTCACTTCTGAGATTGTTATAAAAACAATATAACATTCATCCTGTCAATTAGCAAAGACATCCCTCCCACAGTTACTCTGCACAATCTTTTCAAGAAATAAACCAGAAGTTTTGCACACGTCACAAAAATATTTTGAACAGATACAATGTTTAATCTGGAGCATTGAGTAAACTGGCAACAACATTTCATTCTATAAACACAGTTAAAATCAAGAAAGTAGTCTACCTAAAAAACTGCACATTGAACATGCCGAGCCTGTTGCTCTTCAGAAAATAAACCACCATCCGCCACTGAGCTGTCTTTGCAGCCTAAGTAGGGAGCCCCCTCTGCTCAAAGTCCTTGCTACTGCCTGCATTTCTGCTCTGGATGCACAGATGGGGTCGGGAGTGCCAGATCACTGCTCTCATGGGGGCATCAAAGGCAGCAAGTGCCCCACAGCAGGACCAAAGGAGGCGATTGCCACATCAGTTTGCACAAGCACACGGCAGCTCTCCTTGGATCTTTGCCTATTCAAGGGTTTCTTTGTTGTTAGTGAAGAGTGATTTTTGTCAAGACAATTGACAGGAGACTTGCACTGTCCCCTGATTACATAAAATAAGGCAGATTCCAGTGGCAAAACCCTACCTTTATCTCCATCTGAATAGCCCATCTTTGTGCAATTCACTAGCCCAGGCAGCAGGCAGGATGCTTAGGAGAAGGCTTTGGCAACCACCGTGCCCTGCGCAAGCCAGCTGTGCTCTGCAGTGATATTTAAAAACTCTTCTGAAGGCAACTACACCAAAGGCTGTGTTAGTTCCATGGGTCATGGCTCCGTGAGGGGATACAACCATACAGCAACAAATCCCAATTTACCCACAAATTAGCTATCCAGCTGGTGCCATCTGCCTGTCGGTGGTTACATATCACCCAGCCTCTATGGGAAGAGCCTGCTGTGTCTCCTCTGTGCTAGGACTGCTGTTTCACACATTGTGCTATGCCTGGGCCATTCCACAGCACACAGCAGCAGCTGGATGGATGGGAACTGCTCGTGAAACATCAGGTCAGGCCAGTGCCCATCAGCACTGTGCCCATGACACCTGTGCTCTTCTGGAAATGCCCTGCCCAGGCCTCCTGAGCCCCCTCAAACCCAGGGGAGGCACACACACCTGGCTCCCCAGAAACATCAGGTCTGGATGTTCGACCAACAGCAAATATACAACACACACACACAAATACAGAACACACAGGCTGAGTATGACCCGGGTACAGTTTGTGCTAAATGAGTGCCACTTTTTGTTACGTACTGCAAAGGCATCTGGCAGCTGGCGTAATGCATTGCACGGTGATTCATCGCCATGCCAGGGAAAAGCCATTCCGCATTTCATACACTCAGGGAGAGCTATTTCTTCATAATCCACAGTGCACCAGGCACCAACGCATAAATATGCAGCAGTTTGAAATGTTCTCTTCTCCAGCAAGTCCTATCAGTCTATAAATAATTTTTATACAAATTTTTAATACTTCATCACTTACCCTGAAATGTGTACCTTAATCTCAATACCAAAATATACACAGTTGCAAAGAGAGAGACCATTTAAAGACTGAAAGTGGAGGAAAAATATATTAATCATTATGAGAAGATACGAATTATTTTCTTTTTCTATACATTATTTAATAAAAAATATAATCTCAAATTACAAATTAAAATCGTATCTCATATGTAAGTTTTAATTTACAGTATAGAATCATAGAATCATAGTGTTCAGGTTGAAAGGAACCCTAGGACATTATTTAGTCATCTTCTAGTAATCTAGTAGATAAACATCACATTTAATACAGCATAATCAGCTTTAGTAGATAAATAATTCTTGATTAACAGAGAGCACATTTCCTTTAAAATGCTCTTTCCAGTGAGTGACGTTGTTCACATAACAATAAAACTACAATTACAGCTGAAGGCAATGCAGACCTAGAGTTAGAGAGCAGAGAAAAATGACCATAGTGCTTTATACTGAGGACTCTCCAAATGCAGCAATTCACAAGGCAGGCAAAATTACATAGGTTTTTTTCCCATTCTCTCTCTACTTCTACTAATAAACAATGATGCTAACATTTTGCTATTTTATCTTGTTGAGAGAAAAACAAGAGGCCCTCAGACATCCAGTAATACTTTGGGATGAAATGCTGCCAGGTCCAGTTGCTCAAAGAAGAACTGCCAGCCAACCTGTAAGAGGCTTGGCCCAACAGCTCCACAGTCTCAGACCCTGGCAGCAATGAAGTGCTGCATTATTACACCAAAATGCTGGCCTTTAAAGTCTCTGCACTCAACACAAATAGGATGCAGACACCAGCCTGCTAAGTCATCCCAAGTTTCTAGCAGGTAAGTAGCTGGGCAGGAGCAGTGGCAGCTGTGTGCAACTTGCTGTGAGAAGTGCAGAAACAGGGTGTCCCAGCTGTGCCATGTCCCTGGGTACAGGGCAAGAGGGCACAGGATCAGGCACACAGCCTTCTGTCAACTGAGGCAGCGAAGACATCCCAGTTCCTGCTTTTTGCCTTTTTTTTCTGAGCAAATCAAAGAGAAGCCCTTTAACCCTTCCCATCTCTTCCCAGTAGATGACATGACCCCTGCAATCCCTGGATATATCCCTGCTTCTTACCCCCTGAGACACAGTTCCTTTAGCTGAAGTTCCCCAATGGCATCTTGAAGTAACATGTAGTCTCAGCACTACTTAGCTGATTTACCAAGAGCTACCAGCAGCACAGATTCATTTCCCCCTGTTCTTCCTCCTGCATCTGCTTTAGGAAAGGGGTTATTCTTTCCCCTGGCACAGCTTTTGCAATTCTCCTCCATGTTTCTTCTCAGTCACGATCCCTGCTCCAGTCAGGTTCTGGCTCTGGTTAAGAAACATCAGTGTTAAACCCTAGTTTGGAAAAGTAAACCCTTTTGTTTCATACCAGTCTTGGAGAATTTGACATTTAGGCTCTTCCATCACACCGTGTTTCCAAAACCTACTTTCACCTGTCCAGTTCAGCGGGGCAAAACCAAGAAGGGGAAAGCATCTGCTCAACAAAAGTTCCCAGGGAAAGTTGTGAGACAACTCCAACCACAGGTCATAAGCCAAATGTACTACACCAGAGAAAATGATTTCTGGAAGCCAAATGCAAGCAATAGTTTCTCAATGTCAATATCCTGCAGTATCAGGCAATGTAAATGCGTTCCTAATGTTGAAGCAATCACAGCATTGCGCATTCTTATTTCAGATTTCCCAGGGAGATGCAAGAAAAAGGACAGTGAGGGTTATATTCAAAGGAGCAGCTCTATTTATACCTTCTTTCTACCCTCTTGGAGTAGTAAGTAATGAAGAATATAGTAACAATAAAAGCAACAAATAAAAAAGAGATAAAGGCTAAAAATGATTTTCTGGTTCGGAAGAAGTGGCATTTGGGACATGAGGCAACCTCTTCTGGACACAGCAACTCAGGAGTTTCAGGACCAGGAAAACCATTATTGTCAATTATTTCTCTGTAATGTTTCAGAGAAGGCTTTGGTTCGTATTGATTTGCAACGTAGCTGTAGAGACCATACTTGGGGGCAGTCTTGTCATTAAAAGAATAGACAAAATATCCTTGAAGGTTAACGTTATCCAAGATGTAAGCTGCAAAAGAAAACAAAGGGTTGAAGAAATGAATCAATGTCACTTTGCATTCAAGAGCAGTACCATACACCCATATGAAAAGGAGGGGCAGGGGGATGTTAAACCCACATCTGCACATCTCCTCTCAAAAATTAGGTAAGGTACATATACATCTATGAAGTGTTTCTCATAAGAAGTAAGAGTCTATCAGCCACTGCCAGACAGTGTGATCTGTGAGTATCCTGCAATTTATTTCCTTGTGCTTGGTAAACACAGCTGTGAGTGCCTGACTGTGTTTAATGATCAGCATGAAGCCTATCATGAAAAGATGGCTCTCTTTGTTATGCATGAAAGAATACAGGTTTTGGGTTTCCTGCCCCTCGTTTTCCACAGCCTGATTCTCTGATTGCTCCTTCTTCCTTGCAGGGCACGTCCTGATGGGGACAGTCAAGGCACAGAGGACATCAGGCCACACTTCTCACTAGCAAAGGCACAGTGACACCAGAAAAATTGCACAGCCACGCTGAGGTCGTGTACTGGGGTATCACCAGTGCAAGGGGAAAGGTTATGCAAATCACAGCCCTCTCCTGTTATTAACCCAGGTTTCTGATCCAAGATGACCTGTGTTAGTCTTTACTGAGAACATGTCCACAATCCATACTGCTACTGGAAGAGGCCCAGCAGCTGCAGTGTTAACCTTGAGCCATCTGTCCCACTTGACAAAAATATCAATCCAAGGTAGTAAACTCAAACTGTAATACTTTATCTCTCAAAAATCACTGTTTTAACAAATTAAAGCAATATCTTCTAACAGATGAACACAGACTGAATTTTCATATGCCTCTCGAAATAATCGTTTCTGAAGCCACATGCAAGACTTTAGCACCTCTAACCTACTTTTCATGTATAAAATGAAATAATGTTTACCTGCCCTTTTACAGAGCTGCTGGCCAGGATAATTATTTGTGTTTATAGAACTGCAGGTGTATTTAATGGTGTTACATAAATAGTTGCTGCTGTTCTTTGTTTTCAATTGGCAAAGATGTACTTAAACAGAGTACAAAGCACTTCAAAATACAGCCTCAATCCAAAGGGTCCTGTACTGTATCCTGGACTCATTTATCTGCACAAACCTGTTGGCTCTCCTGGAACAATGCAGGTGAGCAACATTACATGTACAAACATTTCCACACGCAGTCCCTGAAACCAGCTGGAGGAAGAAGGCAGAATAGGGACTTTAAGGCCAAGGCATACATGTACCAATCCCACTATTATTCCTCTACACTGTGATACTGAGGTAAGGACACAAGATTTCTAATTCATCTTAGCTACTGCACCAGGTCTTGCAAAAAAGAAATGCAAGTCTTGGAGAAACCTGAATTAGTCATGATGCCAAGGTTATGTAACAACAAGACGGACAAAAGTGCAATACCAGAGTTGGAGAAGAAAAAAATGGAAAAGCTGATGGGCCAAACACTATGGAGGAGTGTACGGTACCTAAAGTGGGAGATTAAGCTTTAGGAAAAGTATTATAGCTAGTTAGCAGAGACATATTTATCCATGACAAAGAAGGTGAACAGATAGGAAAATAGGTTAAGCTGAGAAACACAGGAGCTATTTACAGGCTGGACAGAAGAGGGGAAAAAGAAGTGACTGGGAGACAGTGGTACCAGAACAGTACAAAGGGCAAAGTTCTGTAAAAAACAGATGCATGTGTAGGTGTTCTCGCTAATGGGAACTGGGAGAAAAGCCCATATCCACAGACACTTTGAAAACAGAAGTGCCAAGGAGACAAGCAATACAGAATAAAAACAGTTTGAAACCATAAGCCCAAATACAGCCAAAATATGGTTTTTAACTATACATTTATAAAACACACACCCAGTGCTACAAAATGCTGGACAATGAACTCTTGGGCACTTAATATTGATGTTCAGTAATTTGTGAAAGAGGTGGAAATTAGAGAGGAGGAAGTTAAGGCCAATAGTTAATAAAGTGGACAGGAACTGCCAGCCATCCTTCACTACCTATCAAAAGAGTGGAACAGATTATATAAAGCTTGATAAATATGAAATTTAGGAGATAATACATGATCAACACCAATCATCTTAGCTTTATGAAAAATAAATCTTGTCAAACTAACTTGACATCTTTTTTTCTGAGATCAGCAGATCAATAAAAGTAATGATGTTTGATGTTATATACTTAGAGCTTCACAAGGCAAATGACTTGGTATTATATGGCATTTGGATCAAGAAAATAGAATGTTATGAGGTCAAGGGAAGACCATAATAAATAGATTTCAACTGGTCTCAAGTAGAATTAAGTAATAGACTAGAAATGTAAATGCAGGTATTTCTACCACATGTAGTGTCACAGTGGGTGTATTTCTACCATGGTCATGGAGCTCCGCTTTTAGCACTAAGTCATTTAATGATCTTAAATATATAAGCAATCTGAAATAAATGTTAAAACTGTTTCTCACAGAATCTGCAAGTATCACAAAGATTAGAGACATAACTTAGCTAGTGTAGCAAGGCTTGCACAAGCAAGCAGCTGGCATTTGAACGTGACCAAACATGAAGATGTCAAAGAACAAGCAGACCTACTTTTGAAGAGGCAGTCCTCCTTGGAATGAGGGGCAGAAATCTGTAACTGAGTTTAAAATCTCAGTAAATCACCACAGAATTTGTGTAACCAACCTGTTGTCATGGCCAAAAAGGCCAAGAGCCTGCTTGCATGTAGAAAAAGAGGAAGGTAAGAGGAGGTTATGTTATACCTGCCTAAGTGTGGCTGTGTCTGGAACAGTGTGTCCAGGTCTGGGCTTACCCCTCTCATGACGAATCCTAGCATACAGGGAAAACTTAATAACTCAGAGCTTTGATATGATGTTTTATAGCAAGGGACACAAAGAGCTTTGTCTGTATTTTCTATCAAAGAGATAAATGAGAGATAGCTTGTCTTCTGTCTGCAAATACCTACACAGGTAAAATAAAGGTGGAAATGCACAACAAAATTGCTGAAAGTTGAAGCTAAAGAAATTAATAGTAGAAGTGAGATGTATATATATATCTATACACATACTGTGAGGTGCCAAAGATTCTTCATCAGTAAAAATTATCTCATTTGGGTCTTGTGCCTTTCTGAAAAAACAGCATGTGTTGTATGACAGGATGACTCAAAATGCCTCCTTTTTGCCTTATAATTTATGAATCTTTGAGACAGAGAAAAAGACTGGTTTGTGTTCTGAATAGCAGGAAACAGTCCAGGAAACGGCATAATGAGGTAGACAGCTGAATTATTATTAAGATCACTGTTGGATAAGATACAGAGACAGCTGAGGAACAGAACTCATATCCAGCCGTAAGGCACATCAGTGAAGAGAAGCAACAAAGCAAAACAACAGCAGAAGTGCAGTAAGATGAAAATCTGACTAAACACATGTGGAGCTACTCACATAACTTCTATTTAAATTTATTGAATCTATAAAAAAGTTCTTCTGCTGTCTTATGCAGAATATGAGCAAGGTCAGTCTTCCTGATGTTTAGTAATATCAATCAGTCATAAATCAAGGGGAAAATCACCTGTTACACTGTAGTAACATCTCATTTATGGAGTATTCTACAAAGGACATGTCTTTCAAAGCTAAACATACTCTATCACACTGTGTATACTAATAGTGGGATTTGTGACATATAAACCATCCGTGGTTCCTTACCTTTTAAAGCTTCATTGATGTAATTCTGTATGTAATACACTCTGAGCTTATCGTGCACCATATTCTGGTCATCATCAATCCCATTAGCCATAACATAAACTGGGACACCACCGTACTTTGATTTCACCCACTTGAGCAATTTACGCAGTCCCCAGGGCACTACTGCAACTCTGCTGGGAGAGTGAAGCCATGTGATGTCATTGATCATTTGAACTTCAAGGTAGTGGTCATATTTTACTGCATCTTCTTTCTCTGAGCCCACAAGGGTAGTAGTGTAGTGACTCAAGGCAAAAAAATCAAACGAGCCCTGTATTAATTTCTTTTCATCTTCTGAGAAGTAAGGCAAGTGGAAATTATACAGGTCAACACTATTTATTCGGTGAAGCCATGCTCTCATCACTTCTGGGTAGTCTCCATTCCCAAAGATGGGCTCTGCAAGCCAGCCAACGTCAAACTCTAAAATCCTGTCAGCAACTTCTTGGTCATTCCTGGAAAAAGGACAAGCTGGTTCTACCCAGTCAGCTTGCAAAGCTATAGATATTTTGCCCTTCTGAGATCTCCTGAATTCTTTGTCATAAAGATGCCACACTTTTGCATGGGCTTTCAACAGGTTGTGCCCTGCTGTGTATGTCAGGTTTTTCACAGATGGTTCATTCATGGTGATCCAAAATTTGACATGATCCCCAAGACTTGTAAAGCAGAATCTGGCATACTCAACAAAAGCCTGAACAGTTTCTGTGTTTTCCCAAGCTCCATATTTGGCAAGAGAAACTGGAAGCTCTTGATTCTCAATCATAGGTTGCCATAAAGCAACAACAGGAGTTATGTTAACTCTGAGAAGTTCACTAGCAAAACACTGATAGTAATGTACAAGTGTGTGGTTGATTAGAGAAAGGTTACCTAAAGGAAGGATTAAAGACCATTTCAGTGAAAAATGGAAGTGTGTGACATGCATTTCTTGCAAAAGAGAGATCTGGAGCCTGATAGCAGCGAAGTCAACACAGTGACGCTTGCGCTTCAAGGCGTAAACTCCATCCACTTTAATGAGCTTCTTTGTCTGGTGAACATCCCACACATAAACACTGGAGTCAAGAAACTGGGCAGGTGTTGTGTCTACCTAGGAAGAACAAGAAACACACCAGATTCAAACTGTTTGTTCTAGGTAGGTGAGAGCATCATAACCAGCAGGCACAGCCTAGTGAAAGAATATCCTAAGTCAAAACATTACATTCAGCATCTCTGATACTGGCATCTCGGGCTCATATGAATGAATGACTTTTCTGTTAACAAGTGATGTCAGGAAAGTACCACATCTATATATAATTTCTACCCTACTTTTCAAACAAGCTTATGCTAATGGTAATCATGTTTATGTCTTCTCTAAGCTGCTCCAGTTTCCAGAAGAAACAAGGGATTGTTCAGGGATAAGGCACTAAGCCTTCAACAGATCTCAAGAGAAGGAGATCTTCAGTGAAGACGACAGTAAGTTTTAAAATTTTTTTCTTTCAAGATTAAGAAGGGCCTACAGAGAGACTGTCTGTTGTAAATTACCCAGTACATTCAGTTTCAAGACCACTCCCTGAATGCAGTAAAAGAAATAACGAATACAACATCATTTCTGTGTTCTGTTCCTTTCCTGACTATGATGAAAGATGACTAATGCTCTGCACTTGATTTTTAGCAAAACTTCGGTTGACAAGCAAAATTTTTCCTTCTTGCTAAAGACATCCATCCGTTTTTAATTAATTCATACTGAAGTCATTTCCAAGTTATTTCAGCAGGCTGTTGATATCTGAGTGAATTTTTTGGGGCCTCTGAGTAAACCCACTATATGTCACTCCAACAAAAAAATGCATTTCCCAGAAGGCTTTAGGGTTTCAGATGTCAGAACTGCCTGTATGACACACAGTAACAGAGTAAAAGATGAGCTTCTCAGGGTCACTCAGAATTATACTTTCACTTTTTAATGAACACAACAAGGACTAGAAAATGAAAAATTGAACTATTTAAAATAATGCACAGTGTGAAATCTCCTCATTCATACTTTGCATAATTCTTTCTAGATCCAAACCACAGGATAGCGGTCCCTTGGTTTTATTTGTCCTTTTCTCTTTCTTTTTAATCTTCGGTGTGCTGTTTCCCCCTAAGTTCAGATTCCTTGTCCTGCCCTCTGTTTGAAAAGCAGGTGTCAGCCTACAACCAGTGTTCAACTTGTAGCTGAGGCTCTGCAGACTGTATAAAAGAAGCTGCTGAAAATCAGTTGCTATTTTCTCCGGAGAGGTCAGTACTGTGCTTATAGAAGAAAGTAATAAAAAACAGCATGTCTGAGGGAAATTGCTTTTCTGGAGAATTGTCCCTTGTAGATTACTAAAGCATGCATTGCCACTAATACTGTGGGAATGCTGTCAAAACAGTTTTTCCACTGCGATGCATCTACAAATCAAACTACCTAAGTCTTACAGCACAAAATGTTTGAATGGCCTTTTGAAACGAAAATATTCAGCTTTGAAGGTTTTGGGGATGGGAGGGATTTTTTTAGCTGTTGTAGGCTGACTGACTCTGCAACTTTATAGTTGTTACTGACTCCAAAAGCAGCAATTCCATTTCCAATTCTTAATCTATCTGAGAGCTAGGAGGATGACTTGAATTTTCTTGGAAATCGGTGCACGAGGTAAGGAGGCTGCAGTATTTTTCAAGAGAACAAAGCCAGATCTTACTTTTGGAGTGAGAAAAAACAAGCTCCTCACACTCTAGCCTTAAGAAAGATTCTGCCTTCGTGGAGAATATAAATTAAAAATTCTGTTCTTGGATCAAGCCTTGGCTTTGAATTTACACCTCTTTACTGTGGTTAGAGAAGCTCTGCAACCCAAAATAACATCTGAGAATTACAGAGCCCAACAGTTAAAGCAATCATAAGGTAAGGTACAATTTTCACTTGTGTTATAATTTGAAAAATTCTCCCGAAGTATCAAATCAGTTGAAGTAAAGATTGAGAGCTGTGAACCAGATCCATAACCTAGCTAGGTTCTATCCAGGGGCACTGCAGGCCCTCATCAGACACAGTACGAAATAAAATGAAATATAAGGAATACAAAAATTTCATCTAAATCTAATACTGTTCACTTCCTTTTATATAAAATCCTTCTAAGAATGGTACCAGGATGCATATGCATAAGATGTAGAAACATGCCACTGGAGTTTTAAGAGTTTCCAGGAAGTTTTCTACAACATATATTTACAGTTCAGCAGATTTAATTGACTTCCCTCTGAAAAGAACTGACTTCCCATAACTGATCACATGTGTTAAGGGAAGATGAGCATCAGACTACTTTCCATTTCCATACATTTTTCTAAAATTTTATTTATAGTATCTCAATCTGACTGATTCTCTTTGGCCACACACAGAAAGTCTGGTGAAAAATGAAAGAAACAGTGTTTGGCACAAAAGCCTTGTATCCGTCTCCTTGCAGCACTCTGGTACTACACACCTAGAGTGTGGCAAAGACACTCTATTCAGCAAATGTCACTGTGAACTTGTGCACTGATCTGGCTGGACAGCCTGTCAGCTTTATTATCAGACTCACCTGAATGTAGTTGTCAACAATTCCCCAAGCAAAGCCACAGGGAAAAATACCTTCTATGGGCTGGTTTTCAGGCAAAGGTGGGAAGCCATTTTTTTCTATCACCTTTTCATAGAACAAGACAGAAGATTTGGGCATCAACTTCTTGTCATGGCTTTGAAAATCAACATAAAACAGTCCACGTCGAATGCTGTATCCCCTATGCCACTCAAAGCCATCCAGGAGGGACCAGACTGTGTAGCCAAACACGTTAACTCCGTCATACCGGATAGCTGAGGAAAGAACAAACCCAAACGTATCACAGTGCTCATTTTTCTTCTGTAGATTACACTGTACCAGCAATGCTTGCAGCAGTAGTGTCTAAGAACAATGCAACAGGTCAGATAAGTATCTCAGGGCCTTCCTCAAGGCCTGTTCAGGGAACATATTTCAACTGCCCTCGGGGAGCTGCCAGGTTATGGTAGAAGGCAGCAGGGGTACCTGGCTTGGCTTTAAAGAAGCGAGATTTAGAAAGAGAAGCTGTGCAGCAGTGGTTTGAGCAGTGCTGCTCATCAGGCATACCAAACCTCAGCCTCAGAGCAGAGCCTGAGCCATCTGCAGCCACGGAGCCAGTGACTGCCCTGCACTGCCCTCTGCTCTGCTCACACTGCAGCTCACTCCAGGGCAGCTGTTACTGCAGCACTACCCTGTATGCAAACAAAGTTCTACTCCTTTTCATCTCCTCCACTCCAAATACATATTGAGAAAAACCTGACAGTGCATTTGGTGCGCACATGAATTTTTATTACTACAGATTCTAAGTAGAAGTGATTATGCAGAAAGACTCTGTTTATTTGGTAATTCTGTCTCTTTACATCTTCTATGGCACAGCATTTTCCAGCTCAAATATTTAAGGGTTTCTAAAAATATGTGCATGTTTTAGGTCAAGTGTTTGACTTATAAAAATCACCACAGACTTCAAAGGTTAATGTCAGGATCTATTGGCATCTGCTAGTATTACCAGCATTATTGTAAGATTCCAAATGGTACTTACTTTTAGTTGTATTAAACACTGAGATTCAGCAAAATGTTCCTGAGCAAGGCTCAGCTCCAGGAAAGCACAAAGGAGTGTGCTTATTCTAATTACATAATTAGACCCACTCTAATTCAGCAATGCATTTAAGCACATTCTTAAACGTTCTTTTGAACTGGTGTTTGGCTCTGTAAAAAGTTTATCTTTATTACTCACCATTTTCTGTCAGCCCAAACTGGATACTGACTGAACATAATATTTACCAGCCTAGTAACACTGAAAGCATTATTTCAGGCAAGCAGAATAACAAGATCCTAATTTCCTGGCTTTACTAACGCGCCTCATTACAATCAGTTACGAGGGACCACATGGATTCTTGATTGTAACCCTGTTTCAATCACTTAAAGGAACAATGGGGTTAAATAAGCAACAAATTTGGCCCAGTTTTTGTCAGAGGTCATGAGAAAATGTCTAAGGAAATTGAATATTTCTACTCCTAAAGGCACCATTCTTTTGTGTTTGGCAAATGTCAGTATTTTTCTAACCTCTGCATGCACCCATGATGACATCTGCCATACCAGCAGAGTAAAAGCCAGTACAGGTCCACTGTGTGAACCAGTCTCAGTGAGAATTTCTTTGAACAGCATCTCACCCTTCTGTAAGTCATCACACAGCACCCCCACACTTCTTGAGCACCCTGTAAAAATCCTCCTCAAATACTTTTACAAAAATGTATTAACTTTTAAATGTCACCTATGAAAGAAGCAACTCGAAAAATGTTGGGAAATCCCAAGAAGTCTGGAAGTCTCAAACACAGTGTCCCACATGGATTGCATATTACTGGGAGACCACAATGAAAATTAATGGTTTGGGTTTTTTTGGAGTCTCTTTCTTTCTTTCTGTGTATGTCTCTTTTTTCTTTATGTCTGTTGGTGACCAAATGGGGCTGACTGAAACCTAGACTGTCCTTGCTTTTGAAACTGAATGGCCTTGTCCATACTACCACTGCAAGTGACTCCTGACCTGAGCAATCCCACACAGCACGCCTAGAAGTGTGATACTGCACAGACCAGAACTCTGCCAGAACTGGGTTAAAAATTAAACAGCAGTTTAGCTCATGCTCTGTTTGGCTCAAAAGCATAGAAGTTATGCAAGGAAACATGGCAAACCCACAAGTATCAAATACAGATCTTTAAAACCCTCTGCTCAGCTGCTCTCCAACCCCAGTGCCTGAAGGAGAAGTGTGTGAAGCCCTCAGCCCACACTTCCATCTGGAAGGTGCCCAATATCTATATTTTGCCTCTGGACATACCTGAGAACAGCCTGGTCCTACCTGTCACAGGCCTGGCTGTTCCTTTTCTGCTTAAGACTCTGAATTCAGACCTGGTAACTCCCCAGACAATGACCTGACCTCCACTAGTCAACATGACCCAGAGGAGATTGGAGACCCTCCCAGGCAACACGCTCTGCTTTACCAGGCACAATCCATTTGTTTGTTGCACCAGAGACAGAGAAGGGAAGTGAATATGAGCCCAGAGCAAGTGGTGAGATACCCACACATGGGAGAACACATCTTCAACCAATTACCAGCTCTAATTAATATTTAACAACTTTATATTACAGCTCTAGTTACTCTAATCAACCCTAAATGGTGCCCAGGAAAAAATAAGAAAAAAGAAAAAAAAAATAGCAAACAGGGCTGTGAATCCCAAATAGATATCCTTTCCCAAAGGAAAATTAAAAAATAAATTTTCAAAAATGTACAGAGCTTGTCTACAGCATGCAGTGTCAGAATGGACATCTACATCAGCACTTCAGGTGAAATCAGGAGCCCAGTTTTGAGCAAATCTCCCTCATCATGCTTCAGTTCACATCACACAGTGGACTCAGGATGCATGGCGTGGGTTCTTTTGGGGTGAAATTATTCCAGAAATGGGCTTCAGGAATACCTACAGTGTGGATACCTGGCCCTCAACACCAATTCTGTTTTACTCTACAGGCTTGCTCCAACTGGACTGGACTTACTTTTTAACAGAGATGCAGAAACAAGCAGTTCTGCCTGAACCAGTGCATACACACAACCAGGAACAGATACTGGCCAGATCTAGCAAGCAGCAAAATCACAGTTATGTGGCCCCATGTCTAAATTAATTATCCTTGCTTCTCAGTGCTACAGCCCCAGTGTCATTTTACTGTCCCTTCACCACTGGAGTGAATCTCACGGTAAATACCTCAGAAATCTTCATATTACAGTGCTTTATTGCACTGGATAGACATATCTACATCTCTCAGAGAGAAAGCTTGTGCCTTTGTCTTTGGTTTTTAATGCTGTCCAACAACTCTGCTCACAGCCGGCATGATGCCTTTTGTGGATCTTTCTCAACTAAATTCCCCAAGGTATTGCATAGACAACTTTGGTATTTACACTGGATTTTGCAAATTCTAACAGCAGATTTGGGTGCAATACTTTCCATTTTAGTGATACCAAAGTCCCTTCTGCAGACCCAGTCTGTCTCTGCTTTCTTTGTTCTTTTTTTTTCCTACAAAAGGCTTAGCCAAGTGCTAGTATCTTATGACAAGCCTGTCAGACTGTTTTTGCCGTTATTATTATTTATTGAGTGATACAATAAAAGGAAAGACACTGTAAATTGAGATTGCTTCCAGCCAGCTGTGATTAAAAGGCAGATCCATGTATGTATTTCCAGCAACTTAAAATCTAAGCAGAAATAGGGGCAAGTGGACTATGACCTCTTCATGAAGATGAGCTCTTTGTCTAACTTTATGCAAACTAGTGATACTGTACTTGGAACAGTTACTGTTTTGCTTCCATCTTTTTATTTTGGATCCACTGGCTCAGGTATTTATTCACCTTTTAATTTATTTGCAATAATTAGGTTTCTGGCATAGCAGATGAAACCAGTTTGGGAGTCCTCTGCATCTTCGTTACTGCTGAGAATAAAACGAAAGCAATTTTTATTCATTCACCATATGAAAATGGCAATGTAACACAGCGTCTATCTCATCTGAACTAATAGCTACACTAATACCCTTTAAAACTGTAGACTGTAAAGGACTGTAGACAAGTAAATCACTTAATAAATTTTAAATTAAGGAATTAAAAGACAATGAAAGTGGAAATAGGAACCCAAATAACTTATTGGCAACTGCTAGGATTGAAAAAATGTTTTGCCACAAGGAAATGGGAAAACAGAAAATAGGTCTCATCTAAGGCTGTGTATTTTTCTTACTGTTTGGAAAAAAATAATAGGTTAACAAATTAAATTATTTTGATTATACAACCTCAACCACTCAGTTCTCCTTTAACTCATGTAAATTCAAATTACTGTGATTGATGCTCACAGCTGTACAAATGTAAAATTTGTGCAAGGGCAAGATGCAGAATGAAAAGGTTCCAATTTTTTGTTTTAAAATGTACTATTTCAGCCTTATGGGTTTTTTCAGAGGAATTCCTATTGCACAGTATTTACCTTCCCATATACATATCCCTATGTTTTTTACATATGCATTCAGATAAGGAAAGCAACTATTATTACATAACATAGTAAATTCTCTTAAGTCCACTGAGAATATAGTTTACATGTCATGCACTTCCTCCCACCAAAGACAGCAGAAAATTTCCTACTGACTTCAAGGACAGCAGCATCAAGCTCACCAAATGCTATCTGCAGATGCAAAAGTTCTTCAAGAAAAGAACAAACCCAGGAAAGGGACTTGAAGTCTCATTTCACAAGTGCCAAGATGAATGCTAAAGACTAAAATCAGTTTTCATCCTGGTGCTTTAACACATCTCTGTATTGCATTACGATTTTTTCAAGCATGAATTAATACAAAGTAAGTCCTACCTTTTAAAGTTTCCATAATGAACTTTTTGAGATAGTAAATATATTTGGCATCATCTCTCTTGGTGGTGCCAGAAACGAACCAGCTGTTCTCCACAATGAATATTTGGGGGTTGTTATATTCACTGTTTATCCAGTAAAGGAGCTGCCTCAGGCTTATTGATTCCAACTGCTGGAATTTCATGTGGGAGTCCAAAAGCTGGAAACTCAGGGTAGCTCCAAAAGAAAGACCAAAAAAGTCTGCTGTTCCCTTGATATACTTCTTCTCAGCCTCACTGAATTCAGGCAACAGAGATGAGAGGTTGCTCCTCATGCTCTCTGGATAGTCACCATCAATAAATATGGGCTTAGCAAACCAGCCGAGCACGAAATCAAGGGATTTTTGGCATTCTTTTATGTTCTTTTCAGTCATGCGCTGGGGTTTTATCCAGTGGGAGCTAAGGGCAATGGACACTCTCCCTCTTTGAGCTGGACGGAAATGGTCATTGTAGAGATGCCAGACCTTAGCATGGGCCTGTTGAAAAGAAAGACTGTAATTAACGGACCCGAAAATCCATTTTAAGTAACACAATTATTCTCAAGTACTGGGGCTCAGTCTTATTCATTCATCAGTAGTTTACAATACCTAAATTAAATTTTAATACCATATTAATACCATGTATCAGCTAGAAATTGCTAGTTGGTTGGGGAAAAGAGCATCTCAGTTTTCCATGAGATATTATTTCAGGCACTGAACACACTTCTGGCTTTATTCACTTCTATTATTGAGTTCAGACATACTGCCAGTATTTACAAAAATGAAAATGCATTTAACCAAACATGTTTAAAAAACGTTTTCATTATAGGAATATCACTTTATTTGCAGATTCACAGATCTGTAAAGAAGAATCTTAAGAACTGCCCAGATCTCTGAAACAATAAAAACAAACACACACCTTTGAACTTCAGAACACACAATAGAGGAATATAGAACTAGCAATCTGGATGTTAAAAAGTCTACTGAAAAACTATTTACCACAGGTCCTGAAATATTATTCCAGTAATTCAATTTAATCTATTAAATTTACTATTTACACCTAGCATCAGACTTTCTTGTCTTGGTATAATTTTTTCTTTTACTGTAAGAATATATTTTGTACCGAATTTCTTTCCTGAAATCTTAGAGAGTTAGTTATAACGGTTTCTTGATGTTCCCTTTGAAAGCTAAATAGATTAAGGTCCCAAAGCCTTGCATTATCTTCAGGCATTACCTTCAAGCTCTTTAACCGTTCTCACTGCTCTCCTCTGATTCTCTGCCAATTTATCATCATCTGTCTTAAACTGCAGAAGCAGAATTGGACATAATATGCCAGGGACACTCTTGCCAGCAGTAAAACCAGAGACAATTTACCACACTCTTTCTGCTTATGTGGCCACAGAATTACATTGTGAGCATATGCACATCTAAACTACCATATCTCCAGAGCCCATAACCATCTAAAACGCATCTTTTCTTTGAACCTCGCTTATCAAAGAATTTTGACTGCTCTGTGAATCAGTATCCCATCTTCTGTAATCTACATATTCATAGAAATTGTCATGGGTTTTTTCTAGGTCATTGATAAAAAAGGTAAAAATATGAGATTTGACAATGCAAAGGTGGGAGTGGCCAATACAACAGAGCCAACACACTCCAGAAGGACCCCAAGATGTTGGAGAGATGTGCAGAGAAGAACTGTCTGAAATTCCAGAAAGGCCAATGCAGGGTCCTGCACCAAGTAATCCCATGTCCCAGGACAGGCTGGGGGCCAGTCTGCTGGAAAGCAGCTCTGCAGAGAAGGACTTGGAGGTCCTGGTGGACAACAAGTTGTCCCTAAGCCAGCAGTGCCCTTGTAGCCAAGAAGGCCATTGGTCTCCTGGAGTGGATTAGGGTGGAAGAGCAGTGCCAGCAGGTCACGGGAAGTGATCCTGCCTCTCTACTCAGTCCTAGTGAGGCACATCTGGGGTGCTGTGTCCAGTTCTGGGCTCCTCAGGACAAGAGAGACATGGAGCTCCTGGAGCTGATCCAACAGAGAAGAACAAGGATGACTGGGGGACTGGAGCATCTCTCTTATGAGGAAAGGCTGAGGGAGCTGGGCCTGTTCAGTTCAGAAGAAATGACTGGGAGGGGACCTCATCAATGTCAGTATCTAAAGGAGAGCGCCAAGAGGATGGATCCAGGCTCTGGTCAGCAGTGCTGAGCAATAGGGCAAGAAGCAACAGGCGGAAACCGATAGACCCACCTGAATATAAGAAAGAACTTTTTTACTGTACAGGTCACCAAGCACTGGAACAGGCTGCCCAGAGGGGTTGTGGAGTTTCCCTCACTGAAGATATTCAAGAACCATCTGAATGCAATTCTGTGCAATGTGATCCAGCATGACTCTGCTTGAGCGGGGAGGCTGGACCAGATGAACCGCTGTGGTCCTTTCCAGCCTGACCCATCTTGTGATTCTGTAATTCTGAGATCTACTCATTAGAATAAAAACTACCTAATAACTCTACTAACAGTTTACATTTGCATTTTGAGATTCATCACTATTTGTTCCTATGTGCTTTGATGACATGAACCTCCACTCTCACCATACAGAGTTGCTGATCCAATGAACATATATCAAAATGTCACATGCATTTTTAGCCCTCCCTGCAATATAAATCATATAGAAAGCCTTATAATTCCACTCCATGCAGCTGGCATGTTGTAAAATTTTATCATTAATTTATTGATAGCTGCTGTTCAGAGTTTCATTTTCATATACTCTTACCATTTAAGCTTTGACATACAATCACTTCCAGTTGCCAGCATTACTAGGAATATAATTTTTTACATCAACATTGTTAATTACCCAGGAAAATAGCAAATTCTACCATTTTACTGCTCTAGCAGAATTTTAATTATCACTGCTGGGAGAAAAATCATTGGAAGTAAAGGACAACTAAAGGCAAGACCAATAATCAAGGCTCAGTTCAGCAGCCCCCATACAGAAACGTGCTGCCTTTGAGTCATCGTGGGATATATAAAACATCTGCACAGATCTGACAAGGCCCTACAGGAGACTAGACCCACACCCTTTCAGAGTGGTCACCAAAACCCAAAGAGAACAATCTTTCAAACTGTGTATCACAGTCCACATCTATGTGCGTATATCTAAATCAAGCTCCCAGTTGCAGACTTCAGTGTAGATGCTCTCATTTACAATACATCAATAGCTCCAACAAACATGATGCAGCCTGACCATCTGTCTGTATTAATACAACAGGTTTTGATGCTCGTGAGAAACTACAGTAACGACTTCAAAATCTCATGCCAAAAATGAGAGCTGACCTAGGTACAGACTTCATTTTACTTCACACCGAAGCTCTGTTACGCTCAGGAAAGAACAAAAGACATTACGCATCAGGACAAACACCCAACACTTAAAATATGATTTTTAAAATGCCACTGGCAACAAATTTGTTACCTCTTGTAACTCAAACTTGCACACCCGAATTTTCTCTTGTAAAGGGGCCGCATATTTTTCCTCTGTTGGACGTGATTCATGCCCAGTTTACCATCTCAAATGTTAAGATACCACCATGCACACTCTCAAACACATAATTTCATCTCTGTCATCTTCATTTGCAAGAATGCTGCCCACCCACAGAACACCTTGAGGACTGTGGCCCCCAGAACTCTTGGCCGTCCCTGTTTCCTATCAGTGAAGAGAGATCTTCCAGCATTTTAGAAGCTTTGGATCTACCACGAAGAAAGGAGGAAGAGAATTCTACAGATTATCCCTCTACATGCATAAGGAGGTGCTGTTTACTCCCTCACTGCAATGAAAAAAGATTAAGTGTAGCAATGTGGAATTATCTCACTCAACTTTACTTTCTAAGTAAATCACCTGGTCTACCTCTACAGAAAATGAGAAGACTGTTGTCTAACATACGAAGTGTGAGTCACTCTTTGGGAGTCCATCTCCCTCCACTGATGAAAGACAAAACCTGTTACTCAGTTTAGACAAGACATATTCTATAGGCAGATGAAAGCTGGCAAGAAGAAGCCCACTTAGAAGTCTGCCCTCTGGAGTGTGCATGAAGTGGAATTATATTATTTCCATTTTAAAAATGTTAAATGTAGAAAACAGTGCACTGAAGTCCCCAGGCCCTGTGGATGTAGATCAGTGAAGCAGTCACAACTGCAAGAAATAAAGCTGGAAGAAGCCAGTGACAAAGCAGAGAGCCTATATAGAAACTTGGAACAGAATTCATTTGCTTAAAATGAGGTGGTTAGTACAGTTTTAGAGACTTCAGAGCATTCCAGCCCATATTCCAGCCAGTTTCAGAAAACTGTGAGTCTCCCAATAAACCCTAAATCCCATCTCTCAGCTCCAGAGACACCTGGGATACTACAAAACACATCAAATTTGCACCTATAGTTATCTTCAGGTAAATGAATCCTACTTCTAGGGTGGGACTCCTTTTTAGCTGAAGACACCTTATGTATTTCACTGTCCACATATGAGCCCAAGCTGCCACTACAGGCAATGGAGATCTCTTGACTCCACCAGCTGCCTTAACACAGGCAACTAGTTGCCACTCCAGAATAATAAAGACTCAGGTCACATCTGCCATTTCCAAGCAGGAGACCTGAATAGCCTGGGAAGGTTCAAACACATTTCCAAGGCAGAAAAAGACCCCCCCTGGAATATTATAGCATGGGCTAAGTCCTACCAAAGTCCTGCAGCAATAGCAGAAGTAATTCAACACAGGCACACAAGCTTCATAACCTGACAAAGTCCTACTGTGTCAGAGATTGTCTCCTCTATGGCAAAACAGATCGATATAGTCCAAGAATCACTAGGTGAAGACAATGCAGTAATACAAAGACATTTGTTTGCCTGACTACTCCTCTAAATTCCATGATCATTAAGATCTTCCTGAGTCTGGCACTGGTATGGATCATTCTGCAAGGTCTCAGTATGCACATCGATCATGATGCATAACCTTAACAACAGCAAATCAAGAATTTTAACTGGGAACATCATGATTCCATAATTTGTGTTCACTCCTCCAGAAGAAGTTTTCTCAATTATAAGTTCTGTGTCTTCTGAACCAGTGATAATACATTCATTTCACAAATAAACTGCACTAATACCTTGCTCTCCAAGCTCAGATGAATTATCCTGTTTTAACTATTTGCACATTAATGAAACTGAATTGGAAAGTGTTACTGTACTTAGCACTGCTGAGGTGACACGTCAAATACTGTGTTCAGTTCTGGGCCCCTCACTACAAGAAGGACATTGAGGTGCTGGAGCGTGTCCAGAGCAGGGTAACAGAGTTCATGGAGGGTCTGGAGCATAAGTCTCATGAGGAGCTGCTGAGAGAACTGTTTAGCCTCGAGAAACTGAGGCACAGGGAGGACCTTATTATTCACTACAACCACCTGAAAGGAGGGAGTAGCCAGGTGGGGGTTGGTCTCTTCTCCCATGTAACAAGTGACAGGACAAGAGGAAATTACCTCAAGTTGCACCAGGGGAGGTTTAGATTGGATAGTAGGAAAAATTTCATCACTGAAACGGTTGTCAAGCCCTGGCACAGGCTGCTAAGAGAGGATGATTTTTTCCAAGCTAAATTATTCTATGGTTTAGCAATACAAAAAGAAAAGTTAATTGGAAACGGTGTACAAAGGGGTTTTGATTAGTAGAAACTGGGCTGATGTAACTCCAACAAAAACATCGTTATTTAGTTCTACATCAAAAGCCCTTCTGAAATGGAAACAAATATTTGAATGACATGGGAAAACCTAGTATGTATAAGTCACAATGTGCCTTGTACCAGGAAGGGGAAAATGTGTCGTGTTTTTTCACCCGTATCATCAAAAATAAGTATTTTAATCAAAAGCTGCCACAAAAGGATGACACATTTTATGTAAGTTTCACCCTTAGATCCTAAGTCAGTTTTACCCACACAGTCTTTGGGCAAACATTCTCTTTCACAATCAAGTTATATTCTTAATACTGAGTAACAGATACAGGTATGTAGAAATTGCTTAAGGTTTTCCCCGTATTTTAAAACTAGTAAAGTAACATCTTAATATATCAAGCACAGGACTTTTCTAGATGTTAGTTACGTAGTAACTTTGTTTTTCCCCAATAATTCCTTCCCAAATACGTAGTGTTCTAGTTTTATTTTTACAGTCTGTTAGCCAACATTACCACAATGATCAATTCATTTCGTATTTTTGACCAATCTCAACAACCTTGCAACAGAATTAGGCTTATAAATGGTACTTAGAACACCAAGTGAACATTTTTCAGTCTACAACCACACAATGTAAAATTTGCTAGAATTACAGCTCTAAGTATTGATCACACATCTGAACTACACTCTTTGTTCCAGTTCCTTTCTCAATACACTGTTTTTCACACTGTGCTGGTCATTGGAAGATTCTGATGCCTCATGAACATGAATGGATTTATGGCAGCCACACACTAGGCACAAAGCAATACCATGCCTATTTTAAGAATTGGGAACAGAAATATTACAACATTGACAGAAGAAGAAAAATTAAACCAGATACCTCAAGGTATAGACCAGTGTATTAACTCCAGAATACGTGCCTCTGCTTAATGTGGTACTCACCTCTACAGAAGAAGTACCCAAGAAAGCATTAAGTATTTGTCTGAAGGCACAGTGGCTAGATAGAATACCATTTTTCCTCATCATAGGCAAAATAGAGCTTTGCTAGCTTGACAATAAAAGGGAGAAGGCAGCCTGAAAGCATGAAGCTAAGCCACAGGCATCAGGATGCATTGCAGGTACTCCAAAAATATTAGCAGAAGGGGAAAAAAACAAACCCAAAAGATAAGAAAGCAGGTGAGAGTTATTTTTACACTTTGTTATTGAATTTTAGAGCAGATGAAAGTCTTGGAAAGCTCTTACTTTCATACACTGTATGCACAGCCATAATGAACATTATCAGAGATAGATATGCAGCAGGGAGACACAGTGACCACAGTGGGATGGAAGGAAACAAAAACCTCTTGATCTCATGGTGTCAGGTGACTGCTGCAGGAAACCTCTCCTTTGAAGTACAGAAAGCTGAGATGTTATGCACAAGCCCCGAGTTAAACCTCTCTCAGGCTCACCTCGCTTTGAAAGGCCACCCACTGGGCCAGCACCCTGTGGTGTGGCAGCCAGAGAGAAGGCAGCTGGACTGCACAGCGCACTCTGCAAACCTCACTGGCACCATCAGAGGCTGTGCAAACACAGAACACATCCTTTGGCACGGACCCATCTCACCCCATTTTTGCCATCACCTGCATCTGAAGCACTTCTCATGCAGAGCAGGCAGGCACACCTCCAGGCCACAATTCACTCAAGACACTTTTAATGCCCAGATGAGAGTGAGGCAAAAAAGTGCCTGTTCCCCTCCACTCACCACACAGACAGGCTAGCACAACCACTGGAGTCAACATCCTGTCCAAATAAAGTAAAGCACCAAGAGACAAGTGGGCTGGAAAGCAGTTTCACGTCTCCAGAGATGCAAACAGTCTCTGAAAATATAAAGGTCATCTGGAAAAGAATTAAGCAGCATTTGACTTTGAGAAGCAATGGGAGATGAGATAAAAATAGCTTTATTTCTGATAACAAGTGCTTCTGAGACACTTGATGTGTTTAATCATTTTCCGTTACCTCTGACAGAAAAGATTAATTACGGAACTGAACCAAAATAGGAATGTTGTGACCCATGTGAATATTAAAGATATGAGAGATTCTTAAACAGAGTACAAAAAGAAGATAAAAGTACAGAGCAGTACTCTTGAGTGATTTAGAGACAATCTTGCAGTGCTGGAGTGAAATAAAATAGTCACTGATAAAAGACTTGAAATCTGGGACACAATGCTCAGGCAGTATTTAGGGGAAGACCAAAATAAAATCATTGCCATCAAAATTGCTTTGGGCGTGCTGGAGCTACATAAACATACAAAAGCTCCACTACTGCAAATGACCTGCAAAGTCCTCCACCAAAGCATGAACGTCTTGGAAGACAGGCCAGGCTCCAATCATCATAATCATACTCAAGTACACAAAATACATATACAAGGGGAAACACATGAAGAACTTAGTTGTAATCCAGAAAAGCAAGCACACAGAACTGCACAATCTGTAGTAAACAGCACAAACCAAGACAATGCCACTTTGCAAGAGTGGGTATTTGTCAGACACATGAACAAGGAGGATGAAAAAAGCACCTCGACTTCGGAGAAACTCGTAATGGGAATGATGGTAACAGTGACAACTGAATACACCATTAGCCAGGAAAACAAATGGAACACTAGTGGATTTTAAGCCACATTCTGGTTGGAAAGAATGATGCTAGAATCAGCAGTGAGCAAAAATATTAAGCATATAAAACTCTCATAAAACTCACATAAAACTGCTGTATCAAAAAAATACATAGAATACATGAAAGTGATAAAGCAGTGCCCAGTCAGAGCACTGAGAGTAAACGAATGCTAAAAAACAAAAGTCCCAGTATTCGTAATAGTAATGTCAAGGAGAAGGCATCCATTAAGACTCCAAACCTTTGGTTTCCTGAAGGTTTGTACAAACTGGATGGAGAGAGTAAAAACCAGCAGAGGAGGAAGCAGTGGACTGCCCACAGAAGCTCTCAAACTACAGAACACAGCTTTAGAAGCCAAAAGCCCCAGGATTCACAACTCTTCCTTGTGCTAAGGCAGAAGCCAAATGAGAAGACTGTTGCCCTCCAAAGCAACAGTGAGGAGGACAACCAAAATAGCACACATAATCTTTAGTGACATCAGTCTTAAAAAAAAAAATACTTTTGGTTAAATGCAGAATCAAAATAACTAAATAAACATATAAAAGGCAAACATTTCCAATACCTTTAAGTGTAAAAATTCTGGAAGAGATGCCTAATGTCAAGCATGTTTCTATGTTTGATGAATCACCCGGTTTTCTGGTAGATGCGTATAGGGAAGCCAAATATTCATCTGTTCATATCCGGCCTCTCAACATACCTCTCTACATTTGCTAAGCCAGGTGTTTCACAGGGAGAAATAATGTATTTCTGATGGTTTAGTGAAGCACATGAAGGAAACTGCTTTGAAAAGTCTTGAGTGGTTAGCAGAAGCTAAACAAACAAGACAGTGTGTTAGAAAGAAAAATTTTCTTAGCAAGAGATAGAGGTAAACACAAATAAGACTAAAGTCCATCATCAATATATGTACCCAACAGATAAGGAAGTGACAAAAAGATTTCAGCTTGCTGTACCTAATCTAACTAGCTAACCCAAAAACCCAGCTTGGAAAGATGTTGAAGCAAGCCTACAGTTTGGCAGGAAAATTATAGAATATAGAACACAGGTTACTCATTACCACCATCCCTGCATTTAAAGAACCCAGAATAGATGCTCTGATGCTCTGGTGTTAATAATTAACCCTGAATCTTATCTTGGGCACACCAGTAGATTAAAAATAAATCGACCCAACTGCTCCTGTATAGGTACTGGAACATTTTGAGTGCAACTTAATGCTCCCGGAAGACAGACAGAAAGAAATCCCTGTCATGCCATTATTACAAGAACATCAAATGATACTGGCTTTGGAAAATCCATATTTGTGCAGTTGGGAAAGGCTGACAGGCTGGCAGTCAGAAATCACTCCTGAGGTATATGAATGTGCTGCCCTAAAAGCTACAAAATTTCAACTACAGATGAACGGGTAGAAGCTTTCCCCAATTAAGAGTCTCAAAAGAAATTAGACTGCAGGAGTATTCATGTCAAAGTGTTTGAGTCCAAATCATCAACCACAGAAGCAGTAAAAATATCCCCAAATCACAGAAAAAAGCTTACTGGAGTAACAAATAGTTGCACAAAGATGAGGCATTTCTGATGCTCCAATCTGGCCTATCATAAAAGCAGACAGCAGGATTTACGGGGTAATGCTTGGATTTTGAGCAATTAATTCTGTTATACCATAAACCACACCTGTTGTAGCAAAAAATGCTAGAGTCTGGCAGAAGAGATTTAGCATATGCTGTTTTTGTGATTTTGTTATGAGGGCAAGGCTGGGAAGAATTTTCCCCTACATTTGCAAGGCAGCGATACCATTTTAAAAGCATCTAGTGCCCCAGGATTTCACTGTGCTCTAGCTTTATGTACAAAAAGGAGCTTATATTGTACAAAAAGGAGCACATGGTGCTCCTGGGAGACTTAACATGGTGACTCAGAAATTACAGAGTGGGTGAAAGGTGCAATTACCAAGCTCAGCATATTCAAGTGTATGAACAGTGTGGGCTCAGCAGAAGAGTGAACTACAAGAATAGCTGGTCTCCAGAGCATATCATGGGGATCTCATCCAATTTGTTCACAAGAAAAGTCACTTTAAAGAGCCTAGAACAAGAGAAAGGTGGCTCCCTCTGGGAGAAGACATTAGGCAACCACTATAGAATTACTTACTGTGTATTACAATAAATGTTTCTAGAAGGTAAACTAGATCCTCTCCCTTTTCAGCACCCAAAGATACCAGCTCCACGGCTGCAAATATAAAGTGGAAGATCCTTTTTCAATCTCACAACAAAACAATACTGCAGTGCCCAAGTACACCAAATGGCTTCAGAAGGTATTTCCAGATAAATGTGCTGGTGGATAGCTTTTCCTGTTGTGAGTTCCTCTGTGAGAAAAACACAACCACTGGACATCAACAGTAAAGGAACCGGAAGAGTCTCCATCAGCAGAAGGTACCAATGAATAATATGAAGGCATTCGGCTCAAAATAATTGTCATAGGAATTACAAGTTTAGTCATCATATATGGAACCAATCTATTAGAACAGAGCTCTGTGCTACAATATAGGCAAACAAAAACCAGAAGGAAGGAGACTTGCTTGAGGCAATTGCTGCAAAATTCTTTTAAACCAAACATTTGGATTGTACATGCTCAAATCTAGTTCAGTGACTTTCATGATAACCTGTGTTTACTCTGCCGTAAGCCTGGCCACTAATTTTAACCACTCTGAGATTAGAATTAAGCATCAATGACAACAGGTTATGGAATAAGATGGAATGTCTCATCCTCTACATGATACAAAAGCAGCACATCAGGATAAGCAATATAAATTGAAGGTACCAGTTTTCAATTTTCAGACAACTGTTTAGATTACAATTTGACTAGATGTGAATAGGCAATTCTTCCTTCTTTCTTTAGTCACTCTGCAACTATTTATGTCAGACACAGTTGTGTTTCCATGCATACTCGAGGTAAAGCAGCCACTACAGGCTTATCTCATTGTGTGTAATCTGCCTGAAATGTTCTGCTTGGGCACATGTAATACAAATGACTGAAGTGTGTGATTTCAATTATACACTTTTACAAGGAATGCTCAATTGCAAAACTCACAGAAACTGTACAGTAAATTAACCTTAATCCAGTAACTTTTGGAGTAGCTTTTGTGTCCACTCAGATCCCAGAGAGAACCTGCTTAACCACCTGCTGCTACAAAAGGGTGTGGGTCACCTGCAGATCTTTGTCAAACTTGTCATGGGAATTCCACAACACAAATGGCAGCAGGTATCTGTCCTCCAGCCACTGAACCCCACCCCTATGAAGCAGAAAGCAGCTCCTGACCCTCACACACAGCATTAGTAGTCAGAAGGGTTAATGTCCATGTGTGACCTAAGATTCAGTTGCTTAAACAGAACCATCCAGTACCATTTGGGATGTTCTGGACTATCAAGACATTGTGCAACACATGACCTCTGGAAAACCCGTGTCTTTTGAACTGGTGACTGGAGGCAAGACAGGATACTCCAGGCTTCTCAAATGGTACATGCTTATTATGTGTGCCACTTCTTTAGCCATAGTCTTCTATGTAGGCTTCTTCAGAGGTAGCTTTGTGATTGCATCAAGTTCTGACTGTGAGAAGGACATACACTCTCGAACAATATATAAGAATGAATCAAAATTCCAGAAAGACTCAGGAAAAACAAAAGGATCTAAGTAAGACTTTTTCACTCCAGATATTTTACACCAGCACCAATCCCTGAAAGGCTGACAAGGTGAATCATAGGACCCTGCAGATGGACAAGTCAAGCAGAACTGAATGACTCATAACTAGTGGTGTGGATGCCTCAGCAGTCTGTCCATCTTTGCACCAGCACAGTGAACCACAGGGCTAACTGACAAGTTTTAATTAATACAATGGTTATTACTAGCTGTAATTCTTCCTTAACGTTATTGCTTCTACTAAGCTAGGCTACAAAAGGAAGATCTGGGAAACTGTAGGAGGAATTCAAGCTGGTTACTCAGCAAACTCACATCTCATCAGTGGAGATACAGTCACTGGAGGAGGCAGACTTTAGTCAGACATATTTATTTTGAGGAATCACTACACTCCTCAGCAGCCACCAAGAAGATAAAGAGCAGCTGCTCAAATCAAAACTCAGAAGAGGAAAGAGAAATACCAGTTCAGGGAAAGATGGGGAAAAATTATTCATAAGGGGAAGTGAAACTCTTGGGGTACCACATTTTTAAAGAGCAACAACATGAGTCAAGAGACGGAAGACAAAATGGGATGTCCAGTTTTAGACTGGAAACAAACTTTGAACCTTTGCATTTCTTCAGGGGCAAGGATGATTTATGTGTATTTACCCAGTTTTTTCTAGAAGCTTTTGACTACACTGCAGTCACAGATTAAACTGAATTCAATTTATACCTCCATTGATTTAGGAAATACATTTAGAACCCCATTCAAAGCATGCTGAAACCATGAAAATACACTTTTGAGGTATGAATAAGTCCCTTTATGTCTGTTTCTAAATGCATGTTTAATGGTAGATATAAAATTGCTTTACTGCAGAGATGAGTGTTAACGCAAAAGTGTACACATAAAAGTTTTCCTGCTTTACTCTTGTAGCCGGCAAACAGAATAAGAATCAGTTATTTCTAATAAAAGCTGGACTCTTGTAAAACAGGTAACTGCAACAAACTAAAGGTATTTAAAATTAAATATCTAATTCTTACTTTATAAACAAAATCTTCGTATTGTTGATTAGCTGTTGAAATTAAGCTGTTTTGCTTGTTTGTATACAAAGAATCTAACTTGTCTGGCTGACATAATAGTGAATATATGTTTAGATGTTGTTGATAAGAAGCTGAATGTTAACAATTGATATAAAATACCATCTACAGTTCTTTCCTTTTTCAAAGCATACCCCGTATTTTTATATGAAGCAATATAGGATAGGGGGGTTTACTACATTAATGTACTGCAATCTCAGCCTTTGCAATGAAGACAAAAAAAGTCACAGTGAAACAGCTAAAGCTGCTTTTATCCAGTCCTCAGAGAAATAAAAATTTTAAAAAATAGAAAACAGTGAGAGAAAAGGAGGTGTGTTGTTAGGGTGATTGTTTAGTTTAAACCACACAGAAAAGGGCGTGTGCTGGGTAATACACACAGTCAAAAATGCTAATTAGCTACTCTCCTTTCAGCAATCCTTGTTTCAGCTTCTGTGCTCTCACCACCACAGTACTAGACACTTTCTAACCAGAATTAACAGCACATTAACAGACTGAGGTGTTCCTAAATATTGTGTCAACTGAACAAATTTTAAATGTATTTAGCACAGTTAAGTTTAGACTTTACTTTAGCAGCACAATAAGCACTCCTGGAGGTCTAGCATGTGATTTGTTTTAAAGTGCAACTTAACATGTTTAACTGCTCTCTGACAGTGCACTGTTCGCATTGTCTTTTGGAGATAAAGTAGTTGTCTCTCTTTGATATTGGGCTTTCTTTACATAAGAAACCTACAAAATATTATTTTCCCTTTGGCTAACACTGACACTGAAAAAAAACCACTGAGTTGAAGGAACTGGCACAAGGGGAAACCAACAAATTTTATCTTTTGTCTACTATATAAAAGTGCAATACTAAACTTCAAATTGCTCTAGAACAAAGTATAAAGCTAGTGATGACAAGACACTTGTATACATGATTGAGAATCATCACTGGGCTATGAATATAAAAAATTAAATGCATTTACATCTACCTATTTTTTTTCCTACTGATTTCAGATAGACTGAATACTTTTTCACCCCCCAGCTATTTTAAATACAGATACAAAAATATAAGGACACATTAAAACCTTAACTCATCAATTAACTCAGAGCTTCAGGTACACTTTTTAAGCAATTTGTCTAAGGTTGGCTTTTATTTCTGTATAACCATGTCCTTGGAAATTCTGCCAGTATACTGTAGTATGTAAATATAGTATATCAAAATAGAATAATATTGTCCATTATTTAAAGAACACATATTTTGGGAGAAATCCCAGTTTCAATATCAAACCATACTAGAACAGAAATGCAAGTTCACATATATCTGTAGCAGCATCATTCATCCTCCTTTGTCCAGCTATAGAAATGACAGAAAGTAGCACTGCTCTACTTCACCGTTTCCATGAGGGCAATATCTCATCAGTTGTCAGGAGGCCATTCACAATGTGGTAATTAGATCAGTATCTAACCATGAGACAGATGCCCGTCATTTAAATATTGCCTGTTTTAAAGGAAGGCATTTCAAAGGAAAGAATTTGTATAGATGCCTTGTTTCTAAGTAGACTGACCAAAGAGTTATGCAGGTAGACCAAAAACTTCAACAGATTTCCATGAAGACATCCATCAAAACACTCTCAGAGCCACAGAGGTTTTTGTAAACTAGGTGTTTGTTACAGCCCCACTGCCAGACAAGAGATTGAACAGCGACATCTCAGGCTTAAATGCAGGACAGGAAGAGAAATAAATCCAGCACCTCAATTTTTTTTAAACACTCTCTTTAATTTTTAGACCAGTCCAAGCTCATGTAAACAACCAGATGACTTACCTATATTCCAGACTTGTTAGATGGACAAGGAGCTTAAGCGTACCACTAACATAATATGGAGCCGGTGAATTTCCAGACACAGGATCTACATCTGCTTTAGCAAACAGTAGAGCTAAGGACCCAATATCTACATTAACCCATAGACCAGAAGGTGATAGGCAGCTAGATTACACCAGGTGTGCTCCTGCACAGCAGCTTCCAAGTTATCTTTATCCAAAACCAATCCAAACTATTTCGGGCTATGAACCATAGTACAGAAATTCGCATTTTTTATCAAAATCAAACAGGAAAATAATCTTCGACTTGGAGAGATTCCATATGGTGCAGGGAGAGCTGGCCAGCCATTTTATCCTAGAGAGAAAGGTTTTTAGTAGCCACAGCTACGGCAACACAACCTTCAACAAGTACGTAGTACAAAAGATATTGAAGAAATGGGTCTAAGACAGGATACATTAAATCAGGATGATGCTTTAGATGTTAAGAAATTCACACATTATACAGTGGATGTGGAATCATGGTTCAATCAATGATGCTAGAAAAAGCAGAGCAGGGCGCAATGTAGTAATTAACTAGTTGCCCAAACACTAATGAAAAGCAAATTGTTGGCCTGAATTAGGGTGTGAAGGGCTTGAAGAGCCAGGTGTTGTTTTGCTGAGTCGAAGGGAGGAAGGCAGGGAGGGAGTAAGAAAGGCAGGCAGGAAGGAGGGGAGTAACTTGAAGAGATTGCATCGCATTAACTGAACTTTCCACTGGAAGTTCTTTTTATAAATGAATGCTCTTAGAGAAGAGCTAAGATGTTCTGCAGCAGACACATACACAAGTTCTTACTGCCTTACTGAGAGGAAAAATAATCTCTGTAGAAATAAGCACCTGGAAAAAAAGCAAGGCTCCATCTATAGCAGTCAAAACCCACTTTCTTCATACTACTGAGATGGAAGAAAGCAGAAATGTTGGAAAGAAATACTGAAGAAACATCAGGGATTTTATGTATGTACCTTGAAACATAAAATAATTCAAGATTATTAGGATACGATTTATAGTCAAGTACATTAGATGCATTAGATGTTTATTATCAAATGAGCCACTGGACATATTTGGTATACTTTATATATATATATATATATACACACCTTATATACTTTATATATATATAAAGGTTATTGCTACTCTGAGAGTACTGCTTTCACAATCCCTCCTTTCAGGGATAACCCTGTGCTGCAGGAGAAAAGCAGGAATGAAAGTAGAGGCCTTTCACAAGCCTGATCTACTGCAGACCAGTTAATCCTGTTAATTGTCAATCTTCCTAATTTCCTACAAGATGATATTTTCATTGTAGACTCAACAATGGATGTCACATAAAAGTGTGAAACATTCTGAGTAAAACACTGCAAATGCTTTGTTAAATGATACAGTAAAGAGGAGATAGTGATGAGCAATATTACCATGCTAGAATTGCGGGGAATTTTAACAGAAATACAAAAAAAAAATCTTACTGAAAAAGAAAGTCATTACCATATTTATGATCCTGTGCCTACTATCTGACAGGGATTAGGAAAACTGGATCATAAAATTAGGAAGAGCCTCAAGGGTATCAGATTCAATTCAGTGCTTCTATGGGCAAATATATGACACAATCCTATTCATAACCTGATCCAGATTCACTTTAACATAGGCTAAGGTATTTTGTTCATACTACTCTCTCTAGAAGATGACTACAGAATCACACTTCACAAATGGCTTTCTTTTTCCCCTGACTTTCAGGTCAAATTTATTCATGCTCAGTCCAAACACTCTTGTTCTTGCATTAAAACTTTCCCTGCACTTAGTTATTTTCCTTCACTTGTTTTTACCACTGATCTCTTTACAGATAAGAAGAATATCCTCTCCTAGTGTTCTTGTTCAGGTAAATAAGCCATGTTCTGGTAAGGTAATTCCTTATCTTTGCTGGGAAAATCACCTGGTACAGACTAGAAACAAATGTGTCTTTGTCACAGTTGGATTATATTCGCATCTGATGGTCACGCTGTGATCAGCAAGTTCTCATCTTATGGAAAAAAAACGGAGTCTTTCTATTCCATCTGTTTATTATTTTGATTATCCTTTGCACTGGCATGGTCTCCTCAAGTTTAGCTCATGCTCTAAGTAGTGCAATCCTAGCCTGTGCAAGACGTGGGAGTTAAAATACATTAAGAAGTTCAGCTGTGAACTGCCCTTTGTGACTGATGCTTCTACTTTCAGTGCAACTCACTATGGTACTTGTTTTAGCAATTTCCTAGCTACTGCTGAAAATTCTCATCTTTCTCCACTGAAACAGTAACTCATGTGCCACCATTTCAAACGTCTTACTGAAAATACAGATTGATTAAGTTTATCATTTTTCTTTTTCTGGACAGTTATCACAGAAAGCTATCAGATGGGCCTGGCTTGACTTTGATACTGTAAATTCATAGCATTTTGTGTTCATTGCACCTGCAGTTATCAACATTTACCTAGCCCTCACCCTCATTAACCTTTCCTGTCTATGAATCCCAGTGCTCAACATGATAACCTTTCTTGATAGATCTGACAAAAAACATTTTGGAAGTACAATTTTTTTTAACTCTCTTTTTCCCCACTACCTGATGGCTGTATGTCTTTCCTTGTGCTACTTTTTCTTAGGTGACTGCAAGATACCTGTGTTTTGTTTTAAAATAATGAGGTTTTATTTATTTTTAAGACTGAATGGGCATTTTTAAATTTTCTGCTTATCACAGCTAGTAAATACCTATTGCATTACTTAAATTGACATGAGGTTCAATAACTTCCTTGGAGAAAATAATGGGGCCCCTAAAGGAAAGAGGTATCTTTTGTTTCCAGACAGAAGATGACTGTGGCAACTAGTGTATGTTCGCATTTGCATATCAGTTCCAACTAGTGGTAAAAAGACTGTTATTTTAAAGTGGGGGGGGGGAGGGGGGGAAGTTATGTTTTAAACAATATTTTACGAGGACTGCTCTCTTTATATTTTTGGAAAAAGCATGAAATGGTTTCAGCATACTCCAGCAGCCACAGTGGGTCAGCAGCAGCTGACTGGGAAAAATGAATGAAGAGCCACAAGATGGGGTCGCTCAATGTCCATGACATCTTACATGGGACACCATGGCTACTTGCTTGCTCTGGCTTTACAGGATCAAGCAGGTGCTACTGACCACCCTTGTGGGGGGAACATCAGCTGCTTTCCTGGGTTGGAAGATTCAGCTCCCTGGCCAGGAAAACCAGGGGAGAGTATGTGATACAGGTCTTCCCCACAGACATGCACGAGATACCACATGCCTGGAATAGGGGAGACTCAGGCAAAATTTGCATTTGATTAAGACCATATGTCACCCTCTGAGAAGTCACAGGAACACAAAGCACCTCAAGCCAATTTTTGAACTAGCCCCTCAGTACTTCCCTCTTCTGTCATCTACCGAACCTCTCCACACTCTAATTATACTAAGGATAAAAGCCTGTCTACAAAATGTCTGGGCTTGAGTTTGTCACCACAGGTTTACCTATATCCCACAGACAGAAATGGGACAATTATTGTATTTTTTGTCATAGAACAAGAGATACCATGCTCACTACTCTCCATCAGCTGGAAGAGGAACCTAGGATGGCAAGTTCAAATGTAGGTTTCTCTGGTGAACACATCCTAAAACTAGCTCAAGTGTGATTGCTGTCCCCTGCATTTACTTCCACAGTTTTCAAGGGAGATGGCTCTACTGCATCTTACAGCAAAGCCCATGCATTGCACTCCTCCCTCTCCACCCAGCCATCACAAGCCCTCACACAGCGCCGCTGCATAACCCTGGAGCTCCTGGCCCACCACTTCACATTACGTAGCTGTATGCTGAAGGACTGCAGGCAGCCAAGGACAACTTAGTCCGTGTTTTTACTCGCTAGCTGTGGTGCAGAGCCAAAGTACATACAGCTCCACCCCTGGTCAGACCAGTGGACAGCTGCCTCAGAGCTGGAGAACAAGTCCTAACTGCTCTTCTCTCTGGAATCACTGGGAATGCTGCCAAACCACTTTAAAAGAAGTATCTTTACGCTAAACAACATTTTATAATGGTTACTGGAAAGCCAGCTATTGCAAGGCCAAGCAGATGCCAAACTGTGTCTCGGAGCTGATGCAAACACTGCCTGGAAGACCAACACAGTGATGACGCTTCTGAACTGTGGGACAGGAGTAATTTCCCATACTACAGCCTCACTCAAAGTAGCAAAATGTCCTGCTGCTGACAGCATACTGGGGGTGGAAGTGAACTCCGGGTACTTTAACATTGTTTTTTCGGCCATTGGGGAAGTACCATTTGCTATTGATAATCTTTGCAGGTTGAAGACTGCCCCAGCTGTACCAACAAATTATTTCCATGCCAGACAGGATATGCAAACATGAGCACGGGGACTCTGCAGTCTCTAATCTCCACCCAGCTCTCCTATGAGCACCATGATGCCTGTCTCGAGAACTGGTGGCCAACTGACACCAAAACAGATCGTTCTGTATGGGCCATATCCAGCCTTGGTTAGGCAGACTGGTTTCCTTGCATGTTCTCCTGTGTCCCCAGTCTGGATGAGCCAAGCTGATAAAAAAATTACTTTCATATCTCCCAGACTACTCTTCAGTTAAACCATCCATTTCACAGTCAATAAAACAAAAGACAATTTTTTCACTTAGAACAGGTATTTAGCTGTATGTGAACTACCATGTTATGCAACAGTTGCAATAGTGTACATTTTTTTCAGCATTTACATCAGCACTGTCATTCCACCAGTGCAGAACTGCAGTGGTTTCATAGGCCACACTCCAGAATGATACCCACTGCCTATATGTCTTTTCTACATCTTCTACTCTTTGAAGATTTTGAGACACAAAACTGATGCTCTGGGCTGGTGCTTCCAAAACTCCTCTGCATAGTTACTGCACAAAACAATAGTGAGTTATTCAGGGGCGGGATCGATAATTAATCTTACCAGAAATATAATATGGGGACTGAGAATGTACTATTTCCTTACACTTGTAGGAGAGTAATAATAGAATATAAGAGTCACACTACAATGGGTGTCTAACCCATCTCATTATCATGGAAGCAGTTCCAAGATAAGGTGCTTCAGAGAAAAATCTTCAGCGGCTTGCACCAGTCACTCAAAAACCTGGAACTGCTTTATTATGTAACAAAAAACCTGAGTCTGCCGGGCAGCTTGTCATTGCTACTGTTTCTATTTTATGTCCAATGTCAGTGTTTGTGTCACAGCAAGCCTCCCTCTCTGGCAGTTAACAGTTTATTTTGGTAAATTACTCTACGTATTTCACATAACAATTAACTCCCTTGTCTGTGTATACCTGCCAGTATAATTTTTTGCTCCTAGACACTTAAGCAGCTCACTCAGGCATTTCTATGCGATCTTGGGTCTACAAAATGCTAGTGCCCCACAGGTCTTTTGAGACCCTCCAGGTCCTTTCCCACACTGGGAACATGCTGCTCCAACATATGTTTGACTCTTTCTTATTGCTCGCTCTTTTTGTAGTTTGGTCTTCCATACTCACTTCATGCCTAAAAAAACATATTCCCCAGGAGCATTCACTCAAAGTGAACAGTCCCAAGACAAAAAAATGGAAAAGAGATACAGGAATCATGAAGCTTAGTGGCCTGCAATATTGTAGCAAGCCTCTAGCCCCAAACACTACACAATAGTATATGCCCCCTCCTGGAGAAGTGAAGACTCCCTTCACAGCACCTTCCAGGGCTTAAAGGGGGGCTACAGGAAAGCTGGAGAGGGAAGCCTTTTCACAAGGCATGTAGTGATTAGATAAGGGGGAATGGCTTTAACCTGAAAGGGGGAAGAGTTAGATTAGATATTCAGAAGAAATTCGAAGGTGGTGAGGCACTGGAACAGGTTGCCCAGCAAAGCTGTGGATATCCCATTCCTTTGATCAAGCTCAGGCTGGCCAGGGCTTTGAGCAACCTGATCTAGCAGAAGGTGTCCCTTCCCATGTGTAGAAGTCTAGAAGATAACCTGTGGACCCTCTGATTCTTGTCATTCCTTTTCGACCACGAGCATCTATGAATCTTGGGTGTTGCCTCCCCCTTGAGGGTGGGAAGTCACATCATGGCAAGAAGGTTGGAACTAGATAATCTTTACAGTTCCTTCCAACACAAACCATCTTGTGATTCTGTTATTCTATGTTCATGGCATTATGAGCTAAAAAGCCAGTTCCAAGATATTTAACACAAGAAAAACATGCCAAACGCTCTAGATGTCATAGTGAACCACAGGAATAAACCAGGAAAAGCAAAGATATCATCACAATCCTAAACCCTTGCAACAGAAGGCAAATTACTTAGGTAAAATGCCTTAGTGATCCTGGGAGTCTGGCCATGGCATAAAGAAAGGGGAAAAAAAAGATACCTAACAAAAAAAAAAATCACTATTCCTTGACAATTTAAATTCTTTCCTGACCACAAGGCAAGACCCTGCAAAACCAGCTCCCACAGGCCAGCATCAGTATCTAATCCAGATCAATGCTCATCCCCTCTGGTTTCTACAAACCTACTCCAAATTACAAGTAACACAGGAAACATTACTCTCCAGAAGAGTCCAGCCTGGGTAAAGTGAGATCTGACTGGTGGGGTTTAGGGTTCTCGCCTTTCATGGCTTATTGTTACAATGCTCTTGCTACAACCATTTCACCACCAACCAATTTTGAAGTGGTTTCTAATTCATTACCCTAAGCTGAGATATGGAAAAAGCCTCTTTCTGAACTTCCCTGTGCCACAGTTTGCTGGTTCTAGTACTCAAAATCAGAATGACCGTGCCAATTTGATGCTGCTTTCATTAGAAATTTTTCCCCTTTTAAGCAACTGCCTCCTTCAAGTACCACTTTTCTTTTTACCAGAAATAGGAAAGAGGAGCTGGATAAATGACTGAATAATTAGTTTCACACAAAAGTGGCACAAGCAGCCCAGCTACAAATAAGAGACACAGAGTAACCTCCACAGTGCAAGAATTCTGTCCTGACGGCTCTGTTTTACTTCTTTCATCAAAGAATAAAAAGCATCAATCTGCAGCTTCAATAAGTCAGTCATATTGCAGCAGGTTAAACAGCAATTTCACAAGGGTAAACTGACCCAATTTGAAGCAGTGGGCACTCATCCAGTGACAGAATACAGAAGGCAGGGTGTGAAATGACTGACTGACTCACTACATCAAAATGAAATTTTCCAGTATTATATTAAAATAGAAAACCAAGAATTTCTACAGCAAAACGATTGATATTTATTTCTCCTAGTTCTCAAGTTTTTCTGGAAAACTGAAGTCTCTCAAATATTTTCATTTCAATGAATCAGCACATTCCAGTTTCAAAGGTTTTAGATCTTTCTGACTTGCTCTAATGACATTATATTACATTGTGAATTTGGGAGGTATTAGGAAGATTAGAAAGTGCTAGCTAATATGACAGGGCGGTATGAAGAAAAAGGTTTTTTTTTTTTCCCCACCAAGCATATAATTAAGATGCAAAACTGCAGCTGAATCATATTCCCACAGCTCTGTTCCCTGCCCTGTGCGATATACCCCAATACTCTCTTCTCTAAAAACAAGACACATATTCACAGCTGGCAAGGGAAGTAGGATGGTAAACTGAGTTCAAGAGCTCCTTCAGTGTATTTCCAAGGTCTTGCATTTCATACACAGAGATGCTGCTTGAATGTGGGAATGTACATTTTCCTCAAGATAAGAGGAACACATCTGTTCAATCTGCGAATTTACTTAACTGCTTGAAAGTGACAGGGTTCCCCAAAAAGCTAAAGGGAAAATCAATTTTCACTTATTTTCCTTAAGCTCCTTTGATAAATCCAGACCTAATGTATCATCCCTCCTTTCTTTAGCAGGCTACTCACGGTGACCCACACTCCCAGTCCTGGTGGCAATGTAGGGACAGTTAAATGGACACCATAAGATAAGACAAACTTTGAATTAGGCCCCATCCTCGTGAAGCATGGTCTGTAATTTCCTTAAATCACCAGTCAGCTTCCTCAAAATAATTCATATGAAATTTATAGAAAAAAATGAAACAGGGAACAACTCATCCTTGAGGACTCCAGGCCATCTCATTTTTAATGCTAAATATACACGTGAAAATGTAGTATTGCCTCATAAACCCAGCTCCTGCATTCCCACTCTTGGACAGTCACCCCCCCCCCCCCCCCCAATCTCACCAGATCCTCATGCATTATCTGTTTTCCCAATACTCCTCCTTCCTATCACCCCATGTTTTGTTACAACTCTTTCTGGCCTGGATTTTTGCCTCCTGAGGGCATATATAACTGGTGATGGACATCCTGTTGCAGTGGTCGTTCTCTCTGCAAGCATCATTTGTACCCAAGTTAACGCTGTACTGTGACAGGAAAAGAAATGAGGAATTAAATAAGTGTATTACAAAGACCGTGTCACCACTGTACAGCCAGGTGTCAGCTGAACTTTCTTCTCAACCATAAGGTCAGATTTGTTCAATTGATTTTTAAGCAATATGTTATTACTTACAAAATACATTTTTTAAAAAATCACTGAGCTTACAATGCAATATTTTCCCAACCTACTTTCTCAAAAGAAAAGACATGCTGCATAATTCTACCATTTCCATATATATCTAAGGAATCGTAATTAGAATAATTAATCAGTGACTATGTTCAACAGTTTCATGCCTGCAGCAAAAAAATTATTTAATTTCTTAAAATGCTGGAAGTTAAACAAACAAATTGAGTAAACTTTGCCCTCAGCTCTGAAAAACAACTGATCCAGAGCTACTACATATTCAAGAGAACAAGAAAAAAGCTGACTGAGAAAAGGCATTGGAAAATCACTGTGAACTCTTACCAGAACATGTGACCAGCAGCTACAAGTCTGTCCCCTTTCCCCACCCAACCATCTGAAATCTTTTCTACAAGCAGGATCAAAACAGATGCTACTGTCTTCCCACCTGTAAAGCAAATACCTTGTAAAATATAATCCCAGTGGTACCAACATTTTCTAGCCCTTAGTAAGAGCATTAAACTGATAAACCTACAAAAGCATTCCTGGGCTGACTTTTGGACTCAAAAAATTGCAAGGCATTCCATAGGATACTCTCTCCCAAGCCAATTTTGAACCGTTCAGCTGTCTTTAGAGGTGTGACTAAAAACAAAATCGAATCTCAGCTGTCAGCATCAGAGCTAATGTGCAAGTAACAAAATGACCATGTGCAGACTGAAGTGACAGTCCCCTGGGAATGTGCATGGTCCCCTGTCAGCTCTCCCCATTGCTGAAGAATGTGTTGCAGGGTGTCTTGCAGCACTCCCTGGCCTTTCAGCTCCCCAGGCTGGCCAGATCCTGAGATGTGCAAAAGCCCCTGTGCTTTCCATCACGCAGATGTCACAGAGATCTAGCCGTTGGGTAGCACTGGAATCACCTGTGGCCCCAGTCCCCCAGTTCCTATACCAACTGTTGTAAACAGCATCTTGTAAAGATTTCAGTAACTGGGAGAATTTAGAATATGGGTTGGGGGTTTTTCAGAATCAAAACAAAACTAAGCTTTAAAGTTTTGCAATTCTTCATAACACAGAAGTCTACCTCTTCTCAAAATAAACATACACAGAGATGAAGCTAAACAAATGGGCTTCAATGTGGCCAAATCCAGATATTCTTAAACTGCATTTTCTTACTCCATGCATCTCAAAGGACCCTCCCTGACAAATCTCCAGGGAGACACACCACAAACCTAACAGACAGGCTTCTTATGAGTGTTTTGTGCTCTCAGATTAAAGCTGAAGCTACAGTAAACCAGAAGTTGCCATCACTGATAGACTAAACAAACTGTTCACTGTTAATATAGACTGTATTTTGTTTTTTTCATTGAATGATATTCTCAGATTTAGACTATGCCTTATATCATTGTTATGAACTTGCAAGCAAAGAGGAAGATTTCACACTTACTGGTACTGTCACCTCCACTGCCACCAAATGCATCAAGTCTGTTTTCCCAAACCTCTAGCTGTCTTAAAAGATTTTTGTTCCTACCATTAATACTGAAAGACCATTCCAGCAGCTCTCTCTTCCAAAGCTAACCATGACTTCTAAGAGTCAATCTAACTGTACTGATAACCTTTTGTGTGTGCATGCATTTGGTCTTTTAACTCTGAATTTTCTTCCTGTCATTGATATTTATGTCCAGAAGTATTTACAGAGAGCATCAGTGTGAGTCTAATTCCTTCCCTTCCTTGGTATCGTTCATTTTCTACTCAACCCATTTACCAAAGGCGCCAGTCCCTTACATTGGCCAATATCACTTTCTCCTTTTGTACTTTTTCTCCCGTCTTGAAAACTCACCTTCTCTTTCTGCTGACACATTTTCTCCCATGTGAAGTAATTCAGCTGTTCTCCAGAAGCCAGCCTCTTCTTCCATGGTCATATTCAATGAGTCACCTTCTCCTTCAGAGATCTGTCCAATCTTCATTTCAGTATTTTCCTAAGGATCCTGAGATGTTGTCTACAACCATATTCTTCTGCTCCATTCTTCTGTTTTAATCTAAAATCAACATTCACAGTTTTGACTGTGATATTTTTCTATATGCTTTGGCAGACAAATACTAAAGTATGAGTAAGTTTTATTTAATACTTAAAACTGGTAGCACACATCCTATAATTGCTAAAACCTGCCATAGAATCACAGATTATCTTAGGTTGGAAGGGACCTTAAAAGTCATCTAGTTCCAACCCCACTGCCATGGGCAGGAGTGACATCTTCCACTAGACCAGGTTGCTCAAAGCCGCATTCAACCTGGCCTCATCATTGTACACAGAGATCACCTCCTCTACTTCTTCAGAAGCATGTCTTCATAATTTTCTCTTCTTTATCATTTGGGGAAAGAAAAATAGAAGAAATTCTCCTGCATACCCTCTTTTACCTACAAGTCTGCACAAGTAGACTCCTTTGATTGCTGGTTTCTTGGCTTTTTTAAAACTTTGTCAACATAAGGCTTGCACCTTCAGATTAAGTTCAGCAGTTTATCTGCTCATCAGCAACAACCAAACACACAAATCACACACTCAGTTGCAAGGATTATCAAACTGCCTTTAAACTCTGCCAATTACTAACTGAAAGCCACAAGACTCTTAAACTGCAGCTAAGCAAACTACAGATGTGTCTACATACACATCTGTTCTTTCACATTTCTCCAAAAGAAGGATCTGCATCACAGTAGCCAAAATAATTAAAACAAAATGCCTCTAAATGCCTACATCCTGTCCTAATTGTCACAGCTTGCCAACATTGCCATCAGCTATACTGACATATTCACTGCTTCTAACTAGTTGAAGAAAAAATAAAAGACGGGGGGAAAAATGTTTTGCTCCCCAGAGTACACTGGGAAGAAGATGCTGTTAAGAAAGAGTTAATAAATGTGAGGAACAAACCTAAGGTAAGCCCAGTGTCAACCAAAGCAAGAGAATTTGACCTTCTAGAAGATGGGTACTTGATGAGTGGAACAACTCTCTCTTACATAATAGAGCATTTCTACTTTTCAAAAGAAAGGACAGTCTCTGCACTTCCAACCTGCTGATGGTCGTGGAACAGAGGTTGCTACTTGACCTATCAGGGAAAAAGCTCTCAGAGCTCCTAGTTTTCAGTCAAAAGGGAAATACAGGCATTAAAAAATGATGAACTATCTTGAACTACAACATATGTCTCACCAGCTTTATTTTCCAGGTCCCAAGTACAAGTAGGAATTATGTCCATCAACTACCTTTACATACTGGAAACCATCCACAGAAACAAGGTGAAATGGAAACTGGAAGTTTGTAATACAAAGGAATACAGTGACACACTTCATTTTGGATTCCTCAAAACTACAACAAATACAGGATCTCTCCTGCTTGAGGAGGAGAACAAAGAATATCTCACACTTCATGAGGCTTTATTAATGCAAAATGAAACAGTATCAAGGAGCTTTACACTCATGTACCCGGTGAGATTTTGCCAGATGTGAATTCTGTGTTGCCAATCTAAACGCCCCTATCTGTAGCAAACTGCAGTTAACCAGCAGTCATTATCTTCCCAGCACTGAGCAGAGCCCTACCCAACACGAAAAACTGCTATTTAAAAAGGAAGCATACTAGACTACCTTGGCTAGGAACCAGAAATATCACCTAGGTACCTCCAGCAACAGCTACAACAACAATTAGAAATCAGGCAGGTGGCACTTCAAATGAGACATGAAAACAGATTTAGGGCTGCCAATAGAATTTACCAAGATTCACAGCTATACAGCCACAGCTACCAAGCACTAAAAACTTCATCATGAACAGACTCTCAAGAAATCCTCATCCTCATAATGAACAGCAGAAGAGCTGAGGTGGGACTTAACGTGCCTACAGGCTTGACCTGGTTTCCTTCCACACAGAGAACACACAAATTCTGCTTCCACTCCACTCCAGTCACTTCCGTGTGGTCTTTCCAGGTCCTGCCTGTTGAGTTTTGCTAAGATTTCCTATAATTTCTAAAAAGCTTTTCAAGTTATGGAACCCCTACACTTGAGGGAGGTCCACTCTTACTCTTCCATGGTAACACTTTATTCTCAATGCAGTCCTGGTATTTCTATGAGTAAAGATCAAAGTACTCTGTAAAGGTAACAAACTGGTTTTTTTACTACAATAGAATATTTGAAAACAACAATCCTTTTGCAAACATGTATGGATTCAGGTAGGAATGGCAAAGGGAAAGTTATGTATTCCATCTTTGGAGCTAATTTTAATAAAATCAGAATTCGTGAAACTCAAACTCCTCTGTTTATCACATTTTAAAATCAAACTCAATGCTTTTTTTTTCTTTTAATGATTAAAGCTTAAAAACTACTTGCTATAACTTTTAATATAATTTGTGAACATAGTGTAACTTTTGGCAGCTACTGGCACAGAAAACTGCAGCATCAGACCTGAACTTGCACTATTGGTTTGACTGCACTTCTTTGTCAAATATGATATTTGAAAGAAACCTGATTCAAATGATTAATGAGTAGAACAATCACTAGTGTAAATAGATACTACCCAACTGATACTGAAACCCAGGCAAGAATCAATTTCTTCTTTGTTCTTCTTTGAATTACACCTTAAGAAAGCAAGAATAGGAAAAAAATACTATTATTTAGAAGTATTCCTCCTTTTTTCTGAAAACTAGGTATGCCTTCACAACTATGATGAGCTGTGTTACTTTCAGGAAAATCCCAAATCATTCCATTTGCACTGAGTGAAAGTTTAAGGGATGTCTGAATTTTGAAAGAAACAATACACATGAAGAAAAGACCACTCTCCTACACTGGAATTACTGATACTTTATTAGGTTTAGCACTGAAGGTCAACAAAAGAGTACTTACCTTCTGTTTTGGAAAGAGTTTTGGAATAGAAATCAGTCTGTTGCTATGTGACTGGTTTCCAGGCAGCAGTTCCACTCACTTCTTTGGGGAAAAGACATGTTCTTCTGTTTCTGCAAATGCTGTTTATATTGAGTAAATCCAAGTATGTTCAACTCAAACAACATACTGTGAACCATTAATGAAAAAATGCATTTGCAAAAACCAGAACATAATACACTGACCTCTCTCAACTCCTATCTGGAGAAAGAGATGCATCATATGCATGACAGATTGCTGGCATTACATTTTCTGGCTGTTGACTTGAGAGAATGCCAACTTTTATGAAACATACTTGATCCATTCCATTTATTTTGTGAATAAACATGAACAGCTTCCTCCACTTCTTACCACATTTGAAGGGCTTAGACATATCAAAAGCGACAAGTGTCAGTGGAAATACTATAAAAGGGTGACATTTTCACTGAATACTGATCAACATCCCTCAAGTATGCACCAAAAAGGCATTAATAAAGTAATTTTTTCTTACAAGTTTTTTACACTATTTTTATTTGGTCCTGTCTATAAAAAAGTGTCTCTGTCAATTTAGCATCTGTTATGACTCACTTAAGGAAGTTCAGAAAAATGAGAGGTAATTTAAAAATTCAGTACAATATGATGAAATCCATTCAAGCTGAATTCAAACATCATTACTTAAATCAAACTTCATTGCCCTGTTTTCACCAACTCTGAATTGAACAACCTAAATTGAATCAAACTCTTATTTGATTATTTTTTCAGATAATAAATAAGTTGCTCAGGAAAACAAAACCCAAAATCCACATTTATATCTGTTGAATTTTAAAGAACTTAAAGGAAATTATTTTGCTTTTTAACATAATTAGCATCCAGTAAAATAAATTAGGAGGCATCAGCTTTCATTAGCTTTAGCTTTCCACTTATGCAAGTCTTGGCTTTGAATAAATGCAGAAAGAAGACACTTAAACTGCGTACTGTAAATAAGTCAGAAATCATGCATATTAAGAGCTAGTCTGCTCATTTGCTAAGAGCCAAACAATTATAACAACAAATTCTAACTTCAAAGAAAACCAAGCGTGATGGCAAACTCAACCTCTCTGGAAAAAAATAAAACACAAGAATGACAAAGAAAAGGATTAAGAAGACACCAGGGACCAGACCTTACGACATAAGCAGCAAAAGGCTACACAACTGAAAGGGGGTTTTCTTTGTGTGAGAGGATTCGGCCACATCCTTTCCAGTGGGTCTGTGAGGATGCTATCTCCCAGCAACACTGTCCAGTGCTGCACATATCCTGCAGCTTATGGGATAAAGCAGTACTGCTGTGCACCCCTTCGATACAAACCAAAGCTGTGCACACTCCCAAAAAATGACCAAACTCACCAACAAAATTATACAGCCCACAGACACACATTCAAGAACAACATTCAAGCTGCAAAGTCAATCACTCAAGAACTGTGTAAGACAATTTAATTTACATTTAAATGTAATTCACTCTTTACCATATACGGTAGAACATTAATCTTTCCTTACACAACTTAACCTAACCCTAACCCAGTATCTCCATGGATATCAGGCTGTGAAGAAGCTGTATTGTGTATCTTCCTCCTACTTCACCGTTTGTACAAGTTGAAAGGTGTAGTATCAATACGCTACAGAGAAGTAAAAAGGCAAAGGAGGATCTTAGCGCTAAAGCTGTTCACTTCTCTGTGCTGAAGGGCTAGGCTCTACCTCTGCCTCTACTAAGACTCCTACCTGGAGAAGTCAGGGATGTAAGCTCCTCTGCACATAATGTATGTCCCTCATTTTCTCTGCAGGTGATTTGAGATTTGGGGATATGACTTCTAGAAGAGCTGGAAGTATAACGTAACTGACCAATATTCTACAAAGATCACACACCAGGAAAAGGGCACTAACGACCAGTGGCCACTTTGGCTCCTAATTGCATCCGTTTCAGTACCGCATTCATAAAATGGGGGGTGGGGGGAAAGGCAGTACCTTGCTGCCTTCCACTGTGCGTAAAAAGAAATGCCCACTAATGTGCAAATCCTGACTGACAGTCACTGGGACAAAACTAAACACTAAGGTTCTGTCACTAAACCAAGTATCAGTAGACCCTCCCAGTTTAATTATACTGTTTACATGGTGTGGGCAAGACTGTGCCTCAGTTTCTCATGTTAAATAGAAAAGAATCTTGCTTCACAGAGCTTTTATGAGAGCAAGCACATGCTTGAGATTATGAGGGACTCTGATACTATGGTGATTCAGGATATACTCAAGCATGAAACACAGCCAAGTACACACCGTGGAAACTAAATGAAAAGCTTAATGTTTTCAGGACGAGGAATTTAACCTGAAATTTTACCCACATTTTCGCCATCTATATTTTCCCTTTGACTTATTTGTAGCATTAAAGAATGCAGAAGTAATACCAGAAAGCAGAAAAAAGTCAAATAAGGCAAGTATTGGATGTTTTCTTTGTGCTCACATCTAACACACAATACTCATTAGGATAATACTCTTGCCAGTAAGTGTGTGCTTAGCAGATAGACATTAGCAGAATTTGTGAATGTGTATTAAAGTACAAGAGACCATACCTAAATGGCCACCCCATTCCAGTTGGCTGAATCCTTTTCACCTGTCATTGGAAGGATCCGTACACACTTTTGCTTAATTCTCTCTGAAAATCCACAAGGGTTGACTCCAGCAAATATTACAGTTACACCATATAGATACACAGGATAAAAATTAAGTTAGCAAACTGCTTGTACCACTTACAAGACTAACTGGGGAACTAACGGTGTCTTTTACCAAAAAGTGCTCACACTCAAAGAAACATCACGCTTTGTCAAGAAAATGTCTCCGTATGAAATTTTGGCCACCTCTAGCATCTCCATCAACCCAGTAAGCCTTTTTTATCAAATACACAAATTCCCTGTACAGTTGTATTAAGCATTTCCACCTTAGAAAGGCAGTGCTGGACTGGTACAGTCCAGGGACTGCAGACCCTCACCCTCCCACAATGGCAATTGAACTGTTGCGGGCGGAACAGGGCATTTCTGCAAAACAGAGTTCTTTAACTCTCCACCAACTCAATCGCAAAGTTCCTGCCTTACACCTTGAGTTTTGCTTCCTTTGCCCATAGATCTGCTGCCCACACTCTGTCGGGCACATGGATTTGTTTTCCGTGCCAGCGTCCGACCAGGGGCCAGGTGTGCCAACGGGGCTGAGGGTGGCCTGCGCACCCGGCACCTTGGCACGGCCGAGGAGCTGCCGGGGCCCCTTCGCGCCAGCCGCCATTTACCTGGAGCAGGTGGTGGGCCGCCAGGTACCCCAGCCGCGGGCCTCCCCGCACGCCGGGCGGCAGCCGCCCCGTGCCGTAGCCATGCCAGGCCACCACGTAGGGGTTGTCCATCGTCAGCCAGTAGCGCACCTGCCCGCCGAAGTGGCGGAAGCACAGCTCGGCGTAGTCACGGAAGAGCTGGGGCAGGACGGGGCTGGCCCAGCCGCCGAAGGCGTCCTGCAGGGCCTGCGGCAGGTCCCAGTGGTAGAGGGTGACGACGGGCTCGACGCCCATCTCCCGCAGGCGGGCCAGCAGCCGCCCGTAGTGCGCTAGCCCGGCGGGGTTGGGGGGCGCCGTCCCGTTGGGCAGCAGCCGGGCCCAGGACAGCGAGAAGCGGTAGTGCGAGACTCCCAGGCGCCGCAGCCCCTCGACGTCGCGGAACAGGTTGTTGTAGCTGTCGCTGGCCACGTCGCCGCCCACGGGCCCCGGCGGGGCGGCCCCCGGCGGCGTGGCCGGGCGGTGGGCGAAGGTGTCCCAGACGGACGCGCCTTTGCCGCCCTGGCGCCAGCCGCCCTCCGTCTGGTAGGCTGCGCTGCCCGCGCCCCAGAGGAAGCCGTCGGGGAAGGTGTCGTGGAGGAAGAGCTGGTCCTGCGGGTAGGGCAGCCGGGCAAAGCGGGACCAGGTGCCCACGCCCTGCCCCGGCGCCCCCAGCCCCAGCCGCCCCAGCAGCAGCAGCAGAGACAGCGGCAAGACGGCGAGAGCCATGCTCCCGGCGGGGCTCCGCGACGGCGGCTCCCAGCTCCCCGCCGCCCCATTTTATCTTACCTCGCGTCCCCCCCTCTCCCGCCCCGGTGGGCACGGCCATTAATAATTACCTCGGAGCTGCCGCCTGCATCCTTCCCGGCCGGTTCCACCGGGGAGAGCTGCCGCCGGGGGCGGGAGCCAGGGCGTGAGACGGGGCCGGCGGGGAGGAGAGGGGAGAAGAGGGGCTCCTCGGGGAGAGGTGAGCCCTCTCGCCCCCTCAGGGAGCACGTGTGTACCCCCACGGCCCCCTCAGGGCGGAGATCCCGGTTCCGGGCGGCAGGCGGGGTCCCGCAGCCCTTCGCCCGTTCCACCGGGGGCCCGCACCTCGCTGCGACTCCGGTGCCCCCTCGGAAGCGAGACTCTCGCCGCTGCCCTGCGCCCTTTCCTCCCTTTAGAAGAGCCCGCGGAGAGATTCGACGGCCGGACCCGTCCCCTCCGGGGGGCTGAGCGTAGCCCCCTCCCGTCCCCCGCTGCAGTGCCGCCGTCGGGGAGTCCGTGGGGCAGCGGCCCCTGCGCTGGACCGAGAGGGGGAGCGATGACGGGGCCGAGGGGGAAGGGCGAGGAAATAAAAACGCTTTTCCCTTCACTCAGTGTCTCCGTCGTGCTGCTTTAGCAAGACACATCGCACCTGCGATCTCTCATGTAGCAGCAGTTGCAGAGAAACTCGTTCTCCAAGGCCATCATACACTCACTCCTCCCCGCCCGCTCCCCGGGAACTCACGGGCTGTCACCTCCCAGTAACAACAGTTTTCTTTCCTGGAGTAGGAAGTTGGTATATTTGGTTGTTTGCTGCACACAAAACAAGTTCTAGTTAGAAATGCCTCACGGATCTTCACGGAGATGAAACAAATCGAGCTAAGTTTGATTACTGAGTTACATTTCCTAGCTGAGCAGGCGTGAGGCATGGACTGTTCTTTAAAGGCAGGTCTCAAAACTGCCCTTTGCGTCTCCCTTGTACAGAACAGTTCAACCTAGACTGCGAATCAAGAAACAGCCCAACACATTGCAGAACGTGGTATTCAGTGGTGTGAACTCTTAACAGAATTTGGGGCACCTAAGAATAAAATACATCCACTAGACAGGCTGTTAGGCACAGAGAGATGTTCCCAGGAGATAAGGCTGTTGTTTAACTACAGAATTAAGGCATTTAGATAATTTCCTTTTCGTTTTAGAAAATAAACGCCCTCAGGGGAAAATTACAGATAATCACTAATAGTGAGTCAATGTATTTAAATGCCAGTTGTGAACGTTTCCTTTTGTGCACAGGATGGGCTCTCACCTCTCCCAAATGCAGGCAGGGAATTTGCCATGCCTGTCCACCTTTTCTGCCCTGATCCAGATCAGTTTTGGGGATTGATCTCTGCTGTTTTTAAAGAGACCAAAGATGTAGGGGACAGGATTGGAGTTAGTCTTCCACTGTTGGCAATCAATTAATTGCCATGTTAGGGGGATGGAGGTCTGAACAGTCAAGGGGACCATCGACAGCCCTTCCCTACGGGGGGAAGTTTGTAGGGCAGAACAGGAGGTGACAGGCCCAGAACCAAGGCTGGACATTGGCTTCCAGGAGTGAGTTTGGGATATAGTCTGACAAGGTGCTGGAATTCAATTACAGTCTGAGTAAGTAACTTCAGGTACAACAACAGAAAAAGCTGTTGCCATCACCTGCTACTTACTTGCAGAAATTGGAGATTAATTGTTAAGTGCACTGGGGCATTGTTGCAATTGTCCCTGTGCAAGGAGTGGAGAGCCAGGCTCCCGTTCAGCTGCAGACCTGACTTCAAGGGAAGCGTAATGTCTTGACTGGATTTTGCTGACAAACTATTTTAAAAGTTGATATGTACAGGCATGTCTCAGAAACACCACCACCAAAAACAGAGTATTAGTGATGGTAAGTATATTGCTAATATTTAAGGAAAAAAATTCATTGAGTATATAGGGACACGAGATTTTGAAATACATCATGGTACATTCTCTTTTCATGTGTTAATTATTAACTAAAACCTAGATCAATCCTATTTGTATTTGGGCAGCACCAATAAGGAGACATTAAACTGAAGCTCCTTCACTAGGAACTTGTTTCTTCCAGAGCCTGTCAACACTCAAGGAAAAGAAATGGCCTCATGGTGTTACTCTGAGTAACTAAGATCTTTGTCAACTTCTGAAAAAGGCTACGTTATCTAAAAACTGTCCAGGAACCCTACAGTGACTGCACTCCTGAAGCAAGAAGCCCATTTTTGTGGGACAAAATCTGACCATAAGTTGGTGGCACAAAGCCATCACCTCAGCTGTCACTTTACCTGCATGTCTGTCAGCTGAAAACTTTATCCTTTTTTTGTGTGTGTGTGTAAATGACAGAAAATGTGCAATGTGGCCTCCAGTTCCCTGTGTGGTTTTTGTTTTCTTTCTTAGAGAGCTTGTTTTCATGTCTTAGGACAACACAACCACCAACTGCTCTGAGCCAATGTATTTTCTTTCCTAGCAGACAGCCTAACAAACTCTGTGCAATATTAACCATGCAGAAAGGTCAGCCAAGCACTTGCAGACATCCAGGTCTCCATCGTTGCTCCTTGAGTTCAAAGTGTGGCTCCACTGCGTCTGTGTTGCTGAGCAAGCACACTTTCAATTCTGCCCCAGGTAAGCAGATCAGGATTTGACTTTCAGCCTCGTTGTATTGGTGATTACTGAATGTTCAACTTTCGATAATATGTATAATGTATAGTACTGTGTCATTATAATCTTCCTCCAGGCTGTGCTGAGATTTTCTTTGCTTGCTATGGAGTCAGTGCATGCAATCAAACTCGAGTGTTCTGACTGAGCACTTCTGTTTATATCCCAAAGAGGCTGAATCTTCTGGGATACTTAATTTTAGGTAAAATAGCTTTATTACTGCTTTCGATTCATTTAACAGCTTTCCCCGAGGTAATATCATGCTTCAATGCAGCAAACCCCTTTATCATTTTAAGATCTCCAGAGAAGAGCTAGAAGCCGTATACCAGTAGCATCTGTGATGGAACAAGTGATCTCAGTGCCTAAAACCATCATTTCCTGTTTTAATGCCCCTTCTCTGTTCACAAACATCCTTCCAAATGCATGCAGCCCTACAGCCAGTTGAAAATAGCCTTGTGTAATAGATTTGCAGTCTCAGCATTTCATCTCAAGCCACAAAAGTATTTGCTAACACTTGGAAAAACTGCTTAAAAAAATCAGCACCTGATTTAGACTTGAATGTTTCCTCTGCTGCTGCCATCACTGTACACATAACAGCACTACTTCTTTTTTCTGTCTGTTAAATGCAAACTGCTAAGCTGTCAAACTTTACTTTCACTTCCTCATCAATAGCTGTTTCCAGTGAAAAGATGTCCAACAGCATTCTAGATTTACCTTCTTCATCCCTGCCAGAACACCACAGACTACAAGGCAAATAAGCTCCTTCTCAGTTTTCTGAGAGAAGTTGCAAGTGCAGTTTTCTTGAAAAAATGCAGCCTTCCATACCTGTTCCTTCTTTCTCACATGATCACACTGCTTACATGCATTCACTGTACATTCAGAATTACTTTAGAGACAGCTAGAGACTGATTGTATTGAAATTAGAAACAGGGTATTGTCAGGTTCAAAATATACCTGCTGATGTAATAAATGCAGTGCTGTGGAATGCTTGGGAAGATGTTGAATCCTCCTCTCTCTTATCTGCAAGTACCAAGTCACTCTCATCTCCACTTTTTTCCAATGCCTTCTTCTGAATCATGGGCACTCTAGTCATCTCCTGTTTCAAATTCTTTTTTTCCCATAAAGAGCTCTGAATTAGTACTCTTTCATTGTGTGGCAGGATCTAGTGTGAGGTGGGAAATTAGAAACCTAAACTTTAATTGTTTCCTCTTTACACTTTTGAAACTGTGTCTCCAAGAAGTGGGCAAAACCTAAACATCACTTTGTAGGAAAAGTGGAATTCCAAGTACTTTGAGCCTTCTTACTTTTCATGGTAGCAGGGAGTAAATTCAGGGCAAGCCTAGAAATTTGTGTTTTACTCGCTTGGGGCACTGATGACAATCCTATTGTAACCTGGGAGGTGACATGTGGTGCCTGGATGCTTCCTCATGCCTGTGTGGCAGGAGCTGCAAAGCCTTTCAAGTCTTGCAAACCATCCATCAGGAGAGCCCATTTCAAACCCTGAATCATAAAAAGTGATGGGAAAGGGAAGAAATGTGAAACACCCGTCTTGGAATGCATTTGGAAATCACATCTTGGAAATGCTATCTCTTAATTCTGGGAAGCCACAAACACCTCCAATTATCCAGGCAATAAGACGACAGTTTGTAGATGATCTTTCCATCTTCAAAAGTGCCTTCTGAATGGGTGAAAGAGGGAATGGGTGAGAAAGAAGGGGGATAATGAAGAGGTGGATACAGCCTCACTCTTCCAGTCCTGTGCAGGAGACATGGATTTGTCTGGAAAGAGGAGTTCAGAGGTGAGGGAGAAGAGAAAGGACAGAAGAGTGCTCCTTGCCAACTCCAGCCATACAGCTCATGAGCTCCAGTTGGTTTTTAGACAGGAATGGAACCCTGACTGCAGTGGCTGAAGAAATGGACACGTTTGCATTCACACAGGCGCTGAGCCTGTATGAACAAGTGACAGTGGGTGTCCAGGGAAATTACAGGCCAAACAGGGAGTTGCCTAATGAATTTTGGATAGGGTAGAAAATCCTGGAAAGCAGAGTGACTGGATCGCTCACAGGAGTGAAATTTATTTAACAATTTAGATGAGATCTGGAGGGACTGGATCTCAACCCTAAGAGCTGCACACCTGTGAAAATTCCAGTCTGCGGTCTCTGATGGAGTATAAAAAGGACCAGAAAGACAATTTCATTCTTCTCACTCCTGTTTTAATTTCTATTTGTGATACACTGTTATCATTTTGGAACTAATTTCATTCAGTCTCCACAGGAAGGCTCAAAAACTTGAGTCCTGTGTCTTAGTCTAGAGCTGACAGCACTCTGGAGACACGTACGGTGACTGTTCATACACAGTCATCCTATCTCTTCAGTTCAGGCACAGCTGAAGCATTTCCCTTGACTCTTCGAATTTGTTCTATTTTAAAACTTCTGCCAACATGCCACGTCTTCTATGAAAAGAAAGATCCACAGGGACTTAAATGAAGAAATAAAAAGCACCACTATTAAAAAATGAAAGTGCAATGCTGAGTTTTACGTACATGAAAGTTGAAATTTCTATGCATTAAATTCAGTGAGGGAAGAATATGCTGCAAAATTGCTTCTATCATCATATCTTTAGATCATTTTCTGTCAGTAAATTGATAATAATTACTCCTGTACTTGCTAAGCCTGTATTTCAATAAGCACTTGAATGACAACTTAGTTCAGATACTTATTTCTTGTTGGGTTCAGCTCATGAAAAAATTGGTCTCATTTACTACAAGGCAAAGACTAGCTCGCGAAGAAATAGGATTGGTTTAAAACAACTATTGTAGTGTGATAATTCTTTGTAAGATTTTCTGCCTAAATGACTCTTTTGCAGTTAAGAGTTATATCACATTAAACTGAACTGAGATGAAACTTTGTAAACTAGTAATTTAAAATATATTGCACTAAGCTGCTGCATCACTAAATGTACAGGCAACACTGGCTGCAAATGCATAAACATTTTTCAGGGCTACAGTTATATCATATTCTTTAATAAACACAACTATTATGTTATACAAAATCAATTTCCACTGAAGAGCAAAAACTTAGTTTCAGTTCCATGTGAAGTACTGAAATGTGATTTTTAGTCAACTGAGAAGTCGTTCAGTCTTTTAGTGCTGCTTCATACTAACGTAAATGTACTTGGGAGCCATTTCCAGTTACCCTACCAAGGCTTTACTCCTGTGTTTCCAAGATTGGCTCAAAACCACCAGGAAGTCAAGACATTTATTACCAAAACATTAAGTATGCACAGTTACACAGGATCTGCCTCTTCAAATGTGGTTGAGGAGTTGAACCAAATTAGGCCATCCAGGACAGAGTATGCTGCAACAGTCCAGGCTTGAGAAGTAGACCCTTCTAATAAAAGAAAAGAAAAATACCTTGACAATTACTGCAATGAATTTCACCTCTGAGATATGAAAGCATAGATGCATGGCCAGTAGCCATTTTGCATTAAGCGTTTCTTCACAGCTGCTACCTAATGCATTACTTCAATAACTGAAGGTCCAGTAATTTCCATAGTAAGTAGGCTTGCAGCCATGAAATTTAAAATTTGTTCCTGGGCAGCCAAGTAATGAGAAGTTTGTGGTCAGTTCATCACACATTGCCTCTGCTGCTCCTTCCTCCTCAGGGAAAGGACTCCTCATGTGCTTTCCATAATCCAGCGTGGGGTCCTGCCCATGGGAGTCAGTCCGCCATGAACTTCTCCAATGTGAATCCTTCCCATGGGCTGTGGTTCTTCGTGAGCTGATCCAACGTGGGTCCCTTCCACGGGATGCAATCCTCCAGGAGTAGGTTGCTCCACCATGGGTCTCCTGTGGGGTTCTGCCAGGAAACTTGCTCTGGATGGGCTCCTCCATGGGCTGCAGGTGGATCTCTGCTTCCCCGTGAACCTCCATGGGCTGCAGGGGCACAGCTGGCCCTCCGCATGGTCTTCACCAGGCTGCTGGAGAATTTCAGCTCCGGTGCGTGGAGAACATCCTCCCTCTCCTTCTCCACTGACCCTGGTGTCTCAACAGAGAAGGCTGTTCCTTTCACATATTCTTACTTCTCTCTCCAGCTGCAATTGCTCCTCCATAGTAACTTTTCTCCTTCTTAAATCTGTCATCCCAGGAGCTCTACATCCATCACTGAAGGGCTTGGCTTGGCCAGTGCCAAGTCCATCTTGGAGCCATCTGCATTTGCTGTGTTGAACATGTGGGAAGCTTCTGGTAGTTTTCATAGAAACTACCCCTGCTACCAAAACCTTGCCATGAAAACCCAATACTTTGGTAATTCCACATTTGTGTCCTGGGGGCCTCAGGGCATCTCAAAAGATGCCTGTGTTCAGGTAACTGAATTGAGCCCTTGACAGTTGAAGACAATCTAAGAAATGTAATATGTGCAGCCTAGAAAGTGATTCAGCTCAGCCTAAAGTAAGCACCAAGGAGATTCACCTGCCCAGATATGTATGCCTGGTCCCATCTCCAGCAGCCAGCCCATGGTGTCTGGCACATCCACACTGGAGTTGCCGATATTGCACAGAGGGCTCATTTCATCTGCCTGCATATGGTTGAAATGACTTCTGGCTTGGTATCCCATTTGTCTTCAACTTAATATTCCAAAACAAAAAAAGTCACATGTAGATCTTGTGTTATATCTGTCAGCTTTGGGTAGACAAGGTGGTGACTCTGTGGCATGACATAATGATTGTCGAACAGCACCATCTACCCTCCTGTGGCCAACCAAATGTGGGAGATTCATGTCCACCCGTAATGGCCACTGGAAGTCAAGCAGAATACCCTCATACATTCAGAATGGTACCCAGTGTCATGTGTAAGGATGGGAGTCTTGACCATAGTGGTTGTTTGCCTCTCCAATTACACAATCTGCTTTTGCCAGACCTCTGTGAGTCCTGCATCATCCAGCTCTTTTTGAAGGTATGTGGGTGTCCGAATCTCAAACAGTCTCACTCTACTGATACTTCAAGAGAAATTTTTATCTCAACACCTTTAATGATATTCCTTTACATCATACATCTACTTCAATCATTAATATAAGGCTTGCTTTACCCTCATCTGAAATCCAAGGAGGTCTATTCTTTGGTGCAATAAGATGTCCATCTATTCCTTAGAGTGAAATTAGACAAAGGATAACACTTAACAGTGTCAGGATCTTAATATTTCTTCCTGAGCAGGAGGCAGTCTGTTTAGGTTATTGTCCCCCTTAAGTGACAGACTTACAACCCCTTCTTTAAACCAAACCATCAACAGCAAAACAGGAAGCCATGTATGCTACTACTGCCTTCAGCTCTCTGAGATTAGGTGTTTGTGAGACTATTTTGAATATTCTCAAGGTCAGTGATTAGATTTCAATCAGCCTCTCTGATTCACCCCTACATTGCATATCTGCTACAAATCAAAGAAGGATGAGCAATCTAATAACAAAGGACGAGCCATGCCACAATTATAATGTGGGTAGCTGAAGGCCAGGAGTAACAGAAATGCCACAGTGATAAAGTAACACATATTGGCACATCAGTGTTTCAGTCCTCCTCATGCATCAGTTAACTTCAGAAAAAATTAGTATCTGAGAGATTCTAAAGAAAGAAGTGTTTGGTATGTTTGCTCATTGGCTGTGAGGAAAATCCCAAGTTGTGGCTGAAGGAGGTATTGATTAAGCTTTGATATATGTACATTTGAGCTATATGTAAGGACGTTAAGCAGTCTTATCCTCTAAAATTGTTGGGCCCCTAGGAAGCTTACCTACTTTTGGGGCTGCATCTAAGCATTTTCCAAGTGTAAATCTTTGATTTACAATGTTCTTTCACATGCGCACAGAATGTAACCCAGGCAAAAATTCAGCTTGAAAAAAATTCAGCTTTGCAGCCCCTGTAACTATGTTCAAATGCATTCATTGCTGGAAGAATGTACCCCCTTACCAACACGGTGCATGTATTCTTTATCCAAACCATTTTTTTGTTTTTTAAATTGCAAAAAAATTTCCTTGTAGCAGAAAATCTTTCATAGATACACGATGAGGCAGTCGACCCACAGAGAGAAAAGCAGACCCCTGCCATTGTGAAACGTGCTTCATAGGAGACAGCAGTGAGTTTTAAATCTATTAGATATTTTTTTTTTTAATGTACTACAGTTAGGCATCATCAAGCAATTCCGTCTTTGGGCTGAAACAGGGAACGGACTCTTTGCAAGGAAAGTGGGGGAGAAACAGTATTTCCCAGACCGATTTCTCTGTTAGGTACTATGGGGTAGCTATTGAGTGAGCTACAATTTTTGGGGCATGCTGTCAATGCAAGTTTCGTTTGGGCAATTTATAGTCACAATGGCTGATATGGCACTTTTCTGTCTGAATTATGTAGATTAGTCATAGATACAAGAAAACTTTGTCTTTTTTTATTAACTTAGCATTTAAGTTCCTCTAGGATTGGCTTTCAGCTGACAAACAGATTTTGGCTGAAAGGAAGGTAACTGTCCATTTCTCATTGTTATTTCTATCTTCGGTTCAAATCAGTTTTTAACTTAAAAAGCTGGTAAATTTGAGGAAGATGATCTACTAAATACATCCACTTATTTTTCATGTGTATTTTTCATTGCTGCCTGAGAATCCCTCTTATCAAAAAGCAAGGGCTTTTCTGGATGTTCCCTTACAGTGGATGTGCTGTAAGGGCAGAGCATCAATACCTGCAGTGTGTGAGGCTTGTCTTAGCATGTTTGCTGTTATTATTATTTCAGCAGGCCAGCAGCGGTTTCCCGAGGATCACAAATGAAAGCTGGAAAATGTGATTTTTCAAAGTGAGGCAGGTATATCCAAAAAAAAGCTCAGCAAAACTTCACACCATGGAGAGAGCATGCTTCCCAAAGCTACGGGCAGCTACATCTCACAGCTGTCAGTGCAGTCAGCACTGTAACACCTCAAGGTCAATGGATTTGGTCTCCAGAGACTGCAGCAGCACTCTTGTCTCTTATAATGCTGACAGGCTTGGTTTGGTGGCAAAGGACCCACCTGGTTTGGTGTCTTCAAGCCATGCCCCCTACACACTCATGACCTGCCTGGTGAGGCATTTCATGTTTGCCTGTAACAACGTGTTCACACAGCCCTCTGTAGCTCCCTGTGACTAACACAATGTGTTTTGATTTCTAACTCCTCTTTTGCAGTGCTCAAAACAGATCAGGTGTCTCATTTCACACATATCATTGCTCAGCTGCATCCTGCGCTGTTCCCATTCTTCACCTAAGTCCCAGACCATACCACATATGATACACTTCTCCTACTCCTACCATGAAAGGACATCACACTCCAGAGCAGCATCTTGCCTATACTTTCACATTACTGCTTTAGCTTAGGTCAAGGATTTCCATTTTTATTCTCAAATCACTTTCCAGGCTTTCTTTGGCCAGTGTTGGACCTATATATGAGCAGTATTAAATGGGGCTGCAGAGTGAACTCTCTCAACAGCAAATGTCAGCTAAATACCCATGAGGAGGTGGCCACTCCTTAAAGAAGAGGTAGGAAGGCTCTTAACTGTGAAACATATGTAAACTGGAAGGAGTATCTTTCTTTGAGTGTCAGCTTCACCTACAACATGATATAAGGGAGATGTCTTTAATGTCCCTTCCAACCCAAACATTCTATGATTTTATGATAATAACGCAGTGTAAAAAGAGTGAAGACTTTTAGCAAAGTCCTTCTATACAATAAAAAAGTCTCTTACATACAAGAGAATAGTAATATTAGTAAAAATTCTTCTATGGGCATAACTATGTTAATTGTGGCTTGGTTTGTGCCTCTTCTAAAACGGGACTTATCTTCACCAACAAAGGCATTTTTATGCTTCTTTAACGGGGGCGTGGATGCATGAGAAGATCTCTGGTTGGTGGCAAGTGCTATCTGATCTGCAGTAACAGTCTGTCCAGGTGTGTTTGATACATGCAACTGTAAACTTGTCATCCCTTAAAAGAAACGTTTCCCCTCTCTTTCTCCTTGTCCAGCTACTTGACCCCAGTAATCAGTACTGCAGATGCTCCAGGGACCAGGGAGGTCACATATACAGGCTTGTGGAGCAAAATCCCAGAGTCTGGGACTTGCACTTGATAGGGAGAAGGCAAGGGAGAAGCTATTCCATTGTACATCTACAGCAAACTCTTCCCCCTCAACACCCAGCCCTTCTGCTTCAGCAGAGTAGCCTGCTTCTTTCAATCATAAGCAATAAAAATCATGTGACTAATAATCCAGCCAGTTCTGTCCTTTCTCACATGCACCCTCTTTTTCCAGTAACCCCTCCCCTGATGCACTCAAATGGAGCCAGGGAGCCAGACATGGAGGACAGGAGCAACACACGACCCATAAGCAGGAGACAAACCTTGCTTTGCATAGGATTTTAATTTCTATTTCTGTTCGGAAATGGGAAATGCTTTGGTCACCCACAGGCCCACTGTTCGAGTAAAGTAATCCAGTAGCCATATAGGGCATGAAACAAGGATGGTTCTGCCAGAGCTACTCTGTCCTAAAGTAACCTACAGGTCCAACTGTACAGGTAAATAAAAGAGAGCTGTGGTGTACATGTACACTCATCCCCTAATCAGTTTAATTGCTGTTCTGTCTCTGCTTTTGCACAACTCTCTGCAAGACTAATCTGCTACAAGGGGGAGCAGCCATAACCACTGCAGACCTGAGCCAAATGGTGCTACTTAGCCCTAGGCACAGGAATCAGTCTCTTTTATTCACTTTTCTTCAGCAGCATGAAAATGGCTAAAAGTGCAATTAGCCCTTTTTGTTTGGTACAAGGATTTTATTTTTTTAAATCTACACATGCAGCAATAACCAGCAAAACATCTCCATAGCTTATCTAGCATACTTCCCTACCAGCTCCTATTCAAAGGACACCTCTGTAAATGCACAAAATTCTGTGCAGATTTCTGACAATGGGTATAAACACCTGTGAAAGTCCTTACAAACTTTTCTTTCCAGCTTTTAACTTGCTGTTGTACCTTGTATTGCCAGACAAAATGGCCTCAGGTTGCATCAGGGGAAGTTTAGGTTTAGGTTGGATATTAGGAAAAATTTCTTTACTAAAAGGGTTGTTAAGCACTGGAACAGGCTGCTCAGGGAAATGGTTGAGTCATCATCCCTGGAGCTATTCAAAAAACATGTAGATGTGGCTCTGAGGGACATGGCTTAGTGGTGGACTTGGCAGTGCTGGTTAATGGCTGGACTCGATGTTCTTAAAGATCTTTTCCAAATTAAATAGTTCTATGATTCTATGTTCATACTGCAGCCTAAGGGATAACATCCCACACACAGACCTACCATTGTTATCGCTAGGATATGAAACCCTTAACTCTTCTCTGCTCCCCTCCAAGATAGTTTGTATCACACAGGGACTGAATTTCCCAAATTCCTGATTCTGAGCATCAGAAACATCAAGGATAAAAATATTGGGTGCTCCTTGTCAGGTGGGATAGGATTGGTTTAGGTAAGGCCAAGGAGATTCATGGTTTCTGGAACTGCGAGGGAAGGAAGGCGTAAGAAAAGATATTGTTAGGCCAGCTGGGCAACTGCACGTTGTTGATTCCATGAAATGTTTGCTAGGGGTCTCAGGACTGTAAATAAAAGCTTGGATTCACATATGTTAAGAGAAGGAAACAAATTTATGGTGGTTAATATATTTTATATACATGATCTAAATGAATAGTGTAGTTACCATGTCTCAGACAAGTTTACAAACAATCCTAATCCTCTCACTTCCGAGAAAGTTACATGACCATCAACAAGATAGGGAAGAAATTCAGTGTGTACACACATGCATGACATATTTCTAAACACTAGTGATAAAACTGGTGCTAAATGATGATAACTTTAGATTACGATTATACAACAGAGCATTGGGTTTTTTATTCCCATGCCTTAGATTTGCAAAGTTTTCCTACAGATTTTCTCAGAAAAAATAATTTGTTTTTAAACCCTCAAAACTTGACAGTACTTGAGCTGCTAGCATATAGCATACTGTCTGTAATTAATATTATTTAATTGCTTCTTTAAAATCCCTAATCTATAACCATCTTGACTTTTACCGAAAGATTTTCTTGGCACTCTGGGGGAAGAAGGGAAAGTGAAGACATCATCGATGTGAATGTGAAGCTTTGGAAAGGGATGAAAGGCACTACAATAATACAAGTTGTTGCAGTGGTTATCAGTAGCTTCCAACAGAGATTTGTCTCCAGATCTCAAGACCCTAATGATGCTACAGAAAAGATCTCATTAAATATCCAAGTTCAGAAGATCACTTCAAAAATAAGTCAGATGGATGAGGCACAGTGTTCTTTAAATGACTGCTGAAAATTTTTGAAGATTAGCCTTTCTTGCTGGTAAATGTATATTAAACCCTAAGTTATTATTAAGGTGATTTTATCTTAGTGAGTTTGTCATCCAAATTCTATTTTATAGGATATGCTGGGAATTTTCCAACAGAAACTATTTTTGGTTGGAAAACACAGCTTTATCAAAACTACAGCTTTTTAATGGAAATGTACATGCCAGCTTTGATACAGATGGAATTTTCATATCAAAAAATCAAAGAAGTGGAGAAGCCTAAGTCATAACAGCCTTCTAGCTTGGCTCATTTATCTGGCTGTAGGGAAGACTGAGATTTCTGGATTTGCAGAAATCTGCCTGAAGACTTGAAGATCTGTTTTCTACCATCAAGGAAAGCACTCCTTTCACCCAGCTGTGCTGGGATGAGTTGTTTTTCATCTAGAAGCAAGAGAGTGAGAAAATGAAGTTTACTTTGCAACCCAGTGGTCATAACTCACACATGCAGTGTCATTGCCAGAGATGCAATGTGATGATAGCAGCAATGTACAAGAGAAGAAACCAAAGGGTATTCATGTCTCTGGTCAGAAAACAGCAGAGAAGATTCAAACAGTGATCTGCCTTGTCCCATTTGAGTTCCAATTGCATCTTGTGACTGCAGCCAGACGCAGTATGCATGGAAAGTACACTTGGCAGCGTAGTGTAGCAGTACACTCGGAACATGATATTCCAATGATATAAAGGACTACAAATGGAGGAGAGACTCAAGAAGGGTAAAGTATTTTGTCTTTCCAAGGGAGTGACTGACCATGAAAGCATAGACACATTCTAGAGAAACGCTCTGTGATCTGTAAAAATAAGAGCCTTTTGCTTCCACATATCTTATCTCTTGACAGAAGTTCAGCCATTTCAGATTCTCACTGGGTATCCAGAATTGCTAAGTAAGCATGCCATTGCAAAAAGAGAACATGCTGTAGCAAGACAATAAATGTGACTTGCTTAACAACTGTGTTATCTCATATGGACAGGCACAAGAGTAGATAGCATAATCTAAGTATCCATGTGCCTTATGCAAAACATATAACAAACTGTGAGTCACACACTTTGAATTATCATCTATCCATTTTCAATGTAGCCACTCCCCTTGAAAAATACATATAGACAGTCAGAAATTAAATATGAGAATTGTCATGGAATTTATTACAAAAAATGAAGCCTCGTACCTCCACCCTTAGTGGAGAAGGGTCACCCACACTTTCTTTCTGTGCTGCAAAAATACCTTTTGCAATTATACTGCCATGAATGGACTTCTGCCATTTGTTTGTTCCCCATTACAAACTGTCACTACAAATGTGGTTTTTGTACCTTGTATTGTGGGTACACCTCACCTTCATGTTAATGTCTTCATACTGATGATAGCTAAAAGCCCTTCCCCACTGCAATACTTAAAATTCTTTTGTCTGCTTGGTTTCTGTCTGAATAATGTAGAAGGCCCAGAGTTCATTTTGAAGCAAAGCAAGAACACTTTTCAAATATTTCCAATCCAGCTTTCATTTCCTCATACATGAAAGTTGTTCTCAAACATACTATGTTGTTTGTACCAGATATAGTTATAGATAACAATGTTAATCTTTTTTCTGGTCATATTTTATATTTAAAATCCAATTACAAATGTCTCTAAGTAGATTAGAGTTATTAGTTTAGAGTTAGAACCCTACCATGAGGCCTGATAGGTGGCTTTGAAAACATTGTTTGCTGTCTCCCAGAATACAATATACTGATTTTCTGTAGCTATGTAACATGTTTATACTGTTCATTAATCATTAACTAGCCTCTTATAAGTTTATTTTTATTCTTTATGCTAAGCCTCTAAGACTCAGTGTAAAGAATAACATTTCTCTATTCTTTACCCTCCCCTTTTATCAAACAGACATCAGTCTTCTGATTATTTTTAACTGGTGCATCTTCTTTGCGAATGAAATGCACACCACCAATTTAAAACACATATTATGGATTTTTAATTCTAACTTTGAGGAAGGAGTTAAATGATACACAAATCTTGAACTGAGCCTTGGCCCGGGAATGTACTTGACCCCAGGGTCTTCATTGCTAATGTAAACTCACCAACCAATTGCAGTCAGAGTGGCAGGAGATCATGTTAGGTGAAACCAGTTGTTTTTTAGCTGCTGGGGCTGGAGTATGGGAGACTGGTGTTTTTTGAAACCACTTGTGCTTTGCCTTATGTTTGTAAGGTGTAGATGACCTCTTTGACATCCAGTTCAAACTGGGATTTCATCCCCAGTGTCATTTGCTAGATGGGATACACTGGAACCACATCTCAGGCTCAGTTCACCTGCTGGCCGTGTACAGGTGTCCCATAATGTCCTGCTCAGTGTATTGGTGTGGGATGTGTCCAGCAACAGCTTTCTCCTGGACACTTCTGGTCCTCTGCTGAACAATGACTTGGACTACAACAGTAGAATTAGAACAGGTACTGTTCTAATTACTGGAGTGAGAATATAAATTTCATTTCTCTCTGGGGATTAATCACTGCTGATTAAAATCCCTGTTTTAAAAGGAAAACAAGATTTCTCTGCTTAGAGGGCATATGCATGCTATATTTGCTTCTCTTTACTTTATATTCTAAAAGAGTTCCAAAGCAATATTTCACCAAAAGGAAGGAGTTGGGATTATATGTGATCTCATTTGCATGCACAGTGTGCCTTGCCTTGTAAGAATATATTTGACTTGCTTCTTTCCTTTGTTAATATGTTTTACTACCATGATATTAGAAATGATGGCTCATAAAAAGATCAGGGTTTTGTACTGCAGTCTTCATTGTGGACAACCTGAGAAACATATTTCTGAAATTTCTTTTTTCACCCTTGAAAACTTGTTTTGCTTTTTTTATGTCAGCATGTCTAGAAAAGTCACAGAACTACCATTGAATGGCACAATCAGGGAAAATTTATTCTCCAGATGCAATAAAAGTTACTGTATTTTATTTCCTACTACCTGGGGAAGAAATGACTTCTAAAAGTCTCCTATGATTTTGCAAGAAGTAAAAAAAAGAAGATAAATTAGTTCCTGCAAATTATACATTTCTACATTGCAAAAGCATTCCTTTTAAAAAAGTGTGCCATTTGCAGAAGAACTAAAAGAGGGATTTTCTAATTGCAATGTTCTCCTTTAATTAGATTTAATCAGATATTTTGTAGCACACTGTGTACATATGGGTGTTCAATAAAATTCTTATTACTCTCATCTCTCTTAAAGGTACAATAAACACAGAATGACAGACTCATTTCACCAAATTTATTATAATATTTTTAAATTAGAGACTAATTTTAGTTCGGTCATGATAAAAAGCTCAGTTTTGCTTCCATGTAACTGTTTGGAAAAATTTGATACAGCTGTAAGAATTTAGACAAATTCTGAGACTTTTAGTTTGGCTAATTCTACAACCCATACTATTAATAGCAACACAAAAAAATCTCCTGTGTGCTAAAACTAGACCTAAAGAGAAAATGTAATTATTAAATAGCTTCAAATACATTGAAACACCTTTGAATTCTTTGATGAAATATTCTGGTACTTTCTAGAAATGTGCCTTGTAATCAATGGCAATTGCTATCATTTCAAAATGTTAAAATATATTTTAGAAGATACTTTATCTGAACTAATACTTTGTCTGTTGGCTAGCCTCTTACTTCTGATAATTTCTTGGACTGTATGAAGAGGAAGAGATTTAGCTTGGATCCATGATAACTCCTCACAGTCTAGACTCTGTGTAGTACATATCACCTTTATGAGAATCTGTAAAGCTCTTCTCTTACATTTCACAAATAGTAAAGTCGTCCTGTGATACAAAATAGGTATCCCTTGAAAAGAGCTGTTTGAAAATCTTGTAGAAGAAAGTCCTTCCCCCACCCCCAAGCATTCATTTATTATACTTCTAAGGGGTAGATTTTCAAGGTATAGCTCTCCATCTGTATTTGAAGAATTAATCAACAGCTTTAGATGGATTCCATTTTCTTTGAATCATCAAGGAGGAAGTATTTAAGGCCAGCTGTCAAATTCATTTTTCTTTTACTTAGGCTGGATAAAGAGAGCTTGTGATTTTCCTGCTGGCCTTGCACAAAAGTGAATCTGCATATGAACACACTGAGGTTTTGGAAGAATTAGACTGTTTTCTGCAGACTAGGAGATGCAAGTGGCATTTTGAGATTTGTTGAATTTTTAGCTTAACAATCTGTTGTTGAATGAATTCTCCTAAAGCTATTTATGGTCAAGCCCCAGAAGAAAATGTCCTGATATTAACGTGTCCATTTTTTACAGCACTACTAATGCAGTACAAAAGACAGTATGTGTCATGCAATTCATTTTCAAGCTAACATATCTTTATTTATAAGAAAATGGTGTCATGTGTGGCATGGATATGCAATCATTTTCATGTTTTCCACATCACCTTGTCACCTTCTGGCCAGTAGAGAGGTCCTGACAACAACCCAGGTCTCTGGCTACTCTTTCCCACATGCCTCAGTTTCCAGCCTGATGTCATTAAGCCAGTGCCAAATCAGGGAAAGGCTGAGGTAGAGTTGGGAAGGCTCTTGGAGGTATATGTGGTCCCTGAAGCCCAACCTCTTGCCAAAAGTAGGATCACATTCTCTACAAGCTGGAGTCCTGATACCAGTTTGTCCTGCCTATTTTTAGGACCAACCAACAGTAGAGACTCCATAAGTTCATGGCCAGTGCTACTTACCAGTGTTTACTACTCCTATCTTTAAGATATGCATCAAGAGCTAATACAGTAAACTCCTTTGATTCTGCTTAATTCTATTACTTTTGTATTATCTTTTTCATTTTCTTCATTATTGATTAAAAAACAAACAAAAAACCAAAACCAACCAAACAAAAAACAAAACAAAAACCAAAACAAACAAACCAAAAAGGTCATTGAATCTTTTTGTAATTACAAATTCAGGAACAGCTTTATACCAGCCAAGTTCTCTAAAGTGCCAAGTGGAGCAGGGGGACTGTTTTAACTGGCCTATATTTAAGACTCCTATTTATACGTCCCCATTTGATGTCTGCCTTTTTTGCACAATGCTGATTCATGTTCTTCTCGTCCCCTGTGATTCTCAGAATGCTTTCTGCAGAGCTGCTGCCAAATCATTCATCTCCCTTCCTGCATTTGTTCCCAGTCAAATGTGCGTGCCTCTGTTGAACTGAATTAGCATAGAAGGGAAAGGTCAGGTGGTTTCCACACAGTTGTCAGGAGCACTCTGAAACCTGAGCCACTTCAGTGGTAGCCCCACAGTCCCTCCAAGATTGATATCATCTGGAAAATGAAAAATGTGGTTTCTACTCAATTGCTCCATTGATTAGAATGTCAGTTACTGGGCAGCCCTTCTGCAGAGTAGCAGTCAATACCTCCTCCTCCTCCTCCTCCTTTGGCAGGGAAAAGCTGATCATGACTTTGCGAATAAAATTGTCCAAACACTTTTGCACTTATTTCACAGATGTTTAATCTAGACCATTTTCCCTTCTTTTATTGAAGGAATGAGTCTGAGTCAGATATTCTGTGTGTGCAAGAGATACAATAGCCATTGCTTCTCCTCTAGCTATAAGGGTTGCCCTAGCTCCAAATGGTTTTTACTTTTCTTTCAGTGTTGAACAGCTGGCATATCACTAGACTGAGAAAAGCAAATGAAACTAAACAGGGGAAATCTTTGCTTCAATCAGTATATTGCCTCCAACATCTAAGTAGTGTGTTTAAGAATACCATGCAAAGTCTAAGCTGACAATTTGCTACCCTTATCCAAAGGTAATCCAATTCATTGCTTACTATAGAGAAATTCGGGGAAACACTGTGCATAAACTGCTGAGAATATGACACTTACCAGCAGGCTGAGCTAGTGGGTCATACTTCACAGAAAAAAAACCCGAGTAACTGTGCCCAGCTAACAGGTGAGAGCTGCTGGAGGTGATAATAACAGGTCATGTTACAGCACCAGGAGACCCAAGAATACCTAAGGCGGAAAAAGTCCAGTGGGCTGGGCTCCAACAGAGTGTCCAGAAAACTTCCTACCTTTGTGGGAGCTGTCTGTTGTATTTGTCATTGCCTCAACTGGTTCTGGAGTATCCAGCTACAGACTGGTGTGTGAAGTCCAAGAAGGAAGCTGACTGCAAAAAGCTTGAGAAAATTAAAATGGATGAGAAGACAAGAAAATTCAGTTAAAATGCAAGCATTTCAAACCACATAGCTGAAAAAAAAAGAGTGCTTATAAGGTGTTTGGATCACAGACTAAGTATCTGCACAAACAGCAAACCAACAGAGATCTTGCAAAGAAAAGGGTTATTGGTGTTGAAAGCTGAATCTAGACAAGTGCACTTAATAAATAATGGAACACTTATCCATTGAAAATATGTTTGTGGTTGTGTCTCCATCAATGGTAATTGGGAAAACTGGACTAGTTTGTTTTTCTACAAGCTGGGCTGTAGCTCAGAAGTCACGTGATTCATGTCCTGACTTTAGTTCTGTTCATGCACAAACAGATCAAATGTCATTACCATGTTTTAGTGTGGGTAGGTAGTCACTGTATTGCTTTTCTCTAAAATTTCAGAGAATGGGTTGAATAGCAGACCATCTCTATAGAGGGAATCCGGGCATGCCTGGAGACAATTGCTTTTAAAGTAAGATAGAGAGAAGGAAGAATCAGACCAACTTGTGAGGTGAGTAGCATGTAGTAACCCCCATCAGATCCAGAGAAAGAACACAGAAAAACACAGTGGGCTGGAACATCTTTTCCTGGAATTAAAAACTGTGAGAATTGGGGTTGTTCAGCATAAAGAAGTCACTGGCAAGACCTTACTGCTGCCTTTTAATTTATAAAGGAGGCTTATAAGACAGACAGAGAAAAAAATTTTACAAGGGCCTGTAGTGACAGGACAACGGCTGTGGTTTCATATTGGAAGAGGGTAGATTTAGGTTGGATATAAGGAAGAAATTTTTGGAACAGGTTGCCCAGAGAAGCAGTGGATGCCAAATCCCTGGGACTTGCAAGGCCAGGTTTTACAGGCATTTATGATTCTCTGTATGTCACAACAGGGTTCTGGGGAGATGATGTCAGACAATAGCACAACATCCCAGGAAGCTCATTTTTGCCTGTTTCTGCGGTTGTAACATTTTGAACATAGCACTTCAAACTTTTATTATGCACTGTCATGCAAAATGAGTAATAGGAAGTGTGTAATTAAAAAGAGGACCTCTTTCAAACACAAATAGAGCTGCTTGGTTGTCTTATAAACACTTTACTAACAGCAACAGTAGAAAGTGGGATGGCTAAAGGAAGATAAGCCCAGAGGGCAGTATCTAAGAAGCTTTTTAACGAGGAATACTGAGCAGTTTCTAAACAGCTTTTTAATGAATTTTCAGGAAAAAGGACAAGACTCACATTAAGATATCTTATTTTTTTGAAACTATTTCACTTTGATAAAACAGATTTCCATTTGCCAAAGGAGTAACTACAATGTAGGTACTCCATCTGCCACATACAACCTAGTTATTACCACTCCCTGTGACCCAGTAAATAACACACGTACCTAAAAGGAAGGATATGTGAGTTCCAAATCTTACTTCAGCAGCTGTGAGTAGCTTTTATAATCTATGGAACACCTCTGACAAGATGAGTGCAGCCCTCCTGGGATATGCAATAGCATTGTGTTGGAGCTTCTAGGAGGGGAAGAGTGAGAGAAATGCTTTTAAATGCTGGAGGGTTTTGAAGGTAGGTTGGTTTTTTTAATTAGACTCAGCCACTGGAACATTACAAAGTCTCACATCCACTTCACTGTTATGAATTGATGGCCTCATTCCTTAGATTTTGTTACATATGACCCATTCTGTTCAGTGACAAAAGAATAAAAGATGGTGTGGGGGTGTTTTTCTGATGGATATAAACCGGTGACTCTTCTGTATCCTTTTAGCTCTAAACCAGCAAATTGCTTGATTTATGCAGTTCTGCCATTGGCATTGTCAAGACAACACATAGCTGAGAGTTCCTAGAGAAGCCTCTGCTGGAGCATGGTTTCTCACCCCCTAATGCCACAGAGCAGACCCCACATCAAGAAGAATCTTTAACAGTCAGGAACCTTCTTTTCATTCTTTGTATTACACAACTGGGTTCCAAGTGCTTATTTACTGACACAAAATCATGGAAAAAGAGTTAATTTCCTACAGAAAATTGTCTTTTGCCTCTTTCTGACTATCTCACCTTTTCTTTCATTCCTCCTATTCCTTCCCTACACCCCTCCTCCCCCACTAATTTTTGCAGCTTTATGGGGGGGGTGGGATACGTTTTAGACTGTGAGCAAGTGTGAGAGCTGCACAGAGCACAAGGCTTAGGAAAGGGTCCATTTGCCATCTTCTCCCAGGGAGCAAATTGCTAACTGGTGTCCTCCAGCCCATGAGGCATCCTCCCTTTCCAGCTACCAAAGCTCAGACCGAGGTGACAGACAAAACTTGCATTCCCTCAAAGTAGCTGACCTGCCTGAATAAAAGGCAAGAGTGTGAAAATGGAAGTTGTGTTGTGCCCAACCTGAAATGCAGACAGGTCTTTCATCAGTGCACTTCCAAGGAAAGGAGTTGCAATGCATGGCTTAGATGAGCTAGAAAGGCACAATGCAGGTACCCAGCAGCTTGGAAAACTGTAATAAGGGACAGGAAAGAGATCAGTCTGTGTTTTATAACCATCTCTCTGTATTATTAAAGATATCCATTTTATCTAGCAATGGCCAAGACATTTTTCTTATCCTTTCAAAATATTGAGTGAATTCACAAATGGCTTTCAATAACCCATTTGTATTCATTTTCTTTTTTTAAAACAAACTTGTCTAGGAAAAATAATGAATACCACATTCATTACAATAGAAGCTTTTGGAAGACATAGTCTGCCTGATACATTTCTTTACGCCCAAAGAGTATGATAAGATAAATTCCATTTTCAAGTTTCTGAATTGTATTACAGTCCCATTAATTTCAATAGCTAAGACACAGCAAGAAGCACTTCCTGTAAATCCTTGCAGTTGTTTTGATGTACAATAGAGACACTTACTTTAAAGTTTACTTACTTTTAAAGGAGATTAAAATGTGATTTGTGCATTTTTAGGAGTTTCTCATTATGTTCTGCAGTTTTGGGTTTTTTCATAATGTATCAGAACCCTTGAATCTGTGACAAAAAATAGCAAACAAGTAGTGTTTGCAGACAACTTTGATTTCAATCTAAGGCCACCTAATTTTGGCCACCTGTTTTAGAGCTGTGGGAAAAATAAAGTCCTTTCTATGTTGCGTAAAATGCACTAAATATATTCACTATCAACATGAAATAAGAAATTAGGAGGAAAATGTTGAGAAACAGCAAAAAGACAGCACTCAAAAAGTCTCATATTTGCAACTTTATAGCATAGCCCAGTGAGATTATGAATTCTCCTCAGATGCAAAATGGGCATGAGGTACACTACTACACGGCTGAACTAGGAACAGTATGAAGCCTGTGGCTGTCGGTGACCTTGAGGAGATGTAACATCATACATCCCATCTGTACACCTACTGGAGGCACGGGAGCGCATAAGGGAGCTCTGGTGCCTCCAGTTAGTAGTAGTGACTGGGTATAAGCTTCTGCACCTTCTGTTGCAACTGCTTGACATGCAGACCCACTTGACAGAGGGGGAGTTCCCAGTTCTTCTCCACTGGAGAAAATTACTATAAAGAATAACTTCGCAGAGTTTTTCTTAACTTGCAACATATTCAATGAAAACTATAGTTGACATTTAAAAGTTGGCTTTCTATTCCCCAAAGCAATGGAGAAAAATAATGACAAGTCTGCTTTGGCAGTCCAAAACAAAATAAGAGTTTTCATTACTTTTTTCGCACATCATTCCTATTTTCTGTTTCTTCTTCAAAGGTTCAGAAAACCAGATTTCTGACATTAACATGAAACTAACCTGATAGTCCTAAAGATATTTAGAGTGTAATTTTCTCCATGCATTGTGCAGTATTTTCTTGGCTGCATTCAGCTGTCAGGTACGGAAGCAGAACTAATACGATTGTTACCATATCTGGGAAATACAACAATTTCAAATACAAGAGCATCCCTAATTATCTGATATTTCTGTGGTCTTGTCATCCTGATCTTTTGAAGGGACTGCAAATAGAGCAAATCCTTCCAACTAGTGCAAACACACACAGAAAGCATCTGTGGGACACAGCACAGCCTCATGACAGGAGAACCTTATCATACCTGAGGTCAAGGGCACGTTTCTCTTCACTCTGATTTTATTTTGCTGGCAATTCCTGTGAGCAGCAAACCTCATTAAAAAAAAAAAAAAAATCTAAACATGACAAAATAAAGAGTTTACAGTTGTGTTTAAGCCACAAAGTGGAAAAAATTCCAGCAACAGCTGAGAGGTGATTGAGATAATTTTCTTTGGCTGGCTTGCCCTATTTTCTGCACCTTAAGAAGTTTATTCTGTAGAAGTTAGTTCAGCCTGACTGGAACTGGGTTTGTGAGAGGAGTCAAGGAATATGATCAGTATCACAGAGTAAACAGAAAAATGAGTTTTGACTATTCCTATACACCTCAAACACCTTCTGTGAAACACAATACATTTTAAGTATCTTTTCATATGCCGTTGAGATTACAGTAGAAGTGCATAATTATCTATAACTCAAAGTATAGAGTAGCATCACACGATACTTACATTGGAAGGGACCTCTAGAGCCACTGCTCAGGGCTCCAAACTGAGAGCAATTTGCACAGGGCCTTGCCCACTTGAGATTTGAATACTTCCACGGAGGCACGTTCCACTTACTCTCAACAGAGCAATCTGTTTTCCTGTTAAAACAGTAAAAAGAAAATGCATATGTGAAAGGAACTAACTTTTTTCATGTGTTTGCACAGTATCTAGCACAGGTACACTTCTAGTGTATGGATGATATTTCACTACAAGTAATCAAGACACAATAGAAATGCTATTCAAAATGCATTCAAATGCATTAATTATTTATATACTATTGCATTGTCTCATCTTTACCACAGAGAAACTCAAGATTTAACTGGAAGCAATGATAAATTTTGTCCTGTGTGCCTATGAGCTCTCTCTGTTGTGGTGTTATACCCACCACCTGTCCCCAGAGTTCATTCTCACAGCACTGAAAAATCTCTCTCTTTTCCATACTAGCTATTAAGAAATAAAGACTATATTTTAAGACAGTAACTTTCAAAGCAACCTCTTCTGGGAAGGTCAAACACCATTTTGCTGAATTCATATTAGTTAAAATCCAAGAAGTGAACACAATCAGGATTATCACACTACCAAAAACTGCTCATTCCTGGAAAATTCCATTAATAGAGTGGCTCAGCTCTGAAAAGACTTACATCCCAAACATATTTCTGGAGCACAAGGCCTCATTTTAACAGCTACCTAATGTTTTACTGGGGGATGCTGAGCACCTCCAGCTGATGGTGAGCCATGGAAAATGAATATACTCTCTGTATTACCGTAAGTCTCCCAAACAGAATTCTACTTGAAAGAGTCCAAGATCCTTTGTTTCTAAAAGAAGTGTCCTTGTGTGTTTGCTGCAAGACAAGTCTCTTAATGGTCTATCACACTCCTAATTTCCCATTTAAATTAATGGAATAGTAGCAACATTTACTTTAATGGCTCCCATATTATGCAGTATCATTTCTTGCGTAAGTTGCTTCCCACAGCTAATCTGCTGCAGCACAAAGTTAAAACAAAAAACTATTTATTTTAATGGTATTTAATGAAAGATATTTCATTTTGCTCTGTACTTCTTGGGAAATCTGCCAGTCTACCATCTAGCAAAGGGTCTGCCTTTATTGATACGCATCTTATATGGCAAAAGAGGATAGTGGTTTTATAGAATTTGTGGAATTTTGCTGCCCTGTGTTTTGGTTGGTTGGTTTGTTTTTTGCTAGTGTTCCTGCTGCCACAAGTGATGTTCAGAAAGATGCTAGTATAAGGGAATATGTTGTTCATAAGTCCCTCATTTGTGCTAATGGGCCAAGAATAGCGGAAATGCTGAAAATGCATATTCCGAAACAACAAAGATCTTCCAATCTCAGGACAAACAGCTACAGCCACTAGTCAATAGTGGTTGCTTTACTATAATAACCGGAACTTAACTGCTCATCACCCTGAAAGATGTGGAGCAAACTCAGTGATCACAGATAAAACATGAGACCACCAAAAAGCAGCCATTTCTGGATTGGTTTTCTTAATCAGAGTAGAAATTACATCAGCAATCACATGGAAAAATAACTAGAAAACACTGAAAAGAACTAAATTTATATGGTAAGTTCCCCAAGACTTTGAATGTCATCTTGAAATGCACATTTAAATTATTGCACATTTAAATTATTGCTATATCTGCAGGCTCAAGTCAAATGAAGGCCCATTTCTTTCAGGTTTTTACTGATTCAAGAAATCAGTATTCTGCTTGTAAATTCATAATCCATACATGATCTAGAGCCATTTGGTTTCAGGCTATTTGCTGTGAAAGTGCTTTTTTATGTTATTGGTCTGCTCCCCCTTGAGCTGGAGTCAGTAAACAGATGGCCAAGGACTTCAGGAGAAAATGAACCAGAGCCAAGAAACATACTCAATGAGGCTTATTCCATCTCTGATTTATCGATCTGGTACATTGGAAGATGCAGGGACCCTACTGTGACCACTGAAATGAATGTGAATTGTAACATCAAAATCTCCCTCTATTCAAAGTGCATATTTTTTATGCAGCTAAATTAGCTACAAACATATACACAGCACAGGCTGCCTTTCTTCTGAATCTGACCTTCATAGGGCATTCTTTATTAAATAGCTATTGTACACGTAGAAATGTACGACATACCCTAACATGAATGGACAACATACCATAACATAACCTATTCAAGGTTAGTGTTTGCAGAGTTAGAAGATTATTCAGTTGGTTCTAATTTTCTCCTACATTCAGCCTTTAGTTCCCAGCCATTCTAGATATGTAACAGTTTATTAAAAAAAACAACAACAAAACACAAACACAAAAAAAACCCACCACCACCACCACCAAAACCCACTTTTTACCTTTTTGTCATAGTAGTGTTCAATGAACCCTAGACAGACACTAAAACAGATCTGAAAAATATTGAGCTTATAAGTGATTATCTCAGAGACTTGCAAATACGTGAGGCAGGATCCTTACTGCCCTGTGGAGCTCAGCTCCAGAAGGAGGGAACAGGTAAAGTACTTCATTTTCACAGCAGCCTGTCTTATTTATACACTAAAGTTTTGCTGTGGAGTTTTAAGACGTACCTTTGAGGCATCCACATGTTCCTAGGGATTTTAGGAAACTGGATGCAGTAATAAATTTTCTGCTCCTTTAACTCCTTCCAAGTCAACAGAATTAAACCAGCAGAAGTTGCTGCCTACAGTTTTTGAGGTCAGTGAGATCCCAGTGTGCTGGTCTCTTACATGACACAGAGCACAGAATACCTTGCCTGCAGAAGAAATTTCTTTTTGTGCTGAACAAGCTACATCTGTCAGCCTGAGAATTCCTGTGCATTTCGGAAGGGCATGTACTCCTGATTACAATTCCCAGGCAGTTTTGAATTTGCCATTTTCCTACGTGAATTATTCTCCTGATTTATTAATCATTGTGATTGTTAACATGTTTCATTTTACTGCCAATCTTAATTTTAACAGTTTTAATAAATGCAGACTCAGCATCTCAGAAACAGGGTTGGAAGGGACCAGTAATGATTCAGAGTTAAAGTAACAAGCAGTTACAGCATAGGCTTACATACACAGACTTTGTAGTTGGAGAATGTAACAACTTATACTTACAGAAGGGAAATCATAGCATTCACCTGTTTATTATGTAGAGTTCTTATGAGGGCTCTGTGGAAAGTGAATTTACCTCACTAGGAAAAAGGAAGCCTGTGGTGGTTTAACAAAACCTGGTTTGTGGAGCAGGGAAAAAAAAAAGAAAAGCTGCTCAAAACTTCTATGTCCGTCACAGAGCCAATTGCTGAAGGCTCTGACGATGGGCAGGTTACTAGCCCAATTAGACAAGTTGGTAATGCCTCTGTGATGGCATATTTAAGAAAGGAAAAAGTATGAGAAGCTCTCTTTCTTCTCCCGAGGGTGGGTTAGGCGGCCGCCGGGACCCATCCTGGCAGGGGCCATGGAGCCCATCCCGCCAGGGAGCCGCGTGGCCCGAACCCTCCCAAGGCCAGGGCTGCACAGCCAGGCCCCTCCTGAGGCCAGAGCCGCCTGTGCGGTGCTGGCAGGGACCACACCGCCAGCAGCGAGAGACATGGCAAGCAATTCCCCCATGCAGAGTCCAGACAAGGTCAACCTCTCAACTGCAACTTACAGACACCAACTTTCTTCCAAGTCAGAGGAAAGGAAAACTGAGGACAGGTGAGGAGAACCAACATGGCGGCACCAAGGTCAGTGAGAAAAAGAAGAGGGAGGAGGTGCTCCAAGCACTGGAGCTGAGATTCTCCTGCAAGCCGTGGTGAGGACTATAATACAACAGTTTCCCTATAATTAATGAGGTGCATGGAGGGGTGCAGAGATCCACATGCAGCCTGTGAAGAAGAGTACTCATGCTGGAGCATGTGGATGCTGAAAAGCTGTAAACTAGTGAGGAACTTGAACAGAGAGATGACCCTTGCTTTTAGAGATAGAGAGCCTTCACTTCCAAACTAGAACAAACTAGAACAGCTCATGCTTAAAAGAATAAACCCCAGAACTAAAATGACCCACACTAGGCAGTTGTGGGAGGACTGCTTGACCCATGAGGGGGGATTTCACATGGCAGCAGGTTTGGGCGAGCTGTTGCTTGGGAAAGTTAAAACCACGCTAGAAAAGTTCACAGAGAACTATCTTCCATGGGAAGGATCCCACAGCACAGCAGAAGAAACTCTTTTCCTTAAACATAGTGAGGAAAGACTTGGAAGAAGTGAAATACTGAGCAAAAACCCCCTATTTTGTTTCCTTGCATGGTGGAAAGAGGGAGGGACTGGAGAAGAAAGATGTTCTGAAGGTTTGCTTTGGTTCTCATTACCCTTTTTACTTTTAATTCTGTTAATAATAAATCTCCTTTATACTGTTTAAGTTTTGAACCTGTTTTGCCTTAAAGGGGGGTTTTTTTGTAATCCTTATCTCAACTCATGAAGTTTTAATTTCCCCTCCTTTGCTTAGCTATAGCAGAGGAAAATGAGTGAAGTTTTTCGTGGATGCCTGGTGCTTAGCCAGCGTCAAACCGTGACAAAGCCATAAAAAGTATGTGATGAAGAAGTGGGTTTGCAGCAAATAATTCATAAAATAATGGCTGCTGTTGTAAAGTGGAGAAATTGCAGGTCTTGACACAGGATTGTTGCTTATTATATTAAAATGAATATGTACTTGATAGAGAAATAATGTGCTATTATCATAAAAGATGGATGTTTTTATATCTAACCATCAGTATTATTTCAACACCTCAGTAAAAAATCTCACATTTTTGTATTTCTCAAATTTTGTGTAAGACATGTTCAATATCCTGGCAGCAACTTCTACAATTTCCTCCTGCTTCTGTAGAAGTGTCATTTTAAATGGGACTTCTAATTAGGTCAAACGTGTTAAAAAAAATCTGGAAAGGCTGAAACCCTGCCTAAATGAGGACAACTCTTCTTTGATGTGGTAATTAAATTTTAGTAGAACTATAGCAATAATTCAGAAGCCTGAAGGGCAGAGACAGAAAATGTTTGAATGGCCAAATGTTTTACTAACATACTGAGTAGAAAGGAAAGAGAGGAGAGAATTTAGTGGTAGAAAAAAAAAAAAGAAAGAAGGTGAAAAACAAGAAATGAAGAGAGAACAAAATACTGCGAAGGAAAAGGAAAACAATATAAAGGAGGGAGACACAAGGAGAAAAAACAGAGGCATGAGAAAAGAAAAAAAAAGAGAAGAGATGAGATCTGGATGGCAAAATGGAAAGTAAAATGAGGTGGAAGGATATGACAAGAAAAAAAATTAAAAATTAAGTTTATTTTTAAAAGTGTGTGTGTCAGCCATAGCAGCATCTGGAAGGTGCGGAAATTCAAAGCAACAATAGCAGAGTTGACAATTATCTGTTAGAGCAAGGCTCTCAGTACCTCCTGTAGGAAAACTAATAAAATGTCCAGATAACCATCTGCGTATGCTCACAGCTTGACTGCAGGAACTTTTGCCATCCCTTACAATAATACAGTCTAACAGCATCTGCTTGAGGTAGGCATCATTTCTTGTCATTTCTCCACTGAACAGCCAGTGATATAGGAACACAGTGGATTTTTGCCATTCCCATACCACCATGCAATATGTTTTGTTGTTGCCAAGATCAGAACTCTGATCCAATAACTCCCAGGCTTCCAGCTCATGTTCATACTCTGTAAAAAATCACTTGGAATCATCATAGGACAATAAGAAGATTGCTAGCAGGCAATCTTATCAGCAAAACCATCTAACATAGACAATTTAAAGATTTCTCTCTGTGGCACCAGCTACAGCAACCATCTAAGGATAGTGCTGTGTGAAAAATACGTAAAAAATTAGCAGTACCAAAAGCTTAAAAAGATTGCCAGGCAACCATGAACCGGTTTGCATCATTCAGAGATTGGTTCATGAAAAGGCATTTTATTCTGACTCCGTTGATTACAGCCTTTCTCTATCACCCATACACGTTAGGAACTGAAAGTGGGGTTACCACCTGCCTGCTCCATTAGTAGCAGGACAATTCCCGCTTTTCATTCTTTGTTTTGCATACTCTGTGCTGTGCCCGAGAGGTGGAAAAGAGAAGATTCAATAGTGAAGCCTAATTGACATTTCTTTGTGATTTAAGCTGGAAAAACTCTTGCACAGAAAGCAAAGAAGTACTCAGTATCCCTGGAATAAGGATATTAGAGAACGAAACCTTTTAAACTAGGCTCTGTGTACATCCTTCTTCCATATCACGATTAGCTATTCTGAAAGAGGACTGACATGAGAAAAGTAGAACATCTCTCCATAACAGAATTACAACATTAGTTGAAATAGCTTCCTGTTATTATTTTTGTTGCCATTTTTGTTACCATTTTTGTGATGCTTTTGGATTTCGCTCAGTTTCATCATTGTAAATGCTTTTGAAAATTGGCCTGTAAGTTCTGATAAACTTTAATTTCCTACAGGAGCAACCATGTTGTTGGTATGGTGAGACTTTCAACTTGTGCCTCCAGAAGCTTAAGAGTACTGGGAAAAGCAACAGTGATCAGCATGGACAAGAAGACAAACTACATCTGGACAGTATCTAGATCCCTCTCTTGGGAGCATAAGATTCACAAGCAATTTGTTCTAAAAGAGCTGGTGAGCAACCATCAAGAACAGAAAAAATATTTCGAGGCTCCCAGGTAAATTTGACATCCAGGGCAAACAGTTATTAAATTTAAGACCTTAGTTCTAATCTGGTACTTTGATGTTTGAGAAGAAACAATAAAATTTATAATGTCTTAGTTTTCTCTTCTTCCACCTTGCCCAGCACGAGGTAGAAATTAGCCCATTGCACATCCATCACTATCTTACTGGAAACTAGGAAAATGTAGCATTGAAAAAATTCCCCAGGCTGAGAGGGTGTCTTATTTTTGCATACAAATGTTACATAACTGAAATTAAAATGATTACATATTGAAGGGAAAAGAAGCTTTCAGAATCACACTAGGGATATGACATCATTTGGACAGTCTCAAGCCTCAAAACACAGTTCCATCAAGACCCTTCACCTGTGCAGGCTGCTTCAAAGCTGGTGATCTCACAGGTTTTGCCTATAAACAGTGAGCTCTGGACATTTTCAGGGGTTAAGATGAGATGCACTGAGCTGCTGATGATTTTTTTTTTTTAATTTAGAGGGTCGTTGTGCAGAAATTTTTAAAAATTGGCAACATAAGGCGGGCCAAAGGGACTGCCAACAGAAGTGTTCCACATACATGCCTCTCTGCGTGGACCAGGGAGATCATTTCACTAATATGCACTGAGGTAAGATAGTTGAAGTTGAAAGGTTTAAAAATTGGGCTTCTGTAGTATATTCATATTGTTCTTACATGGTTTTCTTCAAATACTTGAGAGTTTTAATATTTTTCAGTAGCATATGTGTATATATCTATCTATCTGTATACATATAGATATATCTTTCTTCACTGACTGAAGAATACTTTTTCATCTGTTGTACTTGAAAAGAAATACGCTTCCTAAGAGGAAGGAACAAGAATCACCATGGTAGTAAATTCACTGGAAGAAATTCAGTATACAATTAGTAAATCAATACTAATGATGTTAAAAATGTAGAAGAACATTGTTCACAGTCACATTTTACCTTCTAGTGGAACAATATTTGCTACATCAAAATAAAAGAAAGCAAAGGGAAAATTTATGTAACAAGTAACACATGATAATTATTAACTATTGCATTACTGATTACAAGAAAAAAAGACAGAACCTTAGGGAATACATTAATTTTCACTTTTAGTTCATGCAGAAAACAATCAAATGCACTTGCATATTTTGTAGAAGAAAAGAGCACCCACAAAACACTGATTCAAAAATATTTGTTCCTCGAAGTATTGTATGAACTCATTGAGGACCCCAGTCCTACATCCACCCAAATCAGTGCAATGCTGCAATGATGGCAGTGGGAATAGACTGTCCATATATGGCATCATGCATTCTACAACACAGATATTGTTCTCAGCAAGGGACTTTCTAAGTGGTCTTGAAGTGCACAGCCTCCAAAGCAAACCAGACAGTCCTTTAGTCGTGGCTTGGACTATTCTGAAGGATCCCGCTGTACATCCCTACACACCACATATGAATTTTAATATTTGGGGCATGTCCAAGAGGCCACTGCGAGCACTCTGGTTTTTTAGAAAAAATTTTGAGGTAGTCTGAAGTGTATTTACCCAAGTTAACAATTAATGGGATGACAGTGTTCAGAGTCCCAGTAATCACTGAAGCTAAACACACTTTGTACACACTTTGTGTACAGGTCTTGGACTTGTTTTCTCAGTCTTGTCCTGGTTCACTGACTACAATGCAAAAGGAACTTTATAGATATCTGGCCTTCAAGTCACTTTTTGATAAGCCTGCTGGGTACTTTTTCAAGATATTACTTTGAAAAAATCACAGAAAATGATAAGTTATCTTCAAAATGTTGAACTTCAGTTGATCCTCAGGAAATTAAGCCATTACTCTATGGCACATTGCTGCAAAGAGTGATGTACCTCTATCGTTTTCATTTTGTGCTTTGCAGTATTTGTTATTATTTGGTATTTCTTATTCTTCTTAAGCACAGAAGCTTTTTAAATCTCACAGACTTTAATAGCATTTTCTTATTAGATAAAACCTGTGAATTGTGATAGGAGTTTTATAAGAGCAGCTAAACAAAATGGTTCTAACAAATAGATTCAGGGTTTCCCAGATCATCACATCTAAAACTGGAAAAATGAAGTCTCAAAAACAGTAGAAAGAGAAATATTGTTCTTTAATATCATATAGTTTTAAATTAATAGAAAATGTCAGGCATACTTCATCCACACAAATTAAACGACCATATTTATTTTAAAATAAATGCATCAACTGTTATTATATATGTGTTCTATTATTCTTATGGTCTTCAATAAATCTGAATCTCCCTTTTATGATTTTGTTCTAGATATTCATGAGCTACATATTTAAGAGAATTAACTGCTTTGTATTATCCTCTGCTTCTCTATGGATTGTTGTGGAAAAATACAACCAAACAACAAACACAATCACTGACCTCTGACGCCTCACAAGTGAAGGATTTCAAGGAGCTGCTAAAAACTTGAGAAAAGCTTTTCACATTCCTTCACTGTGAAAATACAGTTATAGGAAGGTTAAAATGCTGGTTCGCATTTACACTACAAGATAAAAACAGAACTGAAAAGAAAGCAAAGCATAGTCTTGTCCCCTAAGTGTAACCCTTCTCGTCTTCACTGCTCTTGATAACATCTGATACCTCTACGTAACTGGAATTATATTGGCATATTTACCATAATTATGAGCTACCAGCTTCTTTAGATCAGAGCTTTGACATTTATTCTGGGCACTGCCTTCTCACAAGATCTGTCCATCTCATTTTCGGTTTCAGAGAAAACCATCCTTTTGACGCACTAGCAATTTTACCCATTTTGCAGTGGGATGTCATTTGTGATCTGCAGTGGGCAGTTGAGCTCCATTCATTTTTAAAAATGGAAATAATGAGTTGGTAATAACTGGGCTAAAAGCTGCTGCAATAGATACGGTATTAGTCAGAGAAGGCACGAGGCACAGAAGTCAGGCAAGCAGCCCAGGACAGAGCTGTTGAGGGAGTACAGGTTCTATTCCCACATCTGCCCCTAGAAAACTCTGTCACTTGACTTCTCTGCATTTCAATTTCTATGAAAGAGAAACAGAGGAGATTACAAAAAAATAATTTGTAACATGCTCCAAGGTCTACTGATAAAAAGTGTCCTGTGAGAGCTGAGTATTACGAATACCCATACCTGCACGAAACAAAAAGGATTAAATCAGATTTGTCTCTGGGGTCACACAGCACCAGCCCCTGAACTTTATTGAAGATGTCTGTCATGTTTAAATCCTACCATTTTATAGAATACTGAGAGACATCCAATGCAAAAAGAAGGAGAAGGGAAAGGACTTCCTCCAAGTTTTTACCACTGTAAAAAAATACGTTTCCTTCAGCTTAGCCAAAAATGTCCCTTGCTGAAGCTGGTAAGTGGAGCCCTTTGTCCTTTCCTCATGCTTCTTTCTGGAGCTTTCCAGTTTTTCCGATCTGCTAAAAATACTGCCAAGAGGATTCAGCCTTCTCATATGAGCCTCAGTAATGCCACATGCAAAACAACAAACACCTCCTCTTTCTTCCATTCCCATCCACTGTTCATTAACCGCTTTAGCCTTCTACATTGCAGCGTTGCTCCTTATTAGATCTTTGATGATTCCCACAATGTTTTCACAGCTCCTATTTGTAGCTACAAAGCCTTGAATTCCCTAGAAGAAAACAGGTTTTAGAGTGATCCTTTCCTGCAGTCACCAAGTACCTCACATTTCTAAAAGTGGCTGACCTGCTTTCATTATAAATCATCTAAATTTTATTTGTGGTTTACTTCCAGAGTGCTTAAAAATTGTTGGCTTGATGCATGGCTGCTATTGACTCCCGGGGAACTTCATTAGAAAAAACATCATTTGATGGCTGACAACTGCTCTTTCTGTTATCTTTTCAGGTATTATAAAATATTCCTCTACAGTACATGCACTAGAGAGAAAAACATCATTGGGACATCTACAGCATGGCTTTAGCTTTACTTACATTTGGAGGTTCAGACCTCTGTGTGACATCAGAAGTCCCATTGTGAAAATATTTTCTCATCCAGATTTTATGGTGGAGATGATTTCAGTTATGTCTAGTAGGGAGCTGATGTCTACAGTTTGCTCTTCTCCTCAGAAATGGAGGAAGAAAATGGGAGAAATCTGCTTTAAAGCAGCCTTTGAAAAAATTCTTTGGGCTGCCAAGATGAGGACCTACAATCCAGAGGACATCTGATCCTGGTGATGACTTTTCAGAGCAGATCAGTCTCTATTTGGGTTTTCAACAGTGTTTGAACCCAGCAGGTCCTGCTGGGAACCCTGTTGAAACTTTCAGAGATCAGCCCTTAAAATTTTAATCCATATAGGATCCAAACTTTTCATGAGCTTAGATAAAATAAAATAAGACCAAAGCCATAAAGAAGTGAGGTTTTATTTATTAAAAAAGAAGAGTTTTCGTATTTCCATGTCCAGATGTATTGTTGATTTCTCCTGAAAAACCCAGTCCAAACATGTATAGCTTTTCTGAGACTTGTTTTTATGGTAAATCTCCCAACAGCTACATGTTGTCTCTCTCTTCTTACTGCCTTTCTCTCCACAGGGGAGAAAAACTAGATCTCTACTCTTCTCAGAATTTCTCAGTTCTGAAACTTTCAGAAAATGGGATCTTTGATATACTGCAGGCAGGCATACTGAAAGAAAGTTGCTACAATTTCATAAGCCTCACTTCTTCAATAAAATCCAAGAATTAAGAATAAAGCAAAACTGGAAAATATTTGAGAATGAAGACACTGTGAGGATTATCTTAAAAAATTTGTCCTAGTTGCTCTGCTTAGCTTTCTCTCCCCATATTTCATGCTTATAAAAAGAAGGTTCTTTGGGGCAAGAACATATCTGCTTTCATGCTTTACCAAGCTCAGTGGGGAGGAAAATCTGACAGCTGAGTACTTTTTATAATAATTAATTACTTGCATCATCCACTGCTGAAGATTGTATGTCCCAGTGCACTAGCCCTCAGCAATACGTATGAAAATCTTGGAGGTCTTAGCCCACAGCTAAAGAATTGAAATTCTCAGGAGATATATTTTCAATTAAAGGTTTTTATGTTAATACTTCAGATACTTCAACAATAATTTGCTGAGGCATGCAGGGTATCTCAGTTATAAAGAAAAGAGAGAGAAATATTTAATGCACCCATTTTGATCTTCTAGTTTCCCCAAATTTATTTTCTTTGTATTTTCTAGAAAATTTAACTGGAGAACAAATCAACAATAAGTCAGCAGCTGCTGTAAAGTTTCCTTAGTTACAAGAACAATCATGTAAAGCAAAATAATTCCACTCTGCACTGTTATGGAGGGCAGTACAAACAACTCAGCCAACTAACAGCAAGCTTTTCTTTCCCTAAATAGTCTTTGGCATGTTTCAGTGCATCTCCATGAAAGAACAATTATTGCCAATAATTGGTAAATATTTGCAGTGCAGCAATGTCTCTCTAACCCAGATGAGACTCTAAGCCCTTTATGAGAGTCCCTGTACACACAAATTGCAAAGATGGTCCCAGCTCGGAAGGCTTTCAAATTACATCAGTAAAACAGACAAACACCAGGAGAAGAGCAGTACCATTTTGTCCTATTTTGCACGTGGATTACTAAAGCCTATGAAATCCAAAGAAATGTGTAGCATCATAGAACAACTTGGGTTGGAAGGGACCTTAAAGATCGTCTAGTTCCGACCTCCTTGCCATGGGCAGGGGCAGCTTCCAGGTTGCTTAAAGCCCTATCCAGCCTGGCCTTGAACATTTCCAGGAATGGGGCATCCATAATTTCTCTGGGCAACTTGTTCCTGTATCTTATCACCCTCTGAGAAAGAGATTTCTTCCTGATATTTAATCTAAACGTACTCTCTTTCGGTTTAAACCATTACCCCTTACCCTATCACTACATGCCCTCATGCAAAGTCCTTCTTCAGCTTTTCTGTAGGTTCCTTTTGGTTCTGGAAGGCTAAATTAACTACCAATGGTAAATTACACAGGCAGTTATCTGTGTTTTTACATGAAGACCCTGCTAAAAGAGGAGGAAACTCAACCATGCCACATGGAGTGCACTGCCATTGATGTGAGCATGTCCTTTCTCAGCAATTTTGGAAATTTACGTTTTCTTTGTGGAGCTGTAGAGAGCAGTTTGAGGTAGACCACAGACTTTACCATGGTGTAGCATGAAGTGTTTAGAGGACTTTATAAAGAACACAGGAACCTCCTTACCTTCCCAGACCCACTTTAGACTAAAGAGGAGACTATTAGGCTGTGCATGCTGAAACTGAGCGCCTTTTCACCCAGCAGAGAGGAAAAAAAGCCTTGCTAACTTTTTATATTTCCACAGTATTTCAGTTTTATTTTAAATTTAGGGCTGAAATCAGTAATGCCAAGGACATAAATGCCAAGGCTCTTCCCTGTGCATGCTGCTGAACTTTATCTGAAAGGAGATGGGCACGAAATCCTCCAGAGCACACAACTGCACTGAGATTTACAGCCACACTTGGAGCTAAATTCTGAGAAAACACTTACACATTTGAAGTGTTCTCTAACCTCAACCAAATCTTAAGAGAGTTGTCAGTAAATAAGCCGAATATGAGGGTAGGCACGGAAAATCACTGAGTATCTGCCCTTCCTGCACTGTTCAAAAACCTAACATAACACAATGTCCCTTTCTTTAAGAGAAATGTCTGGATGCTTGCTGTGGAGGGCATAGTCTGACAACCAATATTGCATTGCTTATGAAGCAAACAGCATGCAGAAATCTTGGGACTTTTTATTACTTTTTATCTGTTTTTTAATAGAAAATATATAATGACTTCTACTTGAGAAGAAATGCAAAAATATCATATTTTACATTATGTACTTACTTTTAGATTACTAATGAAAGTATACTTTGGAGGTTTTCAGATTCATTTACATACTTCTAAAATCATACATGCATTTGCAATAAAAAATTGAATAAATGTTAAAAATCTGGAATACACAATAGGCTTTTTCTCTAGAAATGAAACAGCCTATGTGTGGAATGGCCATAGACATCAGCTAGGTCCAGAATAGATTGGCTCTATCTGAAATTGAGGCCATGGAAGAGAAGAACTGTGAACTCCCAATTCCTGCTTCCACTCTGCAGCAATGGGAATTCACAGCTCTCAGTACAGCACAGCAAGTAGTTTCTGACCACGGGTGGGAGATGCAAACTGCTTAAGAGACTTCCTCAGCTACTTTCCCCTTCCCCTTTTCATACCAAGTTTGTATCCTTTCAGAACCAGAAGACTAAATATTCATATAATAAGCATTCAAATGTGACAGAGAGCAAATCATTCACAGTGACAAAGGCACACAGTTGGGAGAAGAATATACCTCGCTCCTTTAGTCAAACCTTTCAGACCTATCAAAGGAGGGCTCCTGCGTCCAATATTGGGGGAATCAATTACTGCGAGACCTTGACAGTTACCTTGAAACATGAGCTATTCTTGCATGACTAAACTGCCGTCTCCTGTTCTATGTTTGAATGATTCAGGTTTTCCACTGGTTCGCATAAAACATGATTTTAGCTCTAGTCCCCATTTATTTTCCTTGGGTTGATGGTGCAGACACAGTGATGAGCCATTTGCTGTACCAATACTAGCAAGTACCAAGTGTGCGTCAAAGAGGGTGTCCATGGAGGTTTTCCAGTGCTTTTAGCTTACAGATCTCCTATTACTCCAACTCTGGAGCTTAACTAGGCAGTATTTGTCAGCTGTTTTGTGGCACAAATAAATAGTGCCTCTGGTGAAACCAAAGCAAGATTTAAATTCAGCCCTCCAGAGATACGTGCTTATCCCAGTAACACTTCACCCACCATTCCTTGTCATGGACCCCTTTCAAATTTCTGTATTTTAACCTGATTCATGTTTCTTTCCTTTATGTATTTTCTTTTATTCCATTATAGTGGTCTATGGGATGCAGTCTGAGTTCCAAGCAAGTACAGCTGAGCTTGGAAAGGCTGTCAAATAATTGGCTTTGTTGTGATAGACTGAACTGTTTAGGGATAATGACTCAAAGCGCTCCCTTATTTGTGAAGAGCCAGGGTGCTTTGTTGAAACGGAGGCAGTGAGCTTCTGATCTGATAAAGCAGAGGGTGGATGATGGGCTAGGAGTGAGATAGGAGGCAGATCCTGTGGTGCCTCTTCTCGTGCTGATTTGCCCTCCCTTGCAAAAACCACTGGGTTGTGGAGTTCCCTCTCCTCTCCCTAGGGCAGTACCAGGACACTGGGGTGTGGCCTGAGGTGATTCATCTCTGCTGATGGACCACAATGGGTCATAACGAGCTGGTGTGATGGGCAGCTGTGTTGCATTAAAAGATATCAAGGACATGATCCACAACATTATATCATCCAGTGTGAAGCTCTTTGCTCTGGGTGAGGTACCTGGGCATTCCCACCTGAATCTGAGTGAATATAAACTCAGTGGATGTTGTGTTCCTTGGATTTTCCCAGGGATTTTTCTCTACCACCTTTCCAGTCTTCCCTGCCTGGCAGATCTGGTCTGTGACCACCACTTTGACCAAGACTGCACAGCAACCAAGTCTTGTCGTGGTGATTACCACACATGTGGCTGTGGAATGTTGTCTATGTGCACACAAGACATGGTAAGTCATCCCTCCTGAGTATTAAAAATCCCCCTTGTATTAAAAAGTCTTTTTACAGTTGTGCGTGGATTAAAAAAACTACCTGCTGTTCTAAGAAGAATATATTTTTGAATTTGTATAATTTTATCTAGCCCTAATTGTAACTTTGCAAATTGTTATCAGCTACAACGAACATCCTTGCTCTAACAGACCTCTGAATTCTTGGATGTTTCAGTTAATTGCTTCTGTCTCATCCAACTTATCTCCATTACCTATTAGATCTTCTTAGAAATTAAATGAAAATGTATTTCCTAGCAATTTTAACAGTAAAGTGATACATATGAGGGGCAATTTATCCTTCCACAAAGATCCGAGCACTGGACAGAAAGCTTAGGGACTCTTTTGATTGGCTTGCTCCTCCAGGATAAGGAATAACATCCACAAGCAAAAGCTGTGACTCTAAAGGTGTAAAAAGGGGTTTGAACTCACAAAAATACACGAAGAAAGTTGGATTAAAATAGATACACTTTCCTCAAAATTCCTATGTGCCATTCACAGTGACATATTTCACAGAAACCCTTTTGCAATTCAGCAATCCCAGCGGGACCTTCTTTCACACATGGACAAGAAGTGTCCATTGGCAGCTTGGTGGTTGACCAACACCTCTAGTTCATTAATAGGTGACAGCTAAAACAGCTTCAACATTGCAACCACTATTACTTATCAAGTAAAGGTCTCTACTGATCTGTCCAATTTCTTCCTCCTCCCTCCAAGTTTGAAATTGTTTGGACACAAGAAAATTTTTGCTCCAGGGTGAATTTAAGCACCAGTCTGTCCTGAAGCACAGGCAGAGGTATTTAAGCAGTTCTTTCTGCTGCTGAAAAAAAACAATCTTTCTTTTCTGCTGTTACTTCTTAGAAGTTTTTCAATGCTCTTCAGTACAAACCCCAGGAGAAGTGATAAAACTCCACTGGCTGATTCTTTTTATATATGCTAGAAACTTGTGCCCCTAGCCAGAAAGCTGCTTGCAGGAGAAACATTTTATTAAAACTTACAAAGACAGTCCAAAAAGAAGAAAAGCCCCTTGTGTAAACCTATGCTGGAGAGTCTTCTAGAAATAACTTCTCCAGTCAAGTCCAAGAAGGAGCTTGGCGGAGTGCTTCTCCTTCATGACAGCTGTTGTGGCATCCAGCTGGCTCAGGTCATCAAAGTGTTGGTCCCTCTTGGAAGATGGATGTGGTCAGCAATATTCAGTGTGTAAGACCCGCAAATGCAAAACGTGCTTGCAATCAATTTTAATTACACTGGTAATTACATATTACTACATATTAACATCAAATATGCAATGATTCCAAAAATCAGGTGTGTTCCAACACCATAACTGCATCTGTTCCAGCAAATTAAACCGTTCATGGGGACTTTTCCTTGGCCTGGAGCAGGCTACAGCCACTTTACCACTCCTTGGCCTCCACGATGACAGGGTGTCAGGCAGCCTGCTGAAAATCACCCCCCACCCACACTAAATCTAGACGTGGCTGAAACAGTGCAAGTCAGGCCTGGCCAAAATGGTAATGACTGTGCCCAGCAGGATGGGTAATTACAGGTGCTGGAGCCTGTGGCCTGACACTGATTTAATACTATCAGTGTAGACAGCAAGCCTCAGGAACCAGAATAGCACCAAGAAGTTTCTTCTCGCTTCCCAAGTGCGGTGTTGGTGAGTTGTGACCTGGCAGCATTCTCCATCAGTCGGACATCTACAGAACTGTATTATCGCTAACATGGCTGCTTCTGCATTTCTGTTCCTTTTCTGGAGCAAACCCTACTTTTTTAAGATGGCTATGTACTCTCAATCTCATCCAATCCAATCACGTCCAGTCCCGTCTAGTCCAATGCCATCCAGTCCAATTCAACCCTTTCTGAGCTATTGTAAGTAAAAAAGAACAAAGTTTGGATTCTCTGCCCTCTCTCCCTGAGATGTATATTCTGAACTCTGGAGATGGATGTAGAAATGAATGCATGATGGCATAACTTAGAGCTTCCTACCACATAAAAAAATTGCATCAGTTTAAACTACATAAATTACAGGAGTTTATACTTCCTTGAAGACTCTTGAAATCAGTAGGCTAAATCGAGAAGGACTTCGGCAAACAGAGCCCAATGAGCCTGTCTAAGGAGTCTAAACATGAGTGTTAAAACATGGGTCTTAAAATCAGTCAGGATTTCTCTTTTCATCATTTGACAAGCAGAGAAGATGGATAAAGCAAGAAGGAGAGTGTAAGATAAGGTGAGCACTGTTGCACTAGATTTCCACTCTGATCCATGGGAAGAGACAGGTACCCTCAGATTTACAGGTAGCAACTGTTGCACTAGATTTCCACTCTGATCCATGGGAAGAGACAGGTACCCTCAGATTTACACCACTTTGTATAGCATGGCTTCTGTACCCAATGCATTTATTTTGGTTTTTATTTTCAGAGGGGTACAGTGCAGTTAACATGAATTTGCAAGACAGGAGACACAACAAGTAATTGTGTATTGATAGTGTTTTTTCAGGGAGGGGATGCATAAAAAGGGGTGCCTCCCCACAAGAAGCTCTTCGCCCATGCTGCACTGAACAAGTCAAATCCTAATGAACAACAAAAAATGTTGTTCCGGGGTAGAGGGAGGAGCAGGAAGCAGTGACTGCCCTAAGACCACGTGGAAAGTACTGCCCCACTGTGCTGTTTGATGAATTCACAACACTGTTCCCTGCAAGATGACATCAGCCCTATTGCAATTATTAACCTTTTCAGCCCAGGGTCAGTGAGGCTGCAGGGCAGGTTTGCCATCCATCGGGGCTGATGGTACTCCTTGCCTGGTTCTGCTGCGCTCTCCACTTCCACCCAAGTTATGCTCAGCGCAGCTGCCACCATCCCTCACCTTCACAGCTTGCAGCAGATACGGGAGGTGAGGGGGATGTGACAAAGGTATAGCAGGCTCACTTTACCTGGATCAGCTTCACGCAGTAGCAAACATGAGCATGCAAGATGAGCAGTGTAGACCACAGCATTGAAATCATATTGGCAGCACTAATTCAAATAGATTGCCTATCTCCCACACAGACGGCACCATTTGAGGGCAATGCCAATGCTTGCCCATTTGAAAGAAATGTGTAATTGCCCTAGTTTCAAGTGAATTCTTTTAGGACAGGGGATTCTACTTCTCAGCAGGCAGGGGCTGCCTGATTTGTTACTCATTTAGGTGACATTTATATTCCAATAATTCTCAGAAAGCCTGACCAGAACCAAGACTGAAACTGTGCAAGCAAAGGCTGGGAGGGTGCTGTCAGAGACTGAAATATTATAGTTTATGACTTAAACATTTTCTTGAAGGACTTCTAAAACTGTATTACAAAAGCTGCAGAGAAGACTACCACACCCTGAATGCGGCCCTGACTGAGGCCTTACACCTGAGTTGGTATCTTCACTGATGGAGGATGGGCAGTCACTGCACCTCTGACCAGAGTTATTTCCCAGATACCCAAAGCCTCTCCTCCCCCCACCCTCCACTGTGCAGAGGAGCCCAGCTGAGGGGTCCTCACCGGAGTGGGGGGAAGCTTATCCACAGCAGAAGGGGTGACATGGCCCATCACAGGGACCGCTCTCAAAGGGGTCCCCAGACCCTGCACCAGAGCACCAGAGATGATGCAACAGACCCTCAGTGTTGCAAGGGACAGTGTGTCAAGCTGACCCCTGCAAGGGGAGACACGTGGGCATTCCCACTTGGCCCACAGCGTATATTAATCCACGGGATTCTGCACTCTTTGGTATGTGGTATGGTGGCATGGCGTGGCGTGTGGCAGCGTGGCCATGGCAGCAATGGGGGACCCTCACCACCAGAAGACCAGATGGAGGGGAGCAACGAGACGTCATTGGGACCCTCAGATGGGCGATATGCTTCCAGCTAACCCGTCACCTCTCCCTGTATCCCCACCCTCCCCGCGCACCCTTCTTTCCTTCTTTCCCTCTTTCCTTCTTTCCTTCTTTCCTTCTTTCCTTCTTTCCTTCTTTCCTTCTTTCTTTTCTCTTTCTTTCTCTTTGCCTCTCTACTATTAAATAAAATACATAAATTTTTTGGCATCGACATCTAACCTCGTTTGGTTTTAACCTCGTTTGTGGGAATATTTTGAACCTTCTAAGTTCCTTCCAGTTTATGCATAGAGACTTAGCTTGCTTTGCTTTTCTGGGTTTAAACCAGATCGTAACACATTATCTTCTGGCCAAGTGACCCAAGAGGGTCCCAAACATGAAACATTCACTTTTGGTTCTCAACTTTTTCCTGAAACATAGGACATGAAGCCAAGGGGGGCTCTGTGAAATCCACAAGCTAGGAGAGGGAGGTGAGTGTCCCCGTGCTGGTCTCTGTCCACCACAGAAAACCAGCACTTCTGTTTTCCTGATGCTCAGGATGGCACAGAGGAAGGCAGAGGAAGATAGCTGGAGATTTCTGAGCAAGTTAGAGCTATATTAGCTTTCCTACCAAATAATCCACATTTTCAAAAGGCTTCAAGCCAATTGATAGCTCTACAGTGAAGTCACTGTCAGAGACTGGAATGGTTAATGGCTTAATAGTTGTTAAGATCACCAAAAATCTTTTATCCACTGTAGCAAACTGCAAAGAAACTGCTGCTCATCTACTGAAGCCCACCCCTTCCTGAATATGCCTCCTAATTTGGATGGCAAAAGAATCTTGAGATAAGGTGGTACTATTGTCCAAATATTCCAGGTCAAAGGAGAGGAATGTATCCACAAGTGTAAGAGGCTGAACTGCTAACATTTGACCACCTGCAGTATCCCCCCAGGTGCTGTAAGAGATTGGTGTTAATGGACCAGTACGGGAGTTTCACGGACTCTTTCCTTCCACCATTCGATGGATACAGTCTGCAACCACTGAGACCAGAAGAGGAGCAACAGGACGTCATTGGAATCTAGAGAGTGGTGATACCTTTTTCCTACTTGATATGTTTCTTTGTCATTCTTTCTCTCCCATGCCACCCTTTCCTCTCTCTCTTTCTCTCCCCCTCATTTACTGTTAAATAAAATCTGTTCTATTCACTTGGGCATATGGTGTCATTTGCACCTTAATTCAGACAGAGGTATCTCTCTAAAAATTTTAATAATTGGATCATAATGGTCACTCCTGTGAGTCACAAGACATTTCTGCAGGAGGACACCCGAAAGGCTGGGTGGCACCTGAGTCAGCCATGCACTCCACAAAGTACGTGGCCTGTTTCTTGTATGAAGAGGGCAAATGCTCACATGAGAAAAATATCTTCCAAATTTTGAGAAGGGGTGGCTTAGAAGAAGGACTAAGTGGATCACAGGAGTAACATATAATGCGGATGTCACCATGGGAATCTTCTGTAGATCTTCTAGCCAGGACAATGATGCCAGTGAATTATTCTTTGAGGAACCAAGGGAAACTTCCAAGTCAACTGCCCTTGTCCTAACAGGGGACTTCAACTTGGCAGAAATTAACTGGGAGCACCACACAGCTGGTACAGCACAGGCCAGAAGATTCCTAAAATACCTGGATGACAACTTTGTGGAACAGGTCCTAAGGGACCCAACTGAGAAAGATGCCCTCCTTTATCTGCTTGTCAACAGAGTAGATCTCATGAGTGGAGATGGGTGGCCATTTTGGCCACAGTGACCACAAAGTGATAGAGTTTAAAATCCCTGTTGACAGGAGGAAAAGTGCCAGCAAAACCTAAACTCTGGAACTGAAGAGAGTGGAATTCAGGCTGCTCAGGGAATTAGTAAGTAAAATCCCCATGGAAAATATTTTTGCAGGTGCTGAGGTCCCTCAGTGCTGGTCACTTTCAAAACATCATCTCCTAAGGACAGAGGAGCGGCAATTCCCAGATGTCAGAAGTCAAGCAGGCAAGGCTTGGCTGAAGAGAATTCTTCCCTTGGAAATAAGGCAAAAAAGGAAGGTGTGTGCCCTGTGGAAGCAAGGTCAGGTTTCATGGGAAGAATACGGAGATACTGCTTGCCACTGTAGGGAGAAAATTCTTACAGCCAAAGCTCAACAGGAGTGGAAGCTGGCCAGAAACATGGGGGACAATAATTTTTTCATATGTATTAATGGCAGTAGGCAGTGTAAAAATAACATCATCCCACTACAGGATGAGGGTGGTCACCTCACAAACAGGGACAGGGACAAGGTCAGAGGTGTTTAACACTTTCTTTATGTCCATCTTCATCACGGCTGACAGACCAAGGGGATCTCAGTGCTCTGAACTGGAGGACCATGACTGCAACAATGTTCAAGTCCCAGTGGACCCCGAAAATATGCAGGATCTGCTGCTCCAGCTGGATCCCTACAAATCTATGCGGCCTGATGGGATTCATCCAAGAGCCCTCAAAGAGCTGGCTGATGTCATTGCAAAACCTCTGTCGATGATTTTTGAGTGGTCTTGGGATCCCGGATAGGTTGCAGCTGACTGGAAGCTGGCAAACTTCCTGATTTTCAAGAAGGGCAAGAAGTAGTACCCCAGAAACTACAGGCCTGTCAGTCTCACTTCAGTGCCTGGCAAAGTTATGGAGAAGATTATTCTGGGAGGTATTGAAAAACACCTGAAAGACAAAGCAGTCATCGGTCACAGCCAGCACGGCTTCATGGGAGGAAAGTCCTGCTTTCCTTTTATGCAAACCTGATTTCCTTTTATGACCAGATAACCCATCTATTTAGTCAAGGGAAGCCAGATGATGTAATTTTTTGGATTTCAGTAAAGCTTTCAATACTCTTTCTCTCATAGTAACCTTCTGGACAAAATGCCCAGCATTCATCTGGATAAACACATCATGGGATGAGTGAGCAACTGGCTCATGGGTCAGGCACAAAGGGTGACAGTGAATGGGGTGACAGCAGACTGGGAACCTGTCACTAACGGGGTTCTGCAGGGCTCCATCTGAGGCCCAGTACTCTTCTAGATCTTCATAAATTACTTCGACACAGGACTCGAAGAGATACTAAGCAAGTTCGTAGACGATACAAAACTGGGAGGAGCTGTTGACTCCTTTGAAGACAGAAAGGCCCTGCAAAGACACCTTGACAAATCAGAGAACTGGGCAATCACCAATCATATGAAGCTTGAAAAAGGGAAAGTGATGGATTCAGTACCTCAGTAACCCTGGAAGTATGGATAGACTGGGGAATGAGATGCTGGAGAGCAGTGCTGTGGAAAGGGACCTGGGGGTGCTGGTTGATGGCAAGCTGAACATGAGTCAGCAGTGCCCTGGCAGCCAGGAGGGTTAGGCATGTCCTGGGGGACATCAGGCACAGCATCGCCAGCCGGGCAAGGGAGGGGATTTTCCTGCTCTGCTCTGCACTGGGGCAGCCTCACCGCAAGTGCTGGGGGCAGTTTTGGGCACCAAGATATTATAAAGACATTAAACTACTGGAGAGCGTCCAAAGGAGGGCCACAATGATGGTGAAGGAACTTGAGGAGAAGCTGTATGAGTGGCTGAGGTCACTTGTCTGTTTGTCCTGGAGAAGAGGAGACTGAGAGGAGACCTCATTGCAGTTACAACTTCCTCATGAGGGGGAGAGGAGGGGCAGGCACTGATCTCTTCCCTGTGGTGACAGGACCCAAGGGAATGGCCTGAAGTTGTGTCAGGGGAGGTTTAGGTTGGATATTAGAAAAAGGTTCTTCACCCAGAGGGTGGCTGGGCACTGGAACAGTGCCCCAGGGAAGCGATCACAGCACCAGCCTGACAGAGCTCAAAGAAGCATTTGAACAATGCTCTCAGGCACGTGGTGTGACTCTTGGGGATGGTCCTGTGCAGGGCCAGGAGTTGGACTTGATGATTCTTGTGGGTCACTCCCAACTCAGCTCATTCTGTGTTTCCGTGATTCTGTTTAGCTACTTGCATCTTCCGGTTCACTAGTTCCTTTTCAGTCTATACCATATGAAACCATAGTTATTTCTACCTAATAAACCATGACCCAAGCTAAAAATACCTTTGTAATTTGATAAGTGAATTGACACAGTGAATGACTGTAACTTCCTAGTACAAGTGATGAGACCTAGAAGGGCACAAAACCTAACATGGTAAAAAACACAGTATTTTTATTTTCACTTAGCTGTAATTCACATTTGGAGCAACTGAGCTCATTGCCTTCTGGGATATCTGAGATGAGAAAAATTATGACAAGCTGAAGAGACTAAGTAATAACCATAAAACCAGTGAAAATGAAAGCATTAAATAGATTTTTACAGTTAATTATTAGTGGTCAGAGCAAAAAAATACTTACACTTCTAAGAAACCAGTAAACACATGAAAAAGAATTCATAATGTTGTCAGATCACATTTAGTTGCTTAGTGACAATGTGATATGACCTGATGGATCACTAAGCAACATACTGCCATTCGTCAAAATAAATGTCCCCCATTTTCATGAATGTGTATCTTCCTCATACACAACTGTAAATGTGCATACATAAATGTGACACAAACATTTTTGTATCTCAGGAAAAACAGGAGCTCTTTTTATTTTTTTTCCTGTTTTAAATGAGAAGGACAAATAATATTGACGTCAAGGTTGGTATCAAGGTCTACTGTGTAAAACCGTGCTCATGAATCAGTACAAAGGCGTTAATGGCTACAGGGACAGCAAAAATATAGCAAGCTGACATTTAAGAGAGAATTGTCTTTGTAATTAAACTGCTGATGTGCAAACCTACAACAGAAAAAGTGATCACAGTAATAAGCCCTAAACAAAGACTGAGACTCAGAACAAACACGTCAATACCTACAGGCAGGGAGTACATTAGAAGTGATTGTCACTGCCAGTAATCAGCGCCTGAAAATGCTGTAGTTGTCAAAGGGGCTCTGCTTTTGGTGGCTGGGATTGCTTATCTGTCTGTTCAGAGCTCTCCTGTGTAACAACTTTCCACGCTCCAGATGTAGGCAACAGTCCAGCTGAACAGACTTTAAGAAAGATAAATTAGTACAAATGTCAGCTAAAATAGCTGAATACCAAAGAAGGAGTCTCAGCTGTGTTTATAAGAGGGTTTGAGCTTGGCCCAAAGTCTCTCTGTGTCTGAGGAGATTGGACAGAATATCTGCATTGCTGGAAAGTACCTGCTGTGTAGAGCAATCTGTGCCCAAAGGGCATGGAGTTATTTATCCTACTTGCTTGAATCATGCCATTAATGATGATATATGAATTCAAGGTCAAAGTAGCCCACTGCTACCAGACCGTTTTTTTTACTCCTTTGTTAAAAACCCTCTTCTTTACCAGTGTGGAAGATGAGCTCTTTTAAAATATCATCTTCGTGATTTTATGCATTTTAACTTTCACTACGTCTAAACCTCTCCATAACTTTTAACATCAGTCCTCTAAAGACAGGCACAAAACATAACACAAAAAATAACACAAAAAACACACAAAAAATAACAGGGGCCTTAGACCCTGTATTTAAAAGCACAGTTACGAGACCTCCATCCCCCATCCTGGAAATGTGAACAGTTGACTTCACAGCAGCATGGGTAAAACCAGCTGTACTCACTCTGATCAGCTCTTGCCAGAGCTGTCCCTTTTTGCCATCTCCTTTGCTGTTTGGCAAGGTACATCTCTAAGACCTCTTTAGGATAAGCTGGAACCACAAACACAAAAATCTGCAGTTCTTGCCACGAAGGAGCTCTGCACAGAAGAGCCTAAAGCCCACATTTAACAGGCACAATGTTGTTATATACGGACCACACTTTGTGCTGCACCTTAGAATGCCGTCCAAAAAGCAATCAAGTATCCCCTCAGCCACCCCTAGAGCTGAATGTGCCATGTCATTCCTCATGGGAGGCAAAGAGGCTGAGCAGGAAATGCCACGTAGTTGACATGAAAATAAGAGTTTTAAACTGAAGTGTCCTTCACTGCAGTCTCTCCAGCTAATTTAGATCAGGTTGGTGTGAATGACAGAGGAAACCTACTATTATTTTTTCTCCTGACAGTACAAGGGTTCTAAAAATTACATGCCTCTAATCCCTCATTAGCTGGTGTTTTAAATTCCCAGGCTGTGTAGCTTGTGCTCAAGGAGAAAGTGACAAGAGAAGAGTTATAATCCCTGTGGCAAGAGCTGTCACCAAATACCTGCTGGGTGATAAATCCACTAGGTTTTTCAGCTAGCTTTTTCTTCGTGCTTAAACTCCAGGGATGCACTCAAAATACAGAAAAATAAATGAAAACGACACACAATCTAAAATTCATGGCATGTGGCATGACCTGTTTATACCAGATGATATGTGATGAGTTCAATCTTTTAAAGACCCTTCACATCATAGACTAGAAAAAGCACAGATTTACAAGTTATATATATTCCTAAATTGTTTTTCTATAATTTTCTCAGAAAATGTAGCTTGCAGCACTGTAGCTGGCTTGGAAACAGACCTTTCCCCATAATAGCCACTAAGACAAAGCTGTCTATGAAGATTTCCAACACATTAAAATGAAACTAATAAACCAGGCATCATATTGAATAAGACTCTCAAATTATTTGACTTCAACATTCAACAGAACCCACCTGAGCTAACAATAGGCAGGCCAATTGCAAATGATTGCATTTTGCAAATGAACAAGCACAGATAAAAAGCAAAGATAACATCATTGAAAACATTTTAGCTGATAATCACTCTGTGGTTTGCTGTATTTTGTATTGTACTGCATTTGTCATACATTTAGTAAAAGCCATGGTGCCATAAGCAACATGACACTTACCCAGTGTGCACATTGTCAGCATGCAAACACAATGTGGTATAATCCCAGGCTGATGCTAGAAGAAACACTTGCTAGGCATCGAATCAAAATCCTCTCAATTCAGGGAAAAATTGGTAAGGAGCTTGTGTGGTTTTCAGGTGTAAGCACAGAAGAGCTGAGGTTGGAAGGAACCTCTGGAGGTCATCCAATCCACCCACCTTGCTCAAGCAGAGCCACCTAGAGCCAGTTGCCCAGGATCAAATGTGAACAGTAGGCATGCTTCAGTGGAGAATTCAAAACACTGCATTCCCAAACACACATTTATCTACCATACAGATGCAGGTCAGGTAGTGATGGGGTCAGCTTCTCAGGCTGTGATATCATCTGCCTTTGACCTTGTTTGAGCAACCAGCCCTTGGGGGAGCAGGGAAAGTTAATCCCCTGTGTGGGCTGATGTTCTTCCTCGTTGCTTTACATGGCAAGAAAGATATCAGATATCAGTGATTTCTTTTTCTTGATGAAATGATCTTATCATCAGGCACTGAACAGTGCAAGTTTTGCATGGACTACTATCCCACCTGCATATCCCCCAACCTTGTTACTGACAGCTTGGGTTGGAAACCCCAAACTCAGGGATTTTCAAGGTCAAAGAGGATTTTGCAGCCACTGTGCAAGATCTGGATAACAAATAGATTCAAGCCTTTACACTTCACATGCTACAATTTGAAATATCTTACAGCTATGATAGATGAAGCTTTGCTAACTGATGCATCATCCCTGTAGAAATCAATGGCAACACCTAATAGTTATAGAGTACCTTGTGTCACATAGTCTTTAAGGTCTCTAAAAGGCAAAACACAAAAACATAATAACATTAGAAGTGCTCAGGAGCCCTATTTTGGAGAGTTTTTCTGTCCTCAAATTAGTCAATTATCCCCCAGAAAAAATATTTTATTTTTATATAGCTTTATGGACTATTACAAATAAATATTTTCATTTCTGCTGTTTCACAGGGTCTCACACCTCCCAGTAGCATGAGGAAACAACATAGACAGAGCTTGAAATCTGTTACTACTGACTGCTGTTGATGCCTTGAGGTGGCCACCTAAAAACAGAGGCTAGACAAAAATAAGAGAATAAAACTAGGTATTTATTTGAAGGGCCTTCAAAGGTACACCTTGGGCAGTCAAAAGGCTACAGCCAAGATGGACCCTGGGTCATGAGTTCTTCACCCTTTTATAAGTTTGGTCCATTTGCATATCAGGGTTAATTCTCTAATTATAACTTCAATTAATTATGTAATTACCCCAAGTTTGTCCCTCCTTTTCAAAGGCTTTTAGTTTACACATTTTGGGGCCTGACACAATCTAGGTGTCCTTGGAGAGCAAACCTAGAGAGGGTTTGTTATGTCTAACCAGCATGAGACAACAGTAGTTAACAGGCCACACGAAACTTCAGAGTTACACATTAGGCAGTACAGGATTTGAAAAATATAAAAGTTAAAACCTAAGGCATCACTGTCAATAGGGCAGGTACAACCCTCTGACAAAAAGAAAACCAAGCTTCATGGCATCTCTCCTTGCAGCTTCTAGGTTCCTGAAGAATTCGTCACAAAAGGAAAAAAAGAGTCTCTAGTGAATTGTGTTGTGTGGAAGGCTTACTGCTGTTATGGTCAGTGAATAGCAAGTGCATTAGCAAGGAGAAATGTATACTGTCAGTGAGACAGTGGCTGAGAATTTCCCAGCAGGATTACTCCAGCACAACAATACTACAGATGGTAGGAAAATTTCAATATAGGAAAGGCTCTGAGGGAGATACACACACATATATATAAAATACATTCTATCCTTATGTTACTATTGCATTATTAGATTATTCTATATACATTAGCACAGTTCATGAGCAATTACATTGAAATCAGAATGTTCATGAAGTAGAGTGTTACTGAGTAATTTCCATTCCTAAGTACAGAATGCAAACCAGGGAAATGCACTGAATATATCAACAAGAGCAGTGAGCTACACTAACCAACTTGGTTTTACCAAATAAACATCAAAGAAGCAAATATAATGTTGTTCATGAAGCAATTTCCTCTCCTTGTCTGAACATGTGTCTTTCCTTTGCTTGAATACTAGCCTCTGGAGTCCACAGAAATACTTTGGTGGTTGTTCCACTGAATAGATCACCTTTTTTAAGAGGAAAGAGAACTAACAGATACATTGATATCAAGTCTACAATCACAGATTTGAATGAAAGCTGCAGTTTCCCGCAGCTGATAGTTTATTGCATTAATTTTGATTACACAACCAGAAACAGAGCCTTCTTCACAGGTCACTGGAAAATGAGGTTCTTCACAAGCTTTTTTCACTCCACTAAGTAAAATGACCACCAGAAAGATGGCCTAGGATTCATCTGCACCACGACTATGTCTGAGACAGTCACCCCATGCTCTGTTTGAAGTCAGTTCTGAGGGACAGGCACTTTTAGAGTATAATTCAGTGGATGTGATTTATGTGCCTGCCTTAGGATGATACTCATTTTCTCCTGCTGTCTGGAGGATGCACACTTCCATCTTTTGACTGTAAAGTAAGTGGCTAAGGTCTATTGCAAGACTGTTTGGTTAGTAAATACTGTGGTGACTAGCAATGGTTGACAGCATAGCTTGCAGTTTGTGAAGTTACCCTGTAGCATACTGCAGATTCCCAAAGGACCTTAGCACTATCCAAAATCCTCACAGCTGGGCAGGACCAAAGTAGTCAGCTCCTCTCCCAGTGGGAAAGGGAAGTGTCTCCCATACACCCAAAGCAGAAAGGTTAAACAGGACACTCTTCCTCAGTAACATCACAGCAGAGGACAAAGGTCAGATCTTTTTGACAAAAAATGTGCCTCTCTAGAAGCAAATGCAAGTTGCTTTACCCAGTCAGGAATGATCATCAGCAAACAGAAACTGTGAAACCATTAATTACCCCACAGTCACCGTGCTGGAGTGATCTTAGGTATAGTGCAGAGCAAGAGCTGGACTTGACTCAGCAATGTCTTTTCTGTAGTGAAAAAGACATCATCGTGCTCAATTATAAAAACAGAACTGTAGCTTGAAGATGCAGAAGGTCATGGGCACTGCAGTTCAGGAGCAGGTGAACAGACAGAGCACTAGGAATGATCAGAGATCTATAAATCATGTCATATGAAGAAAAACTGAATACAGTGGGATTTCTTAGCCTAAAGAGAAATATAATAAAGCTTTCAAGTATGTAAAAGGGTGCTGCAAAGTGAAAAAGAACAATCTTTCATCCATATCTGCATTGGGCTGGACAAATTAAAATAAATGGATTTAATTTCCAGGATAGAAAATCCATGGAACAGCTGAGGGAAAACTATGTAGCAGTAAGAATGGTACAAGAGTAAAATATATGGAAGACTCTAACACCAGAGATTTTCATGAGTGTGTCAGACCCAGACATGGCACCAGCATAGGAGAAGGTCGGAAGAAATAACCATCTCCCTCACAGATCCTTTACAGGCTTCCCCAGGGCTCGGATCCTGTGGTCCCTATCACAGACAATCAGCATTAAGTAACACTCTCCTCCTGGGCTTTTGTTAGATGGCAGCATGGAAAGGAACAACTTTTCTGAGGAACAGAGATTGCTGTGGGATGCTCACGATATAACAAAAAACTTAGTACATGCCCCTTGAGACAGCACTATCAGCATCACACTGTATCCCTCTTCCCAGGACTCTTCAGATTATGCTACACACTGAGCTGCTCCCCCTGCAGAGGTTACCTCAGGTTGCTACTTATTTTGCTATTGGTGAGGCTTTCTTTTCAGCTTTTGACTATAGAAGGATTCAGACAAGTAATCTCCAAAGATACAAGGTATGTAGCAACAGATCCCACAGTTCTGAAAAAATCCGTTCAGCAATAGCTTGGATTACAAAAAAAAAAAAAAAAAAGCCCCACAAAAAGTTACATAAAAATAAACACAGTACAAACAGATGGAAAAACACCTCTCTACAGTGTTATTTGACACCTCTCCCTTAAAGCATGAAAGTGCCTTTGAAGTTCAACATTAACTGCATATATTATCACATAGTAAAGGAATGAATAAATAAATGTTTGGACTTAAAAAAAAACCATGCTGGGGATGCATCTCTAGCTGAAAATGCTGTTAGTCAGCAACTTCATATCTTCAACCTCCCCACAGCCAGACCTGCAGCTCAAGGCAGAGAAAATCTTGAGAGTCATCTCCCTCACTAACCTGAGAACTTGTCCTCGGCCATTGCAAACAACCTCGTCAACTGTAAGGACTCCTGGTAGGGAAAAATGTGCTGGAAAAGCACATGGAAGTTTTTTGACTGTTTTGTTAACTCATACTATCACCTGGAACTAAACAGAAACTAGTTAAGTGCACTATGAATAACCATGTCTTTACGGGCCATAAATCACAGTCCAAAAGACAATTCTCTGTCTTGAACACAAGGCTGATGCTGTAGCCAGTCTTCCCCAGCTCCATTTCCTATTCCAGCATGTCTGGACCAATAGCTTTGCTAGATGGACGATTTCTCCTTCATTTGTTTGGCCCTTTCCTCACCATTAGAAATGTAAAAATGTAAGCTATCTGTTCTTGGTAAGAGAAAATAAACATGTAATTCCAAGTTGCTGTTGCTTTGCATAGAAAAGAGGATGAAGGCATCTTAGCTGAAGACAGTAGCATCTCTCTAGTTCAGGATGAAGGATTTTACCAATCTTCCATTTTTTAAGGTATGTAAAATTTTGACGATCTCTCTCAAAAAAAAAAAATATACCTAAACTCTGATTCTTCTGAGCTAGGTACCAGGAAGAGCGAGGAGGTAACTTTGGGTGTGATTTTCATTTGATTTGTCCTTAAAATCAAATCCTTCCTTGATGTAATCAGTTAAACCATGCACTACACTTTTATTCAATACTCTCTTGACATTGGTGTCAATGACTGTAGAAGGTGTAAAGGAGTAGGAGACCTGCTTTAAGCTGTAATGTTTGACGCTAGCCTGTTTCCCCAGACTGGGGTAAAATTAAATAAGGTACTGTTCTTTGGCCAAAAAAAATTGCCAGAAACAGGCTTAGGAAGTCCCTACCCCTTCCCACCTCTGTGCTGCAACTCACTTTCCTCAACGGTGGCATGGTGTCTGTGGGACCACACAGTAAACTGGAACCATGAAAACACAGGGGTTAGGAAAAAGTCTGCCTGACAGAAAGGAAAAAGTCTGCCTGGCAGAAAGCTGTTCCTATTTTTAGTCCAGAGCATTTCCACTGTGGGTTTGATGCATGCCCACAGGCCCCTACAGCAGTACAATGGAGCACCTGGCCAGTCCTTCCTGCAGGTACCAACCACTCTGACCCAACCCCATCACAGCCCCAGGCACCTGTCCACTCTCCTATGTCATCTTGGCCAGATTCTGAAACAAAGGAGGAAAGCCAAAATTATGTGGAATTAACTAATCTGTAATTTCTAACAAAGCCTGAAGCCAATTCAGTGAATTATTCAGCATCTCCTACATCAGTAATTTACCATAAGAATAAAAAACTAGAAGCCTAAGCAGCAGAGCTGTGTTGGCTGCAGTGCAAGGGTCGTGGCCGTCCTGGGTCTCAGGAAGTGCTGAAGGGTATCATCACAAGGGGTTTGAGCTGATGAAACCTGAGGAGCAATCACAGAGACAGGGATGGTTTGGGGCACTGTCCTGGTCTTCCTCTCCTGATGCCAACATGAGAGCAGAAGCACAAGAGCACTTTCGAGGACAGCCTTAAGCAGCGCCAGGCTGCCAGTACAAGGCAGGCAAAGAGGCGATGTGCTGCAGCCAGGCAATGTTATACTCCTCATCTTGTCCCTCCTTCCCTTTGGTCTGGGTTGCAACCCTGTCTGTGAGGGCACAAAGGCACCCACTACAGCTGACTGCTTGTGGAACAGAGGAGGAGGAAAGTCCTTGCTCCAGTGCAAGCACCTTGCCCCTTCCCAATGCAACCATCTCACCAAGCTGCAGAGAGGAGCATGTGTTTTCTGACTTTCAGACTCCAAATGGCATCATCCACAAGCATTTCACACTTAGAAGGAATTTTCTCCTGGGTTCTAATTCACAATTTATTTAAAATAAATATATTTTCTCCCCAGAAATCGGGACCGTTTCTGAATCTGTACAATTTAAAGGCTTGCATCATAACAACTGAGGCCTTTCAGGATAATTGATGAAAAGACCTGAAAGCTCCCATCATTTCCCATCCCATACCATATCCATCCTGGAGCCTGCAGATCAGGCCCCACTTCCCTCAAGCACTGTCAGTCTCTTTTTTCACTGCATTATATTCAGTCAATCTCATCTTGCCAAACTTGTGTCCCCTGCAGTGCGGCAACATAGACCATGAAAGCACTTCTACATCCCCGAGAATTAAGATAACCTGAAGCAGTGATCTCCACACAAGAATCAAGAAAATAAAAAACCACACCAAAGACCAGACATCAGGCTGAATTAGAACTTTTTCACTCATCAGTATGACGGCTGCTCCTCTGCTGGCTCTGCAAGGCAGGGCTGTTCACCTCTGGGTTGCCTGACCACTGTAGCACAGCACACAGCAGGGGATGTATTTTTACTATTTCAAAACCAGAGCCACTGAGTTACGAAAGTGAGACAAGAAAATCATTTAATAGCCTGCCTGATTTTGATGGTGAACGCAAATGCTTAACCATTTGTGTCCTGGGGTGCATCAGGACATTGCCAGACCTCTGAGGGAGGTGATCGTCCCGCTCTGCTCTGCACTGGTTCAACACATCACCAGAAATATTCTAGACTTTCACATCACTTTGTGCAGAGCTACAGGGCCTCTTCTGGTTTGTGGGTTTATGGCGTGAGATGCCAGTAGATGATGATTATGGCTAATTCTTGCAAGGTGCTTCAGGTCTTAAATTCCAAAGGAATTCAGGTGGTACTGAACGGCTTCTGCTGCTGGCAGGATGCAGCTTTTAATGTAAGGCTTGTCAGTAATCCTGAAGTTAAATAAAGGCTAAATGAAATTTAAAAGTGCTGAAAAACATTGTTTAACTGGTGTCTGTAATACAGCCTAATAAAATATCCAGTACCCCTTCTCTTGGAAATATTACGCAAGTTATATATATGCATCATACAATGTATGTAATTCATATTGAATATTTCTATGTTTGTCTGTTTATGTACATACATCTGAAAAGCCCAAAAGATAGAAAAAATGGTCTGCTTCATAATCATAGGACATGTTAATGTCCTAAAAATTGCAACAACTGTACCTAAACAAAACACAAACCTCAGTAGAACAAGTTCCAGCAAACCCAGCATCTTTGTAAGAAAATTACTGCCTTCAAAACTAAATTAAATCCATGAGAAAAATAAACTGCATCCTCTAAACAACATCACAGCTATCTCTGACAAGATGCATAGTGCCACACAAGTCGTGGAAGACAAAATCTAAAAATCATTCCAAACTTAGTAAGAGATATTAAGAATACCTAAATTTAAAAAAAAGACATCCAACAACTGCGGACTCTCCATCGGCCACCTACAAATTGGCTGCATCTACTGCCAAGAGAGAATACAATTTTTCCTTGAAAATCTTTTTTGACGCATGCTGTTTCCATCTTAGTTTTGTTATGAATGAAATATTATATTTTGTTCTTTGAAAAAAAAAAGCAGAGTGTCTTGAACTCTCCACAGGTACTTCAGCAAGATTCTTCTTGTGTCACAACACAAAAGACTAGAATAGGTGGCCAAGAATTTACAATAATTTGAAGACTTGTAGGTTTTAGACAAAGAATTCCTGGTATTATCATGATCTAATGGCAAGATGATTTGGAAGTCCTCTCTGTTTCTGTGACTAAGGGGATTCCTAACTACACAGATTTGCAGTTTCCACTGCCAGTGGAAGAGACATTTCTGAGTGGAAAGAATACCATACTTGCAATGTGCTGTTTTCTGGTATTTTCCTCATGAGTCATCTGGTACTAGATCACGGCATGGATTTGCACTACGCTGACCTTGGTTCCTGTCCAGCCTCTCAGCTCTTGGGCTCTGGCAGCTCTTTGTTCCCCTCCTAGCCCTGTGTAACTGCTGCTTTCAGTTATATTGTGTGAGAAAGTGTGTTTCTGAAAAATTAGCCAGATCTTCATGCTCAATCTGTTGTAATGTCAGCAGCCCCTCCAGTAAGGTGAGGAAATTATCTGAATGTAACAGCTAGTGATGCCTCAAGATCAAGTGCTATAAAACATATCTTTCTAGAAATATATTACTTTCAAGTGCAGAACATTCAGGCACACCTTAATAGTTTTCTGTTATGTGAAGTGCATGGTGCTGAGACTAGGATTCTTTTTCTCCCTGATTGATGCTTTCTCATATGTCTTGTAAGGTCTTGTGCTGCTGCCAGCCATGAAAGCAGTGACTAGCAAAACTGCACAGGCTGTTTAGCTTCATTTCCTTTTGTTGCTGAGGCACAGTTTGATGTGTATTTGTTTTGAGGGGTGCTTCGGGTTTGCTAGTAAAGCTGGTGGAGTCAGCATTCTCTGTCTCAGTTTGCTTCTTACCTTTTTGCCTTTCAGTTTTTAATACCATGCTAAGCTGATTTACTGTAAAGACATGAACAAACAGGCATGTACATGCTGATAAAGAACAGACATTTATCCTACGCTAATAGCTATTCCTCAGATGTTGTGCCCACGTGCATGCAAGACCAGAATGTTTTGAAGAAGAGCATCTCCTGATGCCCACACCTGAAACACTGGTTGCATACCTAGAGGTCAGGTTGATGGAAGGCTGATTAAACATGCATCCTTTTTTCTTGGCCAAAGCCACTTTTCAACTTAAACCTCCTCATGAGGGCATCTTCTACGACACTGTGATTTTCTGAACCATTTGGATGGCGTTTTTACCTGCCACTAAACTGTAAAAGTGTTGGCTGTATAGACATCTTCAATAGATCAATATATATTAATCAAACTTTGTGTCACAGATAGTAGTGTATTAGCTACTTAATGTACAGATAAGTAGTTTGTGTTTCATTCACTTTCAGAAAAGCATGAACTATGGTACACAACATCTCTCTTCATCTCTGGGATGTGCTTTCTCTATTGACCTAGGTTGAGTCTGCCTAGATATCTCAGTTAAGTCTTTTAAGTTAGAAAAAATGAAACTGGGGTTTTATCTGTCTAGACAGTATATAAGGTTACCCTGCCCTCAGATCTAGCTCCCTTCAGTTCTTTTTACCGAAGAGGTACTCACTAAAAAGATACTGTCTGTGGAGAAACAGTACAGAAATCACAAAGCAAAGGGTACTGTTGGGATGAAGGCTGTTTAAAACTGTGCTTAACATCTATTTTAGCATACTGTTTATTTCAGTATCTCTTCTTTTCTTAAATCAGTTAATAAAAGCATTTATGCATACAGATGAAATTGTGTGATTGAAAGATTGGCCTTAGAAACAACATGTAGCAGATTTCTGCAATCTATGAACTTCTGTTTACACAAGAAAACGAATTATTCTGCTATTGAATTTAAGGATGAAAGTCTGTAGAAGTGTCACAATCTTGGTAAGCTTATTGATACTGAGATAGCTATTCTTCAAAGATCTAACACTGCACCTTTTCCTAACACAAGTCTGGTGACACAGGCTCTTATATTCCCCTCAACCCCAACACAACATATAAACCTCTTCCTCTGCCTTCCTACAGAATCAGCTTTTTTCTTTTTTTTTTTCTTACTGTGTTTTTTTTTTGTTGGATTCCCCCCCCCCCCCCCCCCCCCAAAAAAAAATCACTGAATCATCCCACAGGTGTTTGGCTTCCTAGAAATTCACCACAGTAAATTATTCTTCACTTAACAGATTAAGTCATAAATCTGGAGGTATATGGGAATTGTTGTTTCTCATTTTAAGGGTGTGTCTTCAACATTTGGAATATAGTGTGAAATAAATTCAAATGGTATTTAGCTACTTAATTCTCTTCATCATTACCTCTGTATAATAACTTTACATTTTATATAACTTTAGGGTTTTTTTAAATGTCAACCAGGAAGTCTTTGCATAAATTATTATCTTTCACAATTTGAAAACCAATTTCAGATCCCTTCAATGACTGTGTAGAGGTGACATGCCTCAACATTTCTATGTATTCACGTTAACAAAATAAGATAGAACTCCTAGTAATTCTAAAACTCCTTTGGTACATAAGGAAAACAGCAATTAAAAATTTTGATGCTCATTGCAAAGGGTTGGACTAGATGACCATTAAAGTCCCTTCCAACTCAGGATAGTCTGCTCTGTGATTCTATGATTCTATGATTCTATGATGCAAAGCTCTCAAGGTGAAATGATGAGTTGCTCACAAGATGTTTTCATGATGAGAGAAAAACAATTGGGTGAAAGTATAATATTAATTCTCTTTCTGCAGCTTCATTGTTGTCTTTAAAACAGACACACAATGGATGATTTCTCTTTCAACTATTTAATAACAAGCTATGAAAAGCATTTTGACATTAAATTGTTGTAGGAATCATTGACCACAAAAGGAAGCACTCATTTTTCAGTGAACCCTTTAATTGCTTTCTGGGTTGAAAAAAAACCCTAATCTATTTTGTCAGTAACTCCAGTTCACACTGTATTATTTTAACGGTGGATGAATCTAAAACAGTACTTTTTAATTTTCTGTCATGACCGAGTGATAGCTATTTGAAGACCTACAGATATCCAGGGATATCTGCTGTTCTACAATGCAGTTCTCTTGCTTCTGCACCAGTCATGATGTTATCTCTAGCAGCAAAATATAAATACAAATCCAAATATATATTTCAAGAATTCCTTTCTTAAAAGTAAAATTATTTTTATAGCCTGCATTTATAGAATCATAGAATGGTTTGGGTTGGAAGGGACCTTCAACATCATCTAGTTTCAATCTTGCTGCCATTGACAGGGAACCTCATTAAACCAGTTTAGTCAGAGCCCCATCCAACCTGGACTTGAGCACGTCCAGGGATGAAGGGTCCACAACCTCTCTGGGCAACCTGTTCCAGTGCCCCACCCTCCTCACAGTAAAGAATTTCTTCCTTATATCTGATCTACACCTACCCTCCTTTGGCTCAAGGCCATTCCCCCTTGTCCTATCACTATATGCCCTTGTGAAAAGTCCCTCTCCAGCCTTTTGGAAGGCTTCTATAAGGTGCCCCTGAAGCCTTCTTTCTCCATTTTGAACAGCCCAGACACTTTCAGTCCATCTTCATAGGAGAGGCGCTTCAGTCATCTGAGCAATGCAGCGCCCCCTCCTCTGGACTCATTCCAATAGGTCAATGCCTTCTTTTGTTGGGGGACACAAACCTGGATGCAGCACCCCAGGAGAGGTCTCATAAGAGCAGAGTAGAAGGGGAGAATCTCCTCCCTCAATCTGCTGGCCACACTGCTTTTGATGGAGCCCAGCAAACGGCTGGCTTTCTGGGCTGCAAGCCCACACTGACAGCCCATGTCCAGGTTATCATTCACAAACACCTCCAAGTCTTTCTCCCCAGGGCTAACCTTGATCTGTTCTCCACCCAGCCTGTACTTGTACTTGGGATTGCCCTGACCCAGGTGCAGGACCTTGTGCATTTGGCTCTGTTGAAATTCATAAGGTTTGCACAAGCCCATCTCTGGTCTTCTCCTACAACGAGCAGTTCTTCATTCTCATGATCCCTGCTATCACCTTCTGCGACTTGGATGCTGTGTCTGGAACACTCACTGAAGAGGTAATAAAGTCATGAGTAACTCAACCTTTTCCATGTCCTGGGTAACTAGGTCTCCCATATCCTTTCTGAGAGGACCCACAGTTTCAATAGTCTTTCTTTTATTGCTGGTGTACATTACCCTTATCCTCATTCAGATTTACTTCTGCCAGTGCTCCAGCTTTGCTAACCAGATCCCTGGCTGTTTAGACAATTTCTCTGTATTCCTGCCAGGCTACCTTTCCCTGCTTTCACATTCTGTACGCTACCTCTTTGTAGGGACGCATTGTGCTTAAGCCTGGAGGAAACAATCCTTGAAAGCCATCCAGCTGTCTTGGGCCCCTCTTTCCTCCATGGGCTCTATCCCATGGCACTGTACCAAGGAGATCCTTGAAGAGACCAAAGTCTTCTCTCATGAACTCCAGGGCAGTGTTTACAAGCTGTTTTTTATCTGACAGTCCCCCTCTTTACTGGTTAATGCAAAATCATATAATCTATATCATAAATTGCAAAGCATGTTTTTCGATGCAAGGGGGTATCTTTCCTTATTGATAGGATTTAATCACAGACCACAGTCACAGACCATACAAGAATAAAATTCAAAGAATCAAACATACAAGAACAATATTTGGACACAAGGTTAGATGATGATCACTTTGACGGCTCTATCCTGCTGCATGTTGAGTGAACAAGCCCCAAGTGTTATGTCCCACACTGCTATTGTCTACTCCTTGGTGATATATGTGAAGGACCTTCTTCAGCTAACAAAAGTTAGACTACTCAGATAGTACTCTTTCTGTAATTGTATCTGTAATTCTTTCAAATAGATTTTAGCTCTCCTGTAAATTCATCTCAATGTATTTTGTGTAGAACACATATCCATATACAGTCAGAGACATTTCGGATGCATTCTTTGTGTATGTCTCACATAAATCACAGTGTTTGAGATCAAGTATGTACAACTTTATTTTAAACAGGATTGCTGGCAAGATAAACAGCCTTCAGCAACCATTACTCCAACTCCCTCCAGAGAAACTGCTTGCCCTACTTTTCTTGACCATTCCCAAATCTTCATCTTTTTCTGACCAGGCTATTCAATCTTCACACTGCAGACTTCCAGCGAAGTCACAGGGACTCCTTAAGTTCAGCTTATTTATGAGTTTCTTCCCCTCAGAAGTCCCCAGAACTGCAACTCAGTCCTGGCCAGTATGGTAAGCTCCAAGGGAAAATTGCTGTCAGTGCGTTTCTACCACAGAGCTCAGAAGATTTTCCCCTGCAATTGCTTTAATGCTGAGAGTGCTTCTCCTGGCAGTACAAACCATCTCATGACAGTTCATTATTCTTCTTTTTCGAAGTTGCTAAATTTGCATGAATATCTCCACAGGGGACTGGTGAGGGGTCTACCTGGGAACAATCAGGCACATCCAGAAAAAGGTAATACATTATTTTACTTAAAAACACCTTTTCTGTACTTCTAATCCATCTTGCAATAAAATATATAATGCTCATGTGCAGCAAGTATTCACTGGCTACAAAAAAAAACACTCCTATAAGTACTTTTGTTCTGAGTGCAATATCATTTTAGCTATTCATGATCTATATAACATGAATATATGTTTAACAGTCAAACCAGAAACACAAAACCATGTTTATGACTCTTCTTACTACTGTGAAATTTAATGAAGTCTAAGGACAGCTTATGGGGAAAAAAAATTTTGAGATTTTTCACTTGTGTTTCTTATGACCATGGGTCTCTCTAGCCTGAAAACAAGACTTAATCAGTGTATTATCAGGGCTGTGAAAAGGTTGAGTTAAGTCAACCTGCTTTTTACTTACGCAAAAGATGAAGTGATGACTCATAAAAAAAGAGAGAGGTAATCACCCTCAGGGACACTTGAAAAAATAAGGAACAGGTTTAAACTAAAGAATATGTAGTCATCCAACAACTCTGCACATGTTCTACACAGCTCTTACTAAACATCAGATGGGGGAAAGCAGCAGTCCAGCTGACATTAAGAGAGTGATTCACAAAGAGTAGTTCTTCCTTGGGGAATTTGGTCTCAGGATCACAGCCACATGCCAGTGAGGAGAGATGCTGTTATGGAACTGTTCACAGACCCAACATTAGTCTTCTGTTTCAGGACAGCAGTGTCTCTAAGGTAAATTTTTTCCTTGTCCACTTTGTCCACTTTGTCTGAGTGGAGCATATGTTTTGGGAAATGAGTACATGTGCCTCATCTTTGAAACGGGAGCCATCCTTTCCTGGAGTACTTGGATTTTTAATTTATTTCCTTGCTATTAATTTTTACTGATGAGTTGAATAGCTCTAGTTTATATTTTACCATAGATACACAGCAGTCAAAACAGATAGAACAATGAAGACAAAGTGACCTTACTGTGTTTTCTGGAAAAGGAGAGTCCTCATGAGGTTTTGAAGGAATTTATTTTCTCTGCTTCTGTCATGATTTAGCCACAGTCTGGACCTTTACACAGGACCATACTGGATCTGTATCTTAAGCTACTTAGCAGTAAAGGCTCAGAGACTTGATTGCTAAGTGCTACTCCTGAAAGAAGTCCTCAATACCTGTGGACAAGAGGTGTCCCCATTCCAACTAAATAGCATAAAACATAGGCTCAGGGCTTTGGCTGGTACAAAAAACTATTATATTTTTTTTTTATGGTTTTATCCAAGCTTACAAAACACTGCAATGAGCACAGAAGATAAGATCTACCCAAGAGTACTGAGGGAGCTGCCAGAAGAGCTCAGTGAGACACTTTCCATCATTTACCAGCAGTCCTGGTTTACCAGGGAGGTCCCACTAGACTGGAGGTTAGCCTAGGTGACACCCCTCTACAAGTAGGATCAGAATGACTATTTGAGGGACTACAGGCTTGTCAACCTGACTGTGGTGCTGAGGAAAGTCATGGAGCAGATAACCTTGAGTGCCATCATGCAACATGTACAGGACAACCAGAGGGTCAGGTGCAGCCAGCCTGAGTTTGTGAAAGTCAGATCCTGCTTGACCAACTTAATCTCATTCTGTGACAGGTTGACCCACTTAGCGGATGAGGGAAAGGCTGTGGATGTTCCCTGCCTGGACTTTAGTAAAGCTTTTGACACCATTTCCCACAGCGTCCTCACGGAGCACAAGTCTGATGAAGAGCAACTGAGGGAGCTGGGGTTGTTTAGCTCAAGAGAGACCTTATCACTCTCTACAGCTTTCTGAAAGGAGGTTGTAATGAGGTGGGGGTCAGCCTCTTCTCCCTGGTAACAAGGGACTAGACAAGAGAAAATGGCCTGAGGTTGCACCGGGGCAGGTTTAGATTGGATAGTGGAAAAAATTTCTTCACCAAAAGGATGTTCATGCATTGGAGGCAGGCTGTCTAGGGAAGTGGCACAGTCAGCATCCCTGGAGGTATTAAAAATATGTGTAGATGTGGCACTGAGGCACGTGGTTTAGTGGTGGACTTGGCAGTGCTGGGCTAATGCTTAGACTTGATAATCTTAAAGGTCTTTTCTATGATTCATAGAATTCTATGATTCTATGAAAACAGCCATAATAATTAGTTTCAAAGGGAATTGCAAATAGCAGTGACCTTTCCTGCATTCAGAGTGCTGTCTTCATGCACAGATCTAACAGGAGAAACAGAGCAAATTCAAGTGCCTAAGTCTGAACAAAATCCCAGCAGGATTTGGCACAGCCCTGCACAGCTGCCAGCTGGAGATGCCCCACTGCTGGGAGTAGGGAGGCAGATACTGTGATGGGACCATGGGAAGTGTCTGCAGGACGCAGCAACCACAGGAACATGCGGCAGCTTCAGGAGCTCATCCTGAGCCAAAGTCATCCCAACATTTATAATATCAAATACCTGTAACCCTAGCTGGGGAAAAGGATTTAAAAACTCCTCATTTAAGTACAGGGAAGAAATTATAGTAATGCAGATGGGCTGTAAAAATCTCAGAAGCATAGTAAATTGGTATTAACTATCATAATGAGTTAAGAAATGTACAAAAGTATCCAGATGTTGAGTGAGCACTGCACTTTGTCACCATTTATTACACTTGTTTAAAAATTCAAAGCCAAAATGAAATTACATGAATCAAATAGGAAAAACCCTCATCCCTTAAGCAGGACACGTATCACAGTAAAAGTGCTGGTGTAATTGGGGGAGACTGGAAACTGCCTGAAAAATAAAACAGTGTAACTTTTACAGGAAGATTTGTGTAAACCACTGCACAGATTTTCTCATATCTAATAAGTGCTGAGAGGAACTCAAAGAGGCAAAAATCTACCTACCTCTCAGTATCCACTTAATATATTTTTGTACTGTAAATGGGGGCTGCCTTTTTCCCTGGCAGCAATGTCATGACAGAGATTTCACAACTGATTTTTCACACGCTGGTAGACTACACAATGCCTTGGCATGCATACAAGCTCTTCCAGGGAAAGTGTGGAGCTATCCCAACATCTGCTGTGATTGCAAGGATGGGCCTTTCTCATCTCTACACACCTGTTATAGTTAGGGGACAGCGAGAAAGAAAATTTGCTAAAGAATTCTTTTCCTTTAACAAAGTCAATCTGCTTTTTTTCACATTAAAGTGATTTTTTTTAATATACACACACCCACAAGCCAGCTGCTAGGAGACAAGCTAAGAGACAGGAAGGAATGTGCTTCACACAGGCATAGAGCAGCTGTGGTTCTGCTAGTTGTGAAAGGAGAAATGCACAACTGGGTCATTTTTACTGAAGTGCAAGCCTGCAAGTTTCCCACTTAAAACAGACAGCAATCAAAATGTGGCCCTTAAGGTTTCAGATGTCCTGAAGCCCACACAAGGTAAATGAAAAGGAAATCCTTCCATTTTGATTGTCAGATTTTACACCTCAAACCTCACCAACATGCCTTAATTAAAATAACTCTTTCTGAGTCACACAGAAAGAGCAATTCTGGTGAAACTGTGAATATACCAAATAGAGAGGGCCTGCACTGCCACTTACATGCACTGGCAGGCACTGAAAGCAAGTCAATTGGAGCATTTCTTTTTGCCCCTTCATTCTCTGTAGAATGCCATGGAGCTTCTAAACTGGGAAGACGTCACTTCCTCCAGCAGTGGTCCTGCCCTTAGAGCATAGTAGTAGCATGGCTTGTCCCAAAAATGTTTTGGATACTGGAGTTATCAGGGGTATTCAATCAGTACTTAAATATAAAAAAAAAAAAAAAAGATGAAGAAGGGAGAGTGACTGTCAGTCTAACCAACAACAGGGATATTCATAGTGACATCACCCCATCTCTCATCCTGGGAGAGTCTGTGTGACCTTTACCACAGTGTCTGAGGACGCTTCTTACAGGGCATCTTCATCTCATGGAGACCTGTTCAACACTCATGCAAGCAAAGGACAATAGAGTTTGATTTTAGGAGTAAATGGCCAGCATTACACAGAAAGCTTGATGCAACACCCACATTGAATTAAGATGGCATCTTCTCTTCTGCACCAGCTGCAAACACAGCGTGAGCAGGACTGACAGCTGAGAGGCAGGGACTCAAAGAATTGAAGAGCACTTTCAACCACCTAAATACCCTGCTGTGATAACTATCAGGATCATGTTTATCTACAGCTACCTTACAGAAAAAAATGGAAGCTTTTGACATGCTGCTTGAGACAACCTGGCAGGGAGGATGAGCAGGGAGAGAAGGGATGGGGACCTGTGTGTGACAGACCTGAGGAACACAGGCCACCCACACTGCCTGATTCCAAGAACTTCTACCACTGTCAACCTCCAGTGCAGCTTAGTATTAGGTCTGTTTGAAAATCCAAACCAACCAGCCATGGCTGGCTCCTTGTCTATGCATGACTTATGTCATGTATGTTAGAGGTAGTCTCTCTCTTAGCTGGCAAAATAAAATTTACTTACCAGTAAGGGTTTGACTGTATTGTCCTTAAAGTACCATCAAAGCAGATGGGTTAGAAATGCAAAATACAAAGTCTGAAGCACTGTGAATTGGGCATGCAGAGCAAAGAGCACTGAAGGGGAGTTGAAGACTCTGGTTGAACCTGCAGTTGACCGGTGGCCATGGAAGAAATCTTCCTCTTTGAGACAACTGGATCTTGAGCACCACTGCCACAACCTAGTAGCTGGGTTCAAGGAAACTGAGTTTGACAGGGAGACATTTCCCCTCTCATGTGGCTCTAATCCTGGTACTGGTGGTCCTTTTGGTGTTGTGTTTGGACAGGGGAAGTTTAGAGGCCAAAAGCAACTTTAGACTATGTCACCCAGCAGTCCATGTTGGCGACTCATACTATCTGTTGCACACCCTTGTCCATTTCTATTACCCACTGGGGTGATGTTATGAAGCCGCTTTATTCCTCAACCATCCGCTCAATGCCCAAGGACGCTGTGCCTTTAGGATGGACCCGGGGGCGGGGCCGGAGCCACGGACCCGAGGGGGCGTTGAACGGTTCAGCCCAAGGGCTCCAGGGTCTGGGCAGGGCTCGGGAGGGAGTGAGCCAGGAGCACTGTGCTGTTTTCTGGGTTTCTTCTGTGGTCCAGCTAGCTGGGAAAAGGTTCTGTTGGGGTTTTTTTCTTGCTCTTTTTTCCCTTTCCTTCCCCTTGCCTCACTGACTCCCTTCCCTCCTCGCCGGTCCGGGCAGCCTGCAGGGATGGCGCCGGTGGGCCCGCGGGGTGGCCCCAGCTGGTCCGAGCCAAGGTGTCTGTTCCCTCTCTGGGAATTTGTTGTATTTTGAGGGGTTTTTTAATCCTGTTCTACCCTGTTTTGTTTGTGTGTTAATAAACAGTTTGGATTCTTTTTCCCACTTTCACTTCTTGTGACCCATTTGTCTCATTGATGGAGGAAAAGGGGAGGCCCTTTTCCCTTTGGAGGAGACACTCATTCCAGAGTGTTTTCTCCCAAAGTTTTGTCTCCAAAACCAAGACACTCACCTGGGGCAATCGGGTATATTCATCACCCCAAGACTGTACACAAACCTCTCAGGCTTCATCAAAACTGGTGTATCAGGGCACATATCCCTTAAAGCTCTCATTCCGCCCTGCCCGCTGAACCCTTGTCATCTTCTCTCAAGAACTCCTCACCTTCTGAGCCACCCTCTGATGCCAAAGAAGACTGCACAAGCTCTTCTGTTTTGTTTTTAACAAATTAAGTAGTCATTGACATGGGTTGATATAAGTGGTGTCCTTGCAGAGCAGAGTAGAAGTAACTTCACTCAGTTGCCACAGCACCCCTCCTAGTCCGGATGTAGGATCTCCAGAGTTTCTTCCTGTTTTTATGAAACCTGGAAACAGTAAGTTCTTCTCCACCTTTCCTTCCATTCTCACTCCTACACAACAGTGTTTAATCTCCCTCCTTCACATCACAATCAAGCTCACTGCATGCTGCCTGTCTGACATAAGTCTGATAAAGGGTTACCAAATCAGTCAGGGAGCTGGAGCTCAGCACATGCAAGGAGAGGCTGAGAGCTGGGTTTGTTCAGCCTTAAGAGGCTCAACAGAGGACACAGCCTGAATCATCTCAGGGACAGATGGCATTGGGACAGGAAGCAATGAAAATCCCAATTTAACAGGAGAAAAATTCCTTCTCTGTAGAAATGCAAAACTTGATTGGAGAAGGCCCAGTATCACCTGATTCTGTTGGATTTACATTGAGTGAAGGCTGAACTAGATGACCCACTTCTGATTTAAACTATTCTGTGATTTTGTGATTTCATTTACCACTTCAAAAATTGTACATTGCCAGACTCCATTGGGAAAGTGCCTAATTAAGAGCAGCAGCAGAACAGGCAATGGGAGATGTAGATGCATTGTAATTGCACTTGCATTTCTGTCAGCACTGGAGCATATTCTATACTAAATAGGATAAAACAGCAATATAAACTCCAATTTTTGAGGTTGTGACGAATCATGAGCCATATGAATGGATTTTATTCATCATTGTGCTTCTTGATGTTTTACACTGTGGGGAAAGAATGAGCCTTTATTAAAGACCAAAGAAAACTCGTCCCTGTCCTGTAACAGTTGTGTCCATGTTAAGACATTTTCTGTCTATAATACTACAGTTTGCATTCTCTAGGGCTGTGCTTAAGGTTCGCCACAACATTACTGGTGTTTTTTAGAGTTTCAGGTTATTAAGACAGTAACAATTTTGTAAGTCATACTTTGAAATGCACTGCATTGCTTGTAATTTGGTTATTACTTTTCTATGGCTCATAATAAGTTTAGAAATGGGATTGGTAAAATTTTTTTTATGGTTAAAAAAGCCTTCAGGAGTTATATTGATAGTAAAAGAAACTCAATAATATGAATATTAATCTTAAAAAGCTTTCTATGATTTGTTGATATAAAAAGCCTCTCAAAGGTTTTACTGAAAAAAATCCACCACAGTGAGATTTTAATGAACATAGCATGAAAAGGCTCTGAACATAACAAACTGGCATTGATTTTCTGCATTAATAACCTCAGTTATCTGAATGCAGGATGTCCACTTTCAAGAAAGCTGTACAGTGCCAAATACACATGGAAGATATTTTTTAATATGACACAAGGCAGACCTCAGCAAGACTGGGATCCAGAAGAGAAGCAGGCAGTGGTAGAGCAGGTATTGTCAGCCTAATGGGGAACAAGGGCATGAAAAAGGCACCTGTACTGGGTCAGAAAGCAGAGAGGGTCTCCAGAGAGGCATTCACTCCTACCTTCTCAGGGTGACATCTGATTCTGGAAATAGGCAGCTGCCATTTGTGCATCTTTGGATGCAGTAATCATCATTTGCAACAGATACAAAAATATGCACAGTCACTTTGTGCTACAGAACACTGTTGGCAGAAGTCAGCTTGCGGAGACTGTGGCACAAGCCCTGGGTGCTTTGGTACAGCTGCCTGGGCTCCAGCCCGGCCTCCATGGGCAAAGCACCACGGCTGCTGCTGGAGACCTTCAGGAGGAGCTGCAAATTCTGCTGTTGTTGGTGACTTGTGTACAACCACATACATCTAAGACAAAATAAGAATATAGGTTGGCCACCAACACCTATTTATGTCCATCGTTGCATGGGGTGGTGGTAGGAAAACAGTCAGAGAGACGCACCTCCTATTTTTAACCCGTCCATTGAATTTTTTGTGCATGGTGCACTGCTTATTTCATTTATGAATCACAGCCTGCCCTGGAGACTGTTTATTTACCTGTTTGATTTTTAGGAGAGGGAACCAAGTGAAAATGGCACTGAACAGGCTGTATACTGAAAGAGAGAGAGAGAATTAAGGAGAAGATCTTAATCTTGCAGTGAACATTTTTAAAAAGGAGAAAATAATGTATATTAGCAGGAATAAACTCCACTTATTTCCTCATAATTTCATTAGGAACTGGTATTTATACAGGATAAATGCCTTGGGTAGAACCCTATAATGCTTCCTTTAATTTGCTTTCATTACATTTCTATTGCTCTGGGTTTGTCATCAACAAACACAGAGTGCTCAGAAAGCAAGACAACTCAAAATAATGATTTAGCAGCAACTAATTTGTATACATACAAATAGAATCATTCCATCAGCTTTAAGTTATGAAAAAGAGGTTAGTTAAAAGCTTAGTGAATAGCTAATGCTACATGAGTAAGAAAAGCAGAAAATTTTCTTACATCTAACTTTGTCCCAAACATTCCATCAAACAAAGGCATTTTCTTAATGATTAAAAAGCAAAATTAATGATCCATGTTATTGAGGCAATATAAGCTTCTCAACAGAGACTGTTAATAGCTTTCCTGAGTCGCTCAACCCATAGCCTCTCACAGCACTTGCCAAGCACCAACTGCCACAGGTCCCCTGCCACAAATCCATCACACCCTCTTAGAAAAGAACCGCTGCCTCCCGCAGTCCTGAACACAATCCTGCTAATAATGTGGAATGCCGAGATGGCGGCTGGGTATGCAGGAAGCCTGAAGGGCAGTTTTGGGAGACCTGGGCTGCCCTGCTCCCCAGGCAGAGTCCAGCAGGACAAGGGGCTGGCACAGGCACACAGCAGACAGCCCCTGGGAAAGCAGCTGCTGCCCCAGTCCTCGATGCAACAGGCTCCTTCCCACAGCTGCCGGTAAGACACGGCACGGCGTGTAGGGTGTTTGTGAGAGGCAGTGCTGCGCAGGGGAAAAAGCAAGAGCACTGGCTCTGCCGAGAGCTAATCCTTCACTTTTCTTTCACCAGCCTTTTATTGCCCCCTAAATATGGTTAATTTTGTGAAACCCTTTGAGGCCCTTTGGGAAAAGAGGCTCTATGAGAACTAGATACTCAGCAATTTCAATCCTATTTAGAATGGAACAAGTCAAGCCCCCCTTCCAGATTCCTCACGTCATGGTGTGCCTTGAATACTGATGTGCAGCCTCTCATGCTGGTTCGCTCAAAGGCTTGAATAAGTGAACAGCTACAGAACAAGGAGGTGCTTTACTCATGAGAGCGAATATGGGAACAAAGTATCATCCTCATGACAGCAGGAATGTGGTGGCCTTTTAATCTCACTGGCTTTCCCTGAGGCGCTGTTGCCTTCTTTTACCTGCAGGCACTTGGCACAGTGACGAAAAAGCATCACACGGAAGAAAAACACTTGGAATGATATTGCATCTACTCTTCTCACTGAGCTACGAGGACTATATGATCTAGTTGTCCCTGCTAATTTCAGGGGGTTTGGACTAGATGACCTTTAAAGGTCCCTTCCAACCCCAACTATTCCATGGTTCTATTTATACAGATTATGACCTTTTCCTAGCACTGTTGACTATAGTAAAACAGATGGTGCACAGTTTCATTCTGATCCAGCACTTTGACCCATCTTTTTGGCATGCCAGAAAATGGGACCAAAGTGTGATTCAGAATTCACTAAAAGTTTGAGCTGTTGCCACCCTCAGAAAACAAAAGAAAGAGTATTTGCATAAGGATGCATCTTCCAGTTCCCTGTAAGTACAGTCAACAAGAGACACTTTTGAAACCACATTTTTTGAAAATATTTTTTTGTCTCCTTTAACAAATTCTTATGCACAAGTTGATAATTGGACTGTAAGTGACTTCCAGGATAAGCAAAAAATATAATGTGAGAAGCAGCTGAGAAGATGATCCTCTCATTGTATCCCACTGTGTTTCTGCTGAAATCCTATGACTTCTTATGCACTTTAACATTTATTACGTATTTTATTTCTGAGTTCCCCATTACACGTGGCATTCCAAGATCTCCTTGTACAATATAAATAGATTAAATGGCAAAAGATTTCTGAGAAAAAGAAATATAATTCAATAATTGTTAAAAAAATGCTGTAATTTTAAGCTATAAAGATAGACATGGATAAATATTCACAAGCGTTAGGAGAGAGAGCTAAAAGCGGAAACAAAATGTTTGCTTAAATTTTCCAGCACTAGCACTTCCATTCTCTCCACAATACTCAAAAGACAGAGGAGGTTCCTAGTAAGACAGTATTGAAGCAACACACCCCTAGCCTGCCATGGTCAAAGTAAAATCAGATAAAACCGTATCTCATTGTCCTAATTACTGGAATGGAATTACTAAATTCTGAGTGCAGTCCAGAGACTGGTGAAGTGTCCTGCCTACAAATTGTAATTTTGTTAAAAACACTATGTTCTTTGGATACATCTGCTGGATAAACTCTCCGTTTTGGGTGACACAGGAAAACCTGCTCCTGTTTTGCTTTCCCAGCTGAATAAAATGTGAAGACAGGCATAAACAGCCTTTGAAGCACACATCGCCTTAAACTCAAAAAAGTGGTGTTACCACTACTTAAGAAATTAATTTTACATTTTCAAACAGAGATGTATTGCTGCCTCTGTATGGAAGCATTAAATGAAAAATTTATTTTAGAATCAGCTCTATAACACCACTAACACTTTCAAGGCATGTTGCAAATGTAATTATCTGCAATAGCAAGACTATTTAAGTAATGTAACTGCATAATTAGGGTCTCTTCTGGCTCATCATTACAAGAGGCTAAATAAGATTAAAACATGACTTGATTTTTATCTACTTTTTCTACTTTGTCACCTGAAATTTCTTGGTAACTATTAATAGGACAGATAATAAAAAGGTTTTGTTCCCCTCTTCAGTAAGAGCCATTGCTAATTTCCATTACAAGTTGTTTTCCTCAGGCTTTGGAAAAAAGAATTGCAATGATAATAAGAAATTTATTTCTGTGAACAGCAAAACCTTGACTTTATGGCTGACAATAAACAAGTAAATATTTTCCTTTAGAAAGGAAAAATTGAAACATGTCAAAATAACATTTTAGAGCGGAACCTGACCATTACCACTGATGAAGAGTGGAGACTTACTACATAACAGAACAGTAGCAAATTCTCCAGACCTGGGAAAAACGCTGAAGTTGTTCACAGGCACTTGTGTACGTAGTGAATGAATAAAAGATGTCTTGGCATTAAAAAGGAATCCAAAACCAGAAAATTAAGGCAAGCACCTTGAAAGCAAGTCATTAATGGCTGATGTCTGAGATAATGCACCTGAGATCAGGCACCTGAGATCACAGGGAAGAAAAGTAGATCTTCTGTTAAAGCATTGTTCAGCACGAAGACTATGACATAGTTGCCATCACAAAAATGGGGTGGCATGACTCGTACAACTGGAGAGCTGCAATGGATGGGTAGATCTATAATCAGACCTGTCTTTTCCTCCACACATCCAAGGCACAGGGAACCCTCTCTGTTCTGTGTTTCTCATCATTTGAGTTTAATGACACAGACATGTCCACTGCCAATGCTCCCATGCCCAGCCTCTCCTGGCTACACAGGCCAGAGCATGCATGGAGATTACAAGCAATAATGGAAGATGAGACAGCCAAAAGTACAGCTGGGAGCAATTACATCCTACATGATTTAAAGGTAGTTCACTGGTTTGGCCTTTCTTAATATTTTAAGAAAGAGGTGGCACCATTTCTCATGTCACTTTCTGATGTGTATGACCTATTCTCTGGTGGGTGGTGTGTGGCAAAATAAAGAGGAAAAGCCCAGGTGATGTGCAGCCAGCACAGGAACACTGAGATACAATGCCACACAAGAGGATATGCAATATTCAGAGCAGTAATCGAGGCTGTGGATGAGCTGTATCGAGGTCCCCTGGAGAACCATTGTTTGCTCTATAGACCTCAGAACCCATTATGCCAGGCAACAGAAGAAGGATATCTTTATTGCTAGAATTGCAGTGTAGAAAAATATCATTAATAAGAGTAGGAGTTTTACCTGCTCGTCTCTCCCTACCGCCTTTCTGTGACTCCTGCATGTCTATTGAAGTTGCACCTTGAAAGGCTACACACAAAAAACTGGAGACATGACCTTACTTTTGCTGGTGGCTTCACCACTAACTTTTTTCTTACTCTCAGCCTATATACTGCTTGTATGTGAGGTTCTATAGTGGCATCTGGTTTTAATACAGGGCTTTCCACCTCTAAAATTCCTGCTGGTGTTGCTAACTCTGTTTTCAAACAGGGAGACTGAAACCTATCTGTGTCCCAGTTATCTGCTTCATTCCTTTCTTGGAGGTTCCCATCCTGCTGCATAGTTCAGCTGCTGCAGGGTGAACAGCATATATTCCAGATCCACAGCTGCCTGGACACCACCGGAGTTTTTAAAACAGTTCCTGGTATATGTAATTTCATTTTACAGACTGGCAGTTTAAATCAGTGCCAATTGTCTCACTACCTGTGAACTACAGCTGTTGAGCAGCTGCTAGACAAGTAGGAACAGGGAAAATCAGAAGGGACAGGATGAGCTGCCAGGGACAGAATCCGCTACAGACATCTCTGCTTAGGATCCCTGTGGGCTACCTGTCAAGCAGGAGTCATGAGCAGCATTGGTCAACAGAGAGCAGCAAATGCTTCACTCAGGTGGAGATTGCCAGGCACCCCACATCTAGTCACATCAGTGCCTGTGGTGGCCCAGACCTGGCCATCAGTCTTCCCAGCAGGGCTGTAAGATTGAAAGACTTCCAGTGAGAGCAAAAATAGAGACACTGCCTCTTGTAACAAGCACTGGTTCAAAAGCAGGCCAACATGGTCAGCTCAGCTTTCAGTTTGAGAATTTGCAGTAGCAGTAAGGGGACAGTGACTGTGCTTTAATTATAAGAAAAGCCCAGTAAGCTGTTCTCTATTTAAATATATCCTCCTACACCATGAACAGCTTTGCTTTAACAGAAAGCACATTAGATCCTCAATGGAAACACAGCAGAGCTTAGACTGTGGGAATACAGCTGCTAAGCAACCTTACCAACATCCTGTCTATTCTTGCACTGTAGCTGTGAATAATTACTCCTCCATGTAACCCTCTCCTTTCTGTCACTGCTTTTCCACAGCTGTATACTCTTGTAACTGCAAATGGGTCCAAACCAAACTCCCAGAACTAAAATTATTCTCAGATTTAAGGAAATCTGGCAGGAAATCCTAACAGGTGTCTGCCCTCTCTTGCTACAATTGGATGAAGTGGACCCCCAAATATAAACAATCAAAACTTTCAAGGCTGTGTTTCTGTTTCAGATTCTGTGGTTCAAGCCAGTCTATACTCATTTTCTTACTCTGATCTCTACCGACATAAAAAGCAACCCATAAACTAAACAATTTTACCAGATTTTAAAAAACACTTTCAAATTATTGATGGAAATTACGACATTTACTGCATTCACTAACTACTCTGTCCACTCTTCCTGGATGTTGAGCTAGTGCTGCTCTGTAGGAGCAGCAGATTTTATTTCACAACTGAATGAAAAAAAACCAGCCAACACAGTGTTTGGGGTAAAAGAATGAACCACTGCCTTCTTGGCACATCTCCATGTTAACAAAAGAAAGTGAGCATTGACCAACTTTACCTCTGGGAGGCTGCCCAGAGATTTACTTCCAAAGGATCCTGGTCTATTTAAACTTCCCAGATTAGGGACTGCACAAATTTTAAAAAACAAGATTTAATAGAAAGACTAAAGAAGGCTGACTGTGCTTCAGAAATACTCAGAAAGCTCTTTGCTTTGGAGAGTAAATTTTCAGTACTACAATATTAGGACATAGTAAAGTTACATCCCTGAGAATGCAAAATTTAATCTGTCACTGGGATATTGCATCTCTAATTAATATATCACCATACTATTGGATTATATAACTAATAGTTATTAGTAATATATTAAAAATATTAAATTTAAAAGATTGAAATAATCTAATGTTGGAGGAGTTAATATTTATAAAAATAAGTGTCTGAAACTGAATCTCATGTGGCATTACAAGGCAGTTGGGAGATACATTTACTCTGCAGAGTTTTACTCATGAGAAATATTATTCCAGATCTTAGAAATTACAATCTCAAGACAATGATTTTCCATCTTTTCTAAATATGTGGGACTGAAAATTTTCCATGGGGACTGAGGGTTCCAGTACCGTGCAGTTTAGCCTAGTGATAACAACTTTGATTTTCGTCCACACCTGTCACAGAGCCATTAGACAGCATTAGCAGAATCCAGCAGTCTAAGCACAGATTGAAAACCCCTTTTTCTGAGTTGTAAACATCAAAGTAGGCATATCTCTTGCCTAGGCAGCAAGGAAACTGACTTTGGGAAAGAAAACAGTCTTGAGGCTGAAGAGCAGGAACTTTTTGGGAATGAGACACTCTGCTTTCTGACTGCTGGCAGGCCATTTAACTCCTCTCTTATTATGTGTCTGTCCAAAGTCAGCAAGGGGCCTAACTGCCAAAGCCATCAGCCATCAGTGCAGGAGGAGATTTACAAAAGAAAGGAAAAACACTTGTACTTGGATAGGGCCATGATATTTTACCTTCACCAAAACTTCTTGTCTGTATTTCTTTCTCATTCTCCCCCACTAGAAATGTGGAATATCTCATACATAAAAGAATCACAACCAGACTCCCATGGGCTCACACACCCAGAGTAAGGAGGAGTAAAAGCACTGCACACACCAGAAAGAAATCACTGCATTTTGTCCCTCACAACTTCCATATGTGTCCGTGATCCATCAGAGAATATGCACTTATTAAAGATCACTAGCACCAGCTATATTGAATTTATTTTAAACATTGAATGTTAATCTCAAGAATGCCTCAGTGTGTTCAAGAGCTGAGAACCAGCTTACATAGAATCACAGACATGTTTAGGATTGGAGAAGGCCTCTAAGATCAAGTCCAACCATTAACCCTATGAATAATTTTTATATTAAAACAATAAACCCATCCTTTTCCCCCCTAAGAAGCTAAAAAGCTCTATAACTACTCTAGCTTTGGTCTTAGAGCAAATTTTTATGGTTTTAACTCTCGCAGCATAAGACACATGAATAATATGTTTGTATTACATGTTCTGCTTTCAATGCAGTTTACAAAAATCAATTCATACACGCACTACTGCTGCAAGACAGGAAACTACCTGTTTCATCCCATCACTGACATCCAAAAAATCAGTACTAGCCAGGTGTTACCTCGTCTATGTGCATCCGGGAGCGTTGTGTTAGTCTAATGAAACTGATTTTAATAGTCTATTTAAGTGTCTCTAATTTCTCTATGTCAGAAAGGCATGTACCTCTCTGTCTGTCTATATGTACATGGCCATCTGGTAATGAGGGAATGAAAGGCATTTTCTTCCTGAACAATGCCCTCCACACGCAGTCCTGGGTGAAGTATGAAGTTTCAGAGAATTCACTAAGAGTTATTTGGTAACTATTAAAGCTGAGAAATACAAAGGGCTTGAAATGAATGAAAACACAACTGTTTACCCTGAACAGAACACTCAGCTTCTGGGGAGGCAAATGCTCCATCCTAACCACATCTGCTGGGAGCATGGCAGCTTTACGTTCTGTGGGGCTGAGTCACTCTTCTCTCCTCTCTCTCAAACTTCTTCCTAGCTACTTGCACACAGGCCGTGGGGAAGCCCCCAGACATTCTGGTTGCCTGTACATGCAATGTTGAGGTCCACTTGGTCAGATTGTGAGGGCATTGTTCCAGCAGTCTTGATAGATATTTTCCTTGGCATCTGTGCAGTAAGGTTTTGGCAGTAATTAACAGAGCTGCTTTGCAATTTCGTATTGTTTTGTTATGACCTTCATTTGCAATAATCTTAACATTCAATAAAAAAGAATGTTAATGAAAACATGCTTATGAGGGATTTACATAGCAAGAAATATAAAAATGCCATGTAGTTTTTAAAAAATTACTAAATACTTTTCTCATGACTACCCTAATTAGAATATTTATTCTAAATTATTCATACTGACCTGAGCAAATCTATCTCTTACATTTAAGCTGCACTACTAAATGTAATAGCAACATTTCTAACATAGTGCTTGAAATTGCATGCCTCATATAACACAGTGGCAATACTCTTCTCTGCTGTTCTGCTGTGTTCACGTAGCACATGAAATTTGGGGGCCTTTGTAGTAGAAGTGTTAGGGGTTTTGGTCCCTTCCTCTTTTTCCATTCCCTTTATAGGCAATTCCCTGGCCAGAAAGAAGGCACAAAGAAAATCAGCTGTAAGGACAAGAGTCAATGGCAGAGCAACCCTGTCCTTTCTAGGGACAAGGTTCATCCTGCAGGATATTGGTTGAGCCACTTTGTTGTGTACTACAGAAATGTTCTGTAGCTTAATGTACCCTGGAGGGGATGGGTATTTAGGGAATGGTTTTAGGGTTCTTGTTAAATCTATTACCTGGCAATCCACAGTTGTGGAGGACAAAAGTTCTGAAGATTCATGGGAACATTCCAGCTGCATGCTGTGTAAATGTAAACTTCACTTCTCAGCCTTTACTAGCTATCACCCCATTAGCAAAACTGTCCATTTAGATCACATTTGTGTTGAGCCTTTTAAACATCTGCCTTCATGATGTTCAAGATTTGGTATGATCCATGTTCAAACACTAACTGTTATCTCTCATCTGTGTTAACTCACTTTGGGTTTTATGATCAAAGGTTAGACCACATGGTGAGGTGGTAGGGAGAACAACTGGAGGTGTAGACACTCTTATTTGAAAAGACTGAGTGGTGTAGGATGTTTATCTTAGGAAAGGATAAACCAGACATGATAAACAGATATGACCCAGTCAAGCATCTGCAGTGCTTCCTTTAGTGAAGTTCAGCAGTCCCAGCTGGTGTATTAGGGAAACTTATTAGAGCCTTTTCTAGTCTTTCTGGCTGGATGGCCAGATAATTTAGTTATAACGGTACTTGTAAAACTAAACTCAATGCAAGTAGTGGTTATTTAAACTCTTTTATTCCCTCCCAGGAGTGCCAAGCAAAGGGAAGAAAATTTAAGGACAGAAACTCAAAGCAGCTCTTCTCAAGGCAGGCATACTTTAGAAATAGATACCTAAAAACTTCTTTAACACAGTGCGAGAGAGTAAGAGGCATGGCCAGGCCGAACAGACTGAGAGGATGTTTGTTACCACTGTCTACTCTGCAAGCGTATTCAAAGTCCCTTGAGACATAAAAAGTTCATGCATTCTCCTAACCCTGCACTACAGAGCAACAAAAAGGTCACTGGTTCTGGCACCTTTCAGTGGAAATTCAAAACACTGCAATTTTCCTGTTTACATTACAAAGTTAATCATAAAATTGATACAGACTGAATGCTAACAGAATGGTTTGCTATGTTTTATACATACCATGCATTTCAATCAAATGATCACCTGCCTATACATTTTTTGCTACTTCCAGTGCCTTGATTTATATCCCTAGGAACTGTCTGCCTGCCCCAAAACAGAATAACACCAAAAACCTCCAAAAATTTCTGATTATTTGAATATTGCTTACAGTATTTTTGCTTTCATTAGGTTTGTTAATGTGAACAACTGAAGTAAACCAATTACTCCAAAAGGCTTTGTTGCCTTGTTGCACAGATTTTGAGAGTAGTAAAGACAGAGGATGGAAGCAAGAGTTCAGAGTGCTCCAAATCAGGGGATACAATGCTGAAATGCCTGACATCGCTCATGCCACAGGGTCTTTATCCAGTTGTGCATTTCAGCTTCGTACAGGCAGGTGCACCTTCAGCTGTCCCACTTACTTATAACACTTCAACAAAACTGTCTCATGCTATCACATTCTCCCAGGACAGATATCCACACTCACAGACTATGGAATATCTTCTGGAGGTCTATTTACAACAGGTAATGTAGCATGACTTAGGGATTTTGTCAGGGGAACATAGTGTCTCTGGACTCATGATGCTCAGGAGGGCTGGCATTAGTCTTGTTGACAAATCTGAAATGAAGCGCAAACCTCTCAGAGGAGGTGTCAGGGGAAGTCATGGGCTATCAGTGAAACCGTGCAGGATATAGGCCTTGCTCCAAGATCACCACCCCAAAAGTGAAATGCCAGTTTTACAGCCAGTAAGCTGGTGAGCAGTATTTCATTACATGGCATTCTGCAGAGAAAGTTAGCAAGTAATACACAAATATAAAGAGGGTTTTTCTCTCAGACTTTGACTTAAATGTGTCTATGACAGTGACTGAAACTCTGTTTTCTGACTGACCTGAAATTTAACATCAGACTTAACTCTGATCTGCTCTGCCAGATGTGTCAGGATAACATATGGCTCTGCACTGTGCAGGCTAACCCAAGTGAAAACAGGGGGAGGACTAAAACATCATAAAGCTGTGGTCCTATAGCAAATACTTCTTTAAGCCATTTACTGGGGTTTAGGCAGTATGTAACTCTGTCACAGAGTTAACTATTAAAAAGATGACAGTTTTAGGCACTGCCCTGAAATACAAGACTATAAAATGCAAAACAGGTGAACTTGCCATCTGGAATGGTGAGAGCTGAATACACAGGCACTTGCTACATTTAAAACGAGAGCCCAATCCACAGGAGGAATTACAATGAGAACAAAGCGGACAAATGCTCTTTTGATCGCTACCTTGAATTTCCTAGCTCCATGTGCCCATGTTTGCCTACTCTCAGGTAAGTGCTGGGTGTGCATTGTGACAGTTAAAAGGCCAGTGCTATTTTTAGCTGTGTACACATTGCAAGGCAGTAGAAATGTAGGGCAATTCACACCAGCACAGCACAGGCAATACTTGCCTGAGAGCATGCAGCCCTCTAACTGCAGCTTGAACAGAGAGGGCCACAGTCCCAGTCAAGGGCTGGTTTATAATATCTCCATATCAAAATCTAGTGCCAATATATATGCCCTCCAACACGAGCAGCCAAGTGGAATGGATGTTTTTGTCTGGGGCTCTGTTTAAGCAGGCAAAGGGGTGAAATAGGGCTGCTGCATGATCCTCACAAGCAGCTTCCCCACCTTTCTGACCTGAAAAATTTAGTTCTGACCAATCTATTTTAAATTCTGTGTTGTCACTGGATCCAGATTCATGAAGAATGCAGAGGGACACTCAGAAGGCAGATCAACATCCACTTCAGCCTCCTCACCTACAGATCAGCAGCCAGGGTTCAAGGACACAGGCTCACCAGGGCCAACTGAACTGGGCCCTGGGCCACCTCTAGAACATTTATAGGCAACAGGCTAACTAGAGGCATTCAATTTTTTGATTGTCCTTAACAGAGAGTCTTTGTACACCTTTCCATCCCATAAAGACATTATTGGGCACTGCTGTCATCTCCTGAGACCTGTGTCCTTACAATAAGTTCTTCCTGTATTTAGGCACAGAGGTTGTTCCGAGGTGCAGTGGAGATGTCATTCTACATGGAATGGCACGTAGGAGAGTCAGCAGTAATTTTTCTGGTGGTTTTGGGCAATGAAGCAGCTTTTGCTTCTGGGAGGAGAGAGGAAACACAGATGTGACCACAAGCTGGTCCCTGGAGGTGCCAGATAAGTTTGACGTCAGTGCAGAAGATGGCCTAGAAGGCAGGTAAGCATGATAGCACCAAGAGAGGGAGCTGAGCCCTGAAAAGACAAGACAACATTGAATAAACCATCCATGCACACTTCCTGCACCTCAACAGGCGAAGGAAGAATTGTTGTTTGCGGTAGAGCTAAAAACAGTGAGATGCAGCCAACAAAACAAAAACATCATTAAGGCTGAACGTTAGGAGACATCTGAAATGATGAGTAAGTGACACACTTAAAATGAAAACACAAAAACAAACAAAAAAAATCTGTGCCTGACCTGCCATTTTACCATACTACAAATTCTGATTTAGCTGCAGAAATATATGTTTGAGTAAAGTGGAATGGAGTTCCCACAGAGTTATTAACAGAAAGACTCAGGGTGAGAGGTGATGGCTTAGCTACCTCTCAGTAACTGCAGATTATTTAATGTCTGTAAAGTGCTTTAAAGATGAAAATCACTGAGTGCTTAGAAAATTAGAACAAAAAAAAAAAAAATTCCCCAACAGTGGCATCTATTAAATTACAAAATAACCTCTCCAGGGAAGCCTCAGAAGTATTGTCACTAAATAAATTTAAAACTGAACAGCTTGAAATGTGTTTACTATAGGAAAGAGACCTGCATTTGCCCCAAGGAAAAAAGATGAAATGTCCTAAGTCTTCAATAGTCTTTTATCTCCATTTTTTTATCGCTCTTCCCTGATGCACAGGGGAGAGAGATGATTATTTAAACTCTTTTTTCCCCCTCTGGAGCTGTCTGGTGAAATATGCTGACAGGTACTATCCATCGACCGTGTATTTCAGGTAATTCACGAGGCAGGCAAGCACAGGGGCCCATATTCCTTGACAAAAAGCAAGCGCATGCTGGAAGAGGAGGCAGCTTCTCTTTGAGATCAAGACAAGCCTACAGCCTTTGCCATTTTCAAGGCAGACCAGAAAAAATGTTACCCAGACACATATCTAGACAGATGCACACAGCAAGCAGCAACAGTTTAGTCAATCCTAGACTGTCATGGCATGCTCAGAACAAAAGGAAGAGGCAGCCTTCTCTTTTCCTTATGGTCCTATTGCATCTGATCTGTACAAAAAGAGAAGCTCTCTTCCTATCACTGACAAGAACCAAGACTGAGATTGTTTAAATTGCCAGTGGCAGAAGGAGGGGCAGGGGCAGGAGAAAAGGAAATGGGAATTTAAAGAGCAAAGTCAGCTGGTGGAAGAAGGGATTCGGACAATGCCACAGAAACAAGAAGCTCAGTTGTTTTGGCTCTGGTTTCCCATTAGCTCAAAGCTACATCCCTGTCTAGGATGGTTATGTATTGCAGTCCCCATGCTGTGGGCACCTCACCTCACAGTTATATCTGCCCTAAAATCTATGGAGTGGGCCAGAGGCTCCAATGAGGTTTATTACAGCCTCCAGGTAAGGGCTGCCTCGAGTGCCCTGTGAGCCCTGAGAGGCACTGCCAAGTCTGGAGCAGGATTCTGAGTCACAGAGCAGCTGCCATTATGGTGAGCACCGATTACACTGGAGTAAGTCCCTTCGATCGTGTGACAGAGGCTGAAGTGTGGGCAGCCCTTTGAGGAGATTCAACTCCTGTCCACCAACAGAACTGTTCTGCAGCTCAGCAAGAACGAGAGGTGACACGGTGGCAGGCACTGTCTGAGGGAGGGAGCTGTGATCCAACATAGAAGATGCCATCAAGGACAGCAGGGAAGATAAAATGCACATTTTTTCTTAACTTGTACACAGCTTCAATACTCCTATTAAATTACATTTTCTGTCATTATTTGATCATCTGTAGGTTTTTGCAGCAAATGGGAAATACAGCAAAAAAGACAGAAATAATTTAATGTTCTTGCAAAGATAAGTGGAGCATACAGAAGTTTTTTCAAGAGTACACACACGGATCCTCAGAATGATTATGTTACTAGAAAGTTGTCATCTCTGCTTAGCAGTAAAGGGCTCATATTTTTTCCTCTGCATTCAGCAAGACATCAGATGTTGTACAGGTATTCTTCAGACATGAAGATATTTGCGGCCCACATAAACCTTCAGGGCAGCAGGGAGAGAAAAAAATATAAATTGAAACTCTTCAAATGATGTCCTCATTTCCAGCTACATTCTGTAGGCCAGTTGGCAGCACATGGGAGTCAGGTAAGAGTTTATAAACTCCATTTCCAGAGACAATCAGACAAGTAGTTCAGAGGCAGGCCGGAATGAAAGACACTGGTCACTTCATGCAAGATACTTTGATACAATCTGCCACTACAGAGTCCTTAATGAAATTTTGCTATGCAGCACCAGCAGTAGCTAATGAGGATGGCTGGCCAGTGTCTCGCCATGTTTTTTAATCTTCACGGGCTTTTAAGGTAACTTACCCAATCCTGGAATTTGCAAACAAGTCATATGCTGTTGGTAAATCCAAATCTCCCATCACGGCTTGTCCTACTTTCTGGGCCAAAGTCCCAGTACTGCAGTACAAAGTTGCAAGCCAAGTATCATAATTCAGGGAAGAAATTTGAGCTGCAGCTCAAAACCCAAGATGCTTACAAGGGGAATATTTGATGTGGAAAAAAAATCTCACATTACAAGATCTTTACAAGTTTGACATCAGAAATCAATCCAGAACTCTACTTCTCAGGGTACTCAGGTACTCAAAATGCTTATTTCACAGTGTAACTGTGCAGGATACAGGTTTATCTTAATGAAAATTACTTGATAGCCAATAGCTGCACTATGAGAATTAGAACCAAAGTTTCATTTGGAGATCTCTTTATATTGAGTGAAATTTGTCATTAAAATTCATCAAGGGAAAATTTCACTATCAGCAAATTTGACTGATGTACTTGAAGATTTTTCAGGAAATATATTTAAACTGAACTAGAAAATTGGGATTTATTCCAATAAAACCACCAGATTGTTTTAAACTACATACAAAATTTTTTTTTAATTAGAGGCTTGTTTTGTGATAAGGTATGTTAATATTCATACTTGCTCAGGGAAAATAAAGTCACAGTACGTGTGCCAAACCTCATTAAAAAGGCACATGATTCAAGTCATATTCTAAAAATAACAATAAATCTTGTTTTATTGCAAGTTTTGTGTAGCATACCCATGTTACAAGGCAAACCAAAATACAACATACTATATTTTGTATACAGCCTCATGAAATAACTGAATGAAATATTTACTGTATGCAATGGATAAAATCAATAACAAACAACTTCTCAGCTTTTTTCTTAATAACCAGTGATCCATTCACCTTCCTTTCCTTCAAAAACATAAGGTGTAAATAAATTTCCCCAAATCTTATCGATGCACTGATAGCAAACATGCTGAGTAAAAGATTCATGTTTGACTGAAACAGCTAAATCATAGGGATGCCTTTTCAGAATTTTATTACATTGTTTCACCTCCTAAAGATCAAATAAGCAATTCATCTTCTTGTAAATAAATGACTAAGGAAAACATGTAGGATTGACTTTAGGGAACTCCTGAGCTATTTCACCCCCACAGCTTTTTGCTTAGAATTCTCAATGTGTGATGACAATCTTTTTAGGAAGGCATTTGGATGCACTTAGTTCAAAAGTCCTGGTATGGCCAAAAAGACACAATTTATGAGCAAAGCTGTTACTGTCACTGAATCTTTAACTTGCAATCACTCAACTTCTTTAGCTTGCAATCACTCAATATTAATCTTGATCTAATTATCACAGAAAATAAAAAGGAGAATGCTATTAAGTCTCAAAAATTATAAAGGTGAAACTGGAACACACATCTCATAGTCCCTATGCCTTCTCCACTTTACACTCACCTTTCCACTGCCCACCTTGGTTCTAAGGTGGCTGGCATCACACCACATATAAGATTTTATATACACTGGATCCTTTCTCTTTGTTACTCCTAAGAGCAGTTTCACCCAGTTGTCAGGCCTGCCTTTATTTAGCCTTCAGTCATTGACCACTGATGTGTTGTTTATAGCTCTGGGGGCTCAAGTATCGTCCCATGCCCTCTACTGACATCTCCAATCTATACTCCTCTGCAGTGCATCCAGTGGCTTTCTTTTTGAGACCTGTGCCATGATACCATGTTTATAGTCCTCTACGCCACATCATTTTGCTAGGGCCCTGTGTCCTTCATTCCACATAAAACAACCACTTGTTACTCTCAGCTAAATTAAAATTAAAATTATGGTTGAATCACACAAAGCTAAGCAAAAGCAGAACAAATTGTCTAACAGTCACCTAGTCACTAGGAAATTGCTGTTCCAGCTAAACAAGCTAAAGCAAAGCCCCGGACAGGCCAAGACAAGCCCAGATAAAGCCATTAGTCCTGAGGCCTTACAGAGATCCTGCAGACCCTCTGGGCTATTCCAAACAACAGCAATGTGTGTTACCATGAGTACAGTAAATACTGAGCTACAGGACTACACAAAGTTTGGGTGCATGGGGGCCTACAAATGTAGTCCATCCTTGAAAAGCTCTATCACATAGTCACGGTGCCTCACAGCCAGAGAAGGGAACTTGGGTCAACCAGCCTCCTCTTCTGTCTCACTGTGGTCACTTCTGTCTCACTTGGAAGTAATTGATTTCTCCTAACCAATAGTTGTATCTATCCTGACCCAGCTAACTGGAGACTCTACTGTTTCCTTCCTACCTTGATGAAAGTCAGCCTGCTTAAAAGAAGGAAAGGCTTATACGATTTCTTTTGCTGGTTACTGGCTTTTCCATGAAATTTAGCCCAGGTAAGAGCATACAGGGAAATGTTTCTTCCTCTGCCCAGAGGAGCAAGACCTGGCTTAATACTGAGCCATAAATGGGACCATAGACCTAGGGGCCAGTTTAATTGGGTTCTATTCCCAGTTCTTTAGCAGCTCCTTGCATGACCTACCAGGAAGTCACAGGTAATCTGTGACAAGAGCTGATCCTTCTCCTGCTGAATGGAGGCAGTATTGTCCCTTAAGCTGTTATGCCAAAGCAGTTCAACAGCTATAGATAAAATATGACATTTAAATGCATGCTACTATTTTAATATCCACAAAACTCACCTCCAAGCCAATTTTGTCATTTCTGACACAGACCCTTTTAACATGCACTGAAACACTGCATCAGGCCTGAATGCCAGATCCCAGTGAACAGTCACCTGAAGCAAGTACTGCATGTACGGCTGCAAGAAAGAAGCTGCCCTACCTTCCTTGATCCCATTTTCAACTGCAACACAATCATACTCTGGAATGAGCATTGGGATGCTGTGCTTTTCATCAGCATTCTTCTGTGAGAAGCCTAGAAGAAAAAAAAAAAGGAAGGAGGGAAAAAAATCATAATACTTCATGCTGTAGCTCCTTTATTTTTCTTCCCTCAGTCCTGACCTTGCCAGCTTCAAGTCAGCTTCAAAACAGCTCCTGCTGTGTAGCTCCCTGTGACACTCTTACAGCAACTCCTGTGCCTCAGAAACACGTGCTGTTTGTGCTCACTTCACTTATTCTTCATTTTAGACCAGATTGAATAGAATTTGGAAGCCAACAAAAATTCAGCTTTAACTGAAGGTTCAAGGTCACAAACATGTCCAATTTAATGAACTTCCAGGGAGGATTTCCTTAAATCCTTGGCTGCCCTTATCCTGACTGATCCCAGCTCCCAATCACACGATCATTTCTATTTTGCCCTAAAATAAAAACGCAGAGATGCCTATATTCACAATTACTCCTCACTGATCCCTGTGGTACAATTTGTCAAAAGATGGTTAGGTTATCTACCCACTGTTACTTGAAAAGGAACTTCTCATTAGGCCTGCAAGTGCAAGTGGAGTTTTGGAGTTACCACAGGGAACAAAATACAATTTAAAAAAAAATCACAAATTTTTGTTTAATATGGTTAGACTCCCTGCCAGGCTAGTGGAGAGTTATGAAAATTGCTATAAGCACTGAGATACTACCCCATCCTGTTTTCTGCAATGTACCCTGGTGTTTTATGCTACTTCTGATGTATGTCCTCCTTCAGGTCTGCAGGCAATATTAAATGTTCATGAACTTTCATAAATTATAAAACTCACAGCAACTGCACATTAATTATTTTATATCTCAGATTTACACTGATCTTTGCAAAAGGTAGTACACCTTTAGCAATTTTTTACTATACCATTTAGGACAGGTTATGTCAATAGATGATTGTTTCTATTAGTGATTATTCTAGAAGTAGAAATTACTGAGGAGTGTAGTTGTTACATGAGTGGTTTGCATTATAGCTGTAGGCTAAGTCAGAGTTTTCTTAATGAAATTATTATCTAAATACCCTGATGCTATTAATCTTCTCTTACTTCAGAGTAACTCTTCAACTTATCTTCTCTTTTTAGGTATTTGTCATCTCCAAATGCTCAAGTTAACCAGTTTAACCTATGTGCTCCCCAAAGGGTCTGTCATCTCAGCACAGAGACACTGAAAGCACAAAAAGCCCAAACTACAACTTTCATTCATGTTGCTCAAAACCAAACAAGTCCCGAGGGCTGCTCTCAAATGGAAACAGTGCCACATGATTCAGACACTCTCATGTGTTTTTCTTTACTAGAGTTTATATAGCATTTCTTTTTCCAGAGCACTTCCACTCCTTTGCTTATGACAGTTAATGAAACCAGGCCTGCACAGGGAGAGGGCATTTAATGTTATAGCACACAGATTACTCAGCCCACGTAACCGTGTACTCTATTGCCTGTTCAGCACTGCACATTTCTAGCACTCTCTCCAGTTTATTTCTAAGTACTCCTATTCAAAGGTCTTCTATAATTAGGGCAAATACAATCAATTCATACAGCACCATTGTTTTCCCATGTTTCAAAGGAGTTGTTCAGGGCGGTTACATACTCTGAAATGATTGAGCATAGGGATTACTTTATCTCCAGGGGAGATGACGATCAGCATTTCCCACCCAGTTCCTGAGCTGTCTTTACTAATTTATCTTAATAACATCTTTGTGTTTTGACTCAGAAGGAAAGAGATCAAAGCAGAGAACACTGCAGGCATACTCTCAGGATTAAAATTGGCCAGAGGCAATCAGCAGAACAAGTAAACAGCTCTTCAGCAGTCTGAAGGAAAGCCTCATCTAACATGAACGTTTTTGTGCCCCTCCAAGCTCTTGCCAGTTAGCCCAGTTGGCTTGGAAGGTCACATCTGCTGCTCACGTTATTTCTTGTCATCATCCTATCCTTACTGCCCTTTTTCACCCTTGAACTACATTAATGAGTAACGTTACATCAGCTCTTGTGGTTCCTTAACAAGACAGCACAGAACTGTATTCCTTAAGGAAATGGGCTGATCTTACAATTATACCATGCTTCACTTTAAATCCCTGAGCCCTGGCATGCTGAGGAGGACTCACGTGTCTGAGGTGTAGGGCTCAGTCTCCTCAGGATACAATTTGGGGCTTTAAAGGGTCAGTGTATTTCAGTGTTTCAACACTATCCCATTTCACTTTGGCAGCAATAGCACACAGGAGGTGGAGGAGCCTACGTTCTATCTGATACTTGATACGTCTCACTTGGTACCTTGCCACTCTGACAGTCCTTCCTCTATGTTCTCACCTCTCAGAGAAATGAAATTGCTTTGCTGTAAGTTGGCTCCACATCACATCTTAAATAGAACAACCTAATCAGAAGGAAAATGAGAGAGATTGCACTCCTTGTCTTTCTGCATGGAAGCCTAAAACATAACTCCTGCCTTATATTCTAGATTTTTATACTGAGAAGATAAAATTGATGCAAAGGCACACTCCAGAGTGTTCATTTTAGTTTCCATAGGAGCTTGATTTTTAAAGTGGACTTTGTTCCTAGTGAGTTCGGGAGCCACTGCAATCTAGTTTAAAAGTGATTTTACTTTTTTTTTCTTTTTAATCAATGAGCATTAGACCTACCCTGTGCTCTCATCTTGCTCCAAGCCAGAGGTTGACAGAAGCAGCTCAAATTTAATTGAGAATCAATGCATACAAATACAAGGTCATGTGTCTGGGAACAACAGAGACACACTTGCTGTGGAACAAGGAGTCAGATCCTGCTAAGCAGCACCTCTGAAAAGGCCACAGGGAGTGACAGCAGAGCAGTGCCAGAGCAGCACCCTGGCATCATCAGCACCACTGCTATAACAAAAGGAACACTGCTGCTACCTCTCTAAGAGCACACTGAACACAAAGGGCTATGCCCTCGGTATTTGGTGGTGATGAGGCTGTTGCTGACACACTTGAGCCCAGACCTTGGCTTTGAAGTATTGGAGATGTCGAAAGGTATTTGTAGTTTGTGAGTGCTGTCAGGTTTGCAGGTCCTCTCATCTCTCCTCTCTTGCCCAAGCTCTGTGCATGCTGTGGGTGTCTTCCCGGCTAACAGTCAACCTGTGATGCAGCCCTGTACGGGGGAACAGAAGACTCCAGACATCTCTTAAAAGATGACATTGGGCAGGTGCAGGTGTTCTTCTGCTAAATGTTTGTCTGAAAGGAAGAGAGCAATTTGACCGGTCCCTTCACAGCTGCTGCTAAGAAAAGAAAAAGCAGGAAAGCCAGCCCTAGCCCAAAAGAAGTGGGCAATCCTGTCTCCACAGGACTCCCTGACGAGTCTGCACCCCAGAGCTCTGCTGTGACACATACCTGGACAGAGATAAGCTAAGCTTAACCTGGGAAGCTTTAATGATAAACTTATCTTCCTCCTGGGTCACAGCCTTACTAGAGACTAGAATTTGAGGAGTCCTTCATGAAAAGCCTGTCACAGCACTGGAAGGCAGCTCACAGAGCACAGGTGATGGGGTGAGGAATGCAGCCCCATGGCATGTACAGGCCTGGGGTCAGCTCCATTCCAACACGACCTGCCATCATGGGTGAGCCTAGCACTGCATCTAATGCTTCCTTCACAAAAAAAAAGGGGTGGGAAGATATTTTCATTTTTCTTTTATGTAAGTGCTGCTCTGGAAAAGCTAACTTCTGATCCTACAGATTTTATTCCTCACTCACTTCCATCTTTCTTAAGTTCATTGATAAAAAGAAGCCAGAAAGGTAGAAAACTAATATAAAATATTGCCTTCTCAAGACTGCTTCTGACAGCTAAGGAAGTGACCAACGTCTGGCCATTGCTTTTTAACCAGCTAAACACCTAGCCATTGTTGAGGTTTATTTTTAACCAGTTAAAAGGCCTGTCAGATTCATCATGATACGCAGGGTTCTGCCATTCATGTCAAATCAAACAGCCACTGGGCTCTTTGGAGCTACCACCAGGCTGACTGGAGCTTCTACAGAACTAGATGATTTGCCCTAATTACAATTTTCCATAACAAAGTAGCTTTAATCTCCATGCAAAGCATTTGTCAGCCCTATTTAACCAGGGGGAAACTGGGCAGATGAAGTCAGGGTAATTAGCCCTACTTAACCAGGGGGGAAACTGGGCAGATGAAGTCAGGGTAATTAGCCCTACTTAACCAGGGGGGAAACTGGGCAGATGAAGTCAGGGTAATTAGCTCTTCTCTCTCCCCTTGATATCTTGTTCATGGGAATATTTGCAGAATACAAAAACCATTAGCAAGCTTCTCAAGCCATGCTACTGGCACAAACAGAGAAATTGTGCCCTGCTCATGGCCTTCACATGGGTGATTTCACTCCTTCACGTGTCTCACTTCTTGGCCACACTCAGGCTGTGGGAGGTACATTAACTTTCAGCTACATCACCAAAATTGAAAAATAAAAACCCAAACACATAAACTTTTAGTTGTACATCTTCCATCATTCCAAAGAGCTGCATAAGTTTTGCTCTGTAGGTATTGTACCGTAAGGTGTCTTTCCTAGATGTTGGACCATTTTTATGGCACTTCCTTGATATCTCAATAACTTGTGTCACTATACACAAACATCAACACTGAGGAACATTGTCTCCACCAGTGTCTATACAATGGGAGGGTGACTTGCCTGCCGAAATCAGGTAGTGTGTTTCTGTGGTGTAAACGTGAAACTGATGTTTCGGTTCCAGTGGGTAGGACAATCTGAAGAAGAGACTCTTTCCAAGCCCTGTCTGGGCTGCTTACTTTCTGAAACATAGTTGCTCATAACATTTTCCTGAGAAATACTGTAATTAATAGGTTTTCTTTCTAGTGTGAAAAGCAACCCTTGGAAAATAATGTACCGTTTTGACTTTTTTCCCCTATGTTGTTAGAGGAAAGAGGAGAAAACAAGGAGAAAAATATAAAGTCAGTAAAGAGGAGAAAAAAAATTATGAAAAAGGTTTTTACTCCAATGAGCAAGTAGAAGCAATTTGCAGCAACATCTTTTGGGTTTTGGTTTATTTTTTTCATGAAAATCATGTAGTTGGATGTTATAATGACAAATAGAGATGTGATATGTTGTATAGTGGTACTGGGCAACACCTTTGTAGCAGAAACTAATTTATCTGCAATTTATTCGTGCGTGTGTGTGCGTGTGTGTGTGTATGTGTATAAATTCTCATTCAAAGTTATGTTTTTCCAATCAGTTTTGAGTATGCTGTTGCTTTTTGAGGAAATAAAATGGAAACAAACATCACTCCGTCTATAGTACCCTTCCCCTTAACGTCATTAAGGAACGCAGAACAGCTCTACAAGCCAGAGCCATTAACTTTAATGTAATGTGCCAGGCACTGGGTGGTCGGCAGCTTCAGAGGGGATTTTTAGATGGAAATACCCCGCTCCGAAAGGCGCTGCGCCCCGGGCGGCCCCGGCTCCCTCAGGGCAGGGCCGGCGCGGCCTCTCCCCCGCGCCCGCCGCGGGGCCGGTGGCGCCACCTGCCGGCCGCGCCCGCGCCCGCCTCCCCTCACGGCCCGCCGGGGCCGCCTCGGGGGCCGCGCCGCGCTCGGGGCCGCCGCCACCCCTCCCCTTTCCCTTTACTTTTCGCTTTCCCTTGGGAATAAGAACAGCACACCGGCCTGCAGCCACATGGGCCTGCCACCTCCCTGGCTAGCGTCGTCGTGGTCTCCTCGGGACCGGCGATGTCTGCAGCCCCCTGAAACCACCCCCAGCAAAGCGCTGTTAACAGCCCCAGAGCAATCTGAGCTGCTTTTATCCAGGGGTTTGCAGTTTTACCTCAAATGCACCTTTATCTCGTGAAGTTGCCCATCCATACCCTCAAACCAGAGCTCACACTTCTTTGTGAGGTTTTCCCCCCTTTCTCCTCCTGACCCTGGTGCCGTGCCCTTTGTCCGCATTCCCCTCATGCAGTGTCTCTTCACCTTGCTTAAAACCCTGCTGCTCTTCAGGGATCCTCAGCAGCACCAAACCTGCTCTAGACTAACATTAAGCTCCTGAAAATTTACCTGAAAAAATTGCCAAAATGTCCATATCTGAGAGGTTTTTCATTAAAATTCTGCTTAATTTGCATCCCTGTACAGGTCCTTGAACACATTAAGCAGATCCCTTCATCATTTGTAAACACAGGAGAAACCCAGCTCCAACAAACATTTCTCTAACTAGAGGTCTAGCTAACGGCTGTCCCCACATCCTTCACTCTCCTGCCACCTCAGATTACACCAGAAACCCTTACAGCAGCACTCATCTGCTACCGTACATTTGCCAGTGCCCATCTTGGAGCACAGAAGTGTAAATAATAAATTCCCAGTGCAGGTCTCACCCAAGAGAGTAATGGAGCCCCAGTGACAAGTTACTTGGTACAGAACAAAATTGAGGGGTGTTGGGTGTTGAACAAAAACACAATGCACGCATGTGTTGGGAGATCTAGCACATTATGGCCCAGGAGATGTGTACCCAGGGCGTGATCCCTGCAGGGCTCACCCTTGCCATGGAGCTCCGGCCCCTTCCAGAAAGCGGGAGAGGCTTTGGCTAGGCTGTGGGCTTGGATCTTTTCCCTTCATTTACCCCATGAGTCCTATGAGGTCTCTGCTTATTGATGAGAGGAATAAGCTGGCTGAAACACCAAAATATTTGGCTGGGAAAGTTGGGGCTGTTCAGCCTGCAGAAGAGAAGGTTGTGAGGAGATGTCATAGCAACCTTCCAATACCTGAAGGGTCCTACAGGGAAGCTGGAGAGGGACTCTTCATCAGGAACTGATAGGACAAGGAGTAACGGGTACAAACTGAAAGAGTGGGAATTTAGGTTAGATATTAGGAAGAAATTTTTTTACTGTAAGCGTGGTGAGACACTGGAAGAGGTTGCCCAGGGAGGCTGTGGATGCCCCAACCCTGGCAGTGTTCAAGGACAGATTGGATAAGGCCTTGAGCAACCTGGTCAGTGGGAAGTGTCCCTGCCCATGGCAGGGGAGTTGGGATGGCATGATCTTTAAGGTCCCTTCCAACCCTTAGAATTCTATGATTCTATGATTTAAATTTGTACATATTTGTTTTCATTCTCTCTCTGGATGAAATTACATTTTCACTGGATAATTTTCTTCTATATATGCGGGCGCTAGAACCGTATTTGTGACCTGGAAGCATGATTTTTCATTTGGAAATCCAGGCTAGTGTAACAGGGATATCACCAAAATGAGTACCATACATTTTGCATCATCTATGCCACCTGAAAGATTAGCTATATTGCTCATTCAGGGGGACAGAAAAATACACCAGAATATAACCTAAAGAAGATGGTTACAACCCAATATTTCCTTTTCCTCACAGCACTCCCAGGCCCCACTGTTTCCATGGGCAGGCAGTAATATGTCCAAACCTGCTTGCAGAGCCCAAATTCATAGATGCACACAAGTTTGTAAAAAAATACACCATTTTAAAAAAAAAGGTGCTTACAAAGAGTGTACCCTCATCTTCTCATTGCGAACACTATACTAAAACTGAAAAAAATTTTGCCTACTAACTTTTCCAAACCACCATGATGTCAGCTATGCCCACTGCCATGGGTTTTACACAGAGCTAATAGCAAATTATAATTTAGGATGGGATAAATAATGTCCACATTAGACTGACCCTGGTTACCTGCTGTTATCCTGGTCTCATTAAACCTGACCACTCAAACTACCTTGGCTCTGGAGTATATGATTTCTGAGGCCTTTTCTAAAGAAGGAAGAGGGACAAACATGAGGCCCACCATTTTGACAGTTCTGCTGCTGCTAAAAGCAGCAAAGAAATTTCTATCTCAATACTATTTAATTCTACTTGTCAGTAGTATATGTATGAGAAAAGAACAAAGATTCCCATTCAGTCAGAAATTAAAATGTGGAGAGGAAGAAGAAGAAAAAAAATCTCTATACCAATAACAATCCCTTTTCTTGGAAAAAAGAAATAAAAGATGTGGAGAGGAAAGAAAGGGGAGGTTTCAGGTTCTGTGTAGTTACACACTTTTCTGACACTGCCTTTCCACGCCAGACAAAGAAGATAAAGAGATTAATATTCTTGGCCGGTCTTTACATTGGTTTGAAGGACTATTTGGCTGTACTAACAATGATTTAGAGACAACAACTACGAAGAAGAGTTCAAAGGTGTCCAATTACAATCTAATACTGCTCTGCTTAAATTAAATATGGAAAGGAATTAATCCAGCACCTCGCCAAACTCTTTGCTGAGGTAGATCCAGGGGTAGATTCTTGTCCTTCACAAAGGCAACAGACATACATCATTAAAATGATGCCAGCAATGTGCACAGCAAACCGAGGCTGAATTTGAAGCCTTGTCCCAAGAAGGGGGCAGGGGGGAAAGAATGAAAGAAAGAAGTTTTTTTCCCCCCGCTGTTTTGTCATGCACAAATACAATTTCTAGAGCTCCTTCTTTATCAAGGCTTCCCTGAGCACATCAAAAGATCTTTGTTGACTGCATTCACTGCATAAGAGGCAGACCAGGGCTGCTTGCTCTGCCTGCTACCAAGAACTGAAACCAGCCAGTCTGAACAAACTCAAGCTAGTTCAGAAAGCAGTGTCAGCCTGTGACACACAGGACAAACAGTGACACGTTCAGCGCTCTGGAAGACATCCCACATGGCTATCATTTGGGGGCTTCAGTGGGTGCTTTGCCAGCAAGGAAAAAGAGACTTTAAACAATTGGAGGGATGCTAAAAGGAAATGTCTGCACTTCTGAATAGCTGCACGCTGGGAATATCACTTCTGGCACACTGGGAATATCACCTCTTTCATGCTGCCCTGCTTTTTCCCAGCTCCCTCTTGTCATGCAAGACAGGATCTATACTGGATCAGTCAGGGTGACTAACAGGAACAGAACAAGGAACAGAAAAGGACATGGACAATGTCCATGGACAATGGATAATGAAGGACCTCTTTTAGAAGCTACGATATGAGGCAGTGAAGTCATGGGCTCATTTTGGAGAGCAGAGAGAGAAGCAAAAGTCCTGGAATAGCAGGGAATCACAGTCATTTCTATTTATTGAAGATCAGGATTATCTTTTCAGAGAGAGAAGACAGGCACGTCTCAAGCAGCTATCTCATCTGGGAAATGACACTGTTCTAGACAGATCATTTTCAAGTTTATTTAATTTACAAAGAGACTGTGAAAAAACACAGAGTATCAGAACAAATTTAAACCATCTGTTTGATCATCTTGCAAACTGTAAACATTGAGAAAATAATCTTTCTTCAGCATAACAATGTGCATGGATGGATTTGACTAAAATCTGAATAGAAAGAAACTTCCACTAAGTAAGATGGAAATTACCCAGAGCACAAGTCAATATTTAAAGTATTTTAAGTAATCCTTCTTCTTTCATCAGCTTCTTACAGGAATTTTTGCTCCCTTCAGCTTACTTCCGCACCTCCCTGGGCACTTATTCTACCGAGCAGTATTCAAATTAATTGCCACACTGTTAATCTATTTAAAGCCATTATGCACATACCCTAACTGGCCCTGCATTTCCTTTTTTTCATATAGATTCTGTAGCACCTACATCTATTCTTTCCTGAAAGTATACAAGTTTTAAATGACTGCACTGCAATCCAAATTATTATCAGATGATGGGATATTTTCTTCTTGTCTGCATATTCTGCTTTTAAACTGTTTATTATGATCCATAATGCATGGTTCAGAGAGAATGCCTGCCTATAAAGCAGAGGCACCGAACCTGCTTTCTTCTCCTAACTCAAAGCCCCTTATCAGCAATGCCACTGGATTAAAATAACAAAGAAAGCAGTTCCTGTTAACGCCCACTGGCCACACTTATAATTCAGCCTTAGCCTTTTCAAACAGCTATTTGTTGCTCACAACAATAACATTAATTCCCTAGATTAAAAAACCGATTCAATACATGTAAAGCACCAACATGAATATAAAACACCACTTTGGAAACAGCATCAAACCAAATACATGTTGACCGTCTTGGATTTATGGATACAGAGGTTAAAAACAGTAGCAGAAACTACTTCCAGAATGTGCTCATTTATACCCACACATCACACATCAAACCACGCTAATTAAAATATATAAATCTTGCAGAAGCAGATAATTTTCAGTGCAGTTATAGCGTGGATGAGTTAACTCGGCAGAGACCAACTGGGGTCTGCGGGCCAGACCCAGGCTGCAGGAGGAGGTTTTTGCCTAGCCCAGAGCTCCTTTCCTCCAGAGGAGATGGGGAACTCCCAGCTGCTCAGGCAGTGTGTGACACCTGGCACCTCTGCCTATACCTGTCCAGAGCCCAGCCCAAAGGGGTTCTTGTTCAGGTGAGGGAGGGGCAGACACATCCTCTTGCACCTCTCCCTTGCTTGGGAGCAACCTTCTGCTGCCATCTCAGGACTACAGCTGTGAGTGGGACACCCCAGGTTGGGGTGCAGCTCCCCAGATCAGGCCACCACAAGCTGGCTCTTGGGATCCTCTCACCGTAGCCACAGGGTATCCCAATGTAAGGGTATTATTCAACCTTAGAGAAACTACCAAAACATTTTGAGCTATTATGACTCTGTCTTTCTGCCACTGATTACAGCATGAACTTTTCAAGTCTCTCAAAGTCTGATGTGCACAAGCAAGAAAAAAGCCAGGATGACATCATCTTACCCAAGAGAATCATGGACATTCAGGACACATTCAGGCATTATTCACAGCAACATGAAATGTGTGTGTGGGAGCATTAGCACCTTTTTCATTGCTGATCACATTCAGCTGCCTCCTAAGTCATTCATACAATCAGGCCTGTCTCTGAAGAACCTTTAGAAATTAGAAATATATATATATATACTGAGTAAAACATAAAATCAAGGCTATGAAGCTCATTCACATTAAATGCCAACACAACATGGAACAGAGAGACAAAGAAGTGTAAACAGATGACAGCACCACAGGCTAAGTGAAACACAAGTTAAAGAATCAAATGTTGCAGGGCTGACCATAAATTTTGAAGACGTCAACCATGAAAAAATCTGTTTGCAACAAGCAATTTGTAAGCACTGGGAGCTCCTGCTAACAGAGAGGCACTACCAGTGAGATCTCTCCTCTTCAGGTGTTACAAGCCTACACAGTTGGAGTTTTTTTACTGTTTAGTAGCAGACTAACAGAGTATTATGGTCATTCTCTATGTGCTGCTAACTAATTACCAGCTACTAAGTTAATCAAATACAATACTGGTCATACAACTGAGAAATGTACACCCTTTCCTTAGGTATGAAAACCAAACCACTGTTCTAATTAATTACAGATTGATCTTGGACAGTTTTCTCATCCTGCTGAAAACAAAAAACTGTCTTACTGATTTTGGTATGTGCAAAGGGTTGGATTGCAAAACTGGTAACTTTTTAATAGCAGAAAAAAATAGAAAGAAGCAGTTACCTACAAAAATTCCAGGCTGATAGTCAAGTGGCAAATGCAGTTGTCATGGCAGGCCTAAGTAAACTTTGACATGCAACATTTTGTAAAAATTTGCATGCAAGCAAGGTAATAGAGCTACTGAGAAATTTGGGAGTATTTAATAGGCTGGAGGAAGTTAACCAGAATACATGGTAAGGGGAAACTGAACAGTTTCAGATGAAGAAATTCTATCCTGGGTTTGGATAATGAAGTATTGGCTCACTTACTACTTCTGTTACACTGGGGCCAGTGCAGTGTTCGTGATCCTAAGCAAGAGGGCTCAGCTGTCCGAGGCAAAGAGCAAAAAGTATTTAAAGGAAATAAAAGTTTAAGGAAGTACTGTCTCTGCACCTCATGTTTTCTGCCATTTAAGCTTTATTTGGATAAGGCAAAGGATTGCAATCCCTGCTGGAGGAATTAAATTTCTCCCATAGCTAGGGAGTTTTCTAGATACACTCTCCACCGACTGTTATCCATCAGGGGCAAGGTTTTGACATTTTGGTAGATGCTTTCACTTTAAAACAGCAGTTCAGTGCCCAAAGAAGGAAACCTCACAGAAGGAATTTTAAGAAGAAATAAAGAATTATCACTATACTAAAATGGGGTAGTGCCGGTCTCATGTCAAAATGAAACAGCAGAACTGGAAAACTTTGATTACCCTTGCTGTCATTTTTGAAAGACATGGAATGGCTTCTTTATAGTCTTCAAAAAAAACCCCAAACCAGAGGTAACTGAAGCAGTATCATGAATGTCTGAGTATCATTAAGAGTGTGGTCAAGGGCTGACTATTCAGCACATCCTCTGCCACCAGAACTAGGGATGGTCAAATGAAAGCAGCAGGAACTGGATTCAGAAACACATCATCAGGGGCAGTTCATGCAGTAGCTGCTTGCCAGGGAGCACCCTGCATGCGTAGCTTTTGTGGGCTGAAAGGGAAGCTGGACTTGGAAGAGAGATCCATTGAAAGTTATTAAACAGTTAAACCACAACTAGCTCAGGAAATCCTCTGGACTGAAAATAGCTCACAGCAACAGTGATGTCTGGGGGAGTTACTGTATATTTTTATCCTGTTCTTATTCTCCCCTAGACACCCATTTCTGGCCACTCCTGGAGGCATTCTGTCTCTCTTGTACTGCACAGCTCCCCAGTAGGGATACTTTTCCATTCCTTGATCTCAGCCTCTCTCCCCAGCAAATTCCAGTCCAGTCATGAACGCCTCTGCTTGACCTGGTTTTGGCTATTCACATCACACACACTGGCATCTCCCACATCCTAAAAGAAACCCTAAGCAGTCCAGTTTAGGGGGATAAAAGAGCCCATTGGAGAGAATGCAATGTAGTGTTTCTGTTCAAAATGTAGAGGCTAAAATTTTGTCTTTCTATGACAGAAAAGTCAAGGTCCAACCTGCTCTCTCTGCTATAAGCAGCCAGGCACATTGCAGTAGCCAAAACACTACCATCTCCATTAAAAGAGGAAGAATGTGGCAGATGAGGCATGGCCAAGCTACAGATATCCATAGTCTTTGTGCAATGAGATAAATCATCTAAAGTGTCTTCCTTCAACTGCAGCAATAACACTCAGCTCCTTACGTAATTCTTCAGGGCTTTGCTCCCATGGCTGGTATTTTCATTGCAGTTACCTAGAAGGCAGAGTGTAATACAAAACCAGTTTGAAGCAGAAAGGAACCTCTGGAGGCTAAAGTACCCCCAGGGACCAGGCTTCAGTTGTCTGAAGTTGTCCACTTCTTGATAAGGCAGTCTGTATCAGACGTTCACAACAATGTCACCCCTGTTGGCCTGCCTGCTAATCCTGACCCATAAGGCCTCAGCTGGCTCCTCCTCCATCCCACGGAGAGCTCGATGCACCCCCACTGCACTCACGTACAGGGAAGCTCCCCCTCCTCACCTTCCTGTTCCAACCTCCCTCTAATCCACCCATGGTGGCATTCCAGTCACATGCACTACCTCACCAAATCCCTGTGATCTAAACTGGATCACAGCCCTGCAACGGCACGCAGATCTTCAGTTTCTCCTGTTTGGTCTTCATGCCGTGTGTGTCAGTGTATCAGCACTTCAGAGAGGCATGCAGGTGTTTCAGTTTCCCAGAAGAGGCAGCCCCATAAAGCTCTTCTTTTCAGTTTCCCCCATAAAGCTCTGCTTTTCTCAAAATTGGCCCGTTTCAGCCCTTTTTATTCCGATTCCCTTTGTTTGACAACCTAATCAACCTGACAACTTGATGGTGGGTCACTGTTTCCTCCCATCACTCCTAGTCTCCCACAGCACACTGTTGGTGCCCACAAGGAAAAGCATGATCCAAGACCACAGCAGGCCTCCCTAGATACCAGACTGGGTGAGCAGATAGTCTCCCACTGCTGCCATTACCTGCTTTCTCCCAGGGCTACCAGCTGAGGCACGGACATGCACTGGAAGGAGTCTCCAGCTTCTGTTTTGCTGCTGGAGTGAATCCATTTCCAGGGAGCAGATCTGCAAGGGGAGCAGGAGCCATGCTTCTAGGCCCAGGAAGACACCAGCCTTTGTCATAGTGGGAGTCCTGCTTTCCCACCCAACAGATTCTGCCTGTACCTCAAGTGGAGCTTTTGGGGCTTTCAGGCTTTCGCACCTGCAGGGTCCTGGGGAAGATCTGGTGGATCTTTCTTGTCATCCCTGATGATGCACAGCCACTTTCATCCTCCTACAGCTCTGCTAATTGGCAACATGGACCCTCCCAGGCACAGAAGCCCATGTCCTCAGCCCTGGTAAGAGGTCCCCAGCATTCCTCAGCCCCAGACCTGCAGAGCTGCACTCAGACTGAGGCTGCTGATGTCAAAGGGGCCACTGACCCAACACTACTGGGGTCTGTGCTCTGTGGCACATCCTCACAACGGTAGGGCACGTATCTGCTGCTCACAGCGAGGTCCCTGCCTCTGTCCTGCACTGACTGCTGCTATGGGAAGCTGTGTTCTCAGCCAGGCAGTGCTTCTGAAGAGCTGCCCCATATCTGCTGAAAAGGCCCGTGTCTGCTTCAGCCATGAATCAGCTGAACAGTAGCTCAGAGCCCCCTGTCTTCAGGAACAGGCCAGACTCATTCAGGGTTGCAGTATCCTCACATGCAGCAGCACACATGCTCCTCAAATGTCTCTGAGACTCCTCTGTCAATCCTAGGAGAAACTTTCAGAACACCGACAAGATTTCAAAGCATAGTCCAGAAACTGCTGCACAAACTGCTGCACCTGTTGGCTGCCCCAGCAGATGTGCAATTCTGCAAATATGTCTCCAGCAACCCAAATCTGTCTTCAGTGCATACAATCGTTCACTGAGAAATATTCATCTTACCATACCAAAAAAATTAAAAATTTTTCAAACAACCCTGACTGTGAAGTAGTTCCTTACTTACTCAGATCAAAAGTCTACCACAGTATCTTAAGATTTTGATTTAGTACTCAGTGGATTAGGAGAACCATGAATTAAGCCCATGGCCATACAGGGCCATGAATATACTACCTGCCTTGTAATAATAATAATACTGTATTAGCAGAACAATGCATGTTCCTGGTAGTGGTAGCTAGAAATCAGCTAAAAGTGAAAATCTGATTTCCAGCTGCCTGCGTGTGCAGGCATGGCTATACATATATATATATATGTATGTGTGTATATATATATATATATATGTATTCATATATGCATATGTATGTCACAAATGTATAAGAAACTACCTTGAACCCACATCTAAAAAACTAAGAATAACCAATCTACTATTTTTGTATTTGTTATCTTCTAAACTCTGCTAACACTCACCAGCAGTGATGCTAAATGGCAGGTGGAGTAAAAATTGAATGCTATAATAGAGTGACCTAAATTTGTCAAGCCAGGGAAACTTGTCCTATTTCATGATTCCCACTTCAAAAGCTATGCTGTTACAGGAATGGGGTCATGCAATAATTCAAGCTGAAAGGGACCTCAGAAGATCTGTAGGCGAAAATCTAGTTCAAAGTAGGGTCAGGCATGAGGTGAGGCCAAGTTGCTCAGGGCTTTACACAGCTGGTTCTTGAAACTCTACAAGAGAGACTATTTTCTCTTGGGCAAGCTGATCCCATTCTGGTCAGTTTGTCTTTATAAGCTTCTCCTTGCATCCAGCCTTATACCCAGGTTCAGTGTCTGACTCTGTCTCTCTTCCTCCCACCACACATTGCTGTGTGGTGAAAAGCCTGGGCCCATCATCTCAGTACCCTCCCTGCCAGTATCAGCAGACTGCTCTTTGCTCTTCTTCTGAAGCTATGCTGAAAGCCCAGCTCCGCCAGCCTTCCCACACAGAGCCTGTGCTCCAGGCCTGACTGTCGTGGTGGCTCTCCACTGAACCCACAGGAATTTTTCAGATTCTCAGTGTGCCAGACCTGAGCACAGAATCTAGATGTGGTCTAATAAATACTGGGTAGAGACGATAATCACCACCTACTAATCACTTGCTCATTTCGCTCCTATTAATACATCCCACTGTGATGTATTAAAACCAACTCCCCCAGCTGATTTTCAACAGATCTGCTGCCCAAACCAGTCAGTTCCCGGCGTCGTATCATGGCCAAGAGTTCTCCCTGTGCAGGGGCTGGATTTCCCATGAGTGTTTATTCAACTTCACAAGGTGGTCCCATTTCCCCAAGGATTCTAGGTGTCTCTGTATGACGACATGCTGACTGCCCCTTCCGTGTTCTGTCATCTGGAACTTCATAAGCGAGCACTCTGCCATCTCCTCCAGGTCACTGACAAAGACATTAAACACAGCACATCCCAGGACAGATCCCAGACAGTTGTTACCAGCCTTGAGGCAGAGTACCCTTGAACCACTGCTGAGTCCACTCATCCAACCACTGTTTCTACCCCTCTGGTTGACTGATACCTCCTAAGCCAAGAACTGGGCTATCTACAGGTGTAAGAGAAAAAAACTCCCATGTTTTGCTATGAGCAGCCAGAATACTCATTCCCTGTCTCATCTAATTCAAACATGGCCTGGATTGAGACACTTTATGGATTACCTCCTGGACCAGCCCAGGGTGGAGTGTAGCTTGCAGCTTCTTCCCATCCCAGGAATCACATCTTCATCTCCCAGCTCCATCCACTATTGCCTATTTAAATCTCTGACCGGCGAAATAATTTTGATCCATGCCTGTTCTGTATCTCTGTGTGTTCCTCCCTTGACCTCTTGCTCCACCTCAGCAGGAAATCATCTAACCCTGCATCCTGACTGGCCAAAGGGCTCTGTCGGACACAAGCTCACTAAGTTGAAAGAATTAAGTGATACCCCATTGCCAGAATCTAAACCCATTACCCGTCTTCTTTCAGTAACGTGAATTTATACTGATTCCCTTCAGCAGAGAAAGCGTTGAGTGACTTGGTCACCACATGACTGACCATGCAGTGTTCAATGAAGTTACTCCTCTTTGCAGAGGACTGAAATACTTTTGATTTTTTACTTATAGAGACACTTTTTCAATAAGCCACCCAAACACCACCAATATCAAATTCACTGCATTACTTAAAATGTCCATGTGAATATCCTTTTCTTTTTTTCTGTGATATTCTCATAGGGTTTGAAAAGTATATTTATTACCTTACTCCATTCCATCATTTTTCATTTATGTGTTTTCCTCTTGCAGAGCTCTGGCTCTCGGCCACAGCAGGTCTGTGCAAGCAGGTACATGGTTCCAGTGATGGTGGGAGATGAACCTTCATTCTCGGGGGCTGTTTTTAATCACCGCTGTTCATCAGAGCCTTGTGGGCCCGTGAACATACAGAAAAGAGCAGAATGCACCTGCCGATGACAAAGCAGGCAGACCTTTAGGAGTTTTTGTCAGTCTTTTTCTGAAGAGAAACTTGATTTTCCTTATTTGTATTTGTGTGTTAGACACAACTAACACAAAGGAAGAATATAAAAACAGACAGGAACACAGCAGAAACATCAAAGAAACTGAAAGGTATAGAAGATACACAAATCCCAAATAAATAACAGGGTATGTGCCAAATATTTTACTTTTTTAGCACATCACACTTTCCTTCTGGGGAATTTTCCATGGCTACTGTCAATGTTTTATTGAACTTAGATGCTGTCTGTTGTGTACAGCAACAGTGAACTCCATTCTCCCACAAGGACTTGAACTTCTCCCTAGTTTGGTAGCTCTTCCCTTCATGGTCACTATTTCCACAGCAGTCTACACCATATGAAGAAAAGTAAGAACCATGGTTCAAATAAGAAAAAACAACATACTATGCTTAAGTCTTGAAACCTTGTTTTCAAACTTTTTTCAGCACATTAAAAATGTAAATGTGTGAGAGGAAAAATTAAGAGGCACAACTCAACAGGCACTGGAGTTCTTATAAATAAACATTGCCACAGCTGTGCACAGAAGCCAAGACCATGGAACACCTGGATTTTTCAGCACATACTCCCAACCTGACCTCTCTTACAAATGTACACATGACAAAACTGTTTCATTTCAGTTTCTACTCTGTAGAAAATTAAAATATCAGATGTTTCAGAAGACTAACAGCAGCAATGGCAGAAAGGAAGCAAATACACACATCTGTTACTTTAATAACAATGGCTCCTACATGGTTGCATTTCTCTCTGGCATGTGAGACAGAAGATTTCCCCTTGCCATACAAAAAATTGCCATGTTCTGGACTCTCACTCCTCTCATACTCGGCATTTCAGCACCTCTCAGCTGCAGGAACATATCAGCAGTAGATACCAAATGACAGAAAACCCAAACAGAATGCTCGTGTCTCTCAAAGTTCACCCACTGTGTGTACACTAACTTACACTTTCTTCAAGTGAGTTGGCCTGCACTCCATGAAAATGTTACACCACCTGTAGTGCAGCTGGTAGTTTAGCAGTAGCTGGCTACTGTCAGGCACAGAAGGTTCTCAGAAAAACCCACCACGCTGTGTCACATCAGTGGGCCAGATGACCCCCATTATCTCTCATGATGGAATTTGTGTGGTGAAATCCAGATTTGCAAGAGCATGGATGAGGCTGCACACAGGTGCACAGGGGATAACCAGAATACAGCAGATCTTCAAGCACTGCTCCAGAAGTCACCTGAGTCCTGGCAGAACCCACTCTGAGCACTGACCCCCTAAAAGTATTTCCCAGAAGGCCCGGACACAGACTACTATACTGTTGCACAGTCACAGCCTAGAAATAGCAGTACACCTACACAGAATGCCTGCAGGGGAACTGAACAACTTAAGATGTCCAAAGGTCTGAATTTATGTGGTTAAAACCCAAAACAACAAAACACCGAAATGTCTTTTGATATCAAGACCATGACAGACAAATTACACATAAAAGCCAAAGGCTCACAAGATTTAAAGATCTGAAGTAATTTCCTGGCAGAGATTAAACTCCCACTCCTTTTGAAATTAACACAACAGAGGAATGGAAAAACGTGGCTGAAAGACTACAGAAAAGGATGTGAGGTATGACATCTCCCTATGTCTAGCAGAGGTAATGGCTATCAGGAACATCACACTTCATTAACGGGAACATGGAAAACAGAGGATCCACCCCGAGAAGCCCTCCCAGTTGTCTCAGTCATTCACCCCAGAAATTTTAACTGAGGAACACTTTGGCTATATTTTGCCTTTATAACAAAATGGGACAACCCAGCTACTTCAACAAACTATTTAGAAGTCCTCGTCAGTCTTGAATTTAAATAGGATGGTGGGTCCTAAGCAGGGATGGCTACAGTACTAAGGACTTCTTTTTCTTGCATAAAAAGAAAACACAAAATAAAACAATGTTCCAAATTCAATATCAAATAGTAGCACAGAAACTAAGAGGACAAAGTCACAAGTGAACATATTAATGAATTAAGTATGGATTTAAAGTGTTCTCACGTTACATCAAATATTTTATAAAAAGTAAATATGAGAGCACTAAATGACAGCAATTCTGTGTCATGGCCATCTCTCACTTCCATATTTTGTTTAAATGCAGGAGTTGAAAACAGGCAATGGATGCTGACCAGATATTAAATAACAGTGATAAAAAGATAAACAATAAAAGTAGCAGAACATCTTAAGACGAAAACAAACTTAATTTTTAGATCCTTACAGAGATTAAACACTATCCCATGGAGAATTAACACAATATCCCATTACATACGTTTTAGTGTGACACCCAAGTACATAGCAGCCAAGTACATAATCATCAAATGTCGCTGAAGTGATATATATTTCATGAGTAACTTTTCCTGTTCTTTCCATGACTACCAAAAATGGTTTGGCAAAACCTGATCTTCCCTACTGCAATAGTCTTCATTTTCTTTCACATTCCTACCAAAGACTTGTTTCTTCCCTAATACCAGGAGCAAGAAAGAGTGAATGGAAATTTCTGCCTAGATCTCTCCATATTATTCCTCCTTTTGACTTACAAAACAAAGTGTATTTGGGAACACAGAGTTGGCTACTTATGTTTCAGGGGAGTCCTTACTTGCCATTTCACTGGATAATATAGACCAGATATTGGAAGACAACATAATTTTAGAGAAGTACTATAACCTATAACCTTGGAAGGAGCTTGGCTCACTAGATATTGGGAAAATGAGGTACCAAAACATAGCAGCAGTTCAACAATTATTTCTCTTGTGAACTACCAAACCTGTCTACACCTTTTTCAATACACCTGCAGTCCAAGGACTGCTTTTGCTCTACACTCAACGGCTGTGAAACAAGCAGCATGACAGCGGCATTTAGAAATGCAGATTAGCTCGAGTTGGAAAGAAACCATAAGGATCATCAGGTCCAACTCCCTGCTCCTTACAGAACTACCTAAAAATAAACTTAATGACCAAGAGTGTCATCCAGACACTCCTGAACTGTCGGGCTTGTTGCTGTGAATGCCTCCCTGAGGAGGGCATTCAGTGACTAAGCACCCTCTCAACAAAGAGCCCATGTCACAAAGAGAAAGATTCAGAAACCTGGCTGGCTGGGGCCCACTGAAAGAGCTGAAAAGCAGCAATGACTGGGCATAGGACTCACACTGTCCCGTAGAAGAGAATATCTGTATGTGAAGGAAGGGGAGAATCATCCCAGGCTGCTAAGAAAGTATACAGAAATTAGTAAAGAAGACCAGATAATCAGAGTTTCACAAAATGCTGCTAAGAAAAGAGGTCACATTGAAAGATTTAATGAGAGGCACTGTAGGAAGCATCATTCCAATGGTTAAATGCTGCTAACTGCAATGTGGACCTGTGCAGGCTGCTGCTACTAGGCAGCTTTGAAAGCTCTTTTTTCCCCAATGGCTTATGCCTTGACCTCTTTTGCCCCAGTTTTAGTGTAGCACATAAATGAATGCTGCCCTACTTTCTATCTATGGAAGTTAGAATCCTCCTTTGCCAAACTATTCCAAATTCCTTACTAATGACATTTGCCCTCAGCAGTAGCCATCACCATCTTTCCACAAACACTCTGGGCATTATTCTCAATTCAATGCATGTTCTTACACATTTTCCTCCAAATCAAAGAAAGCAATATATCCTCAGTTCTCCTCTCTTAAATAAATAATAATGATAACATCATCATCACCAACTTAGTTTTCCCCATCTTGGCTTTCATCTTGAGTAGAACACTCCTATCACAGGGCATCTGGTATCAAGAAACTCCATTCCTACGTCATTTATCTGCTGATTCCCTACTCTACTCAATCTCTCCAGCACCTTTCAAATCAATATCTCATCTCTAATACCCCACTTTTCACCCAACCACATGCCTGAGCACACTGTTGTTTTTTCATCGCCTAAACCATACAGATTATAGCAGAAGATAAATAAAACCATAACTTTTTCTCTCCCTTCATCTTTTGAAATGGCTATTGACAGATAAGAGTAAATGCCTTTTGGGGAAAACGCAATGGGAGTTTCTACTGCCTTTCAGTGCATTGCAGACCAAAGACTCCAGAAAAATGGTGAGGCACATCACAAGCATGTTACATGTTACTGAATCTATAGGTATGGCTATAAAAAATACCCAACAAAAGCCAACCCATAAAAACTTCTCTGCTTAAAATGAACACCTTATCATTTTATTAAATAAGGATTAGAAACTCTTCTCTTCTTGAAAATATCTTCAGTTTACAAGAATTTAACTTTGCTGAATAGAAATATCCTACAAGGAACACAGGAACCTGAAAGTTTAAGGTATATCTACCAAAAACCCAGCTGTTCCAAACCAGACTATTTCAAGGTGCTGTGATCAAGAAGAAAGCTGTTTTACATTATCAGCTTGTCTTCCAAACAAAGAAAAAGCTTTTCAGGGTATGATTGTTTCATTCTAACACAATCTTTCATATTGTAACACCAACTGAAGTTACCACTATTAATATTGCTACTAAGTTTAAGTTTTCTTACACCGCATGCCATAACTTGTGCAATTGTCTTCTAACTATAGAAAATTAATGAAAAACAACAGGACTGAAACAGTATTACAGAACATTATCTGAAGCCATCAGCTCACTGAATCTGTTCAGTACCACTAACAAATTTGTGACATGCATTTCTTTTTTTAAATAACAAAATTACTTCCAAGTAAGCAGGGACAGTGTTCAGTAATACTGCTTTGATTTACAAAATACTGCATTCCTTTGTGTCTACATACATGAGGGATAGAAGCACAGGAAACACAGCTAGCCAAATCCAATGCCTTGTAAGATGTTATCCATCCTTCAGAGCACCTGTATGTTAAAATAATTCCAACATACTACATGAGTACTGGAATACTTATTTGCAGGAGTAGAAATCTGTATTTAGAGGCTTTCTTCCTTCTTACATAGATACGGTACTGCTAGTTCAAAAGAACATACAGTATACATCTTCATTAGAGAAATGAAAGCGCTACTAAAAACCACACTATGACTTTAGTGAAGCACTGAAAAAAATGCAGGCATGAAACTTTTTCATTACTGTACACGACCATGTTTATCCTGCCCACACAAATACAATGGCACCTGGGGATCACTGTGAAGAGACTGGCTCTTGTAGACAGCAGAATTTGAAGAACTTTAAAGCAAATTGAGTGGAGGTTTTTTTCTGTATTTCTATGCCAGTTGCCAACATTCAGCTTCTTACTTTTGCATGATCACCAAAACAGCAGAAGCTGTACTGTACACAATGAAGAGGGCATCCTAAGGATTTTGGGCAAACCTACTGACACGTCAGGAAGCTTGCTGGTCTGTGGAATAGAAGTCACTTCAGTCAGCGCTAGGATATTGCACCTAAATTAGTGAACAACTTTTGTAAAGGCAACATCCAACAAAGATGCAAGAACTGGAATGGCAATCTGTGAGCACAACAGGAAAAAAGAATGCATTCAGATTCTTCTGCTCCTCCTGATGGATGGCTGGTCTTGGTCAAGTGAATTCTATCATTTCGGTCATTATAGAACCATCAGAGTAGCAGGATGGCCATCTGGAACTCATCCTAGTCATGTGTGTTTGTAGACATGCGGCCTTGATCAAACAGTGGCATACCTGAATGTGTCCCTTTAAAAAAGTATTTGTAAAATGTGTCCTGCAACTACTTGGATGAAGTTAAGATGTATCAATCTCTACACTATATATATTTAAACACAGGTAAACTGGTAAAATTATTCCATCCACAAACTCAGAATTTTGTTTATTGCTGGTATCCTATTTTAAGATCCTTGTATACTCTGTGTGCACAACTGTGAGAATATTCAAATAATGTTCTTGGGTTTGTACTTGTATTTTGCACAGGATGAATTAAGAATTAACCCCACAGAGTGATAGGGATAAGTATGAATGACAAGTAAACTTGCAGGATTCAAAACCTGCCATGTGCATTCACAAAAGCAGACTTGGACCATCTGTCAAAACCTACACAGGCAAATAAAAGCAGCAAGAAAACTGCACACACACCTCTCAAGTTTGGTGGTGCCTTTTCTAAAGTATCAGATGACAAATGCTATACCAGAATAATGTATTTAGCATTCAAGTCTTAAGTTTTTTGCAAGTTACTCACAAACTGAGCAATTCATTTTTGGTGAAAATGTCTTTAATATTAGTATCTTTTTGTAAACTAATGTTTTTGTTCACAGAGATTGAAATGTCAAAACAGCAAATGTCAAAATATTTGAAAAAGGGTTCAATTTTGCTAGAAAATAAAGTCAATTGGCAGAGTCAAGTATAGTTAATACAGGATTCTAATTATCTGAGGTGGAACAGGTATAGTCACATTAGAACTTTCAAACACTTTCATGTTTCCTTTCTATTAGTAGGTTAGCTAGCTCTAAATATTCATTACCTCAGTTGGTGACAAGTAAAAAACCACCAGCTTCTGGAATCAGTGAATTATTTTTAAATAAGTAACAAGATTACAGTCCCTGTTTGGATTTTGCACATGAACTACAGATCACTGAAAGTTTCCTGTTGCACTGCAGCAAGAAAAGGAAATGTAACAAAAGCTTTATTTGCTGCAAAGTACAACAAGATACTTCGGTAATCTCACAAAAATGTCATGCTGCAACTTGTTACAGTGAGTTCAATTTGATCATTTAATGTAATACAGTACATTTTTATAAACTTAACATTATCATTGCAGAAGAGCATGCTAACTGAATGTTAGCAATTTATCTTTTATACATAATTATAATCTACTGTAGCTACTGTATGCAGATCTCAAAATGTTAGTACATAAAATATTCATTTTCTTTATATGAGATGAGGATGAACTCAGAAGAGGTTTGAATAGAAGAATGAAATATCTGCTGCGCCTATTTCTCAAGAAATAATGAATTACACATTATTACCCAAGAAATCAACATTTAAATTGCAAAACTATAGTTTAAATTTACAATGAACATCATGATCAGTAATGGTGCATCAATATTCCATGAAGTTTAACCTAACCATGTTTATGCACATAAAGCCTCAAGAGTCTGCAGCAGTTTCAGCATTAATTTTTCATATTTTTGTATAAAATTGACTTAAAGGTACATCTTCCATAAATGTTTTCAGTGCAATTCTGTCAAAGAGGAAAATATAAAGCTAGCTTTCAATCATTTTATACCATAAAAACCCTCAACAACTTGCATTTGCACTGCTGAAGCGTAAGTAAGCCAGTTCTGTTGTGCCAACTATTTCAAAGTCAATTCACATCAACCATAATTGACTTTCTAGGCAGTATTTCCCCCATATCTATAGGTATAAATGTTGAAAAGCTGAATACTGGAAGAGGGGGAAAGTTAAGATGAGGCAGCATAATCTAACTGTTTATAATACTTTTTTCTAGTGGTACCAAAAAAAATGTATAATGAAAAAATTCTAAGGGTTGCTTGCTTTACTAGCGACCTTATTGTTTGGAAATTGGTGAATCTGTGTTTTAGTATTGTCCTTTCCTATCATCTTTACAGGCAACCTTGCAACAATAACTTATTTATTGACAGATTGTATGAAAATGCTCCATTATTCAATGAAATAAAATTTTCTTAGGTTAGAAATTGATTTCTCATGTGTTGTCAACTGTAGGGAACCAGAGGGAGAACAGTACCTGAAATTATGATGTGTGCTTGCTAAGCAGAGTATAGTAACTGATATATTTTGGTTCAAAGACAGTTTGTAAACTGTTAAACTGCATACAGGATACTGCTCTATGATTTTGTTTCTTTTGCAGATTATAACTAAAAAAAAACAACCAACAAAAAACCCAACACAAACCAACCTCTCTATTGTAGCACAATATAAAAATGGAGCTTCATTCAAATCTTGAATACCTTGACTGTAATAATTGACAGCTGGTTATTCAACAAAACTTAGCTCTTCATACCAAAAAAATTTGGCTCAACAAACAAAAACAAAACAGAAAGGGACAATAAACTCTCAATAAAAGGATCTCTCATGAGGCAACCTACCATATACTACTGCTAGGTACGAGTTTCAAAAAAAACATTACATCCCATTTTCAGCACATTTTTCATAAACATGCAACTTCACTATAAAATACAAAACACTTGGCTCTCAAGAACAGCTTTATAAAGACACACTGCATCAATAAAATTTCTCTTTGTGATTAACTTTACATTGTAATAAGAACTGTATTTTCACTAATGTTTATATATCAGATTTCATATTATAATGTAGTAATAATTTGCTCTTTGTGAACATCATGTTCAGAAGGAAATATCTATACACATTAACATACTAGACTATTAAAAACTCAGTTACAGAATTTTATTGATACAGTAGATTAATAAAAACTGATAGGGGAAGATAAAATGGGTCGGGTATTCAGTACATTATTTAATAACACACTTTTAAAATTAAAATATTTTAAATCCTTTTTGAATTTTCAATGCCACTACAAGTCCAGTAAAGTCTGGCAACAATACTGAGGTGTAAAACAAAACTTCTTTCCCAATTTGCATCTCTTGTATTATTCTATCCAATATTGTTCAACTGTAAAAGAAATTTGGCACCTCTGATGGTAAGTAGGTGCCTGAAGGTAAACACCAGGTTATATTCATGAAGGAAACAAAGACCTTTTTTTCTTCTTCTCCTCAACAAATAGCGGCAAAAGAAAGTGGCACTATTTGTTCAACTGACTTGTTTTTCACAGTTAAACGTCAACAAGAGTACAAATACGAACACTGACAGATATTGCTTGAGATCAATTTTCAACAAACTCTGTTCTTTTTTTAAAACAATCGATCCAATAAACAGTGGGGTACTGTCAGTTTAAAGCCGCAGATAAAAGCTATACAAGCACTTTATAAGTCAGAAACATTAAAAAAAGAACTATTTACAGTTTTCTTCTTTAGTTCATATGTCTACAAAGCCAGCGCACAGTACACTTCACAAAAATCCACAGTTAATGATATCAACATGTGTGGCTAAAGCTTGTGACCTAGGGACTGCAAATGCAGGGGCAGTAAAACAGGTTTTGTCTTTTCTTCAGCAACCCCATTTGTGCACTAACAGCTTCATTCAGTCTCAAGCTTTATATTAAAAGCATTCTTCAAAGCTTTCACCTGGAAGGCTGGTAACTACATGCTCACTCATCGTCTTTCCCTTTTGGAAGTTCTGCGACGGACCTATTTGGAGAAAAGATATTTTAAATGTTTCTACAGAAAAATTCAAGAACAAATACATTTTATAATGGAAAAAATGCTCAGGCTCACTCAATAATGTTGGAATAACCGTATACAGTGGCATTCATTATTCATTTTGTCACAAATACAAGTTTCATTCAATGACCAGGACCTAACCTCATTTGATGTTACTGAGCCTGCGTCCTTAATGAAATTCAAAACAATCCAGTTTCCTTTCTCAGAGTTTTCATACACTCAGATGCTCCAACCATCAGATGTATCCAAAAGTGTGAAGGCATTCTCAGTTTTATTTTCAGTATGACTATTAACATGGCCAATGTACTTGTATGAAATAAATACAAAAGTGAACTCAATTCAACATATGCTGGTAAGAGGAAGAAATTGGTTTAAGATTCTGTTCCAAGACTCCATGCTTATTTTCCAGTACTATTCAGTTCGTGTGTCTGTTTTGTGTAAAGAAGCTTTATTCACTATTACAATCTAGATGAGAAGAATGGGCAGGAGTTACCTGGAAAATAATTCCCATTAGATGCTACACAAGTCTGGCATACAGATAAGAAAGGCTACACAGGACAGAAACTTCAAGATACTTGACAAAAAGTGGTATTTTGTAAGAAATGCAGCTTCTCTGGGAAACTACAGTGCAGCTCCACTACACAAGAGTGGCAGCTGACAACCACCCCGTTCATTTTAAAGGAGGAAGGTTAAGTTCTAAAAACAGGAGAAGTCGTTCTAAGAACGGAGGCCATTCTCTGATCATCCATGCATAGAGGACACCACAAAGATTGACAAAAAGCTCAGGCACTTCTCTTACATTGATTGTGGAAACTTCCTCTTCTTCCATTACTTCTTCCTGGGGAATGTCATCACTGACTGGTGAACCACTCTGAAACACGTCCATCTCTTCACTGGATTCATTCTCTTTACTGGCTGCTTGTTTGGAACGTCCAGCACGGCTACAATGAGAAGAAAAATAAAGATCAGCTTCACAGCACGTGTACATCTGCAGTATGTATAAACAGTATGAGCAAACATTCTAGTTCATGTTTCATGTTATACAATGCTGCTGTCTTTTACACCTATCTAGTTCATCCATGCACAGAACTGAAGAGAAACTAGGAGGCTGGACGATACCATTTGAAAACAAAATTGTTTCATAATAGAGGGAGCACAAAAAGTTGAACAATTTTGCCTCTATAGACACAGCAGATTTTTCTCTTCAGTGCCACAATACAGGCCAAAAAAGGTTGACACAATGCTAAACAGCGAACAGGAAAAGCCAAACATCCAGAGACTGAATACTGTTGCTGGTTTTGTATCTATTCAATTCCAGGAACAGATGTACTCTACTTCTCCAGGACTTTTTACACAACAAAATTTGAATAACTGTATCTATGTTTTTTCAGACAAGAAGAACCCACATCGCTACTCATAAAATTAAGACTATAAGGAACCTAAATGCAAATCTTCCAAGCAAGCTTAGGGATAACCAGGATAACAATACCTTAATCAGGATAAACAAGAACAATCAGTCAACAATATCTTAAACTGTCTGTGTTGCTTATGGGAGTTGTGCCACAAGCAAAAGGCACCCATTTGCTTAAAATGAGAATTAGCCAACATCCCTCACCTTCAAAAAAAGCCAACTACAGAAGTATCCAAAACTCCACAGCTGCACCCACATTGCAGTAGCACAATTCAGAATCAAATCACTGAATCATCCCGCTTACTGCAGGTGCAGTCTTGGTGCACCCAAACTTGGGGACGTTTTGGTTGAAATGAAACCGGAAACTCAGTTCCGGGCACACAACAGACTTCAATCTCCAGTGGAGACACAGATCCAAAACAACTGTACTCTAATACCATCACATCACAGAAGTGGTAGGAATTTTCCGTCCTGAGAACCACTAAAATTTAGACAAAATAAAATCTCTCAACTGCATAGCAACTGTGCAACCAACATGCCATCCCTTAACACAAATTAGCCCAACTCAAGTCTTCCAAGACCGACAGAAGCAAAAGAATTGAAAAGGAAGCAGAAGAATTATTCACAAGCTAGGTTCCTCTTTTCACACATCACAAAAATAAGCCTGTTCACATGTGCTAATTGGTAACCCAGTTTGCTAACAGAAACAGGTTATACACTGTCACCCACAGATACATTATCACCTCATAGGCAAAATCCCAAATTCTTATGCCAAATCCATTCCCAAGGAGCCCAGAAAGCTTGAGGTTATACATATTTCTCTTGCAGTACGCAGTGCTGGCTCAGTCTATCAACTTTCTGCAGTTAAAACTGCTGTAGATATGGACATAGGAGAGGGAGAAAGGCTTGACTACAGTGCACTTTGAAGACTTGAGAAATTACTACTGTCTCACCTTTTTCTTGCAGATTTGGAAAAAGAACAGTCAAAATGTGGGTGGTCTGATAAAACAAACAAAAAAAAACAACCCACAATTTTTTTTTTAAATGAAGTCTAGAGTAGACCCAACAGCTATGAACCCTGAAACAACTTACTTGGGCTTCAACATAACATACACATGAATGAGAGCTATGCTTGTTACTGATTGTGGGCAGTGATACAGTTTACTGTCTGCTTAAAATGGAGTAAAGAAACACAGCAACTTCACTAAGAAAAGCTAATTAAATATTTAGTAAAGGGTATCTTTGACAAACACCACATAGCACCCAACAAAAACTTGTTGGTGTGTCTTCCCTGCATGGCAGTAGCAGTTTCCAAGTCTTGTTCTACTGCATGTGTAGCAGTGACTTCTGGAGCAACCAAGACAGTGTTAGGTCCTGTGTTTCTGGTTACAGAGTAAAGGAGCAGCAGAGGTGTGACCTGAGGCAGGGAAACAGAACACTGGAAAGGTCGGGATGTTGTGCATGGAAGATGCCAGATCATGTGATCCAGAGTGAGACCAGAACTTGAAATAAGGGTAACAAGCTTGTTCAGGCAAGGTTCCCTGGTAGGAAAGATCCCTGGCATAAAGCAAGTCAGTACATTACACTGCCAGAGGAAGAGCAATGTGATGCTAACTAAGCCCAGAAGCCAAAAAAACAACAGAGATATACAGTAGTGTCAGACTGTGGGTGTCCCCAAGTAGTGCCCCAAGCAATTTATATGAGGTTCTGGAAAAGCTCATTCTCCATGAGCTGCAGTTTGCTACAAGTGGGCAAATAACCACTTGCACACATCTGCTTAGATATATTATCTATACATGTACAGAAAAGGTAGAGATACCTGTATTTTCCTACAGCAGGCACAAGAAATGAAGCTAGCCAATGACAGAGTTTACCTTCATTTTGGAACTTAATGCATTTCAGAATTTTCAGAAGTTACTACCCTTCACTGATCACAAAACATTTTATTCCAATGAAAATGATTCAAGTGAATAGTAAGAAGGCCACAAATGAGAAAGTGAACATTAATTAAAGGAGAATCAGAGTAACCTTAATTCTCCACAGTTCTGTTTCACCACAGTAATGGATTCTCACCCGCTATCCAAAACAAAGAGGACCACTTTCCACTCCTTTAAGTCCTAATAAAGACCTATCTTCAAAGTTATGTACATGCTACCTGAGCACACTAAAATTACTTGCAGCCTCTTGCTCTGCTGTGAGATGTCCTAGGAGAAGCAGCTAAGGAAAACATTTTAGAAATAACAATAGCAATTTATTAACTGTGAACTACAGTATTCTGAAATATTTTCAGTAAAGGTTTGCTTGGGGGCACAGAGGCATTATTTAATTTTCACTAAACACAGATTTAGAAGACTTACACTTTTTTTTGCTGTGCTGGTGGTGTTTGTGATGACCTTCCTCGTCTTTTCTGTGGCGTAGACTGTGCTGATTCAACTGTACTAGTTTCAGATGGTTCTGCTCTGTTTTGAGGAAGACCCAAATTGCAAAGCATCAAATTATAACTAATGTCCAAGGATAAAAAATATGCAGTTTACAAGAAGATGTACTTACCTCTGCTGTGTTCTTTTTGATGTCCTATTTTGCCTGCCTTTTGGTTTTTGTTCAATGTTTTCAGTTTGCCTTTCTTCCTCCTCCTCCTCTTCTTCCACTGCAGCTGCTGGCGGTTGTTTTTTTTTGCTCCTTTTTGATGACTTTGCCACTGGTTCTTCCTTTGGTGTTGCCCCATTATTTGTTCTGGTAGGGCGCCCTCTTCTCCCTTTCTTTGGTGGACTGTTCTGTTCATCCTCACTTTCTATCACATCTTCTTTTAGCCTTTTTTCCTCTTGCCATTGTGTTTCATCAGCTTCTGATACAACTGCAGGTCTCTTCCTTCCCCGTTGACTACCTCTAAGCTTCTGCTCTTGACCCAGTTTATTCAGGTCATCTATGCTTAGTTTCTCTTCTGAATCTGTGATACCTGCTTTCTTCCTTCCTCTAGGCTTCTCCATCTCTGACTGAAAAGGTAAGATTGCACCATTAAGTTAAAAAATTAAACTGCCATTATAAAGAGTCACATGTAGAAACTTCCTCCAACAAGACAGTCTTCAAATTACAGAAGTTGTCTCAGATTGTTTACCATATCCATTTCAAAAACATTTGCAAAAATACAAACACACACCTACATATAAAATACTATACTAGAGGGAAATGTTCAACAAAGGTAGAACCCTATCTGAATCATAAGGTTTGAAAACAGAAACTATTCCTTTACCTCTCCATGATCTAGTTCTCTAAAGAGCACAGTGAAGAGCCATAAACAGTGCAAAGATTTCAATAAGCAGCTACTAGGGCCACATCGCTCCAACCAACCCTTACCCCTTGGAAAAATAAGAAGTAGAAAATATTACCCATCCACCATTTCATGGGTACCATGACTCTTTCATTTCATATCATGAAATTGTCCTAAAGTCCAAATATTTACAGTATTTCTGCTTCATACCAATCTTTGTTTCATACTAACACTACTGTATTTCAACACAGTTATTAGTATTTGCCACATTGAAACTTCATCTACATAATCAGTTACATCATTTAAAACCTGAATGAAGGTTTTCTTCTCTTTACATCTGCTTTGTGACATTAAGATAGAGGTCATCTTACATATTCATGTCTCTACTTTAAACAAAAACCTTTTTCAAGAAAAGCAGAAAGAGAATCTAGAAAGGATGTGAGGGGGAAAAGAAAGTGAAGGACAAAGGATTACACTAGAAGAGAGTAAGAAAAATGTTTGAACAACGATGACATCTCCTGTCAGTTCATGTCTTCAGTGACAACCTCATTATTGCCCACTTAATTTGCTTTTGCAGTCATCATGCACATCTGTCACCGCAGCTCCTCTTAGCCAGTAAGTAACTGCAGCCGATTTTCAAAGTAATGTTTCTCCCTGCGGCTAGAAAGTGTTCCACAACCTTACAACTAAGGTGTTACTTTATGATTTAATCTGGACAAATATCCTGAAGTGACACCTTTAAAACATGGACCTTCTGCTACCCAGTTAAAATCCTGCTTCTCAGTTAATGCTTGCTGTAATCTGCTCCCCATCTCCAAAAAACCAAAAATGAGTTCTGAATCCATGACCTTGAGTAACTCGCTTACAGATTCAAAGTGGAATGATGCTCTCAAAAGCACTCAAAACACCGACCTGTATTTGCTCCATCACTGAGCTTTCTCAGTTACCAGTTCAAGCTAATGCTTCTAAACATGAATTGCATGCCAGGAGCTGTCTGGACTGTCAGACTTATAGGTTTGGGGGTTTTTTTGACACGAGATTCCCAATTTTCCTGATTTAATTATAAACTGGTTTGCTTTTCCCACAGTATAAGATAGTTATTTATACTTCAAGACAAGCAAAAATGCAGCAATTTTTACTAGTCAGTAGCTTATGTCCCAAGCAACCTAGAAAAATGCACCAGAATGACATAATGAGAGAAAAGAGAAATGTCAGAGACAGTAAAAAGAAGTAAAGCAGCAGTGACATCAGATACAGGACATCCTTAATGCAGCCTAGAAAATCCAATTCTAACAAATCTGATCTTACTATTTTTTCATGCGTATCCCAAATACTACAAAATTAACAGACTGTCAACTGCTATTAAGGCACAAAGAAGTGACATTTACTAGTGGTATAGGAAATTATTATTATTTGACCTGCTTTTAGAATTACAATACAATTATAATTTTCTTGGGTAGTTTATTTTTCTCGACTCTGATACAGGTATAAATACTGCTTAAGATAATATTTAGCCTGCTTCTAACTTCTTTTACATATTAAAGCACTACATCTGAGTGAGAGTCCAAATAATATTTTACAGCCTCATTAGGAACCTTTCTTATTACTGAACTACATATATAAATCCATTGGTAAGAAGGAGTAAGGATACTACTGCTCTCCAAAGCCTAAGTAACCTTGAGGACATGATTTCGTGGTGGACTTCACTGTGCTGAGTTAATGGCTGGACTTGATGACCATTAAAGGTCTTTTCCAACCTATATGATTCTATGAGAAACAGAACGTTTTTTTCCATTGTATTTTCATGTCCAACTCTGAACACATTTTCCAGTAGTTAAAAATATCAGCCTGGTTTCATGTTTCAGCATATTTTTTGGAATGATCTCAAATATCATCACATTAATTTTTAACAGCTCACCCTTACAAGATCAGAGTCGTCCCTTTTGTCAGTTTTCTTTCCTGGTAAGGGTGAAGTCAGTGTGAATTCTTCATTTTCACTGTGGTCCATTTCAGTACTGTCAAGCCTAGGATGAATAACCATGTATTTACCTCATTATTATAATATATGGGGCAATCATTGCAAAAAAATACTAAGAACAACAATCTTCATATAAAATCTATTATTAAACTACAAACAATTTGGCAAAAGGAACTTTCCACTGTAGGTACTATAGATACCACACACCACATCATCGAAGTCTCAAAGTCTCAAGACAAATGTTTTGATCATAAACCACGTTCAATTTTCTTTTCTCACTGGGAAAGATAAGCAGTTTTTTTAAGAAGAGTCTGAGTTGCAAGAGATCTGTGTTTGATGGCTATAGGAAAGTGTAGGCAAATGTATGCAAAGATCCCCACAGACAGACCAGCCAAAGCACACACACCTTCCTATGGTGAGTTTTAGGCAATAAAACAGCAATTCAAATTTCCCTCTGTTTTTTGTTGCTTTTTACAGCAGCAATTTCATTTTTATTTCAGTTTGTACAAACTGTAAATGTGGACAATAATGCCTCCTGTATATATAAAACACTGAGACCCACAGAAAAAAGATACTGCACAAAAGCCAATCCACAAGTCATTTTAATTCATCTGCAGAAGCAACATTTTTAAATACTACTGCATGTTTTTAAATGAAAAGAAATTTGCTTTGTGTCGAAATGAAAAGTGATATTCAAACACACAAACTCAACTCCCTGGCCTGAGCACTGCACAGAGGGTGAAAGATGTTCTCACTCCTGCAGGTGTAAAATCTGTAATAACTGGGATGCAATTGGAAGCTTAGGTTTTATACATTCTCTCAAAAGTTGCAAATCTGCCCGTACATACTCAGATAGACTGAACTGGAAATATTGTGCATCCTGAATCATTCCCATCACTTCTCTTCATCTTTGGCTTCTCCACCCAAACCACTAATCCCTTTAAATTAAGAGAACTGGAGAGGTCATGAAGATGACTGAATATGTTAGGCTGTGAGTGCAGCATTTTTTAAAATTTGATCTCAGACTCATTTTGCTGGATATAGAGAAGAATCTGGAGTCCATCTGTCGTTAGCCAATAATGTGAGCCTGCATGACTTGTAAGAAATGAGCCTTTTGCAGACTTTCTAGTGGAGAAATATTTCTTGTAAAACACTGCCCTACAATTAAAATTAATATTGTATATTAAATTGTCACAGAAGTACCAAATGAGAAATCTTATATTCAAACATAACATTTCCTAACAGTCTTGAAAGAACGTGAAAAAGTAGAATACGAATAGTGGAGGCTATACAATCTCTCACTGTCTGTGAAAAAAAACTTAATGAGACTTTCTGTTTTTAAAAAAATGAACATAAGATACAGAAACTGATGAATAACCTACAAAACTGACACAAAATAAGCTATAAAGATAGATAACTAGAAGATGACTTATGTAGCATTACAGTACACTCACCTCTTCATCACAAAACTAATCTAAAATCCAAAAATATTTGTCTGCAAAGCCCAGCACAGTGCAGAACTGGAGGAGGAAGTCAAGCAGGACCACCACAATGGCCTACCAGCTCTCCCTGGCTGGGATGTGTGTGTAGCATCACAGCCAGGTTCCCAGGGACTGCAGCTGTGTGTATACACACACACGTACATATATACGTATGGGGGCGGTATATATCTATCTACCTAAAACACACCCCAAAAAACCCAAACCCTTCCCTCAAAAAACTAAAAACATATGAGGCTCTCCTTTCCTCCTTCAACCAATTCTGAATGTAATTTGATTCTGGTTTGTTTTTTTTTTTTAATAAAATTTATTTCTGGAGTTGGAAAGCCAAATTCATGGTTTCAGTTATACCAGTGTGGTACTGTAACTTTATTTCAATGTAAGATAGAAGAATTCTGTTTTTTACTTAGAAAACATAATAGAAGTATTCAAAGTTTCCATTACAAATATTTGAAATATCAAAGTTCCTTTGTTGTCTACCAACCTCCCTTTGATCCTTCCTGGAGAGCTTGGATTTGAGCTGCTGCTGGCATTGCTTACAGTTTCCATTCGTGAAGATTTGGATTGAGACTGCTTGCCTGCTGACGAAAGAGGCTTATTAACTGCTCCAAGAACATTGGCTGCTTTGGGCTGAAACCAAAAATATATTTCCTTTATTTTAAGCTACACGTTCAGATATTGTTAACATGTACTATGCTTAAAATATTCACAGATTTCACTTTCTGCAACCATTATCTTAATTTTAACACAAAGTGATAAACATTTTCATATGAAAGCTACAACAGACACCAGAAGGAAGCTGAGGGAGCTGCAATCAAATAACTAGCTGCCACCAAAGCTGGTATTCTTCTCTCTACCCTTAGATTCTGTCCTCTTCCCATTGGTAGTACTGTGGGCTCACAGGACTGTGCAGTCAGTCACTGCATCACTTTGTGTGCCATTTGCTTTCTGCTGATTTATCTACCTGAACCAGCTCCCCATCTGGATCAGATAAGCACCTGGCCTAGCGAAGCAGAAATAGCAGTAGGACGGCCCTTTCAGCAAAGGAGACATTAAACTGGCAACCACATTAGTTTCAACTGGGAATAAATGAGAACCTCAAAAGCCAAATACTGTGGAGAAGATCCTGATACTTCTTGCACGGATTTAAAGATGTTAGGCTTTTAATAAGTGCCACAACGTCTCCAGACACTGGTGAGCTTCAGGTTATTAATTTAACTGGATTATCTTTCAGTCCTGCCAAATGCCTCCAGCTCATGCTAACTTTTGAGAGAGTAGAAAGAGCTCAATTACTCCTAAAGAGAATGCCAAACACCCATGTACAAAAATGCTGAATTAAAGACCATTCCCTATGTTTCTCACTATCCATCTTTTCCTTCAATATTAGATTCTAGCTATGTCTGCAGTTAGTGACAGCTACACAAAGTTCAACATGCACATCATATCAGCCTGGAGTGTTTCTTTCTCAGAGCTGTGGACCATAGAAGTTCTAGTTATACTTTTAAAACCAGAGGGGAATTTTACACTTACAAAGACTCGTTCTGCACTGAGCACAAAAAAAAAAAATAGCATATGCTTTCCAAAAATAAACCTTGGAGAACTAAATTCAGCTTAACAATTTGCATCTATTAGTTTAGAACTAAATGTTAATCAGTAAGTGTATGCTGAAAGAGCTTGAAAGCAAAGAGATTTTCAAATTCACACTGAACTGACTTCGTACTAAGGAGGGACTAACAGGGCCTGCACTACCAGCTGCTCCCTTGCCACAGAACCTACACTCAAAGCCTTCCTGCCCTCAGTGTTCCCTGCTTATATCCACTCCCCTAACACCCACCCAAGCTAGTCTTCCACTTGCAAAAATAAGACTCCCCAGACCAACTTTCATTTCATGTTCCTCTTGTGATAGTGAAGAAACTGAAAATTCTGGTGGTCAAATACACCTCTCCTGTTTGTTACAAAGTTTCAAATCAACACAAGAAGAGCTAGAGTACCTGGCACTAGAAATTAAAAATAAAAGTTAACTTAGGATTCAAAAGAATTTCAATGATGATCTATTCCAATCCATAAATGTTGACTTTCAATTTCTCGAAGAGAAATCTGCTTCTTTTTCTAGCTTGCATTGCTCCTTTATTAGTAAGTTACTGACAGCTAAGGCTTCATTAGCAAAGTTAAGGGTAATGAAGATGCTGCAATTTCGTTCTTTCTCAAGGTAAGAAATTAATGTTCTTTGTCATCTAGAACAGGACGCATTAATCCAGACGAAAACCACAGTTTGTCACTTCCTTTACCAGATTTTAATTTTATTCTGAAGAGTACCTGGGTTTAGTTTTAGTGAAGAAAGAACACTGCCATTTAATACATGCGTATTCTGAAAGAACAAATTAACAAAACTATAGAACAGTCAGTTATCTTATAAGATACTGTAAAATGGTATTCAGCTTTGCCAACGATTAAACATGTGATTTTTAAAATATTTTGTTAGTTTTCCATAGCTGTCACTTTGTATGCAACACTGTAGTCTTCTGCAGTCTAAAAAGGTTAACTATTTTGTAAACTTGACAAATATTATGGGTTGTATTGGGGGTTTCTTGGACTCTCTCCTTTTAAAGACAACAGGCTTTGCCTACTGTCGCCACAACCCAGTACAGACAGTAGCAGATTTCTCTTCTACCCATCTCTTTCTCTATACCCAGAAACAATCTGTTCTCTTAAACACAGAGTTTCATTAATTACATGCTAGTTTTCTTTAAAAAACAAAACAACCACAAAAAAACACAAAGAAAACAAACAAACAAAACTATCACTCCCCAAAAAAAAGACAAAGCAGAATGCAAACACAGCACCAAAAAAAATCCAACCCCCCCCACACCACACCTACCTTTCCAGGGGTGAAAAATGACTTCATTTCCGGAGGAAGATAATTTTTGGTGTTACTGAAATTCTGAAAAAAAAGGGGGTGGGAGAAATTACAGCAATAATCAGTGAACGAGAGATAGATGTAGATACACACATTCTGGAGACTGCACTGCAAGATTTTATTTACATCATTTATGCTTTTGAGTTTTTAAACCAGAGCAGTAATATGGAGGAAGGAAGACTGGGGGGAAGAGAAATTGGAGTGTGCACACATATATAATATATTTATAAAAACATATACACGCATTTTCAACTACAATATAAGAGGGAGAAGTCTGAAGTTACAAGAAATATTTAAGAAAAACAACACTGAATTACAACTAACAAATATTTAAACAGACTTATCTCAAGAAAAATTAAATGCCAAGCTATACCTTGTCAGGTTGAGTAAAATATCTGGCTGGAAGTACAGGGTCTTTAGGGGATTCCAAACTGTATGTTGTACTCTTTGACATAATGATATTCATTGCTACATCACAGACTGTATATAGTTTCTGTAAATAAAAAAATTTAAAAATCAAATAACACTTTAGAAGTTCATCGCAAATCTTGACAAAAGATAGTGTATCTTTTGTGCACAGGAGCACAAGAAATCACTGTTTAAAAGCAATCATCTTAAACATTTAACATTAGCCTGCATCTTAAACAGTGTCTCTCAGGATACTGAAACACAGACAGTAAAGGCAAAAGCATTTTAAGTCTAACAGCTGAAGACAGCTTGTTTTCATGATCTTTCTATACTTAAGAATAGTGCTTGCCATAGTTTCTAAGACAAAGCTAATTGAATGAACACACATATCCCACCCACCCACTACCCAAAAATCATCTCTGAGGGAAAAGCAGAAGTGTGATAAATCGCAACATTATGTGATGCTAAAACCACCAAAAAAAGGTTAGATACATGCACTACACAATACACACCAGAGATTTCTAATGTATTTTTCTTCCTCTATTAAGTTTACTCTTGCACTTCGGAAATTAAATACTAAAAAGCACTTTAGCAGATGATTTAAACAGTCAATTTTATAGTTTGTATCTATTTAGCGTTCAGTAGTCTTACTGAGACAGAAACAGAAGAACTGAAAACTATTATGACTCCCTTGCAAATGTGCAAGAATTACTGAAGCACAGGAAAATAACTGCCATCTAAACTAAAATAAATATAAACATTACAGTATATAAAATATCATTTCATACATACAATTCTATTGAAAGAAATTTTGAAATTGGTGTATAAACAAAAAGCAACTCCTTTCCATTAGCAGGCCAGAATTAAATGCAATTTCCAATCAAAAAGTATCACCTACTTCATTCATTTTTTGATCATCTGGTCCTTGAGCATCCTTAGTCTGTTTGATATTTTCTACCATTTTTCTGATAAATGCATGACTGTTATTTTCATTTTTAGCCATTAATATTTCCAGTATGAACCACAGGCACCTAAAGGAGAAACACAGTATCCCGCATGAATCAAAGTACAAGAGAAATTCCTTTAAAAAGCACATTTGAGAAAGTGATTTAGTCCAGCTTTTACTAGTATTATGAATTTGAACCAGTCTAACTCTGGGAAAACAATTCTTTTGGAAAAATGAAATAAAGATGAGCAAAAGGTGAAGGGTTCCTATATAAAATATCACAGAGCAAGCACTAAAAAAGCATCTATACTATTTCTCTCAATATTTTACAGAAGTAACTGGCATTATTATGCACACTGGACTGTGTAACAGGGCACCACAGTGAGTTAAAATTCCACTTAGAATAAAGTTGAAAATAACACTATTAAAAGTGGTCTTACTCTTTAATGTCCTTGAGTTGTTCAATGTCCTGGACTTTGACATAATCTGGGTCATGAGCTAGAAGATGGATAGTATAAGGAACAACATACTCTGGTAGAAGTGACAACAGTTTCTCTGAAAAGCAGAAGAAAGATGCATCAAAAAACTACATACCAAGAAGTATGCTTTTCTGCCAAAGAGGAGAGGGCAGATTTTGAGGTCAGCATGCATTAAAGTATAAACACAGGCCGGCCTATCATTTCTCTATGATGTTCCATTTCATGGCTGATGTGCATATGTTTCATGCATGCAAGAATTAAGGTTTTAAGTATCTCTCACTCAGGGTTGCATGTCTTCTAGCTATTTTGAGATACAGCTACAGTCACCTCCTACTCCCAATCCTTTCCTCAGTTAAAAGCCTATATTCTGAAGGACTTTGAAAAGCAGAAGTGAGGATGGATCACAAAATCCATGTTAACTGCAAGACGTGAGACCAGCACAACTGCAGGATAAGCTGCTACTCTTTCTTAAGACATTGCAGTGTCCAGCCCTGCTGTCCAGAGAACAAACAAAGGCTTTCTGCAGGGGCTTTGCAGTCAAATTGCCACAGTATCTGTTTCAAGTGGAGTGGGAGGTCACATGAAAGCTGTACCAAAGTACAGTCTGAAAGGCTCAATCCCACCTAAACAGAGCAGCACAACTGTACTGTGAGATTCAAAGCATTCAAATTTTTTTCTAGCATCCTCTGAGACTTTCAAGTAATCCTAAGTGAGGACTGCAAGAAAGTCTTTTCTCCATCATGACAGTCTGAAGGCCTATTCCCCTTGGGGATTCAAAAAGTAAGCGTTGTTGCCAATGACCCTCTCAGAGCTGCTATCACAGAATACACCTTCCATAAGGTAACAGATTCCCTGACCCAACCAACACCATGAGCGTGAACTCCAGCACCTCAAACATCATCGCCTAAGGGGCAAGGACAACAGAAGGACAAGTTGTACAACAACAGTGAAAAAACATTTTTCAGCAAACATCCACACTGCTTTCTTTAGTCTAATGCCTGAGAGAAATCAGCACACCTAAGTTATTAAACCTGTACCCTGTGCAACAGGCAAGACAATGGGAAAGGGAAGGCATCCCGGTATTCCATGTACATTGCTATGGCACAAGCATCTGACCTTCAGTGCTTGTGGCAAATGCAATACCATAGTATTGACATGACTTGAATGTACATGTGAAGGAAAGAGGGAAATTCCTAGCTCCGCTTTTGAAACCCCACATTTTGCAATAGTAAATGCATGACCAAGTCTGGAAAACCTTTCAGTAAACTTTTACCTATCCCATATTCGTTTATGAGTAACTCCAAACATTTGTAAATCATTATATACACTAATATATATTTGAAAACAATTTGAAAATACATTACAACACTAACATTTTTTCCTCCAATATATGTATTCATATGAGATGTGCTTGACAAATATTGTGCACATCAAACAAAATACACCATTATTGTAGATTTTACAAAGCTAACAAAGTAATTGTCATGCATAAGTCAAGTCTTAATCTATCCCTTTCTCAGAGGTGTGCATAAATAGGGGTAATGCAGAGTCTACATAAAATATATATAGTATATAAATTCACCCAATGTCTTCCTATTTCAAGCTGTATTTATGTAATTGAAATCCAGTGTACTTTGCAAAGCAGTTTTTAGTGTTTCAACTGACACTGCACTATTTAAAAACATCCTTTACTTCTTCAAGCACTGTCCTGCATTTTAGCCAGCAGCCGTTCACATTACTAAACAAAAAAATAAAGATGTGGCAGGGAAGGAAAAAAACATAATTACGACTTCAGAGCACTAGCAAAATTGGCTTGCCTTAGACATGCCCCAGACAAACCAACCCACTATTATTTGTACTAATTAGCAACTTCAATAGAATGCTCATCAAGAGCTCATAAACTCCATCTTTCAGTAACTTCCTGCCTTGGACAATTTCTCATATAACTATAACAATAATTCCAACTGAGTCTGGAAAATAAAATGAACTAGTTCCAGACAAAACAGGAAAAGAATAAATATTGATACATATTATATTTAACCCCTGTCATGACAAAAAAGAGTAGAAAAAAAATAGAAAAAAAAAATAGAACTTTTATCTCTGATGAAAGAAGACACTACCTGAAAGGTAGGGAGGCTTTCCTACCAGCACATAAAACTACAATGTGCCAAAACCCTTCACAAGAGCCCTTTATGAGCTTTTAGGAAGAAAACTTGCTAAAAAAAAAATATATATATATATCCTTACTCCTGTAATTTTTCTGCTTATTGACTTTCAAGTAAAAGCCCATCATGAGAACACAAAAATTCAAATGCAAGGCACATCTCTACCCAGATGAAACTAGTAACAGATACACAATCAAAATAAATCTCTTCTTGAGTGGCTTCCACTCTGAATAGCATTTAGAGGATTTAAGAGGGCCAAGAATAATTCCTGCCAGTCTATAAAAGGCCAGTGTGGAAGAAAGAGTCACATGTCTAGTACCAGTCTTTAAAAAGTTTTCCTCAGGCAGGGTATATCTACCATATTTTCAACAAATACTGAAATCTCCCCCAAAATGTCCAACAGATATCCTCCTCACCTGTAGAAGTTTTCAAGACAAAACGTGTAACAAAATCACACATTTATAGATTCAGATAAATAGCTGCAATAATCAAGGATGCAGATTTTCAATGGAAGTACTACCATCATTGCTACCCTGAGTTACTGCATGGTCAGCAGGGAGAGTGGCAGAGGGAGCCACACATTTAAATATCGTGTTAATTCCAGAACTGAGCTTTGGCTGACCTGCTCCAATATGGGTATTTTAGGATACAAACAGCTCAAGACATTTTATTTGCTGAAAGCTCAGACTGGTAAATCTGAATGGCACAAAGTTAACATTGGAATCCTCAAAAAATCCTGCAATCTATATTTAATCCAGACTCCCCACGCATTATAGCACATGTCAAATCAATGGCATCACTCATTTATTTCAGCAAGAAAAGAATTTATCAGGCACACTTTGAGGTCCTACTGGATAAAGAAAATCACACACACCTAGGTTCCTCTTAATTTCTTGCACAGATTTTTGATAGCAACTTTGCAACATCTATTTTAAACATATGAGAATTCTTGTATTTTCTGTCTACATAGCTAAAAAGAGTTTTCAACTTTCAGGGGTAATAGTCTTAAAATGACTTAGAGGTGTTCAATATTTTTTTCTTTTTTACATGTTATTGAGTGGGAGAAAAGTACCACTTTTTTCTTTAACTCATTAACAATACACAGAAGGATTTGTCTGCAGACTTATTCTCTGATCGAAGTCTAAGGGGACTAAGAAAGACTGACTGACATGGCTAATATAAAATGATTCATAAACAGAAGGAAATCAGTTATCTGACAGCATCTGAGATCAGATTCACGTAACAGGTCTGGTTTAGGCTAAAACCATGAAAAAATCCTCTTCATTTCACAAAGGTCAAACCATCAGTACTCTTTCAAAGAAATAAAACTTTCAAAACCCTTTATTCAAAAATGCTATAGCTCTTCATAAAGGCCTATTTTTTCCTATGACCATGTACCAGTGCTGTAATACTGTACATGTGTAGTTTTAAGTCAAAAGGGCTGATTTAAGAAAAGAAAAATAGCTGACGTGAGTCCATAATAACTTCCAAAGCATTCCCACAATCAGACTGCTGGCACTGAAAAGAAAGAATTGCATAAACTCATCCTGAAGTGCCTACAAATATAGCCCTTTGCCAGCATAACACAAGATGCTACTCAATACAGCAGTGCAAGGACAGTCTATTTACGTATTAAAGTTATGTATTAGTAATTGCTGAAGTAAAATTAATCATTGTCACTTAGAACATTATTAACATTATTAAGTTCAAACAGTACACATAACTGCCTTGGAAAATTACTTCAGTTCCAATATATTTACGCATAAGCATTTGTACGTTTTTAACAAAACTCAGAAGTTTTGAGCAGTGCCTGTCAAAGAAAAATCAAAAGAAAATCTGGACAAAAGGAAATCAGAAAACCTGGAAGTTTTCAGTTTTCATTAGATACCTCCAAATCAAATTTACAGTGGTTCTGTGCATAAAAACAGACAACCATCAATGTTTTCAGACTACTCACATTCATATTTGAACTATAGCACTTGTACCAAAGAGTGACTTCTATTCTCTTACCACTAACTGCTGCATGTTGCTTCAGATATTCCCTTCTGACATTTATGTTCTTCACAAGGCACTGCCTAGCATGAGCTCTTCTCTCTTTCACAGGATCTTTTGCACACAGTGCACAAATAGCCATATATTCTAGTGGCAGCCGTAGTCTAGAAAGGCCTTTGTGAAGTTTCTGAGCAAATATTTGTCTCACTTGGTAACATTCATCCTATTAAAAAAAAAAAAAAAAAAAGGCAAAACCAAAAAAGATAACAGTAAACTTTTCTGAAAGCAATATAGACTGTAAAATAAAGCATGGAAGCTCAGGTAAATACGCCAAAATCAATTAGACCTTGAAGCCACTGAAACATAGGAATTGCAAGGGGTTTATTTAATGCCGATTCAGAGCAATTTAACTGAACTCATCAGTTGAAGCTTCCTGTAAGTTCAGAAGAAGAGCTAAGAAATTGTGCAAGAAGATGTTGCACTCAGGACCCAAGGCATAATTTAGCACAGTACTAAGGCATGGAGGTACTGAAATTGTTTACAGTTGGGTCACTTGCTTTGTAAAACCAAAGTCAAAAATCTGCATGAAAATATTTTAGCCACCAGTAAGCACCACATGTTAATTTTACTGCTATGATTTCACACATTTTCATCAAGACATTAATAATAAAAACTGAATAAAATTCAACAGAATTACCAAATAAGGTGAAACACTGAATAGCGTACCAAGCCTTTCCATTATACTGTGGAAACCTATGCACTACAACTGACCACGGAAGATAATTACCTGTGTCTAACAGCTGCCAAACAACACAAAGTAAAATAATATGAATTGTAGTTTTACAGTTGATTAAGCAACATATTTCCAGAAAAGGCACAAACTAGTTTTGTTTCTTATGTACATACCACAAACCATTTACTAACACAGGACAAGAGAGCTTAACAAAAACACATGTAGAAAAGAGTTCGAAGAAAACATACAGAAAAGCTTAAGGTAAACAAGGTCACCAAAACAGCTTGGCATATTTAACCTGCCAAAAAGAGGTCAAGAGGAAAGATTTACCTCTAAATGTAAAGAAAAAAAGCTTTAACAGGAGTTAGCAGTTATTTTAGTCAAATGACAGTTTTGAAGTCAGAAAGAATCGAAGAAGGTTTCCAGTTATCAGTCAACTGGAAGTGCAGAGCCAAAACCCAACCATGGGCTCTGCTAAATTTGCAAATGGCATCAAAAGAGATCATGTAATAGATAAAATAAGCCTCCCTCTTCCCCCACCAAAAATGAAATCCAGAAAACACTTTTTTAAATCAAGCCCCATTTTCTCCTTTCTGCACTTCAAGCAATATTCCCTCTCTATGGACTGAAACCCTGAAACATCCACTGTAGCCAGAGTTGAAGCAACCCAAGCCCACAAACCCAAACCATGAGATCTGCTCAACATCTTTTGCCTCCTTCTAGCAAACCCACCACCCACAGGAGGCTAAGATAGAGCCCTCTTTTCTTCCTCAGTATCACCTAAGTCTAATGCCTTTAGGAAGCTTAGAAGAGACTGATGCCTAGTTGGTGTTTTCAGCAGGGAAACATCTCCTCTTTGCCTCAGAGGACAAGGGAGGTAGTTTGTTGTTACTGATGGCATTACGTGGCCAATTGGAATGATTATAATTTATCTCTCAATATTGGGAATAACCTTAAATCTGACTGAGCTACACAAGTTCACTAAGAAGAAGGGGGACAAAACTTAACTAAGGTATGCTATTTTTAACAGCATACACAAACTCCATAAATTAATCCCATTTTATATATCTATGTCTCTGCCAATTCATCAGAAGTTCACCATTTAAAAGTATTAAAAAATACATACTTGTAAAGCATCAAGTATCACACAGACATAGCTCTGATTCATCAATTACACCAACTTGAGTTAACAAAGAAAACTGAGAAAGCTCTGGGATTTTTTTAAACAAATGAAACTTAAGCAAGCTACAAGATTTATTCTAAATCCAATTAAATTGCATTTTCAACAGCAAAGCTTATCAGATCTTAAATCTGATCTTAAATCTGATCTTAAAGGCTGTTAAACACTGAAGTACTATCCTCAATTATTTTTCACTCTCTTTCAATATGAAGCTCTGCTGACATCAAAATTTCTTCTGGAGATCAAAGAAGTCAACTGCTGGTAACGTTATAAGACTGGCCAAATACATATGCAACTTATTTTAAAATAACTAAAATTACATGCATTTCATCATCATAAAGCCCCTGCTTACCACTGCCACTTTCATACAGTAATTAGTGACAAAATTTAGTTATCTGTTCTGCACTCCAATCATTATACAATACAAAATGGCAGCATCAGAGGGAAAAAAAACCACCAGCACAGAACCACAGCAGAAGCCGTGCAACCATTGCAGGACTTAAAAAGTAAGCTTTTTCCTTTTGTTTAATCTATTTTCTGATCTGCCCACTTAAAGAACCTTTGCTGTGAATTAAATAACACAAAACCAGATTTGGCCTAATTTGTGTCACCTAATTTGTGGCTAGACTTGAAATTGTTAAGAATAAATAAACTTTTAGAGTAATCAGTATCTACCATCAAGAAACAGATTCTCATACTAGCCACTCTAAGCATAAAAATATATGTATGCATATGTGCACATGTGAAATCTCAGAAAAAAAAAAAGCTCAATACAGTACCACTTTTAAGTGAAAAAGTCATTAAAGCTATTACAGCTACTCTGCATCTGAGCACCTCCACTGACAGTGAGAAAGGAAACTGGAGAAGACCTCAAAAACATCTAGAAAAGTTATTTGTAAGTATTCAAAATCCATTAGGAGCTGCTGTGAAAATGAAAGGTAAAATTCCTGACGTGACAGAGCTTACAATCTAAATTCTAGAAAACAACTTAGAAAGTCACAAAAGGCAAAGAAATATCAATAAATGAAGAGGGAAAAGTGACAGAAATGATACTACAGTGGAACAGATTCTCCTGGAAGTGATGACAGAGCATATGAATATCCCCAGGGAGGGGATTAAAGACACCCAACATGGCTTTACAAAGGACAAATCATGTCTGACTGGTCTAACCTTTTACAGTGAAGTGAATGTGCAAATGGATAAGGGATGAGCAATTTATGTCACCTGCCTGGATTTCCATAAGGGGTTTGACACAGTCATACACAACATTGTATATGGGTTTCAGAGATGAACTACTCAACTGATAAGAAAATGGCTGGATGGCCATGTCCAAAGGATTACAGTCCAAAAAATCAATGTCCAAATGAAGATCAGTAACAAGTGGCATGCTCAGGGGGAATACGGGAACTGGCATTGTTCATCTTCGTTAATTACACAGATAGGAGGGTTCAGAACATCCCTCAAAAAGACTGTGGATGACACTGAACCAAGTGGTGCAGTTGATACACTGGAGGGAAGGGATGCCACCCAGAGGAACCTTGACAGGCTTGAGCACTGGGCCCAGGGGAACATCAGGAGGTTCAAGAGCTCCAAGTGCAAGGTCCTGCACCTGGCTCCAGGCAATCCTCAGTATCCATACAGGCTGAGGGATGAAGGGATTGAGAGCAGCCCTGCAGAGAAGGACTGGGGTCACTCGTGGATGAAAAACTGGACATGAGCTTGCAGCCCAGAAAGCCAACCGTGTCCTGGGCTGCACCAGAAGGAGAGTGGCCAATGCAGCCAAGGAGAGGATTCTCAACATCTACTCTCCTCTCATGGGACCCCCATCTGGAGTGCTATGTCCAGCTCTGGAGCAATGGCTTTAAACTGAAAGAGATGAGGTTTAGATTGGACATAAGGAAGAGATTTGTTTACAGTGTGGGTGGTGGGACACTGGAACATGTTGCCCAGAGAACTTGTGGATGCCCCATCATTGGAGATGTTCAGGGCCAGGTTGGATGGGGCTTTAAGCAATCTGGCCTAGTGGGACGGTGTCCCTGACCACAGCAGGGGAGTTTAATGAGATGATATTTATGGGTTGCTTCCGATTCAAAGCATGCTATAATGCTATAGTAAAATGTGATACTAACTGGTTTATAAGTGTTGATAACCCTATTGCGTTCTAATTTCAGTCTCTCAAAATTCCCTTTTGAAAATTCAGGGAAAGTAAGCATTAGACACAAAAAAGGTGACAACACATCTGTTAGAATATCCACAAACAGTTAAGACTGTTACAGTTGGAAAATAGGTGATAAAAGTGAGAGATACTGATGAAATGGAGGGCAAAGAGCCTGCACTTAACATACTGAAAAGAGTATCAAAACAATGAAGCAAAATTCTGATAGGAACTACAAGGTTAACATCTGCAATAAAGAAAGATTTGCGGCAGGAGGGAAATGACTGAAGAAATGAACAGATTTTGATCACTGGGTTCACAAGAAAACAGAACGTGCAAATACTACATTGACAAGGCCAGTTTGGCATGACATTATCCAGCTCAAATATCCTTTCCAGAGCAGAGACAGAACTTATTTGTCATTACATTAAGTGCCTATTTTTCTCTCGACTAGTTTTGTTCTGAACTGTAAAAATCTTTAAAACTCGTTTTGAGACAAGATTAACATTTATATTCAGTTTTGGAATATGAAAACTGAAAAGTATCAGGCTTTGCTTTGGGTGTAAAGACCTTCAGTACTACCACTGAATTCCTGCTGCATTTTTGCTAGATTTCATCTGCTTAAGTAGTTTAAAGCTTTGTTCCACTTCTCTTGTTTTTCTTAGCATTTGGGAACTGAATAAGGGCTCCTTTCCATAGGAATACAGAAGCTTAAAATCCACATAAACATAGTTAAAACAATATACAAGCCTAATACAGATTGTCCTACTCTGGTACAGGAATGATTTTTCTAGCCTAACTGTAACCAACTCCAAGCAACTTAAGAAACTAAAAAAGATACTCCCTATGAAAATAAACAATATCCACACAGGAGCCATACCCTGTATTTTTTAATATTAAATGCCAATTTAAAGTCTTCTGACATTTAAAATGGGTTGCAGCTTTTAAAGCTTTAGCCAGACACAGGAATTAGGGTCTAGAATGGAATATCATTACTACTGCTGGTATTTTCTGGACAGGATTCCTTCCAGAGGATTTCTTGACTTCTGGAAAGCCAGGAGAACACCAGCAGTTACACGAACAACACCAACAGAAGTCCCTTCATGACCACCTTACTCTTGGGGTGTGAACCAATTTCTGTACAATTTGCTAAGTCTACAAGCCAGAAATAGACAGGATCCCTGTATCTTTACTTACAATTTGAGAGTTACTTTCTTACTATAGGCTAACAGGCAGAAGTCAAGGATGAAAATTCCAGCATCTACTAAGGAATCTCTCCCTATTTCTTCTAATATTTGAAGGATGCTAATTATCTTTGCAGACCTCTGCATTCCAAATATATTCTACCCAAGAAATTTTACTGAGAAACCAAGGTCACTGTTGTCACCACAGTTCAACATACTTTACATCATCTCATTTCAGCTTCTAGTAACGTCATAGTGCAGCTGGGGTATTACTTAAATACATACTGCATTTCTCAGCTTATCAATATTCTAACATTTGACTGCTCTAAGTTAGTACTCCCCCAATGGACAGCCCAGTACTATAGATCTAATTCTCATCCAAAATGAGTTTTCAGGATTACGTAGTGGAAAAATAATTTCATGCCAAGGCTGAATGTTTTACATAAAACCAGATTCACAGAAATATACATAACATACAACAATATACATCTGCTGATAACCCACAACTCCCAACAAATTTCCTTACATTTATGGCTAGTGCACACAGCTGGTATTGTTCTAAGGTGATGATTTCATGGTAACAAGGTTCTTGTGCCAACTTCACAATAGCATTCCCTGCAGCCAGCCTTAAGCGAGACATATCAGGTTTACTGAAAAACAAGCACATGGATTGTGAAGGTTAATTAGTAAAAAAAATTATGTAATTATTTGACTGAATGAAGTCAGTAAGTTTGCATCACTGAAAAACAAGTACTTAGAAAGAAGTTTCTGTGAACTTAGCCACCACCCCCATGCCAGCAGAAGCAATTTCAAACTCAAAGTAATTTTCATGGCACCACATTTTACAGCCTATTACCACATTACCATTACCTGGTCCCAGCTTGGCAATAAAAATCTTCCTTCAAATCTCCTAAAAGTTTCACATGGGTGTGAAACAGTTCTAGCTGTGTATTGAACCAGGACAGTCCATACTGCCCCTCAGAGACCATGTTTAGCAGTAAGATACTTCTGTTCAGCTTGCTGGTCCTCCTTCAGCAGGGCAGTCCTGCTAAAGAAGTGCCAGCCCATTTCTAGTCCCCTAAGTGCCAAACTTTTCTAGCTCAAAATTATGTTTCAGGCCAACATAAATTAAGATTAACTAGACACTGTAATACATGACTGAGTGAATTTTATTTTAAGACAATAGTAAAGTGTCTTTTGGATGCAACCACTAAAAATGTTGTATATCAGACGTGTGGCAAATTTTCTACAGCACAAAACTATGACATTCTAAACTCCTAAACCTTTTTAGTAATTTTACTCTTGGTGAGCTTTAGTTTAAGAAAAAATGCAGATCATATCTAATATCAATACTTTCTAGTAATACTGCTAGTGTCCTCTGATACTGAAACACTCTTATTTTTTGCTTAGTATAGACTAAAATCAAAATCCTACTACAAAGACATGCAAGATTCAGCCTAGCTCTTCTACCTAACTACAAATAGAAAATAAGTATAATCTTGAATTTTGTAGGACTGTTTGTGAGTTATAAAGTTAAAAAGAAAGACCTGGAAAGGGTAGTTTAGATACTGCTTATTGATAAAATTCAATATTAAAAAAAATACAAGGCTGGTGAATTTAACCTACACATGCTAACATTTCAAAGAAATCAGTTGTTGATTTAAAAGCAATTCAACAAAGTCATCAATCCTACTACTTCAAAGTGTGAAGGCTGAACAAGAGAAGGGATTTGTTTTCCAAGTGGGACCTTGCCTTCACCTTAGACTCCAGGCTGAACCGTGCTTTGAAATAAAAAAAGTAAGAAATTCCTTACACAGTCACAGAAAGGCAGAGTTGTGTAGATTTAAAAAGCATTTATGGCTGATGAGGGCAATAACATCACAATGATCACAACATGACTAATGGCCTCAATGGCATCAAATGGCTCCTGAGCCCTGCCATTTTCATTTAATTCAATAATCTTCAGCAAATTACTAAACATTGTTTAAAAGACAAATGCAAGCCATGAACACTAAAATTGACTCTCACAGAATGACCTCATATCAAGTACAATCCAGAAGATTATGTTCTATACTGAATGGACAATTTTTCTCTTTTCAAAGTCTACTCTAAGTTGGAAGGAGCAGTATCAGGTTTGCACAGAAGGGACACAGTAAGCATTGCCAGAAAGAAGATACCCTTATTGGACTCAATGGGTGAAGAACTAAGGTCAGGAAGTGTCAGCAAGTTCCATGCAGAACTAACAGGCCTGAAACATCATCTCCTGTGCTTCAGGTTTTAGAGTAATTGTTAGTGTAAGCAGTATATCTCACAGAGACAATGGAATGGCCATTCTACCAGTTTGGAGCTTTCCTGAAAAGCAATAGTGGGAATCACAAAATAATTAATACATGTCCTGTCATCAGGGCTCTTGCTTCATTCAGCAGTGGGTGCACATTTTCCCTAGTCTTCCTTTCGTCACTCATTTACTTAAAGAAGCTCTTCTGGTTGCATTTGTCACTTCTCACTAGATTTTATCCCATTTGGGATTTGGCTTTCCTAACTGTATCTCAGATGGTATTCTCTGTATTCCTGCCAGGTTATCTCTACTTCCTCCTTCTGTATACCTCATACAACCATAGAATAGTTGGGGCTGGAATGGACTGTTAAAGATCATCTAGTCCAACCCCCTGCAATGAGCAGGTACTTGGAGGCCTGTCCAACCTGACCTTGGATGTTTCCAGGGATGGAGCAGCTATCACCTCCCTGGGCCTCCTGTTTCAGTGTTTCATCACCCTCACCATAAAAAGTTTCTTCTATCTACAGGCTCCCTTTAAGTACTGACAGGTCACAATAAGGTCTCCCCAGACCCTTCTCTTCTCCAGGCTGAAGAACTCCATCTCACTAAGCCTTTCCTCATAGCTCCAGCCCTCTGATCATTTTTGTGACCCTTCTCTGAACATGCTCCACCAGGTCCATATGTTTCCTGTGCTGAGAAACATCCCAGGGCTGGATGCAGTACTTTGGGTTAGGGTCTCACCAGGGTGGGCTAAAGAGGCAGAATCAAATCCCTCAAACTGCTGGCCACACTTCTTTTGATGTGGCCCAGGACACAGCTGGCTTTCTGAGATGTAAGCACACATTGTTGGTTCACATCTACCATTTCATCCACCAGTGCCCCCAAGTACTACTCCATAGGGCTGCTCTCAATCCCTCCTTGTGTGTTTGAATTTTGCCTGGAGCATCTTGCTCATCCAGGTAAGGTTTGCTGAAATATCTGCCTGACTTTCTGCTGTGACCACGCTTGAGCATTGAGGGGTGATTTTTGAATTCTAGGTAACTGGCTTTCTCGGGACCCTCTTCCCTCCAGGCCTTATCCAACGGGATCCAACAAGCACGTTCTTATAGAGACCCAAGACTGTTCTCCTGAAGTCCAGCACTGATCTTGCTTTCTGACCTCCTTCTTGCCCTCAGGATTTTGATACTCCACCATCTTAGGGTCATTATATCCAAGGCTGCCTTCAACCTTCACATCCCCAGTAAGCCCCTCCTTGTTGGGATGTATGAGGCCCAGCAGAGAGCCTCTCCTCATTAGGTCCTCTACCAGTTGTGTCAAAAAGTTGTCATTGATGCTGCCCTGGATTGTTATGCCCCACTGTGTTGATCTTCCAGCAGATATCAGAGTGGTTGAATTTCCCCATGAGGGCCAAAGACTGCAATACATGAAGTTGTTTCCAGCATTTAAAGGCCTCATCCACTTCCTGGTCAGGGGTCCCACAGCAGACACTCACCACAATGTCACCCAGAGCAGTTTGCTCTTCAGTCCTAACCCATAAGCTCTCTGTTGGCTTGTCATCCATCCCCAGACAGAGCTCCATGCTCTGGGCTTGAAGGTTCACCTCCACAGCAATATCACATCACTGCAGCTTTCTCCCTACCTTGAAAGGATCCCTCCATAGCCCTCCATCAACTTGATTTAAAAACGGAGAACTGACCACATCATTATATAAAGTTTCTACTATTACTTTTGAGTACAAAAGAAGTGGAAAAATTAAATTTCTAAACCACACACAGTAAGGAATCATCATTCCAAGCATGAAAACACACAAGGTCTACAGAACTGATCTATTCATAAACAACTGCATAAGCCAACCATGAGCACCAAGTAGTCGTGCTGAAAAGCTAAATTACTGCCACTCAACTCCCTGGCAACTGCCACAGATGGTCATATTACAGAATATAAAACTATGAAACAATTATTTACAAAGAATTTTAGGACAGACTACACAGTAGCTACAAAGATAATATACTAGACAATTCTCAGGCTTGCAATTTTGCACATACAATATGGGTTCTATCTGCATAACTACCGTGTAACATTAACTCTACCCGAAAATTAGCACCTTTTTACACATACTGACACAATCCACCCATGCCCTTAATGGCTTTTGTAGAAATAAATTTTCAATGTTTGGCAAACAACACTAGCTGACAACGTGTCACTTTACCTACCACAGAGGATTAAGAAGACACCCAGAAAAACAAGTTGTCTAACAGTCACCTAAGAGGTAAATTATTTATTGAGACTTAATCCTGTTTACACATTTCCCTCTTGCTTTTACTTTTAGAGACCCCAAGGGATTAGCCTGCCTCCAAGCAGAAGAGTCTTGTGTACTATTTCCACCTGGTTTATACAACACGCTATTATTTTTTATTAGAAAGCCCACCTATTGGCCTTTGGCATACACAGCAATTGGTAGATCAGGAACAGCAAGCTCCATAAAAAATTAAACCAATTTTCAGTAGGAAGGAGGAAGTTGCACAGTTTATTCCTGCAATATGAGTAATGGCCTATTGAAGAGATAAATGAAAGCAAGAATATAAAAACTAAAATTCAGCTGTGTGTACAGTGTTACAAAACCTGAGACTCAGCAAACTTACATAGGAACCCAGCCAAGCTTACCATCACATCTTAAGAAATAGATGTATAAATTGTTAAGCAGTCTAACAGAATAGTTTACATACTACTTTGACGAAAACTCTCCCCACACCATCAACACAGACATGAAAACATTACCATCTGTTACATACCTTATTTTCCCCTGCTCTGTTAAATCTCCATCACTGTGTAATATAGTTGTTAGCAACCTCAGAGTAGAAGTTCCGGACTTGCTGTGGTTGTTCTTCATTCCTAGCAACCACCGAACCATCATCTTGATGGCCTGAATCTGAAAAAAAAAATTGGTATCAAAAAGTCAAATCATACCATAAGCCTCATTTTTAAAATAGTCTTTATCTTAATTTAATCACATAGTATTCTTTCCCAAGTGCTTTCTGCTGGGACAAACATAAGCCTGTCAGGACTGCAAAACATCATTTCAATACCAAAAGATAACTAGACATTCTTGCTAGACAGCAACTTTTCACTGAAAGTCTCATACATGTATTACAGCAAATAAAAATTATACATTTAGTTAAAGTTTGAGCTGTTTCTTCTACTAATCACATATTTTGTCCTTTGAAAACTTTTTCTTAATTGAGCTTACATCCATTAAATACTGTGAAATAGGTAAAACAGTTTATACTCACTAAGAAAATACTACTGGATCGAAAAGTAGAACACATTTTCATCTTTATATATTCATATAATTCACAGAATACTCTGAGTTCGAAGGGACCCACAAGGATCCACAAGTCCAACTCTTAAAGTGGATGGACGATACCGGGATTGAACCCATGACCTTGGCGTTAAATTCCTGTGCTTAAACGATCTCCATATAGTCTCTATTTATCTATGTAATACCTGAATTTAAATTTAAGACAAATAAATGACAAAAACACTTAGACATTTTGATTGTTAAGAGTAGCAATCTGTACCACGATAACTTAGCCTGGTAATGAGTATTTTTTTCACAGCTATTTAAAGAAAAGCCTCAAAGCCGGTTACTTGGAATAACTTGTTTTTGTCAATGGAAACACCAAGTGTTTCGAGGCAAGCTTCTGCCAGTATGCAGAATCCAGCAACTATATGAAACACTGAATAATTTCACATTTCTTTAGTGAAAATAAAACATCAATGTGGAGATTAAGTTTGTTTTCATATTTGAATCCCTTTATCCTTTCACTTTCCTTTCATATGACAGCAGAGACAATAAAGAAAACAAAGAGGGGTATCTTCTGACAGCAAAATGAAAATGCTCATCTGAATCACATAGACATCCTTGGGGGGGGAAAAAAAAAAGCCAAAACCAAAACAAAATACCAAACTCTGAAGATCAAAACAAAACCCAAAAGCTTTAGAAAACTTACATGGTAACTTCAAATTTTCTCATTATTGGAAAAAGCAGTAACTTTTATATAAACATTTATAATATCACTAAATTCAATTTATCATACATTTGATCTATTTCTTGCAACTAACTGACCAAAGTGGTCCTGTCAGATCTCAGTTCTAGGCCCACCACTTACATGTGAGTATATTTTTTAGCACTGTAGTCCATTTATTCCACCACACTGGGTAACACCAGCAAGCTGTAGGATGTCCCCAGAACCCAAAATGCAAATGGAGTCTGAGGAATAGAAATTAAATTGTCTTGCCCTCACTTTCAAAGGGCCTTCCACTGGAACAGTTCTAACTATCCACCAGAAGATTTTACTAGCAATAAACCAAATAAATAATTGCAATACAACAATAACAGCATCAGATCTTTTCACAGCTCACAAAATCACTTTTTTCATGTCATAACCAGTACCTGTAACCATAAGTGCCTCCCATTTGTTGGGAGGACAGAAATATGCCAGCTCTCCTTGGTCTTCAAATAAATGATGTATTCACCCAGGGAACAGTCACACGCTACCTCGTCCCCTGACTAATTTCAATTTCAATCTTTGCTTCTAATAATTCCCTCCATAATTCCTTTTCCCTGGTTTTATTATCCAAACCTATTCTAGCCTTCCTTTCATGTAGTCAAGTCCTAATCCCATCTCCTTCAGAATTTTTTGTCTGACCCCACTAGTTTCCCTATTTCTTTGCTGGTGTTAATGATGATATGATGACATTCCAGCAACCATTCAGAATTAAGCATTCCCATGAAATTAGTACAGGGCATAAGAATTCCCCCAGTCACTACTACTGATTACCTGAAGACTTAGTTAAACACAACATGAGTTTGGACTAATGTAATGTTTTAAATTCTCCCTTTGCAACCAAATAGTGTAGCTATTAGAAGATAATTGCAGTTGGAAGGAGTGTTAGGAGGTCTCCAGTTCAATCTCCTGCTCAAAGGAAGGTCAGATATGAAATCACACCACACTGGTCTCAGTTTTACGCATTGTGGTGTTGAAAGCCCTCCAAGAATGAAGACTGCACAGGCTCTCTTGGCAATCTGCAACCTCTTGCTACCTGTTGCATTGTATGACTGTTCTCAGGTTTTTTCCTTATATCCAGTCTGAACCTCATTTCAATTGGTGTTCTATGAGCCTAGAATTCTTCTACAAGATGAAAAATTATTATACACAACATGAAAAGATCAAGAAAGCAAAAATGAGACAGAACCATATCAAAAGATAACACTGTCTTCCTACTGTAACATCACCATTTTGACAGCAGCTGGCTCAGGTTTCTACTGCTTGAGATTTCAGAGCCACAAAGGCTGCATGTTTGTGCAGGAGTGAAAAATCAAACGAAGTCCACTTAGAACATAGTTAGAGAAACAGTATGAGAACTCTTATATTCCAGTGATATGGAAGGAAAAAAGAAATATCACTGCTACTACACGAGTCTCAATCCACCGCATGGAGCACAGTACTCATCACAGGTCACTGCCAAGAGAGATTACTGCTTTAGAACTCAAGTTCCAGGCGCAGGAATTCCAGTCTAACTCACACACTCATTAATCCAAGTCATAGTTAATACTGTACTGAAACATTTCTCTGCAGACATCCTTTCATTTAAAGCTTAGCATCCAAAACTAAGGCTCTCCTGTATCAGTCTACATCTGCTAGGCTGGACAACACTACAATTTAGTCTTCAGCAGTCCTTCCCACTTTCATACTCCAACTTGCTAGTTTTAAAATCCCCACTAGATATATAATAATGTTACAGAGGGAAAAAGAGGCTTTTAAAACCAGAGTGAAGAAAAACACACTATCAAAGAGAAATAATTTACAAACTAATGGCGTGGCCTGCAGCATACATTAAGTTTATGCTCCTCAGTAGTAATAAATGCTAATTAAATTTGCAAATCAATTTTCACAATAACCTGCTTTCACCTGCAAATAAATGCTTCTTACAGTTTTCAGGCTTGGCTTCAACCTCAAATTAATCAAAAGGTTAATTCCCTTCCAAACAGCCAAATGTATGAGAAGTTTTATCAACATAAAAGCACATTTTAAAGAGTTATTACAGCTTCACAAATCGTTTAAAATAATTAAGAAAAACAATATTTACTGCTTCAAGTTACATGTACAATCCCTGAAGTGAAATCATGTCTATTTAAAACTAGCACTTCATTAAATTAAAACAAAGGTTCATTCTTTTAACAATTTTTTGAGTGTACTGTCTAACTATGGAATTGTACAAATATGAAAAATATCCTTTGTGTAGTCAAACAACTAAAAATAACAAATCAACTCCAAACAAAATCAAGCCTTTCCAGTAATGAGTTCTGTACCAAGCTGGAAACCAAAGTACTTACTAAACTAGCACAGAAGGAGGTCTGCTAGGAAGAGTTTAACAACCTTGAGAGAAGGCAAAGAACTTAGTAAAACCAGAGCAACTTTACTCAAAAGACATTAGAAACTAAACAACTGATATAACAGAGCATGCTACAAAAGACAAGCATCTCATTCTGAAAGAAGTGAAAAATCTATCCCTGTTCTGAAGGGCATTTAAAAACCAAATACAGATACAGAATATATTTTCCACATCGTAAGTCTATTTCTAATTCAGTGAAAAATTGAGTGACAGTATCTATTACAGAGTACAGAAAACGTAATACACTTACTCCAAAAAAAAAAGCTTGAAATGACATTTTTAAATAAAGAACCAAAACAAAGCCCCCACCATTTTAAAGTGATTTTTTTCTTAAATCCAGGTTTTTCTCTAATACACATTGCACACAGAGAAAAGCAAACAATTTTTAGTATTTTAGTAACACATTTATTCATTTGAGGAAACTGACAAATCCAAACCCCATTTTTCTTATTCCAAAACAACACTGAAAGTTTCTTGGAATGTCATAAAAATTCAAGAGAAAAACTAAAGACTTTTAAAAAAATTTCTATAGTGTTTAACTCCTACATTGAAGAGGAGAGGAAAAATAATTTTATTTTGAGTACTCCAGATATCATCACAGTTAAGTGTCAGAAAACAAAACTAAACATATAAAGAGCTTAACGAAAAATTTAATGACATGTGTAGTAAATTTATGCATAAAACCATAATTAAAAAATACGTTCCCAAGAGCAAAACTTATTAAGTATTATAAACATAATATAGAGGAAAACATAGTACATGCTACTTACTTTAACAAGGGTTTCAGGAGACACTTCTTCATCTGGGACCCAAAGTTTCGTTGTCTTTTTCCCTGGAAGCTAAACCAAATGTTACATTTGTTACACCACTGCTACTCTCCAGTAAAACTTGTAACCTCCTCTTTCCTGTTTGCTTCTGAAAACAATACTGCAGCACTCCCTGGTCACCTTTATGCCGTCTGTATCTTATAGAAGTAACCACTACTGAAGTGAGATACCTCACTATCCAAGTATTAGCAAATTTAAGATTAGTAAAGGGATTTTTTGTTGTTGTTACCTGAAAAGTATTCCTTTAGAGTGTAATAGCCATTGCTTTGAACGTAACTTACAGATTTTCCATATCCAGTAGATTGGAACTTCATGCACATTTTACTGTTTTAGACAGTGTATCTTTCCCCAAGCAATTTCTAATGATGCACGAGTTCATTAATCACTTTATAATCAATACAAAAGTGTTCAAAAAGTTAAAAATCAGTCTTCCATTCCAATCGTGTATTTTAATCTCAAATATATTACGCTTCCTAAAAACCACAACTAACTCACTCAAGATAAGAAACAGAGTGAAGTCATAACAATTTTCCCCTTTTTAACCAAAGCCAAGTCACAAGTGATCAAATGCTGTGCTATGCAGCTCATCACTTTTGTAAGATTCCCAAATAAGTAGAACTCTCTCCTTTCTGGTACCATGGGTTTTCAATGGAGCCGAACTACATGAGGAAATCAAAAGACAACCATATACAAAAAGTAGAACCAGCATGCCAAATATCTTCCCAAGTACTTGCTGAGTATGATACTACAGGAAAAGCATACTCATAACACAAGGTTTTAAAAATACTCACCCTATCGTTCATTAGCAAATCTTTAACAATAAAAGTAGCAACCAAAGATTTCAAAGGGGCAGCAAACTGGTCCGGTGCAAGCATGGCTATATGGCCAATAGTAACCAACGGCGTAATGAGGTGCTCAAAATTGCTTGGATCCAGACTTTTATGCAGTGGCTAAAAAAAGGCAACAAATTCAGGTATTACTGATATAATCTGTGTCTTACTGAGAGGATGGGAATGACAGCTTTGTACCAAGTTGCCCATGCCTATTTCTATTTCAGAAATACAATTTTAGAAGAACTATTGGCTATTTAAAGATACATTCACCAACTCAACAAGTCTCCCTCAAGTCAGAGGAAACATCAAGATGACAGACAAAATACTTATCACCTCTGTAGAGTTCAAAAAGTGACAGCTCAAGCATGACCATTTAGGAAACAATGGATTAAAAAGCCTATTTTCTTGTGGGAGAACTAGATCTCAAGATAGCAATTCCAGTAATGGACTATGATTCAGCCTTCAAGATAAGAGGTTGATGGGAACTAATTAAAAAGTATGTTTGCAGTTATAGCTGTATTTATTTACTCTTTAACACAATTCAGTTTTCCATGATTTCTGCAACCATTTAAACACTTTTGACCATTTTCAACAGGGGTAAGGAGTATGGTTCCTCCTTCCATAAGTAGTGCATGGTTCTGGTACATAGCCCAACACTTGGTTTTACTCCATCATATCTTAAAATATATAACCCTAAACATGATGTATCATGAGATACAAGAACAACCTCTACTACCATTCTTCAGTCCAAAACCATACAAGAACAAAAGGAAAGGGGAAAAATATATTTTCTAAATCTGCTACAACTCACAACTACATCCCTTAGTTTACATGCGCAGTATAAAAGAGCGGTAAAACGTAACTTAAATATTTACTGTTACCTCAAATATCTGTGCAAACTGAGTTTCTTTGCTAGAAAATATTGCATGGATGCAGTGAATAGCATACTTGGCTTGACGAGGGGGTCCCTTTTTAGCTTTATGATGCAACACCGGAAGCAGAGCACTGAAAAGTTGTGTAACAAAACAAATAGACCGAGATAAGTACCTTTGCACAAATTTAAAATCTTTTAAAACATCAAACTAGCAAAAAAGTACAGATATACATATAAAAAACACAACACTTCTGCAAAAGTGCTATTTGTTTTTGTTTGGGTAACTTCTTCAAAAAAAGAAGAAAAAATTTTATTTACATAACTTGCAAGCAAAAAACCCCTAGTTTTTGTTGATAAAATATCATGTGGTAAAACAGGCATTTATACCTGCACAGGTTACTAAATGTTCTTTTGGAAATATTTTTGCCTATATATCACCATTAAATTGCAAAGAATGTTTTTACACAGCGCATATATATAATTTAGGAAAGAACAAGTAATTCTGAAGGACAACAATATAAATTATAGTGGAATCAGTGACATACTAGCTGTCACTATTTTGGGTATATTCATTTCACTTCCATTCTTTAAAAAGCACTACATTTTAAAGTCTTCCAAAATCTCTTTTTGGAATTAAGTTATACTTTCTTCCAAAAGAATGCAGGATAATGCTACAGCAGATGAAAGTAAGAGTGAGAACTTCCAAAATCCTATACAGTAAAGATCACTGCTCAGAGTAAGATGCACCACTTACGATCGTATGTGAGGAAAGTCTTCTTCAATTTTACTTCCTGTATTTTTGAAAATTTGTAATGCAGCTTCTGCCACTTTTTCATCATCCATTTTCAGGCAAGCGAGGAGAGATTCAAAAGTTTCAGCTGAATGAAATGAGATAGGATGCGTAAACGAAAGTACCTGCCAAAATATGATGAAAGTCATGTTAACATTTTTTAAATGTCTACTTATACTAGGACATTTCATCAAGAGTCATTTTCCACTGCCATACTGGAATATTTACAATACTCTCACACTGGTTTTGACCCATGATACACATTTCTCTCCTTTTTCTTAGTACCTCCTAAGTTCTCTGTCCTTACACATGATCTTGTTAGATTTATCTCCCCAGTCTCAGTTTCTACTCCTATTATTCTGAACATGTACTTCTCAGTGGCTACATCTACATTAGCAAGTACTGGGTTACAGCAGGAGCGGGTCTTAAGAGAAACACAACTGAGCTAAGGAAGCAATATTCATGTTTCAGGAGTTTTACTTCAGAGTATTTTTAGACTGACTAAATCCACTTTAGCCACTGCAACACAACATGTGCTTCTGAAGCCCATCTCAATTTTGTTCCTCTGAAAGGAACCCAGCTTGTGTGCCTCCAAGACTTCATGTTTGTTTCCTCAGGGGAAGAATTGATTCTGCTCTGAAGTGAAATTCCTATCTCTAAAATAGCAACACGGACATACCCAATAGGGTCTCTAGTCCCTCAAGCTTTCCACAGCAGCTTAGCAGATTCTGTACCTCTCCTTCAGACTCTTGGACTTGGCTGTTTTCAAGTATGACAGTCCTCCCATGTTAAAAAAAATGAAATAAAGAAACCCTCAATTGATCCTCCCTGAAATTTGGTCTTCATTTTTAAGTGGCTGTTGATTATTAGCCTCATTCCACATAATATTCTGACCCGTGTCAGAGAAACAATCCTCAAAATATAGAAACTTCTTCATATGCAGTTCTCTATTTTAACCAAGTTACCTTCCTCCCCACTTCACTGCATGGCATTCTCAATGCTGGACTTCCATATTTCTCCTTTCTGTATTATTCTTGTGATGTACATATAGACTGCTTTCTCCAGGGCAGTCTTATTCCTCTTCTTAAATATGTCATGCCAGTTCATACAAATATGTAAGAACTGACTTGGAAGCCTTCATTCAAGTATAGTCCTTCACAACATGATTCTTTCTTTCTTACTTAGATTTCTTGTGCTACTAGGTATCTGAACTTTTACTTAAATGCGCACATCTGGATAAAGAGCCACACCCTTTCAGGAGCATCTACCTAGTCCTTAGCTGATCTAAAATACCCTGAAAACTTCAGTATGGGTGTCCTTTAGATTTTTAGGCCTCTGAAGTCAACCCCTAGCTGGACTACTTGATGGTGTTTGCTATGTTAGCTGAGTCTCAAAGATTACTCATAGCTGAAATAGGTAAGACCCCATTTACATGGAACACAGAGGAACCACAGTGTTGTATTGATATACAAGTACAGTTCCAAAAGTATCACAACTATATTTACAAATAGCTGAATTCATGCTCTAATAATCAAAACTCAGCTGCTACTGTCTCACAAGCAACTACGTGTGGCTTCCAGAAAAGCTTCTAAATAATTTGAAAAATAACTTTATTTATGTGCCACATAAGATGAGCATAAAGAACAAGAAACCAAACCGGGTTCTTCCAGGTAGGCACCACATGCTTATGATTAAAAGTAGTAAGTGCTAATTAAAGATTTATTTTAACAAAGCTGTTTGCAAAGTTTCCCATGCTCACTGACCACCGGGACTATACTTGCCTTCAGCAATTCAAGACCTGCTCTGATTGCCTGGTCAGTAGGTACACCCTCATCTTCATCATCAGCTGTTCCATCTATGGACTTGTTCACTTGCTTGATAAGGGCACTGAAGAGGAAAACAAAACATGGCCTTGTAGTTACTCCAATTCCACCATGTATGATTGTTTTCACAAGTTTAAGACAAAATCTTATTAAAGCAACTTTTTAAAAACATAAGCTTATCATAAAACAAGTATGTCAACTACATACATAATCTGGTTGCCCTCATCTCCTACCCAAATCAAAGCTTATGAAGCATTGCATTTGAAAATATTTATCCATCACGAATTAAGAACTATATACAAATTACTCTGGAAGAATGACCAAAATAAGAGAACAATCTGAGCATTACAAGCAACAAATTCAATAAGAATTAAGGTGAGGTTACAACCCACTGGAAAATTAACTGTTTACAATCCTTAGTCTCTAACCAAGACAAAAAAAAATAACCATTTAACAGTTCTGCTGAGAGCTGATGACAAATTTACAAGACCTATCTCCTGCATATTCCTTCTTGACAGGCTTATTTCAACTATTGCTGTTAAATAATCATTTCAACAATTATTTTTTTCTCCCCCCTCCCGCAACTTCATTTGCTTACTCCTCCTTTAAGTCATGCTGCCTCTCCACCATAGTCTTTACTTCCTCAGTGACATTGCTGTTTATGTCACTATGAGCTAATATTCTGGGTGGGAAGTTTCAGCTGAACAGTCTGGACAGAAATTTATTTTAAAGTAAGTCGGCTGGCTGCAAACCACACTTTGTCCATCAGCAACACATCCTTTTACTGATCAGTCATTGCAGCTATGCTGAATGACAACGCAATTATTTCTATGACTACATTCTGGGCAAGAACACACAAACCCCTATACAACCTGAAACAGAAGAAAACATTGCAGGTCACCAAGCCTTAAGCCACACCCACCAAGCCCATTACTGCTTGTGCTTAAAGGCAAAATAAGAAATCCCAGTTTCAAACCCTGTGATCTATGGCCGACAATACACACACACAAAAATACCTGATGGATTCAGTATCAATGTGCACAGGAGCAATTCTCTCAAGAAGAAATTTTATCATTTCCAGGAAAGGATTTGTTGGTTGCTTTGGATTGCCCAACTTCTTTGTTATTTCCCTCTGAAATATAAGTTGTAATTAAACTTCTAATCAATTCTGTTCCAAAAATTTTCACGCTTTCAGAGCAATTCTTACCACACATCCTTCAGCCTGTTTGCAAGAACATGTTGGGCTAACAAGCATTTCTAACTGACTTCTTATTTTTTCATCGTCTTCTAGAACTTGTGTGAACTTTTTCATGAAATCTTGAGCTTTCCCTGGATCTGGAAGGTTTCCTTTAAATAACCAAAATAAATCACGATTTATGTGTTGTAAATTACACAAGTTTGGAACATCATACAAACCACAAAAAACCCAAACGAAACAAACAAAAAGAAAAAGCACAAAAAATCAAACCACAAAACACCTCAAAATGTGCAGACTTATCTCTGAGGACACAAATTTCTACAAATCTCCCCAGGCTATTTGCTTTCCTCACCCTTCACACTCGTTTTTCAGCAAGTCTAGTTGTTCTTGCTAATAATACTACTAACAGCTGAAGCTGACCTCAGACTGCAAAGCTGAAATTCCACAGCAAAATATACTCCGTACACAGATCACCCAATGCAACAAGTGTGAAAAACATCAAATGGGTATTTTTGCTAAATTATCCCTTAAGTCAACATAAGCTTTACAACAGCTTAAAACATTTAAAATGCATTTCTTAAATTACTTCCCCATTTTATATTTACATTTTATATTATAGCAAGGCAATTTATTGGCAAAGGGTTAGTCTACTATTTAAGATGCTCCATATTTTTGGAGCAGCCAGTGTTAAGCAAAGCTGGTACAGAATGTGGTGTAGGACTACAGGATAGTTATTTCAAAACAAGTTCTACTATCAATTTGTTTTGCTGTATTGACTTTTTTTTTAAATGCAACCCAGAACTAAAAGTATCAGAAAAAATACAAACTGATCAAAAAAGGATTGGGATCATGGCCAACAAAGCAGCAAGGTTCATTTTTTTCCTCCACTTTTTTTTTTTTCCAAAAATGTGCATAGTCGTATGTAGTATATTCTTTTGCCAGCACAGATGGCATTTTTTTAAAAAGGTGGGTTTGAAAACAAATTTTCAGAATTGTAAAGCAAGTTTTTCTTCATACTGGTTTTAATGCTACTGGCATGGTGGGCCCGGGGAACAGAAAGTGTTGCTTTCGGGTTGGCGGGTATTTCTTTGTCAGGAGTTCAGCTTACACAGACATTCATCAGTTTTCAAAGTGCTTTCCTTGCTACTGAAATCCAAACTCTTTTGCACTCACCCAAAGACATTTACAATACCAAAACCTCAAAAGACAGGTAGGTTAGTACATAGCTTAGTAGTTTAGTTAATATCTATGAATATATATATTCTATAATAATTGCTAAAATAGACATTAACACCCTAGATCATCCAGACCTTGAATTAGCCCATAATGCAGCCAAAATGCTGGTAATGTGATAAGCTTCATGACTGACAACTTCATACAGTAAGGGTAATTCTGCTTAGAGTTGCCTTCATTCTTAAAAGCATATTGCAGCATCACTTTTATAATGATTTGCTTTAAATTTTATCTGCTGCAAAATGTCTTTTTATAAACTTACCCCAAATGATTTTTAAAGCAAGAAAGCAATATAGTTCAACTGTAATTTTTACACTGTAAATACTTTTACTGACTTACTTGTTATAACCATCACTTTTGAGAATATAGCTTTACTGCTGGCATCTGTCTGCAAGTCACAAAAGAAAAATGGATTAAGTAAAAATTTTACATTATTTATTTCCATTTGAATATTCAACGAGGAAGATTCCAGACTGCATTAACAACAAGTCAGCATCCATTCTCCTAACACATCAGTGTGTTAGAAATCAAAAACCACCACTGCAAATTCAATGTAGACACTTACAGGAAGTAAAAAGTAGATCATCCCTACAGCATTGATTATGTAAAATATTTTTATCACTTTTCAATCTACCATATAACTTATGAACAGCATGAACGGGCTATTTCTGTAGTGTGCAGTCTCAGAAGAATGCCATCATTTTTAGGGCTCTTAGCTGTCACAGCTGAACTCACACATTCAGACAAAAAAAAAATGATAAAAGACAGAAATCAGGTATCATTTACAGGATTCAAGTAATGATGTCAACAGATACAGACTTTCCATATTCAAACCTCTTGTGACTCAGGAGAAAAACAAAAACTGTACTGTGGAGTTTCTTCCATCCTGACTGTTCTGGTCTCTTAATACTCGCTGAGTCTTCAAGTACTGGCTAAAGCTCCCATTAAAACAGATTGAGCAAACAACTACTAATTCAGCCAAACACCAAATAACCTGAGGCAGAAGTATTAACTTGCAGTATTATAACTCTATTGAATTATGACAGATTGAAGAAGTTTAAGAAACATTTCTTTTTAGAAAATCTACTGTGGCACTTGATCTACATTATCATGCATCCATCTGCAGCAAATGAAGATTATACTCTGCTAGACATGAAACAGCATTCACCCACTTTTCCACATATGAACAGGCAAGGTTATGTATTTTATTTAGCTGTGTATGCTGCTGAAGGAGAAAACAAGAGCAGCTGTGATTTATGCTTCCATTCTTCAGAAAAGTAACTTGACTTAAAGGCAAGTTTGATGTCCCTTCTGTCTTAAGAGAAATTATGAACAAATAAAAAGTTGGAGCAATAAAAAGCAATAAAAAGTTTCTTAACATGTTTCCACCCTCCTCAATAGTGCTTTGTCTGAAGAGACCCTGAAGAGGAAAAAAGGAAGATGACTGTAGAGTTTCAGTAAATGGCAGAAAGGTAGACTGGGAAGTTCAAAAGATTTGTAGTTACCGAATAATGTAGGTTGGCAGTGACAACTTAAGGTCACCCGGGTGAACTGCCTACTCAAAGCAGGATCAGGTTTTGCTTCAGGCAAACTCCTAGTTGCATTTTAAATATTTACAAGGATGAAGATTTCACAGCATCTCTGGGTTACCTGTTCCCATATCTGATCACCCTTACAGCAATTTTTTTTCTTACTACCTAATCAAAGTTCCTTTGTGGCAACTTTTGTACGTTATTTCTTGTCCTATTCCTCTTTATCTCTGAAAGCTCTCAGAATGCCTACACTTGGCACAGGTACAACAACTACAGGAGAACAAAACAACTAAGCTATAATGACTAAATGAATAAACTAGACCAAAGTGAAAAAAGCACACAAAGTATATTCTAAAAGATTACTAGGTAATTTCAGTTTTGTTTCCTGAAAGAAAACTATGTTTACATAGCTCTGAATGGCTAATGGATATTTGTCTCAAGATCACCACTTGGACTGTATGCCCCTCCAGTCTATGGTTATGAAAATGCAGTCTTATCACAACCACAATGATTTAATTGTATTAACTATCAACTGAAGACACCCCCAAAAAAACCATACAAGATCACCACAAAACCAAAAAGTTATAGTAAAAATAGCAAAGCATCTGCACGGGGAATAATGAACAAGTTTTAGGGTAACGAAGGCCACTGGGTGACCTCTGTATGAAGAGGTCAGGACTGCCCCGTGCCGGTCAAAGTCACTTCCAGCCAGGTCCGCAACAAACAAACCAATCCACCACACATCAGAACTTCAACCAGAGGAGCCTACAGTGTTTCTGAGAAAGCAGGAGATAGAGATAAGAGGGGAGATACTGGAGAAAGTATGACTCTAAAGGGGCTGTGGCCAGTGGCGAAACTCCTGCTGAAGCACTGGGTAAGAAACAAGAAGCAGCAGAAGGAAGAGAACCACTACGCCCTGACCCACACCCCCTGTGCTGCCATCGCCTCATCGAAGGGACAGAGCATGGGGAACAGCCTGGAGACTGCAGAGCAGGGAAGAGAAGAGTCTGACAGGAAAGCTGAACACTGTTTTTTAAAGTGTTCATTTGTTTGCTTTTACTTCTCAATACCAGAATAAATAAGTAAAACTTTGTGTAAATTGACATACTAAATTAAATTCAATTCCCCAACTCAAAACTGTTTTGCTGCCTGCAATGGCACCTCAGACTATCACAAGCCCTCTAAACTCTCCCACGTAGTCTTGTTATTCAAGAGAACATTCAAATGTTTAAGAGCAAAAAATAGGATAAAATCCAGATGGACAAATGCAAACGTGTCAAAAGCATGCACTCTCTTGAATGCAATGCTTATGTTGGCATCAAAGCCTTCATGTTAAATTCCGTATCATATTTGGTATTTTACAACTGAGAAAGAACTTTTAACAACTCTCTGAAAACAAAAGGAAAAGTTGAAATTTCACTTTCAATTTGAAAGCAGAAAATACCAAGGAACTAACTCAGGTATTAAATGCATAAATGTATTTAGCCTACACCAAAGAACATTAAACAGTACATGAAAAGCATTTCAGTACAGTCACCAAAATACAGTGAAGTACTGCTGTACTAGCATTTACTGCACTTGGAATTTAATACATTACAGCATGTTTCAAGTGCACTAAGTGAAAATTATTAATTTCAGTGCAGTCTCTCTCTGTTGGCAAGACTAGCATTTCTAAGCAGATCCATTAGATAATCCAACCACACAGCTACCCACTCTTCCTGGTTCAGGTAATTCCAGCAAATGGATAATCATTAAATTTACCTTGGTACCACTATATACACAGATCAAAAATAAAATTCACACCCACAGACACATTGGAATTTGAGTGTGGCAACACTTTCTACTCTATATTATTTCTGTTAAAAAAGCACCAGATCAAACTTCTAGCATTAAAGCCGAGTTCTAACTATATTCCAAACCACATCAAGAATTGAGTCTTATAATTTCCCTACCCCAAACATGAGTATGAACGTAGATGTAACTAAAACAAATTGAAATTCACTTCATGAGAATATCCTAAATGGTCAATAAATTTTCATTTTTCCCTTCTGAGCAAAAACAAGAAAATTAAATTGTGCCTAGTATATCCAATACAATCTTTAAGAAATTTCTGAGAGGGAAGAGAAACAAGTAACCTGCTGGGACAAAAGTATTCCAATTTCTTCAAAATTACTAATCACACAAAATAACAAGTTCGGAGTATATAGGTACTTGTTCTTAATTACTTGATTTGGCAGTCAAAAATAATATGCTGGTTTTACCATTTCAAGAGCCAGAACAGTCCTGGCAAGACTTAACACAAACTTGCACAGAAAATATTTTAGTATTAAATGACTGGCAAAACATTTAAGAAATTTCTGTAATACCCCTTTTCCTCCTCGATTTCACAAACAAAATCTATACACATTTCCTACAGCAAATATGGTCTAATGGAGTATCAGTTAACTTTCACAACATTTTCAGTCTGCTATTAAAAATAAGCTTGAGATAGCCAAACAAAATGGAATTAAAAAGGAGTACATTAACTAAAACTTGAGGAATAAAGATAAGTTGAACTCACTTTGGGTTGTTTTATTAGGTCAACCAAATCCTTTACTTGATGTCGTAGCAGATTTTGACATTTCCACATTTCATTCAATGCTCTAAAAATAGAAAACAATTAAAAGACCTGTCAAAATTACCTACTCAATGAACACAACTGTCCAAAATGAGTCTTTACAGTCTTTTCAATTTCAGACTCAGAAATGTACTTATCATCTGAACTTTCACTGCTGTGTGAGCAAAGGCTAAATGTTTCCTAGTAGGATAATATGGAAAATTTACTTGGTCATATTAGACTGGAATAAAGTGAGATTTTGAAGCAAGTTTCATTTCAGATGCTCATGTATACTGCCTTTCAAAGAAGGAGGAAGTAACTAATCTCTGCTCCATTAAGAACTCATTTGTACAAGCCTGAAATCACTCTTCTAAAAACATTCCAAGAAGTAGGTTAAAGCAGATGTTTAAGATTTTTATCACCAAAACAATGTTTTTCTTGCAGACAGGAAGCAGCTACTAGATGAATAAATTGCGAGAAGCGGACATGATTAAGTTTATAAGACATGCATGAAAGATGCTCAACAAAATAGAAAACTAGCACACTTTCCAGGAACAGTAAGTCATATAAATAAAGGTCACAGCTGCATTTAAAAAACTTACAGAATCCACAAGTTAAAAAATCAATCTATATAAATAACTGAACAAGTCTACGTCTTTAAAATGAGTACTGCTGCATACAAAAACTAGAGAATTCAGAAGTTACTTGTTGCCTGAAATAACAAGTACTGAAAAGCATCCATTCTGCATTTTCATTTAGTCTACACTAAAGATCACTAGAACAGTAACTTTTTATTTTTAATATACTATTCATAATTTTAGTTTATTAAAGTTTTTATATCTTTGGACAGGCAATACAAGAAATTCAGGGGATTTAAATATCAGTTTTTGCAGTACTGGAAGGCTTTGGGATCTTTTAAGGCATTCTTTCTCATATAAAGCCTTTTCTAGTCTCTTTCAAGGGAAAGAAAACCCCTATATTTGATTTTCAAGTGACTCAGTACTACTACATGAAAAACAAAGTAAAACTATCTAAAATGAATCCATTTGTGAACATCACAGCAGTTTAACTGTTATTAGTCAAATTCACATGCACGTACCTATTTTAAGGTGGAGAAGGCACCTAATCTAATAATAATTAAAATGCATACTGAAGGAGGAAAGACAAACAAGTAATTTCTTCTCATTCTTAAGTCATCTTGGCTGCTGCAACAAGTAGTATATTAATTGAGAAGTTGTCAGGTAATATTTACGGCTGATCTAGCATATCAATGTTATCTCTTCGTAGACATAAAAAGACTGACATGCACTCAAGCTTCTTTCCAGATCTTTGACACTACATTTTTTAGCTGTGTATGGTTGAAATGTACTGCATTTTGTTAGAAAACACCCTACGAGCTAATGGTTTTTTCAAAATCTCACTTGAAAAATAGATGCTATTTCTAGTTCTGTTTTCTAATAGTTTATAAACTATTTCTGTCCACTGACTTAGGCTACTCATAACAATTCAGTACTAATTTACAATAATATTTGTATTAAAAATTATTTTGCAAGTAGTAAAAAGCAGTACATACTTCACAGCATTTGAATCCAGTGTCGCATAAAGATAATACAAACACTTCATTCGTTCATTTGTTTCCAGGTTATGAGGGACCATGTACTGAGCAAAAATGCGTTCAACAAGCAACCTGAAAGACAGGATTAAGAAACTTAAACTGTGCAGGAGGAATATGGCCTGGAATTGTTGAAACATCAATTCAAAAATTCTCAGACCTATCTAGACATCAGTTGTTGTATAAAAAGATGGGGATATTCAAAAACCTAAAGGTCAAGTTAATTGACATAACTCAACATAAATTAAACAGAAATTGGTCATTATAGAAAATGCAATGCTAATGCTGGCAGTACGAGATTTAACAGATAACATTATCAAAATCAGATGTATTAATCTAGAAGAAACCAAACAATTTTGGAGAAAGATATTAATTATCAACCCAATAAAATGTTATCATTTAATTTCACTACGAGTCAGTATTGGGGTAAATTCATGAACTGACCCAAATTAATTGGCTTAAAATAATACTACTAATAATAACACTTATAAAAAAAGAGATATCATGTTGATTATATCACACAATGTCATGAAGCCCAGAAGGAGAATTCAGATACTAATTAGAAGGAGCTGACTTCCTTCCACCCTTCCCTGGCCCCTTCCCCATGGGCGGAGTCTAACCCATGTTTTTGCTTCCACAATAAAAATGCAGGTATATTCCCAAGGGAATTATTAAAAGCTTCTGTGTAACGTGAAGCTCCTTATTTGGAAACAGGAGAAGAGAGAGGTTTGGACCTGACAGTTACCTAGAAAAGATTGAGGGGAAAAAAAACCAAAACCAAACCAAACCAAACCAAAACAAAAAAAAGGGAAATCAAGGATATGTTGTACTGTGATCAGTATTAAAGAATGGAGCAAATAGGTAAAAAAAAAAATCATGTATGTTTATGCTGGAAGACAAAAAAAAAATTCTTTGTGCACAGTTGGAGCAGGTGATCAAAACCGAAACCCAGCTAGTTTAAAAAGTTTAAAAAAAACATCAGTGGGTAACACTGGATCTAAAGATCCAGACAGTCCACTTCCAGGGTACCATGAAATAACTACTTGTTTTGAAGGAAACTTTTTGAGGTTTTGAATTTTTGAAAAGACTTGTACAGGTTTGCAATGCCATTTATATCTCAACATGCTGTGAAGGCTCATTTCCAAAGCCAACATGATGACCTTGATTAGTCAAGGCAGACTTGTTCCCAAACTAGTTCCCCATGTGCAACCATCTATTTTTCAATACCAACAACCATATACAAGGCTACAAAGTATGACAGAGGCACTGCTTTCACCACAAATCCAGGACACAGGTCTAATTCACAACTACTGTACTACAGAAATCTAATTCTCTGCAGAGTAAGATGGCTTGCCCATTATCACTACACGTCCTATCTTTAAAACATACAGAAACAACACACAAATCTAAATCAACATCATTTAAGCAAATTCACTTACTAAATTTTAACATAAAAATCAACAAGTTACTGAAATTTAAACAAAAATCCCCTTTACAGAAGCAGTGGCAAAGTACAGCCAAAACTTTTGAAATATTCCAATGTATCTCACCCTTTGGAACCACTCTGGGCCTTAAAATAAGAAATAAATAAAGTAGAAGAAAACAACACAGGACAACATTTGGCTACAGCTATTTAAGATTATGCACTGAATCAAAATGTACAGGATTATCAAGATTCCTCCTTCTCATCAGCACTGGAGCACAAAGGAAAAACAAATCTTTCTAACAAGTTACAACACTTAGCCTCTGAATCACCCAGCTTTTACAACTAGCTTACCGGTCATCAATACTGTTTTGATAATATATGTGCAGAAGCTTATCTTTGATCCATGATATCTGTTTTGCAGCTTCTTTTCCTGCTTCTGATTGCAGTGAATATTTCTTGTATATCTGTGCAAGTCCCATCATAGCTTCCTTCCTCACTCTCCACTTGAGAAAAAGAAATAGCAGCCAGTTTAGCAGTTCAAAACTCAAAGTTTGAAAAGACTGCAGAATTTGGTAGGTATTTCATATTCAACATCAAAATAACATAATTTAATTGGCAAAAAAGTTAAATTGAGTCCTAAGTGCAACAGTTTCTCATTAGGACATATGTTGCATCATATCTGTTACACTAAACCTTTCAACACCAGTAACTACCATTTAAGTATACCTCTTGCATTTAGAATTATTACAGATTTAGCCAACATCCTTTCTCACACTCTGTATCTGCGATTGTGTTATCGCTGCAACAAGGAAAAGCATGTCACCAAATAAAAAAAAAACACAGTAGGCGTTAATTTTAGAAGTTTGCCATCAACAAACTGGTTTACTATGCTTTAAAAGAGACAGGAAACCTCATAAATTTTACCAAATAATGCAACAGAGCTAAACTAACATTCAAGACTATTCAAATTTGAAAGCTATTACACTGATTTGCAGTCTTTCAATGATCTAATTAAAAGCAGGTAATCTACAATTAAATATAGTACATTCTGAAACCTGCTTGAAAAATTTTTTAAGAAAAATGCTAGAATTTTTTACAAGGGTCCTCTTTGACTTAAAAGTTTTACTAGAACTGGACAACTGGAACAACATTGTTGTGCTGCAGCCAATTTAATTATTTAAATCATATCACCTTAAATAAAACACAGCACAATGAAAAATGTAGCATTATAGTCATGGGAAGAAACTACCTCACTAAATAGATTGGTTTTCATTTGTAATTTTAAAATCAGTATAGCATTTTTTAGAAGTGCTGATTTTAAGAAAGCTGACTAGTACAGTTTAGAAGTGTGACACACAGCCCTTATTAATGCTAATTATGTCTTACCCGCTTGTCCAGTGTCCTTTCTCTGACGAAATTGAGCAGGTGATCATTGACAAGCAAAAGATCTTTTTTAGCAGCAGTAACTATGGATACTATAACATCATGCCGTATGGCCTCTTCAGGATCATGTGACCTTACTTTCAGATATTCTGAGGGAAAAATGAGTAAGTGTAAGTATACAACTTTAGCTACTTTCCTCACTAGACAGAAATGGAAAAATTATTTTCTTCTGTTTGAAACATCAGCATCAAGAAACAAACAGTATGCTCCAAGACTAACGGGAATGTCAGTAAAACTTTGTATTTGCTTAGAATACCAAATACTTACATTACTGGCATCATTGAAATAAGAATTATGTGGTTACTTTTTTTTTTAATTCTTTCTTATAGTAGTTACACTATGTATACATTTGCAACTATTATAGCCAAGCAGGACTGGATCTGTAGAGCAGAATAAGACACTGCTTGAGAACTTGCTAACTACATTATATATATTTTAAGCTCTTACGTCAGGCTAGAGGCTACTCTCTTCCTGCAGATTCCATCCCTTTTGGCTCCTAGAGCACATTAGTTGCACTGCCACTCACAATTTCCTTATTATCCACAAGGAATCTAGTTCACCTGCTCTAGGAATACTTGACAGTATAAGCCACATAAGCATTGTGAGCAGGGACAAATCAAGAGATACTTCCAACTATAAAGCTTACTTAGACACATCCTAGTTTATCCAACTTAAAACAATTTTTCTAGATTATTTTGGCACACTGCTACTTATTTGCTAATACCACTAATCTTACACTATCAACACTAAAACTTCTGCTTTTAGGCGTCAAATTTGTTAGCTACCTATTGTCATTTTAGAAAGCTGGCAAATAAAATGGCAAAGCTCATTTATCTTTTTAGCTGTATTTGAGGTTATTTTAAAAGCACAAAAGGGTAGGAACAGGCACACAGAAGTTAAGATTGCAGTACACTGCATATATCAGTGCAACACTGAGGACTTCAGGAAACTTTGTAAATTCACACTTTACTCTGGATGAAATAACCAGAGGTTACTGTTCTCTTATCACTGTTCAATGACCAGTGAGAATTTTCAAGTCTCATCTGAAACACTGGCATTAATGGTAATCAGCCCAAGTGTCAAAAGAACACACTCCAAAATAATACTTTGCAGTTATGGAGGTTATGAAATTTTAAATCCAAATAAGCCTTTTTAAAAAAACCTATTGTTTCACAGGAATATAAACTAAAAAAAAATGAAAAATACTGCCATTGCACAAAACAATTCTGATGTCCAATACCAGTGAGCCAGAGAAACTTTTCAACAATTTGACTTTGATAAGCACTGTGGGGAGAGAGAGGAGGGGCAAGCAAAATTACATTTCCCAGAGGATACCATTAGAGGGGGCACAAAGTCTTTCTGCAGTGTGAAAAAAAGAAAAAGAAATATTGAAAATATAATTCTGATAATCAAAAGGGAAAATATTTTTACCATTCCATTAAGGAAGGATCCAGAACCTTTTGGGTTTTTTAAGCTGACTTAACAATACAGAATCACAGAATATTCTGAGTTGGAAGGGACCCACAAGGATCATCAAGTCCAACCCTTAAGTGAATGGCCCATATGGGGATCAAACCTACAACCATGGTGTTCCATGCGCCAGCCAACTGAGCTAATCTCTGGATAACACTGCAACTACAGGATGACTCCAGCTTGTCTCTATTTGTGTCCAATTTGACAAATGCTCAGCAAGCAGGAGAGCAATCCCATGCACTTTACAGTCCTTTAAACTCCCTCCTTAGACCAACTAGACAAGGATATTGCCTCAAAAAAACTACAAGTAGTTTATTGACCAGGGGAAGATACAGTCTCCAGAGCAAATCAACCAATTCTCATTAATTACACTTTTTTTTTATTATGACACGAGGAGCAGCAAATACTAAATGCTTCCATTGATGCCAGTTGCCTACTTCCTACAGAGGTCTTGAATTACAGGCTGTGTTCGATCTGAAGGAGGTGGAATTGTGAAGCTGTGGTCACAGCTATGAGGACTGTTTTCATGTTTTAGACAGTGGCTGTGTAAGACTTAAACATTCCAGCTTTGTGGAACTTAAGTCTCCCCTCTGCACCCTAATTAATAAATGCCAGGACCATCAGGTTAGGCAGACTGCTTTATCTGATCCCATGGTGCTTAATTTCAGCAGGAGTTGGGAATGTAACTACGGTATGAGAGGGAGAGAGAGAGATCTCTGGTTAAGGCATTCTTAGTGTACAATCCCCTCAGCCTGAGAAGCAACACTGAAGGCAGGGACTTTGGCTTAGAACTCCAACATCAGTTAGGTCCTCCACAACATCCGACAGCATTACTTAGGATTACAACTGGCCTTCTTGACTTCTCCAGGAGACTTTAAGTGGTATTTTAATGTTATAATAAAACTGATACCTGTTAAGTCCTTTGCCAGGTCAGGATGGTTCATAAGGCAGTGACTTGCAAATTTGACACACTCAAGGCGAATAGGTACGTGGATATCATTAAACCTAGTTACAAACAAGAAAATACATTACAACAACAAAAATTCCACTTCCATCAAAGCAATATGTTCACTTCTACACAATATCAAATACTTCTGAAAGTATTTTTTATGCTTCCCATGTATGGTTACGTGCATACAGCATCTCTAATTTCACAGTATTAAGTAGACTGTCTTTAGCTCAAGAAAAAATTCTCATGCTCATTTATTAATTCATGTTCTGAACATGAAAAGAAATACCTTCTCCAGGTACACCTTAAAAACTCCCAGACAGACAAAAAAACCTATTTATTAGAAAGATGTGTGATACATTTTAATTCCTTTTCTGTAATGTTACCCATAATTAACCATGAACCATGTATCAGAAACTCAAAATTTTATGACTGTGACATTCATTCCCTCATTATACTGTATGACAGATAACAAACATGCACATCTAGTCTACTACACATTTCTTTTGAGATGGATCACAGAATAAGATTTCCTTTTGAAAGACTGAATTAAATTAGATGTTTGAAAACTAGTATTTTCTCATTGTTAATTTTCATGTAAGTAATTTTATAACAAAACTGTTGATTTAATTATTTACAGACAACACTTTCAAAATTAAATGCATTTTCAAGCTATCCTCAAAACACTTGGTTTGAAATAAATTAAAAATGTAATTTTAGAAGACCGTTGCTGTCAAAATGCTTATTTATCAAAAAAATAGATTTTAAGGAATAACTGTTTTAGTAAAAGCCAGGTCAAGAGATTTTTAAGAATGCCTCCTTCGATAACACAGCTATTATAACTTAGTGAAAATCTTCAGTAGTAGTAAATGCATAAATGTGATTCATAACCAGTTGAAAACAGTTATTGTAAATAAACTGCACATAATGACATTGTAAGACAATGAAGCCTTTTCCTCTGTGCCCAATTAGATGTGGTATTTTTTGATGACATTCCATGTTTTAAATAGTTATATACTTTCAAGCAAAATACCTTGCTTCAACTAAGTTTCTTGCACTCTTAAAAGTAGCATTTCCTTGAGGACTCTGATTTTGATATGATTGAATGCTACATTATAAACTATGGCATTTGTAATAAATTCAAGAATTTATCCTCTTTTACTCAAATCAAAAATATTTTCTTCATAGTAGCCTAATTTAAGTTTCTCCTGACTACAAGCTTCAGCTATATTTTCTATCTCAAACTGGCAGAATATTTCAAAAACAAAAGTATGTTTGCAGTATTGTGAATGCTACATACTTTTAAGGTACTCCTACCATAAAAAAAATTGAAACTCATACACAAAGACTGTACATAAAAGCCTCAAAAGCAGTTCTAATATCACCTGATACTGAAAATGTCATTTGATGCCATTTTAGAATTATCCATCATCAAACAGTTTCACTTGTGAAGAAATTACAATAAAGTATTCGTTTTTCTTGACAATGGCAATAAAGCTAGTTGAAAAAAATGAACTTTAGGGAGATGATTCGTAAATGTTCATTCTGCAGAATGACAGATGTGGAAGATACATTTTAAATTGCTTTCACATGATCTGTCAGATTTCAGATAGAGCAGCAGGAAGGAATTCACGCTTAGCTGTGTCACTTTAAAAAAAAAAACCAAACCAGCTGAATTTTCCTTCACTAAATGTTTTTCCTCCCTAGACAGGGAACTAAACCAGAATATACCTCCCCAGGTAGCACTGCCAAAGTGGTTTGTTTTGAGATGCCAACTCCGAATCCTTCGCCCCAAACATTTTTGCTAGAAGTTTTACAACCTGCAGACGTTCTTCGTTGTCATTGCTCTGGAAAATGAACAGATTATTTTAAAATTTAAAAGGAAAACTACCCCAAAAAACAGAGTTCTGTTTTGTGCAGTTTTTCCACTGATACACTTACATATTTCTAGAAATATCACAATACAGATCAGTAGACTTCTCGTGTATACAAATGTCTATCTCAAGACAAAAACCCTTCACTATTTTTTTGAGAAAACAAAATAAAACAGAAAACAAAAAACAAGGTAGAGACAAAAAATGTTGTGACCAAAGCCTGGTGAAAAATATCTATTTTTAACACTTACTTAAAGGTTACTGATTGTTAGGAAATCTGATATGTGTCTGTACAAATTCAGACACAACACAAAACTTACAAAAGTCAGTCTATGCTTTTCTGCACATAAAGGTTTACAGTTCTATAGAACAGTGCTTAATTGCTTAATTAAAAATATTTAGTTAAAAATAACAGTTTCCAGGATACAAGTTTCTAGAGAACATCAGATTAAGTACCCAAGATCTGAGTTCCACAGGATGTGGTCCTGTATTCAAAACTGCTGAGATACAACAGATAGTCTTCCATTTATATTTAATATTAGCCCTAACAATGATAGTGAAAATGTACTGGAGAAGGCCTTGTTTTATCACTGTTTTGCATTACATTCTTTAATACAACACACAGTATGTGAACCTTCATACATACTTCGGAAATCTATGCTACCATATTAGCATGTACTTACTGTTCACCAATTTTTTTTCCTTTGCTTATTAAAGAAAAGGGAGAAAACCCAATCAGTTGCAAGAATTCCTTGACAAAGGAGTAGCTAAAATTAATTTATATTAATTAGGTATTATTAATCCCTTATTATTACCAGGTTGCTTTCTGGTAAAAGATAAGAACTGTGCAAAATACTGCTTTTTTCCAGCATCTTTGAATTCTTGTAAGTTCAGCATCACCTTTTGAACGTGAACAAGAAATAAGAGCACAATAGCTGTCAGAGTTCTTTTATACAACACCACAGTTTGAGACAAACTATTTCTCCTGACTCAATACCATAAAAGGGCTGAAATGTTTGCCAGCAAGTCTTTTTAATTCAGAATCCTAAGAACAGTAAAAGCATTTGTAAAATCATTAAAGTAACAGAGCAAGAAAAATAAGGCTGAATTAATTTCTAACAGTGATATATAACATTAAAAAAGACTCATTCTCTTGAATACACTTAAGTATTTGAAGCATTAACAGCAAATCATTAATATTTTTTTGCATTTGACTATTTTTTCCAATTAACATTCAAATTGACATTACTGAAAGCATTCTACAACCACCTCCTCTTAATCTGCAATAAATGATATTGTTTTTTCTTAATGAGTTTCAGCCCATTATACTGCAAATTCTTATTCTGTGGGCCATGGTTAAGAACTTCTAATTTTTTTTTTGCCTACATTAGTCCAACCTCCATGATTCATGTCCTATCCACTCCTGCTTAAACAAACAAAACATTAAAAATATTAAGCATCTCTGAATTGTTTTAGATAACCAACACAAACTCAGAGCAAGACACTCCAGAAGGTAGAAGGAAGGAGCTGGGTGGAAGAGCTGGGAGCACACTAAACATTCAACTACTTAATTATAAGCCAGAAATATAGAGGGGAAAAAGACAACCAAACAAAAGAAAACAAACCCACAAAACAACAAAACCCTAAAATATCCTTAATGAATTAGTTGCAGAAGAAGCTTTTGCTGTATCAGCCACTAATCCAAATATAAGAGAACCTACTTGTGTTTCTAGTCCTGTCGTAAAAACAACAAATATTTGTGATTATGGGCCTTGGCGTATAATCATTTGGTCCTTTCTAAATTTTGTGCCCTGATGTTGGCTTCCTTGAAACATGGTTATATACACTCCTAGGGGTAACAAAAAAAAACCCTGTACTTCTTATTGAATGAATGCACTGCTGCTACAGTCTCTCTCCTTTATTCTACTTTAGTCTCCACTCTTTTTCCGAGGGTGAAAAAAAAGGGGTCTCAAACTCTGAAAAAATCTTTATCTTTCTCCATTCTATGAGACATTGTGTACTTGAAGAGTCACACCCTTCACCTCTTAGGGAAATTCAGCACTCTAATAGTGCTCTATCATGACTTGTTAATACAAATTGACACTGAACATGGATATTTTCAGTTCCCCATACATGCTCCCAGCACACAGCCAAAGCTGCTCCTTGGCCTAGACATTTGAGTCTGTCAGTTACAGCAGCTGAAGCCAGTCAGATTGTTACCACTGCTGAGTCCAAAAGAATAGGCAGCACTCAGGATCTGTGGACATTTGGGAATAAGAAGTGGACACATAACCCAAAACTTTTGAAAATTTTAATTCCCATATCCAGGAAGAAAGGCAGCTCCAAAATAAGAAGTCAACCTTTTATTGATTTTATTCATTACATCCTCTTGGTTTAGAGTAAGACAGTAAAATAAAAGCCCAAATCCCATGACAATTATTTCCAAAACAGTCTATTGATGAGCCTTCCATTCTCCTGAACATTACAATGTTATTTGCTGTCTGTAACAGAAATTTCTAAAATTCAAATATGAAATTTGAAAAAATTTCCTTTTCTGCAGTTTCTTCTACAAGCTGACCTATACAATAATAGTTAGCTCCTTCCTGAACCCATAATGCTTCAGTACTGGATCTCTAAACTCGGCACCTTAAAATGCCAAGATCAGGCACAAATTACTGACCCTCGCAGAACAGGTTAAGTTAAATGAATATCAGTGCTCATTCTCCTGTTAATTCCCCAGGCTCCTTTGCAAAATCAGGCAAAAAACCAAATTACTAGTAAGAAGCAACCATGATTTCACATAGCTCTCACAGAGCTTAACAACAGAGTTCTGCCACCTGAGAACACAGGAGCTTTTTCTTTACATAAATCTACAGAGGTGTGGCAGGTTGACCCCAGCCAAAAGCCAAACACTCACCCAGCCCCTCTCTCACTCTCCTCTCCAACACAGAGAGCAAGGGAAGGGAAGAGAAGAGAAGGGAAGTTAAAAGGCCCATAGATCAAGATAACAAGAGTTTAATAGGTAAAGAAAAAGCTGTGTAGGCAAGCAGAGCAAAAAGAGGATTTCATTCACTACCTGCCATCGGCAGGGAGATGTCCCGGCACCTGCTGGAAAGCAGGGTCTCCACTCGCAAAGTGCACTCTTGGGAAGACAAACAGCATGAACACAAACATAATCCTTTCCTCCTCCTTTCCCTGACCTTTTGTTGCTGAGCCTGTGTCCCCTTTCAAACTTCTGCCCTACTTGGGGGGAGAAGGGGGAGTGGCACAGGGAGAAAGCCTTTACCTGTGTCTTCACTGTTGTACCAAAATGGCAAGGTGCTTGAACACTAGGTGGCCACATCGTTTACATCCCAAATAGTAAGTAGGTTCAACAGTATTACTGAGGCACCTAAACTCTGTCACAAGTTTCATACTAAGAGTCTTTTAACCCCTCTACACATGGTCAAAAACTTATTTGGTCTCTGATGGGAAAGCCTGTGGATTTTACCCCCACTCAGAGAGACAGTCTACAACCCTAAACCCATGAAGATAAACCAGGAGGCTTCCTGACAGAAAGAGTGCAAAAAATGTCATGCAGATGGAGAGCAAGAGATTTGGATCCCCTCAGGTAACGAGTCACAAACTCAAAGATGTTTGTTTACATCCTCAAACACCCATCAGCCACAGAGACTGGGAACAAGGCAGCCCAGTCAACTGGAAGGCAGTGGAGATGGCTCAGTGAAGCTTACTTGGTGGTTAGGGGAAAATCATCATCACTTCATTTTCAAAACATGCCACAAAACCATAGGATCACAGAGTCGTAAAGGTTGGAAAAATAAAATCTTTAAGATTCTTGAGCCCAACCATTAATCAAGCACCACCATGTTTACAAAGAAACTATTACATCCACTTGCCTTCTCCAAACTTCCAGAGATGGTGATTCCACCACTTCCTAAGAAGCCTGTTCCAATTCCTGACAACCCTTTAAGTGAAGAATTTTTGACTAATATCAAATCTAAGCTTCCCCAGGTGCAACTCGAGGTCATTTTCTCTGGTCCAGTCACTTATTACCTGGGAGAAGAGACCAACCCCCCCCATTTCCTACATCCTCCTTTCAGGTTGTTGTACAGTGATAGGGTCTCCCTCGAGCCTCTTTCTCAAGGCTAAATGTTTAGAAGCAAAGAAATAAGGCATTACACAGAAATTCTGTTTCATGTACAGAATATGCAACTAGAGTTAACACTGCTGATACCAGGAGGAATCCATTCAATTTCATGCAGAACTTGCCAATTTTACACCTGAAACCAAGCCTGCACCTCAGCTTTCAAGTGAGCCAGAACACTTGATGTCTTGCTCAGGTAAGTCTACCACAAGTGTACTTCACCTGGCCAAAATTTGTTATCACTTACTGCTTTTGAAGCCAACTAAACAGAAATGTACATTTTCAAGAACACAGAGAAAATTATTCAATTTGTCTTTGTAAAGCACAGATAAAATGACCCATTCCGTGTGTTCAATGCATGCAAAATGAGATCATTCTGGCACATCTCCACAACTCAGTTGTTCAGACAATCACAGCTTTTCTTCAACACTGGACACAAGAGGAAAGTTTTTCACCATGAGGTCAATCAGCCATTGGAATAATCTCCCCAGGGAAACAGTAGATTCCCCGATATAGGACATTTTAAGATCCAGCTAGACAGAGTGCTGGGCCATTTTGTCTAGACTTTGCTTTTGCCAAGAAAATTTTATCTACATCATCCTTGAGGTCCCTTTCAACGTGGTATTCTATGATCATTTGCTAAGGAATAATACAAATCTTAGCAGCAAAGCAGCAATATGACATCTTAGAATACACTAACTGTCCCACTACCTCATAAGCATTACTTGAGTGTTTGCCTCTAGTATTTGCCTTCTTTTATCACAACTGTGGATTCAAGAGCCATATCAGATAATTTCATAGCATAAAAGCTGGATGTTCCTGTGAAGCTATGTATTTGATCTAAATACACTTTACAAACTTTTATTTAAATACCTAGTAGTCCATGGTAAGTGAGCTCAGAAGGACAAGGCTCCTTAACTGGGCATACAGAGAGACACAGGACCATGTGCCAAATCCAGAAAAGACAAAATCACCGAGTCAAGCCCTGAATGATATGCAGGGCTCACCAAAGTTGTTAGCTATTGTATCGTTAATTTTAATTAACCTTTATTGAAAAAGACAACTCCTCTCTCCCAATTTTCAGTATGGACTGTCACGCATGATTTTCCTTTACCAGCCACCTGACCCAAGGCCTCATCAAGCTTAACAGGGTTACTAGTGTCCAGTTTCTTTTCACTCAAAGCAACAGAAAAATTGGCTGTCTTCAACCATAAACACTCTGAGTTTCATTGAAATCACACTCTCTTCTCAACCCACTAATGAGCTATTTACCTGGAACTAAATGAAAAGATGTTTGACACTAGCTGCTGCTGTTTACAATAAAGCTAAAGCTATTGTTGGAGTGGAAAGTATTTAATCATCACTGGCAAGTCTGCATACAGAATAAACTTGTGTTGATCTCAGAAAAAAACACAGGGTGACTACATTTCATTAATATTTTAGAACACTTATCTTCAAAATACTCTTCTCACCACAGAAAGATCTTAAAGACCCCTCAACTCATTTAGAGCCATAAAATGATTTGGGTTGGAAGGGACTTCTAAGGACATCCTTCAACTCGCCTGCTGTGGGCAGGAACATCTTCCACTAGACCAGGCTGCTCAAAGCCCCATCCAATATGGCCTTAAACACTTCCAGAGATGAAGCACCAACTTCTCCGGGAAACCAGTTCTAGCATCTCAAAATTTAACCCAGGTGTATCCTATTCCAAATAGAGGTACTTTTTTGCTTCCTTAAAAGATGGATCATTTGACAGCCAATGGGACAAAACAGGCATATATTACATTTTCTTATAAGTAAAATATCAAAACACACACCAGGAGTAAGAAGATGATTACAATGCTTTTGAATAGCTACAAACTATATTGAGTTCAAGAAGACATCAAGGAATAACAGTAGTAAGAATGTAACTCTAGAAACCTACATATCTCCTGGAAACATTGTTAAACTGGATCTTGCAGACGTCAAGCACTTACCCTTGAGAGTTCAGACCACAGTGAGAACTACACTAAGGATGAAGGAGACAAAGCAACAAAATACATGTACATCATCTGAAAAGAGCACACTAAACAAAGAACAGAAATGCAAACATGAAAAAAATGTGTTGTAAATTAAGAAGTACAAAGAAAACATGGAAATGCTTAGGGCTGAAATCAGCCAGCTGAATAAAGAGACCAGAAATTCTCCTAGGGTGGGGAAAGAGGCAACAACACAAAACAAAAAAGACATCAGTATTGAAATCATGAAATATGAGTCAATGAACAAGTAGGATGACAATTGAAGAACCTGCAGATTTCAGGGGACTTAAAGTTGGGAAAGGTACTACAATTATACAGTATGAAAAAGGATATAGCAGCAGGTAAGATCAAATATCCTGAATAACACCTCCAGCAGTACTGTTTTTATTGGGGTGAGAATGATAATTGTTTGCCATATGTAGGAATAGGAATTAAAGGATGAAAAAGGTCTTCTTTGAATACACAGAGAGCAAGCAGTAAATTGAACCCTACTTCTCTCGGAAATGTGAATGGAATGATAAAAGCATTTTTAAAACCCCTCATCCAACAAGTGTAGTATGCCTGCCTAGCAACATTAGGAAAAAGTAATAGGCAGGAACAAGCCACTATGATAATAAATATTACAATACAAAGAGGCCAAAGGTGCTATAAACCTAAAATCTGTCCTCTGTAATAAAAATACATGCTAACTTACAAGTGGCCCATTGTACATTAGCTCTCCAGTTTAGTAACAGATCACATACAAACGTGGTAATACTAATCTAATCACACTCCTCACAGAAACCCTGTGGAATCACAGATAGAATAAAAGCAGTGCAGAATAAAGGGAGAACCAACTGCTATATTGCATTTGTCCAAGTGATGGAGACACTTTGAAAAGGAAGTCAAAAAGAAAAATACCCATTAAAATAAATAGCTAGCATCAGCTGTCGTCCAGACATATGAAGTAAGCCTGAAAAATTGTAAGTCATTGCAGCAATTACTACAAGACATATTGATGCATTCCAGTTCTTTGATTATACCTGCCACAGACCTACTATTTGGACAGAATTGTCAGTATATATATATTCAAAATATTAGGTCTTTCACTATAAATAATACAGTAAACCCAGAAATAAAACAGGGCAAATTCTCAAGTCATCCAAAAAATGGAGTTATTGCTTAAAAGACACAAGCCAAAACCATCTACCAACCAAATCCCAAATATATACACACATGCACTGTAGGTTAACACATGTGAAGCTAAATTACATTTTTGAGGGTTTTTATGGGTTTTCCTTTAAACAATTCAGAGGAGCTAAATTTTACATATAATTATTTGTTTTATTTGCCAAATAATTTGAAGAACTTGTCATTAAAAAAAAAAAAAAACAACAAAATTATGGTCAAAGCATACATGTTTCAAATATATAGAAAGGATAGAAAGTGTTTACCTTAAGTTTGAATTCGAGCTGTGGTAGAACAGAAAGCAAGAGGTGACTGTCAATATTGTATAACTCCAGAATCAAATCAAACACATGCTCTGACAGGTCACTAATTGATGTTTTACCAAGCATGAGGACTTGATTGAAGAACTGGAAAATAAAACAGATTACACATCAACAACAAGAGTATACATGCTCTCTTCTAAATCCTGTACTAAATCCTAAAACATTTAATCACTTTTCATCCTACAACATTAATTTCACTACCAAAAAAAAAGGAATGGAGGGTAGCACACACAGATCAGAATTCTGTAGCAGAAGTCTTAAAATATCGTCTCATATGAAGTATTACACATAAAGGAAAACACATTAAATGTGATGTTTACCCCCGCACGCCTACAAATAATTTAAGAAACATAACTTTAAAGGAGCTTCAGTGCATCACATCTTTTTATAATAAGACTATATTCGGAGTTATTTCACTATTGAGAACCATCATTTCAAAAGTATTCTAACATTTAAAGCAAGGCTGAAACAACTGGCTAATTACTACACTACACATCTGACAGGTTAAGGAGTTGAAAGTAAAAGCATAGGAATTAATAACTGATTGTTCCAGAATTTGTATTTACAAGCAGCATAATGCAACTGTAAAGCAATTATTTCCTTCTTGGTAAACTTGACATATTTGAGGGAAACTTCACACTTCTCATTAAAGAAAATATTTCTGCATTATTTTCAACTTCGTCCTCTCAGATGGGTAAGAAGCAACTGAAGAGTAAGATAGATAGATAGATAGATAGATCTATATATATATAGATATATATAGATATATATATATAAAACATAGTTCATCTTATTGTAAGTTAAAGATTGTCTTGAAGAAATGTTTTGCTTTTCTGGATTCAGCGTTGCCTGAATGTTAGAAATCCTGGTTAGAAAGCTAACTGATACTGTGTTTTTAATGTATTTCAAGAAAGAAAATTTTCAAAACCGCATAATAATTCTCCCTTGTGGGAAACAAATAAAAGAAGACTCCATGTGCATCCTTCCCATTAAAGGAAGATTCTTATTGTACAGACTTCCTCAAAACTCAGAAAATGTCACCCAGTTTGTAATCTAACCTTACAGATGAACAGCATTAAAAACACATTCCTATGTAGCAACACCTTCCCAAATGGCAGGTCTGAAGTAAGAGTTTTTATTGAGGATTTTTTAAAATTTTAGGAGGTACCCACTTTCTAAGTGTTACAAGTCTGAAAGTAACAGAAAGCATTGAAGGTTTTCTATTGTTTTCAAGCTCCTGAGGTTTTGGATAGATGCCATAAGACCAGCTAAATCCTCAACTGCTTAAAAAAGAAAAAGTGTTATATTTTTTCCTATCACACAATTCAAGTTAGAGCATACTTCTCTCTGATCTTTACTTCCCCTCATCCCTCTTCTATTACAGTGTCTATGGTGTCTACATTCAACTCTGCTATAATTCTCAATCCACTTGTTTTCTTCTTTACTATCCTTAGATTGTTTCCTCTTCTACTTCTGTGATAACAGCATTAAAATTCTGTTCTATCTTCAATTCTCTTAGCTCTGAATAGCCTTACCTCCTCCCTAAAAGATGAATTTTGCTACAGAAACAATGCATTTATATATTTTTATCAGAACAATATATATAAATACACTTTTATTATTCACTTTTAGAGTGACTTCCCATGACTCTAAGGATTCAATCTCAAGGTCTTTCAAGACAGTAGAAAGGAAATTATCCACTGCATTTCACAAATCACAAGTATTAAGTACTTAGTAGTTTCTATATGGCAACGAATTAGACTCAAAAGGACAGGTTATGCAGCGCTTCATTAATACAATCATTCTCTCAAAGAAAATTCACAACCCATAAAAAGTTATTTTTCAGCCCTGTTTGACAGTGTGCAATTCATTCTTTTTATAACACACTTCAGTTACAGAAAGTATTGATTTCCATATTTGTTTGCAGGCTTAACTTACATTAGTAATGTATGGTTCAATTGCTTGTGCTGTCCTCTTCAGTAAAGCCTTTGCCAAATCATAGGCTTGCTTGTTTAAATTCTGGGGGAAAAACAAACAAATGAAAAACCAGAAGAATTATAAGCATATGCATTAATCTAAAAACAAATCCAAGAATTAAAAGCCATCATGTACTGGTAAATGCATTAAGGAAATAGCCTGTTCTTTTCGTATTTTCAGTAATAAAGATAATATAGTAAAAACAAAGCTACTCCAAACAAAGCTTTGTAGTCTCCACTGGTACTACTGCGAAAAAGAAAAAAAACCTCTTTCCTGGCAAATGAAGGCTTACTTTTCAGTTGTACATCTAAAACTGATGCTCAGTGAACTCAGTGTCTGCATTTTACTGCTCCTCTTTATCAGTTTCCCCAAAAATCAGGAAAGTGATACAAAGCAACACTGAGGCATTTATAGTCACCACAGAAATAAGACTCTGAACAGGAATACAGAAAGTGCAATTCTGTCCTTGCATCAAGCACCCACCTGTGCACCACCACCAAAGGCTCTGCATCATACCATGCAAAGATACTCAGTCTGTTGTCTGAGACGTCAGAGAAAAAAACTCTAGAACTTCAGTTTACAGGAAAAAAACCCCTAAACTAATACAAAAAATTTTAAAAATGTACCCCCCTCTTCAACATTCCTATCCTTCCATTTGTCTAATTGGGTTATTGCTCTATCATTGTTTTCTCCCTTTCCCTGCACATATTCTCCACGCTCTAGTTGTTACACCCTTTCTCCAATTTCTACATCACAGTCATTTTTCAAAAATTTTCAGAAGAAAATGCAACTCAGCCCTTGTGACACCCGCCGCAGAGTTAACACACAGAAGAATGAAGAAAAAAGTCTTCAATACACAAGAATATGTAGTATTTTAACAGCTAAGAAAACTCTATAAAAATACAGCTCCCATAATTTTTATTAGTCTTTGCAATTTAAAAAACCCCCAGTATATTCAATTTATAATTCAACAGTAAAAAGGGGCAGTTTATGGTTGCCTTTTTAAAATATTTTTCACCATAAAAGGAAGAGAACTTCTTTTAGCACAATAAAAAGCAAACACAAGATGTATTGCCACATCCAGGGTACTTCTTTACCTGGATACACTTGGCTCTTTAGAGTTGTCTTAACGAAAGCAAGGATTTGTGAGGATATGGAGAGTACTGTCTGAAATTTAAAAAGTCTCTCTAGAACTATAGGCTTCTAAACAGCAGTGGGAACAGATTAACATTTTCTGATAATATCAAACTGAAAAAGCCTTTGACTTGCCTAGTGATAGAACTAAGTCAGGTGACTGAACTTGAAACACTACAAAGACTCATGCCTGAAGTATCTGTTTTACTCAAAGCCAATACAGAAGGTGACTAAAAATTCCAATTCTGGAAAGATACTTTAATATTTTAAATACTTTTGTCTTTTTACAAAACTGTACAGTTGTTCCATGTCCCAGAAAAGAGAAGACACTGCATGCTGGATTGTTCTCTATGGTCACAAGACAAAAAAGGTATTTCCACCAGTAGCATTTGTTTTCTGTTATTCAGAGTTGTAATAATTCAGGAAATAAAAGGCACAAATAACTATAATAAGGAATGTATGCCACTTGCAATTCTTGTTCTGATCCTTCTTGACTTCACCATTCACCTTCACCAAAATAAAGGAAACCACTTTCACCTGGGTAAGAGGGAACTCTGGATCATGAGCAATATCTGATTTAGTATAAAATAAGTCTATATAGCAGACCTAGCACAGCAGAGTTCCAAAAGTCAGATCTGTTCTGATTCACATTAATTAAGAGTTTCAGCTTGTATCTTTTGCACAGCAGTTCACTTCAAAACTTAATGTTTCCCAAGATAAATGCTAGAAGTAGCTATTTGCAACCCTGAGTAAGAAGGAAGTGTAATGCAAATATCTATCAAAAAAAAGCTCTAAAGAGGAAAAATTAGTCTAGAGCACAATGGGCTAAGGAAAGTTAGCTATTTTTTTCATGCCTCAGGTACTTGATTTAATAGTGCCAATAGCCATGACCCTCAAATGTCCAGAGGCCCTACTTTCTGGAAATAACGATATTAAGGTAGTCTTGAAAGTACACAAGAGTTTTCTCCTCATTTTCTAGCTTCAGGATAAAAGCAGAAACAAGCAAAAGTGGCACTGCCTTAGTTAAAATGAAAACAAAAGCAGCCCAGCCATCACCAAGTAGGTTCAAAGATCTTTTACAGAACCTAACCTATCCTTCTGACTAATTCAACAGTCACAAAGATATCTTAAACTTCTTCTCTTGAACGAGAAATTTTAAAAGGATAACACCTAATTTAACAAATTTCTTCTCTGTTTTTAGAGAAGCTCTTCAGCCATTATCCTCTCTGCAATCTTTCCATGTGTTCGGAAAGAAAATTGACATGTATTTCAAGATCTTTTAAAGATTTAAGAAAGACCTCATGACAGGGACAATTATCTTAATCAGGATGCCTTTAGGAGCGTGTAAGCATCCAGTAGGCATAAGGTTTTTAGAGTCCTGAATGGGGTAGAAACAAAGTCATCAGCTGGCAACACTGTTTAAAGTAATCATTAGCAATTACTACATCTTGAAGGGAAAAAACAAAATAAATACTGATTTATAAGGGCAAACTAAAGAACACCCCTGAAACGGCAGAACACAAATATTCTGCAAGATAACTGAGGTTACATTTAACATCTGAACCAGACTTTTGCCCTGAAAACTCCAGTTTTCTTTCATAAAAGAGTGTTCATAAACATTCATATTTTTTAAAACCTTGGGAGACCTCCAGCAATAACATCTGAATAGAGACTATCTTGGTCAACCATAAGTTCTCTCCTTTGTCTCAATTTCTACCATGATTTTTAGGCATTTGTTGCTGGTATTTCAGGCTTTTTATACTTTGGGAAGACATTAACAGTATTGCCAACTCATTTTTCATACCTGCTTTTCTCTAGAATGTTTAACAAACCTCTACTTTTTGACAGAAGCAGCAGCAGCGGCAACCTCTCTGACAGCATGGCACAGACGTTTTTGTATTTATATAGACCATATTCTCCAGCGGAGTAGCCACAGAGCTGAAATCATTTGTTCTTGTACAATGGGTTCAGAAGTGATGGAAATTCAGACCCATTTGACTTTTTCTCTATTATTTTTTTCCAGTTACCTCTCAATAACCAATTTAATACAGATTAAAAAGAGAGAGTGAAACAACTTGTACCCATCCCCTGAAAAATATAAAAAAGGGCAACAGAAAACAAATGCATGTCCCTTAATTTTTCTTTACAGAAGATGACTAAGCTAGCACCAATCCAGCCTTTCTTTTCTAACTTTAGGAGGAAAATCAAATGTTAAATCTGTATCTAGTGCAAATATTCCTGAAAAGCATACATTTTAAAATATTCTTTTCTTGGAATTTGAAAAGGGTCTTCAGTTTTATTCTTATTACCAAAGGCACAGCAGTTGAATTAGTATCCAACAGCCCCAGACAGAACAGTTCCAAGAGAGTCTCTTATTCTGCTAGGGAAGGTAAACAGATTCTTAAGGACGGCTGACAAAGAAAAAGCTCAGCTGAAGTGTTGCCAAGATAGATAACACTAAATATTAAGCAAATTCCTAGTAGAGACAGCTAAGAATTTAATTGTCAATATAATTTTTTTCTAAAACATAGGCACATAAAGCATGTGGGATGTGCAATGTGGGATTCCCTGTAGCAGTCCAGAGGCTAAAAACTGAACACTGGCAAACACCCAAGGAAATCAAGTACAATTTGCCTTCCAACACATTGCACAAACAGTAAATTGTTTGCAGGTCTGCCATAAAAGTTTTATAGTATAAAAAGACCATTAAAGGGAAAGGAAAACTATTAATTTTTCTTGCCTTTTCATACTGACTACCTCTTCCCATGCTTCTAGGTCTTATCTGGGTTTAGGTCAGTTAATTTCACTCCCTCTTAATATAATCCTATGAAAATAATTTCAGTAGAGGTGATAGAAGAGAAACTACAAAAGGAAAAAAACAATTCGGCATCAAAATTAGGAGTTAAGCACATGGTCAGACAAGTTAAGCTTGCCGTTTTATTGGCTTATCTGACAGCTGTACTAGTCAAGCAAGCCTGTGCACACTCCAGCATGCCTCTTTTGTGACATTGGTGTCAGCTGCTTTCATTCCGGTTTACATTAGTATGGCTTTTATCCTGACCAAGTCAGATGGATGACAAACTCAAGGGAGATAGAGCAGTTTAGAGTTGTCACTACTTCAGCAACTACTTTTTATGGTATACAGACATTTGATAATACATCATGAGCCCAGTGTATGCTCCTTGTGTCCAAGTTTTTGCAGTCATCCTGCAAACACCATTGCTTTTTACACTTACTACTCAGGACTATGGACCATATCTATTTTTCATCTTTGGAAAAATATTGTCTTGGTTTAAGGGGCAGTAGTATAAAATTAACCTTTTGTAAACTGCTCAACTAATTACTACATCTCAAAAATATTCACGTAATTTTTGCATCAAGCTGTCTAATGTTGAATTTCAGCCACTGGAGCTTAGCATCCAGGATCCAAAACTAAAGGAGCTGTTTGAACCTTCTGTTCCCAACACATACTTACAGACCACAGGTTAGATAAATTAAACAGACTGAGATTTGAGGAGCTCAGTCTTTTTTTACCCAATACAACTCTTTTCTATAATACAGCCACTCAGTTCACAAGGCCACTACACATTCCCTCTTATACACAACCTTCCTTCTGGGCATACTAAAAACACACCACTTGCCTGTGTCACTTTCTACAGATATAATTATTTTATCTTCAACAATCTCTCAATCTGATCAGCTTCAAACCTGAGCTAGAAGCAGATCTATGTTCCTTCCACTCCATCAAAAATATTGTTTGGTCCCTAGGAAATCTGGGGATTCCCTACTGACCATTACACCAATGTCTGCCATTATGCCATTTTTGGTGACCACTCTGATTATTCAATTTCCCTTTTCCACAGCCCACACAGCTGAACAGTGAGGTCACCCAAGACACAGGGCTTTTTTTATGGTGGACCTAATCCTTACTCTCCTTCTAGTTTTGTGCTTAATGGAAGAGTGGAAAAATTCTCAACTCTGAATTCATTACACTTTTCCAACTTGACATCGGTAGCCACAGAAAGTAGTCAGAGGACCAAAATTTTAAATAAACACTACGTGGAGATTTTGAGATGAAACGGAAAAATATTAGAAGCTCCTTTCCATTAGTATGGAAAAAAAATAAAACAAATGTAAATGTACTCAGAATACAGTCTGACATTATGTAACTATTTCAGTTAGAAAGCAGGCTATAAATGAGCATCCTATCTAAAAAGAGACTTCAATTAAAAGCAGCAGAAAATGCAAACCCCCAAATACATTATCCTTATTAAAATATTCAGTCAGTAATTTTAAATCCACCATGAAACAGAATTATTTTAATGCTACAGACATCCTTACAGGATGCAAATTCTTCAACTCAAAGTCAATTTATTAAACATGAAACATAAAAATAGTACAGTCAAATCAAGATGAACACAGATGACACAATGAAACAATAGATTCTTAATAACTGAGAAAACACAAACTGCAGTATTTTGCATAGTCTTGCTTTTGTTTTTTGTATTCCAAACCTTTCCTTCGTAAATTTGGACTTTAGCCACACAAATTTCAGTCTAGTCCTGGCACAGAAGTATTAGACTCCTTGAAGGACACAGCTAAAACATTTCCAGTGGTGAAAAAACATTACTGATCTATACTAAGCATTTAGTCTTTCACTGTCAATATAAAAATAATTTATGTGCTATTTATTTACTGAAATTGATGGCTTGTAGAAAAGGCACACTAGTAGGCATTCCAAAGCATCTCTCAGTTAGCAACTACTTAACCTTACACTTTTCAGAAACTACAATAGTTAGCACTTTCCTGAATTTAGTTTAAGGAAAAAAAAACCAAAAAAAGGTAATAGAAGTGTCCAAAATACAGCTAAAGATACATTCCCCAGAATCTTTTTTTGTCATACACAACTTACAATTGAGTAGCCCACGAGATTTCAGTAGGACACAGTTAGCTTCCTGAACTAAAAAGTCAGACTTCCGTGCTTTTTAAACATTTAAGTTTCACAACATATGCACAGTTCTGAAGTTTTTCCTTTAGTTCATCTACAGTAGACTTTTTTTTTAACATGACATTATTCATTAAGGTTAGACAGCCATTCCTTGGGCTCTTTAGAAACCACTATTTCTGCACACAGTTTTAATTCTATGGCTGCATCAGAAACATACCAATAACACCAAGCCAACATTTCTGAAACACAACAGAGCCAATAACAAATCAGCAGTCATAACAACTTTTTCCCTCCCACTTAGGGCAGCACCTTAGTTTGAACTGCTGATACAGCACTACATGAATTAAAAACTTTCCAAAGGATATATGTAACTTCTCTATTCCATTCTACTGACACTGATGGCATATAAAAAAAACCTGTGTTTAAATTTGTATGACATTTAACCTTTTAGATTACTGTGATCACCGATCCTTGGCTTATGGCAGGTATATCAGAGCAATGAAACTTGACTGAATTTTCTGGCTATTAAAATTACTTGTTAGCTAAAAGAAATCCAGATAATACAAAGACATTTGCCACAGCCATCCTCCTAATGAGATCTACATGTCTGAACACATACATCCAAGAAATCACAATTACAAAAAAACCAATAGAACAAAACAAAACATAAGCCACTAAGTCTTACCTTATGTGCTGGCACTAGGTTAACTAACACTGTATCCAAAAGTTCCTGTGACACAGTATCTCCCTCACAAATGATAGAGCTCATTAGATCAACCATGTGCATGTGTACTTTTTGGTTATGACCGTTGCTGAAATTAAAAACAAGAATTCTTAGTGTAATATCTATATAAAGTACAACTTCTGTTCAGAGTACTCCCTTGTGGTGATGCCAAAAAACAAGGAATAAAAGAAGCAAATCACAAGTTCTCTTATAAATCAATTCCCTGATTGCATATACCATCCTTGAATTTCATGCTCTCCTCATTCACCTACTGTAGTAAGAGGACTGTATCTCTCCGTATCATGAAAAGACAGTGTATTAGAACATCTCTCTGCTCTACCCAGCACTGGGGAGACTTCCCCTGGAGTGCTGTGTCCAGTTCTGGGCTTCCCAGCACAAAAGGGACACACATACCCTGGACTCAGTCCAGCAAAGGTTCATAAAGATGATTAAGGGCGTGGAGCTGCTCTCATGGAAGGAGGGGCTGAGAGAACTGACATCTTTTTTTAGCCTTGAGAAGAGATAGCTTAGGAAATAACTTATCATTAAGTCTAAATACCTGATATTGGGAGTAGAGAAGACAGGGCAAGACTGTGTTAACACCACACACTCAGTGGTGTCCAGTCAGAGAACAAGAGGTAATGGGCACAGGGTGAAATACAAAACATACCATTTAAACATAAGAAACTTTTTAAGTAAAAGCGTGATTGAGTACTAGAAGGTTGCCCAAAGAGTCTCTTCATTCTTGGAGATGCCCAAAACCCCACTGGCTACAGTTCTGGGCAATCTGCTCAAGCTGACCTGGTTTGAGCAAACGGAAAAGACTAGACTACCTCTAGCAATGCCTTCCAGTGTCTACTACTTTCTGACTCATGTCTTTACAGCAATAATCCTCCAAATTCCTTAGAATTGCATATTAGACCATTCAATTTCAAGAACAAAATAAAATTAATGCAGTAAATGACAACCAAAGTTTCTTAGGAAAAAAAGATGATGTGTAGTGTGTCTTGCTTCATTAGAACAGAAAAAACTGACAGAACATTGTATTTATACTGCTACCTTTAGTTAAACTGAATTACGAAATTACTAAGCTCATTAACGCTAAAAGTCACACTGAACAGCTTTACTAGAAGCAACTGACTTTAATCATGCAATAATATATTGTAATTGGGGGTGACAATACTTACTTTATTACTGAAAACAGCGTTCTATACAGTTGTGTAAAAATCTCATTGCTGTCCTCTAATTCAAAGCATATGTTATAGGACTTGACCCAAGCAATGTTCTGATTTGGAACAGGAAAAAAAAAAAATAAAAGGAGTAGTTAATACAAGATTAAATTGAAAGATTACATTTAACAGTTACTATGAAATAAGTTACAAAGCTTACCTCAAGCAAATAAAAATATCGATTAAACTGGGGGCTTTTTGTATCTTCTAAACCTTTAAGTTGCCTTGTTATGAACATAAATATATCCTGAAAAGAAAGAAGTGCTAGTTATTCAATCAACTGCAATTAAACCTTCAAAATAAAATAATTACCTTTTTAAGTTACTAGTATTATTCAGTCACTACAAAATACGCAGCAATGACAGACATTATTTCACTATCCAAAAGAAGATCATCTACAAAAGCATCATGGAAAATGTCAAGGAGTAATTTTAAAATACTTCATGTTTCTTTAAAGGGTTGAAAAAGTAACCTTTTCCTAAGGGAACAAATGTTTTCCATTTCCAAAGAAAAGCACTCAACTTGACAAACACAGCTGCAACTGGCTGGCATGCTGCAGAAGTCAAGAGATTATTATTCAGCAGGACAATGAATTGAATATTTTTATTTCATATTACAATGAGTTTCAAAAGAAGGGGAAAATAGCAGTAGGCAACTACACCTTTCCTAAGAGTGTTATTATATGTTCACTCTGTATTCTTTGTGCATTTCTCAAGTCATCATGATATTGACACAGATCACATCTCTTGCAAAAACTAATAAACCAAGTTCCTCCTGCTTCCTCTATAAACTTTCACCACCAGAAGACTCCTTCAGAAAAAGTCTCACACAGAGTAAATTGAAGCAGGTTAGAAGGAACATATAGTCAATTATGAACAAAATGTAAACATGCAAGAAGGTATCTTTCAAATGTTTTTTACATTCAGGTAATTAACAGCTGGAAATTCACAACTGCTATATTAAATCAAAATATTTAGAAGTAAGTATCACCAGAAACACGGTTCACAGCGTCAACTGTATCTATGTTTCATCTAACAATCTAGGTGTAAATCAAATAAATTCCAAAAGGTATAAAGTTGCCATAATAAATACAAGAAAGCCTTACTGTTAATCCTGAAAAAAGTACCCTAGAAATAGTCCATAAAGTTTTTCTGTAACATTTTCAAAATTACCGTTTTCCCCTAAGTCCCCCAATAATAATGCACAGACAAAAGATAAGAATGGGGCTCCTTTTTTTTCCTAAGACTATAACCACAAAATCCAGCCTTAACCATTAAACTGAACACTTACTATGGTTCTAGGTAAAACCAAGAACTAGATTACATGTGACATCACCACCTCTTGGCAAAGAAGCACAGCAAATACACTCTTCAGAGATACAGCTACATTGATGTTTTAAATCAGATTGAGACTGTGATTTTGAAGTGTTAAGGATGATCAGAAGGATCACTGGTTCACACTTCAGATCCCTTACAGAGCACACAATCTAGATTCATTAGCTGAAGTTAAACCTACAGACAAAGGACGTATCTCATGGTCTCCAACCACTCAGGGGCATACAGTCCCCAGGCAAAAGCCCATCTGAAGAATCCCTCCTTTAAAAACTAGTGCTGAACACTAGCAGGTCATCACTCCCCACCCAAAATGAGTGCTGTCTTATGGAAAACCAGTACACTGGAAGGTTCTGTAAAGTTTAGAAGACATACAAACTGAGTTTCAGGGAAGAGTAAGAGTCAATTAAGAGGGCATGTGACAGACTGAACAATGCCAAACATAACAACTACTTAATCTCAGAACCCATGTTCTATGTTAATTATTTCTGTTAAGCTTTACTTGTAGAGGTAAATCTCAATCAGTTCCTTTAACCAAGTATCTTACTTTTTATCCTATAGCTCAGTATGTAATACTTACTGACAGAATGGGATTCAAAGACCCTACTAATTTTCCAAAGAAAGTTCTCATCACTGTGCTGTATACAGCTGTAGACATTAATGAATAGCATACACGTACAGTAAGTCCAACACCTGAATGCTTCAAATAACAGCATGGTTTGACAAAATAAGCATTTACTCCTAAACTATTTTTTCCTACTCCCATTTTAAAGAAAGCAAGATAGACTAGACTCAGAATTACTCACTAATTTTTAATATATCATGTCTTATGACCAAACGTTTTTCTCTTTAAGCACAGTTTCCCTTTTTTAAGCACACATAACATACTATTTGGACATGCATTTATAAATTCAAAACACAGGCTGCAGCCTGTGTTAAAATAAACTTTGGCTGCAGCTAAAAAATTGCAATACTTTCACAACCGGACAATATGTTTTCACATCAGACTGCATAAAGCAAGTCTACATTAGAATCCAGACTCTAAAAACCGAAGTGCTTACACTTCAACTTGAGAGAAAATATTTCTTTATTTTTGTGGATTGCTGTCTTGATGCCAATGAACTATACAAAGGCTTCAGTAATCATCACAGCCATGGCTCTCACCAGAGAACACCTTCAGATAATTAAAGTTCTGCCACCATACACACTTTTTAACATCTCCATTTCAGCAAAGACAGACAGTCCTTCTGTTCCAGTCATTTTCAATTGACACATATAAGCAATTAGATTATCTTCCCACCAAAAAATTGTATTTGGGTTCTAAGTTTTACACGGACTGAGGAGGGCTCCAAGTTAAAAGTTTATAGATCCCAGAAGAGCAGACCTACTCTAGCTCTGTCTTTATTCTACTCATGGCATTTTCCACCCCTGTTATCAAAGCTCTTTCAACGATCAACAAGGAATGTAAGATTTATACTCATGATACACATAGAAGAGGGGAACCTGAGATACTGATCCCTTCCCTCAGCATCTCACTTGCACAATATGTAAGTTAGAAAGAGATCTGCTGAGTCTGAAGCAAGGGCAAAACCTTAAATCTTAAATCTTTTCCTGCCAAGAAATTAGTATTTTTCAGCACTCCCCTTTGCCATTTTTAGCTTTGGTGCTAAACATACAAGAAGAGACAAGAAGGCAGTATGGATTTGATATTAAATACCGGGTAAAAATAGTGCCAAAATATAACCCAAGAGGAAGCATTCTTCCTCTTACCTCTGTCATAAAGTGGAGGGAACTCTTCGACATTTCTATCAGAGCTTGTCCTGCAACCACAAAAGCTATGTTCAGAGGAAACGGGTTTGCAAAAAACCTACCCCAGTAGCCCTAGGCAAAGGTTGCTATTGTTTGGCTTTTCTTTATTTTTCCAAATGTGTTTAGAAAACTGCATCAAGAAACTGAATTCTGAAATCCACACAGATTACAGAACTCAATGCTGGCAGTGGAAGTCCCTCATCCATTTAGAGCTCTGTCCAAGCAGTGGCTGTAGTATTCTTATACTTCAGGTATGAGATGAGTACTGCAAACCTTCCAATACTGTACACTATGAAATCCAAAGCTTGGTAGCTCAAATACTGTAAGGAGGAAGTTAGTTTGCCCAACTCAGAAAGAGAGAAATTAAAACTCTAAGCCTAACAAGCAAATGAAAACATATACTCAAAACTGAAGTAGAAATCAGGACACCTAAAAACCAGATTTAAATATAGCACAGTCGAGAAAGCTAGTATTTATCTCCAGTTGAAGATGGTGCAATCAATAAGTAAGGTAAATAGATGTTGTATCTCTGATTACACACTAATTCAGAATTAAGAAAACAGAGCTAAGAAAAATCCCTAGATATCTCTCCAGTATGTCTGCTAACAAAAGATGTACTACTGCAGTTGAAACTGCACTGTTTCCCTAATTAGGAAGCACTGGTGGTGCAACCACTAGATGAGAAATCGAGTGATTTCCTCTTAAGTGATAATAGATAGACTGTCCACCACAACCATCTTTTTATCCTAGTGTGGAATAAACAAAGACCAAACCAAACGAAACAAAAAAGACCACACACGCTTCTAAATCAGGGAGCCAAAAAACCACACATTTTTCAGTGTTACTTTCATCTGGTTTTTTGTAGATTTTCCCTAAAACTCAGTTCATCACTCTAGATTCTGACCACGCAAGGGAAACAGTTTGATTTTGCGAGTTGGAAACAAAGTTATATTTCTACTAAAAAAAGTTTAAGAACCCAGAAAAAAAATACTTTTTTTTCTGAAACAAATGGAGCAGATCTGTACTTCCTTTTCAAACCTGACATTTCTCTATCAACCATCTCCATCTAGTGGGATCAGCGATGTTTGTAATTGCAGAATTTTCCAAGTCACATCAAAAATCATTAAACTCTGTACAAAAGTACTTTATCTTTGTTTCAATAGAACCTTTATCTATAAATATACAAGTACCTGCCTCTTGGTAGCTTAATTGGAGACACAGGGGTATTTTCCCAAGTGAAGGTATTAGCTATCTTGCAAGAGATTGTGATAAAAGTTATACATATAATCAGTATTTCTAAAGTAACAGTTCACTACCTGCAAATCCCAATAAGAGTTCATTAAAATGATTATTTTCAACACAAATCCAAAACTCTCAAAGTTTTTGGAAGATGTATAGCCCTTTATCTCATGGACAATTGACCTGACCAATCATATCCCAAAATCAAGTGAAAGCTTTGAACTGCTTAGGCTGAACCAGAGATAAAGGGAGGGAAAAAAACCAGTCATAACCAATTACATTAATCACTGAGTATAAAAACCTGGTGTGGAAAAAGAGATTAATTTCATTTACCTTCAGTTTATCTGGTGAAGTGTATGGAGCTTCAGGGGCATAAATTCTGAAAATATCAGCAAGACAACATGCTACCAACAGACGTACATCCTTATCGGGATGTTTGAGGAAAAAATCTGAAGCAAGATGTAAAGCAAGATTTAAGTAGAGCTCCTTTTCTTCTTCAGAATCCTGGTCCATGTCCATGAAAGTTTTCACAACCATCTAAATAGACAGACACACATTAGTACATAAAATGAAATATTCTATGTAACAGGATCCTTACTAAAAGTGACTTTTCTGGTTTTGTGCAACTTCTGTCAGAAGCATTATTAGCTATGCAGTAGTACTTACTTGAGCAACCAGTGTTTCATTTTTCAGGGTACTGGAAAGACCTGGTCAAGTCCTCTATCAAGTGTCCCAACTGTGTCCCAACACACAGTCTCAGCAGAACTACAGAAAGCCTAGTTGTAGACTTCCCAGATCTTTTTGAGAAACCATATAATCAAGTTGGACAATTGAAGAAGTGCAACAGCATTCACTGTTACAGCCATTCACTTAAAATTTCAGAAAACACCAAAGCATTATTAAAAATATTTGTTTCTCCCTCAACAGTTCAGTGATGATTTTTTTCCTTCTATTCTCTTTCAGTTTCAGCTTTTGCCCTATTACTCCTCTGAGGAAAATTCTATTCCCTGTGCTGTCCAGAAGCAGAGCACACACTTTGAGCAAATGCATATATAAATCCAGGCAGCCCAGTGGCATGGATGTTGTCCAGCAAGACTAAAATGACCACTAGGATTATTAGGATCCAGTTATGGAAGTTATGGAAGAAAAAAAGAGTCTTGGACACCAGATATTTAACATGCTAAATAAAACAAAAGCGGGAAAAGCTATATTTAGTAACTGCTAGTTGGTGAAAATTCTTACATTTAAAAAACTTTCTGAAGGAGAGAAATTTACTGACAAAACAAAGTAATTATGCTCTTCTCCAATTCCTTATCTGACTCACAGAGGCAGAGTTATTTTAAGGAGTTTAACTCCTGCAAAATTAACAAAATTATACTAAAGACTTAATTACGCTATCCTGAGAATTAAAGCCAAAACTCTCATCTATTTCTTCAGCACAGGAAGAGATATTTTTCAAAGAATAATAACGTCAAGCCCTAGAATCCTATAACACTGCAAAATACTTTACTTTGCTATCGTTTGTTGTTTAGTTGGGTTTTTTTGCCCCCTCCAAAAAATCTACTATAACTGGTTAGGGAGCAACAAACCCAACTTAAAAAAAACCCAAACTTCTGCATGATTAGGATCACAGAAGCTGTAAAGTTTTCAAGCACATGAGAATCCTTTACTAAAAGGCACAGAAGACCAACAGCTCATGCACACACAACTTCCATTGCAAGAAAAATAAAGTCCTCCTGTGTCAGGCACAAGATGAACCACTTGAAGTGCACTGGTGCCCTTATACACTAATTAAAGTAATTTATAAATCAGAATTGCTTTCATTTCTATGAAAAGTAGTCTTTTCATACTTCTTGCAACAAGTATGGGGTTTTTCTACTCTGGAAATGAACCTCTAGTGTTTCTTCCCTGATAACATGAACATCTGTACAAGTCAAGACAACAAAGATCAGTCATCCTGTCTGCAGACCAATCCATCACAGCGTTTAAGGAAAAACTAAGGAAAACAAGCTGGTTGTCCAAGCATAGTTTTCCAGCTTCCTGCAAAGCAATAGGTTAGAGGACTCCTGAGCCTGAAATCACACCCAGACCACCACGATTTATATTCCTGGAGCTTCATCTTCCAGATGTGGCACATATTTCTTAACCCACTCAAATTTTACTACGTCGTTGTACAGAAACAAGCTTTGGAATTCACTTGTATAAAACTTACAGAAAAGTGTATTATTAGACTGCTGGCCTAAAATTAATGTTTCATTAGATGATGACTTGGTTCTTGTGTATTAAAAGAAACTGTGGAAAAAATGCTTTTCTCACACTATTCATCATTTCCAAGTGTTTATCACCTTATTTCTGTCTTCAGTGCTAGTTCATGACCATAATCATTTAGTTTCCATCTCCTTTCCAAATCTATTATAAACTTCAAGAGGGCATCAATACAAAATGCATAAAATTTCCAAAGTAAGTTATGCTAACACAGAAATTCACTGCACATATTTTCCATTTTATTCTCTAATTACCAGTAATTTGCATTTATATTAATATATTGTCATTAACAAACAGCAGAATGTCTCCTTCTGCACAGAAAAGTGCTTTTTCCCGAATAATTACGTGAATTTGGCAGTCAGAGAAATCAAGAGGCTAACAGCTCCCTTATTTATCAACTACTGCTCTTTAGAACCTGCAACTGTGTTTATACTGAAGTTTCTGTACACTTGTCGTGCACCCTGGATCATCCAATCTGTTATAAAAGAAGCACTGCGCACTTTTTCCCCTGCCTGAGCACCAATGATTTCACAGCCAGAATAAACAGTTAACAAGAAACACAAGACGTCCTACAAAGTCCTCCTCTTCTGCAAGACAGATCAAGATGACAGAAGGGACTAAACATTCAAGGTCAAAAATGAAATTAAGCTATAGAAGAAAAACGATCAGTAAGAACTGTGGTGCTGCATTTCCACAAGCTGAAAAAAATACGCAAGTGCTAATAAAGAACTCCTTCTCTTAGGAATCACTAATACACAAAGTTACAAATGTTGTCTTTTATTCAACATCACAGAATGCAATATACTCACTAAAGTCTATCAACCAAAATCCCAAAGCCTAGACAGGTTACTGGGGGGAAGAGGAGAAGCAATCTTGTGGTTTGGGATTTTATTGGTTTTTGTTCATTTACCCATAATTCCAACTGACTTAAAACTACTTCTTCAGAAAAACTCCAAATTAAGCTCTTGCATCTGTTAGAATACTTAAGGTTCCTCTCCCACATCTGCTCCCTCCTGTTTCACAGGGCAAGCCCAAGTTGCAGGCATTCCTTCTGCACAATACAGGTCTGCCTTTTTGTGAGAGTACACAGGTAGATACAGATCTGTAGTAACAAAATTAGCCTTTACATCTGTCCCAACCTTCCTGTACACTTAGGCCAAACAAAGTGGTCAAGAACTGAAATACATCAAAGACTGTATGTATAGTCAAAGTATATAGACTAAAATATAACAAAGACTACCTTCATCATGACACAGGCTAAAATAATGAGAATAAGGGGGTTTATAAACAAACCAAAGAGCACGAATGTGTAAAAGGAATATATTGAGGGGTATCTAAATTATTTCCAAAATTATGACTCTCTTTTAGAGAGGAAAATACTGGAAAACAATAAAAGCACTGACTTAGCATCATAGCTGAAATAAAATTTAACTAGTATTTGAAATTAATGCAACTCATTTCTATTTGTGATTTTTTAAATTCATTTAAACCTTTTTTGAACAAGCCACTTCAAGAAAGTGGTAGAAGAAAAGGCATGAGAGCAAACAAGTTTCTCCTTCTACGCATAGAAAAGGTAAATCCCAAAGAAAAATAAAACCCTTCCAGATATAAAATATAGTAATAGGATCATTGAACATCTTTTACAAGAAACTTTAATCTGCAAGCAATTACTTGGTTACTAACCTTTAGCCTTCTCACCATCTCTTCTTTAGATATTTTATCAGAGATTTCTTTGACCCCTGGAGGATAAGTGATTTTTCCATCATTGGCTCTCGTCTTTGAATGAGCCATGATTTCACGGTTTTAAAACTGTGGAAAGAAATTAAGAAGATGATGTTGTTTAACTAGTTCATGTTTAACCTTATCTGTCCCACTTTGACAAACAAAATCCAACTAGAAATATACCAACAAACCCATACAAACACAAGAATGACAAAATATTTTGATCGGTTTCAGTAATCTATACTGTGGGAGACAGCAATGGTTTTGATATCCAGGCAAATTGTCCTACGGCACAATACAGCTTTCAAGAAGTACACAACAGAAAAAAGCTAAAACTCCTCATTCTGGAATGTATTTGATCTTCACACTAAAGAGACACAACCAAGAATCTTACTGTATTGTATGATATGTTTCCACCACTTGGTAATAATAGATTCTAGTAGCTTGGGCATTCAGACATCTGAAGTGGACTTTGTGTTCTATTTACAGAATGCAATTTCCCAAAAAGCCTAAACACCAGTGCTGTTAAGTGTTACACATCACCAGTTGTAACTTGCCAATACTGCCAGAAAAGCATCAGATAGAGAATGAAATTAGAGACAGAAACAGAGCCGACCAAATACAAGTCTTTCCTCTGTGCCATTAAAGCCAAGTTTTCAAGTGAAAGACTGCAGATAAGCAACACTATCTTCTTCCTAAATTCCAACTAGGAAAACAACTCAGTTACTTAGTTTCTCAGTCCCTTTACACTAATGCAAATACAGACTACCATGTAATCCACCCTAAATTATGCAGAGTTTCATTGCTGTAGAGAAGGAAGCTGAACTGAAAGCTTTACTTACATAAAAGTAATCAATACAAAAGATGGTGAAAAAATCTAGATGGCATGTGTGGGGACAATTAGGATCTTAGAAAAAAACTGTACCAGGGCAGCTACAAATGAACGAAGAAACGAAAGAAACAAATTTCTTTGTCATTGCCTTGATATTTTTATTTATTTAGCTAAAAGCATGATTCACTTCTGACAGCCATGACTGTACTGAACTGTGAATTCCAAGTCAGGAATTTTCTTCCTACAGACCTCCCATACAAGAATCTATGTATACTTTGAATTTCTTGGAACTACAACATCAGAAAGCTGGGAGGAAACAAAAGTCATTGGAGTAACTTTTTCTAATACTAAAATACGATGTCACTTTTATCTCCATTATATTTCTTTAACGCACTGTCATGACAGTAAGTTTAGGGCTCCTCAAAAGCAGACAGAAATTCTAATCGAGTTTACTCTTCTTGCTGTTTGACATAGATACTCCAGTCTACCTTTCAGATGGGATGATCTTATATATTATAGCTAAATTCATTTTAACAGCTCATCACAGCAGAAGGGAGCCTTGCTCCCCTGAATCTGAGAACATAAAAAAGCATCAGATGCTTTGTTGAACCCATCAAACTCACCAACTCAAAAAACAAGCCTAATTGTTTTGGAAAAGCATGTGACAGGCATCAAAGCCAACTCAAGGGAAAGAACAGGAACTAAGGTAACTGGGGAACAAAACTCCATTTTCCAGTGGTGCATAGCTGCCAGATCAGATCAAATGCAGTGGAAACTTGATTAGAACATGGTGATGTGGTCCTGTTTGGAGGAGATTTTGAAATAATTCAAAGACAAACTCATACGTTACAGTCAAGTTGAACTGTCTAGCTCACACATCCAACTGCCACACAACCAAGCTTTTAAGCTTCAGTGGCATCCAAGGTCTGGATGAAACTGAACATCTGTATTGTGTTTATGTGGCAAGCTCTTGGTAGTGGGGGAGGCTGAAGGATGTCCCTGTGGAAAGAGACCAGAGGCTGCTCCCACAGCAAACAGAGCTAGTTCCAGACAGCTCCAAAATGGACTCATCCCTTGACAAAGTTGAGCCATCAGTGACACTGGTAGTGCCTCTGTGATAACATATTTAAGAACTCACAAAAAATGCTGCACAGCAGTTATGAGGAAGAAAAGTGAGAAAAACATGAAACAACCCTGCAGACACCAAGGTTAGTGAAGAATGAAAGCAATCTCCCTGCATTTATCTTGACCCATGAGCTTTTCCATCTTATTTCCTTCCCTGTTCGATTAAGCAAGAAAAATGAGAGAGCAGCAGTGTTAGCACCTAGCAGCCAGCCAAGGTTACAGACAGGGATGTACATAGCTTATCCTCTCAGAAGTATAGAAAAAACTAAATAGGACTTAATTTCCTGTAGAATTAATACATCTAGTCTTACAGGGTCAAAAATAATTTTAAAATGGTTCTATGAAATGGCCTATTACTTAGAACATAAGAGATAAATAATTATAAACCTTCTAAACTTCCTATAAAATACAAATTTGCAGATCACTACCTAAAGTTTTTTTGGATTAATGGTAAGCTTTACTGAGAGAAACAAAAACCTTTCCAAGGAACAGCAGAAAACAAAACCTATCACTCAAAAAAGAGAAAATTCAATGCTATGCAATCCCCTTGTACAGCAGTTATAACTTCAACTGTTACCTAAATAAAACTTAGTTTGTTACATGCCACCGCTACAAGTTCCTGTTCTTCTAGACTGCCAGTATAACTGTACATACCTAGCTTTATCAAAATAATCTGTGTTGAACATTAGTAGAATCTAGGATTTTATTGGGAGGCGGTAGGGGGGAAGAGGGAAGGGTGTTTTGGTGATTCTAGCCAAATCCAAGTCTCTGTGATTTCACGTTACAAATACATGAGCTGTTTCAGTGAACTTCTCTCATGGAAAAAGAAGATAGTAACAGCTAAGAACAACAGCCTCAAGGCCAACTGTATCTACAACATGTTGAAAATTAAAATCCATAGGCCAATGATGTGACATCCAACAACTGAATTTCAAAAAGCTTTTAAAAGACATTTTTAAAGATCCACAGTATTTTAAAAGAAGACTTTGTACGATGACAAGCATTTTGAAAAAAGGAAATTCTTTGAAAGCTTCTTTGAGATTCAACAGAGACTCAGCTGACAGGTTTTTTTTGTTTGTTTTTTTGTTAATCAAATGAAAGTTTAGAAGTTCTCCACTATATTTTCAGAAATCCAGTCTTACTCCATATATACAGTCAGAAGGGAAAGAAAAGGGAAAGAGCACAAGTCTTACAAGAAGAGGCTGAGGGAGCTGGGGTTGTTTAGCTTGGAGAAGAGGAGGCTCAGGGGGGACCTTACTGTGCTCTACCATTACCTGAAAAAAGGTGTGGTGAGGTGGGGATTGGCCTCTTCTCCCAGGTAATGGAGTGAGAACGCAAGAGGATATGGCCTCAAGTTGCATTAGGGGAGGTTTAGATTTCATGTTACGAAAAACTTCCTCACCAGAAGGATGGTCAGGCATTGAAACAGGCTACCCAGGGAAGTGGTAGAATCACCATCCCTAGAAGTGTTCAAAAGGTACGTGGATGTAGCACTTGGGGACTTGGTTTAGCGGACAACACAGTGGTTCCGGGTTAACAGTTGGACTCAATGATCTTAGAGGTCTTTTCCAACCTTAATGATTCTATGAAAAAGGAGAATGTTCAGATGGATGCCTTTTTTAAGGCAAGAAAACACTTCAGACAATGAAATGCTTTGTACCATGCAGAATGCAAGCACAAACTAAACATTAAGTTGTGCACTGTTTCTGCTGTTGTATGAGGACAAAGAAGGGAGACAGATGTCACAAGAAACTTAAACAAGTATATAACGAACGAATTCCAGTCCTAATACATAGGAATAAAAAGCATGATTCAATCAGGCTTTGGTTGCTTCAGTTATGTTAAACAGTACTGTAAGTTTTCAAAAACTACGAAGAAAATAAACCTATTTTAAACTAATAGAGCATTTAAAACACAAACTCTACTCTTTGTACACAAGGAGATGATAAAGTAAGACTGAAGATGTCTAGGTACTGCTTCTTTCAACACAGAAGCACCACTGCAATTATAACTTCAAAGACCTGAAGTCAGGAACCAAGAGCAAGTCTCTAGCAGTATATAACATGACAAATTAAAAACTAAGTTATAAGGGAGGTGGGGTGGAAGAAAGTAGTACAGAGAACAGAAAGAAAGGTGACAAAACACATACCCTTTGTACAGTGACAACAGGAGCATGGGGGGAAAAAAGTGGAACTTGCATTTATTGGGCATCAGAATAGGATGGCTTAAAAAGTCATTCACCTCTTGTGACAAAAATCGGAAGATCATGTTTAATGTAAAATTATGATTATCAGCCAGACTACAAATGGGAACAATCAATTAATCTAAACATAGTTAATTAGTAGTAAGTACCACTGCCAAAATGTGGTCAAACTCAATTAAATAAACTACACACGAGTTCTGTCCATAATCAGTAGCATCCAATAGCTACTCAGTTCCAGCTAAGTCTACTGGCCATTGTATTATTAAAACATTCAGATGTTTTCTATATAGTAGATAACTTCATGAATAGCTTAACTTCACATACACTACTTGCTCAATACTGTAAAATACGGATTGTGATTATGCAAATTAAACATGGATTGATATCTTGCATATTAAGTACCTGTGCAAATATACTTCAAAGGTCAATAAATATCATTACAGGATGTTAAGTCAATGATCTAAAAGGAGGACTTAAACCACACTCCATTTAATTGTATTTTGTTTGGCTGACAGTTCACATTGCCTATGGTGGTTTAATTAACTGTGCTAATCATTAAGCAAACTGTGCCTTAACATACATGAAGTCATCATGTGTCAACAGTGATTTTCCAGAGATCTATACATGTGTTTAAATCCTCATCCTTCAAGATACTTTTGTAGAAAACTTACCCAAGGGATGAAGCAAACTTGAGCAAATCAACCCCATATTCCTTTCAAGTCTGTCTTCTGCCTTACTACTGTCTTCTCTTTAAAATTCAGAATCCAAACATGAGGACTTAGAAGATCACCAGAAACAGTGATCAACTTAGAATCCTAACTCCATCGTCATTATTATTTTTCAGAACTTTCACTGAATATATAATTATTTATATAGCTATTCTTGAGATCATTTAAAAACTATGTTTATAAAATCTAGGAAAGTATACATCAAATTTATGTAGGCTAATATATATACTTCTAAATCTATGTTTGCAAGACATTTTTCAATGTGCCACTGAGAACAACACTTTCTTCAGGTTCACAAAGGTATCAGAAGCTCAAGTGAATTTAATAACTGGTTGGCATGGAAAAATATTTCAATGTGTAAAGAACTAAATATATGTGTTTCCACAGTTCATCTCATTCCAACAAAGAAGTGTAGCCAAGAAAAGGATTGGCAAATATTCATCAACACTTTCTCCACAACCAAGCAGGATGACCAGTGACCTCTCGCTGTCATAGGCCATTCCATCAACAATACAAAAACAGTTTAGGAGATACAAAAACATTTTCCTAAATTGTCTTGTGAGATATTGCAAGAAAGTAAAATCTTCTCCATCTCATAAATCACAATATAGATTTCATGCTGAAGCCCTATTCCTTTTTCAACACACAGTTTATAATTTATTTTTGCACCCTCAGTAGGTAACATCCTCATATGAATTAATATAAACCATGACAAATACTTGGAGATCACTAACTTTGTTTCAACAACAAAGGACGTATGAAAAAATTTGTCTAGATATAATTTCCTCAAAAGATGCAACAAGATATCATTAAGAGATTACTCAGCAACTCACAAGTGGAAGAGGCAGGCATCTTTCTACTTCATCAGTATTATTAATAAAACACAAATAATATAAAAATTTAAGTCATTTACAGAAATTCTTTACATCCTGGTAAATTCCTACTGGCGTATAGCTGATTGACAACAATTGATCAAGGTGAGAAGTGACTTAGGTATTAAAGACTTGCATTATCCAACTGCCACTAAACTAAATCTATTTCCGTAACATATCTACCGCTAGGGAGTTTTAACTTGGCTATAAAAAGCCACTCCAAGCTGAAATTTGACAGTTTTCTGCTGCTGAATAAAATAGAAAACTTTAGAGTGTTGGACCAAGGGTGCTTGTGTAAATCCAGGTCATTTTTCATAGCGATTCAGGTATAATGCCTCGATTAATACTTTCCATTCTCTTTTAGAAATGTATCATATTATACTGTTTACTTAACTATCATTAAATCAAGATATTAGCATTATCCATAATATCAATAAAATGCTAGTTTCCCATTTCTATAAGGCAGCATAGTAAGGACTGATACAGGAAGAATTTACAGAAACCACTAATTAAATGTCTTCTGAAATGAAGACCCAGATTATAAAGTAAAAGTAACACTCTCAGTCCAACAAATGACATAAAAAGTACTGGGTTTCACTACAGAATGCCATTAATGGCAGATCTTTGACAGTCAATACAGAAGTAATAATATCTGTTTAAATTAGGAAACACTTTTTCAAACTTACACTAGAAAATACAGCAAAGTGCATTAGCTTTCTTTATCAATGTATTAAGTAAGCACTTTGTGGAAAATGAAAGATGTGCAGGTGGTAACTGTGCAAGAAGAGACATCATCACAATGTCCAGAGAACTTGGAGGATTCAGGAAATGAACAAAGAAGAAAACATTAAGACATGATACCAAAATCAGCACATGCGCACTAAAGGGCCTCCAGCAACTTAAACAGAGTTGCAATCAGCTAGCAAATGACCCCAGGCAAGTCCCCATTTCCACTGGTTAAGATTTTTTTCAAACTTCATTAAAGAAAGCCTCCCAAAGATTTAGCAAGTATAAAGTATTCAGTACCAACTTATCTCAGCACACAGCTCTCTCCAGTGGTGTTGCAGACACTTGCAGCTTCCACAAAAACATAAGTGACCCAACCTTAAGTTTCAGCATGTTTCCAGATGTTATTGTTGTCTTCTTTCTTTTAATAAAACTGCCTCTTTTTTGTGCCCTTTATGAAATGGCATTTTTACTGAAACACACTCAGTTTTAAAAAAATTATTAAAAACTATATAAAAGAATTCACCATTAAACCATTCAACAACCTAAGCAAAAATAAAACTGACTTATTATTGTGGGATCTCTGCTTTCACACTTCTACTCAAGAGTAAGTAAAAGGGACTGTAGGAATTAAAATGTCTTATTTCTGTGCATGGCTGCTGGAGAAGAAATTACAAAGAGATAAAAACTGGAAAGTAATAGTAAAAGAATCTGACAGAGAAAGAAGACTGTAGGCTGACTAAATATGATTTTAATAAAATAGACATCTGCAATATATTTGTCAGTTACCCAAGTACTAGGGAAAACATTCCTTAGGTGGTAACATTATGCAACCATACTATACAAAATCTGAAGAAAAGACAAACTATGACCAGCACTCAGAGTGTTCAAACAGAAGTAATTTGGTGATGTACACAACTCCAGCAGGGGGGGTCACAGTAAACGTCACTGCCAAAGGAGCAAAATTAAGACTTAAGCTTTTGTACCCTTGACTGATGTGCAAGAAAAGTTTTTATACTACTAAGGGAATTCAAATAACTACTTAGTGAAGTTGTAAGTAGGAATAGAGCCCTCAAAACAGGACAGTTCTACCACAAAGACCAGGAAATACAGAAATAAAGATAAAATTTAAGCCAAACTGAGATACCCACTGTAAATATACTTTAAAAAAAAAAAAAAAAAAAAGGAAAGAAATTGTACTTCAGTAGCTAGAATCAAAAAGGAAAAAGTACTGCGGTATAGTAATGACTGCAAAGAAAGAAGTTACTGAAGTATCCGATAATGTCAGCTGAATACCCATTTCCAAAGAAATGACAAGCAAAACTTTCCTGTGGCAACTGGTAACAGGTATCTTTAATCAGAAGTTACTGTGTCTACGCTTAGGAACTTCACATTTTCAAATCAAAGCAACTACATGGGCACCATCCAAGAATTCATGAACCACTGCGGAATGCAAAGCTTTTTAAAGGTATTTAAAAATTAAGGTGTAGTACCCTTCAATTTAAAAATTTAAATTAACTTTAAAAATTAAGGTATACTGCACAAAAATAAAGGCAGCACTCTCATTAATAATGTAGAGCAAAAAAATTAATAATACCACCACTAGAGCTGCACTAGTTTGATATTAATAATAGTTTAAGAGTTTAAGAAAAAATCTGCATGCTGAAGTCAGAATTTCAAAAACAGGGATAAATGGAACGTCTAGGCTTATCAGATTACCCCGGGAAAATTTATGTTTGATTCATCTGTGATAAAACAATTAGCACTTTCCTTGCACCAAATATCATTTATTATGGAAGCATTAAATTGGAAATCATAGACAGATGGATGCAGAGATGGATGAGACTGTCATTCAGTAAAACACTGAAAGAAAAGTTTAGAGAAACAGAAATGTTTGCAAATAAAAAGACTGCATATGAACATCTAAACAAGAATACACACTCTAACTCAGAAAAAATATCAGCTGTAAGGGGAAGACAACAGGGGTCTAAAGAGGGGTCCAATGCCTAGGTCGAAGTATAGTCTCATGGTGATTTTTCTATTCAGCATTAATTATAAGACAAGGTACTTCAAGAACCTCCTCTCCCCACTGAAGATACTCAAGCACTATTTGGACACAATACTGTGCAATGTGATCTAGGGCGACCCTGCTTGAGCGGAGAGGTTGGACCAGATGACCCACTGTGGTCCCTTCTAACCTGACCCATTCTGTGATTCTGTGGAACCAACAAACAAACCAACCCTCACAAAACCAAAACCTCAATAGCTACCACCCATTTTAAGGTACTGGCAAGAACTTGCTTGGAATACTATGTGCAGCTACCAGCACCTATCATCCAGATAATTTAAACTGGAAGAAGCGCACGTGAAGTCTATTACATGAGGACAGCACATACACAGAGGCGACAAGAAGAGATTGTCAGGAGGGTAAGTAGAAGAGAGGCAGAAATCACCATAAATCCCAGAAATACTAGGAGATCCCACCCAAAGAAAATTAACCACCATAAGACAAGAGTTCAAAGATAAATAGCTCAGTGAAGAAAAACTGATCATGAGAGGCAGACTTCTAGTTTTTAAATCAAAATTTAAGAATTACTTTCTTGTCAGTAACTGAAGCAAAATATCCAAACAGAATACGGTACAACTTGATCAATACACAGATTAATACCTTGCTTTCATATGGTATATGAATAGTTATGTGAAAAGCAGACCCAGAAGTCCACAAAACATTCTTTTTCCAGAATCACCAGAAACACTGGAAGTTCTTAGGCTGGTACTTTAAAAGAAGAGAAGAACTGACAACCAGCCTAGGTATCAAAAATCACTAACAATATTACTGGTTTATGATCATAATACTGACACAGCCCTCTTTTAGCAGGGAAGCTACTTTAAGGTTTAGTGAGGCAGGAATTATTTGTCTCCTTTCTACAACTGCTAGAAAAGAATGGGGGAAAAGAGGCAGGAATTATTCTTTCCCTTTACATTAACTAGTTTCAAAACAGACTAACAAAAAGCAGTCACAGAAACTCAGATATCTTGCATTACGTAATTTCAAATGATTAGCAGCTGTAGTACTCACACAAGGGGAGAAAAAAACCCATGCAAGAATGGCATAAAAGCCATGAGGAAAATAAGGGGAACATAACAGGAAGCAGAAGACAACTACAACACGCAGACATCAGGCACAAATCAAGTTTAATCTCTGTGTTGCCCCTTGGGAGGAAACAACACTTGGTATTATTTTAGCGTACCATTTATTTGGCTAAAAATGCCTTATTGAGTCTAACCATGAAACTTTGTTGGTTTTTTTGTTTGGAGGGTTATTGGTAAGAATTAAAATTAAACCAACATCCCCCCCCAAGAAAAAAACCCCAACACTAAGAATACTAAAAAAACAAAATAAAATACTAACAATAAATAAAATAAGCAACTAAAATACAAAAAAACCAAAAATATAAGAATACTAGTATGCTACCATAGAAGCAAAATGACATTTTGTAAAGTTTCACACTGGTCAATCAATATAAAGGTATTTTTGTAACAAGTCAGAATTTATATCGTAAATGAAATGCCCTTCCATGCTTAACTTTGCATATAATTTTCAAAAATACAAAATTATATGTTTTACATCCTACTGCAAATTATTTGATACAGAATTATTAAAGATCAAACAAAGAATGCTAGTGGGCTGGATTGAACTATAAGACCTAAAAGAAAGCATGGGTATTGAACTGCAAAGTCGGATGTTCTTCTAAACAACAGTCCATCCAAGTCAATATGAATTATAAATACAAGTTTATATTATAACTGCCTATAGTAATCTTAGTACCAAAACCACATTCAGCTGGGTGTTTAGAAATAGAGGTTGCCTACCCAGATGGCTTCTATCAGTTCAGCTTTTCTTCCCAGCTAAAACATTTTATTTTGCTTTTTGCAAAACTGTGACAGGAAAGCAGACTGAAAAAATAACTGTGTCCCCAAAGACAGAGAAAGAACCCGTAACTGATCACAAAGCACAAATCAGATGAAGACATACTGCAACCAGTTGAACTAAGTGCATTGTAAGACCACAAGGACCAACAGCAGTTTCAGGATCTACTCACCTATCATCATATATGAATCTACCAGTAAGATCACTTCAATAAAAAAGCTGAAGATTCTTTTAATATTTAAGTCTTAACTTACCTTTGACACCTACCTCAACACTTGACCAACATGTAAGTTCTCTGCCAATAATATATTGACTCCTGTAACTTTTTCTAATACCCTTACAATTATTTAGCCCTATGGGGTTGAATTTTCACCGAATGGTTGAGGTTGGAAGGGACCTCTGGAGGACATCTGGTCAAATTTCCCTGCTGAAGAAGGGTCACCGGAAGCTGGTTTGCCAAGGAGTGCATCCAGATAGCTTTTGAGGATCTCCCAGGATAGTGACTGCAAAATCCCAGAGCAACCCGTGCTGGTTCTTGACTACTGTCACAGTGAAAACATTCAGAAGGACCCTCTTGTTTGTGCACATGACCTCTGGATCTATTACTGGGCATCACTGAGTGGAGTCTGTCTCTATCTTCTTTGTAAGCCACTTTCAGAAATTTACCTACATTGGTACATTTTAATCCTGATTTTGGTATAAACAGGCGCATATGTACAGCTATGTCAACTTTCTTGATAGTAAATTTCCAAACTCTGGTTTGTTTTGTTTTTAAGTTCATGTTTAATATTTAGTTATCTTATCCTTCAGCTGCAGCTCATCACTCACATTAGGACACAAGGAAATGGAATGAAGCTGCATCAGAGGAAGCTCAGATTGTGACTTTAGAAAAAGGTTCTTCACTGACAGGTGGTCGGTCACTGGTACAGGCTTCCCCAGCGAAGTGGCCATGGCACCAAACCTGTTCAAGGAAGGTCTACACAACATTCTCAATTATACGATTTAGTTTTAGGTAGTCCTGTGTGAAGCAGGGATTTGGACTTCATGACCCTTATGAGTTCCTTCCAGCTTGAGAATTTCTACGGTTCTATGCCACATTTGCTGCACAATGATAGACAAACTCGTGGTGTGCAGTGTGTGGGCTGTGCTTCCATCAGGCTCAGATCTGTGCTGATGTGCAGTAAGGACACAGACCTCATTTTACTAGACTGGATCATTGCCTTACAATACCTTGTAACTCACTCCCAAGGAAGAACTCTCCTCCTACCCAGGAGAGCATTAACAAAAAATCAAATCAAAAACAATGACAAAAAACTGTATACACTCCCCACTGGATTGTGTTCCATAAATAGAAACCACTGGGACACAAGTAACACCTATAAGAAATTAATCCTTATTTATTTTAAAAGGACAAGTTTTGCAACTGAAAGGAGCAAGTTTTAAATTATTAATAAACAAATATAGCTGCTTCCACTATGACTGTAAGCATACAATCATGATACAAGAGTTCGGAGAGTTTCCACCTATTACTTAAAGTACAAGAACTATTCAGGCACACACTATAGGTTGCTCTCTCCTTATTCCCCTGAAGTTAGAAGGTTAACATAGCCAAACCAGACTAACAAACACATCTGGTAAATCTCGCTGACAGCTGAATCCATCACTAATCCACCTGTCTGCTTACAGCCAGATGTTGCTGTTTCTTTAGCACAAAAAGCTGGATTTGTTCACACCTCAGCCAGATTCTCAGCTCAAGAGCAGTCTGTCTTAATTAAGACAAAAAGCTCAGTTTACCATAGAAACAACTGAGGTTTGGACACAGTGCTACTAACTCCACTGCAGGGACCAACAAGCTCTATTAGACAAATGGACTAGAAAGTTTAGGGGTTACAGGACAGGCATTCAACCAAGAAGCATAAGTTAATGAGAGAGGGGAGAAAAAGAAAAAAAAAAAAGGAAAAAGTAGAAACAAAATGCACAAAAAATTCCAAACAAACAAACAAAACCCCACCACCATACACCACAGCTGACATACCCTATCAGCCTTGAGGTTCCTAAAATGCACAATGTATGTAAGTATCTGAAGGGAGGGCATCAAGAGGATGGAACCAGGCTCTTCATTGTGGTGCCAAGCAATAGGACAGAGGCAATGGGCAGAAATTGATGCACAAAGTTCCATCTGAACACAAGGAAGAACTCCTTTTGCATAGGGATGACTGAGCACTGAAGTAGGCTGCCTAGAGAGAATGTAAAGTCTCCTTCCCCAGAGACATCCAAAAGCCATCAGGACATAGTCTCAAATAATATGCTCTAGAGGACACTCTTTGAGCCAGGGGGCTGGACTAGATGACCTCCAGTGATCCCTTCCAACCTCATCCATTCTATGATTCTGTAAAGCCTAAGACATGTTGAAGAAGGTGACAGAGGAAGTACAAGGTACAATGAAGGACGTGAATCAGAAGCCCAAGTGGTATGAAGACAAACTAGATGGAGAAGTCACTAATGAGAGACCAGAGTAGAAAGATCACCTGCAGCTGGCAGGAGGGGAATGCAGCCCCAGCAGATCTCAGTCCTTTCCAGAGCATACAGCGTGCAAACGCCACGTTACACTGCCCTTCTACCAATAACAAATACTTGCAAGAATCCGCTGAAAAGCTCTCATCCCTCGCCCCACATAAAGCTGCTAAAAGAGAAAACTTATTACTACTAACAGCATTCCATCAATTAGTCATAGATACACAAAGCTAAAGGTTACAACCTAAAGACTGAGAGGAGCACCACCATACAGTGAATTTGTTTACTAAGTTTGCTTCAAAAGGAACAGCAAAAATACAGAAATAGTTGTAAAAGCAGTTATTAAGAGTTAAGAAACAGAATTAAAGTTTCTAATATAATATTAAAGAGAACACACACAAAGGAGCTGATGTACCTGATCCTTCACTACTTTTTTTCCACACCACAGGATTTCTTTCTCACTCAAAGCAAAGAAGCTATTCAACTTTTCTCCTTATAATTTTACGTGTGTCCTTTATTATACTCTAAGCCACACTCTGAAGAGACTTAATTTCTTACTCGACTTTTGTAAGGCTTCACGGCTGTATTATGTTAGTGTGCCATAAAAAAAACTTGTTTTTGCAACACTTTCACAAATTTTTCATAAAAATAAGTATTCGTCTCATTTTGTAGATGACGAACCCAAGTTACAGATTGAAATTTAAGGACTAGCCACCAATTTTGCCTGTACGGTTAGAGGAATTTAGGGCACAACTTTTAAAGTATGCCAATTTATCCAGCGCTGCATCTTAAACTAAAGCATCTGTTGAGCCAAGCAGAAGTAGTCTGGGTCTAAAGCCTGTCTCCCAGGAAATCAATGCACTATTCATAAGCTCTTGTGGGAAGTTTGGTTTAAACAGACTTGCCTGGGATCACAAGAAACTGACAGAAAGAATGAATTCCAGTATCCCAAAGTGACATTCAATCATTCAAATTACTAGATGTGCTTTTCCCTTCCCACAGTCCTCTGTCAATTCATTTTACATTTTCCAGCTTTTGGAAAAGAAGTCTGCTGACTTTGATATGCAGCTCTAATTCCTAAATACACCTGCTTGAAAAAAAACCCAACATTACAACTAAAGACTATCATAACATATACTTAGAAGGACAGAAATTAATTTGAACTGTTTACTATTTTTAGAAAGAATTTGTAATTTTAATCTTGTTTTAAAGCTTTTTTTATGTAATACAGAAGATTCAAGGGGCAATGGCCCATCAAGAAATAAAAAGTTACTCTAAATGTGCTTTTATATTTATACACACACAAAATGCAGTATGGACAACCTAATGCAGAACTTACTACAGCCAGCATTTGTAACTTTGGGGAAAACTTTAGAAATGTTCCGTGTTCTCAAAGTACAGATTGGCCAGTCTTTAAAAAAAGAGTGCAGAATATTTCTTTCTAGAAACTGTACACGTATCGAAATCTTTTTTCTCAGTTCTTGGAAGCATTTCTGTAACTGAAGGAATTACAAACTGCATGATCTAAGTTGGGCAAATGGAAGAGGAAATGCATCTCCTGTTTGTTGCCTCGCTGAAAAACTTCCTCACAACTCTTCTGAAGAGTTTACCATTGGCTTATCTATTCTTTCCTCCATTTTGAAAACCCAGGAAAGCAAAAGTTATAACCTTATTCTGACCAGTTCATACTCAGAGGAAGAAAAGCAAATGTAAACTTTACTTTATACCATGAATTAGGTGAATTCATCTCCCTTAGACTTTTGAAAAGCACTGGGTGGCACTTGGACTGTCCAGAGACATTGTACCTCACAAAAGCTTTCACAAACTGATGACACAAAAAGTTACAGTTACTTCCATAGCCTTTGTTTCTGTGTTCAGGAACTACACATAATGCTTCATACTGAACTGCCAAGTAACAAAACCAACAAAATTATCAGAGAAAATATCACACCTAATGGCAAGCTGCCTAGCATCTCTGCACATTTTCCCCAAGAAAAGTCATTGAAATTTTTCATAGGTAGATGCAGAGAAAAAAAAAATCCCTAAATGTAATTACAAGTTTCCATGAAGCTTCTTCTGCTCATTTCTCATAACTGACAACAATTCAATTCTTTTTTGTTAAGAACAAAACCTAACATATGTGGTGACAAAGATTTCCTAGAGATCTGATTGCCTTCATTGGAACGTACATCTAAGTAACAAAGCAGTACTAACAGAAGTGAACAGTCAAACTCAACGTGGCCCAAAGACTACATACAGAAAGTTTTGATGTAAATTTTTTTCAGGACTTCCTCACAAGCAGTATGTTTGTACTTACTGTGAGTAAGTGTTAGGTTTTTGGTTGGTTGGTTTTTTCCTTGTAGTAGTTTTTTATCTGTTCCCTTTCTTCCTAAGACTTTCAGAATGAAGGTTTTTGACATTGAATTGAGCTACAATGTGGATATACTGGGATGTCTCAGAGAGAACCAAAGGCTGCTTTGGCAGAAGTTGTGGACAACCAACTTCTCAAGAGTGACTTAACAAGGGATCACATTTTAGCTGAATCTAATACTCTTTAAAAGAGCTACAGACATCTGTCCCCAGCACAGGAAGGACATCAGCCAGCAAGTCCAGAGGAGTGCCACAAAGTTGATTAGAGGTATGGAACACCTCTCCTATGAGGAAAGGCTGAGAAAATTGGGATTGTTCAGCCTGAAGGAGAGAAGGCTTTGGGGTGACCTAATTGTGACCTTCCAGTACCTGAAGGGAGCCTACAAGAAAGATGAAGGGACTTTTCACAAGAGCATACAGTGACAGGACAAGAGGGATTGGCTTCAAACTGAAATAGGTTTAGATTAGATATTGGGGGAAAGTTCTTTACTCTGAGGGTAGTGAGACACTGGAAAAGGCTGCCCACAGAGTTTGTGGATGCCCCATCCCTGGAAGTGTTTAAGGACAGGTTGAGTGCAGTTCTGAGAAACCTGGTCTAGTGGAAAGTTCCCTGTCCATGGCAGGGCAGTTGGAACTACACAATCATTAAGGTCCTTCCCAACTCAGGCCATTCTGTTGCATGAAAATGTAGTTTAGGTGACTACAATGGAAGCAATTAAGACAATAACATTTTTGACTGCTAACTTCATGCCTTTATTTGTCCATTGTGCCAGTTTATATATAGGTCTTTATTTCTTGCATAAAAAGCATGCAAGTGAAGCATCTCATTTCAGCAGCAGAAACATCCACCAGGATTCCTAATTAAGTCAGAGAAAAAGTACACACAGGTAGTTGTGTGTTGTCTGAAATCGATCTTTAAAGAACAGGGTCTAAATTAGAAAACCCCAGATGGGGTCCTGATCCCTGGTTACGGTACTCCCATATAAATGGTGACAGACACAGGATGATTAGTACAAACATCCCCATCTGTTCCCAATGATGTATGGCACTTTTTTATTATTATTTCTTGAAGCATATTAATACCAAAGTTGTTGTGAGCTGAAAAAATAGAACTGAAGATCAGGCAGTATTAAACAAGCTGAATGCTGCAGAATGTTTCTCCAGTGCTTGGAGTGGGATGCAAAAGAGTAAATTCCACAGATAGGGACAAAGTAATAGAGATTTTAATCCTCAGAAGCTACTTCAAGGACTACTTCATATTTTAGAAAAGACTGAACAGCAGTATACACTGAGACAGACAGTAATAACCTTTAAAAAGAATGGAAGTGTTAACATTTTGATTCTTAGAAGTGAAACTAAAATACTACTTGTATTTCATTGAATTCTTTCAAGTTGGGTTTGTTACAGCAAATATTCGCATAATCAGCTTTTTTTATTGTGGAATTCTAAATGTTCCAAAGAGGTTTTGAAACAAACCACTAACTTCCTAAAATAACAAGGTTAATTTTCATTCATACAGTTCACTTTTGATATATTTTATTTTTACTTTACAGAACTATACTAAGTTCTGTTCTTAGTAACAGAACTAAGCAGATAAAAAACCCCTCAGCTTTTCTACAAGACTACATTCAACTGAAGAGGCTACCAATGGAAAAGCAATAGGTATGTAATTTATATGTATGGACAGCCTTGACTTTTAGATGTTCAATCTCTGAGGGCAAGAAAAGATTCTTTTTTTTAAAGCATATATTTTACAATTCTTTAAAAGCCTTGATTCCTACCAGGATCTATCAGTGCTGTTCAGACAGTCCAGAGGGTCTACAAATCTGGAAAATTAACGCAACACTTCACCACTAAGGACTGACACACTAACACATCTTTTAAAAGTTTCCTCAGTTTTCCCTTACCACCTAGCTTCAGAATTGACTGAAAGCCTCCAATATTCTCTCAGTCTATCCAAAGATTATTTCAGGTTGCAGTATTGACATTTTGTGCTAAGAGTAAAAACACCATTACTTTAGATATCTGATAAAAGGAGAATGATACTGACAAGCAGTAAGATAATGTTCCACATATCAGAACTACTTTTTGATTCTAAAAGGGAACTTCTCTGAAGGCAGCAGGAAAGACATACCTTCCTTTTACTTGGCATAATATTTGGGGCAAGCAATATAAAGGGATAGGGATATTAGAGTGAAATTGATAGGGAAAAATAATGAGTTGCAGTATCACATTTTCCTTCCATCTCCAGTTTTGCATGCTTTTACTGTTCAGCTTCATATTTTCTTATTTGTTGCACCATGAAAATTCTCCTTGTGCAACAAGTAATCTTTATCACCTCTCCCAACTCAGGTTTAAAGAAAAAAAAAACACATTACCTCCAAACACCTTTAAATGAAAATCCTTTACTAAACCAGAAGACTCATACCCATACATACACATACCCATAGAGCCCCTTACTCCTCTGTACGACTGTAAATTGAGTGACTGAAAAAAGAAAGAGAGGAAAAAGGCTTAACCTGAAAGCCTGGTAGAAAGCAACATATCCTAAAAGAAAATGCATCTCTCTCAATCTACAGGAGGTAACAGAACCTCCTGTTCTACAGATTAAAAAGGAAAATGCCTGAGGTTATGCCCATATTTCATTACTGTGCTTTTCCAAATGCTAGCAGTGACTGTTGGCTTTTATATGTTTAATTACAGCTTAATAACAACTTAGGTGACTTGCTCAATTTCAGTCCGTAAGTAAGCATGATAGATAAAGTCTAAATTCAATATTTATAAGAGGAAAAAGAAGTTGCATACAAGTGCTAAACATATGATTTTCCATTTTAATTTATTTAGTTGTTTCATCAAAAACTGAACTATAGCTTACCCAGTCTGCATACTAACTAGTAAAGAGGACGCAAGAAACGCATAGGCACATACTACAGTACAGGATCTCTAAAAAAGCCCCTAACAAAACACCACACCACACCCAGACACATCATACTCCCCACCTTACAGTAATTAAGTTCAACCTTGCTTCAGACATAGACACAAGATGTCATGCAAGTGCTGAAGTACTAAACTACTTTCTCCAGCAGCGCATGCTTTCAAACGCTGTGATGAACATGATACACACACCTCTGCTAAACTACCTTACCTGATGGCCTGCCACTGTCAGTCTCCTTTCAGGTGTTCTGAGCATGGCATACATTCAGTTGTTTCACTTCTTTTTGAGGTATTACTTTACACAGTATAAAATTTAGCATATCTGTAGTACATACAAGACATTTCGAGCAAAATTTCTACCACCTGAAAACGGAACAACTCCACTAGTTTGGAGGGAGAAAACCTGAAAGAACGCACGTCGTCTTACCCCCTTCCCAAAACGTGATTTGACATTCGTTTTCAACTATAAAGCCACTCAAATTTTCAATGCTCCTTCTATTCCATCCCCAGTGAAGAGAAATCAATTCCAGCCAAAGCATCTACCCGGCAAGCACAAAACAAAGACCAACACGAGAACGCTTCAGCAGTTGTGGTAAACGGGAAAACATAATGCCTAACTAAATAATCACAGCTCTCAGAAAGCAACCGCGCAGCAAGCAAGCATAAAAGTCAGAATAAGGCTGGCAAGACAAAATCCACCTCTGTAGGAGCTGGTCTGCTACAGTTTAGTTTTCCAGGACTGCTCATCGTCATTAATTGTTGATTTGTTTTGAAGAACAGATACTGATTTATTTGCAGCGGGATGAAGTTACGGATCTAAATTCCTGACCGGAGGCTCTCAACGTAAACAATACATAACCTATAAATTAACCATTCTCCATCTGGCAATTCAGATGTAAAATTAATAGTTTTTCATCTACCAGGCGGCAGCAACCGCCGCCCCCCCCCCCCCCCCCCCCCCCCCGTCCTCCCTTCTCGAGCGCTTTCTAACAGAGCCTGATGCAAAGTGGGAGGGAAAAAGAGGAGGAAAGGAAAGGGGGGACAAAAAAAAAAAAGCTAAGGCAGCATGAAAGAACTGGGCTCGCACACAAGTAGGGACCCACCACACCGCGGTCCTCAGCAGCTCTTCCCGCTCAGGAGCACTGCGAAGTGCGGCGCGGAGAAACCGAACCGGGCGGGGAGGGGACCGGGATGTCCCCGCGCTCAGCCCGGGCAGCAGCCGCGCGGGGCGGCGGGAGCCCCGTGCTGCCCCGCGGAGCGGGGACCAGGCCGGCTGCCTGGGGCAGGCAGGGAGGGAGGGGACGCCCAGGGCAGGGAGGAAAGGGACACCCGGGGCAGGGAGGAAAGGGACACCCGGGGAACCGCGATCACTCACTCACTCACCGCCACGGGCGAGCAGCCTCCCCGCCCCCCCCCTCCACTTCGCGCCGCGAGGAGAGCCACCAGCGCTGGGCGCGACACCGCCCGCCGGGCCACCAGGGCGAGGGAGTGACCCCCGGGCCCCCGCGCACCCCAGCCAAGGTCACCCCATCGCCCAGGCTGCCGGGCGGGAGAGGGGAAAAATTTCGTATTTGACGGCGGCCACGGGAAAGGGGGGAGGGGAGCAGCCCCGCCGAGGGGCGAGGGGGATGGGAAGGGGGAGCTCCACCACGGGCCAAGGGGAGCTCTGCCCTCCCGCTCCCTCCTCCACTCCCCTCCTCCTCCAGCGCTGGCCGCGGAGCTCGGTCCGGGCGGGCGCCCCCCACGCCCCCGGGAAGGGAAAATGGAGTGGGGACGGGGTGGGGGTACCCGCGGCCGAGGTGCCGCGCTCCTTACCCACCGCAGCTGCCTCCCCTCGCTGGTCGCAGGCGGGTCCGCTCCGCGCTGCCGCCGCTCCGGGCTCGGAGAGGCGCTGCCGCCGCCGCCGCCGCAGCCAATCGCCGCCAGCCCCCTCCCCTTCCGCAGCTCGCCCCGGTCCCCCCGCCGGCTTCAAAATGGCGCCAACTCGTCTCCGGCTGCTCCAATGGAACCGCCGAGGGGAGCGAGCGCAGCCAGCGCGGGGCAGCAGCGCCCCCTGCCGGCCCGCGCGGGCAGCACCCACAGCCCGCGGCCCGGCCCGAGAGGGGATGAGGGTGGGCCCCGGCCGGCTCTCGCTGGTGTGCGCTGTGGGCGACTGAGGCAAGCACTGCCCCAAAACAACGAATTATTAAAGGATTGTTGTAAAAAAATAAGGAATAAAGTCGCTTAACTGCGGAGAAAGAGCAGAAAAAGTAGCATAAGTCACAAATTGAGCCCTTTGCTCTTGCTTCAGCGAGTGCAAGAGTTTGAGGGGCGCCCTTACAGGAAAACGCAAACAGAAAAGCGATGTGGTTTCTTCTCGCTGCTACAGATAAATGCTGCATTTATTATAGAATCATAGAACAAGCTGAGTTGGAAGGGACCCATGAGGATCATCGAGTCCAACTCCTGGCCCTGTACGGGACACCCCAAGAATCACACCATGTGATTGGAGCAGTGTCCAAACTCTACTTGAACTCTGTCAGGCTGGTGCTGTGACCACTTCCCTGGGGAGCCTGTTCCAGTGCCCAATCACCCTCTGGGAGAAGAACTTTCTCCTGACACATCAGGACAGCATGTAAGTGTTTAGAGGATTATGGTTTAAAAAACACAAATCACATTCAACAACTTTGTCTAGTGTGAGAAACACACTTCAACAGACTGTGAGCAAAGTCATTGTAACTAGTAGTTTAAATCTTTGAGAAAGTCTCCTCAAGCTTTCTGAACTTGCTAATACATTGTAACCAGCAGTGTTAAACTACCTCATTGTCTTATACAGACTACACTAGCGCTACTAGAACACAGTAACATAAAAATCACTTTTCAGGCCCCAAAACTCCCCTTGTTTGCAATTTTTTAGTGACTTTTATTTGCTCCACTCCTTCTGCGGGGGAAAGAAAAAAAAAAAGTAGAGACATAAAAGAGCGGAAGATTTGTCTGACGATCATATATATTGGGAAGGATCCTGGACTTGGAGTCAAGATAAAATTTTCTGATGCAGGTTGAACAATTTCCCCTCAATTCCCTCACTGCTGTCTGTCTGGGCTCACCGAGTATAAAGCCTTGGGTTAGGGAACACATCTTTTTCTAGTGGAGCACTTGCACATGTGTGCAGGGATACTTACAAACCAGCAGAAAACTGAGAAACACTATTTGAACTCTCTTAACACAGCTATTGAAATTGCAAAACCCAGCGTATTACCGTGAAAGTAACCAGTGCGCTGATACACTCCGTATGCAAACACTTTGCTCCGTTTTTCTGATGGAGCAGGTCACAGCAGCACCACTTCCAGCGCCTGCTCGGGACGCCAGGAGCGGCAGCCGCCCCTCGGAGCAGGACAGGGCGCTGAATAACGGGATCGCCGGGCACGCTCCACCCTCGCTTCCCGCCTGCACCGAGACCCTCCACGATTTTGGGAATCCGGGTTTTAGAGGTGACTTCACTCGTCCTTCTCCCAGCCCGTCTCGGTTTCGCAGTAGCGTGCGCGGCCCTCCGGAGGGAGCCCGTCCGCTACCGCTGCTCGCTCACCGCCTTGGACAGTGTCAGGAATCAACGCTCTGCCTATGGGAGAGAGTAACACGCACCCACTCCCTTTTCCATGCTGTCCCGCCAGGAAAGAACTGCACAGTGCAAGCTGTGCCAGCCGTGGCTGTGACCCGAGGGCAGGCTCAGCCTTCCCCACGAGAAATGTTGTATCTCACATGGAACTGGTGACTGCAAGCAGCCTTGCAAAATTTAGGGAATTTGCCATCCCCTGGAAGCGCAGGCAAGTTGAGTTACTTACAGAAACTGTATACTTGAGAAAGATTAAAAATATTTGTTCAGATTAAATATTTTGCTTGCAATAGGAAATACAGGGAATGTCAGTGCCACAGAACGTCAAAGACCAGAACTTTTACAGAGAATCATAGAATCATTTAGGGTTGAAGAAGACCGTTAAGCTCCCTGAGTCCAACCATTAACTCAGCACTGCTAAGTCCACCATTAAACCATGCCCCCAAGTGCCACAATACATGTCTTCTAAATACCTCTAGGGATGGTGATTCCACCACTTCCCTGGACAGCCTGTTCCAGTGCTTGACCACCCTTTCAGTGAAGAAATTTTTCCTAACATCCTAAACTTCCACAGGCACAACTTGAGGCCATTTCTTCTTGTCCTGCCACTTGCTACTTGGAAGAAGACAGTGATGCCCTCCTTACTAAAACTTCCTTTCAGGTAGTTCTAGAGAGCAATAAGACGCCCCCAGCCTCCTTTTCCCCAGACTAAACAACCCCAGCTCCCCCAGCCACTCCTCGTAAGACTAGTGCTCCAAACTGGGTGTGCTGAAGACACTTTTCACATCTCAGTGTTTGAGTGACAATGACGAACACAGTCAAAGAACACCCTACACAGCAGCATTCTTCTCAGAGCTTTCTGTCTGTAAAAAAATTGTGTGAAAACAGAAGACTGCAGTGACAAGGGCCTTTTAGTCCCTACTTTATCAGATTGACAATCTCTCCCCGGGATTATCTTTCTCAATTCATTCTTTAAATTTGTTGTGTCCTTGCAGACCAGAACTGTGCATTGTACTCAAGATAGGAGTACACTGAGATTTCCCTCAGAGCAGCGAACTGCCTTCTGTCGCCTTACATCTCTCTTGTTTGGGGGGGGGGGTGGTTTTGGTTGCTCTTGCAGTTTCAGTCAAAGATCTCAGAGAGCTGACAACAGTAACTTCAAGATTTCAGGAATTTAGACTTCTCGGTTTGACAGGTAATTCTATCCTTTACCTTAACACTGATCTACTTCTCAAAGCCTGTCTTTTTACCCATCCATTTTTTGTGAGGCCTTCTGGAGTTCTTTACAGTAGCACAGCATTTGATTACCTGAAAGAGATTAACATCATGCAAGTATCATTCCATGTGCACTCCCTCTTCCGTGTCATTGATGAAAATCAAAGATTGTTGCATAAAACAACATAAGCAAGCCCAAACATTTCTGGGAGAGAGATGTGATAACCTTTCTCCACCCTAGAAAGTAGCCAAAAGTACTCTGCTTCCATTCTTCAGCCACATTTCCAACTCAGCATAGGACATTTACTTCAATTCCATGGCTTTTTTTTTTTTTAACTTTTAGTAGGAAAGCTGGACAAATGCTCTCTGAATACAACTATGTCACTGGTTTGTCCTTGTCCATGCACTTCCTGACTCACAAATCTGCTTGAAGTCTGTGGTTGTGTCACTGCCTCCCTTCACAGAAACTACGCTGGCCCTTTCCCAACACATTGTGTTTATCCATTAGCCCTGTGATCATACTCTTTTATGGTATTGGCCTTTCAGTGTAAGTAGGAACAATTGTCAAGGTAATATTATCACCAGAAGATTCACTAAACTTTTTTACTGTGTCTCTTTCCTCCTTACAGCAATCCTGAGGCATTTGCATGTATGACTCTGTATGTTTTGTCTTCAAAGTCCCTCCATTTTTTTCACGCATGGACTTGAAGCAAGGAAGTATGTGAAGACATAAAAACTTCTAGGATACTGCAAAACTGAGTAGACAAACACCCTAAATTTAGCAGTGATATCTTTATCTAAATAAGAGCTCTAAGATATACCCCACAGGACTGAGCAGGCAGGGAACTCAGAAAGAAAGCTGACAGGTGAGAAGGGATATATAGACTTTCAAACTACCCCAGCATCCCACTGTGGGATGAAAAAAGGCTGGAAAAAAGCTGGGTCCTAGAATGACTTAATGCAGTAACCCTGAGCAATTCCTGTTGATTCACTACAGTGAAATATTAATATTGCCCAACAAAATCTTATCATTCCAGGCAGAACAAGGGAAGTAATAGAATGGAGGGAGCAAAACCGTTTTTGTTTCAGTTTGTTTGGAGTTTTTTCCACCAAGGAGAAGAAAATTTTTTGGCTTAGCCATAATATAAAACTCTGTCTTGGATAGCAAGCTCAGTCAGGCTCATAGGAGGGTGAACTAACACAAGGAAGAGGGGAGGGACTACACAGCAGAGACCAAGAACACCTGCTTTTGATAGCAGTAAGTTGAGAATTTTTTATCAGCTTCTCTACCTATACACATTATATGGCTGAAGAGCACATTTCTGAGTAAATCCCCCCATACAGTCATCGACAGTCGGACGAAGGGGCAACACAAGCAACAAAGAGTTTGAATAGAAGCCAGTTGATGGCGGTTTATATGAATGAGAACTACAAGTTAAATTTCTAAATTACATGAGTTACCCAAAATCACTTAAATTAATTATAGAGTAGCTTTTGTTTCCTTCTATAAATGGCTTGGACAAAATCAAGACAGAAGAGTGAAAATTGAAAAAGTTTAAGAAATAGAGGGTGCATTTTCACCCCTTTTTCATGACACTTACCTAAATTACCTTTTTTAATATAGCATGTTTGTGAAAATGATATTTGTGTTTCCAGCAAAGATAAAAAGACCTTTCACTCCTGTTTGTTTCTCTTTTAATTGTGACTCTAAAACAATTGCATCAAAAGTATTTTCCTAGCAAAACAAATCATATTAAATATACGTTGTTTATATACTGAGTCCTTCACACTGGAAGGGGCTTTTGCCATGTAGAAGGGGGACTTTCTACTTGCAGGTGTAATGATTTGTCTCAGAGAAAGAAAAATGAGTTCATTTATTGGTGTTCCTCTTTAAATAGATGACACTATTATGAACATGAGTTAACTTTGCAACTAATTTTAGTATCTCATATGTCTCTTAAGTAATTTGCAAGGAAGCCACATGGAAACAGTGACTTTAGATGACTGGAATTTTTAGACTCTTACTGCCTGTATGTGTGCTGTTTCCAACACTGCCTTCTTGCAAACAAAAATCAAACAGCTGAATAAGACAGTGATGCTCAGACTCTACTAGCTTTAGTGTATGTGCAATATAAATTCTGAAATTTAAAAGTACCACTTTGATCTTGGAGCTAACAAGTCTGATTCTACCAGAAATACCTATTTGTGCCTGTCTTATGGCTGCTTTCTAATAAGAAGACAAGAGTCACTAAGTACTATATGGTATTTCACAAAAACAAGCAAACCAAACCAAACAAAAAACAAGAACAAAACTAGAGAGGATATGAGGATATGATGTTATTCTTCAGGGTGAGGACTCCAGAAAGCCTTTCACTCCACCTACTCATCTGCTTTCTTCATTAAATAGTTAATAGCTACAGTGGGACACCATTAAGATTAAATGACCTACTAAAGTAAGTCAGTCTATTAAAACAAGAAGCATTACCCCCTCCCAAAACGTCGTCATGAGTCAGCTGTAGATTATCTTTAACTTCTTCCTAAACAGGTCATTGCCTTTTTGAAGACACGCATTGGAAGAGAACAATAAAATGTTTCATGTTACAGTAGCCACAGAAGCAAAAACATCATTTCGTATTTTAATGTCCAAAAACAGAATCTGTCTCTTCACTGCAGTCAGGAAGTGATGGTGCGTATTTTGCTACCAAGCAGTGAATCCTTTATGCCTTAATCAAACCATCTTGCCATCTGATAGCAAAAGGTTAGAGAGCATTTATACACAAACATTTACAGCTTCTAATACAAGTTCGTCGTTGCAGGTTTTTTGTTGTTTTTTTTTATAGGTTTTTCCATTCTAGTATGACTTAACAGCTGCTTTGCTGCTAAATGTCATGGAATCTTCTTGCTGACCATATTTGCAGAATGTATTCCTACAACTTAGTGCTGATATAACCTATGGCAGCCAGCATCTAAAAAATCACAGTAGTAAGGGGAAAAATTTATTCTTCCCTTGGTGCCTTGCAGACAGGTATGACAGTAGTGAATACAGTAGTGAATTAGTATTTGGGGAGTCTGTACCAGCAGTCTTTCTTTCCCTGGTGATCAGCTCAGTTTGTCAGTGAATTAAATTAGTTTCTCCTCTGAGTTACCTTAAATCAGTTACCTGATTTAAGTGCTCTCCATCCTTAATTGAGAGGTAGGATAGGAGGTGGGAGAGGACAGTACATAACTTGAATACTCTTAAGCAATGCCATTAGCATCACAAAATGGTAAAAAAATAAGAAATTTCTACTGTAAGTTGTAGTTGTAAAGTGAGCATCTCATTTGTTCAGCTTCAAGAAATCAAACAAAAGTAATTTCAGGTAAAAGCTGAGTGGCTAAAATGAACAAGAATTTGACAAAACAGAGGGGATGTCAATTTGCAATAATTAAGCATGTTGCACTAAACTTTTGTAGTATTTTGTCATCTTCTTTCCTCTTGCTTAAACATTAGTATATTAAGAATTAAATACTTGAACATATTGTGCTCCATAAAATGCTGGGTATTTTTTAGTTGCTCTATCTGGTGCTTTCTTTCTTCTACTCACACTCTTTGCTTTTACCATTCCACTGTCTTTAACATCCCATTGAATTTCAGTCTACTGAAGGCATTACACTCTGTCTCCTTCATTTTAATGGAAATGGGAGAAACTATTTAGAGAGTCCTGCAGACTAAGCAGTGACTGGACCTTCACCTTGAGTGTCAGCTTCCTAGAAACTCCCCACTCTCTACTTTGAAAGACATGAATTGTTCAGAATCCTGTTTCCTTGGCTGGCTTTCACAACCCATAAGCTCAGCTTTGTTGTGGGCCCGCAGTTGTTATACTTTATAAAGCGCTCTGTATTAGAAGTTAAATCTCACCATTCTTTTAGTTCTGTTTTGCTGTAGTACTTGAGACCTAAATCACAGAAGAGGTGCCTTACTTTCAAGAAAAATCTATGTATCATGCAGATTTCAGAGAAAACATTAAATGAAAGGTTTCAAGAACCTCCAAAATAAACTAACTAGGTGTTACTTTTATTTTTTCCCCACTATTTTTATCTCCAAAAGGATTCATCCAGTACCAGGGAATGAAATGACAATATTTAAATTACAAACTAATTATATCATAGTCAAAAGAAATATTAATCTAGCCATTGCTTAAATGTCACTTGCTACAATCTGTTGAATATATAAAAAATATTCCCATCTCACATAACCCACAGGCTACCTGGAATTATTTTTTTTATTTGTAAAAATATATAACTTTACCAAAACTCTAATTCTTAAGTTAATTTTCAAGTTGAAGTATGCAAATAAAAACCTCCATATTATCTGTGGAAATTAAAAAGTAAAAAACTCCTACTGGATTTTTACCACTGAAACTTTCATGTGACACTTACATACCAGAATTCCTCTTTGCCATATAAAACCTTCAGAAAAACAATTTGGCAAGCAACATTCCTGGTTTGTTGAGTAAACCAGTCCTCTTAAAGTTCACCAGAATTTCTCCCTAGAGATAGTTCGATTTAAATTCAAAGAATTATGCAACAGTATTTCTTAAATCATCTTGAAGCCTCACTTTTCCAAACAAGATCTAGTAGAGTGACAAGACAAACTATGACCCAAGGCCCTTTAGAAAGAGGCACAATTAAATCTAAGTCTGTAACTAGTTCTCTTGAACTCAAATATACACTATATTTAAGTGTTATTAGAAGAACAATGTTATGAGAAGAAGAGCACTCTGCTATGTCAAGTCTGATAATGAGAACACAAGATCTAAATGATTGAGCTATCATTCCACACTAACCCTTAAATGTAAAAGCCAATCTCAAGTAGTGCCCATTGGATAATTTCACTCCCCCCACTCCCCTTTTAATAACAGATGGAGTCTCATCATTCTGTCTATCTTAAATTGCCTGATCTTTTCTATTAAAAGCCATATCACAGGAATTTATTGTTGCACTAACAATATTTAAATTTTTGTGTAAATATTTTTCATGCCAGCTACCTTCTTTATGCTGAATTATTTTGGAAAGTTTTATCTAAAATGTTTCTGGAAGCAAATTTAATGGAAACCTTTCCATACACAAAAGAATAGTATGATGTTTTTATTAAAAATACCCAGTTCACAAACAAGAAGAAAAGCCACCAGCTGAGAGGAGGCAGGACAGCAATTAGTCATCACCATGGACAGGAAAGAGTAGCAGAAGCACTTTCTCTGGCAGTAATTTCATTTTGGTGTGGTTTAGTTATAATTTGAAATTGCATCTTAAAGTTTTTTTTTCCTACAGAACCTGAAATTGGGCCCATGCAGAAGAAAGCAGTGTGTTAGTGCAACTACTTAGTTTGGTACAAGTATCAGAGGTCTCTGCATTCCATCTAAAGCATCAACTATACCAGTGAACCGTAAAGGAATCAGGATGATCCTCCAAAGTGGTCAGTTGCCATCTTCCGTTTTTGACTTAGGAAATCAAATGCAAAAACTACTCTGAGAAAATGCTCCATTTGCAAGTTCAAACACTCAAGTTACATAACATCCGAACTAATTTTTTTTCAAAGAACATTACTCACTTCCTGTATGCGTATAAATTGATGTGATCTGTAAGGTTCAAATCAACTTAAACTTACAGGACTCTTGGAAAACTGAATGAAAATCTGATGCATAAGGTGGAAAATTTCCCTTTCACTCTTCTCTTAGATGAGTTAAAGCCAACATTTCATCAACTAATATGAAGGTGAAGGTGATACAATAAATGGCTAGTAACACAGGAATAGATAATATTTCGTAACTCGTTACCTGTGCAAAAACATTACCTCACTCTTAGATTTTTACCTCTGTGAGACACTTCCACCATAATCACTGATGCATGTTACAGGAAGAGAGGTCTGGGTGACACATAGTAGCAGTACATGGTAGCATTCTGAGTAACTTTATAAACATATGTAAAAATGAAATTATAAAATTCAGAGTCCCCTGAAAACAAAGCAAAAACCATGATCTGTTAATGCTTCTTTGTAAATTTTTTCACTGTAGCAGTGTTCCATCTCTTGGACACTGCTTTTTCTTACCCTATCAGCTTTTCCTGACAATGTTTCTAATGGAACTTCTTTTATCATCTAGTGCAAGACAAGGAATATGGGGGAATTATTTGTAGGTCTGGCTCAAGCAAGAGACTTCCCATGTGATACATAATCCCCACATAGGAGCTGTAGCAGCTGTAACAAGATCATCAGGGAAAGTGTAATTTATTATACTCAATAAGGTTGAAAAAATGACATTAGGGTACTGCCAGTCATAACATGTGGCTTATTTAATTAGATACAAGTAATGAGAGAACTCCCCAAATTAAATACATCTGAGACAATTACTACATACACAACATGAAGCGCTTGAGAGCTCTGATCTCCAGACATTACCTTCAAAATGTCCACGTGCAGCACATTTACTCTCTCTAAATGGTTAACTTGGGTGTTTGATGACTTAGCTTGTGTAGGGGAGCACATAATTACTATTTCAGATAGAAAATCGTTTTTTCCTTAGGATTAAATATTACTATTAGAAAAGAATTGTCCAATAAGTTGAGAGTCTCAGTTGCAAAATATTTTCTAAGATTAAAATTAAGCACTAGCCTCATTATCTTTAGAAAATCTCATGGAAAAGACTATAAGAACAAAGCAATATAGCCCCTTTTATTTGCAAAATACTCGTGTTAGAAGTATTCCAACAACTTTCAATTATGTTCTCCTTTCTATATCCTGTGTCACTACATTTTTCTTGGTATCAAAGGTCAGTTCCTTATCTTTTCTATTTCCCTCCCTGAAAGAACTCCTTACAACAGCAATGACCAGTTCCTTCTGAATTTTTATTTACTTCAAAACAGCTTTAGAATTTGTCTCTTTGACAGTGGATTCCACAAAATGGTACAAAATGCATGTCCCAAAGCTATAGCCAGGCCATGTCTAAATACAGGACTTTTCCCATCTACCAGGAGAATTCACCCAATTTTTTCCACTCTGAAATGGAGTGACACAGTTGTGCTACCTTTATTCCTTGGAAGCTGCCCACACGTTTCCCAGCTCTGGCTGCAATGCTGGCAATGTCTTCTTAACTAGCGCAGCACCATCATAAAAAGAAATCAATATGGGAAAATATTTGCTGCTACAATTGCGGCATTCCCACAACACACATCTCAGTGGCTTTTAATTTGGAAGAGCACTAATCTTAACAAAGCATGGCAAACTGGGATTCACTTTAACAGCTCACTTCTGATCTAGATTAAAAAAGACACATCCATACATTTCAACAACACAAGGCCATCACCTGGCACAGGAAAGGAGATTATGCTTTGGTTGCAGAGGTAGCAGGAAGGAATGCCTGGCCAGTGGATTTGACCAGTTTTCTTTTTACCATTTATAGCAAATAAACTAATTTCAGTGACTTTATAAATCACATACTTAAAAACCTTCATAATACATTTGGGTGATGTGAAAGAATAAACGTTGCAGGTATTTAGAACGGGCACATCGCTTACTGGAGCTCTTGTGTGCAGTAATGAAATTTGGGGAATTACTGTTAGAAGACGGGGGGCTCTTTTAGGAAAAATGTGGTTTGCCTTGCACAGCATCACAAGATTCGAAAAAAAAAAGTAGCCACGTCATATTAAATTTTTACTTTATCCATGCAGGACGGAAGGTTGCAAATCCATGTGAAGTGCAACACACGTCTAAGAAACTTGGGCAGCTCTTACCCTAGGGACAAACCTCACCGGAACTTCGTTGTTGTTCCCCCACAAAAACCAGAACGCCACCTAACGCAAACCTCCCGACACGGTGAGAAGACAACCCCCGAAGGAGAGTAAAACAGCCCCAACCCCACTGCCGGCGCCGGCCGCGGGCACTTCCCATCGGGCAGGGCGCGCGGCGCGGGCGGGAAGCTCCGCCCCTCCCGGTGCCACGCGCGAGGTGATAGGGCACAGGGAGGCGGCGCCATTTTGGGAGCGAGGGGTTGGCCGCGCTGCCCCTCCCGCGGCCGGGAGCCGCTGTCTTGAGGTTCGTGTCCTTCCCCCCGTGCGGCTGCGGCGGCTGCTGCGGCTGCTGCGGCTGCTGCTCGGTCGGGCCGCGAAGGGAAGCCGCTTCTCCTCCGCCATCACCGCTGCTGCCACGGACCTGTGCCACCACGGGCGGGGAAGAGGCAGCGTGGGGATGGCGGTGTCAGCGTGCAGGAGCCGGCGGCTGCTGAGGTTCTGTGACGTGGGCGGCGGGCTGAGGAAAATGTTTATGTGTGTGGGAGAGGACTGGGCTTTGCACCGTGGGGAAGGGAGGGAGGGGGCGGCTGACACACCTCCCCGAGGCATGGGGTCGGCGGCTGTGCCTTCACCTCGGACACGCTGCTGCCGGCCCGGGGTGGGAGCAGAGCCTTCTTCCCGCGGCTCCAGGTGGGTCCTGGCGCCGTGTGGGGAGCGCTGGGCTATGCGCCTTGTGACCGCCCTACCCACAGTGCAAGGGAAGCCAGTCAGTTCCCCTGTCTGTAGGTTCTGCCATATAGGCCTTATTTTTCCATTTGGGAAAGGTATTGTACAGGCCGAGTTCAAGGCCTTAAGTTAGTTAGTTGATTGAACCTTCTGGATGTTTCACAGGTCAGGTAAAGTGGTAAATAAGTTTGGCATCCCATGTGCTGGCTCAGGTTCAATGCTTACAACCAGTTATTTACAGAAATTATATAGACCCGAGCTTGTCCCATTCAAGAGGTGCGAATGTCAGAAAGACTGCAGTTTCCTTGAGCATACTTGCTCTGTCCTCCCCAAGGATGCAGGTGGATATGGTTTTGCATGTAGCTTTACTCTCTCCAAGGTTAGCGAGGGAAAGTCTGTTAGAGATTAGCAAGAAAGGATGTTCGTATGTGAGACAGTTATGGAGCAGCATCCTTGTCATGGGATCTTGTCATGCAGCAAGTGTTCACATGTTTGCTCTTTTAATTCCACATCAGGAAATGGGGTCTGCTTAAACACCATCCCAGAAGAAGATGAGGATATAAAAGCTAATAAAGTAAATTTTTTCCCCCAATACTGTTTTTGAGTGGAGGCAGAATAGCATTTTTTTTTGTAGGTGGGGATAGACTCAATAATTGGTAGTAATGTCATACTTGCTTTCTAATGTTCAAAAATGAAGAACTAAGAAGATGGAGGTATGCACAAACCACATATATCTTGGGGGGAGGAGGAGAGAACATTGTACCAATTCTGAGGAAGAGAGAGAGTTGTATGGCCATGTTTCTTTGCCTTCTGACGGTAGTGCTTTCTTCCAGGTACTAAAGTCAAGTGCGGACAGTAAAATCTCCTTCGTTTAGACATTTTGAGGTTGAGAATGGCAGGTTTCTCTTCCTTTGGATGGTAGGTGAGAAAGTGCCTTTTCTTGTCAGTTTTGCAAGTAAACATGACGGGATAATGGTTACTTACAAATCTTCCCATAACACTACCTACAGGTCCTTTTCAGATAAAGAAAAAAATTATTTTCTCATCCAGGATGAAGAGCATGTGATGTTTTGTTAATTACTCCTAGAAAGTTGAAATGTTTCAGAAAACAGTAGAATAAACCCTCCAGTAAGAGAAACATGTTCTTTCTTGTTTGAAACTGCATTTTCTTGGAGGGGAAGAATTTGCTCTTTATTGTGTACTGTGTAGACTTCAAAATCCAAGAAATCCAGACTAATAGATGGATAATGGCATGTCACAGTGGTTAGTGCCATCTTGCTTTGTCTTTGCTCACGTCTGAACCTTTCTGGAACTTACTGGTTTAGTTCTTAGAATGCAATCTATTTGGGACAGGGATTTTTTTTCTTTTCTTTTTTTTTTTTTTTTTATGTGTTTAATTTTAGAAGACATGCAAGCAAGTGATCTTGGTCCCTAACACAAAAGTCCAGAAGTCTTTAGTAGTTCCAAAACCAGAACCATAATAACAAATTGCAGCTTTGATTTTAAGTCTTACTTGACTAGTCCTAAATTACGAATGTCACCCAGCACCTGTTTGACTGGTGTTAAATGAGTTAGCTGAGTTTGGTTCATGTCACAGAAAACAATCTTCAGGGTTGAAGTATTTGCATTTTTGTTGCTCGTATTAGTAGTGTGTTGCTCATGATTTCAGGCATCAGTTTGGTGCATTGGAAATTAGCACATGCTTATCTTTAAAAGTGGTTTCAAACACTTGGCAGAATAACACAGGTAGCAGAGAACAGTAGTAACATAGGTCAGAGATCGTTGATGTAATTAAATTTTCAAATAGTCACTTTTTAAAAGCATGATTTGTAAATTTTTTAATGCATATCATAAAATGTGGCTGCTGGACTGATATAGCACTAATTTAGTTCTTTACTGAAGATGAGCAATAAATAATGTAGCAGTCTTGTTTGAACCGTACTTGTGGTAGGTGATGTCTGTTTTTCTTCTGGGTGAGTACATTCTAGTTGTGGCCATGGAGGGTGTGATGTCATAGGCCTGAATAACTTCAGCTTTTTTTATACTTTATTTAAAAAATGTGCATGCTGATAATGTATTCTTTTTTGTTTCTAAGATGCTTCATGCTGAAAATACAGTAAGGCTCTTGGATCATCAGGATGAAATCAGAATTGAGCCATCTTCTAAAAGAATGAAGTCAACAGAAGGGGCTTGTGAGAAACTCCCTGATGTTGATAACAAAGGTACTCAGGAGAGGGTGGATGTTGAGAAAAAGTCAAATGGTTGTATACCTTTGTGTGCCTTAGATAAACAAGGGCAACATGAAATGCAGAACCAAGAGGAAATACTTACTGGTGTCTTGGGATCCTTGAATGAAGTTCTCCCTGAAAATAATCCAGTACTTTGTCAGCCAGTTGATTTAGAAACTGTGCAGAATGTAAATCCTCCGTTTGCGTCAATAAATGACTCTAAAGCTGAAGAAGAAAAAGGCCCTTTTATTACAAATAATGCTGGTGAAGATAATATTGAGAAAAGCAGTACATTATTCTCAGTAAATAGAAATGAATCAGATGAAGACTTTTTTACAAGCAAAGATTTCATAGGACCGATTTACAAGCCTGCTAAAAGTAACAAACAGGACAAATCTGGCAATTGTAGTGGATGTAGGAACAATGAAGGAGATGAGAATGAATTATATGAAAACAGATCTAAAAGAAAGGAGGCGAAGAAGATGCAGGCTGTTTCTGCTGCTGTACCAGAAATAGATGATGAACTGGACCAGTTCTATAAAGAAATTCACCAGCTGGAAAATGAAAATTTAGATGCTAATCTTCAGGAAAAAGAAACTGAAATTTCTCAGGAACAGCACTCTCCATTTAACTGTAGTCAAAGCTCAGAAGAGAATTCTCAACCTGTATTGTTGGGCAGTCCGCAGCCATTTTACGAGAATGGACAGTGTTTTTCGGGGGAACAGAACAGTCAGAAAACAAGCAAAGAGCAGCAGTCAGTTGTGGAGACAGGTGGCTGGAAAACTGAAAATACTTTTAATGGCCAAGTTGATGCTTGGAACTGCTCAGTGCCTGAATTCAGACCTGCTTGGCAGACTAGTGCATCTTTCAGAAAACCTCAGGGATCTCTTCCTCCTAGATTCAACCATCAATCCCATTTTCAGATACTTAATTCCCTACCACAAATCCAAAATACTCTCTCTTCTCAGAATGGGGGGCTTTCTTATGAAAATTATCATTGTTACCATGAAAATACTGATATCAACAGTCGTGATCCATTGCTTGATCAAAATACCAACTGTTCTGGTCATATGGACATCCATTCTGCTCAGGTCTTCAGGAATGGAAGTAATGATCAGAATGGACTCCAAAGTAATGGTTTCTGTGAAACCAGAGAAGAATGTTGGAAGGGTTCAAAAGCTGACAGTAGGGAAGGAATGCACAGCTTTTCTTCATTGCAGTTATCGGAAGAAAGATTCAGTTGTTCACGGAAATTGCTTTTAATCTTAAGAGGCCTACCAGGTTCAGGGAAATCAACACTTTCTCGGTGAGTAAAGACTTAAAGCTTGAGAAGTTTATTCAAATAAAAACTTTTTAAGAATTTGAATATATCTGTAAGCACTTAGGAAACTTTTTAGTTCGTGAATTAGGTTATTAAAATGTAGTAGTTTAATATTTGCTGTCACTTGTACTTAGTGAGTGCAAGTGACAGTAAATATTAAAAATATTTACTCGGGGGTTTTGTCTCCTTCGGAGTTTTGATGAACAGGAGCTCCTCTGTGTTAAATTTAATATGTTGAGCATCCATTAAATTGCGTCATCTTTTATTCTGAAATTTTCAAGTGTACTAGTATGTGATGGTCTGCTGCTTTTTTTTTTTAATTCTTAAATTCCCTAATTTAAAAAAAATCCCATCAAATCTAACAATGTCAATTTGACTGAACCATAAGTACATTTTCATGCCCATGCAAAAATTTTCAAAGGCCATTAGAAGAACGCTGCGACTCTGAAAATACTTGTTTTCAGTGTGTATTGATGAAACTGAGCATTGTCTCATTCCCTTTTTTCATAGTATGGTCTGTCAACTGCTTTTCTTTATTTGTGAAAAGCACACAAGGAAAGTATTATTTTTTTCTTCAAAATACGCTTGCTGAAGTCTGACAGGGTTAAAAGAAGATACCATCTCCAACTTGGATTTTCACTTGGTGTTTTTGGCCTAGTTCAAAAAGCACAAAAAGTTGACAGAGCACAGACACTACCTGTATTAAGTGAAAATAAGTTTCTCTTGTGTATATAAAAAAAAGAAGTTACTAAGTCAGTACTTAACTGATTGAGTTTCATCCAGAAACTACATCACAGGTGGGATGTCTTCTGTAGTTGTCATCTGTTGGCTGCAAGGAGTCTGTGAAATAGATACAGTCATCATGTTCTTACTTGTTTTTTATATAAAGGAGTGGAGTTTTCCCTGATATTTAGGAGACAGTGATCTCCTTATCATAGCTAGAAATTTCTAATAGGTATTTTTCTTACATGTTTGAGTGATTTTTGCTATAATATTTTATTGTTACTGATTGCTGTATTTTGCAAGCCTGCATTTTTGAAGCTGCATGTCCCCATGTGGTATTACTGCAGTAATTCCTTTAATATGTGAAAGCAACATAAAAAATTGGAAAAATAAGCCTGTGGAAAAAATGCTGCCTCATTCAGTTCAGGGACTGGATAATACTTAATGTGAAGATACCAAATATATTTGTTTTCCACGTTTGATGTGCTAAATTGTTTTTGAGTCTTTCTCCAAATATATGACTAATATTGTCTGAAAAAGTCTAAATATCTTCAGGTTTTTAAGAACACACATTTGTGCTTTTTTTCCTCTCATTTATGAGATCAGTTACTAATCTTAGTTAGCAGATGGGAAACTGGGCACTATGAGATCAAGGTCAAGAATAGTTACCAAAAGTGGGTGCAGAATTTGAACTGCATGGTACTTGTTTTTCAGCGTATTCAATTACGTGCAGTTTCATATATTTAATGCTTGGTTGCAGTTGTGTATCCCCATGAAATCGTCTCAGGGTCTTGGATATCTTTGGGAAAAAGCATCCCAGAATTAATGGGTGTCTATGAGGAAAATACATGTATTATTAGTTAAATCTTAATAAACATGTTTGAAACATGTTTTTCTATGTAGCATCATAGAATTCTGCAGTGTAGACTAGACAGCAATGATGTTACATCTGAGGTCATATTAATACCTACAGGTGTCTTTGCAGGTGTGGCATCTTTGGCACCTGCAGACAAACCTCTACTGTTTGTGTCAGTAAAATAACTGTGAAGGAAAAGCAGAGAACTGACATCATCTGTGTGGATCAGCACTAGAGGGGAATGAGGTGTATCTTGCAAGTGGGTTTCCCAGTAGGAAATGACAACAGAGCCAGTAGTGAGACCTTGGAATTTCAAATTTCTATTTGTGGTTTGCACCGAGTAAGGGTTTGTAAGTACAGACACTTTTCTTCCCACTCGCAAACTTGACTTGTGTCTGTCTTGAATCTTCCACTGAAGTTTGTGTTCTGTTTTTACTCTTCCATTCCAACTAAGCAGTTGGAATTACGGGCATGTTTTTTGGAAGAGACTAGTGGATGTGAACTAGTCCATTGTTCTGCATGGAGGAATGGAGGAGGTTAGTCACTGTCACTGGATCAGGTCAGGTATGTCTTTGTCAGGCCTGATCTTAAAAACCCCACAGATTCTGTGGTGTCACCAAACTTTTCTAGTGCAGTACAGCCCACCTAAGTAAGGAAGTTCTTCCTAATCTCCAAACTGAAGTTCCCAAGCCACAATTTGCATGTCCCCTGTAATAATGTGTGCTGTTGCATGGTAGAATCTGGCTCATCTTCCTTGCAGCTTCCCTTCTGGTAAGGGATGGGCGTATTCACTGTAATAGGCTGACATCAGATCTTTTACTGTCTCCACTGCCAGACTAAACAAGCCCAGCTGCTGTTAACCTCTCCTTGGAGGTTGTATGCCCATAGCCATCTTGGTAGCCATCTGTTCAGCCCTTCCATGTTTTTCAGCATGTCTTTTGAACTGGGAAGTCCCACACTGCACACAATATTTCAGTATTGACCACACAAGAGTCAGGCAGACCTTCTCTGATGATCTGCTGGCCACACTAAACTAAAAATATACTAAATACGCACTAAAGTAAACCTATACTAAAGCCCAGGTTGTGGTGTGCCCTGCCTTTGATGAGAGTACACCGTTCACTCATCTCATTTGATGTCCACTGTAATCCTCCGACTCTTTTCAACAGAGCTGCTCAACCACTCACTTTCCCACCTGTGCTGATGCTTAGGTTTCATCAGTTGCAGAACTTAGTCTTTCCTTGTTGAGCTTCGTGATGTTTTGCTTAGCCCAGTTCTCGGGTTTCTCTGTGGCCTTTTGGATAGAAGCCTCACTGTTCAGCTCAGTGTTGAGCCTCACTGCTGATTTGGTGTCACCTGCAAGCTCTCTGCCTCATCACCCAAGTTGATGATGAAGATACTGAAAAATATTGGTCCCACTATATCCTTTGCTGTTCTCTGCTTGCTACTGGCTGGGAGATGATGTTGGAAGTTTTGATAGTTTCTGAGTATGCTGCAGTCATCACTCAGTCCTCATTGACAAAGGCGCTTGTTTCACCAGACAGTGCATTCTGGTTAGTAAAGAATGATTTGTCTTTTGCAAAACCCACATTGACTCTTCCTGGGTACCTTCATTTCTTTAACATGTTTGGAAATAGATTCCAAGAGGATGCACTCCATTGTTTCCAGAACAGAGCTTAGGTGAGGTTGAGCAGCCATTAGTTCTTTGGGTCTTTGTCTTTACTTGCCTTAAATATGAGCATAACACCAGCCATTTCTGGGTTTAAGGAGCTCCCCTCATCTCATGGATTTATTTCCTGTGTCCGCCTGACTTAGACAATCCTAGCCCCTGAGGCCATACAAAATCCTGTTTCTTAACCATCCATTTCCAGTTTGGTTTTCCTGTTCATATCCATTCATGGCTTTTGGTTTGTGCTTACTAGCTCCTTATCTGCTTCTAAATTCTAAGCTGATTCCTTCAGTTCCTTCTGCGTCTCGTTTCTTCCCAGATTCATTTTCTCCTTGTTTCTATCAGTGGTACTAGCTCACTCCCAACTTCATCATAACAGTGTTTTCCCTCTGCTTCCTTCTTTGCCTTGGCCCTATTTCCTAGCTCTTCTGCCAGTACCAAGTTGCTTGTTCTGGTATTTATACCACAATGCTTCCCATGTCCTCCTATTTCAAGGCAATTTTGTTCCTTCTGTTGCCATTCTTGTGTTGGGAGAAATGTATTCTTAAAATGCAGTATTGGTCCTGAATCAGCTTCCTGACCACTACCAGATTGCTCTGTTCAAGATTGGGTTTACTGCAGCGAGAATCCTTGCATTTTGTGCTCTACTTTATACAAAAAATGAGTTCTTTTCACTCCTATTTTCTGTGTGTGTGACATTTTAAAGTTGTATGCCTTGGGCAGATTTACAAAAAGTTTTTGCAGGGCAAACGAGCACATGTACTTTGTCAGATTTCACTTCCTCAGTCCAAAGGTTCTCAGAGAAAAGCTTAGAGTAACAAAATATTGTACAAATGCTTTCTTTTTATCTTGGTTTTGGAAGAGATTGACCATTTAGTTAAAAATGTTTGTAAACAGTTTGGTCAGACAGATACCCAGTAGTGATAGCTTTAGCCCAAGTAACCAAAGTCTGCTACAATTCGATGGTAATGTGATCTTACAGTCCTGGGAAAAGTTACAGGAAAAGAAACTTGTATTTTTAGAATATTTTGTTACTAAAATTGGCAGCAGTAGCAATTTGGCTTTTCTCCATAAATACCTAAGCATTAATTTGAATAAAATGTAGCTTAGTGAAATGGAAAGACCGAATATTGGTGTCATTTAAGAAGTCCCTTTTTATTTAAATCCAGTAATATATAAAGACACTTGTATTTCTCTGGGGCCGTTCTTCCTCAGAGCAAGATGTTGTGAAGGGAGGAGTTAAAGCATTGGTGTTTATAGCTGAATGTAGAAACAGTGGTGTGCTGGTGGTTCTAATTATGTATTTATTTAAATAGTGTTACAAGGAGTGCTTTCAAAGGAGCGTTTATGCAGCTCAGTAATGCTGCATATTTTGACACTATATTTAGTTACTGCCTATTTTTTTCCTCATCCATGATATGCTAGCTGTTTTAAATAGGTGAATTATTAGATTCTGAGATACCTTCTTTATTATAAAATCATTTATCAGAGTAGGCTAACTAGGATACAGGTTTGGGGACCATTTTAGTTTTGAAGGAGAGGGATTTGTTTGTGTGCATGCATGCACGTATGCATTGGAAAAAATGTGTATTGGTTTGCTGAGTAGTTAATGTTTTGGTTTCAACATGAGTTTTTTGTATGTCAGGATAATAGCTTCTCTTAGATCAGAGAGCATGTCTGGAAAAAGTAGGTGAGCTGCTTTAATTTCAGTGTCCTACTGTGTTCAAAGGTGGGTGTTTGCTTGGAGGGAAGGTTTAGAGTGAAAAAGATGGATTACAGCAGTTGGATAATATGCTACTCATTTCAAGCGTGTGCACATACTGATGCTGACTAATCCGTAATTTGACTCTCATTAGAAATACATTTATATTTTTTTCTTTCTTCATCTCTCAAAAGTGGAATATCATCTCTGTCGGTTTAGATAGTAATGATGCTTTCTTTGTATAGATATGCTTTTTGTTCTTTCTGGTTTCTAGTTATGAGCCTGGGATAAATTTTACTTCCAAACACATGTTGGAGGTGTATGAATTATTCCATATGATGTCAGCAAACAGGTTTCTGCTTTGAATTTTAAAAGTTTAAGTACTGTGAATTCTGAAAGAGGTAATTGTCAGGCTTTTAAAGTGCAATGTTCTATGATTCAATTTCACAATTTAGAAAGAGGTTCCAATCACTACTGTAATATTTGAAGTTTCAGATCATAAACTCATGACTTTGTGATAGCTTGTGTGTTGTGTATGGGGTGAGGGCTCTGTTACTCTGGCCTCTTTGGTAACCACTTTGCCTTCTCAAATTCTATGGGTTTAGGATTATTGCAAATACAGTTTACTATATTAAATCTGTTATTTCAGTTATATTGATTCATTAATAATTGTGGTGTATTCTGAACTTCAAGGAATACTAACAAAGTATTTCAAGAATACACTTCGTTGATGGGTTTGCAAGATTTCTGAACCCTTGCTACTGTGTTTCTTTATTGCTACTAATGTTGTTTGGAAGATACAACAAAAGAATTGGAGTGAGTGAGTTATTCTCCAGAACATGAGCAGATGGACTCAGTTCTTAGCAATAAAAATGAAGATGAATGTCCCATTAGTGTTGATTCTTCAGTTCATATATTCCTATAGAAACCTGATGCTCAGGACCCTAGGAACTGTAGGGGTGTGTCCATCTACTCAGCCAATAGAAGAATCCCAGATATTATTTGCTGTCTTTTTTTAAGGCAGATGATTTTTTAAGATATGTGTATATACATTTAGCACACAAGGAGCAAGTGTGGAAGATGGATCCAGTTTTTCTAGCATTATTAATTGGCAAATGTAGCATACTGTAAATAAGAGAATTGGGCCATGTATGAAATCACAGCCAAGTAACTTAATATAAATTTGTTAAATATTTTATACAAGGGAGGAAGAAGGATAAAAAAATTGTTGCTGTGTGTGGTGTATGATTTACTGGTGCCATTTGATCTACTTAGAACAAAAATAGGTGATGAATCCTTCTGCACTCTTCTAAACCAGTGTATTACACATCCTTTTGAAAGATCAAGGCTCTAACAAAACCAATTATTTATCACCGTTTAAATAAAGTGGCTGCACTTTCAATGTATCATGCTCTGCTTTCTCAAATAGCATGGCTATTTGTCCTGAAGCAACCTAAAGCTCTGGAAAAGGAAGAGCAAGGAGGAGGTAACAGTTTGTATGAAGCTTTGATCATGTTACTTGACATTGCACCATTAGTAGTTTCTTCTGGTCTTTAGTAACCTGAATTTGGTTGCACATATGTCGGTATCTTAAAAGCAGAAATAACCAACAACGGAGTTGTGGGACAATAAACCTACAGGAATATAAACTAACATGAAATACAGTGTCACAGTCATTAAACTATGATCCATAACAAGTCTGTTGTTGGTGACAGGTGGCAAAACATAGCAAAGTCCTCATGTAAGAATTACAGTTAAGTAGCTCTTTGTACAGATATATATAGGAAAGCTTAGTAACTTAGAACTAGCATATCTTTGTTCCCCTTAGTTATTTGGGATCTGGCCAATTTTTTTTTTGTTCCTGCCACCTCAGCAGTAGTGCAATCCCACATACCGCTAGTATAGTTTGGCTTTTGTAGCCTGTGGGTATGTTGCCTATTTCTGAGCTGGAATAGTTGCCTAAATTTCCATAGAACAGTGATATCTGAGTGTTGCAGCGGGCGCTACATGCTCTGTGGCATTAACTGGCTGTTTGCTGTTTTCAAATCCAGATGTGCTATAGAACTAAAAATAGATAGGGAGGCCTAAAGTCCAATCTGCACCTATTCTGTAGGGTGGACTTTAGACAGAAATGTGCTGTGGTCTCAGTTATAGAAGGATTTCCTTTAAACACCAATTTCCAAGTACTTTCTGAAATTAGATTTATGTTTGGGAGAATGGGGAGTTCTCATGATCAGATTGCTTTCTAGACATATTTCCAAGTGAGGATTGAGATGGAAAATGTTAGCAAATACATTCAATTATTATGAGATACTTGGAACTTACTCTAATATAGCCATAAAATTAGATGGATACAAACATCTCTTGGGAGTGGAGAAGAAACAACAAATACAAAAATAGTAGAGAGGAAAAATATATTGCTTTAATTGCATTAGAATTATTGGTAATACACATGGGTGTGCTTTTTATAAATCTGTTTGAAGTTTGCAAGAAGTTCAGAAATAGGTCACAGTTCAATTTATTTTAGCTATATTATTTTGATGTGTTTATCTCTCTGAAAATTGAAAGTTAATGCATTTTTGTGTTTTTCTTTAACAGGGCTCTGCTTGGTCAGAGTTGTGATGGCATTGTGCTCAGCACCGATGATTATTTTCGTCAGCAGTATGGATACACGTATAATGCTGCTCAGCTTGGTGATGCCCACGAGTGGAACCGGAAGAGAGGTTGGAATGAATAAAAGGAATCCTATTGATCTGTGTTACATAGGGGAAATAGGAGGGTGGCATAACATGTATGAGTGTTAGGAGTCTATATGAAAAGGAGTATATATATTTTAGCAAAGCATATATAGAAGTATTTAAAGTATTTTTTATACTTTAGTTCACGTATACATATACATTAAATTTTGAACTTCTGCAAGATTCAGAATTAAAAATAGATAACCTTGTTTCTTTGGGCATCAGGTTCTTGTTTCTGCTTGTTTTCATTCCTGCCTGTACCTTTTATTCTTTCTCTTAGAATGTTTCAGTCAAAGTAGATTAGTGAAAGAAAATCTGGAGTAGTTTATTTTTATTTTGAGTTCCATGTGGTTTATTAACTTGCACAATATTTCATTGCAGCAAAGCAAGCAATGGAGCAGGGAAAATCTCCAGTTATAATAGACAACACTAACACTCAAGCCTGGGAAATGAAGCCATATGTGGAAGTGGTGGGTTTTGTTGCATGATTGTCAACTGTAACAATTTTTCAAACTTACCCTTGCATGTGATAAGTTGATATGTTTTGTCCAGAAACATTTTTTTTGCTCAAGTTTTTGGAGAGAGAGACAGCTTATTGATAATGATTAGTAATTGGTATGGCAATAGTTTAGATCAGTTTAAGGATTGACTTAATTTGCTTAGCCTGGAACAAAAGCTAAGACAAGCTGGGGTAGGTGAAATTCAGCATACTACCACAGCAGAGTATGCTGCATCTGTTTATTATACTTGTCTTTTATTTTTTTCTTACATTTTATGTGATCATGATACACATCACACATATTTCTTTGCTTGCTGCAGGCTCTAGAAAAAGGATACAGAGTGGAATTCCGTGAGCCAGATACTTGGTGGAAGTTTGATCCTGAAGAATTAGAAAAGTAAGGTTTCTCTTACAGATGTCATGGTACTTTATATATAGAGATAGATAGGCAGGTAAATATGCATGCATAAATATATATGCTGTAAGTTATATTTTATTCAAAATATTTTTCTCAAGTACTTTACTAGTAGTATGAAATGTATTCTATTTAAATGGGCATTTTGAGGTATGCCTTTACATGGAAGTTTTATGGATAAACAAGCAGAAAAGTAAGTACAAGCTCCATCTTGTTGGCCCAAAAGTCAATATTAAAGTTTTATTGGACATGTGTAGATCTGACTTAAAATACTGTAGAACATGGGTCATTGAACTTCTGGGTTCTGAGAATGCTTGGGAAGCTGCTTTTTTCTTCCTGGTTATTGTCCTTTTTGTCTCAGATATATCTGCATTAGGAATCTTACGAGGTATCAGACCAGCTCAGAGATATTTCTTTCTTTGAAATGTAGTGTAATACTTTCACAGTTGATGACAGAGTTCTCTCACTGATTGTTGTTTTACATGCATCCAACTGACATTGCTTCTAATTGTTTCAGCTTTGTAAAGTAGCCCTTACAGTGCACAAAGTACTTGTGTATAATGCTTGCTTTACTGACTTGGACTTTATTGTGTTTATAAATACTCTAAAGTTTTCACCTTTTGCTCCTAAGCTACCACTAACTTGTTTCTAGAGATGGAGTCTTCTCTCTGTAGAAGTTTTTCTAGTTTGGGGTGCAGCACAGCCAGGTTAGGAATCTTAGTAATCAGGCACTTCTAAGATACTCAGCATGAAATTTCCATTACATAAGACAGTCACTTTCCAGGATAATTCATGTTTCCACATGATCTTAACAAGCAACGGGATAAACTGATGTTTGTTACTGTTGAATTTTACTGTTCAATCATTAATTGTAGGAGTAAAGCTTTTATCTGTCCCAGAGGAAAACCCTTGAACTGTGAAGTGCTGTTACCAGTTTTTAGAAGGTTCCTAGAAATGTTTTAGCAGTTCTGGTTTCTTTAAATATTTGAATAGAGGCCCATTGCCTGGAAACTTTATTTTTTGGGAGTTTAAGAAAGGTGATGATGGTAAGTTTTCATTTTGTTCAAGAGAGGGCTCTTGTTCCATCAGCAAGCTTGCTGGGGATGCAGTTGTGGAGGGTAATATGGAAGCATTTAATAGTGACAGAACTTTGCTTTTATCAATAGATTCTGTGTTCCTCCAAGGAAAACAGTCTTCCTCCTCCTATCTGTTAGGAGCTTTTGGTGGTATGTGGAACTAATACAGATTAGTTCAGATAGATGGCTTTATGCTCTCTCAGCGTAGCCAAGCTGCCAAAGAATGAGCGAAGACATGCCTGAAGAGGAGAGCACAGTATTAAATGACACTATACAGCAAATTGATTTCCTTTTTTAAATCAGTTTCTATGCTTGATGCAATTTTGCTGTTAGTGATTTTATTATCCTGCCTTACTCTGCAAGGAAAAATACTTCCTCTTTCATGAAGTGATTATGCACAAGTCCATTCAATTGTGGATGAGTGTGCACTTTATGTCCAGAGTACTTGAGCTATAATCTTTTTCTCGGAGTACTAAGATAGGCGAAATATTGAATAACTTTCTGCTTCCACCATTTGGTGTTAAAAGACTTAGACTTGCTCTTCTCATTTTTTGTCTGTCATGAGTGTCAAGTGCTTTATAAAATCTACATATTTCAAGAGGGTTGACTTTTTTCTCTACGATTAACCTTGTTCATATTTGTGAATAAAACCAAAACTGTTAAGACGCACTAAGTGATTAGTTCAACATGCAGCTGCTCCTGGGCCACTTTAGCACAGTGTAAAAATTAGAAGCATTTAAACAATGAGCCACATGCGATGTTCACTCCAGCTTCTGGTGTTGCCTCAGGGAAGAGTGTCTGTGAGAGAAATGCACTGCTTAAGCATTTTCTTCACAGAAGGAAACCTGATAAAATACACCTTAAGGAGCCAGTGTAATTTTGAATAGTTCTGAGATCTGAATTCTGCTTCCATTCTGAATGTGAAACTAGTGTGCTACCTGCAGTGTGCTTTGAACCCTTGTCAACTTGATTCTTACTTCTTTGTTGTAATAATACTCACAAAGTCATTAGGGGGCTGGGTGGTGAGGAAATCAGTCTTTTAAAATACTTGTATGGAGTATCCTCTTTCCAGTATAGCATGTTTGTTCCCAGTGTTGATTTCTCCTTTATAGAACTGAGCAAGTTGGTAAGGCCCATACCTCTTCTGTCGCTGGCAGAAAGCACAAAGGTGCAGAAACACATTCCCTCTTTGTTTGTTGTGGAAATAATTCAGCTTGGACAAGGTTTCTTGGCAATAAGAATGTATTGGGTTATGATAAATGCTTGTTGATGCTACCAAAACATTTTGTTTCTGTTTTATGTCTCTTCTTTTAGATTCAGTTCTGTTACAGTTCTGGCAATTCTCTGACATTCAGTTTGTGCATGAGGCTTGTGGTTTTCTTTTGGCAGAGACTGAAATTCTCTGCTAACATGGATTTTAAAGTCTTATTACATAGATACCAAGGAGATAAATACATTCTAATGTAATGTGTAAAGCCTCAGGTTCTTAATAGACCAAGTTCTTCTGAAAGTGGCTGGTCACTGAGCACTGCAAGAATAGGACAGCACTTTTGATACCTTTTCCCTTACATGTGTTTCAGTATATTTCTAAATTTGCAGCAAGTGTCAGTTACAACTGGTAGATAAAAGTGTTGTGAGCATGTTGTTCTGGTTCAGAAGTTAAATTGCTTCTTACTCTGTAGAGATATTTCTTGATGAGAAAATATTCTGTCATTAAGTCTTGAAACTGTGCAGTTGTTTGGGTTTTTTTATGCTAGTTTGAGCATTGCTTTCATAAGGAGTAGTCTATGCTATTATTCATATCTCTACTCATTAGCTAGTATACCATGTAAAATCTGATGAATAATTAACAAAATCCTTCTAGGATAGTTCAGCTGCATAGCTGTAGTGAATAACATCACATTTCTGTATGAAGGATGTATGAGGATACAGTGTAATAAAAGCAAGAAGAAAAAATTGAGAATTTAGAGGGCTTTTTCTTGAAGACTGTAACATGCAATTATATATATACTTATATATAACTATATATAATTATAAACATACCAGACAATTTATTTAAATTTTTGTTTTTGTAGGAGGAATAAACATGGGGTCACTCGTGAGAAGATTGCTCAGATGTTGGAACGATACGAATATCAAATATCCATCCCTGTTGTCATGAATTCAGTGGTACCTCCCCACAAAAACACTAAAAGACCACCTCTGCAGAGAAGACATAGGTGGGGAGACAATACAGACTCATGGAGTTCTTTCAGTATTTCCAGTAGCCAGTAACACAGTTGCAGTCAGTTAATAAGAATCTGTTATTTGCCTCTTCAAAACACATCATCGCCTCTGATAAAGTAGTGATCTTCTGTGTTTTAAATAGGCGTATTTCAAGACCCCTTTTCTTCTGGAGGTTGTTCTTTTTAATGGACTTACATGTAAATAGAATTGTACATTTAATGGTTTTTAAAACTACATTTATTAAAGTTGTAAGACCTTGGGTTTTAGTAAAATATTTAATATAGTATGGCATATAGCAGAGTCTTTCTTCATAAATCTGAGACAATGACGTTGTCATAGATGAGGTAACTGTTGAGCAGGGTTTTTTTATGGGTCATAATAAGGATCTTTAAAAAGAGAATTAAAGCCCCAGAAGAAGAGTTTATCTACACAGTAATCAATTTTAATGATTGTTATTTAGTCTTCTTACCTTTTTGGAGACTTTTTTGAAAGCAGTTATGTTCTGGATTGTGCTTTAGTTCTATTTGGTATGTATTGCCAGTTGGCAAAATTTTGGCATGTGTTTTCTGATTTTAGTCAAGAGGTTTGATTTTTGTGGTTGTTTTGTTGGTTTTTTCCTTTCTTTTTTGGTCTCAGAAGTTCATGTGGTAGCTGAAGCAACATTCTGCCTGTACAGTATTCACCAGCTGTAAACTGTGCAACCTGAATCATTTTTTTATTTATTCTCATTGGTAGTATATAAACTATGATGATGGTGGCACACCACCGACTTGTTTTGTGCTGACTAAAAAAAAAAATTAAATTTTATCACTAAACCCCCAAAATTTCACAGCTGTGTCTTTCTAAATCAGTTTCTTTCCTTTGTGATAAAAATGAGGTTTTAAAGAATTAGGCTGTCAATTCCCAGTCCACAGTTGGGATGCATCAATTCAATATAAATAGTGGATGTAATTCTGTAAAACCATCTTGCATTCCTAATTTTAGCGTAGCCAATGTAATCTGTTGAGCACATAACAAAGAATGAGCCAGCATGGAGACTGACTAACTGCTCTTTTTCTCTTAAAAAAATGATGAGTTTGTAAGTGTTCACTTTGCATTCTTTCTAACAGCTTGCTGTATTAATAAAATATATTTGTGTTCAGTATTGTTGAAGTAGTTCAATGCAGCAGTTTTTATTATTTTGAAGCTCGTAGGATTTTATACAGATGAGCATTTTTACTAACTTGCGAGCTGAAATAACCTAACTACACTTGACTTCCTTATACACTGAATGATCAAATGTAGAACAGGAAATTTTGTAAAGAACATGAGTATGTAACTAGAAGAATTTGGATGGTTATCTATTACTCATTTGGTGTCATAGTATCAGAATTTTGAAAATTCCAAAGCCAGCATAATTTTTTTTAATTGTAGACGATTTTTGAATAGGCCCTAAAAGTTACTTTGTCAATAAAGTCTGAATACTATGAAACCTGAAAATCCAGGTATATAATGAAGTATCTTTCTGTGGTTTTTTACATCTATTGTGCAAAGTTAAATTTATAGTGTTTTTTTATAATTTAAAGTGTTTCAGTAGCGCATGCATTGTTAATATATTGAATTATGTGTATGTGTAGAAAAGAGGCTCCCCAACTATATTATTCATTGTCTGTTATTCATATCAAATATCTTACTGTATTTTAGTTTTCATGGTTATCTTTTTCTGTGTCTCAAGGGAATCATGGATATCATTGTAAATGCTCAGTAATACTTCAATTATGCCAAAGTTTTTATATTTAAACATGAAAGCACATTTCAAGTGTGGGCGAGATAAAAAGATTTTAGACTCATTTACTCTGTTACTGTAAGCTATAACATGATAAAATTTATTGAGGCTTATGAGCTATGCACACAGTGTGCTGAAGCATGTCAAGAAAGAGCTGATTGTTGAAGACTGAAATGGGATTTTTTAGCAGTATTTAATTTGAATAGGTACTAATTTGTACTGTTTTAAGATGGTGTGGCTTTTTTGTGTCACCTTTTTAATTATGGGTGGATGGGAGTGTTTTTGCTGTGCAAAGCATGCTGATCAATAGGCCTGCAGTTTGCAAAGAACACTTAGGAAAGGGAACCTTTGCAATTTGTTTCTGTATCAAACATTTGTAAATTGCTTCATCTGTACAGCTGTATTCCAAGGTAAGTACAGTGACATGGTAGGTGAAAACACTGGAATTGCTGTCAGTGTAACACTTCTATTTCATGGTATAATCATATTTTTTGAGGATATGACAGTCACAGACATATATATCAGAAGTTGATTTTACACTATACACTATTTATATGTAAAAATAAAAAATTATGTGAAATACATGGTGCAGGTATTGAATTTTTCATGCCCTCAAAACCAAGGAAAATTAGTTATTTGCTCAAAATGTATGTGCAAGAAATGTAAGAACTTGCTGCTCAGCTAGACAGGGGATCTAAGAATTTTTACTGTCTGTACTTTCTATACAATACTTGTGTTGATGATGATAATGTACCTAGAACAAAGGTTTCCTATTGTTCACTTTTTAAATAAATTGCTAGTTCATCATATTTAATGAAATAATAGTGTCAGGTTGGGGTTTTTTCAAATTTAAGTAATGCTTAGAACCATAATGTTATAAATTCTGAGTTTCTCCTGCATACTTGAAACTAGTGGGATGTTTGGTAAGTAAATTTAACACTCAGCTTTTCTAAGTATGAAATGTAAATGAAAATTAATACATAGAACATACATCAGTTGGTTCATATAGCAGACCACTTAGCATCAGCTGTATAGGGAAAAATGATTCTAGTTTTACTGCTTTATCTAAGCTGCTGTTTCGTGATTTATTGGTTTACTTCCCGAATTATCAAAGGTTTTCATCAGCATTCTTTGGGTGATTTAGTTTTCTCATTTTAATTTTGTATGGACAAGAAAAAAATCACCACCCCAAGACCAAACCCTAAGAAACCTGTGTGCTGGTTTTGGGTGGGATAAAGTTAGTTGTCTTCAGAATAGCTGGTCTGGGACTGTGTTTTAGATTTGCCCTGGAAACAATATTGATAACACAGGGGTGTTTTTGTTACTGCCGAGCAGTGTTTACACAGCATCAAGGACTTTTTGCTCCTCACAGGGAGTTGGGAGGGGACAGAGCTGGGACAGCTGACCCCAGCTGACCAAAGGGAGATGCCAGACCTTAAGGCGTCAGGCCTGATATATAAAGCTGGAGGAAGAAGGAATGAGGGGGTTTGGAATGGTGGAGTTTGTCTTCTGAAGTAACAGTTACATGTGATGGAGCCTGGCTTTCTTGGGGATGGCTGAACACCTGCCTGCCTGTGGGAAGTGGTGAATGAATTCCTTGTTTTGTTTAGCTTGCATGTGCAGGTCTTGCTTTACCTGTTAAACTGTCTTTATTGCTAACCACGAGTACAACCTAGATATAACACTCATAATTTTTTAACATTTAAGTGATGTTAAATGATCTCCTGTGAGGAATTCTGTCGTGTTCTTGTAGCCATGTCCTCTGGAGGTTAATCTAGTTTGCCATGATACATAATTTTTTAAAACTTTTTGTGTTTAAGACAAAGGCCACGATTTTGTCTCTTGTCATCTGTCTCTTGGAACCTTTTGCAGAAATGGTTGTTTCTTTGCTAATAGATAGCTAGAAACAAGGCTTTCTCTACCTGAGATAGGACCCATAATATTTATACTTAATTGTTTTGTGTCTGTCTTCCCTGTTGTAATTTAGACTTTTGGTATTTTCTTTGAGCTGAGCAGTAAGTTTCATTCTCAGTGAATTAGAAGAATTCTCACATTCGTGTGTGACATGTAGTTTTAACTTCTGCTTTCTCCTAGCAATCAAATTTTCTGGAAGAAATGTTTTTGCTCAGTACTGGTACATCATGGAAATGAGGTGATTAGGTATATGTTGAGACTTCAAAAGAATAGACACATGTATTAAAATTCCCTGTAAAAAGCATTAAAAAGACTGTTGAAACTGAAAGTAAGTCCTCCTTTTGAGTGATCAGATGTTTCATGTGGATCAGATGTGGAATACTTCACTTTAGTGTTTCTAGAGTGATGCTTGTCTCATTTAAATGTTTATATTCTCATCCTTTTGAAAATAAGAGCAGTAGCAGAGATCAAAGCTCTCTATTAATATTGTAGGTGAAAATCTTGTACATCAATAAATTTGTTGGGTTTTTCTTCTCTTTTTATAGGCTAATTGGTTGAAATTATCTGTAAATCTGCTTATTTTGAGTTCACAGAAAAATGTGTGAAAACGTAATTGGTCTTTTTTTGAAAAAAAGTAGTAAGTAACAGAGCTTGTCAAGGTCTGATCATCTCAAATTTGTCTTTATTTCTGTAGTAATGGAGAAGCAGCAAATGGTGGGTTTTGCTTGAGGTAGACTGTCAGTGTAATTCTAGATCAAGGGTAATAGAAGCATTGAAGTATTGTGTCTGGAATTGCAGTTTCCTTTTAGCTGATAATGCTCCCACTTCATTTCTCTGGTAGGCAGGCAGTCCTTGACCATGTCATGTGTATCTTACTGATTTATAATGCTCTTGTAGCAATATCATGTTGTGCCAAGCCAGAATATATATATCCATGAAAACCCCCCCAAAAAAAAAACCCACCCCAGTTGTACTTGCAGTCTTTTTAGTGATGTTAAATATTTTTCTCTTTTTTTTTTTTTTTTTTTTTTTTCTGTTAATCCAATTAACTTTTCTTTTGGAACATGTAGTTGCATGTTTTCTAATTACTGATTTTAAAAAGGTTGAATTCTGTAGTGGACGTTGTTTAGCCTCTTTTTAAATTGCTAACAGACTAAGAAGTGCTGCTTTAGCTGATGGAGTAGTCATTTGTTTATTTCTGAGGGATGTATTGTCTCATGTACAAATCAGCCTTAGTCATAGGCCCATAGTGCTGTTTGGCTGTTATTTTATTCATGATACTTTTAATAATTTTTTTTTCTTCATTCATTAGCCCTAGGTTTGGGTAACCTGTATTATAGGTTATGATAGTGTATGAGGAGTTATCAAACAACTTATCCCACATCTTGCTCTTAACCAATAATAGTTTCTGAAGGCTCATTAACCTGGCTTAGGAGTGGATTGATTGTATTACTTCCCCCCATTTAGCATTTTTCCTGATTGCTTGTAAGATGGATACAGTGCTTTACAGGGACCTTGGTAACAAAAGTGTAGACATGGAATCATCTACCTTAAGCAGGTCAGGTCTATATGTTTGAGCTGCATTTGTGGCTCTTTGCACCCGTTTGGTACACATGCTAAATACTCAGTGAATATTTAGCATTATTCTTCACTTTACAGAGCCTGTGCTTATGTCAGTGCAGCAAAAATTCATGATATGTGGGATTATAGGTGGAATTCTTTGTATGCAATATGTGGATGGCGGAGCATTGTGTTTCATTCTGTTCTTGCTTTGTTCCTGCAGTCTAAACTTGAGTTTAGAGAGTTCTTGGTTCTAATAATTAATACTTAGGTGCGTTTCTTGGTCCTAAGTCTGGGTCCTCTTAGATGAGAAGCAGTGGGTGGAGGTTGCAACATGTGAAGTGTGCCCTGGATAGTGGCTTGTGTAATCTCATCCTTAGAATATTCAAAACTTACATGGAGATGGCACTGAGCAGCAAGACCATGGTATTGCTTTGAGCAGAGGTTGGACCACGTGATCTCCAGAGGTCCTTTCTGACAGAAGTTACTCTGTTACAAGTGATGAGAGTGAGAGCAGTGTCCAGAATATCAGAAGAGTTAGCTCTTACCTATCAGAGAAGAGTTTTAAATCACTAATAATGGAAGTGCTGCCTGGTCTCAGGGTGTTGGATGCTGGCTGTGATGCTGTTCTTATTCTCAGATGGACACTAAGTTTCTGGCTTTGACTGTAGCAGCAAAACTGGCTGTACCCTTTATTCTGGTTATGTTGTTTCATAACTAGGCAGAGTTGCTCACAGGTTCCTGACACCACCTATAGCTGATCCTCTTTTCCCTCCCTCAGTGTCCATTTATCTCTTGTTACCTGTATTGTCTTTCCAGAACTATTTATAGAAAATAATAGCATATATTAGTGCTTATCTAAAGTAATTTTTTATTTTCTCTCCAAAGACAAATTTCTGTTGATCCTTACTAAATTGCAGAATTCCAAGACAGTTTTCTGCATCTATTCATCCCCAACACTCTAGGAATAATACAGGGCTGTTTTTTTAAAAGTAGTCGTCTTTAAGGGGGTAATTCATCCTGTCTCTTGTGTATCTCTAGTCCTTTGGGTGAAAGATGCTCGAAAAGGGAAACGAGTTAATACCAAAGTGTAGTATGCAGAAATAGTAAGTAAAATTTTGATGCTAGTATGATGAAGTGTGGAGATTTGTTGAAAAAGGTATAATAACATCCAGAGAATGTGCATTTTAACTGAATGCTTTGTAGTTCTCAGTATTTCATTGAGCATTTGAGATTCACAGAATGAGTGCAACAAGTGGAGCAGATGTTGTGAATAGCAACATTGTGTGCAGTTACCAGTATTTTAATGTTGCTATAATCTAGGTTACAGGCTGGTTACTTAATATTTGCTGATACTGTTCTCCTGTTGTAACTTTCCACACCTTTTTTGTTTATTCTTGAACTGCTTTTTTCTCATCTGAGTCCTGTGTGTTTGTTATTACAGTTGTCTTCATAACTCTGGATCCATCTTCTCTGCTTTTGTTCCCTTCATTATAAACTTGTGTGGAGAGCTACACCTTGTTCTCTAATTTTAATGCCTCAGTCCAAACTCTTGCTGATTTAAAAGCTGAGCATATAGTACCCCACCCCCTAAGCTGTCCTTTTGAATTTTTTTCTTGTTCTGTTAAAAGTAGTATTTTGTGTCGTACAGTATATTTGTCTTCATACTTTTTCGTCCTTAAGTTTGCCATATATTCTTGTGTTTCTAAAACTTGTGCTTTTGTTCCAGAATTACGGTCTGTACTTTGGTGGATAGTTAGTTCTTTGCTATAATTTTGCTAATTGAAGTTATTTTTAATACAGCTAAAATCTGTCATCTTTCACTGAAAGTTCCTAACAGGGAATAGTTTATTACATATCTCCAGATATTTCATTTTGCTCTCATTATACCCATTGCTTCCTTCATCTCACACCCCTATTTTTCTTCAACTTGATTTTGCTTGTGTCTCATCTCAAATTTCACTTTACGTTTGTTTTTGGTGTGAATGTGCGTTGGTAAGAAAGGTCAACACTTCGCCCTGTAAATCTCATTTTTACTTTGAAAACCCTTTTGTTGTACTTATCTTTACATTCTGATATGATGTCTGTCATCTGTGTTCAAGTGCTAGGATGATGTATTGCAGTATGTGGGTCTTTTTATTTTCTGGTTAAAATATTTATTTATTTATTTATTTATTTATTTATTTGAAGAGTAACTCTAGAGTGCATGACAAGATGATTGGTACTGTACTTGCAGTGCATAACATTGGAATCTGTGCCCATCATGTTCTCTTCAAAGGACTAAATGTTGCCAGAACTTAAAATGATCCTCTGAGCCTTCATGGGGGAAAGGCTGATGATGAAACTAGAGGGTTTTTTCTCTCTCTTTTAAGTACATCCCTTTAAGATGTAGTCAGATCACTTGGAGTGTTCCACATTGTCCTTTTTTTTCTCCTTCTTAACCTGCGTTTTAACACTGAGCTGTACTTAATGGTGCAGAAAAATTCAATCAAAGAAAAAATGGCACCTCCTCTCCATCTGTTGGCATCCATCCGTCCACATCTTGCTGGGGGAGTTGTTTTGTTTCTTTCCTCAGAGTTGTGAATTGTGTCAGGTGAGATATTTATGGCATCTAGAGGAGGTTTAAGTAGCTTTTGAGTTGTTTCACGTGTTCAGAAAGTAGATATTTGACACTGGGCACAAGTATATTCATTACACATTAACATATGTATCAAACAGTATATTCAGGATTGATTTCTTTAATCTTAATCAGCATATTCTATGACTAAGGAGCCAAGAAAAGGACATTCAAATCATAAGATATTTATGACTTTCATGAATCAGGCAGGACAAAGATCAGTAAAGTCATTCCACCTGAAATTTCTATGGAATGAATAGACTCTCATTTGAAACTGAATTGCAGTTACCTCAAGAATGTGGGAGTTTTAGTGGGTGGGTTGCTTGGGTTTTTTACTTTGAAAAATAAAGTGCTTGCACTTTGCCATGTATTTGATTAAATGAACAGCTTCTAAAGGCATGCTTTAATCAAACCAATTATGTGCTTATTCTCTGTGTACTCTCTAGATCAATGTCTTTTGTGTCTGGACTATAACTGGGCAGCCATCTGATGACTGATTATACATTGTGCTGAACTGTATATACATCACACCTGTAGAAAATACAAAGATTGGAGCAGTTCTTTGCACATTGTGATAGATTAGCATATTTTATAAAGGTGGCAATGCTGTTGAGAGACAAAATAAATACTGCGTTACTTTGGATTGAATTCAGTTAGTAGGATCTTTACTGTTTTGGGGCAGAGAGAATTAATTTGCAATGCTGTAATGTGTAAACAGTTCTTACAAATAATTTATGCTGAGTTTCCTTTCTGTGAGGCAATCTGATGTGTTGCTGCTGTAAGTACTCACTTGTTCCACCAACCACTTCTTTGTCTTAGCTAGACACTTATTTTACTTCTTGCTTTGGAGAGTTAAATGAGCATAACAATGAAGTATCTACTTCTTTTGTTTTGATGCAGGGTCAGGCAGGTGAATCCATCCACAAGGAGAGTGGTAGAGCCAGCAAAAGACCATAGTGGAAGGGCAAGGGCAACATCTGGAGGATGGAGTAGGAAAGGGTGACAAAGACACTTTCTTCAGCAGCAAAGTGCTAAGTTGAATGCTCAGCTGTCTAATGGAATTGCAACTTTCAGGAAGCCCAGTAATGCTGGCAAGTTTTGTGGTTTTTTTCCAGTTGCTTGATCACCTGATACCAATATTCCATTTGGTTTTGAGGAACTAGATCTTTATCATTCATTCATTAAAGGCAAGATATGTAACAGGCTGGTACCTGGGCTTTTTTTGTTATTCCAAAATTATAACTTCAATTTTTCGTTGTTGCTGAAGCAAAATTAGGTCACAAGGACTTCAACAATGTACTTGGACTTACCAGATGGGGAAGGTGAAGCGTATCCCAGTAAATGCCATTTTATGCATGCTGCTCTACTGTAATTTTTATGTTGAAAACACAGTCCAGAGACTTTGGAGATTAATGATGGCATACATTTCTGAAAGATCATGTACCTCATTGCTAAATGTCATACAGAATTGGATTTTAAATTTTATCTGTTCTTCCATCTTGCCTGATGATTAGGAAACATTTATTTAGCAGTGATCAGGCATTGGAACAGGCTGCCCAGGGAAGTGGTGGAGTCACCATCCCTGGAGGTATTTAATAGATGTGTAAATGTGGCACTTGGGGACATGGTTTAGTGATGGGCTTAGCAGTGCTGAGTTAATGGTTAGACTCAATGATCTCAGAGATCTTTTCTGACCTAAATGATTCTATCCTGTATTTCATTACAGCAGTGACTGCAGGCATTTTTTTATATCAAGCAGACATCAGCTTAGATGCATGCTGGAGTTACGTCTGTACAACTGCAAATAAGTAACGCTTCTGGTTTTGCCATTTTTTAGCAAAATGTGACTGCTTTAGATTAATTAGTTAGCATGTTCTGCCTCAATGGTTGTGAAAGTGCATTTGTTTCTCCAGTTAAAAGTGTTATCTGAGCACTGACTAATCAGTCAAGCTGCTACAGCAGGAGGGTACAACCTTAAAGTCACATGTAACAGAGTTATGGCAAAAAGCTTGTAGTATTGTCTAAAAAATACACTGAGAAATTTAAAAGTGTTACAGAAGGGGAATTCCTATTTCAACAAAGATACCATTACATTTTTTAAGGTCTTTTTATGACTAACCAGGTTTCTAAATGCATAATATGTAGCAAAATTTAAGTATCAGCTGAAATAGCACCTTTTGTCTTTTCCCTTTTGCATGTGTTGTATGGGTTTAAAAACAGCTCACTAGCAAATGTCCCTGTAAAGAAGACAAGTCTGTCTCCATGCTGGTTCTTGCATTTTCTCAGTGTTTGTGTGCCATATGGTTTTACAGTAAGAGAAACTCTCAAAAGGCATGTAAGTGGACTAAAAGAGGAGGAATGAAGATAAATCTTAAGAAAACTAGTAGACAATTTGCTTCATTGAATGCAGAAACCTTAATATCATACTGGGTTATACCCCAAGCAGGAAATTTTAGGTATGTCATCATGGTGCATTAGAGTATTTCTTTGGAGTAGTATTTTCGTAGAATCAATTGAAAAACAAAAGTTACCTGGAACCATGAAGAGTAATATATTTTATTATTCTACACTTAATAGTTCATCACTTTCCTTTTATCTTTAGTCCTTTCTTTAGGAAATTCAAATCTTTCAAAGACTAATTTTCTTGAACTGTTATAAAACCTCCATATTTCCAAAGCACAGAAATTACGTAGTTGTGTTTATGATGAACTGTTGAATGTCACTATTAATGGTCATATCCAGGTATGTTAAATCATCATCCTGGCTCAACATTTGCATTTATTATTATTTTGACATGCAACAATTTCAATGCAGTAATAGCTGTTAGTTTTTCTGGATTATCCAGGGGATTCTTTTCCCATTATTTGATGAATGTGTTTTTTCTGTTCTTGCGTTTTAAAGTGAATCCCATCCAGTGTGGTTTTCCTTCCTGATTCAGAATTAACAGTAAGGAGACTAAGTAAGTGTGCAGACCTTTAAGACTTTCGGAGGATATCAATATCCTTTGATGCAACATCCCAGCATAAGGAAGTTTCTGTCAGCATTGTCGTGAAAGTGTTGTCCAATGTGTCAGGGGTTAGACACAAGAAACATGCTTGCACCAGTATTAGAGAAGTTAATTTCCAGCAGCAGCAGTGCAAATTCACATCTGGGAGAAGTGAGTGATAGGCAAAGTATAGCTACAATAATACCAAGGCTGGAGAAGTTCATTCCTTTCCTGTGCCAGTGCTGACATGGATAATTTGGTTGTCATTTCTGCAGTTGTTCTGGCAGCACAAGGAGTTTAGGTACAACAATAAATTCTTCTTAAAACTGGTGCGCAGGTCTGATGTTTTATTCCCCAGTCCATTGAAAACAGTTAAAATTGGGACATTATTTTCTACTTCACTGGTAGGGGGTTTTATGAATCTGAAAAACCCAGAGAATTTCCTTGTCTAAAACCACTTTCAAGTTACGAATTTTCTTCACTAAATAAGAAAGTTAATGTCAAGATTTAAGATATAATCTTGAATTAGTATATGATTTCTGCACATTTGGGGTATATGTAAGAAAGTAATCTCTCCAGCTACTATCGCAGGTACTACACTTAGATATAATTTATTTCAACAGACAAATTAGATCTGTTCAATCATAAAACTTTGGCATTCTATGTCTCCTTTTCTGGAGAGGTAGGAGGCATGTTGCTGACTAGGGAGTGCGTTGTGAACAGAATTCAACATGGAATTTATCTTGGCTGTCTTCAGTAATCTGTGGTGTGGACAGTCACACTTAAACTATAGGGCACTGTATCAAAAATACACAGATCTGGAAAAGGAGAAGTCAGTTTTCATTACTTGGAGAAAAGCACCATTTGGACTTAAATGCCAACATTTGAAGGAAATACCATTTCTTAGTAGGATTTCTTATCTGGATACTATTATAGGCCAGTAAATAATAGCTTTCCAACAGGATCACTATGGAAACCGTAGTGGTTTTTTGCAGCAATATCAAGGCATCAAGACTTTTGAATCCTGTTGCAGTCAAGCAACTTTGTTGTTATGTTGAGAAAGCTCCTGATGTCCTTTGCCTTCTGAGAATTAGAAGGGTTTGCTTTGTAGAGTTCAAACTAGAAAGAACTTTTAAGAGACTAGCAATGAGTAAATTTAGGAACGAATAAAGGGTAAGGATAGATTCCCATCGGTGACCCTTAGTTCCCAGGCTGCCTCCTGGTGATCAGCTTTCCCTCTACAATGGCAGTCACCCTTTTATGGTTTGTTTTGTATTGCTTCTCTCAAGAATTTCAGAATACAGCACTTAAAGCAGGTAATTCTACGTATGCATTCCCAAAAATTAACTAATTTTACCCTATGATTCTAGCTGCTGCTTTGCCTTAGTGTGTTGTGTGAAGTACCATTCCAAACAAAGGGTTTCAGAAAAGTGAAGAACTACAGAAAAGGAGCAGGTGTTTGGTACAACAATTTATCAATCAAATTTATCTTCTCTCTGAAGAATTTTAAGGGGAGATGTTAGATTCCTGGGTGGAATCCTGGACTGGGTTTTTCTTACAAGTGTTCATTTCAGGGTTAGCTGGCTGATGGGCCAGCATCAAGATTTCAGAGAAGTCAGGGCTGCTTTCTGCTAAATTTGATGAGAAATGTAGACAAAATAAATAAGAAGTTCTGAAAAGAGCTACAAAATTAACTGTAAATAAACATTTTTCCTACAACCATCTTATTTTTTTCACAGTGTATTATTTTGTTGGTAATAAAATATGAAATATTTCTTTCAAATATGTATGAGTCAACACTTAGTATACTGAACAGTAAATATCAGAGTTGCTGTAGTCACTGTAACTTTACATTATTTGGATTTTGGTTAGTATGTTTTGAATGTGAGTATTTGTTCTTAATGGATGACATTGTCTTTCACTTAGTTCTGCTCAGCATGACATTTAATGAAATTTCAGAATAGCACCAGTTCTTCAGGATCTGTTATTCAAATATCATGCTAGAAAGACTTCCAGAAACACGATGTTTGGTCTTGCAATGATTTGTGATACCTTTTGTAAAGCTAAGCTATTGAGATGACAGCTGGATTTATTGAAACAGATTTAAATGTTCAGGATTGTCCTGAACATTTGTTTAATCAATAGAAGGTTTGATCTGAGATCTTATCTATTGAAAAAAAGCAGATAGTCTGTGTTTGATCATCATATTAACATAAAGTACCTATTCTTCAAATTGATCACCATGAATACATGAATACATTATTACTCTAATTTAGTGGGGGTTTGATTTTTTTACCTGTTTGTGGTTTTACATTTAATCTTCTTTGTTTTCACTTAGGGAGGCAATTTTAAGCAAGAACCCTGGATACCTGTTAACAAAAGCAAAACAGAAGAAAAAGAGAAAAAGAAACAAAACAATGAAAAGTAATCGTACAGAAATTACGAAGAAAATGTTATGTGGAGTAGCTCATCATCCAATTCCAGGTGACCATGATGGATCAGAAAGCGAGGAGGATGATTTGGAAGAAGAAAACAAAAAATCTTTGTGTACATTCAGCAAAGACCCAGAGGATCCAGTAGCAGTTTGTGAAGAACAGTCTAAGAGTGGTGATGAAAGCCTAAAAGAAGCTTCAGGGGTTTCAAGGGAGAGTTTTCTGGTCACTGTGCCTGAGGTCTCGGTGATGTCAAATAGTGCATGGAAAAATGAATTGCCTGTAGAAAGTGACAGTTTGCTTTTAAGAGATGTAAAACCTTTTTGTACTGAAAACCTAACCAAAAATGCACTAGATGATGAGGAAGCAAATCAAAGGCACAAAGACAGTCTTTGCAGTTTCCTAAAAATAAGCAGTGATAAGAATTCCATCCAGGAAACAGAAGGCATTTCTGAAGACTATGGTATGTCACTGTTAAGCACAGAAAACAAACTGAGATCATGTCAAATTACATGTGAACCTGACTTGGAAGCCAAGCTGGTAAGTTTAAACAGTGAAGAAGAAATCTCTCAGTGTTACAATTCCAGTGTACTTGATAACGTGCCTGATAACACAGAGGGCAAAGGTGCATTAAAAGCAGAAGAGACTAGCTCCAGTGCCTGGGCTTTTTTTTCAATTAGTTTGTCTACTGAGGAGTTGCAGATGGGCTTCAATACTCAAATGTCTCTCTCTCCTTACTCTGAGGATAAATTCGTAGGTGAACAAAGACCTCAGAAAGTGATGAAACCTGAACAGACTCACACGAACAGTTCAGCAAAGCTAAACTGCTATCAGTCAAGTGAAGGATTGGTAAAGGAAAACCATCATGAAACAGAAACGGAGGAGACTGGCAACGTAATAAGCAATGGTCTGTCTGCATCTCCAACTGGTAAAGTGCACTTCGATTCCCTAGGGGAAGCCAGGGCTACCTTCACGCAGGGTTCAAGTGAGGTAAATGTGCCAATAAATGATGCTACACCAATTACATTGAAGAGGAAGAGATACAGGAGAATTGTCAACTTAGCACCAAAGTTTAACCTTCCAAGACAGATCGCTGGTCATACAGAGGGAGGGAAGGAAGTCCCAATAAGAGAAGATATTCCCCAGAAAAGTGTTTTGGAAGTGAGGCAGAAGAACTTTCTAAGCAAGAACTGTGGAGAAACACATGAACAGGACCATTCATTGCAGGAATATTCCTTACCCACTCCAGATGCAGATGCTCTGTTACATAATATTTCTTACGTTCATTCAGGACAGTGTTCTCCTATATTAAAATGTGCCTTCAAGGTTTGTGTAGATTCCAAAACTAAGGAGGAGCAAGCTACAACACTTCAGCCACAACAGGTAGTTGATAAAAGAGAGGATGAGTGTGAACATGTTTCTTCAGAGGTTACAAATGGCCAGCTGGATACTTTGCCTTCTCGTGAAGTTGTTTCTGAATATCTAGAAGATTCTAATACATTGGCAAGCTGCAGTGCAAATGCAAATGAAGCAGATGACTCTGAGCCAGCAAAGGCCTCACAACTTGAAGATTGTCAAGATGCAGATATGAAATGTAGTTTTCTGGGACTTCCCTTATCATTAGGATTTGCTTTTCAACTTGTGCAGCTCTTTGGTTCTCCAGGTCTTCCACTGGGTATAGTGCTTTTATTACTACTCCTACGTAAAGTAAAAAAACCCAAAACAACCCAACCCCCAAAAAACCCACAACCCCCTAAAAACCACAAACAAAAAACAAAGCACTCCCTCCAAACAAAAAAACAAACAGACTATGGTTAAAAACTAATTTTTATTGCAGTTCTTAGTTAAATATTAATCCTGTTGAAACAAATCACTGCTGCTTTGGTGATAGTTTTTAGTTTTTACCTAAAATCCTCAATCTCTGCAAAAGGGGCTTTTGGTTTGGTCCTGTATTTGCAGTCTTTTTAGCAACAAAAATTGACTAACTTCAAATCCAAAGCATGAAACACTTGCCGACATTTTAATATATCCTAGGAAGACTTTGCTGTGTTGATTAAAGAACTAAATGATGTTTTAATACATCCTACTGAGTAAGACTTTACTGCGATGATTATGGAACTAAATGAAAATGTGGTACAAAATGTGTGCCCTTATATAAAGGTTGCATGTTTGGTTTTATATTCCAAATAGTAACTTTTTTTTTTTTTTTTTAGTAAAGTTTTCATACACTCTTACATGGCTTAGATGCTGTTGAAAATCCCAAAATCTAATTTAGTTTGAAACTAAATATCAAACTTAAAAGGTGTATTTTCTGATAGTGAATGCCTTCTTTTTAATCATGCCTGATTAATGAGTGTCCCAGTGTTGTACACTTGCCTTCCAGAGCTCCAGATGTCTTATTTTTGTGCTATATTTTGTATATAGTTTTAAGTTTGCAGGTAAAAGACAATCAGTCCTCGAATTGTGTGTGGCAACCATCGTTTCCCAATATACTGCATGCTAATGCAATCCCACAGGGCTGTAACGAGCAACAACAATGGAGTTTTGCTTGGAACTCACCCTAGAACACCTGCTGAAGGAGCCATGGTCCCTGTGCATAATGTTTTTCAGATTCATGGGTCCAAATTTAGTGGAGAAACTGTAACTTTCATTTAGACAACAAACAGGATTTAAAAACAGACCAGCTTTTCAGTATACAGACCTTTACATCTGTTTGTTTCAGTAGAATTTAAACTTAAACATGAATTTTCATATGAAAATTATAATCTGACAACTGAGGAGCATCTTATGTCTGTTTATCTGGCCCAACTGACCTCGAGATTCTTCGTTATTTTTTAAAAGTTAATGGAAATGCCACCTGCCAGAACAGTGATGCAAATCATAGGAAGCATTACGTGGCTTGGTCCCTAAAGGACCTGCAATGCTGCCTTACCTAAATCTGGCACCACACACAAAGGAACTTTCCATATAGAGCTGAAATTAAGCAAGGAAGTACTGTTGATGTCCTCAACTCTTACATTTAAAACATTTTTCTTCTCCAAACTTGGTGAATCTTCGTATCTCTGATATTAAATTTCATAATCTTAGAGGGAGTTGGCCATCACTTGAAAACAGGGATCTTCCAAGAAAAAAGTGGAAAAGCCAGGCATTCAGAAACATTCAGTAGGTTAATAAACCAAATGTCCTTCTTCTCTGAGTCAGTAACAGGTGACATTCTCTGGAGTTTGGATGACTTTCTTTTGGAAATAACCTTTAAGAAATACAAACCCACCCTGATATCTCTCTGAAGCTCTGCCAGCTTGTGATTGCTGACTGCTGGGGTTTTCCCATCAGAACTGTGCCTGGCTGGCCACATTCTCCTTTATTATTATTATCCTACCATTTCAAAAATTATCCTCCTTTTTTTTTTTGTGGCATGTGTATACTGACAGGCTACTATTCATTCATGGACACATTTGAGGGGTATTATTTTACAACATCGGAAATTGCAGTCAATTCTTACTGAAATTATTTTGGAGGAGAAGTTTTTAGTAAATAAATGTCTTTAGTTATTTATAAATGAAAGATTTAGTTGTCTGTCTTGCTTGTATGATTGTCATGTAAGTGTAGAATATATTTCAGACGGTTTTCCTATAAAGAATATCTTTTCAGCTTCTTAAACACTGTTAGAGTTAAAACATTTTAGGTAGTAACTTCTCTCGTGATACTGCACAAATTCTTATAATTAAGCATTTTAAAATCTAAAGGTTGTTATTTAAGTTCCATTTCTTTTAATTTATTGTCTGAAAGGTTTGTTTTACTTGTGTGTGCCTATTTTTAGGGGAGTTTGTGGGGGAAATGAAAGTATGAGAGGAAGACCTTTGTCTAAATAAAGAAACCAAACCCAAATCTCCTTCCCCCTCTTTCTCCTCTTGTGCACTGGTCTTAGATTCTAGAAATTCTAAATTCTGATTTTGCTGCTGGTTCATTTAATAATCTACTTTTTTAAAAAAAGTCCATAAATAATGTGTGCAAAAATTCTAATTCAATGATATATTTTGGCTGTGGAGAGATCTGAACACTCAACTGCAAAAAATATTTTCTTCTGCAGAATCCTTGTTGCCAGATGATTATATAGTTCCCCTTGACTGGAAAGTTTCAAAGATGATCTATTTACTGTGGAAGACCTCTGTAGAGGTATGAATTTTAGGGGATTTTGGAAGGCTTTCCAATATTTCAAATGCAAAGGGGAATTCTTCAGTACTTTGTTAGTAATTTGCTTTAATATCCACAATGAGGAGATGGATGTTTTCTGCCCTCCTCTGAATATTTCTAGAACCAGCTCATTGCCATGGTAGGATTCAGGTTTTGAAAGATCAACTTCAAAAAATTTTGATACCTGTGTCTTGACCTGGCCTATGTTCATTAAGTACAAGCTACCATCATTCAGACGTTTTCCTTCTTATAGTTTTCTCTCATCATCTGACCAAAGCTCATCCTCCATCACCTCTGCTAGAGCTGCAGCAGAGAAGTTATTCTGCATGACTGTAGGCAAATTAATTCTCTTTGTCTAGTTGGAAAAGGTTAACTTACAAATCCTGTAAATACAATTAATTAGTAATTATAAAATAGAGCATGGACTTTCTTGCCCAAAATAACAAAATCTCTTGTCACATACTTTATTTTTGCTGGACTATTGTTCTCTCTTTTAGGAAAAACAGAAAACAAACGGATTGCAGAATGGAGACGGTTTGACTGGTAAGTCTATTCTGGGATACAAAAAGTGTATAAAATTCTTCTTATCAAATGGTTTGTCATCACCAATGACTGATAACATTCCTCTTTGTGCAAAAGCACTAGGACAAATGAATTTGTGCTGCCATTGATTGTGTACATGGTATGACAGAGCTATGGTTGCTGTGAATCATTACTTCACATTTCCTGACCCAAGTGCTAAAATTGCCTTATAAAGTTTCCCTTATGGAATAATTCCAGTAATTAGAGCAAGTTTATCCGTTCCAGATCAAAATGATGCTTAGCATGATGTAGTCTTTCTTGAGACTTTACTTCCCTGAAAGGTTGAGTCTCTTCAAGTTAATTAAACTTCATTATCACTAGAAATTGGCAGCATAATAATAGAATCATGGAATTACTTAGGTTAAAAAAGACCTGTAAGATCATTGAGTCCAACCATTAACCCAGTGCTGCCTGAGTCCACCAAGTGCCACATCTACCTCCTTTTTGAACACTTTCAGAGATGATGATTTCACGGCTTCCCTGGGCAGCCTGTTCCAATGCCCAGCCACCCTTTCAGTGAAGAAATTTTTCCTAATAGCCAATTTAAACCTCCCCAGTGCAACTTGAGGCCATTTCCTCTTGTCCTGTCATGGCTACGCCTTCTTTTCTGGCTGTTGTAGAGGGAGATAAGATCCCCCCTGAGTCTTCTTTTCTCCAGGCTAAACCACCCCAGCTCCCTCAGCTGCTCCTCATCAGACTTGTGCTCCAGACCCTTCCCCAGCTCCATTGCCCTTCCTTGGACATGCTCCAGCCCCTCAGTGTCCTTGTAGTGAGGGGCCCAGAACTGGACACAGAATTTGAGGTGTGGCCTCACCAGTGCTGAGTACAGGGGGACTGTCACTGCCATGGTCCTGCTGGCCACACCATTGCTGGTACAGGCCAGGATGCCACTGGCCTTCTTGGCCACCTGAGCATGGCTGGCTCATGTTCAGCCGCTGTCAAACAGCAGGTCACACACCTGAGCAGTAAGAGATATCCGGGTTCGTGCGAGGCTCTGGACTTCTGCGTGCATTAATTCCTGCAGTGTGGAGTTTATGGGATAAGGTTGCTCATTGTCTTTTTCCATGGTTTCCATATTAATGCAGTACAATTTCACAGGTTCCGTAACGAGTTTAAAAATACACAACAGTAGTTCCCTGAAAGCTGGTAGAATTTTCTGTCTAAAATAGGATAGAAATTTGCCTATTTTAAAAGAAAGGCTGCTTTTGGAGAGGCAGCATAAGAGTGGGAATAGACACATGCATGCATGGGTGTTGTCTCTCACTGCCCAACATCTATGAGACAAAAAACTGAAAGATTTCATTTATTTTATAGGCTATTTAGGAGGCAAAAATCAAGAGGATTCTGATAAAATAAAAGCTTGTTCTAGATATATTCTATCCTGACACAACAGAAATTCCACACTATGTAAAGTAATTTCAGGTGTCTTTGGCTGCAGTTTGTAATTTCTTTATTTTTTAGACGATATTCTTAGTCTTGAAGATCTAAATAAAAATCACCAAGGGAATCAAGACTCTCCTGAAACACTATCAGACATGGAGCTGTGTCAAGATGTGATAGAGGAGAACATCATAACCTGCACTGGCACTGGCTGTCTGGATGCTGCATTTCATCAGTCATGACTGACTGTCTTAAATTCTGCATGAACAAACAGGTAATCAGTCACCTTGTGAATGTTTCATTCTCTTATTATATTTGACCAAATATCTAAAGAACATTGTTATAATTTTTAAAGTGCACTTCGTATCCCCCAGCTTGATTGGGTTTTAATTGAGTTAAGGTTGAGGGTTTGTTCAGATTTTGTTTTTTTCAAGCCTGAATGGGGAAAACAGAAGGCAGTATTTTGTTATTAAAGCCATATGATTTTATTTTTTCCTCTGAAATCTAAAACATGTGTGGTGAAGTGAAAGCAGCAGGGTAGGATGCCTAAGAGCTGGACTTTAGTCCCAGTTTGGTTGCTGTGGCAATCTGCTGTGAGTCATGACAGTCCTACTTTCCTTGTCTTTTCAGCATGGAGAGTAATCCTGGCTCCATTAAGGGTCTAATTACGAAGAGAACTCTATGAGTAATAAAACAGTATTTCAGCAAGTTATGAAAAAGTGACAGTTCTCCTTTTCAGTGGAGAAACAGTAGCAGGAAGTCACAGTAAGACTCCATATATTGAAGCGTTAAGTTTTCATTAATGTTTTCATTTGGTGTGACAAAGTGTGCTGCTGAGTATTAGACAGTATGTTACTGTGTTCTTGCTTGTCTTGTGAATTTTTGAATGCTTTGGTAACTTGGCAAAGTTTCTTTGGTTTGTTTATGAGAGGAATTCTGGGAAAATTGTGATAAGAAGGGAGGATTATCAGTTCCAGCAGGAAAATGCTAACTTAACTTCTCTATCATTTGCCATCAGTTGTTCTTTCCAAAATGGAAAACTGATTAATCTGTAGTTCTTAAACAAATAAACTGAGGTACGTGGAAATAGAATAACTTGCACCATGAGCAAACTGAGCCAGAAAAAGATTCCATATCCTGAGGCTTAAATTATTCACATCCAGATGTCACAGGACTGCTGGAATACAATCCACATGGGGTCTGGTCAGGGGGTCTTTGTGACCCGGTACCCTGTGCCTGACCTGAGCATGAGTCGATGTCTGGAGCAGGAGTCAAGGAGGTGGATGTGCGCTGTGTTGGGACTGTTATGAACGCGGAAATTTTCACAGTGAAGGTTCATGTCAGAGGGGAAGTAGTTGAATAGTTCGGGTTGGAATTGAAACCTCTTGAATGGGATTTGATTTGATTTGATGTCATTGACGACAAAAATGACATTGCAGGCCATTTGCTGATTAGCTGGTACCAGCTAGTAATATAGGAGGATGAGGGAGATCTCTGTGAACCACTAGCCCAGAGAGCACTGGTCTTGCAGGGTGCTCTCAGCCCAGATCATTGATAACATCAAGAGCATCGGGTAGAAATATTTTCCTCTTATATAATCAAATACTCCAATATTTGGTAAGCAAATAAAAAATATTTTCATGAAATACTTAGGCTTATGCCTGCTACCAATTTTTAGATGCCACTTGTTTATAATATTGCAAATATGAACACGCTAGAGGCAGGATTTTGGCTTATGGTCCTGACTGGGTGTCTGTGTGGGTTTGTATCCTAAGGTATTATCCAGAAATGTCCAGGTTATTGACTAAATGTTTATATGCTAAAGAAACAGATGTGAAGACCTATGTTATCTTCCCAGGAGAAAATTGTGGAACATGAAACATTTTTTTTCCCTTTTGTGCTTCAAGAAAAGACAGACACATGGTAGCAGATTATCCTGCCTTATTGTCTGTACCTTTATCTGCTTGCTGAACCCAACAAGCTGTTTTTTCCCATCAGATTTAATCCCTTTGTCTGCACTGCTACTCCCAAAATTGTTTCAGTCTTCACCTCCTGCTTGTTGCAAGTGCAACAGAAGTGACCCAGAGCCCTGTGTGTTGTGATCCAGCCACTGTCTGCTGCCAGGAAACCCCAGTTTATTATGTTGTGTTGCAGTCTAACGCTTTGTGTCAGCTTGTGTAATTTCATGGAATATAGAATGAGAGCAATGCAGACTTTGCTATGAAAGAAGACTCCCCGTCAGTGTTAGGTTTATAAAAAGGCCTTGCATTGTCTCTGCAGGGCTTGGTCATCGAGATCTATGCTGGAATGGGGTAATACAGCCGGAGTTTTATGTTGGTAGGAGGAGGGAAGTAAATCAGGGGTTAGCTGGGGTTTTTGTTTAGCTTTGTTTTACTTCAGCATCTGAAATGAGTCAGGGAAAGTCCTGAGGGCTGTTGGAGGGAGAGGATGAGGCATCAGAGGTCAGATGGGTTTAGGCTGCTCTGGAGCTGTGATCTGCCACCTCAGACCAGGCTGATGCAATGGATCGCTGCTGCCCAAAGTGTGAAGTCCCCTTCCTCCCAGCCCTGCTCCAGATAGCAGCTCCAGCACTTGCTGGCTGACATGAAGGCTATCATTTAACTCACTAACCCCACAGCAAACAAATTGCTACTTTTCTGCTGGACTGAGGAATTTAGATAAGCTGCTGTAAGGTCCGGCTCGGTGCCAAGGCTGGGGCAAGGGTGCAGATGAGGTTGTGCTGCTGCAGATATGAGGAGAGGATGTGTGCAGGGTGTCCTGTCTGGGCAGCAGTCAGCTCTGATATCCGGGGCCATGTATTCTGCAACCAAACCTTCAGGTGGAGGACTCTCTTAAGCTTTTAGAAATGTAGGATGGTAAAAGAATTAAACCAAGAAAAGTATGTGGAAAGGAAAAAGCATGTCTTAGGGTTTTCAGTCGGCTCATGCTCACTGTCAGGCACAGGATGCTGGGTAATGCAGACCCCACGTGGGTATTCCAGTGCTCCTCTGAAGTCTGCATGTAGGCATTGTAAAAGACAGGTGAGTTTTTCTGATGGATAGTGCCCCTGGCTTTGAGGGATAAGGTTGTCTTGCCTCACCACAAAATAATTCTCCTCTGGTTGCTGATTAAAGCAGACTTGCCAAGAATGATGTCCCAGAGTGGTTGCAAAACTACTCAAGTGAACAACTTGAATGTTGAAATGGATTTGATTCCTTCAAATGTCAGGGGGGAAATAAAAAACTAGGAAAATCGAGACATTCCAACTGAAAGTTTTTAAAATCGTAGGAAATCAAGGGAGAGCTAATACAATCACTTTGGTCCCTTCAGGTTGGAAAGCAAACTGAGCATTACTGGCTAAATGCAACTTAATTTGTTAGCCAGATAATCATGCTTCTGTATTCATGTTGTGTAAGGGTGTTTTTATTCCAGTGGGAAGGTGAACAGTCATGCTGTTCCTCTGAGAAAACACAGGGTTAATCTCAAGTTTTTGTGAGAGCTCCTTATTGCAGCATTGGCAGCACATCAGTATTTGTTCTGGAGATTAAGGAAGAGTTCCCGGTTTGAGAAATGTCAGCATCAGTGAAAACAGCATTATTTTGGTGCCTAGAAGTTCTCCTTAGACCAGGACTCACAACTACCAGGTGCAATACAAATGTGTCAGTTTAAGCGTTTATCCACGGGGCTACTTCAAAGCAGAAGCTGGCATGTTTCTTTTTGAAGCACAGCAGTCAGTAATGCCCTGCAGGAACATTTCTTCCACAACAGCCTGGAAGGGTGTGGTTTCGATGGGACAAATCTCTTGATGCCCTGTGAAAGCTCCTCCTTTCCCTGGCTGTGCTATTCCCAGCACTTCCCTTTGCTGGCTGTGATGCTTCTGAGTGAGTCAGTTCAGCTCTAGCATCTAATGCATGAAGATATCCAAAACGTTTTTGGCCTGGACTATGGAACTGCAACAAACTGTCATAGAGCCCATGAAATCAGCAGGACATGGGCAAAAAAGCAGGAATGTATAACTGGGACAGGCAGGACTGTTTTTTGGCTAACATGAAAAAAGTAATCTGAAAGATACAAAGCAGACTAAAGCAGTCTTCCAGTATTGCCACAGAAAATATCATCTCATGGTCAAGCCTCTTCCACTTGCTACTTTGATACACAGATAATAGGGAAAAAACTTATCTGTCCTTTGACATTTAACCACTAATATTAAACAAAATGAAGCATGAAAAAGTGTACAGAACTGTGACCAGAAAATCTCACCTGCCTTTTACAGTGCTTAGCAGGAAAACCTGGCCCAAAAAATCACTCAAGCAGAGAGTCTAATTACCTGGGGGAATAAGAGCTGCCCACAGCAGTATTTCTGGAGGTCTCAGGAAAGAGCAACAACTGGGTTGTGAGGGTGCCTCACACGAACTGCATAACATGAAAGCCTGTGAGGTCCTGAGTGCATGTAAGAGGGGAAACAATTCACATTGTAACAAAAAAAAAAAAGAGCAGTACTATGGTGGTATTGGTTGAACAGCTGTTCATTATATAGGGTTTGTGATGTGCAAAAAAAATCCACTGTGTTACTCTTCTCCTTATTTTTCAGCTTTGAGATGGTAAGGTCCTTACTGCCTTTAGTTTTGACATCCGAGTTCTTATCTTCCTTTTCCACTCTCCTTGCATTTCTTTATTTTTCCTTTGCTTTCCATTGTCTGCCTCATCCCCATTCCTTTTAAATTTTTAAAGAAATAATCAACAGCTGAGTATTAGAGACTTTAAAAGACATTGGACAGGTGAACCCTTCTCAGTCTGAGGGTTGAATTTACAGCTGTTAAGTCTTCTTTGCAGCCTGTGCTGTTGTAGAACTTCAGCAGAACCTCTTCTTTTTTTATTTCAGAAACTTCTTGCTTTGATTCCACCGTGGAAGGACTTCAGCTGGCCACCAAGGATTTTAAATGTGAGGGATAACCTGGAAGAAAGAAACTACTGTAGATTTTTTGGTGTACATCTTTGGCCACCTCTCCCCAACACTGCCCCCCGATATCAACCTCTCTGTCCATGTAATAATGATAAAAATTGAGATAACTTTGTGTATGACAACAGGACATTTTCTGAAGCCATTTGGATTTACACTTTCTCAGCACATCCTCAAGTGTGGTATAAAGAGATTGAGAGTGGAGACCAGAGGCATCTGTCACCATGGGGTGTGAGCTTCAGGCTCTGGCATTTAATTCACTTGTATCAGGATCCAGGATGTTGCCAGAGGAGCAGGCAGTGATGCTCACCTGCAGGGAAAGGTGCTTGGTACGTGTCTCAGCCTACTTCTGCCTTCACCCTCAGTCATAATTGCACCTAGTCCCTTTACAACCTCACATGGTAAAATTCTTCACCTGTTATCCCTACTCACTCATCCAGGGGTACACAACTTCCCTTCTTTTCTCCTGAAACCAGGCTTTATGCATCCCTTCAGCTGGACTCATTCGGGACTACAAAAACTAGAACATTTCACTATAGAACTGATTCAAACACACTGGAGGAAGGATGTGTATGGTTTGTAGTAGATTGAGAAGATGCTTAACTAGCACTGGTAACCAGTGATTGGATATTTCTGTTAGTGGTGTTGGAAATATTTATGTATGTAGAGAGAGCTAAATTTTAATTAATTATAGAAAGCATCCTTTGTCAATTATAAGGCATGCATAAGGCTGGACACTTCTTTGTAGGGAGAGGGAATGGCAGAAAAGACAACTGTCATCTCACTTAACAATGACAAGTGTGAGAAAAGATTGAGGCGAAGCAGGAAACTTAGGTTGTGTCTACTTGTCAGAAATAATATTTCCCACTTGTGCAGCTTGCAGATCCAGAATATTTCTCTATTTATTCTTTCATCTCCTCTTCCTCACCTTTCCCTGCATGTGTTTATACATCAGCTGAAGAGCCAGGACCTGACCGAACTCGTGCTGAAGCTCCACCATGCTTGAATTTGCCATGTCTCCACTCTCTACTTAAATACTGCATCTACATGTAAGCAGTTAACAACTTATGTATTTCTAAATTAATGTTGTACCACTGGCAAAATTTTCCGGCTGCACTGTTTGAATGGAAGTCCCATGTACATGTGTGTGTTTTCCTTGGCTGGAAATGTCCTGCTCTCCTACCAGCAGAACATTATACAAAATGTAAAAAGGAGGAGGAAGGGATTTCATACCAGCCATGACCACCGCTTCAGACTTCTGTGGCAGCAGACAGGTTAGTTTGATTTCAGGAAAATGTCACTCAAGGATTAATACTGTCTTCCTACTTCTGTTTATTGAGTGAGAGATCTGAATGCCTATATTTTCTCTTACTGAATCCTGGCCTTCCAGAAAGCTTGAAATAAAAATAGTTTTTGAAATCTTACAGTACTCTCGTATGGGCAAATCATGTTTCATCTCTTAGTAGAGTGTTGCCAATTTAAGTTTACTTTAACCCCCTCCCCCCAATATCTATGATTTTCAAATTTTATGTCTCTTCTTTCCTATCCCATTTTTCCCACTTGCTTCAGCTAGTGTTGGTGTGCCATGTCCCTGGGGAGCTAAGCTTTCTCCCTGGCCGTGAACACTCTCTTCAGCACTATTTGCAACCTCAGAACCTAAAACTCCAGCATTGAGGTTTGGTGGTGCTGTGTCCCTGAGGCGTACCTAGGTCTGGCTCCTGACCAAGCTGGGCATGATGCTGTGTGTAGCTCTGAGAGGGAGGGTGTGATACTACTCCAACTATTTTTGGTTTTTTTTGAAAAACTATAATTTTTTTTGCTTCTTTGATGATCAAGTTAATGGAAATCAGGTTTTCTTTAGAAGAGATAAATATTGTTAAACTTCCTTTACTTTCTCTTATGATAATATGTTTGAAAAAAAAAAAATTAGGTTGATGTAGTGAGTGTAATGCAGGGGGTCATTTGTTCCTTGCTGGGCGGTTGATCCCCTTGGCATCCCTGTTGCTTCTGTGCTTGAACAGGACTCCGCTAGCTTGTTTGGTTGCTAGGGAGGGGCCGGGCGGAGAAGAAGAGAACGTCTCCGTGCATACCTGGTGTCCTGTAGCCAGTCCCACTTCTCTTTCGGGCTTTGATGATTCATTCCCTTTCGGGCCTGCCCCGTAGTTCGCAATACAGGGGGGCAGCACATGGGACTGAACGCTGCCAGCGCTGGCTTGTGTTCTCCTGCCTTTGAGAATTTGGGGAATAATCCTGATTTTAAAAAATTGGAGATGGTATCTTGGGCCAAAGTGCCGGGTCTGCAGCGAGCGCTGTAGCTGAGCGCTTGGGCTGTGCAGCCGCAGATGCCCGTCCTTGCCCGTGTCTGTGCTCCGGCAGCTTTCGATTTCGCGGGGCAAAGTCTCGGCCGCTGGGGCCATGGAGGGACGCGCGCTCCCGCCCGGCCCCGCCCGCGGGGGCCGAGGGACGCGGGGCCGGGGTCGGGGCGGGGGCCGGGGCCGGGGCCGGGCTGCGGAGCGGCTGCCCCGGGCCCCCCATCCCGGGCCGGCTCCGACCCCGCGCCCCGCCGGGGCCGCGGCCGCGGACGAGCGGCTGCTCCAGGCCCTGGGGGGGCTGAGCCTGGGGCCCCCGCGGGGCGGCGGCGGCGGGAGGCTGGTGCTGCTGCGGGGGCTGCCGGGCGCCGGCAAGAGCACCCTGGCCAGGTAAGCGTGTCCCGGCCCCCGGCCCCGGGCAGTGCTTCGGGCGCCCGTGTGCCCGCCCGGCACTCGCTGCAGATCCGCCAAGGCGGCGGGGGCGCCGGGCCGGGGCTGCGCTGGGGGTCGGGGGGAAGCGGGAGCCTTGGCTGATCGCAGCCGCCTGGAACCCCCCGGCTCCAGGCCCGGTGCAGGCTGCGCTGTCCCGGGCACCTGTGGCCGTGTCTGGGTGTCCTGCCCGTGGGACTGTGCGAGCTCCTATTGCAAACGAGCGGTACATACAGGGATGCTTCTGGTTAGATGGACTGATCGCCCCGACCAAGGCAGTACTTGTTCCTTTTCTTAAAGGCGCCAAATTGGTGGGGTTTTTAAATTATTTTTAAAAATTATTTATTTGGCTGGTTTGGTTTTGTTTGGTTGGGTTTTTTTTGTGTTTTGTTTTGGTTGGGTTTTTTTTTTTTTTTTTTGTGGTTAATCATGAATACGGTAAAGCACTTCCTCTCTCTGACTGAAAACTGACAACTCTGACTTCTGTTTCCATAATGTCCTGCACTCCTGCTCAGAGCCTTAGGGGTGTATAAAATGGGCAGAGGAGACCACTCCACTTGCCAACAGCTCAAAGACTAATTGTAAGTAGGTGGAAAAATACAATGGGGAGTGCTGGGAAGCGGCACTGCAGTCGGTGTGACCATGCAGCCGTAGTTTGGTATCACAAAATTTCTCAGTCTGGTGTCACGCAGCTCCCAGTGCCACCCACTCTCCATCAAAAGAGGAACGTTCCTTGTCTTCTTACTCTGCTGGGCTGCGGAGCCCGTGCTGAGATCACGGGCTGCTACAGGAAGGGCTCTGCTGTGAGAGGTGGCAGCAAGAAGCTCTGTGATACACTAGGTTCATCTACAGTTGCCTCTTCTCAGTACAATACTTCCCTGTCCCACCGGGCCTTCTGCCTCACTGCCCTTTGGCAAACAAAGTTCGTTTTTGAATTGCCAAATGCTGTGTTTTGCTCACACCCAAAATACACATCTCTGTCTTAAGAAGCCATGCAAGTGTGGGCCTGCTCCTTCAGGGGGATTTGGGTCTTCCTGTAGCACAGTAAGAACATAAAGGTGTGGGGGCATATTCTCAGGCAGTGCAAGTTACTGACTCACCTGTCCTTTTTAGGTCAAAACACAAGGGTAATTTCAAAACACAAGGTTAATTATTAATGACATATTTACAAAATCAGTTGTAAGTATTGTTGTAGTAGTCCCCTGTGAGATGAATGTTTGAGTATCTTACTCTGTTTCCAGCCCCTGTTAATCGAATCATTGTGTTTAGCTGTTCAGCAACACACAGATCAAAAGGCAGCATTTCATACCTTTCCTTAACCCTGTCCAGATTGTGGAAGAACTGTACCAAGAGAATTCTTTTGCTGTTCTCACACTGCTTACCTTTTGGTGTTGGTAAATGCAGTGTGCTGTGCCGGGCAAAGTTTGCAAAAAATGACTGTAAGAAATCTCAGTGCAAGATCCTATTGGAGGAGGAAGATGATTGTTTATTTGCAAAAACACTCTGTAAACTCATTTTGTAATTTATTGTCTCAGATTCTATTCACTCACAATATCACAGCTAAATACTTGCGAGCATCAAGATGCATGTGTGCAGGTGATCTGCCTGAAATCAGAGCAGACAAGGACTGTCACCTGTCCCACCCTTGCTTTCTCAGCTGGGTTGCTCTCAGTTGGTGGTGACAGGGTGGGTTTTGGTCAGGTCTGCTGTGCCATCTCCAGCCAGCAGCTTCTATGCTGCCATCTTTTTGCCTGTGAATTCTGCTTACTTGGTGCTCTATGAGTCTTAGGTGGGTTTTTTTCCTCCCATTATATTCATTTTCCCATTTTGGGTGTCTTTTCATCCTCTGCCCCTCTCGGAACCAGGGAAAGGCGGCAGGTGTGGAGAGGCTGGTGTGACCTGCTGGTTTACCAGTGGGAAGTCACCAGTGCTGGGCCTCAGCTGAGTGCTGGCCTTGTGGGGGTATAAACAGCACCTCTCAGTTTTATTGCTGTTAATGATCTTGGCTGTCAGTAGGTACCATTGCTTTAGCCTTTGCTCTGTTCTTCTGGTGCTTTCACACACACCTGCATTCATTCATTCTGCGTTATCAGCCAATATTTCTGTATTTCTGTCACAACCTCTACACCTTTACAGGGCTCATAAGTCACAAACCATGAATGTTATCACTGGTGATACTGCAACCCAGTGATAACTCCAGCCAAAAGGCCCCTTTTCCATTTGTCACACAACCCTAGGAACAACCTTGGATCCATGGCTTGTTTCCCTGACCTTTCAGTGTCACCCAGCAGAGTTTGGATACAGCTTTGTAAGCCTTAGTTATGGCATTTTCATTAAGATTATTTCCTCATCCTGGTTGCTCCCAGCAGTCTGACATTGGCATGGATCAGTTCAGGTCTGGTTTTTGGTTTCTGGTAAAGACAGTGAAGGAGCCACCTGTGATATATTGAGCAGTCAAGCCAGGATGAGGAGTTGGTCTGCTCACCACCAAGCTGCAAACCTTGCCAATGGCTTCACTGTTAAGGATGTGCTTCCCTGAACCACGTGGCCCCAGCCACCTCCCTTGAACCAAATATACCGAATGTCACTGAAGTGTGAAGGAGGGGGGGAGCTGGGAGTTACATCTCCAATAGCCTCCGTATGGACATGCTCCTCCTGAACACATTGTTCTTGTCTTCACAGTGCAGGTTTTGTGATCACGCTGAGGAAACTGCTAAGAAAAAGGTTATCTGAGGTGTAGTAGCAGATATACTTCCAAAAACGCCTGCAAAATTAAAAGTGAGCCATGTACAAGCTCATACCTGCTTCCCCAGCAAACTCTGCATTGCACAGTAGCTGCATTTCCAGCTCTTCTACAACATGTTGTTGTGCTGCACAGCTCAGCTTACACCTAACCCTTTATATAACAGTTTAACTCAAGTAATATAGGCTGGGCATGGTCAAACTTGTAACTTTTCAGCCACAGCTGTTGATTTATTGCTCGAAATGAGCTCCTTCTTGTACTCCCTTGTAAAGCACAGAGCGAATAATCTTTCGGAGCAGGAGGGGAAAATTGCACTGGCACTGAGGCATCGCTGCTTGGCACAATCTGTGTCTTCTCCAGTTCTCTCTGCTGCTGTTGCCCGGTTCATCCCAGCACCTCCAGTCCTGGGCCAGCTGTTACCCGCCTTACCAGCACCAGGTCCCACTGCAGAACTGCAGCTCTGACGGGTTCATGGACTTCAGCTCTGCAGCTGTTGCCTCCCGGCAGCGTTGCACTGTAAACATTTACCTTTGCATGAAACCACTTCAGGTGAGTATCCTGAGTGTGCTGATCAAACACGACACGGGTCTGGTGCTTTACAAAACAGAGCCGTGGCTGGACCCCCTGCGGCTGAGACACAAAGGCACGGCTGTGCTCTGCCCGGCCAGGCAAAGTCCTCGGGGCACCAGGAGTTGTTCAAGCACAATAGACAGTGGATCGTGCTGGGCATGTGCTCCAGATCTCACAGTCCTGCTTTCCTACTGAAACAAAAGGCTTTTGGACACCTTTTAAATGCCACAGAACACTTAATGTTCTCCGGGAGGAGTGGCCGGAGCAAGTGGTTGCACGTGATGCCAGTATATACCTGTTCTGGTCTCTGATATACCATTCTGTGGCCTTCTGAGCACTGGAAATGTTTCTTCCAATCTGCTATCAAAAGTTAATTTATTTTCAAGTTTTCTGATGGAAAAGCATGACAACCTATGGATACAAAATGTGTTAGGATCTATCCTTTGCTTAAGAAAGGTTTGCTGCTGTTTCAGAAACTACAAAGAATAAGAAAGTAAGAAGAGAATGGAGAGTGTTCCCTCTGCCTACAATAAATCTCCTCAAACCCTTTTCTCTTCACCTCTACAAGGTGAAGGAGGTACTGTATCCACTGCAAGATGGAGAGGTGTAGCACTGTGCAATTACACGTCCAAAGCAAATTAATACTGAACCTTTGACAGATGCTGCCTGTCACAATGCAGTGCTTCCAGTTCAATGACTCTTTAGAAAATGCAAACATAGCTCCTATGTGTCCTTTGATCTTGCAAAGAGATTGCATTTTTCTTTTCCTCCTTAGCAAGCTTTACACTTACTGATCTAACAGCAGTGGGTAATTTTCTTTTTACGGGGCTGTTCAAGATTTATTCATAAATAACAGTGATTAAGAGCCTGATGTGATTATGCAGGACCTTTCTTCTAAACCCACCTGAGGTCCTGTGAAGATTGCGGAAGGCTCATTTTGTAAAGTACACACTAAAGGGTTCTTGGTGCCCTTTGGAATGATAAGGGACAGAAAAAAACAGGAAATTTTGTCAGCTTTGTGGACAAATAGGGAAGAAATTACAGAAAACAGCTGTAAACTTTGGTGACAGTTTGTTTGGAAAGGTAAAAGTTAAAACCAGGAAAATAAGCTGGAGGTAAAACATCTTTTTCCCTCTTCATGTTTTCTTATGTTGCTGTCAGCAGGAGCTCATTTGGTATGAATATAGCAAATGTGACAGTAATTCATAGCTCTCAGCACATTTTGTCCCATATTTTTCCTCCTTTGAAACACAAGTCTTACCTACTTTAAGTATTGATATGAGGACAGTAGACTGAGACTTAAGGGTTATGCTTAAGGGTTATACCACAGCTCTCAAGCGAGTGTACATACATGTGTTGAAAATTCAGTAAGGTATGTGCTAAGAAAATGGATTTTAAAATTTGCACTGGGTGAGAAAATTTTTAAAAGAAATACTGAGAAAAAAAATAGTCTTGAGATCTTTCAGTAATGTGTACAATTTTATGTGCCTATTAGTAGCTAAAGGGGCAACAGATATTTTAGCAGTCAATTTTTTAGAGAAGAAATTGCAATGGGTAAAGTCATGGGAAAGGTGAGGTGCTGAATCATAGTGAGACTGAATATATCAGGTTAGCAGCACAGCAGTAACCAGATAAGCATTAGGTGTTGCCATGCTTTTCATGATAAGAATTTTTTGCCTGAGACCAAAATTAAAGCAACAAAATTTTACTGTTTGCTAACAGCTTGAAACATGACTTTTCTTAAATTCATTTGCCCAGTAGTAATTTTGTGAATAAAACATCCCTTTGGGGCTAGAAGACAAGGACAGGTAGGTGCTGAATGATGCACGACAGGGGTACAGCCCAGTCCTGGCTCAACCAGCAGCGAGTCGCTGCTCGCTGGGGGGAGTCCTACCACAAAATAATATTAATTAATCAGCAGATGGTCGAAGTTACAGTGGAGACAGAGCAAAGTCCACAGCTGACCTTTATTCAGCTAAATGCATCTGCAGTCCTAGTGAAGAGCTGCTGCTTGCAGGCAGATTAGGGTACAACTGGTAAGTAAATGGTTGGGACAGAGCTGGATGACAGCATCAAGGTTTTTCTGTCTGTGTGCTTGTTGTTCTGCTGATAACCTGGAGGCACCTTTTCCCTTGCTGTTGCCCACGTAGATAAGACACTGAGAAGTGGTTGTTTTGCAGCTTGTGGGGATGGAAGAGAAACGATTTTTTAGGGAAGCTGAAATGAGTCACAGGGGCTGGAGATCATGTGTGGTGTGAGCTCGCAGGGCAGCAGCATTCATGTCTGAGAGACACAGGGTTTCTTGATTGACCTTTCTTTCTTTTCCCAAGACATTTTGGGCCTTAGGGAGACAGAAAGAATTGAGATGATGCCATGGGCTCTCCCTGACTTCTTGCAGAGACTTCCTCCTCCCCCAACTCTTCTCTGAGAAAAAAATGGATAATTCTGTCTATGGACACAAAAAATTCTGGATTATACACAAATGGGAACACAATCGTACATTAAGATTTTTTTTTTTTTTGGTGGTGTCTAAGGACTGGCAGAGAAATGCTTCATATTTAAACCTCCACACAAGTCAGCACTTCCTTCTACCTCCAAGATCCAGTGGCTGCCTGGGAGGCAGCTGGTCAGTATCCAGCAGGACACGCATCTGCTCTCCATGGCATCCCCAGCCTGCAGGAGCACTGCTGGGGACACACATCCCCCAGTGTGAAGGGAAGTGGGATTGCCCAGTGCCACTCACCACAGCAGCCTGTTTTATGGATCTGCAAATTTGTTTATAAAATATTTTTTATAAACTCAGATTTGTTTATAAAATTTGTTTAAAAGCTGAAGATATAAAAATTACTCAAGTCTACAAGATGAGTATTAAGTGAAACAGGGACAAGTGATAAGAACCATAAAATTGCATAAAATAACAAAAGGTATTGACTTATCACTCAGATACTTGTTTGCAAATTAAAATTTTAAAAAAGTGCTATCTGATTTATAGCCAAAAAAGCCCCTCAAACCAAACCAGTGGTTCTCTGGACCATCTTTACTAAATGACAAGTCCTTCCTCCTGGCTATCTTCAGAATTTTCTATAGCAAAATTCCCATCATCAAATTGTCTTCTGACACCAACTTCCATGCCTGGATAAGCAGGGTTGGGTTGCTGGTGGCTTTTTTTTTTTTTTTTTTTTTTTGTCTTTACAATCCTACTTTCTCAGATAACTCAGAAGGAAAGGTGAATATATTAATAAGATTAAAGACTCAGATGTTGGTAGTCATGAGTAGTGTAGATGTCTCTGCTGACTTAAAGAAATCAGGGCCATGCCTTCAATCTCCATTCCTTTCCTCCTACGTGTCCATCTACTGATTGCAGTACTTTCAGATCCTTTAAACTGGGATTTTTCAAATGAAGCACTGTGTGTATTTGCAGAGCACTCACATGACTCATGATTTAATGGTCTCTATTAAAGGGTGTTACCATGTCCTAATCCTTCTTTCACCTTTTTATTTTTTCTGCAGACAGCTGAAACGTGACCACCCCAGTGCTGTAGTCCTTAGTACTGATGACTTCTTTGTGGAAAATGGTGTCTACATCTTTGAGCCTGACTTCCTAGAGGATGCACACAAGTGGAACCAGAAAAGAGGTGACTGAACTCGATCCAGGGACTGTGCAGAATAGTTTTGCATTTCAGGCTGTCTTTAAACTTAGCCCGCAGAACAAAATGTCTCAAGGTGGTGCCATGTGCTGCAGTTCATGGGGTGTTGGCTAAAAAAAATACATTTACCACTTCTGATTTGATTTCTTCTGACTTATAAAAGGGAAATTTGTAAATGAAAAAAATCTGGAGGTTGATTGATGTTGTTTTAGAGAGGAAGCACTGCTGAATCTTGATACCCTACAGACACCAACCCAGCAGCTGCTCCCTGCAGTGTAGGCACCACAGCCTTTGCCTGTAACATCTGAGGTGTCTGTCCTGACCTGGAAGGGGGTGGCAAGGTAATGATAGACAGGAGGAAAACTTGCAAGCTGAGTTTTAAGTTTGAGAATTAAACAACCCAGGTCTCTACTCAATGTACCACGCTTTTGCGGCTGTGCTCTGAAGGAATTTGTAGCGATGGTGAGCATACTTTAAGATCATGTAACAGGGATCTCCTGCAAATAACAGTAATTTTTCACTGTTGTATGTTTTATAAGAGCTTCAGATCAGCCAGAGGCTGCACCATCTTTTCCAGGAAAGCTGCTGGGCACTGATCCTGGTTCCCATTTGGGTGGTAGCTGGAAACCCAAGTCTGGGGGGGAACGAAGCATGCGAGCAGTGGGCAAAGGACACTTTGGGGCTAGTAAGGCATGGCTCAGACTGTTATTTAATATATTTAATTATTTAATATATTTTAGCTTTATTTAATGTGTTACATTGCAGCACGCAAAGCAATGAAGAATGGGAAAAGCCCGGTTATCATTGATAATACCAACATCCATGCTTGGGAAATGAAGCCGTACGTGATGATGGTAGGGAAAGCTCCGGTTAATTGCTTCTATACGCTCAGCTCTGACATTTACAAGGTGATCTGACTGAAAAGCTTCTTTACATGGCTAAAAATATTTACTTCCGTTTTTCCATAGTTCTCTAATTATAGTTAAGGATGTTTATTGCAATGAAGTAGAGGCAGAAGTGCCAGTGTAGTTGTATAGCTGGTCAGCTTTGTAACTCAGTGAAGGCAAAACAACTTGAAAAGATTAACAGCCTTTGAACCTGCCCTGCTAGTTCTTGGTGATGAGGACATCATCCCCTTCCCCAGCAGTGACATGAATTGGACAGTTCCCAGACTATTTGTTGACAAATATATCAAGATATGACTTATAATTGTGTTTCATGGACTTGTGAAAAATAGACCATCCAGAGTCTTTGAAGACGCATTGGTGTCTCTGTCAGGAATTCTGGCAGAGAGGGCAACCATTGTAGTGCAGTTTCATAATGTTACTTTTGTATCCTTCAGGCACGTGAAAATAGATATGAAGTTACATTCCAAGAACCAGATACACCCTGGAAGTTCAATGTTCAAGAACTGACAAGGTATATCGTTTTCTCTTTACTACAGCAGATAGCTTCTCATTTTGTTGATGCGCTCTGAGAAGGTCAGCCTTCTTCCTCTTCATGTACCCTAAAATGTAGCCTGGTAAATGACAACAGAAGGATTGTTGTGGAAAACTTCCATTACTGAGTACCTGGTCTGTAGTGAAGTCAGCTCCAAAAGAACCTGAAGTGAGACAGACAGTAGAAAAAGCAACAAGCCCTGAAGCATGTTTTTGTGCTGCGAGCTTGATGGGGCAGGAGCCCAGATTTTCATTCTGTATTTTGAGCAGCAGTCTCTTTTGTTTGGGCACAAACCGAATCTAAGCACTACAGACAACATTCAGACTTCTGTTCTTAAGAATCTAACCATAACAAACACTGTCCTACTGCAGGGATGGTATATCAAGTGTGGTTAAGAAATGAGGTTCTAAAGGATCTTGGTAAAGATCTTAATGCTTGCATACAAAAGGGGTACAAAGAATGGATCAACTCTGCATGGTGTGGTACAATACAGAGGCAGCCAAATGTGGCTCTAAGAATGTTAGGTTGACCAGTGACTGCGGAGTGAAAAAATTCATTGCAGGCTGACCTCCTCAGTAGCACCAGCCACTGGTAGGGCAGCACTGCAGGGGCACAATCTGATCATTCATTGTAGGCAGAGTTATTCAGTAACTTGCAATTTGTTTTATTGTATGTTTGAAACAAATAGACTTTTCACAGCAGCATTGTAAAGCTGTTTCACATAGACTGGAGCAGGTCTGTGGCAAATGGTTCAGGGAGAGCTGCAGGTTTGTGTCCAGAATGCTTTCACACGGTGTGGGCTGCTGCAGGACCTTGTGCCCACCTCACAAGTTGGATGTTGCAGCTGGCAGCCTGCAGTGTAACCCTCACTCCAATTCCACCATGGAAAAAACACTTTGAGCAGTGCACAATTGGCACAACAGGTTTTGAAGATATGGATGCAGGACAAACTTAAGAGTCTAGGGCAAAAGCTGCGCCTTAATAGCAGTAAATGGCAAACCCAAAGATACTCAAGGTTTGCAAACTCACAAACAGAAATTCCTGGTGGTCTTTGGAAAGGCAATTGCCACTATGTTGTGAAGGGATCGTGGCTGTTGCTATTCTGTCCAGAAAGCTCCACATGTTTGAGCATTGTGTTCCCCTCCCTCTCAAACTTGTCATCCCTGGAGCCTGAGCCACATCACGTGTGATGTTTCCCTACTTGCACTCAAAGCCACAGCGGTTTTTGACCTCTATCCTTGCTGTTCTGTGTCTGGGCTGGCTGCAGCCCTTGGCTGCATTTCTCCAGCTGTACAAAAGCTCACCCTGAGGCCAACAAACTGTTAATGCTAAAACACAGCAATATTCATATAAAATACCACACAGGTCTCCTACACAACTCTTTCATTTTGGACATTTGTCTACTTCCTATGTCCTGGCTGCCTCCCAAAAATAATGGTGTTACATTTTTCAGCAGTCACAATAATATTCCTAAGAAGTAGGTGGAAGTGAACAATAACTTGAAAAAAAAGGCCAGAAAGAGATCAGTGGAGACCTGAACCATTATGCTGAACCTATCAGGAACCTTAGCAAACTGAAGATAACCTCTCACAGACAGGCAGCTAAATACTTTTATTTTCTGTTACTGTTGACTCTACAGAAGAAATATTCATCATGTCCCTCGGGAAAAGATACAACGGATGAAAGAACAATACGAGCACAATGTTACCTTCCACAGTGTTCTGCGGTCTGAAAAACCAAGCAGATGAGGGAAGCTACAGTGGAACAAGTGCAGCTTATGGCACAGGCCCCCATTCCACCCAGCTTTCCACCTTCCCAAGGAGGAGGCCTGGCATGGCACGTACGAACAACGTGACATTTAACTAAAGATGTGCATTCCTTGGTGTTTTAATTATCAGGGTCTAAGAGTCTCTAGTTTTACATTTTTTCCTAAACTGTTTTCTATTCTTGTGTTTTTCTACTACATTTCTAAATTACTTTTATTTCTTACAAATCCTTAAATGGCATTGGACTCCGATCTCACAGCTTTACGTGACCAATGTAAGAGCACTGTTCCCAGTTCAAACTATACTCCCTCTCATCCCTCTTCCTCCACGAAAATCCATCCAGGAATATGTTGAAGTGCACTGGCTCTACCACACGCCACGTTTTGGATATTTTTTTCTGCATCAGAGCCTGACACTAACAATAAACAATCCTAACTTATTTCTTTCTTAAAGGCCATTGTGGCAAAGTCTTTCTCCACATAATTGGCATTTCTTGCCACTTTAATGCTTTATATCCGGCTGTATAAACTTTTTATACCTACTATCTTGCCTACAGCATTATTGTAACTTTCAGAGGCAAAGTAAATGACGGCAAAAGTAGCTCAACAGATTTAGCAAGATTTGATGCTGTTCCCTATCTCCACTGACTGGATTCATGCTGCTCTTACCTCACAGAGAAACAGCTTCTCCAGCCTGGAAGCAAACCACTTCAACACAGCAAACGGAGCTCTTCATCTTGCCAAGACATATGAGTTCACTGATCCTGAGATTGAGAGGCTCCTAAAATGAAACATTAGTGTTAGGCTTGTGCGCGTTAACTCCTAAAGTGGGAACAGGGCTACAGGAGCAGCTCTGAACAGCTGAAGCAGACTCACAGACCAAAGAGCTACTTAATAATGACTCTGTGGGGCATTTCACTGTGAATCAAACAATTGTAGCTGTTCTCTAAACCTCTTTTAGTGCTATATGGAAAATCTGAGCAGGAAAGTACAAGAACCATGCCAGATTTGCAGAGCAACATTTCAGAATTAAAGTGTTCTGTTTGGTGAAAAGAAGAGAACTCTTTATTTTGCCCTGTGCCACTTTGGGCAGCCAAACAACTATGCTAATGTTGCAGAGGGTAACAAAACTGATGGCTTTAGACTGAAACAAAGATCCTGCTGTAATATAAGAACGTACCAGAATCAAAGCAATGGCTTACAAAATGTCGTCATCAAACCCTCAGCCACACTGATGCTGTTGTACAAATACATCTTTGTGAGAAGTGCCTACATACTAAACTTCAAACTATTTTGCAAATGAAATGTTATTTCATGAATCTGTTTTTGTAATAGAACTTTATTAAATACAATCAAGTTTTAATGTACAAAGTGTAAAAATAATTTGAATTTGAAATATATACAATAGTGTACATGTGCATTAGCAGCATTTTTGGGATTTTGGTCTTTGTAGCCTTCTGTGAGCTGGTAACGAGTCCTCAGGTTCCTTTGGGTTCTTCTGAAGAGCCTCAGCTACTTCAGAACTGCTTTTGATGAGTTATTTGCTTCTCCAGTAGACCTGGAACTATTTCTAGATGAAAGATCATCAGATAAAGTAGTAGCTGTTGCATTGCTGTTTTCATTTACATAATCCATCTTCTTTTCTTCTGGTAAATTATTCATGAGTGCTTGTGTATTAATCATTGCCAGTTCTTCATCAGCAACCAAGTCATTCTCAGGAAGATGGAGAGTTTCTCTCAATTTTCTGCAGGGGGTGACATGGCCAATATTCTGATCTGTCTCTTTTGATGACTTGCTGTGCTGTAAACCCAAACTTCGTGGAGGCTGAAATGCTCTTTTAACAGATGGAGAAATTACTGAACATATTGGTGTCAGTGGTGGAGGGGCAGGTATGCAACTGAGGAAGTCCATAGCTTTTCTCTTTTTGCTGGTTTTGAGATGGTCTTCATTAACTGTAGCAGATGAAGGTGTTTTTGCTGACCCTGGTGTGACAAGTTTCATATTTGGTGTGCTAGTTGACAAAGGGCTTGGATGCTTCATTTCAATTCTAGAAGAGATCTGGGTAAAAAGAGAAGTTTTATGTTGAATACAATGTTCTCTTTCATGAACTTCCTCAACTTTCCCTCCAAAAAATGGGGGAAACCCCCCCACCCCCGATATAGAAACACGACATCATTATTCATGTCCCATTTAAGTTTAGTTTGGTATCTCCTGATGGTGATTAATATTATTCCTTCAAGTGCTGATTATTGATAAATCAGTTTACCTGTACATTAAGACAGAACTTTCACATTTTGTTTCTAAGAGCTAAGCAAAATGTATGGGAATTTTTCTGTGCCAGATGGTAAGAAATCAAAGCACTCCTAAGTCTTCTACTGCCTTGGCTATGTCCTCCATGTGTGGTTGGTTAAACAAGTAAAAAGGAGAAAAAAAATTTGAAGAAAAGCCAGGATAGAACATAGACCAAAAAATTCAAAGGTAACACTACACACAAGAGAGATGCTGCATAGCAAATCTTTCAAACACAGGCTTGAGAATACATTTAATGTCTCATTTAAGATGATTAATAAACCATAAAAATATAAACTAGTTAGTTTATAAAACACATAAACTAAACCTCCAGAATGAAATATTAGCCCTCCCTCTGAAATGGAAAAGGAGGCCTTATACGCTCAAACATACTCCCCAGGAACTGATACTACACCAGGGTGTTTCCACCTCCCCTGCAACTCATGGCAGGAAAAATTTTTGTTCTGGCTGTGCTCCGTATTCCACATCAGAAGCAACTCACCACCAGCAGCTTTCATGGAAAATTTGAGTACTATTTAAATCAATTTTTGTCAAGACTGCTAAAATATATTTACTGGGTGATACCTCTTCCCTTTTAAATCCTGGAAATAGTAAACAATATCTAGGAAAAGACCAGGAAGTAAATCCTCTCAACAAAGGTGGGAACTGCAGAATGCCTTGAAATAAAAATGTACAGATCAAGGTTTTTCCTTCTGTGACATTCACATTAGATAATCTTCACAGTGGGACCAAGGAAGCAGTAAATCATCTATAGGATGATTCATTTAACTCACACCAAATTCAAAATACTTAAAGTACGTTGGTGGAAACACAGCCCACAAGGGGAAAGTTTCATGAACTGTTTGGAGGAAGGATAATCCTAAACCCACACACAGAGAGAAAGCTTCTAATCAGCTTGCATTGCCCCGAATAGAATGGATGGAGTGGACTGAGAAGTGAGACCATTCACCACAGCTATCAGTACAAAACTTGTGTATGTCCTTGCTGCATGGACTGCCAGTACAAACACAGCATTAATCACCAGAAGCTTACCAGACTTTTATCCTCTGCATAGCTGCAGGAAGGAGAAGGGCTTTCCAAGACACATCTTTTAGTTAAACTGGGTGTAAGCAGGAGATTCCTTCGTAGCAAATTCATCAATTTACTTTCTGCATCAGAGCAAAAGGAGGCCACGTTCTGTAAAGGAGAACAAAGTCTGCAATGCAGAGTAGTTGGCTTTCAAACTGTGTAAGGACTATACGCACTACATTTAAGACTTTCTTTTCCCATCATTATCCCACTGGAATTTTATTTTATATCAGAATATAAAATACAACAACACAGAAGATTGCTGCATTTCCCATCCACGGCAGATTCCCTATTGACAGGTAGCAGATCTTTTGCTAGCCAGAGATCCTGTGGCACATCCTAAAGATGGTGCTGGACGAGTGGAAGAAAAAAAAAATCAAGACACTCGATCTTCCAGGAAAATTGCATTAACATCTTACTCCATCTTCCAGAAAATCCCCTCAGATTCAGCATTATGTGCATTACTTGTTTTCAAGATTTGTCAATGCTAAGAGACTTTGTGGTGAAGGATGTAACACAGCAGTAACTAGAACTAATCATTGAACTGCACTTCTACAGGTTTACCTCTATCATACTTCTTAGTTCATTAATTTTCTCTTGAAGATAGCATTCCTTTGGACTGGCTGAGAATACAGAAAGATCTCCAGCCAACAGCACGGGAATTTCTGATCTGAATTCAGACTGCCACTGAAGGTTGCTTGCAGAAATGAGCGAGCAGCGGACAACTATATCTTCAATAGCCAAGTGTCTGAGATCTGTCCAGATCTTTACTGCCACTAAATTACAGTTTTCATCAGATAAATACACCACAGTAGTAAAACCTAAAGGCAGAAAAAAAGTCTGAATTAAACCTTTACATCTCTTTAAGTAAATGTACTGTGATTTGGATCTATAAAAAAAAAAAAGTCACACACATCTTCAAAGCGCTACATGGCGGCCCATCTGCATGGTAACACGTGTCTCATGCTTCTTCCATATTCTACACCAGCTCCCTACTGATTACAGAAAACAACTCCACGTCTGTGTCCTTAAAAACAATACTCCTATGGAGCTTTTCCTTTTCATCCAGAAGATTATCCACCTCTCCCTGTTCATGAGCTCCAGTGCCTGCATTCTACTCATTTCATGACACTGTACACGAAAGAGGGAGCTCATGTACATGCAGATGCTGAACAGAGATGTGAGAACATATGCCCACCATTTATGGAAAAAATATAAATATAAAAATATTTAAATATAAGCTGCTTTTAAGCTTAGATTCTGCCTTACTGACCTTCTGAGCTAGTAACCAGGGACAGTTTTTCTTCAGAAAAACAGATTTATCTGCCAGTATGTCACTGTGATAGGCTGTATTAGAAGAATTTCACAGGGCTGAGATGCAGGTACAACACCAAGGTAACTTTGACTTCTGAAATAAAGAATTCAGTGGTTTTTCCATGGGAGGACATGAATGTGGTCCCCAACATACCTGTTCTGCTAACAGAAACTACAACTCCGACTAAATCCACTTCAGCACATGGTGGCTGAAAAGAAGGATCCAACAAACTGGTGAATTCTAGAGCCTTTCTTGGAAAGAAAATCTGTACCAGCATCTCCTGTGATACCTGAAGAAACAAAAAACTTCAGTATTTAGCACACATATAGGTGTGATGCATTTTAAAGATGCACCTTTATGCACTTAAAGCACTTACTGATAGCTGCAGATACTGGGTTTTCTTCGTGGCTGTTAACTGGATGTTGGTGGAGTCTGCCCTTCCCCTGGACTGTGACGCTGCCAGCTGGAAGATCCTGTAGCGAGCGCCTTCCTTCAGCAAGGAGCACACATCAGGCAGCGGGCGCCAGATACTCAGTACTGCTCCTGACAACAGCACAGTAAGGTAACTTACCTGCTCAGTAATAATTTGAAGGCTTTTAAACAAAATAAATCTACAACACTCCATCCCCCCCCCCCCACCCAAAAGCCCTAAACCAAAAATCAATTAAAACTGGAAATACTAACATGCAAGCTAAAATACTTCTGGGGAACTCTTCAAATCTACCTATGCTGGCCAGTTACCACATTTAGTTAAAAGTTATTTTTAATTTTTCAAGGACTAACCTTTATATTTTTCTTGCTTTCTGTAGTCTACCACATATAATTTCCATACTGCAGACACATCCCTTTTGTAACAACCATTTTCTTCCTGTTCTGCTGACTCTAAAGCCTTCTTGAATTGTTCCTGCATCTGAGTTTGTTTTTTGTCTTTCATCAGCTGCCTGTAAGCCTGCAAGGCTTTTAATTGGTCATCACTAAGATATCCCTGCAACCAAGAGAAAATGAACTCAGTATCTTTTTATTTAATCAAAAAAACATGGTCGAGATTTTCAGACAGCCTCTTTCTTGAATGGTCGTCTGTTACAAGCAATTTATTTCCAGCTGATACACTACTAGGACTTGAAATGAGGTATGATAAAACAACAGGAGGCATCAGTCTTACCTGGTACTCACCTGGTGCTCTCTGGTCTGTGCAGAGCATTACATTACACACTGTTCTTAAGTGACAATTAGTGAGAAGCCTGCTTGAGAGTGCAGAACTAAGGTGACTATTTAATACAACAGGCAGGCTTGCCTGTTTCATATGAAGACATATTAGGAAAAAATTCTGTAAGAATAAAGGAAGAGTTGCAGTTCTCCTCAGGCTGCTGTCTCTGAGCTGACACAATGATTTACACTAAAATGCATCAAAACCATCACTTTTCTGACCAAGCCTTCAAGACCCAGATGCCTGTGCATGCAGCACCAGAGACATGGATACCATTTTATCAAATAAAGGCACATATTACATGGCTTTATGACAGTCAAGGATCCTCACTTACAAAAGGCAAGGCGTGTATTTAATTTTTAACAACTGGCAGGGACTAATCATCTGGACATTTATTAATAAAGACATAAACATTTAAAAGTTGTGATTTAACTGGAACAGGAAATGAAGAGAACAATTACAATATAATTATTTGAACACTTCAGTGAACAGCATGGAAGAGTAAGTGTATGAAACCCTAGACTTACGAGATGCATTAAGTTTTCATATACCCAAGACAAAGCAAAGTAATAAAATTCCAAGTAACATTAACTTTTAATTGTGCTATAAACTGTATTTTTATGACAAGAGAAAATTGCCATCCAAGATAGATCATATTAATCAATTTCAACAAGCCTTCATTACATTTTTTTCAAAATTTTTAATGTTAATTTATTTAGCAATAAGCATGCTGTAGAAAATATCAAAAACCAGCAAAAACAAGGAGTAATTTAATGGTCGCTTTAGCAGGAGGTACTAAATTTTAAATTATTCCACAAGCTTTTCAAAATTAGCCCAGTAGGATCTACAGGTACCTCCATATAACCAGGATCAGATGCATTCTGAATTGCTTCATAAAGTTCTGCACCATCTTGCAAATTACGGATTTGCTGTCTTGTGACTGTCCGTGATCTTGGTGTTCTTCTACTGGTTCTCTCTGTTGAGAAAAAGCCATTATGTGGAGTACAACCAACACACTTTAAAGTGAAGGAAGAAATAATTATATAAGCAGCACAGTAGTACTTAGGCCTTGCCAGAATAAAAATACAAAACTGATGTATATGTGTATGTGTGTATATATATCTCAGGAAAATACAAGCAGAAAAAAAATCTTATTCATTTAAATACAACATAGATTAGAGGATTATATGACCTTTGGGGAAGCCAGTATCAGTGTCTGCACGTAGGAGAGTGTAGGGAGATTTGATGGGCTGCCAAGAACCTTCATAGATACTTGACTACATTTTCTTTATGTCCATCACTTCCTCTCATATCAGCAGCAAAGTGTCAAAGACACCAAGATCTGGGACAGCAGCTGACCACAGAGGCCTGTACATGAAGCCTCCTCAGGACATCAGCTAAAAGCCAAGTTAACTTCATTACATTAAACTACTAACATCTCCTTAGGTAAGTCACTTTGCTGCCAGCATTTTGATGAATTCCTTCAGCATAGCAGACTCCCATGTGGAAAACTTTATCAAACATAAAACAACACACAAAGTGACTGACATGCAGAAGGTCACAGCAGTGAAGGTAAGAATTACAAGGCCATCTCTGATTTCAACTAAGAATTCCATGCTCGAACTACTGCTAGAAATCACTGGCAGAGGTGGACAGTGTCACCCATTACAGAATTATAATATAGTTGAAGTGGAATGGACCTCTGGAGGTCATCTGGTCCAACCCTCCTGCTTAAGCAGGGTTACCCTAGAGAAGGCTGACCAAGACCACACCCAGTGTGCTTTTGATTATCTCCAAGGATGGAGATTTCACAGCCTCTCTAGGCAACACTGTCAGTCAACCATCATAGTGAAGAAGTGTTTACCAATGTCCAGAGGGAACTTCCTGTGTTCCAGTTTGTGCCCATTTGGCTCTAGACTTGTCACTGGACACCACTGACAGAAGCCTGGCTCCATCTTCTCTGCACTGTCCCTTCAGGTGTTTATGTACACTGATCAGATGCCCCTGAGCCTTCTCTTCTCCAAGCTCAACAGTGCCAACTCTCTCAGCCTTTCCTATGTCGGATGCTCCAATTCCTTAAACACACTAATGTCCCTTTGTTGTAATCTCTCCAGTGTGTCCATGTCTCTCTTGTACTGAGGAGCCCAGAACTGGACACAGCATTCTATGTGTGGCCTAAACAGAAGGGAAGGATCACCTCCTTAGACCTTCTGGCAACAACCGTCAGCTTGTTCACCAGGACCCCCAGGGCCTTTTCTGCCAAGCTATTTTCCAGATGGGTGGCCCCCAGCATGTACTGGTGCATGGGACTGTTCCTCCCCAGGTGCAAGATTTGCGATTTGCTTTGTTGAACTTCATGAGGTTCTTGTCAGCCCATTTCTCCAGCTGCCAAGATCCCTCTGGATGGCAGCATGATCCTCTTGTCCTAATTTTTATCATCAAACCTGCTGAAAGTACACTGCCGCATTCTCCAGATCATTAACGAAGATGTTAAAACAGGACTAGACCCAGTACTCATCCCTGGCATACACCAGTAGCCACTGGCCTCCAAACAGACTTTGTGCCACTCATCACCACCCCCTGGGCCCTGCTGTTCAGCCAGTTTTCAATCCTCCTGCCTGCCTGCTCATCCAGCCCATCAGCTTCTCTCTGCAGATCTTAAGGGACACAGTGTCAAAAGCCTTTCTGAAGTCCAGGTAGACAACAGCTCTGCTCTTGCCTCATCTACCCAAGCCAGTGACTTCATCACAGAAGGTTGGCAGGTTGGTCAAACATGACTTCCCCTGGGTGAATCCTTGCCGAATACTCCAAATCACATTTCTGTCCTTCATGTGATTGTTAACAGTTTCCAGGATTATTTGTTCCATCACCTTCTCAGGGATCAGGGTAAGGCTGACTGGCTTGTAGTTTTCCAGGTGCTCCTTCCTGTCATTTCTGAATATAGAAGACATATTTGCTTTCTTCCAGTCTCCAGGCACCTCTACCAATCACCTAATGATAATTCAAAGAGGATCAAAAGCAGCCTCACAGACATCAGTCAGCTCCTTCAGCACTTTTGATTTCATCCCATCATCAGCCATGGACTTACATATGTCCAGTTTGCTTGGGTGTTCTCTAACTTGATCCTCTTCCACCAAGCTATGTCTTCCTTCCTTCAGAATTTCCCCTGGTCTCCAGGGCCTGGGATTGCCAATCAAGGGTGAGGTGAAACAGTCATTCAGTAACTCAGCCTTCTTCATGGTCTGTGTCACCAGAGTCTCTGTCCCACTAAGCAGCTCCACTGACCTCAGTATCTGCAGTGTCATGCAATTATTCATGAGGAAAGATGCTCAGTGCTCAGTCTTGGTGTTCAGGTCTACTGAGACACATCCCAGCAGTGCCCACCTCTTGGTGAAATCCTACAGTGTCATGCCCTTGAGGAGAAGGATTAAGAATTCTACAATTCTGGAGCACTTCCCTGAGCATCATCTTAAGGATAATTTTTTAGTGGCCTGGCTACCAATATGTTCAAGAAGCATTTCCTAGGTAGCTACAAAGCCACACAAATAACCATGTAACCGTTTTGTACTGAAAGGTCTTGCTACACAGTGTACCAAGCAAAAACCTGAAACAATACAAAACAAAAACAACAACAAAGAAAATAACCCCAAATCCTGTCTCCGCTTCTTTATCACCAGAGATGATTTTTGAATATTTCTTTACACTTTTCTGTAAACATCAAAAACGTTTTTGTGTTCTTAATACAAGTTTTGAAAGAATGAAAGCTTTACCTTCATGCTTTTCATATTCTGCTTGGATTTTTGCAAACAGAGTTTCCAGTTTCTTTTGCTGATCCTCTGCGTGCTTGGCAGCTTCCCTTTCTTCAGCTCGGCTGTTACGAAAAACATAAGAACCAGCTGACGTCTTTTCCATCCACTGAAATAAAAACATTAAAATTAAACCCAGACTTTTTAAAAAATATTTTTAACATTATCTAGCTTCCCTTAAATACTCACAGTTAAGCAAAAACACTTTAAAAATTAACAGGCAGCAGATCTTAAGTTCTTTCAGTATAAAAGTTAAAAGGCAAAACCCCACAGCATTGGTTGGTAAATTTTCACTTTAGAGACACACAGACAGAATGGAACAGTATCCAGACGCAGAAGATTGAAGAGCTGAAGAAAACAGAGCTTCAAGTAGTGGGTATCAGTGTTGTAGTTTAGAAGATGAATGGATCCCACAGATAGATACATTAAAATACAAGCCATCAAACTCAATGCTTAAGAATACACCCGACTGCATTCTACCCAACTTGTATTTCCACATCAGCTGTGCTGTCTGTTTTCACACCCAAGATTAGATGCTGTAAAAGAACTATTATGTAGTTCTGCAGATGTTCTTAAACATTTTCTGACTGAAATGGTTCTGCAGGACTAGAGCCTTGTCAAAAACCCTGCCAGAACTGGCTTGCCTGATTTGAAGAGATCAGTGACTCAAACAAGGAGATCCACTGCTGCTGAAAGTGGTCCCTTCCCTTCCCTTCCCCTTTTCTGCACAATTCTGTCTTCTCCCTTGCACTGGCTCCAGCACGCATCTGACCTCAGCAGGTCATATCAGTTTGGTAATTCAACAGACAGCAGTTCATTGTGTGTTTTTAAAATTATTATTAGCTACTTTTTCCTGGTTTAATGGATTAAATTAGCTAAGTAACAGGACCAGGTGAGCTCCAGGTTTTGAACAGAGAAGCAGCAGGAGAGTACAGTGAAAGCAGGATAAGAAAAGGTTGCAGGACTAATCCTTATGAGGCAGTGAGTTGTTGAAATAGGCTCTGTGTACCTTAATAATTGCACACCATGTATTTCCTGCATTACTTACAGTATGACACCTTTAATTAAGGGTACTGTGATTCCTACACTCCTTGACTCTTGAGGTAAAAGGAGACAGACAGCCCAAATCTTCCTATAATTTTGGTATGTTTGAGCAAGAGTCTCAGTGTTTAAAAAAGAAAAAAGTACAGCAATCTCTTGACGTAGCCAGATATAAAGCACCACTTTCCTCCCCAGCCTGGAAACCATTTACTGTGATGCAGTTACAGATTACAGTTCCCTTTCTGAAACCTAAATAAATGGTTGTTCTACCAGGCAGCTCACGTAATAAGTGCTGCAATTTCCTCTATTAAAGTAATGATCTAAATAGCAAAGTAATGATCCAAACCAAATGTTGCTAGTACCTTTGCAGAACTCATTCTACATCCACCAATAACTATACAGTACCTTAGAAAGAAGGCAATGAAAAAAGAATCCTAGATGTACATGCCACATATAACATATTCTGAGAAAAGTTAATAAAATATGGAAGTTATGTCCTGGTTAAACTGCTAACATTAAAATGATTGATTACTAACAGAAATATTGTTTCTTTTTGTGTCTGGTATAGTTATAAAACCAAGTAGTTGCAGTGAAGTCTGACCGTATTTAAAATGTCTCGATATCAAGTGGTATTTAAAAGATTTTAACCCTGTTTTATACCATAATCACACACTGTATTTTCAGCCATATTTTTAAATAATAGAACTTATACAATACGGTCAGCTACACATAAGAAAAATTAATCCTACTAATGCTAGAAATATGTAACTTCTATGTTAATATGTTAATAATAAAACAAACTGGGTTTCACTTCTACTTGGAATTGAAACTCTTTTTTCTCCTTTAAAACAAGTGCTGTACTTTTTAGAGTCCAGAATTGAAATTCAATTATTTCTGGCTTTTTGAAGCTGAAAGCAAAGTCAACCAAAAGATACTGAGCCCAAACTCAAATTCTTCTTATAGCAGAATACTCCTGTCCTGAAACACTAAATACATGCACAGTGCAAGAACCACTCCTGTTCATTTTACACATAATGGTATATTTAAAAAAAATGTTTAGCTCTCTATATTGTGTTTGATTTGAGGAATGATATAGCAATTAATTAATATAATTTAGATCTCATCTCTAAAATCTGTTAGATTCATAAGATACTTACACCATACCTGAATAGGATAAGTTCTTTGAATAACTACATCAATACACCCCACTGCACCACCCTCACTGTAAAGCGATGACAAAGGCAAAGGGAAAGGTCTGGGATCCCGATGAAATCCTAGTTTTGTGTGCCATCGTGCACGTCGAGTGCTGTTCGCTGAGATCTGAATAAGGTAAATCGTGAATGAGAAACTGTCACTGATAGGTCAAAGTTATGTCCAGCTTATTACATCTACAGGAATATCTGCATATCTATTTTCACACTGACCTCACGATGAATAAATCACTTTTGTACCTGAGCAGATCACATTTTAATTTAAAGGTTTCCTTTCACACTGAAAAATGTATTTTAAACAGAACCTAAAAGTCTGATGAGTTAGAATTCCTTGGGAAATGAGAATCTATGAGACAAACCATTGCTTTGTACCAGAGGAACAATTTCAATGTTACTCTGAAACTTCGCCCAGCTCTTTAACCATCCTCAAATGAGCCAAGGTCCTCTCTCACCAGTCCACACTCCTATGACTTATTTTTTCCCCCACATTCTTCCTCCAACTTCCATATTGTCTGTGATGGATAAATACCTTTTTGTTACTTGGTGTTTAACTAGATTAAGGAGCTGGAACGGCCAAAACACATAGCAAAACTTGGCAGAATTTTATACTATTTTATACTTATCTTCCAAACCTATTGAGTAACACCCTTGTGTCATGTCATGCAAATCTGGTTATTAAACTTCAGCAAAGCTCTATCTGTTTGTAAAGCCAAATAACTTTTTCTGTTTACAATATGTGCCTCAACTAATTAGCATTTATCACATCTCTCAGTCACATCCAATCAAGCTGAACTGATTTTATTTACCTTTAACATAAGGGAATCTGGGGCTTCCAGTGGTGTACATCCATTTTGAGGGCCAACAAGTTCTGCTCCGTGCACTATGATCTTCTGACCAACAGTCAGCCTTCTTCTATCTAATAAAGCTTTGAGAGGTGGATCCAGAAGAGCTCTGATCCCATACCAGCCATCAGTAACTTCAATTAGAGCTGCTGCTTTTTTACTTTCCATGTTCTTACTGCTACTGCTAGGAGATACAACCGTGTTCAGCGATATGATTTTGGAAATACACAGTACAAGTGTTTTACCTGCTGCATCATCTCTTTCCATTATTTTTTTGATTGCTGATCGTTTACTTTTATCAACTTCCAAATCATACCTACAAAAAAGAATTCATGGTTTGTAACAGCAAACAAAATCCATCACACTGTTTTTCTTTAAACAAAATTGTAGCAAACTGTTGCTTACTCAATCTACATGATTAAGCACCACTGTAGCATAGCAAACGTTATCTACATTTTTGCAAGTAACATGCACTATGCTTTTAATACTGCTGTGGGTAAGTTTAACAATACAAGTATTCTGCTAAGTAGTAAATGCAAGGCAGAGGTGCTTATTTTGTAATACTGACGAACCAGAAAGCACACAGTAACACAAATTACAGCTCCCAATATATTGCTATACACATACCTATATTTCAACTGCAACAGGACCATTTCTGGTGTCAAACATCTGTTAGCAAATTCACTTGGGAAGGACACTTCCATGGCTGCCAATTTCCATACAATCCATCTGTAGTGATTGTAAACCCAGGCCTCTGTTATTAGATTGGGATCCACACCAGGAGTGTCACAGAGGGCTCTGCAGATAAATTATTAATAAACTAACCTGCAATCCATGGCAAATTTTAACTTGCCTATTTTTTAGACTATTTACGCTGGTGCCAGAAATCTTCCAAATTGACTTTGCTTTAATGGTTAGTGAAGATCAATCACTAGCAACATTAATCTACATAGTAAATTTACAATCCTATAATATCTTTACTTACACTAACAGAGGTGTACTAAAAATGCACAGTAAAAAAAAGTAGTCAGATGCTTTAAAATATCACTGAGTTGGATTAATTCTAGGAGACAAGAGAATTGCTAACTAATAAATAGCATAGTTGTCTCAAGTTTGTAAGTAACAGAACCTGTAAAACTCCTTTTTCCCAGCTTTTCCCTCATCTGTAGGTATGAGCCATCCTCCATCAGCAAGTTGCATTCCATTTCCAGCTAACAAATACTCCTTACTGAAAAAGTCTTCAATGAGAAACTGGAAAGATTCTGCATTTGTGCTGTTAACTTGTATGCATTGTTTTGAAACACCATATTTGTAGAGCTGAAAAAAATCAGATGAAAAAGACAAATTAATGACAATACAGTAGGAATTCAGCTGAGAGTTTAAATATCCAATCTTATAAATTCAGATTAAATATTTCCTTAAGGTTGAGACAGCTTTTGTCTGATCTTGCCATTTCATATGTAAACCATGGAGAATGGAGGAATTCCCAACCACTGTTTTAGCAGAACAGCATCACGGTGTTCTTTGGAAGTGCTTAAAAAAATTCAGTAGGTTTTGTACCTTCACTATACCAAAAGCAAGAGTATTTTCATATAGATTTACCCAAGCTTAAAATTTAACTGTTCTTTTAAACCAGTTCTTAATATGCATTATAATTGATGGATTTTTTTCCCATTTGATTGTAACAATAGAGACATTTTTGACCTTTAATATTTGGAACAGTCTTAAAGCTGTACATATGTTACTTAAGTACTGTGGCAACTGGTCTAACAGCTACTGTAAATACTTACCTAAAAACTGAAGAACATATCTATTCAAAAGCTACTGCATTTTTATTTGCTAGTCTTGAGAAACAGATGCAAGACAGAAAATAAAAATATATCAATATACCTCTTCTGTAGAATAAAAGCTAGGAGATGTCTCTTCTACTGCAGTTTTCAGTGAGATTCTATTGCTTGCAGATGTTTTAATGACATAAAGAGTGCCTGGCTGTGAGCGAATATTTTGTCTACATTTCTTTTTAATTCTCATTTCCTGCAGATCTCTGGCACAGCGGAGATTTGTCACCATCCTGGCCATAGCTGCAAATTAAAAAACCCAGAACATCAAAACCTTTTACAAGTATTATCAAATAAAGATACACAGTCATACTACAAAAGCAGATTCAGATGAGCATTTTTTCCATGCCACTCTGTAGATTTTTAGAAACTGCAAGTCTAAGTATTCAAAATTTAATGCATTTAGAAACCAGTGTTTACTGAAGGTGCTTGAATATTTATATGAAACAAATTATATATTTATATTAATTTTATACAACTCCCTAAACTAAACTTCCATCTACATATTCTTCTCATCAGACTGAACTCAGTCTCATTGAAAACTACAAATGAAGAGAAATTAGTTGATGGCTACAGAGTCCGTAATCCTGATACTTTGGCCTGTAAATGCATAATCTAATTCTGCAAATGTTCATACCTGTTCAATTATACACGAGTCCTTCTGAAAAAAAATCCAGATTACTTGACTGTAAATTGTAGAAATAACACACACCAGAACATTCAAGAGACGTTAGAATGCATAAGCCCCCATTCTTAAGTTGAACAGTTGAGCATTTAAACTCTGCCTCTTTGAAAATGACACAACCAACCATTTATATGGCTAAGTCTACATTTTAATTAGCAAATGGAATGAAAACAAGCTTCTGTAAAAGTGAATGAAGTATAGCAAGGCTAACCTAAGGTTCCTAGATTATTTTACCTATGAGGTATATAAGAAAAATCAAGTATCAAATGAAACATAAGCTATCTTGTTTCTAAGCACTGTGTGAAATACGTTTCATCTTCTCAATTAACTTTGGAGATAAGCAGCATATGCTTTTTTAGGAGTGTAATATAAAATATTAGGGAAGTAGTAATTTCCTCAATTTTCTGCCAATAAAAAGCTTTAAAAAGAACCTTCTTATTGAAGAAAAAAAAGTTTGACAAAAAATGCAAAAACCCCTCAAAGGTTTAACTCTGACAGTATTCACAATAGTTAAGTGAGTAAAATCTGAAAATAGGTACCTAAATTGCCATTTTCTAGGTCAGTGTCTGCTGCATGCTGCATGCAAGACTGGTGATCTTGAGGGTCAGCATTATTTTGTTCAGTTGTGATCTGACTTAATTCCATCTCTTTGGTCATATTTTTGCTGATGGGTGAGTCACATCTTTTGCTGCTGCCTTGTTCGCATGTAGAAAATGTCAGCTTGGTTTTGAAGGGTGGAATAAAAGTTTTTGCAGCTTTGCCAGATTTGTACAAACTTCTTGTTTCTTCACTCTCTTTTGCCGAGGCCTTACACGGAGTGGAAACCCCTGCAGTACCATCTGAAGAGTGCCTCAGAGCACAGTGCTGAAAAATGGCAGGTTTAGATTGGAATCCTTTGAAGTCTTGATCTGGCAGAGTAAGGGTAGGATTCTTGACTTCTTGTCGTTCTTTAGTTGAGCTACAGAGATGAAAACATTTAATCATACAGGTTTCATCTTCCTGACAGAAATCCTTGTCAGGAGTTTTGTATTCTTCATTTAGTAATACAAATTTCAATACTGTATCAGTAAAAATGAGAAAATACCAGTCTTTGGTATTTTAAAAACAGAATGCTTGACTTCTATCTATTGAGGAAAGACACAGTGTAACACCATATAGTTTGTTCAGCATCTCACTGGTCTACTGCAACAGCATGTGATATATGGTATTTTAATGTTTACTTTGAAGTAAAATTATGAGTCTTCTATAAAGTTGGGTAGCAAATTATTACTGCATATTTTTAGAAAGTTACAAAGGCTTGTGAGATTTTAAGAAATTGCATTAGAAGAACTCTAAAATATGTAATAAATTTCTCACCCAAAAGGCTGACAAGTTATGGGTTTTAAAGGCACATGGTACATAAATTTTCTTCTGTCTTTAAAAATGCCTGTAAGATAATTAGAAAAAAAATGTTTGAAATGGCACATTACATAGACAGAAATTTACAGCACATGTTTTATCTATATTAATGATATATAGAAAAGTTTTCAGAGTGGATTTAAACAGCTTTACTCTTTCCTGCACCCAAAAATATTTGTTTAAACATCTTTACAGAGACATCTAAGGGATAAGTGATCACAATGCTGAGCTCTCAAGAGTTTGTGTTCCTGAGCCAGCAAGATATTTTTAAACTCCTAGAAGGGAAATGTTTATCATATATTTAACTCCAGGTAGGCTCACCATTCCATTTAGAACTCTTTCAGCAACTTTTATTCTTTTATTTGAAGTTACAACAGAAAAGAGCACATTTGCACAAACTCCTCCTTCCGTTATTGAAGCACATCCTTATCTTTGAATTATCAATGTAACTAAATCATATTTGCCTGGAATGTAAACTCATTTGTGCTATGCCCCTATGCTGCAAAGAGGAAGTTTCATATGAGAAGTTGTATATACAAGATGCCACATGTTCTACAAGTCAGAGGCAAGACTGTTCTGGAGATTAGAACTGTTTTCAGTTGTCTGCCAACAAATAACACTGCTTAGGTCCTGCTGCAGGGTAGGAGAATACTGACACATGAAAGGAATAAAATTATTCTCTGGCAGCAATCTACAAATTCCATTTAGTACTTCAAATCATGGCTTCTATGCCTAGAACAATATATTTGATGAATCCTGCTACTGAATTCTAAGTGAGAGCATGCAGTGCTTAAAAAGAACAAGTTCCTTAAGGAATACAGTTTATCCTATTATTGAAAACTGTAGCCAAAATCATATTATCCTAATATCCCAATCAGTAACTAGCTTCACATAAAACATCAACTCAAATTTTGAAACCTTGATTGCACTTTCATGAGCTTCCACATTACTTGCTCAAAATATTGTAAGCACCTGTAATATAGATGGCTATCAGTAAGTATATTACCAGTAACTATCTACCAGAAAATACAAAGGTAATCAGTAAAATATATTCTGTAGATTAATCAATAAAATGCATTCTTCCTATTGAGACTAGAATCTGTGAGATTTAGGATTGTGAGAAACCAGGTAAATTCCTCCTGAACTGGAAATTAAACCAGAGTTATTGCAGAAGTAATATATTTAGATTCTATGCAATAAGGCATATCATTAATCATGTGATTTCAAGTTTGCAGAAACATCACCACAGCAGCTTCCCCAAATTTCCATGACTACATTGATAAATGCAGTAGTTAAGCAAACTTATTATATGTTTGTTTATTAGAAATTGAAGAACTCTGACGATAACAACTGACACTGGATTACTGCTTAGAACACAAGATGACTGAAATTACCATCGGGGGTGCTTTTTGAAGCTTTCAAAGATCTGGGGGAATTCTTTGTTCTGTTAAATTCAAGCAGAAGCTGTCTTTTAATTGGAGGTTCTCCTAGAATAAAAACACAGAATTTTAAAAGTGATGTGCCTTTCAAGTTCAGTATCCTATCAATCTGCACAACATAACTGTAATTTCTAAATAAAATACTGAAGTCAGAGCAAGCAGACTTAGCAAGTTTTCAGACCACACATGTCTTTAATGGCCTTTTCAAACACAGAGCCACCTCACCACAAATTGCAAAAGTTTCTGCTGTATGGAGTGACTGTAGATTGTGTTACCAAGAGTGACAACAACACTCCATACAATGAAGTCTGTTATTAAACTTTTGTGATCGGTAATTCTTTTCCACCCAAAAGGAAGTTTGTAAATCTGAAGTTACCAAACACACTCAGTTTGCCTCAGAAAGTGCATCACAGTGCACTCCAGCAGCACAGCTCTCACAGTGCACTTCACCTGCATCTCTCTTTGTACTTTCAGTAACCGAAGAGTCCCCCCCAAATACTAAGAGTAACACATCTTTTACAGAAGCTGTAACTAAGACCAGGGTTCAGCTGTGACACAGCTGTTTCAAGCTGGCTTTTGCCACCTACCCAAACTTTCCAGCACTAGCCTGCCTGACCTTTGTACCTGAACCTGTGCAGCCAGGCAGGGACCCTGCTGCAATCTCCCCTTCCACAAGTAGTTTTCAGCTAGCCCAGGTCCCTGAACTGGTCTGGGTGTCTGTGCAAGCATCAAGTACCAACACCTCAGCCCTAGACAGATCAGTCTCAGAAGGCAAGAAACTGCTTTTAGACCAACAACTATTTTTCGTATCAGACTAGCAATCCTGATACAAGCAAAACATTGTCCTCACCTACAACGAACAAAACCACGAAAATTAAAATACTGCTACTCGTTTTTCAATGAAAAAACAATAGATTTGTACAGAGAGGAAAAGAAAGAAGGAAGTCTGCTCAGGGAGAAAAGGAGCAGCAGCTTTCTTCTGTAAGTTTATGATAAAACAGCAAACCTGTACACCTTCGAAATTACTAATCACAAATTTAGCTTCTACTGTGCACGTTTAAGCCTGGAAAGTGTGGATGAACTACCCTGTAGCAAGAAGAGTTTTTGCAATTGACATCTAGAGAAAGAACTTGCACGTCTCTGTGACTTAAAAATCAATATGACATGCAAAAAAACCCCCAAAACCTCAAACATATGCAGAAATATGAAGTTGAACATATGTAAGATAAACACGTACCAAGTGAGTTGTTTTCTTCAAAGTGCCTCTTCCCAAAGGTCTTATTTTGGAAATTTTTATCCAGTCTGCCACTGAAGGTCTGCGCAGCATTAATTTGAACCCCAGAAATGGAAGAACTGTCTTCCATAAAAGCTCTTGCACTTTCTACAGCCTCTACTTCCAAGTAAGTTTTTGGATTTTGAAGATTAGTATTAATTTCTGCTTTAGCAGTATCACTGCACAAAATTGCTTCAGACTCTGCTTTTGACCCCAGATTCAACTCCCATTTTCCAAAAGACTCAGTCTCATCTTGCTGAAAGTTCGTTTTAAATGATGTTAACTGCTTGTTTTTCTGATTGTATGGTGTGTGTTCACGCATTTTGATGTGGGAAGTGCTAGGAAAAGACTTCATTTCCTGAGGGCAGATGCTTTTAAAGTCAGAGTCTTGATTGCAGCTTTTTTCAGTTTTGAATTCTGAGATCACCTTATCTGTTAAAGATTTTACATGCTGACCACCCTCTTTAATTGAACTAAGCTGATCTGTAGTGCAAAGCCCGCTACTCAAAAAATAATCAGATTCTTCTAAAATTGCCTTTGCTTTTTGATAGGCATCTTTAGAGACTTTTACCTGCTTTCCACTTGCAGTGCTGAAGCCAAAAGCAGGATCTGAAATAATTTCTCTGCTTGTATTTTCTTCCCCTTTTGATGACACTACCTGCATTTTCCTAGGAAGTACTTCCGTGTGCATTTTAGACTTTTCTACATCTTCCTCAACTAAAAATGCTTCTTCAACATGTGATGAATGATTACCTTCCATTTCAAAAAAGAGTTGTCTAGCTTTCTTGAGTGACTCTTCTGAAAGCTGTACAGGCTTTCCACTCGCTGTACTAAAAAGTCCAAAACTGCTTGTAGAAGCACCTGCTGGCTCTATCTGCTTATCTGGAACAGACAAGTGCCCTAAAAGCTTAATACTCTGCTCAAAGTGTTGCTTCTGAGAATTTGAAACAGACTTTGCATCTGCGGATGTGCTTTTTTCTTGGTGACAATTTTCATTAGAACTTGCACTTACTTTAATAAATTGGGACGTGGCTGAATTAGCTTCTTTGCTTGTTGTAGCATTAAAAAATTTAGCAGAATTAGGACACTCAGTGTGAAGGACTATAGATGAATTTCTAGCAATTTCTGTTTGATTGGTTCTTGACTTAGGCTCAATTTCATATTTTACAGCTTCACTGCAGTCTTCTTGAAACATCTGTCTGACTCTTGCTAATGAACTTTCTGAAATAGACACAGCTTTCCCTTTTGCTGTGCTAAACATGGTTTGTTTCAGATCACCCCTTTGCTTTTCAACATTAAGTGTTGTTTCTTTTAACCTGTTAAACTTAATTTCCTTTTCAGGAAGACTGACCAGTGACCGGTTTTGGCAAGCACTAACCATAGTGTCTGTGAAGCAATTTTTATCAGCAGCAGGTTCATTTAAATGTTCTAAGTCGAATTCCTTACTGTCACCATTCATGTAAGAGCAGCTACTTTTTGAATCTAAGAGGAGTGATTGATCAGCTTTACTGTTGCTCTCCTCAACAAATAAAGTATTTTTTGTATCTCCAGGCACACAGTTGTCTTCAAAGTCACTTGGTACCTTCATTAAATGCAGAGATGCAGACGAGTGCACAGGAAAATCATCTGTGTTTTCTGAATCATCCCTCTTTCTTGGTGAGTAGTCCACCTTTTTCTCTGCAAGCAATTTTCCATCTTCAGACAAACAAGTTCTACTTAAAGCATCACTCTTCTGTCCTCTAAGGGATTCCAATTCTGACTTTCCAGGTCTGACATCAGCTTTTTTATGCACACGTGAGGTTACCAAACTTTTTTCACAAGTTTCACCTGGATCAACAAATGTATCTACTTTAGCAGGATCAAGAATGGCAGCATGTTTTATAGGACTGCTCTCTATCACCTGATTAAACTGAGCTTCAGGTCCTTCAGGAACAAACTTTTCATTGAAGTTAAGTTTTTCTGAGTCAATACATAAATCACAGTCTTTAACACAGCTTTTACCACATTTCCTTTTCTTGATGAGATTCTCAAAATTGTCATTATGTTCCTTTCCTACATTAACATCTGCAAAAAACTTTTCCGCTTTGGCCAAAAATCCATCAGCAATTGCTATTTTCTTGCCACTAGCAGTATGAAAACCGGTCAGATAACTCCCTTGCACTTCACTTTCCCCCACGTTTACCTCTTGTTCAAGAGGTGTTTGATAATGACGGTAAGAACCTATAATTATTCTGCTTTCATTCACTAGCAGGTTCTTATCATGGGTGGTGTCTTCTTCCACATTTTTACAATTTTTTTTTTCTTCATCAGAGTTCTCCAAAACATTTACATCTCTTTCTCCACACTGTACACTGAACAAGGGCAGAGAATGATCCAAAGCTGCATCAGGAATGGATATATCACCATCAGCTGGAGTTTGAAGTTTTGGTGACAAACATTCATCTTCCTTTCTGTCTTCTCCTTGGTGGTTAGGAGACTGGATTTCCATTTCATATGACATATTTAAACTGTGTTCTGCAGTCATAACTGCATCTTCTAGACATGCTACATCTAATGAGTTGTCTAGCAAATTGCCTTCCTCATCTCCTCGATTTAAAAATTGCTTGGAAGTTTTATAATTCTGCTTATGATTTTTAGTGGATAATAGGCCATTGATAACGCTAATACTACTCAAACTAACATTTTCAGTATTATTTACTGATATTTTTGTCTTAATTTCCATATTTTCCTTAAAAGCTGTACTAGTATTCTCCTCATTTTTATTCTGTGCATGGTAGGAAACAGAACCTGTGTGGGAAACTGCATTTGTGCTTTTGAAATCTGGAACACGAACAGCTTTTTCTTTGCTTCCTTTTGTCAGGCATCTGAAAAAATTACTGTCAGAAGACATAGATGCATTTGAATTGTGCCATCTAGTACCAGTTTCAGATTTAAACAAATAGTTATCATCATCCAAGTCTCTGAAGAGCTCTGCAGATCTACTCAAAGCTGCCTTTGAAATAGTTATTTTTTTACCTCCAGCTGAAGTAAAGCCTATGAAATTAGAAAAGCTGTCCTGCTTAGCTATGGGAAAGCTCTCATCAGATCTTCTACTTTCATTTATGTCTAAATTAGTAAAAGTAACCTTTTTGTCATTTTCATGGAAAACCACTGCATTTTCTTTTTCCTTTTTCACCACTTCAGAGCCTTCATTTGTGTCTTCCTCCTGACAATACTTGCCTTTTTTTACTTGATTTTCAGATTTAAAAGTGCTACAAAACTCCACATCTTTCCTTGTTTCAGAAAAATTTTCTACATTCTTTGTTCCATGTGTTTCTTCAGTTCCTAATTCTTGCAAGCCATGACTTTGTACTGTGTTACTTTGCTTTCTAAACTGTGTAAATTCAAACTGACTACCTGTTTCTTCCAAGATACTAGAAAGTTCAGCAATTTCAGCTTCTTGGCTTGCTGTCAAGGTTTGATTTGCTTCTTGCAAGGCTTGTGGAGTTCTAGGAAAGCTTTTACACAAGCCAACTTTATGTGGAATAAACTGTGTGTGCCTGGGTTCAAGAAAACTTGCCTGTGAATCACCTAAAGAATCAGATAAATTACTGCCCAACTTGCTTTTTGAGTCTGAGAATAATGTATTTTCCTTTTTAACTTGATTTGAAAAGTTTCTGACTGTTTCCATGGAAGAGGTTTCAAAGCATTCATTTTCAATATCTTTGAACAGCATTCTGCCTTTTGCTATACTGGCTTCAGAGAATTTAATCTGCTTATTGGAAGCAGTCTGAAAGCCACTGAAGCCCAGATTCAAACTGCATGCATTAAGATTCACTGATGATTCTGCTTTACACTTTAGGTTCTTGTCTGGCTTTTTGCTGGAATACATAGGTGCTACTTGTTTATCTTCCGCAGAAATTACTTCATTTAAAGAACTATTATCTACACCATCTAATAATTCTTTAGAAATGTCTACAGCTACATTACTGAATGCATCTGCATGAGCACTTTTGTTGTTTTCAGCTGGCTTTGGGTCTTCATTGTTGGCTACATCCTCTGAAAAGGCAGCTGCATCTGTTTCCTCTGCTTGTTTTAATCCAGTATTGTCATTTTCTGAGCAATTTATTCCCAAGAGTCTGTGTACTTCTCTACAGTCAGCTCCTGACCTCTGGTCTGTAGCATGCCTTTTACCAGGTGATAATTTATTGCAACAGTCACTACTGACTCCAGTTATGCCGAAGTTGATATGACACCAAGTATTATGGGAAATGCTGTTTGTCATGGATATAGAGTCACTGTGCATATCAACCAAGAGTTCCTTGTCCCTGTGAGAAGACCCAAGCTCTTTCAGGCTCTGAGGTACAGCAGCTCCATCATCCACATTAGCACACATGTCCTTATCTTCACTTTTCCCTAAAGAACAGCTTTTAGGGAGAAATCTGGAACGCTTTCTTGCCATTAGGCATGCTGAAGTCAGAACTTTACGTTTTATATTTGAAATAATCTCACTATTTAAAGAATTTGTTGTGTCTTCTTTCAGTGTATTAGATACTTCTAAGCATTTTATTGATGTAGCAGGTTGATCCTGTCTTGCATTTTCCCCCAAGTCTCTCAGGTCTTGTTGTTTCAGCCTATCACTGAAGGAATTATCGGCTGAGTTATCCATTATATCCATTTTTAAAGTAGAAGTGCTGAAGTTCTTTGTCCTGGTATTTGATTCCAAATGCTTTCTGTCAGAAGGAAGAAAATGGTCTGCAAGAGAAGACATTACAGACAAAAATGTGAATAAATGTATACAAACAAATGTAGATTCAGATTTTCATAAAATTTCGACTGATTAGATCATTTCTACACAAGCTTAACAACAGAACCCAAAGGATCACTTTTGTTTTCAAATGCAAACGCCTTGACAAGGCTGGAGGTCTGTTTAACCTAATTATGTTCTAACAGTCAGAAACAAGAGTTGGCTGCAGTTAATGCTACAAAGTGAAAAACAAAAAAATGAGTTTTTAGTTGTAAAGAAATTTGAAAAGATGGGCTTCAACTCCTCATGTCTCAACATAAGGATTTGTTTCAAATTTAATGTACTTCAACTCCTAATATAAAGTAATTCTAGCAAGAACAACAGCTTCTAAAAGTAGGAGCATGTGCTTGCTTTCATTACATTGTTTTTTAAAGTATTTTGTGCTTTTGGGAAGAAACAGATGTAGAGTCTTAAAGCACCTAATTCTAGAAAACTAACTATACACCTTTAACATTCTTTACGATCACTTAAAAGTTATCAACTCAGACAGAATGGCCCTTGACACTACAGATGTATAACCAGCACTGACAAAGATAACTAAGCTTGTCAATTAGAATAATGGCTCTGGGTGGAAGTTTCTATTCCAGAAAAGGAATAATAATCCTTATCACTATATAACAGACCAATCCCATATGTTGATTCCCAATTGCACAGCTACTTTTCCACAAACAGAAAGTTTTACATGATTTTATCTGAAACATTTACATGAAAGGTTCATAACAAATAATGAATCCTCCACAAATGATGAAAAGCTTAATTATATACCTTGCTCAACATCACTGGCCACCTGACAGCCTTTAAACTTGTATGAATCAGATTCCGAATGTGGTAATACAGTATGAATAGGTGATTCAGAGGTTACTTCTTTTTGTATTTTTTCTTCTTGATACAGTAAAGTATCATTTATTCTATAAATAAATCTCTTGGATCTCTTTCTCAAGCTGGGTAACATCTTCAGGCTTTTAAAACCAGACTTTGTTAGAGTATTTTCACTATTTATTAAATGTAGGTCATAGTTATCTGGAGATGTGGCATTACACACAAGCGGGTGAGACAGAACATCAGTTATGACCGATTTAGAAGTTGCTTTTAAATGCTTGGAAAAGTTGCCACTGTAGACTACAGAATACTCAGTGACATTTGTATGTTCAATTAAAAAAGAATTACAGTTTAAGAAGCTCATTTTGGAAACCTCAGCTGCACATCCTTTTACTAACTGTGGATCTTGAACACTCAACGACACAGATTTTACTGGAGTTATTTCTGATATTGGGTTGTTCTCAGTGTTTTTCATTTCATAGCATTTTTCTGCCAAATTGACACTCAACAGCTTTTGTGCTTTTATCAAGCCTGAAGTGTTCAGTAAAGATGTTTCCACAGCATCATCCTTGGCCATTAGTACTGACTTTTCTTGTAAGTCACAGGGTGGAGAGCTACATACAGACATCTCCAGGTGAGTTACATCAAGATCAGATAAGTTCAGCTGAGACCACTGGCTTGATGGAGACTGCACACGTTCTTTCACAGGCCTCTCAATCTCAAAGGACTTGTGTGTTCTATAATCACGCACATCTCCTGTGCTCCTAAGTGACTCCAATTCCTTTTCGTGTCCTATTAAACAGCCACCTTTACCATCTCCCGTATCTTCACTGGTGTTTTGGAGTAAAGAACCATTCATTCCAGTAGAGTGGCTGTTTTCAGTCCAGCTATTTGTTTTGATTTCATGTGAAATGCCAGTCTTTCTTCTATTAGGCTGCTCAGAGGGAACATCCCCCTTTTCTTGTGTTTTATCTGGATTTATCTCATATTTCTCTACTGCATCCAGAGCATGTGGCATCAGCAGAAGAGTTCCACTGGACTTAGCTGGCATGCTGAATGTGTCCTCAAAGCTATCCATCTCACCAAGTAAGCCATCTAACACCTCCGATTCTAAAGAGTTTAGAGAAGATGAAGAGAGGAAAAGAAGTAAGAAATTAAGCTTTAGAAAACAACTTGGGAACAGTATTGATAAGTAGAGCTTTCAATCTGATAGTCATTACCTTTACTCAGGAGTGAGCTGGTAAAGATAAAACTAAGCAGCTGTTAGAGGAGACAGGAGGCAAAGGAAATACATGTAAATGCCCTGGCCTCCCTCTGTGGTGGTTAAAGCTGCCAAGATGAAACCTAGCTGTCTCAAAAGAGCATTTTTTCCCCTACAGACAGAGAATGAGTAGTAAATTTGACAAGGTAAATGTTTCAATTTTTTTCTTCCAAAATTTATACCTGATTGTAGGTACCAGACATGTTAAGAGCTGCCTATGGTTATCTGTAACTGGCAGCTAAAGCTATATATAGACATATATAATCTTATATAAAGATTAATTTATTGTCTTCTACTATGAATAAAATAGTATAGTATCTAGAAAGATTTAGAAATATTCTCAATCTTTTAATTGATAAGGAAGCTTTTACGCAGTTCCATGATTGGAACAAATATTAGAAAAATAATGAGAATTTTTTGATTGTGTTTAGAAACAACATGTAATGGGGAAAAAATAACCCAAACCCTCCTTTGTAGAGCTTATACATGCCAAATAAAAATATTACCTTCTCAAATGTATGAAATGAGACCCACTTATCAGAACAGTCCACATTCAAAAATATAGCTACATTTCATTTACAGAATACTTTTTAAGCCTTTTTCATATCAAAGAAATCATAATGAAGTACCTAGAAAACATCATGCTCCTCTTGTCTTCCCATGGCACATAACCAATAGCTCAACTTTTTCCATAAGCTTTTTTTAGGCACAATTTCTTTAATTTACAACTCTATAACTTTCCCTACTAGAACTTTTAAATAGCCTAATATCCAATATTTTCCATTTGGAAGCCCACTGAAGATTTCCCAGTACTTGGTCACACACATCCAATTATTTGTAATACATCCATTATGGGTTCATGCTAACATTGTAGACATAGAAAGTTACTCATTCTCTTTACTTTCTATTTTTGGCCTGCATGGTAAATGGCATCTCAAAAAGATGAAACTGTAACACTACAGATTGAGTGTACAGGTAGGTAATTTTCCTTTACTGAAATAGGTTCCTCTGAAGCAACTTCTGTGTCCATATTCTTTCATCCTGTGATAACTTGTCAGTAGAGCTTTCTAAAAAGATACAGCTTATTTCTTCTTACTTAAACAAGAGACATTACCTTATAGGATTAAAGAAAACAAGGATTATCTGAAGGACTGTACAGATACTGTCTGTACACTGAATAGTCTCACTCCAGGGAGAAACAAAAATCAAAGAAATTCATTTTGACTTCTAAACTCACTGGAGGGCAATATTTGATGGTTTGATATATTAGGATCTCTCTTATTTTCTTTAACTGAAATAAAATGTATACCTAATAAAACTTACTGTACTTTATGATCATACAACACTATTCCAGAGAAAACCAATACCTGAAAGCTACAAATGTGGAGGTTTGAGGTGTCCTTTTTTCACATGGCATCTTCAAATGCCAAATTAATTATTATCAAAAAGGGAATACATAGGAAAAAGGAAACATTTGCAAGTTATTTGGAACTCTAAGACAAATGGTTTTCTTCTCGCTCTTATTTTTCTCAGACATTGTTTTAACTGGTCTTCTCTACTGTAGTATGCAATGTAATACAACCTACTGGAACACAGACCAAGACATTCATTTGTCCTTAATTTCTAAAAGTATTTTACTAATTACTTCAATACATTTACTACCAAACACATTCTTCTCAGCACATATGAACCTACAATATGAAAACAGCAAGCGTAACACTGCAAGCAACAATGCTTCCTGACCCCAGCATTCTCAGCCCTCCTTATCGAATTCTAAACTGATTCTTTCACAGTTCTTACATGTACCACCAAACATTATTTTTAAGGCAGTCCATTCAATTCAGATAAGGAGGTACACAATCCTAAGGATATAATGTCCTGTCTAGCCCACGTGAATCCCTACGGCACCCTTTTACACCCATGCATGCTGAACAAATTTCTGGTAATAATCTCCCCTTCTGCCATCATTTCTCAACTCAAAAAAATATAATAAAACTTCCCACTGGAATTTACACTTCCACTTGTTCACTAACATGGTCTAAAAACACAGAATGAAAACATGTTTTCCCTTGTCTTGTATATTTTCTGCATTCATTTAAGAACAGCCAAAACATTCTTTTTTCCTAAAGATTTTTTCACATTTTGAACTACCTATTTTGAATGGGTGAAGTAAATGAAGAAAGAATACAGCAAGATCAAAAAACAAGCTCACTCTGTTGAGGTAAAACTTCATGATAAAGTTAGGCCTATTCAATAGCTAGAAGCAGTAGTCTTGCTCCCCCTTGAGCCTGTACCATTCTTCTCTCTCAGCTCTCCCACAGTCTCACCTCTCCAGCTGCAGTGAACACACTTCACAGTACTAATTTGGTTGTTGCCCAGTGGCACCGTAATCTGACTTTCATGGTTTAACCAGGACACTGATTTAATTCACTGACTCAACAGACACTCCCTTTTTTTAAGGCTAGAATAAATTCAGGGACTGAGAGTATACAGCTGGCAGAACAAACAAGCCCTAACAACAGCCCAAAACACAGAACGTAGTTTTATCCTCAGAGTTGCTTCACAGAATACTCATTAGGTAAAGCATTAATGCATACCCAAATCTTTGATGTCATCTTCAGCATTTAGCTTTACTGGCTCTGGTACAGACAGCATACTTGCATCACTTATCCCAGGACATTCATCATGCTTGGAAAAATAGTTGTGCAAAATCTGCAAACCAAAGACAAAAGCTGTTATATTATGTACCAATAAGTGTCCCTTTAACAGTCAAGGACAGAACTCTAAACATTTAGTGCAGTACCTGACTAATGCTCCATCTCTTAAAATGAAAGATAGCATTTTCACAGGTACATGTGAAAAACAAATAGGCAGATAATCCCCACTTTTGATGCAAATCAGGTTTCATTCTACAGTCACCTTAAGGGCAGTGAATGGCTTCAGCAGTTTACTGTAAGCCTCTCAAAAAGGGAACAAAGGAGATATGAGAAAGGACAAAGACGTTCTGCTTTTTTTCACTTGTAACGGTTTGTCAACTGTGAAGTTTCAGGTCGTTAAGGATCAAACTTAAATTTGTAATTGAATCCTTTTAGTGCCATCCTTGGTTTTCAGTCTCAATAATCATTCAGCTTTCACATACACAGAGTAAAATTACAATTATGCAAGAACTCTCCCGACCACTATCAAAGGACTGAAATGAAAACTCAATTTCAACTCTTGATTGTAGTGGTTGAGAAAGAAGTTATTCCCGGAGAGTAACTTCCAAAAGTTTGACAGAAGTAGGAAAAAACCAGACAAACCAATCCTCAGATAAGTAGCATAATTCAGTTCCTAGGTTTGATTTCGCTCTCAGTAATATTGAGTGCTGCTGAAGCCAAGTTGTTTGTGGAGGGGGAGAGGGGGGAAGGGTTGGTTTGTTTTTTCTTTTAATAAACACAGCAAAAAATATTTCTCAGAGAGGGTTATTTGTGAAAACAAATTCTATACCCATATACTGCAAATTTAGTTTTGTGAGAAATAACTTTTTTAAAAACAGCGAGATAGGAGAGCTTTAACTGAAAACGACAGAATTTTTTCTTCTTGGCTCAAGGCATGTAAACATGTAACCAAATAGCTTAACTGAAATTAAAGAACAACATAGCTCTTAGAACTACTTACTGTATCAACCCTTCCATCCTGTTGCTTTGCTCCAGAAATAGAATCATTCTCTCTAGCTTTAGAAGAAAGACAGACAAGTCAATTTATTTTCTCCCAAGTGATCTGCTGACTGTGTTCAAATACAGCTGTGTTTTGGGATGGTTTCATTGGATTATTTTAAATGCCACTCAATTCTGTAAATAAAAAAACTACTAAAAACTGAAAGTTCTAGCTAGAAAGTCATACAGATGAGGCTGAAGGACAGTGTACAAAAGCAGTTTTGTAACAGCACAAACCACCACAAATCACAGGTTATGGTTTCTGCTATGTTTCCTTAAAACAGCACTGCCACTCCCCTTTCAAACAGTTATTTATGGCACTACTCCCCCTTTTCTTCTGTCCAAAGATCTGGATGAGATCTTCAAGCCTGTCAGGAATTTGGGTTTTTTCCCCACTTCCTCCCAAAACAGCAGTACTATCTTTGCTTTTGTTACAAAATGAGAAAGTGAACCCTATTTTTAAAATGCCTGAAGAGCAGTATATTAAAATGTTTCATAGACATAGCATCTAGGTTCTGTGTAGCAGCTCTTTCTTTTCACAGGTGGCAGTAGGCAGAGAGTATAATATCACTAGTATAAAATACTAGGCTTATCCAAGACATGGGAGAATGAGAGCTCAAACCACAGCTCATCTCCCAGAATATCATCATTAAGGTATGGATACTTCCGCCAGCCTTTCTTTTCAGCTCACACCTTTCTGGACCAAAGAACACCCAAAATGGCCCAACTCCATAGCCTTGTGAATGGTACCACCCCCTTCCTCCCAAAAGAGATTCCCAGTTCCAGCATTCATTCTTAATATGCTTTACATGCTCTATAGAGTGATAGTTTAACAACATGACAAAGAACGATGTCAGGAGCTAAGGAGACACATCCAGGTTTTCCCATTTTCTCAAGAATTTTCATCAACAAATCATACAGTCAAATTTCATTTTGCTTATCATATGCTAATGAAATCTCACTTTCTCCAACACCTTAGGTTGAGGCTTGATGTTTATCATCACTGTTGGTTACCACTGAAGCAATTATCACCCACTCATTCTCATTCACAGCTCTGCTGACACAGCTGTTTGTGCAGCTGTGCAGTAAATGAGCTCCAGGAATTGCCCTGTCCAAACAACCCAGGAAATACGAACCCAGGAGCTCGGGTCTTAAATTGGATGAGTATCCCAGTCTCTCTCACTGGATTGAAATGATGGCAGGCACAGTGAGAGTGGTTAAAAATGCTGAAGGCAACACTGCTGGTGGGAGGTTTACTCAGCAGGCCACCTCCTCACACTTCATAAACAAACCCATGTAACTCAGCCCAATAGTTTCTAGTTTTGTGATAGGACGAAGCAAACATTATCTAATCCTCTTCCTATGCTTTGCTACGTTATTTCTAAATTTATAGTCCCTAACCCCTCAGACAAAGAAAGAAAACTTCTGAAAAGTTTTCTGTTTAGGGCTGCATTATCTAAAGTCACCCACTAAGTATCTCTGTAAGAATTTTGTCTTTTTTTTAGTTAAAAAACCAAACAGTTCATACTGAGTGAACTTCCAGGGTCAAACCCAGTTTTTAACTCTTAGCAATTGGTCATTTTTAGAAATACCTATTATCACTGTTTCACCAAGGGTAGGAGGTGTGGCTAAAGAACTCGACCAGGACATATCTGGATCCACTTCTGCTCCCAGACTTTCAGAAATACATTTTGGAGTTCTAACCTAGAAATACATTTAACAATCATATATGTAATTTCTATGCCAAATTCTAATGTACAATTCAGGAAAAGGACACAAAAATGCATGAATAAAATCTCTACCTCTGAAAGTTTTGGTGTGCAAAACAAGCTTCCATGTGGTCCTAAAAAACATTATGTAAAAAGGACATTAAGCAGTAACTAAAAAATGAGGATTTTTATCTAGAGATATAAAATATTTTGTAGAACCAAAAGGAAAAAATACAAACCAGGGATATTATTTCTCTGAGGTGTTCTGTAAGTATTCCTTAAAATAGCTGGACTGCAAAACAAAATTAAAACCAAAATATTAATTGTACTTCTCAATTTCTGAAAATAATTGAATATTTCAAACATGACATCTATTACTATTTCCATTATTTTTTTTTCTTTGCACATGGTTATTTCCCTGACTAGATAAACCACGGATTTCTCCTAACCATCAGTCAATATTTTGAACATTACTATAAGTCTACTATAAACTGTAAAATGTTTCTTTTGAGAAATATTTTAATTTTCAGTGATTATTTGTCTGACAAGTAATAAATTTCAATGTTATAATATGCTGTATGAAACTAGGGAAATTGGCTTAACTGATTTTAATCACATAACTAGTTCAACTCTTCTTATAATCAGCATGAGTACTTTGATAAAATTTATCTGAAATACAAACATTTAAGTGCCAAAATCAAGGCTATTATTAAAAAAACCTCAGTAAATATTATAAAGAGCTTTACTACTTGAGAAGCACACGATACATTGCTACTACTCTTTCTTTTGATGTTGAGGATTTGGAAAGCTGAAATAATGTTAAAAAATTATGTATTCCAGCTGTGAAAGAGTAGAAAAACAGGAAGAAAAATCACCTGAAAGCAAGGACATTTTCAAAATTAGCTAGTGTTTCATTTTCAACTCACTTAGCAACCTACAAGTATCATAAACGTATCAGACATACAAGATTATTCACTGCTCTTAAGAAGTTCAACAGTCAAATATGGTGGGTTAAATACTGCTTTTTGCTTAAGGTCCAGCTTATTTTCTATTTGTGTTGAATGACTTAGCATACCTAGCAGTGAGGCAGTTGTGGCAGGTACCAGGAGAAGAAAGTATTTCATTTTCTTGGTCTATTTTTCTTCTTGTATTATTTGGGCTTATCAAATTCTCTCTATCTACAACATAGAATATAATAATCAACACAACTTTGCAAAACTCCAGGTAACAGTTTCAACTTTGATGTTTAAAACCAAGCTTTCAAAAAAAAAAAAAAAAAAAAACCCCAACCCAAAAAACCACTCAAAGAACCCCCAAAAAAACCCCGAAACCCAATGCTAATTTCTGTTCTAGTATCTTAAATATGTTCAGATTTTATATACAAGCAATGCTTCAAATGTTGTACTATAGAATGTTTTTATCAAACATGTTTCAAATGCACAGCCAAAAAGACCCCTCATTATGTCACTTTATTCTCTTGGTATTAATCAAGTCACATATTTCATTTCAGTTTTAATGTACTGCATTGTGCCTTTCTTGTCATTGCAGAAGTTATTCTTATATACAATACATGCAAACAGAGCTCTGTTTCCCCTCAAATTTACTAAGTCATACACTTACTGATTCAAATAAGCAGCAAAAAGCAAAAATTATTTCCAGAACTGTTGTTGGAGTCACTGTCACTGTCAGCAACATCCATTTATTTGCAAAGCATCTCCAAGCAAAAAGGAGAAAGATTGCTCCCACCAAAGCAGCAGAATCCTCTGAACAGTGAGACCCTTACATGGACAAGCATCTACTCAAAGAAATTTCTACTTTTAAGTTTCCAAATAACCTCAGTATCAGAAATTACACTTTAGTTTGTGCATTTCTCTCTGCTTCTGAGTTCCTGAGTTCATATGCACAGCACAGCTGCATCCCAGTACCATATCAAAGTATGAAATCCATCATGTCTTGTTTTCACAGGAGCCATTTGGCTCTAACCAAGAAAATATAATATCTTGGGCAGTCACATGTGAACTTGGCACATATGCAGAGCAAAACTGACCATTTTGAAATAAACAATCATAAGGTTCCTTTCTTTGCCATCTACGAAACTGCCAAATGAAATTCCTGAAACCAAGAATTCCCTAGGGACTTAACACTGTAAAATACAAATAGCTACATTTAGAAGAAACATGTTCTCAGCAGAAGTTCAGCAGCAAACTTCGGCAAAACAAAGAGAGTAGCAATATTCCACGGAAGTAGGGTTACAAAGTATACTTGAACTGGAGCACAGCTCTAACCCTTCACAGAATTTGCTTTACAATCTAAGAACAATTCTGGTAATAAAGTGAGTCTTCTGTGTTTCTCTGTAACCTGGTTAGAAAAGCTTATCAGAAGGACACAGACACAGCAGATGTACCAATCAGATACTTCAGGAATGGGGTTAAATACTCTTCTATAGAAGAGATTCTTACATACAATCTTGCTTACATTCTCCATAGAAAAGATTCTTCTCTCCATCCAAGGAGGGCGGGTACATCAGGAAGGAGCAGAGCGACATGTACTCTCCCATGACGTACTTGGGATTTGGAAATAATGTATGAGAAGTACCTCATAAAATTCCTTTCTTTTCCAAATGGAAAAATGTAATTTCTTTCCATAACATACAATTTTAGAAACTTAAAAGAGCTTAGTGCATCTAAATCTTTCCAAGAAAGGTTAAGGAGGGCCCTACAGATTGCCTCACACTTTGTCATGATAAGGATGATTCTCTCCCTTGACAAGATTTTCAGAAATATTGCATAAAACAAAAATGAGATGGCTAAAAAAAATCCACTCTGATTCACATTCAACAGGTTATACAAATAAGTTCATATCTCCTTATATTAACAGTATTCAGAGTATGTGGACTACAACAGTATCTTTTATACAGAGAACTCTGCATAATATATGTTATCAGCTTATCACAAGGTTGAATTCACTATTAATTCTGCATTTTTATAGATGATCTTCAGAAGACTACTAAATTAAGTTGTCACACAGTTCCTGCAGTAGCATTATCTATTACATTAATAATCATAACAAAAAAGTATCTTGCTTCTGAAGGCACAAGGAGCCTTTAAGTACAACTTAAAAAAAAAAGTTACTCACTTGCTCCTATTTTTTTCTGATCTGGCTCTTTTTCAGGAGAAGAACAAGGTGGCAATATTGCATTTTGTTCTTTAAAAAGCAGCAGGGTTGATGCCAGCTGACTGTACGTAGAGGGTTTTGTCTTTGGAGTTTTAAAAGCTGTTTGATCAAGCCAGCCAGAAGGCCCATCAACCTCTCTGAACAATTTGGGCTCATATGAGGGTGCTTCTGCGCTGAGTTCTTCAAACCAGTTGAGACTGATAGGCCCTAAATCTATGAAGGGAAAGATACAGAAAACCGCATGAAAAAGAAAAAGGACCCTCCATGGAGGATGTGAAAATACACCAGGCATTTAAATGCTAACAGCAAAACACATTGCTTCTTCCATTGCCATACTCCTGGTTCGTTTGTTTCTAGATGACTTTGAACTCCAATAACCATAAAAGACGGTTATGGTTTAAAAAAGGAATGTCAATGTCTGCCCAAATTCTCAGACCATTAACAAAACTAACTGAAGGACCAGAAAAATATCCAGTTTGTTTAAAATTACAACAATACTCTGGCGTTTAGAGTCTCTCCTGTTTTGCTCAGACTGGCAAGTTAAACGAGTTCCTTTTAAAATTAATAACTACCACAGGAGCACTTAGCAGAAGACTAAGCTTGGTCTGCATGTGGGTAGATATAGAGGTGACAACTCTAAATAAGCACATACAAAAAGTAACTAAGCATACATCATGGGAAAAAATTACAAATAAAAATTTGAAGCAGTCTACAAAAAGTAGGTATGAGCAAATACAGATTTGGGGCAAGAACAGCAGCTAATAACCTGCATAATGTTTTCCTGTGGAACTTACAGCAAAAGTGTATAAAATATTGGTGGCCAGAAAGCAATCCTAATAAAAATTATTTACTTTAGATAAGCTGTACCTGATTCACTGCAGTGTGCCTTAAATATTTCAAAGAAAGTTGGTCTTTCCACAGGTTTGCAAGCCATTTTCTTATCCATTACATTACTGGAACCGTTGAAAAGCCTGAGAAGAAATAAGAAAACACTTTCATACAGTGCTGTTTGAATGTGTTAGGCCTGCTTTCCTGCATTTCTTGGTGTGCCACAGCCCAGCTTGTTCAGCTTTGACTGTGATGTGAGCATTCAAACACCACAGTGATGAACACGGTGGGAAAACTACAGACAAGAGCATAGGGAATTATATCAGAGACAATACTCAGCAACCACAAGAGAAAACCAAGATAGAATGGGCAGAACACTTCTGAGGTATTTTAAACACAAATCAAAACCCCACACTCACTACAACCTGTTAGGATGGAATATGTACTATCACATATATACTCCTACAACCATTACAACTTGCATGTTAAGAATTTGATTCAAAGTTATTTTCAAGTGGAGCAGACACTGCCAGTTTCACAGTTCTTTAAAAAAAAAACATGTATAAATAAGCCCATAGTGAGACTTCACCGTTTAACACGTTTACGGCTTCCACAGCAAAAGCTGTTTCCCACACGATGCCCGCGTTACACGCGCTGCCTTACCAAAACCATGGGAAAGACGGGCACTTTAAATTAGGGCAAGCGCTGCATTAAAACAGAATAGCAAAGAACTTAACGTTACCTAAGAAGTATATTTTCAAAAGAGCGATTTGGCCTGTCAGCGCTGCTTTCCGTGAGGGGAAGCTCCTTCCGGGCAATTCCCACGCACGGAGCGCGGCCTGTGCAGCCCCCCCGGCTCACCGCGGGGTCTCCGGGGACGGGCCCAAACCCCCCCTTCCCCACACCCGGTGACTGCAGGCCCCCGGCGGGCTGTGACGAGAGAGAGACCTCCGAGGGGCGGCAGTGACACCCCCAGGGCACAGCGCGGCCCCGGGGCAGGGCCGAGCCACCCGCGGGGCCGTTACCTGCCGGCGGCGCCTCGGGCGGGGCGGCGGCCGCAGCATCGCCTCACGCAGGGGAAGGGGCAGGCGGGGCGGGCAGGGAACGCGGCGGAGAAGGAGGGGGCAGCGCCGACCCCCAGCCCGGCCGCCCCGTTCGAAGCTTGGCGCCAACGCGGCCCCACGCCTGCGCAGCGGGAGCATCCGCCGGTCCCGCCCTCCGCCGCAGTCACCTCCCGGCAAGGAGGCGGCGAACCGGCCCCGCCTCGGCCGCGCCAGCCTGCCGGGCACGGGGTCGGGCATTGCGGCGGTGGGACGCGTGGTGCCCGCCGCAAAGGCTGTCCTCCCGTAGCTGACTCCGCACAGTACAGAAAGGGAGCGTGCCCTGAGCCAGGATGGCCGCCAGCAGCTTCACTCACGCCTTCCAGGGACGAGGGAACGAAGTACCGCATCCACGGCCGACATGACCCACGTTGCTGGGCAACAGCAGCTAACACCAACCTCCCAGGGAAAGGCAGCGGAAGGCTCACAGCAGCAGTGCCGTGGGGAAGTGTCACGGCCTGTGCAAGCCTCAGCCTCTGCTTCTCGGATGGTTTTGTAGGCCTTGACACATGAAATGGTTGTTGATGTTCCAATAAAGAGAATGTTACTATCCTCCACATACATGTCCATTCCCACTTTGTCTCTTGATTAAATTTTTGGCTTTGGTAATGGAACAACTTCAAGATGGGTGGAACACTCTTTCCACCAACAACTTTGTGTTTACCATCTTCATTTTAGTGGGATATTCATCTATTCTTGTGCCATAAAAGGGTTTCTTTCTACCTCTCCACACCAGTCCTTATTTGGCACAGTTTTATCACATCACCTGCTTAGTCATCTGTCAATTTCTTCAGTTTCTTGTCATACAATAATCTTCCATATCCCTCATCCTTTCAAGAAACTTTAAATTCTGATCCTGCAGTGTTCTGGGGAGCCACACTAACTGTTTATTCCCAAAGCATTTCAGAGGAAGTCAAACCGCTGTTTTAAAGGATGACATGTATTTTCCAGCTTAATTTCCATCCCCATTCCCAACACACCCTAACAACTTACTCTTTTTGCAGCCACACTGCAGCCAGTCATTCAGTGTTAACATGGCCATCTCAATACCCTATTTTTGCTTTGAGTTGATGCCAACAGTGCTTTGAAAACCCAAGCACAACGTGGAGCCTTGAGACATGTTTCTTTTAATTATGAGGAATGTGTTTCCTGAATCTTGGCCTCTTTTTGCCCTGTAAAAATGCTGTTTCTTACTGATTTATCTCAGACCCTTGAAAGTGTCAAATACACTACGAACGTTTAAAGACATCATCCCTATCAGGTCTTCTCAAGCCTCTCTCTTGCTGGCCAACTGAATTTTATAAAGCAATGCATTTATAGAGATGGTGAAGAGTCATACAAAGACAGTGTTTCACATCACAGCAGTTCCAGGGATCTAAGGGTTCTCCAGTCTCTAAAGGCTTACATACACAGTTTGGATGATTTAATTACATTAACTACATTACCTTAAAATTGAACTAAAGTGATGCAGTTATGGAAGAAGGACTGATATGCACGTGCTTGTATTACTAACACTTATTTCATTATACAGGTATTAAGCCGCTGCTTTCCCTTACTTCAGTTTGTATGCACAAGTATATTCCGTCTCTTCCTAAAGCAGTTGAGTAGAAAAGCTCCAGGTAGATAATTCCCAAGTATTGGAACAATAAGGATGCTCAGACCTTTTAATATCGGTAAAGACTTCTTTTCAGAGATGTAATTGCCTGAATTCTTTGCTCAGCTCTCCGGGGGACACCGAGTTTATCTGGACTTTGTTAGCTTCCCAAACCCCCTTTTCCTCCTTTTAAAACCATAAGCAGAAGGAACTGTGAGCATGCAGGCTTCTCCTCACTACGCAGGCCGTGGTTGTCCCAGCTGTGGCTGAATGGCATCTCTTCATCATTACAAAGTCTTGCCGAGAAGGAAGGCAGGCAGGCAGGCCAGCCTTCCGTCGCCATCAGCCCTCCCTCCCCCAGCTGGCCCCACTTTCCCCATCAATTAGCAACCATTAGCTCCCCAGGTAAGATAAAAGCAGGGCAGGGGGACAGGTAGGGCTAACCCTTCAGCGGCGATAATCATGGACAGCTTTGTCTGTTCCCCCTTCAGCACGTACCACAGCTTCAGGAGCAGCCCCGCGCTCGGCCGTGGCTGGGACCCTGCGGCCAAGCAGCCCAGCTGGAAGCAGAGCAAGAGCGGCGGCATCAGTCCCTTCCTCGGGGGACCCTTCACGCCGCTGCCCTCCGAGTACCTGGACAGCTACCGGCGGGCGCAGCTCCAGGCGCTGCTGTCGCAGATGGGCCCCGCGCTGGCGCCGCGGCCGCGCCGGGCCAGCACGAAGGAGGCGGCCGTGCAGGTGAGCCTGCGGGCCGACGCGGCCGTGCAGTGCTCGCTGGGGCCGCGCACGCTGCCGCCCACCCGCGCCTTCGGCCCCGCCGCGCTGCGCGCCCCGGGACGCCTCGCCCTCTACTCACCCGCGCCCGACCGCCGCTTCTTCGCGCTGCCCGAGGCCGCGCCGCCGCTGGAGAAGGCAGCGCCGTCGGAAGCGCCGGCTGATGAGACCCCGACGGCGGACGGCGGCGAGGAGCAGCAGGAGGGCCCGGCGGGGGCCGCGCTGCCGCCGCGCCAGGAGCCGGTGGGGACGCGGCGGGAGGAGACCGGGGCTCCCAGGCAGCGAGCTGCCTTCCAGGTGCGCTGGGATGGGGCGGGAGGCGAGCCCTCAAGCAGGGCTGCCAGGAATCACCCCACGAGCAGCATGGTGGTCCCCGTCCTGCCCCGGGTTGACTCTGGCTCACCTGGAGCAGAAGAGCCTCTAGCCTGCAAAAACCCACACGTACGGATCAAAGCATCTTGCAGAATGGTTTGGGCTGGAAGGGATCTTAAAGATCATCCAGTTGCAACCCTCCTTCCATGGGCAGGGATGCCACCCACTAGACCACGTTGCTCAGAGCCCCATTTAATACGGCTTTGAACATTTCCATGAATGGGGTGTCCATGACTTTCCCGGGCAACCTTTTTCAGTGTCTCACCATCCTCGGAGTAGTAGTGAAGGGAGCTGGGGTGGGTGTTCTCAGGGTGATGGACGATGCTCACTGAACTCTGTCTCTGCAGTTCTTGGAGCAGAAGTATGGCTATTTCCACTGCAAAGACTGCAAGACCAGATGGGAGAGTGCTTACGTGTGGTGCATTTCTGGAAGCAACAAGGTAGTTAACAAGTAATTTCTTTTCTCCTGAAACTTCTAAGAATTGCATAAAATCTCTGACAAATCGGATGTTTTGGCACAAATTTAGGTACCTGTACAGAACACCTTGAATAAGTCTCTGTAGTAACAGAACTTGCCTTTTTTTCAGGTGTACTTCAAGCAGCTCTGTCGCAAATGCCAAAAGGGCTTCAATCCCTATCGTGTGGAAGCAATCCAGTGCCAAGTAAGTTAACTGTACTCCATTAAGACTGTCAGATGTTATCATATACACTAATACTGTTGTTGAATTTGATATTGACTTTATCTGGAAGAAGACTTGATTTCATCAAAATACTAGGAAATGCTATTTGGGAAAGGTGTAATGGGGTAGGCCTTCTTCCTCCTGTAGATTGCTTACATGAACAGTTTTTGTACAGCATTATGGCTTGCTACACATAAGGTAAGGTTTTGTGCTTCTAGGTGAGAAGGCTCTGACACCTTAAATTTTACCATAAGAGCTCTTAAGTGTATCAGCCCCAATGTGTTCCTGTGATTAAGGAAAACCAAATGTCAGTCTAACATGAAGTGCATCCTGTTTGATCTACTACTACTACTAACATGTCTTCATTTCTTAAGATCTGTTCCAAGACTCGTTGTTCTTGCCCTCAGAAGAAGAGACATATTGATCTCAAGAGGCCTCATCGCCAAGAACTCTGTGGCCGCTGCAGAGGCAAAAGGCTGTCCTGTGACAGCACTTACAGCTTCAAATACATTGTCTGATCCATGTGTCCTTTTCTGTTTTGTGCTTTGCACAGTCTGTCTATTGCAATGTTTTGACTTAAGGCTTTTGACCTGGCATTGGATAATGGATGAAGACTTTGGTATTATTGTAAAGTATATAACTTCACTCTATATATGCTGTAAATAAAGTTCAATAAAAGTTTGCACTAGTTTGATAGCCCTTCGTTTCATCTTCCTTGGATGAAAGAGGAAAGTATATCTGTAAGGAAGCAACTGTATTTGATTTCCTGAAGATAGTAGGCTTTGTTTTGAAGTCTTCAGGGAATGCTAAGATTCAAGCTACAATAGTGAGTTTTTCCTTCAGTCACTCAAACTGAACTAGGGTGGAAGATGCAAATATTCTGGAGCATAAAGTCTGGTGTAAATGCAAATGTCCTTCCCCCTGTCTCTGTCAAATGTATATGTAAAAACTCACAGCTGCTAGGTAATCAAAGACTATCTGCCAGAAGAAGACCATGGCTGTAAAATAGGAGGGAAAAGGGTTAAGCTGCCCATGTTTGAAATGAGGAGGGGAAAAAACCTTTTGAATGGCAGTATCTGGGATAGTGTAAAAAAACACTTCTTAGAGTAGAAGGAATGTGGGAGGCTTTCACAGTCAGTGGAAGACCAATGAAGCGTTTTTTGCTGCTGTATTCTTCCAAGCTGAGTTGTAAGGATTTTTTTTGTCAGGCTGTAGTTAGATTTCTCACTGAGAAGGGTTTCAGCATAAACCAGGAGACAAGTGTCTTTTGGGGGGCTGCTGATCATGGATACCATCTGCAACAGTACTGATTCAGACACGAACACAATTTTCACAACAGGCATGTACTGTGTTGTGACTATACTTTAGTTCAATGGATGGTACTAATCCAAATTTCAAAGTTACTTCACAAAAATGGTTAAGTGTATTTACAGTGTGAATAAGTTACATAGTTGTCAGAATAAAAGTGTCTCAGATGTGCAACAGATTTACATGCATACATTTAACACTGGACAGCAGTTAAATGTAAGAAAAAACCCTATAGTTATGACTTTTATATATACATTACAAATAAAATAAGACATCTCTTTGAAGAAACTTAACATGAGAACTTGCATTTCACGTTAATATTTTTACTTTTTATACTCAAAATTCATATTAAATAAAAATATGCATGCTTAACAGTTCAAAAGATTTGACTCTGTGATGGGACTTTCTCCTACAAAATGGCAAGTTAAATTAGGTCAACCATCCTTTAATAGTATAAATATATTCATAAAAGCAAACCTCTAGTAAAAAGCAGCCAAGGTCCTTAATAAAAAAAAAAAAAGAAAATCTACCATGACCTTTCATAATCCTTGGGGGGGCCTAAGAACAGACCTCTGCAATATGATCCAGTACCTTCAGAGACAGTAGCCTAGTAACATTAGGAAATGTACTTCTTAGCAGCTCATTGTTTTAAGATACAGTAATCATATTCAAATTACAGTGTACATTAAATTATAGTCTGTTTACAGTTTGTTTCATATACACAGGCTCTCAGCTTTTGACCAAGTTTGTGAGATTCTGTGGCCAGCTTCATTCTGCCCATCTTTTACTCAACTAAAGAAAAAAAAATGTACAAGGTTTGTTCTTTTAACAAAAAATACTATTTTGTGAAGGAAACATTGCACTTTTGCCAACCTAAAATTAATTTGCTATAAAGGAAGTATTGTTCAGTGTAGTAGGCTTTGGTATGCAATGGAAGTCACTTCTTCAGTAGTGAGTTGCAGTTGCTCAGTGAAATGCTAACTGGTTTTTGTGCAACACAGAACAAAGGATGTTGTCCCAGGTGCTCTATGCTACCTCTGTCCTTACAGTATTGCTACACATTTGAAGTTCAGCCCATTGCATTTTAGAGGAAATCCTAAATGTAACAAGAGTGAGTACAGTTTGACCAAACCTTTGTAAGGCTGAGAAGACATCGAGCCACCTCACTCCCACAGGGCAGCACTCCCAGCTTGAAAGGGGGCCCAAGGGTCCTGTCAGAGACTTGTGCCGGAAACGCTGGAGTCTGGAAGAAAAGTATTGATGACCCGGTAGCTCTGAGCTCTGCGAATCATGTCGCGGATCTCTATGTTCAGTTCCATTAATTTGGTGCAGATTTCAGTCAGGCTCTGGTTGGAGCCCACCAGTGCATAGGTGCCTGTCTGACCCAGGGTTTGGTGGCGGAAGTAAATGTTCAGTAGTGTCTGGACTTCGTCATCAGAGCTGCTTCCAAAGATATCATTGGGCCACAAAATCCTGCAATGAAACACGAAAAGAACAGGCATATCATTACAGGTTTATTAGCAGAGATGGAAGCTATGTGACAGTGCTCTAAAAGGAGAATGGATTTGCACCCACTTATAAGCCTGAAGAAACTCACTGTTTTACATTACTCATTTGTTAGTCATAGTCTGGTATCAGGCACTGAAATCACATAGAAGTGCAATTTCCATTATCTCAAAAAAAATGCTTAAGAAAACTCATTCAAATAGGTGTAAGTGAAACTGGGCTGAATGTTAGCTCATGCCAATGACATGCACCTGTAAGGAATTACCTCAATAAAAAGATTTTTAAGAGCCTCACAGGACTTTTGATCTACAGAATGTAATTAAACATCTTAATTGTTGCAACCATATGTTTGATAGTTACTTGTGGCACACCCCTCCAAAAGTCCATGTCAATGCCCCCATGTACCTTGTTGAAACAATTAATTAATTATGCTGATCCTGTGCATTACCTTTCGTTAGGAAGGTAATAAATGCATACTTTTCTAGTAACAAGAAAGTCTAATATGAACCATGTAGCAAAACTTGCCTGCATTCTCTTATTTGTCTGACAGCTTTAACAAGTTCATTGTTTTTCAAACACTCCAGCATGGACTGAATAGCTGCTTCCGTGGAGTTGAATGTGGGCTCAGATTCTGTTGTCAGAGGCTCAGCTGCGACTGCAGCAGTAGCATCCTTCAGATTTTTCTTCAGCTCACTCAGTTCTCTTGACATATTTAACAGCTGTTCCAAGGAGAAAAATGAGAGATAGGTATTTTTGTTCTCCATAAGCCCCACACAGAGTGGTACTTCACGTTTGTTCTTACTACTACATTGGAAAAACACATTATGGAAAAGACCCCGATTTAACACAAGGACATTTCTTGATCTCTGTGCAATATAGAGAAAAAGCCTTTTTTACCTTCGTGCATCCTTTAACCTTATGCTGTAGTTTTGGCTTGCTAAAATGCAGGAGCATATCTAAACGAGATTTTATTTTTCACCCCTGCTACTTTTTTCACATCATAGTGGAAAAGCTGAAGAAAACATGTACCTCTCCTAGCAAGATGTTGATATTTATTTACAAAACCCATGCAGGATCTGACATTATTAACAGATGGACAGGAATTGTATAACCTTTTCTCAGGCTGAAAAGTTAATATGGCATAAGACTCATAAATAATTAGTAAGTTAATAATTTCCAAGGATCTACTTTTTCATGCTCCTACATGCTAAAAATAACCACTGTCACATGAACTAACAGTGGAATTTCCTTTAAATAAGAGCTTGTGTCTCCAGCAAAGTATGCAAATTTCATGATGAAACAGCTATTCTTCATACAATTTCTCCCCACTTCCACAGGCTGCATTATTTATAACAACCTAACGAAGTTGTAACTCTGAAATACACTTACAGAAATCAATTAGAAGGAATACAAAATATTTCTAAAACTTAGCCTGGTCTAGTAGTAGTAGATGCCTATTGTACTGTCACCTCTTAAAAGTGAACAGCCCAGTCACGTTCACAGCAGTTCCTTAAGATACAATAGATATTCACACTCTTTTTACTCTGACAGCACATCTGATATAACAAACTATTTCTGTTTATAGACCGTCTCTAAACTACTAGAAGCTGTCATAAAATACTTGTAACAGCTTCAAATTTTATTTTACAAAGCAGAGTGCACCAATTTTTTATGCTCAATAGTTTAGAATATATAAACCTTACCAGGAGAAAAATACACATGGAATGGTAAGTTAACTCTTTCCTTAAATGATAATCATTCAGCTTAAAGCGATCATCTCAAAGATGTTTCAGAGTATTACATATTTTAAGCAACTGCTGAAAATAAACTTGAAAAGAGTATTGTTCTTGTGATTTTTAAAAAATAAGATACATGTATTTATCTAAAAACAAGAGCCTATTTGGTCAAAAGAGAGTGTAGGCCATTCATAAATATTTAAAGAAAAAGGCTTGTGAACACTACAGAATTAAAAATACATGACACTAAGGTATTTAGTTGATTATGTATGCCTGCAGACTTACTATCAGGGCGAAATAGTGTGATCCTTGGTGTTAAGTCCACAGGCAGAAAAAATAAGAACATGAAAATAAAGTGGAATTTGCAGTATAAGACTTTGTAGTTCATTACATACCTCTGGCATGGAACTCACTTCGTGCACTTGTCCAATAAGTTTACAGTAGGACTGAAAAAGCAACAGCAGCTGAAAGTGCAGTTTATATAATCTCTGACAGAGTTCCAATTGCTAAGGAAAGATTTGTAGGAGAACAAATAATAAATATTAGTGACGTTAGATAATTTTTGGTAACTAACAAAACACATTGAGATAGTTCTGTTCTCGAAACCATTATTTTACTGTAGTATGACCATATACCATTTCAGAAAATTAGTAATGATTTTTCTTCTGCAGGTAAGTCATATATGACATTAAAAATAAAATTATGATGGATAGCTGTCACATAGCACATGTCAGCATCAGTCTCAAAACATTCTGTTTTGGTTAGCTTCACTGTCTCCAGTTTGAGCTGGAAAGCAGAGACAGGATATGGGGGAAGTGACTTTCCTGCACAGAACATGAAACTCCGAAATTTTAGCTATAGTCAAAGACCTCTTCTAAGGAATAGAACTCTAAGAAAGAAGTCATGAAATAGTTGTCCAAGATGGTCAAAGCTCCTGCCTGCTTCTCTGAGGAGAGAGAAACAGAGGTGATAAATTTATCTAGGAGCAAGAAGGAGGAAATGCCAGCTCTGGAACTTAAAACTGCTCATGGATTTTCCACCATCTTAAAGAAACTATACAACAGATGGATGGAGTTTAACATGTAAAAGGATATTTGGCTTCTATTAAGTATTGTCCCAGATTAAGTAGATACCACTCTATGAATATTCACTTGTTTCTTCCAGTGTGAAGTGCACCATGACATAAAAGATGTCAGACACATTGAAATAATGGGCGATAGGCATGGCTGCCAGAGAGGTCAAATTAACATGCTTATGGTTCCTGGTATTCTTGTGTCTAACAGGAAGGGAATCTCATAGTTCCACAGCTGGATCATGGTGAAGAAGGGAAGAACATTTAATCTTTGGCTAATTATATAAAAAGTGAAAATCCTGTAAGTACAAGTTCTGACCTTGCGCTGACCCTTTGGCAGGAAAGCCTTACAGACTTCCAACCGTATTTGATTTGCCTACTGTGACAGACACCGTGACCAAGAGTGGGCTCAGTGATATTTCCATCTGTTTGGAGGAACTAAAGCAGAGTTTCATGCCAAAATTGGCAGAAAAGAAGAAGCTATTCATGTCTTTGCATCTTTAAAGCACTTCATACATTCTTAGTTACTATCATGTGCTGCAGCTCTTTGCTGAATTTGGGACTGTGCAAATGTCAGCACAAATACTAATGAAATGTACTTTAAGTACATAATAAATGTTAATTTGACTGAAGTGCTTTATTTACATAAGGTTCAATATTTAAGTGGCCACATTTTTTTTTAACAAGCCAAAATTAGAACCACAGCTTTAGCATTCCAGTTCCCCAAATTTCTGTACCAGCCTCACAAGGCTGAGGGGCTAAGGTCAAAAGGAAATTTCATCTTTGTTCATCAGAGTGAGGTGGACACCAACTACTCATCTATGAACAGACAGCCAAGGGCACTGCCAAAAAGAGCCAGAGCTAGTCTCTGTCTAAAGGTGGGTTTATGGAGGAAAGTGGGAGCAGGAGGATAGTGCCAAGCCAGCAGGCGTCAGCCTCGTAGGGTTTGTCCTGCTGAAGGCCAGGCAGACAGGGCTGCTCACACCTCAGCACTGCCACAGCAGCAGAGCTCAGCACTGTGAATTTGCCTGGTCTGAGCTCTGTGCCATTCTGCATCTGCTACCTGAGTTGTTCTGTTCAATGTCTGTTACCAGTGGGCAGCATTGGGGTGCTCCTGCCCCAAATGGAAAGGAGTAATTTCAGCAAGGAGGAGTCCTTCAGCAAGTTTGCAGATGACACAGAAGGATGGGATGCCATCCAGAGGGACATGGACAAACTTGAGAAGTGGGCCCCTGAGAACCTAATGATGTTCAACAAGTCCAAGTGGAAGGGGCTGAACCTGTGTTGGGGCAATCCCAGACATGAGCACAGACTGGGAGAGGAACTCATTGAGAGCAGCCCTGTGGAGGACTCAGTGGAGAAAAAGCTGGATATGAGCCAGCAGTGGGTGCTCACAGCCCAGAAGGCAAACCGCAACCTGGGCTGCATCAGGAGCACCTCTCCTATGAAGACAGGCTGAGAGTGTTGTTTAGCCTGGAGAAGAGAAGGCTCCAGGAAGCCCTTATAACAACCTTCCAGTACTTCCAGTACTTAAAGGGGCTAATAAAAAACATGGAGAGCAACTTTTCACACAAGCAGATCATAGTAGGACAAGGGGCAATAGCTTTTAACAAAAAGAGGAGAGATTTAGATTAGATGTTAGGAAGAAGTTCTTTACTCAGAGGGTAGTGAGGAACAGGTTGCCCAGAGAAAGTTGTGGATGCCCCACACCTGTAAGTGTTAAAGACCAGGCTGGATGAGGTTTTCAGCAACCCAATCTAGTGGAAGGTGTCCCTGCCTATGGCAGGGGGATTGGAACTATATGATCTTTAAGGTGCCTTCCAACTCAAACCATTCTATGATCCCACCAGACTGGATATGACAGCAAAGATGCGAAAAAGCTGAAAGAAGACCCAGCAGATGTGTGGTGGGGAGCAGATGTGCTAGGACAGAACTGACTTGTCGACAGGGACAAAGCCTATCAGAACAAAGAGGTAGGGCATGAGGAACACTGCCAGTGAAATAAACCTGCCCAGAGGCCATTCTCTGTAACCAAGGGCACAGAGTACTGCCAAGTTTGTGTTTGTGTGGCTAACCATTCTCCTCCCAAAATAAAGGCTGACTGTTTAGATGCAGCCTCCAGGAAATGGCTCTGGCTTCTGTCTTCTCTTAAACCATGCTTGGGCACGTCAGGGGCTGGCTGGTGGCCCAGCCAGGGAAGGTGCCGACTGCTCACCCAAGCGAGCGCCAGCCCAGGGACACTCACTTCCTCCCTGGTTCTGTTCAGCTCACAAGTAGGGACACAGCCTGAGGTTCCCCAGCAGGGATCAAATTCACTCTATTCAAATTTTGGAGACTAGCAACACTACATAGAGGTTACATGCACATAAAGTTGGAGCTGTCAGGGAGTTAATAATTAATTGAAAACAAGCATAACATCATTAAAAAAAAATCGCATGATAGCTTGGCATGTAACACTCGATTTTTTTAGTCCCTGGAGAACAATAATTCAGTTTCACCCTTCTGGCTGCTAACCTGAATGAAAACAAACTAAGGTCAAACTAATGGTTCTAGTTTGATTCACTTAGTATTTAGTTACTGTATCAAGCAGCTCAATTTTTGTTCTTCCTGAATAAGTATTAGAAACCAACAGTGGTGAAACTGTTCATCAACATATACACAAAAACCCATTTGAAACGTAACTGCCAACTATAAATTGTAGTTTTTCACTAGGACAAATGGAAAATTACTAATTTTAAAATAACAAAAAATGTTTCCTGCCCCAGCATATTGCACCCATTCAAAAGCTTGATTTGTAAAAACGTATGTAAATGACCATTTGAAACAGCATATGAAAGTGTCAAAATTTTGGCACAGTATTTTTTGATTTCACAAAACATGTTAGTAAGTTATTTCAGTCACCGCATTTAGAACCACACATTGTATAGGAAAATTATAACAAAAAAGAAAACATGCTTAGAAGTAAAACAGTAAAATTGGGGTGTATTAGCCCATCCACAGATGGACAAAATATATGAAAGAACTTCAACTTACTGCAAGAGATTCCATTTGCTACACAGCAAGCATGGCACAGGAGAAAAGGAAAGGAAAGAAAGTATAGTGTCAGTGTAACGCATGCAGTAGGAAGCACAGCCCATCTGTAATAGCATAACTTGTCAGCAGTATTAGCAATGCTTGCCTCAACCTGATAATTGGTTGGAATATCACATTCAACATGCACAGCATTCTTAATAAAATCAAGCTTTAATTCTAATGGTAAATTCAAGTCTAAATATCCTCAGTTAGATCTCCAGATTTATTAGTTTAGATTTATCCCACACAGCAGCTCAAGAACTTACAGTGAAATTGTGTTAGAAAACGCCTGAAATAATACTTTTATTTAAATTTGCTTTCTTCCTCATTAAAAGGAGCTCATATTGCAAAGTACTAAAAAACTGGGAAGGATTTTCAAGTGATGGACAAAACTGAACTTTGCTATTTCTAAATATTTTCTTGTTTAAAAATACTTTTATGTTTTGAACTAATAGAGTGAATGAAATTGCCAAGGTAAGTTTTGTGGTTGCTAGGCTTATTACTTGGTACATTACAATGGAAACGCTTTGCATGTAACTTTCAAGTTATGACTATCATAAAGAAAAAAAGAACATGGAAAATGCCAGTTTTGTTTAAGTACATGGCAATGCCACAAGTTGAGACAGCTTTGTATCCCTTCCTCTCACCAGTAATGATTCACTGGTTTGTAATTCTGAAGCTATTAAAACGTCAGTTTAAGTCCTGTTGCAATAGTAATAAAAATTCGAATTGACTTACATTAGCATTTCAAAGATTAGGGGACTAACTGCTCTCTTCAAAACGTAAGTGTTCCTCTTTTCTTTGCCAAGAACTAACATTTGCACTCTGTGTTCGCTTAATGCAGCTTTTCTTATTTTATAAATATTACAATCTCATTACATTTTACATGAAGGGAGTCATCATGTAAATGCTGTAAGTAACAAACACAACCACATCTGCCCAGTTACAGCCTGATGTCAGTGTATATGCACACAGTGTTAGTAAGCATATGGAATTCTTATTAGAATTATTTACCTTACCATCAATACAAAGTCAGAAAACACAGAAATGTGAATTAATGTTAACTTTGATGAGCCTAATAAAGTATTTCAGTCTGGTTTTTTTACATTTGCCTTACTATTAAAAATATATATGAAAAGGATTGCCCCAAACCCTGCACTACTTTTCTATAAAACCATGACAAACTATTTAGTACTCTTCAAAAAACCCTTTCTATCTTGGCTTCCATGCAGTTCACATAAATGAAGCTTTATAAAGCTAAATTCAAGATAAGAATAGAGGACAAGAGCAGACAGATTGCTATGTTCCAGTAAATTCACAGGTGTGCTGGCTTGTTTTTCAAATCTTGTTGTTTCTCTTAAGCCTCTCTGAAGTTTAGCATGCCACCAAGTTTCACTTAGACTTTCAAAAGTACTGGAATCCATATATAATTTCTAATTTGCCATGGAATTTACTTTAAAGGAGGGGGAAAAGGGAGGCGGAAGCAGCAAATAAGTGAATTCCATGGTCTTTTTTGCCAGAGAACACTGTCTCCTCTGTACTGCTTCCAAAACCAGGGCAAGCCAAAAAAAAGGGGTGAGGAAGGGGTTTCACATTACATGAAAAACCCTTCTTCACTGGAAGAAAATATACTGGATACAAAATTTCCCTGGGCTACTGATGCTCAGCTCCATATCGCTCTCCAATATCATGATTGCAACTTGTATTCATATTTCAGCATAAAATGAAAGATTCCTTGGAAGTTGAAAAGACATTAATTACTGGCTTAAGTGATACTTCTTTTATTCTGCAGCAGCACGGGCCCAGGTGGAATGATCATAACCTTCACACTTTTCAGTTTCTAGTTTAATTCTTATAGTAAGGGAAGTGTTTTAGATTAGTTGATAGACACTACATAATCAGGGGTTTTGGCAGCTGAAAATACCAAATGTTTAGAGTATTTGGATCATTTGCACAATTCTTTAAGCAGTTAGTAAGTGCAGCATCTAAGAAGGACATGCTCCCTAGCAGCAACACTTTGATTTAGTTTTTTATTTCTAGAATTACTGTTTTGTACTGTTGGCAGACCAGGCAGACAGCAAGGCACTAATTTTTAGATCTCAGATCTTCTTGCTTTTTTAAGGAATAATTTTTACATACTGAAAAGAGATGACAGTTACATAATTACTTAAGACATTAACACTTTGATGGCAACACAATCTTTTACAGTCACTTACTGGCACAGAAGAGTCCCAGCATAACAAAATAACCACTGCATGCAAGGGTTTATTAAATGCAAGTGCATTTTATCAAAGTATTCTATTTGCCTTAACACATCAGCAGACAGAACCTTTTCCCATGATCTAGGAAGTTGAGTATACACACAGACTTGTATATATATCAGAGATAGACAGAACAGCACATGCTGTGCATTCTTAAATAGCCACTGGACTTGAAGGACAGTAGAAACTATTCTGTGTGGGGAAATCTACACACAGCTGTGATCCTCCTTTAGAAAAGCTGCCTACCTCGGCCAATTTTACCTCATTGTCAATCCATGGATCTGTCAAACAACAGTCAGATAACTGACTATTGATTATTAAGAATTTCTAGCTTAACAATGGTCTCACTGTGCCTTGAGTTTTACTGTGTCTCAACTCAGCTCCAGATGACTATGGTCCCGATGGGTACACCTCCAGCCTTATTGGTGGTAAGTGATTGTACCTTTAGCCACAGGGAAACTCACAGCAGGAGGTACATTCTGATTTTTGGGGGCAAATTTTTATGGGGTACAGTATGTTTTAAATATCTATTAACAGTTTGAGTTTGCAAAGCCCACATCCATTAGCTTGTGGTGAGGAAGGTTTGAGAAAGGCATATACTGACTTTGGACTTATAAAGTAAACTGAATGTCTCATTGGGAAATGAATACTTATTTGAATTAGCAGTGTTAATTGACAAAAACAAGAGGATCTTCCAAATACCTCTTTTCCAGAAAAGCAAACAAAGAAACAAACCAACCCAGCCTTTGACTAGATTTAAAAAAACTCTTTTCTTAATAAGGTTGAAGAATGTACTGATAGCTGTACTCATCTAAGACTTACACCTGGACAGACAGCACAATGGCATGTGCATTAATCTTTTGTCTATAAATTGACTCCTATGTCATTGAGACTCTGTTGCTCAAAGTACCATCAAAGCTTACAAATCACATCCAAATCATGTAATCTGTTGCAATAATAAGGCAGGGGAAAGACAGTCTGGGACATGAAGCTTTTACACGATTTCAGGAAAGTTGCTAGCTCTAGCAGCTGACCTAGACAACTTCTATTTCAAGCTTCTTTAATGTCAGAATAAGCAATTTTTGCCTTTGCCCATTTTCAGTAACAGTAACCATAGTCAACAAATCATGTGCAATTATTTTGAAATAAGATCTGATTAGAGAAACTGTGCCAAATTAGTTACCAGCATCATGAGGCATTTGTGATGCAGCCACTTGTTACAACGCTGAATTTGGTCTCACAGCTGTCTCATCTGTAAAGGGGTCTGTTTTCCCCTCAAGCTTTTTACCAGGTGGGGAGTTCTAAGACTCTAAGATTTCTGCATTCTGTAGAGAAAGCTGTTGCTTTTTCTTCCTTACAATTAATTCTTAACCTTTTCCAGGAGTAGCCTGGTTTTGTACTGGACCAAACAATTTTTTTTAGGACAGAAGTTTTCAGCAGGATTTTGGGCCCTAGACTAAACCTCAATGAGTTTAAGAGTTTAGGCAGGTTCCCTTGTGACTATCACTGTAAGACAAGACTTTTTTTCCCCCTACAAATATTAGATTCTTTAGCCTTTCATGTTGAGGGAGAAGTGGAGAGGAAAGATAAGAGAACAAACACTTGCCAGTCTAGGAGTAATTTTTCCTTGTCCCTTCCTAATCCCATTTCCTCAGTTTCCCTGGCCTCTTCCTCCCATTACACTTTCATTGAATAAACAGATTGTTCCTTTGGGAAAAGCTTCTTCAGTTGAGGTGCATGACTAGGGGAAGAAAAGGAATACGCCTCTTCATCCTGTCAACTTCCAAGGAATAGTGCATTTTGGCCTGAATGAATAGTGCTGGGGAGAAACCAGGGACTCCTGAAGGAATGAGAACCCCCAATAAGCAGTATAAATACTAACCCTGGCTTCACAAAACACACATTTAATTACGAAACAGAGAACACCTAGTTATAAAAGCCCACACAAGTGGAACATGACATTTACTGACTTTTAGATGTGTTTAGGCCAGCTATGTGAGTTCAGCTCACAGGTTATTCCTTCTCCTTAGCATTATTTCTTTACTTTTTCAAAAAAGAAACAATGCAGGTGATCAACAAGATGTGTCATTCTGCATCCCATTCTATGCACTTCCAAAAGAGAGATGAAAAGGATAAATTAAGCTGTCTACAGCAAAGTATGTAACACTACAGTCTGAAGTCACTGTTCAGGGTGTTGTACATCAGAGGGAAGAGAACCCATGCATGTCCCAGTAGTGCCAAGTACTCCATGCCCCTCTTGCAGGAGAGGTAGTGGTATGTATTCCAGGTCTCTTTTTTCAGATTTGAGAATAGCTCACTTGTAACTTCCTTGCACAACACCACAATTACAGAAGAGACAGTATCTTACCTAAATGCACTGGAAAGTGCCTAACTTTTGCTGGTGCCAGTGCTAGGTGGGGGAAGATTGAACATTTTTCCCACCGCCTATGATTGCAGCCAGACGATTTATTAGCAAATCAGACTGGATTTGCTAATAATGTCAAGGAAGCCAAAATGCAGGGGTGGAAAGGATTTGGGAGTCTTGGAAAATGGCATAAAAAAATAAAAATCACGGGAGTTCAAAGACAAGAAGACAAATACATAGAGATGGGAAAGAGAGGTTAAGATAAAGACAGAAGAAAATAAACTGACTTGGAGGAGAAGACAGACAAACTGAAACCAACACAAGAATAAAGCAAGGTATTTGAACAAAATGGTTACAACAGGCAACTCTGTGTTCTGAAAACGTCACAATTATCTTTTATAAGTAAAAATACATAAAAGGAGGAAACATCACTTTTTTCTACATGCTGTTTGCTGCTTCCTAATTTTGGCTAATTCTGTCTAGCCCCCTCTTTTCCCCATCCCTCCACATTCTCTTTCTTCCAAAAGGAAGCAGCCCAACAAAATAACATTCCTTAACTCATTATGCAACCAAGATATCATCTGTTTCCTATGCTTAGTATATCAAATAACAGTATTAACTGCTGATGGTAATGATATCTGAAAATACGATTCCTTAACTGGAATCAAGAAATATAAACAAACAAATAAATGTACATGTGTGTATGAATTTTTTGTTAAAAATTGATAAAGAGATATTTTGCCTTAGCTCTAAATACTGATCCACAGCATAAATAATTTCACTGGCCAGTTTACAGTCATTGTTTTGTAACTACTAATCGAAGTGTTTTTCAACCAGGCAATTTTTGCTGTTGGGCCGACGGAGACTGTAACAGCCGAAGATAAAATGGGAGTAACATGGAAGGACAGTACAGCAGGAATGATTTTCAGAGACACTGTGGAAAACTGCTCCTGCAACATTTTTCTAAAAGGGAGAGCACAGGGTTAGGATCAGCTCTGATTCTTCATCTAGACTAGGAAGGCAGAAGTACCTCCTCTGAATACTTCCCATTTCCTGTGGCCAGGACTGAGGCAACAACAATAGCTTCGAGCCTAAAGTGTGAAAACTGGATTATGCCCAAGCCCAGCAGAGAATCAAGCAGGAAGTACAGCTGGCTCTTGTGGGTTCAAGAACAAGATATAGTACACATACGTCACTTTATGGGAGAGAAAAAACACTGGCCATTCATTACCTTCTCTTCCGAGTCCCCTGGCTGGCAGGTAATAACTCCATCTCGTGAACCCCCAGCAAATGTTGCTTTGCAGTTTGCAAGCCACTGTTTCCAGAAAGAAAATAAAGAAGATATGAATAAAATCTATGGTTTAATTCAAAGAAAGATAAGCAGTATTTTAGTTTCACAGCACAGGATGTAAACAAAAATTTGCAGTTGCATTTTTTATTACCATAGACTATGAAAATTTGCTTTGACTGTAATTTAAAAAGTGTAGTCTTGATTTCTATTAGTATTTCAATTGCATGAACTAAGAAAATTAATCAATGAATAAATAGGAGAGAGACCAGGGATATTAAAGATACCATTGTTTCTAATACTAAGGGATACAAAAGCTACTTTTTAGTTCTAGTTCATATGTCCAGGAAGAAACATCCAACAAATCCAGTATCTGAAACACGTTTTTCTACTGAATGTTAGTTTAAACAGATCTGAGTGGATGTGCAGTTTCCTGACATAGCCTAAGTATACAGACAAGACCAAGAGCATAATTCAGCATACCGAGAGTGTTGCCTCTTTCCTGTTGTTGTATGTGTCCAGGTACTCCTGCAGCTCTAAAACACTGAACTTCAGCTTTTCAAGAAGGCCACAAGAGAGCAGCTGGAGAAATGAAATCAAAGGGTCTATAAATGTCACTATAAAAGAATGCAAATACTGGTAACAGTATAGGAAAGATATTGCAAAATAACATTTAGATTTACATATACTAACACTGAAAAATATTTACATTTATGCAAAAATCTACATAACTAGAATATTATACTGAAAAGTCAATAGCAAAAGCTGCATGCATGAGAATGTGGAATTGAAACTGTGTTCTGTGTTTTATGACTTAGCAGAGGACTTCTCTAAAATGAAACAGTGCACAAAGCTTAATCAGTTTCTCTCCACAGCTCTCTGATGACATAAGGCACAGCTCTTCCATGGTCACAGCAATGGGACCAAGATTACACTCGGCCAGTTTCTGCCTCTAGACTTCAGTGTGGGAGGTCACACTGTCCTGATGCTGCTGGATAAACATGAGCCAGAATGAAGACAATGGGAAGGGCCATCTAATTCATTCCCTAATACATATTTTTATAGAATTACAGAATAATTAAGGTTGAAAAAGACCTCCAAGGTCAAGTTCAACCTTTGACAAATACCACCATGCCCACTAAACCATATCACAAAGTGCCACATCATCTTGTTTTTTAAACACTCCCAAGGACGGTGACTCTACTGCTTCCCTGGGCATCCTGTTCCAATACTCTTTCAGTGAAGAAACTTTTCCTGATATCTAACCTGAACCTCCTCTGGCACAACTTGATGCCCTTGTTCCTTCTTGTCCTGTCGCTGGTTGCCTGGGACAAAAGGCTGCCCTGCCCCTGGCTGCCATGGGCAGTTGTAGAGAGCAGTAAGGCCCCCCCCGAGCCTCCTTTTCTCCAGGCTAAACAATCCCAGCTCCCTCAGCTGCTCCTCACAGGACTTGTGCTCCAGACCCTTCCTCAGCACTATTGCCCTTCTCTGGACATGTTCCAGCACCTCAATGTTCTCCTCGTAGTGAGGGGCCCAGACGAGACACAGGATTTGAGGTGCTCTCTCATCAGTGCTGAGTACAGGGGGACAGTCACCGCCCTGGTCCTGCTGGCCACACTATTGCTGATACAGGCCAGGATGCCAATGGCCTTCTTGGCCACCTGGGCACACACTGGCTCATGTTCAGCCAGCATCATCCAGCTCACATCACAGTTGACTCAAATGAAACCACTAAACATATTACAATCTTCCATGCTGAACTAGCTTCTTCTTTTTCATTTGTGAAGCCAACTGGGTCCAGTAGGCATCTGTTTTATATTGGGGTTTGGCACACAGGCTCAACACATCATAACTATTCTATGATTCTATGATTTTATACTGCCCATCTGTCACTACTTACCTAATAAAATAACACAGAAAATGAATGGAAATACAGTTTCTGAACAGGAGATAAAAAACAGAGATAGGAGGGGAGTCCCTTTTTGACATATCTGTTCAGGAGTTGCTCAAAAGTGAAACAGCCAGGAAAATAACACACTTCAATGAAGTACCTGCCTTTTGAAAGGAATATACTCACTGTTTCTGCATCTACAAAGAGGGTGGGACATTCTGAACACGATGTTAACATCTGAGAAGACCTCACAAACTTGGAGCCTATTCCTCGCAAGTTGTCTCCCAAGTAACTAGCTGCATCACAGGTTAGAAAGCAGAATCTTTTCTGAATATTCTGGAAAGCAAAATACAGTTTTTTACATTATTTACTCGAGTACGAGCTTCTTTCCTTCGTAAGCAAATGGCATGGTTGTTTTTCTTTGCATAATAAAGCACAAAAGAGACCATCTCCCTGCAGAGAACTGAATGACTGCTCTAGGATATTGAATAAGAGTTATTATGCTGGAGACAGTGTACAGCTGGGCAGCTGTGAAACTAATCACAGAGTTCATCATAACCTACTACTGAAATACATTCTTTCTTGTAAAGATGAATCAATCTTTATAAGCCTTTTAGCCACAGGTAGCTTTTTTTTCTTGTCCCTACAGAGTTAACAGAGTTGATCAGCGTGTTACTTTTTCTGCCCATTCCGGGCATTGTTTTGTTAATATTCCATGTCAAGTGGCTAATCACATAATATAATGGACATCCTAATGCCAAACAGCAGTACAGAAAAATCAGAAAAAACCTTTTGTTTTCCCCTGTGGGAAGAAGCTTCGTACTGAAACTTTACTGCTGCTTGGGAGGATTCCAGAAATACTGCACTGCATCCAGGAATTATTCTTCTCAGCAGATTTTTTTAATGTTTTGAGTCCTAAACCAGTCTAGTCTTCCAAAAACATTTCAGTGCTTTTCAGTGACTAATATATAAAATGAATAATGAATAAAAATAATATATTAATCTTGAAGTAACTGAAACAATGATTTTGATAAACACCCATCAGTTTTCACTGCCCAACTATATCCCACTAAGGCCTAGTGCTCAGCAGGTAGGAGCAACATGAGAATATTTTTAAAAATAAAAGTATGCAACATTTTTATATATTTCATTCCAAGTTACCAAAGGTGTTTCTCTGAGGAATGTAGGTTAGGACTTGTACCATAAGTATGCCCCACTGGAGGGAAGCACTTCCCAAATATCAGTCTGGATGATAGACATAGAAATAGCCTGTTACTGCTGCTGCACTGGTACGTGGAAGTTAAGTACCTAAAATCAAGTGAGTTGAATTTGGACTTTATTGATAATGGAAGCTGTTGGAGTGAGTGATTTTCTTTAAATGCTAAATAAGCCCTCACACTATACAAAGGCTATACACTATAAATGATTAATAAAATGGTCAGAGTTCCCGTACCAATCAATTTTATAACTACTTATTTGTGAACCTCTCTTGAAAGCATCTCAACTGCCCATCTGAGCACAGTTAGGATCAGACAGACTATACTGGTTTTACTGTTTCCACCATCTTACTTCAACACAAAGTGCTACACACGTCACTCAGCACATGGTACAGATTCTCTGCTGCACTGAGTCTGTAGGAGAGGCAAGGGGCTATCACTAATTACCACCAACCAGATAAGTGATTATTTTTATGAGCAACTAGCAGAATCATCTGAATGATAGGGCTTGGTGACAACTGGAGATTTACTGCTGTGATGCCCTCTGGAAAGAAAGATTCAGTCTAAGTCTTTGTGAAACTGTTGCTAATAACTCTCCTGGCAAAGGAAAGAGACCTAGACTTGATCTTAGCCAACAGAAAAGACCTAGCTGAGAACAAAGAAGTGGAAGGAAATTTAAAAGGACAGATTATGAAAGAGAATCCAAGCGACATTGGTTGAAAAGGACCTGCAGAGAACATCTGATGCAACCTTCAGCTCCAAGTGGGACTATTGCTGAGCCCAGATCAGGTCACACATGCTTTTAACTACCTGAGTCTTAAAATCTCCAAGGTCAGAGCTTCCTCAAGGCTCTGGGTAACCTGTTTAGTTGCTGCAACGCCCTGCTGGGGAAAACCACTTGAGTTACAAACAACTGAGCTTGTAAATCTGAGGCAGTGAAGGAGACAGATTACAGAAATAATACAACTGACTTCAATGCATTCAGAATTTGCAGTAAGGAGCCCATTAGAAATAACTTAATGAAGAAAAGAGATAATGAGAGGAAGCCATTCCTTTAGGGGAAGAAAAAAAAAAGAGGGCATAAGCACTTTCTATACTACTGAAAGATAGAAAATATATTACACTATACAACTGGCTAAATCCCAAATATCTCACTTGGGCAAATACTTGTGGAAAAATAGTAGAACAGAAAGTGAAACTTTGAGTTGCTAACCTGGGTACCAAAACTTGTATGGCAATGTAGGCACAATAAGCAGAGAGGGAGGTGCCACGTAAACTAGCAAGAGAAAGAGAGAATGTCAAGGAGTAATCCAGAAATAATTAAGAGGAAGGTCAAGGAATCACAATGGAGAGAAATAGCTACCAACATGTTCCTGACAAGACTGATGTGTTCCATGCCTTCTTTTGCCTTACTGCTTCCAGAAAAGGCATCTGGGTACAAGTAACAAGGAGACATTATGAAAAAGCAGGAGAGAACAGATCTTGCTAGCTGGGATATTTTTACATCTTTGCGGATAAGCAAAATTCACACTATGGTAGTTACAATATTGGGTAATGAGATCCAGGAACCAGTACAAATATCACTGAAAACTCCCAGAACAGAGCATTATTTATGAAAATAACTTCCTCAGAGCATTTCAGTCATGGCTTCATCAAAACCTGACCAATCTACTACTTAGATTCAAGAACAGATATTCTTCCTCTACTCCTTTCCTTTTCAAATATTCATAAAAGCAACAATCAATCTACGGCTAAGATGATAATGGTCTTAAAGAGTGTTTTAAATTATTAAGCGTGAAACAGTGAGAGACTGTACTTTGCTATCCATGTATAATACTTCACTAAATATATTTATTTTATATGGACTAACAGTTCTATAATAAATTATCACCTCAGCTATGTCCTTCTGGGTACAGACTACAGGGGCTCAAATCTATCAAGCAAAGTCTGAATGCAGTATATATTTTATGAAATGGGATTACTGTGAATAGTAATGCCAGACATCAGCATATTATGAATAAATATATACCTGCATATAGTCACTGTGCTTTGTGTCCATGTAAGTAATAAAAAAATAGAAAAGTTTCTAAGAAAGTTTTCTCAGAAAGTTTTCTTCTTAATCTCAGGTTTCCTCTCCTGGGAAGAGGACTTTACATAACAAAAGGGCTCGATTGTGCAAGGTATTTGCTAGATCTGAAATCTACTTGTCTTGCAACTGTCTGGTCTGCTAAAAGACATTTAATTTGAGGGAATTAAAAGAGGCAGCAGTAAAGATAATCCAGAGATCTCTGACCTCTGACTCATTTACAGGAAAAGCACTTCAATAATTTCAGGAATTTTAAACAAGTTTAGCATGTTGTGGGCAAACATCCAAGACACCATTAACTTGATACGGACTGAAATGTAGATGCCCTGGAAAATGCACTTCTTTCACTTCACCAAGTATTTAGTTGACAAGCTCCTCCAAACAAGGATTTTGTTTCACAGTCAAGTATTTTGGCAGTACTTTGCATTGCAAGCTTAGCACACACAGGACTTGTTTCTGAAATTTCCTGTTAATGAGGGTCAAAAGTCAAAGTTGGCGGATGAGTAGTAAAGTTTGATAGTGCAACCAAAATACAATTGCAGACAAGCTGGGATCCTATGAAAAAAATAAGGGAAAATAATACTCCTATATTTTAACCCTGAAAAGAAGAACAAAGGTATTTTTATAAACTAAAAATATGGCAGTGACTCCAGCTAAAAATTGTGGCTTGTTGATATTATTAATACCTTTTTCTTCCTCCTCCAATATCAACTGAAGAAAATGAGTAGGGAATCTTCTGAATATAGGGCAAGCACAACAGCAAATGAAGTGTGTGCATACTAGGATTTCGAGTTAAACAGGTACTTTACAAGTAATGTTTAGGTTTTTAATTACATAGTATTATTTATTTAGTCTTCAGAAGTGTGGCACCAGTTCCTTTTCACCTCTTCAAACAGAAGAATCAAGGACAAGGAAGTCTGAACACTCAGTCAGGGCTAGTAACCTCTAGGACTGAGGTTAAGATAGAAAAGCTGACATCATGAATAAACACAGAACTAACAAGCAAGTCAGCACTGGGTTTTTTTTCTTCCAAATGGTTATTTATCAGTGTTTAAAAGAATGCCTACAAGACACCCATATTTACAGTGGTATAATGTTTAAAGGAGGACAACGTGCAGGTAGAAAAGACATTCAACTCCAGTGGAGCATGGAGGAAACACGAAGAGATTCTTACTACAGGATGCTTCTTTCGTATCAGGTTAATCTTAGATGAATGAAAAGATCTTGAAACGGTGTGTTTATTAGCAGACTACCCCTTGTTAATAAAAAGGTGTGTACTCTGAGATCATAGGTACTTAAACTTTGCAGAAAGTTACCTTGCTACTGCTTTCACTGCTGGAGCATGCTAAACATCCTGCAGCTGCAGGAGAAACAATTAAAAAAGGCTTTAAAACTAATTACAGGTAAAACCAGACAGTCATTCCTTAGAACAGCTTGTACATTTGACTCTTTCTTTTTTCATCTTTTTGTAAGATTCTTATCTTTGCAAGCATACAGTTTTAGAATGGAGAACTGTATTTCTAGTCTTCAGACTCAATCTCCGGAATTTATGTTACATGATGGCAGCTGGGTATTTCTATTCAGATGACACAGTACAAACCATTTAATAATGCTGACATTTACATGGACACACTCAGATTCAAGAGTTTGAGATAAAAGAACAGATTAACAATAGTTTGAGATCAAAAGGGTCATTTCCTTGTCTCTTGCAGCTACTGTTTCTGCAGTCTGATTGTAAAGTACTGAAGAAAAGACTCTTTAAAGTGGATCTGTATTTTGCAACATGACTGCAAACCTGCAAGTATGAGATACATAGTATTTTCATGACAAAACTGGTCACAGAAGACAGTACTGTATGAAAATGTAGTACAGCAATTCTGCAGTACACAAAATTACAATGGCTATATATATCTAGTAGTTCATTACTGGGGCTGCTATCAAGAACTACTAATTGCCACACACAAACATTATGATTTTGCACCTTAAACTTATTTTCTCACCTTAAACAGGGAAGAGAACACATGAAATGTATAAACTGCACAGGAACCATCAGAGTCACACATGAGCTGGTTGATGTGACTACGCCAGGCTTCTTCTGCATCATCACATGCTGCTGGCTGAAATGCAGCAAGGATGGCGGAAAAAAATGGTGAGGGAGGAGGGGAGGCATTTCGATCAACATCTCCAAAACTGAAGGGAAAAAAAAAAAAAAAAAAGAGGTGATGAAAGGAGAATACCAAGAAAGTGGCAGATAAAATATGCTGTAACAGAGAGATAAAATCACAGGACCAAGTACAGCACCTCCCTAAAAATATTCAAGAGTTTTCAAATTACTTTTGAAAGTTGACGAGATGTTGGCTACAATGAGAAAAACCTCCAAATCAGAATCCCTATCTTCAGGCCACTATCATCTATCTCCTCCATCCCAGAACACTTGAATTGTTTTCTTGTACCATCATTTGGAGGAAGAAGGCTAAAATTTCACAGGAGAATAAGGCTCTCTCTCTCTCTCTCTCCCTCTCCAGGCTAACTGCAGTCTCACTCAGCATTCAAAATCTGAAAGAGCTCCAGATGGCATGTAAAAAAATCTTAAATCCTTTTTATAACATATACTGGGGTCCAGCCACACTCACCAGCAGCCTTAAGAGCACATAGTTGGGATTTTTAACAAGATTGAGATTTTCTTTCCTGAGAAATCAGAAGGATGAATACACATCTGACTTGTTGAACAGGTACCTAAGTAATATCTCCATTACTGCAAATCTTTCAAAATCCTCCTTTTTATTTTAATTAAGCCTATTAGATGCATAATGCCTAGCTGCATAGATGCATATAAACAGCATATCTTTTTTTTCCTAGAGGGAAAACCTTGGTTTTGTTTTGCCTTTTTTTTTCCAGTTGTGTGATAATTACGCGTGTAATTAGAGCATTGTCTTCTTATTGCTCCACACTCAAGAGAATTTTATAACTCCTTTGGCCAAAACATCCATTTCATTAACTATCACCATGTTATCACTTTGTTGTACATTGTAAAAGAATTTGTGTGAACAACAGCGCATCAGAGTACCTAGCAAGAGCAAATTGTTCCAGCCTGTCAGCTTTCTCTTCAGTTTCTGTCATATCCAGACTAAGGCTATCACTGCATTCAAATGCTCCAGGGAGCTCATTTGTAGACCCTGAAAGGTCATCCTCATGGACTGCTATATCTTGTTCTTCAGGTACAGCTTCAGCCTAGGGGAGTGAATTAGAATTAGAATTAGAAAACTGCAAATTAGTAAGTTAATTCCTCTAATAAATAGAAAGCATTTAATGAAAAAACCTACCAGACAACATGTTAAACTGCACAGATATAAAGCCACAGGTTATAAATGACACAAATCAACTTACCCTTCTTCAAAAATACTGTATTTGTTCAACTTTCTGTCTTGGATAAATATTATTTTTAAGGCATTTTTTCAACTTGTCTGCAAAGAATTTCAGATTCCAATGCATATGGTAACATAGCAAGGAAGTAATTTTCAGGAAAAACAATAGGATTCTTTTTACTGTCAGGCTGTCCTTGTCACCTAACATTTTATAGTGTCCAAGAGTGTACTATAGCTTCTCAGAATATATTGAAAACAATCACTGTCTGGAAGACTATATGCATGTTTAGAACTGGGAATTAATGTTAGCATGTCATTTACATTCAAGAGGAATCCAAAGCATTCTAACAGGCCATTAAAAGGATTATGCTTAATTTCCTTCCTTTTTCATCTATCAGCACCTAAAGCTCTTGATTTCTTTTTGAAACATTCCAGTTCCTCTTGCATTTTTAGTCTGAACAAGTTTTGTTTCAGTTTTAATCTTTTGGCTTTTGTCTGCCTCATCCACAGCACCCAAAGCAGTTCCTGTAGGGATGACTGCAGTGGGCTGCTCACACCTTCGTGTACATATGCCCATGTGCATGTACATACATGTGTTGGGAATTAATAGGGAGGGAAATCTGTGTCAAGTGGAATTAAATGAGAAAATGGACCTCTGCAGTTTATCAAGTCTGCTTGGATCCTACACAGGGATCCCCTGTGTAGGGGATTCGTATTTGTAAAAATTAAACAAGACTTGTAACAGAAAGGACAGGATCAGAAATTAAGTAGAATAATCTTTTGGTTTGCTTTGTTTTCTAAGCAAAAGAGATAGGAATATTCCTGAGTTCAGGGTGAATGAAATGAATCAGAGCCCAAACCATCTTGGAAAGAAAAATGCAAGCTATATGGCTGAATTATCAGAATAGGAACCAAAGCACCTGGTAAAAAGTGGAAATGTTTCATGCTTATTCAAGAAGTATTAGTAGTAACCACTTTCAAATATTAAATATTAGCTTGAAAGAACCACTGCAGTTTCTTCACTGCAATGACAGAGTTGGTAGGAGGAAAACGCATTTTGATGGGATAGAGCAAGGGAGGAAGGAAGAGGAAGCAAACACCTCCCACCCACTGGAGTCTAATATGATGCCCCAAAAGCAAAATAGAAAAGTGAACTTTGAATATTCATGCAGGATTGTAGTACACTTCCAGAAATCTGTGAGCTTAGATAACTTGAAAAATACATAACATAGCATCATCTGAACTTTTGTAACCCTCATAGAATTATCCCACTATCTTTAATAGAAAATAAGTTTAACTAATTTAATGCTATTAACAATAATGCCTGGATGTTGGCATTGAAACATCTAGGAAGAGGCTACATAATCAGTCTGTTTCTCTCAACTGCTGTATCTATTTAAAGGTTGAGATGATATTTTTGTTTTTGCTTATGATGCAACAACTAAACATTTTGTAAACCAATAAAGAAGTAAAAAAAATTTCCTTTGCATCGATGACACCTCATCAGCTCTCTAAAAAGAAGAATTCAGAGGAAAAGAGAAACAGGAAAGAGCTCAGATTTTGTGTTACGAAATTAAGTAAAAATTATTTAGGTGTAAGTTTCAAGTTTTCTGACTAAAAACTGGATAACTTCTTCCTTACATTGACTCCAAATTATTTTGAGTAAAAATACAGAAGTACGCGCACTTGAAGAACATATCTTTGAGGCAAAAACCCCACCAATAAGGCATTCTGTGCTTATCAATTCAATCATCTTTGTAACAGTGGTAACCTGGGCCATATTTTACACCAATATCAAACCTGTACCAGGACTAGCTGAATTTGCCTGTCAATTCCACAAGAAACTGCTCTGATTTTAGATTCTTCACTTACTGACTTATTCCAAAGCTTTTAATTTTTGATGAATATTGGCACATGGGACATTAAAGAGATTTTGACAATAAAGATTCCAAACCCCCAGACATACATTGAACTCCTAAGCTGTGATTTGCAGTTCTTAATGTACACACCAACAGCTACTGCAGCTGGATGCATGAGATCAGCTGCAGTCACCACCTGCAAATGTGTCTGTTCTGACTCCTGCTTCCTGAACTGAAATTCTGCCAACTTCTGCTGTTTATGGTTGTTATGTAGTTACTTGTCTACCAACAGTTGTTTTGACAAATGATAATGAGTTTACCTTCTCCACAACCACTGTTTGGAGAGGTTCCCCTCCTTTCCTATCCTTACACACACTTCCCTCCTCCTGTCCTTTCTTCCTACTGCAGCGGTTTCTGACACAAACAATTTGTTCAATATTTGGCACAATTCCAACTTCTTTTTCTGTGACCCCTTCAGTAGAAGTTTCCATTACTTTTGAAACATGCAGTGCTAGCAGTATCAATTTTTTGTGTGGCTGCATTTGGAGGGGGCAAGGGCAAGAAGGAAAGCCAATGATTACAGAAGATATATTCTTCCCCTGCCCCAGTCTCATACACTGCTCTTTCTACAAAGGTCACACAATTCAGACATGACAGAGAAGCTTTACTGACATAAGCCAACAGTATCATCAAGCCACTAATTCGCATACACCCCCCCCCCACCAGATTATATTTCTGAAGAGACAGCGAAAGGAGTAGATCCACCTCATCTCTCATGAACAACTATTGTCAAGCAGAAAATTGAAGAAACCATCCCCATATTGATAATGATTTACCAACCTTGTTCTGTCTTCATCTTCTGATACCGTTCTCTGAAATACACTGTGCTGAACATGGTTGTTGTATCCTTGCAAATCCTGCCTCCCCACCCCCAGGATGGTTTAATATTGCGGTCATGAATTTAAAATTTCTGTGTGTCTGCCAAAAGGCAACTACTGAATCCAGGGCACACAACTGTACAATAGGTCCCCACACACAAAAATATTTCAGAGAATACATGCATACACCCACCACATGAGCTGGCATATCACTCTTTTAAATCAGCATGAAGAACAAAAATTGCCTTGGAGTTGTAACTTGTGGCCAGTTCATGAATTTGTCTTCCAATGAGCTTATAGTATTTTGGTGCATATGTAGTGCAACATACTTAAGAAACAATAATTAAAATATCTTAATGAAGAAAGTAGAGTTTACCTAATGAGTGAAGTAGAAAGGAAATGGTATGAAAGTGCAGTAGTGCATGAAGGTATCGTACTATGCCATTACACAGAGAAAGCCAGAATGTACTTGACTTCACAGATCAAACCCTTTATAAAAGTGCAAGCAAAAAAATTTTAACAATGTTATATAAAATACAGTCCAGTTGGGACAGAAAGAAAAATTGTATTCACCTTGGCTCCTTCAGACACCTGGAGATTATTCATATCAGGCAAAGACACATCAAAGCTGGATGCTCCCATGTTAAAATGATGAGGGTCTGCTGAGGTTGTGTCACATGATGTAGAAAGTGAGTCAATATGATTTGCATCCTCAGATGGGGAAAGATTTATAATCTGTTTAAAAGACAGCAAAAGCACAGAAAAACTGAGCATACAGACACCCTACCACATGCTGCTTTCATGAACATGCAAAGCAGAACAGTGTCTTAAAGGGCAGTGACAGTAGCTCTCTTAGTTTGTATATAGACACAACCTTTTCAATATTTCTGTCATAAAAATTTTATTAAAAGCATCCCAGAAGTGAACAGTAAAAATCTGACACTGCTTACCAGCCTGGAGTCCTGTTCTATTTCTTTAAGTATTTAGTACATCTGAAAGATTTACTATTGGCCAATTGTCAAAAATTGTCCCAGAGTAAAAAAAGGCAAATAATAAGATCTGATGTTTCCTGTGTTTCAAACTTTGCATTAAAATTCCTGTTTACCTTTGCAAATAAGGGAAAATGTACCCACCAATTTCAGCTCATTAGATTGCACCTGGGCAGAGGAAACTAAAAGCCCAGCTTATTTAACACCACCACCCAATCTTTTCCTGAATTTCAAGTTTGCAACTTACTAGGTCTGAGTTCTCCAAGATTTGGCTGGTGGTCAGGTCCTCCTCCTCTGATGACTCATCAGAGTCCTCATGGTTCATTTTGTTCAGGCTGGGTGTGCTCCCTGAGAGCTGGTTCTCTTCCATCAGCTGCATGTCACACTTGTCCAGGCTGTCCAGGGACCGTCTGCGCACTCCCCAGTTGAAGTTGTCCATGCTCTCACCCTGAAATCAGACAGAGGGTGAGCTTTCTTGAAGTGAAACTAATCATATGATAACCCCTGATCAAAGTTAGCTCCAGAAATAGGTTTACATAAAAATATAGTAAAAACTTTAAATAAGCATTATCTTGTTTGTTCACCTGGAGATAAGAGCAGAAGCATGGAAATGGCAGTTAAATGAACATTCAGTCTTTTCAGTAGTAGATGTTTTTCATGCATTGGCTAATTTAAGAATTTGTTTTTGTAAGTCCACATATACACACTCCTCAATACCAATAGAGCAGTGACACGCAAAAGAAAAGTTTGAAAGCAATTTTAAAGGATTTTTTCATGATGTTTAAAAGCATTAGAAGCACAGTTCATACCAATGGTTCAATTGCAAAACTTAGGTTAAAGATTTTAGATTCTTTGCTTTATATACATAACCATAATGATGAGTAGACTTGAACAAACCCTTGCTTTACACAAAAACTGTAACAAGCGGCACACCTTTTAAACTTTTATTCTAGGCCCATATTGCTTATTTTTGAATCCACTTTAATTATTTGAATCTGTGTTTTGAGAATAGCCTTATAAGCATTACCTGAGATCTCACATTTTAAAAAGGACACAGTCAAATCGACCAAACATTTTATGTTTATCAGAATTTCAGTTCCGATCCCACACGCAGTTACATAGAGCTGAGTGCGTTAAGCAAATTGCGTAACCATTTGTTAGGCTGGGGAACTGATAAAAAGATCACTTCATTTCTTTCATGTATAAAAATTAGTTTTCCACCCTTTTCCCATTTATTTACTTTATATATTTTCCAGTGGACTGTATGCCTTTTCCCTGATTGCAATAATCTCTTGCTCCCTTCCTAAGTCTAGCCAGGCTCCTCTCTGGCAAATACAGGACCACAACCACAACTGCTCCTGCCATGGACCTGCAGAGACAGCAAGAAAGGACTCCCCAGAAGTATTCAGATGCACTTTTGGGTACTTTATCTAGGTGAAAGTCCTCAATCCTGCATCAACATGGGAAGGAAATTTATAGAGAAAAATGTTTACGTTTAAGGTTCAGGGCTGCCTATTTTAAACAAGACTCTGTAAGTTGCAACACTCTTAAACAAGCAAGTCAATTGATGAAAATTCAAGCCGACTGTGATATTTTAAATATTAATTTGAAAAAAATATAGTTCTGCCTAAAAAATAATATTATTATCAAATAACTGATTATGATTTTTTCCTGGATTTATGTAGATCGAAATAATGTGCAATCATTGAGAAATAGGTCTCAGTTCAGGAAGGTCCTTTAAGCAGAGTTGTGATTTTAAACACATGAGTAATTGGGGACTACTCAGATGTTTACTGAATGGGGACCAAACTGCATAAAGTGCAATGGATTAAATTGCAATCTTACCTCCTTAACAATCAACAAACTTGCACAAATTGATCTTATTTTGCATCATTACTATTTAATGCAATGGATTGTGGAATTTGAATAGAAAGAGGGGAAGTTAAGTTTTGTGACATTAAGCTCACCGTCTCATGAAACAATATGATGAAAATAGAAAAAATATTTTTTAGGAAAAAGACAACCCTTGCAATTCACAAGAACATTTAAAACTAAGGCATGCACTAAAATCAAGGGAAAATGAACATGAAATTGTTGTGAAGCCTGACACACTGTTGGAAGAACCCTGTGTTCTCATCCTGGGACTGGTATGATAACAGTAGTTTTGTGTGGAAAGAGAACAGAACACATAGATTTAAGAAGTCAGGCCGCTTTAAATTATAAAAATGACATTTCTGTTCCAAGCTATTTATTTTAACAAATTCTTGTCCATTGTCCCCCCACAAAGGCTGAAGGACACGTGCAGCAATGAGACATCCTCTACAAACACATCAGTTACTGAAGTAATAAATGACAAAACGGCATAAATAAGCACGCGTGCAAAGATGAGAGTCATCACACCCTGATCCTCATAATGCCTAGCAAAGCTACCAGTAAACTCAGCAGCCCATCTCTATGGGAATATCTCCTGTTGCAGTTTTATTCTGCAAAGCCTTAAAGAAGGAAGCCAGCAAAAAGAAGAAAAATAAAAGAGACATTTCCAGGGCATGCAGTTGGAAGGGGTAGTGAATTAAAAGTGAGGGCAAAGGGTTAAAGGAGATGAAACAGTATAACTCAAACACCCATAACATTTGGATTAGCATGAGTTTGCTACAGGGGCACCCAGAACCATACTGAATTAAACAGGAGGTCAGCACACATCTATGAAGATGGAGTTGTGGTTTTTGTAGTCTGTTAAGCAATCTTTCTTTCACAGTTAACAAGAAAGAGCAAAGATGTATTTGAGAGGTTGTTAATTTTTATCTACAGCAGGAGCAAAGCCATCTTCCATCTGAAAAGTCACCAGTGATAAACATCAACTCAGAGGAAAACAGTCACATGTTATAAATGTGTCTGGACAGCAGCGAGCAGGTACCACACAGAACTTCCCACAGTCACCACCGTCTGGTAGAGGAGCAGATGTGCCCTTGCAGCTACTTTAAACTTTACAACAGCCCAGGGGAAGGGAGAGACAAAAGGGGAAGTAATCCTATGTGGGGGAGAGCAGTAAAGTTCCTCCACAGAGGCAGTAAGAATCATGCAATACCTCTTTCACACAAGTTTTCATCCTTACTGTGTTGACAAAGTATGCAGAGTTAATGGAATCACTCAAATATTGTAGGGTATAGGCAGAAGTATTGTGGAACTACGTAGCAAGGCACTATTTCCATATGGATGTATCTCACAGCACAGGCATTTTGAGACAAAGATTTTTTGGGGGGTTGCATAAAAACTGATGTACAAACTCAGAAACAAATATGCAGAATTCTGTGGTTGCTGATTTCTGTATCATTTGTACAACTCATTAAAATTCTCTATCATTTCACTTCTCTCTATACATTGATAAACTTAAAATTTAGGCCCCAAACTGGCAATGACTGATGTGTTTTTTCTGTCTTCCTCACAGGGTAAATGAGTCCAGAAAAGTTGGTAGGACCACACAGCTGTATTAAATTAAGCTGTAGGAATTAGTTTAATTTTTCAATTAAATTCAGTCTGATAGCAATAACATAAACTGTCTTAAGAGGTCTCAGACATCAGCTTTAGCAAGATGCTAACAGGAGACAATATGCCACAACAGAAAAGGTAGAGATTACACATAATTTGCCCCTAAAAAAGAATGGCCCAAACTCTATAAATAATGAAGTTTCTACACATTAATCATGCACAAAGATATCAAAAGGAAAAAGGGCTCAGTTTGAAAAACACTGATACTAGAATTAAGATATTACAAAATTCGTGAAGACTGTTGAGCATGTCAAAAACAAACTTAAAATGAAGCAGAATTTTTGAAAAAGACCTCAAAAATATTTCTAATACAAGACAAAAAATGAAGCACCTGACAGAAATTCAAGCTCACACACACACCCACCTACGCACACACTGAAGGGGGGAGGCAACAGCAAAACTATGATGTTATTCTACAATATAAATTTGCAAGAAGGCATAACATATGCTGGCACATCTGAGTTCAAGTAGCATTCTTACCTGAAGTTCCTGAGTAGCAGATATAACAGATAGAAAAACAAATAGAAAGAATCTATGTAAAATTACTGCATGAAAGACATCATAGACAAACATTTGCCTACAATTTTAACAAATATTATCACAGAAACTTCAACTCTTCAGGATACCTTTCAAGTTTGAAAATAACTATTGCTTGCTTTTACATCTTTAGGAAATTTCAAACAAGTACACCTTGTGGTCTGCAGATGATCCAAGCATCACTGGCCTGTTTAAATCATAGGGGTTTTTTTGAAAGACAGATGTTGCTCTTGCTAGCTTAAGTTTTCTAACACTGGTTTTTTCATGTTTATGAATATACCAAATTCAGATAAGATGTAAATGATAACACTCTCAACTCAGTCATTAGAGAAGTAGCCTTCTACACCAGGCCTGAATTTATTTTTAAAACAGTAAGTTAAGTCTGAAGTAAACTTTGGAATGCAACCCATGGCAACTTGAAAACCACTAAGTAAAAATTAACATTTTTAATTTTACTTCACATAAAACTAGAGAAGCTTAGTATCTGTTTCATTACCAACTTCAGATGATTAGCATATCAATTAATTTAGGCCTTGGTCTTGAAGTTGGCCACATGTATAAAAAAAAATCTTTGCAGAGTCACAGTCCATGAAAGTAAATTCATTTTGAAAGGAATTGTTGTGCACAATTATATATACTCTCTATATGGTTTTAACTCGTGAAGAGAAAGAAGAAATTCCTGAATTTCAGTGGGCAAAAAATTATCAAGTGATGTTCACTCAAAATTGCAGTCCTAGATCCTTGTAATATCTTGAAAGCATTTAAGACACAGAAATTACTGCAGCCAGTATGTTTTTGCCAAACAACCTGGCATTATTGTTCTATCATTTATGCTTGTTTGGAACAGTGAAGCTCCTTCAATATGTATTTTCAACCATTGCTGCCAACTACCCTTTTGGTTTGGTTTTTTTTTCCTTCCTTAGCAAGGTCATGGGCATCTGTGAGCGAAGATTACTAATTTTGATACAGAAATTCCTGACTTGGAAAAATAAAGACTTTGGGACATTTTTTTTTTCCCCATTCTTTCATCCTTTCTCTCAATTGGAAAAAAAAATTCAGATGTATATGAGTTCACACCTGAGTGTTCTGTTTACCTTAAAATTATTTTACTACTGTAATACAAATAGGTAGAAAAATTAATATTTCTTCCTGTGCACATGTTCTTCTCAGAGCTAAGAGTGATAATGGAGAGAATTAATACTAAAATCAAGTCCAGATTATGACAAGCTATTAAACTCTTAGGTTTGCTGAACACCTGAGCCTTAAGTCTTTCAAAAGTACTAACAGTTTCTGAACTTTTAAACAGCAACAAAATTGTTAGACTTGTTTGGTAACAGATATTAATTTTTGGCCTTTCCCAACCAAATAGAAAGAAATACCCCACGTTTGATATTAGCAAGGCTAAAGGGTGTAGCCCCCAAAAATTTATCAGTTTTTCAACTTTTTTTTCCCTTCAGCAGTTTCAGCTCAAGGTGAGCTGACAGGCTTCACCTGTCAAGACTTGATCTGGGTGCTCAGGATTTTGTTTGGCTCCTGCATGAGACGATGAAATCACAGACACCTCAGCAGAGTGGAAGGTACATCTCTAAGTGATTTCATCGGCAGTTGCAGGAATAACAGCAGCCTGAAGGCCTGAATTAATGTTTCGGAGGGTTCCTTATGAACCAACAGCTTTGGAACAATTTCATTTTATACGTTTTTAATCAGCAAATACCTATATTTTGTTGACAATTTAGACTGTTATAAATTGTATTTAAAATAAGTTCACTTAAAAGTAAATTCATCAACAAGGTACTAGAACAGACACTTTATTTTCCAGTAACAGTTTTGCAGTGTTTCCTAAAGTAGATTCAGAAAGGAAGGGTGTGGTAGTCTTTTTACTGTTATGCTACTGAAATAAACACTGTGTGAACATCATAAATAGTCTGAATTTAAAACTACGTTTATAGTTAAACAGTTAAAGTTTTATGTTACAAGAAGAGAAGTGTTTAGCAGAAGGAGTATAAAAGTTTTAATAAAGAAGCTGTTTCAGAGAAAATATACCATACCTCCCCATCTTCCAGCTCAACATCTAGGAAATCAAAGTCCCTAAAGACTCTGAATTGTTGTTCACTGTTTGAATCATCCATGTTCTCCTGCTCCCTTGTTCCGTCTTCTGAAGAGACCAAGCTCGTCTGGTGCTCAATCAGATCCAAATCACCACAGGAAGAAAAAATCACCTACAATTCAAAGGATTTCTTTTGTTACAAACTGTTCCCTCTGGTTGTTTCTTCCTAAAAGCTGTAATTGGTTATTCAGAAGACTGTATTTCCAGTACACACCTAATTCCTTCACTGAGTATTTTTAGAACACTCTTTATTATTTATGTTGGACAGGTGCCTTCAGATTAAACTTGTACAAAGAAACAACTTCATACTGTGGGAACACATCCAAGAATATTACAGCTACCTCCTAATGGCTGCAGATTGATGTTGCCTGGATGTTTATATACACATATAGGAACAGAATTCAGAGAACTTAGCAGAGAAAATACTGTCAAGGGGATGACATAGTAAGTTCATTAAAAAAAACCCTCCAGTAAACAAGCTGTTAAAAAATATGTCAAGATTAGAAAATACAACAAGCTATAATTTTTTCTTTCCTACTGAGTATACTTGTATCTGCAATTCAGTTGCAAAAATTAAACAGCTCCTGTCTTGCAGAAACAAAGGACCTGTTCTCCATAATACAAGTGACAAACACCATGTTCAAAAACATTGAGAAATTTTCCTTTTTCTGTAGAAAATATTTAATGACTATTGTAAGTGTTTCCCACCCTGGGTAATCAATCACCCTTTTCCTGGCACCAGATAATATTAATTTTTAAAGAGTAACATCAGAACTACTGTCTAACGGAAAAATCAGACACACACAACCCTTTCCCCTCCCATTTTATTTCTGTAATTTAATTTTTTACTTTATAAAGATTCTGGTAATACAAAGGTCATTACTCTCTACCCACTGAGATGGCATAAGTAAAACCTACAGCATCACAGATTCCCACAGGAAAACCACACGTAGCTCTGAAAGTGAATCTTCTTTAAGTGAAAGGGCCATTCACTCCCTGGTCCATATGCTGAGAAACACAGCCTGAGCCAGTACAAAGGATAATGACAGCAATGACTTCAAAACTATGCAAATCTAGTCAGCAACTCTGGGAAACACTGTTCTGTGCTTTCCACGCTAAGGACACAATGAAATAAAAAACTGGTCAATACAAGGCTACTTACTGAAGGGTTTTTACTCAGCCCAACTTCCTGACCACACAGGGAAAGGACATGTACCAGCTTTTCCTTTGTCCTTTTCTAGAAAACAAGATGTTTCTCAAGTGAGCATTTTTTTAACCATCCATTCTCCCTGTGGCTAGAAACATACATTAGCGATTTTTAATTAGGAGGAACCAACGAAAGAATTAGTCATTAAGTGCTCAAAGGATTGCTTTCAGAGCAACTATGCATGAAGGAAACATAAAAATAGCTGTTAATGATTTTGCTGTTTATTATATTTAAATTAGTCTATAAATTCCATTGAGTACAATAAGGAAACATTGGATCATATGCATCACTTTAAAAAGACAGTTCAGAAGCCTGAAATTAAGCACATGCATAATTTTTGTTTTGTAGAATTGGGCCTGAGCCACTGCTATATAACCTGCAATATCAAAAAAGTGAAAAGAGCAATAAATGTGTTTATTCCGCATGGCTTTATTTTAATTTGCAGATAAGCCAAAAATTAAGTTAACCAAAATCACTAAGGTAATCAAATATCACTTCTAGGAAAACTGTTCTTTTTATTCAGTATCCCAAGAAAACAACTTTTAAAGTTGCACAAGTTATCTACCAGCTCCCCTTGCTCATATCTGAACTCATCTGTCATTTTTACTTAAATCTGACCTAGACTTAAGCGGTCTTAAAGAGATGCATTTCCTGCAAGCTGAAAGAAAACCAGCTTTGGGATAGAAGATGGACATAACTCAGTCCATTTTTGAGTCCAAGAAAGACACACAGCACACACAGTCAGATGTTGTGCTGCCTCTGCCCCAGCCAGCCAGGAGCACTGCACAGGACACAGAGGGCACAAGCATTTAAGGACCCAAGTATATGTTGATTCAGCTGCTCTGACTGCAACTTACTAATGAATAGTGGGCTACCTACCTGAGAGTACTGGGGTCTCTTCCAGCTCACAGGAACAAGGACATTGGAGTTAGATCCTGATGAGGTTGAAGAAGTACTTCGGGTGACAGCCATTGCCCTGGGTTTACCATCTCGCCCAGAAGAACTCTGCAGCTCATCATACCGTCTCCCAATAATTGGAGTCTTAAATAAAGAGTAATTATTCAGTAGCACCCTGCTTCAGGATGAACTTTTAAGAACCATATTGCTTCAATTGAAGGAAAAGATTATTTTGAAGATCATATGCAGGGATAAAACAAGGAGTGCAGCAAATTTCACATCACTTGGTATGTTTCCTATTTTCCAGTGTGAATGTCTGAGTAACAACTGCCATACTTAGTAGCCAGAGGTTATGTTCATGGATAGATAATACCCAAAGCAACTGTCACTAGTTCCTGACACAAGAACGAGCAAAAACCCCAGAAAGTTTATGAAGTTAATTTCAAATCTGCACTTCTTGCATATATTTTTTTTTTCCCCAAGCATGTTGAACACTTTGGCCCTTTTCCAAAAGGTATTGAAATGCTATCTTGGATTGACAAGAGGATGTCTCAGCATTTTCTAGAACTATACTGACAGGAAAGCAAATAGTACGATATGCCTTTCTATGCTTGTATTTCCTTTTAACCTCAACAGCTCACTATTATCTATATGAAATAATCTATAATGCTGCAAACAATTCTGTAGCTTCATACAATATAGTGAGTTGCCCATTAATGGGACCATTCAGTTCTATAAAGTTACAAGGTGCAAGGATTTGCAGGATAAAGACTGCTGTAAGAGAGTCCAGTCAGAAGTCAGAATTAAGGTGTTAAGTAGGAAAACTACAAAAAGTACCTCTGAGATATCAAAATGAAACTCTAAAGTCTTCCCTGGTAGCTCCTTGGAGGCACTGTTCCACACTCGATGTATTTCCATTTTTGAAAGATCACTATGTTGATAGGAAGGTAGAACTAAACTGGCGGAACGAGAAACTACCAATTTCAGGATATTCAAGGCTTCTCTCCAGTGAATGCTCTAGAAATAATATATTTACTCAGCAATCAGAAAGCAAGATTCACACACATTCAAGATTATTTACATTTTACAGTCATATTTTTTACCACATAATTAAAGTGTAGAATCGGAATATCCCTATTCTTTGTCTCTCTTGGTCAGTGACAAGGTGCGTAATTGCAGAATAATTTCAACAACAGAGACCAAGACTTGCCTAAGGTGTCACTGTTAGGGAACTGGCCTGCAAGCTGGGAGACCTGTGGACAAAGCCAACTTGGCAGAGGATTTAAAATCTCCTACCTGAATGCCTTAATCAGTATGAATAAACATGAAGGCCATAGCAGAATCCCCATTTAATAAAAAAGGTGACTTGACACAAGTTTTTACCTCTGTGAATTCCTAATACTCCCATATATTTTTCACTTGTCAGGAATTAGGTACAGAGGTCTCTGAAGAAAAGTGCTTATGCTACATCTTCCTTGTGCTAATAATTAAAGAATGGTCACTCAGGCTCTGGGTGGTACTAAGGTTTCTCCGAGGTACTCCAAGGCTGAAGCCTAACCCTTCCCTCACAGTGAACATACAGCCAGGCATCTTCTCCAGGGATGCACAGGCTATGAGGCATCAGGGTGTTTATGAACTTTGTACCACACTAGACACTTGAAGCCCTCCCTGCTAATCTAGTCGTAAATTCTTATGCAGAAAATCAACTTACGACAGTAAATGCTGCTCCTAAGTTCCTATAGGAATGTAAAAAAAGACATGGTATTTACCTGTACATATTTTTCAATGGTTTTTAGCACTTCCATGTTAAACTGCTTCACAGGAATAGCTGACAGGTCCATATAACTAAGAAGACTGTAGATCATCTGTAAGAGGGACTGTTGCATACTAGGAAGGCCCTTTTCTAGTAGCTGTTAAAAGAAAAGTGAATATAACAAAATTTTGAGACATTTCTTCTTAAGCAAAAAGCTCCTAGTTTCACAAACACCAATTGTACCCTTCATCTCTCTTCACTCACTGATTTTGCAGTGCCATTTTACAATAATTTCACAATTGATGATGATACAGGCATGAAGCAAAAAAGAGCTTAAGTTAGGAGCCAAATGCCAGCCTGTTTTATTTTATATATGCCTGCCCTAACTTATCCAGAAAACACATTCAGCAGTTGAGTAAACTGGTAAGTAAAATTTACACTGTAATTGGGTAAGCACATCCAATAAAAACAGGGGAGGATCTTTTTACGTCTACATTTGCTGGAAGTCAGTGAGAAAAAAGAAACATGATGAAGAAACAAAACTACTACTATTCACACATCAGTAAATATTTATCAAATACACTTCACTGCCAGTGCTCACTGACTGTAAGTGCCAAAGAAACATTTTCTGTTTAGGAGGATGTGGAGCCCCTGGGCTCTCTTACTGTACAGATTAATACAAAGAAGGGCTTGATCCTGGAGTTTTCAGACACCTGAGTGTAGATCCTGGAATATCACAATGAACCTTGGAAATGTAACTGTGCTCATACATATACATGACAGTAATTCCAGAGGCATACGGACAGCCATGATTTGTTTGTATATGTGTGAAATATCTCAGTTGAAAACATCCTGGAAGGCAGGATGTTCTTACACTGGTGACAGGCACTGTCCCACCCCACAAATTTCAGAGGCAATCAAATGTTATTGCTGGAGGTTACCAGAGCCTCAATCCTAAACACCATCCTCCCAATTCAGGCTGACAAAAAAGTTCTAACACGGGCTACTAGAGTTATTGGGATCTAGAAAACAATTGCTTATAAAAACTCTAAGATGCCTCACGCCTTCCACCACAGGAAAATTTCAATTCTTATCCAAGTGGACTTTAGTAATTTTTTAGATATCCTTCTAAGGATATAGAAGGATAAGGCCTCTCCTTTTCTTAAATTAGAATGCGTCACGCCAGTGAAAATGGAACCTATCTTATCCCACTAAATATCTTCTGATTTCTTTCATCAGCAAAAGTGAGTACCAATTAGTGATTCATAAAACAAAGTGAGCAAATTCCATTAACAGCACAATAAAGGGAACTCATTATAGTTATCTATTCCTCTACAAATAGACAGGAAGAACTCTTAAATTAAAGGTACTACACAGCAATGTGCTTCAGCCCTTAGATACCTTCAGCCCCTCAGATACCTTTACTGAGAGAGAAAATATGCTTAGAAATTCTTCTTCAAAACAGGGTTACCGAGTCTTTTTCTGCCTTCTATTAAGATCTTGCAATGGAAAGTTTGATTCCTTGTTTGCAAATAGTTTATGTGATCCAGCACATCAGCCAGTACACCATTTCAGTGTAGGATTAGAAAAAACTATCTGGATGACAGAAAGAAATTGTTTTGTTCTCTGACAGACACTACTGCATCAGACAACACCTTTTGGGATAGGAAAAGGAATTCTTGGGAAATAATGGGAATTCTGTCTCAACTGCTGTTTAGAAAGCTGTTATAGGAACCTTATGTCTGAAAGTTTCTAATTTCCATTACAGTTTGTATAAATTTGTTGTCAAAAGAATTGAATATATGTGGCGGTCGGTAGTCCAAGAATGCACTTAAATACATAATGAATTCATAATAAGAAAGAATATTTTGCTTTAAAGAAAGAATAGCAACCTTAACATGCATTTAGTACAATATGAATTCTGTTGCTGCCAGAAGTAACAAAAATAGCAGCAAGATGGAATTGTGATAACACATCATTTGGATAAGAGGATTCCAGGACAAGAAGTTTCCACTGTATTTGTAAGAAGAAATACAACTGTTCTCAGAATTTATTTATATTTTTGACTCTTGTACATATGACCTTTTTTTAAGAATTGTGGATTCCTCTCTTATGTGCGGCTACTATTGGGGTCTCATCTAGGTTCAGGATCCCACATTGCGTTAGCAACATTTGCCCCCTTCCTGAAGCAGCAACTAACCCAGAACTAAGTGGAGAAGAAAGCCTTCTCTTTCAAGGGCTGCCTGGACTTCTACTGCTGGAGACAGTTCCTTTTGCCCCTCCCAGTGTGGCAGGGGGTGTGAAGAAATACTCAGCTCTGAGGCAATGCCATGCAGTCAAACAAATGTTTTGAGGAAATAAAGAGGGCATTTCAAAAGCCATGTGATAGACGAGCCATTACTGGGATAATGCCTGATCTAGGGCATGCTTCCCCTTGCAATACAGATGGTTTAGTTTCTAGTGATTCTTTGGTTTTGAGCAGGTTATAAATGCTTATATTTTTATCACAAGCAATCCTCCATCTAAAAAGGAGGAGGTGGAAAAATCTACCATAAGCCTATTACTATGCACTACGGATTCTTGTCCCTTCTCTATCAGTAGCATTAGCTATTTAAGTTCGAGCATGACCCTGGTCACTAGTTTAACATGACCCATGTCAATTCAGATATACTCCTAGAACGAGTGTGCTGTCATGATAAAAGTTTAAATTTTAAAAATTAATCTGCAAAAATCTAGCATAAAACCAAAGTAAGTGTTCAGTAATATGTTTGTATGCTGATCTGATTTTGGTTCTGGAGGTTGAGAGTTCTACTGCACTACTGAAGAGTGATTTTCCCTCATCTGTAGATTGAGATCTCCCAGTAGTTTTCTAGAAGAAATTAAAATTTTTCATTAATGGAGCATATGTAAAACTGAGCAAGGAGCACTACTTGTCATTGTAAGATCTGGATAATAACAGAGCTGGATTTTATGCTAGAATCATACCCCTTGATGACAAGCAATGACCTGCCATCAAACAGGTTAAATACAAAGTTTTGTCTGAACAGCAATAATTGAAACTTCTACCTTCTGCTGAGAGCATTTGTTTTCATAGTGTTAACTTGTGGTACACATCTCCTTCTGAAGCAACACCTGTGTTTAGAAGGGTCACTGTTGCAATACAATTTTCTTTGTTGTTCTTAAGAACTGCCTGTCTGTGCTAGTTTGAAAACAAACCAGTGGGAGGCACCAAGTCAGAATAACAATTTAATGGAAATTAAAGAAAAGGAGAAAAAAAAAGGTAAAAGAAAACACTATCAAACTGACAGAGTCAAGGTACAACCTGACACCCTGTTAGGCAGGGTGGTGGTAGCAGTCTGGTAGAATGGTGGCTGCAGTCCTCTGAAGCAGTGATCCTGTAGTGAAACAGTCTGCTCTTCCTCTGGAAGTCCAGTGGTGGCTGTGTAGCTCCTGTCCTCTGGAAATCCAGTGGGAAGCCCGTCTCTCTGGTGTTCAGCCTCAGCTTATATCCACGATGGGATGCTTGGTTCCTCCCTCTGGGTGGAGCATCTCACAATGGGGTAACGAGTCATGAGGCAAAGTGTTGATTAGGCTCATTAACAGAAGATAGTCCGGAGGGAGTTATCTCTGAGTCAGGCGGCAGGACAATGATGGGCAATTAACAGAAAGATAGTCTGGGGGGAGGAGGCAAGGAAACACTGCCCCACCTGATTTCAACAGCTGATGGGGATGGTAATAGAATACACTGCAACCCAGGACATTATCCACCCCTTATTCTATTACCATCTACATTATCCCAAATCAATACCTTCTTAAACTCTAAAACACACATACATATATATATATATATATACACAGTGAAACCTACACACCGTTCTCACCTAAGATTAGGTCTCCTTGTGGTACACAACGGGTTTCCCCATCTTTCTGCATTACCCACCAAGTGCAACCAGGTCCTTGAGCAAAGACAATCCCACGGATGGGTTTGTCTTTGCCTGAGGTGGGATTAATCCAAACAGTCTTTCCTAAAATACCTCTCAGGTGTACCGCAGGGACTCTATCTCCATCCACTGTGTGCAAGGGTTCAGACTCGGCAGGACCAGCTCGATTGATGGACCCTCGGGTATTGACTATCCAGGTGGCCTTTGCTAAGTTCACTTCCCAATTTTTGAAGGTCCCCCCACCAAGTGCCTTTAGGGTAGTTTTAAGTAGTCCATTGCAGCGTTCAACTTTTCCAGCAGCTGGTGCATGATAAGGAATATGATATATCCATTCGATACCGTGTTCTCTGGCCCAGGTGTTGATGAGGCTGTTCTTAAAATGAGTCCCGTTGTCTGACTCGATCCTGTCAGGGGTGCCATGTCTCCACAGGACTTGCTTTTCCAGGCCCAGGATGGTGTTCCGGGCTGTAGCATGAGGCACAGGGTAGGTCTCCAGCCATCCAGTGGTTGCTTCAACCATGGTCAACACGTAGTGCTTGCCTTGGCGGGTTTGGGGAAGGGTGATGTAGTCAACTTGCCAGGCTTCACCATACCTGTACTTTGACCATCGTCCACCATACCACAGAGGCTTCACCCGCTTGGCCTGTTTGATTGCAGCACAGGTCTCACAACTGTGGATGACCTGTGAGATGCTGTCCATGGAAAGGTCCACCCCTCGGTCACGGGCCCATCGGTATGTTGCATCTCTCCCCTGATGACCAGAGGCATCATGGGCCCAACGAGCTAGGAATAATTCTCCCTTGTGCTGCCAGTCCAGATCCACCTGTGATACTTTCACCTTGGCAGCTCGGTCCACCTGCTCGTTGTTGCGATGCTCTTCATTAGCCCGACTCTTGGGTACGTGCGCATCCACGTGTCGAACCTTCACGGTCAGCTTCTCTACTCGGGCGGCGATGTCCTGCCAAATCTCAGCGGCCCAGATGGGTTTCCCTCTGCGCTGCCAGTTGGCTTTTCTCCAGCGATCCAGCCATCCCCACAGAGCATTAGCTACCATCCATGAGTCGGTGTAGAGATAGAGCCTCGGCCACTTCTCTCGTTCAGCGATATCCAAAGCCAGCTGGACGGCTTTAAGCTCTGCAACCTGACTCGATCCACCTTGTCCCTCGGTAGCTTGTGCAACTCGTCGTGTGGGGCTCCATACTGCAGCTTTCCACTTCCGGTTAGCGCCTACAATTCGGCAGGAACCATCAGTGAAGAGGGCATAACGTCTTTCAGTCTCCGGTAGCTCATTATATGGTGGGGCTTCCTCAGCACGAGTCACTTGCTCTTCCTCTTCTTCAGAGGATAATCCAAAAGTCTCACCTTCAGGCCAGTTTGTTATAATTTCTAGAATCCCAGGGCGATTCGGGTTTCCAATACGGGCACGCTGTGTGATGAGGGCGATCCACTTGCTCCATGTGGTGTCGGTGGCATGATGCGTGGAAGGAACCTTTCCCTTGAACATCCAACCCAGCACCGGTAGTCGGGGTGCCAGAAGCAACTGTGCTTCAGTGCCAATTACCTCTGAGGCAGCTTGGACTCCTTCATAGGCTGCCAAGATTTCCTTCTCTGTGGGAGTGTAGTTAGCTTCAGACCCTCTGTAGCTTCGGCTCCAGAATCCCAGTGGTCGGCCACGAGTCTCACCAGGCACCTTCTGCCAGAGGCTCCAGGACAGACCATTGTTCCCGGCTGCAGAGTAGAGCACGTTCTTCACCTCTGGTCCTGTCCTGACTGGGCCAAGGGCTACCGCATGAGCGATTTCCTGCTTGATCTGGGCAAAGGCTTGCTGCTGTTCGGGGCCCCAGTGGAAATCATTCTTCTTGCGGGTAACCAGGTAGAGAGGGCTCACGATCTGGCTGTACTCGGGAATGTGCATCCTCCAGAAACCTATGGCGCCTAGGAAAGCTTGTGTTTCCTTCTTGCTGGTCGGTGGAGACATCGCAGTGATCTTATTGATGACCTCAGTGGGAATCTGACGTCGTCCATCTTGCCACTTTACTCCCAGGAACTGGATCTCTTGGGCAGGTCCCTTGACTTTGCTCCTTTTGATGGCAAAGCCAGCTTCCAGGAGAATCTGGATGATTTTCTCTCCTTTCTCAAACACTTCCTTTGCTGTGTTTCCCCACACGATGATGTCATCGATGTATTGCAGATGTTCTGGAGCCTCACCCTTTTCCAATGCAGTCTGGATCAGTCCATGGCAAATGGTGGGACTGTGCTTCCACCCCTGGGGCAGTCGGTTCCAGGTGTATTGCACACCCTTCCAGGTAAAAGCAAACTGGGGCCTGCATTCTGCTGCCAAAGGAATGGAGAAGAAGGCATTGGCAATGTCAATAGTGGCATACCACTTCGCTGCTTTGGACTCCAGCTCGTACTGAAGTTCCAACATGTCCGGCACAGCGGCGCTCAATGGTGGCGTGACCTCATTCAGGCCACGGTAGTCCACCGTCAGCCTCCATTCTCCACTGGACTTACGCACTGGCCATATAGGGCTGTTGAAAGGTGAATGGACCTTGCTGACCACCCCCTGGCTCTCCAGTTTGCGAATCATCTCATGGATGGGAACCACAGAGTCTCTGTCGGTGCGGTATTGCCGACGGTGCACTGTTGCTGTGGCGATTGGCACCTGTTGTTCTGCAACTCTTAGCAGTCCCACGGCAGAGGGGTCATCTGAGAGGCCAGGCAATGTACTCAGTTGTCTGATATCTTCTGTCTCCACAGCAGCTATCCCAAAAGCCCAACGATGTCCTTTTGGGTCCTTGAAATATCCATTTCTGAGATAGTCTATGCCGAGAATGCACGGGGCCTCCGGGCCAGTCACGATGGGGTGTTTCTGCCACTCGTTCCCAGTTAAACTCACTTCAGCTTCCAGTACAGTCAGCTGCTGGGATCCTCCTGTCACCCCAGAAATAGAAATGGGTTCTGCTCCCACATACCTTGATGGCATCAGAGTACATTGAGCACCGGTGTCAACCAAAGCCGTGTATCTTTGTGGGTCAGGTGTGCCAGGCCATCGGACCCACACAGTCCAAAAGACCCGATTCTCCCTTTCCTCTACCTGGCTAGAGGCAGGGCCCCTCTATTCCTGGTCATGTTGCATGTTGCTCCCTTCCGATGAATACGTTCCTGAGGTCCCTTCAAGAGGATCAGTCATATTATCATTCCTGTACCGTCTGGAGTTCTGTGTGCGGGAGACCGGAGCAATGTTGACTCTAGATGCGCTTCTTGTGGTAGTTGTCCCTCTTTTTAGTTCACGTACCCGAGCTGCTAAGGAGGAGGTGGGTTTTCCATCCCACTTACTCATGTCTTCTCCATGTTCCTGAAGGAAAAACCAGAGATTACCTCGTGGGGTGTATCCTCTCTCCCTGGTTGGGGGTCGCCGGCTCCTAATGGCAGAGACTCTTGTTGGTTCTGGTGGGATGTGGTAAATCTCTTCCTTAAGTTCCTTTTTCAGTTTCTGATGGCCTTCTTCAATCAAGCTCCGGACTTGCTCAGCCAAAAGACTTGTTTCCACGGATGAGACATGGGTGCGAAACGGGGCTGTGACGGTGTCCTCGTAAATCCTCAGTTTGTTCACCAAGACGCCCACCCTGTCCTCGCCTTCCCTCCATTGCAGTGTTGCCAGGTAACGGGAGTATATCTCTGGTCCAAGGCGTGCGAACCTCAGCCACATCTGTGACGTGCACTGGACACCATCTGGGCTCTTAGGAAATCTCTCATCTTCTGAGAAAATGATCTCCAGCACAGCCAATTCCCTCAGGCACCGGATACCTTGTTCCATTGTGCTCCATTTTCCTTGGTGCACCTGAAGGTCTTCTTTACAAAGGTACCTGTCCCTTACACTTGTAAGCAGTCGCCGCCAGAGGCTGAGGGTTTCTTGGGTTCTCCCGATCCCCTGGTCAATGACCACATCCCGGGACAGAGATCCCAGTTGCCTGGCCTCACTTCCGTCCAGAATGGTGTCATTGGCTGCAGCGTCCCAGATGCGGAGCAGCCAGGTCAGGATAGACTCGTTCGTCTGGCGGGTGAATTCCCTCCGCAGGTCTCGCAGCTCACCCAGGGATAGCGACCGAGTGATGATCTCTGGCTCTGCCTCTTCTGCTGGGTGCGAAGGTCCTGCTGCATCCTCGTCAGTCACTATGCGGACTGATTTGCTTTTTGATTTCTTCTTCTGCACGGGGGCAACTGCAATCGGTTTAGGCTGTTCTGGTTCAGTGATGGTTTGCGTGGGGACGCTGACAGTGCTTTTGGTTCCCTTCTCCTCTGTGTCAGTCTGCGTGGACATGGACGCTGTTTTCTTGCGTCTGGGTTCTTTCTCCTCTGTGTCAGTCTGCGTGGACATGGACGCTGTTGTCTTGTGTCTGGGTTCTTTCTCCTCTGTGTCAGTCTGTGTGGACATGGACGCTGTTGTTTTGCATTTGGTTTCTTTCTCCTCTGTGTCAGTCTGCGTAGACATGGACGCTGTTGTCTTGCATCTGGGTTCTTTCTCCTCGGTGACAGTCTGCGTAGACATGGACGCTGTTGCTTTGCATTTGGTTCCTTTCTCCTCTGTGTCAGTCTGCGTAGGCATGGTGTTTGTTGCTCTGCTCTTTTTCCCTCCCTCATCCTGAGGATGCTGTGCCATAGCTCTGATTCTAAGCATGGTGTACATGGTGCAGGCTGTACAGAGAAGACAAAGCAGAACTGACAGCAAGTTTATGCCGTCTTTGACATCCAGAGGGAATTCAATATTTTCAAAAACTGCTGTGCCTGGCCTGAAAGGCTGGAAGAAACCACTCTCTACTCCTCCCACCAGGGGCTGGGTGCGATTGTTGAGGAGATCCCAGACATAGGAGCCCAGACTAGGACAGCCAAACAAAACTGAGTATATACTCCGAATGGTATTCATCGCCTCACAGGTTATTATGCTGTAGACATAATAAACCATTAAAGCAATTCTCATACCATTCCCTGGTTTTAACAGGAGTAATACTACAGGCAGGTAGTTCCCCATGTGAGGAAAAATATAGAGAGCAAGATACAGTACCCACATAGACAAGCTGAGCACCATGGTGAATAGGTTTCCGTTAACACAAAATTGTAATTCTGACTTTCTCTCAGAGCTGCCCCACGTTGGGCGCCAAATTATGTGCTAGTTTGAAAACAAACCAGTGGGAGGCACCAAGTCAGAATAACAATTTAATGGAAATTAAAGAAAAGGAGAAAAAAAAAGGTAAAAGAAAACACTATCAAACTGACAGAGTCAAGGTACAACCTGACACCCTGTTAGGCAGGGTGGTGGTAGCAGTCTGGTAGAATGGTGGCTGCAGTCCTCTGAAGCAGTGATCCTGTAGTGAAACAGTCTGCTCTTCCTCTGGAAGTCCAGTGGTGGCTGTGTAGCTCCTGTCCTCTGGAAATCCAGTGGGAAGCCCGTCTCTCTGGTGTTCAGCCTCAGCTTATATCCACGATGGGATGCTTGGTTCCTCCCTCTGGGTGGAGCATCTCACAATGGGGTAACGAGTCATGAGGCAAAGTGTTGATTAGGCTCATTAACAGAAGATAGTCCGGAGGGAGTTATCTCTGAGTCAGGCGGCAGGACAATGATGGGCAATTAACAGAAAGATAGTCTGGGGGGAGGAGGCAAGGAAACACTGCCCCACCTGATTTCAACAGCTGATGGGGATGGTAATAGAATACACTGCAACCCAGGACACTGTCTCACAATTTCCTTCTGTCCCAAGTGTTGGCGACTGAACCAGGATTGTTAAAACTCAAGGCCGTGTATGGCTATAACATTCAAGGGAAGGTTGCCCAGTGGGGCTGTTAGCCTACTTGGCTTTACCTATTGACAGGATATCCCACAGCTGGTTTATAGGAGACAGGGGCACATTGTTTATCCTGACCTGGGGACTAACTAAGAAGAAAAGAGGAAACATTCTGAAAGCTGGAAAAAAATATATTTCAAGGCCACAGCAGGCTGAATAAGATGGTTTCTTGTCTCTTGCTACTCCACCAGACTGGTAGCTACTCTAGGCCCATAAAAATATTCTCCAGACATGACTCAACAGAGCTGCAGTCAATGTAAATACAGTGAAAGGAAGTCAGTGCTTACAACTCTGTCATCCTGCTGCTGATAGTGCTATGTGAGGAATGTGTCTTAATTACAGTAGAAAACCTGCCTGACTTGCTGTTGACACAGTAAGTGGTGCCAATCTTCAGCAAGGGGGAACTGCACAGAAAAGAGGCTCCACATGCATGTCTCAACCCATTTCAAGGGGAGCAAGATCGTGAGCAATGGCCTTTGTGGAGGTGCTGCAGCACTAGTGACCATACAGAGAGCACTGAAGGGAAAAAAAAGGGGCAAATGCTTTCCTAAGGCTGGGAAAGCAAAGGAGAAAGAATTTGAACACCAACATTTTTATAGCATTTCTTTATTAAAAATATAGTTCTTATAGTATTTTTTTATTAGAAATACAAGCTTCTGATGTGAAGAAGACACTTGACTCTGGAGGGTTCAATGTCAGAAAGAGCTCTTGATTTGAAGAGCTAATAGTTCTCCAGAGTCTTTCGACTTGAAAAGAGACTGAAAAGCCTCAAGGCCATGTTTTTGGTTCCTACAGGGGAGTCATGGCTTTCACCATCAGTTAAGATCATATGTGATTGTTTACTTAGAGCCTCCATGTGCAAACAAGGTGAAGAATTGCAGCTTGAGGCAGCAGGGCCTCGTTGCTCTGAAGCCTTAAGTGAGTGTGGGAGCAGCACCTGGCCTTTCAGGCTCTTAAAAATTTGTGAGTGGCCAGTATCAGAGATGCCTGAGGAGTTTTTATAGATCCTGTGGCAGAAGCTAGTTAATTTATGTAGAGAGGTGGGTGTCAACCTCTTCTCCAGAGCACCAATTGATAGGATAAGAGGAAATGGTCTCAAGTTAGGCCAGAGAAGGTTTAGATTGACTGTTAGGAAAAATTCCTTCATGCAAACATTTGCCAAGCATTGGAACAGGCTACCCAGGAAAGGGGTGGACTCACCATCCCTGGAGGTATTTAAAAGATGTATAGATGTGGCAGTGAGGGAAATGGTTTAGTGGTGGACTTGGCAGTGTTAGATTTGGGGTTGGACTTGATGATCTTAAAAGTCTTTTACAGCCTAAAAATGATTCTGTGATTCTGTGAATACAGAACTGTCTTGTCCCTGGATGAGAGGGGAGACTGAAGGCAACTCAGCAGGGAAGGGATAAATCTGAGAACCCGGTAAGAAAATGTTGTCCTGAAAGTGATCTGACAATGGGGTCAGAATATCAAGCAGCCTTATGCTAAAGAGCAGAACTGAACCTTGGATCCCCAGTAACAGCACTGCATCAGCACTGTACTCCACACGTGAAAAATGTTAGGAGTAAGCAATGAACACAGGAAAACATTTGTAGCAAGATAATACCATTCAGTATTAGAGGAATGCATACAAATTTGCATCAAGAACCAGATCCTTATGTAGCAGATGATATCTTATTATGTTGCTAAACCCTTGTGGATATAGTCTTCTGATTTTCCTCAATGGGATCTAAATAAATGTCCAGTTTCCTCTCACTTTCACAGTGGAAAATCCAACTGGCTGATGAAGGAATCTGCTTTCAGATGTATCAGCTTTTGTTTTAGCGTTCAATATTGATTTTTTAAAGTAATTCTGTGGGTTTTTTCTGCCAGTTTCTGCTTTCATTTTTTAATTATAAATAACAGATGCAGAGCTCCCAGTAATTTGCTGGCAGACTTTATCTCTTTGGGCTGTAGGGCAACAGAAGAGTTAGAACAGTAAAAAGTTTTTGAAAGCTTACCTCAGCCAAATATGTAACCATACTCAAAGTAATATCAGCAAATGCTTCATGAAGGTAACGGCAAACCACGTTTACCCAGGTAGCACAGTCCCTTGTATAGCTGTGTGTTTTATAAAGGGTCATGACATGTGCAAGATTTGATAGCTTGGGATTCTTCTCCTCCAAACAAACCTAATTAAATATAAACATCAAAACATATCAAAAACAAGGCAACAGCATTTACAGGGTTTGAGGATGTACAAAATGGTAAATGATTTTGATACCTGAGCAATCCTTTCGGCTATATCTTTACAAAACTGGTTTGGGTTGTCAAAGTGCTGAATTAAATGGGGCAGGAGACACAAAACATTCAATGGAAATCCTAGAACAGGAAAATATAGAACAAAATGGATATTTTGGCCAGCAAGAGCCACAGTCATCTTTAAGTTGGTGTTTCATGGGAGGTCACGGTTTCAACATTACATTAGCCATAAACTCACACAGACCCTGTCAAGTTGTTCACACCCCTGGCCACACCACTTTTGTCTTAAAGGGGCCTTAATTTGAAAATCCAATATGTCACTTAGGCAACAATACTCTTATAAAGCTTGAGCCTATTTCTGCAAAAACTACTGCACATTCCTGTTACAGATCATATTTATCTTTTCCACTTAACTGGCTTATTGACAGTCTTCACCAGTGGCATTTTCACTACAGCTGCTAAAACACAAAAGGAAATTCAGTAAGTATTGATTAATAAACAATTATTCTGGTCAGCTGCCAGGCACCGCTTCCATTGTTTTATACTGTTCAAGGTAATAATAATGAATCACAATTCTGATACAACAGGTCAATGGGTACTTTTGAAGCTAGGACAGAGCTCCTGCACCAAGTTCCAGGTGCTGTAATTAATTAAGTGCTGCCTGAAACTGGGATTCAGCTCTTCTGCACCAACTCACAGCTCAAGGTAGTTGATGAACTACCTGCAGCAGGTGTAACAGAGAACTATAACAAAAGCTGCTCTAGTTCAGGTGGGAGCTCAGAAGTCAACAAACTGTATCTGGACACAATCTGTTTTTTGAAAAGAAAGAATTTGTTCTATGAAAATAATTTTCTAACCGTTCATTCCCTCTCATTCTATACAATTAAACAAGTTGCTGAAATTAGGATCACGGTTTCCCTACTCCTCCTCTGTATTCAGGGAAAAGGAAAGATGCCTCCAGATGGTACTGTCACAGCTATTCAATGTGTAAATTATCCAGCCAAAGTCTGGAGCACAGGCACCACACAAGTGCTTAGATATGGGCAGACTGTTCATGGCATTCAGCCCTTTACTCTGTGTCTAGGCTTGTTATGACTTAGTTGTGAAGCCTGGACAGCTGTCTTAGTATCTGTGCTTCTGACCAAAAAGAGGAGTAAAAATCTGGAACAATGCAGAAACTCTCTTCAAGACATGTAATTAAGAAGTGGTCACAACCTCAGCTAAATAATGGGGAATTTCAAAATGTCATCTTATTTCCTTATAACGCAGGCCTCTCTCCTCACTCACTACTGTGCTATTGTAGTTTATCTAGAGTGTACGAGAGTTTTTGATATTTATATTTTTAGAGAAAATTCCATGAAACACTAATTTAAAATCAAGCAGTTCGACATAGTCTGAAAACAACTGAACAGAAAAACTGACCAAAGTAGGTAATAGAAGTTTTGACAGCATCTCCTTACATGTTTACTTTGTCAGCGCTTAGAAACTTCATATGCTGCTAAACCGTAGAATTGAAATGCTAAATAATACACGATTTCTCTCCTCCAAAACATTATTGTGCAATAGATTCACTTTCTAGAAACAGGTCATTATTTCTATGAAGTTTCAAAAAAAGCTCACTCAGCTCAAGCAAAAGTACATTATGTTCTATTCAAAGAGAAAGAAAAATTGCTATTTTCGGCTTTGTTCAGATAGCTGAATGAGGTTTGCCACCAAATGTCAATGCAACAGATACTGAAAGAGAGGAAAGCAAAACGGTTTTACCTATAGCTTGAGAGGAATCCACCATGGATATTCGAGACACTGGTGTCAGCAAACTAAAGAGCTGGAGTGTGAGATCAGTGGTAGTAAGGGAGGTGAATCCTTTCAGGAGTAGCTGCTGAAGTCCTGAGAAATCTGCCCATTTCAGCTGCCCTTGCAGTTTCTCTAACTTCTCCCTGTTTTCAGCTTTATCTAGTGGCAAATGAGCCAGAAGTTTATTCAGCAACCGCAGTGCCATGAGGTACTCAAACTCAAAATCTGATTCCATCAAAGCCACCGCAACCCAGAAGATGGTGGCCAGTAGGTTGGTTGGATTGTTAATATGGGATGGATCAGTGAGACTGTCCTTTAGAGAGGATGAACTTCTTGTTTTAGAGGACAGGCCTTGCTGCGTGCATGCTTGAATTCTGTCTAGTGTGGCACTGCGTGGTGGGTCCGAGCACTTGTCCACATCTCCAAACTTTTTGGGTACAGAGAAGCTCCTCTGGTGCCTACTTCGCTCAGCAGTGGCTGTGTTGCCACTTGCAGGATTCACATTCAGCTGCCCTGTGCTCTTCCGGTTTGCAGTCAGTTTGGTGTTTGATGTTAAATCTGGTGAAGATGAACTGAAACCAAGATATATAACATCCATCACATTGTGTGAATGCACAGCTTGAAAGGGTACACACTGGATGCAAGCTGAGTATTTATCAAACTGTAAATAAATATTTAAATGGGAAAAGTAGAACACCAAACCATCTATTGCATCCTGCCTTTTTTTTCTAGAAGACAGACCCAGGCCCACAGACATGACAGAAATGAGATTCACATGGCACTGCACCAAACCAGAGCAGGATAGCCTACAGTCTAGACAGGCAAGAACAAGGGGATAAGAAATACAGAGCTGTGAAGTGACTTATGGCAATTCCCAATGGGACAGTGGCAGAACTGAAAACAGCTCTGGTCTTTAAAATGCCCTCATCAATGGAGCAAGCCCTGAACTTGGCACAGCTGCAGGCAAATGCACAATTGCTTACTGGGTAATGTGAGAACCTTGGACAGAAAAAACAGCGTATCTTAAGCAGAACCACAAATATAACACATTATCCTCAAGAAACCTGTCATGTGGTTGCCCAGGCTCTGGCCAGTACAAGTCCTTCAGAAAATTTTTTGTCATTGCATCGTCCCCTGCCTGTATCCTAAGATCTCTTCAAGATGGTTTAGGGAAAGTGTAGGTATTTCAATTTCAGTGACTAATGCCTCCTCATGGACTACCACATGATGATATTAACAATACCTATCAATTATCTGTACAGATGAACATGCTGTGTTGATACTGAAAAGTGAAGTTTGTTATGGAGAACAGCTAATTCCTGACTCTCTGATCCCATTCCTACCTCATATACTAGGAGTCTCTACTGTCTATAGTACTTGAAGAGAGTCTTATCCTAGAATCAAGTGTCAGGGTAAAATATATTGCATCCCACTGCTTTCTGGAATGTTTCTTGTTCTTTGTTCCATCTTGGTCTTTGCTGAAATGTGCACTAAAGAAAGATAAACAGCTCTTAGTTTAGAAAGTAGAAGTGTATTTACCCTGTTCTACTCTGTCCCAAAGCACTCCTTGGGTTCTGCCATGGCACAGCACTGTGCCTACTAGCTTCAGAAATTACTGCCCTGGAATTTTTGTGCTGCACGTAAAGCATGGTAACTTATAGATGTTTTAAAAAATCTATTACCTATTCTGTTGTTACTATTAGGAGTCAGATACACATCCATCTCCCTCAGTACTATCAACAGCCATGTTACAGAAGGAGCCTGAGACTTCCCTCCATGTACAAAGGTCTACTTTCAGGCCAAGGTTTCATAAAGATGGCTGATACATCAAGCAAAATCCATGTCTACATGGGACAAAATTCCCCCTAGTTTTATTGAGGAGAACAAACCATGATCGTTTACTTCTTGGGGAATACTTCACCTGAGAATGACATGTTGTATGAAACCAGTATTACAAAACCTGTGTTCCTTCCCAGATATGTTTTCAGGTATATGATACAAAGGTGCAAAAATACAGTATTTTTAAAGGATGTTAAAGTAGGTTATATCCAAGTGGCAGCAAGGTAGAATTTACAACACGTTGTGAAGTTTTATTAGTTCCATCAACATTATTTCAACTATGGCAAAATTTGGCTGAAATGTGCTCATAGTCTGGTTCTTGGAAAGTTACAAATGAGCTCAGTCTTATGAAAATTGTTTTTTCAATGCAGAACTGCACACTTAATGTCATGAAACATTAAAAAAATTCAGTTAGGAGAACAGATTCTTACCGTGATAACACCGTCAAAAGATCACTGTTCTTCAAACAGTCAGACAGGTTGTCCACTGCAGCTTCCAAAGTAAGTAGTGCCTCCATTACATACCCCTATCAATGCAGGAGGTTAAGCATTTTAACAAAGACATTAAAAAAAGTAACATTTAAAAATCTTCAGTTAATAAAAGGAACAGGCACCTACTGAAAACCTATAATTTCTCCTGAAAAAACCCCAACATTCACATCAAAGCCACTGCCCTGAACATTAAAATGTCACTACAAGCGCGTTTTATTTTCTGCCTCTGAATGATCTATGAAGCTATGCAAGAAGGGCACATATCTCATCAAGGGATTGGTAATGGCACAGTGAACCTCTGACTTGCAGGTCACTGATTTAAGTTCTACACAAGCAGTTGTGACAGAGTATTACTGTCATCTTGTGGCAGTTTCATTACCTAAGTAAAATATGGATGTGATGTCAGTCTATTCCTTACTGAGAGCCAGTATTTCCCTTTATTAAGTCTTGAATCTTGCAATAAATAGTCTCTGATTGTAAAATTTCAGACTGTTTAGCTAAACAGAGTGAACATCATAGTGCAGTGAAAGGTCTGTATTGAGTTAAGCCAGTGTAAGCTTTGTACTATTATGGATGGTGTGGATTTCCTTATTCCTAAACATGTTAGCATTTGAAGAATGAGATGGTGTCTACTTCATGTTGTAAGATTACATCACCAGATAGATGATGGATTCCTTAAGCACAAATTAATGAAGCTGAAAAGGAAAAAAGAGTCATCACAATGATTTCATTTTGAGTGACAATTTTTCTATTTTCAACTAATATTTTCTAGTTCTTCTCTTTAGAGCTATATAAGATTGTAACAGCCTGAAGAAAGCTTAGATAAGGTACATATGAACTCAGCAAACTCAGAAGTAACATTTCCTAAGGCCACATTCTACTCCTCATCGCATGACTCCACAACACCTTGTTAAAATGGTAATTTTAAATTAAGTATGCATTGAATCAACAGTTCTAAGAAGCATTATTTACACATGCATACCTGAATCTCATCTCCATGCTCTCCAATAACTTCCACCAATCTTGACAGGAGGTCAGACAATGCGTGTGCAGAAAGCGGCTGCTTTAGGGCCCTGAATATCTGGAAAGAGCGACCAGCGTAATGTCTGGAAGAGCTTGAAAGTGCTGTTTGTAAAGCAACTTCACTCAGATGCTGCTCCAAATGAAAACCTAAGCAAAAGAAAAGGGTGTCATTTTTTTTTTCCTTTTTACTACAGACTTTACTGTGGGTCATAAACAGGCTGAACCTACTCTGTGAGGAGGATATGCTTGTTAGCATACACTGCAATCACTGTGAGAAATGGAGATGCAGAAATGTCTGTGCTTTGGAGAATCTTACATTTATTTTGCACAGAATGCAAGAAAATTAACTCCAAAACAAATTTCTGAGTCTGAAATTAATAACCTGATTTATTTTTTTACAGTTCCTGGACAAACTTTCAAGCCATCCACTGTTCTTCCTGGCAGCAATAGTAACTTCTGAAAATTCCCAAACCTAAAGCCAAGTTGAATTAGGAGTCTTTCTATTAGCTTCAGAAGGCTTTGGATAAGATCTTTAATATAAATACTGATGCTGCATTCTGCTTTGATCTTGGAAGATATTTAATTAGTGACTGTGTTGGTTTTCAAAATACAATCAGCACATTTCCTAAGTTCTAAAAACATAATAAATGAAAATTAAATTTTTATTGCCAGAAGAAATTTAACAAAGTACATTTACTTAGTAGCTGTGATGTATTTTACCAACAGGACACAGAAGAGATTTTATCTGGCAGAACCAATCAAAAGGCTTTCTACCAACAGCTTTGAAGAAATATTCAGTTCAACATTTAGCCACCATTTAATCTAGCATGACTGTTCTAAAGCAATTCTTTCATATGTCATACATTCTTGTTAAGACATATTTATTGTGCTTCTGCATAAGCAGATCTACCAAGTCATGGGATAAACATTAAGTGTGACCACAAGGGAATATTTTTTTAGTTATGAAAGGAAATATTTACCACCTGACTTGGAATCTTTAAATACAGATACAACATGGCGGAGAAAATTAGTGAGCTGTTCAGCACTCTTGGTGTTCTGATTTTTGGGAGTGATATCTTCATGGCACCAAAGTGGACCAAATGCCCTTAAAGAGATACATAATAAAGTGCAAAAATTGAGTTATCTGAAATAAATGTAATCAGTTAAAATATATAATCTTTACAGCCCCTTAGATATTTACAGGGTGATGACCTGGAAAACATGCAACTGAACAGAATTTTAAATACAAATAAAGAAATATTCCCATGCTGTAAATTTTAAAATATAAGCTATGCTGTGTAAAGAGCAGCATAAACAAATCCCTGTTTTTCAATTTAAGATTGTGCCTACAATCTGCTGGCTGTGGTTGGTAGTTAATATTAGTTTCACTATGGCCTTTCACTATGGCCTGTACAATTTATGTCTTATTTTATAATAATAAAACTGTCTTCTTCCATTAGTTCATTGCTGAACATAAAACTATAAGTCAATTAAACATTTTGTTTCTGTCAGACAAGATTTTTTTCTGTTTTTTTCTGACACTGTAGTGCTTTTAAGTACCTACCTACTAAGGTACATATCAATAAAAGAGGAATGGGAGTCTGCAATTACTATTAAAGCTCAGTCATTTTCCTTTAAGTTGCTTCATGAAAGTATGCATTTCGAGCACAAACATATCTTCTGCTTATCTGCATTACCTGGTTGTCAGGAACTCAATTAATTTGTTTGCTTTCTCATCTGATTCAGCTGCAGTGTCCATGTCCTCAACTTCTTGTGTAATCTGTGGGAGATTTCCACTGCTGCCTCCCAGACTGATACTGGAGGAGGTGGAGCTGGAGCTCAAGCCAGAGTCTGGCACTGGAGAGGACTGGTATTCCCGCAGAAAGTCAAAGCCACCTGCCAGCCAAAAGGGAGGAGATAAAGATGGAATGCACTGTTGGGCCAGCTTTGCAGATGGAAGTGTCTGCCAAGCAGCTCTTTTCAGAGTCAGCAGCAAAAACCTTCCACTGGGAAATGTGGGGAAAACCTGCAGAACACAACAACCCTCAAATGCTGATGGGAGTGAAGATGGTACTTTGTTTCTAAATGTGTAGAATCCAGTCTAAAATGAAAAATATCAAGGCCAGATTTCTTTTTTTACTGCACAAGGACAACAGTACTTGGAAAACAAATATTCTAGGGCGTTTTACATTCAGAAGTAGGACTTTTCGTAAAGTGAATTTAGAAGTTGGCAAAGTGCATGCGAAGTTCACTTCTCTAGACTAGTCTGATGTGGAAAAAAACTGCAGGGTGGAATTTTTAGGACAATTATGCTGTCTAATTTTACAAATGTAATGGAAATCAAGACACAAATATTTAAGGCTTCTGTTCAACACCTTTAGTAACTGTAACCACTGGACTAGTCATGCAAAGTATTTTCAGCATTAGGATGAAATACCTGAGTAAGAGCTCTGCTACATCAAAAGCTTGCCACAGTTTCAGAGCTAAAATTAGAAACTAAGACCTGTTTTCTTAAGGTTAGACTTTTAATCATGTTAGGCTGTATCTACAACAGAAAAAAATGGCCTTGTGGGAAAAATGGGAGCAGGACAAAATCCATTGCAAATCAGAAGACTCTTAATTTAGTTGCCTGACATTATGTGGAACAAACCTGAGCTCAAGTGTTTTCAGTTAGGATTCTTTGCTATAGCTACTCACCCACACTCTCACTCTTTATATTAGCTTCTCAAAAACCAGTCCAAAATACCAAGTCTTGATAACTTCTTGAACTTCAGAGGGTCAGACTCAGGGTACCAATCACATTTTTCAGATGCAATAATGAAAACACTTTTTCATTTTGTCAGAAAAGCAGTAATATAATTTTAATGTAAGAATTTTATTCTGCATTTAATAATTCATAGGTATGCCCTGGAAAAGAAATCTTTGGCCAAAATAATTAATCAACCTAAAATACCTATCCCATCTGCTCATTACTTTAAAATAATTTTGTTGTGTCTCAGAAAAAATAATAAGTTATCAAGTAATATTCTTCATAAAGCCAAATTACTTATTACTTCCTAAGGAACCATGGAAACACCACTAATTTGAGAATCTTTACTTTTCGTTTTTCACTGTATGGTAAAGTTCTTCACCCTCTTGCAACAAATAATCCTACATCCATAACTTTATATTGATTCTCTGATTCCTTCAAAACTCAACGGTACACTTGCTTTCAGTAATATTATATGACAACAGAAAATCTAACTAGCAGCTTTCTGCAAACTGTTCCCAACCAGCTCCTTAAAAACAGGTAGATCGCTAAAAGTAATAGAACACTGACCTCAGCAGAGGTCTGAAGTAAGCCTCCTAATGTAGAAACAGATTTCAGGACAGAAATGAAATGTCTCAGTGATATAAAGGAGGGTGTGTATCATGTGAAATTTAACTTAATAATGGAAAATCTGAACTGCACATTCTTGCTGCTCTTTCTGTGTTAGAATTATTATACTCATTTCTTTTAAGGTTGAGGAATGACTGTTCTCATCTCAAGTAGCCCTGGCTCCCTGAGGGGGGAATCAAGAAGTTTTAGCCCTATTAATTTTAAAATACTACATTACATATTTTGCCTTACATTAGATAACTTTCTCACTATTATGAAAAGTTATCTAATCATAAATGGCATGCACCTCTAGGGTAGTTCACATGGAATTAATATTAATGGGAACTGTTCATATTTGCCACTTTATTACTTTGATTTATCAAAACCTGACAGTATGATACAGTGTTCTTCTTTTGCTTCATTACCCGTGTAAAGATATTCAGGTAAGTATGCTGGTTGTACTGTCAGAGTCTTGGTCTCATTCATCTCTCTGGTCTGAAGAAGCACAGACGCAATGGCTTGATAGTTGTTATTGCAAGATAATGCAATCAAAAGGTGAAGCAGTAACTTTTTACTGTGTTCAAAGACCTCTGGGCGGTAATGGTCAAGACCTAAAAGAAAAGGTTACAGCAATCTCTGAATATGAAGTAATAATAAACAAGGTCACATTCCAGAAATAGCAAAAATTCCAAGCCAGTTCATGACAACAGAGCAAATAAACAAAAGATGGAGTATTTCCAGACACAGTCACTAGTTCTGTTACTAAAATGTATGTGTATGCTTAGTTTCCAGTCTGGGGTCTCACACAGGAGGTACAAAGACTGAGTGGCAGTACAGCTTTCTGCATTCTGGCTCACTGCAATGTTAATTTGACAGGTCTGTAAAACCTTTAAAGATGAGGTGTTCTTGATGGTGGTTGTAATTACACTGCTTACCACAGTATCTGGCTTTCTGGGACAGATATCAGCTTTAGAATGAGTGCAAACTGTAAGAGGCAGATACTGATTTATTAAAAAAGGACCTTAGAGACAAATAACTTGAAAAAGAACTTCAACTACCAGTGAGTAGCATGAGAAATTAGCCCCTAAATCAGGATGCAGAACTCAGACTGAAGATATAGCACTGAAAGACTCTGATTTGGTTTACACTGCTGATATCTGTAAGATTTTAAAACAGCCTGAATAGTTCACCAATCACAAATATGAAGGAAACAGCTATCTCTGCACTCTGTTTTAGTAATCTCTTTTTGATTCTCTTTCAGTACCTTGCAGTATATTTAAACATACTTTCTTCTGTTTAGGAGTAGTTTCAGTGCTGAAAAAATTAATTTTTTTCTTCTTCAACTCCTCTCTTCTCAGGATATATTCCTCTTTAAAAAAGCAGCTACTTCATTACTCTGTGTGGCAGCAGCCGGCAGATCTTTCAAGTCAGGTATTTTCTAATATACTCTATTCATGCTGGTTCTTGTTTGGCCTGCAATAATAAAGCTGCTCATACTGTCATAGTCTGAACACTGTGCCTTTGGCTCCTAAGGGCAATTCTTTGGAGGCCCTGTGACCCTTGGTCTCACTCATCTCCCAGTAGCCTCCTCCAAAGAACTGCGGCCATCCTGTCCACCTCTTTTTCAGCTTCTTAAGGTTTCTGTTCCTATTCCCCTTTCTCCATTTACTTCCACCTACCAGGAGATAACGAACGCATCCTACCTTGTTTTAACACACATCTGAAAGGACGTAAAAAATTATTTTAGTTGAAAATAAATTCTATATTGGCAACACTTGTAGCTGAAATCCTATTAAACCTCAAGGTTGTATGAAAGTATTGGCACAGCTCTGCTAACTAGGAAGTGAGAAGGACAGTTCAGTCTTTGTGCTTGTCCAGTGCTGGTGCCTTCTTGAACCTGGAAGAGTTCCAAGGAGGGTAAGCTTCTGTGACATGGATACATTTCCATGGGAAAGGAGTCTAGCTGCTCAACTCATTTCACACTGGTTGCAAAAGAGATTTTAAACAGCAGTGATTTTCATGCACTAGAGCTAGGAAGTTCAAACCAGCAGTCTGCCTGCTTGCTTCACCAACAGTACTACAAACCATTCAATAGCCTATTAAACACACATACATTGCAAAATTCTTTCATTTTAATATTTTCTCACTCCTTCCAATAAATGTAAGGATACCAGCTCTTCAGCTAGCTGCCATACTAGTTTCTAGTTTGCCTTTCAGTCAGATGCATCTGCCTGCTTACATTGCAACAGGACAGCAATACTTTATTTTTAACTACATTCACACCCTTGGCTAATGTGTAGCATAACTTCCTTACAACCTCACAAGAGCTCTACTGCAGAACAGAAAAATTTTCCACAGGAGGTATAACTCTAGAGAAACTGAACTTGAAGCCTGAAAGCTGTGATCTCACTTTAGTTACCACCAAACCAGTTACATTTTGCTACCAGTTAAATTTAGTTTTAATTCATATAACCGAGGGATTGTCTCAAACGGTATTAATAAATAAATATTTATTCCTTATAAAAAATCTGTGATTTTGAAACCTTATTGCACAAACAAATAACTAAAGACATTGTTCTAATGGATTACTAGTATCATAACTCTGTTTCTGCATATGTTTATTTGCATGGCTTTCTACATACCTCTCAGATTTAGGTGAAATTGGCCAAAATATTAAAAAGCTTCAAAGTTTTGAGACTAATTTACAGACTGTAACTGCCTTGGGCTGTTTCTTTTAGGGTGGGGGGAGGAAATCATAAAACATGTGAGAAACACAGTTCTACAGCTTCAGCAAAACTAAAGTAAAAGGACAACAGTACATTTACACTTTGTTTCTTGTTCTGTTGGTCTTACCTAAAAAGAGAGCATGTAGCAATAAAGGGAGGTGAAGAGCCCAATCTTCTCTCACACTGTGATCCACTACCATCTCGGTCATGAAGATAACAGCAATATTGCACCTGGAAGTTAAACCACAGCATCAGTTTCAAACCTCTTGGAAATAGGAAAGCAGAAACAGGATGCCTATTTCTGAAGAAATACACAACCTATAAATTTACACATTTGTAGCATTTCTTCTCAATATGGTTAATGATGAAGCACTTTAGTTATAGTATCAAGTAAATAAGCACCCATTACAGGAAAAAACCTATTATTGTCAATACAAATTATGTAAAAGAGGAATTTCAGAATATTCACAGCCTAGTTAGAATAAAAGAACAAAGTGCTAGGAATAACAGGCACAAAGGCCTGGGAAAAAGAAATTTCCCTTTTCTGTTTCAGTTGTTTCAACAGTCTTATTTTTATCAGTGATGTCCTACATTGTAAATAGGCTTTCTGGCAGAAATCTGGTAGAATTGTGAGCTTTAATTGCATGTTGATTTTTGCACTGGAAATCAGCAGAAATTGAATGTATGATTTTCAGATGTTCTGAGTGGTGGGACAGTTGGGTTGGTGTTGGTCAACGACTAAGAGGAAACATCTCACTGTCTGAAATGTTAGAATGAGAAACTGCTCACCTATGAAGGGGTCCCCGAGGTGTGATGGTTTCTGGGAGATAGTCCACAAGTGGTGCCCAGCATCCTCCATTGTAAGGCATGGGCAGGGGATGTGGCTGTTTGGTTTCAACAATATTCAATAACCAGCTTGTATATGGAGAAACAGGATCATCTGCATTGAAAAGCATTCAAAAAAACTGCATAAAACTCAAGTCTGGTTACCTATTTTTGAGAAATACTAAAATAGATTTTATGCTAACATGTGAGTTCAGCTGTTTGGAATAATGTGATAAGATGCCATGAGGTTTGCAAATTCCTGCATTCAATAACAAGTGATGCATTTTTAATCCCTCTTTCATGCTTCTGGAAATTAAAGAGATTCCAGGCAGACAGCACTGAATGGTAGGAGCAGCAGCTGAATCCCTGCTGTCACTTAGTAGCTTTGGATCCAGATCACAAAGCATCAAGCAACAGACTTTCTCTTCAAAAATGAGGGAAAAGTTCAGCCAACAAAGCTGCTGTCAGAAGCCATCTGCTGCAAGGAGCTGAGTACCAGTTACACATTCTTGCAACTCCTCACCAGTGCCCTGCTGAGCGATGCTACAAAGGCAGAAGTTAAATGTCCTGAACTAGCAAGGAGGCATAAGGAATGCAAAAAACATCTTCAGGGTAATTTTCTTTCAACAGGGATGAATTATATCTTGAATTTCTCAAAGATGTATTTAACTTTGCTTTAGTATGACAGCTGCTGTTTGTTAATGAGCATTAGGGTTTTTTTCTTCCACCTGTTTATCTGCAGTGATGTGGGTCAAGTAAGTTATTTCCACCACTTTCTGTCTTGTCTCAGCTGCACAGTTTCGTTCATCTCTCCTGTATTTTGTTCCCTCTCATTCCACTTGATTTTCCCACTGGTCAGTTTTTATTTCTGAGGTTTGGCAGTCTGTGATACACTGCCATGGAAAGTATCCTTTCCAGGTCTGTTTTTGACGTACATTCAAACATTGCCCTTTTTGAATTTTTAATGAGTGTTATTTTTTGTTCTGTTCCTTCTTTTTGTCTTTTTGTTTGTTTGTTCGTTTGTTTTGTTTTGTTATGCTTTTGTATTTTAGGTAAGCTTGAAACTCTCAGCACTTTCCTTTTTTTTTTTTTAACGGCATGTATCTGATGCTTTATCAAAACTGTTTTGATGCCTACAAAAGTATCAGAGCCAGATTTTTCTAGTGAACATCACCACTTTGTTCAGATTTCCAGATCTTCAGGAGACCTGCAATGCAGTAGCTGTTCCTCCAATTATTTCTAGATTGCCAACTTTATAACTTCCATTCTTAAGTGCTGGTCTTTTGAGGAACACTTTATATCTTTATGATTTAGACCTCTACTTAGATTCTCTGGAGGATGGTTAATTAGTTACAGATAAAGAAGAATAAACTGACTTAATAATGTAGCAAAGTATGGCATTTTCACATATTCTTCTTCTAAGAATTAACCAGATAATGTTTGCCAGATACTTTTCACAGACAAAGCACTGCACAGGAACTACTTATTTGTACCAGTTTAAGTGTTTCATAGAAAAGTGCTTCATGAAGTTAACACTAAGACCTAAATCCTCACTTCTGTTTTCACAGGTTTATGTGCAGACTGAGAAAAAAAAGAAAAGAAGCACCTTGAAGATGCATACAATCCTTGCCTGAACAAAAGAGTTTCTGTGCTGCAGAGCTGTGTTCCCTATCTATATCCTCAGCAATACATGAATGTTCAAGTAGACTGGAGAGAGAGGAGAAGCCATACCCCCAAATCCTTCACAGCCTGGGCTGGCTGGCTGAGGGACGAAGTTGCGCTTTCTTAATGGAAGTTGCATTGTGTTTCTTGTAGAATGACGAGAGGTAGAAGAATTACTTTTTCTTATTAGAATTCTACATAAATGTCAGTAGCTAAGCAAAATACATTTTATTTTCCTTCTAGGTATTCACATACTTGCTAAAGGAACCCCTGTGAGGAGCACGCTTCGCATAAATATTCACAGTACTACAAACCTTGCAGGTACAGGCAGGAAAAAACATTTGGGCACTGGCTGGAGGAGACATTCCAAAAGAGCAAAGAAAATTTCATATTTTTTAACCTTTTATCACTCTAAGATCTTGTCAAAACCAGATATTTGTGAAGGCTGTTCTGATAATATAAACATTTTTCTGTCTTGAAAGATTGTTCATGCAGATCAGATTAGCACCAGTGCTTCAATTAACTTCTGGTGAAGCATTTGAAGTAGATGCAGCACTAGAAAGCCAAAAAAAATCCGAGACAAATGTACTGAACCCCACTGAGTTCAAGATGTTGCACATTTTTTAATGTATTTCAACACTGGAGTTTGTACATACACAATATTTTATCGGTACTGTGCTTCATAATTATGAATAGTAGTTGTTGGTGTACATTAAATTATCCTATTGTAACATATTTTACAGTCTGTGTATTTTGCCTAAGAGTATTGCCAAAAATTACTTGGATTAAGAAAAACATAAAATCTTTACTTTTAATGTCAAAATACTGTTCCAAAATGGTGTCTGTAATACCAAACCAAGACATTATGGGCTATATTGTACTTGACGTGGCTTTAATAAACCAGAGATGAAAGTCAATAACAAGATCTTGCCTCTTTTACATTTGGTTAGGGCCTAGCCAAAATATGTAAATTGTCTTCCAGAAACCAAGTCAAGCCATCCAACTCCTCAGTTTTGCACTATTGTTCAATAGTTAACATTGGTTTTCTTTGGAATCTCTGGAGAGAGCACCAGGTGTCCATTTACAGCCCATTTAGCAGAAATACAGAAAGACCAAGAAGCATGCTCAGGAGCCCCATCTCCCCTCTAACACACGTTTGCACAGTGCAGCCAGAAACTGGTTGCAGAGAGCAGATAAAAGCTAAAGATGAGATAAGATCTCATATTTGGAAACTCCTCAACCTCTTTTCATGCTCATACAACAGTACTTGATCTGGAGGGATATACTGCCAAATGGCACAAGCTCTAATGCTCTTAGAAGTCTTTTGCCTTGCCATGTATGGAAGGCCCAATATGTTACTCTCTGGAGGATTCTCTGCTGCTGCTTTCTGTGAAGTTCTCTGGCCTTCAAATGCATTTGACTGAACCCAGATTAAACAAAGTAAATTAATTAAATGAGGTATGAAGGTAAAATAAGGACACTCGCTGAATGGTGATGCTACATTACTGTTTATACAGAACTTAAACAGAGAGGCTCTGATGGTCATTAGAATGTTTTCCTCTCCAACCAAAACACCAGATATTTCACTAATTGAAGAGAACTTACTTTTGTCATCATCATAAGACCCTCCAGAGCTATTACTGTAGCGCGATTCGAGTCGGGTATGTGCTCTGACGACATTACTGAACCTTCAAATACAAGAAAAAAATCTTTGTTAAAAACACAGACTGACATTTAAACATCTGGACTTAAATGTTTACCCTAAAAAAAACCCCCCAGCATTTCCTTAAGCATGCACTTTCACAGGAGAGCAATTGAATGTAATGCTGATCCTTGCCACAAAACGTTTTTGCAGCCAGTTTATGAGAAGTTCTAACAGTGTGCCCCTGTGTCACAAGCTTTTAAAATTCAGCAAAGGGAAACTCTTATGCTGCAAATGTGTGATTTTTTTGAAGCACGAAACTGCTAAGCATGAACTGAGATATAAACTGTTCATAGCTAGTATTTGTCACAGATCATGTTCATGGGTAAAATCCTGCCAACTTGATACAGCAGTTAAAGCATGGTGCTAATAATGCCAAGGCTGTGGGTTCGATCCCCATTTGGGCCATTCACTTCAGAGTTGGACTCCATGATCCTTGTGGGTCTCTCCCAGCTCAGAATATTCTGTGATTCTGTGACTGACTGGATAGCCCAAAGCCAAGCCTGCACAGGAACCAAGCAGGATGAACTACAGCAGATCACCCTTCAAGAGGAGAGTCCAGCAAATGCCAGAGCAGACCTAATAGAGAAGTTAAGGGATATGAGAGCCAGAGAAAACTGCTCACAGCTGTCCTCAAATCTGCCGAAGATTCATGCTAAGCTAACTTTTCCTGGTGATCTCCTTTGACTTCCTCCAGCTTGTATTCTCAGAGTAATCAGGCCTGAACTGGAACGAGAGGAGCCACACTGACAGCTCACGCACTAGTGATGATCTAAAACCATTGCCATTCCTGCAAAACTAGGAAACTAATTACAAATAACAATGTATCAAACAAGACAAGACTGAAAATTTTATAGAAAAAATTCAATTCAATTTCTTACTAATGTTCATACACCTTCGTGCAGGATATTTCACTATACAACAACATATTACACTGTCTCCAAAGCATGTGTGTCCCATAAGGGTGCAATAAATCCCTTGTACAGTTGACATAAAGGCATCGTGAGCCATCCAATACATGGTATTGTATCAATGACCTTCATTATTTCGTATGCCTTGACACATGAAGTCAATATTAATGGACATTCTAAGGTTGACACACTGGTTTTGAAGTACAGATGCACTTACAGCCGGCTTTGGTAACATAAATGCCAGCACTGAATTCAGGCAAATTATTTTCCATTCTTTTCTGAGGTGTCTTTCAGCAGGAACCTGAATACCAATATCAGAACTTTGTCATTTTCCTTTCATTTTTATCATAAAGTCTCTGGCAGATCTGAATGCTAAAAACCTTTCTGGAGTCACATTTAAAACTTACAAAAGGCAAGAAATCCCAACTGAAAGTACTACAGGAGATGTTTGCTCAACTTGGCTGTGAATCAACTGAATAAAAATCTATCGTAAAACTATACAGTCATAAACACTTATGTAAAGAATGATAAAATAATTCAGAGAAAAAAAGAACTTTATTATCTTTTTAAGTACATTTCTAGTGCATATACTGAAAAACATCATTTAGAGTCAAATCCATTTTACTACCAATTTGAAACCTTACTTAGCACTGAGTGACTTTTTTTACTTGCATTTAAATTAGCAGACACATATAAATAACCTGACAAAATGCTACTAATGTTTATAACATGTAGCAGGCAAGTAATTCAAAAGGTTCTGAAGTACAGAAAGGTTTGCTCACCTAATTTTCTCTGTACCTCTAAGCTCTGAAACTTAGGGAAGGTGGGTCAGACTACTGAAGTGATACTAGTGACTATAAGCAACTAATGTAATACTAATACACTTACTGACAAATGCTATTATAAATTGTCCAAAGTTCTCCTGCAAAACTAAGAGTGTTTCTGTGAGAGAAACAATCTGTATGTCTGTGCTCTAGGATCTGATGGCCTTTAGGCTTTGCATTTATTCATTTGTCATTTGTCAGTATGCACCATAAGTAGCAAAAGTCTAAACTGAATATATGATTTATAAGCAAGATATTTTCCATAGCTGTCCTCTATAAGACATTTCATCCAAAGGAGGTGTCTTTGCAATCACTGACATAATCACCAGCACAGTCTGCAAACCAAATTTTACACACTGTCCATGAAATCAAATGATGTGATCAAATTTGATTTTTCGTAAAGATTTTAGTAGTTATTATTTGGTGCACTTTCCTGTTTTTTTCTTTCACCTTTGTGGATAGTTCCTACAAAACCATGACCTACTGAGCACAATTCATTCAATGTAAGTTTAACAGTTGTTCCTTTACAATGTAGTTTTAAACAAGAGTTGGGAACTAGAATCAAGAGAATAGCTTTTTTTAAAAAAAATTATACATACTGGGATAACCCCACTTAGGAACAGTCTGAGCACCAGAGTTCCTCACAATACAATGCAGAACTTTGTCCAACATCTCACCCTTAGCCTAGGAAAACATGTACACTTTGGAGGAAAAAAACCCCAAGCCACAAACCTTTCATCAGTCTCTTTCACCACTCTGTTCTCCTCTGCATCAGGAAAACTATCTTGGCCAGCTACAACAGTGTTACTGCTAGAGGTGGTTCCTGTATATGAGAAGTGAGTAAGAACACCTGTTACATGCAGCAGACACCATCTGCAAAGCAATAAAAGCCCATAACTTAAAGGGTTTTTTAGCAGCTATAGTCAAAGTGACCATCCTGCAAGTACTTGCACATATGAATGAATGAACAGTCACTTCTACAGACCAGGACCTGCTTCCATGGCTGGATGGTATAAAGTTCACATGCTTTGACAAGTAGATTAACAGAATGATAGTCTTCTACTCCTTAATCTAAGCTCATGCTCAAGTGACATAGCCTATTGTTTTTCAAGGATCTGGCAAAACATTTACAAGGTTAAATGTGGGGTTGGTTCTTAAGCATATTTGACTACTGCAGCTTGGAAATAGCATTAGGCCTTTCAAAACAGAACTGCCACACCACTGAGGCTCTCAGTTTTCAGGAAACTCTGCTTAAGATCACCGCATAGATGATAATTTCTTGTTCTGAGTAAAAGAACCACTAGAGAGTGGAGTTTTCTGAAGAGTGGAAGAATTCTGAACAGCATCAAATATTGGTAATATGCTATTAAAATAGTTAAGATAATTAAGCGTATGTTAACAAAGCATATACACCATTAGGAATTAAAAAGAACTGTAATTTAGACATGCAACAAGGCCCTGAAACTTGTACTTTATGTACACAGGTCCAAATGGATGGAAAAGTAAGAGATTGTTTTTTTACAAAGAGATGAAGACTCAAAAGAGCAGGAGAGCACAATGAAAACACATTCAGGCCATACCAGAAGCTGCAGCTGAGGCTTTGTTACTGGCAGCAAAGCGGTAAAATGGAGGATTATCGCAGTGTTGGACTATGGGGTTCACTGGGTCGGTTTGCTGCAGCTCAAAAAGAAGTTCTTCCATTGTCTGAATAGTGTTATTGCGACATAGATATATTGCAACCTTCTTTATCTGTGGAAGAAAACAACAGTTGTTAAACTCTGAACAATATGAATTTCCAGAGAAATCAATGAATGTTACACTGCAGTACTGAAACGATCGAGGATGCAAGTGTTGCTCTTGGGCAGACACCACAACCACGTACAGTTCATATGGAAATAAAACTTCTCACTTTGACATCAAGATCATTTCCCCAGCAGAGTGAATCTATGATATAATTACTTCAAAGTTTTTGCTTACTATTCAAAATGAACTGTTTAGGTATATAACTATATATATAACATGCACATCTACAAAACTGTAGCTGTGGCCACAAAGATTAAGCCAGGCTCTGAGTTGCTACTTATACCTGTAGGCAAAGTAATAGCAAACTGAAGAAAGGCAGAGCAATTATGTATACAGACTTCATGTATACTGATTTGAAAAATCTGAGAGTATAGTTTATAGAAACTTTGGAAATTTCTATCAATCTTTTAACAAGACCTCAAACCTGCACTGCAGCAATGAGGACTGTTGAGATACTGAGACTGAATTAGGCTGAATTCTTGAGGAAAAAAACCCTGATCACTATTAAAAGAGACTCTCTCCAGCTCAGAAACACTTGATTCATAAACTGCTGGAGCTGGGAGACCATATGGGGATGTATCTCTTCGTTCTTGCCTGCTTGTTTTTAAAGATGTCCCTAAACAGATACTTATAGGGGAGCTAATATATTACACTGAACTGTCTGTTGGCCTCACCAAGTATTGCTGTTCTTATACTCTTAAATACTCCCATTAAAATAACTTCCTTACTGCTTCTCTTTCCCCTCTTTTTTTCTTTTTGCTTAGAGAAAACGCACATATGCAAAGTCTCTTTTACTCTACTGTGCTAAAAATTTCCCAGGGACTTTCCAGATACAAATCCATCTCCTTCCTGAGGCTCATTTCTGGTTGGGTTCACAGTGCCACTTTCAGCATCTCTCACCCCTGAAGGGGTCACGTCCCCAACACTAAGTCTTTGCTGAAGAGGTTTCTGAACTGTAAATATTCTAAGAAATCTTTCAGTACATAATGTGGAAGAACGGACAGCTCAGCAATTTGTACTGGGGCACTGGGAAAAAATGCTTAAAGGAAACATAAGAGACAAAGCAATTAATCTAGATGATGAAAAAACATTTAAAAAATGAGTCAGGCATGCTTTTGGCTTGGACCCACACAGGGAGAACAGATGGCTGAAGGTACAAAGCAGCTGGTGACTGCCTCGGGGGCACAGGGGCTCCTAAAGGAGATGGGCAAACTGGCAATCTTGCAACTCTGTGGTCTTTTAAGCCCAGGTGACCTGGAACAGTGCTGATAAACTGTCCAAATGATCTTTGTTTGCTAAAGTGTATCTGTTATCTACATGATAATGGAAGACACATGTTTATGGTATCAGCAGTCTTGTGTAGTTAACAGCTAGGTAGGATTTCTTAAGGGCACTAGCAAAACACTGAGCAGATGCATGTGATAAGACCAGTGCATTTTCCTACTCCAGACAAAGCTATCAGTGAAGGGGTGACTCATAAGCACAGTCAGGTTTCCTACGGAAGCTAAAAACTTTTTCAGATTTTGCAAAATCCGAAAATCAGACTTTTAACTCAACATTACAAAACACAGATTAACTGGGTGGTAGAAAACGCGGGAACCTTGTCAGCTGCTGCCACCACCAGCCCCTGGAAGCCTGGGAGGGAGACCAAAAAAGGCAAACACGCAAAATAGGAGATGCTGAGCAGATGAAGCTGTAGATGTCAGAACAGATTGCTCTCTTCGTGGAGTAAGAGGACTGTACTGTCCTAGAAGAGGACAGGGCTGTGAAATCCAAGGCTTTGGGGCAAAGAAAGAATTTGAAGAAAGCAGTGCTCTGGGTAGGAGGGAGTTTGAGGAAAGGCTGCTCAGAGCTGTGGAATGGTAACAGATTTGGAGAAAGGAGGTGCTGAAAGCTTTGGGTTGGCAAGTATCTGGATGGAGGATAAGGTACGTGAGGAGCTCCTGGGCAAGAGGTGACACGGTTATTTTCCAGTCAGGCTGGATTTAGGAGTCAGACATGTCCTCAGCACAGGACTACTACTTCCTCTCAGAAAACTGCCCCTGCTCCTTTTGTAAGCTGTCAGAAATGAGGGCAACAGCCCTCATTTTGTGTCTTGTCTCTAACAAGTGATTTCCACTTGTTCTCTGCCAACATAGCTTCTCCTGATGGAGACTCCTTTTGGGCATAATCCCAAGTCTGTCATAGATTGTAGGATGAGTCAGGTTGGAAAGAACTGGGGAAGTCTCTCATCTAACCTCCTGCTCAAAGCATGGTCAGCACTGAATAGAAAGCCTCTGTCACACTTGAGGGAAAGGTCTTACTTCAGATCAACCCCTTTGTCTTCCTCTCATAAAACCCTTGAGCTTATTCTTACATCAACACCACTTTCAAATTTTTCCTCTTTTGACTAGTTAGACACATATATACACTGATTTGAGAATATAGAACAGTAAACCTACAATAAAAGGAAACAAACAGGATGACTATGGTATGATAACATTTTGAAGATTTTTATAGGCTTCTTTATTTTTCTTTATTCTAATATGCATAGCAGTCATCATAAACATTTTGGGCAAACTATTACTTCAGCAACTGTAAATGAAGAATGTTTATGAGGCTTTTAAGATAAATTTCATCACATTAATAGTAATTTCAAATGTATTTCAGGGAAATCAGTGGAAAGAGGTTAACTAATAAAACAACATATTGTAATTGTGCTGGAAAATTCTCTAAATTTAGATTCTGTTTCACGCACCAACTGAGCAATAAGGAACATGGGAATAGAACTAGCCTGCTTTTCTCAGACAGCCCTGATTTTATTTTAGCTTGAATAATAACAATATCCAGCACATTGCAGCAACCGTTAGATAATTTATGACAGTCGTGTAGAGGCAGAAGTTGATATGGTAAGGAGCTTATAAAGGTTAACTATCTTCTGTCTCTTGAGATGTCCCACAGAAAGCTCTAGTCTGCTAAAAGAGAAGAGAATATAGCATTTTCTGGCAATTAATGCCCAGTCTCTGTTGCTGTCCCTGTACACAGACATGCAAAGTTTCTCTTTGCTTGAGAGAAGCCCATCTCCTACTTGCAATGGGGTGTGCTCCGCTGGTGGAAACTGAGATTTGAACTACTCAATTCCTTTCTTTTAATTTCAGTTTCCTGGCACTTTTATTCCTGCCATTTAATTTTGTACAGTGTGTTAGGGAATATGTTGGTATTTCTTAGGGTATATGTTGGTTTTGATACAGAAATTAATTTTCTGCAGGTGATAGCTGTTTTCCTCACTAAAACCTATGTTATCAGCAGTAAATAAAGTGCAAAGACTTACATAGGGTAAAAGGATGGTATCACTGCTAACACCACACAAACTAATGAGGAACTGCAGTGTTATCCTAAGGTTGTTACTCCATTTTTCATTGTTGGCCAAAGCATTCCAGACATTTTCCATCTCTGGTCCAGGAATTTCATCTCCATACTGCAAAGAATCATAGGCATACATTCCTTGAAATATACAGACTTCCAAACTAAAACATGTTCTTTTAGAGCATTTTCTCATGCAAAAAAAACCAGTGAAATGCTGTAAAAAGTTATAAAACAGTATTTTTAAAAGCTGCCTGACAGACTTCAGAGCATAAACTATATCTAAAACTATTTAGGTTCTGATCCACAGAAGGACATAAATCATATGAGAAAACAAATACTCTTGAGGACTGTGAATTCAAAAAGTAATCCTAAAATCAAGCGGGTTTTGTCTGATTGGTAGAGAGTGTTCCAGTGTAACATTTCTGGTACTGGAGGGAAGAAACAAAAGTTTTACAGGTTAGTTTCTTTGCTTGATTTGCTTTTATACCTTGGCTGTCATATACATGAGATTGTTAAGAACCAGGGAGGTGGCCTCAGGTGAGCCCCAGCCATTGCCTTTTAGTCCACTTGTGACTGCTATTTCCCCATCCTTGTCCTTCAGTTCATCTTCTGGCGTGGTAGGGCTTGACCCAGGGAGGAGCAGTCTGTTATCTACCAGTTCAATATTATGAAGCCATGGTAGCAGATAGGTAAGCATAATCTGTCTTCCATTTGGATGTGTTGTTGGAAATCGCTGGCTTACCTCTAAAATAGTAAGAGTTGAAAAGGACAACATATTAATTTATGATGGAAACCCTAAATACACTGTTTAAGTCACATTTCTGATGTTTGTTAGGCTATCTGATGGTTTTTACCTTGCACACTACAAGCATACAAAAACATGTTCTTGAGCTTCCTGAAAAGAAACACTCAATTAATGCTCAATAATAGCAAGCAATGGGTCATGCCTTCTGTCTAAAATAACTAACAGTCTGGGCTTAGAAAGAGAAAGTCATCCCTTGTTACTGTGCCATGTTATATATTAAGTGGAAGCCAATAAAGACGAAAAAGGATTATTCAGTTACAAGTAGTTACCCTAGAATTCCAAGAGCTTCTGGAGAACACACAAAAGTGATCTGCAGAATTACAAATGCCCCATTGGCCTCCAGGTTTCTAAGCTATAGTTTAAATAATAAAGCACTTATACTGAGTTTACAGAAAAAATCTTGCATATATTGGGATCCTATTTCCTGTGGGGAGGCCTATAAAGTTCATAGCTGGCTGTCAGTTCAGGAGTGCTTGTATACAGCACTTTATATAATTTATAAAAAAAGAACTGGCACTGTAAGGCAAAGGGATTTGGAAAATCTGGGATAAGAAATACAGCTTCCTGCCAAAGTGAACCACATTATCTCACATTACTAGAAATCATCTGTAAAATCAGTAGAGCAAACAATTCCTTTCTTTACTTGCTGCCTGGTTTTTAAAAATCGTGAAGACACACACTGTTCTCTCCTCCTTATGATTCTACATGTACAGAAAGGATCTCTCACTTGGACTGTAATATCCTGTATATCGGAGGTATTTTTAATGACACAGTCATTACAGTAACATGAGTAGATGATACCAGTAATAATGAACAGCATTTGCTTAATGATAAATGAGCCATCGGAAGTTCCCTACACCCGTTATTTATAACTCATGGTATCTTGGGCACTGAGAAATGTAAGGATGATGTATTGTTCCTTTACTCTCCCTCCAGCCACTACAGACTGAGTAAAAACAACAGAAAGGGATTTTAAGAGCCAGTAAAAATTCCCACGATTACAGACATTTGAATTCTGTTATTTAAAAACTAGAGAAACACATAAGATTAATTAAAACAGACAGATATGTCTGAAAACACCATTGTTCCCAGGAAAGGTCTCAGAGTGGGCGTATTCCGAATTGTGCTCCTGCAGGTCTCATTCCTTAAAATTTTTCTCAGTAATCCTGAAAATATGCATTTCTGATAAAATTTAAAAATGCTGCAACATGCAGATGTGGCAAATAACAGAAGGCAGAGATCACTCAGAGTGATTTGAATCACTGGTAGAACTGGACACAGGCAATCAATCTGCCCAAAGTTTATAAATGCCCAATCTGCCCAAATTTTTATAAAAAAATTAAGAAATATATCCTCACAAGTATGATTTATATAAATGTATGCGTAAGAAGAATCACATGAGAACCCATTACAGCAGAGCTTGCCAATGTCATTTTAACTCATTCAGGGCACTTGTAATTTCAAATTTACCATAAGATCACCTAAGTGGCACAGAGTCCCCAAAGAAGGTTTGTTTCTGTACTTTGTGTGAGTACCTCTAGGAAACACATACTGGATTCCTAAATCTGATTTGATCTGAACTGGAGTAAAAACAGGTCAAGCTAAATTTATAAACAGAACTGTGGTTCAAAATGGTAGTCTAGCATTTGTACAAAAATGTAAAGGAGATAATAAATAAATATAGGTACCTGAAAAAAGTGGGAGGGTAAGTTCAGGATACATCCTTGCTAGCTCATATGAAAGAAGGGCAAGTGAGACACTGTAAAGAGGTGGCAATGGACCATGTGTCCCATACAAGATACTGCCTGGTCTTTGCTCAGCTACCTTTTTTGAATAAACAAAAAGCTTTGATTCAAGGATCTATAAAAGACAAAAAAAAAAAAAGGAATGAGACAATAAAAATTCATTAATTCAGGAAATAACAGCATTTCAAGTTTATCTATCAGAGAATGCTCTACATGTTTCAGAGTATATGCTCCAAATACAAAAGACACTATAACATTCATTTTAATATAAATATTCCTGCAAGTATTTATAGCCAAGACATAACTGGCTGCTTGTTTTCAAAACAAAACTAATGCACAAATAACAGTGCTCTATAAGAAGTTCATCAAAACAGTCTCCAAGGACAGGAGGAAGAAATAAGTAGCTGATACATGCCTGCATAAGTTGCATGGAAATTTCATAAATCTCTCTGTTGGTGTCAGATGCCTTGAACAGCACCAGATTTAAAAGCGTCACGATATCAAAAGGATAGTTCCTAGAAGAATAAACAGAACATTTTTGTGAATGCTGGTAAGGAATGCAGATTATATTCACTCTGGTTTACTCTGTAATATGGTCTAAAGAGAATGTCATCTTTCTTTTCTCTGTTCTACCATCAGAATATGGGAAAGGGAGCTCTTATGAATACACACTGCTTGATCAAAGGACCATCTGGTGAATGGGAAGAAAGAAAGGATTATTTATAATTACCTTAGACTGATGCTTAGGAATGCACCGAGTTACCCACAGTGATAAACGCAATACCTGTATCTGTAACTGTCAATTCATTTTAATTTATAGCATAAACTGTGTACAGGACAGACTGACACCCGTGAAAGAAAATGGGGAGCATGAAAATTTCCAGGGATAAAGAATTTCTTAAGCCAAGCTGCAATTAAAACAGTCCCTTTGGACAAAAGACACTATCTCTGACACGAACATTCTGAGGTACTAGACAATTTTATAAAAATTGTTTTCAAAGAGTAAACATGAATAACTGCTTCAAAAAGTCTGCTATCTATAAAGTCAGCATCAACTGTAAGGTTAAACATATCAAAGTATTAACTTACTGAGAATATTGTTACAGCAGTAATTCCCACATCACAATACTTGGATTTGCACTAAATAGATTTCTGTTTACTCATGATGATTTGTAAATGCACCGATTGAATTCTGAACCATCAATTTAACAACCTAGATGTCAGCTACAGTGCTCCTGGATGGCTGCAGGATGCCTATTTGGACTTTTTAATATGGCAGATACATGTGTGGCATGGGACATTTTGGTAATTCCAAATACTAGCTGCAAGCCAATCTCTGTAACTGGCTCTTTGTCCTTCCACTGTGTAAAAAATAAATGCAAAAGAAAAGAAATGAAGTGGCTTCTTTGTAGAAAGCTGGATGGACACATCATCAATGAGATACACTGCTGCTCATTTTACAGGTAGTTTAAAGCAGTGGTCTCCTGATACATTTTGACAGATGAGAGAGGAAAAACTATTAACAGTTTTCAAATATTAATAAAAATTCCCAGCTTGCTAGAAAGAGGACTTTCCCTTCAAAATAAATCATGAAGATCATACTCTCAATTTTTTACTGGAAGAATGGAAAAGATTAATTTTTAGGACACAGTGGCACAGGTAACACCATCTGAGGAAAAAAGACTGGCTGAAACGGCTATGTTTTTGTGCTCATTAAAATAAAAACCCTGTTACCATAACTGGATTTGCAAATGCAAAATTCCATTCATATTTTTAAAACTTCAGTATAACTCAGTCTCTAGTCTAGTTGTTCCTGCAAGAACAAAACAGTTTAGCAGAAAAACTATAAAATTCTTGACTTATTTTGATTTTCCAAATCCCAAGTATTTCTTTATTGAGTATTTCTCTATGCTGCTCAGACATCTTGCCAAATTACTTTTGTGAAGAGTAAATTTTCACATTTATTTTAATAAGATGCAAATTTCTGTATTATTTAATTTCTCTATAAATTTTGTCTTTGAAAATAAAAAATAGGGATAGGGTTTTATGAAGGCCTGACACAAAAGCAATATTTGTATTCATATCTTCACGTAGCTTGTGCTTGCTCAGCATTAGCAGTAATGATGATACCAGCTGACCAAAAAAGAACTAATCAAATCAAATGAAAGCCAGGTAGAAAAAGAACATGACTTTCAAGATAATGACAAGTCAAAATAATTACTTTCAAGCTATTGACATTTAAAACATTTTTTCTTTTATAAATTAAATTAAAAACCACGCCAAATCTTTTGAAACCAGATTTACGACTTACATTCAAATGAAACTTGTAGCTTTTTGTATCTTTCTGAGCAAAACAGCATCAAAACACCCCACATTTCAAATATACATATAATAAGAACATCTTCTACCAAGCATATCCCTTTGTTTTCAGAATCATGAAAATCAAGCAATACAGTCCCCAAGCACTGTTTGAGAAGATATGAGTGTGACCAACAACTCCTTACAACACAGTGAGCTGAATCTTCAGTTTTCTTTACATTTGAAAGTGTAGATTAATAGATTAATTAATACCTGCTTCCACACACAGTTGCAATGGCTTTGAAACACCCAGAGGCAAGCTGGTATGATCCTGTGTAACATCGATCTATAGCCCAGTTGAAGAGATTGATTTGATCAGGATTCAGTTCTAGCAACAGGACTACAACTTCACAGCCAAGCTGATGAACCTGAGCAAACATCAAAACATGATAATGGGGTCAGATATGCTCATTCTCTAAAATTCTTAGAGTGACATAGGCAAAATGGGGAAAATGGAAAATTCAAATATGTAAAAAGAAATTAGATCATTTGTAATAAATTTATTCTAGGGATAGCAGAGTTGGAATGTGACTCAGGTTTCAATACTCACCACTTGAAAAAATGGTAGGTACAAAGACTACATAAATGAAATAAATTGTCCAAAATTAAGCACAACAACAACAAAAAAGCACAGAACCTTTGGAAAATCTAAGATCCTTGATAGGTGTTCTTGGGCAACTTCCATTTATATCAGTAACTGACTTGTTAGCTGATTGCCTAGTTCATGTGAATTTCACAGTGACTGACTTTTAGGTTTATCCTTCTCTTGACTAACACAAAGCAAGGCAGACAAAGAAAAATACCTTTTACAAGACTGGAAACCTGTATGTTTAATCCAACTACATCAAGCAATCTAACAACTCTTCCCCCAGACCATGAATTACTTAATTCTGGTACCAGCACTGCTACAAACACATCACAACTAAGGCTTGGACTTCATGTTCCTTCAGTACAGGACAGTGCTGGTACACCAAACACTAATGCCTATTAATATTCTGTCACCAAGCGTAGGTAACTACTTGTACAGACTGCTTATCACTTGCACATGTCTTTATAGCTCTGTCCCTACCAACATTCTGAAATCCCATGTAATTTCTGAAGGATTTTCTCTGTAGCTATTAATTCTTTCTTTAAATTATTCAACTTTTTTTCCCCCTAATCAATTACCATTTCCACAGCCTGTATCCTCTAGCTGCTCCACATGCATTTATTTAGGTTCTGCTATTTACTTTTTCTTAGCAGATATATGCGCTGGTATGAGAGTTTTAGGGAGAAGAGCAGGACAAAGTACAAGATACCAAAAGGGAAAGATTGCTGTCTCTCTCCCTCCACTTGATAAAAATCACCAATCTACTCCTCCTTAATCAAAGAGGTAGTCCAATCAGTTACAAACACAGAACTATGACTGTGTAGTTACAAAGTCGAAGCCCACCTTCACAAAAATGGAAAATGGCAAGAATAGTCTATTACATGTTTGTTAAGAAGAAAAAAACCACTTTTTTTCCTTTCCTGAATAATTTATTTCATATTTGCAAGATCTACCCACACAACTTTCACTCAGATTTTTTTCATCAGCATCTACATTACCAAGCAGGAAGGGATTTTTAGAATGTATGCAGTCATAGTTCTTACAGTCACAAACTTTTTACTCACCCAGTACAGTGAGTAATTGTCCATCAGTGTTGCATTTTGGTCAGTACTTACACGTAAATCTTGACAAGCCAGAATATTATCAAGCCATTTGTAAAGATATCCATCAGGGGAAAGACCAACATTGTCAAACACAGGTCCACAGCAGAGCACAGCCGACATGGCCTAGAAATACACCAAACTTCAATTACACAAAAACGAACACAATGAACCTTGCAGAATGATTTGCGTTCTGGCTAACAGGACTGCCACTTGTTTCCTCTTTTGAGGGAACTGTGATGGAAATGGGAACAGCTGACTTTGCTAGAATTCAATAATTATGTTGCTATAGATTTTACTGGATTCCAGATCATGCCCAAAGCATTTTGGAGGGAGTTCTATCTTCAAGATACATTTTGTCATTTTACTCAGTCTTCACATATCAAGCTACAAAACAATCGTAATATACTCAGATGTTTTGATAGTATGTTACTGCAAAAATTAAAACTGTCTTACAGCAAGTGATGCAGCTTATGTAAGTACATAAGCTATCACTTTCCCAGATTACTCATGCAGGGGAATTGCAACTAGTTTTGCCACAAAAGTACATTATTACTGAGCATGTCTCCAGGCAAGTGTGGGAGGCATTCCTGAGATGTATATTGGTACAGATTCAGTACCCCGAGATTCTGAATTGGGGCTATAGCTCATTTCAGAGCCCACGATCTCCTTGCTGAATCTGCTAACCCATTAATAAACAGCTAAGTAAAATTTCAAAATGCATTCTGGTTTTTAAAATAATTAGCCTTGAAAAGTGTCTACAAAGAAAAAAACATGTAATTTCAGTGCTATACTGTACATATACCTATGAGCATACAAGTTTGCTTCAAGTATGCCAATTCAAATTTCTTTGAAATAAAAGGAAATAGACCCTACAATTAGGTGTATTTTTGACTGGAAAACTACTGTTACTGGTTTGTACACTGAAACTTTAATACCTTTAATGCACAATACTGGTATCTTGTAATCTGATGATTTCTATCACTGTAACGGTCCAGCGGTGTGAACATAATACTGAAAGGTCCTGCCCACTGGCTGAATAAGATGAACAGGTGATGCCTCAAGCTCTGCTGAGGGAAGAGAAATCTCCTGTGGTGAACTAAGTGAACAGAAATAGAAATAGTTGTGATTTGTTTAATATTAAATACACATTCACGTGGCACAATGATGACATAATTTTCAAACTTCTACAAAAAGGGAGGGGTTTTTATATGTTCAATATACAGTTACTCCAAAATATCTAAGCTCCTTTAAAAAATCTTACCAAGCAAATAAGATGCATCTTATTTCTAAGAACCTTCAGTTTTGAATTAATGTGTAGTTATACAAACATGTACATCTGACTATAGAAAAGCATGCAAGAACCTAATTACAAAATCAGAGTTTTCACTGCCTCCTGCATTCCTTTAGTGGCAAATATTTACTTGGTTTTTCCAATCCTTTAAATTCGAGCCTAAACAATACATAAGTCCTACTCTAATACAGTAATAGGTAGGGACAATAAATAAAAGAAACTTGGCACCTCCTTGTTTATGACAAGTATGTGATGAACAGCTGAATTACCTGAGCAAATGAAAAAAAAGCTCCAGACCTCATCTTCCACTAATTATATGAAGCCTTTTAAAGCAAAGGCCTTTTTTTGCTTTTTTGCTAATGTAATTACATTATATTTCTGAAGGGATATTGCAATATATAAAAAACATGAAATCAATTGGACAAATCTCTGTGATACAACTGGACTCAGGTAACATGGGGTACTGTCTCAACACCTTGGGCAAGTTTTTCACTGCATTTAATATTGCATGTTGTCTGCACCTACTTGTATTTTTCAAGGGCTGTCTGAGTTTATGAAGTCTGGCAATCAAGTCAGAGGGAAGAAAATAAGGCCTTATGTCAAAGAAGTACCTAGAGGTCACAGACAATTTCTTTGCTAGGCTTTTAAAGAGGTGATTCTTATACACGACTATTACAAGCTTCATCAAGCTTTATTGGTATTTTTATTTCAATCTTAATGGACTTCTGAAGACATTTTTTTCTACATTCCACTTTACATTCATTATATGATAATTCACAAGCAGTGAAAAAACACAGACAAAACAAGACACAAAAAATTACTTTTCCAATACCTATGTTAAATGCAATTTCTTAGTATGTTGAGATAATTCAGCACCATACCTGGAACACACTGAATCAAGTTGGCAATCATTGCACTGAAATGTGCTCTCATATCCTTAAGGATCTCGACTTCTTTATCATTTTCAGCCTCCAAAAGCATGCGAGTCAGATCAACATACTCTAAGAACAAGGCTCCAAGGGCTAGTGTATCTCTTTCTAAGGCTCCACTTGTACTAGCATAAAGGAAAGTTGCACATTAATATAGAATAACAGAGTAGTTATACTACAGTTTTCTGAAGAAATGCATGCAAAGCTCTCCATATCTGATAGACCACACATTTCTTCAAATGACGTACTGACATAATCTCAGTGTGGCAGACACTGAAAATTATTTCACTTAAAAGACCAATATTTATGATGAGTGATAGTCCTACCTGTCACTTATAACACCAGCATCAGCAAGGAGTTCAAAAATTCGCAGTAGCTGCAGCCTTAGTAGATCTCGTCGTTCTCGACGTTTCTTGTTCTTGGAATTTAAAGTAACAGCCATGTTTATATGCATAGGTGCATAAATTAAAAACTAGTAGCTTCAGAAATGCCAGTATTGCAGTGAGATTTAAGAATTGCAGTTTAAGAATTTTCTTCATGAAGGAACCTGAGTGCTTTTGGGTATTTCACCACAACACTGTGCTTACACATCAACAAAGAACTGAATATGATCCATTTTTTGTCTTTGTAACTACTCTTGAAAAAATTGTTAACAACTGCTTTAGTACTTATTGAAAATGTTGAAATTAAATAATGAAATACTGGATAAAAATAACTAATATTCAAGGTTCCTGTACCAAAAAGCCATGCTATCTTCAGGTAATAGGGATATTCACGTTAGTTTAATATCATCTAGTTTGGGTGCTGGAGGCACTTAAAGAGCAGAACATATACCCAGACCTGGGGAAGATATCTTAGTGATTAGCCATTCCTGAACTTGGCAATGCTGCAGCACACCATCACCCATGAGCTCCTAGCAGACACCACTCCAGTTCACTGTGGGGTGTGTTGACTGCAGGGGTTTTGCCCACAGTAATGTACTCCTCTCACAGAACAGGACTGCATGGTTGTTAACTGGCTCATTGTATCCCACTGCCTTCTAGAAAGCTGTCCTTTCTGTCTTCTATCTTGCCTGGAAAGATGTGAATGCAACAAGGCCTGGTCTTTACCGAAAGGCTAAATCGACTTTGTATTCTGTATCTCCCCTAAGCAAGAAAAACACAAGAAGGTAAAAAAGCTGCTATTGCACTCAAAGAAACAAGAAAAGCTCAGAGAAAATGCAGATTTTGCTCTTCAAAACTGAGCGATACTGAGATCAAAGGCTTGTCTCTTCTAGGACTCTGGCTCTGTCCACAGCCAGCAGTAGATGTGTGGGAGAACAAAATGATGCTCTGCCCGGTATTCTGACCCAGAATTGGCAGAATTGCAGCATCATAGCCAAAGGTTTTATTCAAATAATTATGCCATTTGATTTGTTCTCTTCAGAGCCCTGTTCTTCTCTTGTTACACCTTTAAGGTTCCAGGAAGTACATGTAGAGAAAAAAGCAGTTTTATTGTAATACTGTATTTTACCAGACACAGCTGCCTCCTGCTGTGCAACAGTGTCAGAGGTGACCTGGCAAGCTCCGTGCCAGCGCCCACAGGGGCGGATCTTGTGTAATGTCCATTTTGGTTTACCCCTGCAGCTCTTGGCCATGCCTGCAATTCTCTTCCTAGTCATAGCATATGTTCAAGGACATTGTTTCTGGTGTGTTGGATACCTGCCTGCTGACATGGAGGCCTGCCATGTTCTCTACAGCTACACAACCCATACAGTCACTCCTGGGTTTCCAGGTGGCACTGTTTGCAGGAAGGTGGCCCATTAATTCATATCAGGAAAAACACAAGAATAAACATTGCAGTCTCTCGTCCTCGTATTCTTCTACTAACAATTTCATGTGCTAAATTTGCTCTCACAGTATACAGTAAACCTCTGAATTCTAGCAATTCCTTTCCTGAGGGTAGACTGGATTTGTATGTCTCCAGGAAAGGCTTTTCAAGTCCAAGTTGTCTTAAAAGGTGCACAGACAAAATGCACAGGCAAGTGGCTGCACTAAGGTGTATTAATCCTCTTCTGCCCAGTATCAAAACAAGTGACCTTCAAATCAGTGTCTTCATAGGGACACATAACTGAATTGAAGTGTGAAGTCATGCAGAATGGAAATGGCTGTGGATATTTACCAGACACGGAATTATTAAGAATTGTCCATGAGCCATCTCAGATTTCTATCCTGGAGTCAGATGGAATGGTCCAAAACCGAGTCAAGGATGGAAAACTGAGCAGAACAGCAACTTGAGTCTAGTACAGAAGCTCTCCCCATGGCTTTCCTCTTTAGCTGCATAGACACATCCTGAGACTAAACTGCTTACTGAGGCTACAGATTTTATTACCAGAGGTTTTTAAGAACCTTGTGTGGATTGGAAGATCTGTTGGAAACCCTTCCAACATCATCTTCTCTTGTAACAAAAGAGAGTACTATAATGAAGGTGAAAACTCTGATTAATTTGTCAGTTAACTGATCATATTTAGAATGAATCCTGTGCCATGTGATCCAGGATGATCCTGCTTGAGCAGGGAGGTTGGACCACTTTGGTCCCTTCCAGCCATTCTGTGATTCTGTGAAGCTGAAATAGGTGACCCTGCCTGCCCTGAAAATAAAAGCACATCTAAACACTGCTACAAAATGTGCTTGTAGCCCAGCTGCATTAAAGCACATTTTTTTTCCGATACTGAAAGTGAATTTCCAATATATCGAAGGTCTGTATCAGGAGGTTCCATCTCGGATGAGAAATTTTTCGTCAGAATGGAGTTCTATATTGTACGTTTTGGATCACCAACAGAATTTAAATTAAACTAGATTTTAATGGAATTATTTTAAATTATACAATTAATAAAATTCTTGTTGCACACAGAGCTTAATTTGCTAGTTAGTACAAAAGAATGTATTTGTATTTCAAACAGACAGAATTTTTCAGTTTTAAAAAACTAGTGCATTTGATTTTTGCAACTAACCTCTGGTCTTCTTTCTAGGGCTTCTTTCATTAGTGGGTGAAGTTCTTCTACTAATTCCCTAAATTAAAAAAACATAAATATTTGTAAACAAAATCTAATGTCCTTTGATATGCATTAATTATTATTCAAACAAATAGATATAAAAACAAAGTTCTTAAGTGCAAATAAAAATTTAAATATATATTTAAGTTACAACATAAATAAAGCACTTGTATTAGAGGCAAATAACTGAAAATATGATAAGTGGAGAAGTACCTGAAAACAAGGGAATTTGTTCTTCCAAATCCTAACACAAGTGATTCTGTTATTTCTATGCTTTCAAGTCTCATCAAAGGAACTAGCTGCTTTAGTAAGACTCCAACAGATGGAGTTCCAATAGCCTAAAATATATTAAAATATTGTTGAATTTAATTGTCAGAATATCAATATTAAGTAAACAATTATTTTTTTTTTTACAAACAAACATTGTCCAAGAATCAATATATATTTTAAAAACATACTGGAATGATTTTACTGTTATAGCTATCAATCCACCAGTCTAATTGGATGTCTGCTACTTCCCAATCATCTTAATAATGCCTAACAAGCAAATACGTCTGGGAAATCTCTTTACTTTAGTTCAGATTATTGTAATTTACTTAATTTGTTGCTTCATCAAAATATTCCAGTAATTGCATTTGTGGAACCACTGCTCCTCTTAGGTTTCTACTACTTGAAAGTGTATTTTATATATTATTGCTTCTGACAGGCATATATCCAACGGGAACACAATTTTCATTCAGAAATCTGCTTTATTGCTTAATGTTTTAAATTTACAAATTGGAGTGCTCTACAAGGAAAGAAAGGGGATGAAAAACTAAAGTTAACTTCAAAACACATGTCCAGACCTGTATTTTGAATGCACATCACCCAGAATGCTAAAAAAAAAAAAGAGCAATATATTGAAAACGCCATGGCTTTTGCCAAATATTTATCAACACATCATATCATACAGATGTTTTAATTGTTAATTATGTGTGTTAAGTAGGTTGCATATATCAAAATATACATCAAAATATTCCCTAACTGAAATACTTTCATCAGAATATGATTTTGCATGAAGATGCAGCTTAAAATTCTCCTAAACAAATAGTCTACTTGAAACAGGATGCATCACCTTATTATCGTAGTTCACTGTTCCATCAGGAGTGGTAGCCATGATCTCTGGTGTTGAAGCACGCAGGTGTCCTGGGCTCATAATACTGGGCTTTGCTACTCCAAAGCACAGAATAAGGTAGTTTCTCCACAAAGTAACATAGTTGTCTCCACTGCTTGCTGTACTTGTTTTCTTTGCATTAACAGGAATACTGGAATTTAAAAATAAATTATAATTATTAAAATGATTTCCCACTCTTAATTACACTGTAGTTTAAAATATTTTAAAAGGGAATAAAACATGCTATGTATCTACCAGCCATTCAACATGACATGATACACAGGAAAAATCACGGAAGGTAGAAAACTGGAGTTTTCCACCTTAAAAATTACAATTACGTAACTCAAACCTGTGTGGCACCAACCTCTGTGTGGTACCTTGCAGGACTTGTGGACTGATACTGAAACATGAGACTAAAGAAAAGCTTATATTAAAATCACACAGCCCATACAAAAGAAAGTGAAATGCAGGTTCCCACTTACTTTGGATCCACAAGAGGCATTATCAGCTGCAGCCTCGTGAAGGCATATGGCCAAGCATAGCTGAGAGCTGTAGGACAGTGTTTTGGTAGATTCTCCTGCCTAAGAAAACTGAAGAGGCAGAGAACCCATGGGTCTTTAACGGACTGTGCAAATATCCAAACATGGGAAGGACTTTTCACATCGTAATGGCTGTTTACTAGGACAGCATTCCACTCCACCAGCCACTGCAAATCCACGCTGTGTGTTAATGGGATCGTTGTCTACAGAGAGAAAAGATAAATTAACACTCCTTGCTGCACTAGTCAGAGACCAGGCACAGAGGCAAAGACATTTGCTTTGCTTTATTATTAATGAGCAGAATGAAAGCACAAAATTCAAACCTTGGCCTCTAAAACTGCAACACCCAAACCCAGGTGCTGCTATTTCAGATGAATTTCCTAATTCCTGTATTGTGAAGTCAGAATGTCTCTTTCCTGCTCAGTTTCTGTTTTCAGCTGTAGAAGGGCCCAACCTCCCCACCAGTTCAATGTCCCCTTCTGTGCTGGTTTTGGCTGGGGTAGAGTTTATTTTCTTCGCAGTGGCTGGTATGGGGCTGTGTTTTGGATTTATGCTGAACACAGGGTTGATAATATAGAGATGTTTTTGTTATTGCTGAGCAGGGCTTGCACAGAGCCAAGGCCTTTTCTGCTTTTTGTCCTGACATGCTGGTGAGGATGATGGGGGTGCTTGGGAGTCTGGGAGGAGACACAGCCAGGACAGGTGACCCAAACTGATCAAAGGGATATTCCAGACCATGTAACATCATGCTTAGTACATAAAGTGGGAGAAGAAGGAGGAAAAAGGACATGTTTGGAGTGAAGACATTTGTCTTCCCAAGTCACCACTATGAGCTGGAACCCTGCTCTCCTGGGGATGGCTGAACACCTGCCTGCCCATGGAAAGCGGTGAATTAATTCCTTGTTTTGCTTTGCTTGTGTGCACGGCTTTTGCTTTCCCTATTAAATTGTCTTTACCTCAACCCACGAGTTGTCTAGCTTTTACCCTTCCGATTCTCTCCCTGACCCCACTGGTGGGGAAGTGAGTGAGCAGCTGTGTGAGGCTTGACTGCTGGCTGGGGTTACTTTTTTAAGCACCCAACATGTGGATCAAAGCCACAACCCTGGAAAGGGCACTCAATGTGGCAAGGACCATTTGTTGCTTTAAATTTCATCAGGCTGAAAAGCACCCCAAACTGATTGTTCCTGCCCTCCAGAAATGGGCCCACACTAATCTCTAAGACAGCAAGCAAAAAAAGTTGTCTTATATATCAGTTCTTCTACTGACACTTTTTTATTCGAAATGCTCAATCTCTGCTTTCACTGGTGCATGTCAGACACATCAGGGACTTGAGAAAGCGAAAGGAGAGATTCACCCCAGCTGTGAATTACTCTAGAGCTTAGGCTCAGGTTTGCAGGCAGGGCCACTTTCTGAGGACACAGGGGAGCTAAAACTTAGTCCCTTCTCAAACAGATGATAGCAGCGAGTGACTTCCAAGTGCCTCCAGCATCAGGTGGTTTCAGCAATAAGACTTTCTCAACTGGTCTTTTTTCTGTATGTAGTATCTTTCATATCCATAGTATGATTATTTTCATGGAACAGATTGTCTGGGACATTGTGGAGCCTTGGAGCTCTTGGGTAAATGGCTGAAGCCTTAAAGCTGTATGATTTCTTTGATTTTCAGCAGTTTTATTTTTAGTCTTTCACGTCTGATATTTGTTATGTAAACATGAGCAGTAACAGTAAAGTAGTACTTACTGAATCTGAAACAGCCACATGAATAAAGCTTTCAAGAATAGAGGAACTCAACTGATCCATGACATCAATCATAGGTCTGTCATCATCCTGCATAATACAGAGAATACAAGTTTACTGCTCTCCTGACCAGATTATTTCCCTTCTTATTTTTCCAGGACATGAAACAGAACCATCTAAAAATTATGACATGAATCTGAAGTAGCCAGAAATATTCATTGTTAATGATGGGTACATTTTGTCTTTTTCAAATTAATCTCAGAACTAAGTCCAGGCTGTGGTTTGAAATGAAGTTAATTTGTGGCTATAGCTCACTGCTTAGAGAACAAAAGCACATATCAGAAAATCCCAAATGACTTTGGATAGCTGGTATCAGAAGACTGAAAAATTAGCTTACTGTTTATTGAAGCATTCCTTTGCCATGAACACACATATTTGTGTTCTTAGGCATTTAGATGGCTCACTGAGCTGTGACCGCCATACACAACATGACTCTCCATATTTCTGTATCCATAAAAAAGACTTAGAGGTCTTTACTACAGAAGGAAAATGTATGTGAATGATCTTAAAGGTGTCTTGTGCTGTGGGTTTTTTCACAAAATAGTATGCTACAGGAATGGGTTTCATTTCCAATATAAATTTATAATCTTGACAATACAAAAATGACCCATGCAGTTAAAAAAGGTTTTACAGTGTATTTTACAGTCACATCTTTCCAAGAGAAAATATGAAGTTGCTATACACTTCCCTTCAAATTCTTATAGAGGGCATTTGCCATTAATGTTACATTGTTGAGTGCACAGAAAGGTTTGCAGTGTTAAGGCAAACAGAATCAAATGCTTTTTTATAAACTAAGTGCATACCTGCTACACTGCAGCAATTACAGTAAAAGCAATTGTAATAGCAGTTTTGAGCTTTATCTTCGGGAAATTTTAACTGCAAGTTCCAGAAGAGAAAGATCCTACCTCTGCCTGGCCAAGGGCCAAGAATAAAGAACGGATTTCTCGGAGGATTAAAACAGCCAGTTTCCGCGTAGCAACCTGGAAACTACACAGCAGAACCAGTGCGAATCCTTCGACTGCGTGCAGGACGTTAGAATAGGGGCTTCTTTCTGACTGTATTCTGTGGCTGGATCCATTTGGTATCAACTGTAGAACAGGGCAAGAGGGGGAAAATGGAGTGGTGGTGTTTGCAAACCAGGTCTCTAAGAAATATTCTATTTAACTAGGACACATAAAGAAACAAAATGCAGAGGCCATGCAGATGCAGTACTGGGAAACTTGACATATTCCCTCAAACAACCAAGTTTTGTTGCTTTAGGTTATCTTGTTCCACAACAGCAGTGTATGAGTAGAGTCCTTTGAACAAATCCTTCCCTCTAATTTTCAATTAATCTACCCACTTTTTTCCATCCTCCGCTAAAAATGAATGAGTAAGTTAGACTGTGAACATCACACTTTTTCTACTCCAGATAGCATGTCCTCAGGTGCTTCTTTGGTCCTGTAGCAGCCAACACCTTAGGTAGGTGGTCTCTAGAAGCCAACCCCACCAGTAAAGTGTAACAATACTTAATGAAAAGTATGTGAGGATTTACCTTTTTATGCTAATTTTATTTATTTTATGCTAGATTTTATTTTTATTTACTCCTGTTATTACCTATTAATTACAGGTCCTCTGTGATACAAAACACACATCATGTTTGCCCAAAGGAAAACATAGCCAGTGTGATTAGTTTAGGAGATAAACCTAAAAATCATTTCTCATAATGAAAATATCTGTGGGACAGTGCAGATGGGAGAAGTAGGAGAAAAGCTGTTCAGTTCCCAGAAATGTTTGTAACACATGGAGACAGCAGGCTATGGTAACAAGCAGGTTCTTTGATGTTTCTGAATCAACCAAGGGAAAAGAAGGTCTACTTCACTCTTCACAGCATTCCCACTAGCATTATCAATCTGTTTCAGCCCTGGGAAAATGTCCTTCTGCTACATCTACATACACATATTTTACTTTATGTGCTTTTGTTGATGTGCATATTTTAGTTTGACATGCATTCTCTTATGTTGCTCAACAACAACATCTGCTGTATTACACAAGGACATGGCTGTCCTCAAAAGACATGTGAACTAATTACCTAAAAATTCTTGCATAGTGAATTCTTCTCAGGTGAGTAAATACGAAACACACAAACCACAGCAGTATCAAGGAATATAATTTCTGCCTTCAATTAGTAAAAATGTTAGGACACAGATCTCTTGATTCCATACCTCTGCAGATCTGGTTTTGGCCTGCTCAGAAGCTTTTCCTGGAGTGTGTATTACAAGCTTCCACTGCGTAAGCAATTGTAGCAGCAACTTCAGCGAAGTATCGAGAAGGGTATGATGCATATCATTCACTTCACGTAGCAGAAAATTAGTGAAACCAAAGAGTACATCCTCCCGCCAGTCAACAAAGTCAACAAGTAGACCCTGAAGAGAATTCTGTGCAATGTGTCGAAGTTCATCATCCATATGGATAGACAGCCTGTAAGTAAATGTCAGATAATAAAAGATATGAGGAGTGTTTATCGTGGTAAGAAGCATCCGTAACGCAACAGCGAGGGAAAATTCCCAATGAAAATGGTGGACGATGCTATCATGGTTTCATTATTGCTGACCACAATTAACATCCTTGACCTGTTTTCTCTATGGTAATTCTTGCTACAGCGGAAGATATTCATGGATCCAAAAGAAGTATATTCCCCTCCTAAAACAGAGTATCTTTAAAGTACATAATTTGGCAACTTTTCTCAGACCAAGTATATTTTTTATTTACTCATAAGTCAATAACTTCCATGTAGGCATGATAACAAAAGGCTTACATAATTTAAATACATAATTTATGTATTTATTTGTTAACATTAAATATAAAAAGAAAATAATCACAACAGCTCAGCTAACAGTTAAAACAAATCTTTAGCAAAGATGCAAATCACAATTTATGAAATCAGATCTTCAAAATAATTAAAGTTAGGCATTTGAATTAAAAAAACGCTTTATGTTTTTAATGACTTAGGATGAGGAAATGTGAAAAACAGCCTCAGGACTTTCTATACTTTTAGAAACACACTGAACACCCTCAAAGTCCTTCTGAAAGATGGTGACATTTCAGATCCCATTTTCAAATTTTATTTTCTTTATTTGCATCATGTTGAAATTCTTCTCAACACAGAAATTTTTTATACTTTCTTTGGACACAGAAATCATCAAACCACTTCTTTGTTAGAAGTTGGCAGAATAAAGTAAATTCAGATTAGTGTGTCCTGCAATTTTTGGTTCATTGCCTTTATGATGTATTTTGTTTTAATCACCCATGAGACTGCAATTTTCTGTAGTGTGTTAGAACTCATTTTCAAAGTATTTTATCTACATTTAATCTACACAGTTGAAAAGGAGTACTCATTATAATGAAATGGACACAAAGCTAGGAGAAAAAAAACCAAAATATCAAATGGAGTGGAACCAAATTCCATTCAGTTGGAAGTGTATGATGAGATGTGGTTCATAAAAAATCTCGTTCATTATAGCTACCTAATTTGGAGGCAGGGGACACGTTATTTAACCAAAAAGAAAACAACTGCCATGAAAATTCACCCCCGGCGAATATAACTCTAAAAATAACTGTTATGCTTTAATAACCACATGACTTTCTATATATATATATTTAGAAACACGGTATTTTGTTGTGCTAAGAAAGGATCATTTTTGTCTCCCTTTTGGAATGCCAAAACCAGATAAACAAGCAAAACCTTTTGAGACCACAATTAAGTCATCCATGAAATGACTTCCACAGTGACACAAAGCAATAACAGAAAAGAGGATACAAAAGACATCTCCTAAGCCCAAGTTACTGCCCAGTGGCTTTATCTAACGAGACGAAACTCAAATGGAGCATAAGAATCCACCTATGTATTACCACTGTATGACAGGCAGTGCAGGAAGCAAGTACAAGTTTGTTTGTTTGCACTTGAGTCAGTTAAATTCAAGACCTACTCGGGAATTTGTAATGAAAGGTTGGAGTGGGCAGTGAAAGGGCAAAAGGTACAGAATATACTTGACATCTGCTTCATGGTTTATAATTTGAATACAGCTGTCCTGGAAAAAAGTCTAGCTGCTGACTTACAGACTCCTTCTGAAAACCGCCAAAAGACACATCTGTTGTCAGGATGAAAAAATCAAACCAAACTGTGAATAGAAGAACCAGTTAACTCAAAGATGTAACTTTATCTCTTGTGAAAAGAAAATATTTAACAGCTTTCCATCCCAACAGCACAGGCCCACAGAAATCCCTGGCAGAACTGCTTCTAGGGTTCTTTGGAAAAACAGGGAGAATCTGAAACCTTACCTCTTTGAAGTTTCTTATCCCTGTACTGAGTTTAGTTTCTGACCCAGAACACACAATATTGTAATGCAGTGTTCTCTTGAACTGCAGATGCCTACCTTCTGCGCCTACACTTTCATAACTGGGAGAAGTAGTCAGTCTGGTCTCAAATAAACATGGGACAGTATACAGAATGTAGAAGCAGCTCTGGTGATGGGGCATTCTGGTGATTTACATTAAGTCTAGGCCAGGTATTCATTCTGTAAACAGTTTATTACTTTCCTCTCTGAAGGAATGTTTTTGAAGACAATTTTCAGTTCATGCTCTCCCAGGCTAAATAGACCTAATTTTTTCAATTCACCGATCTTTTCTCCCCTTGTTCTCTGGTCAGTCTGTTCTTCAACCACAACGCCCCAGCTCAGATGTTGTTCTCTAGATCAGGCATCCTTGATACTGACTAGACCAGAAGAACTTCTTTGAAAACCTTGTAGACCTAGACATGTGATGGTTTGTCTTTTCATAGGATCATTGCTTCTTTGTATCTGCTCAGTTTGTGATCCTGCTCTGCAATACTGAGACCCTACCCAGTTACTTCAACACTATATGTCTCCTGAACCATAAACTGTTAATTGCTTTCCAACCTATTATGTACCTACCTATTTTACCTAAATTGTGTTTCCCTTGCTTATACTTAGGAAGAGGACTTAAAACACTACCAATGTCTCAAAGATGCTGTAGCATGAATACATGTAGGAGAGGAGAACAGATTCCCAGAGTTCCCCGTCTTGGGGAAAGGCCGAGCATGTAATTTACTTCTGAAGTTGCTCTAGAGGTGCTTTCCTCAGCTCCTCTTGATGCCTCACTTCTTTTCACAGTCAAAGTCAGATAACTGGGCAAACTTACTGCTTGCATTTTCCCAGCAGGGCAATTACCCAAGAAATACTCAGAATCACAGCTGACCTTTTCTAAATTAAGTTTGATGACAGAATAAAGATAGACCAGTGGTTATACTGGTGTCAGTAGACAGTTGTGAGACCTAAGAAGAGTAGCATTAATTTATAAAGAAACCCACACCGGTCTCCAAATTTTCTTAAGAGTCTGACCTGGACAATCCTGTGATTGAAGAGCTGTCACCTGAATAGATATGTGCTTTTTACCAGCTCAGTTAAGGCCATTAATAAGGATAGACCTCTACTTAAAATACTGGATTAAAGGAAAACATGTCCTTTTAAATTTCCCTTAAGCGGAACTGATGCAACTGTTTAATATGGTATCTAAATAATTTGATAATGTAATGATTTAAAACAACCTACAAGTGATTTATAGCAGACAATGTGCACACAAGGAAATCAAGCTGGCCATGCACTGCAGCACACCTACTGTTGGCTGATGATTTGGCTTGTTTGGCTGGCTGCACTCCACTACTACCAGAATCAATTGTTTCACTCTTTTAGCACATCACTGGGAGTTAGTTGTTCGTAGAGCAAAAAAACTGTTTTTATATGTAGCCTTCTGGCTCCCACATCTGCCATTCCTTGTGGTGTTTGAAAAGCAAGAGCAGGGTGCCAAGTTTGCTTTGCCACAGTTACCTGAGAGTAATACTCTGCAAAGCCCTCTTGGAACAATTTAATACCATAATCCACTTACATAAAGAACGTAAGCTGGAACCTTGGTCTTGGATACTTGAACTGAAATGTAACAGAGTTTTCTGCACTGACCAGCACCTTTTATCATAATTATTTTCCACAAGTCATTGATTTGGCATCCTGAAACTTAAGCGGTGTAGCAGTCATGTTGTAGACTACCTTGTTCAGCGAAGTCTATTCAGACAAATTAAATGGAGGGATATCATATTTCTTAAACTCATCATTTTATGTCTTACAATAATAATAATAATAATAATAATTTAATGAAGTTTTTTGTAACATAACACAACTAGCACATTCTGTTTTACCAGAGACATGTGGGAATCACAAATAAAAACTAAACAGGTATCTCCATGTTTTTCCACTACACAAGTAAGATGTTTTCTCTTGTTAATCAGAATGCTGTGATGGTTAGAAAACAGTAATAAGCTGTGACTTTTATGAAGAATAGTGAATATCACGTAACCTACATACTGATGGGAAAGAGTTCTGGAGGACATACCAACTTTTTCATAAAATTATGAGTCCATAATAAAAACACAAAAACTGTAAAAAGATGCTAGGACATCTTGTCTAATTCATTAAGAACAATTTACCTTTTTAAAGCATATATAGAAAGAAACAGTTACATATTCTGTGGCTCAGCTTTTCACATTGTTCCCCTGGAGCAGTCATTCAATGCTTGAACAGCTTACCTTGCCAGCAAGTCGATCAACTCAAGTTTTGACATTCCATCAGGAAGCAATCGAGGAATAGCAGCAACACATGTCCTGAACAGATCAATTTTTGGTTTTCTTTCCCCACTGAAAAATTAAAACAGAATTTTGACTAAGCTTAAGAAGGAATTGTGTGTTAAATGATCCACCTCTAGCTTTTCAGAAAAGGCCTGGACGTAATCAAGTGCCAGAGGCCTACTAAGATCATCAGGATGGACAGCTAGACACTATACTGAAATAAGGAAACATGAATACATTTTTTTCCATTGAATGGCTTTGATTTTGACATTTTTCATGCATCTTATCTGTACATTACTTGAAAAATCAATTGTAAATGACTCTTTTGTTTCTTTCTGAGAGGAACTGGCAGATATATATAAAAAATAGAAGTATAATGTAGGAAGATTCCTCCATCAAGATTGGCATTTATATGATGCAAGCTTTGGATAAGGCAATGAGGAAAGATGGGGTGTTCTCCATGATAGCGCAGCTATATTTCACCAGTTGTATCAAGCAAATAGCAGATGTGTAACAAGTTCAAAAAACACGACTGAAGATCTAGAGAGTTGCCCCCCCATCATGACACATTTTTACACTGAAAAAAGTGTATCATTTAGAGGGAGGTATGGCCAGATCACTGCCAGAGATAGCAGCATTTTGGCAACTCTTACCAGCTAGAACATGTTTTAGCAGCCCTAAGGGTGTTCTAATCTGTGGAATGGCACAACTGTTCCCTAACAGCCTGGGAAAGTCATTAAGTACAAAGTTCAGCATGAACCAAACACTAGGTTGGAAGTCCATCAGTAGCTCAAGTAGATTAAAGTTTCAGCTGTTGATTATTTTCAAAACAGATGCAGTTGTTTTTTGTCTTGTTTTCAACATTTTTGGTAAATCTGCAGATTAAATAAGTCCTTCAGATAGACCCCAAAGTGTGGATTTTTTTTTATTCGCTCATTTTTATCTCAATGATCTATTATCTGATGATGGAGTGTAGAGGAAATTACCAAAGCGTAACAGCATTTTAAACTGTGCAGTCTTTCCCACAATATTATTAATTATTAGCCTGTAATATGCTTTGGAGGGATCAAAAAAATAAGGTCCTATTCAGGAGCCATATTATAAACATGCAGAAAAAGATTGTCCCTCTTTTAATATGCTTCCGATAGAACTAGAAAAGAATGAGGGGGGAAAAAGAGACACCAAGAAGCATTGGAAGCTACTTAACACCACACTGAAATGGAGTGACAAAACAAAAAATGAACTGTTTCCCTGCACCCCGGTCCATTGCCCTGGTTACTACACTGTTCTGTCCCTCCACCCAACAGAGGACACTGCATTTGGGTATCTTACTTCTGTGTCCAGTCACAGAGAAAGCCTGGACGCAATGCAGCCTGAAAGAAGATTTATGGAGTAACACCTATCATTCACTGAAATAAAGGCTACAGAAGAGGCATAAACTGGTATTAGACTTACTTAATTCAAAGATTAAACACAGTTTTGTAGCAAATACCATACTGTCTCTTAACACCCTACTTATCAGCTTGGATATATATTACATGAATAAAATGTTGACATTATTTTAATTAACTGTCTTAATGGTACAGTTAGGGGAAACTATTTTCATCATTAATTACCTCTGTCTCACTGTATCTGTATTCTAACACACAGAACTTGAAAGGTGTCAGTAACTGACTGGAAAAGGAGTAAAATAAAACATCTCACTGAGAATTTGGTTATAAACAAATCCTTTTCAACTATTATCACAAAAGCAAATACTAGCTGGGTTAATAACTAGTGCAAATCCTGTATTTTTATAGTTGTAAACATTAAAGTGCAATTAGGAATTTTACGTGCAGGCAAACCAAGCCTTCCTTGCTGACTTGAAATGAAAAAACTTTGCAGTTTCCTTACTCTCAGTCCCCAGCAAGGGCAAAGTTTGTGCCTTTCAAATGGAGACTTGTAAAATAATAGTCTGAGAGGAAGCTCTTCTGAAGGCAAATGAGTAATTATTTATAAATATAAAATCTGTGGGTGTTCTGTGGCTTATCAGCTGCTCAGAAGAGTAGCAGGAGAAGATCCAAACCTTGGGCTCAAGTTCCCAACTTACCATCTGAGCTCCCAGGCACAGCACTTGAGGGAGGCAAGGGGAGCCTTTGAAGCACTTGCAAGGCCAGATTTGTATGTGAGAAAAATGGATGCCCTATTCTAACTAAATGTTGGAAAGTAATTATAACCAGTACCGAAATTCATATCCCAGTGCACGATGCAAAGGATGCTTCTTACTCAGGATTTTAGTAGGACCCTCCATACTGGCATTTATTACTTCAACAATAAATGCTTAAAGGATCAGTAATTAAATATTGTCTAGAAGCAAGTCTAACACTGCCAAAGAAAATTCCAGAATCTGCATACTTTAAAGTGTTATGTCTGCTCCCTGCCTAGCTACTTCCCTCTGATTCTTATTTTATTAGTTAATAAAAATACCACATTTTATACAGTTTACACATAAACTTCATGCAACTATGACAAAAGCAATAACTTTAAAATGTAAATAAATGTAGTGTGATATCTATCAATTAAAGCCCATAAGAATTCAAACTAAATATGTAACTCTAGTGAAGCATAGAGTTCTGTGAATAAAATGGGAAGCAATTACATAAAAACAATAGGTTGGCTTTTCCACATATCCACAATTCAGTTTTTGAAAGGATCATTCTCAATCCTGATAGCTACTGATGTTTTTTGTGAGTTCACATGATTTAAATCAACTGATAATTAAGCATCCCAGATATTTTTTCCCTTGAATGAACAAGTAAAAATGTGTTAAAATGTGGCTTGCCTTTCAAGTGTATATATTAATTTAGAGCTCATCCAAATATAAAGTGCAATACAAAATGTAGTAACTTACATGTCTAAATATCCCAATCTTCGTGTTTCTGACAAAAGTTACTACCAAATAATAAGACTTCCTGAAATTTAAAACTCTTTTGAGTCTATTTGTTCACTGACTCTAAAAATAAACAACATTTTGGTGATGCTGAGAAACCATCCAAAGGATATTTATAGCTAAGATTATGTACACTTCTTATCTAAGTGCTCAAGGTTTCACTGTGCAATTGTCTTTCGGGAATAAAATGTGAGTTTGAAAACTCACTTTCCCTACCACAACAGCCTGAATACCCAAAATGGTTATGAAAACTGGGTGTGAGGACTGAACAGGGTAGAACTACAAGAAAAATATGAAGTATTATGGGATAGTAATATTAGCTATGAATATAAATAAAGTAAGACAAGGCTGGCGACACAGCTTACGGTCTCACCTTGAGGCACTGCAACAAATAAGGGCAGAGGGATAAAAACATAAAGATCGCATCAGTTGTACAAGGCAGTTGAATTTGGCCAGTCATTGCAGTTAGTCTATCACAGTATTCTTAGCAAGTTGACTTTTTTGGGCAGTAAATAACAAAAAACAATCTCAAAGAGACGGGTGTCCTTTTCATGACATCTCGAACTTTTTTCCAGGGGTTGTTTCCTGTCTAGAATAACTACCATGTCCACTGCTCTAACAGGAAAGATATGCAAGGTCTCCTTACAGTTCAGATCTCTACAATCTGTGCTCTGCATGTGTCAAATGATCTCTCTGTGTCTCTAACCTCTGCTAGATGTCCACGTCACTAGAACTCTCTCCAGGAAACTTGCCTCACTAATAATTTTGGATTAAAGTGAAAAATGCTGCTGTTCAACACAGCTTGAAGCACACTGGTTTGATTCTGTTCCAGTGGGATACAGCTTAAATCCAAGCCTTATCACAAGATTACTTGGTTTTTAATTAAGATTTGATTTTGATTACAGGCATGAAAAGCAAAGGGCATTTTGGAATATTACTATTTACATATAATATTTACAGAATTTGCAGCATTAATTTTGAGGTTCAGTGATGCAAATATACCCTGAGCCAGTGTTCTGAGCACAGGCTGCCAGGTTTTCTACTTTAGCATTCTACTTCACCCATCTAAACATCCATAGGATTCACACATGATTTTACCTACATCAAGAACATCTTCAGTTCCAAACACTGCAACATTCAAAGAAGCACAATTGACTTGTCATAAACAGTTTTTCAAAGTATACACTAATTAAGCTAAATGTTCCTGTTTCTTGCTGTTTCTCTGATGACTCATGATAGACAGAAATAGGGAAAAAGCCCCAAAATTATGTCTCCATGTTTCATAGGAACTACTGCTCTTTAGCACTCACGTAATCATGTCTTCAGGTTCTTTGTTAAGCATCTGTATGTTGGTTAACATCATGCACCGACCCACTTCCTTGTCAAGGTGTCTGAGTATGTTGTCCACGGCCTTCCTTACTTGAGAATAATATAATGACATACCTGCAAGAAAATGCATTTTTGTATAATTGGGGATATTTATAGATAGATATATATTCTGAAAAAGAAAGTTGCTTACTCATGCTGTGCTGCATAAAGTAAGAAAAATGTTTTCCTCATGAGATGGCATATTTCACTAGCAATAATGTCCTGATCCAAAATCAGAGTATCTTGCCTGCTCTAAAAGGAATGCTTACATATCATACATAGAAACTGGAATACTGGCTCATCAAATAGCAATGAAATAGCTAATACAAGAATTTAATAGTGCAAGCATTCGTTATCAAATACTATCTTCAAATACTTCAAATACTTTAAATACTTCAACAGCAGTGGGTCTTACACTGTTTATTTTCTTCATATTACTACAGTGATCTAGCACAGTACAACACAGGTCTTTGCCACTGACATAGACCTCCTTTCATTCACATAACTTCGGGGACTTAATGAAGTGTGAAGGTGAGCAGCCAAATTTTTTTTTTTTTTGCCAACAAAACCAGGCACCCTCAAGGCATGATGGAGAGGCTCTTCTACAGCACGGGATTCTTGCTCTGCATTGAAGCCCCAGACAGCAGTGCTATTAACTTAGGCACTTCAGTGCAACATTTTTTTACAGTCAAAAGTTTTGCCATTTTGAAAGTTTGAGATATTGCAATTAAAATGAGGCTATCAACAGAATCTTTGATAGTTATCAAAGCTGGCATGTCTTTTGAGCACAGGCACTGTTTTTAATAGGATGAATATCCATGAATAAATACAGCTATCAGCACTGAAAGACTAAAGGCTAGCTGTGTCTTTAACCCCTCCCAGAATACAGGGTTGCTACCACTTGGGGAGCACAACTGAGAACTTTTCAGAATAACCTAAGAAAAGCAGCATTTGTCAAACTAAACCATACATTTCATTAGAATGCACGATAAATGAAATGCTTACAATACAATCAAATTCCTAACAATAGTAAACTATTCTCAGGTGCTGAAGACATTTTCACCTTCCATTCTCACCCAAGTTTCTATATTGTCCATTTTCTTACTTACCTATCATTTTAGCTTCCTCCTCTGTAAGAGTTTTGCTCAAATACGTTTTCTTCACTCTCAGAGTGTTTCCAGAGGGAAGGACAGCTCCAGTCACTGGCATCGGAGGTTCACCATCTTTTTGCTGCAAGCTATCAGCAATTACCAAGAAAGCTCTCAGGCCAATATTCATTCTCTGTAAAGTTTAGAAGATGTATGAGTATCATAATCAAATAATCATATTCTACTCATATTCTTCATTCACTTTGAAATTTTGAGAATGCACTTGGCAGCATTTTTTTCTGTATCTTCTCTACATTTAGTCTGATATATTTCACAAAAACTGCCCATGAAATAAATAATGAATTCACATCTCCACTGTGACCAGTGTTCTCATAATTTTATTTTTAAGAATTTGCATTAGCACATTACCTTTTTATCTTCAGGATGAAACACCTGGATATGGCCTGTAGTTTAGTAATGCATCTTAAATGGACCTTCAGTTAAACATAAATGACCTACATCCATCATGAAAAAAAGATGAATAACTGTCTTGAAAGGCCCCAAGGTTGATCATACTGAGAGAAAAGTCTGGAATGATGTTCAATGCCAAAACTACTATGTGAAAACATTAGGAAGTTGAATTTAAGTGACCTGAATGCCTTCTGGGAATGCACCAGAGGAAAACTTGCAAGCTTTGCACTGCAGTGATTGAAAGACTAGAATGTTTTCAATTTCTCTGGAATGTGTGCCAAAAACTAAGAGGCTGTTCTACTGACAGTCTCCCCATTTACCTAGATAATGGGGATTTTTTTTTAGAATGCTAACGTCTACGTACATAAAAAAGTGGTGCTATAATGTCTATTTTCAGACTTACAACGTTGTTGAGAAACAGTAAAACTTCAGATGCTGATTGAACAAGAAGCTAAGGACTATGTCCACCCCATCTCAGCTGGGCTAATACACAATGCTCTCTGTAGGACCTTTCTCAGTCAATGCTGCAGGTGGCTGACCTAGAGCATGGTGTGGACTACCTGCTCAAAAATTCTGTTTCATTCTTTTTTACTCTGCTACAGAAAGATGAAAGCTGTGTTCAAAGTAAAGCTTGCCTTTCATTTCTCCTGCCTTTGACAGTAGAAAGTTTAATCTACTTTTCCACATTTTTTGTATCAAATGTAATTTTTGCAAGGCAATTCACTCTGTTTTAACATCTTAGTGAATAGATACAACAGTTTAATTCTGCAAGATTAATACAGACATGTTGTATGAGATGATCACAAATTATTTATAGGGTTTTTTGTGTTTATTCTTAATTTTCAAATGAAAATGTTTCCAAAATTTTAAGGAAATGCATCTTTCAAACAGATTTTTAAATTCTTTTAGTACTTATTTATATTTTGATTTTTAAAAAAAGTTTTTCAAATTTCTGATTCTGATTTTCTCTAGGAAAAGCACTAGAAAGCTGACTCATGACAGCGACACCAGTGGAGCTTTGCCGGTCAGAGTAGTAAAACTTCATTACAGTGTTTTCTTTTTCAAGCCTTCATGCATCATGTACTCTCAGTAAGACTGTTTTGAAAAACATTGAAATTGTTACAGAAAAATTGTTGTTACATTAAAATAGTTTAAGGCATTGCATTTAACAACAGCAGAGTGATAAGGACATACTGTGATCAGCAGTTTTATTTATACTTTTCTTTTTGTTTTATACATTTGCACTAGTTCACATTTGATATTCTTCACTGAGAAAACATGAGAAAGACGTAAACAATGTGACATTTTACAGATAGAAGTGCACAGATGTATTTTACCAATAAATCAGATTCAAGCTTTGGCCTGAAAACTGGACAAAGGTGAAAGCATGCTTAGAATGTAACCAGGAAGTAAATGTAGCACAATACAATACATACTAACTGAAAAAAAAAAAGCAGATGTACATCATACCTCAGGGTTGAGACTGAAAGCTTTTGCTGGTTTTCCAACAAAAAGGAAGTCAAAGATAATTTCTTTCATTGCAAAATCTAAGCGTTCCTAAAATAGCAAAAATACTGCAAATCATTAAGCTGCTCACTTCTGCTACTTATTTTCATTAAGGCTACAGAATGTTGAAAACCAGTTTAATCAGGGTTTATTTAAATATATGGAAAAACGGATTTTCAGAAGTACGCAGAACATATTACCAGATCTAAGCTTTTAACACTGCTTTATGTTGACAAAATCAAAAATGTATAGCATTTAAATAGAAAATGATCCATTTTGGAAATACAGCTTTTAATTATTTCATTTAAACTGTGGTAATTATGGTACTAACACAGTATTTTACATAAAGAGAGCTTGTTCACAGATGGCACAGTTAAGGGAAGATTTTAAGCATCTGTTTGATTCATTCCTATTCAGAGACTTTAAGTATGTGCTTAAGTGCTTTGCTCAATGGGAAAATTTTCTGAATTTAAGTCACAAAAGAAATGAAACTTCCAGCACTGCAGGTTAGTTTATTTTAGCAGTTCCCAATGGAACTGATGAAAACTACGTGTCATTTCCATGCTGAACTTGGCTGACATCTGACTTACTGATTTGAAAGCAGTGCAACTTATTGTCCTATACAGCAGGGATGATTCAGTATCAGGATGAAACATGGCTTACCATTCTGAACTTTTTTGACAGTCAGAGTGTGTCAACAAATTCATCTTCTGTCTTGTTGGAAATTAAAAAAACTACATTTCAGTTGAACTAAACCTATTTTTATCAATTTTCAATGGAATGAGGTTACTCAAAACCTGTTGCTAAAAAGAAGTTTGCCCCAGTTCGGTCTATAATTTCATCATTCCCTAGATGAAAGATAACGTCAACAGGGCTGCAAAAAATTCAGTCATTAGAAGTTCACTTATTTGTTAATTTGTTATTGGGAAAACAAGTTGTTCGTTACATGGAAAGACATATGCATGGCTCTCCCATACCTGTGCAATAAACTGTATTATCTTCACGAAGATGTTTAGAGGCATATCTCTTGGCACAACACCCCGGGACCCTTTTGGGAAAAGGGTTGTGACAATAGTAATAAGTCGGCTGCAAAAGAAAAAGAAACATTAGACACTTCTGGACCTTGCAGACCTTCACTTACCATCACACTCCATCTAGAAAGACCAGAAAATATTTCCTTTGAAATGAAAATGTAATGGGGTATCTTGTTCTGACCCTTTGCTATGGATTCAACGTAATTATTTTATTTCATTACTATATTACAAGTAAAAATAAACCAATCAATGGCCACTACAAAAGTATTTTTAACTTACACTGAACAAAGAGTGACTTCTAATTTTTCCAAAAGCAGGAACACTTTATACAGTAACTTTTATAGGTGACAGAATAACTGATAGTGCCACAAAATGGAATATTTTGTTGTGCACAGTTGAGTTTCTTATTTCACAACAGAAACAGGTTCAATTTGAAAGAATTCAGGAGAACTATAAAACCCTTCATTGGCAACATCCACTCTACGAAGGATTTTCATTACAAATAAAGCATTTTACCTTTGGGTAGCTGTGTTGCTTTCACATTTAATTCTGATCATGTAAACCCACAGTAGTCTGTACAGAGATTCCAGTGCAACTCGAGCCATTTTTGGGTCCTTGTTCTAGACAAACATATAACATAAGAAAAAACTTCAGGCACAAATTAGCAAGGAAGTTCAGCACTTAATGGATGCCAAGGTTCAGCATTTTGATAATGAAATGACAGCCTCACAGCTGCTCAGTGCTCCACTCCTGCAGCTGTAGGATGCTTATGCATCTGACCTGCCTCTGTTATTATTTAAGTTGTTGAAAAACCCAAGTATCAAGTTAGTTAAATTAGATACATTACAATTTAAAATCTCTGTTTGAAAGCCCCTCGGTTTGACTATGAAAAGAAAACCTAATACTCAGTAGATTCCATCAATTCAAAAGTTGCTGCCCTGGGATGGAGGCATAGTATGAAGAACAGATAAAGGAACGTACCACACATACTCAAAAGTGAAAAGACAAAAATCTGTGGATGCTCAGGCTGGCCTAGTTAACATGGCATCTGTGATCAGCTGGACTGAATTGGTTTATCTGTCTGGATTGCTGTTTATTTTTGGAAACTAGTAAAAGATTGTCTTTGGGTCTCTTCAGTCATATGCAGTTTTCTGTTTCTGTGGCAGTTGTAAGGGCTGTCTGAGTGCAGACAGGGACAAGTAAGTGCAGTCCAATCAGATGGTCTCCCTCATGATGAGCCATCCGCTGGGTTAAATTTTGAAGGAGTCCAGTACACTTCGACCTGAGATAAGGTTTGTCTGGCTCACAGAACAAATCTCCATGGCAAAAATCTGAGATATTTTTGGCAGACAAATGTTGAGTCATGGATCAAAGACAGCGGTTTGATCAAAGAAACTGCAACTGATGCCATCAGTAATTCCTGAATGTGTATTGGTCTGGGTCCTGCAAAATGATGGGAAGACAATTCGCCAGTGATATAGGAGATGACTTCAACTTTCAATGTGGCATTTGTCACAAGCTTAGGAACAGAAATACTGTCCTTGGGCTGCAATTTCCATTTAACTCCTTGACACACATTTTATGCAATAAAGCTTTATATGGACAGAAAACTGAATATAATTTTTTGTTTACTATTGCAGCATACAACCATTGTCACACATGTTTAGAATAAGTAGCAAAAGGAAAGCCAGACTTTACCCAGCCCATTAATATCTGCAGGATTTTAAAATAAAAAAATTTTTTACAATCAATTTGTTTATTAACCTGTTTACTTTCAATCCATTTTTGATCAGGTATAATCATGTCAGTCCTTGTACACTTCAGACCTAAGAATTTGATTTCTTGAGCAGGTGATGAAGTATATTTATCAAAGTTTATTCTTATTCCAAAGCTTTCAAGAAAACAGCAGGCTGTGGCTAACCAAGTTATGGTAACAAGAGACTGTGTAGCAGAGGAGGAAGCTATCTGTTAGCAAATGTCCAAATATCCCAGTGATGAGATAGTTAGCTGTGAGGGCCATTGAGAAAGAAGGAGGAGAAAAGGGCTGAGACCAATATTACTGGAGTTTTCAAAAAATAGTAGACCAGTTTCCTGTCAGAACAGCAAGCTGTGTGGCAGAAACAGGATTAAGAGGAAGATGATAAAAACCCTAAGATACATCATGGGTGTGTCCATGAACAGGATCTGTCCAAGTTCATGGTGGTACTTGGAAATTCCCAGTACTTTAGAAAGCACGCAGTGCTTCACCCTTTGGAAAACTAAGAGAAGTCCACCACCAATTCAGTCTCCTTAATATTTCAAGATTTTTGTCAACAAGAAAAACCCAGCCAATAATCCTGTCAGAACAAGGAGTATTTGCCCTAATACACCTGAAATCATTTTCACTTTCCAACAGGATGTACTGGCAGTGGATGTGGTTTCTTTACCATTGCTGGTAGTGCCAAACTCAGTGCTGGTGTTGAAGAATGTGTCAAAGGCCTTTTGAACATGGTAGCAATTGGTGGCAGAGCTCTACCCAGATCCACTCTGGTTCTTGATTGGTAAATGCTGCTGGCTTTTATCTGTTGCTGTTGCTCTTCTAGAAATTTCTTTTTCAATGCCTCTGCCTCTTTTCCTCTGACTGGAGGAGGAGCAACTGGACTGCCAGGAGTGAGGCCCATTTTCTTTAATTGCTGCATTTCTTTTTTCCAGTAATATGGCATTAAGTCTAGCCCATCCAGACCAAAGGGATATTGTTTTGGTACCCATGGATTCATTCCTGGGACAGGTGTTGTTTGACCCATTTTTTGTAAAGTAAGTTCTGCACTCTTGGCTCAAATTGTACTGAGGCTTTTTTTTCCATTGTCCCAGGTTGTTTGGAAACAAGGAACAGTTGCTCCCACTGAAAAAATTTTCCTTCTAAATGAAACATAGAGCTTTGACTCTCTCCTATGTAGAATTCCTGCCTTGAACAGTTTTTTGCCAACGAAGTTCAGTTAACAATAAATGTTCCCTTTCAAAACCAGGATACTTATTAACTTTCACACCACTGTCTTGGGGTGACTTTATGATACTGTATCCCCTATTGCCTGCTCTATGCCAGACATGAATCCTGTGCCTTTCTGCGTCTTTAAGCCAGGTCCGAAAGAAAAAGGCGGGGGGGAAAGCTGAGTGAATTCTTCAGAGCAGTTTGTGTTCAAGGACTCATAGACCTCGACCTCGCTGTGTTCTCACCGCTGCAGAGCTGAGGAAGCACCTTCCTGCTTTTTCCCCAGCTCTCAGCTCCTTTTCTCAGGAGAGAGACGGAGAGTTAAACTTCTCTGCATTTTAGCTAGCCTGCTAACTGAGGCAAGAACTTTTTCCTGGAACTGTAGCTTCTTCTTCTTCTCCTGGAACTGTTCAGGAACACCAGAACATCACCAGGAGGCCCGACACTATGGCCTGGAGGAGCCCAGGCCACACCCCAGCTCCGGAGAGAGCAGAGCCACACCTACAGAGGGGACTCCAAATCTACCAGGTCTTCTCTGCAGCAAGAGGTTTTACTATTTAACATTATTCATTCTATTTCGTGCCTGTGTATACCCTGCTTGTTAAATAAACAGCTTTTTTTTCACTTTCCTCCAAGAAATTTCTTTCTGAACATGGTGGGGGAGGGGCTGCTGAAACCTGCCTTCTATTAGAGGACCTGTTCATTTTGGACGTTTCCTCCTAATTTGCCCCAAACCGAGACAACCACATTCAACAGGATAGTAGGAAATGTCCTTTGGCCAGAATGTGGCTATGGTCAAATATTTCCATGCTCTGGCAGAAATTTCCTTTATTAATTCAAGAGAAAAGTTTGTTTCCATAAAATCAGAGATTTGCTAGTTTATATTAAAATCAGAAATATGATTAGAATATAAACCTTTTAGCTTTTTTAGTGTATGCTTGACCTTATTTTGGGAAGGAGACTGTGCTCTATGGAGTGTGGAGGCTCTTGAGAAACCAAATAGATTATGTGGTTTGAGGGAGGCCACACATGGTGATGGTCCCATATACCATGTTGATGTGCACAACTCTCCTGCTAACAGACGGATTTCCAGCTCTTCTTCCAGCTGTGAGTTTGGCTTGGGTTTTAAGGTGCCCATCTGTCTGGTGAAGAGATTGTTTCAATGGTTGGGGCACCACTTTCTCTGTACTGAGAAGGTAGTGGCCAAACACTTTCTTAATTTAGTCACATTTTCAGCTATGTTGGATCAGTTTTGGTATGTCACTCAACCTAATAACTTTCATCAGCAATTCTGTCTGTTTCACAGGTGTTTGACTCAGGCTTGGTTTGAGCTAGAGGAACAGTAGAAATTCACACTAGGCCCAAGATATCCTTTTTTTGCTACTGAAAAAATCTGCACAGATAAGAACTTGTACTGTCAGGAATAAAATTATGTATGGGAACAGATAATAGCAATAACTCAGCACATTTACCTAAGAAGGCTATGCAACAGATCAGTAGTGCATACTGAAGTTTCAATATAACATTAAAACCAGGATATACTAACCTTGAGATTGGACAGGCAGTTGTTGAGGAAAATATGCCATCTGTTTAAAAAGAACTGCTTCTGACTGACACAAAGCAGGCAGGTTACCAAAGGGTACAAAGCCTAATAAGGAAATGGATGTCGATACAGTGTTATTTGCATGTCTACACAACACAAAAGTAACTTACTAGAGCTACTGTAAACTTGAAGTTCTAACTCCTCCATTTTGGGCAATACAAGTTAGCCAACATTCTCGAAAGCTGTTACAGACATGTTTCATGGATGAACTAAAACCAACCAAATGTGTACTCATAGCAGTATAAGAAATCCCAAAGATAGGGCACAATTTTATAGACTCTCAGGGCTAAGTTATGTCAGTTTACTGAGAAATAATAGCATGGAAATAACTAAACTTTATTATTATAAAAACAGGACCCACAGAGATCATTGGAACTTGTGAATCAGAGGACTACTACTCCTCCAAATCTGCAGTCACAATACTTACCGAGAGACACAACAAGCCCCCTAAAGAACTGTGTTAAAATACAGGGAATGCCTGGATCTGCTGGGAGTTACCTCTTGTGAAGTGAAAACCAAAAAGAAGCAAAGTAGAAAACAGAATCTGAAATACTGGAACACAGTCCCTTTGTCAACACTTACTTTAATTTATCTTGTAAATGTTACACTAAAAAAATAAGCTAAAATGCACCTATTAATTTTGAAACTGACTCCAGTATTTCAGTAAGACTAAGGTTTTAGTTGTATTGCTAATATATCCTGTCAGGACGTAAAAGGTGTTAATCAAAAATAAGGTAACGTTCACTTTAAAATTAATTATTCTAAAAGTTATCTCTAACTTCTAACTTCAGTCACAGCTCAAAGAATAAACGCATCACAAATCTCAGCTTCTGTTCCCTCAACATGCAACATAAACTGTCTATAGCTAGGTTAAATGTAATTTCTTGAGCAAATGGCAAATGCACATTAGATTTTATCATGTCCAAAATACATATGGGAGAGGATAACTGAAGTCTTCTCACAGAAGACTTTCTTACTATACAGTTGAGTACTTGATGGGATCACAGAGTTTAGTAACATTCCAAGAGTGTCACAACCCATCCTAAGGAAGATCCCTAGAAGGGAAGATAAAGCTTCTCCTGGAATTTCCTAATTCTCTCCATTCACTACCAGAAGAACCTTAATGACTAGCTCATACGAGGTACTTTTAGATACAAAACGGAGCAAGATTAATTCCCCCATCCCATCTGTACAGTTAGTGCATGGATTCACCAAACACTGATCTTGGTCCTGTTCAGACTTTAAGGAGTGTGCTTTCTTCCTGGAAGCCTGGAAATATGCACTGCAGCTATTTCTGTCAACTGTTTGCCTTTCCCCTCCTCCTCCTCCTTGCAATGTTTGTATTTCTAATCACACCCTCACAAGAATCTATTCTATTTTGTCACTTTTAACTATGTAGCCTCCAGTGTGGTATGTGTAGACAAGCAATCAAATGCAAAGGCCCAGCTGCACAATCCTTTCTCAAGAACTTGGTATTGACTTTGGCAAGTCTGGCCACAGTTTGGGAAGTTCTATTTCATGTAAAAACTGTACAGAAAAGCTCTACCCTCCTGCAGCTACAACAACGTTTTATTAACTCAGTAGAGTGGAACAGAGCCACACAAACACAAGCAGAGTGAAATTAGAAATCCATCTCAAGCCTCCTGCTAATTCAAACTGGATCAGGACTGCACCCCAGGGGATGCTCTGACTGTCCCCTGGGAATGTTTTAACAGGCAGAGAGCTCAAGCACACTCCTGCAGTCCTCCCAGCAGTTTCACTAGCTCCAGTCACCAGCATTTGCCGAAAGAACTGGAAACAGGGAAGTCTTTTTGACTTTCCCCTAGAATGAGGGAGGACAAATGACAAACTTTCTTTACTTAAAAGGTTCAAGACTTCAAAATGAATTAGCTAATGCCACACTGCTGGCGAGCGCTGACCCAGTTGGAGAGACAGACTGCTTAAGGTAGCCAGCATCAAACTGACTCAGATCCTCATTTAATTCAGATCATCTCATGATTCCAAAAATACACTGCAGTGCCACTGTTCATCTCACACACAAAAAAATGAAATAGGGAGCTACACAGTAGCCAAGTTATGGATTTAAAAGGGCATGTGTTATACATTTTTTTCTTCCTACAATGTATTATTTAAGCCCTGTGAAAGAGTTGTTCCCACATGCCTCATTTGTTCTTGCTTGACAAGAAGTGAACTCTATTCTTTCTCCTCTTCTCCTAATGTTTACACATAATAACTATGAGAAAACCTAACCATTTAATAATCACAGAACCAGAAGGTGAAAACATGTTTGATTTAGATTAATTTAGATCATATTATGAGTAAAATAAGCACAGTTATTTTCTGTGAACACAATAATCTTCCCTGCAAATAGAAATGTATTGGTTATAGGCAAATGCAGATAAAACATTTTGCAATTTCCCAAGAGTCTTGCTCAGAAACATTTGTGACAAAGAATTTTAACCTCTGCTTCTTAGGGTTACTAACCAATGAGTGTTTCTTTCGTGATGAAAGTTCAAGCGTTGTATCATACAGGCTTTCAACAAAGTTCCTCAGACAGGGGACATTCACCTCATTTTTAACAGCCTGAAAGAAAATTTCATGTTAGTAAAACACTATTTCACAAGCTTTTTATCTAATTTTAAAAAATTATGCAAACAACATCAAAAATAAACTCACAGCAGCTACGGGGACAAGAATTTCAACAAACAGTCCTGCCAGGGCATGCTTGATATCTTTGTCTTTAACTTCAAGGAAATAATGTGCACATTCCTAAATAAAAAAAAAAAAACACAAAAACAAACAAGAAACATAAATTGCATATCAGCTGGAATAAAGACCTCTGAATGTTTGCTGAATGCGTATCATGTGGCAGTGACTATTTTTATCCTGCAAATCCCACTGAAAACATTTGCCTCTTAACTTCTAAATCTGCATTTTGCAGCAAGCATAAAGCAGGACATAAGTCAAGATCAAGAAGCTGTTACTCTAATCCAGAAACTCTCCACTGATTCCAGCTGTGCCTGGTGATGTTTTGGACTGAAAATGGAGCTGGACTCAGGGGCTGACCTCATGCCTTCCTTATGTGTATCTTCAGGAGTAACACTGATAGCCAACAGAGACTGCTTTACACAATGCTTTGAGAGGCCAGAAAAGGAATGCAATTCTCTGGTAAGATACACAAGGCAATGAACAAACTTATTGTAAATATTTTTGAATAAATTTCATTGCTGAGATTCGTTGCATATTAAGGGTCAATATGGAATTGTGCTATGTGAGGACAATTTCCAGCCTGCAACTGGGGATTCAGAGAGAAAGTAAAAACAGACTTTGTCCTAAACATGCAGCAAACTACTCTCCAGACAGCTGTGTTGCTCAGGAAGTGAGGGAGGGGAGATAAGCATCCACCCACTTGTGTCTACAACTTCTCTGAGGATGACAAATCCTCCAAAGTTACTTCTTCTCCAGGTTCAAGGCCCAAACAACCGCTGACTTTATAAGGAAGGTCCCCACTGACAATTTTTTCTGCACATTTATGCAGAGCAGTTTACACCTCAGATCACGCATAACTTTTCCTTTGTGCAAACAGGATTATACAATACATGGCTTCAGTCACTCCAACCAGCCTTCCTGAGGTGCTTCTGCACTCCTTGGGGGAAGGCAGGCTCTTATGGAGTTCACTCCTGAAATTAGCTCACCCGTTGAAAGTGTCTCTCTCTACTACAGCAGCACTGGTGTGACAGAGCCTTTAAATGAAACACTGCATGGAGATACTCAAACAGACAAACTGCCCAAAGAGTTGAAATGTACTTCACCAAACTGAGCAACCCAGGTTTTCCGACATGTACAGTGCATCTTATGATGCAGAGTAGTAAATATAAGAATTAATTTAGTGCTGAGATATTGTAGCAGAGGAAGGTAGAGATCCAAATTTTCAGTTCTACTATATAAGAGTTTTACCACAGATTTCAATAGTAGTAAACACTGGATAAAGCTGTGCCACAAACTCATTCACTCATCAAGTCATGGGCACTGAACACACATTACTTTGATATTTTGCCAGTTCTGGATAACTTAGTTTAAGTCGACACTTACTGGTACGAGTCTACATAATTAGGAGTAAGGTAAGAAGAAAAATTACCTGCTTCTATGTTGTTAAGTATGTCTTAACTGTGCTATTAAATATGGTTTAGAATATATTGCAAAGCCGATACAGAGCGTTCTTCCTGTTCAGGACTTAAGAGAAATAGCTCAGTGTGTTTGTATGCCTGTATATCTATATTCCAATGCCAAATCCTTACTTGAGGGCATCTAACATTGATTTGTTTTCTCCATTCACACCATCAATATGCTAATCTTTACATAGAGGTTTACATAAAACATTTATTTTACTGGATGAGTTGCTACAAACCATGTAACCACGCGGGTGATCCCAACAGAAAACAGGGGAATAGAAAGATTAAGCTAAAGAAACCTGCTGGTGGGAACAGAACCAATTGTACATTACCAGCAAGAATGTTGAAACATGAAATAGTTTCTTGCCTTTTGCAAAATCATGCAATCTATTAATTTAAAGCATTCATTATAGTAAAACTATGCTCTGTACTAGTGACTTTTAAATGAGCAGGGTACAGAATGCACCCTACAGGAAGCAGAGTGAAGGTGTCGTGAAAGGACACAACACATCCAAAGGAAATTCCATCCAGCTTTTGCCCCATTCTTTGTCTCTTCCTCAGTGTTTTCCTCCATCAGAAGTTTCTTTCTTTCCTGGCAACTGTGTCAGTGTTGGAAGATTCACTTTGGAGGCAGTGAGCAGCTAGGGAGACACATCTAGGCAGTGACACAGGGCAAGGGACAGCTGTGGGACAGTGGGGTGCAAGGTCTGGGGTCTACAAAACAAAACTCTTCTAGCTGGAGGGTGAGATGTAGGGACTAGAGGTATACATATGACTGATGAAAAGTTGGTATGGAACAACACTCTCCAGAGACTGGAGCACTGAGGGGTTCAGAACAAGCAGAAAGTAGCTGCACATAGGTTTATGTGGAAATGACACATTGAAAATCTCCTAGAGTATTACACGAAAGATAAAGGCTAGCCCATTCAAAAAGCTCTGGAAATCACAGTTATACACTTAAGAATTTTACCTGCATAAACTGAAGAGAAGCTTCAAAGTCTTCCACAGGATACATCTTAATGCGAAAGAATTTCATTCCCATTATAAGACTGATAATGCTTTGAACTACATATGGGCTTTGTTCTTTATGCCGCAACTCTTTTAGCTCTGCCATAAATTTCTTCTTTACAGCAGGAAATCTATGAATTCAGATGGGTTAGTTCCAAAAAGTTCAAAATCAATATCTGAAATGTATTGTAAGGTATATAAATTGGGATAAACCTAAAGAAGATAAAACTTAGGTTGTAAAAAAATACCATTTCGCTCACTATTTGAAAGATTTTTTTTGTTTAGCTTTCTTTCACTTCTAATAAACTGAGAAAATGAAGCATACAGCCTGATCTTAGTCCCTCTAGATAACCACATATTTCAAATTATTTTATTACCATGCACCTCTTCTACATAAGACCTAACAATATCATTTAAATAACCCCTTCACACGTTTTTCAAAAATCCATGATGAAAGATAGTTATCTTGCAAGTACATGCAATATTTTCAAAAGAAAATGTTTATATTATAACCCTGAAAATATTCAGACAGGCAGTTTGTCCCTTCAGTTTTTTTTTTCTAAAAGCCATTACAGTAACACTTAAGCATTAATAACTACAACAACGTGGGGTAGAGGGCTCTGTTTTGGTCTCCCCCACGAATATATTGAAGGTGTCTTTGGAGACCATTGTCCATAAAAATGATACATAGAAAGACCATCCAACAGGACCTCCTGCCCTTTTTAAGACAAATTGAAAATAATGTAATTTTCATGGCTAGGTGTAGCATGTAACACACTTTTGTTACCACCCTTGATAGACAACACAAGTGAATTGAAAGAAACACGTTAGCAGGAAGAGTCCTTCAGTGATAGAAACATCTTAGCAAAGCCCTTCAGAACTCTGACAGTCAACTTGAAGCTTTGGATACAGATTCAACTTTTCCTTCTGCATTTGACCCAGACAGTTTAGCAGACCAGGTAAGGCCTTAGCTGAATTTACATGATTGCCAGAAACTCAAACTGTTTTAGCCACATCAAGCCAAACTGACTGGTTTCGTAGAGCTGAGACTCACCCTCAGCAACACCAAAATGTCAGGAGACAGATAGCATTACATCAGGACAGTAAAATTCATCCTCTGCTTAGTTACGGTTTAAGTGTATGATGAGATGTTATATTGGGTACTTGAGAGTCTGAGCTTCACAGTTTTCAGACTCAAAATTTAAGATCTGACCCACAAAGTATTTTATGTCATCTGTTCGAAGAAGGACGAAGGGTTCAGAAGGAGATGCATTAAGTTCTGAGCTGAAATAACTGCAGAGAACCTTAATATTGTTGCTATGTAGGAGGATAGCCATTTATAGGTTTGCCCAGCCAAAGAAAAATAGCATCTACAAAAAAACTAGTTAAAATAGCTTTATTCAGCCCTTTGGGCTTTCTACAGACGTCATTGCTGAGATAGAAAAAATAATGTTGCTGTAGTTGAGTTGAATTTATTTGGTATCACTGGACTAGATGCAGAAAGCCTGTGATTCTCTAGAGGCCTATGTTCTAGAACATCTGGATAAATAGAAGGCCAATGAACTGAAATGACTTATTCCTACAGAATATTTAAAGAAAGTGAGAAAATCAGAATATTCACATACTAAGCAAGTAGACTTTGTCATATTTACGGGGGAAATAATATATTGAATTTTGCTTACTTTGCTTGAGCTAGAACACCTATTACTTCTGCATACAAATCTGCAACAATGTGCATATTTCCAGTGTTAGGACCAAGGTACCTAGCAAGAGACAAAAACAATTCTCAGCTGAGAAAGCATACTGTTTAAACCACAACTACTAAAAAAATAAGGAAGTATCTTTCACACAGAATTTTTGCATGAAAAAGAGCCTTACCCTTCTTTGTACTTAAAGTGCTTGAAAGCCAAGTTAATGACATCATTTACCAAACTGTCTATTACAGGATGAAGTGGAATCTGTAAACGCAAAATAAAATATAACAAGTACACATATATTACGCTAGTGCTAGTATTACTCATGGATATCAACCATTCAGAAAGGTATCAGTTAAAATAGCATGTACCTAATAAAATAGCTAAAATGAGCCAGCCACTTAAGCTTTATTTAGTTTTGGAGAGAAATACTTTAGCTCCAAAGACTTGGCAAAGTCAAGTCTTTATGAGCACAGAATACTACTTATACTACAGGTGCAAGAAAGACAGCAGTGAACTAGCATGCAGACTGTACGTAAAGTTTTTATTATAATCGTAAAGATGCAAATAGAAAGAACCCCAAAATTCACTTGCATTGGTAATTTCCATCATTTATTAGTTAATAGATAATGTAAGAACTCATACCTGTTTCAAAACTTCTATTAATACTAAAGAAAAAATAAAATCAATAGCCAGATCTCTTCTCTCCATTAAATAGTCCCTCTGCTGTTCATCACTGCAAAATCAAACCAAGAAACACAATATTTTGGAGATGTGTCATAATTCATATTATATGCCTTCTTCAGTTACACAAATACAGATAACAGGGAATTGTGTTCTACCTTTCAAACTGCAGTCCAGCATTCCAGAAAGTAATGTACTGTTATATTCTTAAAATCTGAGATAAACAGACCAAATCTAACTTGTTACTGTGACATTGTTTCAAATGCTTAAATATCACTGTCCATTTCCTCCCTCTTTTTTCCCAGTTAAAGATCCACAACAATAAAAAACCAAAACAAAACCAAGGAAACTTGTTGGTTCTGTATTCTAACAAACGGATTTCATTTCAAATTCCTCACTGATGACACCCTTTAGACCATCCTTAATTATTCCAAAGTGTTTTGGAGGCAAATGTACTTTGTGCTATCAAATTAATATTCAGACTTGTCATGAATTTTGAAAAATGCCTTAAAAGCACCAATGGAGAATTCACAACCACACTACAACACACATCTTCTAAAAACTGTTCCAGTGTTAAATTTTTAACTTCGGCAACATTTGTCAAATGATTCAAAAACATCTTTTGTATAGAACAAACACAGAGGAATAAAAGTGTGAGGTGAATATCTTGCAATAAAAATACCAAAAAATACCTATTTGGATCACCTGATCAAAGTTTCAAAGCGTTCTGAAAAGGTAACATGAAACATACAGTACTTTTTGTAAAATTAAACATTAAAGGAACAGTTCTGCAGTCCATTTGAAGCACTTAGCATGATTTCAGTGGGATTTTTGTGTAAATTCAGCACAATTCTCATAAACATTTAGAGTTTTAGTGATTTCAATTGTACTTATGTGTTTGTAATAAAACAGGCATTTAAGAGTACAGCTTGATCAGTGATGAAGTAAGTTAATTGCATTTTGGTTTCCTTGGTTTTACATTAACTGGAGAAAGGACTGGTTATACATTCTTTCTGTAACACTACCAATTGAAAGAGTGGCCTTGTTTCACTGCTAAACTGACTTTCAGCTACATTTTGGGCAGAGTTCCTGAAGACAGCTATTTATGAGCAGGTAGTTGTGTGAGAGAAAGCAGCAATTCAAGGAGAGGATTCATCTCACCCAAAAGCAGACATCTAATTAATGAACTATGTCCTCATACTGCCTACTTCTACTGACATAAAGAGTCTAATTCAGGTCCATTTCTACCTTGGCATCTAAACCTGGCTCCCACCCCTTTGTTCTAGCTACTGCCTTTTATAGTTACGGGGTTTTAATATAATCCTAACGTGAAGAATTGCCTATGCACTTCCAAACACCAGGTCTGACAGTGTTGATTATCCTGCTGTTTCATTGAAGTAAATGTAGTACTGAAGTATCCAGAAAATCTCTAGGTTTGAAGAATATACCTGAACCACACTGCCAGACCTCAAAATAACAAAGATCAGCCTGCTGCCTTATTACTGACAAACTACTGATATCATTATTTTTGTGTGCTTGTAACTTTTAAGAGGTGTGTTGCTGAAACTCTCTGACTGATTCTCAAGTTTTTGGATTGAGGATAGGTATATGTGAAATTTTCACGTGTAAGCAGAATGCTATATAAGAAAAATTCTTCCAAGTGGCACAGAATTATTGCCTGATCACTTGAGTAAATACAGTTTATACAAACCAGTATTTAAATGACATGAAAGCATCCAAAACATCAGTAAGACAAACACTAGAGCACTATTGTGTTTGAACTATGAGGAGCATAACGTGAAAAACACAATTATTCCATCTGTCAGGAAGCCAAGAGAAGAGTTCCAGGAACAAGCAGAAAACAGATATAACTTTCAAGCAATGGTTACCTCACAAAAGCTGATGGGTGAAACGTAACACACTTTACCATAGAATTTATCAATTACCCATATATGCATATTCAAAATCATACCTTTTGGATTTAGTGCTTGTTCTTGGTCTGTACTCATGAGATTCATCTTCTATGCCATTCTGCCTTTTATACCAATCAAACAAAGTGCGCAGGATAGAGGGTAGACAATATTCTGAAAGTGAGCTCATTGAGCTTATAACCTATTGGGAAAATTCAACAAATCAGCAAATTAAATGCCTTTCAAGTTTTCCTTCCTCCTGAAAAATGTACTAATTCAATGGTTCTTTCTCATTTTCATCCAATTTTTGAGAACTATGGTACAAGCAGTGACTTCATATTCTGCATTTCCTGCCTTTAAAAGATGTGCAGACATGGCACACAGGAACATGGTTTAGTGTTTAGACTTGGCAGTGTTGGGTTTGTGGTTGAACTTGATGATCTCAAAAGTCTTTTCCAACCTAAATGAATCTATTCTATCTATCTATTCTATAAAATGTAAGCAGAAATGCAACACTGGAGTGTATGTTGATAGAGTCTTTATATTGATGATATCAAAATGCATTAAAATTGTGTATCACATCATACAACATACCAGAAAACCATCTAGTTCTTCAAGCAAGTTATTTTGATTTGTTACACAATGTTGATTTGAGTTCAAGCACATTGTAAGGAAAGAAAAAGCAACGGATCAGAGGTACTGTCTTCAGGGATTATATCTGACTGCTGGATGCCCCTCCTGACACTCAGAATATCTTGACAAACACCACAAGTTCTGCAATAATTTTAATCAACTGACCATGCAGATGAATGCATCTTAGGCTTGCATATCTGAAACCTTAGACTTCGCTTTTATATATAGGAAAATATTTAGAGTTTCTTGTGTCTTTGTGGGCACAAATAAACAAAACATAGTTTAGAATTATTCCCTAGAAGTTGCCGATTAAGCAGCTGTAGTGGCATACTGGATAGGAAGATTACCTCTCACTCAGCGTTAACTGTGTCACCAATTACAGAAATGTTACTGAGCATGCTGTTACTGAATTATGACTTAAACTTCCTATTACAGGAAGCCATAAAGCTACAAAACATCAAAAGATCAACAAGTAGGGTGAAAAAACCTCCCATTATTATACAAGAGGATAATAAATATATTGCAACTGAATGTTCACAGCTACAGCATTTGTGGACATTCTAAGAAAATAAAAAACTACTATTTAAAATAGGGATGAAATTAGTGATCTGGAGATTTTTGACCACCTCAAGATCATGCAGGGCTTGATCCTGTGAAGTGCTGAGTATTAGGAGTGAAAAGCTCCTGATGCGTGTGTGTACTGCATGCCAAGCACACTGATTATGTAATTAACTATGTCAGGTTTATCCACCTGCTTAAACTTAAACCTGCACGTTTTTCCAGCTTGAGGAAAAACAATAGAGTTTAATGTCTAGTATAACACCAAACTTGTGTGAATGCCGTGACTAAGACAAGAGGAAAATTGGCAGACCAAGCATTCCCAAATATTACTACAGCCTTAAATGAGAACTCTTGTGGATGACACTTAGTCTGGATGAGTAACTCCGAACCTCTTTTGTAGTTTTTCAGTCTCAGGATTTAACTACTTCACAGTGATGTTGTGGTCTAAAGTTAATGAGACACTTTGAGGATGAAGTATTATTATTATGGTATTATGACCTAAAATTAAACATGGTGCATTAGAAAGATATAACAACTGCCCCTGTAAAGTTAGAAGTTTGCATAAAAGTAATATTTTTGGAAAACTTTCAATCTAGTGTTTGCAATAGATTTTAACACTTGAAATATGAAACAAGTTGCTGTGGAAGTAATCATGAAGGCACTGCTTGCAGCAGTGACAGGAGGCCTTCCATGAAGAATTACTACAGTACTTCAGGCTTAATTATACCAAAGCCTTCTACCATTAAGCCTTCAGATAAATACTCAGAAAAAATCAGTCATCTGCTGTCAGGGCAAACTATTCACTACCAACTCACTTCTCTACTGTTTTCCAAAACTTTTTATGAAGTTAGCACAACACTGCTTGTTAGTGATGAAATACAATTACAATGGGTTTCCTAGGGAAGACAAGAATAGAATCAAAAAATCATAGAATCACAGAATAGTTTGGGTTGGAAGGGACCTTAAAGGTCATCTAGTTCCAACCTCCCTAACACTGGCAGGGACATGTTCCACTAGACCAGGTTGATCAAAGCCTCAACCAAAGTGGCTTTGAACACTGCCACGGATGGGGCATCCACAGCTTCTCTGGGCAACCTGTTCCAGCCTCACAGTAAAAAATATCATCCTTCTAGTCAGTAAAAATTGACCCTCTTTTAGTTTAAAACCCTTAACCTTTGTCCTATGTCCACGGGCCTTACTAAAAAGTCTGTCCTCAAATAGACCTAAATATCTTTTCAGAAATCACAGTATCTAACTATAAATGAAAAGTTGTTTCAATCAGGTCTTCCTGCATTTTCACTGACATATTTATCACTGCTGTTGTCTAAATCCCACCTATACAATTTCATCAGAAAAAGTCAAAGTGATTCCTGTTAAATCTTCTCATGCCATACCTTCTCTGCTGAATTTACAGTGTCTGTCTTCATTTGGGATAAAAGGTCAATATAGCTTTTTATTCCCCCCTTTTTTTTTTTTTAATCTTTCTGTCATTGCACTTTTAAGACAGGAAGGAAGGGTGGACTGGGAAAAGACCTGGCTCTCAGGGAACAGGAAGGGAGGGAAGTCTAGCCAGCGTGCCGGTTACTCAACCCTTTCATTTACTGGAAGTAAGTCCAGGAGTGAGATGAATTCTAGCTCTGTGCTGCTCCTGAAAGGGAGTGCACAGATGTACAAGTATGTCCTTGTTGGACAAATGATCATATTCTTCCATCATAAATGAACTACCTACTGTATAGCTTAAGGATAAGAAAGCTGTACAAGTAGGGAGCTGTTTAAAATCTGTGTTCACAGAGCATTAAATATACTTTATGTAAATGCATAATATTTATTTTGGACTAAAACGCAAGAGTAAATGTAATGAAATTCTGCTCAGATAGCTTACTACAATTTATATACTTCCATAAAAGTCTTGCCATATTGTCAAAATACAAATACAAGAAATGTTTCCACTAACAGCAAATAGATGCTGATTCCCTTTTTTATTTCACTTATGAATTTATATGAGCTTTTACAGCAAATATATTCAAAACTGCACCAAATTTCCTACAGTATCATTAATTTTTTTGCCTTGCATTTTTTTTGTATACCACATATGTCAGTATGTACGTTGAATGGGCATTTTATTGCCACTTTAATAAAGCAGAATTGCAGTGCTTCATTTTTGCATAGTGCTGGTTTGTTTCTTGTAACTCTATTTTTCACACAGTGTCTGCATATTTTATCTTCAAATTGTTGTTGTGCAGATTCTAAATAATGGACAAGCACAAGTGAAGTTTTACACTTTTTACCAAAGCTGCTGAATGCATTTGTGATTGTGGAGATCTCCTTTCATTCACATCTTTGATCTAAGCATTTTTTTGGACGGTGCTGTGAAGTCAAATTGCCCTGGAAATGGTTAAAACTGATAACTATTCAAGTTGAACTCACTAGTTTTCATTAACAGCCTTGGCTTTGTGAGACAAAAACAGAAAGCAGGACTTTTTAGTACCATAATTTTGTGGATGGGTAATTTCAGCTAGCTTGCTTATACTCTACCAATGTTTATAGCTATTTTACTGCCAGCATAACAGTTTGCATGAAAACCCATTTATTTTTAGTGGACAGCAAGTTCAGTGCTGAAGGTGCTACCTTTAATTTTGCCTTCAGATGTACTTCTTTATACACTGAACCCAAACCTCTGACAGGAGCCAAAGGTTGTTTTATGACCCCATGACCACCATTTCTTCTACTTTCTTTGCCATGTGCCTTTTTCTGGTGATGAAAGACAATGTGTAAACTCAGGGAAAGGGAAAACACAAAAGGGGCCAACTGCAGTGCTGCTGCAATGGCAATGATATCAGTATTCACTAACTACATCTAAAAAATAATACTGGATCAGAAGAATTATCAGCATATCATTAATCATGTCTAGGCTGTTATGAAAAAGGACACTTGATCACCAGTATGCTGCTTAGTGCCTTATTTATTTATTGCATTTTCCACTTTTTTATTATTGTTATTATTCATTTTAGTTTCCTTTTTTTCCCTTGGTTGATTTTTTGTTTGTTTTCATCTCCTAAAAGTATATAAAAGATTAAATGTTTTTGCTTTCCAATCTGCAGTCTCCAACCTAGAGCATTTCTTAAGAAGAGAGCAGTAAAACTGAAACAAGAATAAGCTTTTGTTCAGTTTATGCTGAAACTTCTGCAACAAGCACCTCGGATAGATAGCTTCATATGAAAACTAAGCCTTCCTGTTAAATTTTCACTTCCATGGCCAAAACATTACATTCATTTTGTGTTTTTATATGGAACACAGTCTGTAGCTCAGTCCAAGATTACACAGTGCCCTTCTTCTGCCTCTGGTGTTGTCAGTTCATGGAACATTTATACACCATGGTAAGAACAAATGATACATTAGTAGAGGCTGAGAAAAGAGTAATAAAAACATTTCCTTAGGTGAGGATAACCCTCTTGGAAAATTATGGGCTTTTGCTAGCTTTTGATCTTTTCATGTACTGCAACTTTATGGTTTCCTGTAATAGGAAGTTTAAGTCATAGTTCACTAGTACAATGTTTAATAACTTTTCTGTAACTGGGGACACAGAGCATGCTAATGCTGAAGCTCTAATGCTCTTTGCCAATAGGCAACTAGAGTTGTCTAATCAAGGACTTCCAAAACATGATTTTAAATATACTATAAAAATATTTAAAACCGTATGAAAAAACCTACATAATTTCCTGTATGTATTTTCTTTATATACATGCACACCTAGAAAGGAAAACACAGTCAGTGTGAGGAATGCAGCTTGTTAGGCCAATGGTGAGACATTCAGCAAGTCAGGATAAGCATCATCACTACATACATTGCTCAAGTTCCTATTAATTGTTCAAGGAGGGTGATGCAATTGGCAGCCAGACATCCTGGCTGCCTAACAGGAGACACTGACTACACCTGTGTGGAGAGAAACAGCTCTGGCTGGGCCCAGCCAGGTTTCCAGACATTGGATCCATCACCACCATCACAAACACTGTTCCTAAAATGGTGCTTCAGAATGGGCAGGAAAAAATGCTGGTTCTCAGGGAGCCAGAGATAGAACTATTTTGGGGTAGTAAGCAATGTTTTCATAGCCATCTCAAATGGTTTGGGGGTTTCAGTGTCAAACTTGACGCTGATTACTTTGGGTAGCCAAAGTTCCATTCTGCTCATTGTTAAGTTACTTTTTGGGCTGTTTTTTCCACCCCTGAAACTGACTTGCAAAAAGCAAATTTTAAATCAGGTCATGCCTTATTTTTGTTGCTTTTTAATTTACCATTAGAAGATTGAGCTCAGATATTTTAAAGTGACTAGTGACCTACTCACTTCAGTATTACCCATCAATTTCACTCAAATTGAATAGAGATAATTTTGATAATGTCAAAAAAAGAAAATTAGGTTCCTCTGACAGTCTGTCACTTTATATGCCCTAAAACTGAAAATAAAAATTATTAGACACTCCTTGAAGAAGTTTGTTCATGGAGATTGTCCCTCTTTTCCCCTTTCATTTCTGTAGTAAAAATGTCAGGAATGTCATGGCTGGCCTTTTTTGTTTTTGCTAGATGATTTTATGGGTTTCAGAAATAAACACCAAAGCTTTCTGCACCTTAACTGGAAAGAGGAAGTAAGGGATTACCAACCTGGTCTTCCTGCATCCCATAGACTCTTTAAATACTCGAGTTAACTTCAAAAATAAAACTTGAACTGTTTTACTTAAAAGCACATGCCTTCTTACTTGGGTTTTGATATCATGCCATATCATGATCTTCAGAGTTTTCCAGGCAGGCCACACCTTCATTTTATTATCCATACTTTCATGACAACTTTATAATTCTCACATGTTATCATTTGAAAAACAGCTATAAAATGCAATGTACTCACATAATCCACTGACTAAAACATGCCTAGTAAAGAAAGACTTTTTGCTCTTTCTGGCTCTACTCTAGCTCAGTTCTATCAAATCTCTATTGTGCACTACAAAATTTTGAATGCAAACTATTTGAATACAATTAAAACCATTCTATGATTGTATGGATTTAGCCAAACTAAACTAATTTGGGTAAGTATGAACCATATTCTTGAAATGGGCCTGTAAGCCAGGTTCAGGTCCCATCTGCTTTTCACAGGCCTACATCAATACCAGGAGCACCAGAACATCTCAAAATGACAGTGCTATTTAAGCAAAAAACAATGTGAAATCTGGAAAGGGAAATATCGCCAGCAACCTGGCCTGAGGCTGACAAATAATTCTGAAAATTTCAGCTTAAATAGTTTGTTTTGAAAATTTCAAGCAACTGAAAGCAAGGTTTTCGGATAAGACGTCTAAGACAATCTCACCGCTGTACTTTCCTATCAACTCTGCACATAGGTAGGACTTCAGACATGTGGATAGAAAGATATATGAATGCTATCTATAACAAAATCTACCTTGGTGTTTGGTCTGCATCTTGCTACAGCAGTAAACACACAGTTGTTTCACTCTAGCAAGCATTTGCTGTTCTCATTAAATGATCTTGACTTAATTACTCAATTTTCTGTCTACTTACCAATAACTAGGAGAAGCATCAGTCTTCCAATTCCTCCTTTTAAAGGGCCACAATTTGCTTAACCATAAATATTTAATCAAATCATGGCCACCCACTATGTGTTTGTTTAATACACTGCAGGAACAGTATCACAAGGTTTGCATCTGCGTGGCTTAATTTGTTTTACTTTCCTGTTTGAGTGTAACACTCTTCCCACAGGAAGGAAAAAAAAAATGTATATAAAATTAAGGCCAGAATACCACAAGGAATTTCATGAGGCAGGTGGGGAGTACTTAGAAAGCAACCTCCTTTAGCCTACAGTGGCTGGTTTGCCCGCAGGGTCTCTGCGGTCAGTGAGGTGGACAGGGAGCTCCCAAGTATGAAGCAGAAGTCTCATCTCCTCTGTTCACCTGCTGCTCTGAGCAGCCCTCCAAGCAGGCTATCTCTCCCCAAAAAGCAGCTACAGAACAATCTAGAGTGTGTCACTTTGTCAAGCTAAAATTATAAAGTGAGTCGTAGTGAATGCCAGTGGAGTCTCACAAGGCATCTTTACTTCTGGTGAAATGTCCCAGAAAACTCAATAAATATTCATCTGAGGTTCTAAAATTGTACTTTATATCTGTCTCCTCTCCCAAAGTCAATCAATATGGTACCTGCAGCTTATGGCATTAGTGACAGCTGCTTTTGGAATTGTTACCATTTCTGCTACTTCTGCTCTGTCTTTCTGTCCTGTTTCTGGCCCTGCTGGCAGCACAGTGGTGTGGGCAGATAAGGAGTCAGTAGCAACGGTGACAGCAATGGCACACCTAGAGTTCATCATTCCTCTTTGTGGGGAGTGAGATTTGCCAGTTTTGGCATCCTTTATGTAACTTAAACTCTTTAGAACCCATCTTCCTTTATTTCAAAATAGGTAATTCTAGATGTTGCTGACAAAAAGAAAGACTGCTAACAAAAATAAATTGCTTTCTATAATCAATTGGAAGTGTGTGTATTGCTGTTGGTTTTATTTTTATACTTGTTCTATTTCCCACACATAATAAATGTCTTAATTTAATGCCAGATATAAATTTCATTTTATTAATTACAATTTCATTCTACTAAATGAAATCTAACCAATTATATAAATTCTACTTAATTTTTAATACTTCTTCCCTGCCCACCATTTTTCTAATAATTACCTACCTTGTCATATACAGGCATTTATACTGACAATTGAACTTATACTTAATTTTAAACACAACAGGCTGGCTCAGCCTATTTGAAGCGCAGCACACATGTAAGTCATGCTGAGTCACAGCTACAGAGACAAACTAGACTGATGGCAATGAACATGATTCTATAGGCCCTCATATTAATGATAAAAGAAAGACCCACATATTTTGAAAAGATACAAATTTTGTTCCAAAATCTCCATAAGGGGAAACAGACAAGAAATAATACATGTGCCTAATACACTACAAAAAGTAACAAGTTCTATGGTAGAAAAATACTGAGTTTGAAAACAGGAAAAATTCTTCCCACTTAAACCCAAGAACGGTTTGGCAAGCACTTATCATTCTATCCAAGTACACTGAGAAATTCAATTTTTGCAGTATGCAACTAGTACAAGGACACTAGAATGCCTTCTAGTGCACTCCTCTTTTAGCCTGAGGAATGGAAATAATGTCATTTCAAGTGTCTTACTTGATCAAACTGGGGATCTTCTCCTCGTTGCAGAGATTTGGTCAGTGGCTTCTCCTAAAAGAAAACATAGTAAATATGTATTACTTAAGATCAATACCATTGTACTCTACTATCATTTTTCTGTTAGATTATTTACTCACATAATGTGCCTTCTGATCTGATGCTGGAGATAGCAGGATATTTGTTTGATATGCAAAGGAGGCCTCCCCATATGTATCAGCCAATACTGACAGAGTGTCTTTAGTGACATCGGTGTCTTTTCACAAAAGAAAAGGATTGACCATTCATTACATTTGAGCTGGTGCTCACACTGATGATAAATTCTTTCAACATCCTAAAAAGCACCCAGTATTTCCTCTAATAGATAATCAAGGGGTTCTATTTAGTTACATGATGTACCTTCTTGTTATAAAACTACAGGCAATACAAATGTCCATAGATACAATGCATCATGCAGGGCATACTGAAAGAAAGGTGATCTTAGAAGAATCAAAGACCATAGAGTTCATTTTTAAGGAAGACAGTTGTGGGGAAAATTATTACTAAAAAATTAAAAAATGTGTTTTCGGAATGGAAGCAAATTTTCAGGCCATATTCTCAGAGTAACTGCTAAAGCCAAGGAGAACTGCCCAAGCCAGAAAGAATAACCATGTGTGAACATCCATTCACCTGCATGGCTTCTTTGTCAAGCAGGCTGGACTACTGAGACATGGAGAAGTACACAGGCTAATATTCTAGATGCATGCAATAGCATACTAAACATGAATCTCCTAAACCACAATGAAAATAAACAATACATGAGGGCAGATGACAGTCTGAAAAACACGTCACTTGTCACCATCACAATTCTGCTGTGAATTACACTACTGTTTCTGGTGTTTGCAATGTACCAGTGCCTTATTCTTCTATAAATCATGAATCTTTCTTCTCCTACAGCTGCAAGACTGGGGCTCTCCCACCAGCTCAGAAAGAGATTTTGTGTTCAGGTTTCAGCAAACTATTACACTCATCAGCATCTGTTAATGTAGCAGGCAAAATACCATCACTGCCAGGGGATATTAGATACAAAATAAAGAAATCTGTAAAGCTGATGAGATAAGGAAATGGAGAGACTTGAGCTGGACCAAAGATTTCTATTATTCAATGTTTTTTTCAGAAGCAAATGTTGCCCAGTATAATCTGCTGACTGATTTTGAAATTAATTATGCTGATACACTTGTAATGCCAGCTGGCAAGGAGGCCAACTGTGGGGTGACTGCAGTATCCCCTGACTACCTACCAAATACAAAAATCAACAAAATGTTTTCTACTGAGTCACTGATTTACCCAGAACAGCCATCAATATTTTTCATTGTTTTCTCAAATATCTAAAGTGACTCCTCCAGGTTACATTACGGGCACAACAGCTATTAATTACAACTTTATGACAGATTGTTGGTGATGAACATCTGCAGTAAAACCTTGTAACCCTGAGAAAAACACAGGACTCTACCCCACCCACAGTCCTCCTCCTCCTCAATCAGTAACTTGGTGCTACCCTGCCTAGTTATGTCTCACAGGAGGACAATACTTCTTGTGTCTATTGCTGCTCACTGAAAAGGACAGCAGATAAACTTTCAAAAGCAGTGTTCAACTTATTTAAAAGGAAAAGGACTCTTAAGTTTTCATGGGTCCTGGACAAATCAGCATATTAAGAATTACTGCAGTTTAGGAAAAAAAAATCAATGCCTCCCACGTATTTTTCAATTATGAAATTTCTGATTCTGTTACAGAAGACTTGTGTTACCACAGAGAAACTTCTTAAGGTCTGTTTCAACAAAAACGGCTTCAGCAAGCAGAAGCTTTGTGTTTCCATGACCAACACTGCAATACTTGGCTTTCAGAGAGTAGAGTTTCAGGCTGAAATAAGGTGTGGGATTCCTCATCACATGCTTTCTCTGAGGGGGACACAATTAAACAACACAAACCATGCTCTGGGAACCCAAGCCAGGAACTGCAATCCTGAAAATGTCCTCATCACCTGTAACCTATCTGTGGAAGCACACACACCCCCCAGATACTTCAGTTTCTGATGATGACATTCCCCAGGGGATGCACCCCTGAGTTAATGAAGATGCCTCCATTTTAACAAGGCAATACAAGCCATTGCTTGCCCTTGTATGGGCTCTACACCAGGGCTTCCCCAGCCATGGTGCATTGACCTAAAGAAACCATTCACAGGCCACGCAGCAGCCCTGGTCACAGCAGAAGGCAGCCTGGATGGAGAACTGGCAAGAGCCAGTAAGGCTTCTGCTGCCATAACTTCTCAGTGTCTCCAGTTTAGGGCTCCAGCTGAGGCCTTTTTCCTCCCTTCATCCCATCCTGCACCTACTGCTGTTCCCGCTGTTCCTTTCCCCTCCTACTCTTGCCAGGCAACAGCTGCTGCTGCAGCTGTCTCTGCCTCTTCGTCATGCCCCTGTTTGAGTTGCTGCTGCTGCTTCTTCCTTGACTCTTTCCAAGGACGGTGCTGCCACTTGTGCTGCTTGCAGCCACGGTGTCAGGAGCCAACCAGACCCCATGGAGACAAAAATCTTTGCACACACCCTTCCAGTTCTGGCAGTGGGGTGCCCACACCAGAGGCACTCACTGAACCCCTGAAGTGAGTGGCAACAGCCATACAAGATTGTACGTGGGGCTTGGAGGTTTGAGAGAACCCAGTGCTGAAGTTATTACTACTAATTACTAATGCTAGAGTGCTGAATAGATAAAGAACTGAATAAAGATGAGGGGCCAGATAAAAATGTGGGGGTTTGTTGCCTAAGCACTCCTTAAATAGAAAAGGATGACTACTTGCATGATAAGAGTAACAACAGACCATGTCAGGGAGACATTACTGAGTAAATTCAAAGGCAGCTCAGTTACATGCAGGTACTTCAAGTGTCCTTTGAAAACAGCATTTTTTCTTTATGCAATAAATAATTTCATCTACTATAAACAACTTGCCTATTCTATTCACTTAGTTCTAATAGCCTTACAAATCTTACCATGTCATTTTATGCTACATTGTTGCTATGGCAGATACTATATAAAATATATTTATACTCATGGTAGGTGTCTTCACTGCATACCACACGTTCAGGACTTGCAAAGAAAGGTTAAAATGCATAATAATATGAAACTGTCTCTGGACAATAGATTCTGTAGTAGTCTACTTACCCTGGAGGTACACTTAATTAGTTTTCAAAAAATCCTAAAACTGCTTTCTAGCCTCACAGTACCAGTTCACTTTATTTTCTTGCCCACTCAACTCAGGAATGGCAAAGAGGCCTTTTTATATTACAAGCTGACTTATTTGAGTCTCTGTTGATATACTACATTCTACAGAAATGTCTTCCAAATCTTAGATGAATAGGTAGGCTGAATTTGGAGCCAAAACCAAAATATGAATAAAGAAAATTTTGATTAATATGGAAGGGTCCACAGCTTACTGAACTATCAAAAATCATTAGAAAATTTCAGAAGAATAGATTCTCAGTAGTAACATTTCCATTTTTAATCACTAAGCTAAACATCCTTATTTCTTGTTTGAAGTGCTGCCTTCAGTTGCGTACTCCGTATTTGTTCACGCTGGAAACTCCTGTGATATAAACACGTTAGAGATAAGCAGTAAAGACAATTTAATATTTGAAACTATTGTTTTTCAATAAAACCAGCTAAATGTTTTGTGTCGCCAATGCCTACAAAACAAAATGCTCAACTAAAACTTAACTTCCTTCCTCTCTCTCATTGCTCTGGGGAAAACATAAATAGAATATAATAAAACAGAATATGTTAACTATGCAATGGCAAATGCATATTTTATCTTATTTGCATGCATCAACTAAATATAATATTTATAAATTACCTAAAAAACAACATATCATTCAAACCCCCTATTCACACAGGCACACTAGAACATTTCTTCAAAGACTGTCAGTGACTTTTAATGGTTAATATATTAAGACTTTTTCAGGGCTGCTACACAAATATAATTGGGTAAATTTACACAGGAATAGCCACCTGTCACAGAACTGAGTGTTCAGGGAAACATAAAAACAAAAGGATGTTGTAGTGCCTATTAAGCTTCACTATGTCACCATGTTATAATGATATATAATGCCCCTTAAAGCTATTTCTAATCCCAGTAACCATTAGGCCTGTTTTTCCTACTGAACTGTGACAGGCTACTGTATTACTGACTGAGATAACCCCCCTTTTTTTTTCTTTTTCCCTTAAAAGTGTGGTGAGAGGATATTTTTACACAAATTTTAAATTTTGCACTGCACACCAAAAAGCAGCCAGAAATACTCTACTGAGTGCTCTGCTGGAGTGGAAGACACACCAAACAGAAAGAAGAATGGACCTTTTCATGTAAAATGGAGTAGATGTAGACCACATTCAGCTACTGCAGCTACAATATATGTAAAATGCATGTAAGCACAATCTTTAGAGCCCAAAAATCCCCAAGTGTAGTTCTTTCATCTTATGATGGATCACCCTATCAGCCCCCTCTCCCTCTAATGAACATCTCTGTCCTACATACTTTTCAGCAGGAGAGAGAATTGGTGTTTGTAGGAAAAGGTCTGCTCCAAAACAGGCTCCAAAACAAATTTTTTTTTTTTAGCCATTGATTATTTTGTACATACAAAACCAGGAAAACCATCGCTGTCAATCCTGCGCTCATGTGATACGTAACCCATGTTCTCCACTCCAGCTGTGTGCTCCTGCCTCCTCCCTCCCAGAATGGATCTGTGCTGATCCTGCACTGAGCAGGTCCATGAACCTGGAGTATTTACTTCCATTTGGCCCTTTCAAAAACAGACATGGAACAGTCTGTGGTCCCACAAAAAAAAAAAAAGCTCTTCTACTGAAAACAGCTCTGAACTTCTCAGGAAGTAATTTTTGTCTCTTTTTTGACTCTTATATACCTTTTTACTATTTGGAAATTCCCACCACCACCCCAAGGAGTCTAATTAATTTATACCCAAGCAATTAAGACAGCCAAGCTTTTTGACTGAAAAGGATAATCTGTTTACTCTGAGAGTCTCCCAAATGTCTCCCACCTGCAAGTTCTATGAAACAAGCAAATTAGTGTCCTGTTTTCATTAACCATTCTTTGCAAGTCAGCAGGTCCTCATGCATAAACACATAAACTGCCTCTTCAGTGGATGACAGCAGAATCTTTGACTTCTCTTAGGATCAATTAGCTGCTAGACACTTCTTATAAGAAACTGTGTCAGTGACCACGGTACACAGAGAGTAAAATAAGCAGAAAAGGAGATTTCCCTTATTAACCTTTGAAATTCTAAGCATAAAGCAACTGGAAATTCCAAAGGCAAACATAATAAAAAAGATACGATGATACAGTTTCAAGGAAACACCACAACTTAGCGTAAGACAAAGTTACAGATACACAAAACGTTAACAAAAACTGTGATGGACTTCATTTAACTGTTGAAAATTGAGTAAAAAAGCAATGCTAATTGTACATGGTACTTCATATGGTAGAAATAAGCGTATTTCAAGGGGCCATGAAATATATGTAAAAATATGCTACATCTCTGAAAAAGAATTTATTTAACAAGCTCAGGTCAAAAACCTACTTGTCATTACAGTTAATGCACAAAAATAATGAAAGGTGCATGTTTAAAAGGCAAGCTCAGTATTACTGAGTCTATTTCCTTCATGTAATTGCTTCAGGTTTTTTTGTAACAGCTCTTCTGTGTTATTCATGTGGAAAAGGATGTGCCCAGTACTGCTGAACACAAAAATGCAGGAAAACATCAGTTCAGCTTGAAATACAGGTTTTCACTCCCTGGCTCTGGCTCTTCGGCATCCTTGTCATGCACTACTCTGATTCGATGGTAGACTATGTCATCATATCAGTACTGCAGACTAATTTTTGTCTGATTACCACATTCTCTGCAAAAGGCATCTTTTAGCTAGGTTGTCTACCAAGAAAACTAAAACGTGGACACAGAAATTTTAGTCATATGAGTGTTTAGTCTGAAGTAACTGATATGTCAGAAAAAAATGGCCAAATAGGCCAAAAAAATACCAAATTGATTTTCAGAAGTAATACTCTACAGAAATAAATTTCAAGCATCTTGAAGAGAGAAGCAAACCCACTGAACTAGAGATTGCTATTGGATGTGCAGCACAAAAATTAGCACTGCTAGCTTCCCAAGATAACATAGAACGTAAAAAAACCCAAAACAACTCCCAACAAACAAAACCAATTTTCTTTCACTAGCCTTTAGCAAATGACTCAAGAATTTTAACATTCTTACCTGAACAGTACAAAAATTCCCAGATATTCCCTCAACTCAGTGCTGACAATAAACAGTTGCAAACTTTAAACAAAGGTTAAATGCTGTTACAGATATACAGGTAACAGAAAAAAAAAAACCAAAAACCAAACCAAAGCAAACAAAAAAACCAACAAACAAACAAACCAAACCAACCCCACAAAACAACAACCCAAACAAAAAAACCCCAACAAATCCTAACAACAAACCTACTGCTCTCAGCATTTCTGTTTTCCATTGCAAAGTAAGATGCTTTATTGTAGGCAAGAAGTAAAACGTTTTTTTTTACTACCATATTTTAGGCCCAAAAAAGCTGATAGCTGCTACTGGACCAGTTCTGAAAGAAATATTTTAAAGACATGCTTTTGTGAAAGCTGTAAGTTGAAAAGAGTACTAAGGATAACTTTACTGAGATTTGAGGTACAATCTAGCCCAAGTGAGAAAGCAAATTTTGTTGGCTGTTTGTTTTCAGAGCTTTGTTTTAACAGGAATGCCTTTTCAAAATTGTAACTTAATGAACACATCAAAATCCTCTGTCTGGTAGGGTCCTCCTGGATAGCATTATAACTCTATCCCTTGGTTTTCCCTGATTTTATTTATTCCAATACTACAGTGTAAAGAAAAAGAGGTAGATTTTGCAACCTGTAAGTACGATAAATTTAAAAAGAGCACCTGGAGACAAAGTGTGGGCACTTAATGTTGATACCATAATTCCATCACAGACTTGTGTTACTAGATTGTGTGATTCTAACCTAAAAAATCCCATATAAGAAGATAAAATTTTGTTGATTGGAGCTAGGGCAGGGAAGGTATAAGGCCTCAGTCCAGAGTGGTGTCATAGGATGCAGTATGAGAATCCAAGATCTTTCACTTATGAGCCTGCTGGAATAAGCATGATGCTCTAAAAAAATATTTGATAGAGTGATTTCCATGTAACAATAAGAACAACACATGATGGAGATCTAGACTTCCAAGTCTATGTTAAGACCTTTGCATGAAACTGCTATTCAAGGTCTTGTTTCAACCGTTTATTAAGATTTTAAGCTATGTGATCCTCATCAGCCCATATATATTTTTAAAATGAGTAATACAAAGGTATGCATACAGAAATTATTTATATGAAGAGGCTTTTGTGACAGCAGACTGCTGTGAAATAGAAACACTGAAAGATACTGGTGAATTAAACAGATTTAGGAGAAAAAGTCACTGCAGTCAAAAGTGAGTAACCTGAATAGGGCTGTTCCCTCTCTTTCATCTCTAACACTAATTTGAGAGCTGGTGAAGAGGCTGAGAGAATGCACTTCCCTGTCCTTGATGTATCCTGATCATTGGGTACATCTTTATTTCCCAAATGGAAATTTAACTGACACCTCAGTCCTATATGCAAAGAGTTTTACACCAACTGATTTATGATGAGCAAAGCTATTTCTTCTGAGCAAGAAGGAGATACATGGTAGAAAAATGCAGGAAGCTATTCTTTCCTGCCGAGAATGGGGAAAGCACAGCTTCCCTCCTGAGCTCAACAGGTTGCCTGAGTTATTTGAGAGCACTGTCCTCAGTCAAACTTCCTGCTCATGGTAAGAGCAGTGCTACGAGGATGTAGAGGACCTCTGTGCTCCAAGCAGTGGATGAGGTTCCTTCTTTTAATGTATTTTATATGGGTGGACCTGGCTCGGCAAGGCCCATGGAGAGGGGGCAGGGCTGTTGGGAGCAGAAGACTAGCCCTGTTGTGGCAGGGACTAATGGCTCCAAAACCTGGGAATGAGTCTTGGCCTATGGGCAGGTGTGGGTGAGACTCAGAGGAGGCCATTAAGGCTTATTAGTGCCCTTAGGGCCCTGACCACTGGTTACCCACTCAGAATAACGTGACCTAATTTAATAAAGCCTATAGGAAGCTCTTACTGGTCATTTGAATAAATCTAGAGTTGTAATTGCAGGGCTGCTCCAGGCACAGCAGAGATCTCTGTAAACTGGAACCACACCTCTCTAGATGCAGAGAGCTGGGGGTAATAAAGGACAGTGAATGACTCTGGCCATGGTCTGCTGTCTGATGTCCACTGCTGCTGCAACATCAGGCAGATACTTACTGTCACCAGCTGTGCACCTGTTTTCACAGAACAGAACAAGAGATGAGGAAAGTGCATTTTTAAAGTGAACTTGAGAACTACTGCCAGTAGTTTCCTTTAAAATTCCTTTACTTGAGACTTTCTTGGTTATGTGTTTATTTCAAAGGCTGTAACTGTACCATATGAAATGTGTCCCCAGTTGATTTGATGTGAAGCCTTTTTTCCTGGTTACTGGTACTGATTTGACAGACTTTCAAGGAGGATGCCAGGTGCACTTGCAGAGCTAACATCAGCCTTTACTGTTCTCTTGCTACAAGTATGTTGGCCCTAAAAGCCATAGCTTCCACATGTACTGCATGCCCAGCTAGTGAAACAAGACCGTATTGGGTGGATTTCCAATTTGGGAAGGTAGTTACGTGAAGTATTTCAAGTTTTCTTGTATTTGTCATGCCACCAGAAATAAAAGGCCAAATACGGTATAATTCAAGCTGTCTGATGTATAAACTGTGCCATGCCAGCTTCAGGCCCAGAAAAGAGCACATAAATTAAGCAGGACCTCATTGACTTCAAATGTGACTCTGAAAGCATGCAAAGGATGAAGCTGTTGTGAAGCTATGGGAAGATACCTCTTTATTGAATTGCTACTTATCTGGCAAGAATGCTACTGAAGTGTATACTTGATTTTCTTCTGGCCTTCATGGTGACAGACCAGTGATAAGACTGGCCTGAAATGACTATAGTAGGACTTTCATTTTCTGGAGAGTGGTAATAACCAATATCCCTAAATGACACAAAAATGATTAAGGGCATGTGGTAGGTTCTCTGCTACATTTGCAAGCATTGGCCAACATGAGATGTAGTGTGACAGCCAAGTGGCCTTGGACTGAATCTGTCTTGCAATGTTAAATTCTCTCAGTGATTTGAACCATTGTATGCACCATTGACTATCCTCCAACTGTATCCATGCAGTAATGGGGCCGAGGGACAGCGAGCATCCTGGAGAGTCTTGCCACTGGAATGAGCTCTGCTCATGTCTCAAACAGCATTCTGCCCACACACTCAGCCATGGAAACCCCGAGAGCACTGAGAAAGTGCCTGTTGACACCGCCAGACTCTGAAATGTGTGAGTGTTTTTATGGACCTGTTTCTAAGTGCAAATGACAATGCCAGTGTCCAGGCAAAGATGTGTCCGTTTCCTTCTTGACTTGCTAAAATGGCATGAAGTTTTTCCCTCAGTCTCATATGGATGTTGGAATCAGACCATGCTGTATCCTTTTTCTGCTCTCCTGCACTCCCTATGATTACTTCTGAAACCCTACATTTGTATCTTCCTCTAATTCTTTTTTTCCCAGCTGCATCTTTCATACTCTTTTCCCTCAACTTCTGTGTTTCAGTTCTACAATGTCCCCGTGAACTACACAGAAGGTATCTGGTCTATGGCCACTGCTTCAATCACACAAACCTTTCTAGGTCTTTCTGGAAGATAATTGTCCCAAGGTTCAAGATTACCCACCCTAGCTCTATATTGTTCAGTGCCTGGCTTCTGCTACATGTCTCAGCCTGAGATACATAACTGAGATAACCGGAGAAGGATATTCTTATATCTGAGGTGGTAAGTGGAAGTGAAGGATCGTTATGCCATTGGACTTGTCTTTGTTATATTTGATTGCTCTCCATCTTTAGTACAAAAGGCCAATCTTTCCTGTCATTTTCTGCCTTTACATCCTTTGAGCTCTTGAGTAGAGCTTGCTTATTTCATAGAAGAGATCTCCCAGGCTTAGCTGCCCTTCCTTTCTGCTGGGGAAAAGAACACACTGATCTGGTGCAGCCTGGGCTTCATTATCACTGGTGGACTGGACTATACTTGGAAAGCCAGTGAACTCCCAAGGAAAGTTTACTAGTGAAGGAAGGAAGAGTAATGATTGAGACCATTGTTCTTCTTAATCGATATCTTGAAATGGAGAAGTTACCTGCTGGGAAGTCTGAGTAAAACAAAACAGAACCAAGGGAACAATCCATATAGAAATTAAACTTAGAATCATAGAATCACAGAATGGTTTGGGTTGGAAGGACCTTAAAGATCATGGAACTCAAACCCCCCTGCCATGGGCAGGGGGACCTTCCACTAGATCAGATTGCTCTATTTTGGTTTTGAATACTTCCAGGGATTGGGCACTTACAACTTCTCTGGGCAACAAGAAGTCCTCAGATGTGGCTAGAAGTTGAATAAAATACTAGACTAACTACTAGTCTAAAAAGTTGGCCCAGGACCCAGTCAGCAACTTGCAGGAAAAGAACTCTGCTGAGCTGATACTTTCTGGGAGCACTAGGAGACAGATCCTCTCCTGAGGTGAATGACTGTTCTTGGTCCTCCAGACTGTCCCATGACTGACTGACATAGATTTGCACATTCAACAACCCACTTAACACATCCACTGTAACAGATTCGTGGGGTTCCATACACTGAAAGGATCATCATAAATGTTCAGGTTACATATTGAGTAGTTAAAGTAAGATGTTGTGGAGATGCTTTCACTTTCTTATGAGGAGGTGAGAGAACAGTCCTCAGCACAGTAAAATAAAGTGGAGCAGAATTTCATAAAGAAGCATCTTAAGTACTTCAGAGACAACTACTGAAAGAATAATTAAGAATAATTATTTTAATGACTTACATTATTTGTCACAACTAGGCCTAAAAAAACTACTATAATAATATTTATTTCTATCATTTCAATGCTAAATAAATAATACAGTAGAAATAAAGAATTATGAGACATTAGATACAGAGTTATGGTATTAAGAACTATGAGGTCCTGAGAGCTGGGATGGACTGCCACATGATTTACAAAATTTTGACTAGCACAAACACTTGTGGAATAGAAGAATTAGATTAATGATCAGTGGCATACTCCTTCAGTGACACAGAGGTGGATAGGGACAGATGACAATGGGAAGCTGGTATGTTTGTAGCATTTAAAGAGAAAGGTTCTATGGAGACAGTTTTTGTATGAGAAAAGAGAACAAAATTTTCAATATAAAGGTATTCAAATAAAGTTGTGTTATTTTCCATTTTTCTGGGCATACATATACTGAGTGAACAGCTAGAACAGAGCAGGGCAGCTTGCCTTTCCTCTTTTCCAGGAAATTACTTGTTCTTTACAGTGACTACTATCTGTGAACAAACATGGGTCCAAAGTCCCTGTGCATGCCAAACTAATAATGAGGACTTCAAATGTAAAATACGTGTAACAGTAATGTGTCCAGTTAGAGGTGACAACTAAGGAGTTGTCACCTTGTGTGATGCAGCTGGAGTTTTAGTCCGTGTAAACCAGAAAATTCTACATTACAGCTGTGGGATAGGACTGCTTGGTATTACCACAGCCTACATAAATCTTACCAGTTATCACAGCCCAATCCTCAGAAAACAAAAAACCAACTTCCTTTTATACCCAAGTCTTTTCTCAGCATATTCTTGTCTTGCCTAGAGAAAGTGAAGCCTAGACTGAAGCTAATCAGAAACCAGTGCCATTATATGTGTTGGTTGGTCAGTCTCTGCAATTTGCATTATTCTTTCCTTTTTTTTCCAAGTCTTCCTAACCATCTGCTTGGCTGTTATCACCAGCCCAGTTTTGAAATAGACCTCTATTTTAGTATCTTCCAGCTTCTAATGAAATGGAAGTAATAAATACACTAGTATCAACCACATCACTCCTTTCAGGGCTTTTTTCTAATGGTGAGATGAAACCCGCCTAATAAAAGTTGCATGCAGAATACATGAATGTGCTTATAGTCCCAATCCTATAATGAGTAAATTCTCTTCTTGAGTTCAGTATTCAGAGAGATACTGAATTTAGACAAGCTCAGTAAAAGAAGATGCTTGCAGGAGAAAAGCATAATGAAAGTTTACCAACAGCTAAATTAACCATTAACAACTGTCAATGCCTGTAGCTCCCTATGTTTTATCAATGTCTACAGCTGTGTGTAAGTACTGCTGAAAGCCGTATTTAAAGATTAGCCTGCTCTGTATGCACAGGATGAATTATTACCCAAAGTGATAATCAACAGTCCTAAAAAGGAAACTGTTTTCTGGGATTTCTCCTTCCAGAGCTATGAGACATATTCTTTCATTTGAACTCGCAAAAATAGTTCCTTGGCTTCTTCTTTCTAGCTTTATTTCAAGGGCATCACTGCTTGAAAAAAATCAGCAGTAATAACATATCAGATTGTGTTTTTAAGTGAAGCAAAGCAGAGAATATTTAGAATATAAAATGATAAAAATTAAATATTAATTAAATCAGCTGTGAAAAAAGGTCTGTGGAATAAAATCTTAATATTTGTTACAAATAAGAACAATTATCTACAGAAAAGAAGCAGGAAATAATTAGAGATTATCTAGAAGAAATTACTTACATTTAATTTATGGGAATTTAATTTTATAAACTGGACAATCCACTTTAATTAAGTCTGCTGTCAAATACTTTCAATTTGGATCAATATAATTTGACAATCTGGGTACAGTAGTTAACCATTAAAAATTAGCCACATGATTGTGAACTTAATATAATTATTGAACTGGTTTTTTATATATCAGAGATTCTAAAAGGGGGAAAAATTGACCTGAAATTCTGAATAAAATATTCTGCAGACAAAGCTTAAAAATATCAAATCTGGAAACAAAAGTTTTCCATTTTAACTTGTTAAAGACTTAGCAGTGGATAGTTGACATTATACTCATGGCTAGAAAATATATTAACTGGGGAGTGCGTTTTTTGTCATGATCACTGCCAGATCCAGTAACCAAAATGTCAAATGATACTTGGTAGCCAGCCAAGGCAGCAGGAGGAGTAGGTGGCGATGCCCTCTGCTTTCCCTGCCATTGGAATATCACTATCCCAGATGAGACTTCATGGGACTGCAGGAGGGGATGGGTGCTGTGCCCTTCACTGATGCCCTAGAAAATAGCAAAAATATCTACTGCCTTTCTAGCATCTGCAACTCATGGTGTGACTCAAACATGGTTTTCCAACATAGTTGCCAGAACACTGTAATTTACACTTAGGCTCTGTGTACATCACAAAAGAAAGAGATGGATATATCACACAGGCATATGGAACCCAAAGAAACGGAAAGAAAAATTCATAAAAACATCAGTAATGATAATTGGAAAGCATAAACTGGCAAAATATCTGCATGAAAAGAATTACCGAGGTAAAAAAGGTATCAGTAAGTATTTAATTTAACCACAGTAACTTCAGAGCTTCAATGTAAGCTAGACTTCGTGATAAAAGAGATGAAAAGGCAACACTATAAACAGATCATTTTAGCTTCTCTAAAAGATACCTTAAGTATTCGACACTCATTATAAAATTAAATTGTCATATCTTGAAATGACTCGGAGAATTCAAAGCAGAAATATCTCAGTATTGAGCACTTCGCAAGTTTGACTTTCTTTGAAGTACGTTTGAGTTTAATTAGAACAGACTCTTCAAAGAGCTCACCATCTGACTACCTATTGTGAAAAAAAGGCCAAAAGGTAGCTTTTCACCATCAATTTATAAACTTTGTCTCCCAAATCCCTGGGACTTCCTGGTCACAATTCTAATCAGTAGAGTAAAATGTGGGAACAAAGCTGCTAAACATCCAGCAGCTACCTCACAAAAAGGGTAGACTTAAATTCTTAGCTGTTACTTGAGAGTAATTTTTGTCATTTTCCCTTGTTACTTCTTTCATTACAACCCAATTATTTCAAGATCATTTTGACTGAATGTCTACAGAATCCTCCTTACTCATTGGTCACAGCCAACCTCAAATAGCAGCATGCCATGATTTATAAGTTTTATTAGTACTAATGAGATGTGAGTATGTAATTGAATTATTGTTAGTGTCTCATGGTCAGACCCCTGTGAAAAATACGTTTTGGAAACGATAACAAGAAAAACGTGGCATTCCAGTCTCCTGTCATATATTTACGTTCTACATTGAATTTACCAACTAAAACTCCATTGAACAATCTCTAGAATAAGATCAACATTCAGATAATAATAGTTTCTCAAAGTGACAAAACCAACATATTACCACACAGCAACTCAAAATCATCTTAACACGAGGTGAAATGGGAATAAATCCACGCCTGAAGTCTTATATGAAAACGCAGAGGTTCATGTTTAAGAGAAACGAAGGTGCTGCAAGGAAATGATATCCTCGGTCCTGCTCTTCTTGTTGTTTTCCTGATCTTTGCAAGTAATGTTATACATATTTTGTTTTAAAATTTTAAAGATGTTCACTGTGCATTGCATGAAGACTGGATGGTAATAAACAGCTGCTGGTATTTTAGTTTTTAAAAGGACCTACACTATGACTGTCAATTTATTCTACTTTTTGTGATCTGGAGGGGACTCATGAAAGAAGAAAAAAAACTGGATTTTTGTCAAAATATTCTTTACTGTTAGCTTTTTTTGGTGTTATTTCCAAATTATGTAAGATAGTTACGTCATCTTGCATCTACCTAATGTTTCAGAAGAAAGCCTGGTAAGACTTCCCAAGCATCAAATGCTTCTGAATACAAATCAAAGCTAAACAGATGCCATCAGAATAAAGAAAATTTTAATTTTGCCCTTCAAAATATCCAGACCTGAAAATGGGGAACTGAAGTAAATATTCTACATTGTACTTCATAACAAAAACATTTTAAGATTTTATAAAAATTCCCTTATAGTGCAGAAGTAGAGATTTCTAGTTATTTTTAGGTCTTGGGGTTTTTTTTACCTCATCAGAACTAAAATAAAGGTTATAGAAATATTCTTCCTTAATCAAAATAGCAAAAATGTATATAAAATGCAGTCTCAAGTTAAATGAGCAGGGTCCTGGAAGTTCAGTTACATAACACAAATTGTAACAGACATACTTGCATGTTAAATTTCCCTAAAATACAAATAACAATGGCTCTCCCTCTGTGCAAGACCTTGTAATGTACCTCCTTTTTCAAATCCTGCATGCTTTTTCATATCTGGAAAATAGGTGCTACAGCCCTTTTTAAAATTATGAAATCTACAACTGTCAGAACTGAAAGAGGAGCCAGCAGTGGTAGCCATTTTCATGTTTTAGGTGAAAACCCGTAATGTTCAGAAATATTGCTTTTATGATATTTCAGCATTTTCTAATCTATTTTGACTCCAGTGACTGCTCTCCCAGCTGTGAAATATATGCTGGCTGACACCCCTTCTGTCTCTCAATCCCATTAACATGTGCCCATATTGCAAACAGAAATTAAATATTAATTCCCTTTCATGTCACCCCTTTGGCATATCTCGCATACCTCTGCCCTCTCCCACAACGTTCTGACTGCCATAGCAGCATAGCTTACAGTTTGGGAAACACTATCAAACTCCAACGCAGATTACAAGCAAAATAGTCTTCATTGCACAGCAAGCAAGCCAGATTTTAAAATAAAATTCAAAGCACAGTATATATATATATATATATATATACACACAGAGTTTTTTTTTACTCACAAGAGGTTCTGCCATGATGATGCGAATCTTGCGTTCAGCCAGAGTAGTAAAGTTAACAAACAAGCTCTTCAGGACATATTCTCCTGGTTTACTGTCTGGGTCGATGCTGATGGGCAACATGGCTGGAGGTCCTTTTTCCCTCTGTGTACCAGAAACAGGTGGGACAGGTGGCTTGATATATCCGTTACCAACTGGAGAAGCTGAAATGTAGAAAAGACACATTTATTTTTGGGTAATTCAACATGCTTTAACTTTCACAGAGCACCTCAACAGCCCACTACACTGTCAAAGCAAAACTGGAGACTAGCTGCTATTCAAAGAAATACACAACACATAAATAAAACTTCCACGGTACCATAGGTAAAATACACATTATCTAACTGGAAGAAGAAATCAAAGATGAAATCTTTTATATTAAAATTGAGTGGTGTTTACTATGCAGTGCATATTCAATCTTCTTTTTTTTTACATGGTAAGACTTGCTGACACCTCACTGTTTGAATAACATCCTCATTTCTTATCTTTTGCATGCAGGTCAGACCTGTAACTCAGTTGTCAAGTAACAAAAATTTATCCTTTATACCTATTCAAACTGGCTTAGGCTAGCAAAAGTCAGGAGTTTGGTCTTTTGACTGTGGTGAATTGTAAAGGGTCTTATTCTCCTGTATTTCATTTTCAGGTCAGTCAAGAATGACTCAAAAAACAATATACATGTTACCAGTATAAATCTTACATGAAGAGTCAGACATGGAATGTTTTCCGTGGCCAAAAAATATTAATTATGTGCTAGCTTTCCTGAAAGTACCAAACCTTACAGTTCCATCTGGCACTTTTGAGATTACACCTGGTGCATTGTGCTCAGTTTTGTGCTCTCCCATACAAGAATGACATTGCTATTCTGAAGCAAGGCCAAGAGAGGACCATGAAGATGGTCAGGGGCTTGCTAGATTAGTAAAGGCTGAGAGTGCTGGACTGATTCAACCTTGAGAAGAGAATCTTATTGCACTTTTTAGCCACCTAACAGAGTATAGCAAAGATGCCACGGAACTAGACTCTTCTTTGAGCACAGGATGACAGGACAAGAGGCAACAGATGCTACTTTGAATGTGGGAAATTTCAATTAGATAAATGGAAAATCCACTGTGAAGGGGTGATCAAACACTGATACACGTTGTCCAGAGATATAGCAGAAACTCCATTGCTGGAGACACTTGAAACTTGACCAGACAAGGTCCTGAGAAACCTTCCCTAGCTGATGAGCAAGCTGAGGTTGGATTAATCATCCACCAGGGATACCTTCCAATGTAAATTACTCTGTGATTGAATTCTGCATAATGAGTATCAAGATATTGTATGCTAGACTGAGCTCTACTTACTGCTTTTTTGTGAAGGAAGGAAAAATAAGTTGAAGCACTTCAAATGGTACCATATTACACATGAAATTTCCAAACTAAAATCCCCAGGGCTCAGCTCTTACTGGCAATAAAAGTAATGTTTGGTTTTCAGGCAGGTACTAGTAGCACCGTCTCTCTGTTAGTTTTGCCAGAGACTTTAAAAGTAGCAAATTAAGTAACACTGGCAATCCCAGCCATTATCCACTCTGAATGTAACACAAGTGTTGCAATGCCCACGAGCAGTACTGGTGATTGGGACAGAGATGCTTTAACGCAATACAAACCATGGAAATATTGTGAACTAAAACCATTGCAGCACTTCCCCACAGCATTGCACTCCAGAGCGTTACATTAGACATCGCATCCAAGTTGCAAAGAAAGAAAGAGAGAAAGAAGAATGAACTACAATGATAATTGCCTCACTTCTAATACCTTTAGCCTTTTTGCTTTGAGGAACAGAATTACAACTCTTACTGAAATTAATTGTCAATTATTAGTGGCATATGAGCGTTTTAAGAAGAAATGAGATTTTTGACCTTTCCTATGTACTTTAACACTTCATTGCTGAACAACAACAACAAAAAAAAAATTAAAAGAAAAAGAAAAACTTTATGGTTTCAGAGCATTTAAAATATGGCAGAATCAGAACCCAAAATCACATGCTGAAAAATAAAAAAGGATCCACTGGAGAAAAGAGAACATGTTTTCCATTAGAAAAATCCGTTTAGAAGTTCCTATATGACTATAATAGAAGATAGAAATGCTTCTCTTCACGTAGCTATTATTCTGCAAGTGTAACACATCTATACTTTTCTTTGAAAATAACCCCCGACTGAAAAGGTACAGCATCACTCTTCAGCACAGCAGCAGCACTTCTCCCACTGTGACAGATGTTTCCTGCTAGATTTGTTTCCTGCAAAGTTTCACTTGATTTTTGAGGGCAAAAGCATTATCATGGAATCTTCCTGGCATTATGACTCTTTGCAAAAAAACAAAGTGTATAAAACAGTCCTACATTTATATTACACAAAACTTGTTCTAAAAATATGCTGTTGTTCTCAATAATAATCTACTTCAAAGTACTGAAAAAAGAGCCACCAGTCTAAGTGCTACTGCTCTTCTGTCACCACCTAGGCTCTCTTAAAACTTTAACATGAAGACAGTGGGATGCAAAGGATCAGATGCAAATTTTTATGGACTATCAAATACACTAGGCAATGGAAATCTCTCCACAAATAGCTTTAGGACGGAGTCAGACAATATTTTTACAATGAGGAATATATTTGCCAAATGTGTGGTTTTGACTGGCTTACATCTACCCATGAAATCAGCTTGATCTCCAAATGCTCAGTCAGGAAAATTTTTTGGTGAGCAGTGAAACCAATTTTCTTAAGGATTTGTGTCCTTTGTGCAGCGAAAGCCCCGTCCTTCGCACTGCCACCGCGCCGAGCTCCCCGCGCCGTTCCCAGGCTCCGCGCCGAGCGCCGTGCCCGGGCTGGGCGGGCGGGCTGCTCGCCAGCCGGGCTGCTCGCCAGCCGGGCCCTGCCAAGCACAACACTGCCGGCCCGGGCCGCCCGCCGCTGGGGCCGGGAAGGAATCTGCGGCAATCTAATCAAACACAAACTTGCCTTCTGTTCCTTCGGCAATTTTACTTTAAACCTGGCTACTAAGCTCGAAACCTAGGGGGGATTCAAGGGAGCCAGGCAGGCACGCAGGCGGTGTGTGAGATCAGGTACGCATCACATCCTGGCGAAATTAAGTTTAAAAAAACCTTAGCCATGCTACCTGGGAGCTGCCACCCTAATCTTCAATCATTGTGGCATTCAGCCAAGATTCTGAAACTGGAATTTAAATCCACATAGTCATTGTTAGTAGGAAGCCTTTTAACAATGATTCTGTTAGGTTTGTGATGCAGGCGGATTTAGGTTTTTTTCCCAGACATCCAACTGAAAAATCACTTATTTGCACACTGTAACAGAGGAATGCAATTATCTGTGAGATTTTCCAGTGCATCAAAAATTTTTATTCTAGCTCTTCTCAGAAATATAGAACTGTACAGCCTTTCTCCAAATACAGAAAAAGCATATCCTGGGGGTTAACATCTATCATTACTACAGCAATTACAGCAGTTAAAGAAATGACTGACATATGACATTGATTTAGTTCAATTTTTTAAAAGACCATTTTGTAGCTGTTAACTCCACTTAAGCATCTTTAGCATGAGAGCTAACATTGCCAACACTCTGAGGGTCTGGAGTTGATCATGAGTTGGTCATGAACTATTATATACAGGTTTGGCTTCCCAAGGCATCTTTTCAGCTCCATTATCTCCAGCATTTGCATATGCTTGATATTTGCATTGTAAAAATCTGGCCCAGTGACAAGACTATCACTGACATCTACACTAATAATGTATGAGCTTTAACAGAATATAGCTCTTATGCCTTGACCAAGAGCCCTATAAAATTCACTAAAAAAAAGTTGCCTCTGAGACACAAAACTGGAAATCAAGGACTCAAAAATTAGGAAATAGCTGCATTAAAGTCATCCCTGCTTGGTCCATTTATGTTGACACATTATAATGTGAGTCTTAGAAGTAGCAATAAAAAAGATGTGCTCAGTTTTTCCATCTACACCAGTGAAACGCTGCCCAAATTAAATAAAAGGCATAATTTTAACATGAGAAGTCACCATGTATAGTTTGTATGGGTTCATGCAGAAGAGATCTGGAGGGAGGTGGGTGGAAGGAAGGCGTTATACATAATTTGAGATACTGATCTCCTTAACAAATTTAGTTTTTAGTGCCTGCTTTTGAAATAATAAATGTTATACAAAGAGAAATACCAGCACAGACCACAGAAGCATTTATCTACATATTGTAGAGTACTGGTCACCACACAAATACTGCATTAAGTTAAACCCTTTACCTAGAGAAAAACAGCTCATTCCCCAGGAGAATGAATGGTGATGCACAGGGAGGAGAGCATGGTAACCCTGATGCCCAAGGACTCTGCAAGAGCAGAGAATCTACAGATCAAGTTTAGAAAATTGTATACATATTTAAAGCTCCTATCCTATGAAAATCTGTAACAAAGTTTAACCATGCGTGATCAACTATAAAATGTCTGTACCATTTGGGGATTTAACTCTGTCTGAAGCACATGTTCTTGTTTCCAACACGGACCCTTATTTTTCTACTAAATGTGCAATAAGCTGTATTTCAAATTATACTCTTATCCTACAGAGTATTTTCATTGAGCACAGGCTATAACCATACTATTTTCTCAATGTTATGTATTTTTTAAAAATTAAAGACAAGGAATAAATATGGAAATATCACTGAAATATCAACCATGGTTGTCCTCACAAGCATATACTATTGCCACAGAAAGGCCTCCTGACATAAAATCACTGCTAGAATTTTCTATGTATTGATCATTTCCCTGATCAGAAAAACAGTTGCAAAAAAGCACAGCAGTTTTAGTGCAACACACGGTCAAAAGCTGATACTGGGGATGAGTACCAAATTAAATTATCATAAGAGAGCCCCTGCTATGGTCTGCACTACAGGTATTTTTCCTAAAGCTGTGAGAGGAGTCAAAACAACTGAATGATCATAATGCACAAGCCAAGAATCTGTGCTACACTGGATATAACTCCAGCCATAAAGAGTTACTGACTTTTCAGTATCTTTAAGCAGAAAAAACAGAGGTTGCATTTTTTTTTTAGTAAACTGTGTCAAATTTACACTTTAGCAACAACGAGCGAACTAATAAGACAAACACAAACATCTATCTGCAGTATTTTCATACCTACCGAGACCCTTTATAAAGCTGATCACGCTGGATTTTCTCCAACATGCTACTGTAATATCCATGAGCCTGTGAATACCTGAAATGTTCCCCTCCTTCAGTCAGAAAAGTTAGAATCCTTTTCTAACTAAAATTGAAAAATAAATTAGTTGTTTCATAATCCTGTTTCACACTTCCCCACTGCTTGTGAGGAAGACATTTCCTTCAGTTTCTTGGCATTGCTTTTCAATAGACAAATGCTGAAGAACTGCAATGTGTGAGCTAGAGCAGGCCTGCGGATCAGCTCAGCCTTTCCATAACCAAAGGGGTAATTTTTAGCTTCAGCATATGATGATGACCACTCACAGAGTGGCTGCATGTCTATATTTATCCAGAAGTACATACTATGCTGACAGATTAGTGAAACTACTTCAGGCACTCCAAGAACAGGAGACAGGATAATGGAGTTCGACACAAACAAACCACACATATCAAACACATGTATTATCATACAATCCAAGCTGAAAGCAATTAGTATAGAAATGCAAAGCACAGAGACAACACAGGACGGGTTTTGTTTTGTAACTAAAGTCTTTTGGCCAAAAGTACATACAGTCTAAATTCCTTTCGATAAAACCAACCCAGTATCTCCTCTTTTCCCGTGCCAAGAATCAGTGAGAAACCACATATCCTTAAGAATAACCGTACATCTGCTGCAATAACTCTTGAGAAAATTTGCTTTGTTTTAAAATAGCAATTATAACGTTAAAAAGAAAGTGAAAAAGACATTATTAAATAAAGCATGAAGAATTTAATTTACAAGGATATGGTTAATGCACCACAAAAGGTTGCTTTTTCACCTTTTGAAGGAGAACATTCCCAATTAATTCAAGCTTGATAGAGAATAAAAAAAGGGAGCTTTTGCTGAAAGAAACATACTAAGGTCTAGCAGATCCATTCTTATCTTGGTAAAATGAACTGTATGATTCCCAAGAAAAATGTTAGTCCAGCGTATTAGTAAGATGCAGTAATAGCACTATTTAATGTAAGCATTATTTTCATAATTAATTTGCATGTTTCAAGAAAAAATAACCATAAAGGTATAGAGTTAACCAATAAAACATAGTACTAATGACTTGAAATATCTATGATAGAAGATAAACTTATTTGAAGTACAGGACTTTACAACAAGCAATCAATGCTACTAATGTCTGCTCTTTTTTGTGTTTCTGACTCTTTCTTAGGAGGACTTACAGTAAAAAATGAAAGACCAGGAAGAATTCAGTGGACACCAAGTCCCACATCCAGACTATCTGGAAAGCAAAAGTGTAAATTATGGTAGTACTGGTCTTGGCCTTACTCTTCATAGGGGTTACAATGCAATGTAATGACACTGTTCTCAACTGCATGCTTACATAAATATAGTAAACTAATTATTAAAATGAAAGTAAGAAACCGCAATTTTATGGCCTGTAGTGATTTCTAAGGTCCATAAAAGCTGCTGTACAAATCTACCATAAGCAACAGCTCTGCAGACCCAGTTTCCTTCTCTAGTAGTGGAAATGAATTACACTTCCAGCTGCAGTAAGGCTGGCCTGCACTGGCCCAGGGATGGAGAGATGTGTAATAACCCTTTGCATACACATGTCCCAGGCAGAGAGTATCGACTGTGGAGCTTTGAAACTACACTTACTGGAACATACTGCTTCAAAGCTTCCTCTATTTTAATAAACAATGTAAAATAAGCAGTAAAAAACACATCGACAAATATTCATATTACATGAAATTGAGTCCCTGTGAAGGATCATTTCACTCAAGGTAAGGGAATTTTTTTCAGTGAAAAATTCCCTCACTGACAGCTGTACGTAGACACAGACATTAGGTACAGGCACATACAGATAATAAGAATATATAAGAAAGTCTATATGAAAAAAATCTCAAACATATTTTCCCTCTTAGTAGAACAAGGTTGTCTCCAAAATTGGAAATCTCAGTAAACGTGTATTCTAAAACTCCAGACTCTGAAGACTATCTAAAACTGTTCAGGCAACTATTGGAGAAGACAATCAGTCATTTTGTGCAGCTGTCTTGACAAGAACATGACATAAAACTATCCCAACTCATGCTGACTTTCAAAAGCCTATTTAATGCAAATACAGAAATCTTCAGGAAGAGTTTCTTTGGTTGACCAACTAGACAGATGGTCTGCAATGAAACAAAGATAAAACCCAAACAGTTGCATGCAAAATAAAAGTCTGGAAATTCCTGTGCCAGAGGAAATACTATCTAGTCTAGAAGATAAAATAGAGAAGAGACAGTGAGATCAGTGGGGAAAAGTACAAAATAAGTTCAAGATTCTGGAGCAAAACAGCTCATTCAGAAAATAAGTCTAAAGGGAATAGACTTGGGAGAATATCCAATAAATCATCTTGAGATGACCTAAGCTCTCCAAAATGGATATCCTCAAATACTTGATTATGCTGAAACTATAAGAGAGAAAAGGCTAATTTATACATTTCAGGTTCCTTAATTTCTTTAAAGAGACATGCCTCAGGAGAGTAATTTGTGTAAACTGGCACGGGAAGAGAAAGGAAGAACATACCTTCCATGATAAAGGCACTCCAGGACTTGGTTACCGATTTACCCAAGATAAGACCAACATTTTAAATTATTTCTGTCTGAGTATATAGTGAAAAAATGCTGTTGCCAGGTTTAGTATTCCACTCTTTTCACAGTATTTGTGGAACTACAAAAGACACTTCCAAATCCTGCAGATTTGTAAACTTCCTATTCCTTTTAGCATAATAGGAGAATACAAATTTCATGTGAACTCAAGGAACAGCAAAGACAGAAAACAGGAGACAAATTAATTAGTGCATCCACTAAGAAGTGGCAAAATGGCCAATAAAGTGTAAGCTTTGGCCAACCCAACTACTCTATCCAAGGAAAAGGAGGCATGAGCGTTGTGTGTGTATGCACGTGCACACGTTAGCCATTCAATTTATTTTCAGTATCTTATACAAACACATGCCTAAAACAGACCATATGATATCCTCAGTGAGACTGAACATTTTGGGACATAAGGCTAACTCTTCATAGCAAACTCATTCAGCCCTCCCCTGAATCCAAGGGTGGACAATGATTTGCAGAATGGAGCCTAAGAACATGTCCCAGATGTGGTAAATTTTTAACAATCAGATCCAATCCTCTGCAGGATAGAAACAAAATGCAGCATCCATGAAAATAAATATATGGCCACTCAGTAGGCCTTATGGGTGCTAAAATATCACTTGTGGGGAATGCTCTTCTCTGCACGTCTACAAAGAGTTCACATGTTCATTCCACTCAGAGATGCTTATGAAGCTGCCATCTTCTGCGACGGATCCCACCAGAAAATAATCAGTTTAATAGAGACACCTTTGCCCAAACTCCGGGAAACATTAGTCCCTACATGACTGTAACATACAGATAGGTCTTACTGGAGATGGATGTGGTGAAGTGCCTGTTCGCTTTGAAGCCAAGGATCTTGTTCAACCTAGAACCTTGGAAAAGCTAAAACTGTTGTTTTGGCCTTATTAGCCACTAGCAACCTTCTGGCCCTCACATCCCAGCTGCTGGTAGGTAAATGTTAAGCTTTGTAATCCTCAGAGGAGCACTGCAATTCTCTGCAAGAGAGCGGTAATTGATGTGAGAGCCTGTAGAGGAAAGCAGTGAGTGGAACACATTTTCTCCCCTTGCATATGCAGAGGATTCAAGAACGATGATTGCCAAAACAAATAAACAAACAGGAAACCCTGTCATATGTGTCCCTTGATTTCTTTTAAAGGCCTTTTCACTGACTTGGCTAAGCTCCTAGTAACTGTGATCCTGTAAGATGTAGCCTTTCCCTCCCTCCTTCTCCTAAGTGGCAGGTCAGGGGTTGAGCAGCTGTTCTAGGTTCTTATCTCAGATCCTTGCAAGATGTGAGTGAGGCAGGAAAGCAATTCTTCTTCCCTCCCATTCTTTTTGCTCACCATTTATTTTCCTGCTTCTTTTTCTCTAAATCATTATTTTCTTGTTTACATATACCATGTGCTGAAGATATGTGCTGAAGATATGTGGGAATACAGGCATGCAACATAAAGATTTTTAACTGTACCAGTTATAGAATTTGCTTGGTAATTATGAGATTAAAGACTGAAAAAGCTAGATGGCATGGAAAATCTTGTGGAAAATCTAAAACAGTTTTCACATTTGAGTGTTTTATTTAGGGGTAACTTCTCACTAAAGGAAGCATCTTTGTTGCTTCTGATGGGATCCAAATCAAACAAAAATACTTCTCAGTTCCTGTGTTTTATATGGTAATGACACGTTGCCTCTTTGAAGGCTGACTTGAGATTAACAATATACTTTCAAAAGATTTCAAAGATCTTGGTATCTTTTCTACATAACTTTTTACCTTTTCCAGTTATTCCAAAAGAAAAAACTCCAAAGAAGGGTGAAAAGATATTTTCAGATGAATAATTGTTGGGGTTTTTTTAAACAAAAATTAAAACAGAGACAAGGTTTATTTCTGAAACTACACCAGAATTTCTTTGGGCTCCAATAGAGCTTAAAAGCCATTTTATTTTAAATAAAGACATTCATAATCTTATTTTACTTTTTTTTTCAGGTACTAGGGCAAAAAGGCTAAGCTCCACTTTGGTTTTATTGGATCAGAAAATAGCTTCCTATAAGAATTTTAGACAGACATTTTGTTGCATTTGCTTTCCTTTTCAGAGACAGGGAGATGAAGACACTCCTGTAATTTTGTGGTTGATGGGTGTTAGCAGAAGAATTATTTTTAGGGAACTTGGAAAAGGGCCTAGGAAGTACAAGGCTTAAAGAGCCCAAAAGAGAAGGAATAGTTACTTCCAGAAGAGGGACCGCTAACAAGCAGGGAGGATGTGACCCATATCTTCGTTTACTGCTGTGCTGATTTTGGTCGGGGTAGAGTTAATTTTCTCCACGGCAGCTGGTATGGGGCTGTGTTTTGGATTTGTGCTGTAAACAGCATTGATAATACAGGGATTTTTCAGTTACTGCTGAACAGGGCTTACACAGAGCCAAAGGCCTTCGCTGCTTCTCACCCTGCCAGCAATGGGCTGGAGGTGCACATGGAGTTGGGAGGGAACACAGCTGGCACGGCTGACCCCAGCTGACCAAAGGGAGATCCCAGACCATGTGGTGTCATGCTCAGCTTATAAAGCTGGGGGAAGGAGAAAGAGGGGTCATTCAGACTTACAGTGTCTCTCTGCCCCAGTTACTGCAAGGCGTAATGGAGAGCTAGCTTTCCTGGGGATGGCTGAACACCTGCCTGCCCAGGGGAGTGAGCCAGTGGCCTTGTGGCGCTTAGTTGCCAGCTGGCTTTAAACCATGACATCCATACATTTTCTCTTTGTGACAATATACTTTTCCTTTTCTACTTAAATGTTTTGCAATACAACTGTAAGTCTGTGTAAGATGGAATTTTGAAAAGAGATTTAAATTGTTTATTTTTTACTAGAGAGAGACATTAAATGCTTGCAGCTGAGTCCTATTCCAATTTCAACAGCTACCTCAGATGTTTGAACTGGAACCGTCCCTGAATTTTTGTTGTCTGTTTGTTCACGCTTGCTCTTCCAAACTCCTGACATGTTGGATCATGCTGTTAAAAACTCTTGTCTTTCACTGGAATGGAAACAGCATATCGCATGTGGATGACGTGTCTTCTATGCAATGTACACATATGTATGAAAACCTGAGTGTGTTGTGATGCACTCATGCAAACAAGCAGTACTTTATTACCAATGTACAAAAAGAAACAGCTTGTAGTTCTAGTGACATAACACTGTTCAACATCTAAGAGTTGGTTTCCTAGAGCTTTGCTCATTTCATGCCAGAATAAAGATGCCTAGTTATGTTTCAAAGTCTAGTTATGTTTCAAAGCGTAGTACTACTAAGGAAAATCTTAAAATTGTACTTGCCTTCTTGACCTCATCTTCTGGTGCACCTGATCTACTCTATGGGTGTCTGTCAGGGAAAGTTACAAATTTAGCCACCTACAGACCAAATATCAAACTTAATCTAGCCATCCAGGCTCTGGGTAAATTGTGACCGACATTTCTAGGTGATCCATCAAACCCTTCTTAGATTCTTACCTTAAAACAGAATAAATCACTTTCTAGAGGTGCCTATCACTCATTCAGTGATTTCTGAAAGAGAACTGACAACAAAGATATACATCCCAAAGTTATTAGTGATGACTCTCACTCTTAAACCTGTAGACTCTTCAAGAACACCTTGTATGGATTAAAATGCACTGTGGTGCATTTTAGCTGCTGCTGGCTAGAATTCCTGCCCTTGCTTGTGTGGGTGGAAAATGGCACAACACCAGCAGTAAACCAAGCCACAGGTTGGATCTGTGGACTGGCAAGTTAAACCTTCACACACCAAGAAGGCTTTCATAAAATTTTGTGAAGCCTTCTGTGATGACACCACAGGAGGGATTTCTGTGAATAAAGACTAACACAAGAGATACATCAATCATGCTTCCCTCTACAGTGGAGCACACAAAGTAACATCTATACAAAGAAAAATGAAAGAAAAAATTCTGCAGCCAAAGTCTGGATTAATATTTATCAATCCCCTACTCTACATCTGATCGAACCACTGTCATTACTTAATACTGGCTGCAGCAGCACACTCATAACATTGTCTATCTTCCATATTAAATGCTATTCGGCCTCTTTGCTTACAGCTGTCTTTTATCAGCCACAGACCATTACGATGCCATAGTATCTAAAAATGCTTTATTACATTACATTAACAATTCTTTGAAAGTGGGTTCATTTGCTTCTTAGCCACAAACCTAAATGCAAATGCAAATGTTTGCTGCTATGGTAGACTGCAACTCCAGGACAAAAATACTTTCTGTGGTGACTGAAATACAAGATAATTCCTTTTATCATCCACATGAGCTCAGTGAAGGTTTGTGAAAATTTAGTTTGAGTGCAGCTGCCCACTGAAAAACTTTCACTTGAACACTAAGTGGAGTGCATGAAATTTAGTTGCTGTCCAAGGGACCCTCTGCATGAGCAGTCAGTAGCAAATACCAAATACAACATGGACAGGACATTGCTCTCATGCTGGTGGGCCATGACAGAAAACTTCTTCCATGTATTGAAATGTCTAAATGTTTTGGAATGCCAGAAATATATTATTAAATTTGGAGAGGAATGGGCACCTATTGAGATGAACTCGGTGTAATTTAATTACCAAAATAAAGAAAGAATCCTAGGGTTCACACTGAATTTTTCAAATAAACAGCTTAAACCCTGCAAAAACAGAGTAATTCATTAGAAAAACCAAAGAGCCTAAACAAATCTTAGAATAATAAAAAGATACTTTTTATAGTATATTCGAAGGGAAATTCACTATTCCTGAGGGCTGGGACAAAACTAAGGTTGTATCAGATTTTCTCAAGTGTCAGCAAGGGCAATCCAGGCAATCACAGCACAGCTGGCCTGATACTCATCCTGGAGTGGCTGCATTTGACTAATAATGAACCAAAGTATGATAATACAATGCAAAAATCATAGGTTTATGGAAAATAAATTTTATTAAATTAACTATATCTTTCTATGAGATTATAAATTTGGTTAACAAGGCTGAAAGTGTAGTCTTACATTTTTGCTTGGCAATTGGATTGGTATTTTACCAAACTCTAAAATCAATGTTCACAACAAATACAGATTAAAAGATAGGTAACATCTATGGATTAAGGAAGAATCATACTGCAATGAATGTACTTCTAGTGGAGGTACAGAGACCAGTTCTTGGTTCTATACTATTTATCCTTACCGTTAACGACATAAAAAAAAACCTTTTTTTGAAAGTTTACAGGCAAAACTGAAATTAAGAGTGATAGATAGAAAAAATAGCAAAAAAAAGTCCTTCTACTCTGTTTGAATAGCATTTGAAACTTAAATACAAGCGAATAATACATGAGATATTAATTCTAACCTATGGAGGATTGCATAGCCAGAAACAAGGCTGCACAGACAGAATAAGGCTTTCTCTTCCTGGGAAACACTGATGATGAAAAAAGGCCCGAGACCAGGATGACTAATGTGTTGAAAACAGGCTGCTATTCTTGTGACCTGAAGAGCTATGAAGAGCCTTTTCAAGCAGTATGAAAAAAAGCAAAAGCAGGAAAGCTCTACTGCTTCACTGTCAGTGGCTCTGCAACCACTGCTGGATGCTCAGTCCTGTTCTGGTGTCTGCAGCTTGAAAAAAGATGCTGGTGAACTAGAGGACATTCGGGAAAGGCAACTGTAACTCATGAGTGCAAAAGTTGCCTTTAAATTTAATTTAATTTGACCATGAGAAAGTTACACAGAAAGTTATCCTCTAACGGCAGGAATTTGCACTTATTGTTCCTACGATGGCACCTATCTGCAAAATACACTTCATGGAGCCTCTTGCCCCCAAATGCCTTTTTTAGACAACACAAGCACTCAGGCACGTCCAAGCTGTGATTCATTACAATAAACATGTCTAAAGCAGCCCATCTGAACTGTACCCTTGCACCTCTTCACTGGCTATCAGGAAAACCAGTCTTGATTGTGTAAGATGTAAAATATAAACACTAATGATGCCTGAAAGTTAGGTGAGATGATTTCCACGCCCATTAAGCATGAATATCAGGAACAGAAATTTGCTAAGAGACAGATTTTTGTTCAGTAACATCCAATGTCCAGAATTTTAGACTAGACAAATGCATTAAATAAGTTAAACACAAAGGGAGCAAAATTAACTACCAGAATGCTATTAAGTCTGGTGCTGATTCTTCCATTACTGGAAATTTTAAATGAAGATTTTTTTTTTTTTAAGATGTGCTTTGTCTCAAATAGAAATTAATTCAGAGAAGCCATAAAGCCTGTTCTATGAGGAGCACAGATTGGATGACACAATGTTTTTTCTGGTTGTATAATTTATGACTTGTTGAATATATTAGTAGAAAACATAGTTCTGAGAACAATCTCTCATTGGTAAAACTAAGATACAGATGTTGCAAGAAGGATTCTCCTTTCTCTAATCTTGATAATATCAAGAAGTAGAAGTCTGAATTCCTATCAGTACTTGATTTCTCTTTGTACATCCAGGTACAAATATATATTGTATGATCAGAGTATCTTTGTGATATATGTAATGTTCTCCTGCTCTGATGGTTTGATTGCTGAACATGCTTTGCCAAAACAGAGACTGATTTTAAGGGTTTTTTTTTGTAGAAAATACGTCAAGAGAACATAAAAGTGAAGGCAACTTATTGGGATGAGCTGGTTTTAATGTTTTAAAGGAAGAGTACACTGCCTGAATAATTTATAAATATGCTTCATTAGTAAAAGTGATAACCATACACACCAGTGGTTTGCCTTAAGAGAATGCTTATACAGAAAAGTGAAGCGCTCTGAAAGTGCAGTGATGTGCTCCAGGAAAGTCACCTTTCACTGTCTGAGTGCTTGAGGAGCAGAGAAGAACCACAGCTGAAATGCTTATTGAAAGTTATGTTGACTTGCACATGAAGGCAGACTGTCCTGAGAATCTGGAAAAGGCTATAGTGCATGTTACAGATCACCAACAAATGCCTGGTCATCTGCTACAGAATTAAGCCCCATAAATACAAAGATCCAAGGCTTTCTTGTACAGTAGCACAGTCTGAAATAAAATGGCTTAAGAAATTAGTATATTAAGAAAGGATATGGTAATGCCAGATGTATTACAGAATCTTGTATTCTAATTATTGGACATAATTATTTTCATTCTTTCCTTGTGGCACCTAAGAAATTCACCAAACCCAGTCAATTGTCCTGCCTCCACCCCAAAGGGAACTTTGTAACAAAGTTGTGGCTCCAAAAGGGTCAGGAGAGCTCAGAAGAAAAACACATAATTCTAGCATTAAGCAAACAGGCCAGAGTTGTTCTGTTAGAAATCCCCGATTCTCACTGCAGAAAGACATTAAAACCAGGAGAATACTGACCTAAAAAATGCACAAATGGTTTTGGTAATAGGTACGTAATCAGAGAATTCAAAGCGAAGAGTGCAGGCAATTTTGCCAACAGTGTTCCATGAACTGTGATCTTACAATAAATTCCATTAGTTACAAGCATCAGATGTTGTTATGGGACATCACTTCGCATCAAAAACAATGACAAGCTATATTAGCATAATGGGTTATTATTCCCAGATCCACGTGATCAGTAATCCATGGCAACCCAATGATAATGAACGCCTTTGTAAGTAAGAAAGTATGTACAAAACTATAAGAAATATGAACCTCATGCACCTGAAATGGTACATAAGGCTGCTAACATACTAAGAATTTAAACACCAGCATTGACACTTCTCTCTGTATACACACAGATATTTTCCCCATCCTCTCAGCCAACCATCGCCTTTGTGGGGACATGGCATTTCCAGGACACTTTCGCTCAGGGCTCATCAACTGGGAAGTTGAGTGCTTAAAATCAGCCTGTGGAACAGAAACCAAAAAAAATGACCGAAATGATAAATCACTTGGGTAAATCTGGGGAAATTTTGCTGGTAAATTTACTGGGTAAAGCAGCATCTCAGAACAGGACCCACAACAGCCAACACTGCCTTTGATACATCCAACACAGTGACCTCTCATTGTTGGGCCACTTCAAATGTTCAAAGCAGAAGAGAGAAGCAGCTCCTCTGCTTTTCAATTTGGCTGTAACTGCTTTTTATGGAACAGCTTAATGGCTAAAAAACTCATCTAGAACGTGGTAGCTTGGGGTTGAATGCTTAATTTAACTTCAAGGTTTTGAAATCCCATCTCCAACCTTTAAAAAACCTTCATCTGGAATAACTAATACAGTAAATTTAAAATAAACTTTATGTTTTGTTTTGTTTTTTTAATTAAATCAATCTAATTCCAATTCCATTGATGTAAACAGTTAAATACTCTCTAGTTTTCCATGAAAAAGCCTTAGGACAATATTCAGCTTTCCGAAAATGCTGCTCAGTATATATTACTTAAATTATCAATGCAGATACTTATTAGATTTTCAGGACACTGTGCCAATTCTTCTAAAGTTTATGGAAAATCATAGCTATCATTTGAATCCAAAATGCATATGATTGCATGATTCAAAATAGAAAAAAGAGATTGAAAAAGACTGTAATTAATCACACTGATCACTTGTGTTTAATGAAGTTTAACGTTCACTGGTCACTTGTGTTTAAGAAGTTTAATGACTTCATTTTCTGTATTAAATAGAAAGACATAATTTGTTATTTTTATTTACACACACATACATACATATAACAATAATGTAGAGATTTGAACCTTCCAGTCAAATGTTTCAAACTCTGCTCCTTATAAAGCAGGTAAACATATCCAACCTAATAAATGTAAACAATACGAACTTGAAATGCCTTTTCTGGATTTAATATTACAAAACTGAGAATTCTGTATCAAAGTCATGCCCCAAGGATATCATCACAATACAAATGTAATCTTTAAAATGCATGACATCTCAGTCAGACAGGTTTTAGGAAAGTTTACCAATAAGGTTAAAATTTGGTAAGTAAGTGTGCTAGCTACGCAAGAGGTTCTAAAAGCATTTTACAACTCTTTGTACTTAATTGAGAAAAATGCTTGATTAAAATCAGTGGTAGCAAGTTTGAAAAAACCATCTCATTACCTTGCAGGGATAGATTCCCTAATGTAACGAGAAAATTACCACAGAAATTAGTAACAGACTTTATGGTGATCGAGAAACAGTGGTATTAATACTGGGCAGATAGTCCTTCTAAGTATCTATTAATATCAAAGCACATGATAAATTTAAATAAATATCTAACTTGCCAGCAGTGTGATGCTTCCATTTCACTCCTTGAAGGACTACTGCTTGTCATCAAATAAATGAAAAACTCTTACTTGCAAATGCCATTCTCAGAGCTCCATTGTAACAGTCAGTCACCTGGAATTCCCACTTTGGGCAAAACAGAGCCGGGAATTGGCCCAGGAGCAGCTACTTATATACATGGACCTTCTGTCACTGCAGCTGCAGTGAGAAATCCTGTTTCTCCCCTTCCAGTGAAGAGCTGGCCCTTACACTGCAGTTGAAGCATGTAGCCAGTCTTGTTTTTTTCATGTTTTAAAAATAAATTCTATCTTGAAAGACATTTACAGATACACATGGTAAATAAATTTTCAGAATTGTACTCTAAATAATTCCTTATTTCATTTGATTATTTCTCTCTTTTTTCATTGCTTATACTTGTACATTTCAACGTGTGTAAGTATACTTAGACGTCACAACATGCTATTTACCTTCTTTCAAATCCCTGATGAGGAGATAAAGTAAAGCCTAGAGTCCATCCCTGCAGTACACAACTGCTTAGCTCAATCTAATGCGGTAACAAACCATCCACAAGGATACTTTAATATTTACAGTGCCTCATGCCAGTTTTTAATGCATTGCTCATAAAACTATTATATTTAAATGTATGCTGAGTGACACTCAAATACACCCTAATACTCAAATACCTGGTTATTTCTTCCTTCAGCTGAGAACTCTGTAAAAAGTGCCCAGATCTGTCTGACACCCTCTCCTGGGAGATGCTACCACAGACTAGTTTTTGTTCTTAGCTTAGACACTACCTCCTGTATTGGAGGAGAAGTCCATTAGGACGTTACCTGCTACTGCATTACAAGTAATAATAAATAGAATAATAATCTGAAAGGGCATTTCTTTGTACATCTGTGTGCTTTCCACTGTGCTGCATTACCTCATTGGACTCAGGCTTTCAGAAGTGAGGTAATATAGAGGATGTATGATTAATCTGATGCCAAATGAACCAACTGTTGACCCAGTTACCTTAACAGCATGCACAACTCACTTGCTGTTCTCCTCATCTGATAAAATTTCACACTTTTTGTCCCCCCAAGCACTGAGGCAAAGGAAGGCATACCCTGCACTGGAAGGATGTGCTATAAAGAAAGGATGTAGGATGGAAATCAGGTCTCCTGCACTGCATTCTGCTCTTGGGAGGGGATTTCTCTGTCTCTCACCTCCCCCACCTCCCCAGCTGCTCTCTTCTTACTCCATCTCTACAATCTGGTGTCTCCTCATGGCTGTGTTTTCCCCATTTCAGGCTCTCTGTTCCAGTTCTGGACTCCAATGCACTGTTTGCCCATCTAAACATTGCTCATCTCACCCTGCCAGTCCTCTTAACCCCATCCCATCCCTTCTCCCATCCCTATTCCTTCACTCATCCCCCTCCAGGGTGTCCTTGGTTCCATCTCATACCAGCCACTCTCAATTTCCACTCCCATTGCCTGGGAAGTATCAGTTCCCCTGCTTCTGCATCCTTCCCTATAATGATTCCCCTGCCTCTTGTCCCTTCATTCCCACAGGCTCTTTCCTGGGCTTTTATTGCAGATTCATTCCCCTCTGCCCTCACTTTCTTTGTGCAATCACTGTACAGAGGCAGTTGGCTCATAAGGTCTCTGTCCCTCACCCATTCCCAACATGAGAATTTTTAACACGAACAAGCAATAGGGTTGTTTTCTCATTATTAGAGAGGGTAGAACCATTTCTGCAGAAAATTCTAAAATCCACCTTCAGGGACATTAAGATTAGAAGTGTTTTAGCCCAAACTGTAGAGCTCAGGAAAAGAGAGGGTTTACATTAAAAAGTAGGTGCAGCAATATACACACATAATCATTAATTTTTTTTCTATTTTTTTAAATAAAAATCCAACCTGTCTATATTAACAACTTTTAAAAGTTCATTAAAACAATAATTCCAATTATTTCAGTAATTTCAGTTGCTATGGAAGTCTGCAGGGCCCTAAACAGCCACTTCTACCTGTCCTATCCCTTACTGCTTAAATACATGACAAAAAAATGATTAAAAACAATCAACATTTTAAATTTCACATTCCCCTTGAAAATATTTTCCTCTTCTATGACATATTTGTTAAAGATTCACCACAGACACACTGAGACTTTGCCTAATTTGCTACAAACCTTGATGACTTCTGTATTTCAAAAAGTGATACATTCCAACTTCTGATTCCCAGAGAATCAGAAATGCTCCTGATCAAACACTCATCCCAGTACATAATACATACATTGTATTATGGGGAATGAATCTGTCACATTTTCCTGCTATGAACAATAGAACAAAAATCAAAATAACCACCTAGCTTTGGTTCAGATGGCGCAGAGATAAAGGGTGGGGTGAGGTTATTTGTTTCAAACATCTGCCTTCATAGAAAAAGAAATGCAGCTAAGTAATTTTCTCCTCATTTAAGACATCAGTAGCAACAAATATGCACGCTGTGGAATTTAAAGCAATCCAATGACATTTCCATATGAAAACTACTACTTACTGTCAATTAAAAATCTCATTATATATATTAACTGGCTGAGTCACAATTTACAATGTGTCACTTGGCTACCAAGAATGTGAAGGAAAAAAAGGTTCTTCCAGTACAAAAACAGAAGACAGGGCTTCATTTCTAGATCTAACACAGGATATGTGTTTCTCAGTTAATTTCTCTGTTTTGATTTGCCCAGCAATAGCAATAAAGCAATCTCACATGCTCAGGTAATAATGCTGAAAGAATTTAAGTCTGTAAAGCTTCCAGATGGGAAGCACTGTATGAATATTATTATAATGGAGACCATTACAACCAAGTTATTTGCAGCGGTTTCCCTGCACCTGAACTAATGAATGTCAATTTGCATCTTGTGAATGTACTTTAAAATACGCAACACTATGAGTTCTGTGTGCAATCCTCTCAAAGGTGTGACTGAAGCTTGGTTCACAGCTGGTGTATTTACAAAGGCTGTCACAACAAGGATTTCCTCCAGTCTAAGAAGGCGGGAGGCTCATGCAGCCATTCTTCAACAGCTGAGATTCCCTCTTCACTACCTAACAGCCTCAATTTACAAAGTCGTAGAAACTTAGATATCTTTAAGAATTCTACCCGTCTCTGAATTGTTCTGATTTTTGTTAACATGTCCAAAAAAAAGGCAGGCAGGCAGACTGAGTAAGTTCTGCTTCCACAGGAAAGCTATCTAAAACAATTCCAGTTACAAGGGAATGACTACTTTCAGCACTTGATATCTCAGTAATGTGCAAAGAATAAACCTCATTATGAAAACATACAACAATGCATTGCTGTGAGTATATGCAGAAACCTACTCTGCAAACTTCTCAAGGAAGACCTTCAGCGAGAACTCTATCCAGGTAACCTTCTGACTAAAAAACAAAATTAATCCACACATTTAAAGGCATTCATAAATAATAATCAGAAATGCAGTAAGAAAGATAATTCTGTACATTGTGTTCAACAAAACTTGTTCAAGGAAAACAGTATCAGAACAAACAAATTTATAAATTGACATCTTCTGAAGTTTAATTTACTCCACATATGAGTTGAGACTCTTCAAAGTTACAGAGAGAGAGGAGATAGATAGCTTGAGATTAGGAAAAAGTATCAGCATAATGATCACCCAGTAGTTATAGGAGTCTTTCAAAATATCTTTGGCAGACTACTGTGCTGAGCCATGTACTACTTAAGAATTCTAGGGAATATAAATTAGTCTTTCAAGCTTTTCAAAACAAAACTAAAACCATCTGCAACTTCACGATTATAAATAACATCAAGATCTAATGCATTCTGTTGATCAGTCCTTGTCTGATATAATCCATCTAACATCTTCACATTCTGGCCATACACAAACTGTGATTTCTCACTCCCTCACTCACTAGTGAAAAACCACAGCAGTCTCTTAACTTGAATTCATTAGCACTACATGTGATGACAGCAACTTTCTGAAAGAATAGAAAGTATCCAGAATAAAGACTGTATAGCATGTCTCTCAAAAGGGCCTCCTCCTTTTTTTTTTAATGTGTGAAACTTCTCTGCTAAGGCTCCAATCACCTAATTAAGCTCTTTATCAGTAACGTATTTCCCTAGAGAAACGTGATACTGTCACTATAGCAATCCCACAGTATTTACAAAACAACACTCAGATTCAAACCAGTGTCCTGAAAAGAGCCCCAGAATCTCTTTCCTGAGACATGACAAAGATGGATCTCTCAGGCACCTCTAATACCAGTTGTATCAGTGATCTTACACTATGCACAAAAATCAATATTTCGGGGGGTGTCTCTGTATTTGTGATCTCTCTTTCACACACATGAGGATGCAAGTAGCTCAGTGAAACTACTGCTACTTGGCTGAGAGCAAACTAGGAAGTCAGTGTTTCTCAGATGTGTTTCATTCAGTAGCTTGTTTTAGCAGGCTCTGCTGTCTGCTGTGAAAAGAAAAACTCTGCCATCCCTCGGTTTTGAATGTGACTATAATTGGCAATATACAGAAGATCATAAGTGTGTAAGGAATTGCCAGGCTTCTCAGTAGTTCCTGCGAAGAAGAGTCTGAGCTTCTGAACTCTGAACTTGAACAAGTCCTGTTTTCCCCCTTTGAGATGCGCTATATCAAGGGGATCTGGCAGACAGAGGCCAGAGAGACTGTCTGGCTGAAGACAGAGGCAGAAGTGTCGCTCAGTACTTCAGTGCACTGTCACTAAATTCCCTGCCCCATTCAGTGATGGGTCCACATTGCCCTTGTTCAGCCTTTTACCACTACGGAAGCAAGAGTAACTCTCCTTCTTGGCTTTGATATTCCTTGCAAATCCCACCTCCAGTTGCATTTTGAATTTCCAAGCACCGTCCCTGCATGCCCAAGCAATGTCTATAAATTCTTCCTTTGTAGCCAAATCACACTTCTGCCTCAGATATGTTGCCTTTTTCACAGTGGAGCTCAGCCAGGAGGTCCCTGGTAAGCCAAACCAGTCTCCTCATATTTCTGTTTGTTTCGTTAAGCATGGGGAGTCCATTCTTGTTATTGGAAGATGCTGACCTCGAATACCTGTCAGCTTTCCTGAGTTCCTTTGCCTTTTAGAGCTGCCCCTCATGAGATCCCCACTAATAGTTTCTGAAATGTCAAAAACTGAAATCTACTCTCCTGAAGTCCAGGGTCTGTACTCGGCCACTCTTTCCCCACTCTTCTCAGGATTTTGAGCTCCAGTCAGGTCTTTCATGTTAATGGGTAACAGACCCAGTTGCACTTCACCCATTTGGTCCATTGTAATTCAAGAAGTTACTTCCAATACGCTCAAGAAATCTTGGCTGCTTGCATCCTACTATTTTGCACTTGCAGCAGACATCAGGAAGTTCAAGCCTCTCATGTGAACCAACATCAACAATTCATGAACTTCCTCAAGTTGTTCAAAGAAGACTTTCTACACTTCCTCACCCTGATTAATGGCCTGTAACATATTCCCACCATCACCCTGTAACACTTCAAGTCATCTGTTCCAATCCTGGCACACAAACTCTCCAGCACAGTCACCCATCCATCCCAGAGAAGAGCTCCATAACTGTAAGGAGTTTCTTCACAAAGACAGCAACTTCCACTCCTTATTTCCCTGCAGGTCCTCCCTCTAGAGCTTGTATCTATCCATCCATCATATCATTCCAACTCTGTGAGCTGTTAAGACCCAACTTGCTACTGCTATGACACTTGTGACTGAATGTAGCACTTGACTTCTTCCTGAGTGTTTTCCAGAATGCATGTATTTGTATACATGCATTTAAGGTATGCATACAATATATAAAAGGGTGTCTCTTCATCCTGTTTTACAGTTCCCGACGTTTCTCTTATTCCCTTTTCCCTGTATCCTTTGCTTTCCACCCCTGTTCACTGCCACCTAACTGAACTATGGGTCATAATCCGTCTCCACTGTCACCCCTAGTTTCCTGCTCTCAGTAGGATGATGAGCCAGTCAGCAGATGTTTTGTCATACTATTGAACATCTTTCTATTTACATTCTTAAAAATACAAACCATACATGAATTTAAAACATCTCACTGATACAGCTATTGCGAAGTTTGAACATTATGTTTAGTATTCCTTTTAGCTAATGCACTACACAAAGGACTGGATGATTCAGAAGAAAGAGTATTTGAGGAGAAGGGATTTTCTTTCCATGAACAATTGATTCTAATCTAGTTTAGGTAACTGCAGTGACTGAAAAATTACCAACTCACAAATAACTCAGCTACTTATCTCTATGAAATTATTCTGCAGGCCAAATTTATCATGGAAACATACAAAAATAAACATATAAAAATAAAAGATACTACAGCTTACTCAGGAGTATTTTATAGGAGTAGAGGAAACATAAGAACTGCTAGTTCTTTCCCTGATCCTTTTGAATAATGATTATCAATAGTGGAAAAAACCAAACTGCTGGTATTTTGATAAAATCAAGGATATCACAAATTAACCACTCAAAGTGAATACAAATAGTGTAACAGAACAGCTTTTTTTTTACTACAACTAAAATAATTGGAACCTTTATGGAATATCTACCAGTAATTATCTAAGCCTAGTTTCCAGATCATCTTATATTTAGTGTACAAAAATTTATGTACTATATTGCAGTCAAAGCATTTGTAGATTTTTACTGCAGTAATTCAAACTTTTTAATGACAAGGAAGCTCATTCTATAAATCAACTGAATTTTGAAATAAAGCATTTATGATTTTCTCATCCTTTTTTTCCTCCCACTACGGTAGAAACACTTCCGGAATGTCCTCAACAGAGTAGCAAACATCAAAATAAACAAAAAATCTTTTTTTGAAGAGTTCATAGGTTTCCAAAGTCATAAAACTTCCATTTTCCCTTACTTCTGAGAAGAACCATGTCAAAATGCAAGTTCTAAAATGGGTACCAACAGAACACAAACAGCCTAAACATCGTGGTTTACTACCTTTCCCTACAGATCAGATCTGAAGACAAATACAAAGAAAGTTCCTGGGAGATAACAGTCAACATTATCAAGCAAGACACTTTACTGCTGACAATCACAGACTACTTAAAGCTGAAGAACACACTAAGCACCCTCCCTTCAGGCTCAATGGACAGAGCAATCAATCCCCTTCATGTAGCACAATAGCTTGAATTAATGGCATCCCTTGTCCCAGGCAGACTCAGATGCCAAGACACGAGCAGATGCTAAACCTTTGTGCCCAGGGCTCCCCAAAGGCAGGGCTGTGGAAGGGCCAGCTCTCCCCAGGTGTATCAGGGTGAGACCTCAGTAGCCAGCAGGACACACGGGTCCCAGTTTCTCGGTCTGCCTACCGCAGCCACTGGCCCTGTCCCTTCCCCAGCTGCTTCAGGCAAGAACTGATCTTCTCCCTGTGTGGTGAGTTTGAAGCACATCAGCTTCTGGAATCAGGTTACTTGGGCCTGCAAGAGTACGGATGCCAGCGCAAGAGAGACTGAAGGAAGGATAGGTTCCCCTTGTTCAGTGAATGTGTTTGTCTAAGTGGGCACTGAGAAAACGAAGGAGCCTCTTTCCTTGATTGGTATCTTGCTATAAATCACGAAGTCTGACAGCATGGTGTGCTCAGCTATTCAGTCTTAAACAGGTCTGTGTTTGACTGCAGATAAGGGAACCCTGCAAAACAGCTGTTATCACCCTTGTGCACAATAAAATCTTACTAGAAGATCAAACTAGTGCATCACAGACTTGGACATAATAGAGACTTTCAGCTACGAAAATGTCTGCGGCCATCCCTTTTCTCTTGCTCATCGACACAGGACTTCATGAATATTTTCTGTAAAAAGGCTGAATTTTATTGCCTTGTGTATTACATTCGTTTAATGAATGACTAAATGCTCTTCATTAATTTCTTTTCCTGACATGGTAGAAACATTATCTTCAAGAGAAGAACAGAACATGGCAGCTAGCAATCCTTCAGGCTTCATGCTGGCCACTGGAAAGTCTCTGATGCCCGACGCTCTTTTGACCACAGAACTTGTTTTGATGCTAGCCCAGTGTTCAGCTCAGTACGTGACCAGCAAGAGGTGGAGGAGCCAGAGATCCTACTCATAGTGCTGTGGGACATGAGCTGATGTCAGTGTCTGTGTGCTCCCAGGCCTGGGCTGTCTCTGATGTTACTCCCACTTGTAAACAAGAAGTAGCTTTTGACAACCATTGCTACAGGGATTGGGCACACAGGGGCACAGAGATGGAGAACACTGTGTGGCAGGAGGACTGAGCAATGGGCTTTGTACAGCACAAAGGTGAAGAAGATGATGACATGAGGATTTTGATGTGGATGTCGGCTACTGTGGAAGAAGGCAAGGAAGTACAGGCCATGGGAAAGAGACCTGAAGTCCTGATACTAGAAAAGTCCTTATTCTGAGTCTGCATTAAATACAAGTCTGCAGAAAATCCCCTTGCTATCCAAAGGTAGATAAACTACCATTGCAATCCATCTCAAATCAGGCCCTGCAGATAACTCTGTTCTATAAGAAGTGCCAAATATAATATTCTCTATGCAAAATATGCAATTTCATTTCACTACACAGAAAGAAACCTTAAAACCTATCTCTCATAACTGCAAGACAATGAAATGCAGCTTCTACAAGACCACACAGGAGCTGACTTGTGAGAGCATGAGTCAGCCATCTACCTGTGCCATTTAGATCCTTCTACAGAATCCTTTCCTCCAATAAAACTTAATTGCTTATCAGATCTAGGAACTACAAAAGGCAGAATTTATTATAGACATTTCTGCAGTTTATAATGATGGTACTCTAGCTTCCTGTAGCTTGATTTCAAAACTTCTGTTCAGATTTTTTAAACTATGAATTTGAAAAAGACATTTGGAAATTAAATTCAGAATAAGTCTATCTGATTCATTCAAAAAAGTAAAAAAAAAATCTAAGGAAAGATCAGACTTCAAGTTCTTAACATTTGTATTCTTGTATTATGCCTTGAATCAATTACAAATGTTTATTTACAAAAATGCATTTTGCAATATTTCCATAACAAATCTGAGGAAAAGACTCTCAATTGTCCTACTTTTGGTAAGCCCTATTTTATTCTTGTCATCTTATTGACCTCAGTGGGCCAAGTGAGCACCACTCACCTTGTGCAGGCATAGACATTTCAGCAGTACTTTCAAAAAGAAGTAATGCAAATGATTAATGCAGTTATTGACTAATGCAGCACTGATCAAAAACACTTGAATATTTAAGAAAACATAACATAGATGAGATGGGTAAAAAAAGCCCCTTAGATTATTCTTATTTTCCAACCAGAGAATCCCAGTTCTGATTCCATCTCCAACATAATACAGGAATATCTTCCAGACAGCACGATGTGCACAGTATCTTATGGACACGTGCACAGCAAAAGTCTGTCTTGGGAACTGCACAAAGGAGTATTTTGAGATCTCAGTTTGATGGGATAATACGAAGGCCAGACTGTGACTTGGCTTTTTTATCCTCCAGGAAGAAGAGCGCAGGCTCACTGGGAACACACCAGGGACTGTATCTGACTGGATCACCCTGACTGCACCAGTTAAAATGAACTGACCCCATCACCCACCAATTACCTGCCTCCTTAGCCGGCTGATGAACATGCAAATGCAACAGCATGCTAGGTGAACACCTCAGTGAGTGCTGTGTGACACTGAACTGAAATCCTGCCTGGCATGTCAAGAATGCTAGTTTGTTAAACACCTTAGACAGCAAAGTCAGAGAAAACTGTTATCCCAGGCAGTATATCTCATGGTTTGGGCAACAGATATGGATGGCAATCTGCCAGAAAATGCTAATGTTCTAATGTGTAAGCCAAAACACAAATAAATGGAAAGACCTGGTTTTGGTGGGACTAAAAAGCCTGGGAAGGATAAATGCAGTTTAAACTGATGTTTTAATGTGCCAGTTTGCAGAAACATACATGGACAGCACCTCTACACTGTTGACATTGCAGCAAAATACATATTGTAGGAACCAAAGTTATTTTTCTTTTAAAATTGTATGTTAGACCTCTTGCTGCTATGTAAATGCCCCAGCATAACTCACGGCTTACTTCTGGTCTTGGGTGTGCAGACACAGCACCTATTCTCTGAAAAACATGCTCCCATGCATGCATGTGCAGGTTTCCCAGCAGTTTCTCAAGCAAGGGAAGTGTTTTCCTCTGCTCCACCCATCACATAGCAGAGCTGAAGAAAGCCCTAGCTTTTTTGAACTCCCTACTGTCTTATTATCAAATCGTTTGTTTTTCAGCTAGAGAGGATATGTTCAGATTGATGAACATACCCTTCCAGTACAAAAGCAAAAAAAAACCCCATTTGGCAACAAGTTTAAGGCAATCTGGGTTCATTTACTCTATCTCCTCTTACTGTTTCTTCAGATATGGTAGAAGGGGTGTTTATCCACTAAAAGAATGTCAGAAATATCAATTATTCATATACTGTTTCCATTTCCCTAAACTAGAACTTAAGGACTTATAATTTCAGACTAGAAATACCTTTCCTACATTGAAATACTTTCAATATTCCTCAAGATAAAGGAAAAAGAAAAAAAGCCAACACTTTATATTTAATTCCACAATATAGGTGGTTTTCAAGTTACAGTAGACTACTACAAAAATAGAACTGATTTGATTTCTGCACCATAAACTGACTTGTTTTTCTCCTGTCATAAGCAGTGCCTAGCTTGTTATAAAGTATGTGTTGTCACAATATACACTTATGTTCTCAGTATTTGATTAATATTAGTCCAAGAAGGTAACTGAATCATAAAATTCTCTCCTAGTCCTTGTGGGATCACTTATTTAAATGAATATGCACTAAATATTTTGGTAGGAGGGCAGATAAGCAATGCTGTTTAGGTAATACTATTATTCCCTGGTGGCTTCACACTTGTGGTGGAAAAACAGATCCAAACAAGCACTACAGTGTTACTGAGGTTACAAATGACCTGGAAAAATACAGTTTCTATGGATATCATTTAATGAAGACAAGCCTTGCATATCACACATCTAATATAGTGTTTTGTTTATTTCTTCGCAGGTATAAGATACTCACCTTGTATTAAGTAGATTTTGCAATTCTTTTATACCACAGGATTTTAAAACACTAGTCTTTTATGCAAAAATTATTAAATTATAGATAGTAGGATGATCAGAACCTTATTGCACATGTAGCCAAGTTGGATTTTTCCAGAGATATTGTGTTCTATCTTTTAAAAACAGTTAATATGGAGACTTAGCACTGTTAATTAAAGCTCCTACAGAGAAGGAATACACTCTTCATGTATTTTAACTTAAAAAGCAAATTTCTGCCAGTGTTATCTCATTGCCTTACCTAATCTGAATATGTTTGCAAGCACTAAATTTTATTCAGACATCTTCATTATATAATACAGCTAAAACATCTATAGAGCAATTGATTTAAACAGCAGTGGAAATCAGGAACAGCAGTACTGAAAAGACTATGGAAGACTAAAATGCTATTTGTTTACATTCTGCAAAACCCAGCCTGGATCAGATAAACAGATGGATTCTTTCTGGATAGAAATATTGCACAAGATTCTGAAATTAAGCATAGAGGGTGGGAAGAGCAGCTATAAGCAACTGATGTTTTGCTTCCCATCACATTAAAATGACTTTCAGACCTTAAATAGAATAATTATATTTTTGTCCTCGGTGCACAATTAATAAAAACCAACTTCTGAGCAATGCCACACCCTTGTGATTAAACAGCATTTAAAAAAATATTTAGATAAAGTCTGAACAAATCAAACAAATATGTAGGCAGGAAATGCTGCTTGGAATGCACTCCCTTGCAATGTACTGTTAGACCCAGAAAGCAGCCTAACTTCAGAATTCAATCAAGCAAAATCTAGTATAATCTCATTACAGCCCTTGCAGTTAATGAAACCTTTTAAATCTCTGACATTTTGATTTTTAGAGCTGACAAAAGCAAAAATTACTTGGTTTATATAACACAAACATACAGAAAGATAAGACTCTAGCCTTCAGGTTATCCTAGCTATTTATCACGCAATGCATAATATGAAAAGATTACTCTTCTGCTACTCACTATTGCTCCAGGATTTCAGTAAATATTTGATACTGATTTCAAAGAAGCCTGAATCCTGCTGGCTAGCCATGTCTGCTGCATACAAAGAGGCTTCTATAATTCTGAGCAGCTGAAGTGGCAGGTACTATGTATGTAGATGTGACTGTCACCAGTCAGTGATGTAAACGAGGGGTCAGAGGAGGAAATGAAGTCTCCGCAGATCCACTTCTTCCGTTCATGGTAGGTAAGCTCATTTAAAAAAAAATTGAAAAAGCTCAACAACAACAAAAACACACCATAAGATTTCTGTCCTTTGCTCTTCCTTCGGGGCTTGTACTTAATTCTATCTGAAGAGTATTTTATTCCCTCGCCCCCTCAGTACGTATTTTCATTTATTCCATTCTGCAGCCGGGCAAATTTCTTCTGGTTGGTTAAGGCATATGCAGCACCACAGCACTTGTTCCACAAGCACAGTTAGAGTATCTTCCCGAAGGGCGTCTGAGCCGTGCTTTTAATAACGCGCAGTCTGCCTGTCTGAAGCTTTTTTCCCATCACAAGCTGTCAGCCCGAGCGTATGCACCTCCTCTCGAGAACCGAGTATCAACTTCAAGCCCCACTGAAACCGTCTCTTCTGCAGCTGCAGGAATCTCACACGTACTGCTTAGCTTTAGGGGGGGAAAAGCACCCTCTAATGAACATCCTCTGCTTGCTCTGGTCAGCTGCTCTCCTTCCGCCTGTTCCCAAGAAGAGCACGCTGAACTATACACAACTGCATCATGCTGCGGTAAAGCTGAGCTGCACCCATATATCTGATTGCAGTGACGTTGGGAAGGAAAAGGCTCTCCCTCAGCCCAGTTGCACAAGAGAAGCACTTCCAGAGCACTAAACCCACGGCATTCAGACTGGCTGCTTCTGCTTTTCTTTCACTGCTACAGAAAAACGTGCTGTCATTTTTTCTTGACACTTTTTCTGCCCCCTCTCCTAACAAAGATGAGAGACAGCAAGCTGAATTCATAACGGCAAATAAGCCAGAGAGCTCACTGCTTTGTATTCACCTCTGAAAGAGCCCCAGAAAACTCAGTTTGATACCATTTTTATCTTGAATAATGGTTTCTAAAAAGGAACTGAACTCACATAAGAAAAATGAGGCAGAAGCAATTCACTGCTTGTTAATCTCTCTTTATTTTCTACAAAATACTTAATTGCTAGGTACAATTTCCATATTCCTAAGGTTTTATTTCACATAATCACACTACATCAGTATGCATATTTTAATGGTAATGAAGAAAAATAAGAATCAGTTTCCAAAATACTTTTTGTTTCATATATTCTTGGTATCACCCTTCCAGATATTATTTCCTGGGAATAACAGTACTTTTTTTTCTCACTTAGTGGAATAAATTTCCTGCAGCATTTCATAATTACAGTATCTGAGACAAAACAGAGCTTGTCTGCTGCTGATTCTTCTAAAAACTTTGTCAGCAATTGTATTCACACATTATTTTTAGTTTCAGTATGCAGAATATTTGATGTTTGGATTGGAAACTGAGGAATACAAGGGTCATTGAGACCAAGCTCCTGTGGTTCTCACTGAAAATATGCTAAATGTCTTCTGTAAACATACCTCATCTAGAGATAAGGTTTTGTGTCCTCACTAATGAAAGGCTGTTGCAGAAACTCACTTTGTAAACCTCTTTCAGTTCCTAAATGAACTTCACTCAAAACCTGTTTACACCCTTTTACGGACATGAACAACCAGAAACGTTCAGAGTATCTCAGGTTTGATCTCACCAGCTATGTCAATGAAAGCTGATCAGCTCTTCCTCCCTGTGCTGTTAATTATCATCCCATTGCTGTCGCTGTGCATCCCCAATTTATACTGAGACCCTGCTGTCCCATTTGTACCTCTTCCCCTACCCCTACACTGACAAAGCCTCCTCATTGTGCCATCCTGTTTAGCCAGCACACTCCAGCTTTTTACAATTAAAGGTAAATTCAACACCAAAATAAGGGACGTTCCAAGATCTAGGACTGATGACTTCCCACCATCCCACTAACTGATTTTTCAGCAGAGACAATGCCAAGTAGGTTTTGAAGTCCTTATTCACCATCACAAATACTGCATTAACTCCTATGTTCAAGGATTTAAGTAATATTTTCCTCTGTGGTGTTGTATCAAATGCTTTTCTGGGGATGACTGATATATTAATTTTATTGCAACTCTCTTATTGAGGTTAATTTGCAAGTAGTTGTATTTCCTAAATCCATATTCTATTTTACCCAATTTTGAATTAAATTCACACCTTTAAATATAATCTCCCACCAAATTTTGCTTCAGTCTTGAGTATCAAGCAGCCTCTCTGCTGATACAGATCATTCTCCCCCCATAAAACCTGTGGTTTATATTTACAGGGCAGAATCCCTCTTTTGATGCGCTCAACAAAAATTTCATTACCCAAGCTGCAACTTCATATGCCTGCTCTTCCTTGGAAATGAGTGAATGAATGGGAAGTTAGCAGGTTTTTGTAATGTGAATTTGAAGACATTTGGGGTTTTTTTCCACCTCACAATTAATTTTTTGTTCTGTTAGTATTACTCCTCCTACCTCTGTTCTTCTACAAGGCAAAATGAAAACTAAAGGCAAAAGCATTCACACAGTAGTGGTCAAATCTTATTCTTACTCCATCTCTCATCCTCACTGGATACTGGACTCTTTAAAATCAATGTTCTTGTTTTAAAGATGCAAAGGAGCAAGAATGCTTAACCACTTGGTTTTAATTCCTTCACATAGTCTCACTCAGCTCATCTTTTGTACTGCTGCTATCGGGAGAGTACCAGGTGACATGGGTGACCCATTGGCCCCATGGAATGCTCCTGAGGGTCCCGTGTTTCCCTCACAGGCAGAATGAAAAGTTTAGGGTTTTGTTGGTTGGTTGGTCTTGGTGCTTTCAAGTTAAAGAAATTTCAGACATCCTGCACAGGCAGTTTTCTTAATTGTCACTGTCCAGTCCATTTTTACTTCTCAAGTTTGTATTTTCAAATCTGCAGATCTATCCTTGCTTATTCTGAATCAGCTTGTATGAACAGGATCCAGTAATGTTCCTGCCACCTGGTCTTCACCAGTTATCAGGTCTAAGCAGTCTAACAATAATTTCCTGACTTTGTGATCATCTGGTGAAGAAATAAATGGGCTATCTCATCCAAGGATACCTGGATTTGACTATTGTAGGTAGAGTTTGTGTCTGGGATGTTCAAGTATCACCTCATGCCTACTTGCACTTCCCCATGGACTAACATTAAAAAGACTACAGCTACATTCAGCTATCTGTCTAGGAGTGGCAGATCCCCAGCACCTTTTTACTGACTTTCTCCAAAGTGATATGGAGCCAAAGTAATTCTATTTCACATATAGTAGGTCTTTTTAAAGCATTCCACCACAACATTAATGCAGAACCTCACTGCTCTCACCACTTAGTATTCTTTCTGAAGAACGTGTCTACCTATTGTGTGCTTCCACTGACAGTATGATGTTGCACTAAAACACTGAAAAGCTTAAAGGATACATTAAGACAAAGCATATTAAAGAAAAATGCCACCACTCTTAGAGTCTGTCTTTTTGCCATCATATGAATGAGTTAATACAGAATGGTAGTTGTTAAGATTTATTTCAGATTTGATACTCCTCCATTATTGGTTCTGCTTTCAAAAGTATCACCCATAACATAAATGCCTCAGAATTTAACTGTTGTTCTAACAGCTTCTTTAAAAGTATAATCAATTAAAATCTTACTAATTTCTAGCATTAGTCATAATTTTTTTAAAAAAAATTTAAATGCTAAATTAAATTTAAATATTTGCCAGCCTAAATTTGCAAGTAAGACATCCTCCATACATAATGATTTTACTCACATTTTGGAAACAGTCCTAAAACAGGAATAACACACTGAAATGGCAGAAACATAAGCACTCTACTTTAGTGTTCTGAACTTATTTTTGGGAGGCTCACAAGACTAAGAAATTTTGAAATTATATAGCTTCCTCTTTCATTCATGTTGACTTTGCAATATTCACAATTTAATTACATATTCCAGGCTGTGAAAGATAGACAGGCATAAGCATATGAAATCTGTCAGTGAAAGTAAATTGTCTGATGAGGGGTATTACAGACTTAGATATTTACAAGTACACTAGGCTTCTTTTTCATGTTATTACTACATGGGAATTGACTAACAATGTCGGAGGTTTTTTCCACCAAAAGAAACCATAGATTCAAAATGTAAGGCTGTTCATGTGTCTGCCATGATGAAGTACCTGCTGCTTACAATAAGCATTGTTTAAACTATGCACGTTTGTGTGTAACTCACACTCCACATTTGTGACACACAGAGCACCTTCTGTTCTCTCATTGTTTTCTGAGATCAGAGGAGACACATATCCAGGAACCTTGGTTACCTGGCTAATACCTTTCTCTGTCTGAACAAAGTCTGGAGCTGTGGAGTTTCCATGCCCCAGCTTTGGGAAAAAGAAGCTGGGAGATGCTGTTCATCAGCATGGTCAGAAGTGTTCTTGTGAGCAGAATGCTGCATGAACAGCTATTGTCACTGCAAAACATATGAAAAATAGATTTCCAAAGTTTTCACTCAGCAAAGGAACAAGAATAACAAAACCACATACTGCTGGAGGTATTCACAATATCTATCTTGAGGCATCCAGCTCAGATGCCTACACTGGGAGGTGAGTGCCTTCAGCATGACACAACAGTTCCAAAGAGTATCCGCAAAGAACACAATTATTTGTTCAAAGCAGCCTGTTTCTCCTCACTGTATACACATGATTCTTAGGGTAACTACTTTTGTAAACTCGATTTTTAGATTCTTAATATTTAGTAGCATAGGTACCAATTTTGTTTACAGTTTTAGTGACTACTGTTCATTACAGTCATTCAGGCAGTTTAGTCCTCTATGTTTTCAAGCAATGCTTGCAGGAATCCTTAAAAAAGCACACGGAGATTTGAATATAGCACAGTCTTGCACAATCTTCTAGGGCTCATTTTAGCTTGGTATGAAAGGGCCTATGTGGATTTTGCAATCCTAACTCTTCAGAATCTGAGGCAAAATGCGCAGAGTAGCTGAAAGCCTCTAAGGGATGACAGCAGTAACAAAGCAAATATAGATTCAAATTTTGTCTTCCAAGAAGTGATGTGGACACAGATCTCAAAGCCAAAAGGAGCTGTGCTGAACTACTGAGATTTTAATATGCATTATCATTACTATTATTATTATTATTATTATTTTATATGGCTTCATATAGCTTTTACTCCTTATTTTGGGTCAAATACTATGTCCTTTTAGCCCAATAATACTATATGTTGACTTATACCCGTGTCTCTGATTTCCAGGGAATCAGATTGGATTCACACCGATACAGTTTGTATAAAAGTTTGGCTGTCTGGAGGTTTGCACCTCAGGAATAAGCAAGGGCTGCTTATTAGGGTCTTTGTGGTTTTGATACAGTCAAGTCCTCTTGGGTAAAATAAAGCAACCCTACAAAGAGTGATTCCCAGATTTATTTGACTTCAGTGCAGAACACACCTAACAGAGGAAAATAAAAAAGGATATTGTCATTGCCTGGGATAAGGCTGCATTGGATTCACAATTTAACATTCCCTTCTCTGGGAACCTCTTTCTGCTCTGCTCCTGAAAGACTGTGCTAGCTTTCAGATGGATACTGGTCATAGTTCAATGGTATTCCAGTGCCTAAATATAGGTGTCTAGCATGATTATAGATACCCTAAGCTATGGGAGCTATTCACAGAGACTGGCAGATATGACATAACACGTACATTAGATCCACAGCTTTACTAATGTCCTCTGCCGAAACAAAGATCAAAATTGTAGTATCTAAATCAATCAAATTTTTTGTACTACGACGTCTTGTATTTTAACAAGGTAAAACAAACATCTTGCTATGATCCAAATTAAAAGAACAGAGTGACAGAAAGTACTGCACAAAATAAGATTTCAGTAAGGAAATCTCATTTAATATTATAATCTTTAAATAAAGCAATAGAAATCCTTCTTAGTTTATGTCTCATTAGTTTTGCTGCACCATTTTGTTTTGCCTCCTGTTTGTAAGTGACTGTTCAGCTATTGCCACCTAGTGATAGGAAGCAAAACAGGCAGAAACAAGAGAACGGTAAATAATGCATAGGGAATGCATGTTTACATCATAAACTGTGTCAAAATGGAAGACAGCAGCTCTGAAATGAAGCACATGTTTGTATTTCTGCAGCAAGGACATCAGGCAATTTGGGTACAATTATATAAAATATTTAAATAGAAACCTATTAAATGGTATTGAATAGAATAAAATAACGTATTTTCATAGATATATTATAGATTCACACATTACCCAGCTCTCATCCTCAGCTTGTTTAGTGAATTCATTAGAAGGTTGTAAGGAGTTTGTGCCTTATCTATAAATAACAAATGATAACTAGGCATTTTGCAGAGGATTAATCGGTTAGTGTTGGAATTACGCCTTCAAGATTCATAGTACTATTATCCTTCCCTTGATTTTTCTTTGGAGCTGTCAAACTGACATGTCCTCTTAGGACCCTGTCATTCATCTCTGAGTTTCTCCCTAGCTGAACAGTGTCTGGAAGCATCAGCCAGCCAGGAACAAATTTTCTTTGCCCAGACTTACCATACGCATGCTAAAAACACACCATCCTATAACCCATTAGGAAATCTGCACCACTACCACTGGGGCACAGACTCAGGCAACACTGATGCAAGAAATATTGCTGTGCATGTCAAAATAGAGCCTGTGTCCCACAAACACAGCCCACAGGCATTATCAGGCATGAGGAATAACTTTTGAGCAGTATTTTCTTCCTGATTTTCACCTGAAGGTCCCAGGAACCATCCCTAAACAAGCTGTTTTCCATTACTGGAATCCTATAAACTTCTTCCCTTCTCAGTTTTGTTAACAAACTCTTACCTGTATTTTGGAGACAAGTTTATATATCATACTCTCCAAACATCCACAGCATGATGTGTCAGAACTTCCTCATAGCAGGAAATTTCCAAACTGCCACTGAAGGTGACTCTGATTTTGGGTGCTTGTTTCAGAGATGAGATGGTGTAGCTGAACCCCATCCACACACTCAAAGTATAATTTGTATTTGCTAATTTACTTGTAAGAGATTGGTACCACTCTAGAACAGAGGGAACCCAGATTTTGTGGCTGTCCCTCTTTTTCTCAAGTTATTACACATATTTCCTCATGACACAACACATAGACTGAACCCTCAAATACTGCAAAATTTAGGGCCGTATTAAGTCATAAACTCCCTTTCCTTCTGTCATGCAGATGTATGTCTTCTACCCTCCAGGAAACTCTGTGGGAGGGCAGAGAGGTGGAAGCCAGGAAGGGAAGGGCTGGAGCATGCCCATTGCTAGATATTCAGAGTCACAGAATGGTTGGGGTTGGATGGGACCTTTGAAGATTGACTATTCCAAACCCCTGCCACAGGCAGGGACACCTTCCATCACATGCCATTGTTCAAAGCAACCTATTTGCTCCTATAGGGTCTCTAGGGATGGCTCACAATTACTGTATGTTACTGTAGCTGAGATCATAAGAGTTCTCGGCTTTGTTTCTCCTCATTCTTGTGCTCACAGACACACCCCGAGATTCCAAGCACAGCTCTCCCCCCTGTTCTGCCACAGCCGTGGAGCTGGGCAAAACTCCCCTTTCCCCTTCCTCCTCAGGCATGTGAGAGGCAGCTGGCTGGGAACCTGCCGTGGGAAAGGAAAAGCTCCCACCTTTTCAGAGAGGTGCCCGAGATGTGACTGAAAGCACAGCAAGAGAGACAAAGAGGGGGGTGTACCCACTTGGAGTGGTGAGCTGATACCAAAACCAAGGCACCCCTGACCCAAATACAAAGCGTATCACACACCCTACTTCTGTCTCCCCTGTAGAATAACAACTTCAAAACATTCATTTTCCACAAGACACCTCCGTGTAACATGTTGCATGTGTATGATGTTTTCATTGATTATCTAATTAGGAGGTGGAATTTTCAGTGCAGTAGCTCTAATTTGTTCTCTAATACTAATCCATCCCTCAGACAGATCTTATCTCAATGTATGCACTTCCTGAGTGTGATTTTTAACAGAAATGTTTTCTTGAACTTCAAATACATTTACAGACATATTTTCTTTCTCTTAATTCTGCCAGACCAGTTCTTAAAGCTATCCCTGACTTTAAATAAGATGGTCCAGTGACAGGCTACTTGCTTACTTGTTCTTTTTTTAAACTTTCCTTTCCATTCTCTCATTCTGTCTTTAATTATTAACACTTCTTCCTTTCTGACTGACCTATTTGGATACTCACACCTCAATGTTTACATTATTTGGTAGAAAGGTATCCTTCTGGTTATGTCCCTTTGCTCCACTAGAAACATCAACCTTAGAAAATAAGTCAATTTTTTACTTCTTTCATAAAATGAGAACAGAAGATGTTGGAAGGATTTCAACCAGCTTCCATCTACTATAGATCAAGATGAGATGGACATGGGATCAGATTGTACTACATTTGCTGCCTCTTACACCTTCCTATCAGGTATCAGGCTCTGCCCGCTGTCAGAGAGAGGGTCAGACCAGCCAGGTCAGAGCTGGCACACGTGGCCCTGTAATGCAAACACCTCCAGTCTCCTCAGGTGGGTCTTATGGGTACAGTGTCCACTCTGAATGATTCCAAAAAACCTCTTGCAACAGCTGCGTAAGAATTACGTGGCTGAAACAGGGAAACTGAGCACCATCAGATTTAGCTGGCCATAGCTTATCCTTCAAATGATGAAGTATCAAATTTGTATCGCTGCCACCAATCTTCCTTCCTTGACATGTACTTCCCAGACATGTACTGCCACAAACAAGACTGCACATCATTCAGAGCAGGACTCAGGCCCCCGCTGTGAGTGAAGTGCTTGGAATAGCTAGAGCCTGGCTCATTGCAGTGTAACAGGTTTTTTCTCATTTTACGCAGAGCTGCTAATAGAAAGTTCAAGTTCAGGGAGCTCAGATCAGTGCTACCTCCAGTTAGACCAGGGACCTAATGACTAAGCTAGATAACATCTACAATTTTTAAAACTTTTTTGTTTCAAGGTGGGAAGAACAAATACTTCAAAAATCAGGACTGCCCAAGAAGTCATGCCAGGTGGTAGACCAAAAAATAAATTTTTCTTTCCCTGACTGTAGGTTAGAAACAGGACATGCACATACACTTCTTAGCTCACTTGATACCTTTAATAATTAGGCTGTCACCATGCCCTTCACCCCTTTGAAAATATTTCTGAATATCCAAAGTAAACATAAATAGCTGTCAGCAAAAATCTTCATGACTCAAGCCACTGGCTACTTTACAGCAACTTTACATAAGGGACTGCTGTGAAGTAGTCAGGAAAAATCAGGCCATATGATTTTACCGTGAAATTTCTGTTTCTCACGGTTGCTTTTCCCTCACATTTCTCATTACATGCATACCGTTCAGTTACAACTTCTGCCTTAGAGCTCTCCTGTTATTATTCAAAATTATTTTCTCCATTCTTTCAAGAATTGCTGTCAGCAAACCATTTCAATCCTAATCAGTTGTCGAAGGGAATATGTCTTGTTTTATGTAGTTTTGAATTCACTTTCCACATAACCCTCCTAGGCAAACACTGGTGAGACACAACATCTGGAGTTTACCATGTAACACCCTTAACTTGCACAACAGTGTGTTTAGATGCTGGCTAGATAGGAGACAACAATTTGGTTAAAAAAAAAATCTCACTGATCTTGCATAAGAACACTTGTTCTGACTTGCAAAATTTTTTTTTTTTTTTCCATTGGAACATTATCTGTAAGTATGTATTGTTTCATCTTTTGGAGTAATCTGTGCCAGGAGAGATCTCAATTTCAGAGAGAGAGCCTTTCTTTGCTGCTTTTTTTTCCCCCTGAACATAGTACTTTTTAACTGATGAGCACTTGTTCGAGGGCTCTCCCCTGCTGTGGTGAAGGTTTTGCAACAGCAACACTTCGAACTGGGCACAGGCAATAGAAGAGCTCCAGCATCCTCCAACTTGCTGCTGTTCTACAGAAGCACAAGTGTCCTCACAGTGGCCAAGTTAAATATACATGCAGTCTTTGTCACTGGGTCTTTTATATCCTTCAGAGTCCATCCCTTCCTGCCAAACGAAAAATGTCTTGGTTGTCCCAGAGATATGAGGTCTAACAGAGCTGCCTGCTTATGTTGGAAAAAGGTAAATTTTTTCTTCCTGTTTAAGAGGGTTATGTTACTCAAGGTTTCTTGCATGCTACATTTGAATGGAAACTGCAATTTAGTGATAGAATGTAATGTACAAAACAAAATATACAATCTGCTTTTTATTAACTAAAAGAAAAAAGAAAGTACTTTAGGCTTAGTACACACGGAAGAAAGCACAAAAAGATGTCACATTTTAAACTGAACAGTTTCCTAGAAAAGGCAGTAGTAATTATAGTTGCTTTAACTACACTTAAAATGATTAATGATTTTGAGTCACCAGAGCCTAGATTTTCAAAGGCATTTAGCTTCTGAACTTCTGAAACATCTAACAGTTGCTTTGTATAATATTGTCTAATCTGGTTAAGTATCAAACTCCCAAATACTTGTTTGTCTACTGCATCATTAAAGGCTTTGAAAATCTAAACTCAAATTTTTAAAACTTATTAAAATTAGCAGATCTTATTCTCCCCCCCTTTTTTTTTTTTTTTTTTGCCAGATCAGAAGAGGAAAATAGTTCTTTCTTTTTCGTCTCTGGTTTGGCTTCTCAGCTGTGAAGTGAGATCTAAAATATAGGATATATAATTGAAAACAATCCACTGAGACAGAATACTTTTATTTGAATATGATGCTTAGATCTAGAAAAAATCCAGTTAACTTTTATAGCAACCTTATTCAAAAGGGAATGGTGATCATAAAAAAATAACTGGGATTCACCTGCTTTGAAATCTTCCAGTGTAGCTGCAGGCAGTGCTGGGTGTGGAACTGGAGCTCATGCTCAGTCGGGTACCGGTGCTCAGTGACACCAAATCCTCCCGACTCACACTGAGCTGCAATGCACAAACCTTGCCTGAACTCTTCCACAGATCAAGGGATGTCATTGCTAGCTACTGACTAATTCAGTTAACTAAAAACATAGCATCAGCACAGGCAGAACCCTTTATAAAATGGAAACTTCTCCAAGAACAGGATACTTCTCCCCCATCTGATAATAAGACAGATTTCACCCAAAGTTAACTAAGCTAACCTGAGATTGTGCTACTGTTGAAAAAGCTGTGAAATTCTTCCATCCTCTCCCTGTCCCTCATAATTTCCATCAGGTCTCCTTGTGCTGGCACTAGTTAGGAACAGAAGTTTGATTTGAGGAGTGGGTGTGTCTTGGGGGCTACAGTATTACCTTCATTACCTTCAGTTATGAATGTGGCCATGAGTATCCCCACAGGTCAATGCAATGGAGCCTGATAGGTGTTCAGGTGGGGGAAAGAAGCAAAGGAAAATAATGCTTCTATATTTAAAAAAACCCCCAACCTGTTAAAAAAATCAGAGCTTTTCACAGGGATTACGTGGTTAAACAGCTTTCCCAACTGCTCATATGCATTTACAGACACCCGTAAGAGGCAATGCATTTTATGGTAAGAACATTCTTCCAAGCCACTTTTCTGGCTGAGCTCTTATTAAACTTTGGCTGTTGCAGGAATAGATACATTTTAGCTCTAATTGCAAGAAGCATGGTCAGAAAATGAGCTTGAAGATTTAAAAAGCTGGAATGTACAGTGATGATCAGTCCTTATAGGATGATAAATCTGTTAAAGTTACTGCATCTGTTCCTTCTAGACCTCTACTGTGAGAAAGGAGCAATGCTAATGCTCATGGAAGTTCCTACCACTATTCCTTATACAAGTATCAGGAGTGGAGGAAAGCAAGGGAGCTTAGAAAAGAAAGGTGTCTGCAACTCCTGCAACAATGGGCCTTGCTTATAGGCAACACACAATGAAGTAGGCCTATAGGATTGCTTGACAGTTTCACCATTTCTCTTCCACAAAAAGAATAAAAAAAGCAGAGTCTATTTTCTGGAACTATTTCATGAGAAAGGTTGTCAATGAACACAATAATCAGGAAATGCCTAAACAATTATAATAATCTTGGAAAGTAGAGTAGGAGAATTGGTAAGATTTTCAGTAATACAGAGTGAACGAAAGTACTTGTGGAAGTAGTAGGGGAAATACTGAAGAAAACTGTGTTAAAATTGTATTAACTTGACTTTTCCTTTCATTGAGCTTCATGAGATTCCTGTTAAACAGTACTGGCTCCAGTATCAACCCCTGGGCTATGCTGTTAGTGACTGACCTCCTGTGAGCCTTCATGCTGTTAATCAGAACCCAGTCAGCCTGGCAGCTCAGCCTTCAGCTCACCTCACTGTTCATTCATCAAGTTTGTATTTCATCATTTTGTCTATGATGATGTTCAAGGAGATACTGTCGAAAGCCTTTCTAAAGTTGAAACAAACAGTATCCTTTGATCTTCCACCATCCACCAAGCTGGCTATCCATTGTTTTAGAAGGCTATTGAGTTCGTAAAGCATGATTTCCCCTTCATACAAACATGCTGACTGCTCCCGAACACGTACTTTTCTTATGTTTGGAAATGGATTATAGGATTATTTGCCCCATCACTTTCCCAGGGATTATGGTGAGGATTACCAGCCAGCAGCTCCCAGATCCTTCTTCTTGCCCCTCCTGGAGAGAGGAGTCACTTTTGGTCTCTTCCAGTCCTCAGGAACCTCCCCCAGCAGCCATGAGCTTTCAAAGACTGTCAGGACTGGCCGGACCATGACGCCAGCCAGCTTCCTCAGCACTTGTGCTTGCATCCTGTCAGGTCCCATGGATGCCCAGCTTGTTTCAAATGTTCCCTAACCTGTTATCCCTGTACCAAGGGTAAAGCCTTAGTTCAGGCCTTCCCACTGGTCTCTGGGTCCTGGGATTCCTGAAGATGTCCTGAAGGTAAAGACTGAGGCAAAGGCAGCACTGGCTACTTGGGCCTTCTCCATCTCTATCACCATCATTCTCCTTGCTGATGAGTGAAGTTTACAAAGTCACTGAGACCTCTTTTAGGATGGGCTTTCAAGTGGGAAGAATAAAAATATTACAATAGATTATGCAGAAGTATTCTTAACCCTGAAACCAGATAAAGGACGAACTGTGACACTACTCTTGCTTACGAGTCCAACAACATTTAGTATGACAAATCTAAACTTGAATTACATTATTACTAGCTTCTAAAGAGAGAACTGCTGATTTTCTAGTTCCAGAACAGATTTAAAATTGGACTTGTACACATATGTTTTGTTTATCCTCAATTCACTGGGCAGAAAATTACATTTCAGACCCTGAAATTCCATCTTGTGAGCTTAATTTAGTCTCTGGTATTCTGCTTTTCTTGTCATCCTTCTTTCACCCTGGCATCTTTCTGTAATAGCAAAACCTCTGCTGCAGATTAGACTTTTTACTTTGGAACAGAGCCTCAGCAACTAGTGGAAATTTAATACTTGAGTGATTCTCTATAGACGAGTCAGTAACTGTCCATGATAAATCTAAACAAGTCTTATCAGAAGTACTTTATTGTGACTCACTGAGCAAACTGGTGCTGAGTTTTAATGACCTCTGTGGTAATTAAAGTTACGTTCTGCTGGACAGACTGGTGATTCAACTGTGTAGGACTGTGAATGCCATGCCTTCATTAGCACCTGGGGCTGTTCTCTTGCCATGAGGCCAAGTGCCATGAAGCAGCCTACAAGGGTACAGCAAAACATTATCTAAATGCTGGTGGCAACATCCAGTTCTCTCTCGATTCCTCAGCTCTTGCCAACTTCTGAACTGGGTCTGAGAATTGCCAGGAGAGTTATCCAGGCAAAATACAGAAGAAATGGAGCAACTTTGCTGGAGAGAGATTTCTCTGACTTGCATAAGAACAACAGGAGAGGATGGGCCAGCAAGAGACTGACTACTTCAAAGATCCTAAACAAAGTAGGAAATACAGGACAAATGAGATTACAGTTAGAAAGATGGCACTTGTGAACTGTCCCTCTCCTTACCAAAACACAGACTTAAGACTGTGCTTAATAATTAGTGGGCCAGCCTTATATTGTTTGCAGCATAAATTACCCCAGAAAAGGCTTACTCTGATAGCAGATAATTCACAACAAATTGAGCTTACAGATACCGTATAGACACTCAATCTCTAACATGTTCTGCAACTAAAGCATGTTGCCATTACAGCCAACATGAAACAGTAACTCCAAAGACACAGAGCAAAATCCCACAGAAAGTCACATCAATACCCTCCGGGAGTTCTAAAACAACTAAATAAGTAAAAGCTCACTACACAACAGGTCCTTATAAGAGGAGCCATGGGATTGTGTCACACTCAACATACATTGCATAACTACAGACATTTTTTTCCTTGAAACAGAAATATATTCCAGTAATAGATGGAAAAGATTTCTTATTTTAATAAATTTTAAGTACAACTTAAAATATGATTAAAAAACATGAACAGACATTTGTTGGGTCTTTGAGATTGCATCTAAATATAATACTGCATTTTAGCTTTGCCTAGCAGCTACACATTAGTATACCCAGTGCAAAGGAATTTAAATTGATATCATATTGTGAAATACTCTGCAAATTCAATTTCCCAAAAACCCCAAATATAACAAAGAATGTCCTGAGCTATTCATGTCAGGTTCCTAATCTGAGATTCAGCCCCCAAAATTCATAAAAAACCACATTCCAAAATAACCGCTCTTAATTAAAAACACTTAAGAAAATTAATATGAGAGCTACGTTCCGTACAAAAACCTAAGTATATGAACTCAGCATTGATCTGCTTACAGCTGGTTTACCAGAAGTACCATAAGGATTTCATCCATAAGGGTATCTTTTCTCATGAGACGCAGTAAAAAAAAAATCTTGCAACTCACTTTAGTTGTGTTCTAAGATTTTTCATTAGGTAGTCTTTTGTAACTATGATGAATTCTACTTTCTACACCAATCTTCAGGCACAACAGTCTAGAACTTAGATTAATAAAATACTGACTTTTTAAAATACTTCTTGAAATTAAGCAAGTATTTTCAGAAAATCCTAAACTTTTTGTTGTTGTAGTTCAACTTCAGTAAGACACTAAGACAGCAAAAAAAAAAAAAAAAATTAAGAAAGCAATGCAATTTTTTATTTCAGAGATGCCAAGATTATCAGGTGACTTAACTTGGATACAGTATGCTCCAATTAAATGTGTAAATGTGTAAAGTATAAATAGCTGAAAATTAGTTCCCTGCCAAATGCACCCAATAAGTGTACAAAAGTCTCCAAAATTAAACAAACACTAGAGAAGAAATATATTTTGAGTGATTTGTATGAAATCCACAGACCCATCAGAGTCCCAAGAGAATTTCAATGTCATTATCTACACTCGCTTATATGAAGATTGCTCCTCAGGAGAGGAACAAAATATCAGTCAGAAGGCAAATCAAAGCCATCATGACAACCTTTAAGTCTAATTCTTTTAAAACACTTTACTTGGTTGATAAGCTTTTCATTACTGCAGATGCACTACTGTAAGACTTTAAAAATATTGTCTGTCTTCCATGCATTAAAATATGTATTTCACAACTTCATGAAAAAAATGATTGACAATCTGTCCAATCCATTAGCACAAAAATGTATCTCTATGGGCCAAAGATGGGCATATTTTTACAGTGATTGCACCATTCACAGTGCATCTCAAATAGGATAAAAAGAATAAAAAGTTCTATTGCCTCTTGATGGCCAAAGAAAGATTTACTTAGAAATAATGTCAACAAACCCTCATGGATTTACTGCACATGAAATGCAGTTAAGGCTACTACCATTTGATAGAAAGAGTGACTGACTTGTTCTTAAATATTTTTAAATATTTTTGTCTCTTTCCTATTTTGCTAACATTTCTTAGGACTGACTTCCATTTAAAAATATTTTAAAATATGTTTTATAATGGTATACTTTTTTTGAGATACAACCAGTGTTGAATATTAGTTCAATGGTTCATGAAAACCATGTAAACATACAAAAATCCCAAAACCGTTATATTTCCCAGAACATGAACATTCGGCACAAGTTTAAAGATTTTCCTCTACACTTTAATCATTTTCCCCTAGAAAGAACATAGGAGAGAGCCAAAGGGTGAAACTGGCAAACTAAACCAGATTCTTCTTTCACATGCTGTTTCTAAGGCAGCAGACACAGATATCTGTGCTGAAATCAGGATGCAAGGGCTGTAATTGCTTCACAAGGTCTTTCAGCACATTGAAGTCTATAAATCCTCAGACATTTAAGATTTGAGGTATATTACTGTGTAATACAATTGGGTTCATTCACTTGAACACTGGAATCTTTGCTTTCAAGAGGAAACATCTATAACTGATGGTGGCAATTTAAATCTAGGAGACAACTAAACAGTTTTTAAAACAAACGAACAATAAATCAAACCACAAAATTCCAAGCCATAATAGCAAAAGAAGCCTTCCTTATCTTAACTTCACCTTCCTCCCTACCTTGTCTCTCATTTCCATGTTCAAGTTACTCTCCAATGGACATAGAGAACCTGATTTAAGTCCCAAATATAACTTAAAGATGAGGCAGCATTTTCATCACATGCTTACAAGAACATTTGGAAATCATTCTCCCCACTCCATAAAATGCCAGTGAACCCAAGAAGAAAACGAGTCTGACAACATGCATCTATTACATCAGACTTCATGCAGAATCCAGAGCTTTTCTCTGAATCATCAAACCATCCTTCTAGAAGAAAATGTCACTTTCATAGAAATATGCAAGAACTAAAATGCTGAAGAGTGTATTAAGTAATATATATATATATATATATATATATATATATATATATGTATGAGACCACAAAAATGCAGGTCATATCAAAGCAAGATGTTATCAATAACATAATTTCTGTTAATAAAGCAGTGGCCACTCACCCAAATCAATGGGTAGACACACAATCAGCAATGCACCAAAGGCCTATCATAAGGCTCAATAAACACAGTCACACAGAACTAATGCCAGCTTACAATATGAACAGCAAATAACAAAAAATGCTACCCCTCCCTCCTCCCCCATTTTCAGACAGAAGGCCTTGGTAACAGTATTAATGGGAAACCAAGCCAATTTTTTCAAGTCAGGAAGGGAAGAGAAAAACTTTGGGACAAGTCAGACTTGCCTTCCTTTCTACTGGATGGTACTTGTAAAATGCAGCACCAACACAGGCCAATCTCCCAAATGTCAGTAGGGGTACCATAAGTGAACAGCAATTATCATATGCAGATCACAAGCATACATTATTGCCATGCAGAGAGGAGATAGGATATTCAAATCTTCACTAAATTAAAATACTGAACACAGATCATTATTAATCATTTGAATCAAGACACATACTGTACCCATGACTTTAAGCATCCTTATTAAAAGTAATTAGATTTTGGCAAGTCTTTCCCAATTAACAGAGCCAGTCAAAAGTAAAAAGTAAGTCATACATACTGGCTGTCTTAGCTGCACGACTCATATAGTTTATTCATGTCACTGTTAAACAACTTTTAAGAATTTTAAGAATTCTTCTTATATATAGAACCCTTTCTTTCTTGCATTATTTTTCATTATTATAATTTACATGCAAATATGGCATCAAATCAACTTACTTATTTTAGAAAGTGATTTTGCTAGACTGTATGCTGGTCTGCACTCCAGAAATGTTTTGAGAGAGTACCTCAAGACTTCTAACTGCGACAATATTTTCACTGGAAAAAAAAAAAAAGCAGTGAATTTGTTACAAAATACTAGCTATTCTGCTGTAAAATCACAGACTAGCAACCTGCATTCTTACTTTGAGTAGCTCTGTAAAGTGCTTTTAAGCAGTGGCCCTCTCGTTACATTAACTCACAGCAACACCACACTGCTTTTACCAAAGTAGAGATCACGTCTTGTCCCATGGAATTCACAGAGCTTATTTTGGCTGGGAAGACAACACCTGAGGCACAGGCATACAGCCATGAAATGGAGGTGTGCCTGGTCCTGGGAGAGGCAGAAAACCCCAAGTATTTTTCTCATCTTCCATTCTTCAAAACTGACACATCAGTGAACAAGCATCATTCAACAATAATACAGACTACCAACATATGCAAGTGATGAAGGAGAAGGGAAAAAAGCTTACAAGATACTAATAACAGTACTAGAAGTGGATTTTCAATGGTACTTAGTTAAACAAACATCCCTAGCTCACAATACGAATGGCTTCCATTATATTTTTTAGCACTTTGACCTTTCCGATTTCTGTCTCATTCTATTTTCTACAGACAATTTACATTCCCAGCCAAAATCTCATGTCTTTGCCATGCATAAAGAGAAAAACAATATCAGCAACCTTCTTTCAAAAAGACATAGGAGTAAAAATTCACCTTTCACTTCCCTAGATTAAAAAAATACAGACTCATTTTCTTCAGGCTGCTGTGCTTTTGAACATAAGTCAGCACACACATTTAATGATGTTTAGCTAATCCATTTTAATTTTATGCTGCTTCAGTTAGTTTAATTTACTTTTCCTTGGTAGCTCTGTCAAGAAGACATGGTCTCCTAAGGTCCCTTCGTTGCCCACTCTGTCTTTATACAATTCTTTCTTCTCTCTTTAACAAGTGAGGGGCTTATCTCCAGATTAAGACAAGACACCGTTCATTCTTGCATGGTCCTACCAGAGTGAGGTTCAGTCACGGCCATGAGTGTGCTGAACTGAGAGCATATCAGCAGATCTGTACAAACTCCACTAATTAAGGTGATGAACCTCTCTATGGAAAATAAATGGCCCTATAATGTTGATTATGCTCCCTTGTGCCTGAGTAATTTTTTTTTTTTTAAAGCATAACCATGAAACAGTTAAAAACTAAAATTTATATATCAGCAGTTGATATTAACCACATCCTAAAGTATATAGCAGCTCTAAACATTTCTGATTTAAAGAACAAGAGGAAATCAAGTGCTTTTTAAAAGCAGGAAAAAGTATCTCTGTGCAGTGCATCCGTTGGGCAATGCCATGGTTTCTCAGCACACAGTTTCTGTCTTCCCCGTGCCATATGAGGATGAACACAATAACCCAATGATACCACTAGTGGATAGTCCTGCCTAGGCATACATGAATGACTAACTTCATGATGGCAGGGCAGACAACTCACTTTTCTCAGGTTTCAGCTTTCATTTTTAAGGAGTGAGCTTCTAGCTATCACGGTTAAGAAAAAATTGTTACATGCAAGACCCCTCCCTGAGTTTGCACCAAGACAGCAACAAGAGTCCCTATGGATGGACTGACATATTTCCTTGCAGCTAGATCCCTTGGTGTGTCACTATTCACTACTGTATTACCAAAGCTCTGTAAGATAGAATAAAAGAAAACAACAAGTCCATGACTTCAGACTAAATTGCAACAGCGTCCTAAACGCAAGACAGCGTAATGGTGTTATAAAAGACTTAGAAGACATACAGCAATTAGAAGAATGTGGATGAGTCAAAATTATACAGATTTAAAATACTTATATTAATAGATGACTAGGCTGAAACAAGTAGGAATTGCCACATTCTTAAAATTCTTCATTCATCCAGAAGACTGCAGAGCAAGTATGTCTATTTATTTGTATTTAATATCAAGTGCTCAAGGTCAGGTTGGACCTGACCTGACATAGTGGAACATGTCCTTGCCCACAGTAAGGTGGCTGTACAACATGGATTTTAGAAGCCCCTTCCAACCCAGACCATTCCCTGATTCTATGATACAGCTCTGTTTCCATTCTAACCTACATTTACGTGAAATACAATGGTCTAGAGGATTTCAAGTGTACTTCGGTAACCTGTTTTCAAAAGCAAATCAAGTAAAGCTTCTCCCATGTATACTGCTGACCTACCAAATGAAAGGCTACACCCATCTTTCCATCATGCTCCATCAATTGCTTATAGGAATCAATTTGCATTACCTTTGAGTTAAGTACCCTTGAGTGTACAGTAACACATCTGCAGTGGATTTCATAAGCATAATGGCAGTGTTCCAGACACACAGACTGCATTAAAGTGCTCATGTCTGACACAGCGCAAAGAATGGAGTACTACTGCTAATGTGGTCATTTGGGAGGGTGAAAAAAGAACAGAGAAAAAGAACTGCACTAAAAAAAATCACAGAATAAAGGTAAAATCTGGGTAAGCACAACTGAGTATGGGTTTTGAAGACCAAACACAAGGCTAGTATTTAACATGTTTTTTCCTAACAAAAATGTCGATGTACAGGAAAAAAACTGAAAAGTTACAGGAGAAAAAAACCCACAGACACAGAGTAATTAAGGAGCAGAAAAGTTAAGTAAAACATAAAAAGTGGCAATGGAGATACAGATAAGATACAAGTCAGGTAAGATACAGAGGGTCTATCCTGTCCAAAATAATGCGATTTGAGAGTCACCAACAGACCATATCGCCTTAGGAAGAGCCAGTTCAGGCACTGGGAAGCCCAGAAGCCTTGGGCATGTCTGAGTCACCTGACTTGAGATCTGGAAAGGCCTTTTTGCATTTTTTTAAGCTAGAGAAGTAGAATAGGAAGGAGGAAAAAAGCTTTATTTCCTGAGGTGCTGAAATATTTCAACTACTTTAACCAAAGTACAATAGAGGATCTCAATCCCACACAAACAATGCAGCCCTGTGTTAGCTTTTAACATTGTACACCAATTCCTTCACCAGTGTTTCAGCTCTTGAGAAGGTACCCGTGTAAGCTTAGCTATCACTAAGGAATATAAAGTTAATATTTAAATAATTTTACATACTTCACAACTCTTCAAAGATCTGTATGATTGTACTAATCCCCTAGAAATGTGAAAATTCTAATTTTCATTTGGAAAGGGAGATACGTTAATTTAAAGATGTTTTGTTTCTACAAAGGATTTAACTTCTTCTGATTGCCTCACAGAAACACATTTTCAGTTTCAGCAGGGATGAGCTGGTATTGATTTTTCTCCCCTAGAACCTTTTAAGTCCTCCTCATAAAGATGACCTGATTGTTTTCCAACAAATCCTCTGTCCTCATAATAATCTGTTGCCTATTTTTAGGCACATTTAAAATAATTTAAAAGCATAACACGACAAAATATTCCAGACTTGCCATTAGCTTGACTGAAATCCACTCACACCTTGTTCTTACTTCTTAACAACTAGAGAGTTAAATTAAATTATTAACTCCTGACATTACAGGCTCCAGTTCAAACCAGGAATTTAAAGCATGCATTTGATTATTTAGTGATGTTAAATTTCTGGCTACACACACAAAAAAATCTGCTAGACTGAAGAACTCCCCAAACCGCTCTCCTCCAGAAAAGCAATGAGATACAGCACTAGAGCAGCAAGAGAGATTCTTACACTGCAGCTGTTGACTGTATTACTTATAAGTGGGGTTAAGTAAAATGCAGTTTAAAGCTCTGGAGAAACAACTGGCTTTCCTTAAATGCTAAGTGTTAAAAAAATCCCCTCAAGCAAGCAACATGAAATCAAAAACATGAAGACTCTCTTTTTGGTTCCATCATTTTAACTCTAATGGCTGACATAATTTAACAAAAATAGTACTTGATTAAATCTATCTATGAAAACTGTCTTACGTTTTAAAACAGAATAAGTTCTGACTGTAATCAGCTGCTGAATCCTTCAATTACCAAAAAGGTTAAAAGATACTGCTCTAACATATTATTGAAATAGCATTTCTTACCTGAAAATACTGAAGGTCTTTTCTTAGTGCGCCTTGGGTGTATAGGGTCTATATTCCTAATATTTTTTTGAAATTTTCCTTTAAAATCATTTTCTAGCAGGATGTCTGGCGGCAGGCTTCTCCATCTTGTTGATTTGTAACGAGTCTGATGGGGATTAAGTTTACTCTTAGTCCTGGAGTAAAAGCTGCTGTCATCCAGTGCCATCATGGAGCACCAGGTGTTAAAGCCACCCCAGCGCAAAGCCAGCCCCAACACCCAGAAGTATCAGGACTAGTGGTTATAGACCGAGCAATCTCGGATGTTCTCATGCTCAAGCCACTCGTTGGGGAAGTTGAGCAGGTTGATAGGCGTGTGCTGGGACAGGTGTAGAGTTACTGCATCGCCCCTCCTTGCATCAGTGAAACAGCACAAGGAGGAGGCAGCCTGAAATAACTCATTTGAAAGTTTTGAAGTAATTAGCAAGTTCAGCAAACCTGAGCTCAGCAGCACAACTTCTGCAAAGCGGAAAATACAATTTAATATGAGGCACTGTCTAGGGCTAGTACGGTTTATATTATACCCACAGCATTTCTCAGATCAGTTCATTAATAGTTCATTAACTTGGCAAGTTAAACAGGTGCTGTTTAACCTTACAAAAAGTAAATAGTGTGAGAGAAAACCAAACAAACCAAAACACAAAAACCCAACCCAGAAACAAACAAAAATAACACACACAAACCAAACAAACAGTGACAAAACAACAACCAACCAACCAACCAAACTCCACATGCCTGGGATCTGTCTGGGGAAAGGCACAACCCAAACAGTATGTTTGGGTTTTTAGTCCTGTCGTTTCACAAAATTACATTTTGAAGATTGATAAACAGTCCAAATCACAAAGGGTTTTATGGCCACAACTATCAGTTTGGGGTTTCTTTTCTCAAGTAGTTATGATGTTATTTCCTACTGAAGAAATCAAAGATGTGATGGTGTGACTAATTTCTCTCTCTACGTAACTGCTGACTAGTAAAAGTAAGACATTTAAATACATGTATGACAAAGATGGTCTGTAAATTCTCCATTTCATTAAAACTCCAGGTACTTTTCTTGTTTTGTTCCAGTTATCCCAATGAAATCTTTTGAGCCCCCCAAGAATGTGATCTTCCTTTCTCAAATGTTCAGAAAGAAGGAAAGACAAATTGAAATATTTTCTATGAACCTGCCAATTTTCTTATTGAATTCTATCATAAATGAGGCAAAATGAATTATTAAATTAAAACTAACAAATCTTCTGATTACATGCATTTTGCTGTTAAAAACCAGCACTTTACATGGTAAAGTGAATAAGCAGAGTGGTGATTCAAAGGGAGAGTATATAATGTTTCAATTACGGATACCTAAGGAAACCTGAAGACAGAAATTGATTTCTCCAATTTTTTTAAAAACACTTAAACCACGTATGTTTTAATTATTTCCCTAAAGATAGGGCACACTGTACGATTGGTGCAATGATCACAAAGTTGGCTGTACCTAATATAGTTTTTGTGTGAAATTCACTACAGCCTTTATTATTGCTGACAAAAAGTAAATGGTTCATCTATATGCTTTTGGAAGGGAAGAGGGGAAATTATATATATATGTATATATATATATATAAATATAAAGTGTGTGGATTTTTAAGTATTATATTGTCTTAGAAATGCAGAAGGATGCAAATAGTCTGCTAGATTCTGTCTTGCTCCTCTGGGAATTATACTACATTGGGCTGAAAGTTGAAATTATGAATGGAAAGATCCAATCTTAAATACACTGGACTCAGAAATCGTACCCTGCATTCAGAACAAACTGATCATTTAAACCAAATGAACATTAAATGCAGATAGCAAACAGACTATTTCTGATCTTGCTGAGTATTCTAGGCATCATGAGCTCTTTTTACATGTGGAAATAAGCTTTTCAAAATTCCACTGGATTCCAGAAGAGGTTAGGTGGTGAGAATTAGGTTATAACCAAAGGGGATAAATTGTGTGTCCAATTGTTCAGTTACATTTAAAAAATTTCTCTACACACTGGTCATAATCATCAGAGACCAAAATACTTAATTCATGTCCTTCAAACGTGTAGCATCTGTGGATCTCATCCTATTTTTCCTAATTAATTAAAAAATCCACAAAAAATAGGTCCAAGAAGTTTTCCTTGCTTCCCCTTCTCTTCCAACTCCATTTGTTTTTGCAGCTTTGACTGAAACAGCATAAAAATACTCAGTCCATTCCTAATAGCCCAACTAAACCAAAGTAAATTCATCAAATGCTTTTCAAAACAACAGAAAATGCTTAAATCTGAGCGAATAAATATATTTGAACTAGGTGTGACTGAGAAATAAAAAATGCAGGAATTAACTTTTGAGGAGCAGTAAACTGAAATTTGATAGAAGCTTTAATAAAATTTCAGTATCTCCAGTAAGTGATCTAAGTGTCAGGATACAGGATATTCTGAAAACAGCTCTTAACTTTTCCCGCTTAAAAAATTCCAACACGTATAAATAATTAAATATTCATTAGAAGAGTGACTTGAAAGTGAGTGTCCCATTTTCTCACTGAGTGATATAATTGCTGCACCATACAATCTTACCTCTCCAGCCCAATGAATATTCATGCCAAGTGCAACATTTCCAACAGGAGAAATTGCTGCTGGGACACTCAAATGTGCATAGTGGTCATACTCTTTCAGATGGGGGTATCTGTCAAGCACACAAACCCCTGATCCACCAAGAGTACACAGGAATCTAAGAGTAGTTTAATCCTGAGGGGCTTTCAAACTGCCTTTCACAGGATCTGCTTTAGAACACTTTCTTGAAAATTCATTCAGAACTGAAAATCAAGACAGGCAAATAGAATTCTGGTGGTGTCTGAAAGTTGTTTAGAATGAGATGCCTAAGTGTCATTGTAGTAGCTGAGCTCCATTATCTATCCTGTCAAAGGTTTACACAAGATCCTTCAGAAGAGCTTACTACAAGAAAGTAATCACTGTTACATTCAGAACTGAACCATGACAGTGCCCAAATTATGAAAAACAAACACCAGGAATCATAATCTGGCTACATTTTCATGCTGGCAAAGGTTTACAAGGCTTAAGTTTTCTCTGGTAGGTTCAGTGTAGTTGAGTACTTTCTTATGATTTTAAAAGGTCAGTATAATAATCATTTGGTTTATCCATTACAGTCAAAGGCTAAATCAGAACATCCCACCCTTTGCCTCCAGCAAATTACCCAGTTGTAGTGTCTGCAGTTTCTACTACTAATTACTTTGACTGAAGTTTGGTAAATAAGTGCTAAAGGTAACTGATGTTTGATTTCTGTTTGGATGGTACTCTGTACTGCAGAAATACCGATTTGAGGTTACAAAGTTAGCTTGGTCCAAAAAGCAATAAAAAAAATTCTCACAGGGGAAATAATTGTTAGCTTTTTAAAAATAATAGAGCAGCAAATCATGTTACATTTCATGTGCAGTAAGCCAGTTGTTATTATGACTGCATTAGAGCTGCCATTCTCATTTTCAGCTGAGGAAATATTTGTGCTTATCAACAGCAGAAGCAATAAAAGGTTTTTCTAAAATATCTTCCCAGTGTGTCATCTGGTGCAGGCTGGCTCAGAAAATCTGTATTATGGAAAAGGAAAACCAGCTCTGCAACAAGTTCCTGTCTGGTTTGGTAGAGTAACTTCTGTATCAGTGTACATGGATTCACGGCCCTTCCCACCACGCTACACACACCAGAACAGAATGGTACCTCAAGGGAGGATGAGGCCTCTAAGCCATATATGTTGGAAGAACTGCAGAGGCAGGAAGGGAAAGTTTGAGCTTTACTAACATTTTAAACCAGCACAGTTTAATCAACCAAACTTCATCCTTTTGCCTCTGGCCCACGGAGCTTCCCGCCGTGTGGCATTAGCACCCATTTTGTGACGCTGCATACCAAACTGTGGCACAAACCTAGGTTACTTTTGTTTATTTATTTATCTGTAGTCATGCTGCCGCAAAAGACAAAAAAGACAAGAGTAAGCATCCAAGCAAGGATATATGAATTGGTTTTTTTAGTGACTGTGCCAGGTTACCCCAAGAAAATTTTAAGCATTACCCCTTAAAATATTTGTAAAAATAAGGTTAAAAAGGCAATTCTCAGGCTACATAATTAATTAGAGTGCATTTTACAGGTGCCAGATATTTAAAGAAATGAAGTTGTTACCAATCAAGTTGAATATTCCTGGGTACCTGCTTGCCCAGTACACACCAACTTAGCAAATCAATCTTGTTCTTTTGTTCCCTTATTATCCAGGCTCACCCCCTGAACATAGCAGAACAATCACAGATCTGCAAAGTTATCTATGCTACGAAGTCTCTAACTTCTTTTGCTTTCCATTTCAAACAGAAAAGCTAAACAAAGGAAGAAAAAACAGAGTATCAAAAAATAAGGAATGAGGGAAATATACAGCTGTTCAAATCCTCCAACTGTTGCTCAAAAATTATTTGTTTAATTTTCTGGAATATCCCAGTTGTCTTAATCCATAGGATGTGAACATCTGACACGTTCTCTGCTTGAATTAACCTATTTCTTCCAGTTTAATGCTGCTATAAGCAGAGCCTGGACTAGGTACAGCCTTAGCATCCAAAAAAATCTCTCTTCAGTCAAGCATCATTCTTCAGAAGTGAGTATAAGAGGAAAAGGTCAGCAAATAATTAGTCATGGTCATAGTCTTAAAGACAGCAAAGAGATCATTTTAGGTTCACAATAATTTCTACCCTGTAGCAAACACTGACTCATAGAATTGTGCAAAGAGGACTTAGTTGCCAGGCTACACCTGACCTTTGAGGAGCTAAATATTAGATATCATATCATGCACTACATTTATGGTTTTAATTTGTGATAGATAACATTGAATTACAGTCACAGAAAAGAGGAGTAGGCTTTCAGCCCAGACAGTTCTTCAAATTATCAAATACTAACAGATAAAACATGAAGAAAGGAACAGAGCTTTTACAGAGTTGCTTTCCATTGTGGAATGTTGGTTTTAATAGATGAATATTGATAAGAGATTTGGCTGAGTGTTTCAAGTGCATTGTCCTTCAGTTGAAAGAAGAAAAGCACCTTTAATATGAAGTCATATTCTTGCCTGCTAACAACAAACAAAATATATAGTTAAAGCTGTAATTTGATTCTAAGATACTATTAGTCCTTTACTGTTTGATCTATAATGTGCACTTCCCCTATTAAAACAGAAAGCTGATTTATATTACAGCATTTCATAGGCAGAACAATTCATATGCTAATGTCCATTTGCAATAGTTTCACTTCATGCAATGCTCCCATTACATGGTAGCTGTCGCAGCCTTATTTTCCTGAGGACTTCAAGCCGAACATTCTCCAACAGGAAAGCAGTGCAAACCCAGGAAACAGGCATTTTCTGGCAGGGTAGAGTGTAGAGGCACAGTACAGAAGCTGACAGGGCTCCTCGCAGATGGCCTCAGAGCTGTTGGCACACGTGGCTTTGCCCAAGCGGCAGTGGCTGGACATCTTCCAAAGCTCAAAGGCTGAGGGTGGAACTTGCAGAATCTGCACAACGGTAACACTTGCAATCACAAAATCATGCTTGATACTATTCCACTGCAATCTGGGACATTAGGGCTATGCTCTGGGTACAGTGGTAAGAGAAAGACCTGAGGCTCTGTGGGAATTTTACTCAGTAAGAGGTAGTATTAGTCCTGAATAAACATGGTAGATGGTTTTCCTCTTGCCTTCTATGTTGAAAGTGAATTCTGTGAGCAAACTATGAAAGTTACAGATTTCAGAGACAATTTTCTATTTAAAACCACTTCTGAATGTTCAATATTCTACAGAAACAAAATTTGTTAGTTCATATGTGTGAGATTATAACAGCATTTCAGCTTCTGTAAAAAAAAAGTGTTACAGATATAGAGGAAAAAAAATCACCATGTTTGGAACTTGAAAGTACTTCTTGGAGAGGATCACCATCCCAAGTGCAAGAGCAACCAATATGAAAATGAAGGCACTCTACCTAAGGCCAGAGCTCTAGAAACACCAGAACACACCCTGAACAACTCTAAATGTCTGACTAACACACAACCCCAACATGAGTTTCACCTTTTGCTACAGGAGTCAGCAGTATACAAGAATCTCCATGACACTGCTATTTATGATAGCATCATAAAGCAGGATGTGTAAACGATCTTTAAAACCTCCAGTTACAGAAACAAAAATCCCACAGCTGAACATTTGTCCACGTTTAATTGTACAATATTAAACTTCAGTACTTTTATTATAAGTACTTATTTTGCATTTGAACAGTATTAATAAGGAACCCTTATTGCACCTAACACTGCAACACAATAAAGATATGTCAGTTATAATATAAGCATTTTTTGTGCACCAGCTTACTCCCTCTCTCTGCATGCCGCTCTTCTCCCTTTTTCCTTCTCCCATTTGCAGTAAGTAAAGCATTGCCTGGGCAAAATGAGAATGGCTGAGGGAAAGTTTCTCTACACAAGTTCATAAATTTGTATTTAGAAGCAGACTGGAGCTTCTCTTATGGTGTCATGGAAGGAAAGAGAAAAAGCAAGGAAAGGAACAGCAACCTGAATAGTACACATAAATTTTCCCCCCCACGCCCACCATACTCAGAGATAAAAAATGAAAACCAGTACACGTGAAAAAAATAGAGAAATGGAAAGGATGTGAGGAAACCCAGGGTCTCCAAACCACAGGAAGCAGTGGCCACTGGCAAGTAACTGACACACGGTGTTGCCACAAAGCAACAGCGAGCACTGCACAGCAAGCACAAGCAGGGGCTGACCCCTAAAGCAAGCTTTATGGTAAGTGAAAAATTCCAAGTGCTTAAAGACTGAAAAGGAGAGAAAAATTCACAAAACATTAAAAGAAGAATAAGAGCTGCTGTACAGACTTACTTGAAGTCAGAGATACTTGAAGGTATCTTTAAGATACTCTTTCATCCACCTTGTTTCCTAGAGATGTTTGAGAATCTAACTAGTTAAAGAGCTTTTAAACAATGACATTAAACCTCCCAATTTTACTGATTATTTTCCTCCAACTTCTTAAAGAATCAGCTGCATGACAAGATGGCTTCCAAATCATGCCTGAAACATTGTTCCTAGACAGGACTGGAAAAACATCATGTTCTATTACCCTGCTATAAATATGACACAATTTATATAACCTGTATGACAATGTTAGATTTAAGGCAGTGTGCCTGAGAATTTTATATATAAATATAAAGATATTTAACATCTCTAATGAAACCTTCCATATGTCTACTGATTATTGAATTTCTTCATTAACATTCATATTAAGACCCTTAGTGGACATGGCTGCAATTAATACAAGCAGAACAAGAACAAATTAGAAAAACATTTTAAAACTTGGATGGGATTATTTGTGACTCTGTACAGACCTGAGACAACTACAATTTAGACTAATTTGACAATTAATTTGCATTCAAAACAGTATTAGCAGAAGGGGGTAGTTGTGTCCCCTTTGCAAGTCCCCTAATACAGTCAAAATGATAAGAGAGATCATGTGCTTAACAGCTGTTCCCTGAGGGGTTGTGCTGCTTGAAGTGCTGCAGTGGCCCAAGGCTTTCCAGATAAACACCAAATACACACACACACTACTGTACACAACAGAAATCAGATACAACGATCACTCTTGCAACAACAGAATAAAAAAAGAGTTACTTTTCTAAAAGTCAGCTGTGCAACTGGTAAATTTTAAACTAAGACAACACAGCCTTATTTTCAGTAGTAACACGAATGAAAACAACTGAGAAAAACACAGTGTTTGTGTAAAATGAAACCATGCAGTAACCTAGTTCAAGTCAGACACTCACTGTAGCAAGTACACATCTTGAGACAACTGTTTACCCACTGACTGTGAACATTTAATCTATACAAGTATCAGCACTGTCAAGAAAAGGAAACACCCTTCACTCCTTAATGTCTTCTACTGTTATCTTTACACAGCACTTCAGAAACAGAGAATTTATTTCACCCAAAGTTAATTATGAGAGGAAAAAAGCTTGCCAAGAGAGATAAACCCTGAAACGCTCCCAAAACTTAGTGAGATTCCCACTGAACTTTTCCAGTAATTCATTCCACAGTCCAGGGAGGTGCACGAAACACCATCATCTTCATGCATCTTCCAAGTTCAGCTCCAGGCTTTAAAACCCTGAAATTAAGATGGGTGGCCAAATATCGAGGAGCAATAAATTTTTCAGCTAGACTGTTGACTAATTAATTAAGGGCTTTTAGACTCAGGATGACAATCCTGAAATTAATCCAGATTCCAAGATACTCAAACATATAGTTTGGATAAACAATAATTTCCTGACATTTCAGATTAGTTTCAAGAGGAATTTGAAGAACTAATGCCTGTGATAGCATAGAACACCACGATGTGGCTTATCTCTGGGAAGTCAAGTGGTTACCAGTCTCTAGAACAGGCAAATACATTCTTGAAGACTTCTGCAATTATGCAAACATCCAATAAAAAGTCGTAATACTGTAGAAACGAATTCTTTTCAGGGAGACACATATCAGTAAGATAAGTCCTTCAATCAGTTTGTGTTAGGAATCACTACCCTTACATTTCTGTAGTTAAGCACTACTGTCATGTTAGCACTATAAATTTAGCTGACTAAGTGTCTCTGCATTGAGAACATGTTACAGGTATGGGAGTGAAAAAGTACCAGAGCAAGGGTCAGACCTACCCATGGCACTTTGCACTGCTGGTCATATAATTTCCATCTTTCTTACGTGGAGAGAATTATTTGGGGGCTATTTTTCCAAGTCTTGACTCCAAACAGTAAGTATTAAGGAAACAGCTCTTTCAGCACAGTGTACAAATGTAACAAATAATTTTGGGGAGGGTGAAAAATAATAAGGGGTCCAAGGGGACCTAAATAACCTGAGATTCCCTTGGCTCCTACACAGATTGGAAGCACATGGAGAAATGGGTGAAGTTCAGATCACACTTCAGCAGAAATGAAATTTCCAGGTTTGTTTCTCTAGTCTAACAAGCCAGACACATCTTGCATGGGGAAGAATACAGCACAGGAACACAAAAACCAAGAGATCAGTGTAAATGAGGGTCTGACCAACTGCATACGGAAGGCTGCAGAGTTTTTCCTGCTAGCTAAGGACAGGCTTTTGGAAAGTACTGGGGACTCACAGGAATTAAATCACAAAGTCTAATTTCAGAGCCTATTCTCCCATACCTGTTTTACAGCCCATGGACAGAGTCACTGATTTAGGCCTGGGAATAACCTTTGCCTCTCCACTAACTATCCTGAATAGCAGCAAGGGTAAAGTTAGCTTTTGGGAGTGCCTGTCCCACAATGATAGGATTATCCCTCCTTCTTTGGTAGAAGATGTTACGACTCATCTATTTCAATGTTAATATTTCCTTCTTGTGAGAAAAATTGCGTTTGGATGAAGCTAGTTCAGCTTCAACACTCAGGTGCCTTTATTTATAAAGATGAGAAATTCCTTGCTTTGAGATGGCTTTTTAAAATACAAGAATTTGTAGATGATGATCAACTCATCCTGCAAAATTCTGTTCTACAAATTTTCACAACTGAACTCTTGAGGCCTCACAATATAGAAGTTTTGTTCTTTTTTGTTTTCCTCTCCAGACCTCCAAAAATCCCACAGGCCTCTTTTTTGAACTCTCTCCCTTATTTATACCTCTTTGTTAAATGTAAATATTAAGGCACCTTAGTATTTACATTTGTAAATTAAGTAACTAAAATTTAAATAACAAATTAAAATAATAAATAATTAAAAAATGAAATATTAAGGCATCTTAATGCACAATATAGTAGCATCCCACTGACAGCTAAGCTGAAGAAGCTTCTAAAGTTGCCCCTTGGCTTTCCTTCAAGTTACTACCCTGAACAGTTTTGTATTTGCAACCTGTCCATCTATGACGAGTTGCTTTCCATGTAACAGCATTAAGAACATGTTTTGTTCTACCATGAGCACTTAACTAGGCAATTCACATATGATTATCAGGCTGTAATACCGATTCAACTTGATTATTAACTACTATCTCATCAATTTTAGACACTCTGCAAAATAGTAGAACTGATGAGGATACTTACCAAGTGAAAATTTTACATCATCCAAATGTTTAAAAAAATACTAAAAAGCTTTGAAACTGAAGAATTCTTAACTCTCCCATAGAGCTAAAACTCATCTCAATTATCAACTATAGATGAAGATTTGAGAGACAGGTTTTTTAGACGTATATAGTCTTTAAGGTATAGAATGTAAATTTTAAAAAAGAGAAGTAGCAATTCAAATTTCTCAGAAAGGTACAACATATCCACAGCTAGCTTAAGCAGACCGTAATACTTTCCAGAGAAGTAAGATGCCTGTCAGTCATAGGATGATTCAGACCGACCACTCATGATATTTTGAGGCCTCACTTACACTGTCTTGCCTTTCCCTGCAGAACATCAGGATACTGTGGTATATACAAAGAAAAGAGACTGCATTTCCCTCACCCAGCTGCACACATTCAAAGATTAAGTTGCCAAAGTCTAAACTCCATCTGTAGTTAACAGAGAGATAGAGATGTACTTCTGCAAGGCAGAATTCACCTCCTCTGTCTGAGGAGAGGGGAAATCGTATTTTCTCCTTAATTGCAGCTTTTTATTGAGACATACAGATGTTTACCCTTTGAATTCTCACACAAGTTAGATGAGAGGAATGCCACACCAAGACCTTCTGCACTACAGTAATTGTGAGTGAAGTACAATACACTAAAAAGGATTTTCTTCTACCAGCAGAGCTATTCTGCTGGGGAGAGCTAAGATGTGAGAACAGACATGCCAAGACTGATAAATTTTTTCCGCCCTTAGCAGAGGGCAGGAGCAGGGCTTCATCTCTCATTACTTGTTTTCTCCTAATTTGTTCATACAATTCCAAAGCTTTATGTGTCATTATTTTAATTGGGAATGGCAAACTAATGGGCTGAACTTTCTTTGATGGTCAGAGTGCTGTATAAAGAGATGCATGGAGTCAAAGCAAACGATTCAAAGGGGTTTTATCTTCCACTGTCTAAGACAATGGTGAAGAAACTGTAAAAAATATAATAATGAGATTCTTACAGCAATTTTCACTGCAATCTTGGATGATTCTATTTAGGTATCAAATTTATTCAAAGTTGGGAACTGAAAACTTTCTGTCTTATGATGTAACTCTAAATAATGGCACCACTAGATTGGAAATAGCCTCCTGTCAAATCCCTTTAAGGAAGGTGTCTAGCAGTAGATTTCTGCTGCTATTAGCTTGAAACTGTACCAAAACTGGCAATCTTGATTTGCTATTGTATATCAACCCCCACATTAGCCTGTGTGTGTGTGTGTGCATATCTGTGTCAAAGTATGAACAAAAATAAACTGAAAAATAAATCCAAGTCTGCAGCCTAAGCTAAAATTTTTCAGCTCACTTTCTGGAAACACAGAAAGTAGGTCAGCACATATTCCAAAATAGCACATCAGCACTGAAAGAAAAAGTGGTATATCTGTACCTTTGGACTTTCTGGCTCATCTCTCTGTAGGGGGAAATGGGAGGATGAAAGCCTTTTTCTTATTCTACTATATGCATGAGAAAAAATTGCCTATACTTAAAAAAGCCCCCAAATAAGCCACCTACATGGGTAAAATGTTGTCTGGTTTAATCAAAGCAAAACAACATTGAGTGGAACCATTTAAGCTTTATCTAAATATAACCAAGGGAAAAGCCAGGATGTTTAAAATGTGTTTAAAATGTTGTACTGGATATGTATCACATCCTGTTCCTTGCACATCTTGTTCCTTGTATCAAAAACCTATTTGGTAAAATATTTACTTCGGAAATAACAGCATACAGTCTGTGATTTTGTTGCTCATCTTGTGGGGTTTTTTTTTGGTTTTGGGTTTTTTTGAGTATTTGCTGTTGTAATAAGAATTGCTGCCTATTTTGTGATACCTTTTGTGCTAGGCACACTCTTAATGAAAAATATTTTCTTTTATTTATTTCCCTCCCCCACCCACCCCCATTTTTAAGAAACCAAAAAGGTAAAGCAAAAACTGAATTACTTAAGCACCCACACATCTAACAGCTATGGAGATTCTTAAGAATTCTTCTGGAAATATTATTGACAAACTCCTTTCCTGAACTATTACAATTCCGTAACATGAAAGGAAAACCAAAATCCACTCTTAGGCAGTATTAAGTAATGCTTATCAGCTCTAAAATAGAACCTGATTAAAGTCAATATCAATACTGTTGGCTTCAACATGATGCATGATGCTGATCTGTTTCCCAGAACAGATTTCAAGCTAGAACACTGATATATTTAATTAGGAAAAAATTATATTGCCTCCCTCAAATTCCAAGTGTCAGTCTTCATTTGGATCTCTGCACTAGATTAAAATGAACGCTTGAAAGGTACTGAGCGTTGGTAGCATGACCTTTTAAGTTCAGTGATTTCTATGCAACCAGCAGGAATTCCTAAAAATAACAAAACAAATCTATTTTTAGTTCTTCATTCTCTGGGGTTTTTTTTCTTGCTCTGTGTTCCATCTCAATTCTTGGACACTTAGCTCTCATTTTTTTTTCCTGTATCAGTCAGATCTGTTTAAATACCTCATTCTCCAGTTCGTGAAGTACTATAATCCATGTATAGATGTACATAGTTTAGGCAGTTACAGAACTGGACCTTCCACAGAGCCAGGCCTTCCAAGAAAGGAAATCAAAATGGAGAAAAACTTCCTGAACCTACAGCTGCTGGGACCTGCACTTTTCTTGGACACTCAGTAAACCAACGCTTGCTATCAGAACTGAAGTAAAAACCAGGACCTTCCTAGGTAACACAGGCTTCACAATTAACTGAGTGAAGAAATGATGGAGTTTTTCAAACTCTGATTAATGAAGTCAAAGTAGTAAAACAAAATAAAATGGTTGAATTTTTATGTCCTGTGGGGTCTTCACCTTGCAAAATTCTAAAACTCTAGCCTAGCAAATAAAGTGCATAATTAAACACGATTAATTGCATTCCTAGATTACTGCCAGATAGCTTGTCACATGCCTTGCTGGATCTAAATACACAGTTTTCATTTGTTACTTCTAAAAGCCAAAGGCACAGAATTAATTGAGTTCAATATACAGCTGGACAAATATACTATTAAAATATCATCAGATCAAATAAAACAAATAGCATAAATTTACAGTGACGTATTAAAATAAATAAGGGAAAACAAGGCAGTTGTATTTATGAGTAGCAACAGATATAATCTCCCCTCTCTCTAGCACTCTTTTGTTGCGGCCAGCACTGTCATCATCAAAAACCTCTGATATCTATGTAAAGATGATAGATCACACATTCATCAGACTTCAGTACTGCTAATTTTTCTGACATGCAACCAGTGTAATTAAAAAACAACAGTGCTCTAGTTAAATGGAACTAAATCAGCCCCTCTGTTCCCTGGGATTTTTTCTAAACTGTAAAAGAGATTTCACAATAGCTCATTATGTCATTTGGTCTCATCTCCCTTTAGAAAATAAAAGCCCATAAATAGGTTTGCATATTCACATAGTTCCATCTCTGACTTCAAGGACACTTACAAAACACCTGCTAATATGCCAAATTTGTATTCATTGGAGTGGGAAGCCTGCTGCCATGAGATACTATTTCCACTCAGAAGTCATTAGCTTAACGGCTGAGAGGTTGTATCTTCTCAAACTGCTTCATGAAGGAGAAACATTAATATAATCAGGTCTTTGAAGGCACAGTAAAACAGGCAAGCTAATCCAGAAGCGGTCAGATCTCGTATTTGCAGAGCTAGCTTAAACCTGGACATAGTACGTCCTACAATTACTGTTGCAAGGTAGTCTAGGAAACAGCTCCCGCATTTCCCTGCTTACAGCCTGTTATTCCCATAGTTGTACTTTTCCAGAGCAGAGTGATCAGGCATTCCCTCCTGGCTCACATGGTGCAATGAGACGTGCTCAGTCTCATGTCTGTAGCACTGGAGAACGTGCTCTGGACTCCTGGGGCTGCACTGCTCTATAAGGGGCACACGTCTCCCTTACACCCTTCACTGCCTGTCACGGGAATTTCTGCATATTCCAGCGCTGCACCAGGCTGGAACTGGATATGCTGCTGTGGAGATATGTCCTAGAGCCCTACCTCAAGCCAAAGTGAACTTACGGACTAGGCCAAATGGAGCCCTTTTCACGTCAGCTGTAAGATACACATCTCTGGTGTACAGAACAGCTTATCCCTAGGCAATGAAAATCACCAACTTCACAGTGATCGTAAAGGTCCAGAACACATATCACACATTCACAGATCTCTGTGCTCCACAGCATAAATGCATCCTTTTACTTGTTTTGATCTGCACTGTCTTGGATAAAAACCACACTACATTGAAATTAAAAAAGCACCGAATCATAAATGTCTGTATAATAATTGGCCCAGTGTACTGAAAACCATCATCCAAAAATCTAGAAAATAGCTGTATTTAACAATCAGCAAAGAAAATAACATAACTATTCGGATTGAAAAGGCTGTGACTCTGTCAAGAATCTTTATAGTACTGCTCTTTAAAAGCAAAAGAAAATGTTTCACTCCCCACTGGAGAAAAATTGGAAGCTCTATAGATGCCAGCACTTCAGGAGAAATTCTGCAAACAATATAATCTGATGTGGTTTATAGCCGATTACACAGCAAAAGTAATTGTCTCCAAGAAATCTTATATTTATGACAGAAGGACTAAATACAGCGTAACAGTAGTTTAAAACCAATACAACCTTCTTTCTAGTCAGAAAAGAAAGGCTTGTTTTGTTCAAGAGGACACTGATGTACTCATGTTGCTGTATATTTTCCCCTGGCTCCTTGATATATAAATGGTAGCAATTGCAGCTGTTTTATATCCTTTCATTAGTACACATGCAAAATGCTTGTTCATCTGTTTTCAAGCAACATATCAGCATTTAAAAAGCCAAATATAGCCAACTCGTTTCTATAAGGAATTTCAGCCCCAGGAAGGCTTTAACTAAACACTTGCACTGGATCAGCTTAGTAAAAGCCCACAAGTTCTTCAGCTCCTGGTAATGGCTTGCCAGCTTTCCATAACATTAAGACAAAGAATCCACAAACATCTACAGTTAAGTATGCACAGTCTCATGTCACATGTGATAGTCTTAATATAGCGTTGTAATTCATATTTAAAGTCAGGCCATAAGAACCCAAAACTTGTCATTGCCAAATATTCAAATTTATGCTCACAATCTTTTTCAGTAAGAACCACATATACATGACTTTCCAAATACCAATCTGCATGTTTTATATTATTCACCTATGCAAAAGACTTTTAACTATTTACTAAAAATATTATAACAGTTGCCAAATCTATTCAATAAAGAAATGCATTAATACATAGAATTTATTATCAGTCTTACCAGAAAAATCTCATGTAAATCCATAATGACTGGATAGTTAATGCAAAGTCTTACCTTTCCCTGAAGCAACAGTTTCCAGCAGTGATCTTTCTTAATGCTTTAATTCTGCAATGTAATTTTCATAAATAGTTTTCTAGTTCAGGCAGAGATGGGTTAACTGCAAGCAGTCTGGATGCTATCTTGCTTGCTTCCTGGAGATCACTGTTTTGCTTTGTGAGCCATCACAACTACCTAGGAAAAATAACAGCCAACCCTCAGTCACCTGGACATTGTGATATATTACTGCTCCCAGATTAAACAAAAGATTTAAAAGAAACACAAGTCTTAAAACATGATGTTAAAATTGGTATTAATCTACCAAACATTTCATAACAGATGCCATTAAAAGAATTATTGCACGCTTTCTTACCAGGAGTTCATGTTCTGGGATAGAGACATAAAACAAGTGAGAAAAATTTATATATAAATGTCATAAATTTTTTAAATTACAACATGTCTTTACACTGAAAATATGAACTATAAACTAGACTCTTTTTTTACAGATTTTTGGTCAGAAGCTATAAGCAACAGAAAAGACTGAGTTATGCTGTAATTTCTTAAGCGGAAGTAAACAGAATGGTGCCTATGGGAAAAAAAAAGTGATGAAAGTAGGAATCTGCTTTCGTATCTATTTGGGTATAACTGCAAGTTTCTATTAGAACAGGAAATATTATATCCCTATTTGGTGCAAATACAGGCATCTGGCTGCCAAAAGGTTCTGAAGCTGAGACTACCACCTGCAAAGCCACCGGCAGCAGATGCAGATACTGCACTTTGGAGGGAGAGCACCAACCCATGATGGGTATGCCCAGAGGCCCATAATGTTGAATTATCAAATCCAAGTTGCATCTTGTTACTGTGAGGGCAGTTTGAATATCCCCTGTGAGCTCAAGGAGCGATGATGCTACATAGACCTGTGACATGAGTAAGACACCTTGTTTGCTAATGTGAACATGAAGTGCAGTTAACTCAGGGCCTTGTCCAACCAAAGCATTGAATACCTCCAAGGACAGAGACACGCCTGTCTGGACAACCACAGTGCTGTTGGAGCAGCCTCTTGAACAGTGTATCTCCACCTGAATACTCCACATCCATGGCAGAAAATAGGACAGTCCATCTCCACCTTGACTTGTTCAGCTCCACGAGATGTTTGACAGGGCATGTAATTAAAAGATCTACTGAGCTGATATTAACAAATGATACTGAGTAGTTGCCTATCTCATAAGAGGGTGTTTTACAACCTGTCTCCTCTCCCCAGCCTTCCTGTGACAATGGAAACCACCCTTGCCACTTCAGCATGCATTATTTAAGGACTTACACATCTTGATTTCGGTGCCTTTATCCTTCTGGATAGCCCTTTGCAGCTGATGTCTATAAAAATACAATAGTACTTCTGTCCACACTTAAAGTAGCACTACTCTAAGTCTGGATAATCCTCTTCTAGCATGTTTATTCAAGAATTCAGGTTTCCTGAATGTTAAGAGAGTATCAAACTGTGGCATTTGAGTAAAGTCACTGAGACAGACAGGGCAGTAACAGATCAGATCTGCTCCTTCAGAATTTCTGCAAATTTGGGTATTTTTTCTTATGTTATACTGCAGATGCATTTTAAAGATAAGGCTCCACTGTTTAGATGCTTATTGGTTTTATAATGCAAGAAACGACAGATGGTAGATCTGATAGGTTACTGAAACCACCCTATTTTCATCTCCCTGCTGAGAAGTCTGCTGATGTCTGTGAGAGGCTGCTAGAGACATACAAGATTTTTGGACAAAAATTGGTTATCAAGTTTTAAACTCATGAAAGGAAATCCCAATTACATGGAATACTTCAGGTTATCACCACCAGTACAAGACAGCATATTTAGGCATCATACATCACTTTTGTGCAGCAAGGGGAGACTGCATGTTAGAAGTAATCACCTACTTTTGCATATCCCTGTGACAAATTGCACTTCTCAGTCTCTAGTAACCTGAAGCCATTATCCTTTGCTCTAGGGGGAGGAGGATAGTCAGGAGGAGAGGGAGGGAGTGCTTTCCATACCAGACTCTGTGTAATACAGTGTAAATACTGACTTTCATGGACATTACTTCAAAGAGCAGGGACAACCTGAAGCAAGCAGTCTCAAGCCAAACATTACAACCCTTTGCAGACACACCACCTTTTCAGTCCCATATACAAAGGGCATAGTCCCCTCTACAAAGTGAGGAAAACCAGACCCTGGACAAGAATAAAAATGAGGAACCTGAAAAAAAGTACAGTATGGAAATAATTAGTTTAACTGCGAAGTGTTGCCCAATGATTTGTCATATGCTATCTAACTTTTTATTCACCCCCCTTGAACAATTCCATTGTAAGTATGCTATTTCTACCTAGGTATTATTTACACCAAACCATGACTTTCATAGATCTGTGGTTTGCTACATCAGCCCCATTATATAATAGATATACAATAACATGTATACATAAGTCACAGAAATTATACTTCCACTGCGCCCAACTTTTTCTTCTGAAAAAGGAGAATTTTTATTTGTATCTTTTTTAGAAGTAAAGAAAGTTTTAAAGAGCCCTAAGTAGGTGCACATTTTTCTTGTGAATATTATTGCTAATATTTCCAATATGCACTTCTGAAATAATCTTCATAACTTACAATAATCTTTAGAAGTATCAAAATTATGACATTAAATGTACAAAAAATGCAGTAACTTCATAGCTGTACAGTAAGACATCCCAAATAAGAGGTTTGTCAAAATGCACATTGTTCTCCAGAAACCAAAAAAACGAGTGTACGTAAGAGCTGCATCACTCCAGCACCCTCTGTTGGCCTTCAGGCAGCATGGTACTTTGTGCACTCACCTAATAAAGTCATTTGCTGGGTCCCAAAGCTACGACAAAGATTCCTCTACAGAAAAACATACCTGAAAAGCAAACAGAAACCTACTGTGCAACCCAGCCCTATGCATAAAATCTTCAGCTATATACAACGACATAGTTTAATATCAGATTACTCAGTACTGCTGGATCTGTCATGCACTAGCCCATCTCTGCAGATATTTATAATTGATCTAATTTCAAGGGAAAAATGTTTTTTACAAGTCTTGTCTGTGTCTGATATTTCTGACAAACACCAATAATAAATGGCACCTTGCATGCAGTTCTCACAGCTCTACAGAAAGAGCAACTCTTTTTATGGAACATTATTCACTGTGGCTACTGAGAACTAACAATGCACACATTATGCAGAATATTATCCACAACAGAAAGTGCTCCAACCAGGTCTCATCAAGCACACAGAAATAAAGTCCAGATGCCAGATACAAGGTGATCTAAATATAAACTCCATACACTGTGGACAGCCAGATGGTGCAATTTCAAGAAGCAAAGGCCCTTAGCCCAGCAAGCCCAGCAGCTGCTTCGCAAAGCCGGCTCAGAGCTTTGCAAAGGCAGATGTGAAGTTGCAGTGGGGAGTAGAGAGGAAGAGGGAGGAGGAAGCAGGAGGGCTGAGATGGAGAAGCGGGTGTGCTCTCATGGTGCGGGGGGAGGTAAGGGTGGTAGGGGCTGCTTCTGAGAAAAACCACCCAGGGTGGTTATCGGGGCTGCCTTGTCCTTTCTGGCCCCTCAGCATGTGAGAACAGGGGACAGCAGCCTATGCCTGCCTGTGCAGCATGAGGCAAAGACCTGCTGCCCGGCCATCTCAGAGTCCTTGAACCACCACTCACGAAAAGCCACAAGCAAAGGAGAGGCAGGACACAAGGAGATCTCACAGAGCTGTCTGTCTGCTTCTGCCAGTTGAGCAGTTGAGTAACTGCCTACATTATCTCCCTATGGCTAAGCCAACACTGGCCAGAACCCAAAAAACCAGCAAAAGAGCTTTTCTTGGCTGATCTTAATGCCAGGGAAAAATTTAGTCTCAAAAATGTCATCAGCGATTGCAAACCTGCTCCTTTCACTGCCTCTTAACTTCGCACCTTTAACCTCTCTACAGTTTTGTATCTCCTTAGTTTTGTTTTCAGAGCATCCTGTCTGCTCACCTGAAATTCATACCTATTGTCTCACTACCCTTCCAGGCTCTGCTTTCTGCTTCTCTTCTTTCCCACGTGCAGTTTCACATGATTATCTCCTAATATTTTGATGTTTATCAACTTTAAGATGGTGCTAATAAACAATGATCCATTTGATAACAATCTCCAGAACATGCAGAAACTCATACAAACTTTTAACCAAACAAATCTGTAGTACTATTTGTCAGAAAGTATTACTACCCTATTTCAAATATTTACATGCATGCTTCTACTTTGGGTAATTTACATTATACCACTTAACTGGGATGGAGAAATCAGTTTGATTTGGAATGTCAAGATCTGAATTACTAGAGTCAGATATTTATTGCAGAGAACAAACTATAAACTACCTCATGAAATCGATGCAGTTCATTTGAGGTCACTGACTAACGAGTCCAAGAAGCCAGAGGTGGACCCAAACTGAATCCACATCCCCAAACATCAAAACTGAAAAAAACCAATAGAGCACTTTCATTTTCCATTTTCAGGAGTTACTATTCTGCCAGTTATTTTCAGGAATTTATATTCTCGCTTTATACTAGTTTCTGTCAGTAGGTTTCCTTCTCTTTATCTGTTAAGACAAATTCAACGCTTCATTTTTTCCATATTTAAAAGGTCTGGATCCAAACAGTAAATGGTAGGAGTTATTTCCTTTAGGACTTGGCTGTCATTAGGTGGCTGATTAGGGCTGCAGTAGCCTGTTCAGTAACAGGTTACTTACGCAACACCGTCATTCCTCTGCGTAGCAACCCCAAGGGTGGGGTCCAAAACAGCAACTGCACCAGTCACACTTTACAACTAAATGTGGAGGAGAAAAAAAGAAAAAGAGAGGCAGGAATGGGAAGCGCAAAGGGAAATTTCACTTTTCTTCATGAGAAATATAACTTTCTAGAAAAGAAGGCAACAAACAACATGGAAGAATGAATCAAAAGCAGCTAGACTATTTCTTACTCAGAGTGGTAATTAGTGCTGAGATCACAGTATGATAATAATTCTTTAGAGAAATAGTTCATGCAAAGAACATGTTAATCCCTGCAAAAGATCATGTAAATACCTTGCCATTCTTGCACTAATCTTCCCTTTCCACCGAACGTTGAAACAATCTTCACTTACACTAAAATTCTGTTAAAAATGTTCCTGGTTAAATAGCTGAGTATGTTGAATACTTACAGAGAAAGGTTCAGTATTAGTACCTTTGTGTCAAGATGTTAAATTGAAAAAAAAAAGTTAAGGCAAACATTAAAGATACTGTGACAATTTTAGGAAGAAATTTAACTATTAATTTAATTTACTAAGTTTGTGCTGGTTAACAATAGGCATAATTACAAGATAAAATACATTATTTTGAAGATTTATATGTAAACATTCTGTGAAAGAATCAATGAAACCAGTACTTAAAAAATTAGTCTATGAAAAACCCCCAGATAAAAAACCCCCCAAAACTACCCAAAACTATTTGGCCATGTATCGCTCCACTGTTCAACAAAAAATTGTTCCAGTTAATGATTTTCCCACCCTCTACAATTTCAAAGTCTTTCTCTACCTCGCCAGAAACTGATTATATATCCCAGAAAGAATAAGCTTAGCTGGGGATGTTGACCACTTATATTCATATAGAACTTAACATTTTTAATTTTTTGAAGTATTTAATGCAGAGGGGAGAAGCACACCTCCTGAGCGGTGGGGATGCACTCAGCCAGCCCATAGAGTGCAATGCCACACCAGGAACATCCGTGCTTCCTTCAGAGAAGCTGCTGCTGTGCCGCACAACGTAAAGCCTTTGGTCGAGGGCCTGGAAGGAGCAGAGCTCTATCAGCTGTCCTCATCCATCCAGCAACTGCTCTTCTAAGTGTTTGGTTTGGCCTGGCCAGGCCCAAGCAGCTTGCAGCTCTAAATTGGTGCAAAAAGCTCAGAAAGGCAGTGTGAGCATTTCTGCTGGTCCAGCTCACACTGTACAGGCAGCTCCAGTGTGCGAGCTTTCTCCTCATGCTTTCACAGACAACTGGTACTTCTCTTCATTTATCCTTCACCTCTCACCCCAACACACCAGTCTCTCACACAGGAGTCTTCTCAGGTAACTATGTTGCTTCACACTGTAAGTAAATGCTTATTTAGTATTAACTACTCATTTAGTAAATACACTAAATGAAGAGTTGAGATACATCATTCATGCTGTGAAACAGATTGATAACCACACCAGCAGGAATGCACTATTCTCTGATGTGTTATTACAGTCTCTAGAGCTCAACTTGGCAGACTGTTCCTTACCACTCATACGTAAGGTCATGTGTTTCTTTAACATTCACCTAATTTGAGACAAAATGTTCACCTTACTGATAGACTGTATACTGATTACTATTAGCAAAGGCAGTTTGCTAAACATTCTGTGGTCTTAAAGACATTTAATTAATTCACTGGTAGAAAAAAAGAGTGATAAAAAATAAACACCTCAACTATGAAAAACTGCTAAGAGAAGTCTAGGATCAACCTTGATTGCCAGCAGGGTGGCAGAACACGGATTATTGTCCCCCACTGTGGTCACTGCCAGCTCCAAGCCAGCTCTTGGAAGAGCTCAACATTGATAAATACTTTGAGAGTTAGCATCAATAAATGCCATCCCATTCTAGTTTTAAACTCTCATGACTATAAGAGAACATTTCATAACCCAACACTTCCAGATACATTTCACCTCAAAACTGCCTGTCAGTCCTGAATAACTTGCATTTGTCAAGGATTTCAGAAGTGAAAAGCACCGAATGAGACAGTATTCTAAAAGGGTCCTAACATCTAAGAGGATTAAACAAACCACAAACAAAAAACCCCAACTCTCCCTCTACTTCACATTAACTTTCACTGGGAAAACTTGAGCACAGCAAACAGAAGAGAGCTAGAGGCACAGAGAAGAATGCAGGATGAAGGGATCTGGTTTTCCAGCATCAGGCCTGATTTCCTCCTGATGAAAGTGATCACATAACCCCGGCCTCATTGGGACTCAAAGTAATAAAAAGAAAACACTTAATTGCTCAAAAGGTAAGGAATTTTCTACATGTGACCAAAAGGCTTCCTACTGCAAGCATCTCTAATGGTGCATCAGGCGTTGGTTTGGTGACTACAGCAAGAGTGAAGGTCCATTTGAACAAAAATATGAAAAATAATCCTCTTATAAAAACCTCAGATTTTTAATTGGAGACAAAAATCTGATATTTATTTTACTTCTGTGATGTGGCTGGGAGCAATAGTATTCAGATAGGAATGGCTACTTTTGTTTTGCTAGTTTTAATTAAATTCAATCTCTAAAATGGCATTTCATTAAATAACTGTCCTTTTTCTGATCTTCCTCCCCACTCTGTTTTGATTAATCAGATATGGAAACAACTTCAGTGACCCAGACAATGGGTCACGCAGTTTTCAGTAAGTAAACTCTGGATGAAACTCTTACGCAGTCTGTACAACATCCTGAACAAGATTAAGACCCGAACTTTTCCAGCTTTACTTGGAGGCACAAGCATGAAGAACAATTTGAAAGATGGGTACCAAAAAGGGTAGAACAGAAACCTATTTTACAGAGACCCTTTCATGATCTGCAAATATTTTGTCAGCAGCTAAGTAGCTTAAGAAAAGAAACAAAACACCCACTTCAGCCAGTACTTTCTCTTCATGTCATAAAATTAGCCATCTCTTTAATTTAGTTTAAATTTCCTTTCTCTAACTAATATGCAAATTCTTTAGTACAGCATTACTTTTTCCTTTTTCCATCTCAAGTAACTCTTCAGCAATTTAGATATAAAAAGGTAGAAATTGAATAATAAATCTAAATAACAACCAAGCAAGGACTTCCCTTGATTTAGAATTGACTTATCCATCTGTTATGTCTTTACACATAACGTACACTCCTTCAGAGTGAATAATTAAGAAGAAAGCCTAACAAAAATAGTGTGTAAATCCCTTTGTAATACCGATCAGTTTATAGCCCGCTTACTTATCAAAATCCTTAAAGCGAAAAAAAAAAGGACAAGAAAGAAAAATGAAAACCAAACCAACACACAAAAAAACCAAAATTAAAAAAACCAACCAACCAACCAAAAAACTCCACCAAAACTCCAGGTGCCCAGACTTGATAATATCAGTGTTCTGAATAACACCTTTAGTGAGAGTGAGTGCACTTTCTAGTTGTCATGCAGATGGCAATCTCAAAAATGAAATCAGAATCATAAAGATTTCCAAAATAATAGATAAATTAAAAAGAGATATTCAGTTCTAGAATTCTTTTTAAAATTGCTTCATTTAGGAAAATTAAACAATTCAGAAAGTATCTGTAAGGATGCCTTTATATTTGCCATCAATATTGCTTTTTTTGGTTGTACAATAAACCGCTATTAATCACGCTGCCAGAACACTGCTAAAAATAAAGAATAAAGCAGAGAACATTTTATTCAAAACTTTCACTAACAAAATGAGATTAATGTATCTTGACTAAGCATCCTTTTCTCAAAAGTATTAATAGTGATCAGAGTCCTTAATGTGTTTTTCTTCTCCACCATGCTCGGAAGATCCAGATCTGTTAAGTCTCTGACAGAGAAGCCTATGATAAATGTCTACTATTCTATCATAAAAAAGGTGGGAAAACTACACAGTTTCAAGCTTTGAGAGAGAAACTTGAGAATACCCGTGATTTGCAATACTCAGTACTATCTGCTTTTCTGAAAAATAACCCGAAGCAAACCGAAGCACCGCTTATAAAGAAATAATGTAAACGAATACTAACAATGCATGCAACTTCTGTGATAATGTATTCAAATCACAGATAGTAACATCTACAGAATTCATTTATTGATGCTTAGCAACCTATATGGGAAATAAGGTATAGGGAAAAATATCTAAATTCTGTGGAAATATCCAATAGAAAAACAGTACCTAGCAGGTAGCAGAAATACAGGCCTAACCCTTCACTCATCTATTAAAAGGAAGACACCCCCTTTGCTTTGTTGGAAGTTTGTGCACAAAACCAGACAGATTTCGATGCTACTGTTTTTTCAAAATGTTATTTAGAAACTTCTAAGAAGCTAACTAAGGAAAATAATGGTGTCTGTAGTTTTTATGGAATCACACAGCTTTCCTTCATTGTGTGTAATTTTGCAACACAATTTTAACTGACCAGTAGACCTCAAAACCCAGCCCACATCAGCTCCACTCAGCAGTGCCTCACAAGACAGGGTGGGACTGGTCACAGAAAGTGACCTCTGCCACCAACACTGTGACCCCGGCTCGGTGTAGCACATGTGGAACTGCCGACTGCAACATCCGGAGGGGAACCTTTGCAGCCCTCAGACTTTCATTTCAAAGGGACAAACAGGAAGGCAGGGACCAGACAACAGCTGCCATTCACTGAAGAGTCTCCCATTAATGATGGGGCCATGCTAAAAGAGAAGTGCTTTTTAATTTTGAGGATAATTACAGTTATTAGCTTTTGATCTGTATAATTTTCACTTCATTTTCACTCTCCCTTTTCTCAAAAAGTAACCTTTGCAGGTCTGTTCTCAAAGGTATATTTATCAAGTTCACATTCCCCAATGACATGTATATCCGAGACCTTCAAGGTACTGAAAAATCCTACCCTTTTTTTTGCTATTAATAAGGCTGTTTCCAAATATCAAATATAAAACTGATGGAAGAATGCAGGAGGAAACACAACCATTCTACATCAAGATCTTTTTGAAGAGGACACCACAAAGTATTATTATTACATCTGCATGAGTCGTTGCTTCAGACACGAAGCTTCTTTCCTTTTCAGCATAAATCCATTTTTAAAGCATTGTGCAGGTAAGTACGCACACAAGTATGAAAAGCATACAAGTTTGGAATAGTTTCTTCTTCACAGACCATGGCTGGTTTGTATAAACCCTTCAATATATAAAACACCAATGTACTTGATTCAGTTCTGGAACAGGCAACAAAAATCTAGTCTGAAACCCCAATCTTTAAATACACTGTTCTGTGGAAAATAAGACTAATTAGGCATACTACAAACCAGCTGAGAAAAAAAGGCTGATCACTTTTATATGTATCAAGTACCTCGATGATCCTCTATCCATACTATGTTTAAGAAATTTAAACCCTCTCCTTTTCCTTTCAGCTTTTATGTCTTGATTCATTTATACTCATTAGTGCCAGTTTGTATATTTTTCAGCAGAAAACTCCCCCCTAAGTAATTTCATTCAGCTTGCAAGCAGAAAAAACAACACCCTCAGCCTCGGGATTGTTCTATACAAGCCAACTTCAAGTATATTATTTATTTTAAGGGGCTAATTAATAAGGAAAAATAGCTCTTGCTACTGAGATTTCTAAAAGGGAATTTATGAGATGTAAAGTTTGTTACAGAGCAGCTGGACTGCATTTAGAACTATTGTGTATGTTCACTGATTTCCATCATACATTTATAAAACTGACACATTTATTAAGCAAAACTGTTTATAAAGGCATGATGCCTGCAGTTTTTTGCTCTAGCAGATCTACGTTTATCCCAGAAAAACGTTTTTCATTACTTTACTCAGATACCTCTGCAACAGCAGTCAAATTTCTATCTGTTTTGAAAACCTTTGTTTTTAAGGTTTATCAAGACTTGCAACTACTGTTCCTTAATTCAGGATGGCCTAGGATATCTTACTAAATTACTTCCAAACTAAACCTTTAAAAATTATATGACTAAACCCAGAAGAAGCTAAGGACACAGGCACAAAGTTACAACTTATCTTACTGAATTTTATTATAAACATTCTTACTTATTTCTGTTCTGTGTTAACGAAATATAGTAATACATGCAGCCTGGCCAAATATATCCCACGCTAACAGCTTTCCATTTTGGAACTTTTTGGCTTATGCCCGAATTTTCAATCTTAGCACTGCAGTAACTGTGTATTTGTGTGTTCTTCCACACATAAGCCCCTGGTACTTTACCTAGTTCATGCAAAAATCTGTCACGGTCTGTGCTAATGTGTTTCTCTGAGGTTTTTAAAGCAAAAAGCATGCATGAATATCAAAGCACACGCTGCAAATGATTGTTTCTAATCTTAGACATGTATCAATTATTCACTAGCTTGTTCTTCTTGCGCTTTATCGTATAGACTTCACCATGGCAACACTATTCTTCCCTTCCTAGCCTTAATCAGTGAATCTGTAAACTAATATTAGACCTAGCTGTTGCATTACTTAATATTGTACTTATTACACCATGAACATAGACATGTCTCTCTTATTACATCATGCTACACAGCTTCCAAGATATCAATAAATTTTCATTGGCTTAGCAATATTGGAAGAGTAACTTTCCAAGAACCAGCTAGTTCCTCTCTTACTGCCAAATATAAATATGTAGCTTTGAATTGCCACTAGCAAAATTTAGAATGGATTTTAAAGTCTGGATGCAATACCTCTTCTATGGTCCTTTTACAAACTGGGAAATGGTCTGGAAATGGTTCCAAAACCCATGCATTTTAAGATCACTCTTCAGTTTTAGACCTATTTTACTTGTTTACAGCAAGTACTTTAATTTAAAACTGCTGTTATATCTAACAGTCTTCTTGGTACGATACAATTTCAAAGTTTTCTTTCCCATTCTTAATCTTTTCCAGCATTATTAAACGTGTATATATATATATACACATATAAATACACCTTTTTCTAGCTCATTTGGGCCCAGCTATTTTGTCCCTTTCAGTAGTCTTTTTCTTTCTCATTTCTCTTTCTTTGTGTCTAATTAGCTTTTTCTTCACCCCTTTTCAACACTCTTGATCCTGTTAATTCTTGCCTTCTTTTAGCTGTTCCATCACACAATCATGCTTCCTTTCCCCTCCAGACCATGAAAATTTTTTATGTAGCTCATTAATCCAGAAGAGACGTCTTTAAGGCTTTAATGCTGCAAAGTTTCTCCCCTCACCTTCTGTAAAGCAGAACAGCCAACATTTCTTGTTTCCCCACTCTTGGCTTTTCACAAAGGTGCTCAACTTGTGATACTTCTGCTGGGGTCTCTAGGGAGCACTGATTAAAATTATGCTTTTGAGCATCTCATTATCATCCTGGCAGCAATTTCTAAAGTTTTTATAATATTTAAAAATCTTAAGGTGTCTCTAATATGTAACAATCTAACTACAGTATCACCAGCACAGAAACTGTGGTACACACACAAAGAGCTCATATCCCTTCCCAGTAAGTCCTTAATATTGTTCCCATACTATCCATGGTTAAAATTATGAACTGTGTGATATTTCCCTTAAACATTCATTATCTTCACCACAGTTAAAAGGAAGTTGCTTCATGACTTCAGACTTCAGACTGTCTGGCAAAGGTAGCTGTTCGTTGGCTGATGCTGGATACTGTCAAGACTGCTCCACTCTTCTTGTTTGGGAAGTGTGGGCTTACATTCTTCTTGTTACCTTTGACTTGCTGGCACCCTCCCTTTAGTTTCAGCTGAGATGGAGTTAATTATCTTCTTAGTAGCTGGTACAGCGCTGTGATTTGGATTCAGTACAGCAATGTTGATAGTGCTGTGATGTTTTGGTTGTTGCTAAGTAGTGCTCGCCGTTAGTCAAGGACTTCTCAGTTTCCCATACTCTGCCAGTGAGCAGGTGCACAAAAAGCTGGGAGGGAGCATGACTGGGACAGCTGACCCAAACTGACTAATGAGATATTCCATACCACAGTGTCATGACAAGTATATAAACTGGGGGAGTTGGATGTGGGGGGAAGACTCAAAATACCACTGAAAAATGCATGTAGTTAGGTTTTTTAAAATACTTTTTCCTATGCATCAGAGACAAGGGTTACCACACCTCCATATTTTGAGCCAGCCCCAGTGATGCACACATTCACAATACAGTTAATCATAATGCTCCATGTATGAATATAAACCACTACATTGCACATCTTTCAGACAGCAGAAGCTGCTCCACCAGCAACAGAGGGCCCTGGGATTACGCTTACAGTTCAGCTCAGCTTATGCACACTGTAAACTTCTCTTCAGCTTCCTTACTCCTGCTCAAACACTGTGTCACTAATTTTTAGTGATCTCCTCAGAGTTTGCCAAGGAACTGCACAATCCTGACCACACACAAGGCAAAACTTTCGCTCTTGACTCAATCTCCTCATTCATACACTAGATAGCACGTGCACCAAGTGACATTATGAGCCATTTCTTACCATGCAATTTGCACTATTTAGAAATGTGGATTACAAGCCTAGCAATGAAGCACAGCACTCTCAGATCACAACACAATTTGCTGTGACTACAAGACTTTGAAGAGCTGGTCTCACAGACAGCCATGCTCACTCGGCAAACAGGTTGCACAAACCTAAGACAATACGGCTTCAGAACCTGAACATGGAATCGTTTAGACTCCTGTTCTAACTTTGATCCAAAAGGAGAAATGCACAAGCCTACCTACACAAATTAAACTTCCTAATTCAATTATAATGGTAAAGTAACTGTAAATAAGCAGGATTTTTTAATAAAAGCCTAACCACAGGAAATGATAATACTAAAGAATTTCTACTGGAAGTACTGAAAACTATCAGCATCCTCAAATGAGACCTTATTGTTAAGCTTAGCATGAAACTTAAGAGTTTGTTAAAAAAATACGGAAAATACTTCTTTAGAGAAGGAAACGTTTATTTCAAGTAACAGCAACTAAACTAAACTGCTGTTTGAAAACCTTGCCTTGAACGAACTCGGCTATTTTGACATTGTTATCTAAAAAATGCTATGTTTGTTATCTTTCACTCTGACCACCAACTAAGTCTCAATAATGTCTAAGTAGTAAAACTTCTGTGATGAATATCAAACAAGACTATGCTGGAAAGGGTTACTTTCCTATTTAATCTAGTTTTCCATCTGAGCAGCAGCAAAATCCGCAGGGCTTTCTGAATCATATGTAGCCTGATGATGAAGACTTACTATTGGGATTTTTTGGTTTAAATTGTAGACCAATATTCCACAGCTGATATTCAGAAATGTAAGGTCATGTAAGGCAAGCTAGAGTGGATTTATCTTCAATCTTAAAAAAAAAAAAGATTAACAATACACCCACCACAATCTGCACTATACACACTAATTAAAACTTAATTGAGTTTTCAGATCTTTTAGAAAAGAAAAGGCCAGACAGTTACTGGATGCAGTACATTCTGGTTATGACTGATAGGATTAAGTGGAAATTAAATCAAAATAAAATAGTTCAAACTTAATTTAAAATAGCAACACTGTATATTCAAAGATAGATATGACTACACTCCAAATCTTAAGATGATTTTGATCTAAAAGATTACTTGTCATGATAACTGGACCCAGCCCAAATTGCTATTGAAGTTTAATGCACTCAGTGATGTTTAGCAGGATTGCTCCTTCCAGCAGCAGCAAGGATACAGACAAATTTAAGAGAGTTACAGTACAGCAGCCCACACCTTAAAAATTCATTAAATGATGCTCCTTGCCTCATTAAGAGCATCAAATGCCATAAAATTCCTGACCTTAGTACTTTTCCTCAAAGGGAAGTCCTCTGAGGACGTATGTCAGAAACTATTAGGATATTGTAGCTCTGGGATACTGTAACTGTTTTATGCCTCTTATATGGCATTAGGGTCTTGATTTAGTTTCACACAGAAAAGTGTCCAGTGCTGCTTGAGATGCTGCAGGTGTCAGCTGAGGAGGATACAGATCTCACATGGGTGAAGTTAGTTACCCTTTCATGGTCTTGCTTGGGATAAACAAAACCAAGAGACAGACCCTTAAATCTCTTCCCTGCCCCCCAAATACTGAAGAAATTTGAATATTCTTTGGGAAACAACAATGGCTTTAAAGCATTTAAGCTGGTAAATAAACAGGCAGAGAGACAGAGAAAAAAAAAGGAATTTTAACACCTCAGTCTTAGCGCATTTAGCTCTATCTTGTGTAAAAACTAAGAAGACTTCCTACAGAATTGCATTACACAGTATTATGCCCTAGCTGGTCACCAGAATGCCTAGCTTCTGAGTTTAACTGACATCCCTACATATAAAAGAATAAAAATAAGTATTTACACAGAGATGTCAGAGCATTTTCAGGGATGAAATGGAGATCACAACCCAGTAACATTAACTACAGAAAGTCCCCAAATCTACTTTTAACTTCCATGGATTTATGCACAGCTAGGGGAGATGAGGAATGACAAATGAACTGCAATGACTTTTGCCCTCTTTGACAGTTATGTAAACTAAGCTGGTCAGTTTATTGAAAGTAGGCAAACTGGAAACATGAAATGACTCAAGTTATGCCAGGACGGAAAACACGGACTGAAATAGATTGATTTATCAGTCATGCCCACAGTGCTTTTTTCGGTTTGTGCACTATCTACATACAATTTACTGTATGAGAAGAGTTCATTAAATACATCAGAGATAACGGGTTAAATATCAGATTGGGCAAAAAAATCAATTAGTTCCAATGACTGGTTATTAACACAATGCACGCGGGCACAACGCACAGACTGTTACAATACGATCACGACGGTTTTTCACTTTGTGGATCTTCTTGCAGTGGCATCACTGACAAGTCATAGTTGATTTAGCAAAAATTTTAAGCCATCAGAATTTCTGCTAGCAAAGAAGCACCTGTGGTGCTGAGGAACGCCAGGGCATGCTCACTCTTCAATCCTTCATGAAAAACAACAATCGAACAAAAGAAAAAAAATGCATTATTGATCTTCATGAAAAATCCCAGTAATGATGAGCCAAATATTATTGTATAGAGAGCAAATGTATTTTGGCAAAAGATTCCAGCAAGAACTCTTGACAGGCCAACACAGATTCAGTCCAGCTGCTTGTTTTAGCACGCAAAAAGGATGTTCTTCCTGCAGCTACCACACTGTTGGAAGAACATCCTTTGGTTCACTGCTCCTTTGTCCTTAGGGCAGCCCACCTGTGTTCAGTGATGTGCTTCTGCTTTGATCAAGAGCAGGTCTAGAGACTGGAAACCCACCAGGAGTGCCGACAACTTTGATGGTATTGCCAGTCACTTCCACCTACTGTTGTCATACTGGATCTTTGATGTTTATGAGCAGCTCCTACTTCAACAGTCATCACAGGAGTCACTAAGGAGTGACCAAACAGCATCATTAACCTTTTTTTAATCCTGACAAATGCAAGAGCACTTGACTTACAAAGTAAAACTGGATCCCTCACAAATGCATCTGTGAAGCATATCTAAGAATATTTCAAAAGGGCATATGCTGGAATTAATTAAATAAATGAATACTTTCTCTGCTAGGCTGTATAGAGCGAGCTTCAAACACAAGATCTTTGTCTGCTACTGGAAAAAAATATGTATGTGTGCAGGAAAGAATGTGTAAAAAAGTCACAGACTGGTGAGGAGGACTGTAAATCGCTCAAATGACCTTGAAGCTGGAATAGCCCTTGATAAACCTGTGTGAACTGCAGGCCAGTGATTCTCTAGCATTGGACCAAAACTTAACAGTGCCTGCATCTTGGCTTGTGTGCCTTTGCTTGGGTATTGCTGGGGGATCCCCCAGTTAGTGATGTAATGGAAATAAACTTACTCTTTGTGTTCTAGCTGCAAATTTGTGGTTATTGCACTGCCTGCCAGTGTCAGCTCACAGAGTGTGGTACCTTGCCCAGAGACACAGCAGGAAGAAACTTTAAGAGGTCATGGTGGTGATTCCTCAGAGACAGAGGTCTAAAATGAAGCTGATATTTGTTCTAGCTGGGCTGTAGCTCCAGCTCTAGTATCTGCTTTGTACTATGGACTGATGTTTGGTGTCTGGAATTATGAAGATGGAGCACAACTCTGCACTCCTCTTAATTCAGTCATTACTTCCCATGGGCATGTGACACAGGTTACTGAGACTTTTTTTGCTAAATGAAGGCTTATAAGAAAACATTGAAATATGCTTCAAAAACAGCAATGTGGGTTTGTAACTCCTCTCTGTCAATAGCATCCTGCAGTGCGGAAGCTCATAGAAAGAACACTTTGCCCACCCCTGCCTTCAAAAATTTAACGCTAAGCTTCATTAATCACAGAGTTCCCACTGAAAGGAACACAGGAGCTATCAAAATAGCTCATACAAGTGCTACTTCTAATCCAGCACACTGTCTGTTCATTAGCCTGTAGCAGATGGTTTGACAGAAGGTGCAAGAAATTCGTCAGCAGACAATTCTGGATTGGGAAAGTGTCTCTTTAGTTGCTCCACCTCGTTTACTTACATTTTGAAGTGCAAGGATTTACAGACGAAAGGACTTCAAGAACACTGAAGTAATTTATATATTGTATGCATATATTGCATTTAAGCATGTAATCTTTTGTTGTAGAAATAATGGCATCTTCTCACTGCTCGGATATTTTTATCAGTTAATTACATAAACTAATGATACACCATCTAAAAAGAAGTTCTTGAATACTTGAAATTTTTTTACTTTATTACACAGACTTAAGTCTTTCATCAGAAAGGGTAGACAGAACGCACAATTCCCATTCCTCATAAAGGCTAGTATTCCGCATATAGTTCTAAGTGCAAAAAGTTGAAAAGTGCCAATATTCTCAATCTTGCTTTATATGGAAGATTTTCCAAAGCCTATTTATCATTGCTGCCAATCTCCAACTTCAATTTCTACTCTCTTTCTTGACTAAACAGAGATCTCCATGTCTTTGCTCACAACTGGTTGGGTCAGGGAAAAAATAGCAGGGCCTGACTTATCTATCAAGCCATCAACACAGAGGAATATTTACTCTGATGTCCAAATGATGTATATGTATTTTATTTTATTCCCTTTGTCAACAAAGTGGAGCCTAATATATGTCAACACTGAATTTCACACAACACAAACTTATTCAGAATCTTCTGTAATTTCCACTAAGCAAAGTAACCTGCCATCCTCAAGCATACTGATATTAACTTTCACCCAGCACAGTATCACAGCACTCTACCAACAGGTTTAACTATTGCCTTTTGCACTCTTTTTCAAACACTTTTTATTATGAGAACAAAATGCTAACCTACAGTTTTAACCTACTCTACTATACTACTGTAATAATAACACAAACTGTATACAAAGAACTACGTGCCACAGCAACACTCAAATATGGCTTACATGGCATACTAAGGATGTATTTATTCTTCCCCTTTCCCAAGGGGGAAAAGAAACAATGAACCACCTATGTGATTTCTGCAAATACTTGAAAACAACAGACAACCAGCTCGGCCATTTCCTCTTTTCCCTCACTTTTTAATAGTAGCAGAAATTACAAGAGTAGTAATAAGATTACAGAATGCTTCAGACATCATTTGAATACTGCTCCTTCTCAGGTGGATTCACTGGCCTAAGGACCACCAGACTTTTATCAGTCACAAATTGTTCTTGAGTCCTGGAGGCAGCACCATGGATCCTCCCAAGGGATGGGGAACATAATCAGATTGTTCAAAGAATGGAAACTCATTTGTGAATAGTGGGACTGTAGATCCTGTTACTATATAGCTCAAAGCTAGGTATTAGTATGTGAATTACTAGACCATAATTATTAAGGGAAGAAAGACTCCATAGCAATACTTACAAGGCAGAAGAAAGAAAGTAGTGATAGGAAAAGGATAGCATAGAAATCACTCTAAAGACAATGAAAAATAGCCAGCTACAGCAACCTTCGCTTTCCACAGTGTTTCTCTCTACTGATAACTATGCACAAACTAAGGAAATTTTAGTCTCATCCATTTTTTATAATAAATGCATTAAACCCCCCCTCCCACTCTTTAAATATGCTTATAAATTTAAATTGTAAATTCACTCAAAAAGTTCAGTGGAAAGCTGGCAAAAGTCAATCATGTCATCATATTAAATACCTGTATTTACAAAGAACTTCGTGCACTGTGCAATCTGTCAGAGATAAGAGTATGTTCTTCACTGTTCCTTTTGGCATCTTATTTGTGTAAAATGCATTAGCATTTGCAGCTGAAACCCAATGCAGAATTCAGATGAAAACATTCTTGCTTCCCCATCCCCCCTAAAACAGAGAGAAAGTAAGAAGAAAAGAAGCCCCCAGACCACAGCTTTTGGGCTCTGAAGTTGTATTTAATTAAAATACAAAAATAGGAAACTTAAGCAATGTAAGGCTGCGCACAACAAGAATTAACGCTGGTTTGTTGCTAGTTGACACTATTAAAAAAAGCTCAAAACCAAATCTAACCCATAGCTATGCCCCTGTGGGAAATATGCCTTCCTCTGCACCTTATTTCCAGCCCAGCAATCTTCAGCCACTTCCTTGGGTGAAGAATAACCACAAAGTCTTCTCCAATGACTAATAAACAATTTAGAACAACTTGTTCTAAACATCACTAAGAATTTGGTATTTCCATAAGCCTATATACAGCTCTAGCTCCCTAAAAATCTTTAATCAGAGAACAAAAGGCAGGACAAGAAGCCATCCTGAGCACCAAATCCCAACTCTTTATACTGTTCACCAATCCACTTGGCCTTGGATCTGGATTCATGCCCTATACAACAGAGCTGCTCCAGGCTGAGCACAGCTTAGCAACATGTCCAGGTCCAGACCTGCGGACATAGCAGTGCAGAGGACTGACTTCTGCTGGAGGCAGACCCATTCCTTTCCATTTCCCAAACCTTACCAGCACTGCACCTTCTGACTCACTCGCTCCTTCCTCCTCCTTGTTACACCTCAGAAGCTGCTCCAGTTGGATCATACCTTCCCTGATGGTAACTGACCTTCTCTCCACCTTTCAGAAACATTCATTCTGACCCAAGACAACACTCAGGGCTAAATATACAGGCAGCTGTTCTCTCATCCTTTTATGATAGCACAATAGCAGCATTTTCCAACAAGATACAGTATGTGCACAAAGAATGAAAACAAATTGTGTATTTTTACCTTCTGAGATGACATTAGCAAGCATTTTAGGAACTGCAAGAGCAATAAAATAATCATTTTTGTTCTGAAGGGCACCTGCCTGAATTCCAACGAGACTACTGTAAATGGCCATAGAAGTTTTGCTTGCCATGTCTAGACTGGGGAAGAAATACCACTGCAGCATTAGTAAGCCTACTTATGGTGACAGAAAGTCCTCGTTGCTTAAGCCTTCCAGTATTGTTCCTAAACAGGGAAAATCAGCCATACAAAATTCTCACATGGTTCTGACACTGCCTGCCCAGACTTACAAAGTATTTTACTTTATCTTTTTATGAGACAAACTTTGAGAAGTGAAGATTCAGGCCTAGATGATTTACAGCTAGCAAATTAGTTACAACTAACAAATCATGCAATGAAATCTAAGAAGCTATTCAAAAAGTCAGCTTGACATGAATGTAAGAATAATGCAAATCCTTTTGAAGAATGTATTCAAATGAGTATATTCAGAGGGGTATTCTGTACTTTGACTGGGACACCAATGATTTTCAAAAGGCTTTACCTGCCCTCATTTCTTTTCCCAAAAATGGTAATTTCTTCCCCGTCATTCTTTATTATGCTCCGCATTCATCCCATCTCTATCCAATCTCACCCTTCCAATGCCTTACTATCAATCTATCAGGTTTCCTTAAATTAAAAACAACATTCATTTTTGCAACCTTTGCTTTTCTTTTTATCTCCCTCTTTGGGATTTGACTTCTCATCTCCTGTTTTTACAGTAAGACAACTCCTGAGAATGTACAGCATGTCAATGCCAATAGCACACTTCAGGGTCCTGCAAGGTTTAACTGTGATTGATCATTATTGACAGAAAACAGTTTTCTATTCTTCTTCCTGCACTTAAAGAAGCAAAATATTGATTTTAACTTGTTATGGGACAACTTCCTATTTGCATGGTATGGATTAATTTCAAGATGACTTCTGTAATATGACTTCCAGAACAAGATTGCTAAATGACACTGCAACAGACCAGAACTGAAATAACACATCATAAAAACCACCCCTGCTCAAACTGAGTCAAACATGGGGTTGGAGTATGTGACTCCACAAGTATTTCTAGTAGGGGAAGCAGGAGCCTTATATTTACAGTATATGTTAAAGCTACTCTTCTTTACAGGTGACCCAATCCTACATGTGACTTTTACAGACATTCAGGATAGTAAGGATATCAAGTAAAGGACATTAAGTAAAACAAATACTCATCAAAATGTCTTGCCTGAATGAATTGTAGCTATTACTGCTTACAAAATATCCATGAAATCTTAGAATTTACAGGGGAAAAAAATGCGGGTCTGACATTTATTAAAAATAAGCCAGTATTTTTAGAAGTGTCCTATTGACACTAGGCATTACAAGAAATATTATCTGGTTTCAGCATGTTTTAAACTTTTCATGCACAAATAATTTCTTTTTGGGGATATATCTCTTTAAGGAGAGCATCAGAATCCCAAGTGCTGCAGAATAATTAAAATACAGATTTCAGGTCTGCTTTGCTAAAGCTAAGAAGCTTATGCGATCACAAGGTCTTTGAACATCTCTCTCTTCCCCTTCCAATAGTTTTGAACCACTTGACAGATATTACTGTTTTTTGACAGGATAGCAACCCCTAAGGTAGTTAAATTGCTACATGCTTTACAGAAACAGATGGCCAAGTAAAGAACAAGCTTCTGACAAACAGCTCCAATAGACGCCCTGAATGAGATGAAGGCTGGAGTATGGATTCACATCATATTACACATTAGCAGAGTCCACACAGAGAGAAACCTTACCATGCCTTCAACATAATAAAAACATTGATCATAACCACCAGAAGAACCGTAAGACACAAATTCATAAGAAAATGAGCTTTACTAACTCCAGACTTCACAGGAGGGAATGCTTGCTGTTAACGGTGATCACGTTTAATCAGGAGACAGAAGAAATAGGCAAATATAATTTGAAAGTTGCAAATCATTTTATTTTTAATTTTCAATCTTCTAATAGAGGTCATCTAATGAAACTACTACTAGCCAAAATAACCCCTCTCTCAGAACAACTATTGCTACAAATATCCCTAACAAGCAATGCATACAACTTTGTATGTATATAAGATGAAGAACTTTAAGATACTGAAAATATTAATTTAATAATAGACAAGTTGAAAGTGCATCTATAGACTAACCAGATCCATTCAGTAATTTCTGGACAAATTTTAAGTGTACAGCTTTCCTTCCAACTAATTTCAAAGCTCATCATGCTGTGGGGAAAAAGAAAAAAAAAGTGAGACTGATGAATTCAGTAAAGTCTGTTAAAACTGCCTTTTAAACAGGAATGTATGGAATCACCAACTCTGGAGAAGTCTATGCAGCTATAGTACAATTAAAAACAATTATGTTACTTGTTGTCTGTCATTTCCCCCTCAGTGCCAACACTAACTACAGCATCATTTGTGGTATTTCATCACACACACAGAGGTTAAAGTCATGCTCTTGCCTAGCAACACTAAGCTTGTCAGTCACAACAAGTAAGCCTGTTTCTACCATAGAAGAAATTTAGCTTGTTTTCTGAAAGCACCAGTTTGTATCTTCCTTATGATAAGTACACAAGTATGCAGTACTTTTTCCAAAGAACAATAGCATCTATTCAAAATATTTTTGCTTTTGCATGGAATTAGATTTTTAGTAAAGACATCTGAAAGAGAATGTTAAGGATGTGGTAGCTGTTTTCATCAAGTTAAAAAAAACAAACCCAAACGTCACTGCATTGTTTTTATACAGCTTGTCAGGTACACATAAAATGATCACAGTGAAAATCCTGCAGGGAACGAATAGAGGTGTTCTGTTTCCAAATAAAGCCTTCCACATACACAGATAAAGATTCTTTTTCAGTGATCTATTGTGCAAAGAGCCTATCTTTGAAAACTTATTTCTCTCTAAATAAGAACACACCTATTATTTAACTTAGAAGACAGCAATATCCTATAGCACTGCTGAATGTCTTCCACTCCCTTACATATGGGGCATCCTGAGAAGTTCCAATCCTACTCCAGCGAGGTGCTCCAGTTTGGAATCCCATGCCAAATTTATATGCTCTGTCACGGCCTGGTATGAAAGTTTTGCAATTGCTGCTCCAAGACAAACCACACATTATGATGAAAAGAATAAAATAAATCCACATCCTAACAATCACTCATTTACAATGATGACTGACACTTGTATTTGAACTCCTTTCAAAGCACTCTAATTACCTGTGCTCTTACGTAACTGAAAGAAAACAAAAAGCTCTACCATGAAGCATGGGCTAATATTTTATAGACATTAGTAATACTATCTGTAATATCACATTTTGTTACAGCTCATTTAAAAATATGGTAAGAGGTTTATGAGAATCTTTTTTTCTGAAGTACAAATTTCCAAGAATTAAGTCCTAAATATGACAGTAAACACCTACTACATTTTTAACCCCCCTTTTAGACATTTGCCTAAAGCATTTAAGGACATTTCTTGGCTGACATGGATAATACAACAAAAAGTCAATGAACGCTATGATTTTTACCAATGCTATTTTGGGAAATAAACTTCAATTACAAGGTACAGGAATCTAGGTTTTAAATTTAGTTCTCACCTCCTGTGACTGTAGTCACCAGAAATTCTCCCATCGTTTATTCAGCCTGACACTGCCACCTATAGCAGTCTCGTGCTTGCAGCAGTGATGCCAGCACTGATGAGAACAATGTGTGGTCGTGTTGCAAACACAAAGCATTTTGTGAAAAACAGGTTTGGATCATGCATTAATACAGACATTAGTGACCGACCACTTAACCTGGTGGAGTTGTCATGGGATTAACACAGCAGCCTACTGACTTCTAGTCTGGGAAAGATAACCCTCGAGCAGGAGCAACAGCACTCCTTTCAGGGCCAGTTTGGTGTATACATGCAAATAATGGATTTCTTCATGGAAGAGAGAGATGTAAAGCCATCCACCACACACAGAAGCTGAGGCAACACCGATTTGGAACAGCACTATCTGCAATTTAAATCAAAGTTCCAACATGTAAGTCCTCAAACATAGTATGGAGCCTGTCAGGAGCTCGCGGTAGGAACTGCGGAATTTCACCATTTCAAAACCCTCCATGGGGCTGCATGTGAAATCTATAAGTTCAGAAAAGTCAGAAAAAATTCCTAATCAATAAATGAAATTTATACTTAGACTCACAGGTATTCACTGACTAATACTGACTGGTGCCATTACACCGCACAATGGTAAGTTCATAAATGAACTTACATACAGAGCATAACTTATTCTTACCAGAAGCCATCAACATCAAGAATCTAACAGTATTCAGAAGCAATTGGTTAGAATAAATGAGAGATGATAAGCATCCTACATTCAAGATGATATCATACGGGAATTAAGCATTATTCAGGAACAGACTGCACTATAACAATGGTTTTTTACCCCCACTTTTAAGTCAAGCCCATAGCTCAGGAGACTCAAGTAAGTATGTATCAGGGTAATTTCAGGCTTTTTTGTAGATGCTGTTTATATGTAAAATACTTGAACACTCACTAGGACAGCTGTTGGAACACAAGTTCCAACAAGTTTTCCAAGTCCAAAATAAAAGACCTAATTAGCAAGTACAGGCACAGTCTCTATGCCAATTCCACAGGAGAAGCTGAGAGATATGCACCCCAGACCTTCCTACAAACTGGTGATAATGTGATTCTCTGAGAAACAGTTTCTGTTCCAGACCTTGTCCCAACACAAATAGAAAAAGCAATCTGCAACTGAGCAGGTTTCACACCAAGATGAGTGTTGTCACTACTACAGTTCAAACAATAAACTTTGTGGGCAGAAGAACCTCTTTTTCCCAAATGTCACATTAGCCCCAATCATTGAATCTGGTGGAAAATACTAAGTGAATTTGGCCTGAGTCTGGAAACAGTTTGGCAACAAGCAAGTGAATAAAACACCAGCATAAACTATCTGCCCTTCAAATTAGCCACAGATCTAGACTGCTTACTTATATCAGCAACAAGTATGTCCAAAATTATCACAATTATGCATAATAACATCTGAAGAGGCTATTAAACATTATTCAGGTTTTAAGCCAATTCCAAACTACAAAGCATCAGATTCACCTTGAGCACGGGATGCAAATTACCTCACATTTGTTCTCACAATTCCCTCTGAAGCATGTTTTATTAGTCATTGTCACAGACCCCAGGTTTAATTTAGCACAGCCGTTCCAACATTCAGTCCTCCGGGCCATAAAACTGAAAGCATATGAGCTGCATTATGAAATTCTGTCCTGTAACAATAAAGTTAAAGCTACTGATGGCCTTTCTGTACGCACTACAATAAGCAAACCCTTTGTGAGTCTAGCAAGAGCATTCACAATTTTATGCTGTTGACCAAATTCAAACCGAAATTTATTATATGAATCACTGCTATGCCGATGATCACCTCTTCCAAGACTTTAATCTTAACAGTCCAAGATAAACTGTTTTTCCAACTATGCAAATCACCCTCAAATACTGTCAAAGAAAATACGACCTTTATACCAACAAAAAAAGTTTTATTTTGTGGAAGTATAACATGTCATTTATTTATTTATTTAACCATAATTATATGCTAGCAGGAGATTAATACAGGCTGGGAAAAACAGACTAAGCAGTCCACTTTTGAAATGGAAAATACCATTTTAAAAGACCTAAAATATTAGTGGTGATAAAATTTAAAATCTTGAATACATAATCTAGAATTTAGTAAGCTTGCAGAAGAGATTTATAAATGTACAGAGTATCTAAGACTCACACAGTCATTACAGGACTAAATAAAATAATATAAAACAACACCACAGAAAAACCAACCCACAGATTTGATTTCTTCCTGAGTGGAAGCTCACTACAATTAATACAAGCAATTGAGTGGACCTGTCAGGTGTTCCCGTCATTATAGAAAGGCAGCTGCTATCTGGAAATGTGAGTTAAATTATTTATCAAATGATTCTAAATATCATCAAATTCAGTGCAGACAGTCATTCAAACGGCTTCTAATAAATTATTTGATATGGCTCTAATGGAAAGCATAAGTTATTCAGAAGTATTTGCTTAAGCAGCATCATACTCATGTTTTGAAATTCTATCCAGACACGTCCAGAAGTTACATGCTATAAGTCACATTACAAATATACTCCCCTGCTTTTGAGGTATTATCAGCAACACCCAAGAATTTACACAAATTAAGAAACAAATAATTTTGACAGCCTTATGCCATGGTGGAGAACAAGCATATTTTTATTCTGCACAGCCCAGAAGCTTTTTTTAGTTTTTCTGCTGGACAAAAAAAAAAGGTGCCCACATCATTTACCACATCAAGAGCATCATAAATATCAACCAACTCCAGAGCATTAAACAACGCCTATATAGTACAAAGGCAACTTCTCAGTAATGACAGGTTGTACTGTATTGTTCAAGGCACATCCCTTCCTGAGGAAAATTATTTCAAGACTAAAGCCAAAAAGCTTTCCTTCTATTAAAATGAGTAGACTCTCTGTCATTCTAAGAGACTATATATGACACTGTTGATGCTGAGAGGACTCTAGAAAAATTGGGAGCAACTGTCTCAAATTCGGGTTAAGGAACACAAGACCAATGGACAGAGATGGGTAAATTATTTGAGACATTTATTTAAGGGAAACACCAACAGTTTTCCTCAGGTGCTTATGCATTTCAGATTAATATGCTAATCTGCTATTAACCACATTTAAGTGAATATGAAATGTTAAGTAAATGTTTGGGATTAATACATTTCCAGTTTAAAATAATAAAATCTAGCTATTATACTTAAAATGACATCATGAAATGATCAGTTCTTTGGTTCAAAACACTAGCATGGTTTCTGCTAGTTTCTAGAACTACAGATGTACATGACTATGGTCACCCATGCATGCACAGTAACAGGATAAGAAAAACATAAACAAATCGCAACACAGGAAATTAACAATAGATTAACAAACAAAAAATTCACCCCAAAGGTGGTCAGACACTGGCACCACCACAATCACAGAGACTGTGCAACCTCCATTCCTGGAAATACTCAAAACTCACGTGGACAAAGTCTGAGCAACATTACCCAACTGGACTTGCTTTGAGTGTGGAGGCAGAACTAGGTAACATCCAGAGGGTCCTTTGCAATTTAAAATACTCTACAGTTCAGTCCTTTTTTTTCCCTAAAGTTCCTTTCCTTATTGGAGGTATACTTTTCCATTTTCATTTACACTTCATTTTACATAAGTATCCAAATTATTTGCAGTGGCTTCAAAATAAAAATCAGAACTCTGTTTTGCAAGCAATCATGACAAGATCATTGATACAAATGATGTAATATTACACATTTGGCACAATAAGAGCCATTTATTTTATGGTCGTTCCGTCACCGGAGGCTGCTAAGATACAGTAGCTAAAACAAAAGCAAAAGATTCATTTACAAAGTAATAAACAGCTCTGATCCTCGCAGGCTGTTATCACTCCTTCAGCCTGCATCACCCACATGTTGCAGGCGTTTGGAGAGGAGTGAAAGGACAGAAAACGAAGGAAACGACAGATCAAAGAGCTCGAGTGACCCTATAGGAAGTACTGCATGAATCAGGTGTACACATACATCAGACCTCGCGTCTCACACCGAAGACACACTGCAGAGGACAACGCCATGAGTACCTTTGTTCACATGCTTCAGGGGTGACCTTAATGAAGACGTAGTAAAAGCATCCTGTGTGCACCTGTGGATATTAACCGGCCCACAGTTGCCTATATCCCTGAAACATTTTTTTCCTCTCTAAAAAAAAAGGCTTAAAAAAAAAACCACCACGAGGCCTCCAGAACCAGTTTCTTGCCCACTCCTTAAATAAGAACCGTGCTATTTTTAAGACGCATTGTGATGGGAAGCATATCTAAAAATAAGTTTGCTGGCGCTCGGCGGCCCAGTGTCGCTCCCCATGCCCGTCCCCGGCAGGGCAGCCGGCCCGGTCCTCGGTCCCCGGGGCCGCCTCGGGCGGGGAGGGGGCCGGGGCTGCAGGTGGGGAGGCGGCTTTGTCTGCGATCGGGCGCTAAGCGACAGCGGCGTCAAGGCGGGCGGCCGCCGGCTGGCGACCGGGCTCCGAGGAGGAGGCGGAGGGGAAGGGGGAGGCCCCCCCCGTCACCGGCATCCCCGAAACTTTTCTCCGAGCCACCGCGAGGGAAGAGACGCCGCCGCCGCGAGCCCCCGGAGCGGAGCCGGGGACCGCCCGGTGTCCCCGCCTCTCTCTCTCCTCGTCCGCCGGGCACGGCCGAGCGCCGCCTCCCCGCTCCGGCCGCCCGCCATCCGCCGGGACGCGCCGGGACGCGCTCCGCCGCCCGCTGCCCTCCCCGCGCCGCCGCCCGCCCGCTCACTCACCCGCGCCCGGCGAGCGCAGTCACCGGCGCCTCCTGCCCTCGCTCCCTCCCTCCTGTCAAGTTGAGCCCAGCCTCCCTCCGCCCGACCTCCCTCCGCCCGGCCCCTCCTTCGCCACCGGGAGCCGGCGCCACCGGCCAGGCCCTCCCCCAGCGGAGCCGGGCACCGCCCCGCTCTCACCTGGTCCTGCCGCCGCCGCCGTCGCGGGGGGAGCGGGGCAAGATGGGGACAGCGGAGGCGGCTCCGGGCAGTCCCAGCCAGCGGCGAGATCGCGCCGCCCCGCCCGGAGCTCCCTGGGCTCCTCCCCGCCGGGACGCCCCGAGAGGCGAGGGGGGCGGTGGGCCGTGCCGGGCTGTGCCGTGCCGGGAGCGGGCAGGCATGGCGGGCGGGGCCGCCTTCTGCCCCTCGTGGAGACACGGAGCGACCTGGGCGTCGCGGCAGGAAAGCGAGGCAGCTTTCCCGGGAGAGCCGGCCGGGATCGCCCCGCTCTCTCGGGAGGAGGTGGCAGGAGCCCGGCGGTGGGGCTGTGGAGCCCGGCTGGCAGCGCCGGTAGCGGCTGCAGGCCGGGCGGGTTCCCTCTGTGTCACACGATCCCAGCGCCGCTCTCCGCAGCAAGCGTGCCGGGTCAGATAACCCCGCTCGTAAGGAGAGATCCTCGGTGTGCGAAATAGAAAAAAGGGTGTAAAATGGGGGACTTTCAGGAAAGCGGCAGTGCCGGTAGTGCCTGACAGCAGGGAGGTCTTAAACTGAAGTCCTGGTCCGGGAGCGGGTCTAAAATAAGGCGGAAAGGGTTAAGTGAAGTCCAAAAAAAATGAGAAGGTGCAGTGAGTGCTCTGCGCTGTGATCGGGAGGAGCAGGAACGCGGTGCCGGTGCTGAGAGGTATGCCGGGGGGAACAGCGCTCCATTATCTGCTCGGTGAGGGGATGGTGAAGGATGGGGTTTTAAGTCTGCGGTGTCAGATAACTTAAAAGGTGGCAGTATGTGTGAAAGGAGTCAACAAGGAAAGACTTAAACCTGTTCATGTTGCTTTAGGTCATTTGTAAGCGGTAGGAATACAGACAGGTATGAGAAGGTTGTTCTTATAAAGGTGAATTTGTTTGCTTGGGAAGTAAAAAGTTTGTCAGCTGTAAATACTAAGATAGATACCAACGTCTACTCAGCTTTAGGCGGACAGGCTTGTAAGAGCAGGTTGGTGTCTTTTTCCTGCGAGGAACACGCTGTTTGTCAAGCAGCATAGCTGATGAGGCCTGGTTGCCTAGGGAGGGAGGGATGTTCGTTCTCCCTGTTTATTTCCGCTGAGTCCTCTGGATCTCTCCCTCCTGCCAAAGTCACCTGTAGTTTTTTCCTCCTGCCTGTGTGCTGGGCTGACATTCATGTGCAGAACCACCAGTCAGGAGATGTGTCATTACTCCTTCCAAATTAGTAAGAGACTCAAGTAAAACTATGAAATTAGTGGCAACATTAGTCAAGAGACTAATTGAGATGTCTCTTCTACTCTTTGAATTCTCGTGAAATTTCAGAAAATACAGTGTCTTTGAGATTTGTATCTCAGTTCTCCACTTGACTTGTCAAACTGGCAAAGGCTTCAAAATCTGTGAAGGGCATGGTCTGACAGGCAAAAGGACAGAATAACAAAATAGTCAGATAAGCCCCACTTAGGGTTGATTCCAGGCTAAACCTGGACCACATATGACTCATGTTAGTTTGTCGTCTATTATAAAGCGTATTTATAATGTTAGACACCTCTGTGGGACCTAAATTTTTGTGAATCTCAATAATCATGGATGGTAATTCTTTATCCAACAAGGATGTATCTAACAGAGTGTCACAGGCTGGTGAAAAATTAGGTATCGTCTCTATATCATCCATACACCATCTGTGCTGTGCATTACTGCCAGGCAGCACAGAGCCATTAAGGGAGAGTGGGGTAATAGACCTCCACCTGCCTTTTAGTGCTCTCAGCATTCTGCAGTGCAAGCTCTTAAATGTTCTGGGTCAATGTCAGAGCGTTCAGAGTGAGGAGGTAACAGACAGTGTTTTCTACACCATCAGCTACCTCACTGCTTCAGCCTTCCCTAAAAGCTCATCTTTGATGTCCTCTAGGAAAAGTGCATATAAATACTTACACCTGAGAACTGTATTCCCTTTCTGTGGGTTCACATTTTCAGTTCCCTTTTCCCGATTAACCAGCTTTACTGTATTCCTCAATGCATCCCTTTACTCTGCACATGATGTCCCTTGTTTGTCTTGGTCTGGAGGCATCTCATCTACCCAGACCTGTATGTTGGGGATTATTTTATAAAAAAAATCAGAATCTTCATTATAGATATTGGCTTTTATAACAATTCATTAGAAAAAGAAGGGCATTCTGAGGAGATACAGGAAAAACATTGTCATTACCTTGAGCACCTACAATGTCTTTGCAAGCTGTGCCATCTTATAGGTTGAGACTAAGCTCTTGGAAAACATCTTGGAATTTTGTAGGGGTGTAAAGTTGCATGAGAACCCCAATTAAATCTCTATACATGACTTGCAAAAGCCACCGGGAACCACGAATTTAGAGGTTATACAGTAACCTAATTTAAAGGTTACACAATATTCATCTCCTAGAAGGCAATAAATTAAATCTTGGCTGACTCCCTAGAGTACACTTACCAATGCAGCTGAGCCATTATAGGATTGATGGTGATTGTGAGTGCTGGGACAAAGTTTCTGCCATTCAAGGGAAAAAGAGGAACAGAGGGAAAATTGTGATTTAGAAAGGACTGAGTGAGCCCCTGTGTCTTCAGGGCAGCAAGATTTTGTAACTGCATTTAGTTAGGATATCTCTTAAAGCCACAGGTTAGAGAAAATCTGATTTTTCTAATGCTCATAGATGACAGTTTTGAGAACCAGTGACATCTTGTAGAAGGCTATTCTGTCCCATCTGTACTTTTGGGTGTAGAAGGAGGGAGCTACAACAACATAATGCTTTATTTATCTATTACTCTTTGAAATACTTGACTTTATTAAAAAGTGAAACACATTATATCCTGTGTCTCTGTGTCCCATATTTGACAAACACTAGAAGCAGACAAAAATAGGAAATAGTCAGGTTGTGATGTGTTTGACAGTGACTGGAAAGGGCCAGCATTAATTGTGTGTCACTCAAGTGCCGCCCACCCCCATGAAAACCAGGAAGGGAGATGATGATGAAGATATTATGGGGGCTATACTGGGAAAAAGAATTGGTTTGCTGAATGTGGGGAGCAGGGTATGAAGTGGAAAATCGAAGGACATTGTAAAGGAGACAAACTGATGTGGAGGAAATATTGAACTGGAATTAGTGCAAAAAAAGGTCACTGCATGGAAGAGGAAGGAAATGGAGTATATCTGAACTCTTTTGGCCTTATTTTCTGTGATTTATCTAATAACAGTGGCAGCTCTTCATAATAGTAAATAACAATACTTAAGTCCCTTGCAAGCAAATTAGAGTGCCTGTGTTCCTACAAGAATGCTGAAGGCTGAATTTCCAGCCTGAAATGATTGCTCACAAGGTGTGCATTCTTGCTGGCTGCAGGACTGAGACATGGGCTGTCATTTAATGAGCTGGCCTGCACACTCGTAAAGATCACGTGATTTGTGTGGAAGCTCTCTAAAGCTCAGTATATTTTAGAGTAGGAAGCTTTTAACATTTGACCTCTGCATCATTTGGTCTTAAAGATGCCTATTTTGATAACTTAACATATTTGGAAGCTACATGTAACCGAAATTTTATAGCACAACTTTTAATGAGAAGGAATTTTGTACACTGACAGAGTGATATGCAAGAGCAGTTTGGATTTATTTAGTTTCTTCATTTCTCAGTTTCCAGGGTAACAAGGAAACACGCTTGAAATTAATGTCTGGAAAAATAATTTGGAGTTGCAAATGATAATTTATTAGTTTGATTATATTAATAACAAGTAGTTTTCCTAGTTTGGACATTTTAACACACCTGAGAGCAGAATAGTGTCACACTGTATTTTGGAAGAGAGTGCAACTCAACTAACACGACTTTATTTACCCAACTTTTCTGCTTCTTCTCAGTTCTTCAATTAATGGCCTATCAACAATGAAGGACAAGGGAAACTTTCAGAAAATTTCAAAATTAACATATTCAAATGATTTGTTATGATGATAGGGACAGGGCATTATGCACCTTTCTGCTTGACTCTTGCCTGGTTTTTTGAAGTGTACTGAGAACAAGTGTTCTTCAGCTGTTGCATTACATTTACTTACACTTTGGTAACACTCAAAGATCAGCTTTTTGCTCAGTTGTGACAAGTTCTGTTAAATATATGATTTTTCAAATTCCTCTTCCTAAGATAATGAAAGCTACATTAGCAGAGATAAAAGAGGAAGTTTTTAGTGCTAAGAACTGAAACTTCCTTTGTCTCCTGATATTGAGAACTATTTATAAGCAAAGTGTAAATATCTACAATTACATCATTTTGTACTAAGCAGAGCTCATCTATTTCTTTTAATTTAGATCCAAGAAAATCCTGTTTCTGTTCACTGAAGGCCAGGATCACAGGAAGGCATAGAAATTACATTCTTAAATACAGTCTCAGTTGTTTCCAGTGTCTGGAATGGATCCTACCTTTAAAAAGTTTGCATTTCTTAGCAGTGTCTTTTGTCCAAGAGTGTCTTATTCTAACAATGAGATATCAGGCAGGACTCTGGCAGCTACTGCCTGGTGAGATGTGTGGACTGACCTCTGCCAGTTTCTGTTGGTTGGGCTGGGGGTGGACAGACTGAATGGGAGGTGATGGTGGAACTACTTTGGCATCTGTCAGAAGTGAGGAGAGGAGTAAGTTAGATAACTGCAAAACACCAGTTGCAAAACATGCCACATGGAGATTCATCCTTGGGGAATAATGGAGGAAATGCATTTTGAAAATGGCTTTTATCAGTTCTTGGAGTGAGGCACCATCTCGATGTACTCACATTTACTGTCCTTCAGATGCCTACACACCCTTCAGATGCCTTCCTCAAACTGTTTGCTGTGCACTTGCATCTAATTATACTGATTTTTCTGGCAGGAGAACCAAAAGGTAGAAATTGGTTGCCAAGGTCTGAAGAAGTAAGACTGTAATTGCTTGTCCCTTCTAAAGGACTCAAGCATTCAGTGCAGTTCTCAGTGGATACTAACCTCTCTTTGTTGTTTTTACCTGTGCAAAGGGGCTGCAAAAAGGCGATGATTTATCACACTTTGCACAAATGATTTCTCTAATAGCGTGGTTTGATTTGGAGCAATTTTGAATAGGGTCACAGATGATTGGGAAATAAGCCCTAATGAAGCATTTATAGTTGTTTAATAGGACTTACAATACTAGACCAAGCACAGAAATTATTTTCCCCACTTTAGAACATTTGACAAAGCATACAGAAGAAGATGTTGCTCACTAAATATGCACTACGCCAGCTTTATCTGTATGCTGCTTCCCTGATCTGCACTGGTGAATGACATAGCTGTGCCTTGGACAAGACGTACGGGAATCTAACTTTAGTCAGCTTGACTGGATTTGTGTGTACCAGCATGACCGAAGTAATGTCACACAAATCCAGCGTGTTTCACTTGTTAAGATTTTGGAGACACTGGAGACCCTAATTTTAGGAGGACTTCTCATGCTCACCTGGAGACTGTCAAGAGAGGTAATAAGCCTAGTATGTGTTAACACATGGACTCTTTGAAATTCTAGAAACACGTGCTGTCTCTGACTCTTATTATGTCTCAAATCAAATGTTCTGCTGTCTCAGTAGTGCGAGGGCTGGCTGGAGATTATTGCATAATGAGTCAAATAGCCAGAAAGAGGCCTTTCTCACACTTCACAGCATATACTGCTTGTTCTTCATAGGTGTTACATTAGTGGAAACAAAGCTTCTCCAAAGTGGGAGGTGAGACCTTCTTAATGAATTAAAGATCTTAATAGAAAATACAGGACTGAGGTGACATGATGAGGCTACTTGAGGAACAGTGGTTGAAACGTATGTATGTGTGTGCTGCTCATGTAAAACTAGTTCCCTTTGCTGCCCAAAACATCATCACATTTCCCGAAACTCTAGAAAGAAAGTAGGATATAATTACACCTTGCTTTCATGTCTATGCTTAGAATCCAGGTGACTTAAGCAGCTGTCCCTTGGCTTACTTTTTTTTCAAATTTATTATGAATGATGAAACTGTTTTGCCCATATACTAAATTTTGAAGCAACAAGCAGGAGAGGCTTTTCACCTGTACCAATAAATCAGCTGGACAAACAGGTGGAAGTTGGAAAGGTAGCATAAAGTGGACAGGCTTCAGCCTTAGCCCCTGATGCCTTTGAAATGTGTTGGTTGCATATATCAAGGGCATGTGTGCCCTTGAACTGGAATTTGTGCAAAAAAAGTCACGGCATGGAAGAGGAAGGAAATGGAGTATATCTGAACTCTTTTGGCCTTATTTTCTATGATTTGTCTAATAAGATGGCAACTCTTCATAATAGTAAACAGCAATACTTAAGTGCCTTGCAAGACACAGCCCTGTGTGTTTTCAGCCTTTTTCTCTCACCACACTCATGGTGAGCTGTAACACAGAGCACCAGATCACCACATTTTGCTTTGCACTTGGGAGTCCTCTGGGCTGGAAGGGTGGTGATATGGTCTGATACGGTCTGCTTCTGCACCTGTTGTAGCTTTTGTTTCTCATTTATCTGGGTGAAAATCAATTCTACGACCTGCTGTGTCCTCCTGCCTCCTGTTCCTCTACATCCCTCTAGTGTAAAGGATTTACCTCCTTATGCAGTACTTTTCACTATAAAACAGAAAGTGGTGAATCTCACCTTTGCTAAGTGTGAAGTAGTGATTGTAAGTGCAAGGACAAAGCAATACAAATCAAGAAGAATGGTTTTAACTTTTATGAACAGGTAAAAATGGGCAGGAGTGCATATGCTTCCTTAGAAATTGTCAGAAATTCCCCTTTATTCCTCAGACCCAGATGTGCAGCAGAAGTTTCTAGGCTGTCTTTCTGATATCATTAGTTCTGTACCTGAAGTTACCATATGAGGCACAGGGCTATAATAATCTCATACTCTCTGTTGCTTGTGCTCATTTCACATAAATGTGTAGTGTGTCACTATCCTAAATTAACACTGGCGATTACCAAAGGCTCTGTCTTCTTATGCAATGCAATCTTCATTGTAGGAGTCATAGTTTTCAGGGCTATTGACAGAAAATACAAACCTAAAAAGTCATGAATGTGCTTAGATAGATAAAAATTGTGGATTTTTTTAAGCACAAATTTAGGGCAGCATCCTTTCTAGAGCTTTTTTATGGGATAAAATTAATACTTAACAATAGCTACCTTTTTTATTACAGACCCTACTTAAAGGAAGTTGGTCTTAATTGCATACACGCTCTGGGTGGGATTAATCTGCTTCAGCACATATGTCTGGTGCCCTTTGAGAAACCCTGGGGCAGCCAAGACATTTGTGTGGAGTTGGCAGGTATGGATGGGGACATGTGGGGATACCTGCCCTTCCAGAGACCATACTTAGGCTCCTCAAATGGCGCGAGACACCTATGTTTAGACAGCTGAATTTCCGCCTTCCTGGCAAGGACTTGCTTGGCAGAATTCTTCATGTGCACATTTTCAGGTTTTAGAAGTCCTAATGCTCATTTGGAATTTAATTTTAGTAGGAGTTTGCCAGAGCTAATATAAAAGAAGTGGTGTTGCATAGCGGGACACTGAAGAGGGGCAAAGAAAGAAGAGCAGGGAAGCAATAAGAGCAAGACATTCCACTTTGGTAAATCATGATAAAGTCAGCTGCTTGTATAACCAGAACCCACAACTGGAATTCACAAACAGAAAATGGGGGTATCACTGCTACCCTTTGCTCATGGCCAAAATAGGTGTTGAGCTGCGGATTTAATGAGAATTGAATATGGGTCTGTGCAGAACCACATTGCCTGAAGGCACCAGTGAAGGTATATAATTAGATTTCATATGGTCACTGCTGGATTAATAAAGTCATAAAGTACTGATTCCTGTGCCAGCCTGAGTATTTCTCTGCTTTCTGCCCAAATTTCTTTGCGTTTCTTTGTGTGTCGGCTTCCATATATACTGCCGGGTGTGAGCCTTGCTGCATAATGTGACTTTTTGGTGAGATTGGTTAGGCTTATTGCTACCAAAAAGCCAAGACTAGTGCTTTGAACAACTGAAGGGATATTTCACAGCTCAGAACGAAAATAATAATATAGGTTTTCTGTACAGAAAATAGTTGCTTTTCAAAACTGAAGATAGCACACAAACCTGCAATAAAATAGTTCTGGGCACTGAAAACCTGTGGAATAGGGATGATGCTTTGAGTGAACCATTAATTTAGAGATTTACTACCCTGTATTATTCATAATTCTTCCTAATGTCAGGGTAAACTTAGGCAAATACATTTCATATGTGGTTTAATGGTGTTGGCACTTTTAAACTCCTACTTTTTATGTATTCTGAGAGCAAGGGCTGTGTCTAAAAGGTCCAAACATAAATATGGTCAATTTAGTGCTTTCAGGAAAGTCAAGGATGTGTCCATTTGAAAACACACTGATTTCAATCAGTGGTGTCAGAAAGTCTAGATAGTTTGAAGCTGAACCCTAAATAGCTAAATTTAATTGTGTGGGGTTTTTATATACACTAGAATAATAAGACTAAAAGTCATATTATGTTAGATTATAGGCTGTTTATTAGGAACTCTATAGCTTTAAGTAATATTAATAGTTTCAGTACTGATGACACAAATTTTATATCCGTTTTATTTCTTCTCAGCTTCTGCTTTCTGAAACCAGAAACAATATTTCTTTGAGATACCAAGATGTATCTCAAAATGTGCTGACCCAGTTCAGAGTACACTTTTCTAAAGAACTTGGTCTGCCTACCTACAGTGACTGAGGACACGGATTTTTAAACAAGATTTTAAAAATTGCCTAGATTAATTGTTTACAAAATTAGGAGGGGATAAACAGCTTGCTCATGATAGCTTCACAAATAATTCCATGATTTATTAAAAGCCGAATGTAATGTAAGTAAAACCAGAAACTTCCATACTCTTGCAAAATTGACATGTAAAAATAATGTCATAAGATGCTCTTTTGAAAGGAAGACAATCTGTGTGCTAGTTTTGCTTGGGGTTGGGGTAACTTTATTCACAGTAGCAGGTATGGAGCTGTGTTGTGGGTTTGTGCTGGAAATGGTGTTGATGACACAGGGATGTTTTTGTTGTTGCTGAGTGGGGCTTGCACACATTTGAGGTCTTTTCTGCCTCTCACCCCATGCTGCCAGCGATGGACTGGGGGTGCACATGGAGTTGGGAGGGGACAGAGCTGGGACAGCTGACCCCAGCTGACCAAAGGGATATCCCAAACCATGTGGTGTCATGCTCAGCATGTAGAGCTGGGGGAAGAAGGAGGGAAGTAGGAGTGATGGCGTTTGTCTTCCCAAGCCACTGCTACACGTGAGGGAGACAGCTTTCCTGGAGATGATGCAACATCTCCCTGCCCATGGGAAGCAGAGAATTAATTCCTCGTTTTGCTTTGCCTGTGTGTGTGGCTGTTGCTTTACCTGTTAAATTGTCTTTATTTCAGCCCCTGAGTTTTCTCACTTTTACTTTTCTGATTCTCTCCCCCTTGCCATTGTTGGGGAAGTCTTTGAAACTTGCCTTAAACATTTTCATAACTTTTATTTTAAAGCTTTTGAGCTGAACTATATATTCAATGATTTGTGCTTTATTAGAACACCGGAAGCATATATCTGCCTCTTAGAAGGTTCTGGTAGCTGTGTCTTCATTAGAAAATGTAATTATGAATACTGATAAACAATATATACTGTAATACATATTTGCTTTCAAACAGATCCTGTTTCCAAGGATCTTGTTTGAATAGTCATTTTTAATTGTGATATAAGAGATGAATACTTGAATTGAGAAAAAGAAGTTTTTTGTTTAAAAAGTCATTAGTAATGGCTTTTAAATCTACAGATAAAGAGTAATGTGAAGGAAGGATGAAATTCTTTTTTAGTATTTTCATATTAAATGTATCTCTTATATTCTTCATGCTTTTTAAGCTATTTGTTAGCACCATGCTGTTTACCATCTTGTCTACATGCCCAAAGCTGATGTAAACAAGTGGTACTAAAAGATCCCAGGAAATCAGAGCAGAGGAGTTTTATACCCCCAAAGAAGACCACAGACTTCTTTGTAGGTATGAAGCAGTGGAGATTCATTCAGTGTATGATCTCAGCTCTGTTTGGATATTTCTGTGCTGGGATAATATTTCTCTCATGCTGAGTGGAGCTGATTTTAGATAACTGAGGGCCAGTTTTACAGTAGTCAGCAATAGGAGGACATTCTTTATTTGTCTGCTTTCTTACCCAAGGTGCAGAAATGATTCATAGAGGGGAAATGGTAGCAGAAATGTGAGAGATATTTCAGTTAAAACATTTCTGCCATCAGGAGCCACACTTTTGCGTCTGTATCCCTTTTGGATTTCATAGTCTCACAGTTTCTACTTCATCCTATACATCTGGGAAACTGTATCCCATCAAGGATCACCCAGCATCAAAAAGTGAAGCTGAGGGACTCCTTCCCTTTTAGTAAGTATTTTGTAACAGAAGTGTCAGAGAACATTTTTTGATGTTGCAAAGGGCCCTTTACTCTGACAATCCTCTCAGTGGCTATTAGGGTGAGAAAATAATTGGATTCTGAGTGGCTATATATGGGTGATTTTTAAGATTTATGGTATTAATGCTTTTTCCCTTCACAATAAATACTGATAAGGGCAGCAATTCAATAACTCCTTTGCATTCAAATTGTGTATAGTTTCATCTATATATGCTATTTTAAAAAATTTTAAGTTTAGTTTCATCTCGTCTCTTGATTTTTTTGTAACTCAAATGCCTGCAATGATTTAATACTGTTTGTGTTGAAAAGTAAGACAGCAAGCAGTTCCTGGGTAGCTGGATCTTTTCTGGCCAGCACAGTAATGTGCGGCGGGATCAGATGTAGCAAAGCTGCCTTGAACTCTGGAGGTCCACAGGGATGTCACGCTGCAGTCACAGCTCTGCTTCCCTTTGAATAGGTACAGTGCAAACTCCCCTTGTTGTTCAGCCAACTGCTGCTGATTGATGTAAAAACATTAAAGCTTTACATGCTGTGTCTGAAGTCTTGTTATATAGCTTATGCCACTTCCTTAGCGAGTAAATTCCCTGCCTAGTAGCACCTGGATAGCCCTCAGCTGTGCTCCCAAACATGAGGAAATGCTGCATCCCAAAATTGTGGCTGGTGTCAGTTTTGGTGGCATGATTCCTTGGTTGTTCTATGCATCTGTCGTTGCAGGATGACAGATGGTGCTTTGTCCAATGTCCAATGCACCCAGCTCTCCTCTCTTCCTTTTCCCAGTTTCATGGGTATGTCACACATGGACCACCAGGGTCAGTGTGGATGCTGAGAGACTGCAGCAGGAGCAGCTCGTTACCTGGAACTGTATGAGGGCATCACAGGACATGGTGGGGGAAATACAAGTTAGGACCAAGGTCAGCAGTGACTTGTAATTGATGCCACAAACCCTGAGGGCATGTTTTTATTGCCAAAGGGTCTCTGAAGGAGTATATGGTAGATCTGCTCAGGGCAGTCAATGTGAAGGCACTTGAAACAGAGATGTGGGCTCTGGGAGTGCATAAGAGACATTAACTGTTATGTAGAAATAAAATCCAAGGACTGCTGTTACCTTTAATAGTGCTATCAATAAGAACAAAAATACCTCTAGTAAAAGTGAACTCCTGTCTTGAGATGCCTTTTCCCTTGCAGTGAAAATCTCCCACATGTTAGAGAAGTCATTAAAGAGCTAAAGAGCTGCCATGAACGTTTTGTTAATTCCTTTGTGCTGTGCTGCTTGGTGAACCTTTACAAACGAGATTATTTACTCTCCAATTCCTCCATTGTCATTCCCTTGCCCCTTTCTCTGTGTGGTGGCAGAAACAAAGCAAAAGTAAGTAAAATGTCAGCTTCTGAAAAGCCTAATTTCATTCAGTTACACGATGTTATTATCAGTGCACACAAAACAGCTGAAAAATAATAGAGGAATAAAACACAGATGGAGAGAAGACAGCAAATGGCAGGGAGCATTGAAAAAAATGTTTAACCTTGAAAGAGTAGAGCATCTTCCTTTTTCACATTGAACTCTTTAGTTTTCTGGCTTGACTTGCAGTGAGGTCATGAAATAGTACCATTACCAAGCATTACAATTACACTGTGGTTCAGGAAGTGCGGGGCTGGTTGCAATCCCTAAGACTCTGGGTTTAGGTGCAGGGAAAATTCCCAGAATGTTTTTGGGGGTTCCTAGCTTTTTCAAGGAAGGAGGAGTGTCTTGTAGGAAATACTTGCACTACTTGCACCTTTGCTTTTATTAATAAGTTTCAAATTATAAACAAAGGCATTAAATGAAAAATTAATTTTCAACTAGTGTGTACAACCAGCATTGCAGCATTTTATCTTATGTGTGATGGGTATTTCAGTGCTAATTTTTGGTTCATTTTTAGGCTGCAGAACAGATAACACTGAAATACTAATCATACCAATGAAGAAATCATCTTGTTTGACCTTTCAGAAAGTGTTGATATTACTGATTTTTAATGAGTAGAATAATAAGAGATAGCAGCCCAAGCCATTAATATGTTTTGGGGCAGCCTTTTTTTAGAATTAAGAGAATCTCTTTTGATATATAATGTAAGGCATTTATGTGCTTGAATGCAGAGACAGTTCTACATTCAGTCCACCATCACCACCATCTATCATACTGCAGTACTTTTTATAGATTTATGCAGATAGGAAGGTGTCTAACTTTACTTTGTGTTCCATTATTCATGTGCAGTCCTGAGATTACCTTTGTTGATATTACAATGTGCCTCCTGAACAACCTTTGTTCAGAGTAGGAAAACCGAGTGGTTTTATCCTGGACAAACAATGAATAATGCACAGTATTATACAAATATCCTAAGGGCACATACTTATTGTAAAACACTAAACATTGAAAATGCTGAATAATATGGGTTGCTGCAAAAGTTTGAAAATCCCTGTTTTAAAATACATCATCCTCTGAATCATTGCAGCCAGTCCTGTCTGATCCATTTTATCTTTTATTTCAAGTAGGAAGATAACATAAAAAAAGATTACCTTTTGAAAGATCTGTCTCTGAGTTAGATTATCTCCTGTTAGGATTTCTAAGGCTGAAGTGTTTGTTGCTCAGTTGTTCACTGATAAAAGGTACAGGGGAACGTTCTCTGCTGCTAGCAGGCTGATAATGACCTTAAAAACTTCCCTGCATTGCAGACAATTGAACTGCACTTGGGATTTTCAGTGTTCACCTTCAGTTCCTGCCCCTGTGTCTCATTTGTCATTGATTACATACTAGCTCTGAGGGACAAGAAAGTATTTTATTCATCGTGTTCTGTCATAAAATTATGTTGTTGCTATTCTAACTTTAGGGTTTTTTATATTAGCTTGTTAAACAGACCCTAGTAACAACAGAGTAAAAATGTTTAGCACACTACAAAAGCAACTCTTCTTTTAGCTCTTCACGGTGGGAAATTATCTGAACAATACTTGTCCAGGCACAGCTGTTTGTTCTGATCTTATTTTCTTTTATTTTAATTAAAAATTAGGCAAACAGCCTAATTTTTAATTAATGGAAATTATTATAAAGAATTACAGACATTAGAGGCAAAAAAAGCCTGACAAATATTTTTAACTCTCCAAATATTTTATATGCTAAGAAATTTTGCAACATCAAATGAGGGGACATTCCTGAGACTAAAAAAAAGAAAATGTCACTTTCTATATTCAGGAAGGTCAAGAAAGAGGATCCGGGGAACCACAGATCAGTCAGCTTCGGCTTGGTACTTGGAAAGTGACAGAGCAAATAATCCTGTAAACGATTTCCAAACATATATATAAAGGACAAATAGGTGACTGGGAGCAGTCAGCATGTTTTTAACTTGATAGCCTTGTTGAATGACATGGCTGCCTTTGTGGATGAAGGGAGAGCAGTGGATGCTGTTTATCTCAACTTAAGAAAGTCTTTTGACGCTGTCTCCCATAAGGTCCCATAGACAATCTGATGAAATACGAACTAGATAAATGGACAGTAAGGTGGACTGAAAAATGAGCTGCCCAGAGGCTGTGAGCAAACAGTTCAGCTTGGAGGCCAGTCACTAGTGAAGTAATCCAGAGGTTGATACTGGGTCCAGCACAGTTTAGTGTCTTCAGCTATGACCTGGACAATGGGATGGAGTTTGCAGAAGATACAAAACAGTGAGGAGGGGTTGATGCAGCAGCTGGTTGTGTTGCCATTCAGGGGGACTTTAACAGGCTGGAGAGATGGGCTAACAAGGACTTCACAAGGTTCAACAAAGGAAAAAGCAAGGCCCTTCCTCTGTGGAGGAGTCCACCATGCACCAGTACACACTGAGGACCCACCAGCTTGAAGGCAGCTCTGAAGGACTTTGGGAGTCCTTATGGAGAACAAGTAGGTTCATAGCCAGCAATGTGCCTTTGCAGTAAAAAAGAGCAAAGGTTCCCAGGCTGAGATAGGAAGAGTGTTTTCACAAGGTCAAGGGAAGTGATCATTCATCTGCTCAGCCCTGGTGAGGCACATCTGGAGTGCTGGGTCCACATCAGGGCTCCCCAGCAGAGGAGAGATGTACATACTGAAGTGTGACTAAGGAAGGTGTCCGTGAAGATTGTTCAGGGCCAGAAGCACCAGACACACAAGAGGAGGATGAGAGAGCTGGGACAGTTCGTCCTGGAGAGAGAAGGCTCAGTGAGAGTCTTACCAATGTGTTTAAATACGTGTTGGGGAGGAGCAAAGAAGACAGAGACAGACTTTTCTCTGTCATGCCAGATGCCGGGACAGGAGACTATGGGCACGAATTTAAATACAGGAAATTCTGTTTAGGTGTAAGCAAAATAAAAATTCTTTACTGTACGGTTGTCAAACACTGGAAGAGGCAACCCAGAGACGTTGTGACATCTTCATTCTTGAAAGACACTCAAAACCAAGACGGACATGATCCCGGAAAACCTGCTAGTTGATCCAGCTTGAATTCAGATTTTTGATTAGATCTCTAGTGGTGCCTTCCAACCTCAATTTCTCTCTGGTTCTGTGATTCTGTAATTTCTGTTCTTTGCATAACTCCTCCTTTATTGCTTTTTAACAATCAGTCCTTCATTTTTTGCAACTTACCAGAGGAGGACAGGGCCATCAACGTGTACAACTTAAAGAAAAAAATAGAGTTGAAAAAATCAAATATCTTCTAAGAATTCACCATGAGTCTTAGATGTTTGAGATATTTTAGTCAGAAAAAGGATAGCTTTTTCTTCTTTCATAGTCATAGGCAGTTCAGTTACTGCAAGTGGAAACCAAAAAAGAAAAATTTGAATGAATTTGTTTATTTTGATAAATTACATACTTCAAATATTAATCTCTTGGAACCAGGTTGGAAATTAATGTAGAAAAGTGTTCTTCTGTCTTTATAAATCAAATCTGGGTGGGCAGAGAAGGCTGGATAAAGATCAATTTCTACTTTATCCCTAAGTTCAAGAGAAAGTGAATTTTAAGTGAAGATTTTGTCAAGGAGAGGAAAAGATGACAGACTATGTCTACATTATTCTAGGGGAGTTCCCAGACTGGAGTAGTCAAGACCAGTTTTCAATCCCATTCCCACTATTTAGCCAGAGCAATGCACATGGTTTGCTACTGAGGTGCAGCAGTTTGTGTGTCAGGAGAGGCTGCAGGGGAGGAAATTGCCTCTTCAAGGCAGGCACATGAAGTCTCGATGATGGGTAGCTGCCTGCACATCTGTTTGCTGAGGCAACACATGTTTTAGGTGGCAGAGCAGCCCTGCTGGTGTGCTGCCCTTCAACTTATGCCCCAGTATGTGTTCACCCCTTCTGCAGTGCCAATGGTGGGACTACTTTTCATCTCCCCTGGCATTCCCATCCATTGTGGTAGCGTGGTTGTATCCAAAGTCCTGGTGTGTCTGAGGAAGGAGCACCTACGACAGCCAGAACCAACTTCACCTCCACAGGTACAGACAGAGAAACCACTGATACAAACCATCAAGCTGCCATAGCTCCTCTGCCCCTGGACTCCTGCTCTGCTGACATCAGGCCCATGCTGAACCCAGGAGGCTCCAGTGACTGTGCAGGACAAGTAGGACAGTGTCTACCAAATTAAGGCACCCGGCGAGTTGGTCAGTACTGGAAAATAGATCGACCATGTCGCTATCTGAGAGCATCTTCTGGTACCTAAATGCAAATATAGATACCTTGAGGCAGAATCCAATGCTGAAGTGTGTGCTGTGTGAACACTTGGGTCAAAACTTCACGGCTGGGCTCATTGCCACAGCAAAATTACCTTATTATTGACTTTCTGCCTTCATGGTTGTTCAAATACATCCATCATATTTTGGAGTCTGGGTGGGCCTGAAGCACACACTCAGTCCCACCATCTCAGCTGCAAAATGTTAACTCTTCAGGCTCCTCATTTTCAGTAATTTACCCACACACTTGCTTTTTCTCTATCTGGATCTTCCTCAATGTTCCAAACCCTTTTGATGACACTTCAGAATGATTTATGAAATAGAGCTTCTGAAACATTTTCTGGATCTTTGTGAAATATTAAAGTAAAAGTTTGCTGAAAGTTTTGCTTTATTTTTTGCTCTATGAGCTTGATTCTTCTAGTTATAACGGGTCAGCAACTCATATGCAATAAAGTCAATATATTGCTAAGGTGGTTATGAAAACATAGGTAATAACGGGGCCTTGTTCTTCCTTACTAGTGCCTCAGTGCCATAAATACTCCCCATAAGCATGTGCTTGCCCATGCTGCCTGGATGCCTATGCTTCATAAAACCTGGTGCAATGAAAACTGAATTGACTGCTTTCAAGGGTTGTTCTGAGAGCTTCATTATTTAATTCTTATTTCAGTCTGGGCTCTGTTGCTTACACAGGAAGTTTCACTTGACTTTTAGTGCCTTAAAAATAAAGTACTAACACGGCTTGGGTCTTGCAGTCCTGAGTAGTGACTTTATATCCACAAAGAAACATTCACCTCTCTGCAGAACTCACATATTACTTAAATCCTACAAGATTAATATAGATTTACACATTGCATAGACTGTTCTGGCCTTCTCCCACCAAAGACTTCCAACCCTGCGAGAAACACTTCACCACAAAGATGTATCCTGAAATACGTGGCACAGACCAAATGAGACAAAGATCCTTTCCGTTAATCTATATATATTATATGAAGATTATGATAAACTGACTCTCTGGGGCAGGGGGATGAATAGTAGACAAGTATTTGCTGTTTTTCTCAATTTCTGAGTGTAGAAACGGTCAAATGTCCTGAGCAATACTTACTCCTCACCAATGGTTAACTAGAATTCCTCTGGCAGAATTGATTTGTTTTAAATTGAATCTTCAACAAAAGTCACACAGAGCATTACTTGGAATTTTCACCTGGAATGAGGAAAGAATTTCAATGACAAATGCATGATTCCAGCAGATGGCATCAGTGAATACTATTGAAAAAATATTGATTGTCAACAGCAACATTCCTGTGTATGTGATTCCTTAACTCTGATGCCTGAAGGGCTTTTTTTTTTGAATGGAACAAAATAAAACATGCTAACATATGAAAACACAATGATAATGGAGGCTAGCCAGGTCACACCTGTGGGGAAGTAAGATTCAGAACAAAGAGCATTGAAATGGTCTTTCCTCTCTTCCCTTTCTCCCGACCACCTATCTTTTTCATTCTTTTCCATTATTTTGTTGTAATTTTAATGTATCTGTATATAGATACCAATTTTATGTTAGAAACAGCTCCTCAATATTATCTGCTGTCACACAGCCTGCTTATATATCATACATCACGTGTTCCCATCTGTTACACAGCAAGATGTGAATAAGTTGTAGGAAGTTACTATAGAAACACAATTAATGCACAGCATGGGTGGGCTCATGATTCCACAGAGATCTGGTCTCCCGACTAGAAATACTGCAGTAAACCTGAAGCAGAGACCACCTGCAGAACTCTCCCATAGTATGGAAAAACCAACATATTCGCCAGCACCGTGACAAACGGATTGAGGTGTATGTTCACTTCAGACTGGTTTCCTTGATTCTGTATAAATATCTGTCCCAAAGTACTGGTGTAAGAATATGTGTAGCACAAACTGTGCAACTTGAATTTTAATCACATTGTGCTGTGCTGCAGAGCAAGGCTTTTAACTGTTCACCAAATGGCAATGCCATGGAGTGGAGAACTCCGATAAGTAGCTGAGAGCCATTGAAAGAGCCATTTATGTCAAGATCCCAGCACCAGTGTATTGGCTTTGTGTGGCAAGGATTTAGCAGTGGGGGGGCTACTGGGGTGCCTTCTGTGAGAAGCTGCCAGAAGCTTCCTCCATACCTGACAGAGCCAATTCCAGCCAGCTCCAAGATGGATGTGCCACTTATCGAAGCCGAGCCCATCAGCAACAGTGGTAGCACCTCTGGGATAACAGTATTTAAGGAGTGAGGAAAAAATAATGGAAGAACAACAGCAGAGAGAAGAATTAAATATAACAGCCCTACAGACACCAAGGTCAGTGAAGAAGGAGGGGGAGGAGGTGCTCCAGGTGCCAGAACAGAGATTCCCTTGCAGCTCGTGGGGAACACCATGTTGAAGCAGTTGTGCCCCTGTAGCCCTTGAAGGTCCATTGTGGAGCAGATATCCATTGCAACCCCTGGAAGACTTCATGCCACAGCAGGTGGATGCTCAAAGGAGACTGTGACCCTGTGGAAAGCCCATGCTGGAGCAGGTTCCTGGCAGGACCTGTGGCCCTGTGGAGAGAGGAGCCCATGCTGGAGCAGGTTTGCTGGCAGGACTTGTGGCCCTGTGGGGACCCACACTGGAGCAGCCTGTTCCTGAGGGATTGTACCCCGTGGAAGGGACCCATGCTGGAGCAATTTGTAAAGAACTGCAGCCTATGGGAAGGACTCATGGAGATCTGTCTCTTGTGGGAGGGACCGCATGCTGGAGCAGGGGAGGAGTGTGAGGAGATTCACCCTGAGGAAGAAGCAGCAGCAGAGACAACGTGTGATGAACTGAGCACAGCCCCATTCTCCTGAGGGGAGGAGGAGGGAGAGAAAATTGGGGTTAAAGTTGATCCTGGAAAGGAGGAGTCAGGGGAAGGTGTTTTTATGATTTGGGTTTATTTCTTATCATCCTACTTTGGTTTGACTTGCAATAAATTCAAGTAATTTCTCCAAACCTGTTTTGCCTGTGATGGTAATTGCTGGCTGGTATCACCCTGCCCACATGGGAAGGGGAGTGATATAGCAACATTGATATAGCCAGGGTCAGCCCACCGCAACCTGAAAACAGGCTCTTACTCAGAAATATGGATTGGAACAAGCAATCCATCGATCCCTACAGATACAAGAATCACTACTGTCTGCTGCTTTCCAGGATGGATTTCACTGAAGGGAAAGACAATCACGAAATACATATCCTGGGTCAGATATGTCAACAATGGGACTAACACCTCTGTAGATAGCATGTAATGAACCCCATGATATGGCATGGTAAACTTTTATTCCATAATTTTATTTTTATACTGTCCACGGTATTTAATATCAAAAACTGACAAAGAACAAATATACCTCAATTAGACAATCAGCACATATTTAAGAAACAGATTTTACAGGTTACTGAAAAATAGCAATGAAATACTCTATTAATAATATACTTACATGTTTAGCCAAACCTGGGGTGGCACTCAAAAATAATTTAACCCTATGTTTGTGGCATTGGAATTCATTTTCTATAGGGCTACAAACCTCCTGATCACAAGTGAGAGAGTGGAAACTGGTGTCAGAAAATAAGAGTGGAAATATTGCCAAACAGGTCTTCTGTGAGCATGCAATGATCTGGGATCAAGCTCCCTGGCTCTGGCCAGCTCAGGGACTTTTGCAGCAGAATTTTGAATCACTGCAATATTTGGCACATAGGCAGCCAGACCCGGAGAGGGCTGCAACAGTGACAGGGCACTCCTCAGGTTGGAAATATTGCAGTGGCAGCATTCCAGTCAGGAACAAGCTGAAAGGATCTCAGGCAGAGTGTGTGAGACCTGGCAGGTCTATGGCACTATACAATATATACATGGCACTATATAATAAATACACAGGAGACTTCTGATGTCTTGCCTTGGATTCACATCTTCATGCCTATAAGCAAGGTGAATTCATTTTTCCTGTCTTTGGTCATTTGCAAAGCTGAAGACCCGAGCCAGTCATGCCTTGTCTGTCTTTATAGTCAATGAAGTCAACAGAAGCTTTTGGGACCTGACTCACTAGGCCTACTTTGGATGTCTTTTTCAGAATTAGGTAAATTGCAGAACTCATTGACTATAAAGAGAGAGCAAAGTGACTTTCATAGACATCTGCACTGTAAACCCCTGAAGTCATGCAAGACAAAATCTTTCCTGTGTGAAGTTAACAAGCAGTCAGAGAGCAGAATTTACAGGTTTGACTAATTTGAACAGAGACAGAGGAAGTAATAATAAGTCTCATATGCTTTTAAAGGGTTAATTGCCCAACAGCAGTGTCACACTATTGCACCATATTTAGCCACAGAAAGTATTAATTTGGACCCCCATTTCTATTGGCTCTATTATTCTTTATTTGGGAACAGCTGCTGGACAGGATATGGTGCAATCATTGGGAAATATCACATTTTGAAATTCACCATTCAAAATAACAGAAGAACTTATTAGTTCCTGTGACCAAAAAAAAGGAGATAGACTAGACTAGACTAGAAGAGAACTGATTACTTCAGTTGGAACGGACGTACAGCAGCCAGAGACAAAATTTTAACAAAATAATTCCTAGAGCATATAAGGGACATGTTGTGGGAGATATTAAATCAAAGGAGGCTTTACTTAGGCATTTGGTGGCAGCTCATGTCCTTTCAGTCCCTGGTAACAATGCTGCTGGTAGTAGCCACAATCACCAGTGACTTCCTTCAGGTCACTCTAATATGCAATAATCAGAGCTCATGTATGTTTTTGTTTCCACAAACCTTGTAAGGATGTTTATGTGGTCTTAAGGATTGTATCCACCATCTGCTGGTAAGTAAGTGGACAGTAGCTGATTTGAGTTTTATTTTTCAAGAGGTAGGAAAGAGTGAATTAAAGAGTATAATATGAGCTCTTTAGCAATAAAGTAAAAAAGAAGATGCTTGAAAAAGCCAGTTGAAAAAGATGCTTACATTCATGGAATAGAATAAGCAAATACAAGTATTTGAGAATTAATCTAGACTAAAAGACCAAAATCAGAAGGAAAATTTAAGCCTAAAGATTTCTCATCAAGGACAATTTAACCATTTGGTGAGGCAAGAAGTATTTGAGTATATATCCTGGCTGGCATGAAATGTGAAAGTGTGACACTCCCAAAGCCCTTTGCCACAGCTCAGGGGTTGTAGTTCAGAGTCACCTGATGTTACTGACCTGTAGCTTTTCCTTTTGAAGGAAAAGAACATGCTTTATGGCAGCTAATTAAGATGTCTATTCAGCACACATTCTATCTTCTCTCTGAACATAGATAGCTTTTATTCATGTCCAGAAATATAATTACTTTTCTGTTTCTTAACTCACTTCCCAGTTTTGGGTACATGTGAATGAAGTATTCTACTTCTGCCTGCTAAGCTTAAGGATACAGTCACTCCCAAGCAAGCAAACAGTTTTATTTATTCCACTTCAGCCAGAAAAAAAAGTAATGTGATATGATGAAGAAATGAGGGAACAAAATGAGGATCTCTGTAAAACAGTGAAATATTTCATCTATTTTTTCAGAAATTAATATGGAAAAGCAACACCCTGGGATGGTTTTGGACATTTATGTATAAACCTCCCATTCCCTTAATTAACCCTTCTTTTATTTTGCGTTTATACATGTACAAGAGGTTCCTCCTGTGTTGAAAATTCTATTTACATCCACCGTCTCAATTTCCAGGTATCTGTAAAACATGCAAATGTCATGATTTGTAAATAAATTATATGAAACAGGGGGTTTTGTAGTTATCAAATTTTGAATAACACAAACAAGCCTTTTCTTAGATGATAGGTCTTAAAGAAATTATCTTCTGGAAAAATTCCTGACTGTATTCAGTAGGAATGATCCTACGATTGTTTATGACATTGAGCTTTTTACTGGAAGATTGTGTTGCAGGGAGGTGCATTTAGCCTGAACTCCCTTTGTGGTTATGCCTTTCTGAAACTATGCAATATCCATTAAAGGCAGCACAAGAAGTGATTGCACAGGATTTCGTCTCTTTCCCTGGGTGTTAAGCTCAGCTGCTCACAGCAGTGTGATTTAAAATCTTATTGTTATAAACCTTGGCCAGAGGGCCTTCCGAGTAACAAAGGAGTCACAGAACTGAGAGCACGAATAAGCCCAGAACAGGCAGAGATAAAAGGCAGCTTCTGCTATGAGAATCAGAAGAGAGGAAGACAAAGGACAAGAAAGCAAGGTTTATATAACATTACAAACATGCAAGCAAAACCAGCACTGGCACTGAGAGCCTTAAAAGTGTTCAACTTTATAAAAAACCTAATGGCAATACTGCTGTGAAAGAACACTTTGTGTACTGAGTATATTCAGCAAGCATTTCCTGAAGAGTCTGAAAGCAGAGCTTCATTCTGCAGCATCCCACTAGACCTTCAGTCTGCAAATTCAATTGCAGGATGGCATGTGCTGGAGGATTAGCAAACCCAGCAAGGCCAGAAGCAGTGTCAGAACTTCATTCTTTTTCAGAATTTGGCTATAATGGAGAAAAAAAAAAGAAGCCATGGAAATAGTTAATTTGATTAGCTGTGATCCAAACAGGAGGAGAAACCACTGGCATACTCAAAGCCAAGGGCAGCCACCTGACAGAGGCAAAAATGGTGACAGAAACCTGTGAGTGAGTCTGTTGCAGGAGACACTCAGTGCAGATACTGGCATACTTCTGTGTGAAATTTATTTCTGCTGTACAATAGCATTTCAAGGGATTTGGTACAATATCTGCACAGATGATATTTCAGGGAAAGGTGCATGAATTATTGGAAGAGTGACGGGAAGAGAATTCCTGTTGATGATGCTCTAGTAACATGAAAAACAAACCCCGTGATATTCATATAATTCAGTTGGTATAACTTGAAATTGGTTCACAGCAATGGCAAGAGAGTGTGTAAAAAATATCCTTTGATCATGTTTTAGAAAAGGGAAACATCACAACTGAACCAAGAAGAAAAATAACCAGGACAGGTGATCTGCTTAGATAAAAGGCACTTGGGTTGTGTCACTTTGCAATTACTTTGATGAAAGGAGAAAAACAATGATTTCTGCATTTCTGAAGAATATCAGAAACAGAACTGCAGGGATCCTCTTGACAGATGTGACAATGCATGTGGAGCATCTATCCAGGACTTATGATGAATACAATGTTATTGCTATGGCTGTATCAAGGCTGCCCAGAGATGTGGTTAATGCCCCATCCCTGGAAACATTCAAGTTTGGGTTGGACAGGACTCTGAACAACTTGATCTAGTGGAAGATGTCCATGCTCTTTGCAGGGATTGGACTAGATGAGCTTGAACGTTTCTTTCCATCCCAAACCATTCTACAATTCTATGAATAAGACAGAAGAATGCTCATGTCTGTTATAGGAAAAGATTAAATCCCAATTTGTAAACTCCAGGGCCTTGGTGCTAGGGCAGACATCCATTTGATACCTAGTCTGGGATCAGGATTCCTGTATTTCCATAGAACCTAGTAGATGTTCCTGCCTCATCTATTCCCTGCTCTATTGTCTGTTTCACTTCTAGGAAGACAGAGGGGAGATTCTTTGGACATGGAATTCAAATTTTATTTGAGGATTTGGTTTGGTTTTCTGTCCTGACCTGAGCCAACAGACATTTCCTCCCCCAAGATTTTTAACTTTAAGCTCTTTTTTTTTGATTATATACTGTCTATCCCATGAAATAAAATGCCTGTCATCCTGTCAGCAGTGCTTCTGGAAAAATGAATGATTACTGAATCACTTTGTTCTGGCTAATTCTAGCCCAGTTAGATTTCGGGGGTGACATTATGTCTGTCTTACATTCTTTGTTTCTGCGCTGCATATTCTCGCCTGGAAATGTAGATCAGGCAATCGTTTTGACAGGCAGGCAGGTGGTACTATTACATTGGCAGTACCAAATCTGTCACGTTAATGTGCTCTCAGACTGAGATAGCTACACTTTCCCTCGCTGGCTGAAGTTTGTATGGCAGCAGAGCACGTCTCCCTCCGTGGTTTAAAACAATGTCCTGTCTTGTGATTACTGCCTTGTTCCTGTGGTGGCTTATGGACCAGAATACTGTTACTTGGTGCATTTAATTCTGTGACTAATAATGAAACCAAGAGCTGTAAGGTAACTTCACAAAGAATCTAAAAGGAAATTGTTCTGGCCCAGCTGCTGCATAATTGACTCAGTTATCCATCAAAAACCAGTTGAGGTGTCCTGGAGACACTCAGTTAAGATGCCCATGTAGAGCTGCCTGATAAGGCACAAGACCTACAAGGGCCCTGTGACCTTATGGATTAGCAGGGGACAGTCCAGGGGGATAGATACCTACGGGCATCTCCGATGGCACCAGACTCCTGTACATGGGCTACTGGAGCAGGCGGAGGGGAACACAGCCACAGGGATCTGTAGAAAGGCTTTTTCAACCTAGGCTACCTTTTGGGTTGCTGTGTGGCTCTCCAGACTAACACTCCATCTGGTATTTTTTGGCATGTCCTGTGGTAACCGAGACATCCATGTGGGCAGGCAGACGTGACACAGGAACCATGAGAGACCAAAGATTTTCTGAAAAGGGGATGGTGTAGGGATGTCAGATAGCACTAGACACCTGACCTGTTCTGCCCTTACTGTAATGACACATGGACCACCTGGCCACCCTTGGGCACACAGAGGGGTCTACAGTAAGGAACTGAGTATTGCCCTGTGTGTTGACTTCCCCACAGTGGTTTTACTGGGTAGCAGAAGAGAAAAACACCAAACAATGAGTTGCAGAAAAGCTGTTCAGATTAATAATTCAGATTAATTCAGGATGTCCTCCTTTTCCTTAACACAAAACAGTGTGAATTTAAAAAAGACATTTGATTCTTCTTTTGGACAGCTTTTTAAGAAAAAGCCATACGGCACAGAGTGACATTTTAAAAAAAGATGTTTTAGGCTTGTTTTTCAGCCTTGAATCCAATGAATTGATGAGATGGACTTTTAAATGAGGGTGATTCTTCGCAAATTAAAGAGGAAATAAGAAATCTTTAGAATTCAAGCTTTGTTTAAAATGCTTAGTTAAAAACCAAAATGTGGCTGAATCCTCAGCCCTGAGAAGTGAGTATTTTATAAACTAACCCGAAAAAGATTTTCTGGATGTCCCAAAGTATTTTTCATCATTTATTTATATCCTTATATGCCCCAGTACCCTGGCTGTACTTGTGCGATTTGTTCTTAATTTATGTGTTTTGCTTTCTCCTAGGCTTATAATTTGTGAATAGCAGCAAAACTGAGCAAACTGTATGGCTGTAATTTGTATTCTGGCCTGCCACTCTAGTGTGTTGAAGGAAGAGAAATTGGAAGTACGTTCAGCATCTTACAGAACGCCAATCAATACTTCACACACCTTTTGTAATTAATTAGTATTTCTCATGGAAAGAAAGGATTTCATTTAATGCACTATGTTAGTAAAATGTTTCAGGTTTTACTTACAAAAAATAGTTATTTTATTTCAGGAAAATGACAAGGTAAATTAATACATTTTCACATTCAGTTGGGATTCTCATTTATAACTCACAGTTTTGTAAATACTTCATATCTTTATACAAATAACACGGTGATTCTGTAATCATGTTGCTGGAGAGATCCCTTTCAGAGAACAAAAGCAGTCAGATTCACCCTTAGTATTCCACCCATCCCTTTCAATATGCCAACTTTAAGTACTCTAAGTACTGAGATTTTCTCCTTCTTATAGGCAAGGAAGCAAGCTGTCTTACTTAAAATTTTAATAGCAGCAAAATTAGCTTTTATTATCACTCCAGTTCATCCAATACTTCCCTTCTCTGATTTTATCCATAAGTCACTTTGAAGCCAGTTGGTGCAGGCACTGATGTTTGGCAATTGCTAAACATGGGTCATTTCAGCTCTGATTCATCATAACTAATTCAACTGAGGTATCTAATTTGGGAACCTGGCTGCCTGAGGGTCTCTCTATAATTTATGAACCTAATAATTGCTGAGAGGTGAGATGAATCAAAGTCTAATTACATAGATGTGAACCTTTCACATTTAATATAGGTAGAACAAGGAAAAACAAAGCAAAAAAAATTTTTTTAATCCCACAGTAAATTCACCTCTGAAGACCAGTATTAGTGAACGAGTTTTCATTATGCCAGCAAATCAGTGTCTTCAACAAATAACATCAGCTCCTTCCACTCTCCTCCCACAGCCAGTAGCAGCCTGTTTCAATCACTCATGGCAGTGCAGTCCCTGGCAGCTCCCCTTCTCCTTCAAGCTTTTCCTTCTCTTTTTGGCTTCTACATTTTCTTCAGCTGTTTTACGTTCCTGCCTTAACACGTCATGCCAGCTAATGGGGTAACCAAAACCCAGATGCAGCGTGACTACTTTGTATGCAGATGAGCCTAATGCATACCCGCTTATCCTCAGGGTTAGTGAAGGTCTCAAATCTTACAGTAGGTGTCTAAGTTCCCCAGACAGTTCTTGGGAGAGGCTGGTTCACCTCCAAAGCACAGAGATGCTGCCCTAGCAATCCTTCTATAGACTTCACGGGGAACATGGGTACCCTCGGTGCATGTGAGCCAAAGCAACTGAAAAATGTCCTATTGGCTCCAAGGGACTCAGGTGAAGCTGGGCTCTCATATGCCCAGAAGGGAGGGAGCCTGACAGTCACCGGGACAGGGGGAGGCCTTGTTTTTCTGCCCATACAACTATGCCTGTTGTAAACCCCACAAAATCTTTGAATAAGTTTCCCCTCTCCCCTGAGCACTGCCCGCAGCTCCCTCTTGCCTGCTCCCTTTCTGTCCTTCTGCCTTTGATTCTGCACAGCCTCCTGCCTCACCTTTGGCAGCAAAGGTGCAGTACACTCACAGATTACAGGTACATAAGAGCTAACACTCCATAATTTAAAAAGAGATTTTAGAAAGCTCATAATTCCCCCAAATCTTTTAATGACAAAAAGTTATTTGCAGGTAGCAAGTGAATTTGCTTTCCAAGGAGAAACCTGTAAAATAAAATATATATTGCAGTAAGTACCTAATGATTCAACTTATTATTGAGTGCTAATTTCATGTCTCAGCGTTACTGCTTGGAGCTTTTTTTCCTAGTTTTCTTAGAAATTACACAGGACCCAGTTAATTTTTTCAAGCTGCAGCAAGGTGTGTTACTGTAGTCAGTGCAAAAGAAAACTACACAAGACTAAGTAGTTGTTTAAGTAAAACTTTCCTTAAAAACAAGCAAATTGAAAAGTAAAAGAGAAAAATGAAGTTATTTTTGATTAAAGGCTCTAGGATTTCTTATTCACAGAGAAATGCTGCATGTACCAATATAGGTTCTTTTGCTTTTTGTCTCACTGTGAGTGATACAGCCCCAATTCCTGTTTCTTACTGGTAAGATACCAGGTTAATAACACCAAGGAGCATTTTGCATTTCTTAAGCTGTAGAATTTCTATTCATGTTCGTAATTTCTATTAATGTTCATGATCCTCCTTTTCTTGTCCTGTGTGTTATATGAGAGGTAGCTGAATAAACATATATAAAAATTGTTACCCTATACAAGATACTTAATTATTTCTATTTTAATTAATATAACCAATGTGTTTTATTTTAATTTTAATGTTTTGCTTGGGTTTCCAGCAAAGGGAAAACCCATTCTGAAAGAGGAATGGATTCAACAAGAGAAAATATCTGTATGCTGAGATACTATATTGTTTCTTCTTCGTGATCAGATTGCAAGTCCCAGGATTTAGTGGAGTTTAAAAAGCACCCTGGTGCTCATGATCTGATCACAAGGCAAAAATAATACAGTAGGCCTGTTTCTTATTCAATTTGTTGAAACAAGTGATTGTGACAATTGCCAAAATGTGCCATGTGACTGTGCATACAGTAATGCAATTAATCGTAAAGAATACCTCCTTGACAATAGCACAGCTGTCCTGATGAGGCTTTATACATCGAGACAAATCCTATGTTGAGGACTGGGAGCCACACATATTCAAAAGGGTTTTGTTGCCTTATTTGAATAAGTCTTATTTCTTACAGTCCAGTGAGCACATCGCATTCCAGGAAGGTGAGATTAGTTAAGGCATTAATGTGATTGCCTCCAACATCCCTGAAAAACAATGAGGAAAGTGGTTTTATTCATGTGTTGTGTAATAGTTTTGCAGGAGGGAGCTTAAGCTCTGGGCTAGTCTTCTATTATTCTGGCTTTCCTTTATCTATTTATTCAAAATAGCCTAAATTTATTAGCTAGTTTTGAATATGAATGTAGATAACAAATAAAGCAAATAATACCATTTTCTTTGGTGTTATTTTGTCTCTATTTATGGCTTGACTCACCAATCATTTCAGTAATAGTAGGCTGATGTATTGACATTTCTGATGTGCAATCTGTGTACCACAATAAATAGAGACCACTAGGTGGAGATTTTACATTGCAATGTATATTTGTATATTCTAGATTATACTTAGGATAAACACACATTCACAATAACTGATTTAATTTTCCTTGGGAAACTAAAGTGAAGGCAGAGTTTTGCTAAACTCATGACAGTCATGAGAACAAGCAGCTCTAAAGGTTTATGCTGGCAAAGGACTGGTATTTTTTAGAGAGCCAGTTGAAACACTGTGAGGTTCAACTTTGATGAGATTATACTTTTTTTTAAATGTCACACCTTTAAAAGTGGCTTGGTCTAACGGAATAAACAGATTAGGGATTTTTATCTTCACAGAAAAAGATATATTCATTTGTCAAATGAAACTTTTGCACCATTTACTTATATCCAGTCAATAAGAGGCATTTGACTACAAATCTTCTTGGGAAGCATCTCAAGTGTATTGTTTATCATCGATCTTCATAAATTAAATCATGGTTAGAAAACAAGATGTTTTATCATACTTGATAACACAATATGTAAGAGTAGGAAGTATGCAAATGTAAACTTTTGAGAGAATCCAAGATTAGATTTAGTTACATTGCTTTGAAATTTAAAGTAGGTTTTATGGAAACTGCACAAGAAATAGATTTTTTTAAATTGCCAGTGGCAAGACATAGCACAAATAGTGATATTTGATACTAGTTCATTAATGTATTTGATTTACAGGCAATAGATTCATTGATTGACTGAGAAAGATGCTAAATTGAACAGCTCAGAAGACCCTCTGCATTTGTTAAATAATTTACATTCTCAGTATGATTACTGTAGGTTTTCCATATATGCTACGACCTTCTTTTCCCCGCTATGGTTTCCTATGGGAGTTAGTGAGGCTGGAAAGGTATTTCAGCCCTGGCTCCCTCCATTGCTTCAGTGCTCATTCTGTGGAGCCTGGACCAAAGGCTGCTGGTGCCAGCTCTGATGCCAGTAGCTGCCTGTCGTGAGCTTGACTGAGTCAATGTATCATTAAAGACACAAAGTTGTTAATTTTCTTTGCCCTGAGCCAAGGACTAGCAGGCAAAACCTTAATTTTCTGCTAGAAAATCAAATGATGTATTTCCCTGGATACTGTTAAAAACAGCTCTAATGAGAAACCAAGACTGTACTTTTCAGGTGCTGGTTTCCTTGATGGGAGCGATGGATAATGCTTACATCTCCCTCCCACACGCTGTAAGCTCTGCCATATATGTAATTTTCTGTTACAGACATAACAGTGATATCTGCATGGGAAATTGTCCAAGTACTAAATGCTATTTCAGTTTTCTTAAAGGAGTCTAGGTGTCTGCTGGTTGCATCCAAGGATTTCCAGTTTAGATTGTGAGATCCCAGTAGGCATTTTGAGCAAAAAGATTTAATTCTAACCAATTTTGCAACTTCAGGAATGTGCTTTAGAAACATAAGAAGGATACTCCTAGCATGAAAGACACCCTTGAGAAACCTACTACAGAAACCCAGATCCCAGTTTCGATCCTGGTGGCATGGTTAACATGGGGGATTGACAAGTGTGATTCTTTCATGAAGATGTTTGAAGGTCTTAAAGAAAGAAAAGATCATGGAGGAAAACCAAAAAGATGGTTTAATGGCAAACGTGGTGGCCGTGCTGAGTTGATGGTTGGACTTAATGATCTTAAAGGTCTTATCCAACTCTAATGCTTCTGTGGTTCTATGAAAAGCTACTTGGATATTGAACAATATCAATATGGAAATATACAAGAGCAATACTTGCCCTCCTCTGCCGAAAAAAAAAAATTAGCTGGTAAATAGTGTAGTGAGGGGCCCAAAACTGAACACAGGATTCAAGGTGCAGCCTCACCAGTGCCAAGTACAGGGGAAATGCCATTTGCAGACGTAACTTCACTGCCTGTTCCTTTCTTTGTAGATCAATGACACAAGCACATGCACTGCTGGTGGTGCAGAAACAAACACATCACAGGTGATGAATGGTGCTTTCACAGGCAGGGAGAAAATGGGCACTCACAGCCATTTCAGTTTGTGTAGATCTCCGAGTAACCCAGGTTTCAAACTAGTGAGACATTTATGCCTGAGATACCTGTTGACAAAATCATACAACATGGAAAACTGGAAGACACCACACAGATTGGAAAAAAAAGGATTAGTGCTCTGTGACATGATGGACTACACAGGATGATGAAAAGCACTACAAGAAAACATCAGTGACATCAAAATAGTGCCCTTGAAATGAGCGTTAGAAATGTGAGAAAAAATCCTCAGCCATTTTCAGGTCTGATCTGGGGGATCTGGGAAATGTCACTGGGAAATGACAGCATGTTTATTTGGGGGATTGCTTGAGCAATTGCCTTTCTTACTGCAAAATCCAGTTCATTTGGGTCATGTCTGGAGGTGGTGTTTGAACACATGGTGTCTGAGGTCTCTGTCACTGACAGAAGTTGGTAGTCCTGGCTCTCATTTTCCTCAAAGGTTGCATCATCTTCCACATGACAGTCCTGGAAAGGGAATGGTGTTGAAAACAATAGAAAGAAGAGAAGAGCTTCTTACACTCCAAAAAGTCAAGTACCAGTGGTGGGACTTGAGTACTTATTAAAGCAAAGTTTCATGACAGTTTCAGAGCTTAGTTCCATGACAAAATGAGGTGTTTCTTATTAGACAGACTTATTTTGTGTTATTTTTCTGTGGCAGGGAGCAAGACTCATGTTGGTCAGATGTGCAGGTCTGGCACATCTGACCAACATGATCAAAACATGAATTTAAAAGGCAAATGCTGCAAATGTTGTTAAAAGAGTGAACACAAAAGTGACTGTATATTGGTTTTTTTCATTGTATGTATTCCTGGACTCACGTAATAATTTAAGAAACTCATGTAATAATGCAAGAAACTTCCAAGATACTCACGTTTTCTTTATCTTTGCACACTTGTTGAAAAATTCATCTGGGAAAAAATGGATCTGGTTGTGTGTGAGTGACCTAAAAGTAGTTAGTACCTCATGTTTAAATTAGGTCTTAACTGGTCAGTGTTGCAACAGTCAAAAATCAGACCCTACAGCTGACTGAGCTGACACAGGGTCAGAGACAGGAAAGGACACATTTGGTTTACATTATGCCAGGTGCAGTACATTGGGTGAGTTACCTTGCCTGTAAGGTTACCTTTGTCATCTGTCCTTATTGTTTAAATTCTGAGATGAAGTTTGAGTGGCCTCCTGGGACTGGGAGATGCTGGGAAATGACAGGCATCTGTTTGGTCTGTTTGGGAAGTAAATGTACTTGACTACTTGAACAAGCTAGCTGCAGGCCAGAGAACTTCATTGATGAGTTTTGAGACTGGTGTCTTTTAACTATTTTCTTTTTGTGAGCCAGACAGGTCTTCAAGAATTTGTCATATTAACAAGTATTCAGCCATACATAAATCTGGACAACTTTTAGGAATGAACTGACAAAATTAAATGGGGACCTGTCAGTCATCATTAGGAATCAGTAATCCTGAAGTTCCTGATTTGGTAACTTCAGCAATATTTGGTGGGTGCTCATTACCCCACTGCTGGCTGCACAACCGGTGATCTTCCGTGAGTGGCCTGGGGCTGTCAGGCTTTAAGCAGGAGTACTGACAAACCCCAGGAGCATCCAGCTCACCTAATTGCAGACATCTACACTTCAAAATGCACTCCAAGCTCTCTTAAGAGGAGAGACATAAACATATTCTGTGTGCAATCCTTACGATCTGTGCTAGTTGACTGGTTTGCTCTGCTGACACATATATTTTGTCAGATGAATTCGACACTGAAGGGGGCCTTGCAACAAAATGCTCACAGCATTCCTTACATACTAGTAAATCAACTAATAAATATCTATAATATCAACCTTTTCTGCAGTCACATAATGCAGACCGTGTTTAGGCATCTCTTGGCTTGTAAAACAGCTTTAGGCTGGAGACCAAAGGGAACTCTACTCTCAGCAGGGTTACAGTACTTTAAACAAGTGAAACTGAACAAAACTGTTCTGTTTCCATGCAGCTGTAACCTTCTGGGTATTGGTGGAGGCATGGGAAAAGGAATTCTTGAGGGAATGTCTTACACATGACTCCCCAAATTTGTCTATCACATGGAGAGTCATTTTGGGACCTCTTTTTAGAAAGGGATTGGACATCTTGGTGCAACACCCCCAAATTACCTTGGTAAGGTTCTTTCATGAGGAAGGCTATAAAACACTGATGCTGTGCTTCCTAGGGCTGCAGTGATTTACAGTCACGGAAAGCAAATGCAAATAACTTAAATAAAATTTATTATCTTACTGTCCATAAGCTACAATAAGGGTAACTGAAACAAAACATGTATTTGACATACATATAAATTTATGTATGTGTACAAATCACAGAATCACAGAGTATTCTGAGTTGGAAGGGGCTTGCAGAGAGGGATAAGGTCCAATCCGTCATCCAGTCCAGCTCTTAAACAAACAGCCCACACCAGTGTTGAACCTGCAGCCTTGGCATTATTAGCCCCGTGCTCTGACCAACTGAGCTCATAATGGGAACATCTGAGAAACTGCCCATGAACAATTTCCAGTAGAGAATGCAGATGTGTTCAAGTCACTACACTTCTCTGAGAAACTGGATGCTTTGATTTTAGTGCAGACCAGAGGGAACACAGCATCCAAACTTGCCTCTTGCTTGCCAAGACACTTTCCTTGCTTTCTCAGATCTAAGGGAAGGGCTTTTGCAGGGCCCCAGCTTGGCAGCCCATCTGAAGAGCTGTCCCAGGGCTGTAATACTTTGACTGAGCTGAGGGTTTTGGGTTTATGAATCCTAATAAATGGGCGGGAAGAAATATTTTAGAAGGGATCAACATGAAACATTTAAAGACTTTTTTTTAACTTTTCACAGAGAATTCTTTCTTTTTTCTTTTGCTCTTTTCCCACATTCCAAATGTTTCCAGAAATGTAATTACCATGTTCCTGCAACTTCATAAATCTGCAATCTGGTACTAACAGCTGAGTTCTCCACTGGATTACCCTGCTACACTCTGATATGCATGCAAAAAGCTGTGGGAAAGTAAAGAAGTTCCCTGAGTGCATCTAAAAGTCCAGATATCTCTATAATTATAGTAAATATATGTATCCAGTAAAGAGTCTTAGAAGTGTAAAATAGTTTAAGGGTGTTAATAAGGACATTAAGATTAAGTTGGAATTCTGATAAATCAAGATAATTAGGCTTTTCATGAACCATATCAATGATACATGCCCATCCACTTTATTTCCCATAAAAAGTAGTAATGCTTTTCAGTGGTAAATCGTCTATTGGATTTTAATGAAAACCAGAATATGAATGCTGATTGTCTGTGTTTTCTTATATGGGATGGAAATTTTTTATTGCCTTTTCTGCTGATGGTGAGTAGCAAGTATAAAACCAAATTAAGAAATCTCACCTAGATTGACTATCAGAAGCCTTCTAGACTATAAGCAGGGCAGTGAGATAGAGAAATAGAGAAATCTAATGATCTAATGTTGATGCAAAACATTATTAGAAGAGGAGTTTCTAAAAAGAACCGAATGCTAAAATAGAATGATTCATGTAGTCAAGAATCTCTACTGTGATACATGGTATATCACGGAGAGTTACAAATTGTTTATGGTGAAAATCTCTGCATGACAATGGTAATGTTCTAAGACAAGACTGAAGATCAAAAAATGACAGTAAAAACCTGAAAGTTTGCATCAATTTCTGTAAATGAATATGTTTGGTGATCTCAAATTTCAGGCAAAACCATAGAAGACAATGAGAACAGATCATGACTGGACCATGTAAATGAAGAGCCAATTGTACAAGTTATATGAGATTTGATAGAAAATAAGATGATTTTTTTTAATGGATTGGTAGAAAGTAGGAATCTTTCTTACGTATGGACACTGTCAGTCTTTGAGGAATCACTGCTAGGACACCAGAGTGCAGTGTGGCACTTTGTCTGTGGGTGAACTATGGACAGGAAACATGCAATGTGGAAAGTCATAAACACAAATGAGCGAGTCCAAAGATGGAAGCTGAGGGGTGATGGTAAAGAAAGAAGAAAGAGGCACAGAAGGATGATTTGAAATACCCAGGACAAGAAAAGGAAGTGAAAGAGATGTAAGAACTTCACTAGAAGACAGACAGGGAGAGAAGATACAAAGCAGGAGTGGTTGACACATTATGTTCTGACCCAACATGCTTCAGAGTCACAGATGTCGCAAATGTGATGTAGAGGGCATCATACTCCAAAATAGGGATCATTTATTAGCCAGCACTGGTCTCATTGATCTGACTTCCTCATTGCTGTTTGGATTGAGAGTTGGCATGGAGATCAGTAAGACACCAAGCACCTATGTGCATATGCACATCTACCAACATATAACACACTTAAAACTATTGAAATCATCATAGAATAAGAATTCTTCTTCTCTACTGGTGGGAAGCCCTACTCCCTACTGAGCGTAAGTACCCCTACTTGTGTGTGGGAGTTCATGCATCCACTCTGAAGGATTCAGCACACTGGTGTGCAGTGATTACCCACTGTCCACAGCAGAGGATAATATGACAGGGATTCTACAGGGATCTCACAGCTGGAGTTTTTCTGGGACATGCTTTTAGAGACCCTGTCAGTCTTCTTTGCATGGTATAATTTCCTCATCCATTAAAGTAAAGAAAATCTTCAGTTATGTTCAAACCCCCAGACTTGTCAGGCTTGTGCTTCATCTGCTGACTATTAGCGATAAGAGTGTGTATTAGTTGGAGGAGCACACCTCACAACCACATTTTGTTTCTTGTACTTGGCAGATGTTGGAATGCTCACCACAATTCACAATTCTCTTCATCTGCCCCATTCCCACAGTCATTTATGCTGTCACGATGAAGTGCCCACGTTTCTGCATGGAAAATAGCCCTTTTGGCAGACACTTCCAAAAGAAATGTTTTCCATCAGCCAGGATTCTGAGAAAACATGGGAAGACATTTCCTCTATAGCTGATTAAGTTTCAAATTAGAAAGGCCTGATAAAGCTGCAAGCACCACATTTGAATACATCATTTTTACTTTAAAATGCATTGTATGTCATTATAATTCAGGCTTTTGCATTACAGTGTCAGCTGCAAATGGCTTACCACCCCGGAAATTTAAGAAGATAGAGCTTAAAATTTCTGTTTGTGTTTTTTTCTCTCTTTCCCATCATCTGCAAAACACAGTGCTGGCCAGAATATCCATGCACTTTCCTGGTAGATTGAGTCCTTGGAGGTGTAAGCATTAGAAAGCAGAACCCTGTGGCATGGCTGGGGATAGACGGGGAAGTGGTACACGGATGCCCATGACTGAGGGAAATGGAAATCTCATGTGAAGAGAGAAATTCTAGCTGAAGCATGTGGAAAGCCACTACCCATGCTGAAGGCAGCTGTGCAACAAGAAAGTGTTCACTTATGCATCAGAGATGTACAACTGCCTAGAACACTTACTGCACACAATTATAGTAACATCTTTGAGCAATTGGCAAGCCAAATCATAGTACAGATCTGCAGAGTTGGACTCAGTTTCATGGTTTTCCTTTTTTGCAAGAGTGAAATTACATTTATAGTCTTGTAAATCTCTAATTTAAACAAGATGTTCAAAGCAAGAAAATAGCTTTTATTTCCTCTGTTGGTGGGCATCAAAAATTACTGGCTTTCTGTAGAACATTTGCAGGAAATCTGCTCTGTTGTTTCATTACATGTATGGAGCATATGTCCACTTGCAGAAATACTTCTTCCCTTTCAAAAAGATTATAGGAACCAAGAAAAACTAATGAAAGAATGCTAAAACTGATAAAAAAAGCAAACCAAACAAACCAGGAAAGTTCTTTGTATCATACAGAGCTGATTCTATTTTTACTCATTAGCCATGTCTTTCAAAAGAGAAGTCCAAATTTGAAAAAGTAGATTTGATTATAATCTTAGTTGAAGAGGTAAAAATGTCTATGAACTCAGCTTGCAAAGACAGACATTCTGACTGTAGACACATGAGATTCCTCTGGGATATAGACAAGCTTAAAATGAAACATACAGGATAAAATTATGAAGAGGAATGACAGAAACAAAGTGAAGTCATCCACTTCACATGAGATCAGTGGACAGAATCAACAAGGATGGAAAGAACAAAAATTCAGCTAAATGCTGATCTTTGAAAAGTAAGTATGTTTTAGTCTTATCTAACTATGTCCTCATAATACTGCTTGATGCAAAGAATTGTATTTGAGATACATAGTTGATTCCTAGCCCAGGCTTGAGTTCCACATTCAATTAGTTTTGGATGCTTCAAGATATTCTTTGCATTGTGAGATTTTTCCAACAATCTCTTACTACAAAACGTAAAGATGGATGACAAGATTTAGACTAGCTTTTCTGAAGGCTTTTGTAGGGATCCACTGTGTGGACAGAAATAGGTAGTTTAGACTGGTTAAACTATAGATCTTTGTATATCAGTGTTTTAACAGTTAGACTCTGATAGTTTGCTGTTCTCATTGGAGTCCTTATCGTAGTGCTGCTATTTTTAGTTCTAATGCATTTTTTATGAATTGAATTTTGCACAAAGGTTGGACTGGAAAAAGCATTGTCTCTGTATTCGTTCAAGGACAGAAAAAGCCTTTTTTTGAAGTACACATTTATGTTCAGTATAGCCTGACAGTCCCTTTTAAAGAACTGAGTGTATCCATGACCTCTTGAGAGAAGCAAAGCTGCAACAGGGTGCATGTGGTGTAGCAGAGCTGAAAATGAACCCTGAGTCTGTCTTCTCTCTCAGCATTCAGTTAATTTCCCTGGCAGACAAGAAACCGGCTATTATTCAAACAGAAAGGGCTTGCTCTTTTAGTTTTTCTCTTTACGTCTCTAAATTAATTTTAACTTGTCTTAATTTGCTTTTTTATCAAGCATAGTGCATTTACTGCTCTGAAGGCTGCACCTGTTCCTGACACACTTTCCACTAACCCCTAACACACTTTCCAGTAATGCTGACACACAAACAACAGTGTCATCTGCTGGGTATCCACATCCATTCTCATCAATGCCTGCAGTATTATGTGGAGCAGATCCACAAGACTCATGATTTACTACCCCATGTACAGCACTTTCGCTGATGAATAGATACAGATAAAGCAAAAGCTTCCCTTTCAAAGAAATAATGCCCTAAAGGCAGTTCTTTCTTCACCATGTGATAAAATTCAGTCTTCAGATTTCTGCCTGTGATGAAGTTGCACCTTCTCTACTTACTACTACATTTCCTCTATTTCTCACAATAAATTTCTGAAGGGCAAAAATCAACCCAGCCATTGCATGCATTAAATTCATGCAACATGTGCACAGCTCTCAAACATTTCATTGTTATTCAGTGCTTTAATGAAATAAGTCTATACATTGATTGCAAACGGGGTAGTGCAAGCAAGGCACATCGGCTCCTTTGGTGACTGTGGTTGTAAGAACAGCTTTGTTTAAAGCAGAAAAACCAAAAGATTGTCTGCAAATGTCCAAGTTGTGCAAAAGCTCTCCATTGCCATAAGACAGATCCAGGGATCTCAGTGCTGGTTAAAGTTGGTTTATTGAAAGTGCCTAGTTGAATCACTACTGCTTGAAGCCACTGTAACACGTAATTGTGGCACATTTCAGATGACAACAGAATGTATCTTTTGATCCTATTAGTACTGCTCCCAGGTCACTGTGGGACAGTTTGCTTTACTTATCTTCAAAATCACTGAAATATTACTGACTGAGAGCTCAGTGGGAGCACAGCTGTTGTTCACTTATTACATAAGAAGGAAGAGATGTAAAGAAAGAAAACAACCAAATCAAATGAATCATAAGCACTTACTGAAAAAATTTGGAAAATGGAAAAGAAATCTTTACATTTCTGGATCCTGTTTCAATAAAGACACACACTAAAGCATACACAAAATTATTTACTTGTGGACATACCTAATTTTTCATAACCATTCTTTTCCCCCGGTGTGTCTTTTCTAGCTGTGAAAAGAAAGACTTGGTCTTATAGCAGATTTTCCATGGAAAAACCCCAACTGGATAGATTCAAAATACAGGATGAAGAGATATTTGATGAACTGCAAGAATTGTTGTCATAAAATTTTGAAAATTCTGTGGATTGTCAACATGAAACATCCATGCCTGAATGGTGGAGCAGGATTAAAGCAACAGTGCAATTTAGATACCATACATTTTTAAAATTTATAAAATCTATTAAAAATGATGCTGTCATAGGGTTTTCACATAAATATAAAAGGTACTTGCTTTAGGGTTCCTGCATTTACTATGATGACAGACTCTTCATCCACCATGTTCTACAGGAAAGCAGCATCCCTGACTGCTCTTTTGAAATGAATGGATGCTTTACCGGCTTATTCTTTTCTCTAGTTAAAAAATGACTCACACTATAATTCATGCTCAGTAGTTGTATGATGCTTAAATAGGATTGATTGTGTCATTTTTAATAGCTGGGGGATTTTTATTGTCATTGGTACTCTTATTAAGGACTGGACTGTAAATCCCTTCCTGACATTGAGAAGCAGCTACTCTGAAGAGGTCCTGTGGTTCCTATGAACAGTAGTTCATCATAAAAACAAAAGGCTTAAAATTTTGGTTTTAAATATTTTATCCATAAATTTGTTACCAAGAGAATTTCTAGGCAGTGACACAAAAAGTCTGAAACTGCCGTTAAAGATACCTTTTCTCTCAGCTACATCAGAAGATCCTTCAGGGTTTATCAAGTCAGACTGATAAGCCTTGTTCAGATGTTGAAATTTCAGTCACTGATGTTTTAGACACAGTTTGTTCAACTACCATCAACTACAAAGTAACAGCTCTGGTTTGAAGAATCCTCTTTCCACTCAGGAGGGTGCCAATTTTGTTTCTCCAACACGCTCACGGTGCGATATAGTTACTTTTCACAGGTCTTGGCATGTGAGGATATGTGAGGTTCACTCTGGCCAGAAGTCTTTGTGCCTCGGTGGCCTGCTGGGGAGAGTTTTTTTGGGGAGTAAATGCAAAAAAGGGCGCTGGCTCTGGCCAGCCGTTAGAGGGCAGTAAAACACCATATTTTTATTCAGTCCCTGCTCATTCACACGAAGGGCATTTTTTGAAGGTTAACCAGCCCTTCAGATGCCAACAGCATTTACAACCAAGTGATGTTTTCCACTCTTTTGGGGTGGATTCACATGTTTGTTCTAGGAATTGTAGAGTACACACCTAGTGAAGCCTAAACAGCCTGTAATCAATACCCATTTTATGCTACAGATGTTTTCCACAGAAACAGGCTGCAGATGTGGGTTTCCCAGACGTAACTGCGTCCTGTGACATTCCCAAAGCTGCTATACTGAACATGTTCATTTGTAGACACATTTAGGAGTAGGAAACAAGTCAGGAGCTGATCAGGCATTCCCTTTCTCTTCATATTTCTGTACCACTTGGAATGCAGTTATGTGAGGGCTGTGGGGATTAATCCATTCAGGAAAATTCTCTCTGATTCATATCTCCTTCACCACAGTTTTTCCTTCTACCTGTGGTTATTCAGGGCTTTTGAGCAGGAGCTTGTTCTGCACTGCCTTGGAGTGCTCAAATGTCATCTTGAATTCCAGATGTCTCTGGAGCAGTCTGAACTGGTCTGGTTTGGCTAAAGGGAGTGGAGATTTTACTGTTGGACCAAGATAATTCATGACAAAATTGGTTCAAGCCTTATTGTCAATTATTGATAGGGAGCATAGAAAAAGAAATTTGGAAGAATGGTAAAGTGAATATTCATATTTTTTCTAACAATTCAAACTAAATATACATTTAATGGTATATAAATAGGAGACAAGGTAAGATTTGCTTTGGAAATAGATTATTTTCAATTTTTGTTTCTTCTAATCAAAACTGTAGTAATGAAAGCAATATGTTAATTTTTATAATGGAAAAGTGAGTCATTATATTCTTTTTATTAACCACATTGCCTTAATCCGAATGTTGAAAACATAGTAAAATAAAGTTTACGTCAAAATGAAAAACTTTACATGAGTAGAGTTTCAATAACAAAACACAGTGAGTTTAAAATAGCTATTTTTAAGTGAAGTTCAGTGTATTAAACCACTGCCTATTTCACTCCTTTGTAACAGGGTGTCTATAGAACAAATGAATACATTCTTTATTGCTTATTTTCTCTCTCTAACAGGCTGGCAATTTTGAAAATTTCCTGATAGCAATATGTTTTCTGTTTCAGTATCTTATTTTGATTATATTATAACCTGTCCTTTGTGCATTGTTAGAAAAAAAAAAGGGAACTTTTCATGAGATGAGAAATTACCATTCATGAGCTGATTACAGAGACAACCATTTATTCATGTCTTTGTAAGTTATATAAGTACTTATTATAAGTACTTTTACTAAAAGCATCATTTTATTCTGTATATGTACATTAGATGAATTGAATATGAAAATTTACAGTACACTTGTTGGACAATTTTATGAAATCAAATTTCCTCATGTGCTGGGAACAGTTTTTTCCCTAAAATTATGTGCTTCGAAATCATGTAAATAAAAATTCCTTACTGATTCCTTACTTTAGATGAAATACCTTGATAATTCCTTAATGCAAGAAAAGTTGCTTACTGTGTCCCAAAAGGCAGTCATGTTTATGAAGAATTAAGAAAGAAGCAGTCTTACATTGGATTTCTAACAGAGGAACAAAATGAAGCAGAAATAACATTGCTGACAGTCTGAAATCAGTAGGATTAAGAGAAGGGCAATAGTTTGTGGCCATTGAGCAGTGCTTAGGCTCTGGTCACCTTTGGAGCTGCTCTCACAAAGAAATCTCCTGCTCAGGTTGGTGTGGCATTGAGCATGCCCAGAGCCTGCTGCTTCCCTCTTCTAAAGGAGAAATCTTTGTCACGCATTAGGTTGTTGACAAGTGTTTAAAGCATTTGAGCAGTTCTGTCTGGCTTTGGGATTACTACAGCTCTCATCTGAGAAAGAGTGTAAGAGATTTAATTTTACTGGATCCGCGAGTGATTTCTGGCAAGGTAATTCTGTGTTATGGGAGAGATTTCTTTTATGAAAATACTAAGGCATTTTGTAAGGGAGATGAAAATTTTGAGTTTGCTGTTATCATGCTGCATTTGGGATTACAAAGATGTCAGTTTTGTTTTTCAAATACAATGCCATCTAAGTATGAACATTCAACTACTTAAACATGTAAGCAAACATTGCATGAAGTTGGCCTGCTGAAGTCAGGTTGCTCAATTGTCTCCCAGAGTGATTTCTGAAATGACAGTTTCTCAAAAAAAATCATTATGCTTTTGTCCTAGTTATTACTCTGGAAAGTTAGTATTTTTCTGCTCCATGCTATGGCAGCCTTACATACATCCCTCCCTTAATAAACCCTTTTTTCCCCAAAAAAAGAGGACAACAAAGACATGCAGAAGATCTTTAGCTACACCAAGGTCTTTAGCTGCAATGTACTGGACTGATGAAGGCAGAAGTAAAAACTGAGTGAACTAAAGGCTCAGTTCAGCCCATGAAGAACAGGAATCCAGTCTGTCACTTAAGGTGTCAACAAAGATAGTGCTTTGGCCAGGGGTCCAGGCACAGAGAGTGGGACAGAAGTGAGCTCACCTGCAAGAGAGAATGAGCAAAAGTAAGGTGTAAGGAGGACACTCATGTAAAGGCAGTGTGTTGCTCAGGCAGGAGTTGGTTGAAGAGCACCAGGCAGCAAACTCTTTGAAGACAATGAGCTGTGATGTGCCCCCTAAAAGGGTAGGAGAGTGCTCAGGAGAGTGATCAGGATGATATGACCAGATGTTGAGGAAGACCCTTGGTCAAAAGGAAGGTAGGATGTCTGCTGTGGATGTCAAACCTTTCATACTGAATTCATGAAGCAAACATGAGATACCTTTTGAGGAAATGAACCTCCAATATGAGACTTTTAAAAAATGAAAATGGAAACTTATGACTTTTAGCCAGTTCCCCTAACATTTTGCCTACCATCCATCTAGTGATTTTTAAATGTTGCTGGATTGGGGTCACTGCTGTTTCTTATCAAGCTATCAAGAACAGCTATAAGTTTCTAATTCTGTTTGTTGCCTAATTAAAACTGGCATCAGGAAAGCAACTGAACTGTCACAGGGGGAAATTGTTTCTATTCCTGTTTCAATCTTTTAAAACCAGAAAACAGGTGTTCCTTTCATTGTCTACTGTCAAGGAGCTCCAAACAAGAAAAGCATCTGTGATACAAGCAGGGTTGTAGAGACTACAATAGTGTAGATGGGGACAGGATATTTTCTTGTGCAGGGTTTCAAGGTTACTAGAGACAGTTAATTTTGGTCTCATTTTTTCTCCTTTATTCTCTTTTCTCATTGCGTTTTCTCACATAATGTTGTTTGTTGTGTTCTTTAGATATAACTGGAACTGGTTCAAAGTTTTAAAGAGAAAGTATCAAAAGGTGTTGCTTTGCAACTGGTCACTTTTTTTTCTCAAATTTCTATCAGCTACACGTTAACTCAACTCCCTCCAACACTTTCAACAAGCTAGCAGACTTGCAGGCAGTGCCTCATGATTTTTTCCCCAGACAACTCTAACCTCCCAGAAGAAAACATGTTTTACCTGTAGTTAAAATCCTATCTCTTAACATTCAGACAATGGAGTTTTTTGAGTTAATGAGTGCGCTATCAGGTCATCGCTCCTTGCAAAAGACATTCCAGACTGCTGTCATCAGGTACTTTTCTTGCTCAGATAGTACAAGACTGGCCTGAGGCATTCTGTGACATTATGTTGTTGTCTTCAGTGTCTTGGTTTACCGTTTTAATAACTCTTTCCATGTGCAGGGAAGAGTGGCTTGTTTTCATGCTTCACTATAGCCTGAGTAATATCCCCTTAAAACAATGTTTGTTTGCTCTGTTCAGTTGTAGCTGCATTTATATAGTATAAATTGTTTGAAACACAAAATATAGCACTGTTTTAAGTAAATTGGAAAATAGAATAAAACTGTGCTGAAAATGATGCATATATGAGTGCTTTCTGCGGAAGAAAAGTTTAATTTTCATTCATTGTTTTCAGGAGGTTTTGTGGGAAATATTTTTTTTTCTGAGATATCAAGAATACACTCCAAGAACTTCTCACCAGCCACAGAAGGACAGATTACCAAGTCACCATTTCCATGAAAGCCAGTACAAAATTCTAAAGGAAGCCTTTGCGACATCAGGCAAGGGAACAAATGAACCCCATGATTTCCTGAATACTGAAGTAACTAACTTCATTGATTGTCCTGTCAAATGATTTTGAAACCTCCATTAATGGAAATAAGAAGAAAAAAATCAAACTGTTTTTGCCTTCAGATAAAAATGAAAGCAACAGGTTATAAAAGTGAGTTTTTTGCATGCTCCAGGTGCATATTCATTTTTGGTATATCCAAGGAAGTTGTAAGAGACATGATGCCATTGGGACTTCTGTTGTATTCCTTTGTAACTGTGACAGCAGGTGTTGTCACAGAAAACTGAAGTCTCTGATGAGATTGTTGCTGGTTTACATTGCTGCATTTTATCTTAATACAAACATGGCATTGCTTCACAGTGCTTGACCCCTTAACTAGAATTCCCATTTGCAATGGACCCTGTGACTACAACTTCTGCAATTCCAAAGATCAGCATCAGTGTTAGAAGCTGCATTTTAATGTATCCCTGTTTCAGGAATAATGCTGGAGGCATGTTCCTCTTGTCTTCTGATTCCTTCCTTCCTTCCTTCCTTCCTTCCTTCCTGCCTTCCTTCCTGCCTTCCTCCCTCCCTCCCTTCCTTCCTTCCTTCCTTCCTTCCTTCCGAATTCCTTCCTTCCTTCCGAATTCCTTCCTCTGCATCAGTTGCCTGGAGGCTGCACTGCCCCAGTGACACCCTCAGCACCACTGTGCTGTGCCATGCTGGCCTCTGTCAGTGACGCAATGGGGCACCCCACAGCTTCACACTGCACAGTTAAACCTGCTGGGTGATGTGCAGAGTGACCTGCACTCAGTACAAAGGGAATTCTCTAGAATTTGTGTACATGGTTGTACTGCTTATAATGGACCACTGCTTGTAGTGGCATAGCAAATTGTACAGAACTACACATCAGTAAGTTGTTATTTCAGCCTCTTTAGAGTATAGAATGCCCTGAGTTGGAAGGAATGCACAAGGATCATCGAGTTCAACCTCAAGCCTTTCTTATAGGTGACTGAAAAAATAGCATGTGGGTATGAGGAGTAGCTTGCACAAGAAACTGGAAGGAAGCAACAATCTGAGAAGGTTGTTACTGTAAAGGATGTGCTCTGTTGCTGGGGCACAAAGTGCTGGGAGAGCATGGTTGCCCACTGCCCCATGTATGTTGATCTGGGCTCCCTCGAGCCCTGCTGGGCTCCCTCAGCCCCACCTGCTGCCTCTCTGACTGAAAAAGGCAACTATTTAAACCCAACATATCATCACAAGAAAATACTCAGTCCTGCCTCTGCCTGCCCTCCCGCAGCCTCCCTCAGACAGACAGACTTGCTGCTGGGCTTCCCCACATTGATGCCTCACAGCTGCCAGGAGCTGCCTGTCTGGGCTGAGGCTTTCAGGGCAGCCAGGGCTGTGGGATGGAGGCAGGCAGAGCTCTTTGGCTGCTACTGGCTGCCTGAGCTTTCCCACCACTCCTTCAGGGCAAGGCATCTCCTTGGATGGGCTCCTGGGTGTCAAGTAGGGGGTCTGACAGCTGCCTCCTCAATGAGTTGCAGGGCATCAGCTGGAGGAGACAGCTTGTCGTTGGGAGTGAAACACGAATCTCAGGCAAGCTCATTTTAAGCTTCTAAATTAATCCAATCAAACTAAATTTGAACACTGGCCTTTTAATTTTCTGGCTTTAATGCATCTGTGTGTCTGAAAATGCACAAAATGCCATCCCTATCAAAAATGAGAGGCAGGCATACAAAGGCTTTAGTGATGCTTCCACCCTGAATTTTCAATATTAAATATAGACCTTTGCAGCAATGTTTGTGACAGGCATATCCATAAAAACTCACCAGAACTGCAGGAAAATATAGCTTGAGGAATTAGCCTGAAAGGAGGAATGAAAGCTTTTTGTGATGAGTGATTCACATGTCTGTTGTCAGCCTCTCCTCACCCTCCCTAGTAAGGTTGCAGAGCTGCTGCCTTGCACAAGTCCTGCTGAAGCTGTTTTCCTGTGCCTGGTCATGCAGCACATGAGAGCTCTGGGCTGACGTCGCAGGCAAAAGAGGCCTTTATGTTCAAAATCATGCTGTTAGCCTGTTTTGCCCAGAGACCTTAAGGTAGGCAGCAAAACTGTTAATTAGTTAGAAATATTCACAGGCTCCCAGTAAGTGTTTTAAGTTTTATTTGGGTGCTGTGTTACCAGGCTGCTCAGTGAAGGTGAGGTTTCCCTTAAGGCCAATTGATCTTGTGGTGAACTGCCGCCAGATCTGGCCCCTCTTCTGCAGTTCCACAGTCACATCCCCTTTGCCATCCAGCTCTGGCACAGGATGGGCACTCTCTGCAAGAGTAGCTTTCTGCTGGTTTAGTTTCTTTCATGAGCTCAGTGCTCATCTGCCAGGCACCAGAGAAGCATGGTGGGAACATGAAGCCAGGAGCAGGTAGGGGTAGACAGGACCATTCCCAACAGAAGTCACTGTAAGGTCTCTCTCTGCTCTGGAGATCAAGGTTTATGCCTTTTTTGGTGCATTATTCTGTGAAAAAGGCATGCAAAAAGTCAGAAGAAATCTGCAAAGAATCAGAGAATAGGATGAACCCAGTGCTGCAGTACTTACAGAAAATTAAAAACTACTGGGCTAAGGTTAGGTACTGTGAATTCCAGCACAAATAGAAGGTAAATGGTGTTCACTGCACAGGGAAAAATGAACTTGTATCTTTTGAGTGAATTGCTTTGACAAAAGTTGCTCTTTTTTTCCTTACATTTGGTTAGGTTTCCTTACATTTGTTCAGGTTAAAAAAATGCAATATGAACCACAGTAATGCTTTTCCAAATATTGTGTAAGCTATTTGGTTTACTGCCAAGAGGGCATGTAATGAAAATTAAAAATCTAATGATTACCAAAAAAACCCACTCTCTGCATGCAGTACTACTGGAATTTATTGAAATAAGAAGATACATGAAAAATTATTTATAGATTTTGTGAGGTAATGAAATACAATCAGAAAGACACATGGGGAAATATTTTTATGGAATATGGTAATTGAAAACATTTGTGACATTAGCTGAAAGATAAGAAATATTCAAAGAATTATTGAAGGATTTAACACAAGAAAAACATAGACTTAGATTTAAAATGTAATAGTCCACAAATTTAACACATTTAAATATTTTTAAAATATATTCATCTGGAAACAGCCAAAATTGCTGAGAAACTGTGTAGCTCACAAAGACACCAGCCACTTCAAAATTAAAATAAGGTAATGACATAAAATATTTTACACTGTCTCTGTGGTAATGAGAGTAGTTTATTTTTCAGAATTAGAAAGAAACTCTTTGGAACATGATGTTCCTTTGGTAGCAGCACCTGGTGGGCAGGATTTTTTTAATAAGCGGTTACCCCTGTCTTCGGAGTTTATGATTTATTTTGGGGTTTAACAGCAGGATATGCTGGGTCCACTTGGTTTTTCCTGTATTTTAATGACAAGCATGAGAAAATGAGTAGATTCCTGAAAAAGATAAATTAGAGGTAAAACACTGCAAGAAGAAAACTGAGTTTACAATTAAAATTTATTAAATAGGCTAAATTAATTACCAAATCAACATAGCAGGTAACCAAGACAAACTTTGTGGTTGACTCAGGTGAGGATTGTATTGTTTTGCTTTTAGATTTCAACTTCTTCCGCCTACAAACCTACCCAGAATCCTGGCTGATATATTGCATTTGCATCCCAGAAGAAGGATGTTGGTATGTCTTGACTATAAAAACTTTACTGAATATAAGAATTGGTACTGGTCTTAAGTATCTGTCAAGAATATTTTTCTAGTTCTTTTCAAGGAAGCACAGATTTATGAGGGCCTTGTATGATAATGCTTTAACACTTATGCCAGAAATTATATAGTACAGGGCTTAATATGTAAGTCGTGTCTTTCCAGAGTGAGATGCTCATATAATTAATGCTTTATATGAGTTTTATGGAAATTTAGACTCCCTCAAATGACAATTCCCAGCTTCTAATACATTGAGCTCACTGATTAGAACTCAAAATCAATGTGATTAGCACAAAGTTTCCAAAAAGATATGCAGAGAAGAGAAGATTTCAACTCCTGGGCCTCCTAGTGTGTGGGTACCTCATTTCAGATGCATGCTAGTAAGTTTTGCTTCTCTGCATGTAGAAATTCAAAGTCTACTTGGCAGTAAAAGGAAAGGAAGGAGAGACACGTATCAGGGACATGCGTGGGACTATCAGTGGTGTTGTCATCATGGTCCTCATAATTTTGTGCTACAAGAGGCATTGGATAAAGTATATGAACAATCCTGAAAGAAAAAAATGGTTCATTTACTTTCCAATGAGTACTCATATTATCTGTGCTTCAAGCTTTGTGTTCCTTCTACCCAAAAATTTGCAAAAAATTCACCGCTTTAACCCAAAAGGACAGTGCTCCACCCAGCAAAGTCTACTCCTCAAGCATTAAAATGAGAAAGAGAAGGCTCAAGAGATGTGAATGAAAGTAAAGTCCCTGCAAAGAAGGAATGAAGTAATGTGTGAGATACAAAGGAGACTGGGAAATGGGAAGGTAGACACTGCACTTGCAGGGTGGGCAGTTGCTTACTGGGTAAGTGGGTTCATTGCACATTAAATTCTTGCAATATTATTTTTATTTTTATGTTCCCTTTCCTCAGTATCAACTGACTTACACTGAATGTAAGGAATAGTTATTTATTTTGACATTAGGTACCTTGAGACTTTGGGTCTGACTTGAAATAAATAAATTCACATATGCGGTGTCTCAGTTCTTTGGAGGACCTAAGAGATGAGTCTGTCAAGTTGGGCAGTTCATCAAGAATATCCTGTGTAGGACCTTTGGTCTGACTTTTAGAAACATAGCTAATAAAGCTCAATCCTGAACCCTCACCTGTAAATTGTCCTCTGGTCCTTCTGTTAATTTTTCCTTTACAGCCTAAGAAATGAGTCCAGAAAGTAATTTGTAGCTGTTCTGTTTTGACAGAAACAAGATGTGTATGTTCCAGTGAAAAGGTTATCAGCAGGGGGCTGTTAGGTGGTTTTGCAGGAAAAGCTGTCACAATTCCCTGGCTCCCAGCAAGTCTTTTGCTGTTTTCAAAGTTGCTGAACTTCAGAAAAGTGGTAATTAAAATCACTATCTAAAATCTTCTGCTTGTCATTCTTTCCAGGAAAATACTTTCTCTGTTCATGTATCATTTTGTTTTCCTAACTGCACAAGCTTTTGACAAATATTTACCTAGCAAGCAAATAGTTAAACATGACTTTTCTTGTAAAACTGGATTTGGTGGCAGTTAAAAACTGACCATTGATGGACACTCAATTCCTTTGGATGGGTCAGTTTGTCAGCCTAAATTCTCTTTGTATCTTCATGTGTGCTCATGTAAAGCAAATACTGCATTTTCTGCTTACATTAAAATATCAAAAGTGTAATGATTTCTTTCTCCCCCGTTCTGAGCTACTGTAGTAATTCTATTAACTGCTAAAAGTCTGGTGGCACTTTGTAGTGCTGTCCTTGCTGGCTTAAGAATACCACATCATACTCATTCTCATTAGCAAGGCTACTCACTTCCTTTTTATATCTAAAATCAGTCAGCTTCTACAAAGAAATCCCCCATTGCACATCTCAAAATATATTGAACTGGCTAAAAGATGGTCTCAAAAACTTCAAAGTAACAATCCAAGTAGGTAAAGAAAGGCTGCTGAAGTGATGCAACACTAACAGTTTTCTCCTTCAGGATTTACTCAAAGGTAATTCCCAGTACAACGACATGCAGCACTTTTATGGGAGCTTTCTCATGGTGCAGTAGGACAAGAGACACGTGCAACCCTTTTCTGTATAGACACTGTAGGTCATATTTCTTGTAGTAAAAAGGATGATAAAAATAATGACAGAAAAGGAAGAAGATTACCTTTGGCAAATAAAAGGGAAACCCTGATGTTGCAGTATCCCTGAAGTGTGTTTATTTGATAGCAAATTCTGGAGGTAAATGAGCTCTCTGCTTTTCCTGTCAATTTCTCTATTTTACTTCTCGCCCCAACCCTTGCTGCTTGGATGCAAATGCTTTCTTCTGTTAGACAAAAAGAGAGCACACTTGGTTTAAAAAAAAATTCTAGGCCATTGTGGGTTTTTTGTGTTTAAACACTTACTTGACTTGGTCTATGGTGGCACAGCTGTCAGTTGTACTTCCTTCTCGCCTCCTGCAATTTTGTTTGATGAAGAGATTCAGGCTCACTCTGTTCAAGAGCTAGCTGGCCTACAGAAAAAAGGACTCAGAACTTTAATAACTGAGTTACTTACATAAATATTGAAAACACACTGAGCTTCTAGAAGGAAAATATACTACCTTTCCAAAAGAAGTCCAGGATCAAATCCAGTTTCCTGTGCAGGATTGGGGGCCATGCAGCAGAAACAGGGAGCCATCTACTTTAAAATTTCTGTTTCAATTAATAGATGCCCACCAAGTTCCTGCAATCAGTATCTATTTCCTGCCAGCCTATCTGTGTGTCACATCTCATGGAGCTTGTGTGGGAGCAGACTGTGGAGGCCTCCAGTGCTCCTGGATGCTTAGTTCAAGCCGCCATCCTTGGTTTTTCTCACAGTGCCTCAGATTGAATTCCTGGCTGTATTTCCAGAGATTTCTGGAAAATCCTGTTCCTTGAATGTGTCAATTGCACTAGAAATATCTATACATATGTTTTGTGTTCTTTAATGATTACAGACATGTGGGTGACTGTGTGGTTCTGCGACTCCATAGCCAAACTTAAGAGACTGAAAAACACGAATAGATGTAATTGCCATCTTAGTTAAGTTTTATTTAGTCTTTGTCCCCTAACACATGGTAAAAATTACTGGAAAGAAGATTTTGAAACCTGTTAGGAGAAATTATGAAAAGCATGTTAGAGGAATCTAAGTGGCTTAGTGTAAAACAGGAGATACTTAAAGACAATATGAGACTATAGCATTTTTAGAGCCAGTGTGAATATATGTGGTCAAGGAGTTTTCATACCATTTCCATAAAAATACATTCTAAACTGTTATTTTCTTCCTCAGTTGGCTCATATACTTAGGAAGACTCTCAATTCAGTTCATTGCGGTTCACCTTCAAATCCCAAAGCTGCATTGTTCAACGAGTATTCTCATAAAAGAGAGAGAAAAAAAGAATAAACTGTGATTTATCAGGGACATCAAAATATAGCACATTTTGTGGATATAATGTCAGACTAGACATTGTATCAAGCTGTCCACAGTGGCTTTAGAATGATCTCTACATTTCAAGAATCCTGAAAGAAAAGTTGACTCATTTCCCAGCATAAAGTTAACTTACATCCAAAGTGGTGTTGTGCTGGAGGAATATGACATGCTCATAAAACAAGTGACAAGCAATAAAATTGTTTTCTGAAAGGTACCTAAGTTCAAATGCAAAAGAGAAAGCCACCACAGAGCTCGCTACACCAGTTGTTACTTTGCACGTGACTCAGAGCACTATGTGTATGCACCTTGTGTATAAATCCCCATCCAGTGAAATGTGAAGGTAAACCTTAATCCATAATTATAAAGTTTTAACAAGTAAAATATGGTTATAAAGCACCCAGCAGTCGGGGAGGCATGAATCTCTCATGGCATGGCAGAGATGAGTGACTGGGGATGGCAAGAAGAAAGAGAGAGGGAGGAGAGAAACTACAGCAATCACTGTAAAACAGTAACATGTACTTGTAATCTTTAGGATCAACCAGGACCTCATTCTACAACTGCCAGAGGTATTGTGAAAATGCTTTGGAAATTAAGGACAGAGATATTAAAAATGCTAATTAAACTATTCTCCTTGTTTAAACGGAGCCATTGGAATTATGTTGGCAGAATTAAATAGCGAGTTATTAGAAACAGGTTCACCTTTTAAATAGGCAAAAGCTTTTTCATGCTGAATATATAAACTAGGTCAGCTCTCATTTAAATTCTGTAATGCTTAGAAAAGGATGCCAAAGGGAATGTGATTTATAACTGGATCCATCTGGCAGATCATAGAAAAAAGTTAGTGTTTTAATTACCATTGCTTTGTCAAATCATAAAAATCACAGAAATGTGTAGTGAAAGGGACCTAAAATGAATCTTTTATATGCTCCAGTAATCAAGTAAGATTATACCTCTTCTGAGAGATACTTGGCTGAATCACAATCATCCAGGGCTGGGGATTTTACTATCTTTCTTAAAGCCTGTTAAAGCCTTTTAGGACTTTCTTCTGTGTTAGCCTTAAAAAAGGAAGGTTCTCTCTCATTTCTGCCTGATACGTCAATTTCTGAAAATTAAGCTAATTATTTTTTCTTCTAGCTTTCGTAGACACAGAGAACAGCCACAATACTCCTTTATTACTGCAACCTATACAAAAACATCCTTTCCTCAATTATTTTCTAGGCTAGCTGAACCCAGTTATTTGAATTTTTTTTATAGACCATAGTGCCAACAACCTCTCCAGCTGACTAACCTCCTGTACCTGTCTGACACACCTTTGACAGATTTCCCCACAGTTGATGAAAACCCCTTATAAAAGCCACAATGGTGTATTTCCAGAGCTGTTCTACCTTTGAATATCAGTATGTTCCAGTGGCAGGATCAGGGAGGCTGGAGGTGGACAGAAGCATGATACTCCGTTGCTGCCTTTCCTGTCCTCAGTCTGCCCCTCCACATCCAGCACTGAGAGGTGGTTTCAGCTGAGGGCCACAAGGATGAAGGGCAAGGACTTCTTCCCCTCTTCTCAGTCCTGAGGCTACAGAGTCCCGAGAGAATGGGACAGAAGAACTAGGGAAAATTAGGTGGCCTTGAGAATTGACAGTGATTTCAAAGGCTGGCTGAACTGAACAGGGCAAGATTCTTCTATCACAGCTCTTACAGTTAGGGTCAGGATGGAAATTTGTGTCACATATACGAGAGGTCAAATGATTGCCTGGGCGTCATCCACAGGTGACAACTAAAAAGTTTAAGTTCTGTGTCCTAGATTCTTATTTTCACAAAGATTATTAAGAAACTGGTACTTAAGGCTTCTCAAACATTTTCCATCTGATGGCATCCTACTAGGTACCTTCAACATTTCTGGTATTCATTGTTCAGGCTGAAATGTGATATCTTTTATTTTGTGAAGGTACTGCTTTAGCTAAGCCAGAATTACTCTGTTTCTAGTGATCATACTATATATGCAAAAAGAAAATACCTTTTCCATCATGAAAAACAAATGTGTGATTGCTCTTACAGAACTCTAATATCACTGGCTAAACAGAAGGAATGAGGTTCACCATACTTGTTATTTTGGGTTAATATTATTCCATTTGACAAAACTGTGAAGATTGAAAGACATTTTTTTCATTTGCACACACTTCTTAAGAATTGATTCTCTTCCTGTTGTGACACCTTCTAATCCTTTGTCAGTGTTTTATCTTCCAAAAAAAAAAAAAAAAAAAGAATTTTGGATGGACAAAGATATAGAAGGAAAGAGACTGAGTGGCTGGATAGCCACAAGCAGATTTCCTAAGGTTTTCCTAGGGGCTGGAGCATGGAGCTTCTCCACAACATCCCCTTTTCCTCTGCAGCTGGAAGAGGGCACAACTGGGAGAAGGTAGCATGGCCAGACCTGTCTGAATGCTTGTGTGATGCCTCCTGAGGTGAACTGAGCTTTTCAGACTGACAAACCACCCTCTGGATGAAAAACTTCCAACCTAAACTGCCTCTGACACAACTTCATGCCGTTCCCTTGAGTCCTGTCACTGTCACCACAGAGAAGCGCTCAGTGCCTGACCATCCTCTTGCCCTCACGAGGAAGGTGTAACTGCAATGAGGTCTCTCCTCAGTCTCCTCCAGGCTCAACAGACCAAGTGACCCCAGCTGTTCCTCACGTGGCTTCCCCACAAGACCCTTCACCATCCTTGTGGCCATCCTTGTGGCTTAATGTCCTTTTTATATTGTGGTGCTGGAAACTTCCCCTTCCCCTTCCCCTTCCCCTTCCCGTTCCCGTTCCCCTTCCCTTTCCCCTTCCCCTTTCCCTTTCCCTTCCCTTTTTTACAGGCCACTCAGCCCATCAAAAGGTTTAAGGTTTAAATGTAAGAAAGTCATGAGCAACACGTAGGGAATTTGCACTGTGAGAAAACCCCAGAAGAAATAGGTTGTGTGAGGGATGAATTTTAAGGCAGAAATACCACAGTGTTTCCATGATTGGTAAAGCAAACTCAGATTTAGCAGAAAAATCTGCATGTCACATCAGACTAAAGGGTGCTGCAAAAACATAGAATCAAAAAAAAATTACAAATGAAAATGGCAACATGGTTGGTCTGGATATTTTATCTATTTTTGGTTTTTCAAATTAAACTGGATTTTATGCATTCCCTTATCTGAGAGGCAATGCTGGTGACAGGATGCCTTCCAAAGCATTAAAAGATTAAGCATTGTTAAAAAAGAAATAGTAAACTGTAAAGGCCTCAGGTTCCTTGAATTTCTGGTGAAACAGAAACTTTGCAAGGACTTTCAGGAGCTGCATGATTTTTAGTGTGCAATTACCAGTGGAGTGGCAGTTCAGAAATTGCATATGATGCTCCACTTATGCTTCTTTTGCTGCTCTGGGTGACAGCAGCTGGAATAGCAGTGTGTTGCTCAGGCATCATTAGGTGACAGCCGTGCATGGAGTTCTTAACTGAAAACATGGTAAACCTCTGAGTTCCTTGCTTCAGCTTACTGAAGATAGCAACCATTCATATGGATTCAAAGAGATAATAATTTCATGGAAGGGTAAACTAGTGGTTTCCTAACTACACAGAAACCACATCAGCCTAAGGAGGTCTCTGGAACTGAAAACAGCTGGAAGCTTGGAGCATATTAGAAAGAAATATTGTATATGCATTTCTTGTTCTCAGTGTTTGTTCAGGCACTTGCCAAAAATCCTATCTGAGTACACAGTTGTTCGCAACACATATCTGCATTTCTCATCTCTTTCATATAGTAGTTGATATCCTAACAGCAGGGGGTTTTGCCATTTTTAAGAATGTTTGTGATTTCACAAATGTTAAAACAAGGCAAAATAGTGAGTTCTGGCTGCTGCCAGGATCCTAGAATACACTGCGCTTGGGGGAGTGCTGGTACGTTTTTCTGAGCAAAGGGATATTGCCTAAATGTCATTTCAAAGTAAAGTCAATCAAATTAAAATCAATGCAGGTCTTTACTTCTAAGGCTCAGAAGTATTAATATTATTCACACACACACACAAATTGGAGCAATCACATTCTTGAGTGATAAGGTAATTACAAGACAGAGTTATGATGCAAATAGCTGCTCTCCTCATATAGGTGAAAATTTCAGAATCACAGTCTAAAAGTGTTGAAAAGCTGTTGAAAGCCTTAGAAATCAAGATAGTAAAAGGGAGGTATTTATGCCTGTCAGGGAACTGAAAGAAAGATTTATCTCAAACTAGCAAAAATATCCTGGAAAATAGCGATAATAACAGTAAATTATCAGGAGGGAGTACAGCAACCATTTCATAAACTCAGTGCCCTGGTTTTGTGTGCAGTGTATGTGTCTGCTGCCTCTTGTGAATTCATGCAGTTTATTTCAAAAAAATCAAGAACAAAAGATTAATTATTGTCTCTATCTGGCATATTAGGCAGCTGAATACGCTTCAGATTTAGAAAGACTTTTCACATTAAAAGTGACTTTAAACATTACAGGAAAATGTTGTTGGTGTTCCTGGGGACTGTAAAGCATTTTGTTCTGAAAGTGAGATACTAATAGAATATATAATTTTTTATATATATATAGCCATTTAGTCAACCTCCAACTTTCGTGTTGAAATCCACGTGAAACCACAATGAAAAAGTTATTTTACTTCTTTTGCAGGCTCCAAAATGAAATTATAAATAGACAGACATCAAGGCATTATGTTCAAAAGAGTAACTAATTACTATTTAAAAACCTATCTATATAGTTTTAGCATAGAAACTCCTGTAGAGTGACAAATCATAGTTTCAAATTAAGTAAATTGTCCTCTGACACTGCCTCTGATTGCAGGGCTTTTTGAATTTATGTTTGTTACTTTAATGTCAAATTGAAGAAAAATTGTAATACATACTAAACATTCGTAAATATACACGGATTCTGGCTTTTTGATTTTGTTAGAGGCTGCAGGATCCAGTGAACCTGAGCACCCAGGGGCTTTCTTTTGCTGCCAGCTGACTCTGGGCATTCCTGCAGCTCTGCCTCCCCAGCTATGGCCAGCAGTGACTCTGAGCAGGTTGTGGGAGTTTCCACTTGTTAGTCGTCCTCTCATTCTTGCTGGACCTTTGGGATTATAGCATTTAGCTTTTAACCAGGTCACAAATTAAAATAAAAAATCATTCTGACTCCTTCTAAGCCTGTTTTGACAAACTTCAGGCCCCAGAACAAGAAATGTAACTCCGTATGTAATGGACTGTGAACATGCTGGGGAGATCAATCAGTGTCCTAGGAAAGCTGAATGCCTTGGATGCAATGTCTCTCTTAGGTGTACATCCCCTGTGGACTCCAGGCAGTGAAGTAGGTCTCGGGGTGCAAAGGAAGGCCCAGGTTTCAGCTCTACCTGCCATCCAGACATGTGGGGTTAGGGAGGTGCAACCTGCAAAATGACTAATTTATTACAATTATTATGTTGCAATTGAAGCAAAGTTTTGATTAATCTTTCATTTCATTCCTTTTCTACTTCTTGCTTTTCAATCCAGCTTGCAAATGAATCATACGGAATGTAAGAAATAGAAAATCTGCCATTTTTCTTTGCCTCCCAATGCACACACTCTTCAGAGCTGCTGTAGTCTGACATCATTATGACTTTTTAAGCACAAAAATAAAACAACTTTGGAAACATCAATTCGTATTAAGGGAAGTCTCAGTATTTGTTGCTCCTAGTGGATCCTACTGCTCCTGGTCACAGTGCTCCTTAGAGCAGTTTGAATCTTCCACAGCTGCCCCTGGCAATACTCAGCCATGTCAGCCTCTTCTTAACAGCAATGAAAGTGAGAAGTAAAAGCTTTAAAAATAATTGGAATAAGTTTTAAAGTCTAGGAAAATGAAGGAATAAAAATTAGTTAAGGGAAAAAAAATAAAAGTTTAATCATTATCGCACACATGCTTTGCTGCTACAAACACCATCTTCCTGACTGCTGATACTCATGTTGTTCATCAAACAGTGGGCCCAGTAAACAGTAACCAAACAGGATAAAAATCATTATCAATCAGATCCTTAACCTCATCACATCAGGACATGATAAAATAGTCTTCCAAAAAAGGAATAAAATATGAATAGCCTTTTTCCCCCAAGCAAATAATTTGAGAAATATCAATTACATTTTCCAACCTCTCTTTGTGGGAACTGTTAATGTCTTTGATGTTACTCTTTCCATTACATCCCCTTTCAAGCTTCAGAAATATTTAATGCATGAATTCTGCAGAATCTGTTCAGGAAATGGTTTTATTAAATAAATGTGTTTTACTAAGTTCCTAGTCATTTTATGTTCACTTTCTGTCGGTATACTTATAAAAAATTTAACAGTAAAACTCTTTTTGAGTCACTTGAACATCAGTTCAAACTGTCCACAGAAAGGATTTGAAAGGGAAAAGCAGGCTGAGCAAGAAAGCTGAGTAGGGATTAGGTTGGTGACACCAAGAAATTTGGTCCACCAGCAGGACTTGCAAGGTGTGGATCTGGATTTTGTTGCTGTCAAGACTCAGCCACCACCAGGTATTTATTCTTCACAGAGTCCCTGAAAGCCTAAATCATTCTGGGGAAAGGGGAGATAAATTGCCCCCTTCAAATACAACTCTACCTATAGACCGGCATTCAAAGGCATATTGTGCAGCGGGGAAAGTGGTTCTAAATTGTTCAAATCCACAGTGAAGGTGGAAATATCTACTTCGAGACATTACTGTAAAAATGGTGGTGTGGCTCAGCAGGATCAAGACTTCTCACAGTGGGAAAACACAGTGTAGAGCTACAGGTATGAGAAAATACCCATTCCTGATGGTTTCCACCAAAGCTAAAGCTAAGTGGGATCCCCCTGTGACAGCCAGTCCATGCATAGGTGACTGTAGCACAGATTGACCCAGATGTGCTACTTGTTTTTTTCTCCAGCAAAACTGTCAGTTCAGCTACTTTACACTCCACTCCACTCCACTCCACTCCACTCCACTCCACTCCACTCCACTCCACTCCTATAATTTGAAACCAATTTGTATCCATTCCAAACTATTATAGCAAATTTTCCAGCTGGCAACTTCATTAATAAACAGAATAAGCGATTTTATTTACTTCACTCAGTTTAAGGTTTGCCATTGGTACTTAAATCTCAATTGGACAGCTGTTTCTACACATGCCCAGTTTGAAGGAATGGAAGTGACAGGTGGCAGTAGCAGTAATTCTTGCTTCCATCAGGCTTCCTGCAACTCTAAGTGGTTTTGATTAATGCCTGTGCTTATCACTTTCTATCCAAGATCACTCATGTATCAGAGCAATCTGATTGTGAGAATGAGTAAACAACCATTCCCTTCACCACATAGACAACTCTAAATTCAGGAATAGATGAAATAAGTCATTTTAAGGGCAAGAACATTGGGTTCTTTGTGAGTTTTATGTACACTGCTTGTCCCACACTAGGCGTTTATTCTTCCTCAGGGGCAATTCCAAGAGGCAGGCTCTTCAAAAGAGATCTTACTCCGTAATAAAATTTCTGAGAAGACACACATTTGCCCCTCCCACCTCCAGGTCTCATATCCTCATTACAGAGTGTACCACTGGAAAAATTATTCTTTCATCTGCAATGGCTGCTGAACTGGAGGCTGTATGGCCCTTAAATAACTTGCTGCAATAATTCAGTCCATTATTAAAAAGTGTGTTTTTATATGACATTCTCAGGAAGAGACAGGAAAACCTACCAAGATTCAATGGATAACTATTTGGACCTATAAATTTTAAACTAAGACTTTTCAAAAAAGAACACACTTTTCCTCAGCTATACACTTCATATCCTCTGTTTCTCAGATGTATTTATCGCATGATTTTGACAGAATCTAATGCATGAAAAAATCTTCAGTGGAAGAATCACACAGCTTGAAGGCTTTCTGCCTGTCAGTAATCCCTATTATGTTCTGAAGACCCCCATGGCTTCCTCCAACATCTGCCTCCAGAAATAACAATCCTTTTAGATAGAGAATTTTGAAGAGCAATAATCTGAACAGTGGATACAGCCAACTACTTTCATTTTAACAAAACTTCTCACTTTTCAAGGAATATCCTAAATTACTATACTATTGGAAAAAAAAATAGGACTCACTGTCATGACACTTGCACTTCAATTGTACTGTGATTTTACTGGTGTCGTTTGAACCTGGGATCAAAGTTTCATTTTATTCATCATGGTTGACACCACTTCCTTTTTCTAGTATAGAGTGAGACTTTCTAACTCAAAGGAAATGCATTAGAAAAGGTAGCTATCTTTATCAAATTCTACCCATGATCCCCTAAGAAGAGCTTCTTTGTGAAAACAGTTTCATGAGCTGTTCAAGAAATTTTCTTCTCTTCAGAAATGCATGTAGTTAGGCAGCAAGATATGCCCATTGTGTCTTGAGCATTCATGTTCAAGAGATCTTTTCAACATTCTGGTCCTAAAGGCTTTGTGTGTGAATGAATGTTTGAGGTTTAATCCAGTGGCTGAGTTGCCTAAATTTCTGAGTTGCCTAAATTTTCTACCTAAAAATGTCTTGCACAAACTTTGTGATGAATAACAGAATAAAATCAATTGGATTATACCTGCTCATCAGCTGTACTTTGCACAATGTTCATTTGTATTGAGTTTACACTATTTGAAACTACTGTCACCAAGGGCAAAGGTGGGAGAAGAGGGTCCTCAAAGGGTGATGGCAAGTGGCAGCTGAAACAGAAGGATCAGGGCAATTAGTGCTGCTCAGACTACACAGCCATGCTGCTGTGGCACAGCCGAGAAAGGTAGACTTTTTCAGACTCCATCATCTTGGAAAAGCTTACTAGAACCAATCATAAATCAGGTATCCACTTGTACATAAAAATGAAGTTTTCTTCTTGGTTGTTTTAACAGGTTTTCTTCCACCTCTGGATGCCAAGCCAGAATTTCTAGGTTTCCATGGAGATAATTAAAAAAATTTTTTTTTTGGACTTAGCACTTGTTTTAACAAGAAACCTTCCACCTCCAGAAAGTTGGAGCAAGATAATATCTTACACTCATAGAACATGAATCACAACGTACTTAAAATAATATATAAAGATATTACATATTGTATACAGATAAATTAACATTAATGGCACGAAAAAAGTTGTCACTGTATTTTGAAAAAAATGAAAGCATTCAAAATATTATGTTTCAACTATTTCTTCTGTTTACATTATGTTGCTTCAGCAGAAATGCTTTCACATTGTGCCAGGGGAGGTTTAGACTGAAATTCAGGACAGGTTTCTTCATTGAAAGAGTGGTCAGGTGTTGGAAGAGCCTGTCCAGGGACGTGGTGGACTCACCGTCTCTGGAGGTATTTAAAAGATATGTAGATGTGACGCTGAGGGACATGGTTTGGTGGTGGACTTGGCAGTGCTGATCTTAGAAGTCTTTTCCAACCTAAACCATTGTATGATTTGATGTTTCCTGATTATATTATTGATTTTGGTCATGTGGATTATTCTGTAAGTATAAAGTTTGCATTAAAAAGTTATAAACAGTGTGGAAAAAGTAGTTCGAAACTGATATTTGAATGTAACTTATCTAAAACAAGAATAAGGTCAAAAATTGGTATTTTGTCATTGTAGTGGTTTTGATTCAAAATATCCATTATTTACTTATTTTTCTTCTGTGAGATAAGAATTAGGAGAAAAGCAAAGCAGGCACAAACCTTAAACAGTTGCAGTACAATGAAAGAGCTTTATTACTAACAGAATTAAAAGTAAAGAGAAAACAACGAAACAAAATTAAAGTAAATTCCCCCCCCCCCCCCCTTTTCCAGCACTTCTCTCCTTTTATCCAGCTCACACAAGGGATAACAGAACATGGGATGTTAGTCAGTGTTGCAGTTCTTGAAAAGTCTTTCTCTTATGCTTAAGGAAGAAAAGGTTTTCCTTCAGTTGCACGTGGTTCCCAAACTGCCACCAACAGCACACCCGCCCGGAAACAAACAGTCTGCTGTGTGTAGAACATCTCTCCCATGAAGAATTTCACAGTTCTTTCATACTACAAAACATGGGCCATCACATGGGGTTATTCATCTTTTTAAGGATAAGTTATTTTGGCCTGCACACAGAGGCTTTTCTTCGCCACAAGTCTCTAACAGCCTCTCACTACTTCTATATAGCCTGGCATAGGCATTCTTCACAAACTTCATAGGCACACGAGGATACTCCATCCCCCCATGTTCTTCAAATGGATTAAAGAGACAAACAGTTTGTGGTATTACAGTTTCTTACCACGGCATGCAAGAAGGTTTCTTTTAAGCTGCGCGCCAGAATCGCGGCACCGCCCTCTTTTCTCCTGTCGCCATTTCCAGCTCCGTCCCATGTGACTCACTTCTCTTACTCTCTGACTCTGAAACCGCCATGTTGAAGGGTGTTCTTGTTCAGGCTTTACGGTGGGGAAAGCCTCGCTCCCTTTGTGCTGCTGGCTGCACGGTGTCCTCTTCAGTTCAGCATGAAGTGTGCTGGCTGCAGACAGGAGGCTCCGCCGGCTCCCGCTGGCTCCGCCGGCTCCGCATGGAGAGGAGAGGGACCCGCCTGTCCCCAGAAGCCGCGTTGGATGGGTTTAGCTGTGAGCAGTCCATGGCTGGTTTGAGCTGCCTGCGGCTCTGGGACAGTTCCCCCCAGCGACCCAGGGTCCGTGCCGTGGCGCTGAGAAAGGGGGAAAGGGGCAGTGGCCCCGGCCCGGCCCAGCGGGGCCGGGAGGCTCGGAGCCCCCCCACCTTCCAGCAGGCGAGCTCCGACCAAAAAAGGGGAAGTCCCGCCTTTCTGTGCGGTTTAAATATGTAAATTGTGAGAAGCGTAATTGGTCTTAAAGACTGTCCATCAACTCAGGGTCAACCCAACACAGTCATTAACAAAATTTAAAATGGTACATCCTGACTTTTAAAATGTCATTGAAATGTACAGTCAGCAAAAAAGTAAAAAGAGTTTATGTCAAAAGGAAGTTTTAAAAGAAAAATGTTACAGGAATTTTTTCAATCTCTTGTTCCAACTACAAAGCACATTTTTAAATTGCTTTGAGATACTGGGAGAAAAAAGCTATATATATGTGTATATATATATATATATATATATACACATGTATACATACATATACATAATATGTGTGTGTATATATATATATATGCACATGTACATCAACCAGCATAATAGATTAAACTCAACTCTCCTCTGGGAGTGGGAAAAGCAACTGCCTGAAAAATAGAAACAAAATACTGCTTTTTGCTAATAACTAAAGGATACCATCACAGGTTGCCTGGAACCTATTAATTAGATTTTGGTGCCTCAGTCCCACACACAGACTCAGCAGTGATCAGTCTTCTACAATCCCAAAATCAATAGTTACTCCTATGAATAGCGCAAAAGTCCCATGACAGCTGGGGCTGGGCTGCAGGCATGCTCGTTGTGCATGAAAAATTGAGCAGAACAAAGAAAGAGAAAGGAGATCAGGAGTGGTTTGTGTGCTCTGCATCTTGCTCTAGTAACTAATACCTCATGGTCAAATAGATTATACTATTTATTTTATTTTTCAAAATGTCATAGTATTGTCAGTTAAACAAAGCATTACTAGGGTAATGTTGGTCTCTCTGGTTTATGATATATGGTTATAAATTGAAAACACAATACTGGTCCGTGACAACCACAAGAAGTAGGGCTCTTGAATCCAGATGAGCAGCTGAAAAGATGACATTTTAATATTGATGGTAGAACCAATTTAGAATCAAATGTGAAAATAAACACAGAGCTGCAAATGGAAAATGTAATTAGAACACACCCTAAGCTAGGAATCAAAGTTAAACACTGTCATAAATAGAGTTTTCTTTCATCATGTCATTATAAACTCCAACCATCTGTTCCTTGACGGCGATGGGAATGCTGTGGCATTAACAAGAAGTTATTCACGGGAGCAAATGGGCTGAAGCAGGGTCTGAGGAGAGGAGGAGGGTTTCTGCTGAGGTTATGGATTAGTAAAAAGAGTTTGCAGAGGATGTGTGCATGTAATGCAAAGAGAAGGGATGAGAGCACAAACTGAACATATATAATTTTTCAACCTTTAGGGCAAGGATGTGCAAAACAGAAAATTCCCTTTGCAACCGAGATGACAATTTTCAGATTTGAAAAAGAACATGGAGGAGGAGGAGAGGAGAAGCATCCCATGTTTGGGGGAATAACTGGCAAAACCTGATGCAGAAATACAATTTTTTTCTGAGCTATTTTTGAGTCAGTCAGGCACCAGATTGGAATTATGAGTGTAAATAAAACAAGGCAGATGTGCAAGGGATTATTCCTGCTGTGAGGCATCCTGAGACTGTGGGATGGCAGGAAAACCTTCCTACCATCAATTATGTGGTGGCACGAAGAAAGGCTGCAGCAGGACAAGCAGAGGTCATGCTGCAAGCTGCAGCATGGTGAACTTCAGCTGCTCAGGAAATACACAATATACCTCGGTGATTGCATTATACAAATAAATTGATACTTGATGTTTTTGCAATGGAGCTGTAAAAGCTTATCAAGTGGGACATTATTAACCACATAAAGGACATTTGTTGGGGTGTTTCCTGTGCTCAGTCTAGTCAGTAGATTTGGCAGCTGCCCTCATTTCCTCCTCATTGCGTTTTTTTTCTGGCGGCAAATTCAATCTGCTCTGTGGCACCGCAGTTGCCATATGCTCCTGGCCTATTATTTCACACCAGTGCATCCTTTGAGATAACAGCAGGCCACACATGAGGAGCCCATGGACTCAGGATACCCCGTGCCTCCTGCTGCCTTTTGCTGAGCCTGTGCAAAGGCAGGGACACAGCTGGGTCACCTTTAGCACAGCTGAGCGATCCAGACTGTCTGTGTGTTAATAAATAATGTTCACAGCCACTTTAAAACTAACAGGAATATTAAACTGAACATTCAATTGCCTGCCTCACTTTCTCAATCACCTCTCCCAGCTCAAGAGATCTACTTGAGATTCTTGCTATCAGATCCACCATTTCTGAAGCCAGTTCTTTGCACAAACTGGATTTATACCCTTTCTCATTAAGCTCGTTTTTAGTCCTTCCTCAGATTTCTCTTTCCATAGCCTGCTTCTGACCATCCACTCTGCCTTTGTCATCATAATCCAGAAGTATTCCACTAAAATGAAAAAAAACCTAAGCATTTAGGTAAGATCCATGCCTAGAATGTTTTCAAACTTCACCTCTCTCCCCATACTGGTGACCCTCTATATTTTGTTTTCCTCTTTTAATTTATATGACTCAAAAAGCACTTTCTATTCAATGTAACTTTAAAAAATGTAAGGTAATTGCAGGCTATAATTTATCTTACCTTTTGGCAGTCCTTACCTGATGCTGATACTCCCTGACCTCTGACACTGAAGGTGATTTGAGTTAATTTATGGTTACTTTGCTGTGAAGCAGCCTGGAGTGCTCACACAAATTCAGTGTTTTCAGCACCAGAGGAAATGGCTTCCAGGTGACAATAGCCATTTGAACCACTTTTGGTAGAGCTATGTGAACATGATTGTTAACAGCAGCTGGTGTTTAACAACTTGGTAAATCAGAGGGGTAAGTTTAGGCTGGCACCCTGCAAAAATAGATGAGAAGCAGTACTTTATCTGAATACACTGCCTGCTCTTTAAGGGTCTAAAAATTTAAGCAAAGAAAATTAGAACTCAAAATATGTGGTGACATTGGTAAATACATATTAACTGCATTTCTGACACAATTATTTTTCTTCCTCTAATATCGTACAGTGAATGCTGAAGGAAGCGGCTGCAACAAAGAAGACAGAATGACATATTCTGCTCATTTAATTAAAAATTAGCAAAAGAGATTGGCTTTATCAGTGTCAAAGCAAACACACTAACTCCTGAAGGAAAAATCCTACATTTATCATTTATGAAAAAAGAGAGACACAAGGAAAAAATATGTATTAAATTAGAGCCAAGGACTTTAGGAGTGGCTAGCTGGTCTAACTACAAATTAAACAGCGGTGTTAAATAATTTCTATTTTTATTTATAAAACTCTCTGAGCAGCTGAATTATTTATATGCTGTACTACTGCAGAATGTTATCCAGCCATTTTTCTCAGATGCATATAGAACCCATGCTACACTCTCACATCCCAAATCTGAACACTGTGACAGCTGTCTAACAGTCCTAGCAGATTTTTAGGCATATTCATGTAATAAAGAATATCTCTAGCAACTACAGCTAGAAAAATATCTGCTCCTGTAAAAAAATATTCTTCCAACCAAAAGACCTCTTATCTGTGTTTCTTTCTAGTGCTTCCTCAGCCAAGAAATCTGTGTGTGGTGTTTCAGTTGCACTGTCACTCCCCAGCTTGTGAATCACCATGAACTGCGGATTTTCAAGACTTTATAGGCCTCAGGAAGGACATAACAAGAAAAATTAAAGCTTTCATCTGCACAGTTGTAGCAGGGGCTTCCCATGACATTCTGATAAATACAGAGTACCTCAGCATTGTGATGCCTTCACTCATCAATTTTTACAGCATCATTTTGTATATTTAGGTATCTTTTTAGATGCCACAAAAGTTCTTTTTTTTTTTTTTTTTCCTTTCTGCCCAAGATCGTTTGGGGTAGTTTTTCTCAATTCAGCAGTTAAGCAACTGTTCCATCAATCTCAAGCTAGAAGTCCCCCTGAATAGTCCTTCCTCTCTTTCCCAGGGGTGGGCAGTTCCCAGCTCAGGAGGAAAATGGATACTGCATGTGTTATTTTAGGGACATTCAACATCACATCCTGACATGGCCTTTTGCAAAGAAAATTGTTCTGCATAGTTTATTTTATTACTTTCTGGGATTACTAGTGTGTTCTGAACTAGAAAGCTCAGTCTGTAGTTCAGAAAATGTTAAAATCATTAAAACTATTTTCAACAAGCTCCTGGAAAATGCATTTAACTATGCAAGTAGTGACAGAAATGGTCTTGGACCTGGAAGCTGTGTTCCTAATGAGGCTCCTTGGAGCAGCCATTCCAACAGAAGTGGCTGCCAGCCTTCAGAAAGGGTTGACTCTCCAAATGCCACTGAGGGAGGCAACCAGCAGACCAAGAGGATGGCAGAAGAGTAACAGCACTTAAGGCAGTGGGGAAAACACTCTTTCAAGATGAGCACAGGATCAGTTTTATTGTGTGGCTGACAGTAGCCGTTTCAGAGGTGCTCAGTGAGAACAGCAGGGGGCTTTAGGGGAAATTTGATAGACAAACTATAGGTGGCACTGTGCTAGAGATAAATAAATTAGCCTGGATATGACTTGGAGGAAACTTATGGAGCAGTCAACAGGCTGATCCACAGGCAGATGATCTTTGCAAACGGCATTTTTACAACCAGACCAGGTTTTAGTCAGCCAGGCCTGAGAGATGGTGCCAATGGGGACAGAATGAGGGACTCATGTTTATTTTGGATGTACATCTGAACTCAGGACAACAGTGCCCCTCATCCCACCTTTCTGTGGATGGAAGATGAGAAAGCTGTTCAGCCCATTCATACAGTTCTGGACAACTTCCCCTACAACAGCCTCAGCTATAGATCTTCTGAGCCACTGGGTTTCCAGTTGTCCTGGGAGCCCCAGTCAATTTGTCATATCTACTCTGTTACCCAGGGAAACTATTCTGTTAAGAAGTTTTGATGATCTACTTGATCAACATAGATATACTCCTGACGTTCCCTCTCTCCCCTCTACTGTTACATTTTTTTCTAGGTGAAATAACCTAATACATGGAAATCAAGCAGCAAAGAGACAAAGAATGACTCCTGTGACCCAGTTCTTTCTTATCTTCCTCCTTTGCTACTCACTCACTCAGAGGCAGATTGAATACTGATCTTTTTCATGTCCATAATTTAGTAACCTGATGTAAATGCCTCTTGTTCTTCAAGACTCGACCTGTAGACAATGTACTGAGAAATGAAAGGACCTCCTTGGTTCTGCCAAGTGTGCAGAGGGATCAAGGTCTTGAATGTGGACGGAACTTAACATTTGTTCAGGTCAAAAATACAAATAACATTTGGAACCTGCATCTCAAGGAGGTGATAAATGCTTGTAAGATCAGAGCTGCAGCTGTTGACTGTAGCTGAATACTACACAATGAGATGAATACTCATCCCAAAGACAATAGAATATTAAGCGAGCCTGAGAAGAACAAGAAGTAGTCCTCGGAATTCAGAAAGTATGAGCATAAAGTAAAAACCATTAAAAATGGAGTTAAATCCCTTAGGCCTTTCAGTGGAGATTTAGATAAAATGAGGGGTTTTTCATCATGCAAATGAAAGAAGAAATTTATGGGTAGCTCTGTAATGGGGCAAGGTTTATGGGAAATCCAGGACTGTCACAAAGTGAAAGGGGTGCCCTGTCCCACCTGGGTGCTCAGGAGCCAAAGCAGCCACTCATTGAAGCAGACTCTTTCACCTCCATAGGTGTTACAGGTAGAATCATAGAATGTTTCGGGTTGGAAAGAACCTTACAGATCACCTGCTTCCAACTCCCTGCCATGGACAGGGATGCTTCCCATTAGACCAGGCTGCTCAAAGCCCCACCCAACCTGGCCTTGAACACTACCAGAGATGGGGTATCCAAAACTTCTCTTGGTAACCTGAACCAAGGCTTCACCACCCTCACAGTAAAGAATTTCTTCCCAACATCTAACCTAAATCTACTCTTTCAGTTTGAAGCCACTCCCCCTTCCTATCACTACATGCCCTTGTAAAAATTTCTAGATGTCTGGTGCACAACTGCAGTAATAAGTGTATTTAATTTCAGAAACCAGTCTGTGTTCCAGGAAATAAATAAATGTCAGTGGTTTTTTTTCAACCTTATTTGGATCCATAACCTTTCAATGCTGCCGTGAAGCAGGTTTGAGGGACAACTCACTGACCCACATTCTTGTGGAGGCGTCTGCTCCAGGCTGGGGAAGATGGTGCCATTTCTTGGAGCCATGTCCCTCCTCCTCCAGGACAGAAGGCTCCAAAGACCAAAGGACAGTAGGATGAGGCAAATGAATTGGCAATATCCAGTACTACTGTAGACCTCACTGCGCAGGAGTGTAAGGGAACCAAATTGTCGTAGGTAAGGATAACTGTCCTTCAGGAGACTATTGGGTAGAATCGGAAGACTAAGAAGATTTTAAGCACAGAAACCCTGTTTTAGGTTCTGAAGTTGCCCTTCATGTCCCTTCATGGTTTTGAGAACTAGTGTACCTGAAAACTGGTTTGATTTTTGCAGTTTTACCTGCTGGACTAATATAGACGTGGTAGCTTTACCTCGCTCATATAAGCTGGGATTTGTTCCAGGACTCAGAATTATACCAGATGCAAACATGAACTTGCACTTGAGTGCAGTCACGTGCCTTTTTTACACAATAGCCACACTCGTACAAGCAGAATGTTGTTGTCTGGATTAATCCTGCCTTAACACAGTGATGCAGCACGTATTGTGGGGGAGAGCTGTCCTGGCCAGCAGCCACACTAAGCTCTTTTTCCAGCTCAAGTTTTCATCGGCTCACTGAGTCCACAGAGCTGGTGACAGACCCTGCTGAAATGAGAGAGATTCAGTTAAAGCTGTGACATATAGTACTGAAAGAGGTTTTTCTGTGAGTGATCAATTGCTTTGCTTTGAGAGAAAAGGTTTGTGTTTCCTGAGGACAGATGCAGAACAGTTTTTAACATCAGTGAAATCCTGTATGAGCTGAACCTTTGCCACGAGCCTATTAATAGGAAGGAAGGCAGGCAGGCAGGCAAGAAGGCACGAAGGAAGGCAGGAAGGCAGGAAGGCAGGAAGGAAGGAAGGAAGGAAGGGAAATGTACTGATCCTGTTTGTGTCTGGCAAACCCAGCCAGGAGCAGCAAAGCATTAAAAGCAAATATTCAACTGGAAGTACAGATGCTGAGAGCCCAGGGAGAAGTGTGGTGATTGTGTTCATCATCACCAAGCTCTTCCATGACTCCCTTGGGGTAGTTGCAATGACAACACCAAAGCAGACAAGAATGGTGAAAAGAGTGGGAGTTTTAGACCAGCTGAGGAAAAGATGCTTTCTAGAGAATAAAAAAAGCTAATGGGAAAAAGCACTGGCATAATTCCCTGAAAGTGTATTTTATTTATGACATTGCTTAACAAACACAGTACCATTAATAGAATTAATTTAATTGACTCTTTTACTTAAAAAGAGTAATGGACATTAATTATAAATAGTAAATGGCAGAGAATTTATTTGGGGACTTAAAGTAATTCTTAAGAGCTGAGTACAGGTTTATGCATGTTTAGATTTATGTGTAGAAATGGGGAGTCACCTTTGACACTGGAATATGTCACTCTGACTCTTAAATGGCATTATTGTGCTCAGGTCACAAAACAAAGAATAGTTCAGACTCGTGTTAAAGGTAACTCAGGCAAAGGGCTTTACACACTTCAACAGGATCAACAAATTTAATTAGATTAGCCAAAAAATTGAGTGAACACATTATAAACGATCCCTTAGTAATGTTATATTTCAAGTTTCCTGACTGTTTACATAATAGAGGAGATGCATCCACCATCACAGGGTGAGTCAGCTTCTCGTCTCACTAATGGAGTACATCGGGATGTAGAAAGGTTCTGGGGAATAACATATTTTGTGCCTGTGATATATTTTAAGATCTATACTAGGAAATATTGCTAAGGACAATTGGTCATTTTAAAAGGAAAAAGGTGGAAATGGAGGGAGGGAAAGATCATTAGAGGTTGGATATAATCGCTTATTTGTGCAAAACCAGGAATAGTTGGTAAACATAATCAAACCATTTAAAAATATTGCTCAGTATTCTTTTTCTGAAGTAAAATAATTCTTTACAGCAGTATTGGCAAAAGAGAGCCAAATGCAGGTGAGGATCTAACAGCAGAAAAGGATCTAACTTATGATTTCTTAGACTTGGATCTATAGGATGCCTTTTGTAATTCTTGAGTCTGTTTTATTTGGCACCATGCCTTTATAGCGTAGCTGCTGGAGAGTTTTAACTGAGACTACTTAAAAGGATATGCTCTTCATGACGTGTTAAGTGGCATTTCCCCTTTGGCTAATTAGGAGCAAGTGTTAATTTTTTTGATTTGTACATAGCCAAGATATTCTGTGAAAGTGAGCTAATTTCAGTCCTACTTCACATCAAGCATTATTCTTTATCTGAACTCTAGCTGAAGAACCCCAGGCCAAGTTCTCACTTATGCCAGGTTAAACAAAAACTAAAGAAAAACTCAATGGAGAACCAATTAAATAGAGTGGTAGGAACATTTTTCATCTGGTATTGTTAAAGGTATGATCTTCAAAGATGCTGAGCATCTATGTGCAGCTCCTCTGACACCGCGAAAGCTGCAAGCGATGGCTTTGCCATGAGACCACTGGAGTTGGCAAGAGTTAACATGGTCACTGGCCTGCTCTTTCTTGCAGGAAATTAAGAGGTCTTTTGCTTTTGTATGTTTAAATTCTTGCTTTTAAGCAGTGACTTATGATTTCACTTCTCTATGGATAAATCTCTTGTGACACTGTGTTCCTATGGTCAAAGCCCTCTAGGTCTCACGCCTGTTGGAAGAGCTCTGCAGTAAGTGATCTCATACATTTAGGATGGGGGAAAAAACCAACAAATTGTCTCCCACAGCTAAGTGATCCCACCAAGTAAATCAGGCACATTGGAAACAGAGCTGCTGGGCTCCAGCTTCTCCAGGGACTCCAAAATTACACTGTCTTCACTCCTGGCTCCTGGCTCTGCCCCTTCTCCATCACACTAGTCACTTTCACCCCACAACAAACAGGTTCTGCTTCATTTTCACACCACCTCCATCTGTGTCTTCACCTCTTATATTAACGTAGCCCCAGTGTAAACTTTCCACTCATTATTTCTCCCTCTTTTTCTTCTCCTGACTTGTCTCAGCACATTTCTGCATTTCTTGTTGCTGAGGAAACTCTGCCCTTTTCCTCAGACAAAGGGAAAACACCTCCAGGGCTCTTTTCCTGATGTTTCTTTCTGTATCACTCAATTTCTTTCTTTCTTTCTTTGCTGTTGTTTCACGAAGAAATGTAATAATGAGATTAAGACATGAGAAAAAAAAGAGAAGAAGAACACAAGACCAGAAGGGCTTGAGCAGCTGAGTGGGTCCCTCTCTTTTTTCCCAGTCAGGTCCTATGAAAAGGGTACCATCAGTCCCTTTGCTATCTGCTGGGAAGGGAGCGCAGCCAGCCTCATTCCCTTCGCCCTAAGGCAGGAAAACTGCTAAATACTGTGAAACAGCAGCGCAGTCTTACCCTGTCAAAGGCTGAACCCCTGCTATATGCTGCTATGGGCTGCTATCTGTACGAGAATAAGACCACAGGTTTAGGCAAATACACGCATTTTCCCTGACACAGCTTATCCATTTTGAGCAATTCATAGGACGCTAATTTGAGTAACTGAGTACAAGGATAATTAGCAATCATGTCAGTGATAGTACATTTATTCAAATTAAGTCAAATGTGAGTAATCTCTGGATGGTTTTTTTTTAGCCAGCACAGAGGAAAATCATTTAGCAGCTAATTTTAGACTTGTCTGAAAGAGAAAAACAAATTCTAGATGGTATTCCTGCTTTACATGTTAAGAAGACCCTGGGCTTCCAGGAATAATATTTTAAAAATATTCAGAAAATTAATTTTCTCATTTTTCTGCCCAGTTATGGAAGAAAAGGTTTTGATCCAATTGGTCTCCTAGTTTCTTTTCCCTCCCACTCACCCTGTGGGTGGGATGTCTGCTCTCCACACCAGGGGTGAGGAGCCATACTGCAGCTTGTTGCAGGCATGGACACTTAAGTTTACAGCCATTTGGTTCCCTGGATGTGGAAGTTGCTTGAGTTGATTTATAGCCCTTAGTGAGTATTTTTTGGGTAATACTGCAGCTTCTCACTAATGAAATTCCTGCACATGAACTCCTGTGGGACTCTTGCAAGTAATTTTACTGCAAGTATTTTACTGCTCCTCTGGCAAAGGGCGAACACAGGCAGAGAGGTACCACAGCTGGATGCCAAAGATGGTTGATGGATGGACTCCAGGTAGGGTCCTTTCCAACCAGCCTTCAGTTTCTCTGGGACCATGTGATTGTGACCTCCCTCTTCTCAAATGAGACCTTTGCACCTCACCTTTGTACTGGCCACCTCCATCCAGGTGTACAACTTGCCCTGGGTTTGCTGTGCCCTGCTGGCCCATGGTGTCTGCATGCACCAGCAAGCAGCCTGTACTGGGGCAGTTCTGCATGGTTTGAAGGCCTCATACGTGGCAGGAAACCCTGGTCCCTCATGCACTTCCCGAGGGAGGGTCCACACAGCAGTCAGTGCCCACCTTGCACATGAAGGTTTCTGTTCTTTCTTGAAACCCTCCCCTGTCAGATCCCTCTGCTTTGCTGATGGCTTAGGAGGGACAGGGCTTCCCAGGGCTCTGGCCAGGCTGTTGTTGCTGTCTGCATGCCCAGAGCACAAGACCAAACTGCTCTGTGTTTCAAGAGCAGCTGGGACTAAAGACATGCTTTTACCCTCCTGTCTGTCCCCTGAGTCTGATCTCTGCCCTGAAAGCCACCTCCTGCCCCATAGGGATCCTTTCTGAGGTACCAGGAACAGGCTGGGTCTGGGATGGGCTGCCCTGAAGCTTTCCCCAGCTTTGAGGTAGAAACAAGACTAGCATCACCTCCACTTAGAGTAATCAATTGGCATGCGCCAAGGATTACTGCAGGAATCAAATCAAACAACATTAGTTAATTAACATTAGTTAATTTGAAAATCCTATAGTACATAAGTTAGAATTTAGTGAGTCCTACCCATTTATTCCTTTATAATGGGAAGGTATACAGTAATATGAAGTCAACACATTAAACCAATCCCATTTTAGTTGATGTTTCCAAGCAGAGATTTTTTCAAAGATTTCTACCCACCCAGTCCCTGATGAAAACCCATGTGTGCCACTGGTGCTGGTGCCAGGACAGTGGGGACGTAAGCAAGCTGGGAAGAGTGTTCAGCATTGCTCTGATTTGGATGAAGGATGGCACACCTTCTTCATCAGGACTGCCTCTGCCTGGTGTTCTTTTGCTGGGCTCACTTTGCCTTGAAGGAACAAACACTGGCTTTGCAGATCTTTGAGAGCTCTAGGGTCCTTTCCTTGATTTTCCTCAGAGGGTAGCAGAGTTAGATTCTGTTGTGCATACCTCTATTAACTGCTTTAAGAGAGATCCACATCTTCAAAAGAAGCCCATAAAACATGCAAACAGACATGCATTATTTAGAGACAGCTACTGCAGTAAAGACCGTGTGCAAAGAATAACAGAGCCACAAACCCTAAGCACCACATCCTCATGGAAGTCTCTGCGGATGTAACCCTAAGATCCCATTAGCCTAATGGGACTAAATACATCCAGTGATTTTATCATTTTGCAGTTCAAAACTCACTTTCTGCCCTTATTTCCATCTGTTTGGATCAAGCTTGGGAATTTTTTCACTGAGAGACAGACTGGCTCATATTTGGATCAACATATTTTTCTGAGTGCTTGAGAAAACTGTTACCACATGCACTGAGTCCCAGATAATGGACAGTGACAGTTTCGGACAGATTTGGCCTAACAATGGAAAAACACGTTATCAGTGATGGCTTGCACTAATTAAATCTACCTCCCTAGAATCAGGCCATATGTGATATTGATTTGTTCAGTCACAGGGTTTCCCACTGCAGATATAATGATAATGCAGAGGCAGCATGCTGAGTGGCTCTCAGCAGCATATCAGAGCAAAATACACAGCAGACACACACCACCAAGAGGCAGAAGACTGAAAAAAAAAAGCACTAGGCAAAGCTCTAGAAGTACCACTTACGTGGCCCTGATGAAAGCTCCGAAGGGGAGCTCTTTGTGTGCTGGTTTAGAAAAGCAAAAATCTGTTCAGCTTTCCATGCCCAAGGCATTGCTCTTTGGGTAATTGCTCGCTGAAAACCAGTGACTGTTTCTGTTGCATTTTCTGGGTGAAATTGGAGACCAAGCAGTCACTCAAGTGAGCAGGAGAAGGGCTGATCCCTGTAGGGGTCTTGCGAGACACTATTTCTTGCATGACCATGTATAAGCTGAAGTAGAGTGCCAGTGGCCCCAGGCACAGGCATTTATCACCCTGCCAGACACAAGGCATCACTTCTCACCATGAAACCACAGAAGTTACATGTTCTTTTGATAACTGAGCACTGAGAAAAGCTCAGTGACCTTTAGATGTTTGGACTCACTCCAGTCTGCACTGCAAAGGTGACAGAGGATGTTGCATGGGCACTCCCACATGGGCTGTTCTGCCAAACCAAACTGAGCTGAGTCCAGAAGATCCAGAATGTAAATTCTGGTGTTAAACCCATGTTTCTCGTCCCATTCCAGGGCAAAAGTTAAGATGTATAATTTTGAACAATATCAGAATGAACCACTTCAGCACTTGCAGAATCAGAGTACCTTGTTTTGGCACACTGAATTGATCTTGTTGCTAAGTTCATTTGATAGTTTCCACTGCTTCATGGGAATTTCAGCTCAGGGTTGATGATTACCTTATCTCTGTAAGCAAAAGGATGGAACAAATTCAGGATGCTGTGACCTCCAAACACACTCAATGGGACAAACCATTCTCTATAAACCCTGCCCCATGAGAGGAAAGAAAAGGGAAAGAAGTTAGGACTCCCTGAACCCTGCAAACTCAAGACAATTCACAGAACATTGTGACTTACTTTAAGTCTGTGAGAAAAGAAAAGATATTTTCCCCAGGAAAATGCTGGGGTTTTCCTAATAATTATTTTTCTTTTAAATGGCTTTCTAATCAAAGTTTACAGGTCTACTCTGATTCTGAAAAAAAGAAAACTATAATAAGAAATTAAGTTTTTCAAATCTTCATAATAAGGTAGGAACACTTCTCCAGCAACAGAAACATAAATAAATGTATGCCTATTTTCAAATTATTAATTTAATATTTAAATACAAACAAAACTCTGTTTCTTCCTTTGATGCAACATCATCTTCCCCCTTAGGACCAGATGAACGGACAGAAATGAAGGAGAGCTATGAGCTGCTAATGCGTCACTTAGTTTCCAGCAGTGCCTTAAACAATAAGGATTTAACCTTGAAAGACTGTAGAGATGGGTGAAGTTTTTCAGTGAAAATCAGCAAAAATCCCTTGCTTTTCTTGAAACTTGCAGGAAACCCGAGGAGCTTTTGTGAGATCCACTTTCTTCCCATAAAGCATAATATAAGAGGGACTGCACAACACTGAGCTTGAACAGCATTCAGAGGAAAAAAAAAGAACTCCAAAGCTACCAGGCCATAAGTATTCTGCTCTCTGTAACTTGATAAAAGGGTCATTTCAAAATAACTCCAAGGTTTTCACTAAACCACTTGCAGAGACATCCATAGGCACGAGGGAGGTTTCAAGAGGGCTTTCTCAACGGTTTCTGACCCTGTGCCCATTCCCATTATCCCAGTGAGGGCAGAAGGTAGTTATCCAAACACAACACCCACAGAGATGTCCATCTGGGCAGAAGCTTAGCTTGCATGGCATCTAAGAGATGAACTGAACAGGCAGTACCTCCCCCTTTGAACGCAAATCTGAGCCCCAGGGGTAGATTTGAGCTTGTTACATTTGTGGTGGATCCCTCCCCACCACCTCCTCAAAGGAAAGCATCCTGTGAGCCTGATTTTAGTTTGTCATAGGCCATGAGGCGGTCACAGTGCTGGCCATGGCAAACAGCCTTACATTAATGTGTGAGATAAGACCATGGGCTGTGCTGTCTCACACACAGCTGAGAATGCTGCTCCCATTCATCTTCCTTTCCTTTTTTTTTTACTTTGAAGGCAAACAGTTCACCTCAACTTTGAATCTTGAGTGTAAATTTGGCTTTCCTTAGCCTTATAAAATATTTTAATCTATTCCTTTCCAACTGCCAGATATAGCCAGAATTACCACTAATGGGCTACAATACATTAAGTTTTATGACTTGTTGACTGACACTGTTTATAGCACAGAGGTTTTCATTTATGTACATTCTGTTTGTCTTGATCCCCAAACCTCAAATTTACTAGCTAAGAAGGGCTGCCAGAGCTGATATAGGGAGTAGTATTTAAAATACATTTGTCATCCAAAATAAATCTGTGATATGAAGTGTCTCTCTGGGGGTTCCATAGAAAAAGAGTTATCAAAAAGCTTTTTTTGCAGGAGCTGTGCAATTATGCAGCTCATGTATACGTACACAAATGTATATGTGTACCAAACAAGTCCTGAGGACTCATCTACCATACAGAAATAAAATTTACTTCAACCAAATGTATAGTTTTCTGAAGCTACAGATTATTCTAGTGCCCAGAAAAATAATGTAAAATAAAATGGAGATCCACATTTCAGTAAAGGTTATTTGGTTTCATGTGTCTAGCTTTAGGTGTCTGTGGCTTTACTTTCAAATGTACTGCAATCCAGAACCTTCCACAGACTTAACCATACTTTAACAGCCGTGAAACTGTGGTACCAATTGACATCTACAACTATCCCATCTCATTCCACACGAAGTAACTTGCCTGAGGTCATGCAGGATTTTGCAAAAAAACCCCTAAATTCACCTGACTCACATCCTCTCAGTCTCTATGGTTTTTCATCACCTTTGCTAGGAGTGCAGCACAGGGCAGTGCTCTGCAAGAAGGAGATGAAATACCCCTGAACAACAGGCACATGCAGGAAAATTTGCCAAAGGCCTTGAAAATCAGCTGAGGAGGCATTTCATGGGATGACCCAAAACAAGCAAGGATGTAGAGATTGTCTGGAAATCCGGAGGTAGAGAGAAGAAATTTTTATGGGTCACTACATTTAGAAACCTTGATCAATGATAAACCATTACTGGGGCCTGGTTTTGAACAAAATTTTGTTGAGAGTCAAAACTAAATTGTCATAAAAAAGGGATTTCAGTGGACATGATGAAATACAACTGAGATGCCGTCAGTCCTTGAATACTTGAGCTTATGTAAATTTTGTATAATAGTCAAGCATGATATGGAGTAAAGATCCATATTGATCTATACAGTAACATTTGGGTTTAAAAATGTAAAGGAAAGCCATGTGCTCCAAAGCCATGCAGAGACTTGGTTTTACTTTGCAGATTCAATAAATTGGTCACTTCAGTGTTGCACATTTTTTTTCTAGGTAGCCCTTAAGAGGATCTTACTACAGTAACAGAGCAGCTGGTCTCACACGATTTGCCTGGGTCTCCTTTCCTTTTCACTGCAGATGTTAGAGCTCCTCCTGCACCTAATGCACGTATCCTTTCTGTTCCCTGCTTTCCATGACCATTTAGCCCCACAAAGTCCACGTGTGCCATTCACCCCTTCCCAAGGACACTGCTATGTCTCCTTCTAGTGAGGTCCCATCTCACCCACCTCACCCTTCCCCAAATTGTGCAGCCAAGCCTCCAGCAGGGCACAGGACTCGCACTCTGTAGCACATTGGACCAGACAGTAACTAAGTCCTTTCAGCCTTAAAGCCTATGGCTGAATACAGTGATATCCATAAGGAGACGACAATTGAGGATGGGAATTTCATGTGCATTTCAGTACCCAAAGCTGCTGCTGTGGTACCAGGATAAGCTGGGCTGGTGCAGGCTCAAGCCTGAGCGGAAGAACCATAGGGCAGTCCATTCCTTTCGGCACTCAGGAATGAAGACAGGCACTTGGTGCACTGAGCTGGAGATTTAGTCATAGCAGAAAGCAAACCAGCCTCATTTCCTGGGAAAAGGATGTTAAAAGTAATTGCACTGACTACGGAGAATTTTTCTTCCAGTTCTGAAGAGAAATTATACCACTGCAGTGTTCACAGGTACTGAGTGCAGAGGAATTACTTGAAGACAAAATAGCAACTGTGTATTGGTCTTTAACAGCCTGGGAAACTCCCCCCTTTTCCCTGGATTTGTATAGCACTGAGTTGTGCCTCCTTCTGTAAAGCTCTTCAGCTTTGAGTGTGTTCACCACAGGTTGATAATTCTTCCTTCATGGTAGCACTTGGGCAAAATCTAACTGCCTTCAGCATTTATATACAGGGACCTTAACCTCAGGTAAGGGAGTGGTTATTAAAAATACAGGAGGCAGATTTACAAAGGTGCTGCCAAGGGCCCAAGGTGGCTGAGTGCTGGAAAGAAGGAAAACACCACATTTCATTTTTTCAGAGTATTCCTTGCAGCAGGCACCGGTGGGAGCACTGACACACAGTGGACCTGGGGTGCTTCTCTGCCTTGACCTGTCAACCAATGGCACACCTATCTTCTCTGTGGGAGCAAAATGTAGTGAAATATACTGGTGTGTGAGGGCATAGACTGGCAAAAATGGCAAGCAGGAGAATAAATCTGAGGTGCTCTGGGCATTTTCTACTTCGCGGGTAGACTTGGTTTAAAAAAGACGGCTGTGTCCATGTCAAGGGCACACCAGGCTAGTTGGGCTGGGGTGGGTGACTAAAGTCCCCTCAGCCTCCCTGCTAAATCTGTTTGAATGGTAGGTTCATTAGGCAAAAGAAAAAACCAACCAAACAAGCTGGGGACCAGAGGGAGAAAAGAGAGAGAAAGAAAGGGAGAAATAGAAAAGAGCAGGGAAGAAATTTAAGACTGCATGAATCTTCTAAGGGTCTTACAGGCCTTGGGATTTGTTAAGCAATCCTGGTTCTGAGAGTTGACTGGTGTGAAAGTTTAGAGTGTTCTAGGAGGAACTGACAGACTTGTAATTACCCCTGAAGGACTGATGAAATGTGTGGAGCTTTGCAGCGTGCCTGTGAGGAAGCCCCACCAGGTTAATCTGCTTCTGTTGCTTTTACAGAGCATTTCCCTTTGCCTGTCTGACAGGGCTCATCCACAACCCTTGACAAACAACTAGAGAAAGAAAAGATTGTTATATTTTTCAACCTGTGAGTAAATCTCCTTTCTTTATCTCCCTTATTCATAAACAAAATTGAGATGCTTGCCCAGCAAAGATGATAATGTTTGTTATTCAATAGCTTATTGTTGAAAATTTCTGTTTCCTGCTGCTAGGAAAAACAAAGTCTCATAATTTTCTATTCAATTATCTCTTCTAGCAAGTCATTTAAATGTAAGGCTTTTCTGTGGTTTTGTTTGTAAACAGAGCAGGGTGTTAGATGAGCTGTGGACTGGTGCTGCCTGGGCAGAGTGGTGGCACACAGACGTCAGAGGCACGAGGCTGGCTCTCGAAAGGGGTGCTGAGCACCAGGGCCTCAAGGTGTCAATGGCCATTGGTGATCTCCAAGGTAGTTCTGCTCACAGAGAAGACTGCAGCATGGGCTCATGTCTCCTTAAATAGTAAGGGATTCAGGGATAATGGTATGATTTTGCCCAGGGAGTTCTACATGCCTGTGAGAACATAGCTTTTAGCAGTATGAGGGGTTACACATGGAAGTCTTAGCCTTTAAACCTATTTTGAAAATAATTAGAAGGTCACAAAGTTATTTGAAGCTACTTGTCTCCTCCTTTATACATTTTTAATTATATTTGGTAATTTCAGATGGAAGAGAGCTCTTATGTAATGTTTGGATGTGTACTTCTTGAATAATTAATTGCACCCTGAAAGGGATTATTTGGTCAACCCAAACATGATTTGTTATTTGTCTAATGTGGGATATTTCCATTTGTGCAATAGTCATTGTGTGAGATAAATTACAAAGACTGCATTTTAAAATAAATTCTAAAAATAAAGAATTAAGAAAGTCTTGCTACATTCCTCACAGTACCTGAGATGTAAAAGCCCAGTATTCACTAACATACACCACATTTATTTTTTTACTTCTGGCTCACAGTTACTGTGAGAGGGGATAAACGACCCTCTACTGCAGAGAAGTGCTCTACATCCACAGCAATACAAACAGAACTTGTCTAAACGTTTCTCAGTATAAAGATAGGTAACTGCAGCCTTGTCACCTGCGTGGGGACCCCTCACCTTTCTTTATCTCAGCAGATCCCGCAGCCACTCAGCCAGTAGAGAGGAAGACCTGGGATCTGTGGACTGCTCTTCCAGGCGTATATGTACTCCATCTAAAATGAAACATCTTCAACAGCAACCACTGCTGCTCCAGAAGTCCAGTGGCTCCAGAGAGCACAGAGTGTTTCTGCCTAAAACTTAGAGATGGGCACTCTGTCTGCCTCTCAGATGACTCCCCAGCTGGTGGGTAATTCTGTCAGCACCGTGTGCTTGGGGAATGCAAAGCTCTGTGCTCTGGGCAGTATGAACATCTCCTATCATCATGAGTAGGTGTAGGTTCACCTCATGTGTAAACCCCAGAGGAGAGCTGAAAGTCTGGATGTTGCCATACCATCGTGATTTGAGAGTGCTCTGGCTGTTCTCACTAACAGGTACTTGAATATCTGAATAATTTAGACAGAAATAGCGGCAGTGTGAAGTCTAAACCCAAAAATTTTAATCCTGGAATCCCTTTGGGGTGTTTCAGCACAGGTGAAAAGGGCATTTCAGAAAGGATTTGGCCAACCAAGGCATGAGTAGCACCTGAAAAAATTACACAGGACAGTATAAATCATTACCTGTATGCTCCCCTGTATTGTACCAGCCCAGGCATAGTGCAATGTAAATACAGGATCTTAATGGTGGTGACTGTGTAAAATCAGTTCCTTGGAGCTATTAACACTGAGGTTTGACAGAATCATGGGTCTTTGAAATAGGTCTTATAAATGTACATATATATTGTAGAAGAACACATACCTGTAAATTCTCTTTAGGCATGCACTCCACACAGATTGCTGCTGAATGTTTTTAATTTTTTTTTATTTGTGGATAGGAAAAGAATTTATCATGGTTATCTCAAAATCTGCAATTAATCACTATTTTTACACTAAGGAGGACTTAATGGAGGACAGAAAACATTTTAGAGGGTCAGGGATATTACAGAAAACAGTATTTGTATCTTACAAATTTAAACATCTTCTATTTCCAAGTTACCACCCATAGGTCAGATTCCCAAGAGCTGACTAAAAGTAGTTATATTGCTCTGCACTCTGTGGTGGGGCTGCCATGGAGCTAATTGTCTGTTCCTGAAGATACAAACCTGCTTTGAAGATATAAACTGGCTCTTCAGTTCTACTGGGGCATTTCTGGAGAAATGTATTCATTTTTTTCTCACCATGGAAGCAATTCCATGTGAACATTTAGGGAGACAGATGCCTGCACCCATCCCTCAAATGTTTTAAACCCTCTGCTCAGCCTCAGCAGCAAACACTTTCCCTCCATTCTTTGCACTGGGAGAGAGGCTCTGGCAGGAGAAGCCTCAACCTGACCCCCAAAACACTGACACTTTTAAGAGCAGGCCACATTTTTGCTGGCAGGATGAGGACACTTCCACACTGGAGTGTCAGGGAAGCCACAGAGCAAGTGGGTTTTGGAGGAAATCTCTTCCCCAGCACCTCCAGCTGAAGCAGTACAATCCCTAGGGAGGCTGCAATAACAGCTTATGCCGGATACTGGTAATGAACCCTGCGAAGAGGCGAAGGGTTAATGGAAAACTGACTCTCCTTCACATGGAAACGATTTAAAACCTGCAGATTACAGTAACTGCCCATTGATTTTTAGTGGGATGAGGGCAGCAGGAGGAACATGTCACATAACTCATGGCTGGTACTGGGGGACTGATGTGCAGAACTGGAGAGCTTGGAGCAGTGACAGTGGCTGGAGATAAAACCAAACAGGAAAGGGAGGCAACAGGAGAGACGGCCTGAGCAGTGATGTAAGTGATGCAGACAGATTGGGCAACTTCCTATGGGGGCATGATCCTTGGATAGCACGGCTGGCAGAAAGGTGCCACGTGCAGGGTGCCGGGGCATTGAGGAGCTCGTGCGTCTCTCCAGCTCCCAGAGCTGCTGGCACCACTCCTGCAGGGAAAAGAAATGGGACTGTGTGGGGAACTTGCTTTGCATAGTTGTGTGGGTGGGATGAACCTCGAGGTACAGGGAGTCACAGAGGTTTTGTGCTGCTGCTGACAGGAATTTTAAAAAGCAGTAGCATTTTGTATAAATGTTACATTTGAATCTCTTTGACATTTTCCCCTTGGTGCTAATTATTCCCAGCAGCTTCTCACCCATGCAGCAAATGCCTGGCATTGTGACAGTTATTAAAAACCTGTAAACAGGCTCTGGTGGAAAGTGCCTGGAGTCACCTTGCCATGTTAAAGAGAAACTGTCAAATAAGCAAAACCAAATTGAATCTGAACCCCACTTAGGCAGCTTCAGAGACTTCTCAGAGGCAGAGGCTCAGGTAGGATCTTATCAGTAAGTATGTGACAGGAAGGTGTAGATTAGATGGAGCTGAAGTCTTCTCAGTGGAGTCCAATGACAGGACAAGAGGCAGTGGGAACAAAACACAGGGAAAATTCCCTGAAACACAAGGAATTCCAATTAAACATAAGAAAACCCATTTAAACTGTGAGGATGGTCAAACACTGTCACAGGTTGCCTGGAGAGGTGGTGGGGTCTGCATCCTTGGAGACACTCAAAAGCCACCTGGGCATGGTCCTGGGCAATCAGCTGTATGTGACCCTACTTGAGCAGGGGGCATGGACCAGGTGACCTCCAGAGGAGCCTGGGCTGCTCTGCAGTTCTGAGTTTCTGTGTGCAAATGTGCTGTTCCTGTTGAGAAACAGCTCTGAGAGGCACCACCCGAGGGGCGTGAAGTACAAGGGATCTGCTCACTCAGAAGAAGCTGGTACAGCACTGGCTCCAGTCCTCTCAGGAGTGTGATTAATGCTGTTGGGAGTCAATTAAATACTCACCTGGAGTAGGTATTTCAGCCTAGCTAGGGCTGGGTTCCATCTTCATGATGGCATTGCACTGGCTCAAGATGCCATTGACGTTTTGGCTCCAAAGCTTGTTCATTTTCTCATATGAAAAGTTGCTTGGTTTATTTGGGATCCTAAAACCTGATTCAGCAAGGAGCTTGGCTGGCTGCCCTGCAGAGCCCAAACTTTAGGGCTTCTGTCTTTGGCATGTTTCTCATCTCATAGGCTGTGGTGAACCACACTTAGATGGCATCCATGTGTGGCCCGTGGTCCAAGTGTTGACAACCATCTGCTTCTGGGGTTCTCAGATATTGTCACAGAAGAGGAAAGCAGAGGTCTGAGAGACTCTCTCTTTTCACCCATGGTCTCTGAGGTGGCTCTGGACTTGTACAAGCAGAGGAGGCTCCAATACTCTGTAGGCACAGGAGCTGCAGCACTGCTGATAATCACAAGCCCTGAGCCCTGAACTGAACTTTGTGCACATGCCAGTATTACACAGAAAGAGTCATACTGAACTGGGACAAAGCATTCATTTCAGTGTACCTGCCCAGGGTCAGGCTGCAGTAATTCAGAGCCTTAGCTTGAAGATGTTTCTTGAAAACCATTGTGTTTATTAGCCATTTACAGACCTTTCTGCTGTGATTTTGTACAATCCAGCTTTAAGCTCTTTTAGTACTTCTTAGTCTCTGCTCAGCTGATGCTGTCAGGTTCTGCAGTTCAGTTTTGTGCTACAGAAAACACACTTGCTGTATTAGAACTACCCTGGCAAGTTTGTTTTCTATCTCTCTGTACCCAGGCTACAAAAGAGAGAAAAACCACTCCCTACCCCGCTTGTGCTCTTTCAAATGGATACTTTTAGCTTGTTTAGTCTTTCATGGAACAAAAGACTGTCCCAAAGTCTTACAGATCCTTAACACCCTTTGCATTGTTTCTGTCTTTAGAAATAAAATGGAGCAAATTCTGGAATATGTTACTTTTTAATCTGAAAGGAAAATATTTCCTACTTAAATGAGTGCCGACAAGCAAAGAATCTGACTCAGCTCACTGAGTTTAATGTCTGCATTCAAAATGCATCTCTTCACATGGGATACAGGCAATGGAAGGAACCTGGCTACATTATCACTTCTTGGGGTCTCTTCAGTCCTGCAGCAGGGCCCTTCTGCAGTTCAGTCCTGCCCTTTCCAGCACATGGAGAGACGCAGTGCAGAACTTATGATGTTTGCCCATGGAGCCAAAAGCTACATTAGCCATGTTATTTAAAATAGGCTGTAATTTCAACTGTTTTGGGATCTTGCCTGTGGGCAGGTGGATGGTAAGGTAGGAGTTAACCCACCCACTCAGAGTCCCAGTTCTGCAGCGGCCGAAGAACAAGAACAAATTCATGCACAAGGAACCAAAGCAGTCAATTGCAGTATGAGCATGTCCATCGTTAGGGTAAATCCACAATTCTCTATTCTAGAAGGAATGAATATGACAGGAAATTCTCAGAAAGGTTTACTAAGACTGACTCCAACATGGAGATCAGTATTGACATCCATGAGCATATGGCTGCATACAGTAATGTGAGCACAAAAATTTGCACAGACTTTGGTACCTCAGTACCTGTCTTTTCTGCATTTCTACAATCTCTACCCTCTTCATTGCAACCCATCTGATCTTCCAGGATTTTCACTCAAGAAAACAGAAAGATTTTAAGAAAGAAGTGGCTGAATTGCTAACAAAGGTCACAAAACCACTCATAATAAGCAACACCTACGGTAATGCTGGAAGGACAGCAAGTATTTTACGAGTTTTTGAAAGACTGGCAGAACAATTATGAGCTTCTAAAGCAAGGTTTAAGTGTTAATCATACTGCTTGGGTGAACAAGGGGCAAGCCATAGTAGAGGTAAGCCAGCTCTTATAAAACAAAATTGAATCTTTTCAGACATTTGAACTGCACTTGACAGAGTTTCTCACAAGAATATAACAAGCTGGTAACTATAGTATGATTATCCACATTTTATTTTGTTAAAAATGTATTTCACTGTTTATTAAGTGTGAAGTCATTCCAGTATTAGCATTTGTAGGCTCAGATGTTTTAGTTAAGATAAAATCCATCAACAGGAAAATTCTAGCCTGAAGAAACAGCAACAGAAAGAGAAACAACAAATTAGTAACTTGGTTTGTCAGGACAAGAGATAGACTTTTTCAGCAGAGCTTCATGGCTGGGCAGAATGAGGCCATGGGACCACAGCATAGGCTGCATCAAACCACAGCACCTGGAGCACAGCTCCCACTCTGCTCTGTGTAAAGGGCTCCCTCAAGGAGCTTGCAAACAGAATCTTTGCAACGTAAGAAGTCTTAAGAAGTCTTTGGAAAAAAAGGCTGGTGAACTGGCCAACATCACCCATCAGCACTTGTGACCGACTGTCCTTAGAGCTACCAATGCCCCTGGAGATACAGCTGAGCTTGACCTGCTCCAGGCTATTACTTCATGTTTGTGTTTACTCAGGGTTACTCCTCACATCATTTCTGCTGCCTTGCTAGCCTGGGAATGGCTGCTTTGAAGGAGGACCAGTGAAAGCTTTCCTTAAGACCATTGAGGAACTCACGAGATCTTCAGTCCTGCAATGTTTCCATCCTTCCTGAGGGATATGTGCTGGATTTCCTGCCATTCTCCCAGGCTTTTGGGGAGCAGGTAGCAGACAGTGTCACGCAGCACCCCTGTGAAGATGGGGTGCAGTGCCTGTAGAACTAGGGCAACACATGAGCTCCTGCTATGAGGACCTTGATGGGGTTCATTATAAACTGTCTGATTAGACCTTCATCTGGAGGATGTCCCAGCTAGAAATGCATAAATGAGAAGTGGGCACAAACCAGTTGATGATGCACAACAACCTTCCCAGCAGAAAATTTTCTTTATTGGCTTTTTATTAATTAACAATCTGCTTACACTATTTTTTTTCCCTGTAAGTTGAGTGTAAAATATTAACAGCCTAGTGCTTTCAACTTTCCTGGAGTTGTTCTGTTTAACAGTCAGGCACTTAAGCCTTCAGACTTACAAAAAGCATTGCTTTAAAATTTTATTTCTCACAGGAATAGCTTAGCATTGGTTTTTTTTTTAGCTTACAAAAGCAGCATGCCTATAGATTTTCCATAAAGAATGTTTCATTAAACTCCATTGATGTAATTTCCCATCACTCCTCTCCATGCCTGTTTTCCAAACCAGTTCTTCCTTTCTTTGAAAGCAAGTCCTTTAGGCCTCTGTATGCATTTGCATAATGCCTACTTATCTTTTCATCTTTAAATAAATTATTTCTACTGTTTCTTTTCCCCTTGTGTTCAGAACTAACCAGTGCACACACACTCCACCAAAGCTGTTTCATTTTGCCATGCAAATGCAGGTCCTAGAAGAAATCTCATTAACTGATTTCAGTGGAGGTACTTCTGTTTCCTGGCTGACAAGGGCACAAATAAACAAGTCAAGAGAATCTGCAAAAGCAGGTAGATGAAAACAGATTGTTCACCTCTCTCTGCTTCCTCTAGTCCCACAGGTCTCTCCCTGTAAACCACAGGCTGAGATTTGAAAAGCATGAGGACTTTTCTTCTCAGGACAGAATTTAAATCAAGTAGTTACACAATGGCTACCACTATGAGACTGTATATTAAAAAACCTATTCTTTACACATGCATATAATGTGTCACAAATTGAACTAGAAAAATTAGTTACCTACAAATCAATATTGAATCTATTCCTTTGCTGAACGAAACAATTACTTAAAGCCCTCAATGTGACTGGGGAGGTGAATTTGTTCTATACTGACACAGATGTGTGCACAGGGGTAGTACAGAGGGTGAAGCCACCATGCTGATGTGCTGATGGGACCTCAGAGCCAGAGCTGCACCAGGCAGCACTAATGGAACAGTCAGGTGCTCTTAGATTCCTCAGCCAATGTATGATGTGGTGACACCCTCAGGGAGCATTTTGCTCAGAATTCTAAATTTCTCCTTTAGTTTCATATCAACAAGAAGCAGAAGCAATTGCATTGAAGCAAACTCAAATATATTTATTATCATGGTGTTCAATGCACAAAAGGATTCACAATTTTACAGTGTTGCAAAAAGCAAATCTCTTACTACTTCTCCATGTTTCTTGGTAATGCAGTGGCACTACTGGCTTTGGAGGTGCTCACAGAAGATAGTTATGGCAGTCTTTACACACAATGTTGATCCCACTTTCCAGGAATCTCATTGAATGGTGTTTCAGGCCTCTGGCTGAGACATTCTAGTTCCAGCCATGATAATGAAATCCGTGAGAAATTAAGGAATTGAAAATAAGGTAATTTGGACTCCTCCCTCCAGCCATTGGAGCTGGTGTTAGGGCAAACTCTTCATGCACAAAAAGAAAGTTACCCAGCTTAGAAGCTGCCTCAAGACTCGCCCATTTTCCTAATCACAGAGGAAGAGACAAAGGTCAGGTCCTTTTGGGTTCCTCCATGCCTGGGCCATCTGCAGATGTAGGGAAATAAAAACAGATCCACAGCCCTCATTCTCATTTTTGATCAAATGTGGGCCTCAAATAGTTTGTCACTCTTCATTTACATATCTGCTGTATTGAAGGCACTAGTATTTCAAGGGTCTTTTTGGCTCCTGGAAGATGAACCAACCAACCAAATTATCAAAAGAATTCTGTCAAAGAAAGATCTTAATACATGGAAATTTTTTATGTTATAAACATTAAAAACAAATAGTCAGTAATGATTCCCAGATTTTCTTTTTCATGCCACAACCCTGCAGTGTCCCAGAAAAGGAAACTTCAAGCAGTCAATCAACTTTGCAGCCCTGTTTTAATCTGCCTGTTTCCAAGTGAGTTGTGAATGCCTCTTCTATTGATTTGCTTTAACATTACACCATTTGTAATCCACTTGATTTTCATTAGAGACCTTAGTACTGTTCAGGCTCATTAACACACAGTTTTGTCCTTAGCTTTCAGCTAGTAACAGTCATCCTGAGTCTTCTAAAACTAAAGTTCACATACAAGGCTTCATATCTTGTTTATGGAAACTCTTTGTGATCCTTTGCTTGAAAAAATCTTATTTAGTTGGTGGACCAAAAGGTCACTTGTGTCATGCTGCTGCAGTGTCTCAAAAGTCAGAGTTCTGGGGGCAAAATACTTGAGCAAATTATGGCTTTGTTGCTTTCAAAACTATGGAAACTAAAATCAGAAGTCTAATGCTTACTAATACCTCCAGAAACCTTGCAGTAAAACCAGGGCTAACAGCAAGAGAAAAGATGGACTTTAGGATAGCTACTACTACATTTGTCAAACCAGAAGTAAAAGTCAAGCAAGCAATCAATCAACGAGCCAGTGACTTCCAACATCTAAATAACCAGTCTACAGGCACAACACAGCCTGGACCCAAATCAAATCATCTTTTGTTGATCTAGTCTGCCTCCACAGGGCCCAAGGAGAGATTAAATATCACCAGTTGGAAGTTGAACCTGATTGGACTGCATTGCAAGACCTGTGGGCAATTTGATAGTGACATGTGTTTTGTGACAGCAGCAAGGCTCCCAATCACATGAGGTGTTCATCAAAACACCATTTTCCATTTGCACAAAACTAGAGGCTGAAAACTGACGTAATCTGGAGGTCAGGATAGAACATGAAAAAACCCTAAAGATTAAGCCGCCTTTTAATAAAACTGACAGTGAACATAATTAAGGTGATGAACTTATTTCACTGGTGCTTAAAGAATCCTGTACTTGGCTCGCAGAGAGGAAGGAGGCACAAAAGGTTAAAGAATGCTTTTATTCAGCTTTCAGCTTTCACAGTTCTAAACAGTAAACATAATTAACAATTCACCAATGGTATCAGAGAACATAGTCCTGGTATCAGTAAAATGTCTACTGTTTAAGGCACTGGTAGTGGGAAGAAAAAAAGACATAACACGGATTGCTCTTTCTTAATCAGAATTTGAATCTGTTATGAATATGTGCTTGCTATTCAGTGCTTAGAAACCCACAAGCTGCATTCACAAACAAATGTTTATACAAGTTCGGTAATTACCGAGGCTCCCCTACTTCAACTCTACAGCAAGTATTGCTTTTCTTTGGAGTGGAATCAATTTTTAACCTACTAAAATAAACCAAAACACAAATTACTTCAGCAGTATGGCTTTAAGACCCTGTATTTGGTTACAATATAGCAAGCCAAGTTAAATGACAGCATACAGGTGCCAAATACTGTCATTTTAAAACAAGCAGTTTTACAATATAAAAATTAGTTTAGAACATACTATAGCCAGTTTTTGTACAAACATTCTTACAAAACTGAATTACTAAAAAGAAGTCAAGAAAGTTTTAAATATGAATCACACTTTACATGTTGTATGCATAAAATTACTTATCCTGATGATATAAATTAGGAATACTACAAAATTTTTAAAGCTGGCATTCATATGCTATTGAAATGCACACATCGGAAATACTGAAGTGTTAGTTCTGCCAAAATCCTTAAGAGTCACTCTTATATTTGCCAGATTGATGTACAGTGACTTAGGTTTCTAAAGGAGCCACAGTGACCTCCCGTGGCCACCTAAGAAATCCCTGTCCTTAACCTTTTTTTCCATTTTGTACATGGCATTCCACAGAAGTGCCAATAAACTTAAAAGGTACAACAGTGGTTTCGTGCCTGGTCCAACTACTCCAGGAAACTACAGTATTTCTATTTGCAATGAGCATAAAGGAGCACAGCCTTCACACAATCTAGCTCCTGGTCACAGAAAAAAAGTCAAGTGTCCTCTACGATTTATCGAGAAACTGTTCCAGAACCTTTTAGAGAACTGTTTTCTGTAAGTCAGTGAGAGATGATGTTTAATAGATGTTCAACACTTATTCAGTATTAGGCTCCCAAATAAATAACTTCAGCTTTTGAGAGAGCAAAGGAAGGAAATGTAAATTGATGCTGTCTGAACCAAGTCCAAAGCAGAACAGAGGTGAAGTTGTACAAGACTCTTAAATGTGTGTCAAGTTCATTGGTATATAAAGCCCAGAAACATTCTAAAAAGAAACCAAGTGGAGGAAAAGAATCCAAAAGTCATTTAAGTGCCTTCTTCCATTGTTCTGAAGGGATGCAAGCAACAGGAACAAAACACTGACTTCCCATGTCATGAACAGATGAACAACATGAAAACAAACCAAAAATCACAGTAGTGACTGTCCCTCATCTGTAGAACAGTAATTAACACTTACATTCTTCTACTGCTTATAAATCCTCTCTGTTATATCCAACTTTTTTTCCATTATGTGACTCTTCTGTGTTTGGTGCCAGCCATGTGAAATACACCTTCACTGGATCGATATTCCAATGCTTGTGAAATGATACTGGAATTTGGTGAGAAAGGTAATCTTTTGGGTAGTCCATCGGCCTTGCCTAAGATGGAAGAAAGAAGTAAAAGCACTGGTAGTTAATGATCAATAATAATTTTAAAAAGAGAAAGTATCACTGCTCAATGGCCTCTGTAACAGAACAATGTGGCACTGACAAAATACTCAAGATGGTAACAAGGAGGTTTTTACATCATTCTATTAAATCAATTGACAAGGCATTAGTTTACATCTTCAACTCACACTGGAGCCATCATGCTAGGAATGAAGTACACTGATATTTAATATGCCCTATTTCTTGGGATATGAAATGTCCACCATCTATGCAGTCAAGCAATAAACAGTGTAGTTGGTATGGAATCTTTTTAAATATGCAGTTTTGGCTCAATAATGACAAAATGATTTTAAACAATATTCTCTTCCTCCTTCTAATGACAGTTGTCAGCACTGCCACTGTGATTCTAGGCTCCTAATAAGGCCATAAGCAGCCAAAATACATGGAGTTTTATGATAGCTAAAAGTTCCAAACATAGGATACATTGTGGTGCCAGAAAACTGCGTTGTTGCTCTTTAGCAGGCTATATCAAACCAGAAAGAATTACAACACAGCGACAAGATGCAGCTGCTGTCCTAATGCACCACATGTATTTCACTTTCTCTGGCAGTTCAGTGGCACATAAATGCACCTTTACATAAACAATTCCCACCTGTAGTGGTCCCTGGAAAAACAACTACATTTTTGCCATTGGAGTTTTTGTAAAGAAAAATGCATGGAAGGCAAACTTTTGTGTTTTATATCTAAGGAAAAAAAAACCCAAACAAGAGGAAAATTGAGTGATTTGGATAACAAATAATTGATTTGATGCCTAAGCTGGTAACTGATTCAATACTGCATGCTTCACCTACTTATGGTGGTATTTATGAATTCTCTATGCAGTTCTGTATACATCACAGTCATAAAATTAGGCAACAGAATTTGACATTATGAAATCTGAATATGTGTTGTTGGTGTTATGGGTATTTTTATCCTGATATTTAAATGACAGAGTGCTTATTTTTAAAAATTCCACTGGAGAAATCAAGAGGGAACCTATATCCCTCACAACTTTTGAAAAACACTTTGAAGAACGTTTGGGTTTCAAGAACCTGAAGAATTTATTTTGGATAAAGAGAGTTTTTACACAACTGAGACCAAAGATTTTTGCTGCTTGAAAATTAATCAGCTTATTATTAAGCTATAGACACAATTCTGGTGTTTTGGTAATTCTAAAATAATGATATCTGCTCTAAAAATTTTTTTTTTTTAACTAAAATTTGTATTTGGTATTCTAGAAAAGCCAAATATATTGCTTTAGCCCAGATTTCATATTTAAGACCACAATTCTGGCTGCTTCTCGACATGGGAAGGTTCCTGTTCTCTTTAAGAGTCTCATCATGTCAGAAAGCTCTGGCACAGGTTACAGAATATGTATGTATCTAACTCAGCAAGTAGGCAGCAGGAAACCAGTAAGAGTGAGCAAACACATCATAGACTTTCCAAGAATGAAGATATCTTTGCTTCTCTTTCATAATCCATCTCAGTACAATTTTAGATTCACATACTTCAAGGAACATCACACATCATAATATTTCACTCAAGTCCTTAAGAAGTTATTTTCTGGTTGACAGAAAACCCAAAATTCGTTTTCTCATTTTTAAAATACTTTTTCCACAATAGTGGAATTTGTAGAACAAGCACATCCAATTTTTATTCAGTGGTTTTCCCCCAAGGGTTAACTCCTGTTTGAGGGATGTTTAATTAGAATTTGTTATAAGTAACAGTAAAGATGAATTAGAAGTCAAGTGCAATTTTCTGTGTGGAAAATCAAACTCCTAGGATTTCACTTTCAAAGTGATTCAGTATCAAATGCACACTATTAAAGATTACAAGGAAGTTCTTTGGTTTTTTTTTTAATAAGGACCATTCTTACAAATTTGGAAAATGAGTTCTGTTCTGACTCTGCTTTAATTAGGTTGGTTTGTTGTTTTGGTTTTTTTAACACTTCTTCAAGCACAAATTATTCAATAACTGCTGATTTTATAATATGCATGACTTGTTTTCTTTCTGTACTGAAAGGAGTAAGCAATGATAAACAAAACAGGAGAGTAAACAGATATGATTTCTTTACACGGACAGGGAATTAAAATATTGAACAGTGTGTTCTCAGTCTTCCCACTTCTCTACATAGTAAATGTAATGAGAAATGTAATCTTAACATAGGAAAAGATGACAATTTAAATAAGAAACTCCCTCCCTCCACTGACAGCTACTTTGAACGACATGGTAATTTACTAATTCTCAAGTCGCTTATTATCTTATTTTCAGCTCTTATTCAGGTACGCAGGTCTTCCCAGTTTTTCAACTAGATCAACACCTGAAAAACATCAAATGCTACACTCATTTAAATGCTGATTTTTAAAAAAGTTGTGCACTGTTTGGGAAAAAAATCTTTAGTGCTTCTTGTTCATACCACAGAAAAATTTGGTTTACTTGGCTTACAAGGAAGAAAATCTCTATAGGCCTCAATGCGTCATGTTTTCCACTGTGGCACTACAGTTAGCTTGTTAAATATTGTGGAAGACAGAAACAAAATTCCAATCTACTCCAGCCACTTTCTCCCAAACTCACATGAAATTATGTTTTGTGAGCTCTCTTTCCCATGTGCTAGCATAGAGCAATTTATCATATTTATACCATTCTTCAGAATCCACCACAAAACCAATATTTTCATATTTTAAATCTTCACTAATGAGATAGTTCAGAATAGTAAATACTGAATCAATAGAAAAATTAGGTAAGTAGAGCAGGCAGATTTATTGAAAAATTTTACAGTTAGTTCTCCATTACCTGAAGAAAAAATTATTGTTGTAGGTTTTTTTCCTTCAGAGGACATATGACAACTATTCAAAGCACGTGGCTCCTAATTCTATTTGTTTTTCAAAATTCTCACCTCTGACTGCATCTTTAATAAAATACAGTTATAGATTAGCTAAAATATCATATCAACTAGCAAAGTATTGTAGTAATCCATGGTATGAGAATGCTCTTATTTGATCAGTCTTGTTCTGCTGGGAACCAAGGTAAAGCAGCAGCATCATCTTGGTTAGTGTTATTACATATTGATCGAGTTTGAATATTTATGACTGTTTTATACTTAGAAAACGAAATACATTTTTAATACTCAAAAATAGCTCTCTGACCTGATGAAAAAGTGGACTGTGTGTTATAGGGATTCCTAAGCCACTGAAACACATTCCAAGGACCATATCATCAGGGGCATCCATGCTGTAACACCGGCATTTGCTAGCAAGCAGTTTCTGAACAGCTGTTCTGCTGAAAACCATCCTGAATTTAAAAAAAGCACATGAAATGTATAAAACTACTAAAGACACCAAATAATTGTAATTAATAAATATTGCTAAATTATTTTAAACTGCAAGACCAAATGTAGCCCTCCAATACAACATATTTGAAATTCAAAATTTGAGGGGTCAGAACGGACAAATGCCAGAGGCATTTTCTGAAAGATAATTACTTTTTATACTGAAAATTAATTACACCAATTATACCCATTGTTGTTATTCCAACAACAACTTAGCTACCCACCGTTTCTACTACTGCAGATAATTCCTCCTAAATTTGGCCTGGACTCAAAAGGAATATTCTCCTCAATCTCACTCAAACGTGAGAGAGAAGAGTTGGGGACTCGTGACCAGCATGTGTCACTACACAGAAGGTGTGAGGTGAATTGCAGACATTTGGGGAAAACATCACTGTTTCTGTTGAAAGTGATCTGTGTTGTAATTTAGAACATTTGCACTCAAAACAGGAACTAATGTAGATCTCAGTAGCAGCTTAAATAGATTACCCTCCTCCACCAGTGATGTAACTGTATCCTCCTGTTCCCAAGCCATAGCCGTAACGCTCGCCAAGGAATACTGGTTCATTTGGGTCATAGCAGCTGAGCAATTTTCGGAGTCTGAAGATACTATAATATGAAAAGCCATTAATAAAAAATCTTGTAAACATTCATTTTGGAATAGACATTGCTACCCTCAACAGCATTCTATTAAATAGCACAATGATGACAGGAGAAATTCAGAAATTCTACCCAAAAAAACTCCCCCAGAGATACAAACTGCTAAACAGAAATTTATGATGGGTTATTTACTATGAGATATGACTGCTGAATTTGGTCAAATCATGAACAAATTAGCTTAAAACATTTTTTGAAGTAGGCAGCTTGTCAGCAAAACTGCATCTCATCTCAGAGAAAACATGAAATTATACTTTCCAAGCAATGTTAAGATCTTTGCAAATTATCTGTGAACATCTACAAATTGAAAAGTAAAAAGGGTTGGTTTAGTTATATGAATATTGCATTATCCACAGTTACATCCTACTTCTTCTGTCACATGATTTAATGTAAAGTACTGTCTTGAACCACTGTTCCTAACCATGTGATCCTGCTCATTGATCACTGTGCCTTTTTTGCTTTCACTGCAGTGTCAGATTTTATGAGAATGGGATCTAATTTTCCAACCAAGGCAAGTTCCAGAACACCATTCTGGGTAGCTCAGACAACTGACCTGAGCTTATGAAACCTTTCTTCTGACACATTTCTGTGAGAAACACATCTTAGAAAGGGTATTAGCAAATGACTATACCCCCTCAGCTCAAACATACCTATACTGAGGAATCACAAAATGTGGTGTATTCAGACTATATGATTACATGATAACACTGATATGCACAGTTTTAACCAAGTTACAATATTGTTTTTAATATCCATTAAAAGAATACTGATGGAAAGTGACAATTTTTTTTCTTAAAGTAATATAAAGCTACATAACTAATAAAATAGCTGTATCACTTAAATAAAGAACAGGTGAATATTGCTAAATCTCTTACTGACATGAACAGTGGTAACTCCTGAAGTAATGCAATATATACCTTATCAGTGTGTCATCATCCACTACAACTAACCAAGGGGTTCTGGGAGAAGTATGATTCAAAAACCTTTCCAAAATGGCAAAAGTTTTCCCACAGTGACCTGAGAAAAAGAGAAATTAACAGAATATACACTTAAATAAAATAGGAATTAAATTAAAAACAAGCTTTATTCCAGCTATCTGTCAAGCTGTTGGACAAACTGCTACTCTTAATTTATTAAAAGAGTTGTAAAAATGAGAAGACTATGATAGAAGCATGATCTGCAAAATACTCCAAGATACTGTCATAGCATTTCATGATGCATCAGGCAGATCCATTGCTTTTATAGAAATATTTAAATGTATATTAATCTACTGTACTCGTCATTGGCAACTCAGGTCCTGATCACTGCCTCTAAGGAAAGGTCTCAACATTTATCACAAGATTATAATGAAGTTCAGAGGTAAGACACCCTTTTCTAGGAGTGGAGAAGTGAAACACCCTTGTTCAGAATAAGCAGGACATGATAAACAAGAAGTTTCAGACCTCTACTGAATCTTCTTTAGATCTTGGACAAATCTCATTTCAGTCAGTCTTTTTTCATCACAGTTGATTATCTAATGTAATTAGATATCAATATTACATTTACTAAACAATCATTCAAAATAAATTGTATTTGAAGCCACTTCCAGTTAAAATATTCTGTGACAAAATGCAGTAACTCTATGCTTAAGAAATGAAGGAAGTCCTCACTTTGGTGATTTTCTGAAACGGTGAACTTAATGCAGACTGATATGAGAACAATTACAATATTAAAGCCAAGATTTCTATATTATATTCTATCACAAAACATGGAAGCTCCCTGGCATGACTAGAACTACTGGGCATGGCTTCTACAAATGATCCACATGTGCCCCACAAGCTTGGTGCCTCCTGAAAACACTCACTGCTTGCTCATGTCCCTGTGCACACAGAAATCCCTGCCTATCCTTTCTCTGCCTCTAACAGACACAAAAAAGGGGCAGAAATAACCCAGAGGTCAGAACAACCGACCTAGTGGGTCAGATAAGGCTAACAGGCCACTGCCTGGACACCTGTAATTCAGAAGGTCATACATATAGGCTATGAGCCTAAGAACGATATATCAAATGAAAGAAAAAATCAAAACTAGTAAGCTCAAGAAAGCCATCATATCCATAGCCTTTTTTGTATTCAAACACAAAGTAAATTAATTTAAATGCCTATTATTTGCTATAAAAAGATGTTTCAATCTTAACATTTAATTTTTGTGCTTAAATCAAGGCATGCTATGCACCAGCATATAATATCTGAATACCATATGGCACGTAATTTATGCTCAGTAACCAGTTGGCACCGCCTGAGATCTTTTGAAATAAATTTATGACTTCTTCACTGTTGATGATCTTACACAAAATCATCAATAACTGTAGAGTTATTACTCTTACCCCAAGTAATAACAGCAATTTGTTTTTCCTCTTGCAGTATATCAGTATTACCATGCTTTCACAATCTCAGTATTTAGGTTTCTGCTAAAATGAACATGTTAACTACACAGGGGGACTCTGAATGTATTTTCCGTCCATTTCCTGTGTCAAGAGCATTCTTTTAGTTTAGGTTGCACATATGTGCTAGAGAAATACAGAATTTCTAAATGACATACTTGACATGAAAGACATGTATCATCCATAAAACTTCACTTCTTCAGTCAGTCATTTGTGCAAAACTGACAAACAGTCAACATCTCACCTCTGTCAGTATTAGGTATGCCTAAATCTATAGTAGGAATGGAGATGTCTGCATAATCACTGTAGTATTCAATAAGGGCAGCTTCTCTTTCCCAAGTCTGCTTTACAACTGGTACTGCAAAAGAATGATTGACGTTCAAACACAAGTAACTTGATTAAAATAGATAGTTGATCCAAATATTCATGTTAAGCACTTCTTGTTAGCCACATTCCTTCACATGGTAATAAAATGCTGCTTCAAATACAGCAGCATGATTCTAAATGTTCATTCTATTTTCTTTCCTATAACATTTAGAGAGAAAAAAATTTTACATTTTTATGAAAGCCAGTCAGGACAGTTTTATTTAAATAATAAAAAAATTCTATTAAAATATGAGTATAGTTTCATAAAACTATTATTCATAATAGTAATTAAAAACTGTGATATTTACATTTTGACTAACCAAAGCATGGAATACTTTTACACTTGCTATGGTAGGATTCATAGCACACATCAGCACAAACACTGTCAGAGATCAGTCCTTCTTCCAGTATTGAAATGCCACATTTTAATCCAACGGTACAGTGTATCACATATTCTGAATCAGAAACAGACCAAATGTACCTTTTGAAATACTACACTTGTGTTGTACACATCCCATCTGACAACAACATCATATTAATGCTCAAAAGCACCTGTCTCTGGAGACACACACAGGGCATTTTATAACCATTCCTGTTACAAATGTATAAATATTTATTGTTTCATTTATAAATAAGAAGCATTTGTATAGTTTATAAATATAACACAATCAATTTTGATCCCATGGAGATTCTATTCAAAGGAGGATTTCTTAATGCTTCTCTAAAAGAGCAACCTTTTTCTCACTAGTTTGCCATTTCACATCAACATTTAAAATTGATCACACAAAATTCTAGTAATGATGCTACGAGTGTTTAAATTACATCCAGAAGTGAATAAATTATGGGTAACACACACACACAAAAAAAAATCCAGCCATCTGCAGGGTGTTTAGAAGAAATCCATCAGATTGAAATAAGGGTCTCTCTTCCATCCTAAAAATGAGGAGTTCGGGCCTTAGATGAGCAAGTACTCTGAAACACTGCATTCTGCTGTTAGTTTCTCTGCTTTATGTTCTCTGGCACCATCCAGGAGGTCTCACTGGTAGCAGGTAGTGCTTTAAATGGAGGAATATTTATGTAACTTCCCTTTGCTGCTGTACATTTCTGATGTTTGCGAACAACTCATTTTAGCCCCTTGCTAAAATCATCCATCACCTAATTTGAAGTTTGTTGCCTACCTAGTTGCTCACTTCCCTCTACTTTTGAGTACACAGGATCTATTATTATTGATTGGCCAACAGCCAGTTTGATAACAGTTACCTTTTAGCTCATTTTAGTGTTAAGACAGAGTAATAAGAATTCAGTGCACTAACAGAAAGGCTCTCATATTTGGAGAAAAAAAAATCACTTTTGTAGCATTTTGAAGTGGTCCATACTGCTTTTCAAAGTTCTTAAAGAAAAGTAAGTGTTCTCATTTTTTTCATTAAAAAATCCAAAGGGAATTATGTACAAAAAAAAAACGTTGAGGCAGGAAATTATTTTCTTATTCTGTGGAAATGTTCTACTTAAAAATGTTTCCCAGAAGAACAAAACCAAAAGGTTTCAGAAAACGAGGCCCCAGAGCAGAAGCATCTCAAATACACAAGAGCATCCAACCTTCCCCTCGCAGAAGAGATGCACCTGTAAAGGTTGTTTTACCTTTCTTCAAACAAGGACCTGAAACTCAGCAGGGTTCTTTAACACACAGAAATATTTGCTGTTACAGACTGAGCCTTTCTATTTCTTTGGTGGAATCCCCCCTCCTTCTATAAATGAAGAAAAGTTCACTGAAGCAAGGACTTGAGTCTCACCTCAGTTGAAAGGTCTGGCAAGGGGGCTTTAGCTGAAGCATCTTTGTCTTTCTTTTGCTTGTCTTGATGGAAATGTCACCAGGCAGACTAATGTCTATTGTAAACTGAATCCCACAATACTTTGTAATTTCTAGCAAATTGTTTCTTCCAAAAAAAAACAATTTGAAATTTTGGACTAGACGACAATGCAAATATTTATCAATATGTATTAATACTTGTGATCACACCAAGGTTTTAATACCACTAGACATATTTAAAGGTCAGCTCTAAGCTGTTAATGACATTTTATTTCTGCTGTTTCTAGAACCCTAATGCATGTTTGCAGTCTTGAAAATTTCTTTTATAACTACAGATGGTATGTGTAAGAAGGAGAGTTGTATCTGAAGTAAATTCTGAGGTAAAATTTAGCTTTTAAAAGCACATCAATTTCCAAGCCTTAGTGCTGCATTAATGTAGTTTTTGGCATACAATAAAGAATGACTTACCAGGTAAAAAGAGCTCTCTGAAGCTGGCATCCATTAATCTTTCAAAATCTGGAGTAAGATTATCCTCTATTGCATAACACTGGAAGCTGTGAGGAAAGTTCAAGAATTTTCCTCAGTCTTCAACAGGTGTTTCTTGAAGGATGTTCATGCTATCTTTTTGAGGCCTCAAGTTACTTTCTGACTTTCTAGGTTGGTTTTTTTTTTTTCTTTTCCTTTTTTTTAAATTTTGATGTTAAAAAATTAACATGGATCCAGGAAGGAGAACTCTTCAGTGAACTCCAGTTACAGGGCAGTCAATTTTGTTTTGTCAAAAGCTACTTTTTTTGTTTGTTGTTTTTAGCATGGTGACTATCACAGCTTGTTTAACACTACAATTTTCAGATGGAACATGCCACAGTGCTTCACACACTCTTGATCTGGGCTGCTGGTTGGACAAAGTACTACATATGACCAGATTCCTAGAAGGCACAAATTTTCCCATTCCAATCATTATAAAAAACACGTGCATGTGGAACAGCTAGAAGCAAGATGACAGACAGCATAAGCTGCTCCATCTTTTACTGGAGAGGAGGGCAGGACAAAAGGAAGGAGATGAGGGACCTTCCAGCTTGTTCAAATTTCTAAATCAGCCATCAAAGAGCTGCACAATTGCCACTGCTAGTACAAAGAAGAGAAGTGAAGCAATTATCGGGGGGAAACTCACTGAAGGATATTAATAGCTGCTGTATTAATTCATATTGCAACAGTTCCAATTTACAACAATATAAGCTAACTTTATGCATATTTAAATGTAGGTACTCAATTCCAAGTTTTTTGCCAACAGTGACTAATGATGAAACAATTTTTTATCTTGAATGTTTCACAGCACTTCTGAGGACTCTGAACAGCAAAAAGATTCCATCTGAAGGATAAGCTGTTTATAATTCCAAGACTTTCCTGTTTCCCAGTCGATTCTGCAAACGTTTAGTCCCAAGAGCTACAGAGACAGCATATATCAGCTTGCTTTTGAAATATTCATTTTATGAACTTTATTGCATAGAACTACTACCTTGACCGGCCAGCAACTTACTTCTGTCACCGTGAAATTTTTGACATGTTTTTACAGCAACAAAAACATCTTCCTTATTCACTGGCTCTCCCTATATGAACAGAACAAAAATTAATCTTTTAAGTGCAGGCTGTGCCTGTAGTATATTATAGGATATGTATGTGCATACAGATAATAAAACAGGAAATATCTTTTCATATTATAGCCTATCAAGCAGAATAGTGTTCTAGTGATATAGAAATGTACTTCCTGGTGTCTCTTGAAAAAAAAGGTATTGGTTGTTTAAAATTCCTGAAATAACATTATTGGAAATTTTTTTCCATTGATGCAGTACTCTAACGTGAACTAAAACACAGATCATTAGGGAAAGACCATGAGTAGAAGAACTTGTTGAACTAAGAATGATTCATCTGAAATACAATGTTTTCTTAATTTCTTTGAAATTAGTCACTATGAGAACACAAGTTGTCTCACACTTGGAAAAACCAGCTTACATGCTACACACTAGAAGTCTTTGAACTTCCTCAACTGTAATAAGCCATTTGACCACTTTGATTTCTTATCCTTTTTGGCACCAAGAGTTTTGCTCTCCTGGAAGCATGGAACACTTTTGGCCTCTATCTACACATAACTCATAAAACAATAATGTATTCTCCTAGAGGTGGAAGAGATGGCACCAAATACTATATTGCATTTTATCTTTAGCCTGAACAAGTTTTAGATTCCCATCCATGGGGAAATTAAAAAAAAAAAAAAGTATCATCTATACTTCAGTCTCTGACTGTGTAAGGAGTGTAAGGATAAATAATTTATAGATCATGTGCCAACCAAACATTGTGGTACAAAGACTCATTAAAGCATATGCAATATCAGTTGCCAGGAAATTTCCTGTGCCACAGAAGCCTGAAAGCATATCCAAAATACATCCCAGATAAATGCCAGAATAAACTATTTTGTCAGGGTTTTTTTTAGCTTACTGAAAAATATTTTCTCAAGTTTTGAGATTTTTGAACTCAAGTATTATGCATTTTAGTACGAGTTTTACTTCTACTAAGCAAATGGTATTTAAAATATTGTACTTACACAAAGTGGCAGAAAATTACTGAATGTTGTTGCACAGTGATCAACCTTATACGAGTCCACATCATCTGTGCAGAACTCAGGTACTGGAGTAAGATGTGGTCCTTCCCCTTTCTGCCAAATGTACAGGGCAATCTACCAAAATTGGAAACATTTATATCAGTAATTAAACTAGATAAAAATTTTCAGGGCGTACAAAGAAACCACATCACAGGACAAACTTAAGAGGAAAAGTGAAGAACATGGGATGGTGTAGCAGATTTGTCCCTTAGTTGATTAACTAATTCCTCCAAATTCTGCCTGTGGCACCACGCTCAGAGCCAGGTATTGGCTGTTGGCTCTTCCTGTTTCTTCCCTCATCATTCCCTGTGACTGGAAGGACAGAGAACACTAGTTATGCTCCTGGGTCCTTTAACCAATTGACCCTGTATTAGTTTGGAATTCAACCATTCAGAATTAATGTCTATCACATGAACCCACACAAAGCAGCAATGCTCCTAGACCACAAAGAATATTTGACAATTGAAACTGATCATGAATTATTTACAAAAATTCACAATATGCTAAAATTTCCCACTGAAAAATGAAATCTTCAATAGAAAGCCTTAGAATGGTGTGAAGCTATTTTATTTCAGAGGTGAGGTTAGAGTGCTATTTTGGGTTGTAGCACAGTATGACACAGGGTTACTAAAAACAATGGAAACAGATTTATAATAAAAAGACAAAAATAGTCTTAATCCTAGTTCAAATCTAATGTACATCACAAAAAATTCTGTTACTCAATTCCAGCTTTGAATAGGCACCAGGGAATATGCTGTATATTGTACAGTTACAAAAAGTCTAAGCAACAACCTACAAATGAGCAGCAGCACAACAAAAAATACTTTACCACATCTGCAAGATATGGAAGTGATATAAATGTTATGGATATAAGAAATAGGGACTTGGAAAGTAATAGGGTAAAACAAACAAAAAAGAAATAATAAAAAGGATGCAAAGCACAACAAAATATCAAAGACTGCAGGCAAATGTTATTAGGACTGTGTCAAACGAAAATATTTCTTATAAACTTAAACATTACACACAATCATTAAGAACAACAGATTATATTCTTTGATTTGTTGTCAATCTTGATTCACACAAGAAGAGCATAGATATAAAAATGGTTTAAGATGGAGAAGATGGTGATTTATTAAATAAATTAGAGGGAATGGAATTGTCTCTAGGGAGACATGAGACTGCACAGAAAGAATAACTACAGGGCTGAAGCAGGTTATCAAAGGCAATAAATTTGAAATGAAACATATGCAAAGACCTGCTACAGAACAATAAGTGGATAGAAGCCATTTTGTTGGTTGAGTGATCAGTTGTTTTTTTACTAAGCAATCTGTGGCCCATAAAAGGAATGTCTCTTAATGATCTTTTCTTATGACATTGTATTTAGAGACTTTGTTAATGGTGAGGTAGATTGGAATACTGGGAATGTATGAATTATTTTGTCTTTAAAAAAAAATTAAAATAAAATGACTTTGTGAAGCCCAAAATCTTGCACTGAGAAAAATTAACAAGAGGAAAAAACCAGCTTCTTGTCTTGTTTCTCACAGCAAAATGAAAGCTGAGAGGGATCCAATTGTTTTTGAGAAATACATCAGTCAATGAGGGGAAACTATGTAAAATAGTGGTTTTGCACAAAACCAAATTAATTTAAATATGCTACAAATCTATAGTATATAAACACACTGTAGATTTATGTAGTAAATGAGGGGGTTTATGACCATTACAAGATCTGAAAAAGCAGCAGCAGTTTTATGTAAAGTTGGATTTTTTTCTGGACCAGAACAACAGTTTATAGATGACTTTCAGGAACAATAAAATAATTAAAATTGCTTCAGTGTCACTCATAATTTCAGGCCAAAACCTTAATCCTGTTCTTCCTTACTTCTTGTTCTTCTTCTTCCTTATTCTTATTCTTAATCTTAATCATATTCCTATTTCAGGCCAGAAGCTTAAACCAGATTCATCCCCCTTTTCCACCCGTGGCTCAGAAGTTCACTTTGGTGACAGTTAAAAACCCTGGACAGCACAAACATTTTAAATGCAGAAAAAATTAAAAAGCTTCCAAAAATGATACTCAGATACTCTTTCAGAGCCTCCTTCTTATGTTCCTTTTGGTCTGAAATACCTTCTGCCTACCTTTTGAAACAGTTGCGTACCAGAGACAAAAAAAAGTCCTTCCTGACTTCCATGCTGCAAGTTGCAGCACTGATTGCTCACACAAAGGTTGGTTCCTGAGAGTATTTGCTGCAAACCCTATCATATTTAGCTCTGAGAGTCTGATTCAGAAAGTGAATGAGGGTGGCAAGTATCTTTATCTACTAAAACTCACTTCAGCTTATAGTTCACGAATTGGAATTCTCTCTCTTTCCTTACAGAGCAGTCCTTAGAAGGTATCTTAATATTTAGAACCATGTATGCATTCATTTATGAATGCAAGCTTATTAATGGATTTTTCTATGCTTAAAATATAGTTTTAAAGTATTACAATATTCTAAAGGAAGGAAATCTAACATGCCACTGCAGTCAAACTTTTTAGCAATGTTTAAGAATGATCTCCTATATCCATTATGATTTAAAAGCATTCAAATATACAACCTTGTGACCTTTTTTCTACCTTTTTTTTCTGCTTACCTCATGCTTTAAATCTATTGTAAAGTCTGACTTCAGTGGTTCGCTCTTCAACTTCTTTGCAAGCCTATACAATTAGAGATGAAAAAATTTAATCAAGCATATTAAAAAAATCAATCACTAGTGCATGCAGGAAAGTGTGGCTGATATTACTGACCATCTTATGGGGGAAAAATAATAAATCACATCTCTGTATTTACTGCCTCAAGAAGAAACTTATATTTATCATATAAATCCTTTTTTTTTTTCTTTTTAATCTGAGCAGTGTTTTGATGTTAGTATTAATTTTCAGCACACACATTTTGATACACTCTTCCTGACCAAAAGAAAGTTCTCATCTGGAGTAGATGGAGAGTTTGGCATAACATTTTCAACAGATTAAAAGCAGCAGTGCATTTGAAGCTCAGTATTGATCAGCATCTCAAACTGCAGACAATATTCTCTTTTTGTGTATTGCAATGCACAGTATTTAGGGACTTTCAATTTATGAGAACATCAATCCTTGCTACAATAAGATGCATCTGAAATCTATGAACTTTTCAAATCTCATTTGAAAGCATCTAAACGTCTAATCTGAATTAAATATCTATCTTACAGCAGGAGAAACACTTCTAAAGGGCAATGCAAACACTCTAAAACCCAAGAATAAAACCACTGTCTGGGGGAGAATACATTTTTAAAATTACAAGATGGTATTGAACTACTTGAACAACTAGTACTGGACAACTATTAGCTAGTTGATGTAGGCAGAGTGAAGGAAAACAAATCACATGCACAGCAATGATACAGAAATCTATTTCTGCACTCTTGTCTACTAGTAAAATCTGAAGTGTTTATAATAATTATGCTTGGAATATGTAAAACAACGGAGAATAAACAGGAGAGATTAAAAATTCAATTCTTACTTGTTAACAAGTGGAATGCTAAGTGCCCAACCAGCAGCAAAATCTGGAAATTTAAAGACTGTAGGATTTTCAGCAAAGGCATAATGGTGAATTATTGTAGATTCTTCATCATATAATGCTTTACCTAAAAACCACTCCTGTAAAGGAATATAGGAAACAATTTTGTTCATCTACAGCATCCTTTTAGTGAAGATGACGACTGCATTCATGCTGAATAAAGCAAACCTGAAAACAAAAACAAGGGAAGCATATTGTTCACAATAAATAATCTGGACAAAAATTGTACTTGGTAAGAAATTAAACTAAAGGTAGCTCTCTGAAATCAAATACAGGCTGCATTTTCAAACTCCAGAATATGCCCTGGATTCCACTTGTTCAAAGAACACTGAATCCCAGAGTCATAGAATGGTTGAGGCCAGAAGAGGCCTCTTCAGATTATCTAGTCCAATTCCCCTGCTCAAGCAGGAGCACCCAAAGCAGGTTACCCAGGACTCTGTCCAGTCATGTTTTGAATACATTCCACAATCTCTCTGGGCAACCTGTTCCAGTGTTTGACTTCCCAAACTGACAGCTCTCTAGACAAGACACTCCAAAGCACTGTATTCAGGAACTTCATACATATCAGTTTTGAATTTCCATCCACCTGGCCTCTTCTACACTAGGGAACTCAAAAAGAGATTTCAGCTGTCACACCCTCACTGTCCTACCACAACATTTTAGGATTCTCACAGACAAACTGTTCTTAAGACAGATCTTTTACCCCCTTTAGTTATCAACAGGTACTAAGTCATTGCTGGCTATCCACATGGGTTATTCATTCTGGACATCTTTGGGGCTGTAGTCTACCACCCTGCTAGGATGACAGGAAGAGGAGTGGCACATACAGTTTGGTTTAACCTTGCTGCTGTTTTCCACTATGAAAGCACAGTTTGAATCAACCTACTGTTGGAACACAGCATCACAGAGGGGTTGAGATTGGAAGGGACCTCTAGGGATCACCTGGCCTAACCTCCCCTGCTCAGGCAGGTCCAGCTATAAAGCACAATGCTCAGGACCATGTCCTAATGGCTCATGAGTTACCTCCAAGGACTGAGACTTCACAATCTCTTTAGGCCAGTGCTCATTCATCTGCACAATAAAAAAGTGTTGTCTGATGTTCAGGTATAATTCAGCATCTGAGCGTTTGCCTTGAGGTCTTCATCTAAATAAGACATTCCTCACTGGTTTTTAGTTTTCCTGCAGTCAGTAATGCCCTTGGTTATCAACACAGGTCATTTTCTTAACATTCCTCCACAGTCTCTCTCAATGCTTTGAAACATTTGTTTTCACTCATTATTACATTCAGTACTACACTTGGATCAGTCTCAACATTTCTGTTACTAATCTCTACATATCCACATAGAAAAGCTGCAGATTCATCAACAATTCACATGCCCATTGCAGACCTCTTAATGAGATAAACGTATACCAACTTTTGATTATGCAGACTGCTGAGACTTTAAAATGAATAGTGAATGAGATCATTCTGATATAACTCAGCTTAAATTTTGGGCCTGATGGACTACTGCTGTATACAAGGAATGGACAGCCACACTAAGACGACGATTACTATGTACAAAAGCAAAATGTTTCATTTTCCTTTTATTGCAGGTTGGAATGTAATTTGTTATCTTATTAGAATCTGTGTGTAATGCAAAGGACAGACACTAAAGCTGGCAAAAGGGCAGCATCTAGAACAAAAATGTTCGTGTTTCTATTCTGAGAATATCAATTACAAGTAGGTGTTTCTGAAACAGGAAAAAAAAAGGATATTCCAAAGGTCTGAATCTATTCAGTCCTCCATTTTGAAGACCAAGTGTTTTAAAAGGTAAGATCTCTGAATTGCTGTTATTATTATTACCATTTTAGAAAAGAATTGTGAGAAAACACCACAAGGCCATGTGCCTGAAAAAGAAGTAAATATGCTAAAGTGAGTCCTGAAGCAGAATTACAATAAAGAAGCAAAACGTATTTCACACAGAAGATTTTGGCTTCTTTTATTACAGGCAAAGGACTGACACAAAGGTGATTTTTTTCTGAACACTGAAAATTCTAAATATTAACACCTTTCATGTCAGTTGCATTGCCAAATTTTCTTTGCTCCTTGGTGACTGTGCTTCTATTTTGTTCAGCAAGTCTTTTGGTACTGTTTCTTTGGTATTGTTTGGTATTTCTTTGGTATTGTTTCTTTTCCAATAGGTACAGAAGACTTATCACCAAGACAAATCAGAAAGAGAATGCAAGTAAAACACCCTACTATTTTTTACATCAGAGACAAACTAACATCAGGCATTCTATCTGATGATAATCAGAATTGATAACAGACAGGAAAATGGGGAGAAGGGACCACAAAACAGACTACATTCATCTTTTTATTGATGGTACATATTCACAGAAAAAATGGTTTCTCTGCTCGATTTTAACAGTTCTTTGACAGTTAGACAGGTGTTTGTACTGCTTCATGTTAAATACCTTGCTCTCAGCCTCAGCAACAGAAATCCATCCCCCTATTAAGGTGTTTGGACACATCTTTTCCAACATTTGGCAAAATACACTCAATCACATTCAAAAAAAAAGTCAAATATCTAAATTTTTATTTCACCTTAGACTTGTCAAATCTTCTGAGTGTTTCTAGTAGTTTTACAATTTGTATTCTTGTATCTTCTTCACAGAAGAAAATCCATGAGGAGTTCCTACCATAGGTAACAGAGAAGCTAAAAAAAGAAATAAACATTTTACTAATAAGGTGGATTATAGCCAAAATGGCACATTCAAGGCACATTCCCCAAATATAAATAGTTTGCCATCAATTCTTCATTTACACAGAAGCAGAAAATTTTACTACCGATTTAGAATTACACATCAAAGGACTACAGTGAATAGATAAAGATACTGACTCTGCAGCTACCTATTCATAAAGCACCAGCTATTCCAGAAAGAAGGGAACAGAGATACATAAAGAATTTCTATTCAGAAATGTACAGGTCTAATAGCCACCCATGAATTCTGACATCCGTCGATAGCAGTTTAAGTTACCTTCCCCTTCTTCCAAGGGGCCCCACCATTGGCTGTCTGACAGCACTGCAGCCACTGTCAAAATGCCTAATGAGAGCTCTTCTCACAGCTGTTGGACACTGATCATTCCCAACCTAAGAACTTCATTAGCTTTTCCAGTACAGTGAAACTGTACAGATTGAAGGGATTCCTCACAGATAGCAATACTCTCAATGCAGGATTCCCGAGTCCCTCAGAAAAAAGCCACTCCTTGTTTCTCTGCTCCTCCCACCTTCATTCTTCCACTACTTATCAAAACAAAGCTGTAGTAATTAATAACATCCTAACGGAAAAAATCTACAATCTTTATTTGTCCAGTTTCCTCTGCATGGCTTTTACATCGATTCAATTTAACAAATCATCTGAGGAGAGGGATAAGAAAACCAGTACCTATAAACATCACAGTCTGCTTTCTCCACAGCACTTCCTACTGATAAAATCAGCAATGAAAAAACCAGCAGAAATGGAAGTCAGCAGAAGTAAGTAAAAAAGTTTGATTGGATCATTTATGTTTTGGGGAATGATGTTTGCCCAAAATAAACCCCAAAGACCAAAACCCACTTGAAAAGCCAAACCCATCATCTGAGGAAAACTTAAGCTAGAAAATGTGTTCCCTGCCTCTGCAGGTATTGAAATAACATGCTAGAAGCACCAGATGGTTGCCAGGTGTTAAACTAGTTCAGTCTTTTTTCATCTGGGACAAGTTATTGTGCTTATTATTTGGGCTGGGGTAGAATTAATTTTCTTTACAGTATCACGACAGTCATCTTCCTGCTGAGCTACCTTTCCTCTGTGTCTTGCAACACTATTTGACTATTCACTACTTTCTGCTTAAGACACTTAATCTGCTAAACTACAGTAGCCAGAAGAACTCATTCATCCTTTCAGCTCATAAAAGCATATACTTGGTGCATAGTCAACACTGAAATCCAGCCAATTCTCTGCCATTCAGCCAAGCAAAAAAGATACAATCAATTTGGAAAAACACTTCCTAGCTATCCCCTCTAAAACTTGCCAAACAAGTACAGAAAGGGTATCAGATACACCTCAGGTTTTTAAATATGTACAGTACTTAATACCCTGTGAAGTCTGCAGGCTTTTCTCTCACACGTTAGTGCTCAGCTAGAACTTCAAGACAGAAATGTGTGGATTTACATGAAAGCAGGTGGGTGAAGTGCAAAGGGAAAACACAAGAATGACCCCTACAAAAAGAATTACTGCATCTTGCGAATACAGCACACATAAGTTCACAAAAATAATTATCAGCTCATCTAGCTATTGATGGACAAATATAATGATTCCCAAGGCTAAGTACTTAAGGTCTCCAAGAGAGTCTAATTGAGACCTCAGAGCAGAAAAGTTTGGAGTTCATACTACAAGGGGCCATTGGAGATATCCAGATAAGATCCTGTTTTGGATAATTTCTTAAAAAGGGATTTCTTCTCTGCTGAATGAACATGGTTACTGAGAAGAAATGTAGCAGGCCTTCTGGGCACAGTAAGGATTCTATGTCATAAGATATCCACTGATTGTATCTTCTGACATTACATATTTTGTCCAGCTTAACGTGTGTCCAAGAACTAAAAATTAAGAATTTTCATAATTGCTTAGAGACCTCCTTAAAAATGCTGACAACTACAGGACTGAGAAAAGCTGTTTTTTCAAAAGCAGTTTTCTGATACAGATGCACCTTATATCACAAGTAAAAGCATCATCAGCTGCTGCAGAATGGGCCGACCTCCCTTCTTCCTCTTTTGTCCATTAAGAAAACAAAACAATAAAAGCTTCAAAACATCAACATACTTCCAAACTGCTCCATGTCTTCATTTGCCAAAAGTACTAAGTGAAACAGTACACACAAGGAAACTCATACTCCAGAAATCTCAAGATGGAAATCCTCTACTTAAGATTCCTCTTCTGATTTCTAAAGAATTCTCTTCTGCTTTCTCATACAAATGAGCATTTGTATTTTTGCTTTTAGTTTTGTTATCTTATAAGAGCTATATCTGTAAACCCTATCACCAAGACATAAATAATTAAGAAGAGGAACCGCAAGGTCATTGAAACAGGAGCTAAGCAGGGAAAAAAAGAATGATTGATAGTTGGAACATCATCTTCCAGTTTTTTGATTTACTTCAAATCTCTTTTGCTATTTTTCACAGTTTACATATATCTCAAAGACAGCCACTATACAAACACTATTTTCATGTTTCTACACACAAAGCAGAAGGAAAAATATCCTGTCCTGCAATCATTCTGATATGAAAACCTCACCCTGAATAAGTCTACTAGATTACATGAACTAAATTAAATTTCAAGAGGCTGCAGATTTCAAATGCAAGCTTCAGGCAAAAGATAGTCTTCAGCATCACGGAGCTTGAGGATTTCTGAAACAAAGTCATTGTTTCCTGACACTTTGCAAGATACTACCACTACTACCATATAAATGTAGCAGGTCTTCCTTGAAGCCATCTGCATAAGCTAAGAAGAAAACATATTTGAGATTTGAGATGACCTGTCTTTTCTGATCATACTAATATGAAAATTGGCCATATAAGCATCTAAAAAGATGCTGAAACCTACAACTTCTCACTACAGAGACATACCACCTCTCACAAACAATAAAAGCAATAAAAAACCCAAACAGCTATTATGATACATCAAAAAAAAAAAAAATTACTCCATTCAGTCAAGTAATCTGAAAGATCAAAATTTCTGTAATACTTCACACCTTACACTATAAGAACTGGGGACCAAGTAGAAAAATGCACATTTAAACAAGTTGTTTCTTTAGACTAGTTTACTTCCCTAATAATTTTTACATGCCCAGTGATTTGAGGAAGGTAGTTGCTCAGTTAAATTCTATTATTACTGTTCTTTTATTTAAAATAGGTTCCTCTGATTTAGTTAAGTTTATCAGAAAATTGCTTTGTAAAACACAAAAAAAAAAGAAGTACAGTAAGAAAGTTAAAATATAAGGTTGCAACTCTCATTAAAAAACTTTGCTTCTGAAAAAAGAGGTAACTAATATATATATTCTTGGTTACAAAAACTTCTGAAAATAACTGACATTCATTACACTTACTCTCTCATTAATGGCAATATTGTCCATGCACCTTCATGCCTGTTGATCTGATGAATAAGCAGAACTGTAGGCAATTCCTTTAAGAAAAATAAAAAAATTCCCATTAAACTTGAATTATATATACTTTCTTCCTAAGTATCAATTAATCTTTAAAAAATTATTCTGGAATGACTACTTAGTTTTCATTGGTTTTGACTGGCAAGTAGCGCTGAAGAATAGATGACTTAGGATGGTCTGAAACAAGGTGACCTGCAATTTAGAGATAGTGCCTCTTCCAGCTCATAATTTCTTAATTGTCTTTTAGTTATAAAGCTAACAGACTTCAAGTTAAATGCTTTGCATAAGAACCCATGTAATCAATATACCATAGTAATCTCCTTGTCATACCATAAAATCCCATACTGTAAAGAAGTAATTAATGTAGGGTATTCTACAAAGGCTTCCATCGGACAGGCATGTTACACACAGCTTAAGTGAGAGTTCTGACACTCTTTACTTTGAGCTGAGCTTCGACCTGTCACACTAACATCATGACAAAACCCATGGATTTACACAAAAATCAAAATGAGGAGCCAGCATTTTCTTCTTCCTGAAAGATCAAAGAAGCTTTCCTACGAAGAAAAATATTTCTCATATATTCCTTTGCTCTTTTGTTACTTGAAACCTCTTTGATGTGGCAGATCCCAATGTCTAGCAGATAAGCTACCATTCTGGGGTAGTTTCCAAAAAACCATTTAAACACAGCTTTCTGATAAACTAAACTGCACAATTTGTAATACATGCGAAAAGCTGGATACAGATACATCCCTTAATACACACACAGTACCTCACTCCATCAACGAGTCCAGTCCTCCACTGCAGCATCATTCTGCCTGGATGTGACACCAGCTAAGAGAAGGGAGAGGTTCCCCGCTCACCTGACAGTCTGACAGGGGGTTACTGCCCACAGGAGCATGGGACTCAATACAGGATTCAGGGGAACAGCAGCTTAGGCTGGCACAAAACTTCACATGAGATGCTTAGGAAAGAGGAAAGGGTCAGGTGGTGGGTGGTTTAACTCCAGCAGGAAATTAAGCACCAAAGAGCTGCTCACTCAATGCCCCTCTTTCCCCACCCTCGCTGAAACCAGGACAAGGAGAAAAAAACATTGGTAAGTACAGGGGAAAAAGGGAGCTGGTCACTTGTAACAAATTACTGGTCAGGACAATTGTCTGGCCATGCCCTGCACTGATCACTGCAGTCTGTCCTGTCCTTAAATCCCACTTCTAACTCCTGGGCAGGAGGCTTTGTGTGTCTGTATTTGGAGACCTGTGTTCCCACAGCCAGAGAGAGGACCATGAGTCGTAGGGGTGCACCTGTCTCTCCAGGCCCTAATCCTTTTCCACTTACAGCTTGCATATGTCAAACATTCCTGCTGGATGAATGCTTTTTGTGAACGATGGCATTAATATAAAATCCACATGTAAACACAAAAACAACTTATTTTCTAAGAAAAGCTCTAAGATAAAGTTTACACTATTTGCTGACTCTGTCAAGTTTACTTTAAATCCTTTTTAAGGGCAGTTAAGCACAGCACCTAAAAATACATAAAACCTCCAAATTTCATATGCTAAAGAAAACATCACTACTGCTCTAAAGAATAACTGTATCTCCTAGGAGTGCATTAACCTCACACAAAAACAAGGATTTATGCTATTGGAATGGCCCAAATTGAAAAGAAACAATGCCAAAACTTTAATTTGGAACAGGATATTCACCTGCATCTCAAAAATCAGTATTTCTGATTTATGGTTCCAGTTCAAGCCAACCTAACAAATATGTTTCTGCTTGTTTTCAATTTACTGCAAACCAAAAGTTCAGAGGTTTTTTTTGTGGAAGTGGCAAATCTTAGTCAGAGTATGCTCAACATCTTGTATTTCACTAAAATGTAAGAATGGTAAAATTTACTTTGGTATAGTTTTATTTTTATTGATTTTATTTACTTAATTTATACGCTTATTTTTATTTTTGGCATAAGTTTATGGTAAAACCGTAAAATTATGTTTACTTCTGCGATGGCAGATAGGAAGATAAAAGAGCAGACCTCTCTCTTTACAAGAACATTTATTTTTACCTGCAGTTACACTAGTATTTGCAGGCAGCCATGCATTTCACGTACAGTAGGATCCAGACAAAGAAAAAAGTAGTTAATAATAATATACTCAGTGTCTCTATCACACTGAAGGCTGAAACTGGATTAATTTTAGATAAAAACAGCATTTGCCCATGCAAAAGGAATGAAGTAAGTGACATAATCTAAGTAGCTGTACCACATGCTCAGTTATCTCCTCTTTAACAAAAAGCCAGCAATTTCCTTTGTGCAGAGCAAAGGAGTGAGGATAAAGAGAAAGCACTCTCTCTTGAGCTAATTCAATACTTTTACAAGGTATCTTTTCTCTCTGACATTCTCATAAACCTGCTCTCTTTCTCTACAACATAAAAATACATGTCCTGCCTGATCCTTTCCTTCCACTCACTTCTACTCATGCATCAATTCTAATTTAATAAAGGAGATGCTTCAAACACACTGTGCAGGTAAAACAGCCTCTTTCAAAAATACTGGAGGATCTCTGTTGCTTTTCCTCTCTCATTTCATGTATTCTCACTTTGAATCTAGTGGAACTGGGCTGACCTATTCATTTTATTTAGGCTGTCTTCAGTACAAGGACAGAAAAAAAAGCAAAATGTAGCTGGTGCCAGCTTTGAGGAGCAGAAGGGCACGTGCAGTCAAGGTAACGATATGTAACTTCCACATTGTGTCTGTCTGTCTCATAAAACTCTCCTACAAATGCATCCATGGCCTGTACTGCATTCACTGGTTATTCTAGCTTGAAACTACTGTTTTCACCATTACAAACCACATCTGTTTTCACACATATCAACATTTTACATATGACACAAGTAAAGTATCTTATAATCTAAACTAAAAAATTTAATCACTTTTTGAAGACTGAGAAACTACCCTCCCCACTCTCACAACTGAGCTGACTCTAAAGGGCAAAACCAAAAAATGGAATTGCTTGTGATCAGAAATACCATATAAGACATTTTTACTCCAAATGCCACTTACTCTATCAGCATAGTGAGATCAGCAATACCTGCCACAGATTGCAATTGCAAACTCTATACAAACAAAAAGCTAAGTGTGAATAAAGGGGTTAGATCCACATTTTGAAACCAATTCTAAAGACACAGCCTCACACAGCCTCATTTGTACCTTAAAATCATTTAGTATTTTTTATGCAAGTTGAAGTATGAAGATGCTAGCAACACAATCAATTTCACAACAAATAATTGAGAGAACTCTGGTTCTTGAATGTAAATATTGAAAGTTCTCTTCATTAACATGAAAAAACTTGGAGGAATACTATATCCAATAATAAAAAGGTAATTCATAATAAAATAATTAAGAACTAAGTAAGGAAATTGTTAAGCTGAAATAAGTAGCTGTTTTCTTTCTGCACTACATGCAATTTCATATTAATCTACCAAATCCTATATAAGAAATGTGCAATTTATAGAGAACAAAACTGTACAGTGTAAAAACAAAGAAAAACGCTAAGGTTTCACAGACTACAAGGCCAAAATGGGCTTCTGTATGCACCCAGGGTGGCAGAGATCACCCCCAGCTAAACCTGGATTTCCAGGCTAGGTCACATCCTCTATGACCCTCTAGCAGAATTTTGCTTTGCTTTCCTACAAAATAGTTCACTGAATTTCATCTAAGCATAACCAAACCTTGCCCCAAGTGTATTGTTTTGTGGGAACATGCTTTATTAGAACACAATTCAAACTAGATCTTGCTCAGCACTATTAATTGTATGCCCTATGTGACATGATTTTGCAAGTATGACATAGAAACAGATACGGAACTGCGGTGAAATGCAAAACATGACAGTAATGTGTTCCTTGTTATATTACTGAGTCACCTGATCAGAGCAAAAAGCAATCTTGTAATACACTAGAGAAAAATAAAGTAGTGTATAGGAATTTGCTCCTAATGAGTCCAGTTTGCTTGTATCTGCAGGTGTCTTGCATATATCCCTGTGCTTTGTGAGCTTATTAAACTGCCTCATGCAGCCCAGAGACGGGGGGCAGGAGTGGGGATCTTAAACCCTGAGCACTGCTGCTGAACTGCACAGCTCCAGAATTAGAAAGGTTTTCCTATCTCTACGTACCCTACAAGCACATAACAACGTTTTCCCTACTCTCATCTTCTTTTCAGTAATCAATCCTAAGACACATTCAGAGCTAGCCTACCTTCTCAGCCTTCCTTTGGGAGGTTAAATAAGCCAAGCTCTTACAGTCATCTGCTGTGACTACTTTGATAAAGAAGAGCTGTGAATACATATGAAGTCTCCCTACAGTTTTATTTTCACAAATATGCCAATTCTGTAGACATCCTGAAGGATTTCTAAAAGAAAGTAATAGCAAATCTCCTACCTCTAAACCCAGTGGGTCAGACAATTGGGTGGGAATTGCCAGCTTCAAACATTACACCGAACACTACATCTTCTCTATATTCTAACAATTTGCTTAAATATTGAAAATTACAATACACATTTCAAATATTTTTCATGTTTTAAAGACATAAATATCAATTTTATCAGAGCCCCATGTCCAGGAATCCAGGACAAAATATTATTTCAATAATTCCATTCAAATAAAACTCATGGATGATTTAAAGTACTATTTTACAACACCACTGTAAAAGAACTTTGCTTCTGTTTAACACATCAGTTATTTAGGAGCTTCTCCAAAGTTGTCTAGTTCTTTTAATTCCTTGCTCTATTTCTCCCTTTAGGCTGCATCCATAGAATTGTAGCATAGTTTTGAGTTGGAAGGAACTTTTAAAGCTCACCTAGTCCAAACCCCTCCAGTGAGAGAGACATATTAAATTACATCAGGCTGCTCAGAGCCCTGACCAGAATGATCTTAGATGTTCCCAGGGATGGGATATCAACCACCTCTCTGGGCAAACTGTCAGCCTCACTGTAAAAAATTTCTTCCTTATGTTGAGTCTGAATCTATTCTCTTTTAGTTTAAAAACTTTACCCTTTTCCTTATCATTACAGGCACTAAAAAAATGCTGTTCCCTTCTTTATAATCCCCCTTTAAGTACTGAAAGGCCACAATAAGGTTTAAAAAAACCCCATGACAACAAAACCCATATTCCTAATAAAGCATAGTTTCCAATAATAACCTTTTGCTCCTCAGGAAGCCCAAAGTAATAAAGTATAAAGTACTATTTTCCATTAGAGGAAATTTCTACTTCTGTCCTACTCTCAGATGCCTGGTTATCATTTTCAAAAAGACCTGAGTTTTCATAATATATTATGGGTATTTCAGAGAGCTCAGTGAAAGGCCATAGTGTTACCCTGCTTTCACAAATCAAGAGCAAGTACTTTGTGCAAGTCTGTCATCAAATGATCTTACATTAAAGAAAACATGGAAGCATTTACTTAATTGTATGGAAAAAATAACTAGAACTTAAAATAATCTGAAGTGTTCCTGACAGTAACTTCAGAATAGAGGCAACGACAACAAAAAAACCTCCCAAAAAAACCAAACCAAAACAAAAAACCCCAAACAAACAAAACAAAACAAAACAAAACAAGATAAAGCTTTCTATGACAATAATACCCTGTCACAAAACCCTATAATTATCACTGATTAAAGTTTTTCATGTAGGAAAGATGCTGGCAGTCACTGATTTTGTATTTTACTTATTTTCGACAATAGTGGGAGTGAGTTTCAGCAACTGTATTACCACATGGCCAATTCCTAACATGCTGCCTAAACTTCCCCCAACTGGAAAATCAGTAGAAAGTCCAGTAAAGTTTTCTGTGATCCAGAAATAATTCATCTGTGCTCAGTAGTAATCAGTTACTTTGATTTGCATTACGTTGATGTGACACTCCAAGATTTTCCTCAACTATTGGTTCAAATGACCTGCAGTGAACCATCATACAAAAATTTATAAATGTGCCTATGCTTTCCAGTAGCAGGAGGAAAAAATGTGTTGACAATTGCCTCCAACCTTGAATTGATCATAATTCAGATGACCAGAACATGAGAAAACTCAAGAAATTACTAAAATGAAAATAAGCATTTCCCCCCTCAAATATACGTTCATCAACAAATTAATAATGTGCCCCACTCCTCCCATCCAATTAGTAAAAAACCATGGAATAGTTCTAATTTAATTTACACTGGGCTACATGTTGAACTTGCTAAATAAAAAGTGTAGCTTTGGAGGAAAAATCTCATTCAATATGAAAGTTATCACCAATTTAGTTTGCATTTAATTTTCTTTTTCCTCCCCTAGGATCCTCCATCTTCCCCTTAGATATCCCATATCTTCCCTGTTCTGTTTTTTTGAGAGCTACTGATCACCAACATCACAAATTAAATACTATTTTGTAATGAGACAAATAAAAAGATATGGAAAAAAATCTTGAAAAGTTTTGAGTGCTTATTTTAAATGCTACCACAGATGTGTATAATAAAACAATAGCCTAGAATAACAACAATATATTGCAGTAAAGTGTCATTTGTTTGGTCTTCGCTTGAGTGAATAAAAAGCAGTGAGGAATACTTTCTCCAGAGCTCAGAGTTTACAAGAATTCTAAATAAATGCAATCATACAAAAGACAGACATGAGGTATACAGTACATAGCTATTATTCATGAAAGCCAGTATTAAAGATGAACCGCTATAATTATGTTGCCAATTGGTCTGAGTAACATCTTCATTTAGAATGTGTTTAAGACAGAATTTTAGTATTGTAGTTGATAATATTAGTGTGTAAAATGAGTTTTTACTTAAAAGCAAAATCTTTCTCAATCCCAACCAGTGCAAAAAAACATTTCAGGCTGGATATTAGGAAAGATTTCTTCACTGAAAGAGTGGTTAAGCATTGGAACAGGCTTCCCAGGGCAGTGGTGGAGTCACCATCCCTGGAAGTGTTCAAAAAACTGAGCAGATGTGGCACTTCCTGATAGGGTTTAGTGGGCATGGTGGTAGTCAGTCAAAGACTTGATGATTTGGGGATCTTTCCCAACCTTAACAACTTTATGATTCAAGCAATGAAATTTAAGCAATGTATGGGGTTCAGCTGATTGTTTTAATATCAGCAAAATCAGCAATATAAGTAGATTTTTTTTATCCCCAGAAAGCCTGAAGCATCTTTCACTGACAGCAAGATTGAGACAGTTGTCTCCCAAGCTAAATCAGTGTGACACATGAGGGAGCAGGTCCTTTCCCCACAACAGGCTCTGGCCAAATAAACCCAATGTACCTTTTTTAACTAGGAAAGAAGGGAAGGAACAGCAGAGTAGAAAGAAGCTTTCACAAGGCAAGAAATTTGGTGTATGTATTTCAAGTACTGGTATAGATGCTCAGGAGAACTTACAGGAACAAAACAACTGTCACCAGGTAATGATTTTAATCTGATGATTTAGCAATTCTAGTCTCATGTATACTTGAGCACTCTATTCAGAGATGACTGAGCAATTTTAATACAGCCAACAGCACTGGAGGAGAAAGCTTTATAGCAATCTCTTATTCTTTACTAAGGAAAGAAATACCTTAGTAAAACGGGTTCGTTCAAATCCTATTAAGTATGCAGAGATTGCTGCAGGAGAGGCTGAGACACTTAGCCTAAAGCACTTTAAACTTCCAAATTTCTTGTATATATTTTGCCCTGACATGACAAGACATCTCTGTGAGGTGACAGGTCCTATTTTCTGCATTAAAAAAGCCAAGGCAGTTACCACACATTTGACTGGTAAAAGCAGCTATATAAAAATGGTATATGATGTGTAAGGCAGGGCTGAGGGGAGCCCATTCATCACTACTAAAACATTTAAAAGATCTCATTAGTGCAGAATTATCCAACTTCTACAAATTCCTTTAAATCTGCTAAGCATCCATTAGAGGAATATGATCCTGTTCACCTTCCAGCACTACAGTGTAGGTAACTTTTACATTTTCAGCACTTAATGAGCTAGGCATCAATTCTGCTGATAATAAAGCCTAGCAATTGTCAAAAGGATGCCAGTACCTTTGCAGAATGAGAAGCAAAGGCATATTAGAAAGTCAAAGATCAAACAATTAAAACAAAAAGCCAGGAGAACTGCTGGAGGAAAGCAAAGAAAACGAAAGTCACTCAAATGTGTAAAGCCCTGCAAGTTGGCCTCCAAGAGATTTAAGACAACTCTGAAATACATTTTCAAAACTAAGCAGTACACTTTTCCTGGAACAGTTCAACAGAACAGAATTTAGAAGCATTTCAGAACATGAGCACCCAAATATTGAAGCCCCAGAATGAGCACTTTAAAATGCAAATCCTAGAAGGAATGAAGCATTATGAAGAAAGACAAAGAAAAATGACCAAGAGAATACTGATATTAGGCAATGTATGCAAGCAGAGTAAGTAACACAACATAAAACAAACACAGGTGCTAACATAGATAAAAAGGTGGAAATAGGAACTTTATACACTGACCACTTAAATACACACACTTATTAGGGTTCTATATTGCAAGCTCTCCCCACATAATATAAGTGTCATCAGATTTGGAAAATAAATGTAAATATTAAAGTTATGGATGATGTTACAAACACAAGAACAAATAAATCCTTGCCAAAAAAAAAGGAAGTTGTTGCTAGGAAGGAAACAAAGGGCACACTATTATTTTAAACAAAAACCCGAAGGGAATCGATCTAGTAATACTGAGAAATCAAAAAGTTTAAAGCTTTTGAAGTTAAACCATATCTGTTTTAATTATAAAAATAGAGTTGATCTTGATATGGTGGAAAACCTTGCCATAAAGACAACCTACTGTAGACACAGAGATGGAGGGGCAGGTCAGAATGTAGTCCAACACTTCACTTAAATCTGTTAAACCTTGTTAAAACTGCAAGATCAAAAAATGAATCACCTGATCAGCCTCAGCTGGAAAGTGGCTTCCATGGAATGGGAAGCCATTACAGGAGGGAGAGAAGTAAACAGGGTTTTCATACCAGAATCCTGAATTTAAGCAAGTAACTGAAAATTGAAGCAATAGGTATATTATGCATTGCATTGCATTTATGGCATTAATTTTGAAAGGTCTCAAGCAAGTTGTATCTATTTTATCTAAACATACAAATCAATTTAATAACAACTCAGTTGCCTTGAAAAAGAAGTTTTTCCACTAAATTTTCTAACTACAACATTATTAACTTGCATGTGAGCTTTACAATAAGTTCAGACCTAGTCCAAGAACTACTGGGAAATTTTAACTACAGAGCTTGTTGTAGGTCAAGAAGAGGAATGTATGCCATTCATTTGTGGAATATATCTATTATGGAATGAAATAAGGAGAATACAGCCCAAGAAAAACATTTTCAGAGTTGTTTCTATCATAGCCTGATAGTATTGAAAATTTGAAAATTTCAGGTGAGATATGGATGTCAGAATATAGTGAATTCTGAATTTGTTGTATTCTGAATATAGGAAATAGTATTAAAACAATAACAGAGGAATACTTTAGAAAACAGAACTTCAGCTAGCTTCACTCCAGCATCTGAAATCAAATGTGAAAACAGAGCTAGGAAGAACTTCAGGAAATATTAATTCACCCAGGATGTCTCACTAGCAAATTAAGGAAAGAAAAGATAACTGCCTACAAACTCCCTGAAAGTAATCTCTCAGAGATGGCCAGAACATCAATAGGAACAATTTGGAGACAGATAATTTCTGATAGGAATGTGGTGATGGCTTAACATACATACCTCAAAATTGAAGCAAACTAATTTTACTTTTTTCCCCCTCTCCAATCCTTTAACAAAGAAATCTTCCGTATTATTAAAACAGTGCATGCTGCCATCAGTACAGCCTAGGCAATTAAAAATAACAGGTTTTTAAAGCACACAATCCGTGCCCAATGGTCACTGGCACCTTGGCAACCCATACTGTGGCCATGAACCTAATGACACAGTAACACTGACACGGGCACTAAGAGGCTTTTCAACACCAGAGATCAGCAGCTAAGACACTGAGTTACAATTAATTTGTGTTGAAAGGAGAAAAACAGAACCTTGTGTAGGCATGATCTTGTAAGATAACGAAGACACTGAACTTCTGAGGCACAGACCACTGGCACAGGCCAGCTGGGTTTCTGATCATCTTTGTTCTGGCTGCGCTTCAGGAAATAGGATATTGCAAAATTGTTTTAAACAAACAGGAACAAAACTATAGGATGCTCCTAACATTTGTCACTTGTTTTCACATCAGTCAACTGGAAATTGGGGGACTAAAGAAAAAAATGGTATTTTGAAAGTTTAATGATGATATTAACTAAAGCAAGCACTTACTCATGAAACATAGTATACATCCATTTCCTACATACAGTTCCACACTTTGGACTGCACTTGTTTCATTCAAACTGATGTTAATAATCACTACAGTAACAGTCTCACAAAACTCACAAAATGAGCAGTACTTCCCTTTATATGCAGAGGTATTTTAAATGTGTGAAACTTCATTTCTGTGTGATGTCACAATATACACGACTTTGCTAAAAACAAAGTAAGCCCAGTAGTAAAAATACTGCAAATTAGAGTTACAACACTTCTATAAAATGGAATTCATACTTCACATCATCTATTACTCACATGGAAGTATGTGACACTCATTTTCATTTTCCAATACTCCATGGTAAGAGTTTTAAAATATTCTTACATTATTGGTTTATTGTTTTGTTGTTTTGGTTTTTTATTTTAACTCCATAATGAACAGTATTAATTTGCTATAGCTCTTTTGGTAAACATAGGACCCTATTTGAACTCCAGACTTTTCAGGAAAAATTACAGTTTTTTGAATTGGCTGAGTGTGTTCAACATAAGAACCCTCAAGGACCCAAAGCAAAAAAACCTCTTACTCTACCAGACCAGTTTTCATAGGGAAATACACAGACTTTTGTCTTCTAAACAGTATCACAATGACGGGCAATTAAAAAGCACTGACTGCATCTAAACTGGTAATTTTTCCAAAACTTTATTTTACCTGTGTTCTCATTTTAAATGTAATAGCCGAAAAGTAATCCTGATTTTGAATTTTTTAAGACAGAAAGGGTGTAGTCCCAAATATTACCATTTTATGCTCCCAACAGCTTCCTCACTCTTATTCAGTGCTTCTTACGAAGGTCTAGTTTACAGAGGTTAAATGTTCAGGAATCTCAGGAAATTAAGCAGATTGGTAGAAACTGTAATGAATTTTTGCCATTGTTAAATTCTAGCTGAAGAGTTTTGGTTAATGTTCAATAAATCGCTATGGAAAATGCTTTTAAGCAGGAGCAAAATACTGACATCTACTGGTGACTGCAATTACAGATTGGTTTCACATTAAAAAAATGTTTTAAGTACACTGTAGAAGCAAATAAATGAACAAATCACTTGTAAGCATTAATATCAGTTACTTAATCCATTTTGAAGTGAGACATATATGCTAGTTTAATGAAGTAACACAAATCTAGCAGTTGGCTTCCATGTCCCATTTTAAAACAGTAGAAAATAATTAATGAAACCTTATGGACTAAACATCTATTGCTTGGGCCTGTAACAACAGAGGAGTGAACCTGATAATTCAGTCCTTTGTTTCGATACAGCAGTTGTCCTTGAAAACACAAGGATTTAACTGGTTTTGCCCGAAACTAATAATTTCACAGGTATTCTTTGCAATGAAAAATGCTAACTTCAAATGTTGATATGCAGGATTGCAGAGATTATCTGCCCCATCTCCCTAATCAGCATTATTGGGTCATACCTCACTGTGGCATTGTGAGTTGACCAAAACAACCAAGGCATACCAAGTACCTGCTGACTATGACCGTTGATTCTTTTCCTGTACACTGATGGCTTCCCCCTTTCCCCAGATTTCAGATACGAGATTTTTGGTGGGATTTCCATCACTGATTCTCTTAAGTCACCATGACTGCTGTTGAAGAGGTAACTTCTAATACTGGAAAAGCATCACCATTTCAGCATTCCCTTAAAGGCATCTCCTTAATTAGGCAATAAAGTTTCTTAGAAGCCACATCAGTTTCAGGTACAACCCTGATTACAAGAAGATTTTACCTCTCTCCCACAAAACATATGCCTGCCTCACTGAAAACATTTGTACTTCCACTAACTGAACTTTTCATTACTCATATTCTGCAACATCAATTACAGAACTCAGCTAAAATCCTTGGGTTTAACAACTGACACCATAATCCTCTCTGCACACATTGTATCTGAACACTTGTCTCAATTCCGAAGAGGACTCTGAAAGAGCAGAACTCTGCAGAACAAAGGCTGTTCACATGACTGATTTCATTAAAGGATTAAAAATTACATTTAGAATGGATTTAATTACAACAGGTTTGATAAGCTTGGATAAATGAAGCCTAAAACATCCAGCAGTCTGATTTAGGCACTACAAGACTAATGTACTTAAGACAATTTACATTAGACTTCTTTTTCCTTTACAACAAAGAACATGGAAATGAGAAATAGGTCAAATAACCTCACAGCAAGCTATTTCACATCAGGGGATGTGTGCCACTCTTAAATTTTTCTTAATTTTATAAAAGACAAAGAAAATAAAGTATTGTTTATGCACACTGAACTTTCAATATAAGTTTCTTAAAAACATCTTCTCTCTAGGCTTAAGCTTTACAAGTCAAATTTCACATTAGAATGTTAAGTACAGCATGCAGCTCTCAGGTCAGCATGACCCACCAGCAGGTCAAGGGCAGAGTGCTCAGGCTGCAGAGGGGTGGCAGAGCAACAAGGAATAGTTAGGGAAGGTGCTGCATCACTGAGGGACAGGGGCAAGGGAGGTGTGGAGGACTGCTGCATCCAGAAGTGGGGAATCCTGCCTTAGGATTTTAATGTCCACACACATTTCTGCTCTACTGCCATGATGTCAAACTTGTGCAATGAAATTCTGACATTACAGCAATGAAATCTACATTACAGCAAATTCATTTGCTCTATTAAAATACTCACCTAAAATTATTCTAACTAATAATTAAATTGTTATGTTTTTCACTTCATAAAGACTACATCATTTTTTTTCTTTTTTTTTCCATAAACACACTACAGGCATATTGGAAAATTGCCTTCTTCCAGGTCTTTCTTATCATTTTTGCATCAAATGTCATCCAAACAATAACAGCCGTTACACAAAAAAGTTGATAGTTGAAATTAGAAGTACTGATAAATCACAGCATACAATCAGTAAATAACCAGTGAAATAATTTTCTTATAAGCACACAGAAAACAACAAAAGAAATAGAATGGATTTGATAAAAAGGAAACAAACCTCAGTATTTTTAGTAAAATGCAATAACAGCATATATAACAAGGTGCACTTTATATTATCTCAACATACCTTTCCAAGATCTACAGCCTGTTTCAAAATATCTCTTTTTAGATCTTCTGCTCTCTTGGAATGAAAAGAATTACTTTGACTCTGGATGACAAATACAATTCCTTTTAATTCTGTAAACAAGAAAATAAGAAGATTTAAAGATAAAAGAAGTTATTTTCTGATTTGCTCCAAAGCTAGTGAGAACCCAGGTGTGTGTGGGAATCTATTACCCAGTAAGCTATTCCTTTAATTATACAAACATTTCATGAAATAGTAAAAAGGCATTATTTAACACACACACAAATCCAAGCCAGCCCTTTTAAAGATTCGTTTATAAAGAGCATGGCATGACTGGAAGATGTGCAGCAGTTAACAGTAGTCACACTCATGAGGTTGCTTTTCCTCCAATACACCAGCATTCCTTACCATCACAGTTAAAAGGTGTTAGTCAGAGACCAGCATCTCCCCTCACTAGGAAATGCATGAACATGAAACAGAAAAGATGCTTCCCAAACAAAGAGTTTAAAACCCTACCCAGAAACAAACATCAGATGGAGAAACACACTCATGAGAACACTAAGTTGATACTCTTATCTAATATGACAGCATCAGTATCTCACAAGTCTTCACAGTGTTTTAAGGCATCATAAGTAAGAACTTCAAACAGGAGAGAAGACTGCAAGAAATTTAAAAGACAATAATGAAGTAGCTTTGCAAATGTTTATGGATTATAAAAGTGCCTGTTATAAAGTACAATAGATCATGACACAAGTGGCCAAATTTTCTTGACAACAGTAGATAGAATAATCCCTCAATACTTAGAAATCTTAGAAAAACAGGAAGATATGATCCCATTCAGAAGCAGAGCACAGCAGACAACAGAGGATGAGAAAGGGAAGAGGACAGATGCCTTTTGCAAAATTCTTAACAAGTTTGATCTATGCTGTATAACCCACTCAAGACCATTAACTAAGTATCAATCAATGTGTAAGATGAGGAGTAACACATGATACTGCAGCTTCTGTTTGTTTGGCCACAAAAGGCTGAACTTTACAGATACTATGTAGAAAGTGTACCAGGAAACTCAGAATACAACAACTTAAGACAGCACTACAAGGAAAAAAATTAATGTCCATGAGATCAGTACAGAATGTTGAAAATTGTGGAGAAGGAACAAAGTTCAGACCAAATAAATTATATGCTAACTTGGCAAATAGAATAAAATGAGTGAAGAACAGTGGAACAAAGATGGAAGAAAACTGCCCAAAGGAAAGAAGCAATGACAAGGAAAAAGACTAAAACTGAGCCCATGAAGAAGGATCACAAGGAGAACATTGTGAACAGAAAGAGCATTAACCACAAATATCTGCACTAAGATTATGGAGAGATTGCTATGTCCAGGACCTGAGGACAGGATCGACTACATTGCTTTGTTCCTCTGAACAGTTATTTGTTAATTTAGACCTATGACAGCTCAAAGCTGCAGTAAGCTGCTTTTCTGCTTTTCCCTCAATATTACTTTCCCTCAATTTATTAGCATATTCATCAAGACATTGTCAAATTCTGGGAGGTTTCTGGTGATATATTGTGGAGATTGAGTAAGCATTGGTTCAGGTATCAGTATTCATTTCACATTTTTCCTACACAGCATAGGAATTAACACTGTTCATGCTCTGAACCACCAAACAAACTGCTTAAAAATCCTGTGCATAATAAAAACATCTGAATAGCAACTAATTGCTACCTAGCAAGATCTTTGCTGGATTTCCTGTGCAAAAATTAAAATCGGTGCAAAAACTGAAACTACACTTTGTTGATGCTAATGAGAGTCAAAGGGCTAAATCTACATGCACAACACCAAAAACATCCACAGAGATAAAAAACAAACATTACCTTGTTTTTATATAATTGCTGTTTTAGTACCAGTATATTTACAGATATGGAAACACTTAGTTTCACTTATGGTACACTTAATGACACCTGTGACATTCCACAACAGAATACTTTCTAGGAATAAGATAACATCTACTTTGACGATTAAATCAAATGGAAATAGTTTCCTTTGCTACATGGAGTTTAAAGTAGTTAATAAAAAGACATATTCAGTGTATGAAAATGTCAACAGAAAATAGTTATAATATTAAACACCTAAATTGTTTCTCAAGCTGAGAAACACTTAACAAAGCAAGAGAAAGAACAGTCTTTTGAAAGATTAATATCCAAAAGTGCTACTGATGTGTATATAACAGTTCAAAAGAGAAAAATGAAGTATCAGGGGAACTAAGAACCATCAGGAACTATACTCTGTTTCAAACTCTTACATCTTACCTACAGGAATGGGTTAAAAGACCTAAAAAAAAACCAAACCCAAACCAAAATAACGTTATTAGGCAGAGGCAAAAAATTACGTATTTTCATACATCAGACTAGCAGTTCATCCAGTCCAGGATATTTTCTTTAACCATAGTAACAGGAAAGAGTACTCAGAGACACCACAAAATGTTCACTTTCTCCAGTGCTCCTCAAACTCTAACAGCACTGACAAATGTTATATTAGGAAATGCCAGAAGACAGGCATAATTAAGCAGGGTCCTTTTAGAACAAGCAGAGCCAAGTCCTGATGGTTTAGCAGAGTGAGAAGTCCAAGGTTATAGTGCAGAGAATGTAAGTCAGGTCTGTTAACTTTTTGCCAGAAGGGCATCAGACTCGTCTTCAGAAAAGGCAGAACCCTGCAGAATTTTTATTCTCATTATTTATCACGTGTCCAGCAGCAAAAAATTGTTTTACCACTATTTTACCTATTAATGTTTGACATGCTTCTTAAATACTTGCTTCTAGATATTACAGAGTTATTATAACTTGTTACAATCAATTTATAATAACCCTAGTTATTACAAGTACAATTAGAGCCTAGCAGAATGGTAAAATTCAGTTTCATCTCAAATTGTTACAAGAACAGCTACTAGGTATCATCAAATTTTATTTTAAACTACAGTGCACTACAAAAAGCAATTCATCCGTTTCACAGTGCAAGTGTGCATGTTCACAAAAAACTTAACTTCAAGAACTTCAAGTACAATCAAAGATTTAGAATTTTCTGTTTGATGAAACTATATGAACCAAGAAAAGAAAAAGTATTTGTGAAACAGCACTATACTCTACTTACCTCTGCCTATTTTACTGATTGTTCTACTTTTTTCAGTCTTCTAGAAGAAAGAAAGAAAAAAACCCAAGTAAGAATACACACAAAACCTCCAATAGTTCTACAGAAAAACACTGGGAGTCAAAGCACTCATCAGATTATAAATGTATACATAGAGGTTTTAACTCAAAAACTAATATGAAAAATAAAGTAAAATTAAAAAAACCCCAAAACATCAAGAACTGCAACAGATATTACATGCTATTATTCAGAAAATACAGTAAGAGTAAGAAAACAAAATAGAAAATGCTTTGCCATGACTCAATTTATACCACAGCTTTTTAAATTATTACTAACAATATCTTTTTTTTTTATAATGCATCTCCCAAGCACTAAGTTTGGAATATGGAGCTCTACAATAAAAACACACCTGTTCGGTGTGAAAACCCCCCCAGCACACTCTTATTCACTTAATCTACTCTCAAACTTCTATCAAAACACAATTCTTCAAGGACTCAAATGCAATTTGTATCAAGACAAATATCAAAAGGTTGTTGCACATAATGTGACTCCACCGGCATTTACTCAGGCATCACAAACATTTGTGATGGAATTTTAACAGAGTGCTGAGGAAGAGACAACAGTGACACTGCACTTGCATCATTAACCAGGAAACAAGACACACACATAAAAATATCTTAGGAGCATATTCGATTGCTTCTAAGTAACAGAGATGGAGTGGAAAGGTGTGGCTTAAGAGAGAGAGGACTGGAGAAAGAGCTCTGCACTGCCTAGAAAACTGTACAAAGGAAAACAGAGCCTTCATTTGTTGCACAATTTATCCCAGGTGACAGCATCCCAGTGCTTTGCTTTGTCCACATGAAAAATCAAACTCATCTTTACTAATTGCATAAGAATGTCGTAGGATTTATCTCAGTTCAAGTGTTTCAGGACTTTCAGACAGAAATGCCATACAAGGCACTCCTCGGTAAGAAGCTCATACATAGTTTTCCTACCCTTGAGCCAATTTCTATTTATAAATACCTAGCCCCCTCCCTTTTTTTAAAATATCAGATCTATGTAATTCTTTTAGCTCTACTTGCATCAGATGATCTTTCCTCTGACTTTTACACTGAAATGAATAAGCTCCAACTTCCTTGGTAGCCCTCTGTTAAACCTTTTCAAAAATTACTGCAATTGCATCCATTCTATGACCCTTTTTCTGCTGCCTGGGTCAGTAAAGTTTAAAAGATTTCTTATAAACACTAATTTTTTTTGATATCTATACACAACACTGTCATTATAGCACAGTAAGTTAACATTCTAAGCTAACCTATTATCAGAGAAAACATAGGAAGATTTATTTCCTGTGCAAACAAAAATCTATGTGTTTTGTGGTACACAGTGTGAAGAACAAGCCATATTTACAATTATTTTTATTAAAACACAAAACAATTATTGCTGGTTATATTCCTGTTAATGTTTTTTTAAAAAGTGGGGGGGAAAAGATATTTTGGCCTGAAGAGTTCTAGGAAGCACCTCTGACTTCATCTGAGGGAAGGTTTTGAAACTAAAATAGTAGGAGTGCCTTCATAAATTATATCCTGTATAAGAAGGATAACAGCTGGATTGAGACAGTAACAGAATTTATCAAACAGCAACCTACTAGTAATGCCAACAGAATGCCATTACCAAGCCTCCCAGATACACTGCGCAGATCAGCAGTTTGCAATAGGGATATTTTTCATTTAGAAAAATTACTGTAGGTACAGCAATCACCATCAAAACCAAAAATTACTTAGAAATACGTACTTCTGACTATACTTCTATTGTATTTGATGTCAGATCACTAGATCTAAATAGCAGCTATAGATTCTAACTCTTGATTCATTCCAGTACTTTTATTTTCCTCCCTTAAATTTCTTTTATACATACACAAATATCTGTTACAAATACATACACATATAAAAATGGTAGTCAGAAGTCTGTCAAAGGACATGCATGCATACACACCTAACACTCATTATGCTATTTAAAGCTAGGGCTAGCTCTGGCCATTAGTTCTCCTAATCTATTAATTTGAAATTTCATACCTAAGCTTTGCTTGAGCCGTGACTTGAATGGTAATATGTAATAATGCTAATTTGGCAGAGAGGCAGCCATTTCCCTCTCAATGTATTACATATTTAGCAGAACCAAGAAGAAAGTAAAACCTGTCTTTAAAATAATAAAAGTTATATATTCAAAAACTTTTCTCAACAGCAATAGCACTAAGAACTTATATGACACAGAACAGAAAGACATCATATGACATTTAATACTACTGGAGTCAATGGTCAAAATAATCAATGCTACAGATATTAGGCTTTCTGCTCTGGTCTATTCTAGCTTATTTTATAATGTCTGTAAAATGTTCCTGCTCTAGCAATTAAAATTTATTACCTGCAGTACTGGTAGTTCAGTCTCATCTTCTGCACCTTCAGGAACTACACTTACAGCAAAAGCTGAAAGAAAAACCAGAATTTTTCACATTACAGGAGCTCACTTTCACAACTGACAAAGTTCTACAGCAAAAATACCCCAACCCCCCCATCATTTAGGTAGATTTTTCACATTAAATGACACTGTATTTGTAATAATCTTTGTGAACATGAGAGTCTGTTCTTATAGAATTTATACATTTGCTGCCTGACAATTCCTACGCCATCACTGAAAAAAAATACTCTTTGATATGAAGCCAATTTTTCTTGGCTTCAAGGCAAATAAATCCTTAAAAAAAAAATCTATTCAGTCCAGTAGCTCACTTGATAGCAGCCTAATGTGCTACCAAATGGGAGACCTGCAGTCCACTGTTTTTAGGTTGAAGTTTGGATTACCAAAGCTTCTCTTGGAACCACAGAAACTGACAGTGGCTGACAGAAATTTCTATCCAAGTGAAGATGACTATCACAGGGTTTGAATGCCATCTTCGAACAACAGTCAAACTTGTAAATATATGAGACCCAAATAAATGTTCACAAAAAGAACAGAGCTAATCTGCACAGAAATAGTATTATCTTAAACTATTTATAGTGACACCACCTTTTGCATACACTTCTGGTTTGTATTAGAAAAATAATTGTAAAATGGGTTCTGGTGTTGCTTTTTTTGTTATTGATGCAGTCACTTAATCAATTTGTCTCAGCCTGCTCATTTGTAAAAGTAGTTCCATTTCACATTAGAAAGCCTTGCTAAGATTCTTCTTAAGAAATCTTTTTCTTAAAAGTACTAAGGAGATGCAAATGAAAGTAAATTGTTACAATTTGGAAGGAATTCAAGATACTATTCATCATGGTCAAATTGATGGTCTTCTTAAAAACTGGGGCAGAAAACAGATTCAAGTGGATTGTCTCACTACATATTTAAATTACTTATTGCTTGAAATTGACTTCAAAGTGAGTTGTTATCCATTATCATTCCTCTGACACACTAGAAACCTACAACATAGGAGAGCAAGACAAGATTGTCCTAGGTCTAGGGAGCCTCATCTCTGAATACCTACATCCCTATTCTCTTCCAGCTGGAGATCAAATTTCATCAAGTGTCCATGAGCAGGGGTTGGTATCTCAGGTCCTGTTTAACCTGAATCTCAAATCACACCACTAGATCCAGACATCATTCTAACATAGCAGACTCATGGTGCCCATAAATCAGAATCACAGAATATTCTGAGTTGGAAGGGACCCACAACTCTTAAGTGAATGGCCAGTACAGGGATTGTATCTGTGTTATGAGCACCAGGCTCTAACCAACTGAGCTAATCTCAAGGTCATTTTCCTCCTTTTCTCCCAAAATAACAGTATTTACAGATTCAGACAAGGAATAGCTTCCCCCACACAAACCAGATCCACACTTTCTTCTTGACACGATCCTAATTACAAGATCAACACAAAACATCCTTATTCCAGGAAATGTATTAATTATGTAGTATTAACCTGAAGAAGTATCACCTCATAAATTCAGATTATTCACAAGCCTAATTTTTAAGTTTTTAATATGCACCTGAAGAATGACCCATGGAACCTAAGACAACTGTGATTGACAAGAGATGCTGCCTCTGTCACCACAGTGCATTCAATAACCCATGCCACACTGCTCCTAAGCTTTATACAATATTAATACACATGATCCTTGAAATAAATCAAACAATAATCAGATCACCTTTTTCACACTACATCTTTGAGAGCACAGACAAAGCTCTTCAGGGAATTAATTAAACAACCTACTCATCCTGGTATTACAGAACCACAGATTTGTTGAGGAGGGAAAGGATCCCTAATGGTCATTTAGTTCAACCCCCCAGAGTTGGGTCCTCAGGACCTTGTCTAGTCAGGTTTTGATTATCTTTTAGAACAGACTCCATAAACTGTCTGAGCAACCTCTTCCAGTGTTCAATCATTCTTAGATTTAAAAAAACCCAAACAACAAAATAAACAAACAAACAAACCCCAAAGAAAGAAGTAATTATGTTCAAACAGAATTTCCTGTATTTCAGATTGTGTAAACTGCCTCATGTCCTGTTAAGAACCAGAGTCTGGCTCTGTCTTCTTTACTGCACCCCATCAGGTATTTACACTTTGGAGGTCCTCCCTGAACCTTCTTTTCTCCAGGCTAAACAGCCCCAGCTCCTTCAGCCTCTTTTTGTCTGTCAGGTGTTCCAATCTATTAATAATCTTCATGGTCCTTTGCTGAACTCATTCCAGTATGTCCATGTCTCGCTTGTACTGGAGAGGCCAAACTTAGACACAGCACCCCAGGTGTGTCTCACCAGTGCTGAGCAGACAGGAGGGGTCACCTCCCTTGCCCTACTGCCAACACTGTTCCCACTGCAGCTCAGGGGCCTCTGGCCATCTTTGCCACAATGGCACACTGCTGGTTCATGATCAGTTTGCTGCACGCCAGGACTCTCCAGTCCTCTGCAAACCTGTTTCCCAGACAATGTGCCCCCCGTGTGCAATTTTGCATGAGGTGCCTCCTGGTCAGGGGCTGGACTTTGTATTTCCCTTCACTGAACTCTGTTTCCCAAGTTTCCTGTCTGCCCACTTCTCCAGCCTGTTGAGGTCCCTCTGAATGGCAGCACAACCAGATGGTGCATCAACTCCTCCTGCACATTTCGTATCCTCTGCAAATTTGCTGAGGGTGCACATCCCATTGTCCAGGTCATTAATGAAAGGTTAAACACTACTGGAGCCATCGTGCCATTCATCAGAGCCCACGAGCCCACCAAGTCAGATGGTTCATTAGAACACAGTGACTTCTCCCAATCACCCTCTTGTCCTTCATATGTTTGTCTTGTCCTTCCTGTTTGGTAGTGATACCAAGGATTATTTGCTCTACCACCTTCCCAGGGACTGAGGTAGCACCAGCCAACTTATATTTGCCCTCCTTGAAGACCAGGGTGATATTCTTCTAGCCTTGAGGAATCTCCCCCAGTCACCACCACCTTTCAAAGATTATAAAGATTTGCATTGACATCATCAAACTCCACCAGCACTTGCGTGTGCTTGCCATCAGGTCTTGTGGACTTCTGTATGTCCATTTTGTTTAAATGTTCCCTAAACCAGTCCTCCTCCAGTAAGATTAACTCTTCTTTGCTACAGACCTTCCCATGAGTTTCAGGGGCCTGGGACTGCTGAAGGTGAGTCTTAATAATACCAATCAAGGCAAAGAAGGTTCCGAGTTCCTTGACCTCTTTCATGTCCTTTTTTCTATCCCTGTCCCCCATTCATAAGAAGGCCTATTATTATTTTCCCTAGTCTCCCTTTTGCTGATACACCTGCAGAAGCTCTCCTTCTTACCTTTCACAAGTTGAATCCCTCACCAGATTCAACTCCAGGTGGGCCCTGGCTTTCCTAATGGCATACCTGCACTCTCAGACAGCGTCTCCATGTTACTCTTGGGGTGACCTGACTGTATTTCCATCTATTGTGTGCTTCCTTTTCATGTTTGAGTTTTGCCAGGAGCTCCTGTTTGTGCATGTGGGCCTCCTGCCATCTTTGCCTGACCTCCTGCATGTGGGGATGGATCACTATTGTAGATGAACCTTGAAAATCAACCAGCTCTGACCCTGTCACACAGTGCAATTTCAACATTCACACATTTAATTTATTCAGCAAACCAATACATGCAATGAATGCTAAAGTCTCTCGCTATATCATTATTCTTATTCCCTGTGATTTCAGAAAGGCAGCTTCCCCTTCTCTTCCAACATTTAAACACATTAGAATGACTTGGTATCTTTTATGTTAAATATATCAGGAAGACTTTTTCCAGCTAATACATTTTAATAAGACAAGAACTGTTCAGACTATTTTTAAACTACTAAAGAACCATTCACAAAACAGACTAACAGACCCCTGAAGACACCACCAAAAAAGCCTCAAGAGTCTTCACCCAACAGTAATGAAGCTTTTCACGCACACAGACTGTATGGATTTATCTTAGCAACACTCTTCTACCTGATTAGCAAATCTGTTATGCACATCTAATTTGATAAAGCAGTCTTCAGAAATCAACTGTGACCAAGACTGTGCTGTTCTGGCTAAGCAACCTGATCTCTCAGCATGGAAATAAATATGCTCTTCTAAGGATTTACTGGGAAAAGGGCAGCAGGAGAAGAACATGCTGGCCTGCAACATATCAACAAAGGGACTGCAGGGTAGGTAGAAAATACAGTGCCTTGGTACAAGTGGACATCTCCAAGATTAATTCATTCACCTGCAGTTCACTTCCAAGGGGTTTCTGAAAAAGATGTTCCAGGGAGTAGACCACTGATAGAAATATTCTAACCCCAGATGCAGCTCATGGCCAGGTCACTTGTACAACACAGGCAGAAACCATAAATTCTGTGTGTGAAGGACATCTTTTTGTTGTGTGCAAGGCATACATGCACAAAGAAGGATGACCTATGTCCAGGAGCTATCAGATGCTACTATCCTAAACCAGAAACTATTCATGCTCGAACATCATTATTAATTCAGACAACTGCAACAGATTTCTTTCAGTATAATTCCCTAAAACACATTTCAATCTCTGGAACTAGAGTTACCTTTGAAAAATCCAGAATTTCCTCTAGTCCTTTTGTGTTTTCTAATACAATGTAACCATACCTCAGTAGGACCACTGACTTGCCATAGAGCACAGGGAAAATATATTGCAAGGAGAAACTTACTAGCTGGTAAAAGTTCAAGCCCTGTAGGTACCAGTAACCAAAAGACCAGGGTGATTAACTGTACAGTTTCTCATAAACAAAGCCACCTAAAGCATTAAAAAAAACAGCAAGGCACCATCTTAAATGCAACCTGTAATTTTGTATTTGTCATTTCATTATTTAATGCATTGTGTACTCTGAAGATTTTTAACACACGTTGTGCATTAACATCATGTCATCTGGCACAGCAGACAGAAGCAGAACATGTCAATCGCTAGTCCTACCCTCCTTTTGCTAAATGGCCAAGAACTGAGGATAAGAAAAGGAAAGAAATTTTAGAAAGACTTTAAAGTTCTGTATTATCATCAATCTTATCTTTATGTCTTTTGAGAGCAGAACTAAAATCCACTGGAAAAGCTAGACAACGTTTTTGGATCCTTTTAAAACCTGGACATGAAATATGAGAATTCCTATTCAATTAAATTCCTCCAATTCCTATTATTTTTGTCAAGTATTCCATTATTTCCATTAAAATTTTGGTAAGTAAATAGACTTGATTATAACGCTAGAAAATAAAACCCAGTAATTATTTTCATTGTTCAGCAACCGAACTGCAGGAATATGTGCAGGATAGAAAAAATGGATGTAAACACTGCAGCATTAAAATACAGTAAACTGGATAAATATATACAATTATATAATATCACATTTTATATGTAAACGTAATCCTTTCCTCAGTAATAACCTTTCAAGCATAAACACCTTCCAAACGTTTACAATTACATGTCCTTGAAGTGCAAATGATGTTAAAAACTGAGGACTTAACTCTTTGCTTTCACAGACTAATTCACCTGAGACAGAAAAGCAACACTTCTGTTATACTCCTCTTTTAGAGTCTGATTCAAGGTTGACTGACCCCAGAGTTGTTCCAACTACCTCACTGAGCTGTGGGTCAGTTTAAATGAGCTACAAAAAAGTAACAATTCTATGACTTAATATATGGCAAAACTATGACTAACAATAACCACTTCAAATAATGACAGCTAGTGATTATGTTGTACACCGTAGAGAAAACATTTAAAATAGAATTTCTTTGTACTTCTAATAATAATTTAATGAAAGGCCTATTTTTGTTTTGGTTGGGTTTCTTACCCCTTCCAAGTTTTCAAAGAACATAAGATTCTATGGATTGACATGATTCCAGAGAAAATTTGCATTGATGCTGTCAGTCAAAGAGATGGCATCTTCCATGATGAGACAGCCTGTGAGCACTATAAATTAGTTTCATGTATTTATATGCAAGCTTTTATAATATTTCTTCATTGTTGCCACCCTATCAGCATCAAAGACTCTGGTTTAGCCAGATAAGAATGAATTACAGATTCATCAACACAAAATAGGGAGAGAGCAGGGGAAGGAGGAAGAGGAGAGGGTGATGCAAGCAAATTTACAGCATCTGAAGCTTTTCATAAAATAAAAGCAACTACTTATATTTCTTTACACAAATGGCACATATGGGACGAAGGCAGCTGAAATCACCACTTTGAATCAGTGAAATGTCTAAATGAGTGCTGTGAACACCAGTATCTTTATAAGAGGCAAGCAAAGAAAAACAGTAGAAGAAAAAGCATCATCATGATCCCTTCTGATTGCCTAGAAGTTACACCATACAAAATCATCTGAACACATTTTCGCATTCTGTAAGCTGCCACCTGCAAGCTGGAATTTATGAAATTACTTAACTACTGACAGACAAGCTGTTTGCTTCTCTGGAAAGCAAACCAAATTATTTCTGTTTTCCAAGAACAAAGCTGATTGTTTTGCGAACTCCCTATCCAGGCCATCTCAAAAGCATGGGTTATTTGGGAAAGGATGACTTCTGTAACATAAAAAGGTATTAAAAAACCAAAAGAAAACCATGATACTGCAGGAAGCTTCTGGTGAATAAATTCCATACAAGCATGAATTGAGACCTACTAAACAAGAATACAAGTGTTTCCACTTCTGCTTTCTACCTGCATGTATGTATGTATGCATGTATATACAATAAACACATATAGGGGAAAAAACTGAAGCTGCTATTCTCTGACTGTGATTACAATCTGTTTGAGGTTACAAGCGCTATATAGTACCTTACTGGAGCAAAACTACTCATCTCAGAAAGAATGAAATGCAGCTTTAGGAAGAGCTGTACAGATCAGGACTGCTCCAAAACCAAGCTGTGTCAGTGAAAGGAAAAGTGTTTAGCAGAAGAAAAACCAAAATATCACCGTTTTACTTTGCAGAAAACGTGATTTATTAGTACCAGTTTTCCCCTGCATGATTTTGATGCACAAGCCATAGCAGTGAAAGAGAATCAAATCCAAAGGCTCACAACAAACTGACAAGCCTATGCTGACAAAGACAGAAATATTCAGGAATAGAAATAATGAGAAACAGAACAGATGTAAACATTTACTTCTGTCTCTTACACTCGCGCCAACAGCTCCCAACTCCAGGAGCCTGTAGCAACCCAACCGCTGACATACTACTAATCCTTCTCCTTTAATCTTCTCCCACCTGACTAAACACATGGAAAACATCTCTAAACACACAGTAGTATATGTCTTTCCTCTCGGCTGGCATTTCAGCCGGGCGGTTCTCCCTTTCCCCCCGCCCTGAGCAGAACACCCCGTCAGTGCGGCGCTGCCCAAACACGAGCACGAGTGCTCCGCGCTGGGTCCGGCGGGCTGTTCCACGAAGCTGTTCCCGATCCCAGGGCCGGTTTCCCCGGGGCAGGCTGTCCCTGCCCTCACCCCCTGGCCCCGCACACGGCCCCGGGGGCGGGAGGCGCTCCCGACACTGCCCCCGCAGCCGGCGCCGCGCAGGGACCCCGCGCCGCCCGGCCGCGCTCCAGCCCGGATCGCCAACAAACTTCGGGAACACGGGCACCTCGGCTCCCCCGCCCGCTTCCCCGCGCGGGGCGGGACAGAGCGGGCAGGAAGCGGCGGCGGCTCCGGCGCCGCTCCGAGCTCTCCGGCTCTCCGTGCCCTCCTCCCTGTCATCACCTCCTCGGAGGGGCCGAGCGTCCCGGGTCTCCTCCCTTCACCTCGCCATGGCGTCCCGGCCCGGCCCCCGCCACTCACCCCGGGCGCGGAGCGGCGGGAGAAGGAAGACGAGGTGGGTGCAAGCAGCGAAGAGGAGCCAGCGGCTGCAGCCGAGCTCCCGAGACATCTTGGCGGGGGCCGCTGAGCCGCACGGCGCGGGGAGGAAGCGAGGGGCACGGTGCGCCCGGCTGCCCGCCTCTGCCGCAGGAGCACGGGCGAGCGGCCTCCGGCTGGTGGCGGTGCCGCCGTCGCCGCCTGCCCGCCCTCCTCCTCCTCCTCCCTTCCCCTTCCCTCCTCCCCGGCAGGACCGGCCGCCAGCGCCGGCGGGAGGGGGAGGCGCTCGGCGGCCGCCGCGCCCTCTGGCGGCGGCAGCGGGAGAGGCAGCGCCCTGCGGCCCCGCGCTGCCGCGGCTCCCCGCTCCCGGGCGCTCATCGCGGGACGCCCGCCGCTCCCGGGGACAGGCAGTGAGCGTCCCGCCCGATGCAATCCCAGTAAGCACAGCTCTCCTAAGCCATTAACGCTCCTGAGCTGTCCATTGGCACGGGCTGCCCAGGGAGGTGGTGGAGTCACCGACCTTGGAGATGCTTAAGGAAAGACTGGATGTGGCACTCAGTGCCCTGGTGTGGCTGACATGGTAGTGTTCAGTCATGGGTTCGACTCAATGATCTCAGAGGTCTTTTCCAACCTAATTGGTTCAATTATTCTGTGAAATGTTACCCAGCAGGGTAACAGGAACATCATCCACCAGAGCAAGGGACCTAATTCATCTCTAAAACAACTCTCACAAACCCAGGAGAGCACGCGGCACCTCCAGTCTGCCTTTCCTAACTACCTGTGTGACCAGGAGTGGGGACATGGGGTGCAGCACGGAGTACAGGCATGTGACCTGAAGCACAGCCTTGACACTGGAGACTCCACGGCTAAAGAAATGCAGACCTGGAGCTGCACAAAATTGGTTTTAGGGGTAACACAGAGGACAAAGTAGATTCCACATGCATATATGTCACAATACAGACAGTAAATTTGAATGTAACAGAGCCACAGACCAATGAAGAAAGATCAAGAGTTTGAAACCTTGTTAGCAAACAAAAAATGACCCCACATGAATCCTGGAGCAAGGAAAAAGAAACCATCCACAGGAATGTCAGATTTGTCGTAGTGAAGCAGTCCACATGCTGACAACTTGCTATAATATCCCCCATACACCCCAAAATTAAACTGCTGTCCTTCAGACCCATGGAAGCCACAGAAAGGTGAGCAGTGGTAGGACTAGAAACCTAGCAGTGTGTAGAAAATTTTCAGTGCACTGTTATTTCTTTTTCTGTAACAATTAGATCTGTATTAATAATTACTAGAATTTTACATTTCAACTACAGTAGCAAGAACCAAAAAATTCTTGGTGTATAACATATAAGGCGGGCTTCCTCTTTGCCCTTAAACATGATTTTGAGCGTAACACATGGTGCCCTATGTAACAATTCCTTACATGCCGGGTACATATAAACATGGTTTCCAGCCAGGTCTATTTGTACACATTTTTTCTTCAAATATTTTTCACACAGACCCCTCCTAGCAACCCAACCATTCAGTATGCACTGACCTCACTGGAGACAAATGGTGCAGTGTCCAAGCCAGCCATAAACTATTTTTAATCCAGTAAGGCCAACAGCATGGGACCCAGCTTGGATCTTTCTTCAAAACTCTGCAACCTTTAGATCTATGGCATTCTCTTCCTGATGGGTCAAGTGGTTTCAATAGGACACCTTAAATATTCCAGAGAAGTGATTGTGAAGATGAATGGAAACCTTTTCACAGTGATAAACGCTCACTCCCTTAGCAAGTTCATCAAGCACATCTATATCACAGTAACTTAGTAGTAGACCTCACACTTTACTTTAAAAATATCACAATAGAAATATGTTAGCTAGACTTCTTTGGAGTACTCAACTTGCTTTATGTATTTGCTAAACACACACCCCCTGATATCACAAGAGAAGGGAAAATGAGGCACAAGTGCGAACAACAACAGCTTGTTATTTGCCTTACAGAACAAGTGCTTGTTGCTGACATTCTGATTCACTAGATAAGTTACTGGCCTCAAGAATAATAATTCTGATGCCAACTAAGTAGAAACTTACATACTATTTCTCTGTCTGGTTTTATGTGCATGTTCATCATTACTGGAGAAAAAAGAGAGAAGTAAAAAGTTATCCTTCCATTTCTAGGACTATAACAATACAAAAGATATGAAACCTTTTGCTTAACATGTGTATCTGCATTTGCTTGGTTTTCCTTGTAAGTTTCAGCAGCATTTCCCACCCTTTCTTCCATTTCTGTTTTATGCTGGTTTCTTTAAGTATTCACATCACAAGGATCATGCCCACAACATCTGGGATAAACATAAGACTTTTCACTTTCAAAGTGGTTAAGATATACCCATGTTCCAATGTTTCCCCATGCACCAAGTCTGTAAGGAAAAAAACCCTCAGCCTTTTTCTGAGATGTAATAAGTGTTTTGCCTTGTCACAAATAAGAGAAATTCCATTGTAACAACCCCCAAGAAATATGGAACTCTACCATGAACCTGGTGTTCTCCAACTGTTAAGAAAAATAACACTTAAGGGTTTTAAATCTTATATTTAGGGCTGTGAGGAGGAAGTAGGAAATAACCCTTTTTCTTGAATTCTACTCTACTTACACACTCAGATTGTGTTTGTTTGTTATAATAACTACCCCACTGAGAATTTCCATCTCAGGAAGGTTGAAAATAATGAACATTCTATTAAGGAACACAGAGGTTTAGAAGACCACCAAGCTTCCTTTCTTTATAGTATTACATGTATTTTAGATTCCTAAATAATACAAATGTAGCACTTTTGATGTCCCACCTCTGAGACTAAAAAGGGGGGACTGCAAATACAAGTAAATACTGTCAGAGATATATATCTGTAAAGTTACGAATACCAAATGCAAAGGCTGGCTTGTGATTCAAAGGCAGTTTGCTCTTTTTGCAGGCACTGCAGCAGTGCCTCTGGATACCCTGGTGGCTTTGTCATCTCTTTCTATAGAAGGATTGTAATATGGGAAAACAGAGAAATTATGAACCAGACACAACAGCAATTACTGAGTTAGAGAACTTGACTGCAACTACTTTGTTCTTTTAGACATATGAGAAATGTTTAATCCAGGGATGACAGAGTTTTCTTAGTTTCTTTCAATAGCTGGGGTGGAAAGACCTTTCTGTCAGAGAGAGGCCTACAAGTCACATCAGTTGAGTTCTGTTCCAGCTCTTCCTCAGGCTTCTGCAGTTGGACCTCTCTGTCCTACTCAGGAAGTTGCGTAAGGAGCGGCATAACTTTAAGCGAAGACTAATCCTGCAGAAATGAGCAAAACCAATCCAAATGAGTTCAGAATCACACAATTACTTTTTGAATCACAACATGCATTTGGGAACAATTTCTCAGCTTTCAGCTACTCAAGGCAGTATTTCAATGACAGTTCCAGTCCATTATTATACACCCTAAGATACTGATACCCTGGGAATACACCTACATTTGTCAAACACTAGGCAGTGACCTTGAACATGGGAGTTCTGATACTCTGCAGCGCTCAGATCTAAACTACACTCCCTTGTCCCCTTTGGACCACTCTAAACAGCTCTCCCTGGGAGAAACCTGCAGTAGGAGGGAAAGCCCCCCATACTCTAGACATGACTCAGTCAGTGACACTTGGCCTAGGACTTGCCCCATCTTGCCCAGGAGAACTGATAACGTTGCAGTATCAGCATGTGCATGCTGTAAACCTGACAACCAGAACACTGTGGGAATTCAGCGCTCCACTCAACCCCTGTGCCAGCCCACAGTGTAGTCTGAGTTTAGTCTCTCTTCTTCTTGGGTTAACCTGGGAAGTAGTGGCTCTTAATTAAAATTTGAGGACTCCATTTAAGCTAAATCTTACAGCCTTCAATCAAAGCTGTATAGAGAACTGGTGTGTGGCTGTAGCAAGGTGTCCCGGGAATAGAGTTCAACCAAGCAATTTTTCATGATCGAGACTGCTGTTACTAGATTACACACTCTCTAGAAAGGACCTGGAAAAACACTGGACATGAAGTAATCAGTCACAGATTCTTATAAGATTGTAAAGATGGATCAAAGACAATTCCTTTCCTATGGGACAGTAATGAGTGCTTAACTGTCTCTGCCAGTCAGCTCCTGTGTCTTCTGGCAGAGAAACAGTGAAAATACCTTCTGCAGCATATCTTCTGGATTGTCCAAGAGGCAGAATATATACGCTCAGGGAAGGGAGCAGGACACAGGAATTTCAACATCTTTGAACTACAGATAAGAAACAGAAGATCTATCAAGCTGTGGAACTTGACACAGGTCCCCAGATTTCAAGTGATGAGATTGTGAGATGCTCCTGTCTACTGTACTGCACACAGTCAAGGAGAAACTTCTATAGGCAGATGTAGAGGACTGAAGATTTTCAGTCTTTATTATACACCAAGGGCATGTTGCCCACTCCCTTGGTCGAATGAACAGCTTGCCTAAAGAACTGTCAGACTTGCTGCTCTCTCCTGTTCGGTCTCCTGCTGCTTCCACCTGACACACAACTACCTCTACCAAGCACTGAGCTCTTTATATTTTCCCTGCTGAAATGTAGCTATTTAAAAATACAAAACATTAGTCCTAAACGACCTGCTACTGTCTTTTAATAAATTAGTGAAAATATTACCTTGTCAACCGAAAGTCAAAGTATAGATAAACAATAAGGGATTTAACTGAGCAAAATCATGTATGAACAAAATACTTCTGTTTGTTTTAAAAAGATTAGTGGCAGCATTAACTACTTACCCCAGCTTCTAATTCATACAAGAAAAGAAACAGTGGTATAAAAAATCACCTACCTTTCTCAACTGTGTACTAAGTCATAGTGGCAGGGAAAAAAATGAGGCAGACTGTTCAAGGACCGCTGAAGTGCATGGTCAAATAATGTCCTATGAATTTGTCTCTAACATTTCTGCTGGTTTGATGAGCTATAAATATCATGATCACTCAAGTATTGATTAACCTGCATCATCTCCTGGGATTTGTGCCTCAGGATCTCCCATGTCTCACAAATAGCTTCCATATATTTTGTTTTGCCTTATTACAGCTGCACTGTAAAGCATGACAGTTCAGAAACCAACTTAAATGTTGTTATGACATCCCAATTTGGCAGCCAAAAAAAAAAAAAAAAAAAGAATTCCTGAGCGTGGAAGAGACAAGTAGTCACAGTAATATCCAGAGATGCTCAGACAGCATGAAACATCTTAACGAGGCTTTAGACCCTGGAAAAATCCATCCTATAAGATGGTGGCACCAAAGACTTCGGCGTATGTCTGTCTTACAGCTTTTTATGCCAATAATCTCAAGAAGCACAGGGGCTGTGTACTTAGATGCAAACACTCTAAGCAGTGGCAGGCACATAACAGCTAGTTTCTTCAGTTGAAGCAGTTTTCTTTTGAACCAGCTCAGGTGTGCACAATAATCATGCTGTTGAACAAGCAGAGTTGGAAAACTGTGCAGCTTCAGAAGTAACTTTGAGCTGGGTGTTGGACCAGATGACCTCAAAAGGCCTTTCCCAGCTTAATTACTTTCTTATTCTGAGATGGTAGGGAGAAGAATAGAAAAAGACATGACGCCTACCTGACACATGCCTACAGACAAAATCAGTCAATTTTGGATATGTAAACTCACTCCAAGCACAGAAGTTGGTATTTGCTGCCTGTTGGGGCCTCCCACTTCGGCAAAACAGCAGTTTAAAGTCATTATATCAGTCATTATTAGAGGTAAAATGATTCAATTCTGAGCTTGCCAACCATCCTTGCTTATGAATAAGTCACCTAAAAACCATCCTTTGATATGAACAAAGCCACAAGAAGTATCTTCTATGTAATAAAAATAGATTTAATTGCCTGAAAAGGACTTCTGCATCCTGATCGTCTCCACTCAAAGGTGGATATCTGCCTTGTCCTTCTGAGTGGCATAAGGGGAAACGAGGGCTGGAGTAGTTAACCAGATGAGGAGCTCATTGATCAAAACTGACAGGAGGAACCCGAGCACCCCTCATTCCAGAAATTTTCAGTTATGAAGTGGCCCTTAGGAGCCTTTACAGCCCGGTGTCACTTCAGAGCAACTGCACTCATCGCAGCCTGTATTAGCCTCAAAGCAGTTTTAGATCATGTCCACCAGCAATTGCTCCCTTAGGACTATTTCATTCTGCTTTTGATATGGACAGTCAAATAGGACTGGATCAAAAAACCGCAGGATGCCACAGGTGGTACAGAACCATTCAAATACAACAACATCAAGTAAACGTGACACAGGGAAACTACAAAAGTCAACAGAAGTTAAGAGTTTGATGGTGACATCATACAGGACAACATTGCCCAAACCCTCAAAACACACAGTTCTAAATTAAAACCACTCAGTTAAGAGTCTGGAAAAACTGTTTTGTGGCCAAGCAGTAGGGCACACTGGGCATAACAGCAGTACCAACTTCTTACGTAGCTCTACGGAAAACACAACCAATCCTAAGAAAATAACCATGACATGCACAGTGAATCTCAATAACAAGCTTTGTGTAGACAGCATGGAAAACAACTAGTTTGCTGAATTTTACCTAAAAAGCTGTAAAAAACTTGGTGTACTGGGTATGGCCAGGATGGAGTTAACTTCCTTCATAAGAGCCCATATCATACTATCCTTCCCCCCAAGTTGAGCAGGAAGTTGTGAGAGGACCCAAACTGTCCAAGGGCAAATTCCATATCATATAAAGTTCTGCTACCCAACAGAAGCTGGGTTAGAAGAAGGCGTGAGGGTGTGTGACCTCTGAGGTAGAGGCCTGGAGCATGGCTAGGCACTGCACTAAGGGGTGGTGAACAGCTGCCTTGGCATCCCTTGGGTCTTTCCCCTTCTTTTTCCTTCATTTATTAAAGTCTCTTTATCTCAACCCACAACTTTTGCTCTCCTTTTATGTGCTGTCATACTGGAGGAGGAGGAAGAGTGAGGAAGTAGCTGTGGGGGCACTCAGCTGTTGGCCAGGGTCAACCCACAACAGTTGGTAACAATCTCTTCTAAACCCACGACAATCTGATCTTATCATCACCTTTATTTGGCAGTGAATTAACTGTAACAGATTGTGGTCTGAATAGTAAGTTTGAAAGACAAATTATTGTTTCCAGCAGATTTATCTACTACACAATGTACAATGTTAAAATCATGTGGTGGAATTGAAGAGGAATTAGAAAGAAATTTAAGAGGTTGTTTCATATCTGCTCACAGCAGGAAACAAGCCACCTCTCAAACCAGGGAGACACCAGAAATCAAAAGTATCTTTCAGTTGTGCAAGACATTGGCTCCCTGTTCCTGGCTGACACTGAGCTTCAAACCTTGTTGTAGCCAAAGGGTACTTCCTTCTTTTAATTTTTGGACATTATTTCTCATCATATCCTTAGTGGACCTAGAGAAAGTCCTTACACAGTTTTTCAGTACTTGAGACATAGTCTCATGTTTCTCTTCAATTTCTGTTCCCACTAAAAAGAATAAAAAATTAGAATGCTTCCAATGTTAGATCACCGGTCCTCACCCATTCTCATAGTGTATATTTAAGGTTTCTGTCTCACTTTTCAGCTCTGAAACAAAGTTATCTGTTTCTGCAAGTTTATTTGTGAGGCTCTAAAATAAGAATGAAAGGTCTTGAACTTAAAGAACTGCACTGCGATCAGTTCTAGAGGAATACAAACATACAGAGCTGCTCAGATCACACATTACAAAGAGATAATCCAAGAAATGTATTTTAATGATCTGCTCTTTAATTGTGCAGTTGGCTCAGGTTCTAGTGAGCACATTCTTTACAAGGCTTAACAGTGGAAACTTTGACAAGCAGCAGGTTCGTAAATTCTTTATAGCAGATACTACTGATACATTATTTGATATTGTTTCTGAAACTGCAACTGGCTGGCAACATTTTCAAAGACTCAGAAACACCTTTATGCAGATTTCTATTTATGCTAAACTTCTATCTTTAGGTTGACCAGCCAATGTATATGGAAACAGGGTTGGGGTTTCTTTAATCCAAATTTTTTTTAAAAAATCACTATTATTCTTACAGCTTTCATCAGAATGCCTTCCCCCAAGTAAGTTAGTACTGATGCTGATCTACATAACTGACAGAGCTCTTCCATAAGACTGTATGAAACAACATCAAAGCTTAATTCTGCACTTTTGCCCCAAATACAGACATAAAGTAAAAATTAATGGAAATTCTGCATTTCTTTTTACTGTCTCATTCACTTCCACAGTAGTAACCACTGTGTAACTCCTCAGACCATTTTCAAAATGCAGTCTCTGACAGTTTAATTAATATGGAGACAAAATACTATTAGTTATCTACTGAGTACTTTGCTCTGTACAATAAATTTAATAAACCCTGGGGAAAAAAAAATCATACCAGTGTAAGGAAAGGTATTTTTTTTGTATGTTTTTATACCAGTCTCCTGATTTGGGACAAAGTTTTTGTATCTGCCAGGAAGGAGATCAAGGTCCAATTAAAAAGACCTAAATACATCTTAAAAGTAAACCTAGAGGAATCTTGACCATACAGAAACACATATTGGTATCTGATATATCAGCCCTGCTGTGGACACAAATCAGCTCTTAATTAAAACATTGTTTTAAACTGAATTTTATTAAAGACAATAAAACACACAGGTGCTATTCCTGCTTTTTGCATTAGTGTACAGCTTCATCACAGGCTGGCTGGCGCACATGCACATGAAAGCAGTTTGGCTGTACCGAGCATCTTTCCATTTCAACACTTGAAATCAAAACACCGCTTCCCTCAACTGAGCAACATCAGTTCTTGGTTAAAAATCCATTACTATTTAAAGCAAGATGACTACTTAAAATCAAACTAAAAAAAGAAAAAAAAGAGAGAGAGAAGAAAGAAGGCAACTAATTCTGCATTCTGGCTTGCCTTATATAGTTATGCTAAAGGAAAAAGGAGCAGAGCCAACATTGTGAAACTTAAGCTAGAAGGCAGCTATATGGCTTATGTGAGGCAATGGTGCCACCCAATGTCCAGAAGTTATACATAAATTTGTTTTTCTTTATTGATCCAAGAGCAAAAAAACCCCAAACCCAAACTCAACAAACTGTGCGTAATGTTATTAGTAATCATAACTGTATGCGAAAGCTTGGCTCAGGCATAAGATTAACAGATGTGGTAAATTTCTAAGCAGGCAAATATTTCTTTAATTTCAACTTGAATTCTCTGTAAAATGAATATTAGCATAGGCCAGGTAAATCCATTCAAGCTGTCAAAACACTTCTACCAACATTTTCCTAAGGTCCTTGTTATTTTAGTTTCTCACTTTTTGAGCCCACTAGGTTGGGGCCTCTCACAGGGATCATTCTTCAGCATGTTTCAAGCAGTGCAGGAACTTTACTATTATACTACTAAAATGGAAATTTGTGCACAATAATCCAGTTTTGATAAACGGATTAATCCAGCCTGTGTTCAAAGACAGTAACTTTTTAGAAAGGCACCTGAAACTATAAATAAAGAGTATATAATATTGGAAAACTTTAGCAGGAGATCATTAATGACAATTACTGTTAAAAGTGCACATCTCACTTTTGTTTGGAATTTTGCCCTCATCCCCCTACTAGAGGAGTATTGTGTGACTGCATCTGAAATAAAAAAATGCTCTAATGAGCGTATCTCTTTCTTGTGTAATTCTAAGTCTATAAGTAAATGTAAATGTTTATTTATACCACTTTGCAGATCATGTGTCCTGTGCTATAGAGCATTCTGCCAACTCTTTGAGCTATCTTCAACTCTTTAAAATAATCTTTAAATGTAAATACAAAACTACATGAGGCAAGTCATGCATATTTACAATAGTAGTCACATCACAAAAAGTATTTTTGTGTTAAGATCTATATCCCTGTATTAGAACGTTCTGATATTTTTTTCAAATATTACTTCTTTCTATGCACTTGCTAGTTGCTTATGCAACTATGGATTTGTGCTGCCTTATTTTCACTGTATTCATAACTGACAAGTAAACAAGCTCCCTTCAGAGGCCTTTAATTTTCAGAAAACACATAATATTTCTTAGTCAAGCATATTTATTTTTTTTTCTTAAAACAAAACAAAATGAAACAAAACAAAACAACAACAACAACAAAAAAACAAACAAAAAAAACCCCAATAAAAACAACCAAACAAAAAAAGCCACACCAAAACCTGTGGTTTTGGATGCACCACCTTTGAGACATTCCTTGAAAAGGAAGAAATTTCACCCATTAATCACTCACCCTGTTGATCTTTAACTCTCAGTATTTCACCTTCCATCCAACAGATGTTTATAGCTTTCATATGAAAGCAGTTTGAAGTTTTCAACTCTCAGAATACATTTTATTAACAGATTTATGTTGTAGCATGTTTAAGGTAGACATATAACAGTTAATATGCTCTAAGTATAGCTATAGAGGTACTATAAACAAAGGAAAATTTTATAGTCCCCCATTTGTGGAAATTGTTGATGTCATGTGAATGAAAGTGGGGAAATCCTAGAAAAAAAGAGAAAAGTGTTTGATTTGTGTATGTATAGACATGGAGCAATGCACACACGCTTTTAAAAGACTCTTTATTACACGGTCTTTCAAAGCATGTTTACTATAATCTGAAGTGTGTATATATTTATGTAGTTAGTTATCTTTTCATGCTGTCCAGGCCTATCTGCTCAGTCAGTAGATTTTCTGAAAGTTACTGGAAAAGAAAAATAAATTAATTTCTTAGTGTCTGGACAGAAGATCCTGGTGTTATACTAGGGTTTTTTTGTTTCGTTTCTTTTTTAAAAAGTAAAAATCTGAACAGTCTTTGAAGTGCTTTGGATACTTTCTAGTGAAAAAATGGCTTGGATTACTGTCAGAAATTCATAACAAGGACATGTCATACTAATAATGTAAGTGATATTTTTAAAACATTCTGCCAATGTTGAAAGCACAAGAAGTCTGCATAATCCGTGCACATCTAATTAGCACTGAGTCATATAAATGATACATAATGATTTGGCAGCATATTGCCAGATGGTTTGCCATCAGATCAAGTAGTAATAACTTACCTTATTTATTTCCATTCCCCTCACCCCTTATTTTCATTTTCATCCATTTTCATTTCTCTACTTAAAAATAACTTTCAGTTCCTTTCATTTCATATACAAGAACCAGTCAAAACCTCACTGATTTTTTTTTTTTTAATCCAGACTGCCTAAGGAGGCTTTGCAATCCTTCTGATTTTAGAAGTACTTTTATTTTATTAATTGCACTTAGGCATCGGAGAGTTTATACAATCTAGTTCCATATTTACTTAAAAACCATCCAACTCTCTGCTTCTTCCAATTAGTGATGTGCAGCTGGTCATCTATATTAATTTTGTTTTGCACCATAATCATATTGTCTGATTTTCTTGTTTAAAACACATCTTGTGTCTAAGCAACAGGAGAAGAGGTTATGAGGGAATTATAAACATATAATCACTCACGTTAAAGTATTTGACATTCATGAACACTCCAGGTTTAGTACTATTTGAATGTTCCTAAGCTCCATAATTTTGGATCTTAAAGCATTTATGGGACACTTGCCTTCCTGTGCTAAGTTTATTAAATACAAAGTAAATAAAGTGTAAATGTTTTTTTTCCTAAAATCTCAACATTTTCCAGTAGGACAATCCAGTTGTTTAAGTGAGTGGATTAAAACATCTGTACCTCCAAGGGAATAGAACGAAGAAGTTCACAATAACCTTGGCACTGTAACTTTTAACTTACCTTCTCCACCTTTGCATTGTTTCAGTCTTAATTTGCGCTTTTCTAAATACAAATAATGCTTTATCAACATCAGACACTATTGGTAGTTTCCCAGCCATCAAAGCAAACATTCACAGCTACAGGTTTTGAGGAATTCATGTTAACATCAAAAATAAAGTCTTCTCCATTTTAACTCATGTTTTATAAGCACACAGATATATTAATAGGCATAAAAATGAAAAAAACTCACAGGAAAAGGACATCCTTGTATGCAGATTAAAAAAAGTTTTTTGGGGTTAAGAGTCTTATTCAGAGTGTCAGGAGGATAAAGCATTACCCTGTTGGTTACTCTGGGATTTGGATTTGCTATGGTGTGTGTTCAAGTATGGTGATCCATGGCCAGAGCTGCAAAGAGCCTCATTAGAATTTGCCAGGTGCTGAGGCTTTTATCAGGAAGCATGCAAAAATCTATCAAGAGAAGTTTATCTGCCTTACCAAAGAGCCTGTGCATTTTGTACAAAGTGGATATTCCCCACAGTAGGGATGCTCTGAACAGCTCAGCTCAGATTTCAAACATTCAGAAAGCAGTGCTCATTGATTGCTACGCTTCAGGCTGCTTACACTACCTCATTGGCGACTTATCCTCTTCAATTTTCCTCTCTTTCTCCAGGACAAGAATGTGGATGGAGGTATTAGCAAAGATAATACTGTAGAAATTATCACTAACATTTCCCATACAGAAGAGACCAAAAAAAATTTTAAGTGAAAATACAAGCATGATGTGTTAGCTGTTGTCTCACATAGTCGGATAGACTTCTGGCAACTCACATTATTTTCCTTGACACAATCCTATTTTTCGCTTGATTTACAAAATGTTTATAGACATTAAAGTAAATATCATACAGTGGTAAAATAGTGGTATGAAAATCAGTGTAAAGCAAGAGCTGAACTACAGGATTGTACCACAAGGGTGAGACTACTGGAGCTGTCTAGTGAACTAACTCATATTTCCGGAGAACCACAGCTTGATAGGAATGTCAGTCTTTCTTTGGACTAAGCAATGACCTGAAGTGCTCTTTACCATTTAAACCTTAGCTGAGAACCCAAGAACAAATGAAGTCTAATCTCATTAGGTTGCATTAAAGACCTTCTCAAATGATGAGAGACAGAGACAGAAACATTGCAGAAGCTTAGATTGACCAGCATGTGCTATCATTAAGAGCCAGCTGCTCACATTTACAGAAGGGCAGCTGCAGTAAAGCTGGCACAGGCAACTTCCAAACAGATTAGAACAATAGCATGGGCTGGAATGCAGCTCAACCCCCAAATGGAAAGTGAGAACATATATAAAGTCCCCAGATAAATGATAGAGACATATTTACTTGGAATGCAATGTTTAGATGTTGCCTGCCTATACTGGGGTGGGTTTTCCTGTTTTCTGTTTCAAATAAAATATTAAGATTATGTACAAAGAATGCTGCCTCTACTGTCCCAGCAGAGCTCCTGCAGATCTGTTTGGACCTCTGGCAACACAGCAGAAATTTCAAGCTCAATTGATTGCTATGTTATTTTCTGTGACGCTTGGCCTTCCACAGGGACATTAGCCCTGTGACGCCTGGCCTTCCACAGGGACATTAGCCCATCCTCTAGTTGACTGAGGTCATGTTTTATAACGGTAACATTCCCTGTATAGACACTAATGTCATTCTATCTCTCCACCCCATGGCAGTTTACCAATATTAGTACTGGTTTAACACGAGATAACTCCTGTTCCCATGTCAAATTCAGTTTCTGAACACCTTTATTAATGTTCTGGTAGAGGCCACAGTATCAAATATGAAAATAATTTTTAAAGGCCTGATCAACTACCATTTTAAAGCACTGCTTGCACTGATGAAAGTCAGACTGTTCTTTTCTCCAGGTCAGAATCTGGGCATGTTTACAGAAGCCCTTAACAGTCACAGTGAGAGCACTTACAGAGCTAAACTCCCTACTCATACTGAGGAGTAAAGAAAAATCCACCTGAGATACATTTTGTTGCCAAACTCTCTCTTCATTCATCATAAGTTAAACACTGAAGTAGAGAGAATATTTGGGTAAACATATATCCTAACTGTGCAAGACAACCTTAAAAATTTGAAAAACATGGGTCAGTTGTTATATTCTGGTAACCAGCTACAATAGTTGGTGCATTGCAAAACCACAAAGGTTAAAATAGAGCATCCATGTGTAAGAATCCAGTATCCCACTGAACAATGAGAAAGCAGGAATAGCAGAACTCTCCTCTTTTCTTCCCAGCAGCATTAAGATCACAGACTATTTGACCAAGGAGAACATTAACAGAAATTTCACTTCAGGCCAGCATGTCTGTCCACCTGGACATCCAGTAAAGGCTGATGTGACACCCAAAAAGAAGGGCAGCACACTGGTTAACCTCAGTTCCTAAACTCACAAGCTTTCCAACACTAATGAACACCAGCAGAGGTTACAATGTTTTCCCACACGCCCCTACAAGAAGATTGACAGTCAATATGTAACCCTTCCTATCTCTAGTTTAGAAGGAAGAGACACGCAAGTCTTCACATTGCTGGAAGAAAGAACCAAGAGTTTTCAGAATCTTCTTCTAGACTTTTAAAATAAAGTTTATCATCTCATTTCTGCAGCCCTTGGTAAATCATGGTTTTAATGATTCCAATCCTGCTGGCTTTATCCAGAGCATCAGATTAGACAGACAGATGCAAGTGTTCTCACTGCTAAGCCTCATCAGTGTGTTAACCTTAGCCAGCCAATGCTGTATGATTTCTTGATGCCTCTTTGATCTTGTATTTCTTGGTTCTCATCTGTGATGAAAAGCAGGGGGTTCTTATTCACATCATAACATTCAAACTTGTCCCTTCACTAAGCACTTCCTGGTGGCAGCACGCTGTGCCCACAGTCACAGGGTTTCCAGCCTCCAGATTTGCTGGCAGCTTGCATCCTTTCAGAATGGCCCACACCACTGCATCAGCTGCCCCAGGCCCAGACTCAGGAACCATCTCTAGCAAGCACCTTACCAATATTACCTCCCTCAGCAGTTCTTGTCTTCCCTCTACTCCTCCCCAATACCATTTAGAGCTCCATAGTGGGAACTCACCTCACAGACAGCAAGTCGCTACCAATATGTGCTTCTGCTCTAGGCTGAGTAAAAAAAAACTTTATTCCTATACTGGGATTCCACTTCATTGAAGCCATAACTCAACCACTGCACTGCACCATCAGAGATGATGCCAGCAGAGTAACTTCCAAATTCACTGCTGAGCTTTTTCTCCCTTTAGAGAACAGCTGCAAATCTGGGCAAACAGTCAAGTTTTCTTCTTTTTCTATTCAAGGATAAACAATGTATAACAAAAGAGAAAAAGCAGAAAGAATGTTTGGTATCTACTTTTATTATCTATGGCAACACTTAAACCACCAGGTATGCTCTGTGTCTGTAATTTGCCACAACAGGACTTTCTAAACAACCACTGAAAATACTAGGTACCCCACTTCTTGTCAGATAAGGTGACAGCTGACATACCGGTGAACCGATAAATGAAAAGACTGGTTTTTCACCTTCAAGTTCTAGACAAGTATTATCCAGGATGCAAGGACTTTGGATGCTCATGAAGGCTGCTTAAGTACTTTAAGCATTTCTTTATCAGGATATTTAAGCAGCTAAATACTTTGATGAAGTCTGTCTCCTCATTCAAAACTGGAAATACATTATCATGAATATTTACCATGTCAAGTAAGGACACGAAACCTCATCAACTCACACACACACATCTATCAGGCCAACCTATCAGCTCATTCTGAAGTTAGAAGCTGCATCCTTAGCTAGTGACACTGGTCTCATGAATTTTTCAGCTCTGTGTCTCCTCTGGAACAGGCAAGCACTATTTCAGGAGAACAAATCCTCCCCATGCACCCTCATGAGGGGTCGAGATCCCGCGAGCTGAATGTTACTCAACTCTGAGGCAAAGCTTTATCAGAAATTGCTGAACCACAGTACCTAGAAAGGGGGGCGGGGGGTGGGAGGTGGGGGTGGAAATATCTTGTCTCTTCCATGCAAGGACACTCAGGACACTGAATGCAATCGCCTCTCCCTGCCCTTTGTAACAGCCAGGACCTGAAAGGCAGCATCTAACACGCAGAGAGGACACAGTCTTAAGCTGTGCCAGGGGGAGTATGAGGCTGGACATTAGGAGAAAGTTCTTCACAGAAAGGGTGATTAGATACTGGAATGGGCTGGTGGGAGCCACAGGGAGGTGGTAGAGTCACTGTGCTTGGAGGTGTTTAAGCAAAGAGTAGATGTGGCACTCAGTGCCATGGTCTGGTTTTCATGCCTTGGTCATGGTTGGATTCAATTATCTCAAAGGTCCCTTTAGGTCAACCTAATCGATTCTGTGATGGATGTACCGCTGGCAACTGAAATCAGGATCTGTGAACCCACCATACCTCCATACGGAATGCAGAAGGTTAAGGCTTCTTCTAGCAGGGATGGGGTCCTGCACAAAAAGCTAGAGCTAGACAGCTAGGAGGCAATAGGACATATATGATATAGTGGGTTGTGGCACCCTGAGACAAAAGCCCTCTGCAGAGAACAAGTGATCTGTAGAATTAACATATTTAGTCTGGCAGCACAGAGGGGAGACACTTACAACAACGTGACAATCGGCCCTAGAGATGTTTCCCAGTGTATTAAGGTAGGGGCATTGCCGCGGAGAGCCGCTCATCTCCCGTTCTCCCGCACATTCCAGGCAGCAGGAGCCTCCGCCTTTCCCGGCCCCCACCGCCTCCTCCGCGCGGCCCCGCCCCTGCCCGCCTGGCCCCGCCCCGCCCCTCGCGGGGCTGGCGGCGTCCGCGGTCGCCATGGGAACGCCTGACGTCACCGCGCCCCGCGCCGCCGATTGGCGGGAATTGTTCGAGAAGGCGGCCGAGGGCGGAAGCGGAAGCCGCACGTGGAGCCGGTGAGTGGCTGCCGCAGTTTCTGGAAACTTCGCCTCATTGTCATATTTAAAGCGGCGGCGGCGCCGCTGGGTCCCCTCCCCGTCCGCCCGCCCGCGCACGCTACGGGGACCGGCGGCCGCAGCAGCACCGGGAGCGAGCCGGGCAGAGCGGGGGCCTCCCTCTGGCGCCGGGGCCATGGCCGTGGTGGGCTTTGATTTGGGCTTCCAGAGCTGCTACATCGCTGTGGCGCGGGCCGGCGGCATCGAGACCGTCGCCAACGAGTTCAGCGACCGGTGCACGCCGTGAGTGAGGGGCGCGGGGCGCGGGCGAGGGCCGGTCCATGCCCGGCGGAGCGCCCGCCGTGGAGGAAGGTGCTGGAAGTTTCGCGGTGGGGTGTGGGGGGTTCCCGCTCTGTGGAGCCAGCGCATTTCCCGGCACTCGCCGCCTCCGTACGGGTCCCCGAGGTGTGCCGGGGGGCAGGTACAGGGTGGCGGGGCCGGGGGCAGCCCCCTGTGTGCCCCCCGATCCGCTGCGTGCCCGCGTGCTCCCCCTTCCCGCCCCGACCCGCTGTGTCCCCCTATACCCCCTGGCCATCCTGCCCCCCCCCAGGTCCCGACCCGCTCTGTTCCCCTGTGTACCACCCCCCAGCCCCTTGCTTCCCGGTCCCGACCCTCTCTGTTCCCCAGCGTCCCGGTCCCGAGCCGTTCTCTGTCCCTGCTCCCCCCGGCCCGGAGCCGGAGCGTGTTCCGCGGGAGTGCCCGGAGATGGAGGGCTGTGCGGAGTCTGCTCGGGTCGCGGTGCGGCGGGCGGGGAGCGCCGGTGGCGGCCGCGCGAATCCCCGTGGGGGCAGTCCCGGTTAAGTGGGACACGGGGAGAACACTCTCCGACTCACGCTGTGGTGGGATGGACTCTGCCAACTGCTCCAGGGCAGCTCTCCTTTAGTCAGAGGTCAGGTGGAGAAAGCCTCTGGCTCAAAGCAGGAGTTAGTTAACAAGTTAGAAGTAGCCAGGCACAGACGGGTAGGGTGTAGTCTGGCTTGAGCTCTGAATTGCGATCATTCTGTTTTACCGTTTGGATAAGCCATTGTGAAAAGTCCTGGATTTGAGCCAAGGCTTTAAGATGGATAAAAGTCTTCCTGTAGTTTTTTTACTGCAAACTGAAAGAATGACACTTTGACGGAAAGACTTTGGTGTTTTATTTGCAGTAGTAGGAAATGAATCCGTGACAGTTCTTAGTCGCTTTCGTTGTCAGGACCGGGTTAATTAGCCTGTTGTTCTTTCCAGGTCGGTGGTTTCATTTGGATCCAAAAACAGAGCTATTGGTGTTGCAGCTAAAAACCAGGTAGGTCATTTCCTGCTGCAAACTGTTGAAGTACCAGTGGGTGTAAAGAGAGTTGGCTAGGTGTAGTTGAAGCTGAACAGCTTCAGTTTCTTGTTGAGCCTTTTATTTTAGAAATGCTGCACTATGCTGCCATGCTTTCTTCAGAGAAATGTAGGATGTTTTTGCTAGAATGCTACTGCTCTCTCTTTCATAAATGTAATATTTTCCAGTTGAATGTGTCCCTTTTCTGACAAGTTAAGGTCATTAGGTTTCTTTTCCTAATGATTTTATATAGGATTTTCCTTGTACTTGAAGGAAAACATTTCAAATGCTGTATATCGTTTTTTAAAATTAGATGTAAGGGGAGAGGTTTGGCTCAGGTTGTTAAAGCTATTTAGGGTACCTTACTACCTTTGGATTTGCTGTAAATTAAATACCTCTGGTTTTGAAGGTGCAAGTCCTTATTTTGGATTTTTTTTTTTTTTTGATTGAGGTGCTCTGAAAGATTGAATGTTTTCTTTGTTAAAGTAGTATTTTCAGTTTAGAAGGAGAACTTAATTCCAACAAGTCTCAGAATATCGAAATGTAATGGTTAAATAAATCCTTAGGTATTGTACATTGTTACATAACTGCTGCCGAGAGATCAAGCATGCAGCCTCCACTGGCCTGTGCATCTCTCTCATGTAGTAAAAGGACTGCAGAGGGTTTCCATGGAGAGAGCACTAAAGGAGACTTTATTCCACTGTAATAGCTCTCCTCTTAATTTTGAATAGCCGAGGCAGTATGAATAGTTTACATGTTCACAAGCACATGCACATTCAGTTACAGATTAACATTTGCAGTAATGAAGTAAATACATGTTTGTGTTTTTTCCTTAAATTTTGTCTTAGCATTGCCGAGTTGACTGCTGACATTGTTGCAAGTCAGAAACTAGTATGATTCATTAGTGTGCAAAAATGAGTTGTTGCTCAAAATGGCAAATGATCTGAATCCTATGTACTCTCCAGCATGTTTCAGTATTGTTAGATTGTTCCAGTAAATGCTGGAAAGCATGAAGTAAGCTGAAAGTGGATTCTTAGATTGCATTTACAAATGTGCATTTGCAGTGATGAACACCTGTGACTTTAGTTACTTTCAAACTGACCTGTATGATGTGACTATATTGAGTCTCTCATGCCTGGCTCTCCTAGCAGTTGAAGCTAAGTATTTTTGCCAGGAGAAGAGAATGTGATACTTAAAATGATAAAAGATGACAGATCATTTATTTCTCTAGTTGTAAGTGGTCCAGTTTGGCTGATGACCTGAGATGTGAACTGTGTTTCTTTTGTAAATGTGGAAGTTTCCTGACATGGACAACTGAGAGTTACTTTTTTGGTGTCCTAGGTTGTAGTAGCTACTTAAATCAAAGAGTACAATGATCCTTTTCATTAAAAAAAAGCAAACAAACAGACAAAGTCACACAAAATGATAAGAAAAAGGTTTTGACTGGTGACTTCTGCAATGGGATTGTGTGAGAGAGCTCAAATTACTCAAAGGTGCTCTCTTTAACATTTGAGAAATTGCTGCTGGAGCAAATTTACTGAGAATTTCTGTTACCTTTAGGTAAGTGTGCTGGCACTGGAGATGAGAACAGTATGTTAGTTAACAGACCATAATTCTCAGCTTTCTTAATTGTGACTAAGCAGGAAGATATTAAAACATGCTACAGACCTAATGGCATACAATTACTCTAAAAATATCTTAAGATTGTTCTCTTAGAAAAGGCTTTGAGGTTAATGCTAAATTAGGCTATAAAAGCTTCGAGTGTTTGCGCTTCTCTGCCCACTACATGGTAATAATTCCTGCTGCTACATTCTTCAGCTGTACAGCTGTGAAATACGTAACATTCAAGTACTCTGAAGTTGTGGCTATACAAATAAATGAAACCATGCTGGGAAACAATCTTGGACACAGGAACCTAACTACTCGATCACATTAAAGTACTGAAATAGTTCCTGGCATGATTTTTGGCCTGTGCTAACTTGTGCTCGTACTATTAATTGCTGAGCACTTTTTGGTGATTAGAATAAACCAAGGATGATTCTCACTAGGGAGTCCAAGTGTGACATCTTTCCACAGACACAGCTGTCTGAAAGTTACTGTTTGTTAGTGGGAGTATGGCCTCCTTTTTTGTTGGAGAGCTTTTCTGCAGGAGAGCTGTCCTAGTTGAGTAGTTTTCTAATACAAGATGTAGCTCAAATTCTTCCATTTTGTGGTGGAAAATTTTATATGCAACAAGGAATTGATGCTTTTCTTTGAGGGTAGTGAATGTTAGAAATCTTTCTTGATATGCTCAGCATTTGAGTTGCTATCATGCAGTCTGTTGGTGCCTGCCTAAATCTATCCTGTAGATAATAACACACTTTTATAATTTCTCTCTAATAAAATAGGATTAATTCTACTCTGAGATACTTGCATTGTCTCTTAGGCTGCTCTAGTTGTCTGGTTTCTGTTGTGCTTTGCATTTCTGATAATGAAGGCTTCTCTACGTCACTGGTTTGCACTGGGGAGCTTGCAGTGTAGTTTAGCATACACTTCAAGGTGATGTTGTTATCAAAAAAAGTTCCAAGTTGTCTGTGCACTGTATTCTTCTTTGGTCTAGTGCAAGAATTTGAGTTGCTGCTAGATGAATGTGAACAAGGAAATGAAGTGGTTTCAAAGTAGCTCAGGGAGGAAAAAGTAAGTCTTGAAATGTATGGGGACACTTAAGCTTGACCCTTAGTAACTAGGAGAGCATTTGTTTGCGCGTAATGTAATGATGTTTAAAGTGGAGGTAGTGTGGCTTGGGTTGGAGGGCCAGTTTACAGAGAAACCAGCTTCACATGTAGTTGCAATCTTTAATCATTTCAATTTGGTCTAAGTTCTGTCACTCAGTTGTAAGGTGAGTGGCTCTGGCTGCCAGCACAATCAGCGGCAGAGTGCTCCAGTGCAGTGCACGGGGGGGTTTCCTAAACTGCAGGAATGTCACGGGGAGACAAGAGCTGCTACTGCAGTGGCAGTAGCTCATGGCTGGGTGGGGTGAGGAGCAACAACACTGGTTTCCCCCACATATAAAATAAGCCCTTAGGGAGCGCTGGTGACCAGGGTGTGGCACAGCAGTTTGCAGGAAGGGTGCTGCGGCAGTGCCAGCCCGACCAGGGAGCAGTGGTGTCCACCTGGCAGAAAGCCACGGCCCCGCTCAGCTCCGCAGTCGGCACGGCTGGCACAGCTGCCCAGACAGCTCTGCCGGGAACACGCTGCCAGTGCGGGGTGGCAGCTGTGAACACAGCTGTGGGAGTGTGCCTGAGTAGAGGAGCTCTTCCACTTAGTGACAGAGCTCTGGGGGGAGGTGAGCAGGTTGAGAACTATCACGGAGTGTGAGAGAGAGAGATGATACAGTGGGATTACACCCTGCCTTCCCTGGGATGCACCTGGGAGGCAGGCAGGACACATGATAGAGGATTCCTTCCTCCTCTCTCCACCTGCTGGAACACAGTGACTTGGAGGGATAGGGAGCAATGGTGACAAATTCCTGGCCAACACAGCAGGCACATCTCCTCTGTGACTACCCCACTTCCCCAAGTGTCCTGGCATAAGGGGTACAAGGCTCTGCAAGTAGAACTGAGTAATAGTGAGGATGGTGGTTCATCTTGCATGGGGCTGTCACCAAGATTAAGTTGGCCTATGTCAAAACTGCTTCCATGAAGAAAAAAAGACAGGTCACTGCCATAGGAGACTCCCTTTGGAAGGGAGCAGAAGGCTCAATATGCTGGCTGGAACCACTTCTTGGGGAAGTCTGCTGCCTCTCGGAGGTCTAAGTTCCTACCCTGGTATGGCTCTCAGATAATTATCCATTATTGGTTTCTCAGGTTGGCAGTGATGAGGTTGCACCAGGTAGTCCAAGGGCAATCAGGAGAGATTTCAGGGCCTTGGAATGACTGCTTAACGGATCAGGAGCACAAATAATACTGTCATGTGTTCTCTATCCTTCCAGTTGCAGGAAATGAGGGAGGAAACAGAAAGAGCCAGCAGAGCAATACCTGCCTCTGAGCCTGGTGCCACTGGCAGAATTTGGGGACTTTGATCATGGGTCAGTTTACATGACAGCAGGACTGCTAGCAACAGGCAGGGTACACCTGTCTCAGTGGGGGGAAAAGGATCTTTGCACAGGAGCTAGCAGGGGTCACTGAGAGCTTTAAACTAGATTTGGAGGGGGAAAGGGATACAACCAAGTTTGCTAGAGATAAGCCTGGGGGGTACAACAGCAGTATTTGAGAGAGTGTTCTAGTGAGGTCCTTCTCTCTGCTGCCTTAGTGGAGATGGGATGGAGATCCATGTGGCAGCAGTGACACAAAGGTTATTATTGATGTTAACCATGGGGGCTCCTGAGAATGGTCACGTAGAAACTGGGGCTTCTCCCCGCAAGAAAGTGGCAGGATGAATAGCCCAACCGAAGTGCATGTACATCAGTGCCTGCAACATGGGCAATAAAGAGGAGAAGCTGGATACCACTGCGCAGCAGTAAAACTGACACAGTTGCCATTGTGGAGATGTGGTGGGATGGCTGGCACAACTGGGGTGTACTCCTAACTGGTTAAAGACTGGCTGGATAGCCAGGCCCAGAGAGTGATGGTGAATGTAGTTAAATCCAGGTGGCAGCCCATTACCAGTGGTGTTCCCCAAGGCTCAGTACTGGGGGCCAGCCCTATGTGATATTTTAATCAATGACCTGGAAAAGGGGATCGAGTGCGCCTTCAGTCAGTTTGGAGGTGATGCCAGGCTGAGCAGGAGTGCTGATCTGCTGGAGGGTAGGATGGCTCTACAGAAGGATCTGGACAGGTTGGATTGAAGGGTTGAGGCCCATTGTATGAGGTTCAACAAGTTCTGGGTCCTGCCCTTGAGTCACAACAACCTCACGTACAAGCTGGGGGCAGAGTGGCTGGGAAGCTTCCTGGTGGAAAAAGACCTGGGAGTGCTGTTTGACAGTGGCTGAACACGATCCACAGTGTGCCCAGGTGGCCAAGAAGGCCAGTGGCATCCTGGCCTGTATCAGCAATAGTGCGGCCAGCAGGACCAGGGCAGGGATTGTCCCCTTGTACTCAGCGCTGGTGAGGCCACACCTCCAATCCTGTGTTCAGTTTTGGGCCCCTCACTACAAGGACATTGGGGTGCTGAAGTGTGTCCATTGAAGGGCAGTGGAGAGGGGGAAGGATCTGGACTGCCTGCCCTATGAAGAGCAGCTGAAGGAGCTAGGATTTTTTAGCCTGGAGAAGTGGAAGCTCAAGTGTGCCCTTATCACTATCTACAATACCTGAAAGGAGCACAAGTTTTACCAGGGGAGGTTTAGATTGGCTATTAGGAAAAAAATTTTTCACCAAAAGATTTGTAAACATTTGAACAGGCTGCCCAGAGAAGTGGTGGAGTCACTGTCCTGGGGGATATTTAAAAGGTGTGTGGATGTGGCTTTTGGGAACATTGGTGGACTTGGCTGTGTTAGGTAAATAGCTGGACTCTATCTGAAAGGTGTTTTCCAACTTAAATGATTCTATGATTCTAAATTAGTTGACTAAAGTAGTAGGCTCTCTTGGTCATGTTATTGTTCACCCAGTTCTGTCAAGGTTTCAGAGATACTTTTATAATCCTTAATAAGTAATGGTCTAACTTATTAATGAGCTGATAAAAAGTACCAGGCAGTAATTACCAGTGTTAAAAGAAAGAGCTGTGACAAGGGAGTTAGCAGTTGTCTGAAAATTTGACCTGTGCTTGGGGACATACAGAACAGCACTGAACATTGCGGGCTGATTAAGAGTGGTTTTCTAACTATCCTGTATTTCTTTACAGCAAATTACTCATGCCCACAACACTGTATCTAACTTCAAGAGGTTCCATGGCCGTGCATTTAATGATCCTTTTGTTCAGAAGGAAAAAGAAAAGTTGAGCTATGATTTAGTTCCCATGAAGAATGGTGGAGTTGGAGTAAAGGTAAATCTGCAGTGTATTTTTCTGGGTTGTATAGCTAAATCTGAAGTCTTGCATTTCAGGACCTAGTCATGAAAATATGGGTTTCTTTCAACTACCCTAAAGGTGGGTCGTTTTAATCTTTCTGTTAAAGAAGAGCTTGTCTATGAATAGACAGCTTCATCTTTAAATAGTGGATGTTAACTATCAAATTAAGGTTCATTTACGAATAATAAAAAGTTTCCCTGTTGGTAAATTGCATATCCAGCTCAAACACACCAGCAGAAAAACTGCTAAGATAATTACAAGGTCATATGGTTTTACTTCAAAGTATGACTTTCTGTCACTTTTGTGTGGAATGCATTGCAGCAGGTGGTTACAAATGCTTTAGAAAATAGTCAGAACTCTTCTTTAGGATAATTGCCATAAATGACGGGCAAGTGTGTCTTTAGTGGCCTGCCTGAAGTAAGTTACTTGTGAAGAGGTGTTCAAAACCAGCTCCTACCACACTGCAGGTTTGGCTGTTGCTTACATCAAGGACTTCACTGCTACAATGTCAGCTTTTCCTAGAATAGGTACAGTTAATAACATTGTCCATTTACAGAAATATATACAGTTCTGATAATGAAGTCTTGCTGGCATAACAGGGTAGCTTCACTAATGAAGACCTTAGCTTGAACTGGTCCCTCAAAACTTCACTGTAGATCAGTCCTAAGTAGTGAATAAATCACAGAATTAGCTACATTAGAAAGACTATTGACTGGAAAGGTAGTCAAGCTTTACAAAAGAAGAGGTTATTTTTCTTTTGCTGTTTGTGACTTGTGAGGTTAACAGATAAATTCAGACAGAAATTTTTGGTTTCCTTTAATCAGTGTGTGTAGGAGTCTAGTGTTGGGAGTTCACTACTATGTGGTATTTTTCCTATTTTTCTTAGACTGCTTGGAGAATGAATTAGTATTTATTTCTAGTTAACTGTGGTTCAAAAGCTTTAATAATTGATTCAGTAACATTCAGTAAGACTGGGAGGTTCAGGGAACAACTTTTCTATTAAAACCAAAATGCTTAATTTTCCCCCAAATTGTACTGAGTGAATAAAAGACAAGCGCTACTTTCAAGTATCAGTTGTAACATGTTATTTCACTTCATCATTGTCATGTATTCTATTGCACATTAAAAATGGTGATTCAAGAACAATTTTTGGTAAGAGAGCAATAAATAAACTTTTTGCTGAGCTTTATCTTGCTCTTGGTTGTTTTATGTGCACAGATGAACTGTTGTTGAACAGTTCTTCCTTTCAGAGACTCCTCACATATTTGACCAGAAGGATAAAAATGCCAAGGGAAAATAGACAGCAAGTAGGTCTGGACATTTTTTGCATTTGGCAGCAGTTTGAAAATTGATGGCTATTTTTACTTAATGGTGTGCCACATTTTAAACTTGTGTCACTTTTGGCCCTTTCCTAGCCATTTCCTTAATCTATGGGGTTGATACAGTTCTTGCTGTTTTAAGACCGTGAGAATGGAATTATTGCTTCTATAAACACTCAATTGGGAAATTAAATTGTAAAGTGAAGTTCTATAATGAAATAATGAAGCATGTCATAATTCATAGAGATTAGCCAGCAGTGTATCAAAAAACATTAAATGTATGTAATTTTTCCTCCAATTGAACTGATGGAATTATTTCACCTATTCTATCCAGGTCATGTACATGGATGAGGAGCACATCTTCAGTGTGGAACAGATTTCAGCTATGCTGTTGACTAAATTAAAGGAGACTGCAGAGAGTAACCTGAAAAAACCAGTAACAGACTGTGTTATTTCTGTAAGTAACTGTAGTGCACAGGAGCATTGTCTTTTAACTTCAGCTATCGAGGGCATTTTGTTTCTATTCATGCAGGGTGGAAAGGAACTCTGCTAAGCACTTACAAAGGGATTAATCCTAACTAGCTTTAGAGCTTTTGTCTTACAGAAATCCCAGGGCTACTTCCATATTCCAGACCCTGACTAACTTTGTACTAATTATTCATTAAAGTAAATACGTATGTTTGTGTTTTTTCTTGAATTTTAAACAATTTGGTAACAACTTTGATAAACAATTTCCTTTGTTTATCAAAATTTGCTGTCTGGCAGCTGAAAATTTTAGTTTGTCCTGTTTATGTTCATTCTTTCAGCAACTTTGTTTTGCTTTTTTCAGTGTTATGACTGTACAGAAAATGACCTCAGATCAAGAGCAGTCATTCCATTGCAAAGCCCTGAGTATAAAATAACACCTGCCTCTCTGTTCTCAATGACTCTGAACAAGTCTGTCTCATGTTGCATCTAGGCATATTTAGCTCTTGTTATTATTAGAAATGTTGATTCTCCAGTTGATACCTGGAAAGCTAGTTCTTCATGTGTCCCTGGGGACGTCAGAAGGCACTGTCCAACATCAGTGCTAGACATGTGCAGAAAATTTTCCACAGCGTATTCCTTCAGAATTTCTTAGCACTTTTTGCCCAAAGTAATTTCTGCCAAAATAGATTCTCTTCATTTGTTATCCCTTATTTCTTTGCATCTCTCATAACTGTAGTATTGCTGTACATTTTTAGTTCCCTCTTTACTTTCTTGGACAGGAGTACACCTGCTAGTTCTGATTAGGGTATTCCATGTCACTGTCTTCATAATACCCAGTTTCACATTTTGGGCCAGCACTTAATGTTATTAGCATTTGTATACAAATAACTCATTTGTTTCTTTCTTGCTAGTGTGTGCTCATGTAAACTAGCTGATGCACATTTAATTCTATCTCTGACTGAATAAATATTTTAAGTGTCAATTCAGTATGGTAGCTGCATTTTAGAGGCTTGCAGTAAGCATCTTCTTCAAAGAGGAGGAATAGATACAATTTTTAAATTAATACTTTAAAATAGTATAATGTCTCGTTTTCTGGAAATAACTTTGTATTCTCACCTACTTTCTTCAGGTTCCATCATTTTTCACAGATGCTGAAAGGAGGTCCCTTCTAGATGCAGCTCAGATTGTTGGCCTAAATTGCCTTAGATTAATGAATGACATGACAGCAGGTAAGTAGGATAAAATAGCAGTTCCTGCAAATGACAGGTGGGGTAGAGGGTGCATTTAATTACACTAAGAAAAAGGGCTGACTTGAAAAGGCAAACATGAGACATGAATATTTGAAAAACTTTCTGCTCTTTTCTTGATTTAATGTCTTCTGTATGAAGGGGTAGATAAGATCAAGCTCCAGTGATAATTATCTCCCTGAGAACTTACTTAGGAGTCACTGCATGTGCCTGGACTACTTGTTCATTTAGTGTACTGCCCAGATGTACAGCTGCAGGATTTAGGCACCCTTAAAGGAAGTTCCTTGATTAAACATCAACACCTCATAGCTTCCAAGGCTTTTTCAGTATAGTCAGGGTTTTAAACACACACATGGCTCTGCTCACCATTTCTACAACTCTCAGACAGAACCTTCCTGCCTGGGAGATACTCATTGGAAATACAAAATTGGATTTGGGTTTTGTTGTTAAGATGTTCTATGCCTTTGATTACTTTGCAAGGCAAAAAACCAAAAAAACAAAAAAACCCAAACAACCCAAAAAAACCCCGAACAAATGCTTAGGGAGCATATACATGACTAAGGGAGTATGTTCTGCTTCTGAGATCTTATAGCTTATATTAATGGAATAAAGCTTCCATGAAGGTAATATACCTTGCGTAGGTGTATGTCTGGATTTGTCTTGATGCTTTTGATCTTATAGCTTAATGTTCACAGGGATGTAATGGTATGCCATTGGAAACCATAGACTGTGCAGATAATACCTGACACTTCTTTTGCAGTGGCTCTGAATTATGGAATTTATAAACAAGACCTTCCAGCTCCTGAAGAGAAGCCACGGATAGTTGTATTTGTTGATATGGGGCATTCTGCATTTCAAGTGTCAGCCTGTGCATTCAACAAGAGTAAACTGAAGGTAGTAAGATTAAATGGGAATAAAAGGGTTTATAAGCGATTAGAATCCAGTAGCCTGCCAATCTGCCTTGTTTTTTAAATTCTGAAATAATGTATGGAAAGTGGCAATAAGTCAAAAGTTGAAGGTTTTCACCAGTGTCTTTCACTTCATTAGAATTGTTTCAAACAGGCTGTACATTTCTTGCAATACACAAATGTAAGATATATATAATACAAGTGCTGTAATTCAGTTTGTTTAATCTAAATGAATGTGTGTATGGATCAAAATTTTGAATATTTAGGATTGTCACTTAGTTACTTAGTCTTATTTCCTCCTTAAAAGTGAAGAGCAATTTTTGGTTGGTGTGGTTGTGCGTTGGAAGATAGACTGACGTGTCCCCAACGTTTTATTGAGGCAAGGGCTTGCTGATATTGGAAGACTGCTATTGCCTTTGATTTTGAGTGTAAGACTTAATAATTGTTCTTTCAAACCAGGTACTTGGCACAGCATTTGACCCTTTCCTCGGTGGGAGAAACTTTGATGGGAAGCTGGTAGATTACTTTTGTGCAGAAATAAAATCAAAATACAAACTAGATCCGAAAACCAAAGTTCGGGCTCTTCTTCGTCTGTATCAGGAGTGTGAGAAACTGAAGAAACTAATGAGTTCAAATAGCACAGACATTCCCCTAAATATTGAGTGTTTCATGAATGATACTGATGTATCTGGAAAAATGAACAGGTGAGTTCTGTTCAAGACAGGCATTTGCTTTGATGGCCATATTTTTTAAACATATTTTGAAACAAGTTTTTCTGTGTATGAAAGAAACTTAATGTGCTAAAGTTAAGTGTAAGTGCTGAATAGCTGTGGCATTTTTGTAATGCTAGAATAGCTAAGGCTGTGAATTGTAATGTTCAGCTACTTGAGTAATGTTTCAGTGCAATAAAGCATGCATAAGAAGCTTGGATTCTTTTTGTAGAATGATACATTCTTAAAACCATGGATTGATGCATGCAAACCAGAGGGCTGGCTGCATATTTAGGCCTTCTGCATATTTTAGGTAACCTAAATCCCATACTGCTCTTGAGACAGCAACAATTGAAGCTTTGTTTCTTTTTTTCTGTTTTTACTGTACTGTGGATATTGGTAGGGAAATGGGGGGGCAGAAACAGTGCTTGTGGGAGATGACATGATTATGGTCCAAGTGTAAATGAAGTCTCTGTCTCTTGCACACTGCTAAGAGTGACGGGTTCTTTTTCTTCCAGTATTTAGGCAACAGCTTTTCATTATAAAGGAAGTGTCAGTGCTTTCTGATTTCTTATCTGTAACCTCTGCTGAGAGGCAAATATATAGCAGCTGCCCAAACAAAACCTTTATCTTATTTAACTACGTTGATAGTGGCCTAGGAAAATCTGTAAGCAGCTGTTTGTGTACTGCCTTGTCTAAGGTTGTCTCTTTGCCCTACTCACAGGAGTTTAGCTTTAAGTCTCTTTGCAGTGTAGTTAACAAACCTGGTCAGCATTGGTTTGGAAACAAATACCAGGCACGATTCTGGTGGGACAGGCATTCTTTAGTTAATTCCATTTTTTTCTTAGGTCACAATTTGAAGAATTGTGTGCTGACCTGCTGCAAAGGATAGAGATGCCTCTGCTTTCATTAATGGAACAAACACAACTGAAAGTGGAAGACGTAAATGCTGTAGAGATTGTGGGAGGAGCAACCCGTATTCCTGCTGTCAAAGAGAGGATTGCTAAATTCTTTGGCAAGGATGTCAGTACAACACTGAATGCAGATGAAGCCATAGCTAGGGGCTGTGCTCTGCAGGTATAGTACTAGCAACACTTGATGAAATTAAGATGTATTTTGTGGTAGCACTTCCATGAAGAATTAGTCAAGCAGTTATGAAAAATTGTAGAAGTGGTGCATTTTAAAGTACCCAAGGGAACATACATGTTCACTAGGTCTTTTTATGGGACTGTGATGTTTAAAAAAGTTCAGAGCAGTCTTCTCTGTTGCAGTACTTTATCGATGATGCTGGGTGTATTCTGTAAGCAGTCCACTCTCTTCTTCAGAAGAACATGATCTAGGGTTCTTTAATGCCAAAAATTTAAGTTGTTGTCAAGCTGAAAGATATTTTTACTCAACAAGGTATGAGGAGTATCTATGGAGAGCCCAAACTCCTGCAAGTTTTAATTTTCTGGTATCCAACTTGCCATCAATATGAAACAGGCTTTATTCTGTCTCCCTCCCATTTTTACTGTTTCCAACTAGTGAACTGTATTTTACAAGCAAACCTCTCATTCTGTGTTCTTCTTTTTCTCCTTTAACTTCATGCCTTATTTCACCCTTTTCTTTGACTTGTTTCTTTATCTCACTAACAGCTTCCCATCGCCAGCAATCAGTTGTGTTCAGGGAAAGAAGCAGGACCCTTTAGATAAACACCACTTCTTTTAGGACTAAGCAGTGCCGTATTTCCATTCTTTACAGTCCTGGTATTTGCTTAGAGAGTTACTTTTGTTCACAAGCTACAAAAGGCCTGCTAACACAGCACATAAACACTTGTGTATGAGATTTCTGTTCTCTTATGATACTACATTGAAATTAAGCATTGAAATAGTTCTGCTTAATAAAGTCAACACAGTTTTCTTGTTCAAGGATTTTTTGTTGTCTTGGCTAGTGGAGTAGAAGAATGAACCAACTTTAATGCAAGTTTTTTTGTTGTTGGTTTTTTGTTGTTTTGTTTTTTTCTTTTTAGTGTGCCATTCTTTCTCCAGCTTTTAAAGTGAGAGAATTCTCTGTGACAGATGCTACACCTTTTCCAATATCTTTGCTGTGGAACACAGAAGCAGAGGACACTGAAGGGTAGGTAGCTCAGACTACGGTTCTATGAAGCTTTTGACCTTCATAATTCAAGGGCAATGTTCTTGCTTGCATTTAAATCAGGATCTTGGCATTCTGATGTAGAAAACTCATAGGCCATGTACCAGAGGTGGTTGACAGGGGAGATTGTAAAGACATGTTGAAATTTTAACTGTAATTCCTCATATGTATAAATACAAAGATTTTTAAAAAGTAAGTAAATGAGCTACCAACCATTATCTTGTCCTGCATTGCCTTTATCTGTTTGTCAGAATTAGGAATATAAAATTAACTAGATCGATTGCTGGGTCCCGATTCCACTTTGCTTTTTGGCTTTTCTTTTTTTTGTTCAAGGTATTCCCAATACCTGTCTTGAGATTCTTGGTTTAGTATTAATGTTATGTATTGTGTAAATATTGTGGGCTTATATGGGTGCTATTTATCTGTCAGAAGCAAGAATTTAACACCTAGCAAAAATTTAACATTTGTACGGGTAATTTCTTGTAGTTTCAGTGTCTTACGACTGACATCTGTTACTAATTGTGCCATGCCTGTGGGAAATGCAATTGCTGTCTAAGATGTAAGGAGCTCCAAGTTCAACTTTTGGAAAAATCATAGTTCTAGAGGGACCTGTTCATACCTTTTTTTCATGTTCTTTGTAGTGCAGCCTTTTTTCTTCTTGTCTGTTTTCCATGGAGGTGCAGGGCCTAGTTGTTCTCTCTCGTGAAAGCAGCTTGTGGGTTCACATTCTGGGTAAAGTTCTCACTTTCTCACATCTAGGTTATTGGATGAGATCTTCCACAGTTAGAAGACAAAACTTAGTTGGAAATTAGAATCAGGCCTGGCATAATAGCGGACAAGCCTTAGAACACGAAGTAAAGCTGGTTGTCTTTCTGTCGTGTCGAGGAATAAATAATAATCTGGTGTCAGGGTTCTCAACTGAGCCATGGAACATAAATGAGCAAGGAATTAACAGGGCTATAATTATCCCTTTGAGACTGAGGAAGGGTGCAAATTATGATTCAAAATACACAAGGACAATTTCTCATTACACTAGAGAACAGTAAATCCTTTTCCTTTTGCCGTACAGTAGTGAAGTATCTTTATTGGAATTGTTCAGAAGGGTAAATGTGTCAAAACATGATGTTTCTCTGAAGAGTTCCAACCCTGTATCAAAACCTTCCAGCTCAAACACACTGCTAAAAGTGATATTTTCCCCTTAATTACAGAGTTCATGAGGTCTTCAGCAGAAATCATGCGGCACCTTTCTCTAAGGTACTTACATTCTATAGGAAAGGCCCATTTGAGCTAGAAGCTTTTTATTCTGATCCTAATGGAGTCCCATATCCTGAGTCAAAAATTGGTAAGTAATTGTCCTGGAAATGGTGGTGTCTCCAATAGAATGATTTGAGAACAAACAGTAACTGTATTGTGGTGCAGTATAGTTATGATGTATATATTCAGATTTTTGTGTCTGAAGGGCTCAGGATTTTCCCATTCCAGAGGTAGCTGAACTGGTATTTTTTATTTTTCTTGCTTATAAAGTTGCTTTGGTTAAATGAGGAGAAACAAACGATTGCCCACAACTAAAATGTGGTAACTTAAAGATAACTTTGTAACTTTTTTTATCTTCTTTTCTGCTTATCACTAAAGCAAGCTAGGAATAATTGAAACATATCTCCTCATATTAAAAAAAAAAAGCATGTCTTGAATAACTAGTTATTGTTCTTACCTGTACCTTCTGGGATTGACATAATGCTGAATAACTTTTAATCATGGATATAGTATATATATATAGTGGCAGCTACAAGACTAGAGTATTGATTTGTCTATGTAACATTTCTAAGCAACTCTTTTATAGTTTTTGACAAATGGCAGCACTTGACATTGTCGATACTTACAAAGAGCTTACAACATGGTTAGTTAGAAAAAGATGGTAATGGTAAAGACAGTCCAGTTAAATAATTGTTCTTGAGTTCTGGACATGCAATTAAGTGTTGTATGTTTGCATTCCATGTATTTTGAAAAACTAGGGACTTACTACAAGTGCAAGTAGTGATAGTACAAGGGGAAATAGCTTTAAAAACTGCAAGAGAATAGATTTAGATTAGATGTTAGGAACAAATTCTTTACTGTGGGGGTGGTGAGGCACTGGAACAGATTTTGCAAAGAAGTTGTGGGTGCCCCATCCTTGGAGGTATTCAAGGCTAAGTTGGATGAGGCCCTGAGCAACCTGGTCTAATGAAAGGTGTTCCTGCCCACAGCAGGGGATTTGGAACTCAGTCTTTAAGGGTGCTTCCATCCCAGGCCATTCTATGATTCAATGACAGTATTTTGTAGTTACAGAAACATCAGACTTCCTTTTGTGGTTAGCTCTTACCATAAAGACTGATGGTGGGGTTTGTGAGTGTTCAATTTATATGTCTTTAACAAACAAGAAGCTGTTAACAGTTAAAACTTAACAGTTCTGAAAACTGGTAAGAACAAACTGAAAATCAGACTTGTTTCAACTCAGTTGCCAATTAATTCTTTGCTCAGAACAGAATTATTGGTATGACTAATGGGTGAATTAATAGTTCTGATGAGACTGGCAAAAGGGAGAGCAGGTCACATAACTCCAGTATTATTGTACTTACAAGACAAAGGATTACGTTCCTTAGCCTATAAAATAGGCAGCTAAAAGCTTGTACACTTGTGGTTTAGATCTGCTGCTGAGGGAATGGTGCGTGCAAATGTGTATATTTGGCCTGTGAAATAGGGGAACTTGTACTTTGCAGCTAAGTGAGCATTGTAGTCTCCAGGTCACTCTTACGGTAATCTGTGCATAAGGAAAAAAGTCTGCTGTTAATGTCAAGGACATCTGATTCTTCATTTACTGTTGAACTAATTGTCTGTCTATTAGTTTCACAATGCTTGTTTCAAGTATTACAGTAGTTACAGAACAATTAGATTCTGCCCTAGAATAAAAGGTAATGGCAGACTTGCATGGATGTTAGAAGCTGTAAGGAAAGCCTCTAGAAATATTGTTTCTGTTGAGCAGTAACTTTTATTAGAAAGGCGCCACTTAACATTGGCGTTAGGCTAAGCCTTTCAGCCCACTAGTAACACAGATAGCACCAATTTTGTATTTACTCTGTATTAGTGGTGTCAGGAGAACCTACTATTTGATTCATAAGATGAAGTTGGCTGAAAAGCAGTGTACTTTGGTTTTGTTGGGGTTTTTTTTCTGGTAGTACTGATTTAATTTGGGGGACCATGAGATTAGCACAGAAGCTTCATCAAATATTTAGAAAACAATTTGTCTATGAAAAAGGGAGATGTTTTCCTGGCTCTGTAATATTACCTACTTAATTCCACTGTGTGAGTTTTGATTCTTTTGGTTTTAGGTAGGTATGTTATCCAGAATGTGGCAGCCCAGAAAGATGGAGAGAAGTCTAAAGTCAAAGTGAAAGTCCGTGTCAATACTCATGGCATTTTCAGTGTGTCCACTGCATCTATGGTAGAACCAGTTAAAAGTGAAGAGTGTGAAGATGTCAGTGTTGAGACTGAAGTGGAATCTCAGGACCAGAGGCCTATTGAAAACTTAAGTGATGTAAGTTGACTTTTCTTGTGTGTGAATGTTCTTACTGATGAAAGTATGTTCTGCTGTTACGTGCTGTGGAAGAAAAATACCTTCACCTAAGGAAGCAAAAGGAGATTAATTTTAATATGTGTGTAGCTGCCAGGAAATGTCTTTACCAAGAACAGGAGACGATTTGTGCTATCTTGAAAGTGTGTGGATTTCAAAATCAGTTACTGTGCAAAGTGCCAAATAGCAGCAGGTGGGTTGTTTGAGGGTGGGATTGCTTACAGCTGCCATAGTTATCCAACTGTTCCAAACAGGAAAACTTGATTTGGATTGTTAGTCATCCATGTGCTTTGTGTTGGAAGGATTTGTATGTAATCCTTTGTATTAGTAAAGTTTTTTGAAACTTTTTGTGAAAGAGAAAGCTGAATTGTTTTCTACAGCATCGAAGGAGAGGGGAACACTGGGGAATAACGCACATTGTTATAGTCTACTTGATGTTTTAATAGTTTTTTGAGGGGGAAAAGGCTGAAAAGTTATGACTCAATAAATTAAAAGCCCCTTTTTGTAAGAGGAAGTGGTAATGTGCACACATGCACACAAGTATTGTGCAGCAAGCCTGGCACTGGTAACATTTTCATGAAGTCCTTCTGAACTTGCTCCCAGTCTGTATCTCCATAGCTGAAGCGTATGTGTTTCTGCGTGTGCACAGAATGCTTTGTAGGGCACTTTGTACTGTATGTGCGTCAGAAGTGAAGTGCCCTATACCTAAATGCAAGTGCACATGCCTTCTACATCCTTTGTGCCTGGGCTTTCATTTCAGAAAAATATCCAGCAAGAGAACAGTGAGGCTGGAACACAGTCCCAGGTACAAACTGATGGTCAGCAAACGTCACAGTCTCCCCCTTCATCAGAACCTCCCTCTGAAGAAAACAAAATCCCAGATGTCAAGAAAGTGAGTGACCCTTTAACTCTGTTGAAAATGTTATGCTATATAATGGTGGCTTTTAAAATGGTAACATATTTCAGGAGAAGTAAGGAACTTGGTGTTGGAACCTTTTTCATTTTCACATCTTTACTATTGTGAAAAATAATGTCTAAATCTTGTGATGGCTTTTGTAGAGAGTTGGCAAAAGGATTCCTGCAAGAAGTTGTTCTCTACCACTTCCCTCACTTCTTGCAGGGCTGTACACCTAGTTTATTTGGGTTGCTGACATTTCAATGTGAACAGCAGTTAGAGGCCAAGCTTATTAGGCCTGCTGAGGGAAGTTTGGATCAGGAATTCATAAACCTAAGAGGAAATAATCGATGTGAAACATTTGCCTGCATGTTATTGCTAGTGGTTTGGTTCTTTCATCTGTATGAGATGAAAAATACTTCGGGTTAAAATCTTAATCACTGTCAGCATCATTAGTGAACTGCTACATTAGATGGACACTTCTGGAAAATCTGCAAACACACCATATATCTGTGAAATGTCCTTGCTGTAGCTCAGAGACTAGGATAGGAGGTGGAATCCCCAAAAGGAAAGTGCCTCATGAGTATATCTTGAAGATTCTAAAAGAACATGGAACAACCTTTGTGTGTTCTTTCTCTGAATGTATCTTTCATCACAGTGATACTTCATCAGAAAGAAGTCAGGAAAATTATCTTATTTTTCTTCTTTCTAACTCAGACAAATGAGAAGAAAGGTGATCAGCCCCCAGAAGCTAAAAAACCCAAGATAAAAGTGAAGAATGTGGAACTACCCATCGAAGCTAACTTGGTTTGGCAGTTAGGAAAAGATCTCCTCAATATGTATATTGAAACAGAGGTGAGTTAGTGTGGTTTAGACTTTCTTTTGTGCAGTTATTAACTATTTACGTGCTTTTCAAGGCAACCTCTGTTCTTGTACTGTCACACTGGAGTGTGGGCTTAATTAACAGTGAGCTAATATACTGTCTGCCTTCTAACACGTGATTGACAAATGCTTATCAGAAAGATTGATGTGTCCTTTATAGCAATTAGTATCAGAGCACTGATCTGTGGAATGACATCACAGATTTGTTTAAGCTGTTGCAATCCAGAGAAGTGCAACCTGTTTCTTCAGATGAGCCTACTGTATAATAATGAGAATTTCAGCAGTTAGGTGAACCAAGGCCTCTGGGAGATTTTACAGGAGCTGTGCTTTGCAGAATGCTGTTTGAACCATCAGTATTTCTTAATTAAAGTGTTTTCTGTGGTATACAGGGAAAGATGATTATGCAAGATAAACTGGAGAAAGAAAGAAATGATGCAAAGAATGCAGTGGAGGAATACGTATATGAGTTCAGGGATAAGTTGTCTGGACCATATGAAAAGTTTGTTTGTGAAAAGGTAGGTTATGGTTTCAGGAACTTCTGTGAAAATACTGATACCAAATATCTGTGTTGTATACCTTGGTCAAGTGTTCTCAAAGCCACCCTGGACATAGCTGCAAAATCAGAACTTCATTTGAAGGATGGCAGCCCCTAACCCAGAACTAGGTTTAGACTTTTCAGATACATATCCCTGAAAAGAAGTTCTGTCACAAATGGAGTAAAGTTTTGTTTCCAGTTAAAGCTGGTGACTGGAAGGGCAAGCTGTGTTGCTTTATGCATAATCAAAACCATGAATTAGAGCTGCACCCCAAGCATTGGCCTAATTGAGGACAAAAGGCTATAAATGCTACCTATGCTGTAGATGTGTGTTTCTCAGTCCAGAAGCAGGCATGGTTTAAGTAACTTAATTAGGCAAAAGCTGCAGTAGAAATTAAATTTTTATATAGGAGGCTAATGATTATGATATGTGTATTTACCACTGTCCTGTTACTTCAAGACAAACCTAGTCGATTGGTGTGTATTTTGATGTTCGATGTGTTGAATTATATTGACACACAGGATCTGCAGGGATTCTCTGCCCTTCTAGCAGAGACAGAAGGCTGGCTGTATGAAGAGGGTGAGGATGAAGCAAAGCAGGTGTATGTAGAAAAATTAGAGGATTTAAAGGTAGGTCTGTCAATATGCCCAAAAAGCAAAATTTCCAAACTACTGTGCTAAACAACATTAATGAATCACATAACCATATAGAAATTGCTTTTTCTAGAAATTAGGTACTCCAATTGAAATGCGCTATCAAGAAGCAGAGGAACGACCAAGGCTGTTACAAGAATTGGGACACAGGCTCCAGTACTATGCTACAATAGCTGGGGAATTCAGGAATAAAGTAAGTGCCCTTTTTTTTAACCACAGTGTTTCAATGAGCTCATTGGCTGGAGGGGCTTCAAATTCACTTTCAGATGAGCTGCAATCTACTGCTATGTAGGTCACAAATTTAACACCACAAATGTTTCCCAGAACTCAAAAAATCTCACACAGTGTGTCGTATCTTCAGTTGCTTGATAATTTTGGATGTTTTCAGGCTAAAGAGGACATTCTTATAAAGAGTTTAGGCTTGTGGTCTGATTCTTGACCTTTTTAGAACTGATCTGACTGTTTTTTAGAAATGTGCTCCTCTTCCAGTTCTTTCAGGGACAAGAATTATTGTATGGTGAGAAGCATTAGTGTAAAACCTACTTGTAGATAAAGTAAAAACACAATTTTATTATATGTGTGTGTTTGGGGCTTGTTTTTTCTGTGGTGTTTTTTTTTTTGGTGTGTGTGTTTTGGTGGTTTTGTTTGGTTTTTTTAATTGGTATTTGTAGATTACTTTTTTGAGAAGCATTCCTGTCTGAAAATTTGTTCCTTGGGTTTCAACTTAAAGAATTTTAATAGGACAGCTCACAACACTCAAACTAATCCAGTCTGAGACTTGAGTCAGAAACAATTATGTCCTCACAGCTACAGATTACAAAACTATTAAGTGAAGTCATTAGTAGTGTTGTACTTAAAATGACTAGCATCATTGAAAATAGTATATTTAAAACTTGGTTGTATTTAAGTATTCTAAATATGGATTCATCAGTTGTGTTGCTGGGCAGGTTCTTCTCCTGATATCAGTTAATTGTGTAACTGTAGCATTGTAGGGAATGCTAAAGTTGAAAACTCTGATCCTTTCTCTGTACATCAGAATCTCACTGTTCAATCTACATTGGGCCTGGGTAGCCCCTCCAGAATGGGAGGGAATATTTTTTATCAGCCTTGTTAAGAATATTAAATTTTAATGCATGACCTTTTTGTGAAGCTTCTATGCCTTCTGTGAACCAGATTTCTTGTTTATTTTAGCAAAGGAAGCTTTATATTGACATCTGTATTTCCTGTTGTCTCTTGCTGTAATGGATCTCCCTTGTGGCTAACTTCTATTTAGTTTGACCATTGGAAAAGATTTACAAGTTATAAATAATTCAGATAGTCTTGCTGGCATGACTTGATGACATTATTAACACTTGACATTATTAACTAATACAAAATGCTTGTGTTTGGACAGGATGAGAAATACATCCATATTGATGAGATGGAAATGATGAAAGTAGAGAAGTGTGTTAGTGAAGTGGTAGAGTGGATGAATAATGCTGTGAGTGCACAAGCTAAGAAGAGCTTAGATCAGGATCCAGCTGTGCATTCAAGTGAAATTAAGGCAAAGCTACAGGTAAGTATCATAAGAAACTACCTTTGAAGTTGGTGCTAAAAGTAGACTGGTAGCTATGTCCTTTGTCTCCCCCAGTTTCATCTTGCTGCTCTAGTGTTCTTGAAAGGTAGACAGTATGGAGAGAAGGAGATTCAGCAGAAAGCAGAGGAGCTCTAGTATACTAGAGTATACTATACTAGTATACTATACTATATACTGGTATACTATACTAGCTCCACTAGTTCTGTGGAGCTCATTATTTTTTCTTTAGTCCCTTAAAAACTCAGGCTGTTTTTCAGTGTTTTACTGAGAGACAAAATAGTATTGAAAAAACCAGTGTGAAATCCAAAATACTTAGTTGAACTTTGCCCCCAGAACATCAGAAAGTATACCAATTAATTTATTTCAGGGTACAGTAAGTACTTGCCAGTTTGGAGTCAGGGGAGCAAATGCAGAAGCCAATTTCAAGCAGTCTTTTGGACACGGGGCTTTTTGTGCTAGGGAAGCTGGTGACTGCTTAATGTATATTTTGCCCACATCTTTTCCATTTCTTTTAGGAGTTAAACAATGTCTGTGAGCCTGTTGTGACACAACCAAAACCAAAAGTTGACTCTCCTAAGGAGGAAAACCCATTAAGTGAACAGAGTGATTATAAAACTGAAGACATGGGAGAAGATGACAAGAATTCTGAAATGCCTCAACAAAATGGCGAATGTCATCCAAGTGATCAAAACACCATTAACATGGACCTGGACTAAGCCACTGCACTTGCAGCAAATTATTTCATCCCATGACAGAAGATGTTTTGGCTGTCATATGTGATAGGGGTGGGAACGCATTGTTTTGGAAGCTATTTATATTTTTTTTCTTAAGACTTGTCTGGGATATGTTATGTTGTGGGAGGAAGAATAGTAATAGTGTTGGTCATGACTATCCTAAAAGGAAAATTGCCTTGGTAACTTTCAGATTCCTGTGGAATTGTGAGTTCATACTAAGCTTCTGTGCAGTATTTAACCATTTGCATCACTAAAGATGAAAAGAAGCCCTTGCTTTGAAATGTACTGCTCCTTCAAAAGGTTGTAATCGAAACACTCGTAGGCATTTGTAGATGCCAAGGTAGTTTTCTTTTGTCTGGACATCTAATTGGGTATGTCAGAAAAAGCCAGTGTCTGTCCCCTTCATAAGGACTTTCCAGAAGAAATCCTCTGTCCTAAGGTTTTTGATTGTTGCAGTCCAAAGTACTTATCAGGTAATGAGATGGTGAAATGTGTTAGTAGCATGCAGAAACGCTTACGTTTCATCTCTTGCTAAACAATACATTTTTCATGTGGGGTACATAAAATGAAGGAAATGCTAATTCTGTTAGTGTTATTGTGAAGCTTTTTAATGAGCTTTGAAATAAAGTTCATTTTACCGGTATCTGCTGACCTCTTGAGTTTAACTGTTTTCAGTGCTTCTGCTCTAAGTGTTGCCCTCCTCACAGTTTGGCAGGCCATTGCTTTGTGTTCCTGCACAGGAGAGTCACAAACATGCTTAAAACTCTCATACTTTGCACAGAAACAGTTGTGCAGTGAGATGGATGTAACTCAGCCCCTTAGTGAGTTATGCCTCTTTCTTTTCTTTGGCCCAAGGGTTGTAGACACCTGAAAGAACCTGGAAACTTCACAAATGTTAGGGCATAGGACAGTGATTGTAACACAGAACCCTATAGCTTAGAAATGATAATCCACAGTTGAGTAAGGTGTTAAAACCTGGTTGAATACTTGGGCCAGGCTCTGCTTTTTGTTATAGACTAAACTGAAATAATGAGGTGTTTTGGCCCATTTGAGTGGCTCTGGTTAGACCTTGGTAAAGATTTTAAAAACTAAGATTTCCTCTCAAGTAAATCTCTAGTCTATTGGAGAAGATTTTTTTATGTACTTGGTGCAGGGGAGGAGGCTCTGTGTTAAACATCAAATTACACTAGGAAATATTAGGCACCTGAAATGCTGTGGGAAGAATTTTTCTTGGGAGCATATTCTCAGGGGTGTTAACTCTGCTGATGCATGGAAGCACAGATCCCATGTATAAGCATGGGGCACTAGATGCTTAAAGATCAGCGTCACTAAATGCAAAAGTGTTTTGGTTTGGTTTTTTTAGTAAGGTTTTTTTGTGGCTACACAGCAGTATTTTGTCTGGAACAACAAAACCTAAAGGAGAGAAGAGAAATTTGTGCCTCTGGAGGTACTGAAGAGGGAGTACAGATGAGAGGACTGGTGCTTTCTAGGGCTAGCTAATCCTGTCCAAGGCAAGGATTGGTTGGTGTTTTTATCATCACCCTTCTGTGGGTCTTCTCACAGCCAGGGGCAGGAGCTCCACTACAGTTGTGTGCAGCTTCCCACAGTAGTGCCCAATTTTCTGCATTGACTGTATATAACCCATTTGATAACTGGGTTATCAAAATGCAGATCACTGTTACTGGCTGCTTTGAGCTGCCTGTTCTTCACTTCTGCTGATCCATTAGACAGTGGTGTACAGTTAATCAAAATATTCCTGCTGTTGCTATTCCCTTCCCTTTTCCTAGAGCTAAGGAATACCAAACTTCAAAACTATGTTTGAGGTGTAGAGGAGTACTTCTGTGTTGGTACCACTTGAGTGGTTTCATCAAGGGTTAAGTTTTATTAACAGACTACTGCTTGCTTATATTATTACTGAAATGGAAATGATGGTTCTAGCACCATAAAAGATAAGGACTTCTATTGCAAAATCAGTAAGATGGCATAGCAGACAGCTTATCTTAATCAGAGGAAAGTTTGTAGAGACATTTGAAGTAGAATTCTGTCAGAAGAACTAGTCCTGAATCTACAAAAAAAAGCTTTTCTGGTCCTGATGGGTTCCCACATGTTCAGATACCTCTCTAGAAGGTGCTGCTCTAATTTTCCTCTAATGAACCTTCATAAAAAGTCTGCAGTGAGAACAGACGAATCTGGAGTGGATTTTTTTTCAGATTTCTGCAGTGTTAACTATTTCATACCAGCTAATGGTGGGGCAAGTGATTAATCCTTTACGATTAAGTGGCTTATTTAAAGCTTTGCAGTGCTTGGGCTTTACCCTGAGGGAAGGGAGAAGGAAAACAAGAACAGATGAGTGATATTTCTCTCCCTTTCCCGCATTTAATGACTTTTCTTTCTAATATACCTTTTACCAGACACATGTGGAAATCCTGTGTACCAGTTTCACTTTGATCTCAGCATCAGTCGCAGGGAGGTGAGGAGGCTCAGGATGGCCATTCCCTTCATGCTGGCAACATATCAGAAGAACATGCAGCACCACAAGGCAGAGGTTACTGGGCAGTTTAATCTCACTGGCACAAGGGTGTAATGGCCTTAATGTTTTACTGACACTGCACAAATAATAGAAAAATTTAAGATACTGCACAAAGGTTTGATTCTTCTTTTGGAAAGAGAGAAAATGATAACTTAATTCCTCTAAGGAAAGCTTTTGCAATTCTTTTCATAAAGGATTTTTGATGCTGTGTGGTGTTACATTCACATGTGTGTTTATCAGAGTTCCCAATTTTATCCAACTCTTTACAATTGCTTTGCTATAGTGGCATTCCTAATAGGGAGAATTTACATGGGTATTCAATGTAGTTTTATTTTTGAGGCACGGCTCTTCTCAAGCTGTGTTCTGAAATTCTTGGGACTCTTGACATATCCTAGAAAAGTGTTTTATAAATACAAACATTTCTTTCTTATTCAGAAACTCAAATGCCCCACTAAAAATGTTTAAGGTGATGTGAGGGGAAAAAAAGGTTTTAATCCGATTGCCTTATTGGGTCATTATTAACCTTAGTTACATATATAAGCATTCCTTAACTGCCTTTGTCTTCCCAACATAATAGTCTTGTGAGTTAACTCTGTCTTTATTTTAAAGTTTATACACTCACAACACACATCAGATTGCCTAAAATTCAATCTTGGTCCAATTCTGAGTCTTAGATGACTAAAATTTATGTAAAATACATGATACTTTTCATAAGTGGTGTGTTTTCCTTTGCCATTGTTTTTTTCCAAAAGCTTTAGTGGAATGAAGAACTGTGAGATCATGCACAGAGAAACGTTTTTTAAAAAAGAAATTTTTTTTAAAATATTTAAGCCAAGAAAAGCTTAGAACCACAAAAAGATAAGGACAAAATAAATAATGAAAAAGGGTAAAATCCTAAAATTTATCTATTGTATAACCTGTTCCACACAGGTTTGATGTAGCATGTTTTGATAGACTAACACTACACAGACTGGCTACTAATGAAGTCCAAATGCTACGTTTTAATGCTTGGTCAGGTACCTTGCCCCTCAGTGAAATATTCCTTTTATTATTTACTGCTCCCATTTTGTAATAGGTTTTACAAAAAAAAGGGAGTGTGTGTTGCAAACGATGGAGCCCAAAAAAGATAATATCTCTGGAATACCAAACATACTTGCATCATTCATAATGTTCTCATTTATCATGTTGGCTCTTTATTCCTGTGAATTAGGAGTGCTGGTTAGCTCTGCAGATGAAGTCACTGGACTGGCAGGTGAATTGCTAAATTTGAGTGGAGTTTTTAACTTTGCTGTTACAGCAGAGCATCTGATTGTCAGGGTGTCTACTGCTCTGGTACAGATAATGTTTGTGTTCTATGCATGTATTTATGCTTTGTGTCTCCCTGTGATTAAGCCACAGCACAGCTCTTTGAAAGATATTCCATAAAGAGATAACATGTTTGTTTATTCCATGAACCTTGATCAGTTCCCCCAAACTGGTATTGATTTCAGAAAATGTTAATTCGGAGAGCTTTCAGCTGACTTTCAAAAGTGGTGAAGGAGGCAAAACTGAATAGAACAAAACAGAACTTTAGCATAAAATTTCCATGTTTTGTTTTTGTTTAAAAGGCATAGCAGGCATTAATAAAACCTCTTAACATCTGCAATTTTAGATTTTGGGATGTCTTACAAAGTAGCCTATAGTTCTTCTGGCTGAAGAAAGTAAAATTTTTTGACCGTGTTTTTCCTCCTCAGAACGTAAAAAAATAGAAAAAGCCCAAAGGCACCCCCTGGGGAATGGAGAAACCTCATCCTGTCACCTGTAGCCCCTAGTGATTTAAAATACAGGTGAAGACAAGCAGAAGAGGCAAAAGGAAAGTATAGGTCTAAACACAAAGTGTGGCCCCTAAGTCCAAGCTGTATGGGCTCACCCACCCATGGGTGGTGAGGAAAGGCCACGCTGGCTTCCTGCAGGTATTCCTTCCCTCTGCACCTGCTGCTGTGTGCCACTTGCTTAGCCCTTAGCATTACTTACCCCTGTGTTCTCCAGGCAGACTCCAGAGATGAGCTGTGCCATCCACAGGCAGGGACAGCAGGACTCTGTCTTCGCACATCACCTCTGATCTATCAAAGCAGAGGCGGAACAGCACAGAGATCCACAGGTCCCTGAGGAGAGATCCAGAGATGCAGGCACCCTGTGACAGCATCACTGCCTTGCACTGCCTGCTGTTAGGTCAGAGCTGAGGTTCCCGTGCTGCCAGAGGGGATGGTGGTTAAGTAACCCAATCACATTGCTATTGAAAAGCAGCTGGCTATAGGCCTGTGTGCTTTTGGATATTTCCAGCCCAAACTGAGCTATGAAAGACCATACTTACACAGTAACTGTTTGTGTGTGCTTACCTGTGATACCTATCTGCAGCAAAATAGGGAATGCATCAGTACCATCCCATACAATTCCTAATCATACACAGAGGTCAATAGAGAGGATGTTGCTAAATGGCATCACAGAGGCCACACTTTGTGCAGGGCCAAACACAAAGCCTGACAAGTGAAAACTGAGTAAGGGCCTCAGTAATGCTGTTTCAATGCAACAAAATGTTAAAATAGTTTTCATGCAGAGCATGAAACAGCCCCACGTGAGTAAATAGGTCCCACTAAACCTGCAAGGATGTGATTGTCACAGGATGCTATGCCAAAATCCTTGCTGAGATTATGCTCAATCCTTACCTCCCATGAATTCAAAGTAGGTTAGTCAGCGTTTAGCCAATGGGCCATTAAATTGCTTTACTTGAAATGCTACACAGGGGCAAACTTTGCCATGCTGTAAACAAGTCACTGCAATACCAGGGACAGATTTGTGAGAATGAACAAGAGGAGAAATGAGATTAATGTGGGAGAGAAGAAGGGATTTTGGTTTGTTTGGTTTATTGTTATATGGTGCAGGACACTGCTCATTTAAATCCTTATTTTTTCTTACCATGTTTGCTCAAATATGCACACGTACATACAACCCCTCAAAGAGTTTATCTAGGCTGGAGCAAGTTGCACCACCTACACTGTGGTGGCTCCTGCTCTGAATTCCCAAGGATGTGATATGTGGTGCTGTCAGCATGCACACATCCATTGCCATCAGTCCCATGGGGAAGCTGATCTTGGACTGAGATGGACATCCAGGCTGGTGGTGTGATTAACCAGCAATTCACAGTCTGTGATAGCACAGCACAAGCTTTTTAATGGACATGCACTGCATCATGTGGAAGCCTGTATCAAACCCAGAATGGCTGGAAGCATGTCAGCAGCAATTTTTCAGAGAGAAAATGCTTTTCTTCCTTCCTTTCGTGTGTGCTTTGTCTGGAGTTGCACACACGGTGCCAAGCTTGGCTCTATGCAATGTACACACACTGAGAGGTGTGAAGCCAAGCAGGCTCCAGGAATGGAAGAAACCTGCAGGATAACAAATGGTGATGGCAAAACCATTTCTCAGTAACGGCAGAATGTGAGTCTGTTGGGAGGGGAACACAGAGGGGCTGAAATTAGTTAGAAGCAGTGATGCCAAACCTTCTACCACTGCTTCGAAGGTGTTCATTTACTAGAGCTCCCTAGCACACTGCCTTCATCAGTCTTACCATTCACCTCAAGTATTCTCTGGGTATTTGTCTTCTAAGCAAATTATTAGTTTCATTCAAACTTTAATATAAAAAAAGGGAAGGGATTGATAAAATATCCATATTTAATGAAAAAACCTCAATCTTAAAGTAGCTAAAAAATGTTAGAGCAAGTCCTCTTATCAGGGAAAAATCAGAGCTCTCTCGGATCACTGTGTTGTGGCAGGACCAGAGGTCCTGCAGATTTTACCCCACAGGAGAGGTGTGTTGCACTGTCACCAAATGAAGAGATTTGCTTTAAGATGCCACAAAATCTATCATCTGCATCTACATGTTCATGGAATAAAAGCAGAGGGAGAGGGAATAACAGTTGTCACTGCAAACTGAGAAACAATTCACAGTTTTCAAGAAACACGTAAGCATGGTCTTTTTTCAAAAAAAACACCACAAACAGCACAGAGCTGTAACACATGTTGGGACATCCCACTATTAACTCCTGCCTTGAGGCCCACTGGAAATGAGGTTCAGTGCTCCAGACCCCAACCAAGCTATGCAAGCCTATAGAAATATTGCTTGGGTACCCCTTGTGACTGCATCTTGGAAAGCCAGAGGAAGAAAAAAACCTGTATGTCCACTGCAAGCCTGCTTAAATATTAAAAGACTTAAGAGTTACTCGCCTTGCAGAATTCAGAATTACTTTTCTTTAACAAATGATGTTAAGTGAACAAAACACATCATGTTGACTCAGCAAGATGTCCCCCTTGCTGTGTTGAAGGTAAAGTAATAAATCTTTTTCTGAAGCAGTGGTAATGCATTGATAAGCATTTCTTAGAGCTTCCTTCACAGGTGCACAAGGCCACTGCTGGCATCAGGTATCACCACTGACAGCTTTCAATAGGGCTGGTCAAAGAAAGCTGGAAAGATTTTACACCAGAAAACCTGAGTCCACTGAAATGCAAAACAGTCTGATGAATGATGGATTTTACTAAGATTTCACTTCAGGGCAAAACCTTCGTAAAGTCCAGCAGGCCTCTAACAGAGGCTGTTTAGGCATTTTCAGAACAAAGCCAGTTCTGTTTTTCTTTTAAAATACACTTCAAATGAGGCTTGTAAGATAAGTAGTGGCAGAAGCCACCCCGTAAAACCCAACCATTTCAATCTATCTTAAATACTTTCCTGATGTTTGTTTTGCAAAGATTGTTAGGAGCTGGGTGATATTTATTGTTTTCCCAAGCAGCATTTGCCTTTTCCACCAGCACAGTCAGTGGGAAGAGGAGTGTGAAGTTCGTGGCAGCTGCAGCTGGAAGTCAAGATACAAACCATAGTGTCACCTCTGTAAGCAAGTGAAGCAAGGAGAGTGAGAGGACAGTGACTATCACACAGGATATCGCCTTCGTAGCCATGGCTGGATGGAAGCAGAGAAGAAACACAAAAGAAACAGTGTTAGTCCTCCTGTTTTGTTCTTTGCCAGGTTCTTTGGCTTGGTCAGACCATACACATAAACCTGACCCTACCCCATAAGCCTTGTGCTCCAGACCCTTCCCCAGCTCCGTTGCCCTTCTCTGGACAGCCCCTCAATGTCCTTCTTGTAGTGAGGGGCTCAAAACTGAGCACAAGAATCAAGGAATGGACCCACCTGTACCAAGTGTAGGGGAACCATCACTGCCCTGGTCCTGCCGGCCACACTACTCCTGATCCAGGCCAGGATGCCATTGGCCTTCTTGGCCACCTGGGCACACTCTGGATCATGTTCAGCTGCTGTTGACCAGCACCCTTCTCCACCAGGCAGCTTCCCAGCCACTCTGCCCCCAGTCTGCAGCACTGCCTGGGGTTGTGATCCAAGCGCAGGACCACACTCTTGGTCTCACTGAACCTCACACAATTGGCCTCAGCCCTTTGATCCAGCCTGTCCAGATCTCTCTGCAGAGCCTTCCTGCCCTCCAGCTGATCTACACTCCTGCCCAGCTTGGTGCTGTCTGCAAACTTACTTCCCACCCCTCAAGGCCCAATTTTGTTTTCTGTTGAACAGCACAGACAATTTATTTTTTTAGAGCTCTGTCTGACTTGCACACACTCTGTGGGTGGGCAGAGCCAGCCATGGACAGCCTCAGCCTGCTCAGCCAGGCTGGGCAGCCCCCTCTGCTTGCACCACAGCTCTGCTGGGTGCATATTTATATCTGGGTATATTTTGTTCTTTTCTTTCTAGAAGCCATAGTACACATTTCTTTCTGAGGCATACAAATCTGACTAATCCCTCAGGAATGTCTCAGGGGAGGAACCTCCCACAGAAAGGCACAGTTACTTGCAGTATAAACTCCCACCAGATGCATCTGACCCTGGGACAAGACTTACACAATGTCAGGGAAAACTTTACTTACTCCTGTTCACCTCTTCATAGATGCAGTCACAGATCTCATCACACTTTCCTTCTGCAAGGAAAAAAAAAAGCCCAATCCACTCTCATGTATGTCCTCTAAACGTTTTTGAGTTTTCCAGAAATTTGCAAACTGCTTGCCCCTTTTCAGGGCACTCAGATGGCGCCTGCTGTTGTAACCCCCTCTCTTCAGGCCTCCATCTCTGCCTCCTGCAGCCAGCCTAGCACAGGACTCAAACACAGCCTTCTCTGCTGCAGGCACCATCAAGAGTGCCTACAGAGGTGTAACCAATAGAAAAGGAAATGTAGCTTCACCCACTTCCATGGAGTCAAACAGGTGATTCCTGCCCCTTTGTGGGCATCAAGGAGCTCAAATAACTGCTTTCTTATTTCAAAATCCCACACTTCAGATGTCTTAAATAAAGTTTTTAAAAAATTAAAGGAAGTTTGGACCTTGAAAAGTAGCTCAAAGGATCTTCTGAAATTCTCACCCCTTGTCCCCACTTTCATGCTCTGGCTTTCTTTTCTGTTGAACATCATGGAAAAGGCATGTCCTTATGTCACCTTTGCTCAGATCTCTGGTCCCTGGCCAATACTACGATGCTGGCCAGAGGGTGAGTAGGAACTTGGATCTGTGTGTCTAGAGGCTGCATTTAAGCAGCCACTGCTGGGCGGATAGCTGCCCAGGCCCAGGCTGTGTCACCCTGGACACTGGTGGGTGTCACAGGAGAGGACAACCATCACATAATTTGCAAGAGCTGCTCTGTGCTTGTGTTCAGAGCACATCCCACCCTCTTCCATTGAGGGATGGAGAGTGGTGTTGCTAGCCATGTTTTAAGCCTGTGTCCAGTGATTTCCCACAGTCCCTCCTACAGAAACTGCTCCTATTTTTGTGGGAGCTACTCAGATGCTTCAGAGGAAGGCTGGAAGTCAAGTCATTTTAGGACAAGGGACTGAGGCCACCTTGCAGGGATGTGAGAGCCCAGTGAGCACCATGCCAGACCCTCTATCTTACTGGCAGTCCTCCAGGGCTAATCTAGTGGAAACTGCTGTGGCAGTATCCAGCACAGCTGCTGGGTCTTACTGGCACTTGAGTCATTCACCCAAGGGAAAGCCCACTGCAGGCTCTGGACTCACACAGCGCGATGGGAGTGGGAGCAGCATAAATAACAAAGTCATGTTCCTGGGGGCAGCTGCTGAGAAGATGCCTGGGATGTGCAGCTAGAGAGTGGGGTGTTAAATAAGCACAGCCTGTGCCCCCCACACTGCTGAGGGAGGGAAGCATAGAGGGAGGGACGGCAGGCTGTGCTGTACATGCCCCAGGGAAGACAGGAACATGTGTAGCTGCTCGGCATCAGTTTCCCAATACATTAAGCAAATAGGACAAAGAAAGACAGGGCATCAGTGGCTCTGAAAACAGAGATAAGGGCAATGAGGCTTTTAGTCCTTGCAAGCAATGTGCTTCTTATCTGCCCCTGATATGGCATTCCTGCTGTCATTTTTGAGTTGTGCTCTCACAGGCCTCACCACAGGCTTCGGGGGAAAAACCCCAATGCAAAACATCCTCTCTCACCCCTTCTCCCCAGCTGCTCCTTTCCTTATTTTTAAGAAGAGAAGAGCAAATGTATCCTCGGTAACACAAAGGGATTGCATGCCAGGTACATAAAAGCAAGCACAGAGCTCATCCCTGCTTGTTCTTGCACAAGTTGAAAATCAGCAGCTCTGGAAGTCCACAGAGAAAAGAGAAGGAAAAAAAGCTCAGCCTGCCTAGGGAGGGAGGTGGGAAGTGGGGTAAGAAACACTCTGTTCTTTGGAGCGTTTACAAGATACAACTGCAGTGATAGCTTCAACACTGGCATCTCCCAGTTCCTGAGTACTTCAGATCTGTAAATGCCCATCCACTGCCAGCAATGGGCATGTGCTTATTTTTTACAGATTATATATGAGTTACACATTCAGATACTAAACAATTTCAGGAAATCTACATAGAAAAAACCAGATTATTGTTTTGATGCCTTTTCCTGGTCTTAAAATCAAAAGTCAAACATGGTTAGAAGGGAAAAAGGGATTTTACCTTGGTGTTTATTTTAAGGGTCCTTGGGTGCACTACATCCAGGTCGAATGCACCTCGATGCACATCACAATGCACACCACAATGCACACCCCCAAAAGATCTGGTATAACATTATAGGTTTTACTAATTAGCATGTCTATCAAAGATTCCCCAATGAGAGGCTCAAATGAGCCCCCCTCTCCAAGGAACCTTCCTCTGGATGGTTCTATCTTAGTTTACAGAATGTGTTCTGGAGAGGGCCTTGGGATCTGGGGCATACTAACTCCTACCTACGAAGCTTCTAAAATGTTTAGTCTCCTAGCAGAACAAACAAGTCTAAGAGTGTAGGCAAAAAGCACTAAGAATACAGAAGTTGTAAAAAGGTATAACAGGGGTATAAAAGAAAAGGCAAAAAATCATCATGGCATCAGTATCAGTAGCTTCTACAGACCTCAACAGTGGACATATACAATATTTGATATAATCATTCTATGATTATATGATTTTAGCATCTTTAGATGTGTGAAGGTAAAAGATGGGTGCTATATGGCTTCTGATGTGCATGCCTGCAAATTGGCTGAAGTTTAGATCAGAACAGCTTCACGTTAAACAGTTCTTATATAAACCTGTGAGTGTCTTACTATGCCAAGTTAGATGTAAAGGTCCCAAGCCTCCTAACACCTGTGTTTTAGAGAGTGAAGCGGTGAGAGTTCCCTCAGGAAGGTTTAGCCAGCAGAAGCAACCCTTCACTGAAGGAAGGCAGAGGTACTGCAAGTGTTTGCCTGAAGAAAGCAGCCCTTCCTGCTGGTTAGTATTGCTCTGTTGCTTCCTTGTGCCCCATCTCTGCCTGCAGTCAGCTCCCCTACAAACCCAAAGTCATCTGTGCTCCTGGCCTCCCCACTCTGATTGGGACCCAGCAGATTTGTAACCAGGTTTGCAAGTGCCTTGGTAGCATATAGCAGTCCTGCAGGACCTTGCACAGAGTTGAAAGACCTGTGCACCTGGGAGCATCTGTGTGGAAAAAAGATGTTGTGGGATTGAAAGTTTAGGCATGAAGAACAGCTCCAGGCAAGCTCCCACTGAAAAGAGTTTGTGTTTCTGCAAAACGTTTCTTTATAGAAGTGATTTTACCCTGGGGTTTGTATGAGCAAAAGAAGTGCTGTACTGAGAGCAATGAGCTGCTGTGCTGTGCCCTGGAGTGTCTGGCCACGTCTGAAGCAGCGCAACAGAGCTCACAGACAGCAAAGACACCAGTGAGTCCCTCCCTGCACTGGCAGCCAGGGCACCACAGCTCTGCACCCAGCTCTGTGCTGGTGCATCACAGCCCCTGGCCCAGCAAGTCAGGCACTGCCCAGTGCCCTCCTCCTGTCACAAGCCGGTCATAATCCTTACCGAGTGCAAATGCTTTTACTGCCTTGGGGGTTCTGAATACGGTCTGGTCCCCTGAAGCTCTCCTTGGAGGAGCTCTCACGGCCAGCCTCAAGGCTTCCCATTTCCCCTTCCTCTCCTTCACCTGCAGCTCAGTGTGAGGACCACCAATGGTACACCCTGGAAAAGCCTGGAAACCACCCTGAACACAGCCAGGCAGCTGCAGGGACCCAAGCCCCTGCAGTACCAGCCACCTTTCGTGAATTCAGCAGTGTGATCCTGAGTCACTGCACATTTCTCTTTTTTAATTTTAGAAGTACTTAACTCCTCTCCTTTTTATTATCTCGATGTATTCCTCCTCTCATACCCATAGGATTTCAGTGACTGAATTTCCCACCAGCTGGCACAAAACTCTTTTTCTCTTTCCTAAAGCGTGACCGCAACCCCAGCTTACTGGCTCTTTTTTCGCCTTTCCTTGAACTTCGTCAATTTCATTAGTGACTGTTTTCCTAAGCAGCAAGGTGGACTGTTTGCAGATTTGCTGGTGTCTGCACATGCAGAACAGGCACAGACTTGTCTTGTGCCGGCAACTCAGCAGCTCTGGGCAACGGGTAGCAGACGGAGACACTGTAGGGACCAAACATTTCTAGAGAAAAGTTAGAAGTTAAGACAAAAGCAAACAATTTTCTCATCTTGTGCCAAAACCAAAATTGTTTTCCTACTACAGGGAAAGAGGAGAAAGAAAAGCCCAGGACAGCTAGAAAGCAGCACCACAGATGGAGCTGAGGGCCTCTCTTCCTCTGTAACCTGGAAGCTGCACAGAGGCAGATACGGTATGTCTGCAACTTGCTGCTACCAAAAGGATTCCAGAAAACACTGCCACAGAGCAGAATAATTATCTATTAATAACTTTATAACCTTGAATTAGGCACACTCTTGTGGGTGGTGAGCAAGTGTATTGTGCATCACTTGTTTTGTATATTATTATTATTATTACTGGTATCCCTTCCTTTTCTGTTCCATTAAACTGTCTTTATCTTGGCCCACAAATTTTACTTTTTTTCTCACCCCTATCCCACTGGAGTGGCAGTGAGGAGCAATGTGTGAGTGGCTATATGGCCAAGTTAGCTTCCTGCCAAGTTAAACTATGGCATCAGGAAGATGAACTTTGAGACTGAGAGCAATAAGTGTTCACGGTCAGATCATGAAGCAAAAGTGTAGTTGTGATTGTGCCAGTGTCAGCTCCGTAGAAATCTTTATGTCTGCCTGCTGTCTGGTGAAAGGAAACCATAGACAATGTGGTATCAGCCTTGTCTCCGGTTACCACATTTAGGTTGAAAAAAACCCATAAACTTCTTGACATTTATTGGTTTTGGAGTGTAAATGGACCATTAACCTTGTGCACATTGTGCTGCACTGACAATAATATTTGAGTAACTCACAGTGCTGCTGTAAAGTAAGAGATGTGCTTTGCTTTGAGCTTACTGAAGGGAAGGTGCTATTCTTGCATATTATTACAACAAGAGATTTTGGGTATCAAAACAGCACCATTTTTTTTCTGCTGAGTGCATGGGGATGGAATTCAGGCATAGGGGCCTGAATTGGGAAGGGAAAGACTGAACTCCAGAGGTTTTGGGTATTCCATGTTCTTCATGAAACCCATGATTTTTAAGAGGTGTTGCTCATGTGGTTAGTCAGCAAAGAAGGTCTCTAGGTCACTGAAACATAAGGACAGTAACCTCATCATAACTGTTGTTCTGGATGGCAGTAAAGGATAGCTTAGGGAAAAAACATGACAAATATTGCACAAGCAGTTAATTTGCACTATTTCCAACAATTCAGCTAAGCCTAGAGAAAATAAATATATGGGTTAAAGATGGTTGCTATAGAAACCAGAGGAGATTTTATAGTTGCTTATGAGAGTAAAGAAGGCTCTGATTGATAAGACAATCACATTCAAATAGTCACTATGGAAACCCAAGGTGACCTGGAGGAGACGTGATTCCTCTCATTTTGTTCCTGTGGGCAGATGAAGACAGCCTGGGTGGGGGAAGGTCTGGGCTGAGTGATAAAGAACACCACAGAAAGGCAGCACAGAGCTCACCATGATGCTAGAGGTGCTCAGTGCTTCATATCACAAAGCTCTGTGAGCATTGACCTCTATATCTGTGAAATAAATTTATTTACTTACCCTTGAAACAGCGGGGGTTTTTTCTCATTGAAGTCAGTAAGAACTCTGCAATTGATTTATTTGGGGGCAAAGCAGATTTGAGAGACCTTCTTATGTCTTCAGTGCATCAAAGCAAGGAAGCCCATTTTGCACATCTCTGATGGAGCTCAGTGCTCAGGAGCTGCCTGTGCCTGGCTGAAATGGGGCCATGGAGTTGCTGAGCACTTTTTGCCTTCACTAACAACACCTTCTCCCAGAAGTAGGACAGAAAAAGCCCTGATATATGCAAGCCTTCTTCTTGTAGACTGATTTTTCAAGGACCAAGGTGCATCAGTCTGCACATGACATAAACCAAAAATTGAGTAGTAGCTTTAAAATACCTCAGTAACCACTTGTCATTTGCTTCCAATATCCATTTTTTCAGACAGTGATAGCACGTCAGGTTAAAGGGCGGGTGCTCAGCACTCCTGGACACAGATGGAAACTAAATTTATCCCAAATGTTTGGTTTTGTTAATGCCATGGATATCAGCTCCAGGTGTTTGAAGTACACCAGCTCCTCAGTAAGGATTCACTATGGGCCAGACCCTGCCTGGTTCCTCTGCCCAAGACTAGCCGCACTCTTTTCCTGTATTATTTAGAAAGTCCTGGATTCACACTAACCACTTTTGATCAAATCATAAATATATTAATCATCAGAGATTTTTATATCTTTATTATTTCCAGAGAGGTAAGAAAACTGGCTGTCAGTCTCAGGAAAACATCAATATTTCTGTAATTTCACCAAGTTTCCAGTGTAAACATGCAGATGGGGGAAAGAAGTCATTTGGAGAAAAAACCTGAGGATGGAAAGAGCAGAGCACTGAGCAGCACAGCTTCCCTGAAGCTCTTGCTTTCCTGGGTTAGCTGCCAAATCTGGTAAAAGTGACCAGGAAATTAGTCCAGCCCAGCTGCCAGGTTACTGACTTTTCTAATAAGCTTTGATGGGTTTGGAAATTGCCTTCCCATGTAGCAAACCTAGCTGTGCTTGTACATTGGGTAATCTATAATGAAAAAGAAAATAAAAAAGAGAATACTTCAGCTTGCATCATCAAATGAAAAGTTTAAACCTGAGGCTGCTCCTAGAAATGCAGATAACACTGACAGACACTGTGCTCAGGCTGGAAGCAGGGAGAGCTGCTTGGACACATTATCTTGAAAGAAATTCCTACAGGTTTTAAAGATAAGTAAAGTTGTTACCTATTATTAAAGCTGTTGACTCCTGGCTGGAAATAGAAATTATTGCTTTAATGTAGACATAATGATTCAGATACAAGGAAGAGAATGAGATTAATATTGAATAAAAGATGCTCACAGAAAGGTGCAGTCTGTCAGGTAAGTTCCTGTTTAGGCTCTGTGTCTGTAGAAAGGAAATACATAGGTGAAATACATAGGTAAATAAAATGAACAAGTTAAGCTCTTTGCACAGAAGAAATGAGTGTAAATGTGTAACTGAGCCTTTTATCCTCAGCACTGCTGCTCACACTCTCCATCACCCCATGAGAGAGCAGATGATTTTTTACTTGATTTTAAATGATGTAACTCAATCTCTATGCACCTTTCAGCAGATATAAGTCACACTGGGAGAGAGAACAGCTGTAGCTGTTCTGGGAAAATATTCAGGGTGTAAAAGTCCCCCAAAGCACACATGGGAACCCGGCAGCTTTCTACACTCATCAGTGGCCTCCTCACTGATAGACAGTGCTTCTCTACCAGTGCTGGGGATGGGTTGGGAAGATGCTTTTCTGAGAGCTTATTACCCTTTTTCTCTGGGCTGAAGAGGTCTCAGAGCACCCTTCCTTGAAAGCACATGCTGCTCAGTATTCCCTGCAAATCATCCCAACTTCATCTGGCTCCCCTGGGCCTCAGCAACTCCATTCCAGAGGTATAACCTGTCTCTTACAGCCTGCTTCTGTAAGCTCCACTTAAAAACCCATCTAAGGAGATGGTATGACTTGCTTTCTTCCTCACTCTTTCCAGTTTTAAAGAAAAAAAACCCCAACAACAACACAAACCGCACCAATTATTGTGATAGCAGCAAAGCATCATTTTGAGAAAACAGTTCATGAAAACATCCAAAATCGTAGGGAGTTGAAATTCTAAAGCTCTCAACATTGTGGGATGTGTTTTGCTTTCAGAACCCAATCCTTCATCTCTCTGAAAAGTGACAAGTAGCTGTGAGCCTTACTGCTGTTCCCTGGTAAATACCATAAACTAACTGACGGATAATGTAGGGTTTCTCCAAGAAGCGTGCAAAGGCAGTAAGCACCATCTGCTGGCTTCAGCATGAAAGAGAAAATCAGGAATTTTTCATCCAGTTGCATGTCTCTACAGCTCTTCTGCCTCCAGTTTTAGGGCAAACTCAAAGGAACTAATCCAAAAATATCAAAAAACCCAACCAGGATGAGTATGCCTAACCAGAACAAGACTGCTCAGGGAACATCAGTTATCCTGCAGACAGATCAAGGTAAGATAGGACAAGGAGAAGAAAGTTAAATGAAGTAGAAATTCACAATAATTTTGCCAGCATTCAAACTGAGCATCATTAAAGGCCCTAACTTTTCACTTGGCTTTGCATTGTGTTTGAAACACAAATGCTTACCTCTGCAGAGGACATGAGCCAAATATTGACACAGCCTTAAAAAAGAAACAACCAGGAAATGTTTTGCATGAAAATCATGTATGCAGACTTGTTTTGCCCCCTCAGTCCCTGGTCTCAAATAAGGATGCGGGAATTTGGCACAAATAGAGTGGGGCAGCATTTTGCAGATGGTTAATTCTCATTGTAGATGTTGGTTGCCAAAGGACCAACCAGAGAGACCTGAAGGCACACACTGGCTTGGCAAAACTTCTCAGCAATTTTCAAAAATTGAACCCAGAGCACCAATAAAATTAAAAAATATATGAGAATTGCTGGTTTCCAAGTAGCCAACAGAGCCAGCCTCCACCTTTTACATTCAGAGCAAGACAGAAAATGCCACATTTCTGGTTAATTCACAGGAAGGCCCAGTCCTGCAGCACTGAGCCCAAAACCATGGCACGTGCCTGGCAGTGGGCATGCAGCCCATGCACTTGACCCATGTGGCAGTGGTGCCCCTCTGGTGTGAGGTGCCTTGTCCCCCTGCCGTGGGGGTTGCACGGGCCAGCCAGGCCAGCATGCAGCAGCTCGGGAGAGATGAAGGGCGTCTGTGTGTATCAGAGGGGTATACCCCACTCCATCCCTCCCCAGGGAGTGCTGGGGTTTGTGCTGGGAAGCACTGATGGAGGAAGGCTTGCTTAGGAACACCAGACCCGCTTAGCTCAGCCTGAGCGCTGTACATCCAGCTTGTTCTGCCAGGCAGGGATACCAGGAGCAGGACACCTATTTTGTTGGCTCTAATCAAGGGATAATTCCTCCCCAGAAGATGCTTCAATGAGCATTTGGAGTTGCCTCCTCAGACCACATCTGCAGTATGAAAATGTTGAGTTTTAGTTGTTTTAACCCTACTCTAGCTTTTGATTTCAAGATGAAGCACGGTGAGTAAGTCCATCCCAACTAAGTTCGTCTTGACAGCCAGCCATGGAAAATGGTGGCAGTGGCTGTCCCATGCTTGCACAGCACGAAAATTTAGGAGATGACTTAGCTCTCTGCATTGCTGTGGTCAAGTCAGTGATCGCTGCAACATCTCTGCTCTCTGGTTTGATTATAATGAATGTCTCAGAGTTCCTTGCATCTACATCCTCTGACTTGTTGAGGATAACATGAATGACAAGTTTTCGAGGTTTCACCTCAGCACAAAACCCTCAAGCCCCTTAGTTTAGTCTTTAATTTGCAAATTAGAGAACGTAATGGTGTGAGAATGCCTTACTGAGACCATGAGCCATTATTTCAGTGTTACTCCCAGCACTCAGGACATCTAACACATCATTAAATACAGCTTAACCATACCAGTATCTTTAAGCACTATTTTTCAGCAAAATCCAGCTTCATTCCAGTCTCTGCTAAAACATCCTCATTAGTCCATGACTGTAGCTCCACAATAACGTGTACAAGCACTGCAAGGTTTATTGCTTTATCATCCCACTAACCCAATCTTTTGTTTGGCAAAGGTCCTGCCCTTCTACTTGTTTACAAACAAATAACACTCAGCTTCCCAGGAGCTTAATTGCTTCTGTTTGCAATACTACATCTTAACATGGGTGGTTATTTGTAAGTACTTATTATGTCTCCTCACAGTACCTGGTAATAAATTGTGAAACATCATGTGCAAAATTAGCTTGAACATGGCTTGTTAATTATAAAAGCTGTCATAAAGTACGAGTTTCATTTAACAAAATTATTAGTTGTAAATATTTTACTGGAATGGCAGGCTGTTTGGTACACCACGCAGTAGTTAAACAGGGACATTTTCTTGCATTGGGTCCAACCCTACTTTTTGTCACTTGAAAGTAAACCCACTTACCCAGTGCTTGCCTCAGGCAAATGGACCCCAACTCCTGCAGCAGAAGGCAAAATGCCATTCTGTGGGAGATGTAACACATTTTCCTCCATCCCCAGTGTAAAGCAGGGAATGGATAGGCATGAGGAAACTGGTATTGTCAATCAGTGTCACCTCCCATTTGTACTGAAAATGTCTTAGTGCCAAATATTTCGGAGGCAGGCCCTCAAAAGGCATTAGCTGCATTTCACATTCACTCACATCAAGGGCAGGATGCACCCATACGTTACCATTTATGTCTGGCTTCAAGGCCAATAAACATCAAAGCACAAAATGTGGGTAGAGTGATAAAATTAAGATTATAATGAAGAGAGACAAAGTGACCTATTTAACGATACAGCTTTGTACATCCAACAGCATATTGTGGAGGAACATCACATAAGGCTTGAACTGATGTCAAGGCCAGGGGGATCCCATAGTGCAAGCACAAACCACTTGCTCTCTTCCCAGAAGGAGTTTGTTGCACTGTGAAAGAGTGAGATTCAACACCCACTTTGGCTTCTCCTTGGCAGTCTTCTAAAAAAGCACATGAGGAGTTGCCACCCCCACGCTCCATGAGCAGACAAAGTGCTGCTGCTAGGACAGGTCTCCGTATGGGGCTGTCCTCTCGTGCAGCCGAGGGGATGCCCCAGACACCTTGCAGAGAGGGAAAGCAAACAGTATGCGACCACCACCTGAGTGCAGCATAGCAGCATCCCATTAAATACAATGGAGAAGGAAGAGACATCAAATCCACCTGGGATGAGCACCCTGCTCATCGCTTATGGCACAGATAAATCAGTTATTCCACAGCCCCCTTTTCTAATGGTGGGCCTGACCCTTGCCTCAGGCCTGCACAATGTATGGCTGCATTTGGGAGTGCCATGGTGAGGCTCCTGTGGTTTTTGGAAGAGTCTCCAGGAAGTGACTATTGCTGCACTGGGGAAGAAGCAGAGACAGTGATGTGGATCCTGCCTTTGGGTCAGTTTGGGCAGGATTAGGAAATTAGGATAATTTTCCAAATATATTGCTCATTTTGTACAAAACCTAAGCAAACTCACATCTAAAATAGAATGAAAAATTGTATATTACAGGAGAATTTTAATGTGACATTTGAATCTCATGTAATACTTCCTCTCTTTAATATACCGTAAGCCTTTACTAAAATCCTATTTATGAACTTCTGAGGTTGCAGTTCTTATTCCTGAAAAACAAGCCTGAAAGACTTGTCCTCCAAGTGAGAAAAAACAAATTACAAGACCCCAAAGCTGTCCCACACGCACACACACACAATCTGAATTCTTTCTGTTGCAATGCGGACTTTTCCATGAAAATCTTTCAGCTTGCCTATGACTTTGCAAAGTGTGTAAGACACAACGTTGTGATAGACGTGTTATGTGAGGAGTAGTTGCATTAGAATGCTTTATTTTCATGGCAGATTTTGACTCAGCTGGAAATAATAGGGTTTTGCAGTCTTTGTTTCCATGTTGATTTCTGGACAAGCATCAGAATTTTAGGAATAACTTTTTTTCCCCAAATATGGATCATCTTATGGTTCATTTTACATAAAAATGTCATATCTGTCAAGACCAAGCAAATATGAATGTAGCCCAATTTTGTTCAATACTGTTTGCAGAGTTATCCCACAGTTTTTGCTTAAGGCAAGCACCTCGCCCTTCCCCATTCCATAAACTAGTAACCACTCTGGAGAGAAAATGGGGAGAAAATGTATGTTTAATATATAGGTTTTCCATACTGCATATTTCTAAATTGCTAATATTCTGAGTTTCAGAGTATTCTGGGAGATTCATTGTCTACAACATTATACAGCTGTTGAAGGATCTCCTGTCCTCAGGATTAGGTCCACAGAACAGAGCTGTGCTTTAGCAAAAACCAGACCTGTTTTTCAGGCTTTTAACAACTGCAGTTCATGGACAGTTCTATGTGGACTCATTTCTTTATTATCCACTTGAACTTCTCCACAGGCATTGACCTACAGCCTTTTCTTCCAACTCCTGGGAGTGGAAGACACATTCCTGAGAAAGGCTATTTTGGGTTTGCTTAAGGATCATTCATGACTGAGTGTGTTAATGTGAGCCTCCACTTCTGAACAATTCTCTCTAGAAATACAATAATTTTATTAAATCCACCATGACTTCATTATTCCAGTAGTTGATAAAATCCAGCTTTGCACTGTCTTAGGATCTCGGGAAGGATCCTCTCACCTGAGTCCAGCAGATCATGGCAATTGGGCTTAATTCCCTTCTTCTTTTAGCTTGACTATCCTATTAAATAAAGTGAAAACATATTTGGCTACTTTTTAGACATCTGTATACAGTGGCATAATTATTGTTTAATAATGAAGGAAAACAAAAGACAGGAAAGAAGCCCAGGGCTTTTTCTGCAGTACAAAACAAATTATGGTAATTTCAGGCTCCTTAGAAATACATTGTTGAGAAAAACACAGTTTGCAACTTGTGAAAAGTCTATGTACATATGGAAAAGTGCTTTAAAAGTATCATGGATCAGGTTAAGTTATGGATCTTTTGTGTACAAGAGTGGGACAATTTTTTCTGGACACCCAGAAAAGCCCATCCTGGAACTTGTGAGGCGAAGAAGAGCAGTTTACAAGCAGTGGTTGGCAGGTTAGACATGTCCCCAAGCACCTGGAAGTGCAGAGCAGTGCTCCCACTGCAGCCCCCACCTCCCTCTTGCCACGATACTCTAACCTGAAAGTGGCCAACTTGTTCACACTCTTCCACTCTTCTGCCACCTCTGAAGCTTGCTGTCTGATTTGGGCTGATTTTCTTCCTTCTTGCATATCTTCCCTGGCTTCTGACTCTTCCTCCTCCCTGGCTCCTTGGGCTTGCTCCTTTAACTCATCTCTCTGTTCCACTTTTTCCCCATTCAGGTCCTCATTTCCACTCTTTTCTTATTCCTGAGGCTCAGCTTGTTGCAGAGTCCAGTCCACAGAGCAACTTCCCCGGAAAAAGTGGAGAAACTGGGTGAGCACTGCATCCTCTTCCCCCAGTCCTGTCCTCTGCACAGCCCATGTCAACTCCTCAGGCAGCCCTTGTCTCTTCCTGTCTTTGCTGTCCCCCGTGGCCATCAGGGCAGACTGAGCCATGACTCCATGGGCCAGTTTTGAGAGGTGTGACCATGTCAGGTCATACAGAAACCAGGGCTGCCTATTTATTATTTAAAGGGTTGCAGCACTATCCCCAGAACTCTACAGCAAGAAATTTGCCAAATTAAAACCCTGCTCTTCTCATCACTGCCAAAATTCCCATGCTGGATCAGCATCCTGAGCTGGAACATAGCCGGGAGCACAGGCAGAGGTTTCGAACACCCCTGGTCTCCCCCACCCACAGTCATGTGGGAATCTCCCAGCACAGCTCCAGCCTTTCATCTTGTGAACAGTAGCAGGAAAAGGGATGTATTTAGCTGCCTGATTACAAACAGTTTGGAGGGTGAACAAAGGAATAGGACTGCCTCTTTTGCAGTACTGCAGCCTGCTTTGTGTAGGCTGCCCAACCTACACCTGCCTTTCTAGGCAAGTGCCAGGCTTCCTCTTCCAGCAGAAAGGAACTTTCCCTTTTGACAGCTGTTGTCTCCTTCCCTCCTTGGCCCACTCTGGGCATTTGTTCTAGTACTCTAATACAGTTAATAATTTTGCTGGCAAACCCATACCTGAAATACAGAATTCAGCCTCTGAAATTCCTCAAGAGCCATTTACTGTCCAAAATTGCAAAGTAACAGAAAAAAGCAAGTGTTAAAGACAAAAGTCACCCATGGTGCTGTTAGTCACACTCACAGTGACGCTGCGCAGTACACTGCCCAAGCACCTGGAGTGTGTGCTTCTAGAAGGGGCAGGTCTGGATTAGTCACCAGACACTTCCTCTCAGATTATTTTCTTAAATAAATTTACTATACTTATGCAAGCAAGATCCCATTTATACATACTCCCTAAAAAAGACAATGAGCATACGACACTTTGAAGGGAGCATGCTATATTTAATCCACTGCTGTCTCCTCATTTCAAGCTGAGTGTGTCCTGATAGCTGCTGGAAGCACACTACACCCACAGAAACACAAAATGGGTCGGGTTGGAAGGGACCATAGTGGGTCATCTGGTCCAGCCTCCCTGCTCAAGCGGGGTCATCCTGGAGCACATGGCACAGGATTGCATCCAGATGGTTCTTGAATATTCTCCAGTGAGGGAGAATCCACAACCCCTCTGGGCAATCTGTTCCAGTGCTCAGTCACTCTTTAATATGCATATAGCTCCTAGTAAAATCAAATATGATTCCAGAGAAGAAAAATATTTTCTGTACCTTTGCAGTTACCCAAGGAAAGTGCTTTTGTCTATTTTCCCCTCCCTTTCTTTGGATCAGGGAGACACGGTGTTTGCTGCAAATATTCCATGCACTGTTATTCATTCAGCAGAACGACAAATATTTCAAATTTTCACAGAGCTGCTTTCATCAATAATTTACTGCACAAATAAGCTCCTTGCAGTAGTAATTAACAAGATACTGAGATGGTAAGTGATGGGGCAGAGCAGCACTTTGCTCCATTATCAGCACACATACCGCTGGTGGCATCAGCAGGGATCGATCCAGAGCCATGCTGTCAAATTAGTAACGTTGTACAAACAGCCTAGAGCCAGGATCCAACTGCTGAACCAGGAACTGGGTAGATCCTGCAGGAGAGGCAGCAGGATGAAAGCAGACAAAGGGCTGGCCACAGCAGACATTTTTGTATTCTGCACAGGAAACCTTTGGGAAGGGATTTGAGGCGAGCAGGAAGTAAGAGGGGCAGTACTGGAAGCGATGCAAATTTGCTCAACTCTCTTCTCTTTCCAAAGGCAGTCTCAGCAGGATTGTACAGGCATCTCCAAGTGACTGCAAAGCCCAGCCCTGGCAGCTCCAGCTGCTGCTCCTGTTAGGGTTATCCCCTGCAGGAGAAGATCCCAGGCAGACTGGACTTTATTTTAACCCTATGTTATACCCATCCCAGCCTCGGCCCCCTCTCTTGCTGATACCCTCAGGTAGAGTTGCTGGCTGGCCCCTTTACCTCTCTTTGTTGCATACCCTGACTGCATCAAAGCTAATTGTTGACAAGACAGGGCCCTGACACAAGCAGCAGCAATGCCTATTTATGCAGCCATCATAATAAGAGCATGCAATACTTAACATGCATATTAAGAATTTTGCCTCATGAGTAACAGATTAAAATTCTAATTCTTTCTCTCACCCCATCCTGCTTTCTTGAAAGTGAATAAATAATTGGCTGAAGAAAGAGATGGCATTTCTTTATTTAGAGAGGTCTGGCTTGTGGAAATCTGTTATTTATGTCATGCATGCTCAGGTCCTGCACACAGCCTTAGGATTGTTGCTCCCCAAGAAGCAGCTTATGTCACTGTGTCCTCTCAGAAATCCAGCCTGACTCAGAAGATGAAGCAGCCAACATTCCTGGACAGAAATTTCCTCCAGTTAGTAGTTTCTTCTATGCCTGTCTAGCTGTGCCTGCTGCCAGAGGATTCGCATCCTCAGTAGCTTTTCTTTTCTTCAGACAATCCTGTAGGCTCCAGCATCCCAGCTTCTCTGTCTCAGTGTTACTTCTTGCCCATCCCCACATTCTTTTATTTTCTCCTCCATCACTTGGAGGCTGAGCTCAGTCAGGAAAAACAGAGCTTTACCTCAGCTCCCCACTTTGTGGGCTCATTGGCTTGCGGCCTGGCTGACACAGGCAAGTGTCTGGGAATGGCTTGCCTGAGCAGCAAATGCCCATTTGGGAAGCTCATACTATGAAAATGAGAGGTTTGATTCCTCTGTCAGATCAGAACTGCTCATTGCAGAGCCAATATCTTGGACTATGTGGAGTTAGAATTGCATAGCCACTTAGATATGTTTTTGGCTTATACTCCATCTTCTACCTGAACAGCCAGCCATGTAATTCAGCATGCCAAACCCATGTTATTTTCACACATTACTAGGTAATTAGGTTCTCCCAAACTGCCTCTGACAGCTCTGTGTCTGGCTGTCTGGCTCCTCTTTGCCAAGTCCTATTCACAGAAGAGGCATTTAGAAGTTGAGGTATGCACAGTGCAGCATTCATCACACATTTCCTTTCCAGAAGCTCTTTGCAGGCTTGAAGTGAGGCTGAGCACTTGTACTATCTGATGCGTTTATCGTGAGAGGCAATTCACAGGAGCATGTAGTGACAAGACAAGGGAGAGTGGTTTCAAACTGAAGGAGAGCAGATTTGGATTAGATATTAGGAAGAAATTATTTACTTTGAGGGTAGTGAGGCACCAGAAGAGGTTTCCCAGAGAAGTTGTAGATGCCCCTGGAAATGTTTGAGGCCAGGCTGGGTGGAGCTCTGAGCAGCACAGTCTAGTACAAGGTGTCTCTGCTCATGGCAGGGGGGTTGGAACTAGATGATCTTTAAGGTCCCTCCCAAACCAAGCCATTCTGTGGTCACTAAGCTTGTTTTATTTGTATTCCCTCCTTTACCATATAACATAGGTTTTCTTGTACTCATGTATGTGATACGTACCTATTGCATACATGTAGGAGCTTTGGTGGGCTGGACGGTTGGGACGGGAGATCTCTATAGTCAGATCTTGGAACATGCGGTTTATTGCAAAGGGCGTGGGTATAGGGGCACTGCTCAGAGCTGCAGCTGGCAGCTCTGAGCAGGCCCAAGAGAGCAAGAGAGTAAGTGGGTAAGAAAGGAGAGAGAGAGAGAGAGAGAGTGTAAGAGTGTGCGAAGAGTAAGAGAGGAATGGAATGGTGAAGTCCTGGTTACAATACAATAAATCATCTTCTGTACTGAATATTCTAATTGTCACTAACCAGTCTAATACAAGATACAAATCCTATAGCATTTACATACAGCCTATAAGAGTTCTTATATTACCATAGAGTGTTACATCTTAACTTCTAAAAACTACTCTTTGGACCCCTTCTGCTGAGCTAGTAGGGTCTGCTCTGACCCTTGGACCTGCCTGCAAGCAGAGGGTATTGTTCAATCAAGAGGGGATTACCTTCAGTTGGCCATACCATTGTTTTCCAGTTGTTCAGTAACTAAGACTTGGTATTTCAAAAGTGGCTTTCATTTCCATGTCGCCTGTAGTTTTCATATTCCCAAAATCTTTTGTCAGGCAATCATATTTATAAGACTTTCCTGTTTCATCTTCCCCAACATCTCCCCCTTTCTGATGAACAAATAAGATATTAGACACAGTCCTACTCGTCATTTTTTGCACACACTGAAGTATACAAGGTACTGCTACTAAAACTATAATTATTACTACTAGAATAATCAAGCCTATTTTACAGAGTTCCCTTAGCCAAGGTGCAAAGCTCCAACCATCAAACAAACTGTCTAGCCAAGACGGGTTATCTGTTGTAATTTGGTTAGCTAGGTCCCTTAGGTTTTGTAACTGTTTGTGAATGGAAACAGAATGATCGGATAAGTTCATACAGCATAATCTTTCAAAATCTTCACAGCCATGCCCATGTGCTAATAAAAGATAATCAATGTAAGTTTGCTGTCTATGGCTGGGAGTTGGAGAAATGTGATGATTATCATATGGCTAATATTTATCAAGAGTAACATTACCAAAACCTTCTGGAAAAGGCACTCAATAAGTTGAGAAAGGTTTGTCAGGGCTTGTGTCAGATAGACAGATGATATCGGAGCCTGCAGATTTGGCTAAGGCAACCCAGACATTTGTCTTTGGTTGATTTACAGGTAAAGCTTCACTACAAAAACAAAAACAAAAGGTTAAAAGCAACATGCATCTACACAAATAATGCTAAAACTCCATTCTTTTCTTGAGCTGTTTCTAGCAGACAATCTTCTCTCAGTGGTTCTGCCTAGTTCACATTTCAGTGCTGGCTTCTCAGCTTCCACTCGTGGGGTCACTGGCTGAAGTGGAACCAACAATGGGCTTTGATGTGTGGTACAGCTTCACGTTCTTTGCTGGAATCCACTTGGTTCCTTCACCTGTGGAGAGACATGCAAATCCCTTTCCCCACACATACACTTCAGGTGTAAACTCCCATGGTGTAGCTCATCATTTAATGGGTTTATGGAGTCACTAGCTCAGTGGGTACCTGCTCCAGAGTCAAGGCTCCCACCTGTCACAGCAGCTACTATCAACAGGAACATGTTAACGCTGAAAGCAAAAGAATGATGCCCTGCTTTTCTTCCCAGCATGTACTCTATCTGCATCTATGAAAAACACACGTGAAAACTAAATTAGGGGAAGAAGAGAACTGTGATATAAAACACAATCCTGAAAAATTAGTTTTCAGGTGACAACAATGCTCATGCTGTGAGATTGCAGAAAAAGAGTCGGTTTTGCCAGAAGAAGAGTCGGTGATTTCTAAAATGTTAGTAATCAAACACACTGTGTAGCTGAGAACAATATGCATGTAGCTCCAATCCCTATAATCGAAAACCAGCTTGTCTCATCCAGGCTCCAGCATGCAGGAAAACAAAAAAAATCCAAACATCACTGATACACACTTGAGCAGAGATTACAGCTAGCAGAACACTTAAAATCCCTGCCTCCTGTAAATCATGCCCGCGAGCATCCTTACAAAACTGCTTGATGGAGCTGTGGTCCATATTCCAGGTCATGTGTGAGACCATCCTGTAGCACAGTGTCACGGCTGGTCAGCACAGCTGAGCTTGAGTCAGTGAGGGGTTGCCTGGTTCGTGCATTACAGGGATTTTTTGTTATCTTTTGCAGCCACAGAGTGAGAATTATTTCTCCTAACACACCAGCAGTGGGGGAGGAGGCAGAGGAAGGCTGAACATGACTGCCACATTGAGTTGTTAGCATGAAATGCACACGTAAGACTAGAAGCAGGCCAAAAATCCTTGAGTCCTAAGCTGTTGTCACATAGGCTGGAATTTGTGTCATGTCCACACAGAAGCCAGTTACCAGAGTTACTTGAGCTGTAAGCACAACAGGGAGGTACCAGGAGATTTATTTTGTCTTTGACAGTCTGTATTGCTCCGCTGCCTGAGGTGCTACAAAGAGCTTAGAAAATAAAAACAGGGCAGGACAGTAGGGACAAAGTGAGGGAGAAGAAAGCTGGTCCAATATTAAATATTTTAGTGTTAAGAAGTTAACCAAATAGCACCAAACCCCAGAAGCGTCTGCTATGAACTGTATTTGTCTGCTGCTACAGTGCTTCAGCAAAAGTAAGTGCATGGCAGGGTGAGGAGAATGCTCCCTATCAAATTAAGCACGGGAGAGCAATTTCTTATCCTGTAGACGTCAGAAATTTCTGCAGATGTTGGGATTTTGAGGAAAAAAAGCTACTTACAAAGTCTCTCCGTACTTCCCTTCTGTCCCTGTGCACCACTTCATTTCACAGCTCTTTGGTGTGGTCATACGCAGCACAATATTTCCCTCTGAATAATTTACAAGCTAAAAGCACTTAAGAAGGATATGACAACGTTTACAGAGATGCAAAAATGGTTTTCACTTGGCCATTGCAAAGTACTCTTTTTTGGGACTTATTGCCAAAGAAGGTTCATCTTGCAGTGAATAACTGCTTTGAATGCAGATTAGTTTAATGAAATATGAAGTGTATTTTATGCTTTGTTCGGATCTCCAAATCTGTCTTGCTATTTGCTTAAATCTTCAGAACATGGGAGAAATAGGTGGCAAAATGTGTAAACTTTCAGTCAAGCAGTCGGCGTTCAAGACAAATTCCAGCAAATGGCAGCAGAATTAGGGGAATTAGGGGGGACACGCTCTGCTGCATCCCAAATAGTCAACAAAACACACTCTTACTGGGACAGGTAGCATAGGTGGACTCTTTTTTTTTTTTTTAAATTGAAACAATTTTAAATGCAAGGAGAAAAAAGACAGAGTAGGAAATACATGAGGGTTTAAGATGATAGTTTTTTTTTTTTAATTTAGACATTTGTAAAGAATACTAATGGCTTGCTTAAAATGATTTTCTCTGTAGACTTCATGCTCACCGTGGGTGGTGAGCGATAGAGCTCAGTTAAGCAAAATATCATTAGTACTGCTATCAGCTACTGCTTTGGAACAGAACATTTTTTCTGGGTTCGAGTGTGTGCTGGTTTTTTTTTAAAAAAAAGGAGCCCATATTTTATGTGAAGGAAAACAACATGTAATTAAGTGTCTGTTACCTAAAGCATCCCTCAGCCGAACTCAGACAGAAATGGAGAGGCTTAAAAAATCATTTAAAGTTACAAAATTATTCTTTCCAATTATCAATGCAAGAGCTAAATAGATGAATAAAAGGCCTTTGATGAAGCTGTTGTCCAGCTTTATCCACCAGTCTTTGAAAATCTTCACAATACTGTTAATTTTTTTTCCGGCTCTCAGGATGTTCTTGTTATTATACATGTAATATATTTGATATTTATCCATTAGTATCAAAGGAAAATGGAAAAAAACCCCACTTCTTCCATTAAAAAGCAAGTTCCTTGTCCTTGTACCTACAAGGAAAAACCTGAAAACATGATCCAGATTACTTAAAAAGGAAATAGATTTTCAGATTAAGTCATTTGGAAGAAATTATTTTTGATCCAATATTATGATTTTTGTTATCTAATTTATGTTGTAGAACAGCTGCCACTATCAATACCAAATTTATTTTTAGATAATCCACTAATTCTTTACAAAAAAAGATCAGCTGGAATGAGTGAAGTGTAAGAAAACTTTCTCCTTTTCCCCTCCCAACAAACAAGATGCAAAAATGAATCAAATAAATAATGCTCTAAATGTAAAAGATAACAGGCAGAAGAAAATGCTTGATGACTGAGGCAATTTAATATAATCCTTGTTGTATTTTACCTGTAGTTTATAGTTCACTCTGAAGAAAAAGTTGTAACTATTTTTCTCTATCACTTCTGCACAGACTGTTATTAAAGCCAAGCAGAATGAAACTGCAGAAAGAAGCCTGTAAAAAATGCCAATACTAAAACAGTCTGCTACTCTCACTTTGAAACAAATGATACTGATAATTTCATGTGCTGTATCATTTGTTCAACATTTTTCCAGCCACATACAAGCTTTTCATGATAAGCAGTGATTATTATAATGATATCGTTTATAAGAAAGAGTAAAAATAAAGATCCTTGCCCATAAAATACTGATGTGGTGCTACATCTACACCTTTTGCTGACAAACCTGTAAAAGCACAACTGAAAAAATACACATTTCCTGTGCAACTCTTCCAGACTCTCTCATTTTCGGTAATTCCTCAACAGCTCCCTGTAAGAACAGTTTCTCAATGCAAGGAAATTTTAGTGGCAAGACTAAACCCCAAAACAACCTAGATTCTTGGAAAAATCATCTAGAGAATGATAATCCTCTTAATGAGACACTTTTTTTTTAAGTTGCTGTTGAATGGTTGTAGAATATTGACTCCTTTAAGAAGAAAACCAGGTCAATGGGCATGGGGCTACTCAACAGTGAAACTGAACCTGTAAAAGCTCCACTAATGATGACTCACATTTCTTGACCACTTTGCTGCGAGACTGTGGCTTTCAGGAATTAAAGCATCAATTTAGGCTGCTGCCTTTGTGTGCACAGATAAGTGGTTGCATGTTTAGGTCTCTTCAAAGAGTGCTCTCAGTTTCAGGATCCAGAAGTGCCTTTAAGGCCCAGGTACCCATCACAATCACATCCTGGCTCCAACCTGGAGTGAGTTGTGCTGTCTGATGTGTTCTGGCCAAAGGCAGAACTTCACCTGACTTTGGTGATGGGAGACTCAGACCTCAGAGCACTCGTCCTCCCCACCATGTGACTTCAGGAAGTGGAATCCGTTTAAAAAATTGCTTACAACTTGTTGTGGGTTACAATGAGTAGCCTGACATTACTCTGTGTAACTGCTGCACTAATAATGGCAGATTTAAAACACAGACTGCCAGCTTCCCTCCTTTACCACTGCTAACAGGAGCAGTTTTTCAGGACATGAAGGTGCCATGGAAGAACATGGAACATAGAAGAGGAAGCTGGGGTGGGTGGTGAAGCACAAATTGCACACACATTTGCATGAGTAGAAAATCCCTCTGACCATGCTATTTCTACCCAGCTGCCAAAGACAGGATCCAGACAAGGGAAGGCAAGGAATTATTTTTCCCTTTGAGACTTTTTGATCTCATTGCTTGCAAGGAACAGCTGCTGTGCTCATGCCATACAAGACACATACAATGCCTTTTTATTTAAACTTGTACAACACAGTCACATCTATGGAAAAAGCGGAGTCTGAAGAACAAGCAAAAATAGCAGTTATAGGTTTAATATAAAAGCATTTAAATGTTTCATGACAGAGCGAGGACAACAAATCAACCTACCCCGCTCCAAAAAACTCTGTCTCTCTAGCCAGGGTCCTAATGCCAAACATGAGTGATGAAGTATGTATTTAGGGGCCGTATTTTCAGAAGTACTAAGAAGCCACAAATTCCATTAAGGTATGTAACAGTTTTGAAGATTAAGCTACTTGTATTTAAGTGCTTTAATGGATATTTAGCAACCTAACTTCATGAAACAAACTTTGAACGTTTCATTTACATACCAAGGGCAAACTATCCCAGTTTCAAGAAAAGCCTGGACAAGGTGCTAAGGGTGTTGCTCATCCTCCGACCTGAGCAACTGGGGTGGCCAGTGCAGGGCCCTCGGCTGCCCCCAGGCATGGGGCTGCCTGCATGCAAGTGTGCAGCTGACGCAAGCAGGTAACCAGGAGAAGGGAGAGGAGAACAGCTCGTCATCAGAGAAACAGTGTCAGCCCTGTATCTCTGAGCAGGTTGCAGCAGAGGTGCTCTGTTTCCCTCTACTGGTAAAATTTCAAGCGATCTTTTAAAAATTATTTCTGCAGGAGGCTTTCTGCTGGAAGTGTCCCAGGGCCACCATGGACTGTTTTGCTTGTGAGCCCTACTCAGACTTCTGTTGTTCTTCCTAAATCTCCCCCTTGGCTGATGTCCTTTGCTGAGCTCTGTCTTACATCCAGGTCTGTTTAATGTTATTGGCTTCAGCAGGGCTGGTCGGGAGTTTAAATTATTAAGAAATATTTCAAGGCGATTTATGGATATTTGGAAAGACTTCATTGATTTCTTAGCATGAAAGCCATTCCACAACACTGAAAATATTCTAGTCAACTTAACAAGTCTTTTAATGAATTGCTGCTCTTTGGTCGTGTTCAGAAGCCAGAACAGAGGTTCTGTTGTTGGAAAGTCTCAAGATTACGAGGTGGTAAGAAGATGCAGTAATTGTACCCTGAGTGCATTATCCAGGTGTTTCAATTGCTCAGCTAAACCACACAGCCCACAGCTGGCTCCAGTAAGACTTCATGCATGATCCCCTATTTGCGGCTGCCAGAGAAAACCTCAGTGTTCACATCCATTAGTGGCCTCTGGAAGTGTGCAAAATTAATTTGAGAAGGAGTTTTCTGAGCTTTCACAGAAAGCATCTTAAAGAGGTGTGGGTTTCCCATCTCACAAACCTCTGCTGCCTTGGAGACTTTCAGGATTTTTTCTTCTCTTCCACAGGATCTCCCTGATGCCAGAGGTTTCCCATGTGCTATCCAAGCAAGTGCAATTTTGGTTTGCGGTAGCAGTAGCAGGAGTGATGTTTTAAACTGAGAACACACTTCAGTATTTCCATATGTAAACTTCAGTTTGTAACAAGAACAAGTGGAGAATTTTAACTCCAGAAAAACTAACTTATGGCTATATTTACTCAGATACAGAAATGCCAGCACTGTTCTTGAAACATCCAACCAGTCATGCTCAAGTACTACAATTTAATGTGACTGATAGACTGATTGAGCTACTGGACGTGTCTTGGCAGTATCTTTTAACCAGCTTTGGTTTGGCAAACTGTCAGGTGCCTTGAGTAAAACTGTAACTAATGCCTTACCAGCTAGTGGGTCTTGCGGGGAGTAGGAATTTAAATTACAGTTAAAGAAAATTATGGAAGAAGGAGAGGAAATTGAGTGCTCTGGGGCAAAGTTAGTCTGCAAATGCCTAAATACCCAATTACAACTTTCTTGATCATTTATGAACACATTTCTGTTACAGCAGCAGTTGGAGTTTTTTAGAGATACATTTATAGCTTTTGTGTGCGCACTGAAATGTTAAAAATGTATCATAGGTTTTAGGTTCCACTGACTCTTCTAGTTTTCACATCAATTTGTAGTTATTTTAGTTTTTCTTTTTGATTTAATTGGAATGTATAATTTAGGAGTGCAAATTACCAGCTCAGATGAAACAGAAGTTTAACCAAAAAGAGGAAAGTATTTAGTGGTGAGCAGTGTACACGTCCCTGCCGCAGCTGCAATGGTGTCCCCAGAGGCCTGTGGCTGCGGGCTGGGAGGTGCAGGCAGCTGGTGCTGGGGTGGGAAGCCTGCAGTCTCCATGCATGAGCAGGCATTTTTCCTATCTGGAGTCACTTTTGGAGGTTGTCTGGACTGCAGGCTGGAGCACTGTGTTCTTGCAGCCCTCATGAAGGAGCGGGGTTACATCTGGACTACTCCCACTTCAACACACATACCTGCGCCAGGACCTCACTGCTCTAGCTGTAAGAGCTCCAGTTTCTGGCCTTGTTCATGGTCAGTTTTGATCTGTTCAGTGATGGCTTGTATTGATCATCTTTAAACCAGGTACTTCTGCACTACTGAAGTTCAATGCAAATGAGTTTTGTCTGCTTGCATTACCCTCAACAGCCCACTTCTGAGCACACACATGCCAGCTGTCAATGTAGCCATGAAAACATGCACTCCACTGAAGCACAGAATCCAAGCCGTGTTGGAAAGTTGTTAACCCTGGATATTAGCCCTGCAACTTCAGTGTGTGGTAGAGGAGGAACTTGATGCAAAATAACTGCTTAAATCAGCCTAATCTCTACTGCTGAAGATAATGGGATTCCAGTGACATTACTCCAGATTAGCTGGAAGATCATGACTGCCTGCAATAACTGTGGGCATAGTTTAGCTTCCTTCTGCACTGTTGTTAATGTGCAAGAAAGCGTGAGCTCAGACGGATGAGCTGATCTCTGTTTGATCTGCAGGATAAGTCATTCGAAGAAAAAACAATCATTTCATAGTAAACTGAGCACAATTAACAGGCATTTGGGGACAATAGACATTTTTCCAGAGACACTTCTGAAAGCAGAAAGGGCCACAATGGCAAAATCACATGACACAGAAATTCTGTAGGGAGCACAGTGTGAGAAAGAATGGTTCTTTTTGTTAACCCTCGGTAAATGATGAGAAAATGGGCAATTTCAGATCTCACTGCAATTTGGAAATGAGAAAGCTGAGTGATGTTGGATCATACATCTCATTACTCACAATTTCTCAGTATTCTATAATATATTTTGCTTGGCTGGAAGTCTCAATTTTTGTACTTTTTTCCCCACTGTGATGTTAATGAACATGCATGCTTTAATCGTGGCAGAAGGACTGTTCTCTTCTTGCCTGATTCTGCTCCTTTTGGGGGTCAAACCTTTGCACAATGTGATCAAGCCTTATGTAATGAAAGGGGGAAAGGAGACACTGAGTCTTTTCCATTTAACATAATCTGATTCCAAACATGCCTAAGTTCAGTATCCAGAGTAGGACTCCCTGATGAGAAGTGCGAGACAACAACAATACCTTGAATACACATGCAGTAGTTTAAAACTTCTTCTTTCTCTCCATCCTTTTCTCTTTATTGCCTCTGTGTTTTGGTGCATGGAAATTTAATGCAGATTTCTATTAGAACAGGAAAAAGATAATTTGCAGTTAAAATTTGTCACAGGACAGAAAGACTTGGTGGGTGGATATGACAAGTCATGTGGTCTTACTCTCAGTTTTGCACTGATTTTCCGTGTATCTGTTGTCTTTATTTCTGTGTCTGGAAAAAGGCAGGATTACCTAACCCTGTCTGTGAGGTGCTTGGTGCTAATGGGGAGAAAACAGGTAATATGAGCTCATATTCTCCATTTGTCAGTAGCAGTAGAACCATAAAATGAACCCAATGGAGGAATTCTGTGCCCAAGAAACTGAAGGCCTCTTCCATCCTGTAGGGTAGGGAAAAACTCTTACTCTCTTTTATGGTTTGCTATTGGACCTAAACTACTGAATGTCTGAAAAAACTTCTTTAAAAATTGGCTGAAATATGATTCAGCTGTTAACTAAGAAAAAAATGCGGGGGTCTATGTGTGAGAGAGGAATCTCAGCACTTATTACAGTCCGTGGAGATTATTTGGTACCATCAGCATAGTCTAGACAGTGATTCTAATGGCCACAACTGCAACCTGCCTTTTTTGCCAGGCAGGTTTGTTGGGAGAGTGCTTGGTGATGCTCTCAATTAGTAATGAAAGAACACAATGGACTTTGGTTTAGGACAGGGAGCAGATGTCCTGTGGTCAATATATTCACTCATTTGATGAGTTAATCTTTGATAATTTCACTCTGGTATGTGATCTAATTATTTTTACACTTTTTAGTCACAAATGCATTTAGTCCATGTTTTCCTCTTCTGCCACTGAAAGCTTCAAGTAAGACAGCAGAGATCTTGCTGAATTCTAGATATATAACTTATATTTCTTATGTTTCTCCTTCACTCACAAGACCTATCACGCAGAAGAGATGTGGATTAATTTGACAGATTGTCCTTGACAAATTCATATTATATCTTACTCATTTTCATGTTTAAAAATTGATAATTTGTTCCAGACTTCTTTTATTTTTCATAATTCAAAGTTTAAAAACCCCTATCCTATTGTGCTGAATTTGACTGGGCTTGATTTTCTTCAGTAGTTGGTATGGTATAGAGCTGTGTTTTGGATTTGGGCAGGAAACAGAGCTGATAACATAGGAATGTTTTTGTTGTTGCTGAGCAGGCCTTACACAGCATCCAGGTCTTTTCTGCTCCTCACCCCACCCAGCCAGTGAGTGGGCCAGGGGTGCACAAGGAGTTGGGAGGGGACAGAGCTGGGACAGCTGACCCCAGCTGACCAAAGGGATATCCCAGACCATGTGGTGTCATGCTGAGCATATAAAACTGGGGGAAGAAGAAGGAAGGGGAGGATGTTAAGAGTGGTGGCTCTTACCTTCCTAAGTCACCGTGATGGAGCCTAGCTTTCCTGGAGATGACTGAACACCTCCCTGACCATGGAAAGCAGTGAAATACCTCCTTGTTTTGCTTTGCTTGCATGCATAGTTTTTACTTTACCTAATAAACTGTCTTGATCTCAACCCACACGATTTTATCACTTTTACCATTAAGATCCCCTCCATCCCACTGCAGTAGCGAGCAAGCACCTGTTGGGGCTTAGGTGCTGGCTGTGGTTAAACCATGACCCTTATAATTCTGTGGTCCTTTTTCTAACTTTTTTTCTTTCAGTGACAAACCTGTATAAATCAAGAGCTACCCTACTGAGTAAGTATAAATACTCTGTTATAAAACCTGTATAAGATTAGGAGAAGCCAAGGCCATTTTCTTAGGGAACTGGTTGTGCCAGTACCCTAGCATCATTACAGAATCTGAAAAAAACTTCGCATGAAAAGCAATGTACTGAGAAAAGCATGATCTGGAATATATTACAAGAAGCTTTAACATAAATGAATTTGTTATTTAATGTGTTGGGGGTGACAAGAAAATGCATAAGCTCAGCTGGCTGCTCTCCTATGAGGGATCCTGTAATGTTTTTAACAGGATCAATGTGAATACAAAGTGCTGGAAGAGCAAAACACAATTGGACTTTCTTTGCCAGCCATTTTGCACTGTATAATCTTAAAACCCACATACTTTAATTCACAGAGATTATATGATGTAACAACATGGCAACTGCTAGAATTACTTTGCTTATATAATGTAAGTTGTATATGTGCTAAAATCACAGCTCAGTCCCACGGTGTTTTTGAGATTAACCATCCCAAGATGGTGCGAAGTACAAGAGGTTGGGTGCTTTTTACCTAACTTTTTACCTAATTCTGTCTTTTACAATTTCCAGTGATTTGGAGAAAAACAGCTCAAATTCTGTGACTAGGAATCTGAGGCCTTTGGGACAAACGTTCCATCTCCTCCAGTGGCTTCTACAGACCTTTGCACAGTGGGTCATCGGAACAGGAGGGACTTCTGAGTGTTGCTGTCATCATAGCGGGGGGCAAAGCCTGGCCCCCTTTGCGGGGATTCCCACTACTCTGCTTGCTCAGAGCAGCCTCACAGGCATCACTCACTAGGGTGTATAAACACACAGAATGCTGTGTGTTTTCATCTTGGTAGGAGCTACGAGAGGGATGTTTCTGTGTTAATTTTTCATAAGGGAATGCTAAGGAAACAACATTCTCCAGCTCTGGAAATCTCGTGTGGCTGAGACTGCAAAAGTTTTTGTTCATGTATCTCTCCTACAGAGTTCTCCCTACATAGCAGCATGCTGGTAACTTTATGCAGATGTACATAAGAGAGGACAGATTCTTTGAACATTCAGGAGGACTTTTTATACTGAGTATTACAAACCATGCTCTTATATGTTTATCATTGTAAACTCTTGTTGGGGGAAAAAAAATCACAAAATAAAAATAAAAGAATATAGAGAAAATATTGTCATCTTTTTTCAGACCACAGGGGTTTGTCACCATGGAGATCCTCCTGTTTTCTTCGAGAGTGATTCAAATCTTACAGATGGAGCATATGTGACAGAAGCAAAACAGCATCACCAAGAATTCACGTTAAACATTTCAGAAAGAGGTTTTTGAGCACCAACCAACATCCACAGACTGGTCATGCAGAAAAAAATCGTGCTTCCAATTTTTTTCTTTCTAATATTAAATAACTGAAAGTTTTATTTTTAAACATAGCTGGATTTTAAGGAGCTTGTGATACATGAGCTGAAGGCTGCAGTACTTGACAATTACATTGTGGTTTTATATAAAGAACTACTCTTTCGAAGAGCTGAAGTACCGTAAGGACATTGTGAAGCTAAAACCCCTTGAAAACTTGTTTTTGTATTACTTATGTAAGCAGAGTTTTTAACTGAAGGCAACCAAATTGTGCATGAGATGGAGCTAAGAGCAGGACAAGGTGGTTTGTCAGCAAGCTGCTGGCTGCCCCTGCAGCAGCTGGGGGCACCAAGCATGGGGAAGCTGGAGTGTGCTCGTCTCCAAAGCACTGGCAGCTCTGGAGTCGAGTCCTGACAGCCACGAGCAAAACTGCAACTTCAGGAGCACCTCTGGGAAAGAAGAAAAAGTGGGTATGTTCCTGTTGTCCTGCCTCCTGCAGCATATCAGACTGTGCCGCTCCACTTTAGTCACTGCTCAGCCTGCAGAAATGTATTTTTAAATGAGCGTGGAAGGCATTGCAATGACAACCAAGGACAAACTAAATTAGTCTGCAAAATGCATGACAGACTTTCTCCCTAGCCTGCCTTTCTGCTATGTTGCCCACCTGTCTTTCTGGTCTGTGGCTGAGGTAGAGCTGAACCCTCCCCTTCGTTACTTCCTCCACCAGTATTGCTGTGATGCCAAGCTGGGGCTCAGCTCTGGTACTGCCAGCAGTGCCGCAGGGCAGTGAGGGGAGCACAGGCAATGTGGGGCTCAGTTCAGGGCAGAAAAGAGCCCACTGTGCCTTCCAGGTCAGAGCTGCTGTTCTTAATCAGATTCCTGGAGAGAGGAACATCCTTCCTGTCAAACACCATTGTGTGTTGGTGGAGAGGGGGAGAAAATGCAGTCACACACTGTTAGTTAGAGCAGTGGTGCAGCCCTAAGAGATGTAAATCTGAGTTTAAATGGTCCAGTAATGAATCCAAACTCCTGCAGCCACGTAACACAGGGAATAGGGGCAGTGTCCCCCCACCCTGGTGGGAGTGCACACTTCACACCTGACAGGGCTTGCTGTCAGCCTTTGTAATTGCATGCCAGAGAGGGCATCGCTTGTCCTTCCACAACACATGAGAAGATTGGGTGAATCATAAAGCCAGAACAAATATCCTGATGAGCTCAGGCTAATCTAATAGAAGGGAAATTGGGTATTTACCCTTAATCAGGATCAGATTTGTCCTGCTGGACCATGCGGTATTAATCAGTGTGGAGCTGCAAGAATAATAGGAAGATCTACTCTCCCAGTCCAGGGAGAAGCCTGGGCCACTCCATGGAGCTAGGCAGCCTCACAGAGGACAGAAAAGTGCAGGGCACCATTCAAGTGGGACAGGCTTTTCTGCAATGGCTTTACCCAAGGAATGTCCAGGACACAGCCCAGATGCTGAGATGGGGCTCTGCTTGGGTTTTTTCCCTCTTCTTTCTCGGTTATCTTGATAATAATGCAAAGGAAAGGTTCAAGGTATTTCCATTATCAGTGAACAAAATAATTATTTAGAGAAACTGAATGCCTTTGAATTCACAGTGTTGCAAACAACCTACTGGAGACAGTGCAGGAAATCTGAGCTGAAAACTTAGCAACATTTGTACTTAGCATACATAGATTTTGGAAAAATATGAACTAGAAAATCACTACAGTTAAGAGATTTTTATGAAATTCATCAAACCAAACCAATGCTTCCTCTGCTTTCAAGAGGTCATCTTCATGAAAGTCAGTAATCAGGTTGTGCTGGACATGGTGAGTGATACCACTTAACATCTCTTTCATGAGTCCAAGATTATTTTGTTTTGTGCTCTCTGGGTTAAAATACTTCAATAAAAAAAATATCAACACAATAGTTCTATCTGACACCTTGTGAAAGTGTTTAAGAGAGAATGTAATGTTTCTTTTACTGGAGATGAACCTCCTTACAATCAGTTTGCATAAGTTTATTTGTGTTGATGATACCACCTGGTCTGTTGCACCCAGTGCTCTGCCCTTGCAGGCACCAGAAATACACTGTCTACGTTCAGGAGTACTTTGAAAAGATTTACATGAGCTAGGCTCAAAATAACTTGACCTACTTGTTCTCACTACCTTTTCTGAAAAATTATTACAGAATCCTTCTTCTGCCCTCTGATATCCAGCCAGGATGCTTTGGCAGCCAGTTTCCCATTTATAAGAGCCCTTCTCTCTCTTTGTATTTACACCCTGTACTTGTTTCACTTCAGCTGTTCCCTGAAGCTGATCTGTGGGAATTGTACACTGTATTCCAGATAGTTTCTCAACACAGGCTTATAAATGGGTGTTAGTTTTGGGTGCTATACATGGGTAGTCTCTAATCTTTGTCCTGTACTGATTGTAAGCAGCTCCCTTTGCTCTAAGAGCCTTTTGCCATATTTTTATTGTTTTGTTGTTCCATTTCTAACTCACTTTAATATTTGGCAATGCTTACTTCTTCCCAGTACTTCTTAACCAGCAAGAGATGGTATATTTTGTTGTCTGTGTTTCCCTTTCACTCTCAATAGGCTCTTTCCTTGTTCCTGGTGGTTTTTTTAAAACTATAAATTTTCATCCAGTTGACCATGGTGATCTTCCTTTTGCTTGGAACAAAAACTTATCATACTTAGTACACAAAGTTTTTATTTCTTTAGAGTAAAGATACTCTCAGCCTTTTCCACAGTCAAGACCTATAGTTCTTAAAAGCATTAATTAACTCTTCATTTTATCAGAACTTATTCTTCTGGAATTAATGGCATTATTATTCCATAAACCTACTTGTGTTCATACATCCCAAAATTTCAGTCATATCAGTTCAAAGTTATTTGCTCTGACCAGGTATTATGAAAGGTCCCCCCTATTCTCAAAATCTTTGTGTTGTAGAAAAAAATATGTTGACTAGCACATCTTGAAAAATATATACCTGAGTGTTGTTAGCATTTTTGCACTGGACTATCTCTTAAAACTGAGAGTTGCAGGAGACAGTGATTTCAGCTGTCCTGTTGTGGCTTGAAGTAGAGTAACAGTGCTTAATAGTGTCAAGAATTAATAAACTGTAATATCCTATTTCCTTCTAAACTCTGGTCCTGTTGCCTGGGGGAATATTAAAATTCTTTCTCAGAAACCTAAAGCAGTTTGGGCACTATCACTTCAGATTTCAGAGGGATATGTACATGAAAGGCTCTGTTGTCATGCTGCCACTTTACCAGTTGAGATTGAAGGCATTGCAGTGACACCTACAGACTTGTTTGCATGGATCCCCGTCTCAGGAGAGTCAGGAATGACCCTTCTTGGAAACATCCTAATGGGAGCTGTTTCTAACTGACTTCAGCACGGGGAGTGTTTCACCTGCTGGCTTTTCCCTACCCTGCCTTCCTGTTTCAAGGGTACTAGGATCCTCAGCACTTTCTTGTTCTGTAGCCATACCATTTCCCAATTTTCCACCTCTGAGTGCAGCTTACCAATAAAAAGGCACAATCATGTTGATCAGTCTTGGCTGCTGAACCTGATGCAGAGGATAAGAGCAGTGGACAAGCATTTGATTCCTGAAATATTTTGGTTTTAGAGTTCCTTAGGGTGTGAAGAGTGTGAGGCATCCTCAAATCTCTTCCACTGGCTAATTTCTGTTTAAATTCCTGTTGCACATGGCATTCATTTGTAAGCTACAACACGTGAGCTGCAGGAGATAGGTGTATGAGCAGGAGAGAGTGTTCTGAGCACAGGCAGGAAGGGAACTGGCTTGGGGTCAGCAGCAATGAGGTCCACACATGGGCAGGCTGGGGTGGAAACTTGAGCTGGTGGGATGTAGGCATCAGGGATGAGAGATGCAGACCAGCAGTAGAGGAAGGCTGATTTCTGTGGAATGAGGCTGCTGAATCACGGTTCCCACAAAAACCTTTCAAGCAAGAAGGGTGTCCATGTGGTCTAGACAGCCTTATGATGGGGAAGTGCAGACACAGATGCATCAGGGGTTGTCTTCCTCTTCTCATGCCCTGCCCTCAGACATTCCCAGGGAGCATCCAGCTCTCACAGCTCAGCTGCTCCCAAGCTGACTTGAAAGACAGACTTTTGGGTCTTCTTCTATTAACAATATGCAAAAGGGGCTGAGGACGGGGAAGCAGAAATCCCCCCAGTCGTGGGCTGCTTTAGGCTGGAGCTGTACCAAGTGAAGCCAGGGCACTGAGAGTTAGGACACCCTGGCTATTTCAGGACCTGTGCCGGTAGGTGGGTCTGGAGTGGCAGGGAGGTGTAGGGCCCTTCAGCTCCTGGGGACACTGAGCTGGGTATTTCCCAGCAGGGCATTTGTCAGCAGGAGGATACTGGCATGGGAAATGTCTGTCTGGTTCCCTCCCTTTTGCAGATGCTGTCTCTGTGTCGAGTACCTCAGCCCAGCCATGACCAGGCTGCCCCAGGACTACTGTCACTTATGGCTGAGGCTCATGCATGGCCAGTCTCCCGAGGAGCCTGTAGTGGTGGCATGCCCATGACCACACACTCCCTGTGAGCACTGCTTTTAGGACAAGCTGCAGCTCACACTCCATTGCCATGGCTCTCAGTTCCCTGAGTAGGTGGCAGTGACAGCTGTGCTGCCTGAGTCATTCTCTGTGGGCATTAGCTCAGCTCTGCAGGCCTGGTGGCACTTCCTAGCCCTTGCAGAGCAGCAGCTCTGGTGAAGAAGACCCCAAAGGCGAGGGTTCCAGATAAGAAGGTGCCTGTGGAGCCTGCTAGCATCCTGAGAAGGGGCTGGCACCATCATCCTGCAGGCAGAGCTGCAGGAGAGTCCATAGCTAGGCTGGGCATGTGGGCAGCATGGTTGCTCTTGGGAAAGATGGAGGTAGCCACAGATAAGGTGGCTCAACAGGTACTGAGAAGTGGCTGTGCTCTGGGTGATGGGCAAGGCATAAAATAAGGACAGTTTGCACCACACGGACCATTTTCAGCCAGGACTAGAGTCCAAAAGACCTGTTCAAAATCAACCCAAAAGTTTGGCATAGCTATCAAAAAAAAAAAAAAAAAAAAAAAAAAAAAAAAAAAAAAAAAAAAATCAAGGTACCATTAGGAGAAAGCGGTGAAATAGTTCATCTGTGTGGGGAGAGTCTCCCCCAGTGACTTATTTTCATACCATGAACAGACTTCTAAAAAAGCAGTAGAATTAAACTGACACTTGAAGCTGTCCTCTTGAGACTTTATTTGAATGTAATATATTTCAATTATTGTGTACTCGAAGTTCCCATGCTAATATACAATCTGTGGAGACTTATAATGTGTGCTGGTTGAAATCTGAGCTAAATTAATATAATCTTTTCATTAAAAAAAAAAAAAAAAGAGAGCTAATCTACTTGGCTGCAAGTGCCACAAGTAATATTGAGCAGAAAAAAGACAGAATAACCAGGGAGTGATTCAAAAGCAGCCCTTACGGCCAATTGCTCAGAGCTAGTGCCAGAAAATAAGGGAAACCTTCTTTTATTAAACATGATTGCTGTGACCTTCTCTGGTTAACCTACAGAAGGGAAAATGAGCTGTGCACTGTGCATGGTTTGTTGTTCTTACAACCGGGCAGTTTTTCAGTGACCCTGTAGAAGCTGGAATGTTTATTTTGATTTATTTTTGCCTCGTTTTTGCTCAAAAGAAGTGAAACACCTTCTAGGGTTGCACATGTGTACCCATTTCTCTTTGAATACTGTGACTGTGACTGTGAGCCCTGCTGTCACTTCCCCTGTGAACATCACAGCCATGCATATCCCTGGCTCCCTCCTTCCAGGTGTGGACAGACAGGCTCTGCAATAGGCATCGAGCACTGTCCTCCTCTCAGTGCAGAGATGGGAGCTGTACCTGACCCTTGAGGGAGGGCTGGTAAGGAAAGCTTTCTCTTAGCCTTCTTCTTCTGAGGCAAGCACCACTAGTGCTCCTCTGGGGATTGCATAAATGAGATGGAGAGCAGCAATCTGACGAATTTATGTGCAGCAGAGTCAAGAGGGTCCCATTGTGCCTGGGATACTCACGAACAGAGCTCCAGAAAGGTCCCTCAGTGGGGCACCACAGGGACAAAACACAGGCCAGCAGTAAGAGTGGAGGGACAAGGACAGTGCAGTCGTGGGTGTGCTTGTGTATTCTTGTCAGCCTCAGAGGTTTTTGCAGAGGTACACTAATGTATGCAGCAAAATCAAGAGTGTAAGAAAATTCCCACAGAATCCAGACTCAGTGAGCTAATTATGGATTAGGTCATTTTCTATGTGCCTTCCAAGATGACTGCATATACCTAATTAAGATGCCTAGTGTGTTTTGTTTAGCCCAAATGGTGATGGAGGAGGAAGGTTATTGGTCTGGTGTCCGGGGTATTGGCAGGGTTGACTTTTATGTGGGTTGAAATAAAGCAGGCTTTCAGTTTCCAAGGAATAAAGTTAAGAACAAGGCTCAGTCACACAGTTACTTCAAAGAACAGTGAAATCACAGAAAACATTTTCTGAAATCATAAGATTCCACTGATTCATCTTTCTGTGTCATTCCTTGGCCTCGGCTCTCACTTCAGGAAAAATATGCATTTGACTTAATTTTAAAAAAAAGTTATTTAAAGAATACAACAATCATAGAATGTCTGAGGATGGAAGGCACCTGGAGATTAACTAGCTTGAGCCCTTGCCTTGCTCAGGCAAGGCCACCTAGAGATGGCTGCCCCGGACCACATCCAGATGGGTTTTGAATACTTCCAGGGACAGAGACTACCCAATCTCTCAGAGCAACCTGTTCCCGTGCTGGGTCACTTGTAGAGTAAAAAAATGTATTTTCTGTATTTTCAGTTGTTCCCATTACCTCCCAGCTGTGGATACGAAAATGCTGCTAGCAAGGATTTTCTTGCTATTTTCTAAGTCCGTGAGAGACTTTTCTCTCTCACAGAAGAGGTAGCAGAGTTATGTAAACAACCAAACACCTGCTGCCTTGAAAAGTCTTGTTTATAGTATACTAGAAAAATATTTTAACAATGGATGTTTTAGGATTTTAGCCAATCACCCCAAGGGGTGGCTGATCCTTTGTCCAATTAGACTATGAAGAAAAAAGTCTGTGAAAGAGTTTTTAAAATAATTAAATAAATCAATCTTGCTGCACGATTCCTGCCTGCTGGATCTTCTCTCCTCCTCCCTACAGCTGTGGGACACAGTGATATACCTTAGGGCATTTTTTAAATTTTTTAATACCCAACTGTTCATTTAGCACCAACAAGAAAAGTCTGGCTCTGTCTTCTTTACTGTCTTCCATCACCAGATATACATTTATAAGGCCCCCCTGAGCCTTCCCTTCTCTGGGCTGAACACTCCCAGCTCCTTCAGCATTTCCTGATATGTCAGGTGCTCCGATCCCTTGATTATCTTCATGCTCCTTCGGGGGACTCTGTCCAGTATGTCCACATATCTCTTGTGGTGAGGATCCCAGACTGGGACAGAGCACCCCAGATGTGTCTCACCAGGTCTAAGCAGATGGGAATGTTCACATCCATAGACCTACTAGTGACACTCTTCCTAATGCAGTCCAGGAGGTGGCTGGCCATCTATGCCACAAGGGTACACTGCTGGCTTATGGTCAGCTAGGTGTCCCCAAGACCCTCAAGTCCTTCTCTGCAAAGCTCCTTCCAGCTGGCTGCTCCCCAGTGTGGTCCATACCATTATTCCTCCCACGGGGCCAAGCTTGGCCCTCCTCTTTGCTGAACTTGGTGAGATCCCTGCTATGCAATTTCTTCATCTCTTGAGGTCCCCCTGAATGGCAGCACAACCAGCTCGTGCATCAAACTCTCATCCCCATTTCGCATCCTCTGCAAGCTTGCTGAGGGTGCACTCTGTCCCATCAGTGAGTTCATTAATGAAAGTTCTACAGTGTTGGACCCAGTAGGAACCCTGGGGTACTGCACTAGGGTAGTCCTCTGGCAGGACTTCGTGTCACCAATCACAGCCCTCTGAACTCAGCAGTTCAGCTGGCTTTCAGTCCACCTTAGCACTCACATGCCTAGCTTGAACTTCATCAGTTCTTCTGTGGAGAAAGACTTGACTAAAATCAGGGTAAACAAAGGCCACTGCTCTCTCTTCATCCACCAATGATCTCATCTTAAAAGGCTCTTGGGCTGGCCAAACATGATTTCACCCTCATAACCCTCATAAATCATGCTGACTTCTTCTAGTCATGGTTTTCTTCTTCATATATTTGGAAGTGGTTTCCAGGATTATTTGCTCCTTTATCTTCCCAAGTGTTAAGGTGACGCTGACCAGCCTATAGTTCCCCAGACTTTTTTCTTGCTCTTTTTGAAGGTAGGAGTCATATTTGCTTTCTCCCTATGCTAATCACCACAACCTTTTAAGTATATCTGAGAGTGGCCTTGTAGCTACATTAGCCAGCTCCCTCAGCACTCATGGGTGCCTCCCATCAGGTCCCACAGACTTCTATTTGTCCAGTTGATTTAAATGTTCTCTAAACTGGGTCTCCTCCAGTGAGAGTAACTCTTCTTAACTCCAGACATGGAGTCTCAGGAGCCTGGGATTGCTGAAGGAAAGCCATACTGGAATGACCAAGACAAGGGTGGCATTGAGTACGTCAGCATCTTCCATGCCCGTTGTCACCAGATCCACTTCCCCCTTCAGCAGCAGGCCCACAGTTTCCCCTTTGCTGCCACCTCCCAGTGGCAGTTTTCCTGTTCATCTCCATGCTTACCCTTTCACCATGAGATCTGCAGTGTCCAGGAGAGGCAGGTGACCGTCACGATGACATCAGGAAGAAGAGAGGGAATTCAGCCAGGCAGGGCCAGCCCTGCAGTACCCAACTCCCTTCTGCTTCTTCAAATCCACTGAATCCCTTCTCCAGTGTAGAGTAGCAGGCGAAGGAAATATTTTGGTAAACTGTCTCTAGCCCTGGGGCTGTATGTTGCACATACAGCAAAATGTGTACAAGATGGGTGGGGACTCTGTTGGATAACCACAAAATAAAATTGATTTTATATCATTGATGTGTGTGACAATTTAACTACATGTGTAAAATAAAGAGCAGGTAAAAAAGGTAAGTGCTGTCAGAGAAAGAAAACTTTCATGAAAGGAGATTGAGTTTCAAGTGATTTTCCAGAGGGAAAAGCCTGTGACAGTCTGTGAATGGCCAAATGCTTTTACATGACAAGTGGCAGGGAGCCAGTAGAAGTGAGAAATGCCTGTGGTGGTTGACCAAAAGGACCACCCACACATGCTTTGTGCCCAGTGCTGCTTTGCAAACAGGGTGGAGGCAGTGCCTAAATAAATGTTACATAAACCATGAAGAGTTCATGTATGAAAAAACAGTGATGCTGAATGTTGGCTGCTATGCAGCTTGAGGAGCTGTGGTGTTTAATGTCTCTGACAGGGCTCAGCTGCGCTTTCTCAGGCATCTGTAGTCTCATTTAAGCCATCCCGTCCCCAAGAAAGCAGTGGAGACTGCAGCCAGTCAAGACTCTTCGTGTTTCATGACCACTTGCCCTGTTACAGGGACATTTCTGGTGCCCTTCTGACCACAGGGTCATCAGTGAGGTCCGGAGCATCCCAGGGAACCTGGCGACCATGTGCCTGGAAGAGAACAAAAACTGCAGTAGTAGTGTCATTATGAATAGGGCTGCTGCCATCTGTTGGTTGAAATCTCATGGGGAGCTGGAAGAATCCTTGAACTGATGATGCCATACCTAAAATGTGGATATACTGAGAAAGGATATTTTAGTTTTAATGATAGGAGTGATATGCTCATGTTTTGGAAGTCAGAAAGAGGAAACGAGATTCTTGGTCTGCATGACTTTACCTACTTGCTGACCTGCATATCAGTTTAAGTCCTTGCTGAAGTACTGGCCACATTTTTAACTTTTCAAGCTGTAGGTCTACAAACATTTCTCATTGCAGCACTGCCACCATCAGCAGCTTGTGCTGCTAATTGCTCAGGGACATTCCACAGCTGAACATTTATTGACTGCCATCTCTGAGTCAGCAAACTGATATGGACCAGGAATAACCCCTCACCTCTTTGTTTTAAGATTACTAGTAAGCTGGATAAGTTTCCAGGACTGATTTCTATGTCCTCCCACAAACAGCACAACTGAAGGAGGCCACCCATTGAGGCTGCTGAAAGATGCCCTGCTGCTGTGAGAAATTTCTGCCTGTGTCATCAGGGCTCTCAGCAGAACAGAAGTCTGTAGCCACTGCCCAGATGTGTAAAAATTTGGGACCAGCCTATGAAATGGCTGTCTCTCCAAAGGCTGCAACTATCCAGTTTTCTGCCTCTCTCTCCCAAGCCCAGAGCAGTTCAGTATTAGCATTCACTTCACGAAACTCTGCTCTATTCTCTGCCTGAAAGTCACAGCTACAAAATAACTGTCAAAAGTAAATCCTATAGATTGAGCAACCCTGAGAGATGACAAATGTTCACTTCTCAGCTTTCTCCACAAATTTGTTAAGCAAATCAACGTGCAACAAACATTTCCAGAGTGAAGGGTTTCTTCAGTGAGTTAAATCGAACCTGCAGTCTCCTGCGTCCCAAATGATGTGGGTATTAGAGGTTAATGCTCACATTAAACATCTCAAGCTGTACAGCAATTTCTACCCTCTGCATTCTGCCAGGCTCCACTTACAGCTCCATACAACCTGCCTGTACCTCACCTGCAAAAAATTTCTTACAATGTTCAGGAATAGCTACTGAGCATACTGAAAAGGCAGGATACTTACCCTGGGATGTTTCTTGGCCTTTCATTGGAAATGTGCATCGGTAGAAGCACCAAGTTTTCTAGCAAATGTGTTTACTTTAGTCTTGGCAAATTTTGTGTTTGACTTGGAGTGGGGGGTGGTTTGGCAGTTTCCAGATTTCTTTCCATGTAGGTTGAATGGAAAGTGGAGTCCCCCAACCACTCCTGTGGCTGCCACTAATTTGGGTGGATGAGGAATTCTTCCTCATACATGATCTAGCAATTGTTTCTCCTCACACAGCTCAGGTCACACTGCAGTGAGAGATCCAGTTTCTTTCACAGTCAGCCATTCCAGTAAGTTATTGCACTAGTGTTTCCCGCTAACTTCCAATGGCCACAACATGTTTTCGAAATTTTAGGAAGTTCATTTCAATTTTTGTGTGATCTTGGCAGAACTGGTGGAAACCAGACAGAGAAGAACCAATTTCCCTCAGTAATTTAGAACTCCAGCTGAACTCTCACTCAAATTATAGGAAGTACTGAAGAAAGGCTCGCTTTCTGGAAGCTTGCCTGTGGCTTTCAGCAGAGATTTAAAGAAGAATTAGCTGGCTAGGTTAAACACTGCCTTACTCACTCTTGTAAATCACAGCTCTTAATTCTTATTTTGCTTTCTGTGCAAGAATTACAGGCTAAGGATATGTTCTTGTAATAAGGCAAATACATGAGTACCTATAAGGTTTATATAAAAACTATTGATGAATATACACTAGAGACATACACAATGGTTATGATGACAGTGATTAATAGAAGAGCAGATAATGGACCCTGAACATCTTTGACCAATTCACTGCTCAGTTTCTGGCTCATTCCTTCGTTCAGTTTTGCATGTGGTCCATCTAGCTCTTTGCATTTCAAAGCTCAAACAGGGCTCTGAAGAGGGCTCACTACCCTAAATGTGAAGAAGCACTTTTATCTATCTTAGACTAATCTACCACTAGCTTGATCATGCTTCCCCTAGTTCTAGGAATGAATAACCATTCTGCATTCACCTCATCCGCTGCCTTCATGATTTCAGTGACAACCCCCAATCTCCTTCTCTCCAGAGCCTTCCTTAGAAGTTGCTTCGTTACCTTGATCATTTTACTTGTCCTCTCTGCCCTTTCTCTAACTTCATTGCATCCTAGAAAGGATGTAGCTGAACATCAGTAAGAATGCCTTCCATGTGGGTTATGAAGTGCAATTCCCTAACTCCAGACACAGTAGCCCCCTGTGAAGTGTGCTCCAACCTTTCTGCCCCACAGGTCACCTCATCAAGGAAGAGTTTGGCTGTTCCCACCATGTTGCCCTGACCACATCTTACTGCACAGATCTGCATGGGCCAGCATGGACCCTAGACAGAAAGTCCTTCTAACTGTGTGAAAGTTTATGATAAACATAGGTGAGTTCATCCCCCTCATTCCCTTCTACCTACAGTGTGAAGTAACCCACAAAGGCACACAAGGGTGTAAAGAATAGACTGACTTTCTTACAATGCCCCTGCCCTTCTAAGAAGACAGATGAGTGCAGGGCAGTGGCAGCAGTGTCTGGCTGCTCTCTGAGGGATGCTCCTCTGAGGGCTGTGCCCCAAACGCAGGACCGCAGGGACAGCTGCCTGCTTCGTGAGACAGAACAGGTTTTGCAGCTAAAGGCAGAAGCTCTCTGGGATGTTTCATAGAGTCATTTATTTTCACAAGGTAGTATCAAAACCAAAACTCAACAGGCCAAAGAAATGAAAAAAAAAACCCAAACAAACCCTCGCAGGACCAGGAAAGCACTTGGCGGTTACTGAAGATTTTTCTAGTAAGTCGAATGACTAAGGTATTTCTGGAAACTCCTGGCCCTCTTCCAGCAACCAGCCAACTACCATGACCACTTGACAGCCCTGCCTTGGCTCTGGGGGAGCAACTGCTCCCCAATGCCCCTCAGCAAAAGCCAGGGGCAAGTGAACCACCTGCCAGCCAGCAATATGAAAATGTTCAATTTTTCAGAGAGCTTGGGGCTCCATGCAACCCCTGCATGGGGTGTGAGTGAAACATGTGCAGGAAAGAACTGGCCTGGACCCCAGCAAATGTGCCCATGTGAGCCCACGCCGAAGAGCTCTCCCAACGTCTGGGGTTAAAGCCCAGAGTGTGGTTGGGGTGCTGGGAGGGGAAGTTGTATGGCCACGCAAGCCTGGCTTGCTGGCTCCACAGCCCTTCCACTTTCTATGGAATTCCAGCAGCATCGTATCCATTTGTATGCATGCATCCATCTCTGCATTTGTAGAAGTGTCTCTATTACCCTTGCTGCAAGGCTTGGGCCCAATGGAGAAAAGAAAAATGTGGTTAGGAGGAAATAGTAATGAGTTCTTACAGATTGCTTTTGTCTGACTCAGCCCATTAGAATCTGTGTTTTACAACTGCATGATGCGAAATATGCCCATCATTTGATTGAACAGAAAAAGCAGTGCTTATCTACCTGCTTTAATGGTGCTCTGCTGAAGGTCTTCAGATGGACAAAAAGAAATTAGTGTCATCAAGAAATATATCTTGCACTTAATCTGTCTGTCACCCTTGCCCAGGGTCAGAGCTGAGGCATGAGATGTTGGGCCAGAAGCCAGTGTCTTTATTCGCTCTTGTGTCCCAACACAACCATGACATCAAGTTTATTGACACAGAAGAAAGGTCAGTTTTCATGAGAGAGGTCAGGTGGACTCAGGTCCATGCTGGCTATACCTAGTCTTTGCTGTGGGATTTAGTAATGGTCGTCTTCCCAGTCCCTCTTGCTGCAGCTCCATTGCTTTGAGCTCACAACAGCACTCAGCTGGCATACAATGAAAGGAGAATCAAGTGCGGACAAAACACAGGCTTTTTGATCTTTTGGATTTTCTGTGATCATGTTTCTGTTTGAGTAAGAGTCAGTCTGCTCCCAGACAACTTTTGCCTTGCTTGCTGCCCTCCACACATCCCCCAAGGAAAGGCTAATTCCTATGGGCTGCAAACTGCCCAAAAGAGATTTTGGCTAACTTGAGAGAAGAGTGAAGACAGGGAAAGAGGATAAAGCTGCACAAAGGATTGACAGTGGTGGAAATTAAAATGGGGCAAGATACGGCAGCAGCGGTGATGAGGGGCAGTGCATATGCCATACAAGGCAGCAGAACAGGGTGGGGGAGAGCAGGAGCCCTGATAGTCTCCTAAGTCCTCCTTCCCATAAACCTGCCTCCAGCTGATGAAAGGTGATGTGCTCATCTATTTCCAGTGCTGAGGATGCCTTCCTTTTATAAATCTAATCTGATATTTCTTGTCCTGTCCTTGACTGTAAGTAGCTGTGCAATTTTTGTGCATGCCAAGAATGAAAATGGGAGTGGTGTAAAATTCTGTGTGGTGAATATTCGCTCGTACTGCTCTTCATGCTTCTTTATCCCTCACTTTCCTAGATGTTTAATGCATGTCTTCTTCACAGGTCCTGTGAGAGTGCAGTCCTGCAATAGTTCTCTCTGTCTTCCTGTAAGGACCCTCTAAACATTAACCAACAGGTCTTCTGCAGGGTTTGAGTTTGTTCTTGGAAGTCACTGTTCTTGCTTTAGGATGCTCCTTCAGTGGAACAACATGGTCTGCCACAGCTCTGCCATATCTCAGCATTCAGTCAGGGCAATCAGATGCAATTTAGAACAACTCCATCATTTCATGATGGGTTTTTGCCTTGTCCTGACCCACTTCTCTGTTACTCTTTGTGTATGTGTGTTTGTGCCCTGTCTTTTTCTGGGATAGAGATAATTTTTTTCTTAGTAGCTGGTACAGTGCTGTTACAGTTTTGGATTCAGTACGGCAATGATGTTGGTAACACAGTGATGTTTTGGTTGTTGCTAAGTAGAGCTCACCTAAGTCAAGAACTTCTCAGTTTCCCATACTCTGCAGTGAGGAGCTGCACAAGAAGCTGGGAGAGAGCACAGCCAGGACAGCTGACCTGAACTGGCCAAAGGGATATTCCATACTGTAGAACATCATGGCCAGTATATAAACGGGAGGCTGTTGCCCGGGAGACAGACGGATACCTGTTCAAGGATGGGCTGGACATTGGTCAGCAGGTGGTGAGCAATTGTCTTGTACATCACTCATGGTTTTTTTTCCAATTGAGTTTTATTATTTTTCATTATTAGTATTATTATTAATTTTTTTTTTTTTTTTACTTTGTTTCAATTACCAACTGAATCCTTATCTCAACCCATGGGGTTTTTTTCCCTTCCCTAGCTCTCCTCCCCATCTGATGGGGGTAGATAGCAAGCAGCTGCATGGTACCACAACAGTTTGTGCATGTGAACCATCTCCAACACAGTGATATACACCCATACGGGTGGAATAGGTGTATTTCTGATGAAAGACAGGTCTGATAATTGCATAAATAAAGTACCGATAATGGAAATGAAATCAATGTACCCAGGCAGGAAATAAGCATGTGCAATATGAAATGCACGTTACACCACCGACAGGTATTTTAATGTAGATTGTGAATAAGGGATTTATTTATAAGGAAAAAAGCTAAGACAAAACCTCAGAGTCTAATTATTTATCCAGCTATGCAATTATTAGTTATAAATCTCTGGAATGGCTGAGAAAATGTTTGGGGAAATGCCAAGTCTGGCTCTATGTGAAATGCTATTGCTAGGAACTGTGTTATTCCTAGCAATATATTATGGCCAAAGACACCAGAGACTTTCCACTTTCTGGGAGCTCTGCCTTTTTGCAGCAAAAAATGTGCTTTCAGTGATGGCTTTAATATCATGTTGCAGTCTTCAGCCACACAGGGGAGGAGGAATGGGGGCAGTTCCATTTAATCCAGACCTTTCTGGATTAAATGTCTGTTATGTGGTTGCAAGGGACAACAGGAGACCGGGTTTAATGGCCCAGGTGGTCCCTTCATATTCTGTACTCATATCCTCTGCTATTCAAATTGTTCCTTGGGGATCTCTGCCTGATCAAATATGAACGGCACTAAATCCTGAGACCTGTTGGGAAAGCACCGACCTGAGTGATATAAAACGTGCTGAGACAGAAGAGGAGCGTGTGAGTTAGCCCAGCTCAGCTTGTCTTACCCCAACCCCAAAACCACAGTATTTGAAGGTGCCAGACGGTGACAGGTCCTCAGGAGCAGGGGACACAGCTCTGCTTCCCTCACAGCTACTGCACAGAGAGGTCCTTTGTCAGAAGCTGATACTGGCTCTGTTTCGGTGCTCTTTGTATCTTCCATCCAAGGCACACCTACTCCTGTACCCAAAATCTCAATGTCACTAGACTTTTGCCAATGGTAAACCAACAAACTCCGTAATGTAATCAGTAGGGTCTCCTGGCATAATGAGCACAGTACTTTGCCCCCAGAACTTTGGATATCTGTCATACTTTCATCTTTACCCACATATACAATGAGTACAAAGAGTGAGTTATGTACTTGTACAGCTCCCACAGGGCTAGACCATGACTGAGCACTTATGGTAGTTATGGATAACTTAAGCAAACCTCCCACAAATTTCTACTGTGTTTTATAAGGAAAGACCAATAAACTGGACCAACAATCAGCTTTAGCTCTCTTGTTAGTGTAAAACCTATTACACTATTACATATAATACACTAGCCAAACATAGGAAAAAGCCAGTTGGAATTTGCCATCTGGGTTAGAAAACCCCACAAAGCAACAGTAAAAAACACTGACATGCTTGGAATGAAACTTTTAGGAAAAGTTGCCCAGCTGACACTTGCCAAAACCCAGTGCAGACTGGTTTGAACTAGGGTTAGGAAGCTGTCCATATACAAAGGCTTCCTGGGATGTCCCGCCTTCTCAGGCTTGTTACAGCTCCACCATAACAAAGAGCTGCAACAGAGCTGTGCTGAAGAAACCATTGCTGCATCACCCTCTGTGTTCTCTCAGCCCAGAAGGGAGGGGAGAAAATATTAAGGATCCTGCCAAATGTTGTCCCAAGATACACTTTCACAGCTGCTGGCCCTGGATTTGTTCGGGCTCTTCTGGAGGCACACATCTGACCTGTGTCTGCCCTGAGCCTGCCTGCCTTTGGTGGCATTTCTGCTGAAGGAGGCTGAGCAGAGGATGCACGGGGTGTGACTGTGTGGATTTGTGTGAGCTTCCCCAAGTGGGCTGGGGATGACAATGGGATGCTTTACTCTGTGGGCTGCTGCTCACCATCACCACAAGTCCCAGGACATGTCCCCTCACCCAAGCCTCGAGGAGAGTGTTTGCACCCACCTCAATGCTGTTACTGCCCTTGAGGCTGCAGCGGTGCGGAGCTCCTGCACAAGAGCTGTGCCATGCCCCAGGCCAGCAGAGGTCTCCTACCCTGGGATATGTTAGGAGATGGCTACTTCTCCACTGCAAGCCCTGGAGCAGATTGGTACCATCCAGTCTTGAGGTCTGTGTGTGACTTATGGTCATCAGGTGGTGGAGAGAGAAAACAAGCCCTACCCAGCTATGGTCTTGAGGGCCTGTGGACTAATCTTTCTCTCATTTACAGTGCTGAATTTTTCATGCTACACTAATAAAAGCCATTTGTACCATCCTGTAGTCATTTGCTGAATCGTTTGACAAAGGAATACATTTGGCAGGGTGTCTCTTAATTGATTTGCTGCATGCATCACCACCCTGTCCGCCTTGCTGGACAGCCGTGGTGTACTTTGCAAAATTGGCTGGGAGCAGAAATTCATCATAACATAAGATCAGCTGCACGGAGTCTGCCCAAAAAATGCTTGTTGATGTGTTCCTACCTCTGATGGTGGCTGAGACCAAGATCCCTGTGACCAAGTGTAAGCACAAGGCAAACAGAATGATACTCCCCAGGCCTCATTTTAATTCTGGCTGTGTTTAAAAGCAGCATTTGAGCCTGCACGGGATGAGCCTGCACTGATCCCAAGTTCAATACCGCAACAACCGAGGCATCTTTTAAGTGCAACTTCAACTACACTAAGCTGAACACACTGCACAGACACAGCTGAACACAACTTCCCACCCCGCAATTAATCTTGAAGAAGATCTGGCCTCTCAGGCTCTTTCTGCAGACAGCTGTAACCCTCAGAAATGAGAGGTCTTCTGCCATTTGAGGGGATGGAGTGGTTCAGGGAGAGATTTGCTGAGTGCTGGTGCTGAAGCAGAGGTGTGGATGAGACACTGGGACTAGGACTGGGAAGGCAAGGGTTGAGATAAGCACACAAAGTTATGAACCATCTCCTTCCAGTGCCTGCAAGATATCAAATGTGCTCAGTGGTGTGTGAAACCGCAGCCTTTTCATGTGATGTGCCACCTCACAACTCAACCTTACTTGCCACTCATAATTTGCGTGGTGGCAGCACATGGGAGACCCATCCAGATCCCCTCACACCCACTCAGCAGTGCAAAAGGTTCCCCTGGGGCAGCCATGAGCATTATGTAGCTGTCTGTGGGTCTGAAATGCCCATGGCCACAGATGAGCATCTCTGCATCCCACAGGAAGCAAACACCCATCACATTGTGCCCAGTGCCTGATGAGTGCTGGGAATGCAGCCCTGGTGGGATCCCCCTGTTTCAAATTAGCACGTTGAGCACACTGTCATCTGAAAGCTCCTCAGTCCACACAGGGCAGGGGAAAACCGGAATGTGTCTCAGGGGATCTGGCAGGGCAGAGGAAAGAGAGGCAAGGGGTGATTCAGCATGCCAAATCAGCCCACCACAGAATGAGTGGTGAAGCAGGATACTCAACACCTTGGAAACCAGGTCAGACTCTTCCAAACACATTTTAGAGTGAAATGCTGGAGGTAGCTATTACTGAGGTGCAAATGTGGTAAGTCTTGAGCTCTGGGCTTGCAGCATCTGAGAAATGTCAGGCTTGGGGAAGCACATGCAATCCCACAGAGAAGTGCTGGCTCTGGTGGGGTGGGGACTTGTCACCTCATGGGAGCAAACAGCCTGGTGGCTCAGGGCACCTCACTGAGATGGCTGGGCTGTGAACAGGTAGGAGTGTAGCACTGTTTATCCACCTTTCTGGTTTTCATTTCTGCTATGAAGGACTGTTTCCAAGGAAGTGTGAATTGTGTGTGAACAGGAAAAGTACAGCTGACTTCTGCCAAGGACTTGGAGCTAACGTGTTATTAGCAACCTCTTTAAATTTGAGCCAAGTCTTTGTTGCTGCCAGCCCTATCAGAAGGGCTACATCCTTCTATTTCAGTCAGAAAAATACCCCCAAACTTACAAACTAAAGACCCTGTTTGGGAAATGGAAGTACTCTTCTGAAATATAGCAGCCCAGGAACAAAGCCAGCTGTGGGTGGGATGAGCAATGGCCAGCAGGGCTTTTGGTCCCCATGACACACTTGGGCAGTTTCCTGCTGCTATTCCACATCTGCGAGCAGTGTCACAGGTATGTCATGGGTAGGGTCTGTGCTGTCAGAGTTCTGCAACAGAGGTTGCAAGCTGGGAGAGAACCCCTGGTCAGTCATGTTTTCTGTGCTGCATGGGATGCTGTGTCAATCCTACAGACAGTATGAGGGAAGAGAAGGGGGGTTGGCCTCTGGGTGACTCTGTGTGCCTTGGTGTCAACAAGGGGAAGGAGACCTAAGCCCCATAGGAGCATCTCAAGACTGATATATCAGCACAACATTTACACCACACGGAAGGGGCACACTGCGAGCCCCACAAGGATCTCTGTCAAGGTCTCCACGTGCATCAATGGGGATCAGGGAGTTGAGGTAGATTAAAAACAAGCCAGTAAAGGGGGAAAAAAAGCTGTTTTCAGCCAGATCACATCCCTGTATGGCTTACCAGGTGGCTCTGCCAGTAGGTGCATCGATCAGAAGGACAGATATGGAGGGTACAACAAACATGGGGAGGGACGAATGAGTGAGGCTGGCACTGAAGGGAATGCTTGGGAAGCATCCTGAAGGAAGCAGGGGGAGTGGGCACATGAGATTTGGAGAATGAGGTCAGAGCCGAACTGAGCAGTGGGGTCATGCCATGAAAACTATTATTTTCTGCTTTTCAGCAATGCCTCTACTGAAGGCAAGTGGAGCAAGGTACACTCCAAGAAACCTCAGTATTGTTAAACATAGCTCAGGACTGAGCTACAGCTTGAACTGTGATAAATGATGGCCTGCTTTGGTTTATGTCTGAAGCTGCCTAGGCTGAGAGAAGGAGGTAAGTCTGTCCACCAGCAAAGGTTTGTGGTCCCCACAGTGGTGGGAGAGCACAGGGACAGATGACTGCAGCCTCACAGCTGCTGGCAGGGACCTCCACCATCCCCTCCCATCTGCTGAGGGCAGTGGGAAGGCTGGCACTGCCTTTTGAAAAGAAATTCCTTCGCTGCAGCAAAACAAATAGCAAGAAGCAGCTGGCCAGGAGGTATCATGCTGTTTTGTTTAATCCCAGAGCACCAAGGGGGCTCTTGCTGGATCAGACTGACGCCCTCTGAAGCGCTGTGCCAAAAGCACAGAAAACATTGTTTGGGGATGAAGGCAGCAGTGGCGCTCTCTTGGGAAAACACAGGAACAATAAATCAATCGTATGCTTGTACGAGTGGTGGCAAATAGCAGCACAGCAGGCATCAGCCTGCTGCTCCGAAGCCTCCCAGAGCATCCCCCGGCCTTGCGAGACGTCACGGCACACACATAAGTCCCTGCCAGCTCCCAAATGGCAGAAACAGCACTGCCATAACTCCAAGTTTAACTCCACTGCAACGTCATCACACCTTTACTTCTTTAGGTGGAAAACACATCCCACTTCCTCTCGGCACCCCACATCACAGCTGCCCCTTTTGGTGTCTGGTTCCCTTTCCCTGAGGATGAGCAGGAAGCTCCCAGAGGACAGCATCTGAGCAGCTCAATAGGCAGCCAGCACCAAGCCCCAGGAACTCCTCTGACTAATGAAATCATCTCACAGTGTGAAGATCCTTGCTGCTGAAATCGAAAAGTTATTTATTTCTCCTCTAAAGGGGAAAAACATCTCAGTCTCTGTGGAGGCTGTTTGTCCTTTGGGGCAGGAACCTCACTTTTGCCAGGTTCTATGTCTCTGTGTGCAGGCTGGGAGCAGTGAGATGTTCTGGCAGGCAGGATGGAGCAGAGCTGATGCTCTCCTGCCCACAGACTCCTGCTGCCAAGGCAGGTGCACCGAGGGGCAGAGTTCAGGCACTGAGTTGAGCTATTCCTGTCCCTGGGACATGGGGATCACAACAGTGCTGCTACGAGCACCCTTTGCTTCACTGCAGCCAGTCAGCAATGCAATGGCTGATTCTCCACCCTCACCCCTTGAGCCACTGAGCTGCCTTGATAGGAACCACAGCTGAGACGTCCTGCACGCTTCCTGGCAGCTCCAGGGATAGCAGTCTTCATTCCCCAAAGGGATTGCGAAGCTTGTACCTGTATCCCAGGTGCTCCAAAGGGATACCATGGCATACAATATCCTTCCCTCTCTCAGGAGTCAGCATGTCCTCTGCAAGGGTGCTGGTGGGCTCCGCTGGGCTCTGCAGAGCCTCTCAAAAAGTGGCTTTTCCATGGGAAACATGGAAACACGAGACCAATTGAAAATCACACAGTGAACGGTTTTATCACTCTTCTCAGTTTTTATTGCCCTTTCACTTATCAAGGGTGGACTATTTCCAAGCATGGCCTAGTCTTGCTCCCAGTGCCATATGCAAGGAGCACACCACTCCCTTGGGACAGTGCTCAGTGCCTTGCAGTATCCCATCCCAACAGGGCATTGGAAAGGTTTCTGTGAATATTAAACCTGCTACTCTGCTAGAAGAAAGTAACCTCAGAGCAGGTGAGAGCTGAAGAAGGTGTCCAGGGCCAGTCTTTTCTCCATGCCAGCAGAATCACTTTCCCAATCCTCAGAGACACATTCGGAAACCTGACTTGGCAGAGGTGTGAGTTAGACCAAGGTGATACTGCACAGGCTGATTTTTCAAGCTCTGGGTAACTGGAATCTAGGAAATACTGCAGGAAACCCTTGTGGCTGGTGCACAGACTTTTCTTATTTCACTTGGATTTTACCTGCTTGCTTGGATCCTGTGCTAAGCAAGACTGCCTGCTTCGGCGTGGGTAAGGGAGGGTCCTGCTTCAGGACTGGGCCTCCTATTTATCAGAATAATAAAAAATAGCATTCAATAGTAACAATACACCTGTTCCAAAATGTGGATGCTTTTGCATTGCTGTCAGGCTTCAAACCTTGAGGGAACAGCTCATGCCATGGCCAGCAGCACCAGCGTGCTGATGGGGCCGAGTTTCCACTAGAGGGTTGTAGTGCTGTACGGAAGCAGATGCGGTTACTGTGGCAGAAATACTGTATGTATTCCAGGCCTTTGTCAGCAGATCAAAAGCAACCTGCGATATCCCGGCTTCCAGCAGTCTCTGCAGTCTCTGATGTACACAGCCTGCAAGCTGCGAGAGGGCTGGTGCCTGAGCAACCTTCTTCCCTGCCTTCCCTGAGCAGCCTCCAGCATTCACATGACTCAGCACCTACAACATGGTTAGAGACATAGATAGATAGATAGATAGATAGATAGTAAATACACTGTGCCTATGCACAGATGGAATATGCACACACGGATAGAATGTGTGTGCACCTGGGATTTCGATGCACGAACAGCCATGAGGTGTGGCAATGGCACACTGTGGCAATGAGCCAGGGCACCAGTGGTGAAGCAAAGCCCACAGCCTGGCAACACGGCAATTGGGACAATTAGCAGCATCAGCACAACAATAGAATCATGGAATCATTCAGGTTGGAAAAAACTTAGAAGGTAATCAAATCCGACTGTTATCCCAGGACTGCCAAGTCCAACACTCAACCACATCCCTCAGTGCCTCATCTACACAGCTTTTAAACACCACTAAGGATGGTGACTCCATCACTTCCCTGGGCAGGCTGTTCCAATGCCTGACCACCCTCTCAGTGAAGAAATTTTACCTCATATCCAATCTAAACCTCCTCTAGTGCAACTTGAGGCTATTGCTTGCTGTTTGGGAGAAGAGAGCTTTCAGGTAGTTGTAGAGAGCAATAAGGTCTCTGGCGCCTCATCAGTGCTGAGTACAGGTGGATGATTGCTTCCCTGATCCCGCCGGCCACACTGTTGCTGATCAGCAGAACTGGGAAGCGTTAGCTGCTCACACGTAGCTGTGACTCCAGGTCAGGAGCTTCCGTGCTGTGCATTGCACCAAACACGGCTGGTGGCCCCTGGAGCTTGCGAGCCAGCCTTAAGCAGGAGCCATCAGAGGGGACTGCCACTTCTGCCACCAGCCATGTTCCCATGCCCAGTGCAGCTCAGTAGGTCCTCATATGTTCTTGTGTATTTGACCCCAGCGTGCATTTTTACAGTGGTGTTTGTATTTTTGCATGTTTACCTGTTGAATCGTAAAATCATAGACTGGTTTGGGATGAAAAGGACCTTTGAAGGTCATCTAGTGCAAACCCCCTGCAAAGAGCCTGTCTGTGCTTTCTGAGTAGCTGGTGTGCTAAGTGCTGACAGCTGTACCAACAAGATCTGGGTGGTTTTGCTGCTGAAAACAGAAACTGGAGCTATCTAACACTGTGGGAAAAGCCCAAATATCACTGATGTTGCCTTCCTTTCACAGAGAGAGTGGGAAGGCAAATGAAACCACAAGGCTTGCCTGTAATATGGAAAACACAGCATGACATTCACCAAGAATTTACATAGTCATCAATTTATGTAGTACCTGTTTGTCTGATCCTATCACTATTTCCATTTCCAATAGATGGAAAATGGATTTTGCCTACATTTTAATCTCTTTTGTTATCAGAAAGGTTTTGAGGAAGCAAGTAGGAGATATTCTTGCAAAATAAAACATTACAGCAAAAGATGGGCTTTAGGTCCTCTGAAAGATGACCTGACCATACCTAAGTACAAGTATGTAAAAACCAACCACCCAGTTGAGAGAGAATCATAGAGTATCTTGAGTTGGAAGGGACCCACAAGGACAATCAAGTCCAATGGACAGGCCCCAGAGTGCTGTGATAGGTTATCTGGCCTAAAACAGACACTTGAATCCTCCTCCCTTTATAGCTGGCTGGTGGAGAGCTGCTTCTCATGCTGACAGGGGAAGGAGTGAGGTCAAGTGAGCTGCTTCTTGATATAGAGGACAAAAAGGCCCCAGGAGAGACTCAACCAACTGGGGAAACCTGCAAGGTGGACACATAGAGTTGGGAGAGTCACCTTTCACAGGTGATGGTTTCCATTGTTCTGGTCAAAATTAGAAATATATCCTCTGATAGAAGGCAGGTTACAACCACCCCTCCCCCATCAGGTTTGGGAAAAAATAAATCTTCCTCGAAGGAAAGTGAAAGAGATAAAAACTATTTATTTAACAAACACATAGGAAAAGGATAATAATGCTAAATAATAAAACCTCTTGCTCTGCTGAGAGAAACCTGGGGGAAAATTGAGAGTCCTTCTGTAGATCTCTTTCTCCCCCTCCTTGGAGCTGGGACGGGGCGGTGGGCCCCCCTCCAGGGCCAAGGCCTCGGTGGAAATTCCTCCCGATGTATTCTGATGTTGAAACAATCCAGCAGACAAAAAAAAAAAAAAAAGAAAAAACCAAAGTCCCAGGAAAACAAAAGTTCAACTCTCCATCTCTCTCTGGAGAAAAAAAAGGAGCTGAAAAACTGGCCAAAAGCAGGGTGCTTTCCCCACCCTCGCTCTGCAGAAGCAGACATGTTTTTATCTCTGTGTTCTCAGAACATGAAAACAAACTGCTTTGAAACAGTACACTTTTCTCTTTCCCCTCTCAGGCTCAGTTTAAAAGCATAGAAAGGCATATATACTAATTTCTGGGCATAGTGCAGTGATAGGGAATACAACATCAAGTCACCCCAAGACACCAAAAACAAGTCGCAGACCCCAGGGAGACCAAACAGGCTGGAGAGCAGGGACTGGTGCTGGTGAAGCTTCTCCTGCTCTGAACTGGCCAAGGGTGGTGGGAGCATGAGCCTTTGCTGACCCCAGCAGTGCAGAAGAGCTCCATAGCTCCAAACCACAGGGCTTACCCCTCTCCTCCTGGGTTGCTTCCATCCCTTGATGAGTGACACCACGGGGCAGAAGGGTAGTGGGACTCCACCAAGGATAAGCAGCTGGCATGAGCTATGGAGAGAGCTACAGCAGACAAGTGTGGTGTGACAAGTGTTTGGAGTGTGTTAGAAGGATGGAGGGAAGGAACATGAGTGCCCTGCCTGGGAATAAGGTGTCTCAGCAGCTATTGATTAGAAGGCTAGATTAAATTTTTTTAATTACTGATTCTAACCAGTGAGAACACTTATAACCATCATGCAACGAATGTGTCTATTACTAATCTTTCACATCTAAGATTCCTGTAGAAGCCAAAAAAAGGAAAAAGATGCATGTGAATGGCCAGCTGCAGAGGAGAGCAGCCTTGCAAAGCATCTCTGCCTCATCAGACAGCACCAAAACCCTCCAGCCTCGGTGTAGTACAAAGGCAGATGGCTTTCTGCACCTGCTTTTGTGAACAGCTCTGCAAACCCTCTTCTCACATAGCGAGGAGTCTCATCTCCCCCCCCGAAGGAGTCACGAAATACAGCCTTATCCATCCTGCATGTGGCAATCAGGCAGGCTTAAGAGCTTAAGCACTTGCAGGGTAGCAATGTTTAAAAAGATTGCCGCTACCTGTTTGCCTACCTCGGTCTGCACTGCTAATCAAAGCGCTCCTCAGCGTGGACTTGCGGGGCACGTTGTCAGTGCTGGAAGCAGAGCACTGACCGTGCTCATAGAAGGGCACTTGTTAAACTCGCCCTTTTAGGGCCGTGCCCAGGGCCATCAGCTGCTTGCACGAACAGCCCGGTGCTACTGCCCTTGCTCCGCTCTCCGGCCGGCTGCTGAGCCACGGAGCACTGGGATCATGCACCGGGCAAAGAAGATGGCAGCAGACAGATTTCTTCGCTTTAGACTGTTTTATTAAACAAAGCCAATCAAAACAAAACCAACCCCGCCGGCAACACACTACCTCCTCATTTACACACTACTCCTTTTCCCGGCTCTGGGAGAACAAAGAGGCTGAAGTGTAAATGAGATCAGTGTGGTGAGTGTTACGCACATGAATATTTATCAAGGAAGACCAGAGAGGAGCCAATTTGCCACCCTCCTGCGGCAGCAAGAGCTTGGTCATCAACAAGTTGGAGGGAAAGGGTAGGTGAAGAGGCTGCTCCATGCCTTTATGCGGGCAGGGGCATGTGGGATGCCGGTGAAAGGCTGTTCTTGTTATCTGAGAGTGACTGTGGGAGCCATCAGTCAGGAGCAACACTGAGAGGATCCTGGGTTTTGGGACAAAAGCTAAGTACAACACAGTTACGAAGCAAGCATACAATGTCCCTTCCAGTCATGCAATCAGCTTGCAAGCTGCACTTCAGGGAAAAAATTCTAAAGAGTTAACTGGAAGTTGTTACCATTCCTCGGGTGTGCCAAGTGCTGATGATAAATCATTTTTCTGAAGAAAAAAGCAAGGTTAAATCAAACTACAGAGCCCATCAAGCATGAGATTTACAGAGATCTCACTGGGTTATGGATTCATTTCTTAAACAGTTGAATTATGACAGCTTCTGGGCATTGATATACAAAGCGTGCTGACCCCCTCAGTGCTGTGGGGAGTTAGGGTATGAGCAGCAATGGAGAGATCGCGCTGGTTATCGTCTTAATGTGTATTTCAAAGTCACTTCCGAAAAAGAAGATGAGATAGTAGTTGAGTATTCCAGCCACAGACATGAGGAACAGGAACAAAATTATGCGCTTTCCAAACAAGTAACCGGGAGTGCTGAGGAGACAGAAATGGGGAAAAGCACTTTGTTAATGTGCATCACCTCATGGAAGAACCCTCAGACTTTGGACTCTGCTGTTGAGAGCAGCTGAAAGACGTCAGGAGCTGAGAGAGAGTGGGCAAATTTCTTTTCTGTCTTGTATTGCCAGGCAGTTGCGAGGACTTAAATGTCATTTTCAGGATCCATTTGGGTCTGGATTTGGCCTTCTGTTCTCAGAGTAGGCTGCTGCTTACAAGTGTCTGTTCAGAGGGACTTGAATGTGTTTTCAGCCATCACAGGCTGTGGGACAACTCTGTTTCACATGTGTGTAATTTATTAATATAAATAAAATACAAATATTAATATAAAAGGACAATCTTGTGCAAGTAGTGGCACAAACATGCAAACCTGTGTTTGCAGAGAGTCCTGTGAGCAGGAGCTGCAGGCCCCCTGACCCCAGTGCTGCTGCACATCCGACATCTCCCACAGCTACCCCCATTCCTCCAAAAGAGAGGGGCTTTCCTGCACTACGGAATGCCAGCATCTGTTGCAGGCAGCACCACAAGCCAGCAGCTGAGCCTATGGAAGTGGCAGCATCTGGCTGTGCTCCTACCACATTCTGGGTTTTGTAAAGAGGCTCTGCAAGTCCTTACCTCTGAGTCCTCTCCCCGAGGTAGCCCACAAAGTACTTCTGCCTCACAAACAAGTACATCAGGCCAGCAAAGGCAGCAGGAGCTGGGTAAAGGATAAAACAGTGCATTAACAACACCAGCCCAGGTCTCACTGTATGTCTCCATCTGCTGCCTGGGTTGGAATGGGAAACGGGAATCTGCAGCCTTGAGTTATGGGACAAGCACTGGAACTGGGATGGAGACCTCTGCATGGGAAACAGAGCACTTGCCTTGCCCTCACTCCAGATTTTCTGAAGACTTTGCAGGTGTAATCGTGCTCACAACTGTGCCCACTGCAGAGCACACACTCCCTATCATCCTCTGAGATGCCTACAAGAAAGCTGGAGAGGAACTTTTTACAAGGACATGAACTCATAGGACAAGGGGAAATGGCTTTAACCTGAAAGAGAGTAGGTTTAGATTATATATAGGAAAGAAGTTCTTCACTGTGAGACTGGTGAGGCACTGGCACAGGTTTCACAGAGAAGGTGTGAATGCCCCATCCCTGGAAGACTTCAGTGCCAGGCTGGATGGGACTTCAAGCAATCTGGTCTAGTGGAAGGTGTCCCTGCCCCTGGCAAGGGAGCTGGAATGAGATAATCTTTGAGATCTTTTCCAAGCCAAACCATTCTACGGTTTTGTGAAACCCAGTGTGGGTCATACCAGGCTCAGGAAAGAGAGTGCCAACTCAGGCACTGCCCTCACCAGAAAGAGAAGGCAGTTGGTAGATGTACTTCACTAGGAGCAGGTGGAGGATACACTATGGTCCAATACCAACTTCTGAGCATATAAAAAGGGGTTTTCCCCCATAATTCTAGCTTTTCCCACAACTGCAGACAAAATTCCTTCTTCTCCTGGTCAGGAAACTCCTTTTTTTCCCAGAAAGAATAGACATGTACCCCAGGTACATGTATTCATCTTAATGTTAGATAAACTCACATTGCATTGCAGGGGATCACAATTAGAAATGCAGGTAAACAGTCCTGGGTTGCCCTCAGCACAGGGGAGACCTGGCAGTTCTGGCAATTTAATAATTTGAGTCCATTTCCTGTCCCAAAAGTGAATAATGTTGCATCCAGCAACCAAGTACTAAACCCTTCACCCAAAACAAAGGGAACTCACCCATAATGCCAGTATGAGAAATGTCCCTGGCCTAGACTACCCTGAATCATGTCTGGGAACACATCTGTTGGCATAGCCACGTCATGAGTGTTAGCTCCAGGACAGGAGGGTAAGAGAGGTTCCCCTGCTGCAGGAGGGTTGGTCCCTGGAAGTGTAACTTCCAAAGCACTTGCCATCCCTTGCTGAATGTGGTGCCAAGTTGAAGGGAGAAAAAACCAAACAAAAGAATGTTACCTTGGCTGCAGAGGAGGCCAGCACACCAAAGCACAGCGAGAAATGTTGGGTACGCGTGTCCGCAGTTCTGGCTAGAACAGAATTTATAGGAGAGAAATCAGAGCACAGGCAAATAGAAACAAAATCAATATGTTTCACCAGCAGAGAATGGTGGCAGGTGAATTTGGGCTGCACTAGTGCCATTGACAGTAGACTTTTATCCCAGAGCGGTGGGAGGCTCCTGATCTGCCAGGAGCTGGACTCCTCACCCACATCTGCTTCCCTGTTTCCTCACTCAGATAATGGATGTCTTTGTGCTGCCTGATGAGGAAAACAAACCATCGTGTGTACCTGTGAAAGCCACTTTCTCCCTAACCTGTTTGATCATGATAGATGCTGTGAGCTTTATTGGCTTAAAGTCCTTTTAATTGAGTCATACTAATAAAGCTATTGGAGGAAACCAACAAATGTAGAATTGCACCACAAATAAGAGTGTCTCACAGAGTTAACATGTGTCTTTGCAGGGGAACAGGAATGGTTTCCAGCTGCCTCCTTCAGCTGGGATTGCTTTCTGAGGGGGAGAAGTGAAGAAGTTGAGAGTGATTCTATGTAGCAAAGAAGTGGAGAAGTGGGGAGCTGTGTGCCAAGGGATTTGTACAAGCTCTGCCACCTACTTGCTCCTCAGCAGGCTGACGTCTCTCTGCTGGCTCTTTCCTTTTGAGCCACAGTGCCCTTGGGACTCTGGCTGTGCTTGTGTCACACTTCCAGCAGGGAACAGTGAACTGATTCCCAAATGAAGAGACACAGTACTCATAATGGCTGCAAGACCTATATAGATGAAGCACATGGTGGCAAGAAGGGTGCTGAATTCACACAGCAAATATATCCGAAAACCACAGGTCTGAACACTGAGAGCAGAAAGGGATTATGTAAAAAGTCTTCATCTGAGGGCATTTGGAATCCACCTCTGGCCCCTAAAAGGGTTTGGATTTAATGTTAATGAAGAGCATGATGAACCCCACTCTGCCTCAGTTGGCAGTGTCTACTCACTTGGCAGTGTAGACACGGTCGAAGGAGGAGGACCCCTGCCGCTGCAACCCCTTGCTGTTGCAGTGTCTGCTTTCATGCTCCACTTTGTTAGCAAAAAAAGCTGTTAAGGAAACCACAGAGTATTCAGTCTGAGATGTCATCCGGAGATATTGCAGAAGCTGGGCTTTGTGGGCTCAGCTCTGTTCCCATGAGCATCCAAGCTGGGCAGATGGCAGGAGAAGATACAGGTGCATGGAGGTGCAGGATGTGGCCAGTGTGCTTGCTGTCACCCGGGTTTAACCAAACCCTTCATGCATCCCCACGTGTCTGTGTGTGACTGATAGCAGGCTCTCACCTCCAATCCCTGCTTCACCCCAACACTGTACTTCAGGCAGCCTGCATCTCTGCTGCAGAAGCCTTGCCCTGACCTGGTCCTTTGAGCTCCCAGTGGGAAAAGAGCTTTCCAGACAGAGCTGCCAACCCCAAATCTTGCTCTCCAACAGAGCAGAGAGACAAGGGAGTCTATTCTCTTTTAGTGAAACCCATTTGCCAAACCAAGGACATGCTGCAGGGCTGGTTCTTTTCCCAGAAAGGCCCACAGAAAGCCTGGTCTTAATGGCTGATCTGTGTGCATCCTCCTTTTAAGCAACAGAGTTGTGTCAGAGTGTTAGCTGCTGCAAAAATGCAGCACCACAAGATAATGTATCATGCTCTTGACAAACATGTTTTATCTGATGACACTAAACCAGAGACCATCAATCATATGTCAAAATACACCAGAGAGAGCTCTGGCAGGCTACAAGCTGCAAGCTTTCTGTTGTCGTGCATCCCATCTCAAGTGCATCCAAATCACTCTATGGCTTGGAATATTAACCAAATATATATACATAAAAGATAGCCCATCAGGAAATACATTATTATAACAGTAAAAATTTAACTACATAAGCTGCAGGATTTCATTCCTTCAATTGGAAGAGTTGCCTCCTTTTTCCCCCTCCATTGATGCTGTAGGTCTTTTGTACTTCCATTGTCTTTAGTAAAAACTACGGACTTTTTTGGTTTCCAGTATTGTTTGATCCCCATGGTACATACAGCCCTTCTGCAGAAAAAACCTCAGTGCTTTAAGTCAGCACCCCTACTCTGAGCCAAGCTGCAGACCCCCCCACTGCCAGCAGCACAGTGCACTGGCCAGCTCCTGGGGGACCCAGACCAGACACCACCCAGTGGCCCAGCCACCGGGAGTTCTCAGCACCCACATCTTCCCACCAGCCCAGCCTTTGGCAAGAAGTTACCCTGCCTACAGTGACTAAGAGGACCTAATTGAAGAGGATAGGGTTGATCAGCACTTTTTTGTCCAGTGCTAAGTTGCAGCGATGGGAAACCACTTTCTGTAGGTCTGGGACTGCATGGACTCACTGGAAGCATAACTTCTCCCTTTCTTTTATCATACATGTGAAATCTCTAGAAAATACCACAGCTTCCGAGAAAGCCAAGTAAGCTATTTATCTTCCTCTCCACTGCTGCAGGTGCTGCCACTTCCCAAATATCAGCTTGCTGCTAGAGAGACGCTCCGTGATGCCAGGAGGCAAGAGGGTGCTTTCACAAGCCAGCAGGAGAGGAGTGAGCAGAGCAAGACTGGAGTGGAGAGGTTTAATTCAGCTCAGCTGTTCCAGGAGATAATGTCCTGAGGCTCCAAGGCTGCACAGACTGCCCAGAGCCTGAACAGTGGCAGTCCCACTCTGACCAAGGTAATGTGCAAGGGTTCAGTGTAAGCCTGGTTGTTTCACAAGTCCATGCCAACAGAAACTGGGAACTGATGATCCAGCCAAGCCAGTGCTTGCAAACATGCTCTTTTTCTCTCTCCACTTTGCTTCCTCTGTCCTGATCTGCTCAGCAATGATCACTGATTTGCCCTGAAAGCTGCTGGATTGCAACATCTCTCCGACAAAAGAACAAAACTTTAGGCTGCATGCGTCACTCAGTGGTATGCAGCCACATGAGTCATTGTGTGGGATGTGGAGATTTCCTTCATGAACAAGGTGACAGTAAATGGACAGCAGACTGGGGCAGCAACATAGCCCACCTCCATCTTTAGGAATAACAGCATTCACCCAAGTTGTTTTCTAGTCCTGCATCCTATGCAGAGAAGCATATAATCACACATTTACATGGTACTGACTTCATGCACTTAGCCAAGCAGATGCCCAAATGCTTTCCTGAATGAGAGCCATGGCAAGAATTAAGTACACCTGACACCCCTTGACAAACATTTCTACTGCCTTCCTTATTGCATTCACTGCAAGACTTTTCTAGACAGAAAGCTTGGGAAGAGGCAATCAGATTATGCAAGGCTTGAAATCATGGTTTAGGGCTGTCTGCCTCACATGCTTGGCACACTCTGCCAAGCATCCTGCTTCCCCTTTGTAGCAGTTGGGTCAATAATATCACAGACAGATTTCCATGAGGTAAAAGCACATGGATGGAAGTCTGACATGTCTGAGTGAGAGGAAAAAACCCTTTATATAAAGTCATATGATTAAATAGCAAGAAATGCATATTTGACACATTTTCTTAATTATGGTACATGCTCTGGTGTTAATGTGCCATATTCTGGTGATGTCACACACTGTGCATTTACCAGAGAATAACATTGGGTTAAATGACATGGCATTTAGTGCCTATGTTGAAATTAATCAGTCTGCATCTCCCTTTTTTTTTTTGTTCCTTGGCAGCAAGGCTCTCACCACTTCCCCTCTCTGCAGCAGCCCAAGAATAGCCCATTTCCTAGGAAATGTTCAGTGTTTGTGTTCAGTGGGAATCTCCCATTTGTAGTAAGAAGCCTTCACTAAAGATTTCTGGAATTTTCACCAGCCCCCATCCCACTGCTGAATCTCTTTGAAGCTGGGCAAATTTAGTGCAGCTGAGGCAAAACTCAATCCTTTCTTTGTATTCTGGGCAGAATTTCCTGCTAAAGTAAGTATTTGTAAGAGAGGGTGATGAAGTTAAAATCAAATTTGCACAGGAGAGAGACTTGTTTTATTTAAAAAATCTTGAAGAATATACAAGGGACTATACACGGTCTGAATAAGACCTAGAGAAGGAAACTTCACCATCTCCGGAAATGTGCAGTGTTCTTGGGACCACAGTTAAAGGAGATTAGTTATACTGCAGGACTCGGAGATGCAGGAAAGCAGGAGAGCTGCCTGCCCACAAATAGCCCACACAGACTCCTCCAATTCTGTCCCCTTCACCCAGCTCCACACAAAGGCCTGACCCATTGCAGCCCCCCCAGGGACTCTGTCCCTGCCCATGGCAGCAGAACTCCAGCTGAGAGTAGCCCTGGCTGACCACAGCAGGGACCTAGGTCGGAAAAGGAGGTCTTAGTCATCAAATCAAAATGCATATTGCCACAGGGTATCCCAGCATATTAGTCCTTACATTAGCTGAAATGTATAACAAACTCACTCTAGAATATCAGAGAGCAGGACCATGTGACTGTCAGGATACTTCCACAATGGCACACAAAATTCCATGCTTAGAAGACCATTTCTAAAGCCAAAGCCATGCCTAAGCATGCATGCACTTATAAATAAAGATCATCTATCCAAAGATCAGCTCAACATATATCATCCTGAACTTTCCTCAGCTCCCTTTTATCCTTTAAATAAATGCTTGTTTTTATCTTACCATTTTGGATAACACTGATCAGGGTGACGATGGCAAGCAGGACAATGCTTCCCAGGGTCTCCTGGTCCATTTTGTGAGCGGGCTGTCAGGGTGGACGGTGCAGCCTCGGTGGCAGCTCAGTACTACAGACACAGAATGAGGAAGTGAAGGTCTTATCTTGAATCATGAAACACTTCCTCCGGCTTCACAGGAGAGGGGCAGCACCCTCTGCTCTGATGCCTGTCAGACCAATAACCACAGGCTCGCTCACTCATGGTAAACAGATGAAGCCCAGGCAAGCAAGAAATTACAGGTCTGTGATCTAAGAGGATACATAATGTGGAAAGATATCTATTGTCCTTCCTACCTGGATATCTAAAGTATGTCTAAGCATTTGGCCAGCTGTGTAGAACAGCAAAAGGCTGGAAGAAACCAGTCAGGCTATCATGGCATTGTCAGCAAGTGCCCTACCACTCCACAAGTAGCTGGGAGGAGAAATAATGTTGACAAGTCTCAGTAATGTTGTTGCTCTCATGCAGATGCTCTCCCTGGTCACATCTCCATCAGTCTCACCAGTGAGGACATTCCAGGCCTGTATGTCACAAGCCAAACTCCTGTACCCCCTGGCATACTGGAATGGGCAATGCACTAATGCTGTGAGCATTGCTGGTGAGCACAGAAATATGTACCAGGCATGGACCCTGCATCCTTCCCCCTACGAGTAACTCCTTGGAAGTCAGTGACAGCTATGTGCATTCAGTGTTTTACAGGCTCAGACTTCACAGTTGTGCCCCAGTTTTAGTGCTTGAAGCCCAATATAGCTGAGCACAACTGCTGCAGCATGTTCACAGCTCGGATCCAATCCCTTGGTGAAGCTGGCCCAGAAGCACAGGCTGCGGTGTTGGACAGAGTGGTGGGTTGACCTTGGCTGAACTTCAGGTGCCCACCCAAACTACTCTATCTCTCCTCTCCTCAGCTGGACAGGGAAGAGAAAATATAACAAAAGGCTAAGGGGTTGAGATAAAGGCAGGGAGAGATCACTCACCAGCTACTGTCACAGGCAAATCAGACCTCACTCTGGATGGGACACAGCCAGGTATGAGTTCCCAGCAGGAGCCAACCTGCAAACCCCATCTTTTTCAATGGGGACACATTTACCTACAATGGTGTTTTTACCCAGTCTCTCTATCATGCAAATTTTTATAATCTGTAGTCTTACATATGGAAAACTCTCATATAATTTGGGTATAAACAAATAAACGGAAATGTAAATGAAACTGGCTGAGAGGTCAGTGATTAACACTGTGAGCTGTGACATAGTTATCTTAATAGGAAAAGGCTGTCTTTCTGGGATAACTTCCCTACAGTCCATACAGATACAACTGTGTGAGAAGCAAGGCCATAAAGAGCATCTAGGTTTAGATTTGGCTTGTGGTATTTTCTTCAGAATGTAAAAATTTGCCAGATTTGCTTTAGGAAAAAACCTAAATCCAAGAACAAATAGAGAAGTACAACAGCTCTTTGAGAATGCTTTTATTCAGACTGAAGTTCTCTTTTTCCCCAGAATATGCTATTTTCTTACTTGAACATCAATGTTTATGTTTTGTGGTCTATTGAGCATAGGATTGTAGCTGGTATTTAGGGATGGTATTTAATGCTAAGCATCTACTAATCTTCTGAGAAGAAAAACCCATCACCTAAAAGCTGCTATGGAATTAAGTCAAAAGAGGAATATTGTCTAAGCAGAGATCAATGTTATGACTGTAAAGAGAGGAGTTGTGCATGGGCATGGGCAAGCAGGAGGGAGCTGCTGACAGGAGAGGGTGAAGGGGACAGCACAGGTCCTCGGGGCATCTATGGTAGGAGGATTCCCAGTCATTCTCCTGCAGCAGGCACCGAGCCTTCCCCTTCTGCTGCCTGTTTTACACCGGTGCAAACCTATCAGGCAGCCTGCAGCTTGCTTTTGATTTACAAGTGGCAGCACAAGCACATGAGCCTGCTCCAACTTGCCAAGAAAACACACATGCTTCCCTGCTATCAAAGACTTCCCAGAGGTGGCTTCTATTCAGCGGAACTCTCGTATAAAAAGGGGTAGGAATCAGGCTGCTGAGGTGTGAAGATGCCATAATGCAAAAAACCCCACAACACACCAGGAGTTTATGCCAGCAGGCTTTCCAGCTGGCTGACCCAAGCTCCCATCTCTCACCCTGTGTGCGAGGGATTGTGAGAGCTGAGCTCTTGATGCCTTTGCTTTCTCCTTGTCCTGCTCTTTGTTTTCCAGCTCTTTGCTTTGCTCCTGCTCAGTGCCTCTCACCACACACTCATCCCCACTTTGCTCTTTTGCTCTGCCCCTTCTGATTTCTCCCTGGCACCTCTTGGCATCACAGCACACTTTGGCATTTTGGCATTTGACATCCCCGGCGCTTTTCTGGAAATCCAGCCTGTTCCCTCCTCTTACCCAGTTTTGCTCCAAAGCCATCCCACGTGTATGTGTGGAGAAAAGCAGGGTTTTGCACTCCTCCCTGCAGAAAAAAAACACATGACATCAACTCCAGGGCTTGTTAAAATGATTTCTTGGTGTGCAGGGAGAAAAAAGCTTTGCCACCAAGAACCTCTTTGACATGGCTGCCTTAAGAAATGAACTGCAGAGTTTTGTTTTGCTGGTTTTTTGTTGTTTGGGTTTTTTTAATGCAGCATCACTCTGAGGGCTCTGCTTGAGGAAAAACAAGGAAATCAAGATGGCATGTGAGACATGGAAGAAGAAGTCCCTTTACCGTGGCAAGGTAACACTGTTGTATAGCCAGACAGAGCAGAAACCATGCGTGGGGAGGAATATTACCTTTTCATACCCCTTGGCACTGGAATAGCTGCAGGGTACAAGGAGATTCTGGCAATATTTTTGCAGTTTGGGGAATTGCCTTGGCAAGGGAGGGCTAAAATGACTCTGATAACAGTTTTTTCCATATCTACACATTAAATTGTTCCTTCTCCCTGAGACCTAAACACACACACACAGGAGCACTGTCTGGATAAGACAAACCTGGCACCACTGGAAAACCTGGTCCACCTGGGAGAAAGATCAGTGCAAGACACCTCCATCATATCTCACTTGGCTGTTTGAAATAAGGGATTTTCCTGAGTAGACAAAAAAAGAAAAGGGGGTGTAGGGGGTGGGATACACACTTTGAGGAACAGTGCCTGCACCTTCTGTAACCCCCAGCTGTGGTCAGACCTCTTCAGGCACAGGTAATTCAGCGCTTCAGCAGCTGCTGTCAGACCCCAGCCCTTTTGCTTGCTGCATGGCTGTTTAACATCCACATTGTCCTGTCTGAGGAAGATAACCTTGACACAGTAAGCCATGAAGCTCACGAAAATGTGCAAAGCCAGCTAGCTTTTCCAGTTGCGCTGCAAGGCTTCTGGCACATTAATCTCCTCCTCTGGAATCTTGAACAGCCAGTCAAAATAACCCTTTTGTAGAATCGCTTTCATGATGAAGAGGAAAGGACTGGGAACACAGATCTATAAATATCTTTTGGGATGTTCATCTCTCCTCTCCTCTCATGCACTCTGATCAGTGCTCAGCAGCAAGGACTCCAATGAAAGTGTGTCTTGATAAAATAAAGGCTGCTTGTGTGAACCTCCCACATATAAATGCCAGGTGACACCCAGCTGTCATGCTTTATCATAAATGCAAGGAGACACAAGCCCCTTGGACTGGCTGGTTAATATTAGCACTCTGCTTTGCAAACTTCAAAAGCCACAGCACCACCAAACGTAGTGCACACACGCACACACACACACACACACACACACGTGGGTGACTACCTGCCTCACGGCAGCCTGCTTCAGCATCGCATCCTTGCTGAATCCTGACAAAACCCCCACGGAGTGCATGAACAGAGCTGGAAATGTGAAGTGCAGCATGATGAAAAGGGCAACGCTGCAGTTTTTAAAATGCTGGCTTCCTTTTGCACAGCCCAGAGAATGACATTGTGGGAGCCAGCAGAGCACCACCTCAAAAACCCCTCCTTCTCCACATTTCACAGGCTTCCTCCTTTCACTTACTGTCTCCACATTCCTTTTGTACAAATTCGGCTCAAAACACAGAGTTGGAAGACTGAAACTGTAGTCCCTCCGGACCCCCGGCACAGCCTCCTCCTCCTCACCCTCTGTGTCTCATTGTCATGGTTCAACCCCAGTCGGCAACTCGGCCCCACGCAGCCACTCACTCACTCCCCACCAGTGAGATGGGGGAGAGAATCAGAAGGATAAAAGTGAGAAAAGGGTTAGGAGAATCCACACATGCAAGCAAAGAAAAACAACAAATGCATTCACTGCTTCCCACAGGCAGGCAGGTGTTCAGCCATTTCCAGGAAAGCCAGGCTCCATCACACATAATGGTTACTGTGGAAGACAACACCATCACTCCAAATGTTCTCCCCTTTCTCCTTCTTCCCTCAGCTTTATATGCTGAGCATGATGCCATATGGTATGGGGTAATCCTTGGATCTGCTGTCCAAGCTGTGTCCCCTCTGAATTCTCATGCACCCCCAGCCCACTCGCTGGTGGAGTGATGTGAGAGGCAGAAAAGGCCTTGACTTTGCGTAAGTCCTGCTCAGTAGTGACTAAAACATCCCTTTGTGATCAGCACTGTTTCCAGCACAAATCCAAAAGAGAGCCACATGCCAGCTAGTGGGAAGAAAATTAACTCTACCCACAGTATTTCAGAGGTGGCCTCACCAGAGCTGAGCAGAGGAGCAGAATCACCTCTCTTGAGCTGCTGGCAACGCTTTGTCTGATGTGACCCAGGGTACAATTCACCTTCTTGGCCACAAAGGCCCATTGTTGGCTCGTGTTCAACCTTCTGTCCACTAGGACACCCAACTTCCTTTCTGTCAGGTTGATTTCTAGATAGGTGCCCCCAGCATGTCTTGGTGCATATTTCTTTTGTCTACAGCTGCAGGACTCCGCACTTCTCCTTGTTGAACTCCATGAGGTGCCCATCAGCCCATTTCTCCAACCTGTCAAGGTCCCTCTGGATAGCAGCATCACCCTCTGCTCTGTCTGCCACTCCTCTGAGTTTGGTACTGTCTGCAAACTTGCTGAGGGTAAACTCTGGCCCATCACCCAGATCATTAATGGAATGTTGTGCAGTATTGATCCCTGGGGTACACTGGCTTCCAACTACATCATGCCACTAATCACCACCCTCTAGACACAACAGCCACTTTACAATCCACCTCACTGTCTGCTTATCCAACCCACACATCAACAGCTTCTCTGCAAGAATCTCCCAGGAGGCAGTGTTGAAGGCCTCACTGAAGTCCAGGCAGACAGTATCCACTGCCCTCCTCTCTTCTACCAGGCTGTCACCTCACCATAGGAGTCTATCAAGTTATCGAGCATAGCTTCCCCTTGTTCGAGCCATACTGACCAACTGCTGGTGATTTCTGTGTCTTTGATGTGCCTGAAGATGGTTTCCAGGATTAGCTGATCCATCACCTTCCCAAGGATTGAGGTGAAGCTGACCGGTTCCCCCAGTCATCCTTCTTGCCCTTCTGGAAGATGGGGGTGATGTTGCTGTACCCCCATCCTTGGGCACTTCCCCTCATTGCCATGACTGATCAAAGCTGATGGAGACTGCAATGGATCTGCCATTTCTCTCAGCACCTGTGGGTATATGCCATCAGGATCAATAGACTTATGTACATGCAGGTTGCTTAAGTATTCCCAGACTTGGCCCTCATCCATCTGGGGTATATCTTCCTTGCTGATTTGGTTTTTATTTGCTGCCATTATCATCTTATTACCTTTTAGGTGACTGCAATTTGATTAATAATTCTGTTAATAAGACTGTTTAGAGCTGAGGCAAGGCTTCCTGGGCAGAGATTCCCAGGTCTTCCTCTCCACTCTGCTTTGAGAAGTCTCTTTTGCCCTGTGTCATTTCTGCCAGTGTTCCCGCTTTCCATTAGCTCTTGCAAATAATTATCAAAGGTCTTTGAATCAAAGGTCACTGTGTGGTAAATTTTGTCTCCTGTTAAGTCTCTGGTCACAACTAGTCCTTTTGGAACTCTAATTATCAGGAGGAAAGATATTGGATCCTTTGGCCATGTTAATAATAGGGCAATGCTAATTTTTGCCTTCCTCATCCTTGGCAGGTACTCTCAGAGCTTCCTCTTGCCAGCTAGGCTGTCTCAGAGAGCAGCTTTCAGGCTCCTATCTGCAACTGTCCCACCAACAGGCAGAACTTCAAACACTATATTTTTCTGCTTGTCCACTCTTTCCCAATCCCTCAGGAAAACCAACAAAAAAGGCCACAGAGAAAACAAAACAACAGAGAAAACACAAAGAAAAGTAAAGGAAGGACCGTTCTTCAGATTAAAAAAGCAAACAAGCACCAAAGCTGGTGATGAAAAACCTCAACCCGCACACCCGCAGCCCCTGGAAGGAGCGGGCAGCAGCAGGAACACAAAGGAACACAAAGCCGCCCCAGCCAGAGCGGGAATCAGCGGTAACTCGGCGAGAGAGCAACCCAGCGCGTCTCTGTGGCGCAATCGGTTAGCGCGTTCGGCTGTTAACCGAAAGGTTGGTGGTTCGAGCCCACCCAGGGACGGGGCGCGACTCTTTTGTGACGCGCGGTGCCTTTTTCCTTCCCTCCTGCCAGCGGCAGCGGCTGTAACCGGCCCGCGCCGCCTTTATACGGGCGGGAAGCGCGCGAGACCAGCTTTTGGCTCCGGGGCGTGGCTCGTCCTGCTCCGCCGACAGGCGTTCCACCCACAACCGCATGCTCGCGGCGAGGCCGCGGGTGCTCCGTGCCATTGGTCAAGGGGGACTGCCGGAAAAGGATACAGTATGGCGGTTTCCGTAGTGTAGTGGTTATCACGTTCGCCTAACACGCGAAAGGTCCCCGGTTCGAAACCGGGCGGAAACACTATGTTTTTTCCCCTTCCCGTGTCACTGCGGACGTCGTTCCTGGTTCCTCTTTTGGAACGCGCCAGCGGCCGCCTGGGGGGCACATCCCGCCTTCCTCGGGAGTTGGAGAGGGCGAGCAGTCTCCTGGGCTGCGGCGGGGCCGTGAGGAAGCAGCAGGGGCAGGGCTGGGGCCTGTGCTGAAGCTCAGCATCGTTCCCGTGCACGAGCCCCTCGGCAAACGCGTTTTTCCCCGGAAAGATCGCCAAGAGGAGGGGAAACGAGCATCAGCCGAAACGGTCTGAACATCATCAGAAAACTTGGGACAAAAACTACAACCACTTGCCTTGGGCATTACAGAAGCCCACTTAGATACTAACTTACATAAGAAGAGTAATATAGACCCAGGTCCGGGGAGAAGCGTCTCCTGAGGGTTTCTTCGGCCTCTTTCTGGAAATATACGCTGGAGACACCTGGCCCCTACTTCCTTACACTCCTTTCCCAGCATCTCCTCTCCTTTGTGAGCCCGAAGTCTCCACCGTGCTGTCCTGGGCTGTGCAGCTTCAGCATCTCCCTCGTAAACAACTACACCATGTTTGTGCACAGTGTAAAACTAAGCATGCCTCAAACTCCATCAGCCTTGTTATCCCACTCACCTTCTCTTCTCTCTTGCTCTGTCTGCACACTGTCTTAGATCTTTACTTGGACTGGAAGTTCTTCCACTCCGAGGCTGAATCCTGGTGGACTTTAAATAAAGCACAGCATACACTTTCGAGCATAAGCTGCTCAAAAGGTAACGTGCCTTGCTCTGAGCATGAAGGGGCTCACATCAAGAGCAGCTGTTTAGCTTTGCAAAAGGAACACAGACAAGACACAATGGCTCTCCCTGATATATTGTCAGGAAGAGAATAATTATTTAAAGCAAAAACAGTGATAGAAGAATAAATGGCAATAGCCAGCCATTAAAAACATTAAGATCAAAATCAGATTTGTAATCAGCACCACAGTAGATTTCTAGAGCAGTGCTCTAGCAGGTATGCAGCTAGAAATCCATCCAGGCAACTTCTTTGCAGATGTGTTGGTTTATTGTAGGCAGGATGCAAGAAGGCAGCCCTTTTTTTCACCCTTTACTCTAAGAGGTGTTTGAATATATCATCAAGTAGTAAGATCTGAATCACAGTGCTGTATCTGCAGAGCTGATTCCAAACTCTGAGTGCCACAATTATGCCTTTCCCAAATCACAAGACACAGACTAACAAGGCTCTGCAGAGGGATCTGGAAAGGCTGGACTGAAGGGCTGAGGCCAATTTTGTGAGGTGCAACAAGGCTGAGTGCTGGGTCCTGCTCTTGGGTCACAACAACCTCATGCAGTACTACAGACTGGGGGCAGTGTCTGGAAAGCTGCCCGGCAGAAAAGGACCTGGGAGTGCTGGTCAATGGCAGCTGAACGTGATCCAGCTGCGCGCAGGGGGCCAAGAAGGCCATTGGCATCCTGGCCCGTATTGGCAATGGTGTGGCCAGCAGGACCAGGGCAGTGACGGTCCCCTGTCTTTGGCACTGGTAAGGCCACACCTCAAATCCGGTGTTCAGTTCTGGGCCCCTCACTACAAGGACATGGAGGTGCTGGAGCGTGTCCAGAGAAGGGCAATGGAGCTGGGGAAAAGTCCAGAACACAAGTCTGATGAGCAGCAACTGAGGGAGCTGGGGTTGTTTAGCCTGGAGAAAAGGAGGCTCAGAGAGCTTATTGCTCTCTACAACTACTTGAAAAAATGGTGTAGCCAGGTGGGGGCAGGCCTTTTTACCTAGGTAGTAAGGAACAGGATGAGAGGAAATGGTCTCAAGTTCTACCATGGGAGATTAGATTGGGTGTTAGGAAAAAATCTCCTCTCTGAAAGGGTGGTTAGCTACTGGAAGAGACTGCCCAGGGAAGTGGTGGAGTCACCATCCCTGGAAGTGTTCAAAATACGTAGATCTGGTATTTGGGGATATGGTTTAGTGGTGAAGATGGCAGTGCTTGAAGCCATTAGACTTTGGGAAATTTATACTAGAACACTGATAAAACCTCCATAATACAGTGCCAGCTTCTGATCACTACCTGTACTTGCTATATGCCCACCTGGTGTACTTCCAATGACAGAAAACTACTACAATACTTTGTGCTCTCTTTATGGCAAATAATAAGCTGCATTTTAAAACTAGTCTTAATACAAAACATCCAGTAATGTTTCAAATTTCAACCAGTTTCTTTAGTCATGAGGTTTTTATTCAACCTCAGCTGAATTCCCACTTGCACAGGATCGGAGGCAGTAAAACATTTATGGAAACAAACAAATCCATACTGCATCATCTTTAGTTTTCTGTTTCAGAAAAAAAAGGCAGCCAGGAACATGCAGCACCAACAGATTTATTTTCATACCTACTTTACTCTCAAGTGCTATTTGTTTGCTCTTAGATTCTATATATACCTGGATCCACACTGAATCCCACGCAGCTGCTGACCAAGGACTCCCAACTTCAGTTTGTGGAGGGAGTGCCAGTGGTGACCAGAGGTCCCTCCTTCTGTCTAGGCGTATCTGCACAGCAGGTGTGCACCCACAACCTCCCTCCTCTGCTATGAACCCCACTATAAACCTCACCATCAGGACCTCCTCATCTTCTAGAGCAGGGTCTCTTCCTCCTGTTGCCTTGTGCATTCTGCATCACCAACCCTGGGCTTGCTGCTTTACTCACCCCCTGGGTCTGTGTTGTGTCCCAAGCCAGTGGTGAAGGAGCTCCCATGTCACAGCTGCAGGTCACTGCAACCCATTCATGGATAAGTCAAACTCTCATTGTGGTCAGCTTTTTTTTTTGTTTTAATTAGGGAATTCACAAACGGGCAAACATTTCACCAGCAGTATGCCAGCCCTTAACATCCAGAATCCATTCATTTGTTTTCTATTGTAACATTACCAATTACAGTATTTGAAACAAAAAACCAGCTCAAGTTCTTCACAAAAACTTACATTTCAAGAATGAAACTACTCACTGCCTGAAGTACCAGTTTGGTAACAATGTACCCAACTGCAGCAGAAATAAGTTGACACTGTGAGTTCAGGGCCAGTGATAGTTTTTCAAACACTTTTTAAACCTAGTTCAAACAATCCACAACCATTAAAATCTGTAGCCACGCCTTGTAATAGCATTATGTTCAACTGCATGTACTGGAAAAATAAGACTGAGCATTTAATGTTTTGAACTTGGGATCTAAAACGATGAAAAAATGCAGAACGCCTCTAAAAATGCCTGGTATAAAGACTTGCTGATAAAATCCTTATTTCCAAGAACAAGAAAAATGTACAGCTAATCTAACCTGGCATATAATACCCTCAGCTTTGTGTCTATGCATTTAAAAAAGACTCCCAATCTAGCAAAATGAAAGCTATACAAATCCTGAAACATCAAGGTGTGAATCCCTCTGCTTACTCACTGCTGTCTTGCCACATTTTTCCATTACTTTCTTCCTACTGACCTTGTCTCTCCTTGGCATCTTACATACGGATGGGGGTGCGCTGCTTGAGTCATGAAAAACTCAGTGACAACAGTAATAGGCATTAACTTAACAGTTAAATTAATTCTTAGAAACCTTTCTTTCATTAAATTATTTTGCAGCTCATCTGCAAGGTACATCTGATAGTGATGCAAACTCCGGACTGAATCTTACTAATTCTACTTTAAAAAAATAACCTGGCTCAGAAGAATATTCTGCCGAGTTATATTCACAGTTGCCCAGGATGAAGACTCAGTACATGCTGTAACTTTAAATAGGACATTTTCTACCGTGTCTCCATCATTCTTTTGGATCCAAGGGGTGTATACATCAACAGGAGCTTGTAGAATAGTAATTCTGTAAGGAGTTGAACAGCAACCTAACAGAATGCCAGCCTCAAGTTTATAATGTTACAAATGATCTTCTTATCAGAGGATGCAAAATTCCCTAATTACAGAAGGTACCCAAAAATTTTTTTTTAAATGTTGGACAAAATAACTTCAGGAGTTGAGTGATCCCATAAAATAAATCACTACTACATAAACAGTATTTCTTACACCATTACATCATCAAGATTACAGAACTTAATTATTTCTCAAACTCACTAGAGTATGGATGTTTTTCATATTAAAAGCAGCAAAATTAAGACTCATAGGAGCTTTTAATTAAGAATCATCATCGTATCTGACAGCTAAAATAACTGCTTCTCAGAAAAATAAAATTAATTAAACCCTGATTTGCTTGTTACAATAAAATGTTAAGAAAAAAAATACCTCAAATGTAAATTGTTCAAGTACAGCCAGTGTGCAATTAAACAAGTTATATAATATAATTTAGTAGTGCTTTGTTCAAAATATACATAATACTGAAAAAATACTTAAACCCAAGAAACTGAGTATTTATCAAGTTTCAAACAGAGTTTCATCAAAATGAGGTAAATCTATGTCACCTGCCATTGAGCTTGGTGCTGAAATGGAGAACAGGTCTTCGAGGATATCATCTCTTGTAGGACTTTCAAAAGGAAGTTTTTTCACACTGTGTTTGTTTATTACATCAAGCTCCATATTAGTATCCTTTACAGGACTGTAGTAATTGTGGTCCTCACTTGTCACTGCTGCCTGCGGCGCACTGGTGTTCTCATCGGACACGGTTGCTGCCATGCAGCTGTCCACCATTTCCATGTACATACACTCATCTTCGCTCTTTGCAGTCTTCAAGGAAGCGACAGCTGAAGTAGGGGACAGTAATTCCGCCAGTATTTCATCAGTGTTATTATGGTCAGTGCACCCTGGCACAGGCTTTGCATTAAATTTAGATTCATTACCTGTGACATCAATCTGATACTGCAGCTCCCTTAAAAAGCTCTGCAATAACTCACTGTCATTTTGAGATTCAGTTTGCAATGGGGTGCTTATGTCTCCACTCACAGGTTTTTCCTCTTTCATCTGTTCCACTGCTAATCTATCCAGTGAAGCCAATTTCTTCTTTTTAGCATTAAGTTTTTTTAACAATTTTAGGCGAAGTTTTTTTGTTTTGTCACTCTCTGACTCTTCTGCCTTCCCAGAGTTATAGCCAGGTGAAGGGAACTGAGTCACTTTACCTGAGGTACCCAGCGTACTTCCCAACTTATTCCATGTTGGACCTGCAATAGCGATATGATTTGCTGTTGGAAGACAAGTGCTTTGAGAAAATCCTTTGAAATTTGGTAAAGGATGAGTATTATTACTCTGAGGAGCTAGTAACTTCAGCGTCTCAACTGTTTTCTTTGTACTTCTGCTTTGAAATCCACCAAAGTTACTTGCGCCCTTAATTGGCAGCCGTACTTCACTTGCTTTTTGCACTGAGGGAGTTTTGCAACTTCTCTCATTCTTGAGAGCTGAGGCACTTGAAGGCATAAAAGAAGTATTCTTGTTCAATAATTTTTTTACCCAGCTTCCTACAAATCCTCCTTTTTTGTCTTTGTGTGAAGGCTGAACCGAATTATTGGCACCAGAAGGACTGCCAACTTGAGAATTAACTACAGTTTTGCTTGCATCTTTCAAATCAGGTGATTTTTGTATATTATTTTCTACTGCTAGCAACTTTTTGTTTAGCAGTAGTTCTGAATTCAATCCATGTTCTCTGTTAGCTAAATTAGTTCTGTCATTTGTTCGAGAAGGCGATGAGTCAGATGAATCAGGGTCATGTTTTTTGGGCACAGGAGGAGTAATATTTACTGGGTTCAACTCTTCTAGAGGTAAGCAAATACTGGAATTTTCATACAACATGGATTTATTGTGCATAGCTAGACTAGTTCCAGCAAACTCTCCTGGATATGGAGTGCTAAGTGAAAAAGCTGGTTCCTGCTGTTGCGGTGTGCCCCATCCATCAACAAGGTTATTTCCCACCATCTGTCCGTTCAGCAGCAATTTATCTTCCGAGTCAATTAGAACTTCTTCAAGCATCAGTGTAATAAGATCATCATCTCCCAGATTTTCTAAACCATGATGAACAATACTTTCATCCTCAGCTACTCGCTGCTGTTTCTTCTCCAGAGTCCTCACAGAATCCTCTTTGCGGTGTTCTGCAGGTGTTTTGCCTACAGTGTTATCAAAACCACAGTGCAACACTGTGGAATTTGACTGCACATTATTAAGAGGAAAATCTTCACTATTTTTACTTTGGAACTGTGAATTCAGTTCTTCTGGCACATGGGATGCTTTCTTTTCCCAGATAACAATATGAATCTCTGAAGGAGGAACTTCAAATCTTTTATGTCTCTTGCAATATGGACCCTTTAAATCATCACATTCAAGCCAAGTTCCTGAAAAATAGCAATCAGTGCAGAGACTCAGAGACTTTTAAAATTTAAGTCACTATCCTCACACTTGTCAAGTATTTTTATTAACCCATTCCCCTGACAAGCAGAAGATGGAGGGTTTTTTCCTCCAGAGAAAACTGGGAGACTTCCACTGTAAAAAGATCAAACACAAGAAGAACTTGCAGCAATATTATTACAGGTCAGAGTAGGTCAACCATAAAACAAAGCTAGCTGAGGGTTTTATCGGCTGACACATCTTGTCTGAAAATACCCTCACAGGTCTGAGGTAAGAACCACCTCTCAAGTTTCTCTGTAGACGTTTTCACTGCCTGGGTGGGAAGCACAGTAGCCAAAAAGAAACTGCTCATTTTAATACTCTTGTCTCATCACCTTCAAACTGTTCACAGATCATGAAAGAATATTTTACAGCTTTAAGAATTTGAAAACAGTATATATACGACACATAGGAGGTTCTTAACTAGGCATTTCCCAGCTGCTTCCTCTTCCCATTTCTTTTTTGTCTCTGGCAGTGTGACTTAGACAATTTTCATACTGTCACAACACTTCATAAAACTGCACTCCATTCTCTCCACAGAGGCATGAATATCAAAATATCACCTTTTCACCTTCTCTGATTATGGATCTTTCAAATGGTACAAGCACCTTACTATTAGTAATGTTTCTAACATGGATTTGTTCCTCCCACCCCTGAGGTGCCATAAAGTTCAGAAACAAAAAATAACTTCATTAATTGCTCATAGTACCATAGGTTACCTCGCTTCCAGCCAAGAATGGATGAATCACTGGTTTAAAAATAAACACTATTTGCTCCACAGTCATAGTCAGACTGCTTTTTTAACTTTTACGAAGTTATGAAGGGAAAAACTCTATAGCTAAATTACTTTTTCCAGTGAATCCACTGCAGGACAGCACACTGCTGAACAAATCAGTTAAACCAAGCCAAAACCTTCACCATGAGAAACAAGTTCCCCCAATTATTCACAACATTTTAATATGAAGTTTAGAATGCAGACAAAAGAAATCTTTGTTATTATATATCAACGGTTGAGACTATTGCAGTAACCCATAAAACAGTATTTCATGTAGACTCATGAAATATTATGGTAGATAAGAACCATAAACTTTATCTTATCTCTCTCTTTTATGAGGAAAGGCTGAGAGAGCTAGGCCTGTTCAGCCTTGAGAAAAGGCAACTGAGAGGGGACCTCATCAGTGTCTGCAAGCATCTGACGGGAGGTGTCAGAGGACGGACCAGGCTCTTTTTGGTGGTGCTGAGCAATAGGACAAGAGGCAATGGGCAGAAACTGATGCACAGGAAGTTGCACCTGAACATGAACAAGAACTTCTTTACTGTGCAGTGACTGTGTACTGGAACAGGCTGCCCAGAGAGGCTGCAGAATTTCCCTCACGGGAAATATTCTGGATGCCATCCTGTGCCATGTGCTCTGGGATGGCCCTGCTTGAGCAGGCAAGTTGGACCAGATGACCCCCTGTGGTCCCTTCCAACCTGACCCGTTCTGTGATTCTTACCATCAGGATTCAAAGACCAGCTTATGAAGTGCTTCTTATCTGTCTGGTATTGAACAATAGATGTTATTTGGTAGGTGTCCTCCTCAAACTGAAACGAGTATTTCTCCAGGTTGTTATGTGGCAAGCCTTCCACAAAATGGAACATTAATATTGAGGGTACTCTGACAAAGAAACAGAAAAGAACCAGTTTATTACAATAACACAGTGGCAAAAGTTCCTCATGAAAAAGTAAGGCATCTCTAAGAGTATGTGGTTCTGCCCTTACTATTCTACTTTCTCAGAGGACTCTTCAAATTGCACAGTAAGTGCAAAGGGAAAAGAATACCCCAACTGGACATTCCATTTCATTATAGATAGGGGAAAAAAAAGACCACCAAGTAAGGGATTCGGGGAGTGGGGAAAAGTTGAAAAAAAACACCCCTGTGCCATAAACACAGTAGCAAGGGACATCGTTCCCAAGTCAGATAAGTAAACAGATGATCAAACAACTTTCATCCACAGCAGGGGCTGTGAAAAGGCTGACACTGGATATCAGTTGTCTGTATTTACTACTTGATAGTTAAGTATTTATGACCTAATTCAAACACATGTGCTGGTCAGCATGTTAAACACTGCTCTGTTTCATGTTTAGTAAACACTATTTGCCATTTCAGCTTTTAAGAATGATCTGAAATGTTTAATAATGAGTATTGATCAGAGTTTAAGGTTTAGAATCTCTGCAAACAGAGTAATAGTTTGTTTTCAAAAGTCATAGGTTCAATAAATGAAGTCTCAGAACTTTATGTATGTTACTTTTGAGTTCACATAATCGAACTTACTTTTCCAAGATCATCTGCTGTCTTTGAGATGTATCACCACAGTTATTACATGGTCCAATATGAATAGCGTTAAGTGGATGCCAATCAGCAATTATATTTGTGAACGTTGTTAGTGTTTTCTTCAATCTGGACACACACACACACACACACACAAAAGGAGTAAGCTGAGGTGGTGATCAGAAAACAATAAATATACATACTTTACCAGGAGAATAAAAGTTATAAAAACATTATGGCAAACCCCAAATTCTATTCATGTTCATGCCATTTGTGTGGAATTCACTGTGACAGCATCACATCCAAGTTAGCCCTGAATTCAGTTCTGCCAAACAGTATCAGTCACAATTTGTTCTCAGCAGCCCTGCGGCCTTCAGTTTCACATTATTTGCTTTTTCTCCCTCTTAATGTTATCTCTGTTTCCTTTCCAACATACAACAGAGTTTGTACCAGGATCTGCATAATTTACTAGCTAATACAGAATCTCGAGGAGAAAGCAGCAACAAATTACCTGGGAATCCATGTTATACAAGGCTTTGTTTTTAAAAACCAGTACACTCATAGCAGAAATTACAGAGAAGTTACATTGTATGAAAATACAATGTATGGGATATTAAAGTGAAGTAACATAGTTTATTCATTCATTAGCCACAGAAAGGACTTCCTCTATATTCAACTGAAACGACATTTTTCAACTATTAAAAAAGCACAGAAGGTAACAAAGGCTTTTCAAGACATCCTATTAACCAGGGCTACATATTAACTTTCAAGAGTAACAGATAGCATTAATCTCATTTCACTTGGGGATCTAGAATTTTATTATATAAACCTAAGATAGTGGAAAGAAACAGATGTTTTTCAAATAAAATTAGCTGTCTTCTGAAGGTGTCTCTCTTTTCCTTCTGACTAAAAGGAGCCTAAATTACTAGCTTGTACCTGCAGCTACACAGAACTCAATTCTCAAGAAATTACTCCCCTGTAATACTATTTTAAAATAGATAAACTATGTTAGAGAATCTCTGATTCTTTGTAACCCAAATGAATATTCCAGGTATTCCTCAATAGCAGAAGTGTACTAGGCATATATTCTTTAGAACCACAACAATTTGTATATTCTCAGCAAAATATCAGAGTGAGTGTGGCCAGAGACACACACTATTACTTATTGTTTCTTTCTTAATTCATTGATAACGTAGTTTCTTAAGACATGGAATAGCAGTAAACTATTTGCAACTGAAAAAGCAGATCACGTAAAACTTCAACAACAAGCCTAAACTGTATAAACCCTGGAAATCTGAAGAAAACCAACCATCATATACAGACTTCAAAAGGTAAGGTGGAACAGCTATATAGAAGCTACTTATATAAAAATCTCACCGGTCCTGGTATTTGTGGCCACAACATACACATTCAAACTTCCATGAAAATGAATGCAAGAATAGTTTCTCAGCTGGTTGATCCAGTTGTAAGAGTAGCGGAAGTGCAAACACTGGATTCTCCATGTTACCTTCAAAGATGGGGCAAAAAAAATGGTCATTAAATATTTGAAATCACCTTTCAGTAACTCAAAAAGGAAGAAGACAAGCTTATTACTATGATTTAAATTTCAGTTATTATTTCAAGGCTCTATTTCTAATTCTCACACCAAAGGAACTGATCCATGTTATTAGGTTGTTATCAGTGACAATTTCATGACTATAGCAAAATTACAAAGACTACCTGCTCTCTAAAAAGTCAAAATGGGCAAAGGACAAACCAGCCAATCATACTGTAAAGTATGTGCAAGTCACCAAAAGAAACAAATGTATTTCCAAACTTTCTTGTATGCATACATATACACATACTTTTATGTATGACATAAAAGGCTTTACATCTAGGGTCTCCTGACAGTAATTACTGAGATGCTGCACTAATTACTTACCCAATTCACACCTAGGCTGAGGCTGAAGTTGTGTAAACATTATGTTTCTGATTTCATTGAGAAGAGATTCTGCTTTCGGAAGAACATCTAAAGAAAAAAATACATATGTCTTCACGTAGTCATGTGTAACAGCCCCCACACCCTTTCACACACATGTACCCCTAGCATGCACTCCCTCTCTGCAAACCAGTGCTTTTCATATTGACCCATACTTGCCTAAGACTTGTTGCTAGAACAGCCAATTCTTGGTATTAATTGATTTGAAAATTAGAGAAGAATTTACACAAGTTACTCACATTTTACTGCAGTCTGCTGACTAAAATCTACTTGATATGACTTAAATTACAACTAAGAGCATGCACCAACAGCTACATAGTAACAATTTTTAAGTATAGTGAGACCACACATTAGAAATCCTGCAGATTCAGAGATTAAAAGAAAACTTTAAAACCTAAACACTAAGATCAAAAGCACAAAAATTCGCTTACATGCTTTCTAATGCTATACAATTCAAATAATAAAAGATTTAAAAGTATTGTTTCAGATTAAATACCAATTTCCTAAGTGAGCCTTTAAAATAGTAATTTTAAATTGAAAAACATTTTTTACTTTATATATGAGTATGTATTTTCATTCTGCATGTTGTTTCAACACAAGCACATTCTTTAAGTACAAGCAAGAACATAATTTCTAGTACACAATCATGATCATAACCTGCAGAAGTTAAAGGAAATATTTAGACTAGCTGTTGAAACCGTTTATAACATATAAACTCTGTGTACAGAAAAAAAAGAAGCTTCTTGCAGGTAAATTGCTTTTGTTTTTAAAAACAGCTGTATGCAAAAAACACTGTAAAATCACACAGAGGAGCAGAATAAATTCTACACCTATTCTCCACAACAACACTATTCATCCAGTTCCCTTTCTACTGTTACCCAAGCTTCTTGCAGGTAAATTGCTTTTGTTTTTAAAAACAGCTGTATGCAAAAAACACTGTAAAATCACACAGAGGAGCAGAATAAATTCTACACCTATTCTCCACAACAACACTCTTCATCCAGTTCCCTTTCTACTGTTACCCAAGCTTCTTGCAGGTAAATTGCTTTTGTTTTTAAAAACAGCTGTATGCAAAAAACACTGTAAAATCACACAGAGGAGCAGAATAAATTCTACACCTATTCTCCACAACAACACTCTTCATCCAGTTCCCTTTCTACTGTTACCCAAATAAACCGATTTGTTTTGCAGCAATTGAAATGGAAAGGTTTAAGTTCTTTCAAACAACACTGTATACCAACACTTAACATTCCTATTTAAGGGTTACTGCTCATCAGAGCTCTTTTGCAAACACTGCCCAGCAGAGAAAAACACCTCAGACAGCTTCTAGCAGAGAGCTTCCCAGTAACAGCTGAACACCTAAACTCAAGCAGCCTGACTTTCTGGCAAGCACAGTACATGAACTAGTTCAGAATATTTTGGAGTTTTCTCCCCACTTTATAACATGGACTAAACCACTTTTGATACACATTATTTTTCCCAGGAAAGATAGGACATTCTTCAAGTTACCTGTTCTGTGACTGTGGTCTATATTCAAACACATAGAGTCCAACAGAATGTCCATTGAAATTCATGAGAGGTACTGGCTAACCAGAAAGCTTTATTACTTCTGTAACAGATGATGTCATAGAAGTTTAGACTTATGACACCAGTGGTCCAGTTCAAGAGAAACAAAAACCCCATGATCTTAGTTTAAGAGTCTTAAACAGAATTCACAGAACAGAAAATGACTAAAGGCCACACCAGTAGAATACAGTGACATGTCCTCCTCTGAGTGCAGCTGTGCTGCCTCGAAGATTTCCCCCAGCTGCCCATCACAGCCCTGAGCTTGGAGGCTACAGTCCTCCAACCTGTTAAGCTGAGCTGACCTGTTAATCCCCTGTTAAGGGCTACTGAGTACTCACTAACCCTTTCCAGACCATATGATCCAGGTTAATGTGTTTGACTACTTCTGACTAAAACAGGTTAGGAAGTGCTGTCATCTACAGCAGCTTCCAAACCTCAGGGGAAGCATTCCTTCAATGAGCACAGCTGGAGCCAGAAAAGAATGTATGTTCCCAGTGATGCCTTAAGAGGCCTCCCAGAAACAGAGACTAGACAGGAGCAAGGGAATAAAGTAGGTATTTATTTGAAAGGCCTTCAAAGGTACCCCCTGGGGAGCCTGAAGCTATTCTTAAAATGGACCCCAAGATGGACCCCAGGTCATGAGTTCTTCACTGTGTTATAGGTTTGGTTCATTTGCATAGCAGGGTTAATTCTCCAATTAAAGCTTCAGTTTTCCCTGCAGCTTACCCCCCCATAGCAGCTCTTTGGTTTATACTTTTGAGTCTAGGACAGTCTTGGTGTCCTTGGAAAGCAGGGCCGGAGAGGCTTTGTTATGTCTGCCTAGCATGAGAGAGCAGAAATTAACAGGCTACAAGAAACTTCAGAGTCACACACCAAGCAGTACAGAATTTGAAAAATGTAAAAGTTAAAACCGAAGGCATCACCAGCTTTACTATTTTTGATGTGACAAGGCAACTCCCATTTACACAAGGATATAAAACACAACAGAAATTATTCTGAAGATTAAGATTAGAACAGTATCCCAAAATGTTAGGCAACACAGGGGAAGGAAACAAAGCAAGGGTGAACTAAATAAATAATTCATAAAATCTTTATGTTGGTTGTGACCAAAAAAATTCAAGAGATGCTTGGTGTTCAAAGACAGCATGTTTGCCCCAAGAAAAACAACTTTGGATGTTACCAGGATTTTGCTAGATAAAGCACACTATTCTGCAAATTCATGGTAATAGTTTTATCTTTTGTGATCTTGAGATACAATGGAGGCATTTATAAGCGTGCTGTACTAAATTCCACGTATTTGTAGCAGATCAGTCTGACTATGAGAAAACAGCAGCTATGTTTACTCACCTCTCACTTTGCTCCTTTTACAGGTATTCAGAAGAACAGATGCTTCATTATATTTTGTTAAGAGTTTCTGGAGTAAACATTTTCCATTGTTATATTCTTCTGCTAGAGCAAATTTTAATGTTTCTAAGTGTACCAGTGCTGACAAAATACAATCTAACCAACAAAGATTATGTATGTTTCTCCACTGAAGACACAAATCTCTGTCATTAGTGGAACCTTTATCCTCTTCAAGTGAAATTTCAGATGCTGTTGATAAAAGTTCAGAATTTGGCAACAGTTGTGTTTTGGGACTAGAAGTCTTTGGTGGACTTTCTTGGTAGTTGTTGGTCTTGGTGGCTGTTTCGAAATCCACCTTCGGCATGCAGGACCCCACATGGTTGCCAGGGTTTTGCTGGTCATTTTGTAATACATCATGTAGGCTTGCCTTGAGAATACACAAACTATTCTGGTAGCATTTCACAACAGAGTCTGCATTAATGGTGGGCTCAACACTGAGCACATTGTTAGCTCTTGCTTTTTTTGGATCTGCTTTGACAGCAGAAAAGTCACTGGTTTCACCCAATTTCCTTTTCTTATGAGTAGATGGAACTTGATGATTTTCTGAACCAGTAGATGTAATTATGCTGTTTAATGGTTTATAACCAAGTGGGTAGATACACTAAAGGAAAGAAAGAAGGTTACAGTGAAATCTTCAAAGAAATTTCAGGTGAACAAGAACTAAAGAAAGTACAAAAAATGCTTTCAAAATGGAACGTTGAATCATAGTATCATAAAATAGCTTGGTTTGAAAAGGACCTTACAGACCAGCCATGGGCAGGGACACCTTCCACTAGACCAGGATGCTTAGACCCCCATCCAACCTGGCCTTAGGGACTTCTGTAAACTGATATTTTAATTAAATCAATACATATATTCAACATGTGTATGACAGGAGGAAGGGTGTTACAAGACACTACTGTCTTAGAACCAACTGTGAAATAAATATATCAGTAGTGATAATTCAACACTACTTTTCCAGTAAGCTCTTCCAACCTCTGCAAACAACATAGTTGTGCTAAGGAGAGTCCTCTTGCTTTATTCTGCTAAATCCATTCCTTTAGGATACAGATTGGACATTATTATCTCATGCCTAGGAGACTACTGGTGCCCAAACTTGCAGGGTATCTTTCAGGCTAGCTCAATGACCAGGTAGCAACCAGAATATAGACAAATCTCCATTTACCAGTCTCCAGAACTATACTATAATTAGTTAAAAGCAGGAAAGAATGGGAAAAGCAACTCTGAGACCCCTATCTAGTCTAGTTTCTACTAATTTAAGGACACCAGTCTGTTTGGGATTGCTATACCCTCCCCACATACATGGAGCAGTGAAGGGAGAGGCAGCAAAATCACAACTCAAATATTAAGCAGCACAGAAATCCAGTTAGGGTTAAAATTTAAAAAAAAAAAGGGGGGGGGGGGAAGGAAGGCAAGACATTGTAATTACAATTATAAATCTATTTGCATTACCCAGACTTAAAGAAGGAAAAATGGGAGACTCACATCTGCTAGAGTCATGCACTGGTTACATGGATCATCAAATATTCACCTTCTACTCTGACTTGTACAAAAATTTATTTAGTACCACTTGTGGTCCCTTGTTATATAAGAAGAACTCTCCTTTATTTCACTTTAATTTACTCTCTTTAATCCTTTAGGGTAGCTACCTGTGCTTAAACACCGCATATACACAGGTTAGTTCTGTTTTTCCCTATATGCAAGCAAATACCCTGCAGCATACACTCAGAGGGGTCCTATTTCAACAGTCTGCTTACCACCAACAAAATCATGGACTTAGAGAGGTGTAATTCCTGAAGGTAAAGGCCTCTGCAGGGCCAAGTAAAACTCTTTATTAGTGTAATACCTGAGGATTTTCACAAAGAAAAATGGACTCCTGAAAATTAAGGCGGTAAGTCCGTAAACCTTGGATCTGACCCTTCTCTTCGCAGACTGGACAATACTCATGTGCAGGTGTTTCCACAGGATTACAGTTCTAAAATAAAAACAAACCAAGAAAGATAAAGCAACATAAATTTATGTGTTTCATACATTATCCCAAGGTAAGACATACTTATCAAGATACACAATCATTGTTCAACTTCTAGATATAATACAATATAAAAAAGCAAACTACATTGGTTTCTTTTTTATTATTTTTAATATATTTGTATGGTAGCATGTTTTAAATAAATTTATGTTTTTATTTAAATATTCAAATAAGGTGTCTTTAACAACACAATTATGCACATTTTATTCTACTTGAACTGAACCATAGGACCCTTATTGCCAGGGAACACAAGCTCAGATCTTTGAAAGACACATCAATTTTCATAGGAATGCAAACAGTTGTAAAAATAGTGCCAGTAAAAACACATAGGCACGTATTTACTTAAAATAATCTTTCGCCATTTTTATAGATTTCCGTGGAAAATAATTTTGGGTTTTTTTTTTTGTTAAATTAAGACCAATTAGAAATCTCTCAAAACAGAGAAAAATATGAACTTTGCACATATGTAAAACAAGTTTCAACTGACTTTTCCCAAATACCCCACCATGTGGAGTGTCGATTTCCCTATACCAGTCCCTTCTCCAATCACTTGCAAACCATTTGTAGTCTTCTGGGTATCCATCATTCTGAGCCACTGGCTAACTTATGTCACTTGTAACAGTGTCATGATCACTAAGGGTTTTTCAAAGACTCCTGAAAAATAAGAAGTGAATAAAACAATTAAAGAAAAATTAGATTGAAGTTTGGGAAAAAAAAAAAAACGAACAACAATGCAGATTGCATAATTTGTGGAAATTAATTCAGAAGAGTAATTCCTAAACTGAAAGCACTTTTTTTTGTTCTAGTGCAGACTATGAATTCAAAACTTTGAATTAAGAACTACAGGGACCAAATCCTGCTCCTGTTGACTTGAAACCAACTAAAATAAATATATATCTCTTCAGGATGCATGAGGACATTAAGTTGAATTGCAAAGTCAGCCATGTAGTATCTTTCCTTCAGCCATAGCTGTTGCCTTTTCATACTTCAATGGAAAACATTCTCTCCCACACCATGATGTCCTTTCAATCCTTTTATACAGTACAGCAACAAGTCCTCACAAAAAAAAAAAAATTCTCCAGGCATTCTTGAGACCAGTATAAATACTAGTTCAACCTAAACCTACTTATAATATTTGGCAATGAGAAACCCTACAGAACTGCATGGAATGCTAAAAACCAACAGAGCATGAATTTAGAAAGCACAGTAGAAAAACACAACCACTCATTTCAAATCAGACCTCAATGGCAACTTAAGAGTAGGTCAAAATGAGATGATGTCCTAATGACACTTTCAATGTGTCCAGCAGCACTTTTCAGAATTATCAGGCTGCAGCATGTAAATAGAGTATTCCCTGGCTTATGAAACTAATGGTTGTAATAGAAGGCAAGAACATAAAAATATCAATCCATGTGTCTTAGAGCACATTAGGCTTTCAAAGTAATGTGGTAGGGTGCACAAGGAACAGCACGGTCCAGGGCTCACACAAGGTGAAAATTAATGAATTAGCTCAAGGTATAAAAGCTTGCGTGAGTATAAAGGAAAGACAAGCACCCTGACTTTTCACATAGTGGCAACAGCACTACCACACTGCCACTCAACTCTGTTATCATGTATTTAGTCTAGCCAGGAAGTTGACTTGTTTTATACAAGTTGTACAGATAACAACCTTTATCATAGGATGTATCATACTAAAATACATAACTTTACTTTTCAAGGGACTTTTAGTCAATTCCTTGGTCTAATGCAGTCTCAGCTCTCCAGAGTAAATAAAAAACAGATCACATGACAGAAACTCCTGAGAAATTTCTCACCGCAAAAATTCAACACACACTCAAAAGGTTAATAACACTAAGAACCTGCAGGTTGTTCCTTTTTAAGCATGCCTTGGTTTTAGAAAACATACTTATTTCTTTGCAAGGCCCTGTTAACCCTGTCAGGTCTCTCAAAAGGAAAGCAAGTTGGTTTTTTCCGGTTATGTTCAGTTTGTTACTTCTGCGCTGTTCTTTTTAAAGCTTAAATCTTGAGATGTATAAGATGATGCACAATACCTCCCCCAGCTATAATCACCCAGCCAATAGTACCACAGTACTGGAATAATGACTTTTGTTGCTCTTACAAAGATGATAACGTTTTTTAAAAATTATTTATCCTTTTAGTTCAAAAAGAAACACAACAAGCAAATAAAATGGGTCTGCCAGTACTAGATATACAGAGTGGTATGAAGAGGTCTGCTTGTACTCTTCAAAGTTTCTAATATTACAGGAAGTTATTGGTGATATCTGCACAATGTACAAAAATTGGGCATCAGATCAACATCGCCAAGAAAAGCAGCAAAGCAAAAGACTGCTGCATCAAGCACTGCAACATCTCATTGCAGCCACATGCAACAACCGCATTACAGATGGGAAAGTACACAGGAATGCACGTTCAAACTTACTGGGTCATGTTCTAAACAATTAATGCTACTTTCCATCTTTAAGTCTGAATATGGAAAAATGTAATGCAAAAATATGCTATGGATGTGACTTAATTACCCTCATGCTGTAGCTACGCTTCCTTGAGTAGATGAGTTGATCTAACAACTTGCTGCTGCAGAATAGGGGCATCTTTTTTCTGTTTCCCTCCCCTCCATGATCCCTGACAGCTCACACCCTCATCAGACTTTCCATGAGCTAAATGAACTCACAAAACAGCAGAAAACTTAGTAAAGCACAAGTTTTTCTGCTATTCCAGGGAGTTAAATTGGCCTTCAATGACCTAGGAGGGCAGAAGACAGAAAATAAGGAAAAGATGAAGGACTGGAAACATATGGACTTGAACTGTTAAATGGCTAACAAACTGGCTGGATGGCCACATCCAAAGAGCCACAGCTCAATGTAGCAAGCACAAACCAGTAACGAGTGGTGTCCCTCAAGGGCCCATATTGGGGCCAATACTATCTTCAGCCATGAGACACAGACTGTGGGATCCGGATTCTGCCCCTCCACTCTGCTTTGCTGAGATCCCATGTGAAGTGCTGGGAACTGTGTAATGATGTGGACCTGCTGGAACAAGTCCAGAGGTGGGCCTCTGACAAAGACATCACAGGACTGGAGCGCCTCTCCTATGAAGAAAGGCTGTGAGAGTTGAGATTGTTCAGCCCAGAGAAGAGAAGGCTCTGGGGAGACCTTACTGCAGCCTTTCACTACTTAAAAAAGGCTTATAAGAAAGAGATAGAGAGCTTTTACTAGGATCTGTAAAGTACAATGTGCAGTTGTTCTAAATTAAAAAAGGCAGATTTAGATTGGATGAAAGGAAAAAATTCTTTACAATCAGGATAGTGAGACACTGGGAGAGGTTGCTCAAGGAAGCTGTGGATGTATCATCACTGGAAATGTTCAAGGTCAGGTTGGACAGACCTTAGAAGAACCTGGTCTAGTGGAAGGTGTCCCTGCCCACAGCAGGGGGGTTGAACTAAATGATCTTTAAAGGTTCCTTCCAGCCCAAACCATTACACAATTCTATGGTAAAAGGGACCTGGGCTTTTGAGGATAGCTGTACCTTGTGAAACAGTACTTTATGAATTAGAATGAGTTACAAACTGCAAAAAGAAGGCAACAACACTGATTACACTACAGTGAAGAGAACATCTCCTTGTTTAAAGGCTAAAATGAGGCTTTAAAATGACCTTTCTGCACCTTGCAAGTCTTGTTTCCTTCGTCGAGGGCATATTGAAACGATTAAAAGAAACAAAAGTGAGGGAAAAAAAGTCTTGTTAGTTAGATTTGCATTCTTTACACAAAAAGAAATCAGAGTATTAAATTTTTTTCTTTATCTGAGGTCATAACAACAAATATCTAAATCACAGTCCCTCCCTCAAAAACTGGCAGTTTTGGCCACAAAATGTATTTTGTTACATGCAACAGTAACATCGTTCCTGTCAGAAAGCAACTCTCTCTCTACAGCACAGCCTGTAAGTACTGGGCAGAACTGAAAACCTCCATGGTGTGGGAGCAAACACAAATTCCTTTCCTGAAAATAGCCTAACATAGACTAAGCAAATAAAGCTGATGACATTGCAAAACAAACCAGCATGCAACATCATTACTCCACTGTTCTAAGAGCTTCTTCTACAGTCAGACTTCTCTGAGACCTCTACATAAACGCTTTTATGGGTGTATGACAAGGGATGGGAACTACGTCTTGCTGACAAATCATTCAGTCCTTCTGACACAAAAACGCGAGTGTGGGAAAAACCCAGCCTAAACTAGTGCAGTTTATTATAGCTGCAGCTAAGAGATGCAAGATTTCAGGAAGGCAGGCGATCTGTGTCCCAAGGCAACATAAATGAGAGGCACGGGGGGTGGATGCCACCTAACCAGCGGTCAGGGCAGGGCCGGCCCAGTGCGGGGCTGCTGCCCGCCCTCCCTCCCTCCCGCACCGAAACGTGCTCGGCTTTTTCAGATCAACATATGGTTAAACTGCCTCCTGAGTTCTTATTCCACATCCAGAGTGATCCACATGCTACCGAAAGACTGCAGAACGAAAAAGCGTTCACAGAATAATCGCTGAACACGAGAAAACCGTGCCACGGGCGGATGTGTGGAGACACACGCGGTACCTCTCCGGGCACATGCATCCCTGACGAGCGAGGCACGGAGAGCCCGCACCCTTCACCGCACTGCTACTGACATGAAATACTCAGTCGGCATTTCGGGACCCGCGAGACCCCCCCGCTCTCCGCCCCGGCCGCACCGAAGGGTCAGGACAGGCCAGGCCCGTCGCGCTCGGCGCCAGCCGCCTCCCGGCCCGCCGGGCTCAGCGGCCCCGCTCTCACCTACGGCCGCCGCCGCTCCCGGCTCCCGCCGCAGCCCCAGACCCCGCCGCGAGTGGCCGCCGCCGCTGCCCGCTCGGCCGCCGCCGCTGCGCAGCTTCCGGCGCTCCCGCCGCCATGCGGACGCGCCCCGCCCCGCTCCCGGCAGGCAGCGGGGGCGGAGCCACGGCCGGGCGGGCCTTGGGCTGCGCCGAGCGGGGCCAACAGCGCCCGAGGTATTTCCCGCTCCCTCCTTCTCTCCTCCGCGCCCTTCTGCCCTGCTTCGTCACTCACGCGGCGCGGTGGGAGGGCACGGCGCGGGGCCGGTCCTGCGGCGCCTCCCCGGGCTGCCCGAGCAGGGAGGGCCCCGCACCTGCTTCCCCCGCCCACCCGCCGCAGCTGAGGGGCGGGAGGCGGCGGCCCCGCAGCGCTCGCCTCGGTGGCCGGGGCAGGGAGTTGATGGTTGAACTGCGGGCCATTGAATACCTGCCTAAAGTCGCGCCCGGGGTGTGGTTTAACCTTGTCTGAGGCTCGGTGCCTCGCGTGTGGCTCTCTGCCCGAGACCCTGGGGTGGCCAGTTTTGCTGCTGCCGCCGAAGCGCTGCAGGGATGCGCAGCTCCCTGTTGAAAATCTCTGCTCTAAATCTCAGCCTAGAGCTCGCCTCCCAGTCGTTTTTGGAGGCTTCAGGCTCAAGAGGTCGAGGTGATTGTGGGGGTTTCGGCGAGCGTCTCTGCACCAGCAGCCTCGGGCTGCAGTAGCTGGAGTGTTTGTGGCTGGCGCTTGAATCCATGCTGGCCCCGTTTCCTCGAGCTGAGCTGCAAGGAGCTCAGCAGCCACGGCATTTAGGTCAGTGCTGCGCTTCTCTTGCGTCAGGAAAGCTGTCAGTGCGGCCCCAGCCAGCCTGCTCCCCGGGGCTGCAGGAGGGAGTGAGTCAGGAGATTGTTCTAGTGATAGCACAGAAAATACCTTCTCTCTTACTGCCTGCCGCTGCTTTCCTGACACTCTGCTCCTCGTTGCGTATTCAGAAAGCGTTTAGCACTGTATGATTTGCATTGTGAAATGATTTGTTATTATAACGGGACCGTTGTAACATCCGTAATCTAATTTTTTGCTGTAGTTATTCCTTTAATTTGTGCAGCAATGTTTTGAAGGTTGAATTAATGTTTGAGGGTATTTTGTTCTATTGGAGGAAGTTTTTTGCCTGACTGGAGAAATACTGCAATGAAATTTGCTAAGAATTTTGTTACGAGTAATTTTTTTTAGATTGATCTTGGGGTTTGTTTCATTAGTGCTTTCATTGTGGAGAATGGTTTTTTCTGTGTACGTTCATCAGGAGTGTAAAGCGCTTTTGGGTATGATGAGTAGGAGAAGGATCTCAGTTGCTCTACAGTCATTGAGATGGGTGTTCCTGCATACGTGCAGTGCATTTGATATGTATTTAATCTCTTTTCCAGTGGCTCTGTTTAACTTCTAAAACTGGTCAAATAATGCAATCTACTAAATGACATCGTGTAGTAGTTTCATTATAGTAGTTGTATGTATGCAGTGCTTTTTCTTCTGGCGTCTTGGGACTCCCAGAGTATTGTGGCTTTAGCCCTAGTAATACTTACTCGTGATTAAAATACAGTGTTTGGATGTATGAAAATTGATATAAGTTCTGTTTATTAATATCAATAACAAATTTTTAGCTTCTTGTCATTGTAGTGTAAGTTTTTACTTTTCCCAGGGGTAATTAGGGTCTGCCGTTTTGTTTTGGCCTTCCAAAAACTTTTGTTCAAGTGTATACAGCCTGAGAGATAATGTGGTAAGAGGTGTTTGCTTGTGTGTGTTTGTGCCCTGGAAGGATTAAGTAGATGTTTTTTCTGCTTGTTAGCATGGTGTGATTTTGAAAAAGCTCTAGTACTAGATCCCAGTTCTCTGGTAAGTAAGAATTCACGACTCAATATAGTTAAGATTATTTTAAGCTATCTAATGCCTCCATTCTCTGCTTTGTCTCCTCTCTCCCTCCCTCCTGCCCCCAACTTTTTTGGTAAATTAACTTATATTTGGGGACAGATATTTCAGCAGGTCTAGGAAGAAATACTTCACAATGAGGGTGGTGAAACACTGGCAGGTTGCACATTCACAATGAGAGGTGGTAGATGTCTTGTCCATGGAAACTTTCGAGGTCATTTTGGTCAGGGCTCTGAGCAACCTGAGGTTGGACTAGATGAGCTTTACAAGTCCCTTCCAACCCAAAGTATTCTATGATTTCAGGTATTTTTCTATATACTGTTTAGTACCACAGTAGGATTTACTGGTATCTTTTTTTTTTTTCTTCCCTGACATTCAAGTTGATTAAAGGAAAGCTTGTGCCAAGGACAGAATCCAGAACCTGAGTTTTTCCATATGCTTGAGGAATAGAATTTGTGTTTTGGCAAAGAAACGAAGCTGAAGTTTTTCGCCTCATTATATACCATAGAACTTCATTTGTCCTATAGTAATAATTACTACATGATGCCAACTCCACAGTCCCTAGGAATTGATTTGAGTGTTCCAGATGTGGACTGGTAATGACTTTGGGATCTAGTTAGGCTGCTGTTTGCGCAAATGAAGTTTTCTCTTGCACGTTGTGTAGCTTTGGCTAGATTTGGTTTCGGTTTAAGTAACAGTGCATGAGCACATTACTTATTTCTTGTTTTATTGATTTCTATCTACCTTTTGAAACTTTTTTCAAAGCACAGAAAGAATTAGGAGGGTTTTACAATACAATTTTTGAAGCTCCTTTGGTTCAGGCAAGTGATTGAACATCCATGTCTGATTTAACTTCCTGAATCAGCAAATCATCCTCTTGTTGCCCTCTGTTCAAGCATAATTTGCCAACTTTGTGATTACACTGACACAGTGAAGACTCAGAGTCCCTCCAAACCCCAAGGTGAACTCTTGAAATGAGTGTTGTTTAAGGCTTGATATATATGTTGCTTGCAAAGAGTAACAAATCTGTACAAGAAACCGTTATCTGGAACATACTTAAGAATGTTGGGGAAGCAATATTCAAGGCATATATTTAGAAAATTGTATTCAGGCTGAGAGCATATGCTATTCATGTGTGTCTTCTAAAAATATTTTCACATTCAAATTACACACCCGCTAGCTGCTTAGTTCTAACCATGTTTTTGCTACATGATGCTCCCTGAGAAACTGAGTATGGAGTGGGAGGTACCAGCTGAAAACTTGCTCTGAAGGTTTTGTTTCTTGGATTTTACTTTTGCTTGACTTTCCTTCTTTTTCCAGAACACTTCCAAAATGGCACTTAGCAAGTTTAAATTTTAATGTATGAATAATAAAGTAACTAATTATATATGTACCTCTTTTTCTCTTTTTAATTCTTAAATATGTTAATCGTGTTCTGTTTTTCGGAGGTCTTGTACAGACCACAGGAAAGCCATTGTCTCACTTAGATAATTTTTTTGTATATGTAGTCAAGGTGACTGTGATTGTAAACTTTCTTGCATTCCTCAACTATTTTTAAGCCCACACATTCGTAACAGTACTGATTTTAATATGTGTATGTAGTATCCTTTGGCTATTGTATTGCAGTGTTTTAACCAAAGGAAGGGAGATCTTTTCTAAGATCGTAAAATCAGTAGCTGAAATATGAGGCCAGGTTTTTTTTGTCAACTGCTGCCTGTTTAAACCCTTTTTTTTCTGGAGTAAAAACCTCTTATATTTTTATGGCTCATTTTCAAAAGTACAGGGGGGAAAAAAAAAAAGAGGTGCTGCATTTTTTCCCTACTATGGTGCCTGTAGCCTTGACAGAACAGGAGAAATCTATATATTGCTCTCAGGTAAAGGTAGACTTCTTTTTTTCTTCTTGGATCCTATATGAGTGCCTCTTATTTTAGCATCCTTAACAGGAGTGTGTTCTTTGCTCTGTAGAAAGAGAGAAGCTGAACACTTTAGACCTGATGCAGTGCTCTCAGAAATCACTGCAAAGATTTCCATTTGGGAATTGCAGCTGGCCTCCGAAATACTTTTAAAATTTTCTTTCTATTCTTAAAGATATTTTGCCTCCGTTTACTACAGCCTGTAGGCTTCGCACCCCATTCTAGTAGGGAACAGTAGCCAAGACTTAACTTTGTATCCCTTGTGTTTTCAGAAATGAATTATTTTCAGGAATATTTCTAGTGGGAAAAGATAAATGATGAAATGTTGCTTCTGAAACCCATGGAAAGATGGGTGGTGTCTGATATGGTTGTGGTGGTTGTGTTGTGCATTTGTGTCCTTAGGATTCTTCCAGTAGTTAGGTTATGCTCGTGTGGTGTTGGGGTGTTGCATTGCTACTCTAGTGAAAATCAGCAAAAATAGAAAACACAGCTTAATGTTGATGGAAGGATTTGGATGGGACTCAGCATGAGGTAATATAACAACAGCCAAACAAAATTCATGTCTCTGTAGTGGCAAAGATATTGGCTAGCTTGATGTTAAGGACTTGAAAAACTGATGTGAAAGTTTGCAGTTGCATTGGTTCAAAGATTTACAAAGTAAGAAGGATTACAGCAAGCCGAGTGTTTTGAAATTAAGTGAACAAATAGTATTTTCCCAGATGTGATATGTTGATTTCTGGTTTCATACATTAATTGGTGTTGCCCTGTTAAGGTAGGTTATATTTGACTGTCCTTTTTGTTTGGCTCTTAAACTGGTTTTCTCTTCCTCTCTGCGAAAGTCTGGGATTTCTAAGGTGGTTTTAGGTTTAACTGATTGACTTATGGCAGAATTCAAAGATGTGTTATCAGAAAGATTTCATTCATTTTGATTTTCAGCAATAGCCGCTGAAGATAGTGTTTTACAGGCCTTAGGAAAACTGGGATGGTGTAAAAGGTGCTATCACTCTTTTGTGGGTATTTAATAAAAGGGAAATTAATACCAAATTGTATCTACACGGGTAAAAAATAATTGATATAATGACACTTAGAAAAAGAATCTCAATTGTTTTGTTTTGTTTTCAAAGTAACTTTGAAGTCTGTTTTGTTTTCTTGAAAAAAGAAGTGGTAATCAAACATATTAGTTAAAGTTGAACCCTTGTGAATCTTGGGAAAAAAATTCCAAATATCTTGCTTGCAAAACCTGGTTCCTATGTTAGCAGAGCAAAGAGTATTAAGTAACGCACTCAGTGTCCAAGAAATTGGCCAGTTCTTTTTAATTTTAAGCACACTCCATAATGTGCTTCAAGATATTTCTTCACATATTCCAGTACTTTCAAAAGGAAGGAGTCTTTTCAAGTAGACTCATTCTACTAAGTTTGTAAGATGTCAGTCCATACTGAGACAGGAAAAAAGAGCAATGATCCATTTTGTGAAGTTTAAAAGTGACAGATTATCCATTCTTACTTACCTATTTAAACTTACACTGATGTAACATTACCTGTCCATTAGAGACTTTTCCCTCTGGTACTTGAAGCACTTGAGCTACATTTTATCACCATTATCTTGTGGTTCTTCTCTTATTTAGTCTTGGAGTTTTTTGCTTTCTGCAATCCCATTTGGTGAAACATCCTATGTAAGGAGGCTGGCATTGTTACAGCTGCTTTACACTATGCATGAACAGAGGCTCCAGCTTCTGCCATCTCTTTCTGGTAAGTGCTGTGTAAATGCAAAGAAAGACTGATGCTTATTCTGAAGATTTTAAAATGCCTGTCCTGTCTCCTCTTTCTGGAATTGCCAGCATATTGCATATTTCCCTGATTTCTCACAGAGTTGCATGAGTCTAAATAGTTTGTTAAAGTTGGTAGGACTAATTCTGTGTGAACTTAAAGCCTTTGCAAAATCTTTCCTCTTTCTGAATTATCCCTTGGTGGTTTTGAGGTTTTTTTTTTAGAGTCTGAAAAATGTATTTGTATATGAAGTCATTCCTTAGGTAGTGCTAATGAAAGAAAATAACGTATCTTCATTAAGGTGTAGGACATAGATATTTTTATATGACAGTTTTTATTTGCTGGTGGTGCTGAAACACCACATAATGATTGAGTTTTGCTATGCTGGTTCCTGTAAGAATGCATGTGGTTCTTCACCCTCAGAAAGGAGACATTTTCTGCCTAGAGACCACTACCTTTTTCTAAGTAATTTTTTTTAATCCCCAAACTGTTTTTAGAGCATTTTTCTGTAATTCTTGGATCCTGTCTTGGCAGGGGGTGTGGGGGGTGGATGAGTGGGATCGTGGTGGTGGAAAAAAAAAAAATTACCTTTTTCCCCTCAAGCCTAAAATACCAATAGTTCAACTTCTAGCTGAGACAAAATATTGCTGAGTTCTGGTTTGCTAATGTAAACTTAGCCCCCCTCTCATTCTCAAGTGGTGCAACCCATTGGCCTGTTAAGTGCATCTAATTGTATGTTCTCTTCCCTGTCAATCCCTCAACCTTCCTTTATACTTTAAAAGTAGTGATAATATGTTCCAAAGCTATGGTAGTGTTCAGTACTTGTTCTATGTAAAGCGTCATTTCTACCTTTGCCTTTAGAACAGAAGGGAATGGCTGTAATTGTCCTTTTCAGCCTGATAGTGCTTTTTCTTTAGATCTGAAATGTTATTAACTAGCCACACAGGTAATTTTTATATAACCTGTGGTGTGCTAATGCAGAAGTTTTGAGGTGTGCTGATGTCATTCTCTGTACACAATACGGTATTATTGACACGGCTCTTTTTCTCTTTCTCTTTTTTTGTTTTTTTGGTTTTTTTGGCTGCTTGTTTTCTAGTTAAGGTTTTCAGTAAAGTAGTTTTGTACCTTGGCCAAAACTCAAAACCAATTATCTGCTTTTTACATGGCAGCAGCACCTAGCAAGGTGTGGGCATACCTGTGTTGGCAACGTACCACAGAGCATCTCCTTGCAATTTGTTCGCTCTTCCCTCAGATGGTGCCAGGACTTGTTGCTTGGTAGTCAGGTGTTGAACTTCCTTTCTCAACTAGATTGCCAAGCAGTACACTCCTATAAAAAGTTGCAAACATGGAAATACAGTTAGTTTTGTCACAAACAACTATTCTTTAGCAAAATTTTTTTTTCTAAAACACAAGAGCAACAGTTTATTGTTAAAAGGGAACTTAAATATTTAGTAGAATCAATTACTCACCTTTATTAATCAGAAAAAATATTGAAATTTCTTAACACAAGTATAAAATAAAGATATCTAAGGTAGAAATTTGCTGGTGAAGATGCTCTGTCAGTTTGAGAATCTGACTGACCTCTCATTTTTGGCTTTAGAATTGCTGGCTTGATTGCTGTCTCTTTATGCTTCCTACGTGCATCTTTCAGCCATATCCCTCTTTCATGATTGTGTGATTGATGCATGTGCACCATCCTGTGACCTAACTTCTGCCACTTAAACACTGGTGGCAAATTCAACTCTTTTTGTGGATATTTAAGAGAAAATTGTTGGAGTATCCTGTAGTTTAAGTGAATGAGGTCAAATAGGGACAGGCCCTCTATGCAACCTAGCAAACAGCAGTGGCTATTAAAGAATGCTTGAGGAAGGCATGTAAATAGTGTCTGGAACTGTAGAATTTTAAAGGTTTTCAGTGTATTTAAAAATACCCCAGAATCCAGTGTTTTAAAATAAATGACTTTTGGATAGTCCTAAGACCAAGGTTAACAAGGCTGCTAAAGTAAATTTCTCTTTTTCTACATATCCTGCTGCTATTTATTTCTTGTTGCTGTTGTTACCACTTGAACAGTGTCTATATTGTTTACAGTAGTGTCCACAGTATTAATATTTGAATCTACTTAAAATAGCAGGTATTAAAACTTCAAATAAAATAATTGTTTTGAAGATGAGCTTTTCTTTATTTAGTTTGTGTGGCAGAGTTCATGTATTGCCACGCAGCGTAGATAAACTGTTACTGTATTTCATGCTTCAGAACAGAGGACATTACTGAACTAATATAAGGCAAATTTATTTTGTAATCCAGCTTGTGCCATTGGGTAATCATGGTTTTATAAAACATTTCAAACTTTTTTTATTACTTGTGGATTGTTTTAGTGAGGGTTTTTAAATAATTTTTTTTTTGTAATTAGCAATGCTGTACCATATCTCATGCGTGAAATAAAGGTGTAAACTTAAATCCACAATGGACATCCTTATCAGAGCAAACTGGAGGAACAAAACAAAATGGCAGTAGTAAAGGAGAGGTTTCCAAACTTGTTGCTGCCAGTGGTGTTAATTTCTCTTTATAAGTATTTTTTAGGTTTACAGGTATTACAGGTATCTCTCAGAGCAGGACCTCCATCCTATATTCATCAGCCTGTGAAACACCTGAAACCAGGACCCAGCCCTGTGCTTCTGCCTCGCTTAGGGGTTCATCACCCCCTACTTCACTCTGTCCCTTTGTCATCTATCAAAATTTACCCCTTTACAGCAGGTCCCCTTGGAAAACTGCTCTCATAACAGTACCTGATTAAAAGACATTTAAAGGGAAATGCAAGTGTGGTACTGGTTACCAGTACAGCTGGGAAGTACTCTAATGTTCCATGCTTAGGAATAATGTGTGGCAAGTAACTTGTCCCACAAACCCTTCTGCAGATAAGTAATCCTATCAAAGGCAGTTGAGTGCATTTGATTAAGGATTACATGCGATTAGTGGTCTGCAAGGTTAAGAGTACAACTTGTACCATTAATGAGTATTCACATATTAATGTTGCTTTGAGCAGAGATTGAACTAGATGATCTCTGAGGTCTGTTCCAACTGGAATGATTTTTTGATTATCACACTTGTATTATGCAAATAGACACTTCATTTATAAAAAAATCCATTAGTTGGATAAGCTAAACTCTAGTAAGTTACTGCCATTATTTTACCTAATTGGATCACGTTGTAGCATGGAGTTGCAAATTTGACCCAAGTTTAAGATTTAAAATAGTAAGAGAAATACACCCATGCCTTTTTTTGTGTGTTGCTTCAAATTCCTTGTATACAGTTTTATGTCAGATTGAATTCCTTGTATAGGAATTCCTTCCTGGTGTACAGTTGCCTTATTCTAGAACTAGTCCAGAACAGAGTGCCTGAAAATTTGATGCTTTATGTGCAATTGAGGTGTGTGAATGGATTTAAGCTTACTCTGCCTAATTCAGGAACCTCTACTACTGAGACTACGGTAGCAAAGGCATCGTTGCAGGTTAGCAGCCTAAGAAGGGCTTGAGGTCCTAAAAACTTTGCAAAGCAAGGACTCAGAATGTGAGAGGGCATTCTTGTATTTTAAAAAAATCCCAGACCCACTGCCACCCCAACAAAGCCCCCACTGTTAGAATATACTATGTGGGTTCTGAATATATGTAAATGTTGAAACACAGCTGGTTGAGTTTAGTAAACATTAATGTGGTCCTCCTCATGCAGGGGAATCATATGAATTTTCTTTCTGTGTTTGGATAAAATTTGTACCCATTGATACTTCTATAACTGTTCTCATTTAGTATTGTTAATTACTTACTTATAAGTGAGAAGCTGGTGATAAGAGAGGAAATCTCCAAATGACTGCCTGTAAAAGACCAATCATTTTAACATGCATGCAATTAGAAATGTTTTTATGTAACATTTTAACCCTCCCAATATTTGAATTAATCTCAGTAACAGGCTATAGTTGTTGTCATATCTTATTGGTAGGAGTGCATTTCAGGGAAACATTTGGTTGTATGCTTTTATTTAAAAATATAAGGAGGATGGTAACATCACAAGTAATGTGTTAAGGCCCTGGCAGTTCTCTTGGGTTTTTCGGGAGTATGGAAAGCAATTAGAAGGAGTAAGAGGTGCTGGGAAGGAGTGGAGTTATTTCTTTATGCTACTCTTCACCACAAGGATGTTGTGGGCATTTTATTCTTTTCAAATAATGTTGATTGGATGTTATGTGATTATGGGATTAGAGAAGCAAAAGACTGAATGCTAGAATAAAGTGCTAAAGACTCCTAAGTCACAAGGACTCAATGCTATTCATTCATTTAGTGGTTCTAAAGGATGAAGTGGCTGATCTGCTAAGAAGAATGCATCTCGTTAGGATGAGATGCTGTGCCAGAAGACCGGAAGCTGTCAAGTGTTGTACATGCCGTACTTTTAAACTGAACACAAGGAGCAGAGCTGGAATTTGCAGACCAAGGACTCATATTTTAATGCCACTTAAGTAGATTTGAATTCTGCATGGATAGTCAAGTAGTTCTGTGAGCTTTCTATGCAGTTGTATCTTAGAGGTAATGAAAAATACCAGCTGCAGCTGGGGTACTTGTAATGTGTCTCTTGCTTATTTGTTTGTTCCCTAATAACACAGGCATAGGCTGCAGTCCGTACTTCAGTTTGGTTGGTTTGTGGGTTGGTCTTCTATATCTACCTGCTCAGTATTTGGATTTCTGAAATCTCTGAATTCTTATTAAACTGCAAATGACTTTTCAGTTCTCCTTTTTGGTAAAGTTTGAAAGCAGGTAGTGGATTTGAAAGTTAGAAAAGGCCAGGCCTAGCCTAAGCAGACATGTTAAACTGCATTTATCTCTTGTGTGTTTAGCAGTCTAAACAATGACTAAGTTGTTTCTGTTGTTAGTAGACAGGAGAGGAATGGACCCACATATTGATACACTCACACACCCTGTGTAGTTCATCCCACCTGAAACTTGCAGTATATGGCCTTTAGCAGGAAATTGTGCCCCGGGCAATTTTGGTGAGGCTCTTCAAGTTGTCATTTTTGATGCCATTGTGGGGATTATGACCAGTGATGCAGTGGTGGAACTGAGAGTTAAAGCAGTCCAGTAGTATGCTTTACTGCTTTCAGTGGCAAAGCTGTGATTTACCTTGTAATTTACACTCAGGTGACAACAGCAGTTTCTTAAGTGCTGACATTTGTAGCTGCAATTAGCTGTGTGGTCTTGTTCCCTCACGTTCCCTCCTGTTGTACTAGCACAGTGAATTGTGCCATCATGCAGTGACTTGAATCATAAAATTGATCCTGACTTCAAGAGGAGTCTGTAGCAAGCAGCAATTTCTAACCCAAGCTAGTTCCTCAGTCTGGTCTAGTGGGTGGCTCCACCAGGAGATGGGATCATGACCCAAGGACAAGAACAAGCAGCAGGAGGGTCCTCTCTCTTTGAACTGGCATTTTACCAGAATAGATGCTCATCAGATTATGCCTTTAGAATCTGTGACTCATCTTGCCCTCAAATAAGCATCCCAAGTAAAATACTGCATACATTCCGTAAAATCAGAGAAAGTTGTGAGAAACTTGAGGGCAGTCTTCTAAAGCTGTCTGTATTAGCATGATGGTGGTAGATGACATTTGGTGTTTGTAGCTACAAAATAATTCATGCTGGAAGGAGTAACTTGAACTACTTGAAGATAATTCTATATTACAAGCTAATGTTCTGCAAAAATACCTGTATCGTTAAAGATAGCCAGATGAAAGTTTCTTTGCAGAGAGGAAATATATACTATATAAGAAACAGCCCTAAAATGTACTGAAATGGTGCTCTGCAGTAGCACTAAATGGAAGTTCTTATCTTCTGCTCAGATGAACTGTCCATCTGGTTTAATGAATTCATTTATACTTTATCAGTCACTGCATATATATATATATCCTTTATGTGTTTTAAATGTTATTGATAAGTAACAAGTTCTTGAAAGCTAAGTAAAATATTTTCAGTAACTTTACACAAAATAAAGTCGCTGTATTTCTTGCTTCCAGTTCAATTTCTTCAGATGACCTATAAATTTTCAATAATGGCAATACGTTCATTCTGCCATTTGGAGGAGCCTGTGCCACAGAATAATGATCTGAAGAAAGCTCACTTATTTGCAAGGAAGAGTCTTCATTTGGGAGTTAGCACCGATGCAACTCAGAGGTGTTTTTTCAAGTCCAGGTAAGTTTTCTTAAATTATACTTACTTGGGTTTGTTACGATGGCATTTCTTTTAAATTAGCATATATGCTGTGTCCTGTCAGACCTTTGTGTTGGTCATTTGACATATGAAGTATGTTGAAATTAAAAGGCACGTGTAGGAGCACACATACTTACGAGATGAGTGGAGGGAAATTGTCTGGAAAGTAATTCTAGCACCATTTATTATCTCTGGAGTAGCTGTTGATGTAGGTTATGATCTTAGTGACACAATTCCCTTTTGCTGTGTGCTTTTTCAGAATTTTTGTATGTGTTTATTATATAAATTCAATATTTTGCTGAGCCAGAGTTGTTGTTTTGCATCAAAATGTTAGTTATTAAATCTCAAGTCATTCAGAGGAAGTAAAAAGGAAGCTGCAGTCAGGTTTTCACAACTTGGAAAATTTTATAGTTAAAAAAAATCGGCTTTGGAATTTTCTGCCAATCTTATTTTATTTTATTTTTTCTTAAATGTGTCCTTAAATCTTGGCATTGTAACACTGGATCAGGATTTAATTTCAGATGAATGGTTTCTGTAAGTAGTGTTAATTTTTTTCAAGACATCCAATTATTTTTGTAACTTATTAATGACTTTGAAGCACAAATTGGTTTCTAGTCATAATCTGTATGGAAACTGTATGCAATGTACATTCAATAAGACTTACTAGCGGTAGATTAATAAAATGATTGTGAACATTTAAACAGGTACTTGAATTTCTTGTGTTCTCATTGCAAACTGGGGGGATTCTCCAACTGGCAGTGGGTTTGGTGTTTCAGCCAGCAGCCAAATAGATGGTAATTCGGAAAAAAAAGCCCAGACAGACAAATGCTTCTTATCAGGCAGAGTACAGTTTGTCAGCCTTTTCAGTGGTACACCAATCAAGACTCTTTTAATGATACCTGTCTACTTTGTTAGACAAATTACGAGCTAAATTACTGGATTGCTTGCATCTTTATAGATGCATATATGGTCTGAGAAGGCTTAACAATATAATTAGTCTTGCTAAAAATCCTGCAGAATTGAATGTACTTGATTTCTCAAATATATTACTATGGTATCTTTTGGGTCTGGAAACAGAGGCTCCTCTTCTGTGTGTTTTCATGCACTTTTGACTTCTTATCAGTGCCTTCCTCATAGAGTACTGATGCTGAGAACTTTGGTGACATAGAAAGAGCATCATTTTTTTAAGTGTAAGCCTTTAGTTTAGTCCCCTCATACTTGTAGGAAACGTGAAGATATTGTTTTAAATAAATGGTTTCTAAATGTAATGGATAATTAGAAATCAGAAACTAGTTAAGAAAAGCTTTTGAACTGTTAGTGTACACCAAACAGGAACAGCAGTAGTGAAAAGGAGGCTGTTGCTTCAGTGAACTTCTAAAAATGGAAATGCATGTCAATAAAATCATCACAAAACAGAATTCATTCTGGAGATAATGCTTATATTTTCTGGTTCTATTTTGCAGTATGAATACTATGAATAGTGTTCACCAGATACAATTTTAAAATGTTTTTTTAAAAATGCTACAGAATTATATGAACTGAGGGCTTTGGTGTATCCAAATTTATTTTTAATGTAGTTGAAGAACAATATTTATTCTTAAGCTTATTAGATCTTCCTCTTGGTCAGAATCCATTCTGGCTGCACATGAAGTCAAACTTTAATGGAACACAGTTCCATTGAACCCAAAGTAGGACAAGAGTAAAACTGAAACCAAGTTCAGTATTATTAATAATAATGCTTATGGCGTCTATAATACGGATATTGAGAGCAGCAAGTGTTTTTTTTTTTTTTTCCAGACTCTTTCAGCAGATCTATTATTTTCCTGGCACAACTGCCGGTACAAGGATAAAACTGGGTTTTTGTCAGAGAACAGAGTCCTGTATCTGAAGAGTAAGAAGGTAAGGTATTTGAGATGATATAATTCCAGCAAGCACTTAACAGTCATTTCAGTTACTTGTTACTTTGCACACAAATATACAAAAATACTTGATTCGTCATGCATCAATAAGTCTCAAACATTTTATATCAGTTCCTTTTTGCTGGTTGGGGTTTTTTTTTACCCTTTTTATCTCATGGGTGGAATTTCTGAAAGCATTCAGCTCTGCTTTCTAAATGTGTTTTCTGTGAAATCAATGTGCTGACCTGAGTGGGAATAAAGGTCGGTTTATCTTTGGTGAGACAAAGTTAAGTTGTCAATAACTGATGTTGAAATCCCATCCTTGAAATGCTAGGTCCTTGACATTCAGTGGGATGAGAGTCTTAGAACTGACTACTGGGGACTCCCAAGCTACAGATCAGGTAAATAACTTCTTTGGAGGAGGAAATGAAAGGTTTCTTCTTTTTAAAATTATGATAATTAAGTAGCAAAGTGTGCAACTTATACTATAAATATTTTCCACTTAACATTTAATTTAAAATAGACATGCCTATATTTGTGAGAGGATTTTTTAGTTGCAGTTTGAGCCTTATATAATTATCTAACATTTCAGCAGTACTGTTTCTAAAGAGGACTTCTATACTGACACAGACCATGAATGTGTATTTCTAATCCCATTTTCCAACATGTACCTGTGTGTAGCTGGTCCAGCTATTGCGGTTTCCATTTTGCAATGGCAGAGATGTCTTTTGGTATTGAATGTATAATTTAGAAGTAACAGCTTCCGTATTAGATAAGTGGTAGGTGCTCTGTTCAGATCATGGGATTAACTTGGTTTGTTTCCTGCTTCAGCTGGTCCCCACTTTCTCTGGGGATAGGGTGCCCCAGTTTATGTTGTGACAGCTCAGTATAGTTTGTAACAGAGAGCCTTAAAGTCACCCAGAGCTGGTGCTGCTATACTTTATTTCTGCTCTTGGAAAGTACAGTGGTGTAGCAGGTACTGCTACCTCAGTACTGGAGGCAGGAAGCTTGGAGAGGAACAGTGTGCAATGGCAGCAGGAACTGTTATGGCCATCTCCAGTAACTTGTCCTAGTTTATCATCCAGAGTCCTCTTCCACTCTGCTTTTTTGGGGGCATGGGGAGGAAAAAGTGGAAAATGGTATTGTAATTGTTAGAAAAAAGCAATAAATTTTCCTTGTTAAAAAACAAAAAGTTTCTCTTCTGTTGTAGTGTTTCAAAGAGAAAACATTACAGATTTGTGTATTCAAGACTTAACCAAGTTCAACTATAGACTTACTTCCTTGCCACCTTCAAAACCAGAAAGATGATATAAAAGGATCAGTATTTTGAGATCAAGATCAAAGAATAAAAATTGAGAGTATTTTAAGATAAAAGATTACAGCAAATCAAAGAAGTACATGTATTACCTTTTAAGATTTATAACTTCAATGGACTGTTAACATCAATGAGATACATTTAGGGTTTTCTATGTTCAGTTCTATAGGCAATAGAGAATGTGAGAGAAACAGCTGCATCTGAAATAGATCATCTGATTTAAGAAAGTAAGCACCTATTCCTGCCAAGCAATTGGTAAAAAAAACTTACTAAAATACAAGTGGTTTTGTAGTAGCTTTCTAATTAATTTAAGTAAGTAGGAGTATAACATGCTTGTAATAAGTTGTGTGTTCCTAAGTGGTGAAGAATACAGTGTTTGGGTTTTTTCTCCCCTATAGAATTGAGTAATCCTGTAATTCTTGCTACAGGATATACTAAACAACTGGGGGAAAATTGAATTTGTAAAGTTGTAGAAAATCTGAGCAACAGTTACTAAAGGTCCTTTATAATTAAAAAAAAAAAATTATGTAGTACACAGTACATTCAATCTTAGAGAAGTGGCATATTTTAAGAGACAGTTCATACCACTGTAGGTAAGTTTGTGCTGTTAGCACTTTAAAACAGAAGTATCTGAGCAATACATAAGCTGTGCACGTACCTCTCTCTGTGGGTAGCCCACTGATATATTAATTTTATGAAATATCTTTGTTCCACTGTTCTTTGGAACACGATTAGCTTCCTGCCCCCTCAGAAAGATGCATCTTAACTTGTTCTTGGGACTTGTGTTCCAAGAATGTCTAAGAGAGGGCTCATGTGGGAGCTGATGTGTAGCTTACCTCAGGGCTTAACAACAGTGGCAGCACTGGATACCACCCAATGTGCTATGTTGGTTTTGGGTCCCAGCATCATGACGTTCTTTTGAAAGCAGGCCCAAGAATTTGTTATCCTGGTCATGAGCTTCCAAGCTTAAATGCTGTCCTCATGGATCCCACTCTTTTGATGTTGTCATTTTGCACTGGTTGGTTATATTTTTGAAGGAGGAGACTCTTTTGCTGTATCTGCAATAGAGCTATGGGAGTTCCAGGGTCTTCCAAGAGAGGATATCTCATTCCTGACATTCTCACCAAGCAGAGGTGATGAAGTTCATGTAGTGCCTTGAAGATTAACTTCATTATTCTGCTGTGGAATGGTAATTGTGTGGTAATTTCCATCAGAAAGAGGAGTGAAATTGATTTATAAGGAGTAGAAGTATTGCATCCTTCGAGATGCTTTCTGTAAGTTAAAAATATTTTAGATTAATTAAATTTTTTACAGAATTTCATAGTATTGAGAAATGATAATTTCTGTATATAATAGACTACATTTTCTGGCAGGTCTTTAAAGTGCTCTGTTAACGATTTGCAATGAGAATTTCTCTAAACAGAGATATCATTGTTAAATGTTTGTTTAACAAGATTTTCTGTATAAGTATGCCCTTCACATTAATTTATGATAGGATGCTGTACAAGAATTGTAGTGTTGATTTCTATTTTTAATTTTTTTTCTTCTTACTGAGGTTGATCAACTAGCAAACAAAAACCCCCAGCTTTTAAGTGCTTCAATTTTCAACACAGATCCATCCCTAAGATGAGAACACTTATGCTATAAAAAGTAAATATTTTTTTTTAATAACTAATATATCTATCAGTACATATGCTAGGTTATGGTCACTGGACTTCTTATTCCATACAGTTCACCTTTAATAACTAAGTCACAATTGTAGATATTTCACTTTCTCCAAAGATTCCTGAGAGTAGAGGTTTCATTTTAGGGGGAGACAGAGATTGGAAGACAAAAACAATGCATGTATGTATTTCTCTTGAGTCTGTTTTGGAAGCTGTTGTAAAGAAGTCACAAGTAAAAAGGAAAATGTGTTCTTGTTTTATCAGGTGATTCTGGTGTGTCAGCTCAGTTGTCTGGGAGTTACCATTCATAGGGTCCCAGAGATAACACAGTGGCTAAAACCTTTTTTTTTCATTTGTTTTCTCCTTTAAAGAACACTTTGATAAATAACTAAAGTTTTTTACTTTAGAAGCAAAAAAGTTGTTTGTTTTGTTTTTTAACAGCACAGCTGGAATTGGGAGATGCTGTTTCAAACAACCAAGTAAAGTACAGGTGTCGGCGATTGAATGACGGAATGAATGAATTCCCAGACCGGCAGGGGATCTGAATCGTTTATTCAAAGCAGTGAGTTGGTTTTATACACTTTTCTAAGGCACAGTATTTCTATATATGGCATGACCTATCCCACGTTGCCACATCAGCAGCACACTTTCTCAATGTCCTTCTGTGGGATGATCACTCGCTGTTCACCTGTCAGTCAGATCCCGGCAGGCTCCTCTCCGTAGGGCTCTGCCGTGTGACACCTCCTCTCCCCAGGGTCTGGTGCAGACAAGCCTCTGTGTGCTGCCATGTGCTCCTTTGTGCTGCCATGTGCCTCTGCAGGCAGGTTTTACAGCTCACAATTTACTTCTCTCTTATAATTCCCCATATACAGGTAGTGTGGAAGTACTATTGTGCAGCTGAACTAAAGGGATTTTGCTGGATAACTGCTTGCCTGTTATTGTCATTGACAAGTCACAGGTAATTCCAAAGCTGCAGTCTGGCAGAGGAGGAATAATTGCTTTTATGTGTATTTTTCAAGCCAAGATACACACTTTCCTTTTACCAGTGTTTTTACAAAGATTCAAAATTACCACAATATTGTTGCTAAAAAAAATATAGTTCATTTTAAAAGAAACGGTGGTGTGAAAAGAGTAGTGACACCTGAGTGTCACAGAGAAAACTTTTGTCAGATGAACTCCTGACAGAATCTGGCAGAAATTCAAAGTCTGGTTTGTCTCTAGTAATTCCATTAGCATTTCAAAAGTTGGTGATGTTCTGGGAATGACACAGGAGGGATTATTTTTTGAGTTAAGAATTAGTACTCTAAAACGTTGCCTGCTCTAGGAATATTGTTCCTATCTTGCGATAGGTAAATGGACTATATCAGAGACACTCAATTTTCTATCAGACATTTCTCTACTTTATCTGTACTGGCATAATTGAAGTATCAGCCACCTTTCCCCAGTGTGAGTAGAGTTGTATCAGTATAAAACTGTATCTCTTGGTAGCTTATTTCCACATAGAAGGAAACAATCTAGGAGGGCTGGCCCAATTCCAGAAATTGTTTTTATTTATATTGCAGTTGCTATGGTTGTATAAACTATTTCTATTGGAGATTTTGCACCAGATGAAAGTGACTTCAATCTAGTTTATTTGCCCTTATCCATACAGCTCCATAAAAAATTATACCACTTCCATTTCATAGGTTTGATTTGCCTTGGTAGACAAACTCACTCTTTACACTGACTTGTCTTCATTTATGCTAAAGTATATAAACAATGAGTGTTTTGACAATGAAAATGCATCTTTCATTCTGATATAAGCCTAATCTATTCAGTTAACACTAGAACAACTACCGTTTACTGTGAAGGTTAGAGTATTTCCATCTGGCTGTGTGCACCAGTGTTGGGGTCTCTCCCCCTGCCATGGAGCCCTGGGAGAGGGGCCCTGAGGGCACAGACACGGGGCTTCCCTGCCCCTGCTCAGCCTCGTTCCCGTTGGTTGGTTTGTGTTCCCTGCGCGGGCAGAAGGACCCTTGGTCCCGTGACTGGAACAGTTCCTGGGCAGAGCCCCGGCCATGCGGCTGGAGAAATAAACATCTCTGAAACATCTACCATGAATCTGTCCATATATATTTCCTTTCCACGGGACTCTTGGTTTGATATATGCTTGTTACAGTAATCCCTGCTGTAACACACCAGAGCCTATAGAGCAGCTGTCCCCATCCCAAATCCTAACAACTCTGTTCTTCAGCATGGAGTACAATGTTTTACATATTCTTATCAACTTTCAACTGCTGTTTTATAGATCAGTGTCTTGTCTCACTTTTCTGCTGTCCAGTATGCATTACCTAAGGAAGAATTAGGAAGGCTGAAGTCAGAATGTCAGAACTTGGATCACTTGCAAATATGGCTGATCTGCATGTGCTTGTTCTATACAGATATTGTTGAGCAGATTCAGATCATTGCTGTTTTAAAGCAACAAGTGAGGGAGAGATCTTTGATCCATCTTAAAAGGTGGGGAGGGGATTGTAAAGGGGAAAAGAACTGAAAATAAGTCTCAGAATACTGCTCCAAGCCTGGGAGCAGTAAAGAAAGGACCTTGCCAGAGACTAACTTGCAGGAACAGAAGGAGCCAAAAGCCCAGGGACCTTTGACCATTCAGAGAACATTCACTAGCTTTAATTATCTGTTCTCTGTCCTATGCTTACTGACTGTTTCTTCCACCTCTTGCTGTCCATTCTACCTCTTCGCTTCTGCTTTGTTCCTGCATATGACATATGCTTCCTCCCACCCAATGTGCCCTCCTTACCCTGTACCTCCTTCTATGTTGTTTGCAAGCAAAAGCCACCTGCAGAGTAGAACTACTGTTACATTTACTGCAGTCCTGCTGTTTGTGCTGTGTGTGGGCTTTTCCCCTGTGCTGTCTTACCTGTTTAGACTTGTTTTTTTGTATGGTTGGGGATCTTTCACTGTTCTGTATATTTGCTCTATCCAGCATAAATGGAACTTCAGTTTTCATAAGTCCTCAGAAGACCCTAAGTATGGTTTAGAATAGTGTTCCTTTATCCTGTCCTTTTATAAAAATCATTCGTAGGCAAATGACCACCCTTAATGAGATGAGATATATGAGATTCCATTGGATAAAAAGGAATTTTGCTCTTGTGGTTTTTCTATAGGTGAACCAGTGATTTAAAAGTATAATGTTACAGCTGTGGTTATATCAGTGTCCAGCATAATAGGATGAACACTTCAGAATGAATTTTCTATTGACTGTGTTTGCATTGCACTTGCAGTGGTTCACAAATTGCTGGTTTGTTTTCCATGTCTTACAGCTATATAATTTGCTTTCTAGAAACCATTTTGGTAGGTGTGGGTTGCTTGTCAGAAATCCATTCCGAAGCTTGAGTGCAAAGGAGGCAGGGTACTAATGATGAATAAGAATGGATATCTTGAGGATAACAATGGATGTGGCATCTTCAAAAGCAGTGGCATTCTGGTAAGAGTTTGTGTGTAATTTATTAAACACTATGTGATAGTTCTCAAGAAAATGTGTTTGTTTCTCTCTCTGAAGATTTGTCTGATGGAATTTTCTTCTAAAATGTGAAAAGTAGGAGGATTGCTCTATATCATGCATTATTTTAAATTCTGAAGCAGTGTACAACAACTTAGCAGTGACTTCTTGCATATAAAAACAGTGAAAGCATCTTTTTAGAAAAGTAAGTTATTTTAGAGAGGGAGTTAATGGCCATTTATGGCTCACTGTGAGCCTGTTTCTCTGAATATTTAGAACTGAATATTTTTGAGTTTCTTTTTCACTCAGAGTATAACTAATCTCTCGTGGCATATTTCACCACTACACATGGGAATGTTCTAAAAGGCATTGCATTCAGCTTTGCAGGAGATATAAAGCACATAATTACTGACAAACTAATCATAGCTGGAAACTTTTAATCCTTGTATTGGTTAAAAAAATATGGCAGCATGCTAAGTTCCTGTACTGGTACTACTTTGTTGGAAGTTTCACACCATATAATGTACACAATTAGAAAGTGCAAGTAAAAACACCAGTGAAAGTTCTACTGTAACTGTAGTATAGTAGAAGAAGCTCCTTTAAATTTACTATTTGAAGTAACTTAGGCCAACAATTCCCTAAGCAAAAATCCTTATTTTCACCAAAGCCAGGTATATTCTTATATGTGTATATACTGACTTCTTGAAATTAACAAAGAATTTGTGCCTCTTTTTCTTCCTACTCTGAATTCCACTGGTGGTTGATATTGAAGTGGAACTGTTCTGGTAGCAGCTGGCAGTTCTTAAAGCTTCTTGGTAAGGGTATTTTGAGGTGCTGGATGTGTATATGCCCTGTAGTGAAGAGCAGCACAGACTGCACATTCTTCTGATGAACCAGTTTCATAGCTGAGATAGCTGTTCCAGACCATGCTACTTCCAGTGAAATTAGGGTTTTGACACACCTCAGGAACTCTTAATTTTGTCATGCCATGCAGAAAGCAGCGGTGGCTCCGGAGCTGATTCACAAGCAGATTAGGCGTTAATCGGATAGACTGTGTTGGTCAGAGGGATGGTGGTTAATGTCTGAGAGTGGTAACAGCGTGCCTGTCAGAGGCCTTAGCCCTGGTGAGAGGCAAGGATAAGGAGCTCAGACACATCCTTGTGCTAACACAGATACTTCCCATGGACACACAGTGAAAGCAGGAAAATGGGGGTGTATTTTTGTGGGTGTGAGTTCCGTAGCCAAGCTGACAGAACCCAGCTGCGCTGGACTTCATTGCACAGTATAGACATGCACCATAACAGGTACCTAGGGCAGCAGTAATTGAAACAGAGCATCCTCACTAAGATACTGGGGGAGGAAGGACAGAGAGTGCCTGGTGGGTGAGCTCCTGAGAGGTCTGTGGCCCCACTCCAAAGGCTGATATAAGTTAGACCTAAAAAGATTAATGTAAGCAGTCTCCTTATTTGAAATTAGGTTGGCAAGGAAGGTGACTAAGAGTCACTATTATTTAATATCCCTTCTGTAACACTCAGTTTTTCATTTTTATTTTCGAGGTGGGAGGGAGATAAAATCTGGCCCTCAAAGTACTATGTACTCATTCCAGTGCCAAAATAAAAATCACAAATCAGCAACTTAAATTTAGGGGCATACTAGGTCCTCTTAACTGCACTGGAAAAATGTGCGCATTAGATATATAAATGTAAGCTTAGATATCTGGTTCAATGTACTTATAAATGATTTTTTTAGCTGCTGTGATTCTGTAGGCTAATGTAGTAAGAAGCTAATGGAAAGGAAGCTAGGCTGCTTAAAACTTTTTTTTTTTTTTTTATTTTTCCAGGCTAATCTTTCACTCAGGTTCATTGCATGTCAAGTATTTGGTTAATTATTTTATCTTTTTATATTTTAAACCAACTTTTTGGGGGGGAGTAGGGGGAGAGGGGGCTAAGGGAGTGGTGGTAAGTTCTTAGTTTTAAGTTCCCTCAAGTTCAGAAGTAGGATATCAGTAAAGAAAAACCTAGTTTGCAATTTTCATGTCGCAGAGGTATCTTATCTGTAGTTGCAGTAGTTATGAAAGTCAAGTCTGGCGTGTCCTTTTCTGTTGATCTTTTCTAAGATGACCATACTGACTGGTATGGATTCAAATAAAAGCAGTTAAGTGATTGACTTGTAAAAGAGTTGACTGTCATTTACTGCTTAATTCCTCTTTTGCTGAATCATTTCTGTGATATTAACTTTATTTGTGACACTTTAGTAGGTGCAGGCCTGAGGGGGAAAATGTTATACTTCTTTCACAATTCATTGGTTTGTGGATATTTCTGTTGTTGTTTCCACACTGAATGACTCATATGTTAAATGAACATGCCAGCCTCAAGGCATGCCCTCGCTATTGCAGCCCACAGTGCAACTTGATACCATTGCACATAAAAATGTGGAAGATGCTCATACCCGTTTGAATCCTTGGGAAGTTCTGTGCACTTCGGACAAGTGTGTTAGCAATTACTCAATGTACCTCGTTTCAAAAAGCTGCATTTTACAATGTCTGATTGCTCTTTTTCACACTGTTGATTTGCTGAGTTTGTAAGCTACATCTGTCTTGTGAGCCCAAGTTGGAACTGAGAAATAATGATTTTTAGTTGCCTTTTTTTTTTTTTTTTTTAAACCAACATGGTACAGTCTCGTATTAATTTCTGGACTATTTGATGAGATACTATAGAAGCATCTGATTTATATTGCCACCTGTGTATTTTTTAATGTATTCAGACAGATTCAGCAATTGTTTTATTTGGGAAGTTGATAGCACAGTTCTAATGCTCTCCACATTGTGAAAACACTAATTAGTGTTAGACTGAACCAGTTGGCCCCTGGTTACCTTAGCTCTCCTTGAAGTTTGGCTTTCTTACTCATTCAATTTTTTGTTGTTTAATAAGAACATGAAAGACAAACCAGGTTTGCCTATTGATAAAGTCACACAAACTATCACTTACATTTCAGAAGCTTCACATCAGAGTGTTGCTAGGAGCAGGTTCTTTAGTATCTGTAATAGGGAGAGATATGTGCACTCACAGCAATGAGAGGAAAGGCTTTGAAAAGCATATGAAGTAAAATGTTTCTGATATTGTTTTGAATCTTTAGGACATTTGGGCTTTTTTCATGGGCCATATAGTGGTGTTAACTCTAAGCCTGCATTGATTTGTGTATTGGAAGTATGTGTATGGCTCCAGAATTTTTGTTCTCTAGATGACAGGGCTGTGGTTTTGATAGGAATAAGACAGATTCCTGTGACAGGATAGATAAAACATATCACAAGTCAGGTATTTTGGCTTTTAAATAATGGTCCTGTTCTGTCATGCATAGTGTGTAGTGGAGGAGTTTATGCCAAAGTGAACAGACTCATTTACAGTAAGACCACTCTTTAATATAAATTTTTCACTTAACACTACTCGTGGCTGTACATTGGATGCAACTTTTTCTGTTCATGTCCCTGCTCATTTTCGGGAGGAGGTTGTCACTGCTCACCTAACTATTTTCACTGATGAGGAGCTTGTCTGTCTCATCCTTTGGCAGCAAGACTGGGCGCATTAATGAAAACTATGTGCAACTGTTAACAGAATTGATCACAATTTCCACAGGAAATGCTGGGAGGCAGTAAAAGCTACTGTTTCAATCCTGTTTGCAGTTCTAGCACACCCAGACCGAGTCATCTCAGGTCACTTAAGGGTGTCTCACTAAAATGGTATAAAACATATAAAGTTGTAACAGTTCTACTGTTTAATCTTCAAATGGTGTTGATGTATAGGCAAGGAGAAGAAGGAGGCAGCAAAGTGAAAATACATCAGAAATTACTGATCTGGCCAGGCTGTTGTGTTTGAGAGAATGGTGTGTAGGTGCAGGGGGTGGTGATCTTGTACAGCTGCGTTTGCTTTTAATAGACCATAGCAACAACAGCCGGCCAGGAAGCGGGTAAGCTGGTGTATTCCACATCTACAGGTGTAAAAGCTGCCTCACCGGACTTCTTCTTGCAGTCTCCTCTGTTCCTAGTCTTTGGCTTGTCAAGAGCCTTCCTCTGTTTGCCAGGAGAGATCCTGGAATCCTGCTCGTATCTGCTGCAGCATGTACAGTTTTAGTCCTGCTCTCTCACTTTCCCACCTGTTTCAGAGTGTTTTTTCTGTTCCTGTACTGCGTGATGAAGATGAGCAGCTCTCAGGTAAAGCTCAGGGACTGAGTTTTGGCAAACAAATCCGGGTTTCTTGCAAGCGTAGAAGGTGCATTAATGTCAGCGGCTGCTGGTACCGTTCTCTTCCCGTGGAATCCTTTAGTGCTATTCTCTCGGGAGGGTGGTTTCACCCGTGGCTGTGCTCAGCTTTGCCAGTTACCGACACACGGACCGTGTTGCACGTGAGCACGTCCAAGTGGCCTTAGGGGGTTCTCTGTGAGATCTGTCCTGGAACCATCTCGGACAGAAATTTCTCCATTGGGATCACCCGGGCATCGCCTCGGTGCCTCCAGCCCGCCGGGGCGGGAGGCGAGAGGCTCCTGCCCGGGCTCGGCGACATTAGGACCCGGCGGGCCGTGCATCCCCCTCTCCCTTCTCCTCCCTGGGTCCCTCCCGGCGGCCCCGGGGAGCGGCAGCCTCCCGCAGCCGGCCGGGGCCGGGGCCGCGGCTGGAGGGACCTTTGCCCGCCGGCCCAGCCCCTGCCCGGGGCGGGCGGCGCGCCCGCTCCACGCTGGCTTCATGTCAGGTTTCTTTTGTTCATTTATAGCAGGAACTTAGATCTTCCTTCAGGGGTTATGCAGGGCTTCGTGGCACACGTTCGCGTTCAGAAACGTACTTTGGCGAATGTTAAAATACATCGAATTTAATGCCTACATGATATTCACACTACCAGACTTTTACAGCAACTACTATGTATCCAGCTGAACTCTTTGTGATATAATATTTGAAACAAGACGTTAAGAGTAAGAGTTCTGACCATTAAATTAGAATTAGAATGGAGCAAAGTTGATGTGTTATCTGACACTTGGCTTCTGTAGTGCCTGTCACAAAGTAATGGCTCTCTTAAACTGTACATTAATCATCAACAACAAGTTCCAAAATGTCTGTTTCAGTCCAGAAACACTTATTACCAAATAAATAGCTTTGGTACTGTTGAAATGAGCAAAGAAGTGTCCTTAACAAGAAATTCCTTTAAATCTAAATGAAGTAAGTTTACACCTTCTCTCCCATGAGTTTAGTTTATTGCTCTTGCCCACCTTCTACTTAAAAGGAAAAAAGCATCGGGCAATTTTGCAGGTAAACATCCAGTGAGGTATATTTCAAGTTATGTACATTCAGAACATAGTATCAAGTATATGATAGCTTTACAAAAGCAAAATGTCCCTTTTATTTTAGAAAGTGACAGTATTTGTCAATTGGTTGTCTTATTAAAATGATCACAGATAGAAACTGTACAACTGAAAGGTAAATCTGCCAAGTGACAGTTTTTCACTCAAATACACAGCCTGTGAAAACAGAAAAACAGAGTAAGTTACCCAAGGAGAGTAATTTTTATGTTCCTGTAGTATCCTGGTGATGAATGGTCTGCTGCTTTCAGAACATAGATGATATTGCCTTTTGGGTTCAGAAATTTTATAGAGCCTTTCTGCAACCTGTTACTTTGCTTTTATTCCAGACAGCTTTCCTGTCATTTCAGGCACGAAGATCTTCTCAGACCCACAGCTGCCCATGGACTGAAGTTCCCTTCTCTACGTTACTGACGTTTTGAGTCTTCACTTTTACTGTCTGTTGTACTGTGTGATGCTTCAGCCTTTTACTTCTGCCCTGTTTGCCTGACCCAGCCCCTAAGCCCAACCTTGTATTGACAGTACTGGCAGCCTCTCCTGCTCCCCCACCTCCAGACAATATAATATTCTCTTTACCTTCCCAGATATGATGGGGAAAAAAAATCAAATGAAATATATGAAGCCACATCCTTATGCTCTCTTTCATTTTTACCATGCCTATCCTAACAAAATTAAGACTTTGCTCTTTGAGAAAAAATGAATAAATTATATATTTTATATTATATTATATAGGTTATAGTGTTATATATGTTTTTGTAATTGCTAATACAACAGGGCAGTGTGGGTCGTAGCATGTGCAGTGACAATGTGCATTTCAAACTAAACCAAGATGATCTAATCAAGATAACCAGCACTATAGTTGTGGCATACTAAGGATTCAGTGCTTAAGCTAATTCTAGCTTGCTTGTCTGTGGGTGAACAGTAAGTAGTCAGTTTTTGGGTGCTTGTTAGCAAGATCGGTGATGAGAATCCTTGTTAAAATAGTTGTTTAAAAAGTGATAAAGGGAAAACTGCTCAATATCAGGTCCTTAAAAAATAGACAAGCTTCTAAGAAACTGGCTGTGATTGGAAATGAGGGAAAAAATGTTTTAGGTAGAACCTGCAGTGATGGAGTAAACAAGTTTATGATCATGCTGGTTTTAATTTTGCATGTATTTGCCTTAACTGCTTACATAAAAGCTTAGTGTGTCCAAACCTTAGTTGTTTCAAAACTTTCTAAAGACCACTACTATTGTTAATGAGCTGTTAATAGTATTTAATGCAAACTGTAAGAAGAGTTACTGTGAGATTGTGAATAAAATTTCAATAATGAAATCAAGTCGCTATTCCTTTTTTTTAATTTATATTTTTACATAGGGATTATCATATTTGCTTTACCCATTTCATTAGTAAATACCTCCTAATGCTTCAGTTGATGTTAACTCCAAATAAGTTGCTTTCTGATTTCTTTATGTAGTAACTGGTTTAATCTATACTATCATTGATAGGAACATTGTATTTAGATTTAGTATTTAGATTAATAACTGAATTTCCATGATAATCAATATAACGGATTACTTGTGATGTGAAAAAACATTTCTTCTGCTCAGTTTTGAATTTTCCACACTTTCAGTGCTTCTTTGTATTTTTTCTTGTGTTGTAAGATAGCAAGCATACAGATGTCTGATCTGACCTCTCTATAGCAATTACTTTACATATCCATGCATAATATTCTTGATTTGAAACTTCGTAATTTCTCTTCATAGGATATTTTCTATGTTTATTATTGTTCACATTTGAACCCTATCCATATCTTTAGTATCTTTTTGGAGAAGGAGTGACCTGTATCTCATCTGGGATTTTTTTTTCTGGTAAGGTCAGAGCACTGATTTTTATAATCCTATTACACTGGTTTTCTTCTAATTGTCTTGCATTGTCTAAGCTGTCTGTTTTATTATTTTTATTTTGATTGTAGTGGTGTGTTGAGCAGAGATTTTTTCACTAAACTGCTGAAGTGGGCCCTGGTTCCTTCCTGAGGCCAAAGCAACTGGTGTGTTTTCCCATTATGGGATAACTGATCTAATGATTGACTTCCATTAAACAGATGCAATCCTACCACCCCCTTGCACCTGACACTGGCATGTAGTGATAGGACAAGGGTTAATGGCTTCAAAGTGAAAGGAGATGGAGTTAGATTAGATGTTAGGAAGTAAATCTTTACTGTGAGGGTGGTGAGGCACTGGACCAGGTTTCCCAGAGGAGTTGTGGATGCCCCATTCCTGGAGGTGTTCAAGGCCAGGTTGGATGAGGCTTTTAGCACCTGGTCCGGTGAAAGGTGCTCCTGCCCATGGCAGGGGGTGGTTGGAACTAGATGATCTTTGAGATCTTTTCTAGACCAAACCATTCTATGATTCTATGACTTGTCTGTCAGTGATTTAGGGTTGATTTTTCTCTTGGTTTTCTCCCTGAGCTTAGCAGTGATGGCTGTTGCCGTTGTTGCAAGGAGAATAGAGAGGAGCATATGATGAGGGAGGAAGTAAAAGCGTGGAAGGTGTCCTTTACGTAGCAATCGGCATCAGGATGCTAGTTTATCTAGCATAAAACTATGCAGAATTGTAACACAAGTATTAAGATTGGTATAAATGCAGGATGGGTGAAAATGTGTAAGAAGAAGGTGAAAGAGTGAAATAAAGGGTTAAAGAAATTACCTCTACTGATAGCGAAGGACACCATTTCCAGGATGCCATTCCCAGCAGTACCTGTGTGCCACAGGACAGACGACTTTCCAGCTGTAGACCTTGCATCCTAACAGCAGGAGGATGGCAACAAGGTTGTAGTACGTCACTTACACGAGTCTTCTTTCCCCCTAGCCAAACAGAAGAAGAGACTGCTGACACATATTCCAGACCTATATACCAAACAAGAAAAAGCAGACAGTAGGCAGCAGCATGACCTAAGATTTATGTAAGGTGATGTAAGCCAGACCTGGGGGCGAAGAAATACCTTGTCCCAACTGAAGATTCCTGAAGGACAGCCTAAAGAATCTGCTCAAAAAACTAAGTTTTTATTGATAATTAAAACCACTTCTGAAATGGGGTGAGGACTTTATAGCTGACGGTCCTTGTCTTTTGTTTTTCATGTAAGTTATCTTGGCCAGACCTTTAAACAGATAAGTGTCAGTGCTTGTGAGTAAGTGAATGTAAGACTGTGAGGGAATTAAATCTGTGGGAAAATGAATGTCAGTGACTAACATCAATTTATCTGGAGATTTTGTAGGTACCTCTCTTTGCCTAGTACATTGAGTTTTATTGCACTAAGTTCCTTACAGTTGTGTCTTTAATTTGAAACCTCATAAAACACAGACTGTTTTTTTATGGGTTTATTTTAGTATGTGTCTGTTATCTATCTATCATCATTTAAACTTGATTTAGTGTTTCTGGGGTCCACTTACTAATTTTGGCTAGATTAATAATTTTCCTTGATTCTGAGTAACTGAAATAACTGCAGATTTTATGCCATGTTACTTGGCCCAGTTTCTAAATTATTAACAACTGTACCATAATACAGGACCAAATACATTCCTTTCAGCATTTTGCGGTTAACTCTTTGCTATTAATGAAATTTATTATAATGAAATCACATCATTTAATTCAGTATTTTTCCCTGGTTAGATTTTGATCAGATTTTGATCTGTGACTGACTGTGTCCTCATTTTTGTTTGTTTGCTTCAGGAGGCCTTTTCTTTTACTTTGGGCTTTGCAAGAACTTATTTTCTGTTATGTGGAGTAAGAACTATATCATCACCAGTAACAGTTGTTCTATTCTGTTCTTTTTTTACATGGTGCCTGGTATGAATTTTGATTATTGTTTATGCAGCCCATTCCAATATCTAATCACCCTTTATGTGAAGAAATTCTTCCTGGTATCCTAATTCTTCCTAATGTTCCTATTCTCCCTTTTCTTCTTTTGCTGTGTTGATTTGTCTTGAGGATTTGCCCGTGATTCACACTGGGGAAAAAAAAGCTGGTGCCAGCCATGAACACATTCCAGGTCTTTGTTATAGGATTGAGGAATTTAGTAAATACCAGAGTTGAAGTTGGGGCACAGAGCCGTGCATCATCTACCAGGCATATGTGTGTAATGCTATGATAATTGCATGATCAGGATCTGTTTAATAAAATACTGTATAGCACTGTAAGACTGTTTTTGTGTAATTGTAAAATAACTAGTTCCTCTGGTGCTTTGCATCATGGAGACGCTCTGGAAAGAATATCTGCAATTTTAAATCTTAGCAGTGTAAATATGATACAGCTGAAAGTAGAAAATATACACAGATGAGAAGGGAAACACTAGTAGTTGGGGGAACATTCATACTTTAGGGATCCAACTCATGTAACTAAATCAAAAGACTGATTTCCTTAGGCCATTTGCGCAGCTTATACAGAGACTCCTTCAGAGGACATTTTGTGGTGTTTCAGGAGTTCCTTCAACCAAATCGCTCCCAAGGAGCCTCTCTATTTACTGTAGGGTAGGATCTGTCTCCTACCTCCCACTCTTGCTTACTTTAGACATTTGAAAATAGGTAATGTGTATATAACTACTTATCACACATTTTGCTCATAGGGGCTGTAGGGGCATGTTAGTAAGCTGAATTTCAGAGAAAGCTTTGAACAACAGTAATGCAGTATATTTTCAAATATTTAAGGGAGTTTCCATGATGTGTAAGGTGTAAGACAGGAAAATGCACAAGAGGTTTGTTTGAAAATATACCATGTGGGTGTGAGAGGAGCTGGAAACAGGACTCCTGACACTGAATGGCAGGTGGGAGATAGGAAGGAAAGAGATACAAGAAGCATCCCTGAATTTTATTTTTTTATCAGTAGAAAGTGGAGAGTTTTAAAAGTGTTTTAGCCAAACAGAACATATTAATCAAGTTAGACAGTATGATCTAATGGTCTTTTCAGCTTTATGTTTTATGAAGATTGGCCCAGCTTCAAACATGAGCAAACCACAGCTGTCTTCCTGACAATGATTAAGGAGCAGTAGGTGTGGTGGTGATAAGGAAGGATGGGCCTTGAAGGTGAAGACAAGCGGTAGATGCTGCAGAAGTAGTCAGGGGGAGCTGTGGAGATAGTGATGTGTTCTCCAAGTGATTAACTAGGAAAAAGGTCTTGGCAGCACTTTTCTGAGTGAATGTGTGTGGTATTAGGCTGTGTTTCTCAAAAGCAGAGAGAAAAAATGTTGCTGAATCAAGAAGCAGAGAGCAAAATCTTGCTGGATCAAAACATGATGATGATGATTAACCTGATTGAATACTTTAGCTGATTCGGAGGGTTAAGAAAAATACCATCTTGGAAATGTTGCAATGAAAGTATCGGCAAATTATGAATATGAATCTTGGGATTTGGAGTATCTTTGGGATCTAAGGTGATGCTAGAGTTATATGTCTGAACAATAGGCAGGATGATGGTGTAGCTGTGCAGCTTTGTGTGTGTGTCACCAACAGTTAAGTCATTCATAGGAAAACTGTAAAGATCTGTCCTCAAATATAATTGTATTATTTATTATTTGACGTTCTTCACTCCTACAACTGCTTCCCACACAATATTGCTTAGAATATTTCCCCACCTGCCACAAAGGACTGGACATTAATTGTTGAGTTTGATTTGTAATGGCACAGTGGGGTGCCTAGCGTGAAAAGATGTATTTAGCTTTTGTGGGAAGGCACTGATCTTTTAATTTGGTGTTTAGTAATACTGAACGCAGATACAGTAATTTCCTTACAATTAAATTATGAAGTCAAGCCTTCTAATAACAATACTCCATAGTATTTCAGTAATAATTAATTGATTCTGTTCCTTATTCTGATTCTGCCTGATGATAGAAGAGTTCCCCCAAGAGAAGGAAGCTTTCAGTTCGCTTGAGAATTTTATAGCCGGGTCCAATACCAGCCATAGTCATCTTTTCCTTCCCCCTTCAGCCTGTACTGGAACTCACAGGTTGAGAAAGGACAGAGGAAATACATCTGCTCTTGGCTAGCTTTCCAGTGGTATGTAGTTGTATGGGCATGGTAGCAAACAGGTGTGAATTAGAATTGTTTCTAGGCTTTTGTCACTTAAACCAGAGATGAGGCAGCTTTGGTATCAAGGAGGCATAACCTGAAGAAAAAAATCCAAACAGCTGTTTAATTTTTTTTCTTATTGCTTTTTAATAGATTTCCACCAGGTGTGGAAACCTAAACTGTTAATGTATGTGTGCAAGAGCAAGAAAGGTTGTCTTAGGTGTCGAGTAGTTAGGTGTCCAGATTAAAAAGATAAAGCTTGTAGTATGCTTCAGGAAGAGAAATTAAAACCTGCCTTTCCCCAGAAACGTAACTCTGGCAAGGAATTTGATATTAATGGCCCATCAATTGTTTCAGGTTATTTGGAGAAAGAGCAGTGATAGTCAGATAAGGCAGTAAATTACTCTTTGCTTGCTAAAAATTGGTGAAATCATAAATTCATTGAGCAAATGTACCCCACTGGCACACTGGGCCCTGGGACTGGGACCTCTGCCTGTATGCAGCAAGGCTGAGCCCTGCAGGTTGCATCTTCCCCCCAAGCCCCAGCGTGCCTACAGAGTGACCCCAGGTTTGAGGCTGTAACACTCTGGAGATAAAATAACCAAAATCTGACACCACGTTTGAAGTCCAGTGTTGTAGATTCTTTACCGTGTGCCAGTTTCAGACATACATGTGGGATAGAACTGGGAATTCAACATTAAGATGGAAATGAAGATTTTGATATCTATACTGAGCTAACACCAATTCTAAGAAGACAAACCCATCTCCTTTCTTCACAAATTTTGGAAATCTCGTCTGCCTTGCATATCTATGAGTTTCCTTATATATGAGTTCTAAGTAAAGTCACTGTCTCATCTTGGCAAAAATGGCTTCCTAATGTCCATGTGCATGGAAAACTTTGTATATAATGTTATTTTTTCCCATCTAGAAATAATAGCAGTTTGAGTCCTTATCTCTCCATGAGTGCTATAGGCAAATCAATGTCTCAGTGAATTTAAGGTGTTCGTGTCCTCATGTATCTTGAGGTAATTTTTAAACTTATTGATTTTTTTTTTTTCTATAAAGGATCTTGCTGCATCTTAAGCCATCCTGTAGGAGAAACAAAAGTAATCAGAGATTGTTGATTGTCTTGAACATTTTTTTGGGTAGAAGATGTATTTATATTGATTTGTCTGGTTACATGCCAATCTCTGAAGGTATAACTTTGCTCTAGTAATGGGAAGAATGGTATCCTACTCCTGAACAACCTCATTCTATCTTTGATCTGGCTGTCTCAAAGAGGTCATGCTATTGAAGGTACAAGGTGCAGTGACATTTATAGGCACAGTGAAGTGGCCATTATAGCCTCTCAAGCTGAGAGAGAGCCATGGGAATGTCATAGGTGGAGAGGAAGCATGGACCCCTTCCTGGGGTGGATGATAAGTGCTGGTGTGGAAGCTTGGATGACACAGCACTCCACAGTGTAGCCTGTGATTCCATATGCTTGTGCCACCATAAATCTGATATTCCTGTAGTGTCTTCACTGCTGCTGTCACACATTCCTGCTGTGTTAAAGTTTATATTTCAGTGGGCAAACCTCATTATGAGATAGGCTTTTTTTTTTTGCTACAGTCTATTTTCTCATTAGCAGTTGTATGATACTAGGTGCATGCTACCATGGGGCTTCACTGAAACCTTAAGGAGACGCACTGCCAAGCTAGAACTTCTCACAACCTTCAGATAGGCATAACAATGACACTTCTTATAGAAATATTATTACTTTCTATCAGTTTTACAGTGTTTTAAAATACAGGGAGAATATCTCATTTTAGCTTTATCCATCGTGTTACTAAGAGGCTGAAAATGTACATGTCTAGAAATGAAGAGCTGATGAAGATAAATACATCACCTTTATTGATTTTAGACCACTCTCTTTTATTAAAAATAATAAAAAAAAATTGCATATAACAACAAAAAAGCAGCAGCACATAGGAGGTGAGCAAACACACTGCAGGTACTTGTGTTTGCCTGATGGGGAATGTGCTGTGATCAATTAATGCTCTATAAATCTCTTGGTGTAAGATATCACTGTAGCCTTTGCTGTAGCTGCAGTATTTTATGGTAAAGATATAGATCTTGTCATGGTCTAGGCAGTCAGATTATTTTTCTGTGATTACTTTGGCATCTCTTTAATTAGAGCTGTGTGCTGTGTTACCTAATTTCATCCTTTTTCTCTTTACCTATTTAGGTCCTAATCCTGCAACTGGATTTGTTGAAATGGATCTTGATAGCCTGAGAGCCTGACGAAGTTCATGGGACTCTATATGACTGCAAGTTCTCACTCTGAAGATCTGATTGTAGGCCTGAACCTAAATTTCTATTTTGTTCCCCTGTCTATTTGCTTCTAAATGATGAAAATTATCTTTTAAAATGGTGTTGTCTTTCAGTCTCATGCACTGCACATCCACTTTAGTAGTGTTCAGACACCGTGTGCTTGGGATGTTGTCAGACATTGTTAAAATATTTCTCTTCCGTTGTGGGCCTAAACCTCATGATTGCTCTGATTATTGTGTTACATTTTACATTTAGTGGCTTTCCACCTAAAATGGAGATCATCGTCGGTGTTTTCAATCATTGTGGTATTTCTCTTAACTCAGATTTTTAAATCAGAGTAACTGTTGAAACTGTTCAGGTTCTTTTTAAAGATGCAGATTTGTTTATTTCTTGCTGGACACAAAGTATAATATTTTATTTTGCTAACTTGGTAGCCTAGTATTACTGAAAGCTTTCAATATGATGATACCCTGATGTAATAAAAGAAGTAGGAAAAGACATTACCTTTTACTAGCTCTCCTGTTGCTTTTCTATTCCTGTGGCTGTAGTTACACAACGTACAACTGAGAGTGAAGATATTTTTATTTTTTGTGAGCCGGTGAATATCTTTTGTTGACAATGTGTGCTGTTCCCTGTCCTATTCCATATGACCATGTTGCAGTTTCACTGAATAGTAAAGTTATAGCCCTGATAAAAGCTGGAAAGGACTTTCCAAAATCACATTAAAAATAGAGTTTGAGAGGAAAAATAGATGTGTTCTATTTCTATACATGTTAGTATTTATAGTGTATATTTTTTAAAGCAAGTATGTATTTTTAAAGCAGTATATGATAATTAACAGATTAAAAGATTCAAAACTTCCTTTATATATAGAGAATCAGAAAAACTTCTTTGTTTTTGTAGGCTTATTACAATGATATTAAGGAGCTTCACAGTATTTGATGAATTTTTGCATATTCCCAGAACAACAGAAAAGCACCACTGTCCTGTTTGACCAAGGAGAAAACTGAGCCACTCGTTTAGTCACTAGTAAAATCAATGCTATTAATTGGATTCTCCTGCCTTTTAACCTTGTGCCTCTGGCTCCATTTTTCCCTCAAGAGCTGAACCTTCCATTATCATCATCTGCTTTGCATTTCTATGTAAAAGGCCCAAGGTGTTTCTGTTTGGACTGGAAGACAAGGTTGGTTGGCCATCTGCCAAGGTGCGTGGTCTGACTCGCTCCTTGCTCGCGGGGGCTGCTGGTGAAGGCAGAGGCAGAACTGAGCATTCTGTGTGGCATTCAACTGCCTTAACCACATGCCCATCGCTCTCTTCCTGTAGTTGTCTGTCTTGTTCTCGCCAAAACTCCTAGAGACAACACATTTACCAACCTATAAATAATCTAATTTGATGCACAGCCCTGATTCATTTCCTGAGCTGTGTCCTGCACACATGGGGCGGCCGCGGTCCCATGGAAAAATTCAGCAGAGTGCATGAGGCCAAATATTGAGCCTGTTAAGTGTTTAAACTTTGCAATGAAACAGTGTTCCTTTAATGTCACTTACTATAGCTATAACTTGAAGTATTTTTAACAAGGAACAAGAGAAAAATGAAAGCTTTTAGAACTGGTTGTAACCGATTCCCTGTCTAGCACATGAACGTGACTATCCAGCTCAGTGAAACACAGAACATCAGCCAGTGGGAGGAGGCTGGCCACCTCCAGGGAGAAAGGGAAGGAAGAAGGCTGGGTCCTTAACACCATGGGTATACCCAGTTTGCTTCCAAGTCTAAGGGACTATTTGTGGAGCGTTGACCCCAGTTCTTTAGCTTTTGTGTTCTCTTCAGCATTCCCACCCCATAAAATTAGCTCTTCCATAGCTTCTCAGTGCAGTAGACATTGGGGGTGTTGCCACAGTCTTCTAATAATCTAAATGAAGAAACAGAAATCAAAGGCAGGATTTTCTCCTATGTTTTCCTGTTGAAAAATAAGAGGAGATGCTCCCAGTTCTCTCCACAATGAAGTTCAGGGGCTATCCTTCTGATCCTTGATCTCACAAATAGATGGCAAAAACTTTAATAATAGAAAGTGCTGCTCTTGGCTTACCCCTTTAATCTTCTTCCTGGTCAAACTGTAGTGGCCTACTGTGTTTGCAAGCTACCAAGGGTGGTGTGTAGGCTCCAGTGCCAGAGCAATTGTGTTGGGAACACAAGCTCATCTTGTTATCTTTTATATTAGAATTTGGTAGCATATTAGGTTTTTTTCAGAGAAATCTTGCCAGACCATGGGCTGAGTTTCAGTTTTTGTTAATGTCTACTTTATCTATGGATGGTGCTTGAAATTGGTCACCAAGCCTAGTGATTTGCTATGAGGAAAACAAAACAATCTCATACTTGGCTTTTGCATGTTTTTCTCTGGGATATGCATTCTTTTCTCACAAGTAATGCAGCAAGTTCCTGTACAAAGAACTGGTGGGAATACTGTTAGGGAAAATTTGGTCAACCCATTCACTGAAATTCATAAAAATCAAAGTACTTGCAAAAGTACATCAGTTTCACTGGCATTTTATTGCAAAGTAAAAATGAAAACCCTGATTTTAACACTGATTTTGGTTTTTTTTTTAAATAAGGATCAGTTTTCAACATTCCATAGCTGTAGAGAAATTGTGGGAACAGGATGAAACAGTCTTGATACGCAGAATCACCTTAAGTCTGTATCTCAACTCAACACTTTGTATCATGAAACCATGGCCTGAAACCGCTGCCTGTCATATCAGATAATATTATCACTGATTTACTATGTTACTTCATCTTACATGCTTTTTGTAACCTTTTGGCAGGGATCAGTGGTTTTTTTCTGTGTTTTGGGTGTCTTCTTTTGGCTTTGGGGTTGCATTTTTTTTTTGTTTGTTTGGGGTTTTTTGTTTTGTTCTTTTTTGCCAGCACCTAATAGAACCCTGATCCATGAGGGCTTCCAGGTACCAGGATAATACAGGTAGTAATCATGCCTGCTGCTAAAAATTTTCTACCTTATTTCATTTGCATTTTGTTTGCCTTCAGCTTCCAGCCATTGATTCTTGTTATGCCTTCTCTGATGGATTAAAGAGCTCTTTAGGACTCACTATTTTCTCCCCAGGACAGTGCTTTTACCATGTAATTAAGTTACTTCTCAATATTATTTTTTTTTGTTGTTTGTTTGTTTTAAGAAAAAGCTAAACAGATTGAGCTTTTTAGGGTTCTCATTATTTTTTCCACATTCTTGGATGATTTTTGTGGCTCTTTTCTGTCCATAAAACTGTGTGTTACTAGTCATATACATAGAAGTAAAATTACTTCTCTAGGTACACTTGTGTTAGTATGGCTAGAAATTGATGTTTTTACAAGGTCAGGTAAAAAAACCCTACCTAATATGACTTCTACACATCTGAGTGTAGTTATTAGAGGACAGAAAAGGATGGATGATTTTTAAAACAATCAAATGTTTTTAAGTGATCCACAAATCAGCAAGAGGGGGTGTACAGGAGGGATGCAGAAATTATTTATGTTGAGGTTTTCAAGGAGCTAGAAGTGAAAATAAAAATAATAATTTTAGTTGTAAAGCACAATAATACATCAAAACTTAAATGCTGTGTTTAGCATAGTACTACATACTTGCAGAAATTTTGTAGGATTGAATGAAAAATGTTTGTTATTAACACACTGTTGTGGGTCACTGGAAATAGAGACTGTGAGTGAATGTGAATATATATATCCCTTACATCCATTTAATTCTATAAGTAGCCACTTGCTTGTATTTGGAAACCCAAGAACAGTTATGTGATCTGTTATGCTGTAATAGAAGAAATAACATAGTATTAGCAATTCATTTTGTAATAAAAGTCATCACTATTAAGTCATATAAAAGTTCAAACAATCAAAACCCACAGCTTCAAAGAGGCTCTTGAATGTTTTACTGCTTCAGTATTTCTTTCCAAAGGAATTGGTATTTATTTTGATTGGCATCCATACTTTAGGACAAGGTTAAGTTAAATTTACACGAAGGAGACTAATCAGATGCCTGTCGGGTCAAAACATCTCAGCCTACCCAATGACATTCATGCATATCATACATATCAGCATCTGAATTGAACCTGCACTCCCAGCCCCACACTTACCCCTCCTGGAAACCATCAGATTTTCATTCAATTCAACTACAGACTGTTTCAACTCTTGGTGCTGCGCATTAGTTTAATGTGAGTTTGTCTGATGTTGTGTCTGACAAAACTTTGAGGTCACAACATTGACTTTCTGTCCAAACAGATTTTGGGTTTTGACTTGGAAAAGAATGCATCTTTCATTGTGGCAGCATTCCCCCTGTGAAATTCAGGGCATATTCCACACAGGTCTTCATTTGTTTCAGCAGAATGAAAGTTCATGGAAACATGGTAAATTAAGAAGAAATGAGATTTAAAGGAATGCAAAAGACTTAGAATCCTCTAAAAGTCGTGGAAAAGAAGTAAAGGCAAACAAGATCTGAATAGAAAGCCAAATGACATCTAGTTAAGAAAGTACTAAGCTGTATAGATTTAGACTACAAGCTTGTGTGTGTTAATGAAGACGTTATTACTAAGCTTTTGGTAACACTGGGTGACTTGGTGTAGAAGTTGTCCCTCTGCAATGATGAGCTCACAGAGCCCTTTTCAAAACAACCACCTGCTGTTGGAAAAGACAAGAGAAGTGGGCATTCCCTTGAATATTTTTGGTACCACAGGCTTAGTCAATGTAAAGTATGTGATTTCTTATATCCTAGGTCGCCTCTGTTTCTTCTCCTGAGTCTCAGAAATCCTGGAATAGAACCGTTAAATAAAAGGAGATGACATCACTGGGAAAGAAGATGGTAGAAGAAACAGGATGACTGTGATAGAAGCTGGAGATGGTCTCTGTGAGAATGCTAGCATGACTTCATTTCTCTGAACAGCCATTTAAGAGGCAATCCTCCTTTCTGAACCAGTAATAAATTGGGATGGCTGCGTGTAATGGTAGGTGTTCGACCAATGCAGCACCCAGTGCAGTGCATACTGGGAAACTATTCTGGAAGTAGGGGGAGGGGGGGCTGGCTAGAAAATTACTTTACCATTAAATAATGGTACTGATGACTATTTGGTGAGCAGGTACAGCTGCCAGAATGCATTTTTCAGCCTATCTTTGCACAGGAGTGTGGACAAAAGAGGAGAAGAAAAAGGAGGCAGAAAGGAGAGAGATGGAGAAAGGATAAGAGTTTTTTGAGGCTGCTTCTGCTCTTCCAGGATATGTTCTTTGCCCTCCCTAGTGAGTGGTATACAGTGATGACTTGTAGTACTTGTAATCTTCCTTGAGCTTCCAACTCTCCTTGGGAAGTTAGCAAGTTTATGAAGTTCCTGAGTATGTGGATAAGTCCTCAAATGAATGAGAAACACTTCATTATGTTGTAAGGGATGAGACAGACACTACTCAGTGACACCCATGTACACTTGGCTGTATTCAGCAAAAGGGTAAGACTGTCCTGTCAAACTATGCAAGTTCCCTTTTTGAAGCTGTGAGCAAATGGTTGTTTCCTCCAGCAGTTCCTGTAACTGCTTGTACGCAGTCTACATCGCGGTAGGTCCTGTGTAGTTACTAGCTAGATGTGTGATGCATCCTGTTTCTTTGGATATCGACATCCCATAAATTCACATCATGAGTTTGTGGAAATAAGACTGTGCTAGGATTTCTAGTATCAGGGACTGTTTGCATTAAGGTGTCATCTTCATATCCATAAGCAGATGGTTTAGTCTGTGCTGCAGTCCCATATAAAGGATCAGAGTACAGGTCACATGATATCTCTATATTGATTTTTTTCAGAAAACATGTAGATAAGGGAATAGTAGCTCTGTCCCAGCACTATAACTAGCTCTAGGAACCTTTCCAATTTGACATGGAGCACTGAGGTCTGTCTGAAAGAGTCCTGGCTGTGAGAGAGCAGATCTTGTTAAGTCTTCTGGGCTGGATACAATAGGAAGGAAGGGATTCTCAGGTATTTTTCATCACCTTAGGCCTGGTTGGATTCTGCCTGTTCAGGTGGAGAAGTCTAACAGTGGTGTCACCATCAGAAGCTTACCTGCCTCTAGTGAGTATTAACACCTTTAGAGCAGTGTCTGTGAAGATGGACAGCAGCATTCTGGGTTTATTAGAAGCAGCTGATAACTCTTATCTCAGTGGTAGGCTCGAGTGTACAATACATAAATGATCTGGAGATTTTGGAGGGGACTGAATATTTGATGCTGTGTTTCCAGAAAGTTGAAGAGATAAGTGGATGTTGCACTGCATGTTGTGTTCTCAGCAAAGCAAGCATCTCAGCAGGTCAGCGATTTCAGAAATAGTGCAGTCCTGAAAGAACATTTTTGAACTCCTTTTTGCTGTTGAAGCTGAACACAGTTCCATCTGTCTGAAACTGCACATTGAGAGCTTCACAGAGGCACTTAAAGAAGTTATGTACTTATGCGTAAGGAATAAGATGCTAAAGGAAACGTATTTCGTAAATCTATTAACCTTACCATAAAATTGTTACTTTCTATACACATAGTCACTGTAAAAAATGTTCATGGTATACTGATCAGCAGAGGAAAAGTCTATACTGCTGTATCTTCACCATCTTTGCCCGCTTTCTGAGCTGAACAGTGTGGCTATATGCTTTTGCTATGAAAATCTGTTTGCTTGATACTTTGCCATACATCTGTTAATTCCACAAAAAGTGTACAAATTTTCACATTATCCATTTTGTGGATAAAAGCACTGTGTAAGTACTGACCCTGATTTAAGAATGTATCAGCTCTAGGAATGATGGAATTGTCTTCAGGGCTCACATGTCAACAAAAATCAGCTGGTTCACACGTGAAGCTTGGCAAGGAAAACGCTGCAGCAGTTCCAGTGCCATCCCTGCTCCCTGCCTACCTCTCCCAGACCGCTGCCTTTAGTCAGCTGAGGTTACCTTGCCTGTGTGCCACTGCCCCACAGTTACCACTTACACACACACACCTGGGTCAGCCAGCCACTCATCCATGGGGAGCGGACAAACAGCCTTCTGAAACCCTGCTCACTGATGGAAGAGGGACAGCAACATATGCAGATTACTTGACACTGTGAGCAAATCCAGATGGAAAGGTAAAGCAAGTTCCATTCATTGGTACTGTTTGCAGACATGCTGATTCCTTTGAATAGAGTCTTTCTCTTCCAGAAATGATTTTAAGGAAATACTTAAAGTGTATCTCCCGATGATTTCAAATAAGACACCAGAGGAAAAGATTGGCTGCAAGTCTGCATCTAATAAGCAACTGAGAATTGTGTTCATCTGGGCTGTGCACAGGCTGGCACTGCAGCCTCAGGAAAAGGGCAAATATGGGCCAGGGCTTTTTTTCAAATACGCTGTGAAAACCCTCCCTGCTGTAGGGCTGGAAGTGTTTGAAAGCAACAGTGACAATCTACATTACCAGCAGCTCCATCAGAAGTACACGTGCCCAGGTGCCCTGTCTCTGCAGATGTTTTGCTCTCGTTTTGAGCTGAAAATGTAACTTTTTTGTTGAGAAAGGCTTTCAGATCTTGTTAAAAATAGCCTAATAGTAGCTTTGGATTTGACTGACAAGCTAGTTGTTACTATGCCATTTTCACTGTAATAGTCTAGTAATTTTGACCCAAAGAAACAATGATCTCATTCCTTGGGAGGGAGGACAGAGTGACAAAATCTGGAGGTCCTGTGACGACACTGAATCTCTTTGTTGTCAAAGCAAGCTGTGAAATCATCTGCTTTCCTGCCAAACCCTCTGGGGAGTAAGCAGTGTCCTTCATAGAATACACATTTTGCAGGAGAAGATGGGGGCACTGAAGAACCACCTTCCTGCCCCATGGAAGGTGCGCTGCCCCACACCCTGTGACTTTTGGAATTGATGCAAGTGTGCTTTCCCACCTCTATCAGCAACCACAGCACTAAAGTGGGCAGAAACTTTCTAAGGTTCTTTATATACTGTGGCTTCATCAAAAATTCTACTGGAGTAGTGTCACCAATGTGTTTCACAGTTATTTTGGGAATGGGGGAGAACGAGATCTCTGCATCTCTCTCTGAGTCAGGCTCCACTGCCAACCAGATAGTCTGTACTTGTTGGGATTCTCCATCCTTGTTTGTGTTTGCTAGAAATCTTTGGTTGTGAGCTACATGGAGGATGATAAGAAGTGAGAGGAAAATTTTAATAGAACTTTTTTCATCATTCAGTTGGAACTTTTCTGTTCCTACTCAGCAAGACATTGTTAAGAACAGTTCTGTCTTTGGAGAGGCCTTCCTCTGTTATCTCTAAAGAAAACTGGAGAAAAAAAGGATGCTTTAAAAAAAGGTTGATAATGTATAGCTGATGTTTCCATTCAAGTTTAGCTCGCTTTACATGGAAAAGGAGTTGGACCAAAAGGCTCCTTACAAAGATTTCTACTGGTTTCCAAGTAAGTAGCTACAAAGGGTATCCTAAAACCTGAAGTATTTAAAAACATGTATCTCATAGAAATCATTGTTTTACTCTTGCTTTGCAGTATGCCATCCAATCTGTGTGTCTTTTCCTAAAGTATACCCTAGTTTGCAAAACACCAAAATTACTAAACAGGGGTTTTGAAACTTCCTCTGCAGCTACATACTTTTTTTTCCTGGAGCAGTTGTACTGGGCTGTTGTGACCAAAATATTCTGTGGGCAAAGCTTATATGCAAGAAGTCAAAGGTGTCCTGTGTTATCCAAGTGATCTCAGTGACTGCACCTGTCTAGTGGAGTGTAATTTAAAACAGATTTGAACTTCAATGAGGTTTGCAGAAGAAGGCATGTTTGTGAAGTATTAGAAGGGATGTGGCACAGCATGAACAAGAGAAGAAACATATATTGCTTCCGTAAAAAACACTACTGTCTGCAACTGATGAGTAAATTCTTTTGTATTTCTGTCATCAAGGGTTGCAGAAGAAACCCACTGAAGATGCAAACCTGTACAGGCCTGAGCATCTAACTAGCAGAGATGAAGGAAAACCTTTACAGGAGTGTGTCACGTAATCAAATTCTCCTCATCACTTGCCTTTTACTGAAGTTTTGGCTCTAGACAACAGCAAGGAATAAAAGCAATCCTTTGCCTTCCTTTCAGGTCTAGTTTTCACAGAAGAAACCTTAAAGAAGTTCAGTATGTGCAAAGCTATTAGCTTCTGCACACTAAACCACATAAATACTAGTGATTTTTACATTTTCTTCTGTTCCATATAAAGGTTTAAAGTATAGGATGCAAATCAGAAAAAAAACCAAACCCCAAACAAAACCTTTCATTGAGACAGAAACACAAGTGTTCCTTACTGTTCATGTATTTTTGCATGATTTTAGGTAGCAGAATCACTGTCTTCATATGTCTACCAGCACTTCTTCACAAATGAGGCAGTTTTAGAATTAGGGTAATTATTTAAAAGGATCTTTGACTTCCATAAAGCACCATGCCTTGTGAAACAATTGCTATCCCTTCTGTGTCAGATCACAAACCCTTCCAAAACTTCATGGATAGATTTTGAGAGTTCATGATAATTAAGAAATTATCGAAATCAGCTATTTACACGCGAATATTTATGACCAGTTTAACTTAAGTTGTCTTAAGTTTCTGTTACTGCAGTAAGCATGCTTACACTGCCTTTCGGGGCAGAGCAGTGGTTTTGGATTTTTCACAGCAGCACTCTTCCCAGCGTTGTTTGCACCAATAAAGTAGATGTAATCAGCGAAGCTGATGTTAAGGGGTATTTCTCCTGTTCGCTAGTCCTGTAACAGCTTCCTCGTGCGGTGCAGGTGACAGTAAAATAGCAGGGAGAGGAGCAGCAGCGGAGGACAGGTGAGATGTGGCTCAGCGCGCCCCTGCACCGGGATGCTCGGGACGGCGCCGGGCCATCACTGTGTACGATTGCTGAGAACGTGGCGCGGGGGTGGGGAGGGGGGAGCTGCCTGACCACTGCGGGCTGCTCCTTGTCACCCAGGAGGTAAAGGAGAAAGCCAGTATCTCCCGACTGGCGTTCATACAGGTGATGAAGCCATTTCTGGAAAAAGAAAGAAAAAAACCCAAAAACCAAAAAACGACCCCACGAAACAACAAACAAAACAAACGCCCCCCAACCTCGGGTAAGGGGCAGAGCCGAACACGCCGCCGCGGCAGCGGAGAGAAGCCCCGTGCGCCGGCTGGAACCGGGCAAGAGGAGCCGAGACACACGGGCTTGGCTCGGTTCCCCGCTGAGCCCCGGGTTCCGCGGTGGGGCGGCGCGGCCGCAGGGGCGGGCAGGCGGCAGCGCTCTGCTCCCCACCGCAGGGCGGACGCGAGGGTTCCCGCGGGGCGGCGGCGGGGGCGGCGAGGCCCGCAGCCCTCACAGGCAGCAGCGCAGCGCCGGGCAGCCACCGCAGCTCTCCAGGGCCCGCCGCCGCCCGGCTCCCTGCGCTCACTTTTATATTTGCGCGCCCTTTCCCTGCTCGGTGACGTGTCCCGCGGCGCGCCCAACCCGCGGCGCGCTCTGGTCAGGACAATGGGAGCGCCTGGGCCAATCGGCGCGGCGCTCGGCTTGGCGGCGGCCAATGGGCGCGGGGCTGTGCAGAGAGTAATGTTACCAGCGCCGCGAGTGTGAGGAGGCTGCGTATCGATCCCGCGCTCAGCCATTGCGGTGCACCGGGCTGCACAGCGACCCAGCCAGCGCTGGGGCCGGGCGGGCGGCCGCGGGAGCGTCTCTGGGGCTCGGGGCCGAGCGAGGGCTGCGTGCCGACTCTGTCTGACACGGGTGAGTACGCGCCGGGGGCCGCTGGGCCGGGCGAGCGCGCTCGCCCGCTCGCCCGCCCGCTCACAGCCGGGCGGTGAGCCGGTGGTGGCCGTCGTGCTGCCTCCGCTGCATGACCGCGGAGCGCGGGGCAGCGCCGGGCTCGGACGCCCGTACACAAAGGCGAGCGGGGCTGTGCCCTGGAGACCCTTTCCCGGGCGGCGAGCCCCCCGGCCGGGGCGGGGCGGGGGCGGCGGGCGACTTCGGGAGAGCGGGGCGGCGGGAGGCAAGGAGCGAGGTGGGGAGAGAGAGGCGGGCAAAGGGAGCCAGGTGAACGGCTGGGGGTCGCCCACCGCGGGGGGCGAGGGCCGCGCCGTACCCCGCCGTAAGCCGCTTACACGGTACCTCACCGTAGCCATCGCCGCGGCGGCGGGGCAGGTGGTGGGGCAGCGGGGGCTCCGGGCGGGCCGCGCCGCGCCGCCGGGGCGATGGGGAGCGCGGGGAAACGGGGTGCGGGCCGGGGCGCCGCTGGCCCCGCGGCCGCCCGGCTGTAACATGGCTGACGGGAGCCGCGAGCGAGAAAACAAGGCGAGCGGCGCGGAGCAGCAGAGGAGGCGCTCGGGCGGGCGGGGGCGCAGTTCGGGGAACTTTTTTCTCCAGCAGCCGCTGCTCGCCCGGCCGCGGGGCCCGCGGCTCCGGGGCCGCACAGCTCGGCGGGGCGCGGGAGCGAGCGGGGGGTCCCCGCCGGGGCTTCGTCCGCGCTGCCGGGGCTTGGGCAGGCGCTGAAAGCGCGCTTCCCCCCCACCCCCCAATCTCCTTCCCCCCCCGCTCCCACCCACCTCCCCCCGTCTCCCGCCCGCCCTCCCCCGGCTGCAATGGCTGAGCGTGTGCGCCAGGGTAGCGGCGCGCTCACACAAAGGGAAGGGAGGAAGGAGCCATGTTCTCTACGCGGCGGCGGCAGCGGGCGACGCCACAGCGGCCATTCCGCGCCGCCCGGACTGCGCTGCCACCGCCGCCCCCGCGGGCGGGGGTCGCGGCCCGGCCCCGCCGCGGCCCCTCTCGGCGGGGGTCCCGCCGCCCGGGCTCGCTGCCCCGCCCGGCCGCGGGGGGTGTGGTGGCGGCGGCGGGGTGGGGAGCGGCCGGCTCTGCTCCTCAGCGCACAAAATGGAAGGAGGCTCGGCGGCGGGTGACCTCCTCCGCCAGGAGCCTGCGCTATGGCGGCCGCTCCCGCCGACACCGCCGCTGCGGCGGCGCGGCCGGCAGGGAGGGAGGGAGCGCAGGCCGGGGCTGCTTCGCCTCATGGCGGCCGGAGCGGGCAGGGCTGGGCATCGGGATGGCCCCCCCCGCCGCGGGGGGACGGGGGCGGCGGCGGGAGAGCGCTTTGTCCCGCCGGGGCCGGGGGTCGCCGCCTGCGGGCAGCCGCACCCCGGTGGGTGTCCGGCTCCTGGGCATGTGCTCGCTGCTACAAGCCTTCGCCTGAATGCGGAATAAAACTTTACAGATGTTCTCCCGTATAACGGGACTCCTTTTTCTTTTTTTTTCTTTTTCTTCCTCCCCTCTCACCCCCAGCAGGTCTCTTGAGGGACTTCTGAAGTTTCCCTCTGCCCCCCTCACAGGGGAAGCGTCCAAAATGGCGGGAAGCGGTAGGCTTTTAAACGCCAGCCCCTGGGTCGCGGTGCCGAGCCCTGCCCGCGGCCACCCCCTGTCCCCGGAGCCGCCTGCCCCCGCAGCCGCGGGCACTGGCCCGGCCCGGCCGAGCCCCGGGCCCGGCTAGGCTGGGAGCGTCTCCATGGCAGGCAGGAGCGGCTCCTGCTTCTTCAGCCCTCTTGTTTACTTGATAGAAACTTCAAACCGGACGTGTTTAGTCACAGAGCAGAAATCTGTTTCTGTCTATCCGCCAGACCGATAGGAAATACAGCTTCTGTGGCAATACAGGCGGGCGCTGCCTGCCCTTTTTTTTTTTTTTCCTTTCACGCTTTTTTCCTTCTTTTAATTCGTGCTGAAAAGCAGAGCTTGTTTGGGTGCAAGTGACTTTTTCCAGGGAGCTATGAAGAAATACTCTGAATGTCTGACTTGGGTGTGAAAGTTCCAGGAAGGTATTTTTCAGTCTCTGAAAATGTCAGATAATGCTCTTGCTGAGCACAGCTTTGCTGGCCATGCGTAAGTGTTGTACTTCTCCCTGTGTAGGTTGTAACATATTTGACCAAGTGAGCTGTTCCATTCCTGTATTTCAAGGTATACCTGCAAAGAGTAGTGTTTTGCAGTACACATAAAGAGGAGTCATAACATATGGCATAGAAAATAATAAAAAATATATTTTGTAAATAAGCACCCAGGGCCTACAGGGGAAGAGGTAAAAACACAGGCTGAAAATGAAATCAGTAATCCAGAAGGCCACTGAGACAGGATACTTGGGTACTTTTCCCCTCCTTTCAATAGAGTTTATTCTTCCCAGGCATATGATTAATACACCAGTAATAATCATGGTGTGCAGTCTCCAGTTACTTGCCTTCAGATTGCTTGGTAGGATAGTTCTTGTTTGCTGGAGACCATAACTGCACATTTTGAAGGCCCTTTGAGATTTCAGGTTGCTTGCATCCAGGTCACCTCAGACAGGGATGACAGAACTCTTCAGTAAATTTTCCAGAAGGGAATCTTCTTCCCATTGTATGATTTCAGAATACTGCTCCAGCAGGTCTTGTTTGGCACGATCCTTGGTTGTTACTTACTTCCTGCCTTGGTTTGTTGAAAGTACAAGTTTTAAAGGTGTCTCATTTGCTTTATTACAGAAAATCAGCAAAAATGGGCAAAGGTGATCCTAAGAAGCCGAGAGGTAAAATGTCTTCATACGCCTTCTTTGTGCAAACCTGTCGGGAGGAGCACAAGAAGAAACATCCAGATGCGTCAGTGAACTTCTCAGAGTTCTCAAAAAAATGCTCAGAACGATGGAAGGTAGGAATACCTGCTTAAAAAAAACCCCACGAAACCTGAAATGTCTGCCTTGTGTGAAATACCATTCCAGATTTTAAATGATTTCTTTCGAATTCCAGGTTTTGGGTAGGTATCAAGTGCAGTTGTAAGATGAGTGGTAACTATCCATTGTCCTTGTCTTACCTTTAGCTCCCCCAGCCGAAATTTTGGAATGGACTTTGGTATGTTTTTGAATCTTAATATACTGTTTTGATCCTTATGTGTCCCTTCTGAGGTATTCTGTGATTCCAATTGCCTTCCAGACTATGTCTTCTAAGGAGAAAGGGAAGTTTGAAGATATGGCAAAGGCTGACAAGCTTCGTTATGAAAAAGAAATGAAAAACTATGTACCACCTAAGGGGGAAACAAAAAAGAAGTTCAAGGATCCAAATGCACCGAAGAGGCCTCCGTAAGTAGATTCCTAGCTTTAGGTTGTCTTGTTCGGGACCATCATGCTGGTGTGTGTCTATAAAATGGTAATTTTATCCAGGAGCTTCAGAAATACAAGAGCATGTGATTTTCCTCACCAGAGGTGTAAAAGATAGGTTGAAATTTTAGTTATGAAAGCTAAGTGTTTATTTACAGGCTGGCTGTCCCACTATCAAAGTTAGAGTAATGGCAGCCTTTAAAAGTAGATGCAAAAATACACTGTGTGTGATTCTGACTGATTTTTCTAATTTCTGTTAAGAGGGCAGTGTAATACAGCAGTAAAGTACTGCAGGCCCTGCTCTCATTATGTGCTGGCCTGAGCAGAATTTTTGATTGGCAGTCGGTTTAAAATCAGAGGCTTTTGCACAGAACAGGTTAGAGGGGTGATCCTGCTCCAAACCAGCTTGGAAAATTAAAACTTCAGCCGCTGCATAATGACAGCTGGTTTCAAGTTCATTTCCTACTAGACACCGGTACTTTATTGTGTTTGTATGTGTGTCTTTTAAATGGAGCTAATGCTGAAGGGAACAGGGAAGTTCCTTTACAAGCTAGTGTTCTTATTTGAGCTGGTGCTGTTGTCTGGAAATTATTCTTTCATAACAAATATTGCAGCCTCCCACCTCTAACAGTTCTGACATAACATTTGCTGCCCTAGTGTCATTCACTTATTCTAATTTCTAAAGCTGTGTCTGGTATATAAAATCTGCCTGTCTGAGGATCCTGCGAAAAATGGGACCAGATGTGCAGCATTACTTAAGAGACAAGCATGCATTGAGTTTGCAAAGTGGCTCGTTCAGTTCTGATACCTTCCATCGTAATCAGTGTTTGTTTCACTTTTAGGTGCTTTTTCCAAAATGCTCTTAAGAAACGGTAACAGAGGTCACAAAAGCCGCTGCTGAAGCAGAGTCTAAAATTTAAATAATCTTCTCTTATTTTCCTGTGTAGTTCGGCTTTTTTCTTGTTCTGCTCTGAGTTTCGTCCAAAAATCAAAGGAGAACATCCTGGTCTGTCCATTGGAGATGTCGCAAAGAAACTGGGAGAGATGTGGAACAACACCGCTGCAGACGATAAACAGCCTTATGAAAAGAAGGCTGCTAAGCTGAAGGAGAAATATGAAAAGGTAACACTGACGTTCATGGAGGTGCTGTGGGGAGATCAAGCCTCAGTTCAGATCGATTTTTTTCTTACTGTGTCCTCTGATACCTGATGTTGCAAATTATAATATGCTAATGACATTCGTTATATTTGTTGAAAAACGTTGCATACAGGGACAAATGGTTCATTGCCATAACTCTAAATTGGAGTCCTTTACCTTGAACTGTTTGCATCGGTCTGTAATTTTGGGCTGTCACTGGTGGTTTAATAAATACCATGGGTTCTGTATCATTACTAAATCCATCGGTCACAGCAGAATGTGACTTAAGTTGGTAGCAGTAAGGAATGAACTGGTTCTCCCTGATTTTGGACATACTAGTGAGCATCCCTGAATGTTAGGATAATTGATGCACATTGATGATTTTTAAAATTTATTCCTGGGGTAATGACAAAACACAAAGGAAGTGCTAGTTTTAAGCATGTGTTTTTCCTGGATCTACTTTGTGTCTGTCTCCTTTCTAGTAGTGAAGTTGGTTAATTATGCATATGAAGCAGCTTGTCATGCAATTTTTTAAATTATTAAGGCTAAATCCTGCCATCATAATTGGAGTTGTAGAATTGCTGCACACACAGGATTGTGCTACACGTGGTTTTATTTCTAGAGGCAGATTCCCATCCCAATATGTAGAACCCAAGGGAAGAAGAAGGATGCGTGTTGGCATCCCCTGACAATGCTTCACAAAGGGTCAGTGATCACCTACAGCTGACGTACAGCACCTCTGTCCATAGTGTGCTGTCACCTTCCTCTGGGTATTTCTCCTGCTGGCAAACAAATCCACTTTGGAATTTTTGCACTGTAGTGTGCAAGGTGGAACCTTTGAGCCCTGTGTATGTGCCAGAGAGGAGTTGCAGGTCTAGGAGCTTTTGTACATGGTGCTTTCTGTACAGCTTCATGGTAATTGCTGGTACACACAGCCAGAGCAACTCAGATGCTTCTTAAATGGTAGAATTATTCATCTGTATTTGCAGATATTATTTTAATTTCTACTAGTAATGTCTTTATTTCTTACACTTACAAATGGAGTTTTAAGATGTAGTAATCTTCAGTATTTCACTGCTTGGCCTTTGACTTAGTGGGTATCATATCTTCTCAAAACTTCCTGCTAATCTTTAAGGGAATCCAAGTGAACAGTAAGATTAGTGGTGTAGTGTTTATTGGATGGGGAATATTTGAAGATTTGGACCATCTGTGTAAATGTGTTCATATTTTTCTGTAGCTGGTGTGTGTAATCTTTGTAGATCAATTCTCCTACCTAATTGTTTTACTGTTTTGGCACAAAGTTGGGAAGTTTTGACTGCTTTTATGACTTCACCTTCCAGGTGCAGTTTTGACTTCCCTCTAACAGGAACTGAATTTTGTGCGTTTCAAATGACTAGAATAAATTTACTGCATGCAGAAGGTGGCACTGTCTACCCTTTAATCAAGTTCTTATACCTTTTATTTTGCAAACTTCTGTTAGGCAGAGTTCAGTATAACTGCTCTTTGCTGAGGCATAGCATTGCAGCTGTTAGGCCAGGTCATTCCGATATGTTCTGGGTGGCTAATCACCGTTTTGTTCCTCAAACAAGGGTTTTCCTGTGCGTTTCTTTAGGCATTGTAGGAGGTAGGGCTAAAAAGGGACCTTAAGAGGTCTCCCTACTTTATTTCCTTGTGGGATAGTGGGCTCAGCTGTGCCTTTACAGTCAGAGGCAGCAGCTTTTCCAGCCTGTTCCCAGAAGTCTGACAATGGAGATGCCTTAGCAGCCATAAGCAGTGTGTTCTAGCATGCCAGTGTAATTTCTGTGTTAGAAGGTTCCCATTTCTTTGGCGTCAGTTCGCCTCGGAGCTGAAGGCGCGGCTCTTGGTCCTAGCCCAGTGGATGTGCAGAAAGGGCAGGTGCCTGGCTCCCTGCTTTGACAAGTGCTCTTTGGAGGTGGCTCAAACCTCTTGGCTGGTTACATCTTTGAGAGATTCTTCCTGCTTTTCTTCTCCAAGGATATTGCTGCATACCGGGCCAAAGGGAAGGTTGATGGAGGCAAAAAAGTAGTTGCCAAGGCTGAGAAGAGCAAGAAGAAGAAGGAAGAGGAGGAGGATGAGGATGAAGATGAAGAGGATGAAGATGATGAAGAGGAGGAAGAAGAGGAGGATGAAGATGATGATGATGATGAATAAGTCTCTTTTAGAGCAATTTCTTTCTTGTCTATAAAGCATTTAACCCCCCTGTACACAACTCACTCCTTTTAAAGAAAAAAAAATTGAAATGTAAGGCTGTGTAAGATTTGTTTTTAAACTGTACAGTGTCTCTTTTTTTGTATAGTTAACACACTACCGAATGTGTCTTTAGATAGCCCTGTCCTTAGTGGTATTTCAATGGCCACTAACCTTGCCTGGTACAGTGTGGGGGTTGTAAATTGGCATGGGAGTTATAAAGCAGGTTCTTGTTGGTGCACAGCACAAATTTAGTTATATTTGGGGATGTAGTTCATTTCTCATCTTCAGTTGTCTCTGATGCATCATAAAAATAATTGTCATTCTGTTAACTGAATACCACTCTGTAATTGCAAAAAGGAAGAAAAAAAGTTGCAGCTGTTTTGTTGACATTCTGAATGCTTCTAAGTAAATACAATTTTTTTTATTAGTATTGTTGTCCTTTTAATAGGTGCCCTTGAAAATCATACTTTCTTTTCTTTTTTTTTTCTTTTTTTTTTTTTTTTTTTTGAGGGGAACTCATCTTTTGCTTTATTGAATGCCCATATGGGATCATGGGAATATTACAGTTTTCATCTTTCATATAACCAGCTGATAAACAAAGCTTTGATCTGCATACCCTGCATTATCATGATAGGGTTAGAAAAGAAATATATAGGCCTATGATGAAAATATTCTTCCATAACTGGAAACAACAAAAAATTCAATCTCAGCAAACAGATACCTGTTCAGATTTTTGTGAAATGTAATATTCTTTTGAGTTGCATGAGTTTACCAGTCTTGGAGAGTTGAGAAGTATAGAGTTCAATTTTACAGAAACTAAATACTTTGGGGGAGGGGAGGGAGGGAATGTTAAATTTTGTCCTAGAAGGACCCATAGGAAGAGTGTATGTCCATCTGGTGTCGAGAAATTTACATGTGTGACTCTGTTACCATGTAATGGAAGTTATATTTGTAAATCTCTGAACACCTGGGAGGATGAGCGTACCTAAAATGTGTAAAGTTAAAAGCATGAAATGACCATATTATTTTTTGGTGACAGGTCTGGTGATGGCCATGGGCTTTATACCATGAGACTCCTGGTAGCAAAGGGCCCACAAGAAATGATTTTTTCTTTCTAAGATTTCTATAAATGGTACCATTATTATTTGTTAAATCTATGTAAATTCATATTTGTATTCTTGAAATTCTAGTTTTAGCCCTTTAAACAAAGTTGTATATTGTCTCAAATTGAAAATGAGATAAGATGTATTTTTCCTGTTAGGTTTTATACCGCACTCTTGATGTTTGCCCATTTTTAAGTTAAATATAGTTGTATGGAAAAGTACATTTTATTAAATTTTGCATTAAAAAGTTAAATGTTTATGGTATACCAACAATGTCTAATTTGGTCAAATACAGTTCTCTTCCAAAACCAAAGCTAAGGGGTTTTTTGCATATTTAGTAAAACTTCAAGTGCTGGCAGCTGTAACTATTTTCACATATACCTGCTTACCAGTTTGGGGGACAATTCGGCAATTTTGTGGTTACAAAATTATGGTTCTCTTAAGTGCCAGTGTTTAAAAACAAACAAAAAAAAGCATTCTTGTAATTTTACACGCTTTTGTGATGGAGTATTGTTTTGTTATACAATTTTGACTTTCAGATTCTTATTTCAATTTGCATTTATGTATAACTTCAGGAGAAATATTGAACATCTGAATCCTGGATGATACTAATAAACTAATAATTGCAGAGGTTTTAAATACTTAGTTAAATGGCTCACTTAATACCCTAAGGATTTGGGGGTTTTTGTGCGTGTTGGTGTTCTCAGATATGTACATCCCTGCTTTCTGTTTCAAGCAGAAGAATGATGCTGTTTGCAAGGTCTCAGTATAGAAAGCATAGGACAGACAGACATTTTTTTCTCCTTAAACTGGATATGACACATTCAAATGCTCGTAACTGATGACAAATAAATTTTCTGTGCTGAAGGGTTTTTTTGTTTTCCCAGGTCATCAGAGGAAAGTAGACACATTTCTTGTTCTTGGAACAAGCATACGTAATGAGATCCCCATAATCTTGTGCCTTTGTTCTCGGTGCTTGATGTTGACAGAGGTAACCTAGAGGATTCAGCTGAACCTGAAAGATGAGTAGCGGGCGCTTTCCCAGCAGCCAGGCACGGCCTTGGCCTTTCCTTTGACTTTAGCACGTTGGTAACAAGCAGAGTGTGCTCAAGGCTGGAGAGGGTAGGTAATGTAATTATCAGTGCTGCTTACTGAGGAACAGAACTCCCTGTATCTCACTCCAGAGGCTGGTGTTGGGTGGGAGATGCACCAAAGCTTCCCGAGTTCTCTGGATTCGCTGTGGTTTTCTCAGGAGCACTCGGAACGTGCCTGTAATTCAGCTGAGCTGGCACATGGATTTCAGGCCGAAGCCTTCACCTGTGTTTGCTATAAAACTGCTTTTAATCAATGGAAGTGGTGTTTAGTGAAGAGGAATGCCATAGATAGATTAAGTCCCCTGTTTAAAGAAGAGCTGCTGAAGGTTGTTGCTGGAAAGGACCGTCCTGTTCCCCAGCTGTGCTCCCCTGCAAGCTCCAGCAGTTAAATAATCCTCTTGGTCAAAACTGCCCTAGTCTCTGTGCTGGTAGGTCAGACATGGCCACTCCAAGATTACTTGATCCGAGGTCAGTTACTGCTGGCACTTCAGCTTGAATCTGCCTCCCCTTGATCTTTAAAAGTGGATGCTTGCTGTAAAAGAGGGACAATGAGCAGTGAAATTGCAACTGTGTAGGCGGTGGTTCCCTACAAGGGAACTGACAGCATTGGCATCACTATCAAAAAGCGTCTCCTAGGGCTTAAACCTTCACAGAAATGCTTGTTGTAGAGGTAAAGAAGACTTCCTGTTCTAAACAACAAAAACTGACTGGTCTGGAGAGAGCGTGATTGTTAATATGTGGTAGTTAACGATACCTTGAATCCAAATGAAGCCAGACTGATTTTTATGGTTGTTTATCTCAAGTTGGTCCTGAAAGGAGCTGCGGTTGCAGCCACCTAGATATGCTAGCTACGCTCTCTAATTTCAAGCTGGTTTAACTAGATGTATGGACAGCATTCATCCCTTCTGCTGAGCTTTCAGTGATCACACCAGCTCTAACAAAAAGTTGACAAAATGTTATTAACGTTTATTTAACAAAATGTTATTTAACAAAATGTTTCTGTCCAGGCAAACAGGGCCCCTGGAAACCTGAATTAACGGGTGTGAAGTGGCTGATTTCTGCTGCTTAATTAGGGCACCGCTGATGCTGAGCCTCTTTCCAGCTGCTTTTATCAGTGTAACCAGCCCATCCTGAAGGAGAAAAGGCTAGTAATAGCTGGGTCTAGGCTTGCTAGAAAGTGGGAAGCTGGATTTGAGTGACTCCTCCGGAAGGGGAGCCAGGCGTACTGCAGCCACAGCATTAGGTTCTCTAGATAGGGTGACAAGCCGAGCTTGGAAAAAACCTCTCCTAATTCTTGCTAGCCTAAGGGTTAGACCTGCTAGTTAGAATAAACATTCCCATTCTTCCTTCCCAGCTATGCCTGACAGGAGATTAAAGGAATAAAGGCAATGTGCTACGTTGGGTTATAACACGTTATTCAATACAGAGTCTGTAATGGAGACATGTCAAAATACAAAGATAGTGTTTAATACAAGAGACGATTAATTTTCACCATTTCCAGGCTGTGCCAGTAGCAGCTGACCAGCTACAGGCTTTTAGGACTCAAATGTTTTGATCATTTTATTAATAACAGTAAAATGCCAAATATTTTCAAACATTCCTCCATTACATTCTTCAGCTTACGAGTCTGCACTTGACTACAGATCACATCTTTTTGGGACATTTTAGCAGAAAATGACAGTGTGTGACATTTTCCTTTGGTAGCTGCAGCAGACATTATTTTAGCACCTGAAATACATTAAGGGATGTTTTACAAATGTGCTAAGTGCCTAAATGTGGGTGTGTATCGATAAACTTTTCCCCAGACTTTGCTACTGGATTGCACCCTACATCTGAAAACCGCTTTGAGGTGGTCTTAATTTAGTCTAGAATAGATCCACTTTAAATTAACACCAGCCTTTATTCCAAAACAATGTACTTGCAGAGAAGCTGTCAGACTTTATTCCAGTGTTTGAGTAAGAAAAAGCAGGAAAAGTAAATCTCTCCGAGTTTTTTATCATTTTGCTGAAGTTGTCTTGTATTTTTATTTTGTATATGTTGTGCCCTGGCTTTTCTTTTGACAGTACTTCAAGTTGAAAAACAAAAGATGGATTTTTTTTTTTCCCCCAGTGAATTTATTATGAAGAATGAAGGTCAGATTCCTCTTACGGCTGCTTTGTGCTGTTGAAAAATACAGTGTGCCTTCTGCTTCAAGAGCACCTAATTTTGAAATCCATCTTGCTGAAGCAATTGCTATTAGAGGTGACCCGCAAGAGAGACGAGCCTTCCCTTTTGCCGCTCTGTGATGGAATAAAAGACTCGAGCGATAAATTAGCTTAGTCTACCTGTTTGCCACATCAGAAGCTCAAGCCTTCCCTGCAGCAGGAGTGCTCGAGATCAAGCTAAGCAGCAAGAGGCAGAGCAGCACGGAGCAAGGAGGACAGACAGGCAAATGTGGGGTTTTGTAACTACACCTTTTTAAATTTTGCTTCTATTGTTAAAACGTGTTTGACTTAAATGGCGGTCATTTGGCACAGAGGAAGTTTATCCACGTGCTTCCAGCAGCCTTTCACCTATTAAGGCAGCAAAAGCTCAATTCATGTATTTCTGACCTCCCAAAAGTTCCTCAGTAAAAACAGGAAAGACCAAGCACTGCAGCTTGAATGCCTGGAAAGGACCCATCTCCCTGCACATCTTACAGCAGCAAGAGGTCACCATTTAAATGCTTTTTCCAAGAAGCCATTCAAAAAATCAGGCTTTTGGAGGGGAAACCGAGGACGTGTGCTGCTGTGTTTGGCGGGGGCATTTGTTACCAAGAATAAAACCAGTTTTGAACAAATGTCTGGGAAGACATCCCTGACCCCTCCTGCTCCTTCCTAAACTGAAATGTAAGGAAACAAAATAATACCTTTATGGGAAAAAGTCTCCCTTGCCAAAATGCTGGGGTTGACCGCACTCTTCCTCATCCCAGCCCAGGGGACAAATGCACATCCCCTAAACTAACAGTGCCCAGCTGCACTTCAGATGGTGTGGGGCACTGATGGCAGCTGGGGGTCAGTCCCACAGCCCTCTCCTTGCTGCCAGTTCATTCCTGGTGTTGGGGAGACACTGAGCATGAAAACTGCTGGGGAGAATGTCAGGTCATGGGTCATGCCAGGGCTGGGTGCCTCACGCCTGGCTTTGAAATGCAGATGCATAGGGAAGCGGGGGTGATGGGCTGCAAGTAGGGACAGCGGCACCGGCCCTCTGAAGGCTCAGCCATGCAGTTAAAAGTAAAATCAGGGTGCTCTTTAAAAAAACCCTCAAATTTGTGTAGTGGTGATTCCTGGAAGAGAGAACTTTCCTGCAAGTCGTGCGCTGGTGAATGATTGAATAACAGTGCCTCACGTTTTATTATCAGACTTGACTGTAGCGGCGCTTACGCTCACTTCAGATTTGTTGACACACATTTCTCCTGACGCCTGTCAATAAGGAAGATGCTGTGAACGAGCACTGCAATGTAAAACTGATACTGGAAAACGCAGGTGAGGGCTGATCACAGCCTGAGCCTCTCAGCACCGGAGCAGCTTTTGGGGACAGAGGGGTTGGTTTTGCTATACCAGCCACTAATGGAAAGTGCTGGTAGGTTTCTGCTCAGGGGCGCTGAGAGGCACGGCACCGACATGGATTGTCGGGGCTTTTGGCAGGGCTAATCCCTTGGATCCTGCCTGAGACTGATGGCTGGTCCCAGAGTCACACTCCAGAATCTGTCAGTGGCTCCCAGTGAGAGGCTGCCAGTGAACGAGACCCCTCTTTGCACCAGCCCTGCCGTATCTGACACTCCTTCCAACACTGTTTCCTTTGAGCTGGAAGAAGGAAGTGATCTATTTTTGGGGAGCATTCGTACCAGATGTTCGGTGATGGCAACACTGTCTCTATCACTGCGTGCTCTGCTTCCGCACAGGAGCACCCGGGCGCTGCCTCCCTGCCCCTGCCGCTGGTGACCCTGCCCCTTCCTCCTGCCCGGCCTGACATCCACCGCTGGCAGCCCTGCTCAGGAGGAAGGAGTGAGTTCACCTCCCCCGGCTGCTGCCGGCTGGATCTGCGCCCCCCAGGTAGGACAGGAGGGTTGTCCTGCCGCCCCACCACCCGCAGATAATCGATGCCATTCCCGTGGTGCCAGGGGTGCTTAGGGACACCCCTAATCCCGGGAGCAGCGCTTGCCTTCCACAGACCCGCAGCACAGAGAGATAAACCATAATGTTGCTGCAGCCACAGGGTGCAACATTCTCAGGATGTGCTGCTGCCTGGGATCGATCTCCCTGGTCTGCTGGCCTCGACACTCATCTTTGAGTCCCCTGTTCCTACTGACGTGGGTTTTTCTTTTCATCTGAATCATTCAGTATGACTTTGGAGCACAATGGGGCTGTGATTTTTTTCGAAGCCGCCAGCCTGCAGGAAACAGAAAGTCTCTGAATAAAAGAGAGGCTCTTGTTACAACTTCCCTCTTATTTACTGTTCCCAGTAGCAGAGAAGTAAAAAGACAATGAATGAAATGGAGGATTAATCACGTGTAGCACTGAAATATAAACAAGGAGACTGCACGTCCCAGAGCGCTGCTCCGAGCAGTGGCTCGTGCCCGCAGCGTGCAGAAATCCCTCATCACTGAGACCTCCTGGATTTCATGAAAAAAGCCAAAAGGCAGAGGAGGTTCCACAGGTGGTTTTTCAAAGGTAAACTTGCAAACTGAGTGTTTTACTTGGACTTTTCTCTGTTCAGTGCTCTCAAAACTTGAGTTCAAGTTGATATCCCCTGTGCTTAATCATTGCTCCGTGAGTTTTGCAAAGGAAACTCCCTATTTTCTTATTTTTCTGCATTAATTTTAAAACAATAAAAGTTCAGGACAACTCCTTTGTCCCACAGAAGACTTCTAAAAATGCTTCAGAGAGAACCTACTGTGCTGCACAGTGTGTAGCTGTGCTCCTAAAAGGGGGATGTGGTTATTAGCCTTGCTCCCTTTTGCGCTTGCTTTTGGGTTGGTATCCAAACACCAAAGGATTACTAATCATGTTCCGTATTTATTTTTTAATCAGAGATTTACCTGTATTTGATTTCCAGTTATGGATTTTGAGCATTCACACCAGCCTTTGCAAAGGTGTTGAACTTCTCAAGTTAGTTGGTAATAAATTAACCTTGGAGGTTTTTTTTGTGAGGCAGGTTAGGTGCATGCAGCTTTGTGAAGGTTTTTAGTGAAGGAAAACGTAGGAAAGAAAGGTGGAAATGGATGCATGACACAATTCAAATTGCCTGAAATACCTGTAATAGATAGTTGTTTTATATCTCAATATCTGTGTCTCTCAGGTAAGTACCGTTGATTTTTTTGGCTTTGGGATGATGCATTTAATGTGAGGGTTGAGGCAAAGTGGAGTACATAATTGTAAAACTGATAGGGAAGCTGCTCCCCATCCTTATTCAAAAGCTCCACCAAACCTCTTAGCTGTTCATTTCACAGTTCTCTTTAGAAAACACACATGAAAAACCTAGTGAAAGTTTATTTGGGCCACCTGCAATAATAAAATTGAAGTGACCCAAGTCTGAAAATACCACCATACGTCTCTAAGTGAGTATAAAAAGCCAGAGCATGGGATATATTTAAGCTAAAACACAACCCCCTCCCCCCCCCCCCCCCATGTGTGTTAGCACAAGACTTGGAGGATTATGTGAATACAAGTCTAGGTGACCAAAGAGGTTGTGCTGCTTAACTAATCCCTGCTGTAACCTTCTGCCCAGCCTTTGCCTGGGCCTGGGAGCCTGGGGCAGGCACTGGGCAGGCAGGAGCCCTTCCAAAGGCTCCTCCTGGCCTTGTCTTCCTGCCCTCCGGGGGCTTTCCAGCTTGCACTTTGTTTCACTTTCTCTTTCTGCTGTGTAGGGCTGCGCTGGAAGGGTTGCAACATCCTCTATCAATTATTTACACTGCTTGCATGAAAATCATAACAAAATATATATTCTTTTTAATATTAGGATTAATTTTTTTTAAATACTTCTAAAGCCATGCTGGTGCTTCATTAAACTAGTTGGTGATACTCTTTTAAATGCCCTTTCTAAGTACTTTTTAAGAGGGGAATTGCATTAACCTCTCAGCTGCAGCTTCCCTGTTTACACGCAGCAAAGGCACTGCCAGCCTGAACCTGCCTGGTCAGGAGCAGAAGGGTGACCCCTGCGGGTCCCACCACCCTGATCCCCTGGCACCTGCAGCCTCCAGGTGACTTGATTTGCCAGTGGTTCCCTGGTGGGGAAGAGGAGGTGGAGAAGAGCTGCCTGGGGTCTTTGGTCATGGTATGAGTGCTTCCCAGACAGGAGGTGCTTTGCTTGCCTTTGGTTTTATCTATTTTAGAGTAATTAATAACAGAGAGCTGAGCAACCCAAATTTATGCAGCCTTTGAAAATCCAGATTAAAAATTCTGGGAAGAGTCTGTGTTTTTTGTCCTTCTACCCGCTACAGCAGAAGTTGGAAAATCTCAGGTCAGGATGGGGGTTTGCCACTGTGCCTTGCTGGGTCCCCTCTCTGATTGCATCCTCCAGGGTTGGCAACTCTACCACTTCCCTGGGAAGCCTGTCCCAATGCTCAACAAAATGCTAATAAATGTTGTGCTGAATTTTTTTTCTCTTTCCCCATAACTTTCTAGTTTCAGCAGAGATTTGATGAAGCTTCACGATAAGAAGATTCCCAAAGTTTACAGGGCTTTGCTCGCTTTTGGACTTGGTTTTGACTACTCCAACAAGTCACCTGGAATTTTATAAAATTGGCATTACGCAATAGATTGTAAGAAATAGATTAGCTATTGTTATGAGGTCTGAGGGCCTGTCCCTGCCAGGGCTCTCGCAGGCTTTAGTCTCTCTGCCAAGGCTTCTGGGTGCAGGACCCGTGGCAAGGAGCCTTAAATCTCAACCCTCAAAATTAAGGAGAATTTCTTAAAGGGAAGATGTGTGCTCCATATCTCACCCAGCCAGGGTGAGGAGGGGCACAGGAAAAGGGGTGCAGGGTGTTGTTCCCTGGCCCAGACCGCTGGGCCTCTCTCCTTCTTGTGTCCCCTGGGGTGCTGCAAGTAATAGGAGCTGCACGATGTGGTGACAAGTCCCCAGCATTCCGGATATTTGATCTGAGGAAATCGCCAGTGAGCCAGGAAATGTCAAGATTATGTCACATGCATAATCTTTTAAAGCCCTGAAAAGGAGCTTGTTAAAATCTGTGTCTCTGCAGTGTGATCCCAGCTCCTTTTGTTTTTGCTCTGCTCTTCCACTTTACAGGAACAGGCAGGCAAATCCTCCCCCCAGATATCATTTTACTCCCTCTGACTTACAGCACTTTAGTTTGCCATGGCCTTGCCACTCACTGGGGCTGGAGGAGCGAGTCCCCACTTTGCTGGGCCCCCAGAGGAAAGATGTTGGGATGCTCATGGGCCACATAGCGCAGCCCATGGCTCCAGCACCCAAAGCCCTTGGCTGAGCACAGGCCCAGGGCCCGTGGGGATGCAGCTACAGCCCAGCTTGTCTGCACTGGGAAAGAAGAGAGAGGATGTGGGAGTGGGGCTGCCTCCCCTTCCCCCTTGTGTTTGCTCATGTTCTGGGTGGGCTCCCTGGGCAGCCCAACAGCGCTGCAGGGAGGTGCCAAAATTTCATAGAGCAAAACTGCACCTCATTATTCCACTGATTCTGCAAAACTATTAAGGAGCATCCAGCAGAGTATGTGACCCACACATATTTAATTTCTTTTACAGTTTCTGTTTTGATATATGCTGGATGTGTTTTTATAAAACAAAGATTTATTGGAACCTGGAATTTTATTACCTTAAGGTTTACTTGAGTCCAGATTGTGAGTTTCTCCCTTTGGAAGAGAAGGTTTAAAAGAGCCCATCTGCCTGTGGCACTTATGAAACCCTAGGCCAAGGATGACACCTTTTCCCTTAACTTCTACTATAAAGTCAAACAAAAATTTACTATCAAATATTATGCCTTCCATATGCAGTGCCCTGCTGTAGATACAGCTCACAGCAATTGTGTTGGGCTTCTTCCTTTCAAGTTTTTATCTGTGCCATAAGGAAGTCAGGCCTCGGTGTAGGGTCCAAGGAGGAGCAGCAAGAGAGGAAAAACCCAAACCATGTATAATTAATGACAATGTGCCTTCACTTATGCTCTTGATTTTTCTTGTAGAAGCACAGTGATGCCCTTGCTGCCTGCAAGGCTGAGGAAAGCAGTGTATTTTTAAAACACAGTGCCAGTGTTCAGACAGCTCCAAGTGCTCTGGTAGGAAACAACCAGCATCCAAGGAAGCAGAGCCTGAGCCCAGCTCTCCGGTTACCACGACATAAGTAAACAAACAAGTTTATCACAAGTAATGAGGGCATTGTGCCAGTTTCAGTTAAAATAATGAAATAAATAAAAAAGAAATCAACCCCAAACCAACAAATCATTACAGCATGAGGAAAGTCCTGAATGAAATTGATTGTTCGTGCCAGCACCAGAAATATATCTTGCCATAAACTCGGGCCTCCACATCTGCTTCAGCACCAGCGGATTCTTTATAAACAGCCTCTTTAATTTTATCTAACAGCCTGTTAGCAGACATGCAGTCCAAAAATACATCTCCTTTTCTTCCTCGCACTATCCTGAGCTTGGCAGGGCACCAAAAATGAGGTTCAGCTCCTCGTTCAAAAAAGCCCTTCTTTAAGCATTGAGTGAGCTTGATTTAATAAAAACTCTGTCCAGCTTCCTCCGGGCAGCCCTAATGGGATGCAGAGCCTGGCGCTTCTCAGGGGCTGCTCCAGACCTGCTGTGTGTTGGCCAGTGAGATTTTTTTGTGGTGAAACAATATTGCTCTGCAGTGGAGTTGGGGAACCAGCTGGTGTTCTCCAGAATGTCTCCCCTGAGGGGTGCAGAGCTTCACTTTCAGCGGTGCCACCCTCTGATAATGGGAGTGAGCAGGCAGCACCATAAAAGCAAAGCAGAGCCACGGCATGGGATGTCCTGGTGCCCCTGATTGCCCCAGGGATGCTCCAGTGCTGCTGGTACCCAGACCCCCTTCCCACTGGCCCTGCCTTCCCGAGGGAAGCATCAAAGCCCCTAAAATGACTTCCAACCCCCAAGTTCCCCTGGGGGCGAGATCTATCCGTCGTGTCCCCAGTGTGGCACTGCCAGGTGTTTGTAGGTGCTCCTGAAGGAAAGACTGGGCATTCACTGAAATAGAGGGGGTGTTGCACTGGGGCTGGTTCCCAGAGGATTGCCCCAAGACCAGTGGCAGGACAACCACCTTCACACTTCCTGACGCTGGTGTTCCCAAGCACAACACTGATTTTCTGGCTGCTGACTGCCTGGAAAAGCTGGAAGGGACATTGGCTGACTTTTAATGCCAGGACGAGTGGTTGATGTCACCTTAGAAGGTGAAACACACCCCTGCTGTGAGAACTGCACCAAATTACAGGCCCAAATCTCCCAAGAAATTAGTGTGAGAAACACCACACAATGTCACATTCACTGCAACACACGAACTCCTTAGCTGGATAGTTGAAAATGTTAATAATTATCCCATTTGACAAACCAAGGTATGGATTTGAAGCCTCAAAGTTTGCTGTGCTAAAGAAATATTAATGGCCCGGCATGTCATGATGTCCAGGGGAAAAGGATGTTTAATAGTTTCTCCTCATGGCTCAGTTGTTTATTTAAATGACTTGGAAACTAAATCAGCAGCAAACATAACCACTGCTGTTGCGAGGTGTGGTTAACAATAAGTAGATTTTATTTAGCATTACAGCAAAGGATGAAATGGAGTGAAATAAAGGAAAGAGAAGTTTCTTGAGTGGTCAGCGAGCCAGATCCCAATGCCAAGCCATGGAGGAGGATCAACAGAAATCCTGCAGAGCCCACCCTTTCACTTGGTTGTGCTGACAGAAGCAAACGAGCAGCGTGGCTACCAATGAAAGGGAACTACTGCATTTGGCAAAGGATGCTGTGGGTCTGTACTGATGGAGGGACTCTGTTGGCCTGTGTGGGGGATGCTGGTGGCACCCTGAGGTTTTTCATCACTTCCTGGGAGGGATTTTCTGACTGGTCCTTGTGGTTGTGCCAGGGAGGCTTGAGAGCCTTGTGCTGCTCACCTGTCAGTCCTCAGCAACACTTGGCCTCCACAATAGGGAGGGATCCAGGATTTGCTGGGGGCTTGTGGTCCCTCCAGTCAGGTGCCAAATTTCACTTTACAAAGAGCACAAGCATTCATCCAATGGTACCTTACTGATCTGAACATGGCTGATGCCTTTCAGCTGAATTTCAGCTGAATAAGAGAAACAAATCAAATGCCGACAATTGAACAGGAGAATCGGGTTTAGCTGCCCAGCTGTGAGCTGCAGTGCCCTAATCCTTCCCATTATGTGCTACAACAGGGTGTAATTCAATCCTAAATTATTGAAAACCTTGATGTTTTGTAAACCATGTATCAAGGTATTTTATTTACACAAGCATCTACTCATTAGCAGTATCAAAATGCTGGCAATACTGTGCACACTCTGCAGGAGTTCCTGTCAGAATTACATTTCACATCTCCCTAGCACGGGCTCAGAGAACCCCAGCTGAGGGGTAGACATAGACCTTCCTGGCATCTCTTTTTTTGTCCAGTCCCATGACTGGTGGGGTCCAACGGAAAAGCCACTTCTGAGTGAAGAGGCCTGGAGGGATGTGGTGGGCAGGGGAGCAGGATGTGGGCAAGCACAGGCACCTCTACTCAGGTGGTGGCTCTGCCATCTTTGGAGACTTCCCAAAGCTGGCTCGATGGAGCTCTGGAAAACCCATTGCTCTCCAAAGTCCTTTCAGCCTTGCTTACTCCTCCTGGAGCTTGCAGGCAGTGACAGTCTGGCTCCGAGCATTCTGTGCAGGTTGCCCGTAAAAGCTCCTAAAACCTTTCTCCCAGTGAAGGCTGGAGGAGCTGATGCTGCAGTAGGAAGGAGGGTAAGTAGGAGGCCTGAAAAGGTCACACCAAGGCTGCAATTTCCAAATGAGTGTGAAGGAACTGGCTGCCTTAACACCCTCCAACTTAAACACTCAGTCTTGGCTGTTAATGGAGTGTGCTGTAAAACTGCATTTTCTTTACCTATTCAAGGAAAATTAATATCTCCTGTTAATATCCAGGAGAAAACTTTTTGGCTGTGAAGGCTGTTCTTCCCCCCAGGAAGGTTGCTGGCAGAAAATGACAGCTTGTGGACAACCCGAGTCAGAGTGGCTGCAACAGCAAGAAAGTGGAGGAAGGGAAATGCAGCCTCAAATGAAACTGAGACAAAAAAAATAGAGAAATAACCAGTCTGAGGCATCCATAGGTTTACTGAACTCACTTCTCTCATTTTCCAGCATTTTGCTGAGCACGATAGCAGTATTCAAGCCATTATTACATTGAGAAGTTTTTTGGCTTTTCTGCCTGCAAAAATAGTCATCACTTGTAAATTGAAGGCATCACTCTCTTATCTGGTCTGCAGCCAGAAGGGCTGGAAGCAATAGGAGAAGTGTGAACTTTCTCCTTCATCTCAGAGAACATTAACTTCAAAGCCTAGCCATAAACTCTCAGATGTAATGACTATTTGTCCAAAAGAGAAACACACCAGCTTGATCAATGAGTGAAAGGTATAAAACACAGAGGTTACATTTGCTAAACACTTGGGAAAAATGTGTGGTTATGCCTGGGTGTGTGGAGGGGGGAGTTATTTCAGAGTTATTTGGGCAGGCAGGCCCGGGGGGCAGCGTCAGGCTTGTTGTGGTTGGTTGTAGGTCCAGCACCAAGTGGCTTCTGTCCCAGAGGAGGCTGGGCTGCCGTGTCAGAGTGCGCTCCAGCGTGCCCTTGGGTGCAGACCTTCATCACCGAGTGGGGACCTTGTGGCTGTGCTGGCAGCCACACTGCTCTGCTTTTCCAATAAACTGTGGGAGCAAACATCTCTCCTTTCAGCTGCTCAAACAAAGCATTCAGGACCACCAGCACTTCCTCCTGTGCCCTTGCTCCAGCTGTGGGAACGCTGACTGGAGAAAACCCCCCCTGGGTGCACTGCCTTGTCCCCTGAGCATCGCTGAGCTCCAGGGCAAGGGTCCAGCAGTGCTAACGCAGCCAGGCAGGTGCACTCAGAGATTTCAGTCACCTTTGGTACGATTGCCTACATCCTTCTTCCTTTTTTTTAACATGCTTTCTATTTTTCTGATGCAAGTTCAATGGAAATAAAGAGTAAGGATGTCTTTTTGTTTCCATGGCTTGCATTTGAGGAATTTAGAGGGAAGAAAATTTATATTATGTGACTTTTTTCCCGAGGATAACCATTGCCCTTCCTGATAACATCCCTTCTCCCTTGACCTGTATGGGCTTACAGAAGGAGCCTGGACCCCATCCTCTCCCTGGGCAGTGGTGCACGATCCTTGTGCATGACACACGGTGCTCAGGGAGGGCACTTTGTAGTGTTAATCAACTCTTTGGTGAAAGTGTTTTTAGAAGGAGTAATTGGGAGGACTTGCTGCTGGGCACCGGCTTCTGCTTGCCAGGGCTCCGGGGCTGGGGAATGAGGTCCAGAACTGTGCGATTCCTGTCTGAAGATGGAGAGGAGGAAGTGCCAGAGTATGAAGAGAGATTTTGAAAGGTCTGTAACATCTTCTGCCAACATCTTTTTTGAATCAGCCCTGCGTGAACAAGTGAGAGCCCGGCAGAGCCGCGTCATCCTTGAGGACAGCTGGGCTTGCTGGGGGACAGCTCCATTTGGGATGGGAGGAGGAGGGTTGCTGCCACTGTGGGGGGGAAAGAGATGTTGGTGGGGGTGCTGGCTGCTCCACAGGCTTTGACAGCACCCTGCTTTCCACCTGTGCTGTGCTTGCCTGTCCCCTAACTCCTCTGTGAGGTGCCAAAATGCCTCTACAGGGAACCAGAGAGCAAACCTAAGCCCTTCTTGCTCACCACACATCTTTGTGTCCCCAAGTCCCTGCTGGAGTGAATGGACCTGGTGGGTGCACCCCAGTTCCTCACCATGCAGGTGCTGTGGGGAGGAGATGGTGGCTCAGCTCTTGAAGTCTATACCTGCCCCTAGATGTGCTCTGGCCTCCAGGAGGTGAGTTACCAAGTGGCCTTCTCCAGGCTGTTCCCTCTACCTTCTGCATTCCAAACTGAGCTCCTCCCAGCATCCTGGGGAACAAGCCTCAGGGATGGCCATGAAATGCTGGAGCTGGGGGTGTTGGTGGGGGTTGAGATGACACTCTTGAAATGTAAACAATCCATCTGGTCACCCACGTCTCTGTGGCATATCACCTGCCCTACCTTGGTCCCAGTGGAGACTCCAGGGACAAGGGCAGGTAATAGCAGGTAGAGGTGGGGCAAGAGGCGCAACAGGAGGGCAGCTAAGTAATTTATTTTAAGGAGCAGCTGGCTTTACTCAGGTAAAACCAGTACAATGCCAGCAGGCTCCACATTCAGCAGATCCCCAAGGGTGTTGGTAGAGCAGTGCTCAGCTTCCCCTGCAATACCACTGTTCAAGGGAGGGAGCCGGATGCTGGGCTCCTTTTTTTCCCGCTGTGGAGCTGTACTTGTGCTTTGTAGGTGTGTTGTATATTTAATCTGGTCTTTGCAAAGGGAACCACTGTAGCAATCCCTTTTACGTGCCTGGAGTCCCATTTTCTACCTCCACTGGATCATGTCCTGGGCTTCAAAGCACATGGGGAGCAGTGACCTGTTTTATTACATGGTCATAAAGCAGTGGCCTCTCTCTGTTCCTGTGTGAATAATAAATAGTAGTTATATTGTTATATTTTTACATGGAGGCCTGCCAGAGGCTCTTTTTGAGTATGAGACTAGAGACTTAGTCTGAAAAAAAGGAAGAAGAAAACAAGACTCCTGACAGCTTTCTACTTGGCTGTGCAGCTGCACTGAGAGAGGTGCCCTGCAGATCAAAGGGAACCCGCTCCCGTTCTCCCCAGGTGCTGCGATGCTTCCCCTATTAGAGCAGATACTGGTTATCAGGCAGCAGTGCTATGAATGGCACAAATGTGCACTTTGCTCTCCAGAGGTTATGGCAGCCAGAAGGATGCCAGATTAGATTTAGGAAAGCACATATGGATGTATTGCCTTCTTCAGCCTTGCACTATTCCTTAAAATCCTCCGTTGCTCTGGAGGAAGACAGAAAGCACGGCTGTGGACAATCACAGCTGTAGAAGCGTAATTGCAATTGCTGTCTGGGAGCTGCTTAGTGCTTCTGATAATCCTTGAGACCTGCAGCGAGTCACTACAGGATGAAGGGAGAGCATTTGGTGGCAGGGATACAGCATAGGAACAAGTTTGCAGAAGGACTGAAAAAAAACCACCTCTAGTTTACATTTCACTGTATGAAAAGATGCTCTGAGGCAGCACCAGCACAAGTTCAGACTGAATCCCAGACTTCCCGCTCTGGGGTTTCAGCTGTTTGTAAAGTGTCTCTGACACCAAGTCCTATACCATGTCTTCCCCTAAAGGCTGAGCTGCCACCACAGCCCGTCTCTCAACCCAGTCACTGGCCAGAACTACAGCACCAGCCCACCGACAGCAAATCCCACCAGTTCACTTCATGTTCACAGGGCTGTTTAGCTTCTGGAGAAGTAAACGGGAAGATGACAGGAGTGAGGTCTCGTTTCAGTGTTGGGATCAACTGTGCTTCAGCAAAACCTCCCTCTAAGCCCCATACACTGCGTAACAGATGCCACATCTGTTTCTATTTCCAGGGTGATCTCACTAATCACTTTTTAAGAATCCAGCATCCAGAGTTAATCAACACGAGCTGAATTACAGCAAAGGTTCCTACAGCAGTGGAAATATCCTGTGCAACTCCCTTTCCTCAAGTTATCCTCTTGGATAGTGGGGTTTATCCTCTGCCTGAATTCTGCCCAAATCCTCATGATCCCTGCAAAGCCAAGGCCTCTTTCCGAAGAGCTTCTTCCTCTCTGGGCCTTTGTCTATTTGACAAGGCAGATCTTCCAATAGTTGATTTTCTGTTTGGCAGCCAAACTAAAGGCTAAGAAAGCATGATACAGGTCCACCCCAAAACCTTGACAGGAATGGAAAGGGAGATTCCCAAGGAGACTTTGTTCTCGGCCATAAGGCCTATGAAGAGAAGCTATCAGCCACTACAATCCACTGCCTACGACACAGCCTCAGAGCACACAGGATGCAAATTCAAAACCCTCGTGTTTCTCATATGGAAAACAATTTTAAAAAGGTTTCCTGGAAGCAGTATCACAGCCAGTGTGCCAGGCAGCACCAGAGGCACATTGAGATAGAGCACAGCAAGGCAGGAGACTGGCTAAGCCTGGCCATGCCTACACTGCTCCGTGCAAAGGCCCGGGCAGAGTGGCACTGTTGGGCTCACAGGCACTGTGCCTAGAGCTTGCTTCCCAAGCAGAACATTTACCTTGGAAACAGCTACTTGGAGTGATCCAAACCAGACCCTCAGAGTTAGCAGAAAGCTCAGCAGACAGCGAACACAAATCCAGGGCTGGAGTCCATCTCTTCTTTGCTGGTGATGCAGCTATGCCTGTCAGATGTGCCTACAATGCCAGAAACAGCTCCTCAGCTGACTGGGTCCTCATCCTTGATAGTTCCCATGGTGTCAGTCACCTATGCTGTCCTCTGGACCGGGACAAGCAGCTCCCTCTGGCCACCAAGTAGCGCTGCTCTGGGCGTGGATACTCCTGGGACAACTTTCAAGAGCCACATGAACAAGCTCTGTCTCCCTTTCCTCATGATGTTCCTCCAGCATGGTCCCACCAGCCTTTCCATCCTCCAGCTCTCCTGAATGCTCTCATGCCTCAGTCCAGGGCATGCTACACACCCTATGGAATCCCAGCACTGGTGAGCTATAGCATCATCTTTGTTATCCTGGGCATTTTATGCTGGGATAAAAAGCCACCAAACTTACAAAAATGCTGGTTTGCTTAGGTCCATAGGCACGACACACAGGGCCAAGCTAAGCTGCAGCCAAGTGCCATGCTATGCTGTCCTTTTTATTGGCTGGCCCTTAGCAGCCAATGCTGCTCTGAAACAACTGCTCTCATCCACTACCAGCTCCCAGGCCTGCTCTTTGGGGCAGGCAGTTTAGTCCTGCAGATATTCCTGCTCTGTCTGGTCCAATAAACAGTGTAAATAATTATACCCCAAGCAAGAGGATTAGGAGAGCCCCATTGCAGGCTGTCCTACAGCCTGTGGTTTGGCCACACTGAAGATTCAGCATGTCGGGTAAATCCTCACTCCAGCTGAGGTTTCCTTTTGAGATCAGCTTCTAAAAAAAGTTAAAAAAAACCCCAAACCAACAAAGCAAGCCATTTTGACGTTTCTAATTTTCGGGGCTAATTCAGATGAATAATTGCACACCAATTGGCAGAGAGCTTTGATCAGCCAGAAACTGCGCATTTCACTGAGTAAGCTGTTCTTCAGAAATCATTGGCTCTACTTGTACCCCCTTCCCACTGCCACAGGAGAGGGAAGGGATACTGTAGATCCTGCTCCATGTATGATCATCTCTGCTCTGGCTCTAATGTAGCCTTCAGATGGTCTCACCCTCTGCCTGCTCTTCTGCTTGGAGACATTAAGGATCTTCAGCAGTTATCATCTGTCACTCTGGGCAGCTTCTTCCTCAGCTGCACCTCTCCCACTGCTGTCACAATGGCCATGTCAAGACTTGCTTACTTAATTTCTGTATTGAGGATTTTTAGCTACTATCATTGGTGTTTCTATGTCCTCCTTTCAGGACACAAATCTTTATGATCCCATTAGGTTATGCCATCAGCTGTCTGTTACACTTTAAACACCTTCTTAGGGACAGGTACGCTCACAGTGATGCTAATGTTTGTTATCAGGACACGGCAGGGGGGCTCCGCAGGTGGCGTAGCTGAGAATGGCCACAAGTCACAGCATCCTAGAATGGCCTGAGTTGGAAATGACCTTAAAGATCATCTAGTTCCAACCCCCCATCATGGGCATGGATGCCACCCACTAGACAAGGCTGCTCATGGACCTGGAGTGTCCTCTGAGGACAAACCATTTGGCCCTGATTTTTTGCCACCTCCATCATCACAACCACCAGCATCTCCCAGAGCCCGCTGGAGCCATTAGAGGCTGGTAGAAGGGCGGCTGTAGCACTTGTAGGGCGAGCACAGCCAGTGGGGGTGACAGCCACACGTTTGTAGGGGCGCTTCTTTTAAAGCTGATTTATTTTAGCAGGACTTTTACGGTGTGAAGCTGGCAGTGGCAGCCAGCAGACATGGCAGTGTCTATGCTCTGCTTAGAGACTGACAAGGAAACTTTGGGGCTGACAAGGGGCTCGTGGAACCCACTGGGGACCACCTGGTTAACCACGTTTTGGCTGACCTTCCTCAAGTAGAGGTCTTGGCCTAGGTCATCTCCAGAGGTGCCTTCCAACCTCAATCTTTCAGTGAGTCTTATTTAAACCTCTGGCATAAAGCACAGATTGGATATTCAGGTGTATATATTCAAGTATTCCATAAATTCTCAACTCAGTACAGGAAATTTCAAGTCCAACAGCACATTAAACCTTTACCAGGATGTAAGGCCAGAGTTTCAGGAGACTTTTAACAACCTAACAAACCAGGGAAGTATGAAACGTGCCATGCAAGTCAGATGTTTCTATGCAACAACCATATGATCGAAAGTTTCTCAAACAAAACCATTTGCTGTCAGGACAGAATGGAGCCAAGTCAGTGTGATTCAAGTTTTTAGAGTCAATTTTGTAAAATGTCAGAAGGAGTTACTTAGTGCCACCCAGTGTTGGCAGCTAGAAAAAGGAAGGTTAAATATGGTTACAACTGGGTGTAGCCCAGTGAAACAGGAAAAAAACCCCAGCTCTTGCTTTCTCTATCAGGGGTGAGTAATGTCACAGCAGTTGGGCAGCACCAGCATTCAGGGGATAGGTGTTCCAGAGCTGAAATGAAGTTTAGCCATCTCGTTAAAAAAAAAAAACCCTTCTACTTTTCATATTCACTTTTCAAAGCAGGTAATCAGTTTGAGATGCAGATGGCCTTTTTTGTCACAAGACTCACTCCCCTAGTCTGACATCTGTCTAGTGAGAAAGCTGCACTGGTTAGATGTTCAGGAATTTAGATGAGACACAACTATATAAAATGTGTCTCTTTCCTAGAATAAATAGAGTACAGTTAAACATGACTCTTTCCCCTTTCCCACCTTTGTGTCAGGTGCTGAATATGACTTGCCTTTTCCTTGAAGCCTTTAAAATTATACAGGATCTCATGTATATCAGGCATGGAAATAATCTCCCAGTTATGATCTTTGGATGGCTGAACAATTGCACGTATGTTTTTGTCCTTCAAAGGACTATATAAAATCACAGAACGATTTGGGTTGGGAAGGACCTTAAAGATCATCCAGTTCCAACTCCCCTGCCATGAGCAGGGACACCTTCCAGCACACCAGGTTGCTCAGATCCCCATCCAGCCTGGCCTGGAACACTTCCCTATAAAGTTGGTTGAGTGTCATGGTCCCATTTAACAGGCATGGAAAGTGAGATGCCAGGCAGGCAATTCCATCCTCATCACAGCCCCATCCCAGGAGATCTGGAGCCAAGAGCCCAAGTGGGAAAGAGAGGAAGGGGAAAGGAAGGCCCCCAAGATACCTCAAACCCACCAGATGTTGGCAGGGCGAGGGCATCCCAGGGTTGTGGCTTCACCTGTAGTGGCCATGGCAGAGAAACCCTCCCTCTACCATTTTGGGCTCCTTCACTCTGCCCTGAAGTATTCTCACTGCCCAGAGAGGAAAAAAAAAGACAACAGTGGTTTGAGTGGTTCTCTGCTGGTTCTTTATTTCATCCCTATAAGATGAGGGCCAAGGAGAGACTGACACAGGAGTTTATCTCAGATTGATACAACAAAAAAGCAACAGTGAAGTGAAGGGTGGCTGCCCTCTGAAACGACCTCACTTCCATGAGCTGCCACACTGGTGATCCACGCTTCTGGGTGTGAGGACAGGCATTTTTACTTTTTCCTCCTACCCATGGAGCCATCTATCTCCCAGTCACACAGCCTATCCCTTGGATTTGTGCTTGCTGACAAGTCTCCTTTCTCACTTTACCTTTCACTGACTGCTGGGAAACAGGCCAGGTAGTGTGGCCACAAGTCATGAGCCAAAAACTCATCTTCTGGGGCCAACACACTTGGGGTGGTTTTATCTTTTCCCACTAGTCCCGTGAGGCTCCTGGAGGACCTGGGAGCTGGGCTAGCTCTGCTGGCTTCTGTTGGAAGACCTCCATGATCACTAATTGCATCTGCATGTCTCACTAGGGTCCTACATGTCCTAGGTGCTCTCCACAGCTATTAGAATCTCAGTCTTCCTCCCATAGACCTCACAGTTAAAACCCAAGGTGGGAAATCACTAATTCCTGTGATGGCTGCTCAGCCTTTGCCTCAGGAATTCATCAAAAAGAGAATTTTCTCTAAGAGGGCCACAGGACACAGTGTGCACAGAAAAAGTTGGTAGAGGAAGGAAACCAGACAAATACAGCATTCGTGAAAAAAAAAAGTATCTGTGTGTATCCCCTCAGTTAGGAAGGTTTACAAAGTAGCTTCACAATGAGAGGCAGCGCCTGCTCCGGAGGTTTTACAGTCCCAGCAATGAGAATGAAAGAGCAGGAAGGGGAAAGGCAGAGGCAGGAGACCTGTGAGGCCTTACACGGAGCAACTGTGCTCAGTTTGCAGGTCCAAGGCATTTTTAAGCCTATAAATAAACTGGGAACGTTAATGATGCCATTAATCTCCGCTGGGCGCCGTCCCAGCTGTTTTCAGTGGCGGGGTTACCTTGTCTCTCCCAGCAGAAGCAGGTCTCGAGGGGAGGGTCAGGCGAGCAGCGGGGACGGATGCCGTGTGCCCGGGGCCACCGCCCTCGGCGGGAGGACACTGCCACCGTCCTTGGCAGCCCACCAGGAGGAGGTGTCCCAAGTGCCAGCCCTCCTGGCTCCCAGCCTGGAGGGAAACACATGGAAACAGACGTCAGAAAAGCAGAGTGCTGCCGGCTGCAGAGCGGGGCGGGTGACTGCTCCTGCCGGCAGCCCCTATGGCAGAGATGCCTTCTTCATCTCCTACAAGGAGACACCCCCAATGGAGACCCTCTGCTCCTCTGGAGCTGCTGGGAGCCTGCTCCCCCACCTCTGCCTTTCGAAGGACAGAAAGTGGCAGAGCCTGGAGCTACAGAACAGAGGGAGAGCCTGGGAGGGGCAGGTCAGGGCATCTCAGCATACCAGGTCTAGGGCAGGGAATGGCTGGGGTGCAAGTTCCTGCAGAGAACAAGGTCTGCCCTGAGACAGCTTCTTGCCCATCACACCAATAGTCAGTGCTTCTCTCACAGGCAAGAGGGGGAGAAGAGCTCCCTTTCCTTTCCACCCAGGGGGAGCAGGAATGTCATATACTTGGATGGGAAAAGGTGCTTTTTCTCCTTCCTCCTATGAGGAGAGAAGCCTCAGGACAGTCTCCGCTTGGCAGAGGAGCAGCTCAGCATTTGCCCTCAGTGCTCACATGGCACCCAGAGCTGGTTTGCCTGTGGGCAATATAGCCCTGAGGTTCATCTTACACAGGTACCTCCTATAAATGCTTACCTCATCTTACAAAGTGTACCATGCTTTTGTTTATTTTAGTATTTCTGTTACAATATGCCAGGAAAAAATTTATTCCTAACAGTAAATGAACTTCACACTCACTGGAAATAGGTGCCTTTGAAAACCACATCTACACATTGCTTTCCTTTGACCTGCCCCTCAGATGTCCAAGATAGTCAGATACCACCACACAGGGTAAGAGAAATTAATGTTCCTGTATCACCAGAAAATAACACTGGCCAACTTTTTCTTTTCTATTCTGCAATGAGCTCAAGATGTTGAGACATTTGCCAAATAATATTACAAAAGAATTGTTCACACTCTGGTCCCAGGTGACATTTGGCTACTGAAGCTATTAGGACTTATTCTCCCAAAGCATTCAGTGGCACAGGACTTCTTCCCAATCTTCTCAGAAAATACACACTGTTTTCTGTTCTTTGTGTTATTTAGTAATGTTTCCTGAATTCTTAATATCTATAGTGGTCTGACTGCCAGTTGCTTATAACGTGCCATCCAGAAAGAATTAAGAGAAATTTGGATGTTTTTCTTACCTTCTTACAATGATATTTTGGGGCCAGAGGCAGAAATTTCTCTGTGGAAGATCCAGCCCACTTGACCTGGCTTGCAGCTTATAAACAACACAACCTGTTCTCTCTCAGGAACTGCTAAGAAATGCATTTCATTTACTTGAGTTTTGCTATTTTGTCTCAACTATATCCAATGGACAACCTGAAGGCACTACTGATGCTACAGCTTCCCTGCTGCAATTGCTGTCTGGCTTCTTTTAGGGATCATGCAGGATATGACCATTTGAAGGTCTCTGGAGGCCTGGGTGGCTTGTGCATGACAAGGTTTGGTTCTGTCTACAGCCACTTTGGCAAGCAGAGACACACCTGGATCCTGCACTGTGCACTGGCTCTGTGAAGCAGGGCTGTGGACTCACATATCAGTGGCAATTTGAGACGCCAACCCCAGTGACAATGAACAGGAAGTTTCTTTCCTATTTTAATGAGTCTAAGCAGTGTTAAGCCATTTTTTTGCAAAGCTTTCACAAAGGCTCCTGTCTGATCCCTGCTGCCTGTAACTGGTACTTTGGGGAGCCCAAGGCTTGAGTGAATCATACATGCAACCCCTGACTGACAGAGCTGGTGTCTCCAGGGAGGCCTGAGGACTCACATCGATCTGCACATTTAGGAGAGCCAGAAAAGTAGTGATTTATCAGATCAGTCATAGAAATATGAAATTCTGTCTTGTTAATGTCGACAATGTTAACTCTTATATTTGCCTAAGGAAAATGACCCTGGTACCTTTCCTTTGGGATGCTCTGCCTTCTGTAGGACCAGGACAATGCTGTGCTGGCAGGCAAGAAAATGATGTGGCTCCTCTGGACCTAAGTGAGTGCTGAGCAGGACACAAGAACACTGGAAATGCTCCCAGCTACATAAACGTGGTACTCCATCACGCCGCTGAAGCAGCAGAACCTCCTGCTGCTGCTGCTGCTCTGAGCAGGCTGCGTTCGCTGGTTTGGGTTTCTCAGAGCCCTGGAGGAGACGTTAGATGGTTGTGAGATTCAGTCTCTAATTAGGTCCCTGTAGTGGTGAGATTGCTTCCTTTATAATCACTCAGTGGGAACTGGTACTTTATCCTCTGTACTCAAATTTTTATGTCTTTCACCCTCATTTTCTCTCCAATGCCCAGAGTCTCCAGTCCACTGGATGACAGCTGCAAAAGCCTCTGACATTCACTTTAAGGACAATTCTTTTCAGCTGCTTCACATTTCCTTTTGACAAGCCCTTCCAGTGATATTTACTGCAACTAATGAATTAACTCACAGCTGGACCACTTGCTAGCCTTTTCAATCCAGAGCTGTTTTAAATCTTGATTAGCTGGTATGATTTGTAAATCTCATAGAACTGCTAAGTCCAAGCTGTCCTGTCTCACACTGTGATCAGGAGACAGTTCCTAGTCATGCAGAGCAGCAGTACACACATATTAGGCATTTGGGGGGACTCTACCTCTGCAGCAGGTGGTAAAACAGTGTATTATCCACAGGAAGTAGTTCAATTCACAAGGAAAGTTATTTGGATAGTGTGTTGGTTTTGCATGGCCTGGTTTTGGTAGCAGGGAGGCCACAGAGCGGGCTTTTGTGAGAAGCTGGTGGAAGCTTCCACCATGTCCAGAAGAGTGAATCCCTGATGGCTCTGAAGATGGACATGCTGCTGGCCAAGGCTGGGCCAATTAGAGAAGATGATAACACCTCTGTGATAACATATTTAAGAATAAAATCAAAACAAAGTGTGTGTGCAATATTAATTCCAGCTAGAGAAGAGGAGGAGGTGAGAACACAAGAGGGAAAACAACATGGAGACACCAAGGTCAGTGCAGAAGGAGGGGGAGGAGGTGCTCCAGGCACCAGAGCTGAGGATCCTCTGCAGCCCGTGGTGCAGACCATGGTGAGGCAGCTGGGCCCCTGCAGCCCATGGGGATCCACGGGGGATGCAGAGATCCACCCGCAGCCCGTGGGGGAGGTGCCCGTGCCGGAGCAGGGGGATGCCTAGAGAAGGCTGTGTTCCAGTGGAACACCCGGTGGCGAGAGAGGGCCCTGCTTCCAGGCTGGAGCAGCCTGCCCGTGGAGGGCTGCACCCCATGGAAAGAGAGAGCCACTCTGCAGCAGTTTGGGAGGGCTGTGTGCCCGTGGGAGGGGCTCAGGCTGCAGCAGGTGCGGTGTGGCTGCTGCTTGTGAGATTTGGAGCCCTGCTGGAGAAGTTCACAGAGAACTGTCTCCCGTGGGAAGGGACCCCATGGTCTCACAGGGGAAGACTTCTCTCCCAGAGCAGCAGAAGAGAATCTTCGTGACGAACTGACCAAAACCCCACTCCCTCTCTCCCTGCACTGTTGGTGGGAAGGAGGGAGGGGGAAAAAGATGTTTTTAAGGGCTTACTTTATTCCTCATTACCCTCCTCTGATTTTGTTAGTAATAAATTCACTTAGTATTTCTAAGTTGAGCCTGTTTTGCCCTTGGAATGTTTTCTCCTGGTCCTTATCTCAACTCATGAAGCCTTCATTAAATTTTTCTCTTCTCTGCCCAGCTGTGGCAGGGGAGGGTGAGTGAGTGGCTTTTGTGGGTGCCTGGCATTCGGCCAGTGTCAAACCACGACAGTTTTTGGTGGAGAGCGCAGGCAGTCATGAGGATTTTGAGATAAGGATATTAATTGGGAGAAATATTAGGCAAAACAAGTATTAAACCATGTTATCAAGTAGAATGATAGTGGGGAATTTGCATTGCAATTGTAGTGAAGGGTCTAAGAGTGGATTTTATGTAGTTCATCCATTTGTGTTCTGTGTCATGATGATGTTATTTTTGGATCTGGAGTGGGGAAATTTTTTTTCTTTTCTTTCTGTTTAGTTTTAGTTGTTTTTGTTGTTCTAAGTGAAGGTTGTATGTTGAATGTGGATGATTTTTTTACTGCAGACTTCCATGGTCATTGCCAATCCTTGCATAAGCTGTCTGATACTATTAATAATATTAGGAAATACCATTGTTATGCTATGGAATTAATGGAATTTGTAGTCATCCTGGTGCAAGAGAAAACGTCCTTTAGGTGAGGAGTTATTAAAATCTGCCCTGAGGCACCCAGTTCCTGGGTGGAAAGGTGTGTGGAGGGATTTGGGCACGTTCCTAGGGCGGTTATCACCTCCCATTGCCTGGGACTTTACTCCTGAACAGGTAAACAACCCTAACACACTGGCCCGTTGGCTGATGGAATGCGAGCAGCTTCTCGCCCTGTACTGGGGGCTGGCCTGGGCGTACAGAGCCTCTGTTCAATACTCCCAGGGGACTGCAGTGGAGGCAGGAACCCAAATTCTGTTTGAGGACACTATGGCTGAGGCAGGGACTCAAACCACAACAACTATGGCTGAGATAGGGACTCAAACTACAGCAACCACAGTAATTGCCCCAGTAGTGAGAACAAAAAAATGGACAAGGCAAGTTGCAGGCCCATACCACCGATCAGTAAGCAATGGGAGTAGGCAAGATCATGGGAGGGGACACAATCAGGCCAGCTGACCCAAATTAACCAAAGGGATATTCCATGCTATATGACGTCAGCTCAGATACATAAAGCTAAGGAAGGGAGAGAGGAGGAAGGGGGGCATTTGTGATTCTTCAGTGTTTGCTTCCCAGAGGAACCATTACGCATTCTGAAGCCCCGCTTCCCAGGAAGTGTCTGAACATTGCTGCTGATGGGAAGTAGAGACTGACTTTTCCCTTCGCTTATGCACGCACAGACTTGTGCTTATTTCTTTCCTTTCACTGTAATAAAACTGCCTTATCTCACCTGCTGGTTGTTCTCCATCTTATTCTCTCCCCTGTCCCATTGGCAAAGGGAGTGATTGAGCAGCTTAGTGGGCACCTAGCACTCAGCCAAGGTCAACATGCTACAGATAGCTGGAAAAGAAAGGGTCTTACTACTTCAAGCATGTGTGAAAAAATAAGCAATGCAACACATACTACATTTCACAAGCATCTTGCACAAGTGATATTACACAAATGCACCTTTCTCCACTTTATTTTGCAGATCCTCTTTTCTGTTTCTAGCTTCTGAGCACATCCTGAGCAATGAACAACAGCCCAGCATTTCAAATTAGGATCCTTATCTAAGTTCCTACACAAAATTAGTCTGATTTGTATAGATTCTGCCCTCTCAAGTCCCAAGACACTTACAGGGTCAGCAGGTGTTCAGCTGTCAGGTCATTTGTATTTTGGCAACTAACTGTGTATTTAGGCATCTGATTTTCAGTGATTTGAACTCCAGCTCCAAAATTCTGGCCTGGAGGTAAGCAGCAAACTAGAATTTGCAGCCTAGAGCTTGGGAATACACTAGTCAATGTAGTTGCCTAAGTTCAGGCTGAAAAGTCAATGCTCAATGGAGGCTTTTCACTTACCAGAAGACTTACAGCAAAACAGGAAGTTATTAATATCAGAGCCCAAACTGACTTGAGAGTTAGACAATATCAAACAGAAGGTGTCTCCCCTTTTTCCTGTTTATCTCTTGCTAGCTCAGAAGACAAGGGAGATGAAGAGGCAAAGAGTTTCATAATTTGGTGCTACAAGGCAATGAAATTGAACCGGCAGGCTGTACATCATTACACAAAGTATATGGCACCACTTTCCTCAAGTCTTTAAAGCTTTTGCTGTACTTTTAAACAAACAGGGAAGCTATTTTGAAATGATGGGGTGGAACATGACAAAATAATGCAGTGCAATGGCATGCAGGACTTTAGACGAAGTGAGCAATAAATGAAACTACAGGGAAGCATAATAGGTTGCCTCAGTATAATTATCTTAGGAAAACACCGGAACTAAAGAACTTTCTCTTGAGAAAGTGTCATTTGATTTTTAAATAACACAGGTCATTGGGACTACAGTTCCATGTCATGTCTGCATGGTGGTTTATCAAAGCAAGATGAAATTACTGGCACGGTCCTGGGAGGAACCTCCAGGGTAAAGGAAAAGTACTGTACACAGTGGCTTACCACCACACAGTGAAGAAATAAGCAAAACTTGCTGGACTCATGGCCCAGCCTCATCACATCAGCACAGCACACACCAGACTGCATTCAGCTCTCTGTTTTCACTGCTGCCCAACACAGTATTTTCTTTCAAACAAGGGCAATTTTAAAAATTGCCCTTTCTAAAAGGGAACTAGACACAGTCTCTCCTTGAAAGACAAGATTGAGTAGGAAACCCTGCACTGAGAACAGCTAGCAAGGTCAAAAATGGAGTGCTGACCTGTTGGGATGTGGGGTCACTGGCTGTCTGAGCTCTTCTGTGTTTCATCAGCCACTGTGGAGGTAACAGGGCCAGGGAACTACCTCCCTGGCCTCCACGTTTGCAGAGAATTTATTAAAAGACACATATTGGGAACAGAAAAACTGGCACTGAGCAGGCAAAAGGCAAACCCCAAGAGTATTTATTTGTTTTGACTTATGATTGGGCAGGCCACAGTTCCTAGTGTAACTTGGCTGTTCCCTGAAAAACAACACACAAAACACTATAAGTAGGTGTCAGGTCCCTGGGAAAGGTTTCCTTTCTCTTGGAGAAACAGGAGATTTCATGTGAGGACTCATTCACTGGGTGCTTTCACTCTTTCAGATATCTAGAGGTTTGGGCCTCTTTCTTTTTTTCCCATCCTATCTTGCTGAGACAATCACAGCCACACGAAATAAATTCCTAGAAGGAGATCACTCCCACAGAGCCTTACACCTCTCAGTTTACACTAGAAAAACATTGTTTGTACCTGCAGAAGATTTAAAAAAAATAGAGGTGCATCTTCTTTTCTGTCCTTGATAAGGTTTCAGCTGCAAACACAAGGCAAGAGTCATACTTTCTTTCCACTGAGACTGCAGATGTCAAAAAAACCATCACAAATTTTATTGCTGCTTAAAGGAGATCTGCTGTACATGACTTGCTGGAATCACTACCTCTGACAAGATTTGTTAGCTACAGTACTGATGTAAAGAGTATAATGCCCAGGGGAAGGCCCAGAAGTCAGCTGTCCCCACAAAATGGCCTCTTTTTTCCACTCAGGCCACTTTAGGGGTGCTGGGTAAAGAGGGGTTCAGCAAGCAGCTTCCAGGCTCCCAGCTACATGCTTTTGTGATCCCCTGAGCTAATGGGTGAGGAAGAGGAGGGAGGGAGGAAGAACAGTGTCAGATTAAATGGAACTAGGCAAGACAAAAGAGTGGTTGCTAGCAAAACAAAAATAATTCTATAAAGATAGGAATAGTTTTCATGTGTAAGCAAGAAATGCAAGAGGTATGAAATGAAGCAAAATTAAGAGAAAGCATTCTGCAGAGTGAATTAGAGAGCTTTATAGCACAGTATCAAATCCCTGTGCAGCTGAAGTCAAACATTGCTTTGCATTTTAAAGTCAGCTACACTGAGTGCTCTGAAGAATCCCCTTTGCTGTCCATTGCCGATGGTAAAAAGATAATGCAGACCAAACCACTTCAGGGCCTGATATGACTCTCTCCTACTATAACTGAATTCTTCACAGGTATTAATCTCATACATCTCAGGGATATGGAAGTACATTCTTCCTTGGAGAATGAGGGACAAAAGGCAGAAGGATGGGAGCAGCTTACACAAGGGAGACACTGGCAGAAACCTGGATGTAGATCACCCAAGTTCCAAGCTAGCATCTGAACTTCTAGACACACCCTCTTCTCCCTCAAAATGTGAGAAAAGAAGAAATAAAACCAAAACCATACCACAGTGGTTTGAGTCATTTGAGAGTCCTGGCTGCAACCTCCCACACAGCAATCACCACACAATCTTGGCTGCTTTCACCATTGCCATCTTACCTTTCCCTCTCCAGCTTTCCGTTGTGTTCTGACATTAACTGGGAGCTGCCTGAGGCAGAAGCTGTTTAAGCTTCCCCATTATTTTGCATGTAGCATGAAGTATCACAGGGTATCTTACAGGTTTTGACTCTGAATTGAGTTTTTGAGAGAGAGTCAAATTACTTAATGCCACTTGGGTCTGCCTTCTGAAGTTTTTCCACACCTAGGAGCAGCTGGCAGAAGCAGTGGAAGTGAGCAAGAGCCATCTGTGCACATTGCTCAGGTTTTACTATTTCTGCTCACTCTGAGATTTTTGGTATCAGGGAAATTATTTAGGCTGCAGGACATAGCTCTTGAGGGCAACAAGGATCTGGCTAGTGAGTCTGTCCTTAGGCTAGGCAAGCTTAAAAGATGAGCATGCAGCAGAAGCTGCTTTGTAGGAATGAGGCCCTGCAAATTTTTTTATTCATACTGATGTCCGAAGTGTTGCTGTGAAGGATTTATGCAATAGATATGTGACAATGTGTTCCTGATCCACTGCTAACTACTCCTCTGTGTCTCCTCTCTCACTGCCCTTCAAGGCTTTGCTCTGAATATAGTGATGCATACTGTTCCTGAGGAGTCTTGGGAGAGAGTGTAGGGGGCACAGATTTGCTTCAAAGCAGATCTTCAAACATCTGTTTGTACTTACAGCTCGAATATTCAGCTCGCTACAGCACATAGCTGCCTGTAGCTTCAAGGCAAACGCAAATGCTAAGAGGTATTAAACACTGATAAACATAAACAAGATAGCCTGAAGCAGCTTATCAGTTAGGTGGTAATGGGTGGGGAACGGCTCATTGTATATTTAAGGCCCAGGCATTTTCCCACTGATTTTTGCCATGTTAGTAATGAGCCAGGGAGAGGAAAACTCCCACTTGTTTTAGCCAGGAAATACTGCTAAGGTCAGTCCTGACTCTCTCCTGCAGTGGTTCCTGCTTGCTGCTGCACCAGGGTGCAAGGGCAGTCTCTGGCCAGGCACCCTCTGCGTCAGGAGAGGAAGGACGACTGCTCATGCCAGCTCCATTGCTGACAGCCGGGCCACCACGATGGCGGGTTACCCCTGTAGCAGAACAGAGGTTACACTGAAGGATAAGGGACTTCCCCAGCAGCAGAGCCGTGCTAGCTGGCCATACAGGAGCACCAGGGGAAGGCTCTGGCCCCAGGTTATTGGTTGGCTGGAAAACAAATGAGCAGATGAAGACACTGTCACCTGCTGTTGCTTGACACCACTCTGCCACAACAGGGTGGAGCGGCACTGAGACACAGAACACTTTTACCATTACCTGAGAGATAGGTATCATGATTAATCTGATAGAAGTTGGTGGTGTTTCAGTCCCCTCTACACCTTCTAGGTGAATGAGAAGAAAATTTGGCTGGCTTGAAGAACCTATATAATTTTGTATTAGCATCAGGTGACTGCCAGTTTTGGTGTAAAGGAGGGGACAGAAACATGGGGCAGGATCTGTTAGGACTTGAGGCACAGAAGCAGAGCTGTTCTAGGTGGGCATAAACCATTATGGACAACGTCTCAATATCTCTAGTTCACAGTCTTCTGTTTAGTCTAATCTCAGCTCCTTGGACATTTCAACTCAAATGCCATTTGGAGCAGCTCTGCCCTGGACATAAATTGTCGTCTGTCAGCTCCACTGCAGGGACTGTAATCTTCGCCAGCAGAGCAGTAAAAGCAGCTGGGTGGGTCACCTCTTCGGTCACCTCACCATCATTTGTTAGAGCTCATTTGTCAGAGCCCTAAATCACAACACAAACACTAGAAATCAGCCCAAAATGGATATGGCTAGACCACAAGACCCGAAAATTCTCTAAAAACGTGCAATCTAGTTCAATAAATAGTGCCTTCCCCAGGACAGATAATTTGGGTTTTCCAAGCAAAATAGTGTCAACAAGAAAAGAATTTTACACCAATATTTTTGGCAGTATAGAAACCTCCCCGTCAATTACACAGTACTTACTACAAGGGCAGAAGCTTCCAATGTAGATCCACATTCACTTTTGCATTTCTGGAGGTGAAGAGGGGTTTTCAGTCATGCTGAGCTAATGCGACTGAGCCAACAGGAATTAAAGCTATGCCCTTTCCTGCCTGTTGAGACATGGTGAAAGAAAGCAGCTACCTTAAATCAAAGGGTCCACATTCAGGGAGGTGCTCCAGCTAGAAATCAGAATGCAGTTTACAGATACTTTGATAACTTGAGCTTTTATCATTCCACAGACCCCCAAGATCAGTTGGTGAGGGCTGGATAAGTTTCCTCATATGGTATTTGAAGGCAAAGACAATCTACATTTGCTTCCCACAGGCAAGCCCAGGCAGCTACAGCATGTTACAAAAAGAGGAGATTAAATGCAAGTTTTGTAGCACTACTGTATGAAGAGATACAATCAGCTCTATCATTAGGAGCTTAGGAGTTAGAATTCTAAATCTGATGTAGGCACCTTTGAAGCACCAGTTTTGTTAAGAATATCTCATGCTTTGTCCCATCTTGAAAACTGACTTGTTTAGCTATTAAAAGAGATTAATGTAATCTCTGTGTCTATGAAACTGGATTTTGAAACTGTTTTGCTTACTGTACTATCTCCAGTGCAGTGAATGAGACCTCTGCTGCTTTTCACATTGCTCTAATTACAGGTCACACCTTGTCTGAGCCCAGCGTGTGCTGGCATTGCCAGCGGGACAAAGTGCCTGGCAGGCTGCAGGAGGAGGCTGGCAGGGAGAGGGAAGCGTCCGTTCCACAGAGGCCACTGGTGATGTACTGTGTTGCTTTGGACTGCTTTGCTCAGTGTGAGCAGGCCCAGTTAGAGGGTACTGAGATGGCTGGGGCAGAGCGTACGAGCAAGGAGCAGAGGCTGAGGGAGCTGGGTGGGTTTTGTCCAGAGACAGGGAGATGGACGGCAGGACGCTACTGCAAATCACACCTCCCTCAGGGGGAGACTGACAGACCAATCCATCCTGCAAGCAACAGATGGACAAATGAGGGGCAAGAAACCCAGGCTGGAGCCTGGGAGAAGAGAATAGACATTAGGGAAAAACATGCCCAGAGAAGGAGATTGTGCATTTTCCATCCTTGGAGGCTTTCAAGACTTGGCTAGACAATGCCAAAGCTGACTTGATGTAGTGTGATAGTCCTGTGGTAAGAAGGAGCCTGGATGACCTCGGGCCTTCAGATGACTCTTCCAACCAACATTTCTGTGTTTCTGTTCTTTTCTTAGTGAGGGAAATGAACACTCTTCAGCTCCATGGATACATGTCCTTTATGCTAAGGAGCTGGTCCTACAGTCTTCCTTCCAAGAAGCTAACAGTAAAGGTTAAGAAATCCTAGCCCCTCTCCACCCCTCCTTCTCCCACAGGCAGCAGTGTGTTGTGCCCACCTCCAGTCTCCACTTTGCTGCAGAAACATGGTCCTGTGAACACGGTCTAGCCATGAGTGTTGACAGTCCAGTTGCTTCACTCAGAACTAAATAGTAGAAGAAGAAATATCCCAGGGCAGGAGGCAATTACTGCTGGGACTTCTGCTTGTCATCAACTAACCCAGGCCATGTCTCCTTGCAGCAGGTTCTGTTCACTTGAGGATCCTGGCATAGTTACTTTATTGCTGCTTCCACCCATGCACACCACAGACACTTCAGCAGGCTCCTTTTCTGCTAATAGAGGGATCATGAAGCATCCTCTGGCCGCCTGAAGCAATTTCTCTCTCTAGCTGTAGATCTGCAACTCCTTGCCCCAATCTTTGCAATGTTTGCTTGCCCTTTGCATCCTCTGGATCTCCTCTACCAAGTTCCCCTCTCTTGGGAAAAAGGGATCTATTTGATGAGGTTTTCTTTACTCATCATGGCAGACAAGCTTCTGGCAAGCCATCTCTCTGCTGTGCTGCAGCCCTACAGTGCTGTCCTGCACGGGTAGTGGGTAAAAATAAAAACACAGGGTTTTAAAATGGCCCTTCTTTCCTTTTTGCAGCAGATGAAAATCTAACTTGCTTTCTCTATCCCAGAAGTAATCTTGACTGCAGTGGCTTGAGAAGCATCCTAGCAGAAGCAAGGTTCTTGTTAATGACTAATTGTTGCAGGGCAGGGGATGATTTGGTGCTCTGATACAGGGAGAAGGGCAGAAGAGAAAGAAGTCAAATGAGCGGGTGCCTGTAGTTGTTATGCTTCTCCTGATGTATCTGGCAGAGACTGCAGAAATGGCTGTGTGACTAATGGAAGAACTTGTGTAATATGGGGAGCCCCACACCCCAAAACACCACAGGCACAGACCGTGTCATCACCAGCAACAAGCTATCCAACGCTGGTGGAAGGGACAAAGAACCAGCATCTGTGTCCTCTGCTCTCAGACAGAAAAATAATCTTTTGTCTTCCTCTTTCTTTTGGACTTTGTAAACAGTTTTAGAGACTGTTTATATACAACTTGTTTTGTCCAGTTGGATACATCTGGGTTACTTGTTCTGTCTGTTCTCTTCAGTTTTAAGCACCTCCTCACTAACTGCTGTTTCTCTGACCAAGCTTTACTTTTGCCTTCTGAATTCCATAATGAATCAACAGCACACACATACACAGCCCCAATACCACCCTCAGTGCCTCCCAGGGCTCTGAGATGCCCTCAAAGCCAGATCCAAACCTCAAAGTCAAGACATGGCATAAAAGCGCTGCCTCAGGGCTTCTCTCCACCCATGAGTGTTCCGGCAGCCGAGTGCCTGTGCTAGCCTTTTCACCCCAAACTGCACTCAGCCCACAGTAACCTGCTCCCAGCAGCTCCGTTAGTTCTCCTCGCCTGGCAGACAGCAGCCCCACAGCCTCTGCTCACTGTGCCAGGTACAGGCAGGGCCAGACATTCTGGGGAGCTCTGCCGCAGCAGTTTATGGTGGCTATGATGAACCTAATTAAAACAGATTGAATGGACAGAGAAGCAAAGGAAAAGATGGCATCATGGAAAGGTGACACAGAGCAGCTACAGCTCCCTCAGAGCTGAACTAGCACCAAACACTGCACCTTGCTGAAGTGTGCTGCCATTAGAAAGCTGTACTAGTTTGAAAACAAACTAGTGGGAGACACCAAGTCAGAATAACAATTTAATAGGGAAATAAAAGGAGGGGGGAAGAACATAATAAAAGCAGATAACACTGGGTTAAACTGACAGAGTTAGGATACAACCTGGCACCCTGTTAGTCAGGGTGGTGGTAGCAGTCTAGTAGAATGGTGGCTGCAGTCCTCCTAAAGTGGCGATCCTGTAGAAAAAGGGTCTGCTCCTCCTCAGAGGGTCCAGTGGTGGCTGTGTAGCTCCTGTCCTCTGGAAATCCAGTGGGAAGGGTTGTCTCTGGTGTTCAGAGTCTCAGATTATATCCACGATGGGATGCTTGGTTCCTCCCTCTGGGTGGAGCATCTCACAATGGGGTAATGAGTCATGAGGCCAAGTGTTGATTAGGCTCATTAACAGAAGATAGTCCGGAGGGAGTTATCTGTGAGTCATGCGGCAGGGCATTGATGGGCCATTAACAGAAAGATAGTCTGGGGGAAGGAGGCAAGGAAACACTGCCCCACCTGATATCAACAGCTCATGAGGATGGTAATAGAATAGACTGCAACCCAGGACAAAAGTCCACCTGCATGTACCACATTTTCAAGTTTCAGGGAGACTGGCACAAGGTCTGGGGGGAGCTACTACATGTGTGGGGCCATATGCATGCTCTGGAGCTGAAGGAGTACCCAGTAAGCGCTGGGAACTGAAAACATTTTATATGTACACACAGCTTTACAAAGTCTTATTGGTATCTGAACATATGCTGCTGCTTAAAAGACAACCCAGTTCTGACCTACCTACAGAGAGGATCTTGGGTATTGATTTTAAAGGCACATGGATAGGCTGGAATGCAATCATAGAATCAAAGAATCATTTAGAAAATAGTTATAACAGCATTGAGTCCAACTATTAACCCAGTAGTTCCAAGTGCACCACTAACCCACGTCCCTCAGTGCCACAGCTACATTTCTTTTAAATACCTCCAGGGATGGTGACTCCACCACTTCCCTAGGCAGCCTGGTCCAGTGCTTGACAATCCCTTTGGTGAATAAATTTTTCCAAGTATTCAGTGCAAAGATCCTTTTCCCCCTCTGATACAGGTGTACCCCATCTGTCACCAGCAGCCCTGCTGTCATGTAAACTGACCCATGATCAAAATCCCCCAAATTTTGCAGGTGACACCAGGCTCAGAGCCAGGTATTGATCTGTGGTCTCTTCCTATTTCTTTCCTTATCATTCCCTGCAACTGGTAGGATAAGGGAGAAAACTACCTGTGGTCCTGATCCCTTAATCAGTTGTCCCAAAGCCCTGAAGTGTCTCCTGATTGCCCTTGGACTTCCTGGTGCAACTTCACTGCCACCTACCTGAAAATCAATAGTGGAGAATAATCTGAGGGCTGTGTGTGGGTAAGAAGCTTTCTCTTCACATCTTTAACCCATGCCCCAAAGAGGCATCAGATTTCCCTCAGAAGTGTTCCAGCCAGCATATTGGGCCTTCTGCTCCCTTCAGACAGGAGTCTCCCATGGTGATGACCTGTCTCATTTTCTTCATGGAAGCAGTTTTGACACAGGCCAACTTAACCTTGGTGACAGCCCCATGCAAGATGAGCCACTGTCCTCATTGCTCAGTTCTGCCAGAAGAGCCTTGTACCCATACCTGCTCCTGGCTCTTTATCCACCCATTTTTTCTTGCAGTCAATTGCTTTGGAGCATGTATGTCTTGTTCCTTGCTGAGAGTCCAATGCAGCATGATCCTGGTTACGAGCATTTGCTCTCAGAGACTGTAACACTAACAAAACACCTGGTTATATTATTAATAAAAGCTATCCACATATCTATAGAATTATTAGTTAATACTGCTCTCTCTTTGACTAGTGTAGCATAGCTAGGTTATAAAGACAGATTTGTATTGATAAGGCTTCCAGACCAAAGAGTTAGATCATAATTCCCATCAGCAATGTGTTGTTGAGAGTATAAACTGAAAACTCAGTAGTCACCAACCAACAACATTGCCTGAGCACCAGAAAGCATGGAAAAGTTCTTGACTCTGGCCCAGTAGGGCTGCCACTTAGATATTTCTGAAATTTAATTAAGCAAATGTCATAATTCCTAACACAAACCATCTTGCGGTGAGCATGCTTTTGAGTGCTCAAAGCAAAGCAGAAAGGAGCACTGGAACCCTGAGGAGTTAGGAATTATTCCCATATTAGGTACTATTTTCACAATGAAATGCACTCCCAGTTTATCCATTTTCATTATGCCAATTTATTGTATTTATGTACTAGGGATGCATGTTTAGATTAAAACCTTGTTTTTGTAAGTGCTACATGAACAAGTCATGAAACAGTTCCTGTTCCTGCAGACTCCAATGCAGTGCCACAGTGACCTGGAAGCAGAGGATAAAGGACATTGCCAATGGGGAGAATGTGCAAATTGATGTGTCCAGGAAAAAACCACATTCTTCAGAGCAGGAAAAAATTTGATTTTCAGGAGAAAATTGTACAGTGTGAAAGTGTACATGGGCTACGCAGACATCTCATTTATATTTAACGGTGGGTGTAGTGCTTATGAAATGAGACAAATAAAAAGCCTGAGAAATTTCAGTCCTCTCCATCTAGAGAACAAATATATCAGGTTGTTCCACAGTGACCTGCCAAGCCTAAATTTAAAAGGATCTGAGAAGAGGACAGTTCAGGTTCTGTACCACTTGCAGCTTGCTCTCTGTGTTCCCACTTCCATCAACAGCAGGATCTTCACCACTGCCATCTCCCCATTCTCGGAAAAAGGGGCTAAGAGGACTAATACTTACAGACTTCAGATGTGACAATAAACCCACCCACCGTCTGCAGTGATTTTTAACAGCAACTTGCATTTTCCAAAGAGATTTTGGCATGGAGGAGCCTGAATGTATTTGTTAATGCGTGGAAGTCTCATGTAAATGAGTCTGTTTTGAAAACAGGGCTCAACCATGTAGCTAGAAAGCCATGAAGGACTTCAGGATATACCTCCACTGCACCAAGTGAAGGTGGTCTGCAGAGCCCAAGGTGCCCCCAGGGCTAGAATCAGCATAGCCAGGTTGGTCAAAGCCTGGCTGAACGAGCTTTGCTGTTTTGCTGCCACGTAACCCAGTGCTAATGCAGACACACCCCCCTTCCTGCCCTCACAGCACCCCTGCATGGCACTGCACAGCAGCACATGGTGGTACCAGCTGGAAACAGCTGCCGTGGGTGTGGTGTGCACACATCTGCAAGTGCTCACATCCCCCATCTATGCTGGGACCTCGGTCACTCCTCACTTCTCAGAGATGGCCTCAGGATCTGTTTCATAGGAAATGGTAGAAGCCAAAGGGACAGGTGGGACACTCAAAATAGCTTTAAATTCAGTGGCGGGGTGGAAAGGCAGCTGAGAGAATGAGCAGCGGTGAGATCAGACACTGGAATCTGAAGGTATAGGAGCAGATTATTAATGAAGAGGCTTGTTTAAGTGTCTTGGTAATGTGGCAGTGAGAAACCTTATTACTACTGCTTTCAGCAAAGAGTGCATATACAACATGGTATTGTGGAATCTTGAAATCTTTGTACACAAATACAGTTAGGAGAAGAAAAAAAGGAAAACTTGGCCATATTTCTGAATACACTCTCTTCTTCTGAAAGAATGTCACAGCTAGAACAGGCCTGCTATATTCAACTCTCATGCACATGTCCTCATACCTGGCTTAAAAATCATAATGAACTATGAGTGGAAGGTAAATAGTCTTCATTCCACATCTCTGAGGATAATAGTAAGAAGGAAGAGATTTCAAACGTTGGTAATGACTTGTAGAGCAGCACATTGCTTAAAACATTGACTATGAGCCAAGAAATACCCCTCAAGGCGGCAATCAAAAACAGTTTTTGGCTCTGTGCTGTGAACAGAAACTTTATTTGATCAACAGAGTTATTGCAACAGACTTGCTGTTGAGAGTCTGGAAGCTCATCTCTAGTGTGGCACCCCTCACTGCAGCTAAAGCTCCTGCATGGCAAAGCTCTGGGCTCATGAAATGCAGCTCTGGTTCACAGCTTCCAGTTAATTGTGGTGACCACTGAGCAGAGTCTTGATGCTTCCCCCTTGGCTGGCATAGAAGTCTCTGTAACTTTTCATGGGGAAATAAGAGAGATATGAGACTGGCAAAAATACTCCTCTCTGTTTTTGCAAGCAGTTGTTGATTTAGAAGAATGAAATCAGCTGAACTGGTTTTTGTGAAGAGCTTCAGCCTATTGCCCTCAGCAGCTGTGCAAGTACAGGGGCAATCCCTAACCTACAGGCCTTGCCAGCCTAAGAAGAAAACAGTTGTGTATGAGCCCCCCTCCTGGCCAGAAAAAACCCACCTGCCAGAGAATACTGGCAGAGAGAAAAGGAAGGGACTGAAAATTATTTTTTAACAGTTTTTCAGAAAATGACAGACTTTCTCAAAGTATTTCAGACTTTTTTCTTTTTTTTTTTTTGAAATGCGAAAAGTAGAAATTTTAGTTGAAATCTGGAAAACTGAAGGTCTATTATTCCTATAAATATCTGCCATCAGAAATGTGTTTCCTGCTGGCATCACTAAGGAAAAAAAAAAGAATTTTGAGAAGAGAGGTGGTTGTTAATAGCCGAAATTAATGTTCAACAAGAAACAACAAGCTATACTGATCTGAAAAAAAATGAAAGATTATACTGACTGCTCCTGAATACAACACACTGAACCCTATCCAACTAATTGCTCAGGGACCTATGAATAATTGGCATCTCCATGCTGACGTTTTGGTGATCTGGCAAAAGAGAACCTTCCCCAACCATGGGAATAAAATTAAAAAAAATAATAAGAGGCTCCTGTTCAGCAAAAAGAAACCACTAGCGCACAGAGACCTCAGCCTGTGTCAGAGACACAAGAGGTCTGATGCAAACCAGACATGAGCTGCCTGAGATCCTTGGGAGTGAAGGAGGAATTTCAGACTAGCGTGGCACAGGAGAGAGTCCTAGAGCCCAGAGAAGCAACTGGGTGCTCACACAAGCCATGCCCAAAAGGACCAGAATACAGAAAAACTAAACAAGGTAGAAACAGACATATTTTGGGGGTATGATGTATGCTGACTGACACCCAGCCACTGGAACAGCTTGCCCAGAGAAGTGGATGTCCATCACTGGAAATGCTAAAAGTTAGGTTGGATGATCCAGTGAAAGATGTCCCTGTCCACAGCAGTGGGGGTGGACCAGATGATCTTTGAAGGTCTCTTCTAACCCAAATAAAATTATTACTTTTATGATTTCTTATTTCAGCACAGAAAGCCTAAAATTTTCTGGTTCTGACAGTCTGAACTACCATTAACAATGTGCCTTTTCCAAACACCATTTTTTTCAAACAGAAGAGCACTAACATGTCTATTTTTCTCCCCAAGGAATGGGGCAACTCAAGGAGTATGCAATGAGTTTTAGAGACTGTGACTTTCTTATTAAAATCCAGGCAATATGAAAAGAGGGGACGATAAATCGTTATGTTCAAAGATTTACCTTTCCAACAAGAGGGAAGATAGAGTGGCAAAGTACAGAAGAGGAGAAACACTGGAAAAGGGGAAAAGCAAGCATGTGTCTAGTGTTGCCTTCAGGCTTTATGTTTGAAGAAACAAAACAAGACACATATAGGAAAATAGAATGTTTTTCTGTATGGGGGAGATTATATGACTGTTACACCTGATTCCTACTTCAAAAACCATGCAGTGTCTCCATTGCTTGGTGATGGCTGCAGGTAGAAGTACCTACAGCAATTTAACACCAGTGAGCCCTGGGGAAAGAGTGGAGGGGACACCCCAGACTGCAGGAACAACCGCATGAGCAGCTAATGCCCATAAGGAAGGTTAGTACCTACCACTGTGAATAAAAAGCTCCTTTGTAAGTAAAAGCAAATCCCAAGAAGAGTGTGTTGCATCAGTTGGAAGCACACAGGAATTTGGGACAAACTGGGGAGATCTCTTATGTTGACACTTGAGTCTTCAGCCTCAATATGCCAGATCAGTATCTAAACACAATCCTGTGCCATGTGCTCCAGGATGGCCCTGCTTGAGCAGGGAGGTTGGACCAGATGCCCCACTGTGGTCCCTTTCAGCCTGGTCCATCCCATGATTATGTACCTGTAGTACTCAGGAATTACCACTGAGGTAGACAGGAGCTTTTCACACCCCTTTGCTTCCCTGACAGGGTGCTGAAGACCAGCACTGCAGCACTGGTTCCCACTCTGTGTAACCAAGGACCTGTGGCTGGACTCCAAGTTTGTAAATATGACACCTGAGATCAGGTGCTGGCCTGGTCCCCGGCCAACTCCAGCAGCAGAGCACTGCGTAGGTATCTCAAAGGCTTGCTCAAAGGCAGTCACTGACACAGAGGCTCCCCCCATTACTCACAGGAACTACTGAGACCTGAGAAGTGGCTGGGATGTGGCCCAGTGCATTGCACACTGGTCACAGGGAGACACCACGAGCAGGGCCACAGTTACTCCTACCCCCTCAGGAAAAGGGTGTCCGCCTGCTTTCCTTACACAGGCTCTGCATGGCCCCCTTGATCCCCCAAAGTTCCTGCCTGCCAAGGAGGGAAAGAGGCCGAATGACAACACTGTGGCTCCCTAGCATGGGTAACATTTGATCATTCAGGAGAGCTGGGAACAAAAACTAGGCTTGAAGCAAACAGCACCATCCCATCCAGCCACGCAACATGACTCAACAGATCCACACAGGCAGGGCTGTGCAGGCTGTGAGCGGAAACGAAACACAGAGCATGCAGCGGGCTGGCAAGCTGGGCTTTTTTTTTTTTTTTTTTTTTTTTTTTTTTTTTTTTTTTTTGGTGGAGTCTTATCCTCTTGTATTTAAGTAACACTTCCAAGAGGAAGAAAGGCTGAAAGAAGCCACTGCCTTACCATGGGGGCCTCTCACCAAGATCTGCAGTGCAGCTAAGAGGGATTTTGCCTGTTTTCCTAAAAATGTGTACAACTGGTACCTTTGCAAAAGGACAGAGAGAAGGAATCACACATGCAGGGAGAAGGCTGAGATAGGCAGGATACCCTGTGGCACAGAGAAGCTCCTCAGCTTGTGTAACTTGCCAGGGTAGAGAATTGCTCTGACAAGTTACACAGGCTTCTACAGCAGCTATGAATTTGATCCTATAAAAAAACAAGTATCAACAACTTAATCACATGCCTGGGTCACATGGAAGCAAGGACAACACGCAGTAGCAAATGTTGACTTTTTTTTTTTTTTTTTTTTGGAGTGTGTTTGTTTTTAACATAAAGTGGGAGTGAGGAGTGAAATTTGGGTGGGGCTTTCTACTATTCACTGGGAGGAAATAGACCGTGTTTGCAACAGCTCCTGTGGTGTTTTGCTCTCGCTGAAGAGCACGGGGCTCTCCGGGCTCTGCCAGGCTGGTAACACCGCAGTTTTTCCAGGACTCAGAGGCCCCAGGTTGTTCTGCAGCCCAGAGGAGCCCTCATAGCGTCTGACAAGGACTCATCGACTGAGCCGAGCTGGCGTGGGCTAAGGGCAGGAGCTTTGGCTGAGTGCCTGGCACAGCCGTGAGCGGCTGGCAGCAGTGCTTGGCAGCGCTGTCTTTGGAAAGAGATGACGGTATCTAGAGTAGGCGATGTCAGGATCGCGGCCCGGGGAGGGACGCGGCGAGGAAGGCTGTGGAGGGCAGCTGCGCGCCCGGGAACCTGAGTCATGGGGCTGCAGCGCGCCTGTGCAGTGGTGCAGCCCTCTGGAGCTGGCTGCGGCCCTCTGGAGCTGGCTGCGGCCGGGAGCACAGGCCTGCCGAGGCGGCACGCAGCTGACAGGGCTCCCATCGACACCTGCCTCTTCCCAGCAGCGCTGTGAAGGAAATCCTGGCTGGCACGCGTGTGCCGCAGGCGGGCCTCCCTGGGGACAGGCCTCTCACCCGCAGCTCTGCGCCAGACCCAGACGATCGCCGCCTGGTCGGGTTTTACTGGTCATGGGGGGGTTATTTTTTTCCAAAGACACACGTCAAAATCATCTTGTCTGAAACCGTCTCGAAGTGAAACAGTTTGTTTTAACTCACAGAAACCTCTGTGTTTCATGCTGTTCTGTCTCCACCTCTCTTCAGAGACCCCAGAGACTCAAATCAACCAACAAACCACTTTTATTTTTTTTACAGCTTTCAAATGAAAACCCTGTCTTTTCTTTTCTTCTGTCATGCAGTATCTAGTTACAGATCTGCAGGTCTCCCACTTGTGGTCCATTCCTAACAATCCTGTTCACCTTGGGCATAGATTTTTGCAGTGGGCCAAAGTAACAGCAGGTCAGCCAATGCTCTACCTGCCCCATCCATCACAGGGAGTGCAGCAAACCAGCTCTCCCAAAGCTTTGCTGTCTCACACCATGATGGCTTTTATGTAGGTGCAGCTATTTTGGCAAAGCTTTACGGATGAATCTCATGTGCACACATGTAAAACAGCCCAAGTGTGCATATCTGAAGCTGGGAGAGCTGCATGGAGCCAGGCTTCTGCCTCCTCACACCGCGACTCACACAGCTCGGCCAGCAACCAGCTGTGGGGCACGCTTGGCTCAGTTCTTTCCTTTTAACTCCTCTGGTACAATTAAAGCAGCATAGACTCAAATGTGGCTGCAGTAATGCTGCTATAAAAATACAGGAAGGGAAACTAGATTTAACAGAGCATGACCCTTCATACTTGCGTAACTGTTCACACTGGTAGTTGTACCAGCATCAGTCTCCTTGTGAAAATCTAAATTATATCCCCAGCGGAAAGTCCTGCACAGGCACAGACACTGTGGGCAGATAAGACCCATGTGCTACTCAGTGGGAACAGTTTGTGTCTTGCAAACTATCCTTCTGGTTTAGAAGAGCCAGAAATATAAAAGAGAATATTTGCTTGCTTTTCTTTTAAAAATAGCTTGTTCTAAGGAATGTCTTTTTCAACCACAAGAGAATACAAGATGGAAGGGATACAGGACCTAATAACCCACCTGGAAATACTTTGTTTGAAAAAGCAGTTCAGCCGGTTTGGGGATTGTGCCAAAGAATTATCAGACAGGCCTTGCTTGATATAATTTGGGTTTGTGGCAGCTTTTACAGCCCAGCAGGATTTCCCAAAGCTGAGGTGCTTTTAAGCTGCCCATGTATGTGCCTGGCCCTTATTGCAGTCATGGCTTTTGGCCAAAGTGATTTCTGTTTGTGAGGGAGTGAACAAGTGAGGATCATTACAACTTGGAAGGATCTCAGTTCTTGCTCGATGAGAACTCTGGAGACATAGAATGGGACAAAACAAGCATAGAAATGTATCACAGTGTGGGAGCTGATAAGGAGATGGCATGCTCCTGCAAATTTCAGCTATTTAGGACATGGTCTGCAGGCTCTAGGACAACTTTTATGCAGAAGTAGGTGAACCTGGATGCAGAAGCATAAGAGGTTTTCAGTAAGATCTGTGTGTATCTCCCACTCTGAGGCAATCACACATCACCAGATCTGTATTCTGATAATGAAGGGGTGGCTTCTCCACAGGTGTGATTCTGTTCCTCATCCTTCACTGCCGTGAGCGACCATACAGCCTCAGGAGCAGCAGCACAGTGTTAAAAATTACGAATTTTCAGAAGTCTACAGCAGACCCTCTGCTGCACTCTCTTCAAGAGGAGGGAAAAGCAGTTCAATGAAAAGGTAAGGATGGGACACTCCGTAACCCTCCTTGCCCCCCTAAGTATTTTTTCAAGGTACAAAAGGACTTTTAATGAAGTTATCCCACTGCCTGAAGGACAGAACAAATGAACTCTGACATCCATGAGGTACCCCAGGTAGCATTTCCAAATGAAAATTAATGGGTTTTTTAGGAATCTTATTTTGGAGTGAAGGGAAAGAGAGGAGGAAAGAAGAGAAGTAAGTTCCATGGAAAGCTGCCATTCTTCATTGAATCTAAAATAGAACTTCTTGGAAGTTTACCAACCAGGCATTTTTGTGTGGAAAACACTAACTGTGCAGATTGGGCACTGTCCAAGTTAAAATACACACCAGTACTGGATGGGAGTAGTGTTAGGGGTCTAGATGTGTTCACTCTGAAATACCTGCCAAAGAGTCTCTGCTATAGCAGGACATGGGACCTCACAGCAGCTGTTATTTTTCTACAGCACATTATAGGTCTGGCTTTGGGTCTCCAATTGTGCATCCTCAGGGTTTCTGGGAGGTGTCAGTGAGTTCTGGGGTGTAGCTTGCCCTTTACAGTCAGTGGAGATTCAATCAGTTCGCTAACCGGAGTCCCAGGAGTTTGTTTGGTTTTCTTATTCTGAGTTTGAGACCTGCATTTGGAGAGATGACTTAGGCCCAGCACTGCACTTGCAGCAAGGGAGTGGGAGGGAAGGGATGTCAGAGTGTGGTTTTTCAGGAGTGGTAACAGGACTGTTTTGTTCAGTCCAAATGTCTTTTTTTGAAGAATAAATCCATGTCTAGCATGAATTAAGGCACAGAAGGAGCAGGAAACAAGCTAGGAAACTGGACATCCCCTGGACTGCGATGGTATTTGTCATTTGCTAGAATTTAAGGATTGTTAGATTGATATCTACTAGGGTTGGTGTTTCACACAATATTGATGCTTGCCATGAGTCTTTGGGCATTGGATGAGGACAGGGAATGGCAACACAGTTTTTAGCTTTCCTCCTGCTACTGAAAAGACCCAGACTTAACCATGCTGTACAATTGATCTCATGCATGGTAAGGAGAATTTTGAGGGTTTTTTCTAGCCCTCATCAAACTCTTCCTCTTTCTTCAATGCTTGCCATTATAATATTGGAGCACCCACCTTTTCCATCTGCTTCTCTGCAAACACCTGCCCATGCAGTTTGTCTGTTCACTTTGTGGTGAACGTGATGCTGTTCTTGGGGAGTCAAATCCAACAAGGCATCGAGATGATCTGACTTGTGCCTAGAGAAAGCATGGTGCTGAACTCTTCTTTGGTTCTGCACCATGGGGAACCCTTCATCCAGGTGGGTTTGTGTTCACCTGCTCCTGCTGTCCCCAGTCTCGCATTGTCACCCTTGGAGGTACACACTTCATGTACCTCAGCAAGCAGGGCTTTGCCACCTGGGGCTGCTCTGAGAATACCTGATTGTTTCACTGTAATTTGGAGGGAGAAGCATGTGTTCGTATTCTTGCCTGGGGCACAGCATAGCTCTTGAGCAGGACTTGTATTTCTGGTTTCTTCACAATACCAACTTTATCAGCCAGACAAAAGCTGAACTGCAGCTTTTCCAAAGAGGGTCACAACAAGCTTGGCTAGAGCCTTGTGCCAGTTAGCTGGGACTGCACAGAATACAGCCACTGGTTCAAGCAGTCTGTGTCATAAACACATAGAGCACCTCAGTATGCTCTTGCTTCTCTACTTTCATGCTCTAGTTGCTCACAATGATGCCAGAAACGGGACAGGGTGCAGTAGAGCCAGTGTATATATGTCTGTGTATATATGTACCTGTGTATGAAAGGTGAGATAACCATAGTTCTTGCTTTTGGATAGTGTAAAGCATTCTTGCTGGTGGTAACTTCCAAAGGATAAAGAGAAGGCGCAGCAGAGCTGATCTCACATGTTGTCATCACTGATGGGGCGTGAGAACTGGCCTCAGTTATACTCTTAGCAGATCAAAGCTGCATTCTCTGGTGGAAGCCAAGTGAAAGGTTATGTGCCTGTTTGGCAGCCTGTCATTTAGATCGGGATGAGCTCAAGACTAACGCAGAAGCTAATGAGAGGGAGGAGACTGGGAATGTATTGAACAACGCCTTGAGAAGAGAGGCAGGTGACACAGAGGAGCCAAGCCTGTCCCTCTGTCCAAGTACTGAAGTACTCAAGCTTGCAAGGACAGGAGTCATGCAATCTGTGCTGGAGTACAGGCACCTCTCCAGCACAGAGGGCAGATGCTGCACGAGGTCAGGATGTCTCATGGAGGGTGGTTGAGTGCTGGGAGAAGGATGGAAGGGTTTCAAGGAGTAGTACAACCTGTAGCTCTGAGAGGCAAGGTCTGGCATGAAAGTGTGAGCAGACTGGTGTTTTAGTTGCTCTGGAAGAGCTAGAGCATAACAGCTGAGCAGAAGAGTTAAACTAAGTGTTTTTTATCCACTGAGAAAGTACTGGAAAGTGGTGGCTGACCCTTGGGAATACGGTAAGTGAGCCAGAGAGCTGCAATGTTAAGGAGGTAGAGGTGCTATTGATGCGCTCTCTCAAGGCTGAGCATGTGCTCCCTTGTGTCTGTGTGTCTAAACTTAGGGAGCTGAGTCTCTCTTCTTTTTTTTAAGGCTGGCAACTTAGGCTAGTGTAAGCAGATCTGTCTCAATGTTGTGGTGATGGCAAAGGAGTTTTTTGAGAAATGGGGAGTAGGAAAGGTTTGTGAAGTGGCCCATGCATTTCTGAGGTGTGAGGATAAGTAAGAGGCAGCTGGGAACCGGTGTTACGGCTTTGGGATCCCTGGGTGGATAAAAGGTTGGGAGGACATCAGTGGGGTCTTGAAAGGTTCTTGGCAGGTAGCTCTGGGTGAAGGAGGCATCTGTACAAGGTGGTCTTGCAACACTGCAGAGGCAGAGATGACCAAGCAACTTGAGCTTGGTGTGAAGTGAGGCATAACAGGATAGTGGGGAGATGGTCTGGCACATGCCTACACAACCCCCAAACCAGCCAACTCCATATTCCTCAAGGGACTTACTATAATTCAAAGGAGGATTATTTACTGAGACCACCTTTTTTTTTTCCTTTTTGAAAGAAAAATCGGTGCTTCATCAAAAGACAGTGTAAAGCAAACGAACAAAATAAAGTCGCAGTGCCAGGAAGTAAAACCAAATCCACATCCCATGAGATCTAACCTGCTTGTAGCTTTGCATCCAAAAATATTAGTCCATTTATTGCCCATTAAAAATTCCCTTTGTCTCTTCTCAGTTAAGGTGCATGCTTGAGATCTTAAAGATGGCACTGTCAGTCCTTAAAGCAATATTTGACATCAATTTACTCATTAACTTTCAAATGCAGGACACTGAAAACCTTTTCCTAAGGGCATCTTTGTGTTCTGTTTGAGAGAGTTACTGTTGTTTTCCCACCTCCCCTGAAGGGTTGTTTACAATACCATCTCTTCCTTTTAATCCTCTTTTCCTTTCATGTCTAACAAACAGTGTTAAACAGAAGACAGGGGAAAAAGCAGATCTCACACATTATAATTATCTATAGTTAACTGAAAAAATGCTTCACAATTAGAGGTCTCATTTTGTAAATTATTGCTCAAGAAGCTTTTTCCTATGTTTTTCCAGATAAAACCTCTGTTCTTTCAAGCTCGAGGTTTGTATGTATAGTAGCTCAGATAAAGGGTTTCTGAGTTGATGTACACTCTGTGCAGAGACTGAGCTGCCACAAACAGGATTTTCCTTATGAGATCCTGTGCAGAGGGATGTCTTGAGATGTAAGCACAGGAATGTGGGCAGTACCAAGATGTTGAGCCATGATAGAAAACATTACATTTCAAAACTGGCTGCTGTTTCTGCTGGTTATTTTTACAGTTTCCCTTAATTTCTCTAGCTCTTTTTGCCCTCTATCTGAGCACTAAGTCACTAAGTCTGTGAATATATTTATAGTCACAATTCTTCCGTGGGGTGGTGTGGGACTCCACATTATACAGATTTGAGAGGCTATCGTTTGATGAGCACTTCTTTCAGCAGCAGCACCAACATAAGCATCCCCTGATTTCCCCTTCCCCTCTGCCACCACTCACTCACCCCTCAGCTGTGCCATTTTCTGTGCTGTGTGGGAAACAAATCACAGAACACATCCAGGTTAAAAATAGCTGGAAAAGAGGGAGAGAGAGAGAGAAATGAATTCCAGAACCTGAACTAATATCCTATATGTACATCCAAAGCGGATACAACAGAGCCGTTTTAGCTCAGATTCCATCTGTCTGTCCAGCTCCATCAATAATTTGTACCTGATTTCACATAGGACAGAAAGGTAGAAATTTCAAAAGCTACTGATTTTCTCTCTAAATTTTGTGCAAACTGATTGCTATGTGAGGAGTAGGGACCTCAGTTAAAGAAATGCAGCCAGCAGTCACCTGGCTAGTGAGTGTGCATGCTGGCTGGCCATCTATGCATTAGCTGGCCAGCCAGCATATATGGCCCTGACTGCAGCCCAGGCAAGGGTCTTAGAGCATATAATGAGGGAAGAGTGGGGCTCATTGTAGCTATTTTATTTTAAGAGAAGGGGAGAGAAGAGAGGTGACTATGAAGCAGTGGTCAGAGACCCACAGGAAACCAAGAGCCATTAGTTCCACTGCTCACAAAGCAATTTGTTTCAAAAAGGCCTGAAATTCCATAAAATAAGACCTCTTCTGCACATGAGCCTGTAAATCAAGTGAGCCTGTAAATCATACGATTTGTGAGGAAGCTGAGAGCTCAGCCTCACATTCCTGTTTAGACTTCAGCAACCACTTCTGCTTTTAGCACTCCAAACACCAGTGGAAACTACGGATACTGATTTCTTTCCCATACTCAAATGTCACTTAAAGCCCTTGTTTCTCCTGAATAACTCTTCTAAGCGCTTGCTTCATCTCTCTTCCTACCTGCCTCCTTTCTAATCTACAACAGCTTGCCAAGAGCTCTGCTCCATTCTCTTCTTTCGTATCCTTCATGCCTCCTCTCTGACCAATGAATGGCCTCAAATTTGGTACCGGGCAGTACACAAAATATTCAGTGAATTGTACCTGAAAATGATGAGTATTTTGGTGCAAACCAAAGCTTGCTCATCCTGCCCACTCCTTCTCAGGGAGAAGAGACCTTGAATCTCCTCACTGCTTTTGCTGACCTGCAGAGGGGACTGGGTGGGATGGGAGCCACAGGGTGGAACAGTAGCCATGAGACACCCTGTGAGCCATGGCTGTAGTTCATGAACAGAAATGGAAGGGTCTTTATGTTCCTGTTCTGAGGTGTTTTTTCAGTGTCTGGTTGAACGTGCAGGATGCAAGCGGAGCTGTGTGGCTGCTCACCTCTCTTCTTGGAAAGGGAGTAGCGGGCTGTGTCTGTGTCAGAAGCCCACACTTGTCAGGGGAGCTTTCATCAGAACAAGTGTCTGATAGAAACTGGGTCTATTCCTACCGTTTGTGGGTTTCCCCAGTAACAGAAATTATCATCACCATAGGCAGGTCTTGGGTTTCTCCAGGTGGGAGACCAGAGGTTTTGGGCAGTTGGAGATTTTCCTGGTGTGGGAAATCTCTGGGTGGCAATAATCCAGTGTATTGGGCTGTGTGCCATCCTTCCTGCAGACACCCAGGAACATTACTGGGAGTTGCACCCAATGCGATCTGTTTGCAGATACTCCAGTCTCACCACAGGTATGGAATGAGGTGTGATGGGAAGGGCCTGAGAAGGCTCCCAGGGAATCTGCCTGCATTAATTCCCTTGTCATTGCTTACCTCTGGGTCTGCTCCAGTCTGCACACTGGGGGAGCTGCTAGAGCTCAGCTCAGCTCCTGAAAGAGAAGTGTCTTCCTAGACTCTCCTAGCACTGATTCCACTTCCAGAACTAGTTTCTGTAGGAAATTTTATTTCCCCAAATGGAAGAATGTGGCCATTTTGCAAGGTGCCACCAGGGACCTGTAAAGGAGATCTAAAGCAGAAACCAGGGCTGCCTTGCTGGAAGGGAGTACTAGAAGGTCCCATCCTCTCTCCTCACCAGGCACAGGAGCATGGGAGGTGCTGGTGAATCTTTACCAACACGGAGCAGCCTCATGCAGAGCGGAGCAGCCCTTACATCACTGTAAGTGATGTTAGGATCTTGCTTTATCCTTGGGTAACTACAGAATTTGGGGAAGTGGTGGCAGGGGACTATGATCAGAAAGCTGGCAGAAATTGTGTAATTGATGTATCAAAGGTGTTTTTACTCTCCTCCAGTCACATTTTAGCAGTACCCTCTTTTATTCTACGTGCCAGTAAACAACAAAATTGTTACTCATAAAACTTGCCTTAAGCAACAAGACATGTGAACAATAAAGCACTGAGAGCCACATTTTCAAAAGTGTGTGTGCAGAAATCTCTATTGTACGATGTATAAGCAGCATGTGGTCTGGATGTGGCAAGCAGCAACGGGAGAGGAAAAGGGGAACAGATGGAACCTGTACATGAGTGACAAGAGCGGACGTAGGCTCAGATCAAGTTTTGTACTGTGCAGAGGCTGAGCTTTTGAAAAGCCTTAAATAACAACCACATTTTAAGGAGGACTGCACTAATGGGGCATGCAGATAAGCACGCCAAATGGTGCAACTGCAGAGCACACAGCACTGCAGACAGTGATATATACAGAGCATATGAAAAGTTCGGTCTGATACGCCAGCCATGCGTACAATCAAAGGTGTGCACATTTTAGTAACATCAGCCTCCCTGAAACCTCAATGACTTAGCAACAAAACAGCAGGAAATGATAAGTCAGGGTCAGAAAGGTCTGAGAATTCCACACAGCTGAAATAAAGATTGAGCAAGAAGAATTAGCATCAAGAAATCAGATTCAGATGTTTAAAGCTGATTGTCTGAACCAAGTTAATATAACGCACCATGTGTCACTTCAAAACGTTCGGATCGTGCAGCTGGGAAGCCCTTCCCATGATTGTGAAATGCTGCAGTTCTCTGTATCTGAGAAGGCTGGGATGGACATGTCTGCCTGGACACGAGCAGGCTATAAATGATGAATTGGGATTACAGCCTTTACTGTCCCAGTCCAGTTTTACCAGTTCCCTGAACCACTATCACAGAAAACAAGCCCTGCAGCAATGCCATATGAAGATTCTACCTTCACATATTGTGGACTTGCTCTCTGTCTCCATTCATCTCCCCATGGACTGAAAATGCTCACACTTTTTTTTCCAACTGTGAAGCACTCTGATGATTATCACCCCTTGCTCTCTTACTTTCATCCTATTTAAAAGAACCCCTATTCATCTACCCAGTCTTTTCAAGGAAAATTACCCTCTCTCTGTCCATTCTACCAAGTCTAAAGTTCATGGCTGTAGAAAATTATGTTTTCAAACTGTCAGTATTATGGGACAATCACATTTTCACTCATCCTCACACATGCACAGAAGGAAGCCTTTACCTGTACGAATGCAGATCAGCACAACAGCTGCCTGTGTGGGACACTGTAAGTCTGCGAAACTTGCACACTTTCACCACTAATTTTTTTATTCTCAGATGGATGTGTATTGTGTATGCTCTTTCAGCCTTGCAAAGTAATCCAAGAATCCAGCACTGGCCACCTGAAAACCACACCTCACAGGAAATGAGAATTCCATAGGTTTGAGGGGTTTGCAGAATGGCAACTTGTTTGTTTTGTGGATTTGTGAAATTATGTAGCTGGTGGGAGTGGCTCTTTCCTAGGACAAGGTCACACACTCATCAGTCCTTGGGTGAGAAACTAATTAACTGGAGATCAGCATAAGTTCTGTACTCCTCCATGCACTGTTCATGGTGACCGGTTCTGGATTGGGCTGATGGTGTACACACAGAAATATTTGACAATACAGGTATTAGGCTCTCATATCATAGATCTTTCCCCCTGCTCTATTCACATGCATTTTCATGGCAGCTGGACATGCATTATACAGCTATGGGCTAAAACTCTGGTACGTTTCTAGTGAAGCCAAAGAGACAAATGTGACACTGTGATTTATGCTGTGAACAAAATAGACCAGGGCATGTTCTCTCCCCCATCAGCAAGTGGCACAGCAGAGCTTTTATACATGGCAAGCTCCTCTCTCACAGCCACCTCCAAGCAAAAAAGGGGGGCCAGCCTAAGGAGCAGCATCTCAGAGAGGGCTCAGAGGCAATAGGCAGAGCTGTACCAAGGGATGCTGGAATCTGGGCCCTCTCCTGGGGCAGATACAGCCAAGACAAAGTAATTTCTTTCACTCTATCTCCAGCACTTGCTGATTTCAGAAGACTCTGTGTAAAATTCAGCATCTTCTGTCACTTGAAGCTGAAGTGCGCAGCCTGGGTTTTACACCCATGCTATGGGAAGTTGTTTGGGGTTTGCTTTGTTGCTGACAGCTTGAAATTTCCATTTGCAGCTCCTTCCTGTTTCCTTTTCAGACATGCATCATACAAACCCAGAGAGGCTGCACAAATGTACCAAAGCAGTGAGAAGAGGGGACATTCCTTACCGCTATGAAGCTTTTAGTGTGCCTGAAGCAGCAGAGGCAGACCTGGGAAGGCACTTCCCATACCCACATCCTGCAGATACATATCTTGGTGCTGATGGCTACCTGAAGTCCACGTCCAAGCTCCCATCCCACCTGGGATGCCACCTGGAATACTCAGACATCAGAACTTAGGGACTGGGAACCATGCTGGGGCTTTTTTTTATTTAAAATTTGCAGCACTGCTGCTGCCTGAGAGTTGAGTCATTTACTGCTAGTAGTGAAAGGGACTGTGTGCATGCTGGGGTGGCATACATCCTGCGTGTCCTCAGCATGGGATGGGACCTCTAGGAGACGTCACTTGGATATATATATATACACAACACATCCCTGATTTCATATGTAGGCCACATGGGAAGGCAGGATTTGCTGCCTGGAGCCCATACCTGCCCACAAGCCCCCCAGCCCTGAGATCCCCTGGCCACATGGCACCTTACTATGTCTGGGGATCCCCTAGCCATACAGCACCTCACCATGCCTGGCAGGGAGAGCTGATGGAGCCTGTGGCACTGTCCCACCTTGCTGCAGCTGTGCACAAGAGCTTTGGTTGTCTCCAGTGTCTCTTCACCTCACCCCATCAGCACAGAGAGTGAGTGGTGCCAGCCACATTGTGAGGAGCAGGAGATGATGTATCTAAAACAAGGGAGGAAGTTTTACCCCCTTTACTTTCCCTTTGTCTCACCTGTATTGCACCTGCTATTAGAATGACCAAAATTACCCAGTGACATGATTCATCAGCCATAGAAAAGCACAAACCAGGCAAGTTCCCCATGGAAATTGCCCAAGGAAAGAGGCTTCCTAGGCTCTCAATGCCTAGAAGAACATCTCTGACCAGTTACTTCTCTCCCAGACATTTTATCAGGAACTGAAGCTCATTGAATCAGTGATTTACTCCCCACTCAGCACTGGCTGACTGCATTTTGCGTGCCTTGGGATAAGAATCACGTTATTCTTTGCTCAGGTCCAGGACGCCTCTGATATGTGTTAGAATATCTCTGGATTGTTGCAATTAAAATTATTCCAAATTTCATGGGAGAGGCATTTTCATGCACTGCCTTTTTTATAGAGGACTTCAGCAGGGTCCACCCACACCACCAGATCAACAACACAAAGAAATCAATAAACACCTTAGCATGGAGCTTTCCTTGCCTAGGTTTGTATCAAGCTTGTTTACAGCCAGCAGGCCAGGAGAAAAAGGTCATTTATAGTATGTGCTGTGGCACTGCTCGCCTAAATTTTAGGAGTCAGCAACTTTGATAAACTCTTGATGCAGCTTGCAGACACAGTTAAGAATGTCTCTTCCACCTACTGCAGGAAGCTGTCAGTGTATCAAAGATCAAAGTTGCTCACACCAAAGCAAGAAGGTTACATACAAACAAAAAGTAACTACAAATGCTTGGGTTTGGATGCAGGATTTGCATGTATTGGTCTCTTAAATTTGACCATAAACCACTTGAATCAATTAAAAAAACTCAGACGCTGCAGCACCACCCAGATTACTCACAGGCTAATCCTCCTGTTGCAGGGACAAGATGCCCTGTTATCAAGATGTTTGATATGACTTTGAAAAGATTAGTTTATTGAAAATCGTATTAGAGACTTATTTCGAGAATGTCATGATCTCAAGTGGCTATGCCTTAAAAGGGCTAACAAAAGAGTATGTGACCTGAAATGGGCACATATTGCGGGGAAGTCTCTTCCCTCTGCTACACATACAGCATCTGCAGAACAGGCAAATATTTATCAGGAACTGAAGCTCATCAGATTAGTTAATTGTTTCAAAAAAGAACAGATTTTTTTTTAATATATCTCAAAAAATCACAAAGGTAGTCAGGACCTTTCCAGAAGTTGTTCCTCAAAGAAGTGTCCCTAGGATAAAACACAGTTAGGAATTACTGTTAAGAAACTTTTGGTCAGCTCTGACAGTTTTGATGCAAACCTGACTGCTGCTGGAGACACTGCTGCAGGACTGCAGTGGGAGGAAAGACTGGCAAGGGAATTCAAGCTAGCATGTCTGCCCTCTCTTCTCCTCTCTTCTCCTCTCTTCTCCTCTCTTCTCCTCTCTTCTCTGCTCCACTATAGAATAAGAAATCAGAGAAGAGACAAGCCTGATTTTTAAATTGTTTTGGTGACTCTAGTGGGCTCTTGCACACAAACAGGATTCAAGAGCATTTTGGGTTGATTTCCTTTCAGTTCTGCATCCCTGCTCTGTTCTGGTTTACTGTTCTCCAGCTCCCTGTACAAACAGGATCTTTCCTCAACAATGTTCTGCCACATCATCTTCCTTCCTTTGTATACAGGCTGCTCCTGCCTGTTACACACCATGCGGCTTCCTAAGGCACCTCGTTTCTCAATGCTAGCAAAAACAGGAACCAAAAGCAAAGCAGCAATAAAACGCTAAATTCTCACCGCAGTTAAAAATGAAATCTTGAAAGTTTCCGATTCAAGATGACTTTCCTGTTAACGGATTATTTTTCTAGTTTAGTGCTCTGCAGAATATGTGCAAATGAGGTGCTTGTAGTATTTATTAGATTCAAATGCCTCTCCAGCGTGGTTTGCAACACTGACCTATGTTTTTCCTCTTTTTTTTGGTGTTGAAAAGTGAACCCCACTGAGCAGGGTGCACATTACTTTATCATTCACCTCTTTTCTCCCATCTTGTAAGGCTTTGCTGTCTGATTTTTTGCTCCAGGGAGGTTCAATAGCATGTGTACAGGGACAAGAGAAAACCACAGGCCGCAGCACATATTGCACAAATGCTGTTATTATTCTGAGGCCTGAAGAAACAAGGAAGGAAGCTTGAGGCTAGTGGTTTGGCAGGTGTGAGGCCTTTTTCACACAGACATCTGTTTTAAGTGGTAGCTCTGGGCTCGGGGATGAGCAGGGAATGCCTGTCACTCCCACCCCTTCTCTGTGTCACAGCACAAGGGGGTTTGGGCTCCTGATGAAGCGATGTCAGCTCCTTGCTCAATCTGTGCTTCGAGACTCTGCTCTCTTGTATTTGTGGGGCAGGGCTGCAAAGTGAAGTGATTCCTCCCTGCAAACTGCCTGAGACAGAGATGCTGCTGCTGCTGCTGCTGCTGCTGCTGCTGCTGCCACGCCAGCGCACACAAAATGGATGGGGTTAGGGAACAAAATGGGTGAACAGCAACATGTGTGCAAGCTCAACAAGCCCAACAAGCTCCAAGCAAAGACCTGATGAAAACCGTTTGGATGCTACCATGTACCCCGCATCAAAGTGAACTTTTCTAATGCCACTAGATTATTTCTAGTGTTTTGGGCAGCCCTGCTAGTGATCCCATTACAGTTTTGAGTAGACTGCTTCATTTGGCAGGACATTACAGCACACTCTCTGTGATGCCTTGTACTGTATTTGAAGGAATTCATTAGTGTTTGATGGTTAATTATCTGTGCAGTAACATAGAAATAATCGATAAAGAAACTGCAGTTTTTAGGGCTGGATCCTACTCTACTAAACCCATGTGTAGGGAGGAAAAAAAAGGTTTGCATAATATCCTCCCCGGCAGGGATTCTTTGGGACAAGTTAGTGTTGAGCCACATTGTTATTTTAAATGACAATCGGTTCTTTCTCCTGTAGTTCACGGCCAACTTTAATGAACATTTAACAACTTAATTATCTTTAGGACTGCTACTCTTCTGTTACAGATTGCTGACATTGGTCAGTGAATTTAGAAATTACTGGGGGAAGGGCAGATATGGAGAAAAGCAGAGACTGAGATACATGTATACAGCTGCCCTCATTTCCATAAGAAATTAAGCTGAAGCCATTTCAAGGTGAGGGACTGTAGTTAATCCCTCCCAACACACTCATTAATACATCTCATAACAAGTCTCCTTGTCCACTGACAAGGAGAGTCAATCAAGCACCACTTTAGTCTGGGCAGGAGAAAGGCTACAGTTTCATGGGGACTACTGGGTTTTATGGCTTCTTCAGAGGTTTTAAGCAGTGCTGTGCTGTGCTGATGTGCCTTCATTCAGAACTGAGCAAGGGGTAGGTGATGTGATGGGAGAACTCAGCTCCTGTCTTTGCTTCATGTTGCAAATGACATAGCAAAATCTGCTGATGTCAACACTAGAATGGGCAAACTCCTGGAAAAATGAAAGGCTATGTAGTATTTTGACATTCTTGAAAAGGAAGGCAGAATTCCTGACTTGAAGCATCCTTCTGCCATGCTTAACATGTCTCTAGTACCACTATGTCATCTGTGGTGGTGACTTGTCTGAATGAGCACCATTGAAACACTTACAGAAATCTAATAAACTTCAGAGTTGGACTGCAAGAAAAAAAAATTATTTTGTCCAGAGGATTAAAAGAAAAATAAGAAAAGCAAGCCACATGCAAGGATGCCTGATGTTCCAGCTTTGTTATTATAATTTTTTTTCTTTTTCCTATCTGACAAATATCAGCATGACAGCAAACAGAACCCTTCTAGTTCACATGGCAGCACAGCTTAACTGTGCTGGTAAGTGGTGAATTGGCTCTTTGCTCTAGCATGGCCCTAAATAGTACCATTAACATGTGGTTATAGTCAGAGAGCACATTTGGTAGGAAATGACACCTTGTTACTTCCCAGATTATCTGCTCTCTATGGGGTAAATATTTTAAACATCGTGGCAGGTTTTAGCAGCAACATCCCTATTAAAGTAGATGGGATCTGAGTGAGGGTAAATCCAAGCACGCAGTGCTGGGACGGTACACCTATAAATCTTCTGTGTCTTACGCTCTGTGCTTTATTCGCTAACAAAAGACAAGTGTTTGCTGCCTTTGTAAGGTTCCTAAAGCACAAAGGGAGGGTGTGTGCTCGGCATTACTTCCTGTAGCTCCGGCTGCTGCCTACAGCACGACAGCCCGAAGCAGGAAGGACACAGGGATTCCTCAGCTCCACAGCGCAGGCTGCAGCCACACCAACGGGAGGAATGCGCCTTTCAAGGGCCAAGGAGTTCAGTTCACTCTGGTCCGCAGTTACTCGGTGCTAAAGTTAGTTTTGAAACAGCATCTACCTTTAAGCCAGGAAGTATTTTAGGCAACAGATGCCTTGCAGGCCTCTTCAAGCTTACTGAGTATGTATTAAGCAATTTTTGTGTAAATTTTGTCTTCCGCTCATATCAATCTCATCACAGTAGTGATTGATAGCTGCCTCAGTTTACATAACAGCAAAGGCTGGGAAAGGCCCTTTCCTTAGGGTATCTACCTTAAAACAAGTAACTGGAGTTTGAAAAAAAGAGCCTGCTCTCTCCAGTAGGCATCGTTTCATGGTTTAATACGATAAATGTAGCCTACATGTGCACTGTATGTCTGGCAGCGTTCTTTGTTACTTCACTAGATGGCGTGTGGTGGTGCCTGGCAGGGGGGAGAGAAGGGAGAAGAATTAATTCAGTGTGTAACTGGCTGCACTGCACTCCTGCCTCTGATGTGCCTTTAACAATGTGGGTCTACGAGTTAATGTTTCAAGGGTGAGAATTGAATTTCCTGCTGAAACTTTTGCCTGAAGAGTACCCTTAAATCAGCAGTGGGGCAAGACTGGCAGAGAAGAGGTTTATTAGACTAACCTATTTCCTAGGCAAAACATGCTTTCAGAGACTAAGTTCAAATCTAAAATAGGCCTGAAGAAGAGCTTATGTGTCTGCTTACTACAGCATGGTCAGGTGGTAGATCTTATTTTTTCTATAAATTTTGTCATGCTTATAGCCTCACACCATCACTGCTGCTACACTACTGTAAAAACATCCAGAACTTTGGTTCTTCAAAAGGCAAGCCATAAGGTTAATTTGTGCTCTCACTTTCCCTGGTGTATACCCTGGCATAGCTATCCTCTTTTGTTCTTCTGTTAACTATTTATGCCTCCCACTTTGCAAAAGAACAAGACCCAGCTCTGCCCTGAGGCACTTCCTCCAGTGGGATGACACAAAATCACCCTCGCAGGGCACTCACAGAGCACGTGCAGTAAGAATCTGCTCTTGTCTTGCTTGGGAAAATAGGCATTAAATCTTCAAGACCTCAGACATGAATTGCGGAAGTGGCTGGATCCATTAGGGATGTTCCAGGCTCCCTAACAAAAACACTGACAGTGAAGCTCTCCACGGCAAGGTTTGTTGGTCAGCATGCCTGCTCTCTCGGCAGCACGGGGGCTGTGCAGTTTCACAACTGCCCTAAGCTGACCTACGGCTGGGCTCCAGCCAAAAGGCAGCTCTCCCCCTCTGCTGACTCTTGTGCTCCTTTGGCTGTAGGAACTGTGGTGCCAGGGGCTGATTGGTCTTGGTGCAATCCTCCCCTCCTGTTTTTTTCCCTTTTGGTAGAGTTAATTTTCAGTTGGCTCAGTTTGCTGAACTGGCCAGCTGGTTGGGTGGATACTGGAGCTGGTACAAGGAGATGGCCGGGGTGCTGAGCTGGAAAGTGCTAGAGTGGCCTTTCTGCCATCAGTGTGGGCTGAGCCATCAGGAGTCAGAGGGCTGTGCACCACAGCTTCTGCAGTGCCCCCAAAGTGCCCCAAATGCTGTGGGAGGTCAGGGCAGCCACTGCCTTAGGATGGGATGCAAGCATTCCTCTGCTCCTTTGAACACAGAGAAAAGGTGTTTAAAAACCATCTGTTAAAGAATGGTACCATGAGGAAAACACATCTCATATACATGCAAGTGTGGGGTTTTCCTGTGGTATTTAGGCCTAAGGTGTTTACTGTTTCACCATCTAGCTATGCACCCAAGCTGCAAATGCTTTCAGTGCAACCCATGCACTAGATTTAACACCTGCTGCACCATGGCTATAGCTACAACAGCAGCTTATACCCTGGCTGAATCAGCTGCCAGTGCTACAGCATGGGCAACACTCTCTCCAAAGAACAAAATTATGTCCAAAATCAAGTGTCTTTCTCTGTTGTTTACAGCTGGTGGCTGTTGCTGATGGGAGAGTGTATTTGGTAGGTGCTTGGCTTGGGGAAGAGCATCTGGTGAAGTGCTAGTGCTGCAGCTGTGTGGGGAGCTGTGCAGAAAAGGACCTAGTGCTCACACTGATTAGACAAAACAGGGGCAAACACTGGCAACCAGCTGAACAAGGGGCCCCTAGGCATTCCCTGAAGAGAGAACTCATTCTTCCCTTGTGAGTCAGGTTTGTGTGGCCCCTGTAAGATGAAGCTACAGAGTAAGACAAGTTCTGCCTGGGTTAAGCCATTGCAGCCTCTCCACTAACCTTCCCCTGAAGCAAAAGAAGTTTAAGATGTAAATGGGAGAGAAAAACTGGGGACATTGGATGGCTTATAATCAGTTCTGTAGGAGAGGCAAGTTGCTACCCAACTTGGTTCTGTATTTCCACAAAATGCACCTCCTTAGATCAGCTCACTCAGCTACCTCAGCCTCAAAGTGCAGTTGTCTTAGCTAACTCATTTGGTTCACATTTCTTCAAGTTATCACTCAAACGTATTAAGTTGAAACATCTGGATGAACCCAGAAAAAACTGCAAGAAATGTCCTTACTTTATTCCAAATAGCCTATGCTTTGAAAATCACCGCACATGCAACACTTCCCTGCACACAGCCACCGTTATCCCCTCAGCTCAGGCTCCTGGTTCAGGGTCCCACTCTGCTATTCCTTCACTCTGTCCCGATCGTCTCCCAGGGTTTAAACCTGTCTTACTGTCAGTATATTGTGTTTGAATTACAGAATTGTTCATATATGTCTCTCCCTCTAGGAAACTTACAGCAAAGAGTAAAGAATTGTTTGGGCTATAGAGAAATGCTGCCAACTACTGTAACAGGAAAACATTACAGCTCCCTTTCGCCCCAAAAATAACATCTTCTTGCTGTGGGTAAATAGCTATTTCAGTTCTTCTGGGAGCAATAATCCTGGCCCTCTCTTTCTCCAAAGGCAGCATGCAGTCCTCTATCTATAGAGAAGCTCATTTCCACAAGGCATGTCCAGACAGAATTGGCATCTGCCTAGGAGTGGGGATAGTAGAGGATGAGAAGAATGGCAGAGACGGATGCTCTAAGGAAGTTGCTCGTACACATGACAGAAGCTAAAAAATCATTCCTCACCAGAACAACACTCAAAGGACTTCTGGGCTCTTCCCTGCCTGTGAAGGGATCTTACTTGGTTTCTTCTCCCTCTACTCCATACCCTGGAACCTGTAATTCTGAAAGTGAATCAGTGTCTACAGAGACACCGGTGGCTGTGTTCCATGCAGTGCCATCTCGTTTCTGCACCTTGAGGCAAGTCCCCTTGACTCTGCCATGTCCTTGCCTAGGTTTAATGCATCTGCTGCTCAGGAAGGTCACAGGGCCATGAACTGTGTGTTCAGAGCACCTATTGAACAACAGTTCACTGGGATTAGCTGGGATTTCCAAGTACAAGATAAAATAATTGTAAACCAAGAAAGTAATGACATCTATCAAACTCAGTTATACCACAAAGAGCAGACAAACAGATACCAAAATCAGAAGTCAGTCCTCCAGATATTAGTCTGATTTTAGTTGGTGTGAGTTTTGCCCTGAGAGGACCTCTTTCCTCACCAAAATGTACAGGTCTTGATCTTCCTGACATGATTGAAGTGTCAACCTGTAGTAATTTCCAAGCAGCTACTCAAGTTCCATTAGTATTGATCTAATTTGAGATGAACACTGGCCTCATTAGGCTTTACTCTGCTTCCCGCCCACTGTTCATCAGTGAAGGGTTGGCTGAGATAACACCTGAGAAACAATGCTAGTGCTTAGAGCAAAAAATCAGGACAAGTGAATCCAATCCCAGCTCTGCCGCTGACAAGAGACAAATCCACATCCCTTTTGTTTTAACTTTTCCTATTTGTAATGGGAGTAATACAGATATTTCTTATGGCAGAGGCACAACTGCTTGTTTGAAGAACACTTTGAGATGGTGCAGCTTGGTGAGATCTCAACAAGGGTACAAAGTGCTACTGGTGTTTCTAAAGTGTGTGATGTGTGTCCTAAACTAACCCTTCCTGATCTGACACTTCACACATCTGATCCCCTATCACATCTCTACTATAAAACAAGCTATGATTTGGGTGAATTGTTTATCAAATATGCAACTTTAAAAGACTTTCAAGGGTCTGCTTGTTTTAAAATCACTGCATACTGCAGATATGAGCTAACCTGAGAAAAGCAATATATGGCCACAAGAAGAGTTCTTTGAAGATGCTCCAACCCTTCTATAGGTATGCATCAGGTTGGTGTAATGTAGCCCAGATCTTTAGGCTTTCTGAAGGCCAAGAAGCTGTGTAAGGTCTTTTGATCCTGACAACAGCATGAACAAGTGGTTACATAACTGACAAGCTAGTCACATCTTGGTAGGCATAAAAGCATTTATTTTCTTGTCACCTAGCAATATGACAACGGATTATACCTGCTTCTTGCAAGCCTTGCTGCAATACGTGCTTTGTCTGTGGACACTCATTCAGCAACAAAAGTGTACTGCAGAAGGGCACGTGGCTCTGGACTCCTACCATAGGGCCCTGACTCTGGGGCTGCAGATTGTCCTGTCAGCAACAAACTCATTTAAGATATACCCACCTCCCTTCATAGTTCAGCTGTGATGTTCCATGTTTAGCTGAACCCGACCTCCATCACGCTCCTTCTCCTCTGCACCACTTCAGCAAAGTGACAGGATCTCCAGCACAAAGCAGGTCAGGCCTGGGGTGGGTGTATTTGCACAGGTCCTCAGCACTGCCTCCTCCTCAGCATCATGGGGTCCCATGCAGCATGCACTGATCCTTGTCACTGATATGGCAGTGACCACGGAGCACTTCCACACAGGTCCTGGATGTGGGGTCCTGGACATAGGGTCCAATTCAGCCTCTCCTGCAGATGTGAGTGCATTTATCCTAGGTCTGCTGGATATATAGAAAGCATGTATCATGCTCCTAGCAGACAGTGCTGAAGCAGGAAATGCCTTTGATATATACCTGGCCTTGCACTGTGCCATAGCAGAGCCACAGCTGTCTGCAGCACACTGAGACACACATGTCCTCTGCTCATCCAGAACTGCCCCACATTGTCTCTGCACATTACAGCTCAGCCTCTCCAGGGAACGCTGTGTTAGCTGTTACATTTGCACACCAGCCAGCACTTTGCTTCCTGGTTTATGAATGGTGTGTCCAGAAATTGGCTGCTATGCTGGTGCATTTCAGAGAAGATAATGCTGTCCTTTTCCCTGCTGTTCATCGTAACCCTAATTTCTGACAAACAAAAGGGATGAATTCTGGGCAATTTACCAATAATCAAGCACAGGGTGAGCAAGATGGCTTTACAATATATATAGCCCTATGGGTAGGGCTCAACAAAGCCCTCAGATACTGGATAGCTCACTCACACCAGGCCCTTAGACTGATGAACAGCGATAACAGCAGCAAACCTTGTCTGCCCTGCAAGTTGCAGCCAGAGATAATAAAACTTCCGAACTAGCAAGACAACAACAGCATGGGAAGCCTATGACATTAAATACATGAAAGGGATGCCTATGAGAAGAAGTTGAGTACCTTCAGCACAGAATGGGTAATCCTCAGGGGACTATTTAAAACTCATTGACTCATTATGCCTACACATAGCTTTGTCAGTCAACAGAGTCATCAAAAGTTTGTGCAGGTGAAGTTTACTTAGGTACAGAAGAGCAGAGCAAGACTTTCCTTTTTGATCAGTTGCCTGGCTCTGCCCTTGGAGCAGAAATCCTTCAGAGATCTCTTGGGGTTTCTTTTGTCATTTGATGGGTTTGCCTCTGACATATGAAATCATATGAGTGGAGCTGCATGGCTGAGGCAGGGTGGTAATACCAGCTGCAGGCAGGAAGTGTGTGGCAGGGTTCATTTCATGCCAGAGACATAACACACAGCACGCTCCCTCTACCTGCAGTGCAGCCCAGGATTCAGGTGGAGAACTTGAGTGAACTGCTCCTCAGCTGCCTTACACACACAGAGCTCAGGACTGCAAACTGCACTGCCCTGTGGATGCCCAAGGGACAGACTGGGCTGTTTCTACTCTGCATGTAAAGCATCCTGGCCCTTCCTCACAGTGCACTGCTTCCTTCCCTCCACCAGCCTCCTTCATTTCCATTCTGTGGTGTCCCAGATCCCTCCCTCCTTACCAATAGCCATTCCTCAGCACCCAAACCTGGCTGGAAGGGTGATACAAGACAGGGCTATCAGCATAATGCAGAGGAATGGTGGCAAGTAAGGGAAGAGCCTACAACAAGGTAAACACTCACCCTCTAGCCCTCTTATTACTGTTGGGATATAAACTGAACTGTTCCAGCTAATTCATCTTAGTCCCAGATACATGTTGCATGAAGGCAGGGCCTGAAAACAGCAGAGAAACCTCTAACACAGTCTGCACTGGGGTGATGCCAGTTATGTGGGTAGAGTTCATTGAACAAATGTTGATGCTTAAGCGGTAGGTGTCCATTTGGGAGTTAGTCACCTTAGGATGCCGTTTTAAGTCAGAGAGAAACAGACACTTTTGGCATAAGATAGAAATTCACACTCAGTTGAGCTCAATTGTGCTTCGTGAGCTTCTGCTGCTCCCCGCTGATAATACATGGAGTCAGGCATAGCCAGCTCCCAGGTGAACGCCTGCGCGACACACACCAAATGACGGGCGAGATAAATCACTTTTTGTACAGCCGCGTTTTGACACAGGGATGCTACACGTTATGGGGCTGCAGAAGGGGGCTTTGTAGGGTGCCTAGTGGAGCATGCTCTAGCACGTAACTGCAGAGGCCAGGGAGCCAGATTCAGAGGAACAGAGACTCAGTGACAGACACAGCAAAACCCTTCGGGAACGTGGCTGCTGAAGCAACCATGACTTCATTAGACTTGCTCAAGATGCCCTCTAGCCTAGACCTTTCACCTCATTTAATGGTTTCTTGGCCTCAATCCCTTATAATTCTGAAATGAAAAAAAGAATCTCTTTTGACTCCTGTTTTCAAGCCAGGACTGTTTGATTTGGAACACTGCATTGAAGGCTGTGCTACTGATTGATTTCAGGTTTATTATATTTTCCCCTTTGAAAAATTCTACAGTAAAAAAACCCTACTTTGTCGTTTTTCATGTAACCCCCCCCCCCCCTTTTTTTTTTTTTTCCAATCTTAGCAAATGCTCAGTCTTTTCCACTTCAATAGCTTGAAATTCTCCCCTGGGAGCCGTAAGCTCTTTAAATATTTTTAGGTTGCCAGATTTCTTATGTTCTCTCTCCAGGAAGCCAATTTTGTTTCTAAGCTCTTGAGAGTAGTCCAGCTTCATCTTTTGCGCACTCACTGCATCACAATAAAATGCTGCCTAATTGCTGCCTCAGCCGAGTCCCAAAGGTGCTGGAGTTTGTCTCTAGGCTACAGTTGTGGACAATAAATTCTTCTCAGACTGGAGTTAAGCCTTTTTATTATTTAAATCTGAGTCATGTAAAATTAGTTTACTAGCAAGTTACCCACAAAGATCTAGTATGGAAAGAAACTCCCACATATTGTTTTCCAACACAATGAGAGAATGATGAGATATAAAGATTTGCAAGTGGCTTGTAACACAAGACGTGTATAGAAACACCAATGTTTAATTTTGCCAAAAAGACATGAAAATGTTTCTGTGAGCCTAGAAGTTACTCTCAGACCTCGTCTGTTTGGTGTTCTTTACCTTCAAATTGAAACTGGTGGTATAAAAATCTTTCTTTTTTCTTCTAGCTCCTGAAATACCTATGAAAGAGGAAAGGCAGCTGAAGATAACAAATGCCAGATGGGCAAGAGCTTTCTGTTCTCAGTCTAGTACCACAGCAAGAGGATTTAGTGATCATTTTGATGAAAATAAACAAGAATATACTAAGACCAGCCACCCAGGCTGCACCCCTATCAAATTTGAGAAGACCCCTGTAGCAAGGGACAAATGGACAGTACAGGGAGTGAGAGTGAACACATACTCTCTTTCTCATCAGGACCATATTCATCTATCCTCAATGGCAGAAGGCATCTGTATATGGCATTTTCTCTCTTTGTGTTCCTTTTTGCAATCTGTATTTTAAAGTGTTTGTATATGGCTTCTGATGAAAGTGCATACTCCATAGACATATAAAAAGACTAAATGATCATTGTTTTGAGACTCTAATTCCTTAAGACAGCAGTTTCTTTGGATGCATTTGGTGCTGTACGTCCAAATCCATACTCTTAGTTAAGAGAAAAAGAAGCTGAAAGAGATTGCTAGATTTTCTCAAAATGGTTAGACTGTCCTTTAATTAAAAAGGTCAGGCATGATAACAGAGACCTGACATGGTTTTTGTGGTGGTGTCAGCAGCACATTTGCAACCTGGGGCACTCATGAGCAAGGACAACACACATCCAGGTCAGGGCAAGCCTGTTCAAAGGACTCTTCGCAGGGGTCCTTTTGTCAGCACAGAGAGCGTGCAGGCAGATGCAGGGATCTGCAGTGACTACAGGAACACTGTTAACCACACAACACACACTCACTGTGCAGACACCCCCTCCTGTTGCTGGGGTCTCTCATTCCTCACTTCTTGAGGAGGACATGGCAGGCATGGTGTGGCACGGGTGGTGTGACAGAACCTCCATTACTAACAGTGACACAGAAGATGGGAAGGATGCACAGGTCTGAAGCCGACTTTGGCAGGCAGCAGCTAGAAAAGCTAGGACGCAATTTTAGCCTTAATCAGATCAATGGGAACTTTGCCACTGATTTCAGTGGAATGAAGACTCCGCTCTACATGTCTGCCTGTAATCTGAGAACATGTATTCTGCACATCCTGGAGACTCAGTGAAAACCAGACCCCACAGAGTTCACCTTAGATTCACTGTCTCAAATAAAACTACGTGGATTCTTTGTGCCCCTTTTAGTTATCTGTAAAACAAGTATGATAATGCTTTGAGTGCTAAACAGTACAATGTGTGTAGGAAGACAGTATCTTTTATTAGGCCAACTGAAATAGTTGGGGTAAAACAGACAAGCTTTGAGGCTTGCCTGAAATGCTTTGAGATGCTCTGATGAAAGGTGTTTGAGCTGTGCAAGGGATCATTAAATTACATTCTTCCTCTCTCTGGAAATCATTTAGTGATATTTCAAAGGAAAGATGCTGTACAGAAATAACTGATTTCTATTGCAAGTGCTGTCTGGAGCTAAATATCTTTCTTCCTCTCTCTTTATGAACTAATCTAAAGAAAAATATGTTTTAAATTAGCATGTTAAGAACAATTTTGTGGTATAATGTATAGTTCTGTGAAATGTTCTGTGTGAAGTGTAACTCACAAGATCCTTAAGCATGTTTTAGCACACTCAAACAAAATGGCTGGATTTCTGTTGAACAGTGTGTGGAAATTATGAAGGTATCACTGAAAAGAAATTAGAAAGCATGGAAGGGCAGTGAAAATGGCAAGTGAAAAAAAAAGGCAGATACGAGTCAAAAAGGACATGACACTTGTAAACACTAGCTAACAAACCCCCAGACTGTCACTTCTGAGTGTGGACATCATGCCTTGGAAAGCTGTGAACCAGCTAGTGTCCATAGACGTGTCAAAGAACCAAACACTTAACCCTCTCCTCTCCCTGATTTACCAGGGAGGAGCTGGGAGTGCTGAATTGAAATTAGCCAGGGCTGAGAGACCAACAGCATTATGGTGTCAAAACCGTGAGTGCAGCGGGATAGATCAGTGCTATCATGGGCTCTGTGCACCACTGAGGTTACTGGGGGCCATGAAGGGGTAGGGGAGGGAAGGTTTAACTCTATATAAATCTTACTAATATCACTTCACTAGTACTTTAGTTCAGTGTCAAGACACAAATGATGTCAAGAAGAAAGAAAACTGGGGGCAGGGGAATCTTTAAATATGTGAAGAGTACTTGTAAAAAAGGATGACATAAACTTCATGTCTATCAGAACAAGAAGCAATAGGGATAAATTGCAGCAAAGGAGATTCACATCAAACCACTAGACAACACTCCAGAATTAAGGAAAATTAAGCATTGGTATAGACTGCCTAGAGAAATGGTGAAACTTTCATCACTGGAACATAAAAAAAAGGCTTAAATAAACATCATCAAAAGTTTCACTACAGATGATAGTTCACTGAGGCAGAGAAGATTTGAAGATTCATCTGAGAAAGGTTACAATGTGTGACCAGGTCTTCCTGGATGTTCTTTTTACCCCCAGAAAGATGTTCTTGAAGATTTTCTGTTTGTGTGAGATTTTGAGATGCAGTCCTCTGAAAATATTTGTCTAAGAGAGGAGGGACCATTTATCTTCTGAAGTCTCTATTCCTCTCCACTGATCACAGATGCAGTCACAGATGACTGGCTTAGTATGAACACCTACTTATTGAATCTGCAAAGTGAGATGAGACAATTACCATCCTTAATGACAAATTGTGTCCTTTCTAATATATTCCTAAATATAACATTCAAATCTCCATTACTCATTCCAACTATAATTACTTGTTGTGCACGTATGAGGTGGCACCCATAACACATAATCATAATGTTATTTACTGTCCTGCATTAGTAATTTAGCACATTATATTTAGATGCCATATGGCCTGATGAAAAATGTAATAAAAGCTTCCTATGCAGTGGATAGAAAGCTCCTAGACAACAATTAATATAATCTATTCCACTTTTGCATTGCATTTCTACTAAGAATATCACTGACGTGTAGGCTATCTCAGGAAGGAAAATTTTATGTTTAGATCTAAGACCCAGCCAAAGCTCTGCCAAGTTGCAGGTAGAACTACTAACTAGGAATGTAAGTGCCTTTATTTCAGCAGTCTGAAAGAATAATGTGCTTTCGATATATGGTATTAACCACTTGTGTTTCCAAAATCTGCATACCGTAACACGTGCTCAGCTAATCTGTATGAATGTGTGTGTTTATAGTGGACTCATCCCACCACAGGACTAAAACTGGGTACGTAGGACATGTCACCACTATGTCCCACACTGAGGCCATTGGAGGAAGCCTGAGCACCCAACTGTCCCCTCTGCTGAATCGTAGCTTTCTCCTTGGGGACCTCTTCACGTACATCCCATGCATTCAAGACAAGGCATGGATCTTGAGTAGTTCACTCTCGAGATTGCCCCCAAATGGCAAAAAGGCCAAGAACATTATATTTGGCTCCCTCAGACCCACATTGTCTTCCAGCACTATTCCTGCAGGTTCCACACTGGGCAGAGATGGACACCACAGGGTACATACATATGAGATCCAGGGTACAGGGCTGTGTGGCATGGACAGAGCAGTCTGGAGGAGCCCTACGCATCCTGGGTGTGCATCAGCATGCACCACTGAGCCTTGGAATGGAAAACTGCTCCGTCTCTTGTGTGGATACAGACTTTGGAGACACTTGCAAATAATGACATAGGTTGTCTGCCCATATCAGCCAGCACTGCAGTGAACAGTGGTACTGGAGACTGCTTTCATCAGGTAGAAAGGTCCCAAGGACTGCCTCAGCAGGAGGGGGATTTTTTGGTATCTCAGCAAAACAGAAACCCGGAATAAAAATTATAAAAGGTGACAAGGAGAAAGAGCACAGGATCACCTTCCCCATCCTGAGAAATCCGTAGAATATTATTCTCCTGTGCACTTGGAACAACTTCTTTTAATAAACTTTGTTCTTCTTTTGTAACCTGTAATTATGGAAACCTCAATCTTTTATCTTATGCACAAGTACCCTCATCATACATGTATTTTTACACTGTCAAAGGATGTGAAGACTTAAGGTTCTTGTATTGGTTTTGGCTGGGATGAAGTTAATTTTCTTCACAGTAGCTGGTGCGGGGCTGTGTTTTGGATTTGTGCTGGAGACAGTAACAACATGGGGATGTTTTGGTTACTGCTGAGCAGCGCTTACACAGGGTCAAGGCCTTTTCCACCTCTCACCCCACCCTGCCAGTGGTGGACTGGGGATGCACATGGAGTTGGGAGGGGACAGAGCTGGGACAGCTGACCCCAGCTGACCAAAGGGATATCCCAAACCATGTGGTGTCATGCTCAGCATATAAAGCTGGGGGAAGAAGGGGACCTGTTCAGAGGGATGATGTTGATCTTCCCAAGTAATCATTAAGTGTGATGGAGCCTGGCTTTCCTGGGAGTTGGCTGAACACCTGCCTTCCTGTGGGAAGTTGTGAATGAATTCTTTAATTTTCTTTGCTTGCTTGTGTGGCTTATGCATTACCTATTAAACTGTCTTTATCTTAGCCCATGGGTTTTCTCACTTTTACCCTTCTGATTCTCCCATCCCACTGGCCAGGGAGTGAGTGAGCAGCTGTGTGGGGCTGAGCTGCCTACTGGGGTTAAGCCACAGCGGGCTCATTTTGTAACTTCATTACATTTAAAAATGCATCAAACATGAAAATTAAATGCAACACTTCTGCTCCTTTTTTTTTTTTCTTTTAAGGTGACATGAAAAATTATTTAAATGAGGAAATGCATACAAGAAGACAACAGCATATGTAGGTTTAACTCCAGCTTAGCATATAGACTGTGCTTCCTTGTGGATTTTAGCTTCTTCCTTACTTGATTCTTTAGGAATGTTTTGATTCTTACTTGCATGGAGAAGGACCAGAAAGAGGCGAGTACTTCAGCTAAAAGAAGTAATTAGGTAGGTCAAGCTATGGAAGGTAACAGATAAATATAATTAAACAATCTCTTCACAGGTTATTAAGATGCCTACCTACTGAACTTTAAAAAGCAGCACAAGATGACATGCAAAACTATTAAAAACTACTAATAGTTCTCTCACCTCATTGTGTTTGTGGCTAGCCTTCCTAATACATGCTTGTTTTGAAAGAATACTGTTTTATAACAGGATAGTTAATTCTGTAACAACATGAAATACCTTAACTGCCAGAGACTGCAAAAGTGTCCCAGTGGTGGACACCAGTAGCATCAAGTCTGTCTGAACTGGAATGAGTTTTAATAATCAGAAAATGAAGCTTTAGTGACATACTAGCAGCTGAGCCTGGGTGGTTTTAAAGGTCAGCACACAGGGCAGTTGAACCTCACTTCTTGTAGTCAGCAGTGCTCTGTGTACAAGGAGCAGCTGCTCAGCCTGGAGGTGGGATTCAGCTGCCCAAAAGTAGGTATTTCACATCTGAGTATCTCTTACGGGTCATGTAAAGCATTGTCTAAAAGGCCAGATTTTCCACTGATTTTGAAAAGAATTTAAGACAACTAGTTTACTAGCAGATGCCTGCATTGTAAACCATTAAAGGTAGGTACACTGCATCCAGTATGTCTGTTGAAACATTAGCAGCCCTTGGCTGATGGGTGGGGAACTTCTTAAGCTACTCCAGCTTGACTGCAGCTGCTCTATTGTAGTGGCAACACCATGCTTCTAGGTGTATTTATAAAGTTTGGCATACCTTTTCATGGTACATTTGTAAATCCTATAATAATTCTGTTTAAATTATGGCCACTTTTGACATGGATAACAGAGATACGTGGCTAGATTATATCTTCTTACAGTGATGCAAACCATAATAAACTCCCATGACATTTTTGAAACTGTAATTGTATAAAAATCATGTGCTTGAACAGAACAATGCTTAGATACAAGACTCAGTCTCCTCAACTTACATCTTAAAGTTAAATATATCTTTTTCTTGGTGGCACACTTAGCAAATAGGTTCCCGAGGTCAACAGTGCATTTCTGTCCCTTGCTAAAGCTCATCCCTTCCTCAGACCTGTTTACAAGGTCATGCAATAAAGAAAATCACAGACATGACCTAGGTTAAAAGTTACACCTTCTTTTGCAGGGTTCCTTTCAACCCAGATGATTTCACCAACCTAGCTGGCAGTACCACCACATCCACCCCTGTACTAGCCCAAGAGACAGAGTGACATGTAAAGTAGAAGGCAAGAATGAGTGCTGAGGGGTGGAGACCAGGTAAGTCAGTTCAGTTGCCAAGGAAAAGATGCAAAGAACAGCACAGGAAGGCATTCAGAGTTGAAGAGGCTCCTGTAAATGATAATTCAGAGCAGAAGCCTAACTAACAGTCTGAACTGCTCTCTGGAGGAGCCTCTCTCACTCCTTCAACTATGCAAGGCATCTAGGGAGACAAGCCTTCTAATTTAGGCATCTAAGTTAGATGTTTAAATGTAGGCAGTGAATATTCCCCCTGAGAATGTGAATGGGATGTTATAATAGTTTAAAACATGTTTCGCTGAAGCTGTGATACCAATGTCTGTTCTTTTATGAGATACTGTTCTTTGTGCCACCGATCCTCTACTGACACAGCCATGTTCCTCATTTATTAGATAAATGAACAACAGTAACAGAATGCATATTGTTCAGTGACGGTCCAAATTTTGAAGTTAAAAAAAGATTCCAAATTTTACTCTCAAAATATGAACCAGATTAAATTGTTCACATGGAAACCACTGCAAATTCCCAGCAGTAATTGTTTTAGGGGACCAGAAAGGGAAAAGAGATTCTTCACAATGATCACCAGCATATATTTAACTTTATTGCTCTCCTCGAACATTTTTTCTTAATTTTTCAATTAGGAACCTTGATCTGTATTTACATCTTGTCTACATTGCTCCTATCCACTCAATATCTTTTACATATTCAGTGATGGGGGTTTCAGAAGTTATCAATAAATGACAGAAGTTGTGAAGTTCTTTCAGCGCAGATGCATGGCTTACCTCCTGCCCTGCAAAATCTTGATACTTAGGCACACACCAGAACACCAATTTTCAGTGCGCCTTTTTTCTCCAGTGTAAACTCATTGCCATTGATCACAGCACTATTCAAAGAACTATTTGAGACAGTTGTGGAAGGAATGCTCTTTAAATGTAGCTGTCTTCTCTCCTGGACGAATATGTTTACAGGAGTGGATTGTTAAAACCAATTCATCTTCTAGTGTCTCACACTGTGGAACTGGAACTAACATGCCTAAGAAATCAAAAATGCTGGGCAAGCCATTAATATGTATGAGATCGTGCTCTGTTTATTCGAGTGGTTTGGGCATCTACACAGTGTGTGCAAAAATCTGCCCAACAGTTCCCTTATTTGAAACCACCACTGCTAAGTCAGGAAAACATCCATAGGGAAATGAGAATAATATACACCAGTATGACTTAAAATTAATGGCTGTGCTTGAGTTAAGGGGCTCAACTGATGTAACTGGTTCAAACTATCAAATCTTACTATCCTATGGCGTTGTATCCATTTCCACTTAGCTCTCATCCCTTCAAGAAATCTGCCAATGGATCATACACAGTATTGCAACTTGTGCACAGAAGTAGGTGCTGCAGGTATCCTTAAGTGGGGAGCTGCTGGTCATTTTACACAGGCACACTGGGCAGCTTTTTGCCAGATGAAATCTACAGCAGCCAAGTTCTGCCTGCCTTGTGCTCAGCAGAAGCACCAGCTGAGTGTATCTTTTCTACTGTGCTACTTACCACAAAACTAAAAGGAACTTGGTTAGACCTCCATCCTTTTGCAAATGCAGTTGAAACTGGCCAGTGAGGTTCAAACTTACAGCAGTGGGACAGACAGAGCAACCCCAGAATGCCACATCTTTAGAAAAACAGCTTATAATTCAGACTCTACCATGAAAGAGTTGTACCAGCAAACAAAAGCACATCACAAGAGATTTTCTCTCAGCTGTCAACCCCAGCAGACAGATTAAGGGAACTTAGCCACTTGACTGTCTAGTGGTCTGCCACAGGACTGAGATGGTGTAAATAAACTTTCTTTCCTGGTCCAGGTTTTCACTTAACAGCTGACACATGGCTCCTTGGGCGTGACTTTGCTTTCTCTGAGGTTTCTGTCCAAGTCTTCCTCTGTCTTTGACTGCTGTAAGCTACTTCCTTATTCCTTCTCCAAAAAGTAATACTCCAACATATGCAAAATGCTTCTGCATGTAAAGGATACACATAAAAGAAACACAATATCCTAGTTCCTGTTTATTTTTCTAATTTTTTCCACAGACTCAAAGCAGAACAGATGGGGTTTTTTTCAGTGTACTGTGGGCTTGCTTCTACCCATTTCAAAGATGTGTCCTCTCTTCCACCTGTGCTTTCCATTAATGTGACTCTGGCCTATTCTTCATCATTTTAATCAACCTACTCAAAACTGCCATGACAGCTTTCTCTCTCTGCGGCTCTAACAATGGAACACATTGGGTGGGACTCCCGTCACCTACCTTTAGACATCTACAGTGCAAACACATTTATGTTGATCAGATAAGTCTGCTATAAACATGAAAAAAAATTAAGCACATTCAGGGCACAATCCACCTTGGTCAAAGCAGGAATTGTATCCCCAAAGTCTTAACTCAGAGGCAAAGGTCTACAAGACAGAGGTGTACATTTACCAGATAAATAAAAACACCCTTGTCTATTCCTCCTCTTGCCTTCTGACTTAATTGAAATCCCATTTGAAAATTAACTCCTTTCCCTTACACTGTTCTCTATTAACAATTCACAGCACTTCAAGATGTGCATTGTGGGAAAGATGTTGACTAAATCTTTCTCAAGGTTCAGACTCTGAGGTTCTTTCCTAGGAGAGAAATTGGTGGATGTGTCATACTGGTAAATATCATTCCATAAAAATGGAGAGAAGGACAATTACTATGTGTGTATGAAAATTAACAGTCCACTGATGCCTTTGCTGACTTGTGTGTAACTTCCCCTGGAAGGTTAATGGCCATGAATATGTAACATGCACCTTCTTCTCCCTACTGTTTCCCTATTGTTTTTCATTTTTCATTATTACAGCATTTCTCCATACAGCCTGTAAGACCTTTGGTAAAGAGTTATGTTTGCATGTGAGCATTAAAGCTTATTATGAAGGCACAATAATTCCTGTAGTCTAGTTAAATATAATTGCAAGGGGAAGAGAAGATAGAAGCAAAGGGCAGTTCATCATTCATAGACTTCTCACATGATTTCAACCTTCTCCTTGCAGAATTTTGTGGGTAGGAGGAGGTTACAAATGAAGCTCTCTGCTACTTTGTGCTAAAAGCCGGTGCCAGCCCTCTAGCCAATGGAATTTATGTAATGATAACCAAATCAATTCAGAAACCAGTTTTGTTAACCTGACAGACCCTAAGAGTGCACAGCTTTAAACTTCTCTGACAGTGTCTGCAATTACTCTAGCTGAAGAGACACTTCTGAACCAAATCTAATGTTCATGGCAAAAGAGTTACATTAATTTATATCAGCTTCTGATTGAGTTGACTAGAATAAATCAGAGTGAGTGGGCACACAATCAGCTCTGCTGGCAGATTTGCAGATTGCTGGAAAGGGGCATGATAAGTCTCTGGGGTCTGGCTGTGAGTAATGCTCTCCTCCACCAACACAGCTGGATCCTGCCTAACTACAGTCGCTGACACCCACCAACATCATGTCTTATCCAGAACCGCTAGGTTTATAGCCTCTATCAAAAAATAAAAAGTTGTAATCCATGAGAATATACTCAGAGTAGAACAAGCTTCAGTGGCTTAAGGCGTCACCTCCCCTCCCAGCAATTTCCTTCCTCCTCTTTGCCTGAGATTACTGCCTCACAGCAGAGTTGGTAGAATGAGACACACACACTAGTCCCAGCTGCTTCAATGCAAGGTCCAGCAAATTAGCCTAAACTGCTCGTAAAATGACTTTAACATCATATTTTGCATTAAAATGGCTTAGTAACATTAGTGTTTTCCAATCCAGGGACTGCTGTGGAGGCAGGAACCTTCAGTAAGGAGATCAGGGAAAGCAGTATTTTTTGCAGCAGTCCAGCCAGATTTGCTTGAATTTGGCCCAGCAATAGGAAAGACTATGAAATTTCACACTTACAGTTACCATTCTTCTGCCTTATTAACAGGTTTATGAACTTCTGATTGTCTGTCTGGACTAGATGACCTTCTGAGGTCCCCTCCAACATTAATTACTCTATATACCTAGCATGCATGGCCAGGAACCTGAAGAGGTGGTTCTTCCTGCTGACACAGTCACTTAGCATATCTTGGCAAACTGTGGAGACCCATGCTTACCAAACTTTGCCTCAGAGGAGCCAAAATAGGTTGACACTGGTATTGTTCTGGTGTTGAGCAACTGCTTTTCAAAAGGGAGGTCAGCTCTAATACAGGGCTGCTAGGAAGCAGCCCTGCTCGACTCAATCATTACTAAAAAAAGGGATGGGGGAAGAATACCCAACCAGACAAATAGAGATTATGCCCAAATACTCAAGCTTCTCTGTGTCACAGTTTCCTAGCTGGGGATACAATCCTCAGACAAAGCAGTTAATGCGTTGCCTAATGTGATAAGAGGTACATAGTCTCGTGGGAAGGGGCATTATGGAAGTGCTGGGACAAGGCTGCTTATCATCTGCTCTCCCCTAGAAACGCTGAACTCTGTAAGGTCTGCACAGCATCTATGTTTTTGGGTTTGTGAAAAAACAGCAGGAATTGATGTCATGGGCAGGCAAGTTCGAAGAAATCTGGAAAAGCCAGAGTTGCAGCTGTTATGAATTCATCACGATTTTGGCCCCGGTTCCAAAATCCTCAACAAAGACATAAGAATCTCCACATGATTTTGAGGGAAGCAAGATCTGTAGATATATGGGTGACACATTCATGCATCCTGTATTGTTTAAGAGGCATACTGAGCTTTTAGTTTCAATCCCTGCTCTTTCGCTTGTGTCAGCATTTCTGAGAACCTTATTGTGAGACACAACCTCATGCTGCTACCTTAAAGTAACTACAACAGAAATTTTCCAGAGAAATCACGTACTACTACCAGGTGTGATCACAAGATCATCGTTACTGGGACACCCTCAGAGCTGTCACAAGGCAGTTCCAGCAGTAAGGGCTCACTGCAGTGAGTAAGGGCTCACTGCAGAAATACAGCTCAGATCCGCTGAGATTTCAATGGGCTGCTCCTGCCTCCACATCTCCTCTGCCTTCCTTGTGCCTGCGGCAGCTCTACAGACTCAGCTAATTCGGTAACTTTTTCCAGCTGAACTCGGTTAATTTTTTGGAGGAGCATAACTGGCTCTCCACCAGATCAGATCCCAGGCTTGCCTTGCCAGATGGCATCATCGGTGTTACTGCGGTGTAAGTAACAAACAGGAAGGCATGGCCATGATCAGAGAAATGCAGGACTGCCCCTTTTGGTGGCAACACAGACACAGGCTGGCTTGCATTAACTGTGAAATTACATCCTTAGAAAGATTTATAACTGCATGGCTCCCCTCGCAGGACACCAGGCTGCTCATATTAACCGTGAGCCGCACGCTACAGAAACGCTAGGTAAAATTCACCCTCAGGAGATGACACGAACTGGGTGGTGCCGCCCTGAGAGGCTGCCTGTGATCACCAAATACCACTTTGGTCCAGGAACAGGGCAAATCCCTAAAAATGTTCCTTTACTGTACTATAAAAGTGTATTAAACTGCTATAGCAAAGATGGTCCAGTGCCCTTCTGCGTGCCCATACAGGACAAACGTGTGCTCTGCATTTCCTAGACACTCCCACAGCCGAGGTGGAGGCAGATGAGGTTTGCATTCAGAGTGTGAATGAGCTCTGATGTGAATTCAGAGCTCTTCTCGGTGGTTCCAGCTACAAGGACACGACGCAAGGGCAGAAACTGATGCACAGGAAGTTCCAGCTGAACATGAGGAGGAACTTCTTTACTGTGCAATGACCGTGCACTGGAACAGGCTGCCCAGAGAGGTTGTGGAGCCTCCCTCACTGGAGCTATTCAAGAAGTGCCTGGACTCAATCCTGTGCCATGCGCTCCAGGACGGCCCTGCTTGAGCAGGGAGTTTGGACCAGATGCTCCCCCGTGGCCCCTTCCAGCCTGACGCATCCCGTGACTCTGTGTTTTCAGCCTCCCCGATCCGAGCACTGGCGCAGCACAGCGCACAGCACGGCCGGCGCTCCCTCCCTCCTGCCCGGCCGAGCACTGCGCCGCTCCAGCTCCCGCAGCGAGCGGGACGCTCTCCGCCCGCCTCCGCCCGGGATGCTCAGCGCGGAGCCCTGCCGAGGGCTGCCAAACACGGGCTGGGCGGCGGCGCCCGCAGCCATCGCCGCCGGTGCCGCGGCGTTTTCCTTTAGGAAAATCCCTTTCCCCCGCCGTCAGGACAAGGCGGAGGCGCTCCGGAGGCCGGGGTGGCGGTGCCGTCCCCTCCCCGCGCCCGCCGCCGCCGCCATGGCAACCGCCCGTCGCCGCGCGCGCGCACCCCCTTCCCCGCCCGCCCCCCCGCGCCTGCCCCCCCCCCCCCCCCGGCCCCGGTCTGACGGAGCCGCAGCGCTGCGCCCCCTCCCCGCGCCGCTCCCGCCCGCGGACACGCACCCCCGGCTCTCCCAGGTAACGGCAGGGCCCGGGAACGGGGCAGCCCCTCACGGCGCTGCTGCCCGCGCCGGGCGGCGGCTCCGACCCCGCCACGCTGAGAGAGGCGGCGGGGATGGGGGGGCGACCAGAGGTAGAGGCTGGAGGAGGGCGGGGGCGCCCCCCCCTCCGCTCCCGCAGAGCGTGCCGGGAAGTGTAGTCCGCGCCCCCCCGTCTGGCGCTGGGGGCTGCCGGGAGAGGCGGCGGGAGGGAACTACAGCCCCCAGCGCTCTCGGCGGAGGGGGAGAGATGGGTGCTGCGGAGGGGACCCCTGTGGGGAGGGGAGGCTCACTCTGAACGAGGATACCGAGGCGGCTCTTCCCTCTGGGACAGCGAGGGAGAGAAGCCCCTGTGCCGCTGCCGGGGCGGGAGGGGCTGGAGGGAGGGGCGGTGCGGCAGGGCCGGCTATGGGGGTGGGCGCAGGGGCGGTGCGGCGGCAGGGGGAGGCGCGGGGCAGGGGAGTGAATGGGGGGTGGGTGGGGGAGAAATACGGGTGAGTGTCTGCTGCGGTGAGGGGAGGATGGGCTGGGGGGGGCCTCTGGATGCCAAGGGGGAGAGAAAGAATGCAAGGAAAGGGGCACGTGGGAACATAGGTGGATGGATGGAAGGGGAGAGATGTGCTGGAGGAGGAGTGGTGGAGCAGATGGACGGAGAGGGCTGAGCAGAAGGCAGAGCAGACCGGAGGCTGGGAATGGGTACGAAGGAGGCAATGGTCAGAGGGAGCCCTGGAAAGTTTCCCCAACCAGTTTGCATTTCTAGTTTCCAGTTTCACATCTCCTACCACACTTAGGCTCTGTTGAGCTTGTTGCACTACGTGGTCCAGACACAGTGTTACTGTTTAAAAATTATTTTGCTACATTTCTATTTTTTCCCCCGAAACTTCTGTCATGATGTCAGTATTGGCATTTGTCCCTTTTCTCTCTCCATTTCCTCTGCTAACAGTTCTAGTGTTATTCTTTATCTTGCATTCTCCCAACAGCCATGAGGGGGAATAAAATTACAGTTTCTCTACATATCATACTTAAAATACAGATGTTTATGATTGGTATATAAGGGGGTGTCATTGTTTGTTCCTGAAAATCTGTATCTTAAAAGCATCAGTGCATTAGTACTCCCTTGTATATGACTACTGAATGTCTATTCCTACTACAGTTTCACATTTTACAGAGATGGGTTTCTTTCCAGTGGATGCTTGATTTTTATTGCAGCTGCAGATTGTTGAGCAGTTTCTTTATTCTTCCTTTTCCCCCCACCCCTGTGTTGGCTATATCCTAGCAAGGCTTTGGCTTCTTGCAGCTCCTGGTACTTGCCAGACTGCAGAAGTGAACATTGCAGCTGCAGCATGCTTCCAGGGTGCTTGGCTCTTGGAGATTTTGGGTTTTGAGCAGGTAATGGGGAGAAATGGATCCTGCCCTGACCTAATCCAAATCAAAAGACAAGGAAGTAAATGGAATACAAGAAAACAATAATAGGCTTTTATCTGGTTTTCTGTGTAATTAATTAAAAAAAAAAAAAAGCTGATTCTTTTGGGGATGAGCTGAGAAATCTGAAGACTTGATGTCTGTAGCACTATCAGCAATATGCATATAAATGTATATTTAAAAACGTATATACTATTCTACTTAAATATTACGTATTCTTAGTCCTAAAGAGCCAATTCTTTGAAATTCAGAGTGGGGTTTAAAGGTGGAAAAGTATTCAGCCCAGGCTTCTGACCTTATGGGTCAGGGTTATAAACACGTCAGTGTATTAAACCTGCAATTATTCATGGAAAGCTTATCTGGGTTGCAGACTGGCTGAGCTGGGGATGTCGCAGGAGCAGCACTGAGTCTTTGTGGAGCTGACTGTGGTCTGGTGGGGCTCATGGGCTGCAGCGCGGGGGGAACATGGGTGTGCTGTATCCAGGGTGCAGGAGCAGTTTCCCTGCCTTTCTTGGCACAGAGCCCAACCTCTGAAACATGCTGAACCCAGGCTGGCTCTGCACAGAGCCATCTTGGGAGTCTTTGGTGGCATGTTTGCTCTACCAGAAGTGCTTACACACATGATATGCAGAGAAGCAAGTGGCTCCGCAAAGGACCAGAGGGATTATTGACTTGGGCTGGGTTCCACTTTGTTGAGCTCCAGACAGACCTTCCAGAATCCTTCAAGTACTTGGGTCCTGCATCCTGTCAGAGGAAGGGTTGACCGATCCACCTCGGGCTGGTCCCACCTGAACACGGGCTTAGGTTTGATTTGATACTAATGCCAGAAGCCCTGGAGGCTGTCCTGGAGAGGAGAGAGATGTGTGGAGCCAGCCTGGGTCCAGCAGGGCTAAGATGGAACAGAAGCTTGCAAGCGTGTGTGTATGGAGTTACACTCCCCAGAGTGCCCCACAGCATTTTTTTAGCTCTTTTCGTTACCCAGCCTTGCTGATGAACACCTCATTACCCCAAACAATGGTGATGTGACCATATGGATGTGTCTGAAGCTGGTGTATGAGGTGCCTGGAGAAGGATACGATTTTAGGAATAGCACAGCTGTCGCTGATTCTCCTTTCTACTTCTTCAGAAAACTGTACTTCAAAGGCTCTGCAAATGGCCATTTCATTCTCCGGGATACTTTCTGTTTGGTTCACCAAACTAATGAAATCTCTAATTTAAATCTCTAAATTAATCTTTAGTTAAAACACTGACCACCTATTTAGTGTTTTCTTATGTGTTTACTTTTAACTTGTGATGAATATCTTTAATTCATTTGAAGATTTTTTTTTCACTTGCATTCAAATAACTCTCTGTTTCAAGTTAAGTCTCAGAAGAATGCACACAAAAATAGTTTGAGGCCTGCATGCATGCTTCTTCTCCTTCCCACTTCCATACACATTTCCCCATTAACTCCATGTCTGCTATTGCAACACAGAGTTTCAGTGCAAAGAGGCCAGAAACCAGTTAGCAGAAAGTAGTTGACTGAATTGAGAGATCCCTTGGTGCTGGGTTTCCTGGACCATGGTATGTGTGTGTATGTTTTATCTGGCATGTCTGCTGCTTTGAAGAGTGACATTACCTGCTGCAACCTCAGCGCTGCTGCTGCCATTGTAGCCAGTCTTGTCACTGCTAATGGACACAGCAAAAGGAAAAAACAGCACTGGCATAGCACATTTCTCATCTTTGATTCTTTTACATGTAGTTTAAAATCAAATCTGCTGGAACTGAGCCATGTCCTTACTTATAGGTATGTTCTTAGCAGGAGTTATGATCCTGTGAGGTCACAATCACTGGTTTCCACACCAGTCCATGGGACCACAGCTGCATGTTTAAACAAAGCCGTGTTAACAGGGAAAGATGGATTTGGCTATGGAACTTGGCAAGCCTTTTGTTTGTTTGTATTTTATCTGACAATGATCAGTTAAAATGTTGTTTTTGTCATGCAAACGTAATGCCTGATAACTGTCTGCAGCATCAGCAATTGCTTCTGAACAGGGACAGTTAATTATTAGAAATGAAGATCAGTTGTTCTGCACCTAACAACAAAACAAAAGACATAATCTTTACAATAAAGCATGAAAGACTTATTTAATTTATTTTAATTATTGCATTTTTTAGTAACTTATTCTTAAAAATCAAAATGCATCAAGCACATGAAAAAAATACAGTCTGTATTTCAGTCAGAAATAGACTTCTGTAGGGTTCTGGTAGGAATCACATGTCATGCAGGGAAAAACACTTTTTTGTTCCTCTGACAATGTTCCAGTTAGTGTTGCTGTTTATGCTTTTTCAGATAAAGCATTGTCATATTGTTACATGTCTCTATTTTAGCAACTTTTAAATTTGAAGAGAAGGCTGCAAATCAGATCATTGTACTATTTAAGTGAAGACATAATTGAGGCAGAAAGAGCTGTTTGAAACTGGTCAAAGCTGGCTTACAAAACCAATATGGCCTTAGCCTAAGAAGGGCAGGTTTCAATTAACTGTAACGAAAAGCTTCCAAGCAGTAAGAGGAATCAGAGGAAAGAACAACTTCAGTTTATTCCTTAGACTCTGACAATGGAAATAGGTGCACATGAAAAGTGGATAAATCCAAAAATCAAAACCTCTTAACACTGGAATTCTCTTCCTTGCTTTGCTCTGTGTGGCTATTGACCTGTTCTGGGATTGTGCCGTGGCAGAGAGTCATCCTGACTCTACAGTCATACCTCAGTCATATGCACTGAATTCAGGAGATGGTGCCTAACAGTGTGACTCTCTGTCTTGTGACATTTCTTGTAACTCTTACATTGCATTTCGGGATGCCCGGCATCATGCATGGCTGATTTACAGAAAATGAGAAACATCAGCGAATGTCCAGGCCTTTCCAGATGTTCAGTTGTCCAGTCAGCAGTACTGCAGGGCTGCTATGATGTGAGAGCATATGTCCAGCAATCTCAGGGAGTTGTGGAATGTTTTTGTTTTGCCTGGGTAAAATTTTGGTCAGAGAAAGACAAATGTCCCAAAGAATCCAGATATGCTATAGCCCTCTCAGTGAGGAATTAACGGCTGATTTAGCTGATAAAGTCTGATTAGTAGGTATTAAATAAGGCTTGATGTGACTATTGAAACAATAATAAAGCAAAAGTGTGTAACAGCTCATTTAATAAGAGTCATCCATCCTGTGCAAGAGCCAAGGACTTGTGGAGAAAATGGGATGCAGTTGTGTCATTGTGTCAAAATACATGCATAAAAGAGACATGTAAAGATAGCAGGTGCCTTCTATTTTGGCACTTGCAGAGTGAATGTTCAGGATCAAGCAAGAGGAAAAGCTCTGCTGCAGAGCCCCTCTTAGGGGAGGGCATTTGCTGCCTCTGGTAAGACTCTGCTGAGATAATGCTGAGAGAGATGGGTTGAAGGGGGTCAGTCCTGTATCCACTCCCACTGGTGTGGCACACAAGTTTGGAATAGTGTGCTAAGCAAGCTGTCCCCCTTTGCCTGTCATTCACACAGTCACTGTATCTGCCCATGGATATATTTTGTGTATATAATACTTTAATGTTAAAGTAGAGACTGTCTTTTGGATCTTGCTCAATTGTGTGTTGCTTTAGTTCTGGGAGAAAAATTCTTTTCCGACCCCAGATAGGGATCAGCTCAGTTTATGCTCCAAAGAATAGAGATTAATATCCCCTGTGACCTTTGCGCGTGGCTGCTGCAGGGCTTTTAACGAGTGGGCTTAAGACCCCATGTGTGGCTGCTATGCTGACATGAATGTCTGTAATGTCTCTTCTTGTCAATGATCCATGAACTAAGGAATCTCCAAGGATATCTTGATGTGCAGTGGAGCTGTTACGGTCTAGTGCAGGAGAGAACCACACAATGATAGAATGAAAAGCTGGTGTCACAAGTAATGTGTAAGTTGTTCTAAATGTACTTGACAAGAGTTGTCCCTGGCTGTATATTTACTTAAAAGATGTGGCTGTGATATGGTAGGAAAATTAAATATCTAAACAAAGCCCCAAGTAACAAACAACAAAACACTCTATTTATATTTTGTGGTTCCTTGGACGTTTCTGATTTTGTATGAACTCTATAATACAATGTAGAACAGATAATGAAGAGTAAGTACATAACACAAAAAACCCCTCACCTAGTTCTAGTTAATTCTGCATCCCTCCCCCATCTCTGACACTGAAGAGTCTGATGTCCAGAAAACAACACAGGAAGTAGTTCCTTCCTAAAAAATAATTTTTCCTTGATTTTGCACTTATTTGTTTTGATTTGCTTTGGTTATTCTGAAGTAACATTGCCATCACTAGTGTGCATACGAGGCTTGTAGTTTGTTTAAACCATTTTTAGCATTAGTTTTAAATAGCAGTAGAATCTCAGAGAACTGCCTGGGATTCCATGAAAGAACTGATTTAGGACTGAGGCCAACAGCTGTTGTTTCAAATATGGCTCAGGTAAATGGGTGATGTTATATACACCTTTTCAAGCTATATGACCTGCTTGGGTGTCTAGGGTAGGTGATAAGTGCCTGAGTCCAGGAGAAAGATCCAGGGGCTTTTGTCAGCTTAGCTCTGGAGGCAGTCACCGCTCAGTAGGTACATAGGTGTACATCTACCAGCCTCCCTCCGTGCTCCAAGTTTCAGTGCCTGTCAATGTTTTATAAGCTCTCCAGTGTGACACACCAGGCCTCAAGCTCATGCTTAAGCTTTGGCATCACCAGCATGAGGCTAGAAGCCCCCAAACTATTGGTGGCTGGAGGAAATGGGAGAGTTTTGTTTGCTTTGCTCCTGCAATTTTAAAACCATGTAAATTTTTCTGCATCCTGCTTCTCAGCTTCCTTGTCTAACCACTGTCCTGAAGTGGGCACAAGTTTGCATGGCTCCTATGGCTTGCCTGCTGCCTGTCGATTGACCCAGCTTCCATCACAGACAGAGATAAGCTCCTGTCTCCTCTGGTGAGCAGGGGACTTTTCTGGAATTAAGGGGAGTTGGATGTATCAGCCCTCTTAAGGCAAAAGGCAGTTAAATATGCCCGGAGGGTGGGAACTAGCTGTAATAAAGAGGCAGGAGAGGTTGTAAAGCAAGTATGTGTTCTGTTTAATGGATTTCTAGGAACTGAATTCAGCAGTTCCTTAGAAATGTTTCATTTGCTCTCTCTGTTTCACTACGTATGGGGCAAACCTCCAGAGATTTGAGGAATGTTTTCCTTAATGGTGACAGGCTGGTTGTGAAGCAGATCCTAACCTGGATGTGTTTGAAGACAGGTCAATGGATTCTGCCCCAGATGGTGTTCTGTTCATTTATAAGTTGACTCATGAGATCTGAATGGGTTATAACCTATCTTCAGTTCCTATCATTTTATCCATTTCCAGTGCAGTGTGACATCACTTTTTTTCCCTATTAGTTATGATCTTCTGTATTTAAAAATTAAATGGTCATAGTTGCTGCTGATCTAGATCTCAGTAATGATGTATCCTGCCTATGTCAGGAAACAAAATTAGGGTTGGTGGCCTTTCCACCTTAGATTTTCTCCTGCCCAGTAGATTACAACAGCCAGTGGGAATGATGTGCAAGCTGAAATGTGCAGCACAGCATGAGGACAAGTAAAGCCCCAGTATGTCCTGCTGTGCTTGGTGGAGTGTCATCTGTGGGGTGGCAGCATGTGCTTGCCATCAAAGTCTTCGGCCACATGCAAGTTGTGTGACCTGTGGGTTTAATTGAGGGTGGCAGGTTTCCATGACTTTGTTGTAGGGAGCAGGTGTGACAAGGTGGTGGAGCAGACCTGGTGTGCAGCTGCAGGCAGCAGTTAGGACCATCAGTTTGGCACCTTTGGGAGGTGGAGCGTCTGTTTGCCCAGGGCAGAATGAATGTCATGTGGATATCTGTTTAAATTGTCAGGGGTTTGAATTTTGCTAAGCACAAGGGAATACAAAGGTGTAAGACATGTCCTCCTTAATGCCATCTTGCTCTTGTCTTGTCTGTTTATAAAACCTGCTAGCATTGTTATAACCCACTAGGACGTAAAATGTTGTTTCTCCCTGTTCTGGCTTCTGTCTGCTACCACCTGTTCCTTCTGTGTGCACCCCTGTACCGCGGGCTGTTTTCAGCTGTGCAGCCTGATCTGTGTTTGTATCCCTCCTTCCCAGTTTCTTCTCCACCTCCTTGGTCTTGCCAAACCCTTGATGCAGCTAGTGGACCACCCTCCAGAGGTGACCTCCTCCCTCTTGGTCAGTGCAACTCTGCATTGCACAGCTATGAATTGCAATTTTTTATTTTTCATTTCCAGAGGTTTGTATCTGGGTGAATGTCAGGGACCCCATGCACACTGAGTCAGAGAACAAGGGAAAGGAACTGATGCTCTTTTTGTGTGGTGAGGACCTAAACTTTGGGTCACACGAGATTTAGATAAAAGGGCAAGCACTGCTTCAGTCTTGAACCTTAAATACAAACCTAGATGTACAACATAGCTTAAGTCTTTCTTGAATGGTTACTGGGAAAAGCTGGGCTATGGGTTTGCCTTAAAGTCATGCTGCAATTGGAGGACTAGGGGAAGGTTATACTTTGAGAATCACTGTTCTTAGGAATGTTAAATTTGGACTGCTAACTCTGCCATAAATCCCAAAGTGACATGTTAAATTTAATGAAAAAATTCAAGTCAGCATGTGGATGTTGGAGTACTTTGAAAGAATATTTAAACAGAATGAGGCTCTCAACTTTGTCTATAGTAAAGCAGTCATTCAACCATATCATAATCTCATTAGGGTGCGGGCTCTTGAAAGTGTGAAGTGCAGACATCCCTGATGCTGGTTGGCACATTTCGGCACGTATGTAATACAACAGTATAAAAAGCAATTTAACGCCTCGTGTGATTTGTGATTCACAGCTCATGGCTGCTAATATATTGTGGTGATCTACAAATTAAAGTTTAGTTTGTTAGGTTCAGTGTGGGCAGGGCATTTAATTTTCTTGCATTAATTTAACAGGATTGGGGCCAAAGGCAGCAAAGAAGTTCGGCTTTTTATCACTATAAAAGAGTTATGATTCATGATCTGAAACCTTAGGCTGGTAAAGAGACACTCCAGACATAAATGATTGTAGAAGAGCAGGACTGGATGGGAACGGCATTGGAAAGACACAATTCAGCTATGAGAGAAATAACAAAACTAAAGTGTCACTCACTGAATTATTCTACAGCATGTAAAATTCATTTTTCTGGTGATTATGTTCTCTTTTAGATTTCTGAGTGAAGATGAATTTAGCAGAGATTTGTGATAATGCCAAAAAAGGAAGAGAATATGCACTCCTTGGAAATTACGACTCTTCTATGGTATATTACCAGGGTGTCATCCAGCAAATCCAGAGACATTGTCAGTCAATCAGAGATCCAGCAATTAAGGGCAAATGGCAACAGGTAGGGTGAAATAACATTGCCCATATTCTATTACTTGATGTTTGAAAACCACACTATACTTCCCAAACCTTATAAGATGTAGAGGACTTATATTTCAGTGATGTTTGCAACATTTTTTGTACAATATTTTGTTGGTATTCATGGGAAAATATTTTTTGCGTTGTGTTCAAAAGGAATTCTGTTGTTCTAAACGAATCAATTCTTTTGTTGTTTTCACTTAGGATATCTGTCTAATTCCTGGTCTGTTTGTGTTTACATACTGTCTGTGATTGCATAATTTTGAAAAAATTAAGGACTTCCTTTTCCTCTTGTATCTTTTGGTCATCTAATGTCCAGTAAGGTAAAATGTGAGTGGGTGGGTTAGCATCTCTAGAATGGTTGTCTGAGTAGCAGCTAACTGTATGACTATAGTGTACAAATTTGGATCAGGTTTCTCAAACTGCAAGTCCTACTCTTAGCCCGAGTCTTGCACACATCCATCTCCCTGCTAAACAGGGTTCTGTTGAAGCCGTGGAGGTAATCTGCTGGTGAAATGTAAGAACCCCCAAGGACACCTATTTATTACTTTCAGTATTTAAGTCTTCCTTACATTTTTTGGTGCCATTTTTCGTGGTACAAAATGTGTTCCATAAACATAAAAAAGGAGGAAAATCATATAAAGATGTTTTCTAGAATAAAGAATTCATATTGCATAAAGACTATGTTTTGAAAGAATGACATAGCCCCTATAAAAGATACAATTTTGCAGTAGGTAGCTAAAGAGATTATTTCAATAAATTTTTCTAAATATCATATGTTTAAATGATATCACTTAAAAACAGAAGCAAATTTTCCTTTTTATTGCAGCAGATGATTTGTTTATGGGTTTGTGTTTGAAACTTCTGACATTAACGTAGAGTATTTTGTGTTCTGATAAGTACAACACTGTTAACAATCACTTTGTAATAACAGTATTATTCATAGGTGTCTATCATAGAATTGTAGAAGTCTGTAGATGAAGAGCTTGTTTGCAAAACATGTGTGTGTACATGCAGCAGAGATAGTACCTAGTTTTCCTGGTAACGTAGTAAGCTGGATGTTGTATAGGAGATACTCACATCCAAGTACTGGTATTCAAGCTTTTTCTCACCCCAGGACGTGCTGATACAAGGTGTTCATGCCCAGTGCATGTCCTTAGTTCCTGCCAAACTTGCAGCTGATGTGAAAGTAGAGCATGAGGCTTTCCTCATTCTGCAGCTGTATTGAACCACTGCATTGTCTTCACATCTCGTATATAGTGTTTCCTCTGATGACATTGATTCTTCCTATAAACTTTCAACAGCTCTTGTCTTGTGAAGGTCGCTCAAGTCTCATGTTATTGTGTGTTGTTTGAGCTGCTTTAGAGAAGCCTGTGCACCATGGAATGTGTGCTGCACACTGGAGACAAACCTCAAGTACAAAAGGACCATTAACACAGTTCCCAGGATTATTCCTTGGGGAAGGCAGCTGGCTCTCTAGCAGAGGATCTGAAGTTGGCACTTTCTCAGAAATTACCCCCTTTAGGCAAAAGAAGAATGGCCCCTGACCATGTCACATAAATGCTTTAGAGATCTGTCCCAAATAAGATCTGCAGCAGGTGGGGTAGCGTCTGTCACGCTGTGCGCTCATGTTAATTCTGAAACTTCCCAACACAGTAGTGGCAGATGAGATTTGTCAGAATATTGCTTTGCTGTTAGTGGTGCCAGTCTTGGCTCAGAGACAAACACCAAAAAGTAAGAAGTGTGACTGAATAAAATAAAATAAGGGCTTCATCCCTAGGTTGTTTGCCTCCTCATTTGTTTATGGGAACAAAATGATACAGATACAGCAAACAATGCAGCCCTGGAACTGCTAGCTTTTCCATACCAGAACCTGAATGTATTGGTGAGACCTACAGAGATAGACCTGCTTTCTTACCCACTCTTTATAAATAATTGTTGTGCTTTCTCACTCCTTGAGACAGACTAAGAGGGAGTCTGATGATGTGGATGTTAGCACTACTTTCCAGCTCCAACAGCAGCTACATCCAAACTGTCAGTCACAGTCAAGGAGCTGTCTTGACAGACAACCTGTTCTGAAAAAAATTTAACCAAGAAGCTGGATCACAAGTAACATCCATTCACAATATTAAAGTAATATCTAGATATTAATTTTAGATCTTTCTCATTAAAGAGTTATGCTATACACATTATGTAAGTTTAGCAAAATTCAGGTCAAACCCACTTGGTACCAGTAATATGCAGAAGCAAAATATTCCCATACCAGTGTGGTTCTTGCAAGTGGCTTGAGAAGCAAAGCAACCCTTAGGTCATGGTTAACAGGGTTAATGCAGTTCATTTTTACCTGAAATTCTGTCTCCTCTAGCATATGGAACTAGCCTGTTCTTCAGGTTCTTCAGCTTCTCCATCATCTGAGGAATCTGGAGAGGATAATACCACTGGTACCTTTTGGAGGTGGAGTTTAGCAGTCACTAACACTGTGTGGGTAGAACTTTTACTCTTGAATGTCCATGTAGGTAAGTGCTCAAAGGAGAAGATTGTTACTTAAACCAGTTCTTCTCTGGGATGTACTGTCTGCATACACATTCACAATCTTGAACCTTCTTAAGGATTCCTGGAATGCTGAGTGTCAGTATGAAGCATCCCTTTCCTTTCTGTATGTTTGTGTGCGGCTCACTAACAGGGTGTTTGTCCTGCTGGTACTTCTGAGGCAGTGAGCACAGTTTCGTGTGTTTGTGGACATGTTCCCTTGTAAAACAAAAATGTTCATTTGAGGAACATCTCAAAGAATAGTTCCAGCTGTGGCTGTGCAGCTGACCAACTCACATCTCTTATGTCCAGCGTTGTTCTTCCTGTTTGGTCTCTTCTCAACAGTGGGTGCTCCATCCTGAATAGGTACCTCATGCCTGGTGTATCTGCTTTGTTGCCTTGTGTATGACAAAGGATTTTTCCAGCAGTTTATTGAGCAATGTGGAAGCATGGGTGAACTGGAAGTAGTTGGGATTTTGGGTCAGATTCCCAGATGCTCTTGATCTACCTCTCTTTGCTTAGGTGTCATTGTTTTCAATTTTCTACAGTTTGGTCTAGACAGAATGATCTGTGCAAGTATTTCTTGGGCTGCATTTCATGTCAGACAGACAGCTTCAGCTTTGCAACTGGATATCTTGATTACAAGGATTCCTCTTGCTTGGAGCTGATGCTTAGGATGAGGAGGAATATGAACATGTTAACATCTTCTCCCCTGGGAACAACTGACTGGCTCAGTTACACTTGATGCAATACTGCTTCTGGGAATTCAAAATCAGTACTCAACAGGGAAGAGGGATTTTGTTACTAGTCTGGGACACCCTGCAGGACTTAAACAGGGCAAAAGATGCGTGCTGAGGATCCACCAAAGCAGAGACATGACAGCATAAGAATTCCTGTGACTTCATGGAAAATTCAGAGCCATTGATCATCTTTTGACTGGCTTGACTTGGGAGTATCAAGGGTGACCTACTCTTGAGACTCATCCTTGTTTTGCATCCAGGGAGTTCCCAGCTTGCTCTTGGGTGGCTGAGTGTAGCTCCATTCTTCATTCCTAGGCCTCCTGAGCTCACTTGAAAGAGGAAAAGTTACTTTATTGTGCTTTGCGGTTTGGCTGACAGGTGAGCATATTTATTCATGTAAATGCAGGCTGGGGCTGGAAAGGTTCAAAATCAGAAGCAATGCATCCTTACCAAAACTAAAAGGTAGATTTAGTCTCATGACCGCTACTGTGAACTTTACTTGTGCTGACATTCTCCCTGTTTATTCTGAGAGAGTTTCTTGGCTGTTGCAGTGTTTTTACTAGACAGCTGGCTTGTAGGAAAGAGCTGCTTCAGTGACAGTTGAGCAGCTGCAGAATGACAGCAGAGCGTGCCCCCGGGAGATAGTACTGGCTTACAGCAAGGCCAGCGGCTGTCGAGCAAAACCTGCTGCGTGTTGGAACCATGTGCTCTGTGTTGCACAAGAGCTGAGAGCACAGGGGCCTCTGCTGGAGCTCAAGCAGAAATTGAGTGATTCCCGGAGTGCTTGAAGCAGCCAGAAAGGCACCCTGACTGACTGTGGTCACTGGTGCAGGTGATTAGGTGCACTGTATTCCTGCTTAAAGAGTAAAGGGTGAATTCTTCTTTTTATTATTTCAACCACATTTCGGTCAATCTATGCTTTTGTTGCTTTTGCTTCGTGCCTGTTTCATTCACATTTAGTAGGTTACTTTGTGATTAATTAAGAAACATTCTTTGGGTAACTCATGAATAGATGTCATTATGGGAGCTATGCCTTCACGGATCAGACAGGGTTGCAGGGCATCTGTTTTGGATATGGTTTAGGGACTTGTTATTTTCACTTTTTAAAAAATGGAGCTTGTTGAATAACTAACACTAATTGCAGGCAGTAATTTCAGGTTTGGAAAACACTTTTAGATAAGCTTGATCAGTTTTTCTTTAGCATGACAGAATAAACCCTCCCCTCCCCCCCATTATTTGTATTTACGATAGTACAAATACCCACACTTATTGCCATGGGTATAGAAGTACAAGCTCTAGTGTAGCAAATAAAAGCTAGTGATGGAAAAGGTATAACAGTTGCCAGATTATGAAATACAGAGGTATTCCTTGAAATGGTTTGTAACTACCACTAAGAAAGAGTGAACTCAATTCTTGTTCACTGTGTTTTATACCCATATGATAGGATGTGTTTTCTGCTTGGGTACTGGAAATTCTTGGGGTTGACATGTCAAAACAAAGCTGTGGGGCCATCCCGTGGGCTGAAAGGCATTTTATTGGGCCTTCCAACATCACCAGTGCCCACGATGCTGCTTCTGTGGAGGAGGTGATGTGGCTGGTAGGGGTGGCTGCTGTACCAGAGCCTGGCTCTGGGGACCAGGCAGCTTCACATGGTAGCTGAATCCAGCTAACATCCTGCCATGCCTAGAGATGCCAAGCTCTTCCCTACTTTGTCTTCCTTCCATCTGTGCCAGCTTCTCCCTCCTCTGCCCCCTGTCATTTTTTTTTCCTGAGATTCATCTGGTCACAGGATGGTGTGCATGTGCAGCTTGCTAACCCAGCAGAAGTGTCCTTTATTTTCTTTTTACCCTCCTAGGCCAATTTTTTTTGCCATTTTACCAACCTGTCTTACTGTGCTGAGATGCCAGAATTGAATCCAGAAGAGCAGGGGCAGAGTGTGGCTGGGGAGAAGTAAAGGGAGTTACTCCTGTTTGGCAGTGGTGAGCTGCTAACTTGGCCCACACTATCTCTTGAAAATGCTTAATCATAAGTAACCTAGAAAGCTTTCTTCAGGCTCTCTAAAACCTGAGCTGGAGCCTCCTGAGGATTCTGGCACATAAGGAAGGGTGTGTGTGATGGGGGGCAAAGAGACTGGGTGAGTCTAAATCAGTGATTTTTCCATTTGCAGCCTTTCTAGGTTGCTTCAGAGTAGCACTGATCACTCAAAGACACTGCTCAGTCAACTCCATAACTATGGCACAGCCTTTTTGCCTCATGTCTGTGTTGTTACTCAACTGCAAGAAGGTCTATCTGCACCTATTTCATCTGACTCGGTTTCTTTAAGGCCTCTAGGAGTTTATTCTGGTTTTCCTTTGTGGTCCACATATTGAGGATTCCTTTTTGGTTGATTTGCCAGGTATTGACTGAGGAATAGGGTGTGTATTTCAAAGTTTGATCTGCTCAGGTCTGGCGAAGAGATGGCTGGCAGATGTTAGTCTGTTTTCATCTTCCAAAGCATCAAATGGTCACTTTCCCTCAGTTTTCAGATACTATCCTCCTTGCTGGTCCAGTGAGGTGAATGACGGCACGCTGGCTGTCAGTGCTAGAAAGTTGTTTTCCACCAATTTCTCTGCATGTGTTAGAAGACTGGTAGAAGGAATTCTGTCAGTACTCTTGGAGCAGTGGAGTAGGAAGTGGCTGTCTCTTGTGGAGTGGTGCCCTGGAGGATTTATGCTGTATCATTCCTTTGTACCTCACAGCAGCTGTTTGGCTAGATTTATTTTTGGACAGGAGGGGGATGTGTGTGAAGACAGTTTGAAGGAACCAAGTTAGTAATCAATCACATTTGTAACTCAGCTGGAAGCTCTCACACTGGGAAATGTGTCCACGGATTGTGTGATGAGAAAGCAAAGAGAGCAAAGCAGGGCAGGAATAATCCTGCCTGAGCTGGATGTCTTGTGTCTCTGGAAAGACATAGTTACCCCATCTGGAATGAGCAAGAAGGCTGCTTTGCCCTGTGAAATGATCAAGATCTTCCTGTACTTAAGTCTCTTTTTGTACAGGTGTACATAAAGCTTCTGGTAAAGTAAATGCAGTGTTGCAAGATCTGTGTAGGGCCTTGGGGATTTACCCTTCTCTTTCCCTCTGTCCTTATCAGCATCTTGCTGATGACAGTCACATATATTAATAAAATCATGGAAACTCTCAAGTTGGAAGGCACTCGTAAGGATCATTGAGTTCAAGGCCCTGCTCCTCACAGCACTATCCATTTTAATGATTTGGCCAGTTTTATAACTAGGACATCAGAGACTGTAATCAGAGATCTTCTTTGCCAGAATAGTACCAAATTACTATAGATCTGCCAACACCACCCTTACTAGTATGAGAGTATGTGTGCATACATGTCAACATGCACACATAAATCCAAGCATCAGGACATGTTATGGAAGACTGATTCCTGCCTTAGCAATCATGTCTGGTTGGGACATTAACAAGCAGGAAAATGAACTCGACAGAGATTCAGTTGTTTATGCTGCTGTTAAAGGTCTATTATCAACCTGGTAGGTCTGGGGTTTGTGAATAGAAAGGCCTGGGAGTCCCTGCCTTTGAGGATAGCATGTGTTCTTGAGGTACTTTCTATGTTTGTTTGGTTCTTTTAAAAGTTTGAATTGTAACAATTTTTAAATAACATATGTATTTCTCAAGGTCCGACAAGAATTAGTTGAAGAATATGAACAAGTTAAGAGCATTGTCAACACTTTAGAGAGTTTTAAAATGGACAGACCTCCAGATATCTCTGTATCCTGTCAAGATGAGCCTTTTAGAGATCCAGCTGTTTGGCCTCCTCCTGTTCCAGCTGAACACAGGTAATGAGAGGCTCAAGCAGAGTGGGTGGAATAACGTTGGGTCATCATAATTTTATATTTGTTTTTGAATGCTATTGTAACATGAAAATCACATTTAATTTACACATTTACTACGTTTAATTTAGTCACTTGTAATAGAGAGTAAATCTAATTCATTGGGGAAAAAGTATTTAAACTACAGTCAGATTTATTGCTGACATTCTAAAGAGAGTCACTCCTTTATTCTGGTAGGAGTAACTAAGTGCCTGGAACTAGAGTCTGCTGCACAGGTAAGTGAGCTTTTGGTGACAGCTGATGTTCTCATGTGCAAGGTGAAAACTTTTCCATTTCAGTTTATTTAAATAAAATAATTAATTGATGACTGAGGAGTCTGGAAGGAGCTAGAACTGAAGGATCTTGAAGGACAGGGTGGTTAGGAATCACTCCCTAGCTACAGACAATTCAACCTATGTTTAATCCATTGGTTAGTTTAATTGCTAAACATGTTCTGTTATACATGGCATATCTCTTCTGTAACCATATTTAAGGTAACTTCAGTTAGCTAATAGATTTCTTAAAATAGATGCTTGTGCATTTTCTGAAATCCCTATTTTCAACCTAACAGAACTTGTTGGAAAAAGATGCAGTTTACAGACAAGAATAACATTTATCATGCCAACATTTTTCTAACATAAGAGCACACAATTTTAATGTGTGTATACTCACATAAGCGAAGGAGCAAAGTAAAATGAGAGATCTTGGTTAATGGAAAGAAATGCCAAGTTTATTTACAATTTCCTGTGTTTTATGATTATCAAAAAGATCTTTGCTTTTCAAAAAAACAAACCCTAAGAATGTAAGTGTAAAATAATATTAATGCTGATTACTTTTGTGAGTGGTAGAAATAACTCAGATTTTCTATGGTAATGTTATGTAAAGTTCAGGATGTACTTATTTTTGTATTCTTCTTAGTGGTAAAGCCCCAGTAGTTCATCTGCTTCTTTTAAGCTGAAATTTAAATCTTGTGCAAATAAGTAAGGAAACTTAGCCACTGTTCTATGCTGTTAAGTTTGAAGAAAATGCATGAAAAGCAAAATGTTGCTGTTGTATCCAGCAGTGTGTTTAAGAATATATGCTTTTTAAGCCATATTCCAGGAAAATGTTTTTGGAGTTAAAAAATTCTGAGTTACTCAAAACAAGAATCAGTACAAGATTTAAGAGTGGACACTTATTAAATCTGGGTGACATTCCTGGCCATTTATTTTAGTTCTGTATTTCAAATTCAACCCCTAGAGAAAAATGACAATGACACCCTGTCTTAAAACCAAATTCTTTCTCCTCATTCGACTGCTGAGTACTCTTTGACATTGTGGGTGATGTACACAAATATAGATGGTTGCAGTTCAGCTCTGTTCGCTTTTGCTTTCAAGGCAATTTTTATGTTTTGACATTTTCACACAGGGGAATGAAGTCAGAGGTAGGCGGATTGTTTAAAATCCTCCCTCTTCTGTTTTGGGGCCTGTCAAAGCTTTTAGCCACCTTTTTTTTTTTATTTTTTTATTTCTCCATTTTTAAAATTTTTATTTTACCATGAATGTCATCTGTTTGTGTGGAATTTGTGCATGTGAATGTAGCCTAATATAATCTCCTAGTTTGGAGTCACAAGAAACTTCAGTTTGAAGACTTTTACTAAATTGTTTCCTCTTTTGTTACATGGGTGTTGGTTTGTTGTAAGATTGGTTAGGAGTACTGATCTGATACTGTTAATTTCTTTCTTTTGTGCTTTTTCTTCTTACTTTGGGTGTCAGACAGAACCAGAAACATGGTGTTGGATTTGCAGATATAGGGAAATAAGTCTTAGGGTCTTGGCAGCTTTAGTAATAATATACTGAGGCAATTACTGAAATATTAGAATCCTTCCTTCTCAATGTTACTCTTTTTTCACTGTTTCTAGCATGTTTTTGTTGTGGTTGCTTGTTTTTAGGGCTCCACCTCAGATAAAACGTCCTGGCCGAGATGGAAAATCCCTGAAGAAAGATTCCCCAGGACTGCAGCCCCGTGGACCCGCGGGCAGAGCACACGTGGTGTCCAAGGGGGAGAAGCCTTCAGGCAGCCGCGAAAGGGAATCCAGAGCTAGAGGAAGAGATGACAAGGTAAGAAGCGGGAAAGGACTTGGCAGGGAGGTGTTGTGATGCAGCAGGTGGCAAAGGGAAGCACTCTTAGTCATTTAATACAGATGATAAAAAGTCACAATAATCCCATGCAGGAAAATTTAGTGCTTTTTTTTCCCTCCATGATTAAAGCATGTATTGTGGTGATATTAATTAATAATTACACCAAGCTAAGAAAAGTTCTGTTTGCTCTGTCTTGGTGGGAGATTTTTTGAGGGAGGGAAGCATGGTGTCCTCCTGTTGCTGAGCACTTCTTACTCTTTGAGTGAAGACCATGAGCTTGACTCTTGTCTCTAATTGTCATTCAGGCAGAAAGTCCCTTCTTATTTTCCTCCATGTTTGGTGGGTTTTTTTCTTTAGAGGAATCCAATTCAGGTCTTTTGTAAAGCTATTAATGTAAAAAGTGCAAAAGTGAGACCAGTGCCCTTCTCTAGACTTTAAGCATTATGAATGAAGTTCCACAGTACCACTGCCTCTGCCATACCATAGTATAATTTAGGCATGGCTAGGAGACCAGAACACTTCTGTAAATGCATTGATGCTAAGTAAATCTGTGCCAAATTATTTGAAGTTATATATTTGGAAATAATATGAGGGAGATGTATTAAAAGCAAACTCTTAGCAACTCCCATTTTCTTTGGTTTATGAAAAGGGTTTTGTATTTATTATAGTGTTTAGAAAGAAGCTTCTTGGAACTGTTTTGTTTTAAAACTAAAAGCAATGCATTAAGTTAGTCTAAGTTGGAGATACTTTTTTCTGAAGATCCATGAAACAGAAGCAGTGCTGAAGTGAAAGCAAAGGAGAAACAATGATTCACTATAAAGTGGTGATGTCAAAGACAGGACTGTTTTGTGGCTGGAAAAAATGTCAGTGTGCAAATCGCTGTTTCTGAGACACTTGTGTTTTTAAATTTAACTGTGGAGTTAGTGCCAGGAACCCAAGGGCTGTGGTATTAGTTATACAAGTTGAGACTGTACTGAAGTGGCATTATTTTCCTGACAGACAAAGGTAAAAGACACACCTTCCTATGGGGGCAGACAGTACTGTACAGATCTTGATAGATGAATGAGAAAATATTTAGGCCAGTTTCCTTCCAAATAGATTTGGAAGGTTAGTCCCTTCGTGGCCTTTCTATTACCATTCTTGATAGCTTAGGAATAACTCAAAGATACACTTTTTCCATCACAAATTGTTTTCTGATACACAGGAAAACTATTAAGTAATCCCAGCCCTTATTATCGTCAGAAGGTAGAGCCAGGCACATTTTCAGCACTGCCACTGAGTGACTGTACAGATCAAGCATTTTAGAAATCTCTCTACCCTGGATCAGTAAGATTTAAAATAACAAGTGTGCCTTCTGCTAGCTATAAAAATCTCGTGGAGATCTGTGAAATTATTTAAAGTTTTGCCAGCTATATGGGGAACTGGAGTCGTGGTGTGTGACAGGTTCACCAGATGTGCTTGTGTAAGGCAGCCTTCAAAGTCTTAGCTCTAATGAGGGTGAACTCTGCTCTCCGAGCTTTCCGGTGATGAGCATTATAGGGCTTTACTATAAGGAGCCTACAACAACATGACTTGTATAATACTTGTCTCTGGGAATAATGTGATTAGCAGCACTACTGCTGTGAGGTGCAGGAAAGTCATGAAGGGGTTCCATTTAATATGGTACGTTTTAAACACTGCTCTTATCTGAATAAATTGGTCACTAGGTGGCAGAAGGAAAATATGTCTGCTCCTCAAAAAATTCCAGCATATGTGCTCTTGTATTCCCCTTTGTCTAGCTACTTGGTGGTTATTCTAGCTCCTTTGTCTGGGGTATGTAACTGAAAACCACCCCAGGTTACAAATCCTCATATGCTATATAATGGTTCTTGTAAGGAATCCATGATTTGCTTTTGGTAAAAATTTTGAATGAAAGAGGGAGTAGCCAGGTGTGGAAAGTGAAAGAAGTTAATGCAACTTCCTATATTTTGCACACAGGCATGAAAACAGGTTTACTTTTCCTTTCAGTTTTATCCTTTCTTAGTTTACAAATGTTTGTTCTTCCGTTTCTGAGTTTGAGCCATCAAGCAGCTTTCCTCTGTAGCCTGGTATGTCAAATCAAAGTGATTTGGTAACTCATCATGTTCATTTAAGAACGATAGGGCAAAAATGAAGCTTCAAATTAAGTAACCAGGTATCTTTTCGCCTACTAAGTGTTTCGGCTCTGTAGTTTTTGGGTTTGGGTGCTTGGATAGGACTACTTAGAACATATAATGAACTATCCATTTCCTAAGAAGTTGACTACAGTGTAATGGGTTGCATGCTGTCCTGGCTATAATACCACAATGTAATGCATTTTTTTTAAGGTAAATACAAGTATAGTATGTATGTTTTAGAAGTGTTTTGCCTCACTTGAGATAAATATCTTCTTTCACTGTTTCTCCTCTCTGCACCATAACATCTTTTCATTCTGACAGTAGCCATCTTGGGATAAGTAATTTTAACCTGACTATGCCAATAAATTACCTTTTTTAGTGCTATATAAAATAATTTTGAACTAAACTCACTGGATGGTGTCTATCCACTAAATCCTCATGTGTCCTTTTTTTTTTCTAAAATACTGCTTTCAAGTGTTTCTTCTTTATTAGTTCCACTGGAAATTATTGGGCTTGTTCTCAGGGTACCTTCTGCTGGAGCTTCTGTTTAATAGTTCAGTTTAAAGAGGCAGCATGAATGCTACCTGTATGTCTTTGAGAAATTGCATAATACCGTATCTAAGCACTGGAACGCTTATTTAGAAGTACTCTTTAGATTATTTTAGATTGTCAGTGGATAAGGACAGTAAATATTACGAAGGATATGAAACAGCCAAAGGCTCCGCAGCCATATCAGTGAAGTGAATATTAACATCAATGAAGCTATGACTTAAAAAATTAAATTATTTTTGCATGTTTATTCTCCTGTGCATCACCAAATGTGAGATGAAGTGAGATGAGATAGTTGCATTTAGGTGAAAGCATAGACCTCCATGCATCGGGACTGGAAGGCTGCATAATCTCCATCTGAAAACACTGAAAGAACTGGTAGGTGAAATTGGTCTCCAGGGCTGGGAGCACAGATTTACAGTAAAATTTACTTGGTCTGCTGCTCTCTCATGTGAATGGTGAGTTGTGTTGACAATGCCTCTGTTGAGAAGGGGAAAGGAAAAGTGATCCAGGCAACTGGAGTTGTTAATTTTGTCTGAACAGTACACTATGTTTTACAACAAATTTAGAGTGGATGGAAAGCTAAAGACTTGGAACTAACTGAAAAGAGGAATAGAATGAAATATGGTTTCTTAAGCAAAGGTGTTGCCTCTGCCAGGACTTTCTTTAGAGTTCTAGTTAATGTCTTATGGAAAGAAATTAATCTACCTGGATACCACATGGGAAGCAATTTGTTAATCTAGTGTGTGGTGTAGAGGAATTGTAAAGTGGGATTAGGCAGCAAGGGGAAAGTAAACAAGTGGTACTGAAAGGAGAAGTAGCAGTCAACTGGCAAATCATTTTTGACTCTTGTTTTATATTTAAATTAATATTTTTGTGCCAATTTAATTTGGCACAAAGAAGAGGCATGCACTAACTGAATTTGCTGATGACAGCAAGGTGGGAAGCACCATCACCAGAAAAGGCAAATGAGGTTGTTGTATGGGAAGAACTGGGTGACTCTGTGCTGGAGTAATGGAAATGGGATAATGTTCAGCGGCGCAGAGCAGCAGGCTGTGTACTTGGAGACTGTGGAAAGAATTTCTGCTAGAAGCTGGAAGCTCAGCGGTAGAGGAGAAGACAGATTTGGATGTATCAGCAGAAACTGGATCAGGTTGAACTTCCATTTGGCACATTACCTTTTCCTGGTGGTGATGGGAAGGGCTGGCTGCCGGGGTGAGGCACAGTCAGGTGCCACCTTTGGCTTTGGCAGCGAGGGGTGGAGAGTGCATGTGGCAGTTGTTATCCTGCATTTGTATGCAGTGGGAAGAACCTGCAGGAAAGCAAGGTGTCTTCAGGGTCCGGTGCTGGTCGTTACAGCCCTCAGGGTTATTCTCTGTGATTAGCTGCCTGAGGTTGCCTTTAAGGGGGCAGTATGATAATGCTGTGGGTGTGAATGTAAACAAAATCGCAGGCCCAGTGTGTTGAGGTGTTACCAGCAGAGAGAAGAGATATCTGTGCCATTATAGGAGGATCTGGTGAGAAAACAGCTGGAGTATTTTGTGTACAACCACACTCAAGAAAGATATGTTAACATTAGGAGGGAGAGAAAAAGAAGGGTTGCCAAAGTGAATGGGTAATTATGTTCAGCTTATGTTGCAAAAGGAGACTTACTTGGTTTGGTAAATGAAGGGAGAGCACAAGCATGACGTGAGTGTATCAGGGTGGTGGACACACCGAGGAGCGAACTGCTGAAACTAACACACAAACTTAGTACAAGAGCAGAAATAACATCAATTTTGGAAATAAGGTTTTTGATCCAGTGGGTTAGTGCAGGTCTAATAGCTCTTCCTGACAGCACAGCAGGTTTCTGAATGTTTAAGGCAGATATTGGTTTCCCGAAATTATGTGATGGGGGTGCCAAGGGTGGGAGTAGTCTTTTGCAGCCCTGTATACCTATCTGTTGGCATACCTTCTTAGAGAGAAGCCATCACAGCTTTATTTAAGGCTGTTTTGTGAAAGTAATACCCGAAGAAGAGATGACTGGAAAAATCATGCTCACTCCTGCTGCTTAAGTTTCAGGTGACATTTAAAAAAAATCATTTCTAGTCTATGCTCACTTACCTGCTGACTGAGGATTGCAGGTTGGACCAATTTGGGACCAGCATTAAAAATCTTATTACTTGTGAGAGCTACAACTACTTTAAATCTTGGTTTAATTCCGGAACTGGGGGGGAATCAGTGTTACTACAATGACAGCCGAGGTGATGCTGAGAGCACGTCTCCCCGCTGGCCGCCCTTCTCCATCCTTCCGCTGGCGAGACGTGCCGCCGGGGCAGGAGAAGCAGCGGCCGCTGGTACTGCACGTCCCGCAGGAGCAGGCACCGGGGCCGGGATCGGGGCCGGGATCGGGGCCGTGCTGCCGCCCCGCGGCTGTGCCGGGGCTGCCGCGCCCTCCCGGCCCCGGGCGCTCCTTCCCCCTTCGGTTTCTGTTTTGCTCCGCTCGGCTGAGCTGCGTCAGGGGCGCGGCGAGCGGGCGGTGCGCGATCTGCCGGCCGGGCCTGGGGGCTCGAGGGGCTGCCTGCGGCCCAGCGTGCTGCAGCGAGCCGCCCTCCCTGCTCCTGCTCCTCAAGGCCTGCCTTAACTTGGTTTCACTCAGGAAAAAAGCCAAACAAAACCCAACCCCAACAACATAACCCAATTGTTTTGTGATGTGCAGAAAAATTTTTCTACTAGGAAAGCCAGTCCATTGCAGAACAAGAGGAGTATGTAGCAGGCAGCAAATACCTTTCATTTCATTGTCCTGGTTTTTTTTTTTTTTTTTTTCTTCTTCTTCTTCTTTCTTCTTCTTCTCCTTTCTTCTTCTTCTCCTTTCTTCTTCTTCTCCTTCTTCTTCTTCCTCCTTCTTCTTCTTCCTCCTTCTTCTTCTTCTCCCTTCTTCTTCTTCTTCCTCCTTCTTCTTCTTTTTTTTTTTTCCCCCAATGATTACATTTGGATTCCATTTTATCTCTAGTGGAATCTTGAAAACTCTACAGGACGTCTTTCTCCGTTTCTTTTTTACACCAGACCATTACAGGTTTTTACGCCAGGGTTTTCCTTAGACGCAACTCTAAGCTTCGTTTCCATTGCAAAAAGCTGAGTTAGGAATACTAAACAACTCAAGAGTTCGCTTGGAAGCAAGAAATAAAAGTAGTGGGAAGATAAACTACTCCCTCACAGTCGTCGTGGGCAAACGGCAACTGGGAGGGGTGTAATTGCTACCTTTTTGTTTTTCCACTGTGAGGTTATTTGTGTGTCTCCAGCTGCCTCGCAGCCCGCCTTCGTCTAGGATGCTTTTGTCGAGCCAGCTGGGATTCTTTAACTTGCTGCTGATAGCGTTTAGAAGCTGAGTTAAGAGTCCTAAAGTAGCTCCCTACTCAGCCACCTCTGTTAAACTAGTGCAGCTGCTTTTCAGACACCCCGAACGCTGGGAGGGAAGCGATTTCCTTCAGAACTGAGAGGGGAGAAGTGTGAGCCCTGATGCTTCAAAGGGAAAATGTTACTTCACCCCCATAAGCTGACCGGCACTGTGGAAGTATTAACCAGAAACTCTGGGCCATTTGAGGCAGAGGCTGAGTGTGGCTTGGTCACTGAAGTAGCACTGGTGTGCTGCAAAAATGACTGTAGTCTGAGAAGCCTGGGTGTCTTCAGGGCTTCTTTAGGGCTTTTGTGCAGTCCTTAAATAAATATGACCTTTTAAAAGCATTTTAATTGTTTATGGAGTTGGCCTGCCAATGAGAGGCAAGACATAGATAGTTTGTAGTTGAGGAGAGCAGGTATTGCTGGGCAGGAAGGCTTTAATGAAACAAGGGGAGAGAATCTTGGTTTTCCTCCATCAAAGACAGTGTGTGTGGCAGCTTCCCTGTTCTTTTCGGTGATGATAGTGTCAGGTGTTTACTTCTGACAGGTAGGGTGGCAAGTGTAGCATCTTCAAAATCTTTGGATGCTCTGCTCTTCAGCTAGGACTTAATGTAGCTTTAAGTCGTGACACAGCCACCTTTGTGAGACTGTTCCTGCATTCATGCCTTTGGTTGGCGAGGAAGTGTCTCAGTTGTGTAATGTTCTTATGAGCTTGTATGATTTTCACTTCTAGGGAAAGAAAATACCCCAGGAATTTGGTGATGGGGAAATTCCAAAATTTGATGGAGCAGGTTACGACAAAGACCTGATCGAAGCTCTTGAAAGAGACATTGTATCAAGGAATCCAAGCATTCATTGGTATGAGGATTTTCTCAACTCAAGTGTTTTTGCTAGTGTGGAAAAGGAGCAAAATTACCCGTCTTCAAACTCCTAAAATAGGGAGACAACATAATCTTCTACAAATAGGCAAAAATGAGATATTTTGCTTTAACAGTTTATTAATTTGATTAAAGTTAGGCTTTTGTTGCTAATTGATAATATGTGTAGTACATCCATTACAGGTACTGCTGAAATGAGCATATGCTCCAGAGATCTTTAAAGATACTGCTTTGGTCTTCACATTGTCCAAAACAATTTTTAATTAAGCAGCTCTGGGTAACTTGAGTTGAAAATAATTTTTTCTTCCAAAATAATTTGTCTTCCAAAAGTGGATTCAATGTTAGGTCGCAGTATTATAGGAGTGCTCTCATGAGGCAAATGCTTGCATGCGAAAAGAAATGCTACTAAGTGAAAAGCTTTTCTATTTTTCTTGTATAAAAATAGAAGAAATACAGTTGTATGAGAATCTTGTACAAGTTTCTTCATCTTGCACAGGGATGACATCGCGGATTTGGAAGAAGCCAAGAAATTATTAAGAGAAGCTGTTGTTCTTCCAATGTGGATGCCTGATTTTTTCAAAGGGATCAGAAGACCTTGGAAGGTGAGAATTTATGTGGTGTTGTAGTAAATGGCATGCTGTGTGTGTCTCCTGCTGTGATGTGTGGATGCCTGCAGCAGAAAGCTAAAAAGGTAAATGGGAGAGATCATGAATTTGTTCATTGAATCCTCTTGTAATGATTCATGTAAAAGGCACTGAAAAAAAAAGCTGGAAGTGTATGTGGCCCTTACAGTAAACAGTATTTTCGGTTTATTTACTCGCAGCTTGTCAATATTATAATACTTCCTATATGTCAGTCTGTAGATGTGAGCATGCAGGTTATATTGACTGAAGCAGAAATGCTTAATAGACAGCTCTGCATAGGATTATGGTGGCCAGTTGTCATCAATTCCCAGAAGAAAGCACTCCTTGGACTGTTTTGTTCCAAATGTTTCAACTGTCTCTTGCTCAGACTGCAAGCTGCAGCCTGGATGGTACAAGGAAGCAAGGAAAGAGGAGGCCAGTCTGGTGTATTAACTTTGCAGTTACATTTGCAGCTGGGTATAGTTGCAGCTGGAGTGAGAAGTTCAGAGTAGAAGAAGGAGTTGCAAGCGGGGCAATAGGAAGGATATAGGACTGAACTAGGCTGATTGACCAGAAGTGAGTCCAATCTGGGCCTTGCTTAGAGCTAAGAAGGAAGAGGAGGGAGGAGTTTGGCAGGCATTTCTGTAAACAGCAAACAAAATTATCTTGCTTCTGATGTGGTATGGATTGACACTTGTTTGGGGAATAACTAGTCACAACACAAGGCCTTTTTGGTTGCTGGGGAAAAGAGACTATTACAAATTGTCTGTTATTCTGAGTGTGGAAGGCAGTGGCATGTGTGGGGAATGCTGTGTACGTGAGTAGTTTCCTATTTAGTACTCTGGTTCAGCAGCATGTGTCGGATCTTGCTCTACTAACACTTGTCCTGTCTTTCCCTGATTGGTGCTTGTGCTTCCCTGGCTTGTACTTAGGTCAGACCCAGCAGAAGCTGGGAGATTGCTGCTTGAGAGCTGTTCAGGGAGGTTTTAGTGAGTTGCGGGGAGGGAACCCAAACCTAGTGCAAACCTAGCCCCAGGCTATTGGGCCTTTGGAGTTCAGAGTGCTTGTGGTCAGTACCAGTGGCCTTGTGGTTAACCTTAAGGTTAACTGAGCTGTCATCTTGGACAGAGCCTAGATGTTGTGGGTTACATGTGCAGGGTGAAATTTTAGTATATTTTGAACAGCTGAATCTCTCTCTTTTCTTCTTGGCTTAGAGGAAGTTGATCCATACTCTTAGTATAGACCATGGGGGCTGCATCTGTTTAGTGCTCAAAAACTTCTAATAGAGTAAAGATCTGCTCTGCTTTTTTTTCAGCTGTTACCATGCATAGAGGATGTAGTGGCCATCTGTCTTTAAGGCAGGTATCTCAGCAGACTGCAGAAAATGTGAAAATTGCCACTGGCCTTGTCTCCAAGTGTTGTGGTAATGGATAAAGGAGCAATAGCTTGGTCCTTTAAAGAGTTACAATCTCCATCTCTTTGCGTTACACTACTTTTCCTACTGCACAGTGTCACCTCTGAAAACCAGGTGCTTGTAGACATGGAAAAAAAAATTCTATTATTATTTCCTCTCTTCAGTCTGAAATGCAAATTGATTTCTGACAAGGCTATGAAGAGTCTTCATTGTTAGCCTTTTCCCTGGTGACTTGTGAAGCTGTAACTCTCATGAATTTATTTTTCACACAGAACAGCATGTATTTTCCCTACCGTTGACCTCTGACTGTGCTGTAAGGATGAGAAGTATTGAAGGGAAGGCTGTTTCTTGCAGTAATCAGTGTAGCAGCAGGCATTTGTTGAGCCTAGGAATTCAGGACATAATTCAGGGAAAAAGGCAGCCAGAGCTGGTTTTGGATGTTCAGACTCCCCTGAGAACAATTCCCAAGACATCCCTCACAGTTTGTGCCTGTATTCAGAGGACGGTGCCTTGTCTGAAGGAGCCAGCTGTCTTCCCTGATTCAACACAGGTGCTATGTAGTTGTAGCCACGGGTTTCTGAGTGTCCATGGGTTTGCTCTTTCTGTTTCTCTGAACTGTTTTGTGCCAAGAAGGCCCGGTTGCTCACTGTGCTTCCCACTGCTCTGCTAGTGATTGTTACAACAACAAGAAGTAACCCTGCAGTGATTTCATCAAAACACTTACTCCCTGCGGTGCATTTCAGCTTCTTATTGGAATACTTTGGATTAACAGAGCCTTAGAGGAAGAATAAAGAAGTCTTTGTGTTTGTCAAGGGTTTTAAATAGTAAGTGGCAGCCTCCTAGTTTGCAGAAAGAGCAACTTGATCCTCTGTGTGTCTGTTTGCAGCCATGCACATCTTGTTTTGCTGTGAACTTAAGTTATATATATATATATTTTTTTTTTTAACTGGTATTTCTGTTGTCTCTCTCCCCAGAGAGCTTGATTTTCCCCTGGCTTTACACCTGGTGTGGCTGCTTTGCACCTGTGTTATGCACATGTATAATGCCACCAGTATCATGTGCAAGGTAGCACTTCCTGTAATACTTAGCAGGAGGTGCAAAGCGACAGGCTTCAATTTTGGTGGTGAACAGCATGTGTACCTGAAGCCAGGATTTGACCTTCCAGAATAATGGAGAATTGAACCAGTATCCAAAAAATGTCATTACTTCCCGGTATCACCAGGTCCTGCACTAAACACAGTTTATCAAACACATACTTTGAATATGATTCAAATTGAGATGAAGCTTTTTTTAAAGTATTAAATGAACACATTTGAAGCTCAGAGAGAACACTAAGTCATCTCTGACCTGCATATTACCGGCTGAGTAATTTTCACCCAGTCACTCCAGGGCTGTATTTGCAAAATTGTTTTAATATCAGTATAACTGTGCAGCATCTCAAATCTGAATGTCTGAGTGTTCACGGGGAGAAAAGAGAGTCCATTTACTTTTTATGCTTGCTGCTCTGGAGCTTAGGAAACCTTGAGCAGCCTGAGGAGTGACTTTGGACTGTTAGCTGTAGAGATGGCATGTGAACATTTCTGACTTAATTTACCGATGAATGTATGTTGAGCTTGCATTAGCTAAGTATTAAAAGGCAATAAAGGTATTAAGAGTTAATGGAAAATGAAGTACAGAGAGGCTATTGCTTTTGAATGGTACATTTTTGAATAATTGCATTCCCGGTTGATTTGTTTTTATAGATCTCTTCCATGTCATTCTTTGTGCTTTTTGAAGTAAATTTTTGTGAGGAACAGATGAAATCTAATTTTCTCTATGGCTTGCATTTAACAGATATTTTATTGCTGTGGCATTTTATGTAAGTTATTAATTGCAAAGCACATTATGATGTGCAATTCTAACTCTAGCTAATTTGATTAGCCTTGCAATACAGTAGTTTTAGGAAACTCTTGTTAGCATGTAATAAGATCTTGCAGTTGGGAGGGGAAAAAAACCCCAAGCTGCTTGATCATTACATTTTCACTGATTTGCTTAAAATCCCAGGACCCTATTCTAGTACTGTGCAGAACATGGACCGGTGTTTTGTCCTTCTCCAGCGCTGCTGCTGAAAGATGGCTGTATTTAGCAGTATTACCAAGAGCAATTAACCCATCTCAGTGATACAATCTTAACATGGGTTCTGAGAGCACTGTGTGTAAAGACAAAAACCTGTTTGTGTAATGATGGGTAAATGTGCTGAGCTTCAGATATGTGCTCCTTTCTTTCAGAGACCACAGATGGAAAGATAGTCTGATGATGTGGATACCAACCTGGGACTTAACAATTGTTTCTAGTTTAAAGCTTTCTGAAAAATCGGAAGTTTGGATTAGGCTTTTGTGGGGCTAAGCAGTAGTGCACATGAGCCACAGTTGCTTATCTGTAAAATTGGAATAGCAGTGCAGTCCAGTTATCCAACAGCATGATGAGGATGGTGTTTCATCCAGGAATTCCTAAGATGCAGTAGCATGCAGTATTCATAGGAATATTGAGATAGGGAGATTAAGCAAAAACCAAACTGATGTATTCAGTGAATGCTCTCATGCAAATGTAAACATCAACCAGATTCAAAGGTATTGTCACAATGTTTTGGGAAGATGTTCTTCTGTAGAAAATTGCTCTACTGAGGGAACACAACTTCCTGAGAAAGTATTTTGGTTTCTGTGGAACTTTCTTCATGAAGGGACCTTTGTTTCGAAAAAAGAATTTACTGTCTTCATCTGCCTGTGCAGCCCCTTGTGATCTGGGAAAAGCCTATGTTCAAGTCTAGACTCTGTTTGATTCTGAGACAGGCTGTAAGTCTCTTGTCCATTTCCTAGGTGTTAGGTGCTGCTTAAGTTACTGGCTTTTGTGGTTCTGACTCCGGTGGAGTGGTAAGAAGAAATGGCAGAACACTTCCACACTGTCCTCGACAGCAGGATACTTGTCTTCTGTTTTCCACTGATCAGGATTACATTATTAATTTAAATCCAGACCTTGGCTCATATTGAGATGTTGTGTAGACTACCAATAGAAAAGTTTTCTTAATTTGTTATTCATTACCTTTGTTCTCACGTTTCAGGGTGTGCTGATGGTTGGTCCTCCTGGCACTGGCAAAACAATGCTAGCAAAAGCTGTTGCTACAGAATGTGGGACGACATTCTTCAATGTGTCTTCCTCTACACTGACGTCTAAATACAGAGGCGAGTCTGAGAAGCTGGTCCGCCTCTTATTTGAAATGGTATGTCCTTGATGGTGAGATCTGGGGCTCATTAAGGTGAGAAAGGACAGTATTCTTGGTTTCCTGCCCTTCCGGTAGCATGTTGGAAGCATGGAATTCATTGAACTGACACCCCCTCAGCCAATTAGAAAAACATAATCCTTGTGTTTCCAGATGTGGTATGTTATTGAGGACTAAGAAGGAAATGGTTTGTCACCTGTGTTTAGGATAGCATTTTCCAGGCTAAATAGAGAATTGCGACCTTAACAGAAATTTAGTACTTGTTTGGTTATGGGATAACAATGGAAAGGGTTTGGAACAGTTATTCTGGAAGCAATACATGTTTTAGGTCTGTTTCTGTTCTGAATAATGGTCACAAGCCTCTCAGTGAAGCTGTGGCTGCAGTATGTGAAGGACATGTCCATGTGGACTATACCTCTGGGAGCCTCGCTGCACTCCTGTAACACTCACAGCTAAAACCCTTCTCGCTTGAGATCACTGAGCTCGCTTCTGTCACTTACGCTTAATACTCACCAGCCCAAAACCTGGACATGAAAACTGCCTGTATTGTGTCAAGAAGACTCCTACTGTGGTAGTGTTTCTTTTCCCCTTTGCAATACTATGCAAGCCAACCAACCATTGTACCCAAGGAGTACAATTTAAAGTGTGTAAACCTCAGCATATGACAGACAGTTTATAAATCAATGTCTTGAATTCCTCCCTTGTGACAGGCAAGGAAGATATGTACGTAGTATGTCTAGCAGGGCTGGGTTGTGCACTGATGAGGGCCTGTGCTTGCTGAGCAGCCTTAGTAGTGATGTTTTCATTTGAATAAAGGCACGGTTTTATGCGCCAACAACAATCTTCATTGACGAGATAGATTCCATCTGCAGCCGCAGAGGCACGTCTGATGAACACGAGGCCAGTCGCAGAGTCAAGTCAGAGCTGCTCGTGCAAATGGATGGTAACAAGGGCTTAGATCTGGGTTTGGGGCTGGGATGCTGTTTCTTTACGGGTGGGAGCGTAAGAACGCAAGCCATCTGGAAAACCTGGCTTTATGGATAGGGGAAAAATGAGGCAGAACTTGAGATTAGTGTATTTTTTGAGTGTTCAACAGCAGATAATTGAAAAGGGTGTTCTGCTTTATTTTTTCTAAAATGGCTATTTTTAGGGTGACTTGAAAACCCATATTAAAGAGACACAGACTCCAGGAGAAGTAGATAATGGAAATTTGTGCAGTTTAATGCAGGTATTTAATTTGTATTCAGTTTAAACAAAATTCTGCCCTTTGCTAGAGTTTCCAACTGTGGAACCACATCGTGAGATCTGCTTTTGCTGTATTCTATGGTGGCGGCTAATATTACCTTTTTAAGTCAGATGTAGTACCTGTTTTGTACAGGGATACATGATGAGCATGGCCATCTGAGGAGTAGTATATGGTGTAGAGGTTTGATAACCACCTTTATACTGCAGCTGTTATAAACTGCTGTATAAACTACTGTATATAAACTGCTATTTAAAATGTTCTCAGATTTCCAGATTTGGTGTGGTAGGCTCAGGACAGGAAACCTTTTGATCCAAAATGTTAGTTTCTTTGCAGTCCTCATTTAGTAAGCTGAGTGACTCCTATTTCTTCTATGACCAGACTCGACAGAGATAGCACTGTCAGTGGGACAAGTAGGGCTATACTCACATATGGCTGTGTTATTTGCACTGTCAAAGAAAGCTCTCCCCTGACTCAGCAAAAGAATGAACTGTCCCTCTCTCTGTGATAATGATGGTCTTGTGACACCTAGCTATGGGAAGTTTGGAAAGGGACACAGGACTATAGAGAGCTGTTGTTTAGCTTTGTCCAGGCTATGTTTGTCTGTGCAGTGTGTCTCAGCAAGCATCTCAATCAATAGGAGCTCTGGAGTAAAATTGCTCTGAACTGTTGTGCTTGCAGGGGTAGGTGGTGCTCTGGAAAATGATGACCCTTCCAAGATGGTTATGGTATTATCTGCTACAAATTTTCCCTGGGATATTGACGAAGCTCTCCGACGGAGACTGGAGAAGAGGATTTATATACCTTTGCCCACAGGTATGTTTGATAAGACCATTTTCTTTTCCTCTCTTTACAAGATGAGTTTAGGATTACTGCAGGACTGTTGCGTTTGTGAGGAATCCTGATGGTTTTATGATGAGCAGTGTAATTCAGGGGTTAATCATTTGTCTGGATTGCTTTATTTTTAAAGAGAGTGAGAGAAAGAGAAATATTGCTTGCTCAGGGGCTTAAAAGCAAAGAGCTGTGGCATTTCAATGCAAGCCATTGATGGGTTCTTATATTTTGAAAGAGAGTTAGTTTTAATGAGCCTGGAATTATTTTAAATGTTTAACAGTCAGTCCTTGAGTGATCATCAAAGGCAGCCTTTGGACATGTTCACAAATACTGCAAATGCACTCCATGCCCTTGCAGACAAATGCAAAGAAGTGGATCCATGAATTTTCACTTAGAGGCTTAGTTCATTGCAAATCACTGCTTGCTTGTGTTTATTACTGTGCTTCCAGTCACTCAGAATGCAGCAGGCTGATTGCTTTCCTGCCCTAAGACATCACAGCTTGTATTGTCTTTCCTAGCTGTCATTCACCTGTCCTATTAATTTTGAGATTCCTATCACTTGAAGTTTGCATAGGTTCGTTTCTTCTTGGTGCAGTGGATGCCTCATCTCCCTGCATGAGCACTCAAGGTAACAAGATGCATGTCCATGGTGACAGCAGCTGTGATTGAGTTTAGCAGGTCTAAGGACACTTAATAGTTCTACAGCTTGTCTTTGCAGCTTACAGGCAGTAACAGCTCCTAACAGGATGCCTGTCTTTATGACCAATTAGTTTAAAATCCTATCAGCTCTTCCTCTTGTTTCTAATTAAACCAGATTGTTTTTTAACACAGTGTATTATACCCTGGACATCATAGGAGATGTGATCTGGTTTTATTTACAGTCTGAGGTTCTGTTGTATATATTCTGCAAGTAAGAATGTTGTGCTATTCTGGGCAAGTCTGGGTGATGCATTTTTAACTGTGCTGTGTGATTTGATGTAGTCAGGCATTTTAACTGAATAAGTGCTTTGATAGCATATATATACCTGTATATTATGGAATTTGATGCAAGCATATATTGTGTAGTGTTTTATTTTCAAAATGCTGCACAGATTTGCTTAGCCCCACAGCAACAATTAGAAGAATGTTCTCTGATGCAGGATACTCTCTGCAGGTATGCTGTGTGTACACTGTGCTCTCTAAATAATAAATCCCCATTTTATAGCTAGTGCCAGTTGTGTGTAATGGGTACCTCTGTGCTCTTGACAGTTCTGCAAAGCACACAAAACCTGCAGCTTTAGACGAGCTTTCTATTTTCTTTTGTATTTCTCCTTCCCCAAAAGTTTTAAAAAAATAATTAGGGACATCAATAAGTGAAACATAATGTGTTTTATTGGACATTTCTTTAAGACATTTAGCCTTTCCTACTGCTACTTCTTCTGTTGTGGTTGTCTTTTTTTACAGGTCATAAAAATTGATCACTTGAGGATAAAGATGCTGAGCTGGTGTATTTTTTCTGTACAGTGAAAGCCAGGAAACCAGTCATCCTCTCCTTTACCACCCTTGTGCAGAGTAACACAGAGGCCTAAACTGTCAAATGTGAATTCCCTCTTACAAGCTTAGGCTGCTTAACATATGTACCCAAATGCACATATGCACATGCCCTCTGCAAGAGAAATAGTTAATTGACGGCGTAAGTGCTCATTTACACAGCTGGTTATCACTCTGTGTGTACTGCATCTGGGTAGGAAAGTGAGATACTGGGACATTTGTATCATAAATATATTAATATATGTTTATTGTATTAATGTGTCTGTTTTCTATCAAGCTTCAGCAGATTCCTTGGGTCCCAACTGGATAAACCACTTAAACATATGCTTGAAGTTCAGCCTTAGTTGTTAAGGGGTTTGTGCTGTCTGAAGCTCTTTTAATAGAATCCTTATTGTAGTTGTTGTAATGAAACTGCATGAATTATATGCAGTCAAACCCTTGAACAGAGAGTGGATCCAAAGGGATGTGAGAAGAAACAGACATTTGTAGGATTGTGCTCTTGTGCTCTTGGGTAATATGTGACCAAATGCTTTATCACCTGAGACATAACAGATTTTTTTAATGACAGATCACTTTGACAAATACCTCTTGACGATGCTGTTTTAATATACTGCATTTAACCAAATTCTTCACTGTATTTGATTGCACACTTCACTATGACTTGTTCTCTCTCTTTTCTTATATTGAACTCTTTTCTTCATACTTGTCACTGAAAATCTAAGTTGTGTTTATATCTTTTTATAACGTAACTCTTGCAAGTCCTTAAGCAAGTATTTTAATGTTCTAGCAAAAGGCAGAGCAGAACTACTTAAGATTAATCTTCGGGAAGTAGAACTAGATCCTGATATCAGCCTTGAAGAAATTGCTGAGAAGATTGAAGGCTATTCTGGTGCTGACATCACTAATGTTTGCAGGTATCTCATTGCCCTTAATTTGCAAATAGAACTGCATGGAAAGTCATCATTTGCACTATATGATAAAAGGCAATACCCACTACAGCTGAAGCCATGCTCACAGTGTATGTGTTTGAGGCCCAAATCTATTTACTGTATTCATGTTTTACTGTCATGTGGAGTGGTCTAAAGACCATGAAATCTTTCTGTGAGATGTGATTTTCTTGGATCTGAAGTGAAAAAAATTATCTGAGCAAATCTCATGTTACAATTGGCTGCATTTACTGTAGTTGTCTGCTTTTGTTAATGTAGTGCAAAGCAGATTGTTACTGGTTTTTTTAATCCCATTAGTTTAGGAGCTAGAATTCTGTAATCCAAAAAATTCCTTTCACAGAATACTTCTTTGGGACCTCTATATGCTGGATGTTTGGACAGCCACCAGTGCAGCACAGTCTTGGTGTCTACCTGAATCTCCTAGGTGAAAGGGTGATATAGATAGTTTATAATATTAGTATTTAATTTATTTCCATCCTGTTCCCGCAATTTGTTTCATTTTTGACAAGTAAGGCTTTTCTCGTTAAGGACAGGTATATGAAGAAACTTATCTGAAGGAAGTCTGTGTCTCTTAAGAATCCTGTCAAGAGAAATTGATCCTGTAGAAGAGCATTGCTTGGGAATCTTTTTTTTTCCCCCTGCTGCTTTTCTGAAAATGTGAAGTCCTTCCACAGATTTGAAAACTTGGTGTGTGTCATGTAGTAGTGAAATTACCTGTTCTCCCTAAGGCTTGTGTTATGCCTTGCTGGGAAAAACCTGGGGAAAGAGAAAATGTAATTTCAGACTGCCTGTGGGCCACAGTGTGAGAAAATGAGCAGTGTTTTTCATGCCAATGGGCCAGGCTGGCAGGATCTGAGCTGGGGAGGAGTCGTGGAGCAGGCAGAGCATGAGGAGCCACAGGCACCGATGGCCTCAGCACGCATGCGTCATCTCACATGTGGTGCTGTGTCTGATGCCTCCTGCTCTGCCCTCCACAGATCCAGGTGCTATGGACAAGCAGGCAGTGAGCTGGGCTGCACTCTGAACACTCACTGACTGTCCTTTGGGGCTGCACTGCAGGGAGGAAGTTGAAGTCTAAAAGGAACAGGGTGTAAAAATCCAGACTACTTAAAAAAAAAAGTCTTTGAGTGCGGTTTGTCTCCCACCCTGCCCTTTCCTGCTCTAAAGTTGTAAAATTTCATCTCCATGAATCATTGTAAAAGGTTTTCAGTTTTATAGTTTTAATTATCTCTGCACATTTACCATATGCTTAAATGGGTTTTGGTGCCAATGCATTCTTTATGTTGAATTAATGTAGTGATCTGGGAACATGGAAGCTACGAAAGATGTGAACTGCATCTTCTATGGTAAATAAATGCTCTCTTAAGTGTTCTGCCAGTGGTTTCTAGCAAGGGTATACAATCAAAATTCATAGGCTTACAGCACATTCTGCTAGCAATTAGCTCCCATGCATTGTCCTGTATTTCCAGGGATGCATCTTTAATGGCAATGAGAAGACGTATTAATGGCTTAACTCCAGAAGAGATTCGTGCACTTTCTAAAGAAGAGCTTCAGATGCCGGTTACCAAGGGGGACTTTGAGCTGGCTCTGAAGAAAATCTCCAAATCTGTTTCTGCTGCAGACCTGGAGAAGTATGAAAAATGGATGGCGGAGTTTGGATCTGCTTAATCTCAGTGACAGCTTTCCTTTGCTGGAGTTTTATGGTTTTTGTTGTTCTCACTTGCAAAATGAGTTAGAAATCTTTTTAAAGGTTTAATAAAAGGTCTGACTCTGCCCTCATCCCACCCCTTTCTGGTGACAGGATCTTTTAAGCTCTTTGCCTTTAAAGGGAATGAACACAATAATGAGCTGATATTGTAAAAGATATTTTATCTCTGAAATAGAAAAATAAGACAAACAGGAAGGGAAAAATCATACTTCTGAGGGTAGGCTTTTTATTTTTCAAATGAAGAGCAGTGTTACTTAACTTCCTCCTAGTCCTTTTTCATGGCTGGAGTCAATAAATCAGCTGGGGGATGTGACTCCAGAGAAACAGACAAGGGCTTGCTGTACCCCCTGCTCTTAAGTGCTGCTTCTGCCTCCCTTGAATGTGGCATCCAAGTTATTATTCTTTCTCTCTGTGCTCGGATATTCGGAGCAAAGCTTGTGGATTAATTGGCATTACACAGAGGAAATGAGGATCAGTTTTCCATCAAGATGTGGGCCTGACTCTCCTCTCATGAACGCCCATTTGGAATTGATGTCTGTTCAGACTTATCAGTGTTACTTGCAATGACTTCTGATGGAAATGAGAGGGAAAGAAAAAGGCATGGATTGTTCTCAGTCCGGTTTATGCTTGTTCTCTGAACATAGTTTGAACCTGTTTGACCAGTAGGCACTTTGACTTAGGTTATAACTTGCACTTTTATGCTTATATATCATCCTGTGCTTTGTCTGTGCTATCTAAATGTAATTGTTACTACTATCATTATTTTAGTACTAAGAGTTTAATACAGTAAAGATGCTAATATCAAGGCTGCATTTAAAACACAAGACTGTCCTTAAAACAAGTGGCTGTGAACTTCCACTTCTGATTAGATATGAACTTTTTCCTAGCATTACTAGGCAATGGGACTTGTACCTGTTTATGTTGTAGAACTGTTCATTTTTTTTGGTGAGGATTTCTTAAAAGTGTATAATTATTACTGGTTTAGTAATATTTAGAAAATAATCTGTATGATCTTATTTATGTTTTAACTGTTTCTTCCCTTCTCTCATACAAGTCCAGTGATGAGAAGGGTTGAGTTCTAAACTAACATTCTCTCTAGAGTATACCTGTAACACTGACTATATGAGCTTTTCACAGACTCAGCCTGCGAGTCTGGCATATGAAGGTTTCCTGTGGAAATGTGAAGGAGTGGTCAAATGACAAGATTTACAGAGAAATATGCAAGCTCTCAAGTTTTTGGTGATGTTGTGATCTAGGGCATAAGTATCATGGTGGATGTGAATGGCCGTGCAGCTTGGTAGGTATTCAACCCTTCAGCTCTCTGCTGAGACTCCTAGTGGCATAGACAGATGTGATGAACTGGAGTAAGAAACACGGCACCTCCTCTTCAATGGGAATATGTCCTTATTTGCTCCTTTTTGTTAGTTCTTGGAAGTTCCCAATAATGTCAGTAATTCAGCACACTGGTCTCTTGGGCCGTGACATGGTAACCACTAAGGCAAAATCACATACTTATTTTGGTCAGGGAAGTGGTAAAATCATCATCCCTTGAAGTGTTTAAAAAATGTATAGATGTGGCACTTGGGGACATGGTTTAGCAGTGAACGTGTTAGTGCTGGGTTAATGGTCAGATGTGATGATCTGAGAGGTCTTTTCCAACCTTAATGATCTATGATTCCTCTTGGGGAATAACTGGATCTTTTTAGAGAGAAAGCTCTGAAAATATTGTTATGGACTGTAATTTCTTCCATATTGAAGCTGTAGGCTGCTGCAGTTGTTCTTTGTTTGTTTTAACTGCAGTAGAAATTAGTAAAGCTACACAAATCTTTTGTGGCCAGTGCCAGATTAGCACTACAGGGTCACTCACTAAAGAGGCCACTGCTGCCCAAGGGGCTTAATCTACACAACCAAGATGTAGAAGGGAGTTGACATGAATGCCAGTAACAGCCCTACTCAGCTGCCCAAGAGCAGTACTGGGATTCAGCAGTTGCTGCTTGGTAGGGTCTAAGTACCAGTTTGCTCAGTTTCACATTGCAAGCAGCAGTGACCTTCCTACTGATGAAAGCACAGCACTTGATGAAAATGTCAGTCTTTGATGAACCTTCTACCTTAAGGCATTAAACTTCCCTCTTGGCTGTTAAGCAAAATTCACTGTACTGGGCATTCCCTTTAGTAGGAATTATTCAGGTGCTGCAGTCTTATTCTCTAAAGGTCATGGTTTCTACCCCAGAAATGTTTTTACTGTACAGGTCCATTCATCCTTTACAGCTGCAGAACAGAAAAGTGAAAAGTTTTCAGGCAGTAGATGTTTGTGGTGGTTGTGCCCCAGCATTACTGCCATGACTGGAGCCCTGCTAGATCAGGCACCTCAGAAGACTGAGACCATCCCTTCCCTGCTGAGACCTTTCAGGAAAGGGAGCTGTCCTTGTGTGCTGACACTTTCATCTTTACCAAGTCATGCTGGCACACTCACGTAGGTGGGCTTGGAGACTGGGTTATTAACTCTGGGGGAGCCAGCATTGGATGCAGCTAGGAGCAACCCAGGAAGGAAGTGCAGCCAACAGTGGCAGCAGCTCAAGGCCCAAAGGATGAGCTTACTGCTCAAAGTAAGACCAGTTCACGTCCCACTGGTAGAAACCCTTGTGTAAGGATATTGGACTCCTTAGAGAGCACTGTACAAGCATGTCACAGCCTGCTGTGACACTGCGTTCAGCCTGCACCTCTTTGTGTATGGAGATGCTCCACACACGTGGGGGTACACACACACAATAGGTGGTGTTCAGTAGTTGTACCTAGATTACATCAAAAACATGTTTTAAAGCTGTGTTTACATGTTTTCTAAACATCTGTGAAGGCCCTCTTGGGTGGCACTGTTAATTTTTGTACAATATGCAATCTGGTTGTATGAAGTAATAAATGTGCGCATAGAGTCTGTCTGTCTCACTTGAGTGGGGCTGTGAGTGCTTTGCTGTTAACTGCTTCCAAAGGCTGCCATACAATGCAGATCTCTTCAGCGTGTCATGGTGCTTTTGGACTCACCAAAGTCCTGGATGGAGAGCAGTTAAAGCAGAGTCTGGGGTTTTGGATGAAGCTGCCAGCAATGCTCTCTCTCTAAATTGGCCTTTTGTTGCTACAAGCTATAAAATGGGAGAACACTCCAATGCCCAGCAAATGGAAGGAGGGTAGGGGAGAGGAGAGGGGACGCCCCAGCAGATGTTCAGTGTTAGCACCTGATTCAGACCTCAGAGAGCCAGGCAGCCTTTTTTATTACTTGCCCCCAGGCTGAAAGTATAATCAGGCTCCAGAGAAGCTGTATCATCAGCTACCTGCTAACCAGGAGACTTTCAAGAGCAAAACTTCTATTAGGAAGGAGCTTTCAAACTTGGAAAGAGACCCCGTGTCTCCTGGGACTGAGTTGATTATTTGAATTTTCTCACTAACTTCCTTATGAAAGAATGGAGTTTCCGGTGTTTCATAATGCCTCAAACATGAAAGAGTGAGCAAGGGAAATGCTGATCAGGGGAATTCAGAAGAGATCAAATCCTTGCATAGAAGGTTCAGCTCACCCCAGTTTAAAAGAGACTGGAATAGCAAAGGTGCACTGACTTGTTCTGATCATGGGGAAGATGAAAGAGCTTCTGTGCTGTAAAGAACTCCTCCATCAAATGAGCAAAGACTTCATGGTACAATCCAGGCATGAGGAGGTGGAAGGAGACAAAGAAATAGTGATCTTTTTTTGGTCTGTTATTGGAAGAAGCCACCCTGAATCAGATTGTGTATTGAGATGTTTTTTCAGAGCTTTAGTGACAGATAAGTACATGATGAACATGCAGGTGACACTGTGCTGCTGGGGAGCAGGCAGGGAGCCTGGGAGTGCTAAAGCTACATGCTGGTGTAAAGTGGGTGTCAGCATCACGGCAGCAGCTCACCAGGCAGCATTGTGGTGCAGAGTGGAGCCAAGATGGACAGGAGCAGTCTCAGTCATGCTCTGATGGAATAAAGCAGACTGCATAAAGCCACCCATGCTAGTGGTAGCAAAGGCAGGGGGATGGTGCAGTTCAGAGGATGCCTCACATGGTCATTTCCCTGCTCCTGTTAAGCGTTTCACTGGAGCTCTGTGCAAAAGCTTGGCTGTTACTGCCAATCCCTCAGTCACCCGTGTTCAGAGCCCAGCTACCACATGTGCCACAGCTAGCAGAGCTGCAGAAGCAAGTGGTGGTCCTGCATCCCACAGCACAAGGACATTTGACCCTCTCTGCCTTCTGAGCCTGCCTGGTTTTGTGTGCTGGTTGTGACCTGTTCTTGTGACCCACTTACCGCATACATGGTGCTTCAGTACCTCTAATAGAGGAGTTTCTTTTGTGCAGTACAGAGCTGCCTTTTGTTCAGCTAAAGTGCCATGCTTCTACACATGTCTGCATGTAGGTGTCTTGGAAACATTCAGGCAATTTTCATCTTCTTTAGAAGGCCCCAACTAGCATTAAAAGCAGATGGATGAAATGTCTTGGCTAGCCTGGTTGCCCAATGCAAGAAAACTTACCTCAGCAGCCAAGGAGGTGCCACAAGGAAAGTTCTGGCTTTGTTATGAAGAGTCAAAGTGTGGGGATATTCCCATTCCTACTGCACAGGCAGAGTTAGGGTTGTATCGTGTCCAAGCTCTGTTTCCTGGCTTTTGTGTATTTGTGGTTTCTTTGCTGCAGTAGGAACAGTTTTCTCAGAGTTACGAGGAAGCCATGGGGTATTTGTTCAGTGGCTGGGTTAGGATTGTGGAGATCCCATGGTCTGGTTGGTACATGAAGCAGCTGAACCCATTCCCAGGATGCTTACTTTTGGAGAAACTCATCGTGCATCCTGCCTGACTGTCTGGCTGTAAAGTAAGCAGGGTAGCTTTGTGCAAACTCAAATATAATACTTAGAATATTTGTTTGGCAAAGAGAGAAATTCTTACTGCCAGTTTGCAACTGTGTTGCTCTCATTTGTAAGCAGCCCCTTGCATATAGTGTTTAACTGAGGTAAAAGAAAATGTCTTGGAATTGAGAGTTTTTTGAACTTGACTTTGGAGAGCAAGAAAGGTAAAAAAGTACTTGCCTAGAGGAAGCTACAAGAGTAGTCAAGAGAGCTGAGAGCTGCAATTTCTTCTTTTCATGGCTCTCTTTTTTGTCTAGCAGTTGCACTGCTGGGCTGTGCTTTCTGTTTCCAATTTGTTTTGAAATAATTACCATTGTTTATCTGCCTCTCAGACAGCCTTTGCAGATGATTTGGTTCCACAGAGCCCTCTTCTGCTTGGCGGTTGATGTTCTGGTGCGGCGTGCTGTGTGACATCTGACTGAACGGGCTGATGGCATGAGCTCTTCCCTGTGAAGGAAAGGTCACCCAAATGGTGAAGGTGAGAGGAACCGTGCTGAATACCAATCGGACTGGCGGGAGCAGAAACCATAGCAACTCTGCACAGGGTGTATAAATACAAGCAAAAGGAAAAGGGAATACCCTCCAGGAGATGCCGACAACACCGCAATGTGCATATCCATAGAAGTGTGGGTCTGTGTGTCACCAGTGAGGAGAATGTATGTGAGAGGGCAGAAGTGGCTCAAAGGAAGCCAATTGCAGGCACTGCCGACAGATTTCATCACCCAGCCTTGCTGCTTCAAAACACACCAATGTCCAGGGGCCAATTTGTTACTGCTGCTACAAAAGCTGCCTTTTAGATAATCAAATTGGACTTCCAAAAAGCTTGCTGCCCATCTTGAAATGTCTTCAAACTTTGGCATGTGGTGGGACTGGAGTTGTGTTTGGAGGGTGAGAAGAACAAGGCAGTGTTAATAGTGGTGTGTTTCTGTAGGGTCCCGGGGCTTTGTTGTGCTGGGTAGCATTTGGGTGTGCGAGAAGAGATGCTCCAAATGCTTATGGGGAATTGAGATGGTAGAAGGATGAGGAGGGAGGTGGAAGGGTCCTGGGATCAGTGGAGGAGACAGAACTGTCCCTCTGACTCCTAGTTCCCAACCTTAAAGCAGACAGTAGTATTTTTCAGTTGCTTTTGATTTGCAGCCCCCTATCATTTTTTGTACTGAGGCTCAAGATCTCTGTATTGTGAATTAAATAGAGCAAGTTTGTTTTTCTTAAATACCTTTTGCAGACCCTTAATAGGTGCTTCCGTGGGCTACAGATGATGGTCTGAAAAGCACTGGCCCATGTCATCCTAAGTTTGCCTGAATTTCTTATGGAAGAGAGTCTATAATGGATGGTGTTGATTTTATTTTCTGTTAGTTTGCTCAGAAAGATGAAGCTCAGTGAATGTGAGGTGCTTCTGGGAAGTTTATTTATAGTGTGTTTTTTTCTGTGCAGATTAGCATTTCATCAGCATATGGCACAGCCATTTAAAATAAATATTTGGCTTTCCTTAAATTATGTTTGTGTAGAAAAGTCCCTGAGTATGCATATCTATCCCTCTGTTGTATCTCATTAGACATTTCTACCATGGTGCTGGGGGACCAGACTCCTTCCCTCTCGCTGAGGAGCCAAGAGCCTGCTCCTCCCCTGCCTGAGGGATCTTCGTGCCTCAGCTCAGGGGGAACGAGGCAGGCAATCGGCCCCTTTCCTATGGGGCTGCCAGCCACACACCAGTGGCACTGCCAGGGCAGCCTCCCTCTCTAGACCCTGGGAATTTGGATTTATTTAAACTGGGAACTGCCCAGCTTAAGCAAAGGCTTGGCACTCTGTCCAGGCTCCCCTCCTTCACACGCCAAGGCAGCTGTGCTTTTGCAAAACACAACCCCGAGTGAAGCCTGTGAGAGCAAATGTGAGCAAAAGGCTTGGGAGGAACTCAGGCGGTGTTGGGGGAGGATGGGATGCTGGGCTGCAGTCCTGTGTGCCCACCCAGTCTGGGCAAGGGAAATCGGTAAGGAGAGGGAACAGCATTCCCTTAGGCATGCAATATAGATGTGGATGGAAGGAGAGCAGGAAACTTATTTTAAAACAAAGGAATAAATGACAAGCTAATCAGTTTTAAGATGGAGTGCAGCCTTTAACCCAGGAGGTCTTTTCCATCTCTTTGGCATATCCAGATGTCTTGTTTTCTCACAGATGATTTGGGACTCATTTGCAATCTAAGTTCTCAGTTGATTTGTATCCATCTGATCTTGTGCTGATAGCGCTGTCTAGCAAATATTTCTTACTCCCTGATATTTACTGTACATCCCTGAATGCATTCACAGAATCACCATATAAAGCAGCACCTTGTGCTTTGTTGTAATGTGTAAGCTCCTTCAGGCTCTTGTATAAGCTGGATCCTCCTCAGCACCCTTCCTTTCCGACTGAGCTTGTTGTTTTTTTAACACAGATCAGCAGGAGCATACATGGTGGGTCCATAAGCCACACACAGCAAGTTACAGTAAGGCAAAGAAAACAAGAAAAAAAGAAATTGCTGTCATGGTACATTCCTGTAATCAAGCAAATAAACCAAGTATTTGGTTTTATGACCTGCAGGAGGGCAGAAGATTTGGGTGTATTATTATTGCACAGCAAACAGGCCTCATTAGATAACCGAGGTGTTCGTAGGCAGTGAGATACACAGGGAAGTGGAGGAAGATGCAGGAGCTCTCCAGACAGCAGTGAGAGAAAAGATGTGGATATTCTGTTTGCAGGGGATGCAGCTACATGCACCCACATGGTTGGAGACCACAGCATTTTTGTGGATGTTTGGATGCTGCCCAGACGAAGGGGAAGAAAAGATTTGGGACCAGCTAACACACTCCAGGATAGCACAGCCACCAGTAACCAGGGATGAATGTGAGTGTGGAGGGACAGGATGGATAGCAACTGCCTTCTGCCAGTCTCCCTTCCTCTGCCTTTCTCCTGGAGCCCAGGCACTCACACTCAGGTTCCCATTGCCATGAGTACCCAGTCACTCTGTGCAGGACCCTGCTGGTACAGGATTGTCCAGTGCATGCTCCTTGTTCTTGAGCTGTCCAGATGCAAAACCAAACTGCAGCCTCCCAAAGGGAGCTGTTAACCATTTGGCAGCAGAAACCCTATTATGCAAAAAATGAACCCACTTAGACTGAGTCTGTTCAAGAGATTCCCTTCGTATCTGGTGGTGGCTCTTACAGCCAAGGTGGGAATAAAACTATTGCTCTTCTGCTCCTCGGTGATGGGGCTGTTCTGCTGTTTTTCTGTTGTGTTGCTCTTCTGAGACTCTGTGGCTGTGCCAGCATCCTGCAGTGACTGTGTGTAGACAACCATAGCTTTGCTGCTTGGTGACCCTGCAAAGACTTTGTCTCTCATTAGAGACCCAGCAGCTCTACTTCTGAAAGATTTCTTCCAAACAGAGGTATTTTACACCATGGTTCAACTCTCAGTCCTTCTGACAGAAGCTGCCTGCAGGCTGCCTGGCCAGTCTTTTCCTCTAATGGTACAGGGTAGTTTTAAGAAGACAAAAAAACTATCACACTTGAGAAAAAATGCCTGGACAGATTTGGTAAAGGACAGGAACAAGGTTGTGTCTGAACCCACCTGGCAGAGCCCACCTCACAGCTTCCCAAATGGGAGTCATGCTTACTTGAGATGGTGTTGAACACAATCAGGGAAGGACCATAGGACAGGATGAGGAAGATAGGTGGTAGGAATTCCTGCTGCTGAAGCTAGTTCTGGGATGATGATGCAGCTGCCCAAGTGAGGATCCATAGATGCTTTAGGGGTGTGAGTTTGGAACAGACTCGTAGTTTATATGGCTTTGGTAGTTAAATCATGATTTCTCATAGCTGTGAGTTTTGCTAACACTCTTCTCAAGGGAGGGGGACAGAGGGTCCCATGAAAGGGGTATTTCTAAGGCTACTGATCTTTCTGTGTACAGTGCATCTCTTCAGAGACCTGTGTTGTGCAAGGTGCTGGAGAGCCATGCAGGAATGACAGCCCCAGCCTGAACAAGGAACTGGGGACACCAGTGAGACAAGCCAAGATGGACAACGGAAGAGGCAAGAGCAGTGGTAGCAGATCCATCATGGGTGCAGCGAGAGTGTACTGATAGCTTGTTGCTGTCCCTGATGCTTGTTAGCAGACCTAGAGATGTGTCTTCCAAGAGCTGAAGTCAAACACAGCCTTTGCTGAAGGAAGCTGTCCAGACCACAGCCATGGAATGGTTTGCAATTTGCCTGGGCAGCTCTCAGGCCCAGCTGGGGCACTGTGGGGCATGAGCAGCTGGGAGCATGGGCAGCCTGCTCTTTGTGAAGATGAGGTTGGGACCATTTCCATCTGCTCCCAAAGAGAGATGGCGCAACATCTCCTGGCTCAGCTTCCTGAAATATTTTCTGGTCCCACCAGGATTTTCCAGCTGCTGTTGCTACACTGCACAGAGCTGGACCATTTGTGTCTCCAGTAAGCTCCGCTCTTCAGCTTCAGTTTTAACCTTGAGACAAACTCATTTTTTCCTTAAGAATTGATTTAGCATGCCATGAAACAAATGTTCCAGTATCTCCTCCAGTCACTCAGGACTCATTGCAAATTTACATTTAAGCCTTGTTTTTTTATTTAAGCCTTGAAGTTTTCCATGTAATTCTCCTGTACAGAGAGGAATGTGCAGGTACTGAGTGAGCAGAACTCACTTGCTCAGCCAGCACAAATCCCTCAGTGTTTTATATGCCATGTACATGGAGTTTATAACCCCTTTGATTTAGGGTTCTTGGGATGTGGTGCTCACACTGGATTGATAAATACTGAAATTTCTTAAGAAGCACAGAGGCTGCAGAGCATAAGAGCTCAGCTGGAAGGGATTCAGAGTCCTGTTGAGCTCTGAATTCTTGAAGATCACTTGACTCCTTGATCCAACAGAAACCTCCCAAATGCAGCCATCTGCAGAAATGTGTCCTTTAAGAGAGTAAGGAACTGTCGGGGAAATAAAGGGTTCAAACCGCTTTCAAGATTCATAAGCCCCTTGAGGAAGTTTTAAGAGCTGGAACATGTTTTACATGCCCAGCAGCTTTCTGTTTGTGCATCTAGCAGCCATATCTGGGGGATGGATGCAGCTCCCAGCCTTGGGGCTGGGCTCAGGCACGCGCCTCTTGCTCAGAGCAGCTTCAGCTTTAAAGCCACTGCGAAGGTTTGTGTACAAAGTGCTGACTGCAAACATCCATCACGAGGAAAACCAAGAGGAATGTGATGCACCAGGCTTGTTTAGAAACCGCAGATGATTTACAAAGTGAGCTTAATTGGAAGTTTCTCTTTGCGGCTTTCTGACGTGTTATTTTTCTGATGCAGATGTGTAGGAGTCTTTTAAAAGGTCCATGTTTACTAAAGAGGAGTTGCATAATTGGGGATATATTTATGAACTGTACATGTGCAGGGTAGGGAAATGACCTGAGCAGCCACAGCAGTGCAGGAAAGAGTCTGGGTGTCTCAGGGCATCACCAGCCAGGCATGAGGGACCAGTATCCTTTCCTCTGGTTGGAAAGAAAGGGTTTCTTGTCCTTAGCCCCTGGGCATCTGTTCCCAGTGCTGGCACTATGGTTATGAGAACATCGGGGATCTGAGTGCCTCCACAGAAAGGCAGTAAGAAATAGGAGAGGTGAAAAGAAACAGTCTGTGGAGGAAGGTGCTCAGAATGAGAGTCACTAAATTTTTAAAAAGAAAACTTTAAGGGAGGTTAATGACATTTTTTTTAAAGTCTGTTTTTAAATCTAGTTTCAAAAACTCTTTAGAAGTCTAAAAGTTTTTGAAGAGAGAGAGGATATACCATTCTTGGTGTCCACTGTGGGGAAGGCAGAGGGAAACAGGCTCAAGTTAACATATGCGATATTTGTGTTAAACATCAAGGGAAAAAATGCAAACGTCCCTACAGCAAAAATTGGAAGTGTTGTGGAGACACCGTCCCAGTGAGATGTGTCTGAACTAAAAATTGTCCCCCACAAACAGCACTGGAGGAACCATCCTGCCTGTGAGCAGAGGAGTGGACTAAGCAGTCGTCTGGACCTAGTTCTGATGAGTTCTGCCACAGTTTGGGCTTTACAGCCTTTACCCCCTTCTCCTGTAGACCAAAGACATGAGTTTGTAAGTGCTGCTTCATGGAGTTGCTGCTGGCACCCACCAGCAGAGACAGCGGGAGAAGTTCAGTTTCAGGGGCCTGATGACACTTTTTCACACCAAGCTGCATGGGCATTTCCATGCTGGCCAGTGTGGAAATACTGGGGCCGGCTGGGGTGCTGGCATTCACCCCCGTGCTCCACAGTCCTGAAGGTGTTCACATGGCAGCAGCCCCACAGCATGCATCCTCACACCTCCCTATATCCTCCGCAGCCTTAAAGTAACCACTTGGCCTGTTTATTAATACTTCAGGGACTGAGTTGCCCTCCTGCCACCAGGATTTTGTCCAAGAGCATGATGGGCAACAGGAAAAAAAGGCATATAAAACAAAATGTGGAATTCTAGTTTTTGTGAAGGTGAATTCTGTTGCCTCCCAGACTGTAGTAGGGCAAACTCACCTCAATTTCTATCCCCTAGGTATCCCTGCCTCTATCCTGACATGTGGAATTAGCATCCAGTCTTGTCTCAAACACCTCAAGAAGTGCAATATCCATCACTTGCTGGGCAATTTTCTCCAGGAGGTTAATGTCCTTATGGTTAAAAAGTGTACCTGATTTCTAATTCAGCTCGGCATGTTCTCCAGTGCCCATCACTGTGTCTCTGTGGGCCTTTCTCAGACTAAATTTTTAGTACCCCCTTAGCATCCCATGTTTTCTCTCCAGACATGTACTTATACACATCATCAGATCACTTCTCAGCTTTCTTTCTGACAAGTTACAGAGGCTGACCTCTAAAAGTCTCTCCCTGGAAGTGATCTTCTTCAGCTCTCAAACCATTTTTTATGTCTCTTCTCTTTACCTGCTCCAATTTTTGATATGCTCTTTTAAATATGGCACCTCAGCAGGGTGCAGTATTCTAGTGTCAACCTGACCAAGGACATACACAGAGATAAAATCGCCTTCTATTCCACTTCACAGTCCTGTTGATTATGCACTGAGGAACCAAATTAACTCATTCTGCTGCAACAGACAAAAAAAAAATAGATCCCACATTTGAGAACCAGAAGGCCAGATAGTGGTATTAAAAAGAGAAAAATAGAGCCAACATGAAAGCAGAATTAGAAACCGGGGCAGGATTAATAGCACACTGTGATACTCGCCTGAACACATTAGTTGAAATAAAATGCTGAAAAAACAGTTTCTTCCAGTTCAGAGCCGCGTGCAAGGCAGTGCTGCTGTGAAGGCTCCTCAGTAGTGGGCAGGCTGTGCTCCGGGCAGCCCCGGGGAGGGTGAGTGGCTCCGGGATCGAAAGGCTGCGCTTGGACACCCTGGCTAAATTGTGCCCCCAGGCTCTCTGAGATGCGAGGCAAGCTCTGATCCTTTCCAGGCTCAGCTGGGTGTGGATAGATCTTCCCTGCAAACTGTGTGATACTATCGGGGCTCCGCATAGAGGAAGGCACCCGCAACCCTTTGTGCTCTCTGTCTTCTGCATTCAAAATCTTTCACAGGCAGGAGGGTTTTTCTTTAGTTCCCGTGCCTGGTGACACTTGCTGAATGCAGAGTCACTGTGTCATTTGCAGATACATTTTCAGTACACATCCTCAGCATAAGCCTCATCTTTCTGTATTAGAGACAGTGACCTGACCCCAATTGCTCTAAAATCTCTGAGGGATTCCCCGAGGCATCTCAAGGGTAACAGGCCCCGTGCCAGTGGTCAAGTCTCCTGGTCTTTGAAGGCTTTCTGTGAGATACCTCCTTAGTCTCCTTCTTCCTCATTTATATACCTGTAAAATAGATTTAAAGGTCTTGGGGGTTGATAAGATGCTCAGATCCCATCCTAAGTTTTTTTGTTTGTGCTGCTGCAAACCCTGTTGCACTGCTTCTGTCCTCAGAACGAGGGTGACAAGGTGTCTCCTTCTCCCTTGCTGACCTGCTGGTTTGGGGTTTTGACCCCTGGTGCTTGGGCACTCCAGGAACCTGACACTGAGGGCACTGTCAGTCTGTGCTTGCTGCATGTGCTTCTTGTTAGACACATGTGGGAGGATGTCCTTTCCCCAGGGGATGAAGCAAAGCCAGGGAGGAGAACACTGGTGTATAGAGACAGTTGTTGTTTGGGGATTGATGGACTGGAGAGAGACTGGTGGAGGTCACCAAGATGGCTGGTGCACCTTGAGGTACCAGGAGATGGTGAGAGAGCTGAACTTATTCAGCTGTGGGAGGAGAAGGCAAAGGAAAGGTCCAGGTTTTGCCTGCTGCTACCCTAGGAAGATAATACAAAATATGAATCCAGACCTTTACAGGCCATACATGGTGAAAGGATGAGAGACAGCTCAGGAAATTCTGTGTAGATATAAGGCATCAGCTTGGCACTGTGAGAGTGGTCAAACACTGGCACAGGCTGCCCAGAGAGGTGGTGGTATCTCTGTCCTTGGAGGTGTTCAAATTCGTCATGGCTCTGATCAGCTTGCTATAACTGGACCTACTTCGACCTGGGCTGGTACCTGATGACTTCCAGAGGTCCCTTCCAACCTCAGTTATTCTGTCATTCTCTGACACACTCAAAGTAACCTGCAGGGCAATGACAGCAAGGAGGCAATGACCATGATCCCTTGAAATGAAGGCTATGCAGATGGCTTATTGGCATAGGAGTAGGATAAAATTTAATCTTCATGCAGCACCACTTTTATTAAAGAAGGCAGTGTAATCCTGGCCCATGGAGCAGCATTTCACCTTGGACAAGGGCAGTGCACAAAGGGGCTGAAGGAGAGCTGTGCTGGTAATGGCTCTTTGACCAGAGATGCCCCAGGTGCCCTACAAGCACTGCTGGGAGCTCTCATAGAGGCAGCAGCTGCACCAAGGCCCTGGAAACAGACCTGGACAGATCTGGAATTCCATAGTTGTGACCTCTTGACCTGTGATCCTAATTAATGCTCAGGTCATTGGCAGTGATGAAGAGAAGACTAATGAGCATCATTTGGCCAGATGGGGGTGATGTGAGGCTGTGTGAGGTGGGAGTCATGTCACCTCACTTCAGGTCTTGGAGGCAGGGCTGGAGCCCAGGTGGCTCACTGGGTTCTCCCTTCCATCAGTGGAAGCAGATGTGCTCCTATTGGAGGATTCAGCTCGTCCTGAGGTGTGTGTCTAAGACTGGTGAGTTGATAGTGTTGGTGATGGTATTTGGAGTTTACTGTCTTTCTTTATTGGCTACAGAGTGGGAGTCTAATCTGGAGATTAGAGGGGCAACCATCTTAGACTTGGCCAGTGGAAACAACCCATTTTGGGGTCTGATTACAGGTGTACCTTAAGACTCCATATGGCTCAACATTTCTGAGAAGGAACCAACTCCCTGTGAGTGCCAAGCTCAGCACTGAGGCAATATATTGCCTTCATGGGATCAGGAATCAGAGTTTTATATGGCTAAAGCTAGAGAGGGAAGTCCAATTCCTGATGCCATGTGCCACTAGCCTGAACTTCTGCTCTTTCAGAGTCAATTTTTTCATAATGAGGAGCTGAAGAGCTATGCTTCCTCTTGAAAAAAAAGTGTTCACCTTTGGTGGAAAAGCAAGACCTCAGCTTGATTTGCCCTGGCCAGGCTACCAAAGACATCCATGTGCATCATTCTCTTCCCATTCCTTCTTCCGTTCTCTGATTCCAGACACCTCCCCAATTCCCCTCACATTTCTCCTAAATGGTATCTATCATTTTGTTTGCTGACTCTGCGTCCTGTGCCAGCAGTGCCTCCTCCCTCTTGAGGCCCAGCTACCACGTTATGTACTGCAGAGTCTGCCTCTCAAGACTTCAGAACAGCTTTCCCTGCTATTCAAAGAGAGAAGAGTGTATTGCTATTTGATTCTCAAAGGCAGCCTGTGTTTTGGTCAAGAAAAAACCTAATCTGGCCTATGAGTGCAGTAAGACTGAGAATAAAGCCAAGAATACTGAGCTACATCTAAAAAAGATGTGCTCTGTCAGCACAAATGTGACAGATACATTTTGTGCTTGTGGAAATCCCAAAAGAACATTCTGGAGTGTTACAGTGGGGATTACTGTACACGCATATATCAAACCAGGAGTCCCGTGGAAAGGAAATATATATGGACAGACAGATTCCTGATAGCTGTTTCAGAGATGTTTATTTCTCCAGCCGCATGGCCGGGGCTCTGCCGAGGAACTGTTCCAGTCACGGGACCAAGGGTCCTTCTGCCCGCGCAGGGAACACAAACCAACCAATGGGAACGAGGCTGAGCAGGGGCAGGGAAACTCCGTGCCTCCCTCCCAGGGCTCCTCCCTCAGGGCTCCATGGCAGGGGGAGAGACCCCAACACTGGAGGATACCTACAAGTGTCCAGACAAACCACTGTGCAGGAGCAGGCAGTTTGCAGGGAAGGCTCTGTGTCCCTCAAGACTCCTAGCAAAGCAGCAATGCTGGTGAGCCTGACACCCAACACACTTTCATTCATTGTAAACAGCGCTGATGGAAAAGCAGATTTGAGCTTGTTCCACAGGGTACATTAGATGAAATGTTACTTACAGAAATTGTTCCACCACTGCAAAGCTCTTCCTGGATTTTAAGCGTATTATTATGCACTTTCAGCCCCGCGTAATGTCATGAGGGATTACAGTGTTTCATCCCTTGCTCAGTATCTCACACCTTTGTGAAAAGTCAGTCTTTCGGCTTTAGATCCTAGGGACAGAGCAGTGTCCTCTGCCCATGAGACTGCTTGAGGGAGGACAGATGTTAGTTCATTTAGTTCAGCTATTAGACTGTCTTCACCAAGTTTTCTTATTCTCCCCCTGAATTGCTACTCAACAGCACTTCAGCCCTGGGGCTTCTGCTCCATACCGATCTCCTGAGATGCAAGTGCCAGCCAGCTCCATCAGTGGCATGTCCATGGGTCTGGCGGGTGCTGAAGCCACGGGTCACACAGGACTGCTGATTGCCAGACCCTGGGAACTGCTCTGGAAACAGTGTCTTGAAAGCAGAGCCTAATGAAAAACCTCTCTTCTCGCTGCCATAGAAACTGAACAGACTTAACAACTTGTTACTTCTTTCATCTCCAACAGCTCAGCACCTGAAGTGACTTGACCTATGAAGATATTTGCAGTAAGTATCACACAATTGCTGAAGAAATGGGATTGAATGGAAAAACAAAAGAGAAGAAAAATGTCCCAAAGGTCCTTTGAAAGCTGCTGGGCAAAGGGAGAGTTTTTGAGAAATGGTGGCATTTCTCTGGAATGAGAATCAAGGGAACAGAGAGGCCAAGAAGAGATTGTTGGCCAAGAAGAGTTCACCATGGACATGGAAGAAACCCAGCTCAGTGGCGCCGAGCTTTGCTGTGACCCAGCAAGCTGCAGGACCGGCAGAGCTGCAGGCTTCATGGGTATATTGCTCCTGGACAGCATTTTTCATCCAGCACCCTGTTTCTTCTTCAGATAGCCATACCAGTGTGAAGCTGCATTTCCTGGGGAGCAGTGATTGTTGCTGGAGTCCCATCTCACAAACAGCTCCCACAGTGAGATTGCTGGACTCCAACATTCACTGCAGCTCTTGCGGGATCCTGCAACAGCCGAACTTTCCCTGGGAGAGATTATGAAACAATAAGTTGTTGGTTTATTTGTTTAATGTGGTAGTAAATTAGAGGAACTCTGCATTTAGTTGTGAAGCTCAAAAATCCAGATATTATCCACGAGCCCTGACATCTTCCCAGTGATATTTTTTGCAACCCCATGGCACAGGCTGCTCAGAGTTGATCTCTTTCCTCCCAACACATCTTTCTCATAACCAGGGAAGATGCTCTCCTGCCTGTGGCAAAGCCTTCAGGAATAAACCTTCTCACTGTGCCCTGCTGACACCAGACCCCACTTCCCTCTTGTCTCTTCCCACTCCGCTGTGACTCTTTGCAGCAGGCACTGCTCAGATCTCAGCCACATGTGGCCCTTTGGAGGCTGGGATGGACAACCTGTCTGTCTGGCAGCATCCCTGAGCACTGCTGCAGCTCAGTGTGCTGGTGACAGCCTGCAGAGCAGCATGGAGGCTGTGGCTGTGCTGGGCACGGGCAGGGCTCTGGGCATTCTCCTTTGGCCCTTGTAGTTTTCCTGTTTGCCCCTGCTGGGTTTGCCCTGCAATGCCCTGGGCGAGCCCAGCCAGGCAGGCATGGACTGGATCCAGAGGCTGTTCCCTGATGGAGCAGTATCATTTGTTTGGCTGAAGAAGCTGCCCCACCTGCTCAGCTGGGTGCCTCCTGCCAACGCAGTGGAAACACTGTGTGTGAGTCCCTTCTCTTTGCCAGAGACTGCCAAGAGTGGGGCTGTTTTGGGTGGGACAGCCCACGTAGGTCAGAATTATTCACAGACACAGAGTGCCTTTGAGAGAGTCACAATTCATTATAGGTGTCATCTTTGTCCCTTGCAGGTACCACTGTGCCTGCTTGCAAGCGCGTGGTCAGAAGCAGCAAACCCCACGAGCACCTTGGCCGTGTAGCCATTATCTGTGCCCCATCCCCTCCCTCAGTTCTCACACCAAACTGGGCAGCATCCTGCAGTGGGTGCTGGGGACTCAGCTGTGATACCCTGGTTCAATATCACAGCTCCTGGACCTTCTCCAGGAGTTGTTGTTTGGGTTTTTTTTTCCACTGGTTTTGGTTTTTTATTTCTTAATTTTTTTTTTTTAATTTTCTGCTTGTTTTTGTTATGTTTGTGTTTTAATCTCATGCTGAAATTGTTGGCACCCTCCCACTGGAGGCTGGGCATACGTATACCCAAGCAACTCCCACACGGACTCCATTCTGAAACAAAAGGATTTAATTCTGAAAAAATAAGTTCAGGACTAAAACCATTTTTGCTTTACCTAATCAGCCAGCTGCTCTGGAATGGTTTATTCAGAGCTGGTTATTTCAGCCTGGTTTTCCATGAAGATACTGGATTGCATGTGCAATATACTGAATGATGATGCTGGCACCATGAGATGGTCTCATGGGTTTTGCACAACAAATTATTCCTAAACATGGGGTGTCCCAAAGTAGTGTCTCCCAAGAGAATGCCTTCCAAGCATGAGGTAGTTTACCCAACCATAAGTGGTCGTATTATTGTTGGACAGCCTCTTGGATCAAACATTAGGAGTTTGGGGCATGGTTTTGGCATAGCAATAGCACTTCATAAAGAGGAAACAGATGATGGTTCTTTTCCTGTGTTGGCTTTGGCATGGGTCAGTCTTTCTCACTAAATAACCAGTTTAATTAAGCTAATGAGGTTTCAGACTAGACAGGCCCTCATGGCATGCAGTGGAGGGGAGGAAGAAGGTGTATCCTGTTGGCTGTGCTCAGCTGTGGAGAGAGATGCACACCAAACAGCCACTCAAATGCACCAAAATTATATCCAGAGTAAGTCCAAGTTGTCCCTGCCAAGGCCCAGCCGTGGCATTTTCCTCAAAACTCCTGCACTAGGATGATGATGTGGAAAAGGTTGTGGACGCTCTGCTGCCTTAGGGCAGAGACCCTACAGGGACTCAAAGGCAAGTGGGGGAAATCACCAGGAGGGGATGGGAGGTGACTTCTGGGTGAATGCTACCCAAACACACATCTCTGCATCTCTGGGCAAGGATCTGGCATCAACCCCCTCAGGGAAAGTGCTGGGGCATCCCCTGGAAGGATTTGGAAGAATCCTGGTCTGCATGGATGAGCCATGGAGGGACACTGAGGTCTAGTCCCAAAGAATGCTGCCTACCATGCTCACAAGGGGGATGTAGCTAGAGAATATCCAGCTGACAGGGTATGTGAAGGAATATTCTAAATTTCAGTCCAGCATAGGTGCATTTTGACTTGTTCCTGTGAAAACCACAATAAGCACTAGTGATCCTATGATTCCACATGCAATTTTTGTCTCAGAAGGCACTACTGACTGCTGCTTTCTCGGCAGCACAGCGGGTGCCAGGGGATGGGCACTGGTTGGGGCTGAGGCTTCAAGTGTGTTAATTAATTTGTGGCAAATTATTTAGGGAAATGGGGGAGATAGCACCAGACAAGTGATGGTGCCAACAAACTTTACCCATTTGTGTGCCCTACCTCACCAGATCTTTTTCTCTGAGTGCCTGGGAAGGGCTGAGTTCAAGCTGCCCCATTCAAGTTGTCCCCACAGCATCGCCTGCACCTCACACTTACTTAAAAGCAATCCAGACAGATGCCCAAAGTGCTCAAGCAAAATCCTGCAGTGTGCATAACAAAACTCAGGAGCTGCTTTGTTCTACACCCACCACTTCTGTAGCCAATAGCTCTGGGGCACCAGTGACTCGAACACTTCTTTTTCATGGCTGAAAAGTGATTCTATTTATTGAACATTTGTTTTACACTTGAGAGTGTAAAAACTTCCTTTTCCCACCTCCTGCTGGAGACACAGGCACCTCCAGCACATAACCAGGAGAAGTGCTCGATGACTCATGGAGATCCGCTCCTTGCTCAGCCTGTGGGCTGTGATGTCCATGCAGAAGCAGCTTGGTTCCTGTGGAGTAGAGTCCCTCTGAAACTGCAAAGGTCTTTGATTTGGGGCCCTGTGGCAAATGCCCAAACAGAAAAGCTCAAGGACAGCGAAATAAAAATGTGTGTTGGGTGGCAACACCAGTGGCCAGGTGCTCAGGCTCGGTGGGTGTGCCATGGCCAAGGGAGCATCACTGGCTACCTGGATTTTGCTTCGAGGATGTGTAACGAGTCTTCAAGAGGCTCCAGAACTTCCCCAGCCTCAGGGGATTATAACATTTCACCCCTCCAGGGCTTGTTTTGCCAGGGAGGACTCCTGCTTCCCTTCCTGGTTTACCTTCTGAGTAAACTGAAAAAAACTGAGTTTACTTTAACGTGTGTGATACCGTGTGTGAGACGTCCTGGCAGCACTGCTCAGCAGAAGCCAACCCATGTTACCATCCCCAGAAATCCTTGCCCCAGAACTTGAGGCAGTGGGCACAAAGAGAAACAGGAGGCTCTGTCTGAACATCAGGAAACACTTTTGCACCATGGGGGTGACCAAATACTGACGTTGGTTGTCCTGAGAGTTGTAGAATCTGTTTTTCTGATAAGAATTAGTTTGTAGATAATTGATTTAGTTACAATCCTCTACACATGAGGAGAGCCTTGATTTCTCAGGTTAGTTCAGAATATACAAAGCGACAAAATATTACATTACAATATCCGCATTTCATTTAAAACCACAAAAAGTTAAACAGTTTTAAATACTATAAGAGAAAATGAGAACAAGCTGAAGTGGAAAAATAAATCAGAATGCAACTTGTTATACTTTCATTGCTAAAAATATCCCAGACCATCCTGTAATATAGTCTAAGTTGGGCATCACTTTGTTCTGAAAGCAGCATGTTGGTGAAAAATAATTACAGCTACAGTCGTGATTTGCACTGTAAAATTTTGGATTCTTTTGTACATAATTCCAAGCTGTCATTTGAGGAAATGCATGCTTAAGAGAGAACTGCAAACCAGGTGTATGTGCCAGGAAAATTCATTGTATATACGATAGGTTACACTTTATTCATAAATAGTGTATTCATTGAAAACCATTCAGAGAACCTGAGCTGAATGAGAATTTGTGTCACAGTCAACACGTAGTGTCAGGTAAATGAAGACTGAGAATGTTGTGTTATAGAATCAGAGCATCATAGAACTGTTAAGGTTGGAAAAGACCTTTAAGCTCATGGAATCCAGCCATTAACCCAGCACTGCCATCTTCACCACAAAGCCGTTTCCCCAAAGGCCACAAACACACGTTTTTGAACACTTCAAAGGCTGGTTCCCCCTTGTCTATGGCTGTGAGGAGCCTCCAGCTGCCTGTGGGAGCATGGTGCAGTGCACACTGGGGCTCCATGTACCTTTTTGCCCTTAGGACAAAGGCCTTGTCAAAAGCTGCTGAAATCTCTGGCTGTGACTGTGGAGGGAGGGGATGGGGGTGTGCCATGGTCTGGTCTCATCCCCATGGAGGCCTGTGGCTGTAAACGGCAGGAGAACAATGGGGCAACCCCCCTGGCTCACCATGGGCAACCCCTGCCCAGGGCTCTGTCAGATTCTTGATGCCTTGACTTGCTGTCCATGTCCTTTAGAAGGCAGCGAATCTGTCTGTGTGGTTGAGCACAGGAATGTGCCATGGCCTGGGCCCATCCCTCTCTGGGCCTGTGGCTTCAAAATGCAAGATAATATCAACAACCAAAGGAAGCAGCCACCTTGGCTCACCTGGCCAGCCCAGGCTGTCGGACCCACATCTCCCCAGCAGACAGGAGACACTTATCCCATGGTGTCACGGGCTACCATCAGGCAACTGCCCGCTCTGGCAGAGCCACCACACCAGTAGGTTGGTGCCAGGAGCTGGTGTCATTTTTGATTGCTTAAGTCGGTGTTGGTGTCCTTGTAGAAACTGGGAAGTCTCTGGCTGTGTGGCTGAAGAGGGGAGTGCACCAGGCTCCTCATGCTGTGATGCTCCTGAAATTGCTTGTGGCCGTGCTGCTCTGGCACAGCTCGGGTCAGGAACATGTGTGTGACATGTCTCTGGTCCCACTGGTGTGCACAACACCTTTGGGACGAGCAGTGTGTCCTTCCCATGTTTTCATAGGAACATGGCGAAGTACCAATGAAAGGAGCTGCAGGTGTGCTTTCTATCCTGGAAATGTAAAATTGCCATGGGGATTTTCTAATTAATTGTCATAGTTAAATATTTTTCCCAGTGACCTCTTTCCTGCTGACTTTTCAGTTTGGAAACATGGGCTGTCTCCACCAGCCTTCACCAGCACTGTATGTTGCAGATGGAAACATGATGGTTGTGGCTCCTTTTTGCTGTATGATTGTTTTTAGAGTTGAACCTTCTGGGGAAGTACCCACATGCAGATTAAGTGTGGCAAAAGCCAGGATGTAAATCCTGGAATGGATTTTAGGAAAGAGGAGAAAGAAAACACTTGTGACAGAAGATGGGTGCTGGCAGTACACCTTAGCCTTTGGGAAGATAACAAAATTACTGCTGAAAGTAGCAAGAGTTTCTAGTCCAAGTTTGTTTGCCACACAAAGATGTGGATCACCTAACAAATTGCCTGGGTCACAGGTATTGGGAAAGAATGGCTATAAATTATTTCTGGGATAAAATTTCTTCCACTCACCCTCTTCACTGATGTTTATGTAAGAGCTGGGACTCCTCTGATATGTTTACTGAGGGATGACTTGCAGAAAATGCCCCTCTAGGAAGGTTGTGCCCTTCCTTACAGCTCTGTGATGCATGGCGTGTTCCTGTCCCAGCTTGCCACTTCACTTAGATGTGGCAGCGAGTGCTTGGAAAGGGGAACAGCGGGGCAGCCTCCACTGTCTGGGGGGGAGCCCACCACACTGGGGAAGGTGAAAGGCATTCACCCAATTTCTAGCATGGGCTGCATGGACTTTTTCCAGGAAACGTTCAATCCATCCCCATCAGGACCAGGATGAGGACAGCATCCCTGCTGCCCTGTCATTCACTCTTCGGTCTGGGATTCCGCACAGGCACAGACATCGGCATCCGCCCAACCCATCCTTTCCTGCCGAAAGGCAGTAGCTTCAGCGGGGGCGTCTCAAGGACCAAATCGAGCCCTCGCCGGACAGCTGGACCACGCTGGAGCTCCAGCAGCCCCGGCAGACACGATGGTCGGCAGCATTTTGGCCACTCAGATCCCGAGATTCCCGGCAGAGAGGGCAGGCGGGCTCCGCCCTGCACAGAGGCGCTGAGGGTGGGGAGCGGGGCAGCAGAGGCGCCTGCCAGCACCACCCGTGGGCCCCAGCCCGGCGGGGAGAGCGCGGCCAGCCGCTCCCGGCACGGCATTCCCGGCGTTTGGCAGGGTGCAGCTGCCCTCTGCCGGCCTCCCGCCGCACAGCCTCCCGCTCCCGTGGAAAACAGCGGGGATGCGCTGCTCCGCGGCCAGCAGGGCTCCTTGGGAACCAGCCAGGCTGCCACACCTGCCCGCGGAAGTGTTCGGAGCTGGTATTTCTGCCTGCCTTTGCCCGGGCTCAGCGGTCCATTGTGCCATGAGCGGGGAAAGTTAAGCTGTAGCCATAGGTGCTGGAGCGCCTGCATTGCATGGAGGGGGTGAGAGAACGGAGGTGCTTAGCGCTCGGTTTCAGAGGCTTCAGTGTCCCTGGATGCTCCTTACACTTCTGGGTTTTCTCATATGTCTGTGTCATCCCCAGCCATTTCTGCTCCCGGCAGCGGAGAGCTGGCTTAGTCCGATCTAAGTCCAAAGTCCCTGGAATAGAATTTAAAAAGCATATTTAAATCCTAGTTTTGAAAGCAAATGTCATCCTTTGTCCCAGAGGAGAATTGGGGATGGTGTGTTCAGCAGTCAGTGTTTCATTGCTGGTGAGCACCAGAGAAAGCAGAGGTGATGAATTCTTTCACACTTACCCCGCATCACTGTTGGCATTTTGGGGTCTGGAGGCTCAGTGCTGCAGAGCTACATCAGCTGCAGGCAGGCAGCAGTGCATCCAACCTGGGTGTGAGCACGCAGGTGACAATGCTGGTGTCTCCTGTGGTCTGCACTGAAGGCAGCTGGCTGACCTGGCAGAGCTGGTCCTGATAGCTCATACGTTGCTTGGGTGCTCCAGAACCTGGGTTCATTTACTCCCCATGGCCAAGAAGCAGAAGGACAAAGTCCCAGCTCTATCTGTTTTTTTCCTGCTAGCTCTTCCCAAGGCATTTCTCAAGGATGCTGTGAGTGGTCCACCCATCCCAAGATGTGAAAACAGATGGGGAATGGAGGGGACAGCTGTGACTGTAAACTGAGTTTTGAAGTTGCACTGCTGTTTAGCTTCACCTGACACAAGGATGCAGTGTTATCCCAGGTTTTCTGTAAAGCCTCTTTCCATGCAAATGTCAGAGAGAGGCTGGAATGAGATACCATGTGAAAAATAACTGTCTTTTTAGTGCCCAGATGGGTATGATCTTCAGCTGTGCACAATTCCAAGCAATGGCTATACAGGGAGAGCTCCAGAAATGCAGTTTTCACTTATCATAAATGATGAGTCAAACCAGGAAGGCCAGGCACAGAAAGAGGCAGCCCCTGCCACGGTGCCTGTGGGCTGTGGAAAGCAGAGGAGCAGAAGCACTGTTGTGCCAGGATGCACAGGGATGCCTGGGTGAGATATTAGACCACAGCATCCCATGGAGATCTCAGGTCCACTATGGTGTGTGACAGCATCCTTGTGCAGGCAAATTTCTTCTACTGAACTTTGTTTTCCTTCTCTTTCCTCTCCATTGCAGTCCTGGGTGTCCCAGCCAGCTCCACTGGGTGCTGGCTGGGCAATGCCATGACATCTCCAAATTCTTGTCATTCTCAAAGGAAAGTCCCCACACCTGCTGGTGCGTGCAGAGCATCAGCAGCAGGAATAGAAGAAATGGGGGGTTGCAGTCTGGGAATGCTAGCAGGGAAGAATAGAAACTGTATTTCTCTTGCTCTACTTGGAACAAAAACATGATTTAAAGTGGAACCATCCCTCTCATGCTTTCTAATTTAATGTGATTGATGATAATTTGGTTGGACAACTACAATTCTCACAAATACTTTGGTGTCATTTTGGGGAATGGAAAAAGCATTATGTTGATTTGAGCTGCAGAATTACCAGTGGTCACTGAAGTGTATAAATAAAAATAACTCTTCCAGGGTAGCTTGGGATTGGAATACTAAATGCAGCAGTGGTTTCTGTTTTCAGCAAATTGTAGATAGAGTGATTCAATATTAACTGTTTTAAACACAACTAGCAATACAGCAGAGTTTTAATTAAAAGTGCCTAGAAGTAAGTAATTATTTTAGCAATTCAAGTAGGAGCTAAAAATGACGTTCTCACCCTTTTGTAAAGCAGGACACTGTTAAAGGATGATCTTTTCTTTCTGAAGAATTTAAGTTGTTATTCTGGGTCTGAAGTGGCAAAAAGACATGGGATTATAATTTTGCCCAAGATGAGACAGCAATAGGCATGGGGCCTGAAAGAGAATGATGTCCCCACTCCAGCTCCTGGGCTTTGAGGCCAGGGTGTTCCAGTCTGGCAATCCCGAGAGGTGCTGTAGAACCAGGATTTCCATGGCCAAGGCAGTTTTCCCTTGTTGTGTGTTAGGAGATTTCTGGCGGTGGAGATCTGGGTCCCAAGGCCCAGGTCCTGTCAGAAGACACCTATATCAACTGCGGGAAACCTCTTCAGGACAAAATTCTTTTGAGAAGGAAGAATTACTGCTATCTCCTCCCTGGTGAAGCTCCATCAACTCCTGACAGCCTCTGGGGCTGGTGTTTGGTGGCAGCTGGCATGGGATCTTGCCATGACTGTGAACCACAGGTGTTTTTTGCTGGTCTGGAACCTGAGCTCATGAGTGAAGCTGAGCATCTGCTTAAAAGCTTCGATGCAGGGATGTCTAAATGAGAGCTAGAGATTTGCTCCCCTCTTCAGACCTCACAGACATTCAGCCTTCTCTGGCCTAGAGTTATTCAGACTGCATGGGACAACTATCCACCTAAACCTGGCAGCAGTTGCGCTCTGTTCCCTTGGATTTCAGAAAAAAGTCCTCGTCCTGGAAGTTGCACTTCCCATCCCAGAGATAACCAACTTTCTGCCTAGGTGGCAACACTGCAATAGCAGGAGTGATGGAAAGATGAACAAAGATGCTATTATTTATGCACTTGTTACTCAACTCTTGTTTATAAAAGTGAGTATTTGTAGTCACTTCCCACCAGCCCCTCTGTAGGGAGGCACTGATACACGCTGTGTGACATTTTCTGTGGGTGCCAGATTCCTCGCTCTGCCATGCTCTCGCCCTTCTGGCCCTTTGCTGGGGCTGTGGGTAACGCTGTGGATCCCACCCCATTCGTAATTCCAGAGATGCCTGTGCCAGTGTCGCAAACTACCGGACGGAGAGCACCTGACAGCCTCCAATTGCACCGCCAGCAGCAGAGGTTTCCCGCAGTTGGTGCAGGTATTGCGGCTGGAGAGGGCGGCAGTGGGCACAGGACAGGGAGGAAGGCTTTGCTGTCCATTAGCGAGGCGTGGGCCCCGGCGTTTCTGCGTTTTCTAAGTAGTTTGTCTGTTCTGAAGAGGAGCAAAAAGCAGAGTTGGGTGAGAGATGGGAAACTGGTGGCTGGGCGAGCACGTGCTCAAGTTTCATTGCTACAGCACAGTCCTGTGTGAGCCTCGGTGCCCTTGGGGGCTGTGGGAGCAGCTGAAAGGCTACCACAAATAAAAATATAAAAGTGCTTCAGGCTCACCCCTCCGCTCAGAGACTTGTGAGATGTCAGACATCCTCTGCCGGGCAGTGGGATGCAGGTGAGGGAACTGTTCCCTCCTTCCTGTGGAATCCCCACCCTGAGCCCCAAGATGTGTGGGCTGTTCCCCACCCCTAGCAGGGGCGAGTGGCAAGTGGGGAACTGACCCAGCCTGGGGGCAGTAACCCAGCTAGTGGGAGCATCCCTGCCCACAGGATGCCCTGGGGGAGCTTGCATCCCCAGTTCCCCTAATTCCCCCGTTCACCAGGAGCCCGGAGGTGCCCTGCAGGTGGGAAGCATCCCCAGGCAGTTTTGGTTGGGGCTGGAGGAGTCGCTGCTGCAGGACTGTGCCTGCTTCCACTCTGTCTCAGCCAGGCAAAGATCTCTGCAGACGTGCTTGGCTCATCCTGCTTTGTCAGGGAAATTTTTTCAGACATTCAGCCTACATTTCTGCTTTCTTAATCTCATTCTTAATGTTCTTTGCTTAAGCCCTTGGGGCAGTAAATAGGAGGCAGTTTAGCAGGAATAGCTAAGTAGATGTAATGAGATTTCTGCTCAGGACAGCCTTGCCTCTCTGTTCGTCTGCGTCATGCCACTTCTGCTTGAGTCAGCGTCCCCTGGAGACGTGCTGCTTGCTGAGGTCTTCCCCCAGGATTTATATTTAGTTCTTTCAAATCACGACCAATTAGCTTTAGATGCCTCTCCCTCTGTTCCCGTGGTTGACTGTAGGTTGTTCAGCCCCTAGCAAAAACTGGAGACCACAGGTCCTTCCCACCTGAAGTTTGTCTGTTCTCAGTTACAGCTGCTCCCCACAGTGTGGCTGTTTCCTGCAGCATTTCCAAGTGTAGGAATAGGGTCCGTGTTGTACTCCCTTTGACCTCAACTTCTCAAAGACACGGGAGAGCTTTTGTAGGTCTCAGGCTTCCTTTCTGCTCTAACAACGACTCGTTCCTTTTTATTTCCGAGATTTACAAATTCCTTTAAGTGTTCTGCAGTTACTGCTTTCAGTTGATTTTATTTACTTTTCATTTTTGTCCCGCCTCATTCTTTCTCACCTTGCAATTAAGTTCCCTGAACTCCTGCCCAGTCTTTCTCCTCCTCCCCTTTCACACCTCTTTTTCCTCCCAGGAGTGAGATGCTCACTGGGGTGGGCAGCAGCTGCAAAGGTCCACAGAGAATGGAAGCTGCTCTTAGCCCTAAAACACAACCATAAATGAGGGCTAACATTCCTGTACCCCCTGTTTCACCCAGCTGATAGGAAATTTGCCTCCCAATTATCCTGATGGTCCTCCAGTGCTGTACTCCTGCAGTCATTCTTGCCCTTGGATGCCCCCCAAAGCCCTTCTGCTACACCCCAGGGAACAAAAAACCACACCCTTGGTACCCATTGCTGTGAGAAGGCACCACACTGGCAGGTTATGACATAGTCCTCCCATTTTTTCAGACTCTTGTAACTGGAAAACATGGAAAAACAACAATTAATGACTGTTGGGGCACAGTGCAGGACTTCAAGCCTGGGCCAGCTCTGAGAGGCCAAGCCACCTTCCAGCAGGCTGGGCACAAGCCACTGTGTGCCCACGGAGATGGGGATGCTGTCCCTGGCTCGGGGAGGAGATTGAGGTGGCTGCCATCAGATGGAGAGGTGCCTGTGTTCATAGCCACAGAGCTCAGTCTCGCTAAGCAACACCAACAGTCAGGGCTTGAGCAGCTCGGGCACAAAGTCACCTGAAACTGCAGGGTGCTCAGCTGTGCTGCTCCAGTTGTCTGAGCTCACCTGGACCAGCCTCTCCTGCAGCGCTCACCCCAGGCAGCCACAGCTCCTGGGGGGCAGGTGGAGGTGCAGAGCAATCTGTAGCAGCAGGGAGGTTTGCTCTGCGTGTGGCAATGAATAGTAATGGATGCAGTGTCATCCACTTCTCCTCCGGCACTGCCTGGCCTCCTGCTGACCTGCCCAGCCTGCCCTCACCTGAGCACCAAGCACCGGCTGGAGAGTGGGATGGATTTGTTGAGGGGGGCTGTCAGGGAGCTGTCTCCACACAGGATTAAGCATTTTTCATTCAACATATTCCCTGCTATTGCAGGAGGTTTTGATGCAGCAGGGTGCCTTAGCACAATCTAGCTTAGAATTAATTTTTTTAAATAAGAAGTCTGAATTTTGTTGTGAGATGCTGGAAGCTTTTTCTGGCCTGTGGTGTGCAGGGAGATGTGAACAACTCATCCTGGGGTCTCTGTTGCCCATGAGTGTATGGTCTCTGATGGATATTGTTCCTTACAGGTCCATACCTTTGCCAGTGTGTTTCAGCCTCAGCCCAGCCTCCTCCCATAATGTTTATCACCTCTGAAAACACCCACAGCATTTGAATCAGTCTGTTTGGGAAGTAATTGATGTTATCAGATGTATGTGTCAGAAGGAATTTGTCCCTAGAGCAATTTGGTTGGTTGGTTGTCTTTCATGGGATCTCTCTTGATTTATATAAATTGCAGTAAATATAGGCTTGGCCTCCTGTTAGTCAGGCTGGGACTGGTCTGACCGGGGTGATGAAAAGCTCCTGGGTTTAATGTCTCTGCATATTTTCTCGTAGGCGAGCTCCTATGTTTGCTGCCGGCACGTGTGCACGGATGGTCAGCAGTGGCCCTCCCTGAGCCCTGCAAGCAGCAGCTGCTCACTGCAACACAGAGCAGAGCAGCTTCACACTGCTCCTGAGCCATCATCTTGGCACAAAATGGGCACGTTTGCTTCAAATTCCTGCTCAGAGCAGCTGGCACGAGATGCCCCTGTTTGGCTCTTCCTGTTATGTTGCAAACTGATGTTCAAATAATAAGTGATGTGAAATGATGCCCTTCCTGTGACAGCTGCGGAAGAAGTCTGTGTGTATCGTACACAAACAGGCCCTGACCCAGGCACCTCAGGGTTTGAGTAAGCCTGTTGATGGGCTTCAGATATATCATGTTAAGTGCCTCCTGGGTCAAACCCTGAGGAAATGCCTGCTGGTTCTGGAGGGCAAAACAGCCACAGGATGTGCCGAGGCAACAAGCAGGGTAGAAAGCCACCCCAGGATGAGAGCATTCTCTAGCCCCTCTTTAACCAACCAGAATAGCTCCCGTGGATCTCAGGTCTAGAGACCTCCATCTTGCAAACCCTCTGCTCTGGAGGGGGCAGGAAGTCACATCTCCAGTCACAAAGAAAAGTAATATATTTTCTCCTCTGGGGAGTGGTTCTGGAAGAGCTGAAATTGTGCCAAGCTGGAGCTGTCCCTGTCTAGCAAAGCCAGTTTGCTCTCACAGACCAGACCTCAGACCTGCCCTTTCACAAGTAGCCGGGTCCACCCAAACCCTCCTGCCCTTGTGGTGCCTCCTGATGGTGACATCCATCCCTTGCCCTAGCCAGGGTAGATCTCACTTGTGTTGAGCTGAGGTTTTCAAGTCTGGTTCTGCCACCGCAGTGGTTTGGGAAAAATGTAAACCAGCCAAAAAATGAAGCAGTTCTCAGGACCCAGCTGCCGAGGCTGGGACAGCTCGTGGGCGTGCACTGTGTCCCAGAATGACTTCCACCCCAGCAGCAATCACGGTGAGACACCTCTTGTGTCTTGAACTGCTTCCTTCCATTGTGCGCACACTGCCCCTGCACACTTCCAGTGTGCCCACACTGCCCCTGCCCTGGGCCCACATGGAACAATGTGCCATTCCCACTAGTGTAGGTGGGCGCATTCTGTGGGACCTGGGGCTCCCTCGTGACCTGTTTGCAGCATGGAGGGGACTTCAGCATTTTCACCCTTGCTCCTTGTCTCCCTGCACCCAGAAGCAGGCACTCACCACCAAAGCAGTGCCATCGCAATCATCTTATACCTGGTGACACTGATCTACACATGTGCCCTTGGCTTACCCCCCTGCACCAGAAAGTACTTCCAGTGAAACTGTCTGCTGAACATAATCACAGAGAGGTGCTGCAGCACAGCTGGCAGGTGCCAGTAACGTCCTAAATCAAGGTGCCACTGTTACCCAGGGTGCAGAATTATAACTTGCCCAAAAAGAGAAATCTTGACCATTGTCAAGTAATGCCTTAGTGAGCATTGCTCCTGGCAGTGCTCACGTATCTTACTGCCTCTGAAGCATCCTAAAATGCCTAAGAGGTTGTATAAATACATATTCTAGACAATATTCATGCCTCACATGTTAACACAACTGTTAAGCTATGAACAGCAGGCGAGTAAAGAGAGGGAGGAAGATGCTTGATTGCTGTAGGAACCTAAAGGACAGTGGAGCCAGGGAGAAAACTGTTTTTTCTGGCTTTTCTCAGAGGCAATTCTCTGATCATCATATCCGGAATTCATGTGTTCCTCTAAGGTGAAGGTCCTGGGTCATGTGCTGTTTTCTCTGGGGCCAGCTAGAGACAGAATATCCCTGGATTTCTTCTTGTTGTGACTATTGCAGGTGGGTATTTAGTATTTGATGCTGAATCAAACAGAAACGTGCATAAATGTAATGTAATTACAGTAATAATGATAAAACCCAAACGACAGAATGCAAGAAGACACCGAATTACTCTGAATTTAGTCAGACTGTCAAAAATGAGAAAAATGTTAGATGTCCGTGGAGCCTTAATTCCCACCCACCTCTGGGTGTCACAGGTTGACAGCCTGTAATTGCACCATGACACACCAGTTTGCTCACAGGACTGGGATGAGGGTTTTCAGGAGGAACGAGGTGGCAGGAGAGGAGAAGCAAGCTGAGCATCACCAGCAGTGCCGGTCACCCCAGGTCCCTGCTCCATCCCAGCATTGTCTCCTGCATCAGCCATGGGTCTGGGACCTTCATCCCCTTCACTTACCCCTTTCTGCTTTTACTACCCACCTCCAGCATGTGCCTTGGTTGTGTGCACCCAGGTATTCCCTGCACAGGCTTTATAATGGTTAATTTCCTCACAGGTGCTTCTGCAATGGTGTCAGTGTGGCAGCAATTTGCAGCTGCTACTGATGCTGTCTCCTCTGTTCCCTTGCAGGCACAGGCAAGCCTCCCCTCTCAGTTGTGCAGTGAGAGGGCTGGGGTCAGTCTGCCCATCTCATCTGGGATGCTCAGGGCAGGATATTTTCAGAGTGAAGAGCACATTTTGGTGCAGCTGTGCATGCCTAGCCTGCCTCAAAATCACACATTGCTCTCCCTGCTTGCTGGGTGTCTGGGAGATGGGGAAATCAGATGACCCATGGGTTGATGGGCTGGTGGCAGAAAGAGAAATATCACAAGTTCAGCAAGGGTAGATCCCCATTGTCTGGAAGGGCAATCAGCTCCTTCAGCCTGTCACTTTAGCAAGTCATTGCTCCTCTTTCCCTTCTTTCCTTTTCAACTACATCACACAGGCAGTGATCTTTCAGGTAGGAGCCTCGCCTGTGCACAGCCCAGATATGTTCCTGGAGCACTGTCTCTCCTGTCACAGATGAGAGCACGTATTCCAGCTGATCTCCAGTATGTAACCATGTAATTAATTCTCCTAATCCACAGCTGAAGTGAAAGCTGCACAAGCAACTTTACATGGATGCTACTAAAGTACATCTAAGCAAGAGTGATAATATATTGCATTTATGTACCCTAGACCAGCTATTTGTTATATCATGTACCATGCTGGTAGAAACATATTCTAAAGGATGGAACTAGTGGTTTAAAATGCTGACCTATTAGTTTCTCTGAGTACTTTGATTAGTTCTTATTTTCTGTTTGCACAGCACCATCTAAACTCAGCTTTCCCTCAGGTCTTACACAGTAAAAACTGCAAACAAGTCCCACTTATAGGGAGACCCAACCCTTCAAAATGTTCTTCTAAAGCATGGCTGCTATGGGGGAAAGACCACAGGTGACCCTCACCATCCTGCAATGATGCTGACCTTCATTGGTCCTCCCAAAGCAAGGAGAAACACTGAGGCATCTTCCCCATGCCCAGCTCTTCCGTGGTGGTGGTTTCATAGTACACCACAGCAAACCATCAATTTAGCAGGAGAATTCTCTGCTGCGTAGTGACACCTTCCAACCTTGTGACAGGAGTCCTTCTGTGCTTTCTTGTAGAGGTATGAAAGCCACAGACAGGTCATTGGGATGTAGCTTTTTGAGAGCTAATGTGCATACTCCTGCTGAAAGACAACACACCCCGTCTGCCAGAGCCTTAGTTACTCCTGTCAGTGGGTGCCTGGTGCGAGCCTGTGTGCAGACAGGCACTGTGTGGGTGTAAATATATGTTGGATAAATATGAAATTACTTTGTAGTGGGGACAGGTGTGTAGAATTTAAAGGAAACCATGTTGATATCTGCCTACCCTTGGATCAGATCCAAGGAGGCCCTGTCACTCAGGATGATCCAGCTTCTTCTGGTGATGCAGCCAACCTCTCCTGCAGGCCCGGCTCTGCAGTCGTGGAGTAAAGGCTGCTTGGACCTTCACTCTGCCCCTAGAAACAACCCCACTGCTTTTTCTCAGAAGAAAATCTTCCCTTCTTCCCTTCTCCAAGTGTTATTGATTCTTATCTTATGCAGGGAGCAGTTTTTGATATTCCTGCAACACCTTTTTGGCAACATTCCCTCCCCCAAGGAGAGAGGGTGGGCACAGTCATTCCATGGCCTTACAGCAAGCAGTACCCTTAGCAACTTCTTCAGTGCTTAAGGGATCAACACCTCCTGCAAGGTGCTCTCTCCTCTTAATGTGTCAGTGTTGAAAGCTTCAGTGCAGCAGTGCTGTGATCAGTATGGATTGGCATCCTCACCTGCCCAGTGTGTCCCTCTGAGTGACCCTGCACTGTGCTGACCTGACACTGACAGCAGTGGACTGTGGAGCCTCTCCATAAATTCAGTTTTTGGATGAATGAGTAAACTAGCAGCTGTTCTCTATTTGCAGTTATTAAGACATTCCTGGGGCTGGATGGAGCCCAGCCATAACAGTAATTGCCCACATTAGGATGACAGGGATGCTGGGGTAAGCCTGACCAACCTGCTGGCTGCAAGAAGCCCTTCCCTGGGGAGGCAGATGAGCTATGAGGAAGAGTGAGGCAGTGTTCCCTGCAATGACAGCCCTTTGCCATCCAGCTAAAGTCACGGTGAGGGTGTAACAGGGATATGCGGTGTGCTCCACACACAGACTTTATTTCTTGATATTAAAAGCTTAAAAATCACTTTTGCTGCTGTGGTGGAAAGCTTTGGTGGCTGCACAGGAACGCTGCTATGCCTGGAGTGTGGTGACTTGGTGGTCTACCACTCATGGTAGATAAGACTCCTCTTGCTCAGTGGTGAAGAAGGCCACTGGGAGCCCACTTTGTCCTGCCAGGGCTTCAGTTTAAGGAAATGGACTGAATCCATTAAAAACAGTGAGGTGGCAAGCCCAGAGGCAGAGCAACACAGCATCCCCAAAGCAAAGAGAGCAGCTGTCACTGCTGCTTGCTCCGCTGCTGCCATCCTGCCACGTGAAGGCAGCCAGGGCTGTTGCCAGGGCCCAGCTCCAGAGACACCCAAGCATCGCCTCCACTAAGCAGCTTTCCTTACAGCTCCCTGTGGCAGGATCAGCACTGTGGATGAGCTGAGGCCACCCATGCGGTGCCGGGACCGGGGTCTCCCCAGCTGGCTGCAGGTTCAGCAGAGCCCTCCTCAGCAGGGAGCTGTGGGCAGCTCTGGGCTTGCACAGAGCAGGGACACCAGAGCCTGGTGCCCCATATGTTCTGGCCACAGGTCTCTGTTGGCTCTCTTCCTGCTGCCACAACCATGTAATCCCTTCCAAGCGAGCCAGGAAAAATCTTGCAGTGGGTGCTTGGTGTATCACATCCTGCCTGAGCTCCATCTGGCCTGGAAATTGGAGAGAGGGAAGCTTAGTCTGTACCTCCCTGTGCAGTGCTGAGCTGCCCAGAGACTCCATTGTTACTCTGAATGCCCTTTTTCTGATAGCACAACCGAGGGGGAACTGCTGAAACACGGGCATCTTTTATTTTCTTCTTTTATTTTTGTGGGTTTGTGTTTTTGTGGGGCATGACTGCCTTGCACTGTGTGCTGTGCACGGCAAACAAATGGTGTTTTCAGGGGTGCAGGGCTGAGCATTTTGGGGCTGGCTCTGCAGTGAGGCGGCTGTCTGTCCGTCTGTGGAGCTGCCTGCAGCCACCTCTGGCATAGGAGGCCTTTGGCAGCACTGCCACAGCTTAGCTGGACCTCAGGGGCTCCAGCCCAGCTCGCAGGTAATGGGGGGAGTGGAGGCCATAATGGTGGATGAGGAATCATCCTCCTGCCTTGGCTTTTGTCACTTGCCCTGCCTGGGCACATGCTTTGAGTCAGGGTGTGCAATCCAGCACAGGGCTTGGACCCTATCCCTGCCAGCTGCTAGGGCAGCTGAGATAGCATGTGCCCCACATCCTGCAGCAAATCTAGCATGTAACAGTGCCTTGCTTGGGGCTGAGGATGGAGATTTCCTGACCAGCATTCACCAGGGTGTCCCTCACACCTCCTCCCTGGCAGCTGCTCCAGTCCCAGAGCTTCCGCTGGCATACCCTGAGGAGGAGACCATGAGGCCAAGAGCAATACCCAGGGGAGGTACCACTGAAGCCTGTCAGGGTCAGACACCTGCAACCCCAGCCAGGGCAGAGGCAGTGCTGAGCCCTGGGACACGGCAGTGGTGTTGGGCCCAGTGAAACTTCCCATCTCCCAGAACCCATGGTTTGTCCCAGCCGCATCCTGGCTCTGCGCCAGGAAAGCGGGGTCATCCCAGCACCCACAGAGGTGCACACCCACCAGCACCATAGCCATGAGCATTTTAAGGAGCGAGGGGCCAGACAGCCCCTTTTCACAAGCTGCCTTTGCAGCTTTGAGGGTGTGCATGACAGACCCAGGGTTTCAATTTCTGCAGGTACTGAGCCCCACCACCCCTTTAACACAGACCACAGCTCTGTCACCTGGTGAAATGTCACCTCCAATGGGTTATGGCTGGGGCAGTGGTGAGGTGATGTGCCCTGTGTCTGCCCCTCTGAACAGAGGCACAAATTAAGCCAGTTAGCAGGGACACAGTCTTCAGATCTGATAAGTGGCTAATTTTCCTTCCAAGGTGGTGTGTCAGGTTGCACAGAGAGAGATGGTGTGCTTGTCCCTTGCCTCAGCCAAACATGCAAATACTAACAACTGGGTAATCTTGGGTGCTTGGTGTAGCCCTGAGGCATTCCTTATTTGCTTTGCAGCAGCAAACATTCATGTTTGACAAGCAAATCTTTCTTTTGATAGTTTTCTCTTTTTTTGCAGCAAACCTTCAACTTTTCTGAAGGGCCCTGGAAAAGCTAATCCTGACATCTGAGGTTTCACCTACCACCCACCATGCATGTCAGTGGTGGGAACACTGGATAGTTGGGATTGGCACATACTGGAAGTGTACTTCCACTTTTTGCCTGCCAGGAAAAAATCCCAGACCCCGGAAATACCTCTTGCCAAGGAGGGGAACAGATGCTGAGCACTCAGAAAACATCACTCTTCCTCTAAAGGAGGAGGGCTTAAAGTTGTGCCTGGGTGATGTGAAGCGCTGCCCCATGCAGCCTCAGAGGGGGACGTGGGAGTCCCTTTGAGCAGAGACATCTCATTAGTTTGATGCAAAGGCCAAGCTAATCACCAGCCTGCCACAAAACCAAGAAACCGAAATATTCACTCTGTGGTCTCTTCTGGCTTCCCTCAGGCTGCCTTGGAGCATCTGTGACACTTGCATCCCCCACTGAAATACTGATTTGTTTCTGTCAGGCACCTGGAGCCGGTTCCTTGGTGTCAAGCCGACTCGTAAATCACTGCTTAATTTGGTGTAGGACATGATGGCACAATGGTGAGGCCAGGGCAACATGACCCTGCTGAGGCTGTGTGCATGGCACAGAGCCTGCAGCACCTTCCTGCTGAGGAAAGGAGTGTGCTGGAAGGGTAAAATGCATGAGAGGAAGAAAAGCAGCTGAGAAAAGCAGCCTGAGATGTTTAATGATCTGTCTGTTCTCCTGGCATCTCCTGGCTCCTAGGTACCCCATGCCAAAACAAATCCCACATGAATGCATGGTGGGCTCTCACCTCCACCTGAGGTGTAGTTGGAAAGCAAATTGGTGAGTTTACCAGGGGGAGAGGAGGAATGCTGTGGTCTGCCCCCTCACAGCACGGTGCTGCTGCTCCCACATGGTTCCTTCTCTCTGTCATCCAGCTTGGAGCCATTGCCCCCAGCACTTTCCTGACTCACCTTCCCAAACCATCTCCTCCTGCCCCACTCGCAAAGAGCTGCAGGGTGAGGGCACGCATTCAGCAGAGGTGTGATGCTAATAACAAGGTGTAGGGCAACATAAACAGGAAATCCTGCCACAAGATACCTCCACAAGCACTTAATCAGGCTTTCAGAGTGAACCATCACCCCAAAGAGATGGAGCAACCCTATATCCTCTTGTAATGCTGGGTGGGAATGCTGCTGTTGAGGTGACGGAGTACTGTGCCTGGTCCAGCTGCCTTGCCTTTAGCTGCTGTACCTTCCTGAAAGCAAATGTGAGAGGGAGTCAGATGCCTAGCAAATCCAAAGGAGAAGAGTTGACTTGCCAAAACTCTTTAGTCTATTCAAGGCAGAGTAATAAATGCTTGTCTGAGTAGCGTCTACTACTAGTGGACCTGTTCCAGAATGGTGGGAGATGTGATTAAAAAAATAGTGTTTCCATTTTAATAACTAATTAAACAGCCTGACTTAGCCGGGGACCGCTGCTGTGGAACTGAATCCAAAACCTAAAAGAAATAGCAGTAGATATAGCCCGAAGCCTTAGCAGTGAATGAGTGATAGAGCAAAAACATCTGTCCCTTGGAGGAAGGTCAGAAAAGGCTGATAGTTCTCTTCCAAATGGAGAAAAACCTCTCCAGACTGGGAAATAAAACTGTTCCCATTGGACTCATGCCCTCCAGTCCTTGACAAGCCGGCCGGGACCGTGGCAGATGCTCTGTCTGCTGCTGTGGTTCAGGCATATGGCTGCGTGTGGGCTGCAGTGGTCCAGGCTTAGCACAGAGCCAGGGCGATGCTGTGCTGCCACAAGAGTGGCTGGTATGCCCCAGCCTGGCCCTGGCCCTTCTTGTGGTGTTGCTGGTCTATTAAATCATCTGCTGCACTGACAGCTCCCCAGTGTCCTCATGGCTTTGCCTGCAAAGCTGGCTTAATTCCTGGCCTTGAAACAGGCTGAGAACACAGCATGCATGGGGATTTGCAGTTCTCAGCACGTTTATTAGGAAAAACCTTTTCCATGAAAGTTAGGGTCAGCCCACAGCCTCCCCCATCATATTATGCTTGCATAAGAGATCGTGTTCACCTGGGTTTCCTGATGTTGCACTGGTGCCAGCTTTTTATCTGCTTTCCTCAGCACAGAGGGCATCCTGCCTTACCTTGGTGGCTGTTTTTACTGGATTTGTACAAACCAGGTTGCCTGGGTCGCCTTTGTCCTGGTGCTGCGTTTGGCTGAGGTAGGTAAGGTAAAAAACTACTCTGAAGAGGAGCAGAGAGGCAACAAGATGCTCATGCATGTCCACAGAGAAGAAGGCTGGAAGCTCAGAGTGCGGTGCCACATGCTGGGATGGAGTACCAGACCAGGGGATCCCCACAGCAGCGGCCACTGAGAGCATGAGCAGAGACCTCACCCCACCTGGTTTTGCATCCAAAACTGTGCAGCCAAAGCAGGTTGGGAAAAATTGCCTCAACAGGTGCATTTGGCAGAAAAATCATTTCGTTTTTTCTGCTGACAGGTTCCCCAGGCAAATCTGGAACAACCCATAGAGGATGAGTTGGGCACAGTTTATGCTTAAAGTGGGCAGTCATCTCTCCAGTGATGGTGTCTTGTTTCTCTCTGTGGGCACGGCTGCCAGGCAGAGCAATAAATCTTTCAGATGGAAGTACTTGGCGTGGAGCTAAATTCACATTCCTTTCTGCAACCCTCTCAGCTCCACAACAGCAGCTCCTATTGCTGCTTCCAGACTGCTTATCTGAGCATAGAGCCTTTTCAGGCTGCTGACACCTGCCTGTCTTGGGTCACACTTATTCCTCACTTTGGAATGAGGCAGAGACAGAGTGACTCTTCCTGTGGGAGGCTGCACTGGTTTATTTATCAGAGGAGGCCATTCTGCATACCACAGTGGCTGGACTGTGCTTGTCTCCAGGAGGGATTTGTGGTGTGTGTTTGACCTGCAGATGCACATGGAGCAGCCCCAGCACAGCCTCACTGCTATGGAGGATCAGAGTGGCCCCTGCACTGCTCCAGAAACGATCACAGAATTATAGAAGCATAGAATGGTTTGTGTTGGAAGGGACCTTGAAGATCATCTAGTTCCCATCTAATCCCCCTGCCATGGACAGGGACACATTCCACTAGACCAGATTGCTCAGATTTCCACCCAACCTGGCCTTAAACACTTACAGGGATGGGGCATTCACAGCTTCTCTGGGCAAGCTGTGATAGTGCCTTACCACCCTCACAGTGAAGAGTTTTTCATAATATCTAATCTAAACCTACCCTCTTTCAGTTTGATGATGGAAGGCAATTGAGTGCTGGGAGTGGCATGTGCATATTTATTCCAAAATAATCCAAGACATGCCAGTTGTGGTGCTTTGGGCCCTTGGAGCTGGAATTTGTTCAGCCGCCTCTTCTCCTGACCTCCAGGCTGCCAGGATAACGGCTTCTCTCCTCTTACCTCAGCTGATGCTATCACTGCTCCTCCCATGCCCGCAGATACATGTCATGTGGTAAAATCTCCCTCTGGGGGAAGCTGCTGTGCCAGCCTGGCTGCCAGTGAGCCTGGCGTGATCCTTCATTTCAATTCAGGGTGGAAAGGGGTCAGGAATAAATGCTTCTCTACTTTTTAAAGCATCTTTCATCCAAAAAAAGCCAGTAAGGTATCCTGTCCTTTGATCTGTATATGAGAGCTGGCGAAGGAAGATTGTAGCTTAAACCCCTCTTAGCACAAAGCACAATGCTGGACTTTGTACAGTCTGAATTGTTCCTACCTCCAGTGGGAGTTTGGGCAAGCCCCTCACCCTGGCATCGCTCCGGGGTAAGGGCACAAGGGCAGGTGGGTCCCTGTCAGTAGGGGCTTGCCTTCTTCCCAGTATCTCTCTTTTGCTGCGTAGGGAAAGGTGATTCTGTGAAAGCCACTTGGGAAGCTATGAACTGGAGTTGGATACCCAAGTCACTGCCTGTTTTGCCACAGAAACAAGTCCCTGATTGTAGGTAGATGTGGCTGTGTGCACACAAACACACCCTCGTGTGCACTCCTTCTCTGGTGGCACTGAGGATGTTTTTTCCTCACACACTGGTATTTTGCTGAGCTCAAATGTCCCTGGCAGAGGGAGCCTGAGCAGTGTCATGTCTGAGGGACCCAGGGCTGCCCGCTGGAGCGGAGGAGGGAGGAACAGTGGTACTGCTTTCTGCTGGCCGATGAGTCATTTGGGCCCTTCCACTCTCTTTACCATCAAAAATAAGGTGGTAAGTAAGCCTTGTAACACCTAGCTTAAAATTAAAAAACACCTGCAGTTAAAAAAGGAATCAGAGAATATACTGAGTTGGAAGGGACCCACAGGATCATTGAAGTCCAGCTCTTAGCTGTGCACAGGACCATCCCCAAGAGTCACAGCACGTGCCCGAGAGCACTGTCTGATCACCTCGTGGACTCTGTCAGGCTCGGTGCTGTGACCACTTCCCTGGGGAGCCTGTTCCAGCGCCCAACCACCCTCTGGGTGAAGAACCTTTTTTCTAATACCCAGTCTAAACCTCCCCTGCCACAACTTCAGGCCATTCCCTCGGGTCCTGTCACTGGTCACCACAGAGAAGAGATCACTACCTGCCCCTCCTCTCCCCCTCATGAGGAAGTTGTAACTGCAATGAAGTCTCCCCTCAATCTCCTCTGCTCCAGGCTGAACAGACCAAGTGACCTCAGCCACTCCTCCTACAGTTTCCACTCAAGGCCCTTTACCATCTTCACTGGCCTGCTTTGGACACTCTACAGTAGTTTAATATCTTTTTAATACTGCAGTGGTCAAGACTGCATACAGAATTCAAGGTGAGGTGAGAACAGGTTAGCTAAATATACTTCTTACTACTGTTTCCCTGTGTGCCATAATTGCTCTGTGTGTATGTCCGTGACAAACAGGCAAAAAATGGAAATACAGTGTAGGTTCCCTGAGCATAGTGTTAAGGGAGGCAGCAGGGGGAAAGGTGGGCAGATTCACTCCTCATTACCTGCTTAGTGATCAATAAAGTCTCCTCAGATGTTGAGGCAATGCTCAATCATGCCAAACAGATGAGCTGAGTGGCTTTTCTGTGCAATAGAGTTCTGGGGAACACCCGGTCATCTGGGCTCAATACCCCTATTGTAACACACAGGTGAGACCCTGAGCCAGGGGCTTGCTCCAGCCTCTTGATTATAAAGGACATGGCATCCCAGAGAATTTGGGAGAAGCTCTGATAAAGGCTGTGCCTGGAGTGCCTTGTGAAACCAACTCTCCTGGCCCTGCCCCAGCAGCTCAGCCAGGGGCTGTGCCAGCAGTCCAGGCTGCAGCGGGTGGGAGCAGGACACAAGACCTGGTCACCTTGTCCTGGATGCCTCCAGCTCCTGCAGAGAAACCTCCTGGGGTTGGGTTACTCTCCATACATATATATATATCTCATGCAAAGTGGGGATATCTCTCAGGTTTCTCCCCAGTGCATCACTCTGGGGAGACGTTGGTGTCCTTACCTTGGTCCTGGATTTGTTCTCAATTTGGCAGTACTGTAAAAACAGTAAAAGAGAGAATAGAAGTGTGTAGGAATGGTCTGCTTTTCACAGCACATCTCCCTCAGCACAGGGGCTGGAGGCAAACCCCACCAGTCTGAAGAGCTCAGGACCAGGGGTCACCACCAAGGTGACCCCTTTGCAACAATACACTGCCATGGAGCAGCTGCCAGGGCCTTGGCTCTGGAGATGGCAGTGCCCTGTGTGCCTCCCACCCACCTGTGCCCTGGCAGGGCTGTCGGGTGAGGAGTGGAAACACTTTGCTCCCCACCCTGCCGTGACTCACAAGGCACCTGCTGTGCCTGAGCTGCTGTAATCATTTTGACATGCACTGCTATCTGACCCATTCCTTGGGTGGGTGTCCCCTTGGCAGGTCCCTGGTGCTCCAGTGACCCTTGAAGAGCATCCTGCCTGGCATGGGACAGTGGCTTGTGGACCACTGCAATGTTCCTCCTAATGCCCTGTGCCAGCCCTTGCCCCTGAGCTCCATGGGGATACTCCATCACCAGCTGTGAGAGCCAACACCACCTGCATGGCGCAGAAACAAGGCATGGGTGTTGCAGAGATACCTCTTTAATTGTCCTGAAAACTACCCCTCCGAGTTCTTGATCATCCTTTGACCTGTCCAGACAATCATGATGCTATTTTTGCCTCATCTGGATCTGTGCTGCAATATGTCATATGAATACAGCTTGTCACCATGATAGCTCTCTTCCTTCCTAATCTCTCCGCACTGTTGTCAGTCATGTGCAAGAGAGTGACTCCTTTCCTCTGACAGAAGAGTGTCATGCCTAAAGGATTACTTTCAGGCAACCCACAGGAGATTCAACTTGGCAGCCACGAGTTACTTTGTTTTACACCACGTTCCTTAAACCCACTGTTTTGTCTTTCTAACATCACATGGAAGAGACTTCCAGGTTCCTTTTTAGTGTTCTCTGCCCCTCTTCAGCAGGTTTGGTGCCTAAAATTCCATGGGACTTTGCAGGAGCTGAGCCCTGCTTTGGAGAAGCAGTGGAGACCAGCCAGTGGGAATTGCTGCAAGATCAGTTTGAGCTTTCACAGAAGCTGTAGGCTCCAAGAGGATATGCCTACGTGTCCATGGCTCCAGTTGCTGCCTCAGGTAGTCTCTGTGCTGTCATCACCATCCCAGAGGCTGAGTGAAGCACCCCTGCCATGGGACAGCCAAGCCCACCATGCCATCATCTTGCCACCAGCAATTTTCACAGAGATCCACGATGTAGGATCTGTTGGGAAGTGGTTCGGGGGTTCAGTCGCCTCAACCTCCTTGCCATCTTAAGCCCCAGCTTACTCCCAAACCTGCCCCTTTCACATGGGGGTAAGGAGCTGCTGGTATTCATGCCATGCCAGTGCCAACACCTTCAGTGTGGCTGCTGGAGCATGTGGTGTTGGGAGAATCTCTCTTGGTGGGACAGAAAGGGCTCCCTGGGTTTGTGCTTGGCAGGAGGCTGAGCGGAGCTCTGGGACTTTTTCCAACAATCCAGAAGTGCCACAGTCCCCTGATACAAAAAGTTTATCTGGAATAAATGCGCTGTGCTGGTGGGAACCTGTTATTTGAAAGGTGACAGGTTCACCCTGTGTCCCACCAGGGACTGTCTGTTCCCCTGTGGCTGGTGCAACCCTGTGCCACCTCCTTGGCCAGTTCAACAGGAATGAACCCATGTATGTGCCTCTGTCTAGCCTGGGTCAGACATGCCCAAATGGGTGATTTTTCTCAGTTTAGTGATGATGGAGCTGCATGGTGGCAGTGCCCACCTGGGGGAGAGCACCTTATGCCTGCAAAATGGTATATGCTCTGCTCGAGAAACCCTTGGGTTTCCAAAGAGATTAAAGCAGCCAGAAACACCCCTTCCTAAAGCAATCAGGAGTCAATAGCCATTGGGTGGCAGAGAAGAGACTTTAATCTGAATCGGATACCTGAGAGATTTCAAGCAAGAAAAGGCTGCTGGGAGTGGAATTTCCACCCAGTGCAGGCAGCCCAAGGACCTGGGGCACAAAAAAGCACCAGGGGAGTTTTCAGCAAAGCAGTGGGAATAAAACAGCTGCTTTGCAGGGAGCTGTGCCCCTGGCTCTCCTGGCAAAAAGGCCTCTTGGAAGGTGGGCGTCAGGTCTTTTATCTGCACTACCTTTGTAGTGATAAGGCTCTGGTTCTTGAGAATATCAGAGATCAAGTGTGGAAATCAAAAGAGGGCTTTAAAAAGAGGGCTTTATTTCAAGCTGAAGGAAATAAAATGGCCACCCTGCCATCCTGAGGGAGCTTTAGCAGCCTTAAAACAGTCAGCTCCACCTCTCCACTTTCACACAGCAAAGCAAAATCCATATTTGATTTGTGTGCATTAAGGGGGCAGAAAAATCCTACATGAATTTGAAAACTCATAAGGAGAAAAAAAAAGGGAGAAATCCTGTTAGATTTAGAATAAATAATGTTTAACTGTGTTTTGCAGTTTGTGTTTTTCTCATGCACAAGCATCAGCAGGCTCATCTGACTGAATCGTTTCAGAGCTGTGCTTAAGCCTTCTGCTTAATTCTTTATTGCTATTGGAAGTCAAACAGAAACAACTGTGTCTCTTTACCCTTCTTTTTAATTTTCTTGTCCTTCTTTTTTTTGTGTGTGTGTATAATAGAATTGCAGAGTCACTGGATAATTTCAGAGAGAAGGAACCCAAGCCATGGCCAGCTCCAAAGCTAGACCAGGTCCTCAGGACTCCAGTTATGGGTTTTTCCGGGGATGGAGATCCCAACTCCTCACTGGGCAACCTGTGCCTGTGTTTGACCAATCTCATGGCAAGATACATTCCTTTTAATGAACCAGACTTTCCCTAGTTGCAACGTGTGACCATTGCCTTGGTCCTTTCAGTGTGCATCTCTGTGAAGAGCCTGCCTTTTCTTCCCTGTAATGCCCTTTAGGCAATGGACAACAGCATCAGGTCCCCCCACAGACAGCATTAGGACTCCCCCCTACCACAGCCCCCTAGATGGGTACTGAGTAGAGGGGAATTCTCATTTCCCTCAATGTCCTGCGTACTCTCTTGCTGATGTGGCCCTGTGGGTGGCCAGCCTTCCCCCCACACTTAGCAGAGCTCTAAACAAGAAATGATGTGTTAGTCACAGAGTTTGTAGGGAAAATACCATCACTCAGAGAGTTCATGAAATATTTGACTTCTCAAGAAGCCTAAAACCTGCATTTGCTTAGAGTAAAACTAAGAGCATGACTTGAGAAATGAGAAAGAAGGAAGGGGATATAATCATGCAAAGATATGCAGCCTCAGAGAAAAGTATCTACAATTATTCATTGGAGATATTAAACAAGTTCGGGTCCCATTCAAGTCAAGGATCTCCTAAGGCTTAAGTGGAAAAAATCTAGCCAATCCATCAGGACGGGCAGTGCTTGACTTTATGCTTTTGCCTCAAAGTTCAGGTTGCTGCCCCATGGACCACCAGAGGAGCCAGCCTGGGAAGTGGTGATGCTCACCAGCATCCTGAGAGGGATAGCTGTGGAAGGAGGTGGAGGGCAGGAGGTGGAGAGAGATGTGGTGCTGCTGGGACAGTAGCCTCTTGGAGAGCTTCCCCCATGCTTAACCCCTCATTCTGGGAGCTAAAGCACTTTTGAAGCACTCCCTCCTCTTACTTCAAACTACTCACCTGCTTGCCACCACCTTCACAGCTCGGACACTGCTGGAAACCCAGCTGGGCTAGGGCAGCTGTGGCTTGTGCTGGCTGAGAGGGTACAGCTTCTACAGCAGCTGGTGGATATCCCAACCAGCCAGTTCAAAAACTTATCCCCTTTCTGCCCTTTGCTTCTTCCTCAGGCTATGACAAATTCATGCCCACTGATGTGGCTTCTTGCTGGTGGCTGCTCTCCCATGCATTCTGCTCTCCCATCACAGCTTGGACCGAAACTGTGCAGAGGGTATCAGGGAAGATTGGGCACATTTTGAGACCTGCTTGGTTACGTAAAAACGTGAGTATGGCAAAACCTGCACCTCATATCCCCACCTTCCCTTGCTCATTGGTCCCCTCATGTCACCCCAAAGCTGGTACATGCTCGCTAAGTCACTGGAGTGCCTTTTGACCACATGTGCCCCTTCACCAAAAGGGGGAATGTGGCTGCTTTGGTGTCATGTGCTGTGCGAGGCACATCGTGACTCATGCCTGGCTGCCCTCCAGTAAAGACATCAAAATTCCCTGGGAGGACAATTCTGTGCTGGCCTCTAATTCTCGTGCCTTACTCTCAGGGTGCCAGACAGATTTACAGCACTGTTTGCAGGCTGCTGGTTTGAGGTGGATGCTGTTAAGAGAGTTCCTGGATGTACCTGTGCTGTTGCCTAACTGCACGTGGTTGCCATAGAGATGTAGGACACGTAGATCTGACTGATAATCATCTTTTTTTCCCCACCCTTTCTTTCTTTTTGCATTAAGTAAAGGAAACTGCATAGCTAGACATGCCTCTGAGGAGCTGCATTGGGAAATCTTGGCAGTCAAGTGGTGGTTTCAGACACTGAAGCTGCAAGCAGCCATGTGTTTACTGGCAGACAAGGGTAATTCTCAGGAAGCAAACCTGCTCCAGAATGGGTGATGGACAGAAGCTGGAGAAGGCTTCAGGTCTGCTGAGACCTTATACTGCTGCACAAGGCAGAAGTGAGCTCCAACCCTGGTTTTGTTATGCACCATCTCTCCACCCCCAAAATATATGATTTCATAACAGCAGAAATATCCTTTTCTAATTAATAATCCATCTTTGTGTCCACAAAGCTCTGCCAGCTATTTCTGCCAGCAAATACTGTTTGCAGTTTACAGCATGCTAAGATGTGAATTTTACCTATGTAAACTTGATTTGCTCCTGCAGATCCTGGATAAAAACAATATAAGGCCTCATTCACTTCAGAACTACCACCTGCTTGGCTCCTGGCACGTGCTCCAGTGCTACTGATTTTTAAGCAATCTTGCTAGTGTAACTCTTGTTGCAGTTGTGTTTACAACATGCTGTCTCCTTTTGCTTTGGAAGAGCAAGATCAGGGCACAAATAATCATCCAGCAAAGAAATAGCTGTTCAGATATTTTATCAAAGACCATAATAGAAGCCTTTAAGAAAGTGTTGAAGTGTTAGGAGTTTAAAGAAATGGGGCTTCCCACCAGAGCTAGAATTACCTCCTCCTTTGGTTGCACAATTTCCTCCTAAAATGGAGCCCCCCACCAAACCTTGTGGTTGCTGCAATGTGAGCCCAGCCAAAACACCCAAGAAGAGGAAGGCCTTTGCCTTTTTGGAAACTTTGCTTTTTCTCACAGAAGCCTAGAAGTCACCCTCTGCTCACCTTAGTGAGTCCTCCCTCATGTGAGCGCTGCCATTAGTGTCAGAGGAAATGAGTGCATGCCCAGCAGCATGGGACAGCCTTGCACAACCAGGCCTAAATATAAACCAGACATGAAAGATAAAGTCTCCAGTAGCTGAAATTGCGATAGCTTGGAGCCCCAGCCACCTCATGTTAATGTTAGGGGGTGTTGGCTGTACTGGCTTCCCCTCAAATCAAATAAATTCACAGAATTCACAGAATGTCTGGGTCGGAAGAGACCTTCAAGATCATCAAGTCCAACCCATGCCCTAGCACCTCAACTAGATCATGGCATCGAGTGCCATACCCAGTCTTTTTTTAAACAATCCAGGGATGGTGGTAAGCGCATCCAGAGATGGTGGTAAACACATGACTGAAACATAGAGCTTTTTTCTGAGTTAAAAGCATTCTTAAACAGTCCCTATTAACTGGTGTTTCAAAAGTGCCGTGACATGAGGAGATGGGCAGCGTGGCTCCTCCTCATGCTCAGCAGCCAGGACTCTCTCCCTCCCTGCACAGCAGTCAGGACATTACCTGCAGCAGCTTGCTGTGCTGCCAGCCTGCTGCTTGCCAGCTGGTGGGATGCTCGTGGATGGACACCACACATACACCAGCGTGCTGGGCCCCATCAGAGGGCAGACATTCAGGTTAATTACCTCCCTGAGAGCCAGACTTCCAGAGCATGTAATTCTACTCAAATTAAATTGCTCATCAACAGGTAATCAGCTGGCCCACTGGATTTGCTAAGAGTCATAGTTGATGCTTTCCTATGCCTGTGTTTTGTTCTTTGACACGTTCTAGAATTTAAGGTCAAAGTGGGAAGCAATGATCCATCCATCCTGCATGCCGAAGCCTGCCTTCAAACTCCAGCCTCATAACATCTTTAAATGGCTTTGTGTTGGAGGTTCAACTACACACCATGTGTAAGATTGCTCTGGCACATCCCTTTTCTGACACTCCTCCAGAAGGAGACATGCCTTCACAGACAGATTTTTGGGCAGCCCAGCTGTTGGTCTGGCACAAGATGTGCATTTTTGCAATACAAATGTGTGCAGTGATTATGCTTGAGCTTTCTTGCGTGGCACTTGAAGGGTGTAAACCAACTTGAATTTATACTCGAAGGGTATAAACCAGCAACAGCAACAGATGGATCTAATACTGGAGATGCTGTGGGCCTCTGAGGAGGTGTTGATGCTCTCATCTGCTGCTGGTGACTGCAGGAGATGCCTAACACCTTGTGAGACCTAGGGAAATGTCCAGGCTCTTAAAAAAATACTCTAACATTAAAACAATGCATCAGCTTGTGTTCTGAGTTCTGGAGGGTTTGCAGGACCTTTTGCACTGGTTTTAGCAAGAGAAACATCACCCTGCAGGGTGGTGGTTTGAAGAAAGCAGTGTGGCTTGCCCACACGTACAGGCAGAGTTTCAAAGGCAATGGAGATCAAAGGAAAAGGCTTCTGACAAAGCCACAGCACAGAGTACTAGGCATGTTAATAATTTAGAAACAGTCAAATGTCAGAATAGTCAAATGCAGGCACTGAAGGAGTCACGGGGCTTTCTCAGTGAGTGCATCCGAAAGCAGGAGACAGGCACCAATGCAGGGCAAAGGGCTCTCCCTGCCCAGCTTCCCCTGATGGCTCACTAAGGGAGGTGACAGGCTACCCTCCTTCTCCAGAGGGCATGGAAGCATGACACGTTCAGATGTGTGTGTATCTTTGGGAATAAATACCTCTGGTTTTGCTGGTTGTGCCTTTGGAAAGTCGTGAGTGCACAGATTATGGCCAGCTGCCATTCATTCTGTGCACAAGTGACCTGAACCTGAGTATGCTAAGTGTACCCAGCTGGTAAAACGAAATTTTTGGGTGCTGGTTAAAAATTGTTAATAAATATTATTAGGGGGATGTATTTTTTCTTTGGAAATAAAGGATTTTTAATCAAACTTTAGTTACCATGTACCACAGATCTTCCTTAAACTGAAAGTAATGAACTTCAGCATAAATTGTGTTCCTAGGTGACTAATGGGATATTGGAAAACTCACTTGGTGATTTTTAGAGATGAGTAAGAGACGGTGTAAAGAGAGAGCCTGTCAGAAAAGTGCTTGTAATCCTTCAGCACTGGCTGCATGAAGAGATGAAAATGGGAACCTGAAATGGAGCTCCTTTATAAACCCATCTCACAATATTAAGGCATAAATTTTAGAGGTAGCCCACATAACAGCTTTCAGTTTCAAGTCACAGGTAAGATCCATTTTAATGGTACTATTTTTGCTGTGGTGCTTATGACAAATGGTCAGAGAAATGTCAGTCCTGGCAGTCCGTAAAATTAGCAACATCTCCCTAATAAAGCTAAAGACAGGAGCCACTTTCTGAGCCTGTAGGGGCCAGAGCAGCCCTGAGTGCACAGCACAGCTCAAGCTCTGCAGTGCTGCAGGGACGGCTCTCTCAGGCAAAACAGAGCCTGTCCAGGTCCTTTTGCCACAGCCCTTGCTCTTACCAGCCGTGGGCACCCACAGCTCCTCCGGGCTACCTGTACCAGTGTCTCACCACTCTCACAGTAAAGAATCTCTTCCTCAGGTGCAATCTAAACTTACCTTCTCTCAGTTTAAAACTGTTATCCCTAATCCTGTCTGTGGTAAAAAGCTTCTCTCCATTATTCTTATAAAACCATTTTTAGTACTGAAAGGCCACAGTTAGGTGTCTCCAGAGCCTTTCCTTCTCCAGGCTGCACAACCCCAACTCTCTCAGCCTTTCTTCGCCTATTCCATCCTTCTGGTAATTTTTGTGGCCCTACTCTGGACCCACTCAAATAGGTCCATGTATTTCTTGTACTGGGGGTCCCAGAGCTGGATGCAGCACTCCAGGTGGGGTCTCAGCAGACAGGAGTAGAAGGGCAGAATCTCCTCCCTCCCACTGCTGCCCACACTACTTTGGATGCAGCCCAGGGTACAATTGGCTTTCTGGGCTGTCAGTGCACATTCCTGGGTCATGTCCAGTTTTCACCCATCAGTATCCTCAAGTCCTCCGCAGGACTGCCCTTGATGCATTCATCCCCCAGCCTGTGTTGATACCAGAGGTTGTCCCGAGCCAGGTGCAGCACCTTGTACTTGGTCTTGTTGAACCTCATGAGAGTCCCATAGGGGCACTCTTCAAGCCTGTCCAGGTCCCTCTGGATGGCATCCCTTCCCTCCAGCATATCAATCACACCACTCAGCTTGGTGGTCTGCAAACTCACTGAGGGTGCACTCAATCCCACTGTCTATGTCTCTGATGAAGATACTAAATAGTATTGCTCCCAGTATGGACCCTTGAGGGACACCTCTCTTTAGTGATTTCCATCTGGATATAACTATAACCTGTTGGACAGAACCATCCAGCCAGTTCCTTATCCTTCTAACAGTCCATCCCGTATCTCTCCTTCTTAGCATCAAGAATGATGTGAGGGATTGCATCAAAGGCCTCAGGGAAGTCCAGGTAGAGACCCTGACTGAGCTGCAAGTCTTGCATGGGGGAATGTGCCGTCAGCCGTGGGCCGAGCCCAGGGGCCAGCAGCCCGCACAGTGTGCTGTGCATCGCCATGCCAGGCACAGGATCAGCCCCCAGGAAAGAGGACCAGGCTAGGGGTGAGGGAGGGAAATGCTTACTTAGCATGTAATCTTGACAGGCCTTTTAGTTTAGGAGTTCCTTAAGGTACGTGCCTACACCCACACTTACATATACATACTTATATAGATTTCAAATCCAAAGTTAAAGTGCAAAGGCTTTTAAAAGTTTAAAGGATTTAAAGGCTCCTACTAGGAGTGATGCTGGTGTGGAAGAAGAGAGAAAATGAAGCTTTGCACTGGCTGGGGGAGCAAAAATGCAAAGGATCCATTGTGGGGAAGCCTGGAGTCATCTTTTTGTCCATTTCCAGACTGTGTTACTGCATACAAATCATGATCAGTGTCTGTGAAATGGGGGCACTCAGACCCTTTCCCACCATGAGCCCTAATGTCCCCTGCTCATGGGCTGCCTCTCACTGCACAGCACAGTGGCAATCCTGCCACCTCACACTACTAAAATAAAAATAACACAAAATAACAGAAAATTAAACTTGGGTGAGTCTCTACTGATTGGCAGAGAATGGATGGGGAGCAATTTCAGAGAGGGCTGGCATCAGGTAATACAGCCAAGAGCTGATACTTCAGGAAGTATTCACCATGAAATGTGGGGCTTTTTCCTCTCTTCTCTTTTTCTCTGCATCTTTTTTATTGATCTGTGAAAGGAGAGCTCTGCAGATGCAATATCTGAGAGCTAGTGGTATCCTCATGCCTTTGTCTGCAGCTCTTGTCTCTGTAATTGTTTCTGGCTTCCTCTGTACTGTACCTTGGGCTTTCCCTGGGAGGCCTTTTAGCCATCTGAAATTAAAGGTTCTTCTTCATCAGCCCTTTACCTGAGCTTCTTGCTTCCACTACTAACAAGCAATTTTCTTAGCACCCTGAATCAATTCAATTTTTCCATCAGAGGTCAGGTGTTTCAGCTGGAAAGAGCTGCTGGTGGGGGGGCTGTCACCTCTTCTTTCAGCCCCAGCCCTCCTCCTCCTCTTCCTCACCCAGCACATGGGAGACTGGTTCAATTTCCATGTCCTCCTTCAGCACAAGGTGCTGCAGCTGTGCTGCAGACCCACATTTCCATCTTTTCAGTGGTGAAACAGCACAGCCCCCCTTATATTTCCATTTTTCCAGGGAAATGGGTAGGTGTTTCTGTATCAGTACCCATGTGCTCAGAGCTGACAGAGGGGAAAGCGTCACCCTGCTCCTCACACGTTGTCCGATGCTCTGTGCCGCGCTGTGTCCGGCACTGTGGGCCCGTGGCAGATGGCTGCTCAGTTTGCAGCAGTGCTCAAGCCTGGAGGCGCCGGCATTTCCCAGGCAGAGCGGTAACCGGATGCAGAGATTAGCTCTGGCTCATCTCCATGTTTAAATGAACTTCCCTTAATTAGGGAAATTGCCTGTGCTTACGCTTCAGACAGATCCTCCCTGGAAGTGCATTCATAAACTTCTCGTGCACTGCTGCACACAGGCCCAGTGTGAGGTGGTGATTATCCCAAGCCCCTGGCCAATCCCACCTCTGCTGTGGTGGCCACATCACTGCCCAGGGTTTATGCCCTTTCACCTCCTCTTTGCTCACTTTCCTCACTTCTCACCCCATCTGCACCAGGAGATGTGTAGGTTCCTCTCCCCCCATCCCTCAAGGGTTGCCCTAACACCACCAAAGCCATAACCCCACACCTAAATTTTATTATCCACCAACCCCTGCTCAAATCCTTACAAGGCCAGCTCATGGAACTTCCCCCTGCCTCCCTTTGCTAAACATGTACAATTTTTAGGAGATCTTAAGGAAGGACAGCTTTAGGGATCTGTGAGTGTTCATATTATATTGCCACATTTTTCGCTCAAAACAGACTTGGTATACAGTGAAGACAGTGCTGTGAGACAAATTAAGTCTGGGGGAAAAAATAAGGAAAACCAAACAAATTAAGCTTGTTAAGCTTTACAGACAACTGCTGCAAGGCTAAAGCAGGACTTAAAAGCTGAGGTTTTCAAAGGGCCCTGAGGGAAGAAGCCCTGGGACTGACACTGAATTTAATTTGCTCTATGCTGAAGGAGGCAGCTTTGGAGAAATGCCCATATGCATACTGATTCCTCCAACAGACACTTTAACAGGTTTAGCAAAAATTAGGAGCTCCAGAGCAGCCAGGGAATCCTCATGATGAATAGAGGGCAGAATCCAGAGAAAGGGTACCTCCACCTTAGTGAGGATGTCACAGAGCAACACGGCTTTCAACAGAGATATTATTTTTTCACAGGAGATGTAATGGGAATTTATCAGCATACACAGACAAGAGAAAACACTTTCAAAATAGAAAAAAACCCACCCCAAGCCTCCACAAATTGCAGATGAAATCTGTGTCAGAACAGGAAATAAATTTTCTGTTAATAATCCTTAAGGTTAACAAACTCACAAGAGCCAGACAGTGAGAACAGTGCCCAGCTGTGACACCTGCCCTCCAAAGCACTTTTTATTTTATGTCATTTTTTAATTGAATGGATTTCTCTTCTTCTGTTCTTTGTATTGCAGGCAATGCTTTGAATGGCATAAAGAGGCACTGAGCCAGAATGAGCTGGAATTGAAAGAGATCTGGGGGAAAAGTGGAGCTTGCTTGGTTTAAGGATATTTCTTTTCAGTGTGGAAAGAGACAAACCAAACAGACAGAGTTCCCTATGAAGGAAAAGACACCAAAACCTAATTCAAGTCCTGGCTTCAAAGCCTGGATCCTTTTCTAAATGGCAGGGTTTGTCATGACAAGTACAGTCACAGAGAGAGAAATAGAATAATAAGAGTGAAAATGTATTTAGTGCTTTTAATACAATGCTGTCAATCTGATTTATTTCATCTTGAATTCCAGTATCTGGAGCTTTTGTTAAGGACCAAGATGCTGCAGTCATGCAGTTTTAGCAGCATTGCAACTTTTCATTACATATTCTTCTTTCTCTCTTCTATGTGAAAGAAGAAAGCTTGAAACTCCAAGTCCTGAAGGTCAGGCTTCAAAGACCTTGTGAAAGATGTCTAGTTTCTGTGGTTTTAAACCCTCAATGTTTGCAAGCAGGATGAAGATTTTGGGGGTAACCAGGAGAGCATCTGGGACTGGTCAGCATGAGGCATGCACCATAACCAAAAATAAAAATAAATAAATTGCCACATATGTGATTTTTTTTTTTCTCAAATAGCAGGATTTAATGTCAACTTCAAAATGGGAAGGAAATGGACAGATACTGACAGCTGGCAATCCTGCCTTTGCCTAGATTTGTCCCAAAAGCAGGATGATATGGAATGTGTTGGATGAGACTCTTAAACCTGGTAATAAGGTTTGTTTGGCCTCCATGCAGGAAGAGAGAGAGTGTGGCATCTGTCCTGCCTCAGGCAGATCTTTGTGCCTCCCCTGATAACCAGACACTGTTTTGGGTGCTGCTTATCAGCCATAGAATCTCTCTGGGTAGTGATGTCTCTCTGCAGCCAGGCAGGGCTTGTGAGCTGCCACACAAGGTCTTTGTCTTCCCCTTGAGTACTTTAGCCTGTGTTTGCTTTGTGATTGGATCTTTGATTGGCGGTAGAACTTAATTTCTTTCTAAATTTTCCTGGGAATTAATCCAGTTCTTCCAAGCGCCAGCTATTTGCAAAGAAATAACGACGTCCTGGGTTGGAGTAACTCTGGGGCCACCAATTGCATGGCCAGCTCTCCCTCCTGCCTCGCAGGGCACACAGCGTGCACAGCTTTATAATGTCAATATACTCGGTGCACTTCTCGAACCCACTGAGCAAACATGCGCCGAGAGCGTGCCGCAGGTGGGCTCGCTTGCCAAGCGCTGCTGCCTCCTTCCGTAGCGGTGTTTAACGAGTACATGGCTTTGTTTAAACAGGAAAACACTTTAAGAGGCACTTCATCCTTGAGTGTTCCTGTCTCTGCTGCCTGCATTCCTGGCTGGGGTGTTTAATACACATTAAGTGCAATGCGCTCGTGGGACCCTCTGATTAAAGTACCAGCAGACCAAGAGCACTGGAGTAATCAGGGTGACTCCTTAACTGAGAAAACACCAGTTATGTTCAGTTTTTTATCAGTGTTTCCTTTTCTTTAGGTTTCATGTCCTCTGTCTGATGGTCTGTATGCTTCTCACAGAGTTTCCAGTGGCCACAGCGGTGGGACCTGAGATAAAATCCACAGTCACAATTCTCAAGCATGACCTCTGGCCTTGGGGTTGCGTTTCTTTAACTTGCACCGTAAGAAAGTTTCCTTCAGCCTCAGCTGAACAACTGGGTTTGTTGTGCGGCCAGGATTAGTGTGCAGTCACTGAGCCAATGCTCTCCCCATGCCTGTTTTTCTGTGCTAACCATGGATAGGTACAGGATGGCTTACAGAAGAGGGGTGATGCTACATGAGGTGAATTTCAGCTGAGGTGGCTGTTTTCAGGTGCTCAGGTTGAGGGGGTCATGATGCTTGGCCTCTGTGACAGAGCTCAGCAACAAATCTGGTGCCCTTAAAGTGCGAATTGAGCAAAGACACAAATCATCCAGCCAGGCCCTCATCCTGGTTACATCTGTAGCATAAAATCTAGTTCTATTCTCTTCTGCTCAGTGGGGTAATACAGATTTACAGCAGTGCAAGTCTTGCCCAAATGTGAAAATTTACAGATGTTCCAGAAGAATTACACCTAAACTGGTCCTTGACTATTATTGACTGTTATTCCAAAACCAAACCCAAAATTATAAAAACCTCTATGATATCCTGGAACAGATACTTTGGCTGAATGAAAGGTGTCACCTTACTGAGTCTGGGTCCCCAGACAGCAGATCCAGGGTCCCACAAGCATCTTGCACTGCAGAGATGACAGCAGAGCTGCTTTATGTGGCCTGCCAAGCATGTCCTAGGAAGGGGTTCTGTCTGCTCCACCTTCAGCCCCAGAAGACCCCCTGCTGTGAGCCCAGAGATGACTGATGGCCCTGGACTCATTCTGCACTAAGCAAAGCCCTTCCAAGAGCTCCCACTGTGACAGGCATGGAGAAGGTCTCACCCAACACCCTCTGAGTTAGCACTGGGGATGAGACACAGATCTTACCTGTAAAATATTTTAAGAGAAGAAGTAAGAAAAGAAAACACAGCCACTGATTCTTTCTAACATCCTTCTCCTCTCTTCTCATGAACTGGGATAATTTTCTCAAACAATAAGATTTTGCCACCTCCATCTGATACTCTTTCACTCAGACCCAGACACTTCTCACCTGCAATCATGGTTTGTTTTTCTAACAGTCAAACAAATCCCTGCAGTACAAAAGGGAGGTTATTTTGTCTCCTTCTCAGTAAATAAGGTTGTTAAAATGGGTTTTCATTGGATGCACTATACCAAGCACTGAGGTTAACAACTGCTTTTGTTGGTCCCATAGCTTCTTCCCAGCAGGCTGGGTTGCAGTTGTCAGAGACCTCCTGCCACAGTCCAAGGCTGATCTGGTTCCTTGTGGGACATCAGGGACACAGCAGTTTAAGAGACTTGCCAGAAACCTAAGCTGTGCCTCAACACTTCTCCCAAATGATCACAACACACAAGGCATACTGAACTAAAATCGGGGGAGAAAAGGGCACAGACCTGGAGGCAAGCATGCCAATGTTTACACTGAAATAAATAGTTGGAGTAACTTAACAGAGCTTGTCCTGCAGCAGATGTAGAACAATTTGCTGAATAAATTTCCAAGAGGACATAAAGCTGGCCAAAACCCCCCATTTTTACATATTTCTGGCAGATGTGTAGGGAAATGCTTTGGAAATAAGGCAACCTCTATTTGCTTGCCCTGGAAAGATAAATATTTTAGGGTTCCTCGTTCTGGTTGCCAGCACCTCACCTGAAAGACTGCCCAGAGGCCCATTTGCCAATAACAATGATCAGGTTACAGGATTACAAGGCCCAACCCATGAGAAAACCAAGCAAGGAAGTCAATACTGTTCGGCACCTCTCTGTGTGCCTGCGCAGTGCTCTGGTACTGCACAAACACCGCTCTTGGTTACGAGAGCAAAGCGCCCCACAAAGAACCAGTACCTGGAGAACCAGTTGACCAAGGAAATGGAGACTGCTGTAAGAAGAAACCTGATATTTGTGGTGTACCCAAAGGAAAGCCAAGAGGAGCTGTCACTGCCCGCTGCAAATTCCTGAGAGGGTAGGGAAGATTGTTTAAGGTAAATTCTGGCATCAGAAAAAAAAAAAAATTATAATCTGTCTCCACAACAGCTCAGGTTAGGAGGGAATATCTCTCACCACTGAAGTGTGATGCCTTTTAAAGTCTCTGAGCTCCCCAGGGCAGCCGTGGAGGCTGGAAACCCTCTGGTGAGCTGCAGCCAGGAACTGTTTGTATGCAGCAGTCATACAAACATGACAGGCAGGGGCTGCAGGGTTATCCCAGCAGTGCTACCTCCAACAAGGGAATTGTGGAGCAGAGCAACATCTGCTCACTGCACTAAAGAACCAGCCACTGGGTTGGCAGTCTGCAGGGATCCCCAAGATAAGCTGCTGGCTGAAACCAGATTCTGGACACTGATGATGCCTGCAATGTCCACCAGACAATAAAATCAATTGATCTCCTTTCACGGAGGGGAAGAAACACAGAAGAATTAGGCCTGGGAATTTCACTCTCTACCCTACAAAGAAATGAGTCTCCTGGGTGAAAATAATGTAGCACAGCCAGGGCTGGCCAGTTGGCAACTCTGGAAGCCGTGCTGGTCTCATTAACAAGGAGGAGTGAGTGGGGACAAAGCCTGGAAGAAGCAGCTCCCAGACACATTACATCTGGGAAACCCTAGTGAGCCGTGCAGCCCCTGAAGGTGTCGAGGGTGTGAGTAGAGAAACGCTAACAGGGATGCAGCAAGGACCCAGAGACCTCAAAGACCAGCCTGAAGCCCTGGTTGGGGCTGGTGGCCACCTCCAGGCCAGCAGACTCCCAAGGAAAGGAGTCTCCTGCCCACCCATAAGATTTTTCCTCCAACTTGCCTCAGTTTAAATCTGGTTTTATATTGACAACTGGTATAAAGGTTTGGTAGCCTGCTCACCCTGGCCCTAGGATTTCTGCTGCCCCAGATACAGCTGTTGGAGGAGACTGCAGTGACCCCATTTATTCTCTGGTCATCAGCAGCAAGAATGGCATGTCCATGTCAATTCAGCTGTATCCATCTCTGCTGATAATTTCTGTCCCTGGAGGAATGTAAATATTCATTTGTCCTTCCCACTAATGAGGGGTTTCTCAGAGATGGGATAGCCTCACTGAATTCCACAGTATTATTGCTGGGTTAGAAAGAAAAAAGTCTCAGAGAGGTTGGCTATGCCAGGGTTTTCCACATCCTCCACCTGTTTGCATGACAGGAGTTGCTTGGTTTTTGACTGTATGGCAGTGCTGGAGTTTGCTCCGACATTTGAGGGCTGCTCTAGCCTCGGAGCATGGCAGCACCTGCGGGGAGATGGGCAGGTCTGCTGGGAAAGAGCCTGCCAGAGCTGCAGAAGCTCATCTGCTGGAGCCCACCAGACTCTGCCCTAGTGGAAGGAGCCTCCAGGTCTTGGGACAGCCAGTGCCTCCTCCAAGTACAGTGTGCTGCACACCAGGGCCTGAGCTAGGCTGGGTATCACCTCTTAGAGTATGCCAGCAGAAAATTACTCATCTGGTCATGAAGTGGTGTAAGACACATTATTTGCATCCAGAGTGATTATATACCACTAGATACATTTACAAACTGATGCATTAGGTTAGCATGGCTGCAGAGGAGGGGTACAGGGCTTCTCTGAGAAGATGCCTCATATCCCACAGAGCCAATGGCAGCCAGCTCCAAGACAGACCTGCTGCTGGCCAGAGCCAAGCCTGGCAGCAAGAGTGGTGGTGCCTCTGGGATAACAGGTCAAAGAAGTGGTGGAAAAAAGCTGCACAACAGCAACTGCAGCCAGACAGGAGTGAGAATGTGTGAGAGGAACAGCCCTGCAGACACCAAGGTCGGTGAAGATGGAGGGGGAGGAGGTGCTCTGGGAGCTGGAGCAGAGATTCACCTGCAGTCCATGGCACTCCCTGGGGGAGCAGATATCCATCTGCAAACTGCAGAGGACCCCACACCACAGCAGGTGGATGCCCACAGGAGGCTGTGACCCTGTGGAAAGCCCATGCTGGAGCAGGTTCCCGGCAGGACCTGTGGCCCTGTGGAGAGGAGCTCACACTGGAGCAAGTTTGCTGGCAGGAGCTGTGACCCCACTGGGGACCCACACTGGAGCAGCCTGTTCCTGAAGGATTGCACTCCGTGGAAGGACCTATGCTGGAGCAGTTTGTGAAGAACTGCAGCTTGCGGGAAGGACATTTGGAGAAGTTCATGGAGGACTGTCTCCTGTGGGAGAGACCCCACACTGGAGCAGGGGAAGAGTGAGTTGTCCTTCCCCTGAGGAGGAAGGAGTGGCAGAAACCACATGTGATGAACTGAGCACAGCCCCCATTCCCTGTCCCCCTGTGTTGCTCAGGGAAGGAGGTAGAGAATTTGGGAGTGAAGTCGAGCCTAGGGAGCATCAATGTGTGGGGTTAAAGTGTTTTTAAGATTTGGATTTATTTCTCATTATCCTACTCTGATTTGATTGGTAATAAATTTAACTAATTTGTCCAAGTCAAGCCTGTTTTGCCTGTGACAGTAACTAGTGAGTGATCTCTCCCTGCCCTTACCTCAACCCACAAGCCCTTCATTACATTTTCTCTTCCCTGTCCTGCTGAGGAGGGAAATGACAGAATGGCTTTGGTGGACACCTGGCATCCAGCCAGGGTCAACCCACCACAACCAAATAAAATACTGTGTTTTCTTTTAAATGAACTCAGAAACATTCAGAAAATGGGTGAGATGAGGGCAGCTAACAAGCACAAGGAACTACCATTAATCAAAAGGGAGCAAGAGTCCTTCTGGACTTTCATTTATACAAACTAAGACAAGGATGACAAAGGAGAAAATAACAGATAAACCACTGAGAAAATACATTAATTGGTACTAAATAATAACTGAGATCTGACTTTTTTCCAACAATCAAGTCGCCTCTAGGTAAGACACAAGGCCTGGCTTCTAAGACATGATGAAGCAGATCATCAGGATTTGAAGGATTAAGTTTCTGGAGCTCCTGATTCCAGAGCCAGGTTTTTCAGGTCTCTGATGCCACAATGAGGAGTTACTTCACAGAAAGAGCTGTACAAACCAAAACATTTCAAGGAGAGTGTACAAAACAAAACATTTCAAGGAGAGTGAGGTTATAAGGGGCTTGGCTTGCTCAGTCAGGGCTGACGGACATTGCAAAAGGTCTCACCACCAGTTTATTATTTATTAGTGGGATTGCAGTAGTCCAAGGCACTGTGTCAAACATGTGGGGAAAGCCTGGAGTTTTTGAAATCTGAGCAGACCAGCTGAGAGCACAGAGGTGAAGAGACTTGCCCAGGGTCAGAGTGCAGGCAAGAAGGGCAATTAGCTCAGATCCCCTTGGCACTGTATGCTCTCATTGCATGTACAGTTAGGCGGGACTGCCTTAGGGCTGTTACCTACTGCGTGCATTTTTGACCTGGTTGCTGCAGACTAAAGCTTTGCATTCTGTCAGCACCATGCTTCCCTCCGGAACCCAAGTGGGAGGCTCTTCCTTTCACTTCTTCTTCCCCCAGCTGCACACAGCCTTGGGGCAAACGGCCAAGAATGGCAAGTTCTTCTTGCGGCTTCCTCAGCTGAGTTAGGCAAGAAATTTAATGGTTCATACCCGTTCTCCTGTCCCTGTTTTCTATCTTGTGACTTTATGCAGGGTACCTTTCAATCAGAATTAACAGCCAGCCATACTGATAGTGGTCTCTGGAGAGGCTGACCTGCCATCCCAGCTCCAGTGGTACATATATGGTGCTGGAGCAGCTGGGCTGTCACCACACTCCAATCCTCAATACAGATCTTTGCAGAAGTCACAGCTGAGATGCTGCTATTTCACAGAAAGCTTAAATGGTTGTCTTCACTGAGTGCCCAAGCTATGGCCTGGCTGCCCTGGAAGAAGCTGTCTCCACCTGACACACTCCCTCTCACTTTTCTGAGCAGCTATCCCAGCTGCCAGGTGGGAGCCTGTTGTCATTAATTACAGCCATAACAATGAGAAAGGGCAGTAAGAAATCGTTTGAGGGTGTTTTAAATCAGAAACTATTTTTTAGACTTCCTCGTGAGATCAGCCAGTCTCTGCCCAGGCATGAAAGATTGTTTTTCTCTTCCCTTTCCTCTGTGCCACCCTGATCCTGGGAGGGTGCTGGCAAAGGCAGAACCAGGCATTCAGCTCCCAGGGGCTCAGAATACTCAAGCTGTCTCAACACCATTGTGAAAAGCAGCAGGCTGGTGGCCAGGGGCATGCATTGCCCTGCTGTGAGGGTTGCCCTCTGTCCTGTGCTGGAGTCTCATGCTCCAGATTCACTGCTGTTGCCTTTATGACCCAGCAGAAGAGCATGGTGGCACTGTCCACTGGCTGCACAGGGCTGCCTCCTCCCCTGGCTCTGCCACCCCACTCTCCTTTCCTCTCATTCAGCTCTGTGGTGCTCAGCACAAAGCACTCCTTCAAGGTGAAGGTCACGTCCAAGAAGTCTGGAAGAATGACCCAGGATTTTTTTCAGCTTCCACCATAGATTGGAACCCCTGGATAGTCCTCTCAAAAGTTCCTAGTCTTGTCTGGGGGCTGGCAGCTTGGCTACAGATTTTTTGTATGCATTTTACCATCCAATATTATTTTCAGAACTATTTGGTCTGAAAAAGAAGCTGCAACACATTTACTGTGCCAGAGTGTCCCTTGCCCCTCAGCTACATCTCACAGTGCACTGCACAGTCTTTGGGAAGACTCTAGGTGCCAAGGCATTGCAAACTGAATAGGGTCAAATCTTCCTTAGCTCTGCAATTGCTGTATTTGCCTCTCCAAGGCTACCTCTTACACTTACCCCTGGTTTTTAGCAACACACTCTGGTCAAAACATTTGGGAGAGAGGCACAACCAAGCCCTCCCAGGGCAAGATGAGAGGTGAAGCCTCTTCAGTCCCAACTCTGACCCTATGTGTGTGTTTGGGCAAATAATGCACAGACACATGAACTCCTAGGCAGCACGGGCTGCCTCTGGCCAAAATGATCTGATGGCCAAAGAGTACATTGTATGGTTCCTGTGGTCTCTGGGAGACTGGAGAAGGTGTGCCCATGGGACAGGAATGGCCCTGGCACAGACATGCTCCCCACCCTCCCTTCCAGCACAGCTGGTGCAGATGTGCAGGAATAAGCTTTACAGCTCCTGTGAACATCTCAGAGACATTCCTCACCTGGTTGGACATGTTTTGTAAGGTCAGGGAAGGGCCCATATGGCTGTTGAAATTACTTCCCTCTGCTAAGACAGCCAGACACAGGAGTGGGGAGAAGAGGAGCATGACTACACTGCTGAGTGGGCAGCAGACCTGGCGGGGCAGGAGGATCATAATTTCCAGTCCCTACTTCTGGGCTTGTTTCTGAGTTTCTCTTTGTATCATTCCTTGTGAGCTCCTGTGTTACCAAGGAGGATCTCAGCTGCTACTGATGCAAAGCCATGTGCTAGGGGCTCACAGAGGGAAAAATTTGGGATACATCACCACAGTGCCTGTGGAACTGCCTGAGCAGAGAGAGCATCTTCCTGCCCAGCATCTCCCCTTTCCCCCCAGTCCAGATGTACCCTCTTACACCTGGTGACAGCACGTGTACAGACCGCTGCTTCCCAAGGGGTTAGTCACTCCCGTGACACAGACGGCTGAGCATCCCACTCCGCAGCCTCGCACCGGGACACCCACCCTGTGCCACGGCTGAGCACCGCGTTGTTAAAAATCATCACAGTGACAGCAAAGGCTGTGCTGTACGAACTGCGGGGACGCGAGGGGACCCGGCTTTCTGTCGCCAGCAGATGGCATCGCCACTCTCAACGCCCTGGCCAGGGAAACCAAGAAAAACGTCTGCTATTCTATTTTTTTTTTTTTTTTAAATCTGTTTGTTCAATTTTTGATACTTTTTTAGGTGCGGGTGAGCCCAGAGATGCAAAGCTCTTGATGGGTGAATTTACAAAATACATTTATAGATACTGATTTTCTCTGAAGACCTGTTCTTGCAAAACCTAATGAAGGAATGCTGCCCTTTTTATTCCCGGGAAATAAATGGCTGGATGTGCAATATGCCAAGCATCCTTACATTTTCCTAACCTGAGGAGCTGAGGGTACTCAGTGCCTTGGGTCAGACTCCAAGAGGATCCAGGAACACATCTCTTATGCAGCATCTCTGAGTGCCGGAGAGGTGACAGAGAGCCATGCTGGATGCTGATCCCAGCCTGCTTGCCTGCCAGCTCCTGCATTTCTCCCTGCAAAGCACTGCCCAGGGAAGATGGGCTGTGCCTCCAAAAGCTGAGTCAGTGAGTCAGCAAAATAAGGCTGACTAAGCACTTCCCTGTCTGATGCTGGACATCAACCACAAGGCATGAATGACTTTGCATTTATTAGGCAGAATTACTGAAGTGGCTACAAGCTAGCAGCCTTAAAATAACCAATTTCTCCCTTTCAAGATCAACATCCTTACTGAGCTCAGGTGATAAAGATTTCAATTCCTCCCTTCCCACAGTGAGGCAGATTTGTCTGGGAGAAGCATAAGCCAATATATCCTGTCACCTCCACTTACGCACTGCTTCTACCACGTCAAAGGGTCAAGCGTGTTATGTTTTGCACGTACCGTTAACGATTATCTGTTTTCTGTAGAGGAACTAGTTTTCCTCTTGGCTTTTAAAAAATTAGACCTTGAAAGACGAAATGGAAAACCATCCTTGGGTTGGTTTCAGTGAGTATTTATGACCACGGCATTGATGATACGGAAGATTAGAAGGCATTTGGAATCTCAGGCTGGTTTTTTGTTGGTTTTTTTTTTTTTTCCCTGATCTGTTCCTGCTAGGTTTGAAAATGGTTAGAAAAGCATGTGAGAAAAAGCCAGGCCTGTGTTTGGGGCACATAATTTCCTGGTCTGGTTGCCAACTCCGTGACCTTGAATGGGTCACTAGGAGAGCAAAGCACTTCTGTTTTAGGGTTTTAAAGTTTCAAGTCTAACTCCCAGAAACAGGAAACCTAAGTCAGGGTCATCCCCTGAGCTCTGGGGCCAGGCCTTACAAATACCACAGGTTCTCCCTACAAGTGATGGAGGGTGAATCATCTCATGTATCTTCGGATGAGATGAAGTGCTTTTTGGGAGAACCTACTAAAAAGAACATTTTAAAAAAGAGGTTCTCAACTTGGCTTAGCTGTTTAATTTTGGGATGACTGATGGAGATTAGGATGAGTCCCAGCCTTAACCTCCTCAGGACCTTGCCTTGCAGCTGCACTGGCTTGTAAGCATGTACCTCAGCAGGACGAGGAGCTTATTGGTGACTCTCATCTTGGTGGAACGGATTAGGCAGCACGTTCCTCAGCAGCCCCTGAGTTCGCTGTGCTGGCGCTGAGGGGGCCCCTGCAGGAGACTGGCTGCTGCACACAGCTCTGCCATGGCCATGGGACCTCCCCTACCAGTGGACATCAAATGGACCACAGAAATAACCACCTCCCAAGAGAATCATAGAATAGTTTGGGCTGGAAGTGACCTTCAAAGGCCATGTAGTCCAAACCCCCCGGCAATGAGCAGGGACATCCTCTACTAGATCCGGTTGCTCAGAGCCCCATCCAACCTGACCTTGAATGTTTCCAAGGATGGGACATCTACCACCTCTCTGGCAAGAGGTCCCACTTCTCTAGAGCTCAGCTTTCCCGTAAGTATCCCCTGATGATAAAGGAAAATAAAAAGTTATGACCAAATTATTCTTTTAAAACACCCTCTGGTCATTGGGGGAGAGATGGAAGCATGAATAGAGAGTCACAGATCAGTCAGTTGCTGTGCACAGAGACTGTATTGATGGACATGTTAAAAATATCTGCATGGCTGTAAGCCAGAAACCATTTTGTGTCTAAAATGGGATTTCATTTCCTTTTCCTTTCTTTTGTTTTTTTTTCTGTTCCAATTTTTCTGAAGGACCCTATCCATGATTCACTACATCGAAGCTTCAAACTTTCTTTGTTGTGAGCCAGGGAGGGCTTTTTATCTGCTATGAAGCTCACAACAACATTTTAAATGGTATGAGACAGACAAAGTTGCAGGTAGAATCCTGGCTCCCTGCTCCAGAGCTCACTGCACCGGTGAGCAGAATGCTCAGCACATGGCCTCTCCCTCCAGCCCTGCAGGGATCCGGTCTATCCTGGGGAAGAACAAAGGGTTAGCAAACATATCACACCAGAAAAGGACAGGAGCTTCTGGGGATTAGCTGCTGTGACTTCCCCTTGAAAACAGGGTCCTAGATTGTATTTTCCAACTCGTTAAGCACCATCATAGCCATCTGCTCCATCCTCTCCTATTTTCCAAGGTGTCTTCTGAACTGGGGGCACCAAAATTGCACCAGGCCCATGGACTCCACAGAAGAGTGTAAGAACTCCATTCCCTGCTCTGCCAGCTATGCCCTTGCTGGTCCAGTCCAGGAGATGGTTTGCTTTTGCTGCTGCAGGAGGCTGCTGCTGACTCAAATTTGTGGGGCTGCACTTCTGCTGCTCAGAAATCATTCAGGAGGCTGATTTCAGTGACAGGTACACAGTAACATGCACAGATCTGCTAGATAATTGATATATATACTGGGCACAGCACTACAACATAATCTATGCTGGATGCAACAAGAGTGTTGTGAAAGAAGCAGAGGAACATAAGGACCTTTTGCCCAGGAGCTACAAGTATTTAAAATCATCATCCAGTGAGTTAAACCTTCCCTTCAAAGGTCCCAGGTTTATTTCAGTGTATAAATAGAGAGTTTTCCTCAAAATGGCTATAACAATCAGAAAGCTTTTATCAAAGGTCCCTAGTTAGTTTTTTGCAGAATTTCAAGACATTGTGTGCAGAAAGCAGGTAGGTTTTCCTTGGCATAACGGTGGTCCTTTGTGAGACATAACAACAAACTCCCTAATTAATCTTCAAAATGTCAGAGCCTGCTGGAAGTAATTGGGCCTGAGAGTTCAAGGGCTAATTAACTTTAAACCTTGAATTTTCTCTTGCTTCCTCCACAGTTCAAGGTCACTTATTTACTTTCTTTTTATACAACTTTTATTGTTCTGTAGTGTGTCTGTTCGTATCTGCTTTTCTGGACATGAAGATCAAGACTAAAGGTATTAAGTCAGGTGTGTTGCACCTTACAAATCCTCAAGGAATTTCCTGACTTCAAAAGAGAAGAGAGCTGCTGTAAGCAGAGGGTTGGTCCCTGGGGAGCAGCTCACTGTGGAAGATGCTGGCTGCAGCTTCCTGAGATATCAATGGTATCCAGGAGCAGGCAGCAGGCAGTGTTCCTGGGGCTGGGCATCCTGCAGAGCAGAGCCAGTGTAATCCATCATCACCACTGTCCCAGCAAGGCAGCAGGGAACAGTTTTAGAGGCCCCAGAGAGCTGCAGTTTCTCTGCTCAGCTTTATGTGAGCAGTATTACGTCTGCTACAACCTGCTGTCTCGGCAGCCTCCACTGGCCTCCTGCATCAGGCCTCCTGGGGCTGGTGTCCCATTTGTTTTCCTCGCTCTGCAGTCTCACTTGACCCTTGGCTGAAAAAATGATGAAGGACTTTTGCAGCAGAGATTCCAAATCCTATCTCCTGCTGCCCGTACCCATGTTGAATGACCTTGTGGCTATTACTAGAAATGCAGGAAAAGCCTTTTCTCTGGTTGACAGGCTCAGTCTCTGGTCACTCATGGACACAGAGCACATATTCATGAGAGCAGTATGTGCATAGACTCCTGAGTTGACCCCTGCATCTCTTTGGTTTCCACATTGCCAACTAACAAGGACAAGTGAGGCAAAGAGCTGTTTGGGAGGCAATCCCTACAGGTATACCTGAGCTGGGAGCTGTGGGGCTGCCTTCAGCGTCTCTGGCAGTGGGAGCAGGGTCCTGTGCCAGCTCATGAACCTCTGCTGGCACTGAACAGGTCCCCTCCAGGGCACAAGGATGGGCAGCAGCATCCCTCCACTACCTCCTGCTGCTGGCAGTGAAAGTCATAACTGCCAAATGATTTCAGTCTCTTTCTGCCTCAGACATAGCTGTGCTGATTACATTTGCCCTCAGTGCAAAAGACTGAAGAACAGGAAGGAAGCCGATTATATGGCAAACGATCTAGGGGGAAGAGAGGGTTTTCATCTTTCCACGTCTGATCACAACAAGGCTGCAATTCTGGGTGACTGAAGTCAAACCACGGCAGCAGCCATCTCCCATCCAGCCATTAGCTGCAGATACACACGCCTCATACCTGAGCAGAAGACTCATCTGCTCCAGAGATCAGGGGCTGGAAAAGCTGTATCTGATTTCCTCGCTCTTTTTTTAAAGTCCTCATTTCCTCTCCCCTAGGCTTTCTTACAGCTGCCGCACAACCCTCTCCTGACAATATCTAATCTGTCTGTCACAGGCATATCAAGATGTCCCTTGAGTGTGGTACCTAGTGATGACTGACAACTGTCGTTTAGCACTACTCCTCAAACGACAAGGCTCATTTTGTTAACAGGATTGCATAGATTCAGCCTGCAATCTCAGAAGGGGAAAAAATGCCATATGTTCACACAGGATTTATATAATGTCTCCTTTTGAAGTCCCTGTAATTTAGTAACCCAACAAAATTAAGAACATATGATGATATTAACCATATATTTCATATATATTTTTTTGTTGGTTTGCTTTTAAGTGTTCTGTCAACGAAAAGAATGTTTGATCTGATTCAGGCTGTTTTCTTTCACTAAATGTTATCCAAGTCACTTCAAATTGTCTGAGCGAATGAAATAGAGGTGAAATGTCAATGGAGAATACGTTTCTGAAAAGTTACTATTTTGCAGTAAAAGGGTGATGGTGGTGATGGAAAGCAAATATAATGATCCAGAGAGCAAATGGCAGAATGAATCCCTTCCATACAGACACTGCAATTTTTCCTCTACAGTTATGACTTCTTTTTGTTCATACTCTTCTAGGAAGGCCATATGAAAGCGCTATTAATTTCAGTTTTTCCCGGTCACCTTCCTATCCTGTGTTGAACGATGCTGTGATGACAACACTTCAACACCACCAACTGACATCAGTGCTGCTATGAATTAAACTACTTATTCAAGTTAGAGAAGTCAGGGGTTCATCAGACACAGGAATCCAATATCAGAAGTTTTTTGTCTTTTGTTCAGGCTTGAAATGATCCAGAAATGTAAGGAAATCACTTCCACCAGCTTCCCTTCCCATTGCACACAAGGCATATGGTGACATGTCAGGAGCTGGCAATGCTGAAAGAGGGGAAATGACTTTCAGCAAAGAGCTTCTTGCCTCTGTTTGCATGGCTGAAGCTTGCATTTATCCTTGCTTATCCTTGCTTGCATAGAGGTCTGGACCCCCTCTATGCCCTTGCCCCACCTACCCTGCCTGGCTCTGGCAGCCAGGCCAGCCTGGAACCTCCTTTGTGTGGGTAATGGAGCAAACCCACATTGGGTGCTCTCATGCAGCACCTCAGAACATCGATGCTTTTCTGCCTCATGGCCGTGTCCTTTGCCTCTCTGCACAAGCTGTACCACATGCAAAGATAAAAGTCAAGAGAGGAGCATTTCTCTGAAAAGATTTTGGTATCGGGATGGAATGCTGCTGGAATAAAAACAGTAATTTGTTTTCCTGAATGAAGTCCAGCTCTGACAACGCAAGGAGTCACTTCAAAACATATAGGTACTTCCAGCAGCTGAGATTACCGCACCAGGAATTTTGTAGGCCTTTAGGATCATTTTCTTCCCTACTCTGTGTGAAATAGTGCTCACATTAAGCCAGCATTCACCTTTGGGCTTAGCCCAATTGTTCTTCTGAAAGTAGTTGTTTCTCCCCTCCCTGTCACTGATGTATTGGAAGGAATTAGGGAAAAGATGAGGGTATCTGGGCTCATGACTGTAAGTGTGAAGATTGGCACACTAATAAATCCATCCAGATACAGATAACCATGCTTTGGGCTGGCTGCAGTAGAACTTCATGTGCTCTGGAAATAACCAGGGATGAGACCAGCTTTATGATCATGTCTCCAGAAGCATTGTGTCTACAGGGATCTGTCTCTGGGTACTCCTACATTTTCTTTCCTTGCTCTTCATCCAATCCATGAGACTTTTGTTTCATTCATGAGCAGAAACACGATTTTCATTGTGCATGCAGAGATGAGTGGGACTGGTAATATTTACTCTGCCTGATGTTTCCTTCTCTATTTTATAGAGCATCCCTGAAGGAATGTAGAAACAGCAATGGTCCTCGTGCTGCTGTCTCCAGAGAGAGGAATGGTTTTGCAGACACTTACATTTTTGCTAAAGGATACCCCAGCATTGCCTGTAGTGCTGTGCACTCACTTTCTAGCAAGGGGCTCAGACAATAGCCTTTTCCTGATGCCAACACAGGTTTGTCCTTTCCCTCTCTTCCTGCAGTCCAAGGACAAGTCTGAAGGTAACCAGAGAAGGCTTTCTCCTCTCCAAGCCGGAAGGCATTTGGGGACAGTGCTGGGAGCCAAAGCCAGCATGTGGCCTCTCCAGGTGTGAGACATGAAGTTCAACATCAGGAAGAAAATCCTCATGGGTTCCTGTGCCTGGGTCTTACTACAAAATTAAGTCATTACATCTTCTGCTTTCTGTGTGTTTAGATTTTTAAAAGGCACAAGCCCTTTCTGGTTTCAAAGTGAGAAGCAGTAAATACAATGGTACCAATGGCTTTTGAGTGCTCTTGTCTTTATTTTCAAGCAGAGTATTTTAGCTTCTGTATAAGGATACATTGCCAGATTTCCCTATAGAGGATATACAAGCTACCTGTGGCTCTGCGCCATTGCCTTCTCTCTGACTTCACTGTGTATAGGTGAGACCATTATTTTCACAATGTACAAGTCAAAGCTTATTGGTACAGTGAGAATTTCCAGTGATTAATACTGGAAAAGTGAGACATGGATCCCTTATTGAGATATCACTGTGCTCTAGCAACAGTAGTAATTCGCTTTGCTACTGTGTGCAGAGTGGTTTGTTGTTCTAAGAGCAGTAAAGTGTTTTGTTGTTCAAATATTATGAAGGTTCTTTTATTTAGATATACTGGTCAAAATCACTTGAGCTCTCTGTTGTTCTCAGCCTGAGGCTTCTCACTGCTCAGCGTGCAGCTGGAGGGGCATTTTCCTTTTATTTTGCATTATCTGCAAGGCAGGAATGCTCTGGCAGCAGGAATACCACAGTACCACATCTCAACTGAAAGGCAACCAGTCTTCAAAATTGAACTGGCATGACATGAAGTGCTTGGATTTTTGGAAAAGGATCAATAAACTCTGTTGGGGGACACAGAGCCACTCATTTTGTCTTAAGATTAAAAATGTAAGGTTGGGATTCCTACCACCTAAATTTAGCTTTTCAGGAATCAGGCATCTAATCTAAGCCAGCCAAGTTGGCTGCCTGTCTGGTCAGAGGAGAGATGGGTTGCCAAAATATGGTTCACCCCTCTGAAGACAGCTGCCAGAGTAGATGGGATGGCTTGCCCTCTGCTCCTGCCTTTCTTTGTAGTTCATTTGAATCTTAAGGTAAACACTAACCTTTCAGACAGCTTTGAGGGGAATCCACTCCAAATTGTTCAAAGTTGCTGTAGAAGGCTTCTCTCCGAGGTGAGGAAGTGGTATTTTCTCCATGTGATTATGTTGTTGGGGTGTGTTTTTTTGACCAGCATGCTTGAAACAAATGTGAAACCTGTTAAGAAACTAACAGATGGGGTTTTTTTCTGGCTTGGTTTGTTTTTTTCTAACGCACATCAGTATTTTCCAAGGGAGGTGTTTGATGTGAGACAGGCTCTTATGTCAGGAAATGTTTGTACCGATCCCTCAGAACACAGAATTCTGGTTCCCCCTCAGCGAAGAGAGGGTGGTCACAGACCTGAGAGAAGGAGGGTAAAAGAAAAGAGTCTTGGCATGTCCTCTGCCATTTGCTCATGAAACAAGTCTACCCAATACTTAATTTGGTAGATTAACAAAAGCTATCCCTGCAGAGCTGGAAACAAGCTTCCTTATGCCACTAGCCAACAAGTCTCTACAGGACCTAATTGAACATATTCATTTGCTCACAGAAGTGCTTGAAGAACAACAAACATGTCCTGTACAAGGACAAAGATACTCTCTATTCCCATACTTTGTCAATCAAATTAATCATAAAGGTAACTGTATCCTTCCTTGTTTTATTTGCACACGTATATCTGATTCTGTATGAGTGAGAGTACCCATAAAACTAAGTCTTAACCAAAATACCCCAAATGTCCATCACTAGAAGACCCCAGTAAACATGCCAATTAATTCTACAACCATGCAAAATGTCCCAAGGGCCAAGCACCAGGTAATAGCACTTGCAGGCAATAGATATGGGAAAAAGAAACAACTGACTTTACTCATGCACACACATATATACTTTTATAAATCTAGATTTTGATATATTTATCTTTTTATGTTCACCTCTCTGATCAGTACTTTTCCTTGGCTGCAGTACCACTGAAGAGGCAGTGGATGCCCAGACTCTCTCAAGAGGATTTAAGTGATCAATACATGACAAGAGCATCCATCACACATTGCTTCACCTTACACAAATTCCGATAGTGAGTTAAGGTCACAAATGGGAAGAGACTATCCCCATGGGCCTTCTGACAGATCTGCTCACCTACTGTGTGAGAAAAGGGCAAGGGTGTTTCAGAGTCCCTGTTCTCCACAGCTGCAAAGCCAGGACTCAGTCTGAAAACATGAGAAAAAACAAGAGCTGCACCCGTACCTGCCACACTACAGATCTTACAAGCAGAAACCATGCTGAAACATCTAAGATGGACTTAAACCTTGAGCTTGACATGTAGAACAGACCACCTGAACAGTTCACTAATTTCCTGAATTCAGTCGCCAGAGCAGGTGCTTAAGCCTGATGTTCAAGGTCACACTGTGCATGACCCAATGGCTGCCTTATGGCCACAGGGAAAAGATGTCATCTCCCTACCCTCGACCAGTAGAAGTCAGCCCCACGCACAGAGCACTCAGCAGTGACTTTCCCAGGAGTGGATGGATTCCTATGAGATATGTCCCTGTGTGTCTCAGCAAAGGCCAATAAAGTACTGAAAAGTTGTGCTTAGTTTCCACACATAAACATCCTGGGATTAACGATGTTCTTGGGATTAAGCATGTGCAAACATATTTTGCCCGAAGAAGGAAAAGAAAGTGTGTGAGAATGGAGGTCAGTGATGAGGAGACAGATGCACACTTTGCTAGCTGCTTAACGAAAACAACAAGATTAGACACATGCTGCCCAAACTGTTCAGCCACTCGTTCACCAACCTGTAAAACACTGCATCAAATCCTGTTAAACTAATTGGAAAATATTTTTAAAATGGGAAGAGTGCTCTCACCTTTTAAATTGTTTTTCTAATAACTTCCAAGTCTATAGAGATCTCATCTCTACTGTCACTTTAAGTGCTTATTTATATTTGCTAGCATGTAAATCCATTTTAAGAAATCACCTGTCTTTAGCTTAGAGGGTTGAATAAAAGGCATAAATGCCAAAAAAAATCAGCACATTTATTTATTTGTCAACATTCCCTGATACAGCAAGCCTGTGATGCATCACTTGGATGCTTATTTTGGAGAAGGAATGGTATCGCAGACAGTGAAATGAAACTGAATCTAACAATACATGCCAGCAGGAAAAAGGAAAAGGAAAAGGAAAAGGAAAAGGAAAAAGAAAAAGAAAGAGAAAGAGAAAGAGAAAGAGAAAGAGAAAGAGAAAGAGAAAGAGAAAGAGAAAAAGAAAAAGAAAAGGAAAAAGAATTGCTTTGCAGAAGATTTCATAACAAAATGGTTTAAATTGTTTCTTCAAACCAGTACAGGTGTCACCCACATTCTTGTTACTCCTGATACAAGTTGCTACAGGCTGTTGTTTATTTAGGGTTCAACTGCAGAAAAGGAAAAACAAATGTGGGAAAGAAAAAAACCTCACCACTTCACATACAAAAGTTCAAATCCTACAAAATATTGCCAATAGCTTAGAAAATACAGTTGACACAAGGGTGGCTCATGGGTTCTCACGTACTTTCAGGAGGACACACGCTGCTGCTGTGGCTCACTAGGCAGGGGAGGGACAGTCTGGTGCTGGTGAGAACATGGCAAACACATGATGCTCAACTCTGCACTGATCTTTCTCCTCTGTACCTGTCTGAAACCTGGGTGGGACATAAGGACTAAGCCCAAACCAGACGTTAGAACGGGCAGGGTAGTGTTGGTAAGCGGCTGCATTTTAACGAGAATGTATTGCCTTAGTCCCTAAGTTTATGAATTGCTTTGCTACATGTTCCTCTTTATTGCTCTTCTCCATCCTACAAGCTGCAAGCTACTCTTAGTTAATGCTCTTGCACTTCCCTGCTCATACTGTTTTTCGCATGTCTTTTTTAACCTGACTCATATTTACAAAATTCTAGACTCGGATGTGATTAAGAGTCACCAGATGGTATTACTGGAGATGGCTTTGCTGATCTTATTTTAACTGGCTTATTTCAGTTCCTTCCTGAAGAAATGTTTATGGCCAAGTGTGATACATTGCCAGTCTCAGTTGTGAAGAGGTTGAAGAGTAAGATCTATTTTGTGTAAATGAGGTTGTTTTTTTCAAGACTGATGTGTGGGTTTTGCCTCTTGGTTACATCTATGCAAGCAAACAGCCAGGAGCCTTGTAAATCCAAAATCAATCTGTGGAGAAGTTTGCCTATATTATTAAATTTGCTAGGATCCTAGAAAGAATTGTAAAGGTCTGATACTCTTGGGAGGAGGAAAAGTCAAAGCAGCATGAGAACTCTGCTGGATCACTGACAGCCTACAGGAATGTGCTGCTTTGAAAATCAGTTCTTTATCAAAAGCTTTGCAGGCATATATTGCCTGCAAAAGCTAAAATGGAAATGCATTTTTTGTTTCATCATGCTACACACAGTAATCAGGAGCGGAACAATTCAGTCTGATGAGAGTTTTCATTCATTTTCTTTTAGGGAAAAAAGAAAATCTGAATAGCTTTTTGTTTTTCAGTACTTGCCTTGTTCCACCACTTTAATGTACAGCTTTCACCCGCTTTCCCAACTGCCACTTATACACTTTCTAAAGCACAGGAATATTAGTTTTTCATACAAAAGGGAAGAGGTGTTTCATAAACAAGGAAAAGCAGGAGTTCACTTTTACTGCAGTCATTTGTCACAGAAAGGGCAGGGTGAGTGAACAAGATCTTTGTTTGGTGGCATTTTTAATACCCTTGACATACTCTAATATTCTGTGTAACCAGTCTGCTTAACAACTGCCTCTTGCAGCCTCTACAGAGAAATCTGCAGCAGTGAGCTAGGAAGCATACACACATTACAAGCCATATTAAATCTTTGAAGGAAAAGAGATCTAGGCATATTTTCTCCAAGCTTTCATGTCCTCTTCTTGTTCTTTTTCAACAAGCCTTTAACGATCAGCTCCCTCACTGTGTCCTCGGTGTCCTACATAAGGATCCTTCTGGAAAAATGAAAGGTTTTCAGACCTCATGCAACTCTCACCTGGGTAATGGGATCCTGCCCATACAGTTTAACAGCAGCCAGGCTGTGCCCCAAGGACGTTATGTCACAGATTCCAGAGCACATGCTGTGATCACCGAGTAGCAGAACAGGCAGCCCATAACCTTCTCACCTCTCTCGGGAAAGCACTGAGGCGTTTCAAGTGATGCCATGATTGTAACACTCCCAAAGTTACTTCATCATTCATCAGTTTGAAAACCGAGTTAATTAAGTGACAATAGAAGGTTTTGTGCTGCAAAGGAAACAAAAGAAGAACATTTTCTTGCCTCGAGGGAATTATTATTTAAGCCTTGATCCTGCCAAAGTCTGTGCACCTGCTTAAGTATGTAACCAGTTCTGCCTCTATTAGGTAATTCCCTCAGCCTGCGCCCACTGACTCCAGCCATGGTGGTATTACTTTCATGCTGAAGGTCCTGCATAAATGTTTGCAGCCTCCTTGGCATTGGATCTCAGCACTGTGGAGCATGAACAATGCCAAGGCCTGGATGGGTTGGTGTGGAGAAGCCCTGAGCATCAAATCATGGTTAACTTTCCAGCTAAGCAGAGTGGGGAGCAGAAAATACCATGCTGGTGGGGAGAAATGAGAGAGATTGGACAGAAATCACAAAGGTTATCTTCATCTGTATAAAAATTAAGCATCTAGACTAAACTAATTGTGCAGGCTTTTAAAATGGTCAACAGAAGGAAGTCAAGAATCTTATCTAAGAGGTCAAAGTGATGGACATACCTTGCTCCACTGATGACAGATGGAGGCTGGAAAAGTAACTGAGATAAGAAATCCAATATTTTTAGAGGACTAGATTTAGATGACTTGAGTCCCACCCTTAGAGCTATGATAAAGGGAATCTGCAAATGTGGCCTAAGTTTTTGCACACGGACAAAAATTGACACTATTGCTCCTCATCTATCTGTTGTGCCTGCAGCCGGCACCCAAGGCACCAGCCCGTGGGCAATGACAGACACAACATAAGTGAGCAGCAACACTGATGTCTGACACAGCCTCCTTTTATTTAACTTTTAATTAAAATAATTTTAATAAATTAATAAAACTGAGATTAATAAAAACTATTCAAGCTCTTTCAAAGCAACTACACATATATAGAACAAACTCAAACATGGTAAAACCTGCCCACTCAGTCTTTCAGATCCTGTTGCTCTTTTGCTGACAGTAAACCAATTAGAAGTCTACTAGTGCTGGCTATTTCAGGAGCAGTTGTCTCTGCAACACAAATACCTATTACTGTCCACAGAGGCCCTGGGACTGGCATGAGAAAGGGAGGTTGGAATGAAATCAGGCTCTCCTGGGTTTCATGCTCATGATCAGCAAAAGTGAAAATAGAGAAACAAAAAATCAATCCCAACACTGGCAACATTCAGAACCCAAGTGACTGTGAGCTTGAAAGTGACATGAATTCAGCTTCCTATTAATTTGCCCAGTCCCTAACATCATATTGTAAGCCTGGAATCATTTAGATTATATCAATGGAGTCAAAATCATATAAAATTCTTGTAAGAATTTAATGCAGCCCAAAGGCTGTTAAAAAAAATCCTATCTGCAAGACTCCATTCCCCAGAGCTATTTTTTTCCTGTATTTTCCCCTTTAAATCTGAAAGAAAGGGGACATTCATCAAAACAAAAAGCAGTTATTCAGTGTTTCATATACTGACAACATTCATCCTCAGGAAGTCTTTGTTGATTGTGCCTTGCATGTATAGTAATAAAGTAAAAGAAACACAAAACTCTGGTGTGTCCATATCCTATGGATGACATGAGACTATTGTCCCGTTATGTTTAAACAATGCACCACCACTCATGGAGAGTCTCCCCAACAACAGTAACCAGTTACCAGAGGTCAACCAATCTCCTTAGCCAATTAAAAATAGCATTTCTAGACACTGCTTCATTCAGATATTGTTTCTCATCTAAAGACTAATGAATGATAGAAAATAAGGCAAATAAAATATTATATTACATTGACATAACTTATGTAAACAACAATTAACTCAGTGCAAACTCTGAGATGGGTTTTTGTTTCAGTTCAAGTAGTATACAATTCGATTTGCATGTAATCTGAGTGCTTCAGCTAATTTAAAAAGTGTTCAGAGTATTAATATGCATGTGTGCATATAGATTGAGAGCTTTATAAACATATGTTTAAGTATATATACACATGCATATACGTAACAGCCTGAAATTACAGGCATAAGAAGGTCCTTAAATTAAAAAAACCTGAGTAGTTCTAATGTAGTACAGATAACAGACATGAAAATCAAAGAAGCAAAAAAGATTTCTTACTTCAATTTAGTATTTTTAGTACTATTTTATAAGTAGTAAATGTGAGCTATAATGGGAGCTCACTAATATTTAGCTGCCCATTAGACACCCTTACAGGAAAAAAAAATGAACTTAGTTGCCTAATAGTGTAAAAAATAACCTGCTGCAGTCAGCAGGACAGAGGGATGATAAAACACAGTTGGTACCCCAAGGTCCCTGCCGATTCTGGCTCTGCACAGCTAATAGGCTACACTCAGCCTTGGGCTGCAGCGGCTCCTGTGAGGCACAAACAATAGCTGGGATCCTGGTAGCACCAACAAGCAATCTGAGCTTTAGCTTTCACGTTTAACAGTTTTACAAAGCCATTTTCCTTCTACATCCTTGATCAGTCTAAGACTGATACTTGGTCCTCTTAATATATTTTCTCTTGAACATTAACCCTACATTTTTCTCTATTTTTTTTCCAGACAATTTCTTTTGCAGCTTTGAGTTTTGCAACAGTCATTCCCCAAAGCCACAAATTCTTGTTCCTTTTTCTGCAGAGCTGTCATTTAATTTGATATAGCACTTTTCATGATCTTTGACCTCCTTCTTCTCAGGCAAATTTTAATAAGTTTTGCCACCATAACCCTTACAATCAGTTGTGTAGGACTTCTTTGTTTCCCCATATTTATTTCCTGATATTAAAGAGCATTTTACTGCTATGTTTTGTTAAATTCAAGTCTCAAGTTCAGAAATGTAGTGTTACCTCAATGCTCCCTAAAGTTCCCCCTCATTGTCAGGAAGCTGATCCAGGATGGAAGCTTTTCTGCTAAAATTTCTCCTTCCTGTTTCTTATATATTATAAAATAAGGGAGTTCTTCCAATTATTTTCAGGGTTATTTTTCTGTAGGAACTCGACAGATGCATCCTTTAATTCCTAGATATACAGATAGTTAAACCACTTTCAGAACTCTGGTGATTTGAGTACTCTCTAAAACAGGCTAGGGGGCTTCTTGTTCTTATTCCACCTTTGTACCCTCTTCTATCAGTCTTCACCCCTGCTCTTAGAAGTTAGCTGACATAATTTGTGACATCAGTAAGTGTAACACCACTATGCCATATCTCTGCAACACTCACTAGATTGGCAGAGCACGGTTCCTGCCTGGTTCAGCTGCATCAGGAAGGTCAGGAGTAACCTTGGGCACGCAGTGTCACTCAGTTGTTTCCTATTGTTGTCTGCTTGTACACAGGAACTGCAGATGTGAGGGGAGGAAATAAACCCTTAAAGCATATTGGGGCATTCAGAGGAACAATGTGAGTTGGTTTAAACTGGCTGTGTGTTTTTATTTGGCAGCAAGATCAATCTGATGAATAACTTAAAAAATAAATAAATAAACCATGATTCTGCCTGGCAGCATGTATTCTAAACTCTACAAAATCTCAGAGGTCCTTCTGTTGCCTTCCTGCTGGCTCGGAGAAAGGTGAGGCACTGAGGAATGCTATTCCCAGAAGCCTGCTGGCATTGATGGAGAGGCTGATAGGACCCACATGCTGGTTTGGCTTGACACAGAAGCAGCAAACAGGCAAAAATCAATGTTCTTCCAAGGGGAAAGGAGTCAGTTTAGTAAAAAAAAACCAAAAAAACAAAAAAACAAACCAACACACAAAATATGAATTTTTTGCAGAGGCCAGAACAAGAAACCAGCAGTACAGACAGCGGGTGGCAAGCACTCTGTGGGATCCAGCCCTCATTTCCAGTGCAGCTTTTTTGCCTGAACACTTCTTTGTAAGGCACCTGAGTTCAGTGTGACTGACTCATACTGAGTTGAATGCAAACTTGGCTCTGTAAGAGTTAAAAAAAAAAAAAAAAAAAAAAAAAGCCACGTGTTTCTACAGAGGTACTAAAAGTACCCTGTTGAGTAACCCAGTGTGTTCCTTGCTGCCCTGGATATCTTGCTGCTGTGGCTGCCAGAGAGGGAAAGAATCCTGATCTGTCCCACAGCCAACCCCCAAAGAATTAAACCCTTTGTCTTGGGAGCCTTTCACCTTCTCAGGGTGCTCTGAAAAATCTGGAGACATCAGAAATTGCCTTAAAAGAAATTTCCTGATGGTGTGTTACCTCTCCTGAAGATGCTCCTGTAATCCTTTGCAGTTCACAAAGGGAAAACACGGGAAGACAGTACTGAGCTGAGAGCTTTTAATGTCAGTCGTGGGATGTAGGTTCGACTTGGTCTCCAACCCCAGCAATAACAACTCTCGGGAGAGAGCGCTGCTCTTCTGAAAAACGGCAATCGGTCTCACATGTTAACAATGGGTTATGCTGCCATTAAGGCTATAAAGGACATGAAATTTTGTGCTCCAGGGCATAAACCAGCCTCTCTGGCAGCCTTGGCAGCAGTGGAGACTTAGCAAACAAGATGATCATAACATGATTGTCCACTGTGGGAGTCTGTGTGTCCTTCTCTGAAGCATTTGATGCTGGCCACTGCTGGAGACAGGATATCACATTGGCTGGACTACTAATCTGATTTAGTATAACAGACCTTTTATTCCTATTAAGCATGTCTCAGTACAGAGTCAGCTTTCAACTAGTACTGATGGCCATGAAACGCTTAATCCGCAGCCCAGTCTACTTGTGGATACCTGGCACAATTCCTCTCTAAGGGAATACAGAACAGCCAAATTCTACTTGTGCCATGGCATATTTTTCAAATGAGGAATGAAGTATCAGTTGTATACCTCATCAATTTCCCCCATAAATTGCTAAAGTAATGATGATGAATTATTTTGTACCCGGATGTCTAAATTCAAATGACAGTTCTGCAAAGGAAACTTAATGGAAAAAAGATTTGTGCATCTGAGTACAGGATTAGGCCCCAAAAACAAAATAGCCTTTTAAGCTTTCTATGTTGCTAGCATTCCTCTTGAACAGCATTTCCCCTTTTTTCCTTGATCTTTGGATGTGGAAAAGATTCGTTTTCAGATGTGTATGCCTGTAGCACTTGCTTGGGATTTATCTGTAAGCTGATCCCAGACTCAGCCTGTGGTTATGCTTTTGCAGGGTCCCTTGTTCCAGACAACTACTGCTGACCACAACTCTCATTTCCTCTCTCTGCAAATGTGAAATGAATACTATCATAACAGCATTTCTTAATACATCCCAAAGAGAAAAGATTGGTTTTCTGTTTTATATTTGACCACCCTGCATTTCAAATACATGACCTCACCTCTACAAAACTGGTAGGTTCTACCCCTGTCATCATATGTAGTGCAACTTCTACCAGCATCATCATTCAGCACCTCTTTTTAGTTATTTGGCCATCACAAAATCACCCTGAAACGTTCTCCAGCATGTGCCAGTTTTACCAGATCCTCCATTCATTTGTGTTTGGTCATCACAGAAGAAAGCCAGGGGAAAAAATAATCATTTGAATGTGATATAAATATCAGCTGTTGGGTAAACCCAGCACTATGAACCTTTCAGGACAGGACAAGATATGTACTTACACTGTGCTGTGCCTAATACTGGAGCATTCTGGCCAGCAGTCATAATTGTAGATTCAAATAGATGGTAATCATAATAATCATTAAAAAGGTAATCGACATCTCTTGATCAGTACAGCTGTGTATCAGAGAGGAGCCGATCCTCATTTATACAACATTTGGCAGAAAAGCTGACCAAGTCAACTGCATACACAAAGCACCAAGAACTCAGAGTATTCAAGACTCCTGACTCCTCCTGTGCCCCACTGCTTCACCAACACATGATCCTTCCTCTTCATGTACTGCTAAAAGAGAGGGAAAAAAGCAAAACCCATAGAATCACGCTGGTTTCTTTCCTGTGGTTATGTCCTATGGATGTGTTTATCACTGTGTACCACAGAAGAGTTCCTCCATCTGAATATTAAAAAGGGCCATCTCCAGTGCAGTGGATGTGCCCTGCTGCTGCCTGCTTGCCTTGCTGACCCCTTGTCCAGTTTGCCTGTGCTTGTTGCTGTCTTTACTTGCCTGACTTGCTTGGGCGCATGGACTTCTTGATGTTCAGAGGAAGGGTATTTCCACATAATCTTTGGCAATCCACCCTGTGAGCTGCAAAGGATTACAAAGCCCCGCTATCTGTGTTGCCAGCTTGTAGCAGAGGAGGTGGGAAGGACCATGCACCTCAGCAGTCACAGAGTGGCCAAGGACGTAATTGTGCTGCCACCAATTTCAGCTTACATCGGGAGACAGCTGTGATGTGCAGTGCCTGTAAAGCAGTTGTGGTGCCTGTTCTCTTGCCCCTACTATGAGAGTGCTGGCAGGAAAGGTATGGGCAGGGCACCTCCTAAATTACCTGGATCACCTCGAGGCACCTATACAGGGCTGCTGTCTGAGAGGAGTGAAGGGCTGGTCTGCAGGACAGCCTTGGAGCAGATATTAAGATGCTGATTAAACTGTTGTATATAAGTTTCTTGGAGTTTGTTTGTTTGTTTGATTGATTGATTGATTGTTTTTCAGGGAAAAGCCTACATTAGTAAGGTTCTAAGTATAAACTCTACTAAGCAAGATCTGTTATAATTTCTTAGTCTGTCACTGATTTAATCAGAAAATCATAGATACCTGAGAATACATAATGTTTGAAATGGAGACCCATCTTTCAAGTCTCATCTCTTTAACTCTCCTCTTGTACTTTCTCTGTTCCTCAAGGATATCCAGTCAGAGAAAGAGTAAGCGGTGCTTCAACCATTTGCTGTTACTCCCACAAACACAAGACCTTTTATCCTGTTGGTGTCTAGAAGGCCTGACTGAGATTGGGGTTGCCACTGACTCCCAAAAATGTACCATCCAAGTAAATTAGGCTGACAAGAGAGGGAGTGACGTGCCTAAAGTCACACAATGTGACAGTATAGAATCCTCACAGAGGTCACACATGCAGAGCCACATCTGTTGGTCCCCAACTTTTTTCCCTGGCATCAAACAGGACTTCTTGCTGTCAGATCTATCTTCTGAAGTCAGTACTTTTGTACTATTTTGGGGCAGAGTACAAAATAAAGAATTATAACCCCTGCAAGGGACAGTGTCTTGTCAGGGGTTGCCTTTGCAGTATGAAGTCCTAAAACAGGAAAGGCAGACTCGAACTTTTAGAATTAAAGGGAACAACTATGTCTTAATTTCCTGTGGTTTTACATGAGATTTGTCCACAAAGGAACCATCTGTCACCATCTGCTTGATTTTCTTGATTTATTTTTTTTTCTTGGACAGTTTCACAGTATTGGTATGTGAATGTGCTTATCCACACCCCTCTTAAAAGCCCAACTCATTTCTTCATTAGACATGTGCCTTGTGTGGATTTTTTTTGCGTATATTTGAGCTGCAGTGCACTTTTCATCAGGCACTGCCTTTCTTTGTTGAATGCTGATCTCCAGGAGCCACCTGGAATAAGGGATAAAACACCCATTGCACACACAGTTTCTGATAACTTGGATCCATAACAAAATGCAGAGCTCTTCAGGAAGCAAGGTGGCTTTTGAAGTGGCATTTGACATGATGAGGGAGTGCCCTTTCTCCAGGTGCTTCCAAGGTGGCAGTCATTGTTTGCACTGTGAATTTTACAGGAGCTTTTTTTTCATTATTAAAATGACACAATTTGGGAAACAAAGAAACAAACAAATAATTATAAAACCCCAAAAACCCTCAAGAAAAACCTAAAGAATAATGTGAGAATGAGAAATACAAAAACGTGATGTACAGGCCCAGACTTGAAGATCTGGGGTGCAAAACAAAACAGTTAACATGAAAATGTAGCCGATCTACAGGGAATCTGTACAGGGACTCTTGTCAGGAACTGTAATGATAGAACAAGGGGTAATAGGACAAGGAGTAACGCATACAAATATAAAGAGGGGAAATAGAGACATTAGGAAGAAACTCTACTCAGGGGGCTGTGGAGCATTGGAAAAGGTTGCTCCCAGACGTTGTGGATACCCCAACCCTGGCAGGGTTCAAGTCCAGGTTGGATAAGGCCTTGAGCAACCTGGTCTAGTGGCTGGATGGGTTAGGACTAGATGATCTTTAAGGTCCATTCCAAACCCTAAACATTCTGACATTCTATGGCAATTACTTTTTTTTTTTTTTTTTTTTTTGGAAGCCGTCCAAGGGGACAGCGCGGGCCGACACGCCGGGAACGGCACCCGCTGTGGGAGGCAGGGGCTGTGAGGGGAGCGCCCGACGCCCCTGAGGGAGCTGCAGCGCCCGTAGGGCGAAAGCGCCCATTCACGTCACGGTCGGGGCGTCTCTGCTGCCCGGAGGGGGAGCCGGTGCCGCGGAGTCCCCTGGGCGCCGCCCCGGCCGAGCTGCAGGAGCGCGGAAGGGTCGAGAGGCTCCGGCCGCGGGGCGGGACGGGACGGGACGGAGGCCTGCGGAGGGCGGGTGGCCCCGCCCCGGCGGCGGTCGGCCCTGGCCGCCTACAAGCCCCATGGTGCCGCGCGGGGCGGCGGCGTGTGACGCGGCGGGAGCGGGGGTGGTGGAGGCGGCGGCGGAGGGTCCGTGTCTCCCCTGCCGCGTCCCCTCGCTCGGCTCGGCAGGCGCCATGTTGGCTTGAGCCGAAGATGACAGGGGGCGGCTGCGGGCGAGGATCGCGCTGAAGGAGCGGCACCTCCGGCTCGCAGCGCGGCTCTCGGGGGGCGGCCGGACCCGCCGGCGGACGAGGCGGGGGAGGGAGGGAGGGCGGGCTGAGGAGGCGGCGGCGGCGATGCGAGCGGAGAGCTGAGGCTGCGGGAGGCGGCCGCCGTCGAACGCCCCCCGGCCCCCGCCGAGCGCCGCGGGGGAGGGCTCTCCCCTCCGGCCGCCCGCCCTCCCTCCCGCCCCGGCCCGCGTCCCCGCCGGGCGCTGTTGGATGCCGCACACCGCCTAGAGGGGGCCGCAGCCCGGCGTCCTCCACAGCGGCCCCGGGCCCACCCCGGCCCTCCCGCCTCCCTGCCCCGCCGCCCGGGGCAGGAGCCAGGTCCTGCCTGCGTGCCCGGGTCGCCTGCGCCGACTGAGGAGGTGACTTGGACGCACTATTATCCCGTGTGAATCATCCCGTCGTCATTTGTCGAGGCTGGGAGAGAAGGCAAAGGGAGAGAAGGGGGGAAAAAGCCCACACGCAGCTCATGTGGCGGTGTAGTCCTGCTGCCTGGTCTACCTGGCACCGCTGGTGCTGCTGCTGCCGCCGCTGACAGAGATCTGCTGCCATCTCTGGTCTCCCGCTGGCTCCTCCGGTCCAGCCCGGCACCGCTGCCCCTGGATATTCCTGCTCCTCAGCCGGCCGCCTTCCCCGCTGCTTATCGGGCACCTCTTCTCTTTCGCGCAGGGGACGTGGAAGCTGCTGCCTCCGATATTGACACCGGTTTTGCATCTTGAAGATCTCCGGCAGGCTGCTCTTGGTGCTGCTGCTCTTTTTTTTTTTTTTTTCTTTTTCTTTCTTTTTTTTTTTAAAGTTGATTTGAAGCCATTTAGGGTAACATCAAAATGTCCAGCAGCGTTCCAGCTGATATGGTGAGTCTTGTACTGTTTATTTAATAGTTTTATTATAGAATAACGTTTATTTCAGCCTGCTTTTGACAGAGAACATGGAAAGAAGAGGGGCGTGGGAAGAAAAAAAAGGTCTTGGTTGCATATTTAAGGAACATAAAGTTCCCAGTTAATTACCTTCTCCCTCCCGCCCCTGATGCTGGTTCTGCTTCGCTTTTTGATGGTGGAGTGGGAGATCTGCAGCGTCGCCTCCCGTGTAGCCAGGGAAGGGGGATGCCAGGCTCCCTTACCTATGGCAGTCAGTACCGGAGTGCTCACGCTTGGGTCGTGTGGCACGGCTCTTCAGCTCAGTCGAGCATTTTTTGTGGGGGAGACAAATACGAAGCAGAGCATTCGGGATGAATTGCTCGACCCATTTCTTTCTTTCTTTTTAAATTTTTTTTCCTTTCTTTCTTTCTAAACCTCTTAAACTTGGCTTGTGTCTTGCCAACGCTTTGTCTTCCGATGTTGGTGGGAAGTTAATCTCTTCACTTGCTGCCGGCTCAACAGCGAGAGAGAAATCTTCATGCGCTTTATTTTCATGGCGAGGTCCTTTGTGCACTAGCTGCAATCTGGACATTTTTCAAGGGCACTCCTAGTACTTCTTATGGCGGACTGTACTTCAGCTTGTATTGGATACTCGGCTCGATGCATTTAAAATAGGAAGATATAACAGAGCGTGAAGAGGTAGGGTGAATCAGGTCTGCTAGGTAATCTTCCGTTCAGCACGACTTTCTCCATTTGTATGCATTTCCATAAATCAGGATATATTTTCATAAGTCACTTAATTGGAAAAAAACACCCACGAACTTGTAGCTGCAGTTTGATATGTTAATTCTTTATTCTCACAGCAGAATATTTTCATGTCTCTCCACACAGCTGTTCACATTTAAAGGTACTTTTTTTCCTCCCCAAAAGCAGAGGACTTGTCTATGCTTTTTTTTTTTAATTTCAGGATGAAGTTCTGTTTTGCGGGTAAAACCTGCCCCGGTAGTGATAACAATGAAAACGAGTAGCCCTTGTCTAAGTGATTGATGTACAGTTAATTGGGATATGTATGGCAAGTGGGCTATTGAAATAATGGTATCTGTTTAGTTGCTTGCTTTCAGTGTTTCCTTCACAGCTTCTGTACAGCAGTCACAATGAGTGAATTTTGACCAAAAAAAGCAGAAACAGTAAGATACAGAGGATGATCAAACAGCAGTTATAAGCTTACAGGTTTTTTCTTTTTTTTCTTCCCCCTGCCTTTCTCAAATACTATAAATAAAATTTACCTCCCCTGGATGAAAAGAGCGATGAAAGGATTTAAACTCAGAGGCAATAAGCTCTTCAGCTATCAGTTTTCATGTATTTCTTTTTAGTGTCTCCCAGACTGTTAGAGCTTTTTGAACCCCCTTCTCTCCTGCACGTGTCTGTCTAGCGTTATATCACAGAAATCCGCGCCTGGGCTGTGGAGGATTAGGTGCAAATCTCAGTGCTGCTTTTTAAGTTGCCTGGAGGAGTCCCTTGACTGTGACATGAAGCACACTCCTCTTTCCTGTCACCCTGGGCTGAGCTGCCACCTCCGTGCTCCTCCTAGGGCCTGCCTGCTTGGGAGTCCCGGTGCTGCCACTAGGCTTGTAATGCTTGACATTTTCTACAAAGTACACAGATTTTAAGATAGGCAAAATACAATTTTTTCCATGGAAACTATTTCCTTCTGTTGCTACAGTGTAATGAGAATACCACTGCTCGGGATAGCTGGGCCTAGTGCTACTCTGTTTATTCAAATCAGGAAGAAGCTTGTTATACATAGTGATGTTTAAATACTGAGTCATTACAAAAACATTTGAATGAAGATGTTACCAATGTCGGTAGAATTTAACTAAATAAATAGATATTTTCTGGCCTGTCATGGGATCATTTTTCTCTTAGTTTCTGCATTATTTGATGCAGTTTCTCTCTGAAAGTTTGAAGTGTGTTGTAGAAATTCCAGTTATTAATTACAACAAATAAATATTACTTTATGAAAAAATTACTTGAAAACTCATTTTTGGTCTCCTTTTGTCACCATCCTCCATATTTGAAAGGAGCTCGTTCAGGAAGGAAAATGGGATTGCCATTCGTTAGCTATTTGAAGAGGAGCTCTTACCAGGCTGTCACCATGTTTATATATGTTTTTATTTAGTGTAGGATTTTGCAGTTTGCATTTCTCTTACCCACCCACTGTGTAATTTGCATTTGCAAAAAATTGATTTCCCATTTCTGTAGGAGCTGGCATGAGTGTGATGGAGTGTCATTTTATGAAGACTCCATTTACTTAGTAAATCTGCTATGAATTACATAAGTATTATAATAATAATGTTTGAAACTGTTTATGTCAGATTCATGAATTTACCTGCTCATAATAATAATGATATTATAATTGCTGCTTCTTAAAAATATGTTAATTTGTCTTCCTGTCCCACCTTTGAGAATGATCTGCTATACATAAATTCATAGTAAATGATCTGATTTTCAGTAAGCTTTGTATTTCTAAGTAGACATAATTTGACTCAGTCTCCTGTTCTCTGACATTGAGTTGACTTGTTTCCAGAACTACAGCAGTTTTTACCACCTAACCATTTCAACATCACTTCTTAAATAATTAACACAGTACTTTATCATTTGCATTCCACTAATAAATTGGATAGTGACACACCACATTCCGGGTATTGTAAGTTTGTGGTGCATTATTCCTTAGCAATGTGTGCTACTTACAGCTTAAAACTCCACTCCTGGAATGAAACCTGCTAATATTGACCTCTCTACCTGAGTAGTTTCATTAACTTCATTAGGACTAGACATGTCTGGGGCAGTTCTTGAAGACTAAACTGCGTATCTAGAGCCTAATTTTGTTCAATTTTTCACATAAGCACTGATGTAGTGGCAGCAGGGCACCTCTGATTATGTTCAGTAATTTAATCAGGTAATTTATCATTTTTACCATTTGGTAGCAGTTAGAGTTTGACTGTGAATAACAGCAGGGCTGTTTGCAAGTTGTATTTCTTTTGTAGTGATAAATAGACATGCAGTGGTTTATGGACTTGTGAAATTAATCACACTGGCTTTTTGAGTGGACCAAATGAAAATGGTTTGATATTTGTTTAAACACTGTAGCTGACAATTTTAAAGCAATATATGAAAAACTTATGCTCAGTCAAGAAGTTATTACTCAATTGAATAATCCCCTTTATTTTAGTGGAGTTATCACCAGAATGTGGGAAGCTTCTTCTCTGTGTGCCTGTGATATTTCTCCTTATAGTTAGAATTCTTCAGGGATTTTAGGAGTCCACAGAAAGCCGCCTGCATGACTAAAAAGTACTAACGGTGTCCACCGTTTCCTGTAGTCAGTGTGTTTTATGTAGGTATGAAAAGGCTCTGCCAGCACTTTCTTTCTGGGCAGTTCTTTGCATGACCTCTAGGAGATCCAATTCTTTTCCTGTCTGAGTCGTAACAGAGGGTGATGCTTTTAGCTCATGGTGGGGTTTTTATTGGTTTGTTTTCTTGTTGGTTTGTTGGGTTTTTCTGCATTTGGTAAACAGCAAAATGCTGGAATCTACCAAACAATTAAAGGTTTTAATTTTTAATGTGCACAGCTCTTCAATCCATATGCTATACTTAAGAGATGTAGGTGGTATGGGAGAGATTACTTTTAAGAAAACTGAATGTTTGGTGTGCGACATTTGCAGACATAAAAGAGCATGGAGTATATGGTCTAAAATGCTTGTATGTGGCCAGTGTTTAAAGGGGGCAGTAGGTGGAAGAAGAATAACTAATAGAAACCCTGCTCAGTTCACGCCTTGTTAGTGTCAGCATCTTTAGTGGAAATATGTATGTGCATCTTCTTTTTTAGGAAATTTAATATAGAATGTTGATTAATAGTTGAACATATATAGGGACTTCCTTTTTAACACATATTAATGGAGGCTAGCAGTGGAAAAGGAAGGACATGAAACTGATGCTACATCAGTAAGGGAATTTTGGCATCCAAGAATAAGGTGCAGATGAGAGAGACTTAAAGGAGTAGCTGGTTGTATGGCAGCTGAGTTTTGTTGTCCATCATTCAATCTAAACGATTTCATCTAAGAATAATAGGTGCATTAGTGTTGTAATACGATCGGAACTTAGAAAATAATTTGTTCACCATAGCATTTTAATGTATCAGAACAAAATATGAGAAGTCCTGCATCTCTGTTCTTCTGTTTTAAGTGCTTTTACTTTTGCCTTCAGTAGCTCCTTTTCGTGGTTTTGAAAATTACTGTATTCCTAGTAGCCTTTGTCTATAATAGTCTTAAGTTCATCCCTTACATTTTTTTAGCAATAAAAGTATGATTATTTCTCTGTATTTTTGTATCCCCCACATGTTGAAAGTTCTAATACATTACATTTTGTGATAAAAATAGCTAACTGAGTTTTTCTGTATGGATATTTTTTCCTTCCCTTTTTTCTACAATTCTTTGCTGAGTGTAACAGAAATGAGTAGCTTATCTTTTGCCATTATCAGTGTTTGTTTTGGGTTTGTTTTTCTCCTCTTGAAGAAGGAATTGGTGGGATCTGTGTTAGAAAGAAGAGCTTGAAGAAGCTTCTTTCTGACTCCTTATATATTGAGCCAATATATAAGCCAGTTGAGCCTTTGTAGCATATTGCAGTACTTCTTGTAATGAAATGAACTTTCTCTGTTATCTGAAGCAGTGGCCAGGGATAAACCTACCAAAGCTCATCTTCAGTGTGTATATATTTGGGTATATTCCAAAATGATTTGTATTTATCATTTCCCCCATCCACCTTTTTTTTGTTTCACAGATTAAAAAATGGTTTACCTAACAACCAAAAAAAACCACCGTAGCAGCAACTGACATTTTTAGGTCTGGCACTGTTGTAGAAACTTTGTAACTTACTAATATATCTGACATATTCTGAAACAATGTTTGCATTACATTAATCTCATTTTCTTTGGGGATGAGTAGCTGTAGCCTGTGGATGGATTGATCCTCACTCTGGGCCCTGGTGCAGCTCTATACTTCAGATGGAAGTGTAGGCTATGGTATAAACTGTTTCTTCCTTCCTGCCACTCACCCTTGTTGTTGTTACCTGAACTGGTTTTTTTCTGCTTTTGTTGTCTAACTTCATGAAATACTGGAGGGGATGTATACTGAAGGAGATTTAACTCCTCCCATGTTGGGAATGCTGGGAAGTAGCTGCTGGCAGGTTCCAGCAGGATTGAGAGGCAAGAAACAAATGCTGAGTATACGCGAGTGTAGGAGAACGATCATATCTACATCAGGAATGCTCAATTCTGCATGTTAAAAAATTGGCAGACATCATCTGGTAACTGGACAGGTCAGTCAGGGCTTGAATGGGGACAAGTTGCACCTCTCAGATGTGGAATTGGGGACAAAGTCAGGTTTCACCATGGAGCTTGTGACTGCTTTCTGCATATCTAAACCTAAATTTTCAATCAGTCGAAGCCCATATCTCACTTCCTTGATTTGGCTTAAGACTGCAGTAGGAACTTAGCCTGTCTGAATGTGGTCCTTGCAGTGGACTTGGTAAGCAATACTTTCATGATACTGTGAACAAAATTACTACAGGTATGCTTTACTATTTTTTTTTTAGTTGAGAGTTCCTCCTAGGTATAACTTCTGTGAATGTTGAAAGCCATGGTCACAGTAACTGTCAGTGGGATTTACTTGTTTTATACTTCTGGTCAGTCAGCTTAGTTACTCAGTAAAACTCAGAATGTAAACTTTTGGAGATGTCTCTATATCTGCTTATGCAATAGTGGGCAGAATGGAGACCTCAGTTCTGACTGAGCCTGTGAGTCTACACCAGCTTGCAGGAATCCAGAAATATCTGGAATGTGACTAATCATTCTTGTGGTTTTATGTAAAAGAGATAATTCAGCTTATTTTTCAGTCTCTTCTGAGTACAGTATTGGATCCACTAGGTTGGTTATTTCTTATTCTGAATATGGTGAAAGACATTGCTGCTGATCAGTATTCTTTTTCACATTAAGTCTGTTTTTACAGCAATTAATTGAGCCTACTAAAGTAGTAAGCCTTTCCTGCCACAATTTTGCATGGGTAAACTTTAGCTCATCATAATTATTAAAGGGATATGACTGAGTGTGCTGTTTTCATTTTAGAAGCGTGGAAAAATGAGCAGCATGTAAATGAGAAATTGTAATGTCATTATGCTAATATCAAATCTAAACTTCAAGACTCCTGCTCTTCACAAGTTTTCACATAATTTAGAGATCTGTCTTTTGGAATTCAATTATTGTTAAAAATTATTCTGTAAATTCTTCTAGAAGGACAGTCTTTAATTTTTGACAGCTTCAGTTATACATATGTTGCAGAACATCTTAAAGCAATGGCTGAAACATTTTCATTTGGTATACCTCCAGACAAATATAAAGTCACAGATGTACTACTAAGTGTTGAAAGCGCTGATTGTAAGGAAGGACTGAGGAAAAAATGCATGAATAATCAAGACTTTCCAAGAGTTGGTAAAAGAAAGGTTTCTGAGACATCAGCTGAGGTTCTGCAAATAGCATTGTGCACTTCCATATCTGAAAAGAAATTTGAAGTAGGAGAAAAGTTGCTATAAAAGCTTCCTAACAGTGAAGATAAATTATTTAGGAGGTCTGTTTGGTTTTGAGAGCAACGCTTAAAGAAAAAGTTAAGACCTTCTTATTTGTAGGTCTGCTGAACCTGAAAAGTGTAGTTCTGCAGAAATACTTAAATGTTGCAGCTGACAACTCTTACATATTTGTGGAAATTTGGTCTATTTTGTGGTCGCTAACTGGGATTGTGTTTAGCTCCTTGACAGAGGAGAAATTTATTGCTGCTTTTACACCATCCACAGTGAAGACCTGCTCTCAGTTTGTAGTAAGACTCTGCACGTATGGTAGAATGTGATTTAAAAAAATAGTGTACATTTTCCACAGATAGAAACTTTGTGTAAAATGAAGATTTGGCAGATTGCACAACTCCAACACTGCCATCAGTGTCTTGGAGTTTTTTTCTTACTTTCTGTAAAGAAATTTGAAAATAGCTTGCCAGTGACAGGATTACATTTGTGGGTTTGTTTTGGTTTGGCTGCTTACTTATAATTTTTGGGAGATTCAGTTTAGCATTAAATGGAAGACTTGTGGCAGAGTTTAGCTGAGAGTTTATTCCATGACACTGTTGTTATGGAGACAGAAGCGAGCAAGAAACTCCTTGAGTTTTATGTATCCCATAGAAATTAACCAAGTAAAACCAGAGATTCAGTCTAGGAGTTTGGTAGGTTTGTTTTACTACTGCCTGACAAGGAATCTGTACCTCAGTGGGATGGAGGTATCAAAATGGTACTTGATGTTCACACAAGGAATGCAAGCTGGAAGTGTTTGTGTTGGTGTCTACCTGCTGTGATGGTTTTGGTCTCTCTGAGAGCTGGTCTAATTTATGTCAAGGGCTTGGACCACTGCTGAGGAACAAAGGTGGGCTTATACTGGGGTGCTTTTTAGCTGCAGCTGAGGATCTGGATTTTAGTCTGTGAATCTATTGACAATTTGGATGGAAAGGAAAGCTAAGCTCCCTTTTTATTTTTTTTTTTTTTAAAGGTAGTCCTGAGTTCTTCTGTAAGCTCTTTTGTGGTCTTCATTATGCAATATTAACTGTTTCATGTTGCATAAGAAATTATCTCAAGCACTTGATAAAAGTGGGGTACCAGTTTCAAAATAAACAGAAGGAAGCTTTATGTGTTCTTCTTTGAGACTGAGAAGAACAGCGTGTTTCATCTCAAAAAGAACAGTACTTCAAAGCCATATACTGTAGCATTGGTTGGTATCTCCTCAGCAAAGTTGTGATGTTGTAATGCTTTGTGGTCTGGCCGAGATCCACATCACCATAATCTGTTTCTGATACTTAATATATACTCTAGATGGTACCACCTAATCTGACATACGTTTTTAATATAGAGAAATAATGGAATAGTGATAAAATAGTGAAGTGCAGTGCTAGTCAAAACTCTTTCATAGCTGAGGTTGTAAATTCAGGATTCTCTTATTAAAAGTACATTAGTGCCAATCTACATGTGAATATATGTGGCATATACTACTAAGTCTCAAGAAGCTTATTATTAATTACATTACTATAAAATAGTTCTTCTAAAATAGCATTTCTTTTCAGTATTTCTGTGAAGATTAAATAGTACCCAAGATTTTTTAGGCATGCTTACCTTTTATATACTATAAGAGAGTATCTAGAAGCCTTTGTGTGCTTTTAAACTCTGAAATACCTAGTTGCAGTATTTTCTTTTATTTATAGAATTTATATTTGTATGGGCAGTAACATCAAAATAAAACTAGTTCTTGGAATATTGCTCAGTGGTTGTATTTGATGCACAACACATTACTTAGGGCATATTAAATTGAATATTTACATAATTTGGCCTGTGAATTTATATGCTTTTAATCTGTGCATTGTAACAGTTGTGTGGTGTGACAGTGAAAGCTTAGCTCTCACTTCTGAATCTGGGTTATTGATCTGTGATGCAAACAAACTTTATTGGACTCGCAAGTTTTAGTGATTTATACTTTGCATACTTATATAGGTATTTTTTTGGCAATAAACCCCAAGCTTGCAAAAAGCTTTATTAAAATATTTTAGGTATGGGGAATAAATCCACATTTGCTGAGTCCATATGATTCAGTGGTAACGAAGTTAACATCAAGTCCAAGACAAAATGAGTAACTTCCACTACCCATATTACAACACATAAGTGGAATAATGTTTGACATGAATATTCCAAGTTTTTGTACCAAAATGTGCCGTAATGTGTATTCTTCATGCTGTGGATTTCCAAGAAAAGGTGTTTTAAAGACCACCTGTATAATTTAAAGATATGTTAAGTATTTTATGTAAGCTCAGCTCTATGCTAGTTCATTTCAATCTCAAGAAAGTAGGAAGGAAAGCTTTTATGTCAAAAAATAATTATGCTAGTGGGTATTTCTAGTTGTCTAGACATAAGACTGGGGTTTTTGGGTGCAATATGCTAGGTCTGGCACCAAGAGAACAGCTTGTTACTGAGCTATTTGACTTTGTTTTGAGGATCTCATTTTCATAACTAATGGCAAGATAGCTAGGAGCTCTTAATAAAGAGAAACTGGAACTGGGTTTGATTCCTGTCTGCTTACTGCATCTGGCCAGTATATTTCTATACAAATTAGGATTTCATCTAAGTCTGCAAATGGATTTTTTTTTTTTTTTCAAATTACATATGTTTGAAATTATTTGGAGGTTCAAAATAGCCATCGTAGTGGGTGGAATGCTTTGTAAACTGTGAGCAAAGTTGTGATGAGGGCTCTGGTGAAAGTGGCAGCAGGTACTTGCAAAATTGTTTTAATTTGGAGAGGGTCACCTTTGAATTGTTTCTTCTTATTAGGAAGGGAGAAGGTGGTTCAAGGGGTAGCCAGGGAAATCCCTAGGGAGGGCTGCAGTGCAGTTGCACAATACTTCTTGTTCCAGCATTCCCATGCAGGCACTTGATGATCCCAGCATATGTGCTCCTTGCACCTAACTGCTGGAGTAAGGAGTGGAAAGTTTTTAAGGGCGAAGTTTTGGTGGGGGTGGACTCCAGAAGTGCAGCTGTAACTTTCCCTGAGTTAACTATGAAGGCTGAAATATCTCTCTACAAAGAGCCTGGCATTTTTAAGCTGAGATTGTCTTTCAGTACAGATTTTTGTGGCTTTCAATTTTATCTTTTATGTTTTGCTGCTGTGAGTGTGGTATATGTACCACAGCGCAGTCTGTGGCATACATGGAAAACCCATATCGAGGGAACTCCCTTGACTTGTTAAATGAAGTACAACTGGTCCTAAATACCTGACTGTTTAACAATATTTATCCATTCTGTGGTGTAAATGCATAATTGTCTCTTCTTCCAGAACCATTTGCTTTTACCCCTCCCCTTATTCAGCGCTTCCTCATTGTTCAGAGACTGGATTGCTGTCTTATCTTCCTGTACTGTTCAAACTCTTTTAGAAGATAAGTCTTAATCTTCAGCCTTCCTGTGATACTAGTCTTCTTAACAAGTACTTAAAAAAAATCCATTTATTTTTATAAAGAAGGTTATTATTTATCAAAAATGGTGGATGTTGTAGTAATGTAGTTTCACTCAAATGTGCTCTTATGCTAGATAACTCTGCAGCAGAGCTACAGGGAATAAAATCTTACAGTTTGAATTGCGGTGAGTCAAAATTCAAACAAGGCCAAGATTTTCTTGTGGTTTTTTGTGGTTTGTTTTTTTCAATGACATTTCATATTTTAGTCAAATTCTGTTGAAATTTCTCAGGCCAGCTCCGCTCTGGTGCATCTTCTGTGCCTGTCAGTCTCATTTGTTCAGAACATCACTGTACCAGCATTTCAGTTAAACCAGCATGCTCTTTGCTGATGTGAAGAGTTTATTTCAAAAGACTTGTTGTGGACAGAGAATTAATTAAAATCAGGCAAAAGACAACAAAATATTTATACATTGAGAGATGCTCCCAAGAACATTTGGAGAAAGGTTGTAACTGTATTTGTTAAGTTGTAAAAAGCAAGTTTTGAGGCTAATGCATATGGGGAAGCTGTTTTTTAGGGTTATGTTAGTATTTCTTTCCACTCTTATTAGTTGAGAATCACATGGTTTTGTTGATGTAGTTTTGATGATTTTTCAATAAAGCAGTAATTCTGAGCACTTTATTGTCAAATATTGACTTAATATATCTGTCAGTTTTCGTCTTCATACTTTTTAAATAGCATTCCCTCAGTTTAAATCTGAAACAATCTCAGGAGAAGAAGACAAATCCAGAGTAGTTTCCAATGTTCAAGGACATGGGGATTTAGTTTTATTTTTAAATTATCTCCTTTAAATTCTGTATTAATTTTTTTTTCCAGGAAATGAAATGTAGGAAAGACAGTTTGCCCTAAGCATAGAGCATAGAATGATTATCAGTCAGTGCCTTTATCTGCAAATATGCTGCTTGGTGAAATTCAAAGTCAGCTTTAAAAAAGCCCACAACCAACAGACAGGCACCAAAGTGAATAATTGAGTGTGCTAAGTAGTGCCAGATAAGGCAGAGTGTAGGTAAATAGTTTGCTGCCTTTCATACTTGATTCTGCTCCTGCATGTCAGTCCTGACTTTGATGCTTAAATAAGTGTCCTAGGTTATGAATTTTATTTATAATGAACTTGTGGTTTGGAGGTGATTTTGTTCCCCTTTATTGTTCTCTTCAGGAAAGAAAAAAAAAAAAAGAAAATTCTTGTTCTATCTTGTAATTCTTAGCATATAGAAATGAAGACCAGAGGGAAGGAAAATTGGTGTCGTTGGTGCAGTACAGTTTTGAAGTTGTTTTTTCTTTTCTTTGACTAGTTGTTATTTTGCAGGAAATGGAAGAGAGAGAATTATACTTGAATGAACACAGCATTTTCTGCTGTCTTTTGTATCATAGTTTCTCTTGTAAAATCGGATTGTAACATGTTCCAAAAAATGGGATACAGTTTTTAGGAAGACCCATAGCTCTTTGTCATGGCAATTTGAAATTTTCTATGCAAAAATCACTTATTCAAAATCCAAAAATATAGTAGTCTTGTATTTTTGTCCTATCTTTAACTTTTGGATAAAGAGAGCAGTTGTTTTGTGGTGCTCTGTTGGAAGCTGTATTGGCAAACCCCAGTCTCTGCAGCCATTGGGATAGGGAAGAGAAGTCTCTTGAATCGTTTCAAAGTAGTTCTTGCTGGGTTGCTGGATAAGATGGCATTCACTTGTCAATGTAGGCATTTTGGAGTGCTGTACCAGTTTGTAGGATGGGTGGTGGTAGCAGCTGAAAGGAGTAAAAGGGAAAGACAAATCATGATTACACAATCATGTAGTGATAAAGGTACAGACACTGAACATAACAGTGTCAAAGCCATCAGGCTTATTTATGGACAGTAATCTGCTGTACAAGCACAATGGGCTGCAAGAAACAGTCAAGGAATCATAACAAATTTCTCTTACCATGCATAGGTTGTGCTTGGAGTGATAAAATTCCATTTAATTAAGCTTTTAGTCTGTCACATGATAAGAGGTTTCTGATGAAGGACACCCTCACTCTTCCTCTGCCTTCCAGACACAAACATATCCAAATGCTGCTGAGTGGAGATAAAGAAGCCGTCCGTGTGTGTTACTTTGCTGGGTGGAAAAACTGTTGAGAAGTGTCCATGTAAACATTATCTCACCTTTTGGCAAAAGTAAATCTTACTGTACCAAATACAGGCTTTAAAGCAATAGTGCTTCAAGCATGATTCAGCTGCCTAAACATGGCATCCAGTGCCAGTGTGCACATGCCAGCGTTCTCAGGATGGCCAGAAAGGGCAGGCAGCAATGACACATGAGCTGCAGGAGACCCATGCCCTGCAGGAGATGCAGCTGCTTTGTATGAAGGGAATATTTCACATCATCTGGAAATAGCACTAGATGTATATATTTAGGTAATTCTTTTGAGCTGTTGGGGCTTTGTAAAACCTCATTTCCAATCCTTTCATACTGATTTTTAGGTAGGTTGTCTTTTCCTAGCTTAAATTCATTAAGTAATGTTTCAAGATCATTAAATGTTTCAATTTACAGGTAATCACAGTTCTACCAGCTTTGTTATTTCCAACAGAAAACTCTCACACCTACAGATGTGAACACTGCAAAAGAAAGAAAATCTTCTGGGATTCAAAATACATTTCTGCTGTTTGAATGGAGCAGATCTGCTCCTGACTACAACTGTATGGAAATAGTGTGCAGCTGCCTGTGGTGGTGAAGTAGGTACAGTGTGGTTGCAGATCTTTGCTAAGTGTGATCCCATCTAAGCTGTTGCACACGGCCTGTTAAAAAGAAGAAAATGGAAATTTATACACATTAGCACAGTAAATTTAAAAGTAATGTAAGTTATCAAGCAAATGAAAATTGGGCAGTTTAATTTGGGGTAATTCTGAAAAATTTTAAAGTGCATTATCTATTCTCATCATAATCTGTTGTATAAAATTGGACTTGAATGAACTGTTCTAAAAATCACAGCAGAAATGTGGTGTCTTTTTGCATAGGTGTGTAATCACAGCTGTGGAGCCAGGAGAGAAAGAACACTGCCTATACCAATGCTACATTGTTTTAATAACTGAATTTTTTATAATGGAATCTTGCAAAAAAAGTCAGATATGGATTAGTTTGGGGGTTTTTATATTAGATTACATGAAAGAAGCTTACTGCTTGAAGCTTGACAGGTCTCTTTTGACATTTGACCTGAAATGTTTGCAAGATATTTCATATCCTCAGAGCAGAAATTAATATGAGTGGGTTGAAAAATTATGCTTACATAATTAAATAATGAGGATTCTTTGGCATTATATAAGATATAAATGCAGGGAAGCTTGTTATCATTGCCCTAGTAATTCAATACAATTTCTCCAGTTGGATACTGGAGTAAATTTCATACTTATATTTTGATAAATACGTTTTCCATTTATATTTTGGAGGGCAGCTTTTGATACTTAAGTACTGCTGAAGGTTGAGTTACAGATTGAGTGAAGCCTTTATGCTGTGTTTCATATTAGCACTTCTGTCTGAATTTAGGTTTTGAAACATTAGTTTTGTGTGTGTGGTGTTTTTTTGTTGTGTTTTTGTTGCTGGTTATGGTTTGTTTTTTTTAAGTTGAAGTAGAAATCTAATGGTCATAAATGGAACCTTTCCAGCAGAAATTATCAAGAAAGTTACTTTGCTTATGCACCACTTCATGTTTTGAGGAACTTAATGTAGAGGAATTTTCACATGGTAACTGTGTAAATAGATATATATCCAAATATAGTTTTCATTCCTTTGACAAAACTAAACTTTGCGGTTTTGTTTCTAGCAGACTTCTTTTGTGTGGCCAGATTCTGTTGTGGGGTCAGTGAAAAATGGACAAAGAATTTGATAGATCAGGAACCCTGGAAATAACACGTGACCTGAAGAGTCAGATTTTTTTAAAATAATTTTGAATTTTAAAGGAGCAAAAAATTATCAGCCCACAAGTATATTTATTCATCTTCATCCCTTTTCTGTTGTGATACATGGGCTGTTATACTTTATAATACAGCCTCTATTTGAGGATGAGTGTATCATAATTGTTGAATGCAGGCAGATTTGTTTAAATGACTTTTTTATTTTTCAAACTAAGCTGAAAATTACCAGCAAGATAAAGCTGTGACATAGTTCTGGATTTCCATGCTTTGGAAAGCATTATATTGCTAAATCTGTGCATTGTATGTCTTCGTTTAATTTTATTTCCTTCTCTTTGAAGACTGATGATGAATAAATTATTTTATGTTTAAGAGTTACATGTCTGTTAATAGAGTGTGCACAGTGTTTTATTAAATGTTAAATTCTAGGGTTTAATTTTAATGTGAAAAGAATGTTTCACCCAATGTAATATATTGGAGAGGTCAGCCTAGGTAATTGATGCAGGCTCTGAAGTACGTAGCTTGTCCATTTGTAGCATCAGCATACTACATATTTAGGGAGAATTGACTGCCCAACCTGTAGTGATAGATATTTGAATGTTGGAAGTCTAATAATTACAGAATCATGGAATGCATTAAGTTGAGAAAGACCTGTAAGGTCAAGTCCAGCTGTTAGCCCAACACTGCCAAGTTCTTCACTAAACCATGTCCCCAAGCACCACATCTACATATCTTTTAAATACTTCCAGGGATGCTGACTCCAACACTTCTCTGGGCAGCCTGTTCCAGTGCTTGACAACCCTTTCAGTGAAGCATTTTTTCCTGAAACCCAATCTAAACCTCCCTTAGTGTGTATTCACATTTCTTTTTCAGGGATGGTCAAGTCACTGTAAATGAACAAATTTATTACTTAGACATGTTCAAACAGAGTTTTTAAACATTAGAATAAAGAATTGCAGTTAAGTAGTTATGTTCCGTGTTTTGCTTTCCTTTTAAATTGATGAAATATGGGGCTGTGCTACTTCAGCTTGAGCCCAAATTGAGCTTGTTTTTTGTGGCATTAAATTTGCTGGTTAAGAGTTCTCAGGATTGACAGAAGTCTATTTGCAAGTTTAAGAAAAATGCCTAATTTAAACCAATTTTTTTTGAGAGGACACCTTCATTTTTTCCTGTACCGTGTGAAAAGGTTAAGACTGATTTTTGTAGGAGTAGAAGGGAATGATCTTTGTTATTGATAAAAAACAAATCTCCTTCCCCCTCCCAAATCTTGTGATATAAAACAAAGATTAACAGCATTACTATTTTCTCTGTGAAAATGGCATGCGGTTGCATGGCATTACATTCCAGAACATTTTTGTAGAAGACAGCTTGGTAGCTATATGAATGAGGGGAAATTTTTAATTGTTTGTAATTCTTTTTCTTAAGCAATATGATATTTAGGTACAATAAAGTAACCCTAAAACTCCTCACTTTTGTGAGCACAGATTTTATTCTCAGATAACAGAAATGTGGAATAGGATAGAATCTATATACATACATGCGCTCCAGTAAGTGCTTAGTTTTGTTTCATCTGAGAATTATTCTAAGGGTGTTTAAATATTATATCTCAATTATGTTAAAAATAATATTGGGAGACTGAGGCAAAGACCAATTTCATAACCCATGTCACCATCTGTTAAATACACTAGAAGCTTATTTTTTTTCTGGATGGGTTTAGCCAGCTGTCCATTTTGTGCTGTTGCCTGGATGGAGGCGTGCATTTAAGAATAACACAGTAGGCTTTCTGTGAGTTGACAAAAAGCTTTTTTATTTTGATCTGAAACTCCAATAGCTTGTCTGACACTTCCTTATATTTAGTCTCTGGCTGAGGAATGTATTTGAAACCTTTCCCCTGTTGCACTCCTCTGGTTTGGCTTTCGTCTCCTCCCACTGAGGTCTGGAGCTGCCCCACAGGACGAGCCATGTGCCTTCGCAGCGACCCCTCTGCGAGGCATGTGGAGTCTTTGCTCGCGGCAACCAAAGTCCACTCTAATCCTATTGACATCCAGCCCACGTGGCGTTCACTTAATCTGTCGGGCGCTCTCCTTGCTTTATCTGACCCTGTGAGATGATACAGCTTTTTGGAACTCTATTTTCCTTTACATGAGTGTCTTGGGATGGTCATTTAGACCAGTAGAGTTTGCTAAAATCATTCTCTGTTTTTGAGTGTTGTCTTCACAATAAAAAAGATCTATTCTGTAATGGTGTCAGGGTGACCTGGCAGATTTTAGTGTTATGTTGTTTGTGTGCTTGATTATAATTTATATAAGGGATGATGAGACAAGGAAAGAAGTTGGTATTTACAAAAGCCTGGAAAGAAGGTTATTGCAGGTCAGGTAATCATTCTATTCTGCTGCTCAGTTTGCAGCAAAACAATCTGTATTCAGGAAAAAAAAAAAAGAATTGCAGAAAATGATTTAGAATTAGAAACCAGCTCTTTGCTGACTGCAATTTAGAGCTGGCTTTAAAACATAGTTTTAGAAGTTAATATTCTGACTTCCACAGGAATTCTGCTTTTTTTTTAAATTGCAAAATAATGCCTTAATAAAATTGAGCCGAAGTCAGTTGAAGAAGCTACCTGAGGCAATGCGCTGTATTTTCTGATTTGGATTTCCATGAAATACATTGTGTGCTGTGTCTGATCACTCAGAGTGGCAAAGCTCCTTTCATTGGCTCTCTCTGTTCAGTCAGGGTGAGACTATTGTGCCGGGAAAGGCAGAAGTCCTTATTTGTTTATTCTTCATCACTGTGTTAGCTACACGTTTGCACCACTTAAAAGCATGAAACCTCTCCATTCAATGTTATGTATGAATATCCCAATATATTCTTGCCCTGTCCAGCTTCATTTTCTGATCTTCCCAGAACAGCAGCACTGTTTTTGTACAGCTTGATAGAGTAGCATCAAGCATTTTGCTTGATAGAGTAGCATTTGTTTCTCCAAACTATAGATATGCATGTGAAATGGAAACAAGAATTTGTTGCTATTGTATGGAGTACATCTGGGCTACTAATCAAGCTGTGGTATCAAAATACTTGAAATGCTTGCTTTGCTTTTATGTGTATGTGAATTGGATAAACTGAATTTGAGAATTAATTGCATCCAGTCTCTGCTGTTTGCTTTGGCTTAACTTTATTGGCCCAGCTCATCGGAGGCTTATTCTAGGAAGATCAAGGACCTCAAATCTATGCTTTTAAAATCTCCTTTGCCCCAGCCCTTGTCTTCAAAATCTCACTGGAAGCTTTGTAGCTAAAGCCAGAGTATATAAGATGATTGCAAGACAGTCCATTTATCTGTGTTCCTGGCAAGTGGACAGCCAAACCAAGCACCTTTGGAGATCATCTAGTCCAACCTCCCAGCCAAAGCAGGGTCACCTAGTGCAGGTTATACAGGAACACATCCAGGTGGGTTTTGAATGTCTCCACATGAACCAGTAGACAAAATCTATTTCTCCCTTTACCTTCCCATCTAGTTATCATGTCTGTACATGATTAACCATGTAATACTTGCCTTCCATTGGCCATGTTTCCTCCATGTCCTTATAGCAGGATTTAGTTAGTGGTCCTTCTGCCTGCAGAGGAATTAGCCACTGAGTGATTTGAGGGAACAGTAATCTACCAGAAATTCCCCCAAAGCTTTTCCATATGTCCAGCTTAAACCCAGTCATCTGATGATAGTAGGTCACTAGATCTGACCCCAGCAAAGGGGAGAGAGTGGGAGCATCCCTTTTATCGATAGCCTGTGTTCACACAAGTCCAGAGGTAACAGAAAATGCACACTCCTAATGAAAAGACCAGCAGGCTGAATGTTAGAGATCCAAGCCTGCTTACATTTATGTAACCACCAATGTACTGAGACAATGCCAATCTCCAGGTCGGATCATAGCGGTGAACGTAGCTTAAAGGATTAGTTGCTTGTCAGGCAAAACAGAAGCACTCTTCTAATTTTTTTTATCTAGTGAACTGAATATATTAATAATGAAAGGCACATGAATTCCTAAATAGTCTTCATTTTAGGTAGTTATTCCTATTGTAGACTTCTGATGGAATTGAATAACCAAGAAGAGAGTTTAGGAAATAAATTTCTTTCATTTTCATACCTTTCTGATACAATATATACTTTCTCTCTTCTCATATTCCTGGTGCCATATTTGTCAGACATTCATCTCCCAACAGGTTCTGTTTTGGGAGAAGGGGGAGGAAGTAAGTCAGAGAAACAGTGTTTCTGTAGCAATAAAAATATGTTGGTCTGAGAGAGGACATGAGTTTTAATAAAACTGTAATTGCATGTGTGTGGGAGGCATTGGGGGTGTTCACCTATTCCTGTAAAATGTTTTTTTTTGTTTGTTTAGCCCTTCAGCTATCAGCTGTAGTAGTGAAGTAATAGTATAAAGTGCTAAGGTAGAATAAAAGATTTTTTTTCTTTTTAACTCTTGGAGTCCCATAGAAAACTTGTAAGTCAGAATTTGTTATACAGAGATATAGTTCTAGACCCATAATAAATCATTTTTCCAGAACTTACTAGCTGGGCTTAAAACTGTTGATGAGGCTGCCAAACATGAACTTTGAAGCTCTATTCAGTTTACCAGTGCTGTGATACATGCAATGCATTTAATACAAATGATAAATAAAAGTAAGAAAATCCATATTTATAGATTTTGAGTCTTAAGATTAGAAGAGACCTCTGAAGGTGTGTAGCCCGAAGCAGAGCTAGCTGTGATGGTGGTTCAGAGCAGGGCTAACCTCAGATCATGCTGCTTGAGCCTTGTGCATTTGAGTTCTGGCCGTGCCCAAAGATGCTGATTCTGCAGCCTCTTAGGACCAGAGCTTAACCTACCTTCACTGAGAAGGTTGTATCTGCATGGGCAGTGAGAATTTCCCTTGCTGCAGCTTGCCACCATCAAAATGGTAAAAATGCTGTTAGATACTTTAGCTCTTGGAAACCAAACTACATCAGAATTCCTTATATTTTAAAGTCCATACATGACTGATTTGGCATCTGTGGTGGATAGGGAGTTTGCCTATACATAGGAGCTTGAAGAGATACCTCTGAAGTTTTACCAAAATAGGCTATCATTCTGCATTTCTGACTTCATTTAAATGTTTGCCCTCATCTGAAGATGGAATGGTTGTGATTGTATAGATTTGTATTGAAAATCAGGCTTAACCTGAAATACCAACAAAAATGGCCATCTCAGTAACTTGGGTGGAAGTAGGAAAGTAATTTTTTTTTGGGTTAAGAGGGACTTAAAAATAGCAAGACACTTCAATTGAAATGAGATTGCTAAATAGGAACAAAGAAAATAATTCTTCCCAAATGCTAAACGGGCTATTGTGTGTGTGTAACTTTGGAGAGGAGCAGTTGATCAGATTTTTGTAAGGCAAAAAACAATAAACAAGGAAAGGTTTATTCTGTTTTTGCTGTTTGTAACAGGGAAAAGTGCTTTAAAAGTGTATGTGCAATGTTATGTTCTCCCATCCAACTTTCTGCATCACAAGTTAACCTTTTGTTCCTTACATGTATAGTAACCTGTATTTTGTTCACTTAAATACTTCATTTAATGTGTTAGGTTGGGGGTTTTTTTTTGTTTTTTGGTTGGTTGGCTGCTTGCTTTTGGTTTTGTTTTAAACTTTATTTTAAACATTCAGGCTACTGAAAGAAACAAACAGAAAAAGGAGAAAAAGAAACCAGCAAATACCTTGTTTAATCTAAATGGTGTCAGTGATACTGAAAGATGTGGAAATTGTGTTTTAAGTTGTTCTCTAAATGCTTTATTGCATGTGTTTCATAAATTTTTGAGAACAGATATTGCAAGAGAAGTTGTCATCTCTGAAATATGCATCCTGGTGGAATTTGGTACTACTACTTACTGGAAAAGAGGGAGATCTGGAGCAGAATATTGCTCTTTGCTTTTGTTATCAGCTAAGAAAGGGGCCTCAGTTAGTGATCTTGTCCCTGTCTGGTCAAACACGTGATGTGTGTTTCACTGTCTTGTGCTTCACTCGAATGTCCACACTGTTGCTGTACCTTGCTATTTGTATATAACAAACTTTTTCATTTGAGTGTCTATTCCCCTGGCTTTATTTCTGAAAAGCCCTTCCATTTTCTGAAGTGATAAAACACAACAGTTTAATCCTGCAGGGCCACTGGGACCTGTGCCCCTCAGGATAATGTCACATTAGATTACAGTACCTTCATCTGACTGCTATCAAGCAGTGTCAGCCTTGCAGCAGGTTGGGTAGTAGTTCAGGTGGTGTGACTGTATATTGGGTACTGTTTTTCACTCTCTGACTGCTCGTGTGTATCCGTGTTGCTCTCTCATTCCAGTACCGGGTGTGAACAGGCAATGGCTCAGTGAAGAAAAGCATGTTTATAGTATTTGCATATCAAGGGAATGCAAGTGACTGCTTATACCTGGTGATTGTTTTGATCCTTTCACATACAGGAAAAAAAATCCACGCCTGTCACTCAAAGAAAGAATTTCAATACTGGAAATAAAATTATGACCTAAGAAAAGGCCCAAACCACCCATAAAGCTTTGTAAAGGATTTGGGTAGTATTCTAGGAAAGTGACGCTTCTGAACATTGTAATTCTAATGAAAATGACACTCTGGGATTTTTTTTTCCTCTCTTCAGATATGGGCCACGATATGTTTTATGCTGTTTTAATGAATTAAAAAATGAACTTTTCATAGTCATAGTAGTTAGAGGAAGAAATCATAAAAAAGCACAAAAAATACCTTCAAATCCCAAATCACTTTTTGAACAGATATTTATTCCCTGCAATATTTTTGTCTTTCTGAAGAGATCCAAGGATTGGTATATTAAATGCACATTTAATTCTCAGTGCCAAGGAAGGATTATGACTAAAATGAGAATAATTTTTAAGTACGTTTATATACTAACAATTGAAAATACTCTGATAAGACATGCCTTTCTTCCCTGGACTTTTGCCTGACCTGAAAGCCCTAACATCCCTGGTATGGTTGTGGGGAAAACAATGTTAATTCAGGTATTCTGTAGACAGACATATGGTAGGAGAAGAAACAGAAGGATTTTTTTTTTTTTAAATTAGATAATGGTGGAGATCCTGTAGACTGCAGCATCCTACAGTGCCAGCTGGAAACTGTGCCATGCCCCTTGCCAAGCTGCTGAAGCTTCCCTTGTCTGAGCTTTCTTCATCAGGGCTTTTTACAGATTCCAGTTCCTCTAAGCACAGAGATAGTCCATCTCAGGAATGGGGAAAACGAACAGATGAGCCCGTAGGCTGGTTGGTTAAACAGGGAACTCATGGCTGGATCATTAAACTTGAGAGGTCGTGCCTAATGGTTGGTTTCCAACCTGCAGGTTGGGTACAAGCAGACCTGCAGGGCTCTGTTGTTGGACCAGATTGTTTAATATCTTTTGTCAGTGACCTGGAAGAGGAGACACTCCTGCCTTGTGAACTCTTGTGAACACCAAACTGCAGGTGCAGTTGACCTGCTTGAGGGCAGGGCTGCCATGCAGAGGGACCCAGTCAGCCAAGGGAATGAACCAGCAGGAGCTTCAGAAAATTCAGCAAGAGCAGATGTCTTGTACGTGGGGTGGACTAACCTCCAGAAGTGATGTATGTTGGGTACTGACTGTCCGGGAGCCACACATGAGCTGCCAGAGTGTCTTGGCAGGAGTGGAGGCTGACAGCACCCAGGTGATAGCAGGAGGAGCATAAACCAGGGCATTAGGGGAAGTGAACGTTCACCTCTATTTGGCACTCAGTAGACTGCATCAGGAGTACAGTGTCCAGCTTTGAGCAGTGTTTCCTGTACTGCACTGAAAGAGGAAATGTGTTGACCAGCTGCAGCATGTTCAGCAGAGACCACTGAGGTGGAGCACTTCTATGAGGAGGGGCTGAGGGAACAGGACTTCAGCCTGGAGAAAAGCTGGCTTTGGGGAGACCTTACACCAGCCTCCTGGTATCTACAAGGAGGTTGTCTAAAAGCTGAATCCAGGCTCTTTACTGAATTAAAAGAGTGAGAGAGTGAATGACAGTTCACAGTCATAAATGGGAACAAGAGAAGTTTTGAGTTAGGGGACAGGGTGGGGGAATACTGATGGCATTATGGTTTCTTTTACATTCATCTATATGAAACTTTTTTGACTCATTCATAAGCTTTCTTCATGTCCTTAGTGTTCAGGTTTACTTTGAAATTATTTTTACTTAAATCTAGGTTTAGATAAAATTTAACCCCACTACCATATTTATAATATTTCAAATAGAAAACATAAATGATGTAAAGAACACAACTGCAGAAATGGAAGAGAGGGTTACAGTAAACTGATCTACATTAAGATTCAATCTAGAATACCTCCCTCTTGTATCCAGATGGTTTGGCATACTTTATTTCTTGAAACCCATCTTGACAGGAATGCTGTCTTTTTGTCTTATATTCCCTATGTAGTTGCTTCTCCTGGAGGCTCTTCAATTTTTTTATTTTTGTAATTTTTTTTTAAATCTCTGAGTTTTAAGTCCTGAAGGGCTGTGAACATTTTTAATCACTTCCTTGGAACATCTTAATATATACTTCAGAGAATGTCTTCTGTTGTGTTAATACAAGTACTGTATTACTTTCCTGAAGATGGAATTGCAATTTTATGTGGTGTAATTTTCAATTGTTTTTGTCCTACTAGGAACAACTCAAAAAGGCTCAAAACTTGTTCCAACTTCTGTGCCCACTCTAGTGCCTATAAATCCTTAAGAGAAATGTCGTCTTCAGCTACATTATATGTCTGTGTCCAATATTCATTAAATAATGCACTTGTTACTAACATCTAAATGAGCTGTATGTATATATCTCACTATTGCCAATAAATTACAGCCTTGGGGTTATAATGGATTTGAGGAAGTCTGTCCCTCAGGGATATTGTGACATTCTTTTCTCTTTTTTTCCTGCAGTGTCTTTATTGCTTTAGATGGCTCAAACTCCTTCACTCCAGGCTTTCTTGTAGAGGTTTCAGAACACTCTGTCCTTGGTACTTTGCTCAGTTGTGTTTTGTGTACCCATCTTTGCTTTGTCTCTCCTTGCTTCGACTTTCCCAAGCGCTTCCTTGTTCACAGAGAACCATCTGCCGCTGGGTTTGTGTAAAAGCCTCTAGTCCAGGCTTGTCTTTGTCCAGGCCAAAACCTCTGCTCCTCTGACACATCTTTTATTAGCTTGAGCAGAACTGGGCCTAAAGCTGTTCGCTTTACCTTTGTTCTGGTTACATGAGCAGTATCAGCTTTCTGATCATCACTTGGGCCTGTAAAATCTGGGTGACATTTTTGAATGGGTGTGATTGAGATGGCTTAATAAGATCTTCATCTAAAGGTTTCAGATTCTTCTTTCATAGGAACTCAAAAGTAAATTACATTTTCTTGTCCCTATAGCTCGTACTGTCCAGGTTCTCCTCATTGTTTTTTTTTTTTTCAGTTGCTGCAGTATTCTTTTCCCTGACTCATTTTATGAGCTTTCAGAATGATCTGCAAAGATAATACATGTAATGTTTGCATTCTTAATATGTCCATTCACTGTCTCTTTCTTCCCTAGTTCATGAAAAATAGATTGCTTGTCTTTGTATTATACACTCCTGTTTACTGCTGGATTGTTTATTTCTCACTGGCAGCTGCACGTGCACTTACTGATCCAGTGAGTACATCTTGACCTTTATCCCATACTGGTCATTCTGTTCAGAAAGAATATTGTATATGTTTATTGCAAAACTAATATTTTCCATTTTTTTAACCTGTTGAATATCTTTTGCAAATTTCTGCAAGGATTTTGACAACACATAGGTGTTATTCTAAGACCACTGAGCATAATAATAGTGAGCAGTGCCTTCTTTGTGGTTTGTCTGTAGGGGTTTTGTATTTTCTTGTCAACCTTGAGTTATAAGGGGCAGCTTGTTTATTCTGGTAACAGTTAAGTGTGCTAGACTTTGATTTCTAGGCCATATTGTGATACAGATAAGTAAGGAAACAGTGGACAGTGTCTGTCCATGTTCATAAGGGGCAAATATAATATTTGAGGCAAACTGAAAATTGTGAGGTGCTCCTGAGTGAGTCCTGGCTTTACTCACAGAAGTCAGAAAAATGGGACAATAGTAGTAAGTACAAGTAGGAGTAGGTACACAGGAAAACGTTTGAAAGCAAAATACAAGCTTACTTTGGATTGTGCTGAGACTGAGCTACCTGCAGATGAAATGAATTGTCACATGTGTAAGAGACTAAATTGAGGAAAAGTGCTTCAATGTATAGTGTCAAATAAATGTGTGAATACAAATGAGTCACCTTGGACTGGGTGCAGATAATGAGAAGAAAACAGTGCTGGAAGGGGGAAAAGTTAGGAAAATAAGTAAGAAAATTCATAGGAACCTGAAGTATAGTAAGAGGTGGAGAGAGCAAAGAGCATCCAGGATCACAGCAGATTACTAGGGATTAAACAGTCATCAGAATGGTTTCTTGCTGGTTTTGTTCACCTTCTGGGAGTAAACTGGTTTTTGGCTTCTTGACAAGTTCCAGTCAAACAGGAAAGGTGATGTAATATGTGTTTTCTAGTGATTTGTACTGTTTTTCCTAAGGAGCAAGAACTCACCCACCTAGAAAAAGTAAAGTTAATTGTATAGGATGATTCATGAGAGAAGCTGAATATGATATGTAATGCTTATAGAAAGATTTCCTCAGTGTTGTATACTTACCTGTATTGTTGTGGATGGTTGGTCTCTTGAATAGTATTTACTTCTTCATCTACTTGCATCTAGTTCACTGTGAACTAGGAAATAAACCAAAGCTACAGACAGCAATGTGGGCCAATGAATTAATTACCAGAAAGCTGTCAGCTAAAATGACTTCTGCAAAGGATGACTTGTTGCAAAGCTTCCCTTTAAAATGTATCTCTTTCAGGAAAGACTGAATGTTGTGTTCTGATACAGTTTCCTGTAAACAGGTTAATTTTCTTTGCTTGAGTTAGAAGGTAGCTCTGTTAGATAATCATAAACATTAAGGGCTTGGAATGGGCCTTAAAGATGGTCCAGTCCCAACCCCCCTGCCATGGGCAGGGACACCTCCCACCAGACCTGGTTGCTCAAGGCCTTATCCAACCTGGCCTTGAACCGTGCCAGGGTTGGGATGCTCACAGCTTCTCTGGGCAACCTGTTCCAGTGCCTCATCCACCCTCACAGTGAAAAATTTTTTCCTAATCTCTAACTTAAGTTTCCGCTCTTTCAGTTTGCAACCATCACTCCTTGTCCTATCAGTTCCTGATGAAGAGTCCCTCTCCAGCTTCCCTGTAGGCCTCCTTCAGGTACTGGAAGGTTACTGTGCAGTCTCTACACAGCCTCCTCTTTTCCAGGCAGAACAGCCCCAACTTTCTCAGCCTGTCTTCATAAGGGAGCTGCTCTAAGCTTCTTACCAACTTCGTGGCTCTCCTCTGGACATGCTCCAACAGCTCCATGTCCTTCTGTTGGAGACACCAGAACTGTAGGCAGTACTCCATGTGCGGTCTCACAAGAGCAGATAGTCATCACTCAAACATTACCACTGGACCTTTAGGTTCCTTTCCATTTGTACTAATACAGTTGTTTCAAACTTTAATTTAAATTTAAAAAGTTGCTTTTTAAAAATAAGTGGAAGTGCTTCTCCTTGTTTCTTTACTTTTTTCAGAAGCAGTTACTTCATTCCAGCCCTCCTTTTGGACATACAGAGCAAACCCTATCTTAAGTGAAAACTAGAGTTGAAAATCTCAGTGTCACAGATGTAGGTCTCAGAATATTAAGTGTAGTCTGTGCAGAAGGTTTCAATGGAAAACCTCAGTCAGTGTTAACTATCTTTACAGATATCTGTATGTGTTAGTAATGCAGTGAATGTGGGTCTGTTTTTCTCTAAAAATGTTTTCTGGAAAGATTGGAGTCGTATGTACAACGTGCAGTTTTATACAACAAAAATGTAATTGTGTTGTTTCTGAAGCAATTAAAATAATTGTGGCCATTTAAAAACCCAAACAACTCTAACCCTTTATTTTACATAGAAGTATCTAATCCCTTAAAAGATACGTATTTAGAGTTCACAAGCACTTAATGCTTTTCTGGAAAGGGAAACAATCAGTGGTATTTCAAGAAATTAAATATTTGTTCTTTGTTTTGTACTGCTTTCATACTTGAACCATGTGCAAAGGGGAAAACATTTTGGTTAGTAATAGAGTTTCTATGCTAGAGCACACTTTTTAAGTGTTACAAAAAAAAAGAAAAAGAAGCTACCATAAAAATATACTGAAGTTCTTGAAGTACTGTTGGAATAACTACAAATTGTTCTTCTTACTAAGCACTCTGGATCAGAAGTCATAAGGTCTTTAAAATCTGTTCATTTTGGAAGCTGGTTGTTCAGTTCGGTTCTCTGCACATTGAACCACTGCTTGTGGAAGACTGGTAAAAATGTATGTTGTTCTTTCTCTTAAGCTCAAACTAAGAGCATGTACTGAGAGTGGTACTTTTACACCCCTTTCTGGGGACATTATGTCTAACTAAAACTATTTCAAGTGTGCACAGGTACGGCACAGTTTTCAAAATTCTCAGTTTGAGGCTTACACCTTTGGTCTGTTGTCATGAACTTATGCTTCCAACTGTTCATCTTGCTGCTTTGCCTATAGGATAATTTTTCCCCATATGTATTTCCTAGTGTTTCTGTCTGCACTCGTTTATGTGCAGGAGACAAATCATATGACAGCCTGTGTGTGATTCTGGAGAGACAGAAGGGAATGGAAGGGGGTCCATTTAGCAGCTTGTCGTCTTTAATATTTCTCTTTGGTTTTCTTCTTAATGCTTTTCTATAGAGCAGTAACAGCTCTGTAGGAGAATCTGTTTGGCTTCAGCCTGTTATTAGGAGGCAGCAGAAGCAGCAGTCTGGGGGGCTGCAAGTCAAACTTCCACCTCCAAGCACATGGGAATGGTGCAGTGGCCTCACTTGTAACTTCTCCTGTTGAATCAGTGGTGGACACTCAGCATCCATTCAGAGCTCAGTTTGTTGGGAGAGGGGAAAAAATAATAACTAAGAGTCATAATGACTTCGTCTCTTGTGGTTTTAATGTCAGTTACACTTCCTTCCTTGAGGAAACAAACAGTATAATAACAAGGAAGTATTATTTACCATTGTATTTTCCTCTGGAAACTTTGGAAGTCTTTAACTGATGAGTGTCTGTGAATGTAGCTTGTGAAGCATAGTAGGGTAAAATACTATTTTGATTTATGTCCCTATAGTAATTTAGCTTATTGCAAGTACCTTCCCTCTGTGCAAGTTCCCTCTGTTACCAAACCACAAAAGAATTAATTAGTAGGCAAGAAACATTTGGGTTTATGTTGCAATTTGCAGAGTTCTGAAGAAATGTGTTTTCTCTGTAATGTATGGTTTTTTGGTAATGATTATCACTATTTAAAGAAACATCAAAGTCAATGTTTTTTCAAACCTCCCAGTGTGCACCTTAGTGCACTTGTATTTGACTTCAACTTTATCTATACGTGGAAATACCATATTATGAATCATGTTTACTATTAAACATTAACTGAGAAAATAATGGAGTCTGAGTAGCTGTGAATTGTTATTAACCCTTAAATTTGAAGAGAAGTGAGAACTTCGTGTATATGCAAGGATAAAAATGCTGTTTTGGGGATGAAAGGTTACTTTTTCTTGACTAAATACAATGTTTCAAAATAGACCGAAATTGGGTATGCCATGTGCTGAATTACTTCCTTTTCGGACATGAAAAACATGCTTAATCCTTCTTTTGAGGTAAAAGGGTGGGGAAATGCTGTAGGAAGTAATAACCATATAAATTGCCTTTGGACAGTGAGGCAATAATGGTCAGATTTCAAGAACACAGAGGATGTGCGAGGTAAGTATTCAGTGGAATTTACTACTTTGTTTTAATGAGACAAAAGATGTAATTTAGTAAGAATCTTTGTGAAAATGATTGTCATGCTTTATGTCAAACAGAGCTGTTAATTTTCAAGAGCCAAAACCAGTCATTAAAGGCAGGAAAACATTCTTCAGTTATGGTACTGTGGAAATGAGACTCTCCATAAAAATTTTACTCCTTTCTCTGAGATATCCAGAATACATTTGTGATAAAATAAGGCTCCATCTGCAAGTTAATATTCTCCATAGGTTGAATTAATACTGAGAAGTAATACTATAATTAATAATTATGGAAGTGCTTGCTGGTATATGGACTTTACTCTTTTGTTTATTTAGCAGCATTTTTAATGGGGAAAGATAGAGGTGCCTTTTGTAAAAATGCCAATAATATTTGAGTTGCAAAGGAAGTATCTCAGAAGTTTATGAGAAGTTTAAACTTGTGACCTGACAAGCATTCTAGAATGTAGGATTGAAATACTGTCTCAATTTTCTTTTATCTTTGTGAAAGCACCAATTATTAGTATTGTATGTATTACTAATATTCTCACTATTCGTGAAACTGAATTCTATGGGTAATTTGTCTTAATTTTTCACAGTGGCATTGCATGAGTTATTTTTTCTTATAATGCAACCAGATTGACTCAGTATGTGTATAATGCTTAAAAAACTAGTGGTTTTTAGCAACAATAGTCACTTTTTTATTACTTAATTTATTTTCTTATGTGCACTTCTGTTTGTTCACTGTTTTGAAGTTTCAGATCATATCTTTATGGAGACTTATCTCTTCTGAAAACTTATTCTTGTTTTGATGCTTAGTGTATTGAAGATCGGTTCTGTTTTGTTAATCTATTATATTTCCTGGTATAATGTACATAAATGTGTGTAGTGTAAGTAAGATCACATTTATTAATGTAAGGATTTTAGTTTATTATGGAGGAAGTCCATTTTCTTCACATTTAAAGAAAAGAAGATGAATTATGGAGAACAGGTGTGTTCTCAGTTCCAGAGTGTGGATGGGTACAAGAGTGCAAGGTCTAGGCTGCATAACATAGAGCATTCATGTGACCTTTCCTACATTGTTTTGAGAAGATGACACCAAGGGTTTTGAGATTTGACTGTTAGCAGGTAATCATGATAATGGTCTCTTCTTCAAGAGAGCAAATAGTACCCTGATGACTTACTGACGCACTTGGGGAGGAAGGTGAACATGATCAGCTGGTTCAGTACTTGCATAAAAAGCTAATTAAACTTTTTAATCCTACCTTTGAGGCATGTATTGGAAAGGTCCAAAATACCGTGGGTTTTGAAGAGAGGAGTTTTGCTTATGGTCTGTTACAGTTCTCTGTGCTGCAGTCATTAAAATGTGAAACATGTTTTTGCCAGGATAGAATGCAACTTTGATACTTTATTAAAAGTTTCTTAACATTTGCCTCAGAGGTACTTTGGCCAAGCTTTTATTTGGGGCATATCATGTTAGGTGTGTTTAACGGCTCTTTCTTGGAAAGGTTTGCAACTCAGGAGACTCAATTGATTATTACCTTGGTTTCACTTATTTTTAATTGCTTGGCCATGAATATTTGTGGCCAGTTACTTTTCATCACTTAGAGCCTCATAGGCTTCACATAGCTTTACAAAGTTTGTAGCCGGTGGCCATCAGTCTCGTTCCAGGCTGTGTTCATCACCACTGTTCTTGATTTTCATCCTTTTGCTGCTCTTCTGTTTCCCTTGCCGATGTTATTCCTGTGTTCTTTGCAGTCTGGAATTGAGTTGGGTTTGGGGTTTTGTGGGTTTTTTGTTTGTAGTTATCTTCTGTTTGTGTTTTGCTTTGGATTTGTTTGTTTGGTTTCTTCCCAAGGAAACAGTTTCCAGGTTCTACAAGTTTTTGTAGCTGTCATCTTGTTCCACTTCTACATTTCCTTTGTTCTTCCTCTTTGCACTGCCTTGTCTAGTTGCTTTATAGTGGTTTCAAGCTTTATTAAAAAATCTTGAATTTAAAAAAAAGTTTTTTGAGCATCACTTACAGTACAGATTAAAAGGGAACTGAACTGTCCCACATGGTACTCACCTGTCAGACAGACTAACAAATGCATTGATGAGATGACAAGATTGAATGTTTGTGTAATGTGGTGATGTTTAGCTCTTAGACAGTGTCCTGTAATGTATGCTTATCCAGCTTTTCAGATCCTTGATATGTTGTGTAAATACTGCATAGTATTCATACAACACTTATTTTGTATGATTTGATGGGCTGTTTGTTACAAGTCTTGCTTGTTGAAGTAATCAATGAAATAGTTATATGCACATGAGAATTCATTATGTTTGCTGAAAAGTAATTTCTGAATGAGAATGTGAATGTGAAAAGTGGATGATGCCATAGCTGTGTCTGGCACCAGTAAGGGACAATATTACTTGTCACAGGTTGATGCTGATTGACTCTCTGCTGAATAGTTGCCCAAGCCATGCACAACTTAACACAATAGTTTTCTTGATAGCTGTTTTGTATGACAAATACACTTTCCTTTCTAAATGCCAGATCTTCCTTTCAGCTTTGTGTAATTATTTGTCTTCCCAAAGTGATAGGGAAGAATGGAATAGAACTGACTATGTGGACTTTCATTCTCTTCCTATAGAGCAGCTGTGTTTTTCTAGGCTGTCTTGTGTGTATGTGCTAGACCCTTTGTAAGAAGTGGTTATATCTACAATTCTACTACTGTGCTGTAATTTTGACTTGGTAATTAGCTAGGAAATCCTTGCCTGATAACTGGGAACTTTTGAACCATAACACTGTTAGCATCAGGTTGTATGCACAGAATTCACATTCAGCCAATATATATATACGTACATATTTCCCTAAAAAAAGATTAATACTAACAGATGTTGTGTCTCCTGACAGAGAGCTTGCTAAATTCTATTCTTATCTTCTTCTCTCCAAAAGCATGGTCCCATTAACTTTATTATGTCACAACAAGAAATGCAAAACTATAGCATCTTTCTTCCCTCTAATGAAATAATGTCTATATATATATATATATATATATATATAGCTCATCGTAGCTGACATGAATGTCTGTCCACAGTTCTTGAGTTGATCACGTTGAACCCCAATAAGAAAGACAGCCTTTTGTTTTGTTAGTTTATGTGAGAGTTTATTCTGTTTCTTGTAATATCAAAGTAAGGCTTCAATTGAGATAATTACAAAAGTTTAGTAATTGTCTGGGGAATCATTCTTCTCTAACGATAGCTAGTTATATACCAGTTAGATTTTTCATAATGTGGTCAGTTGATGCTAGACTGTCATGCCTTTTCCTTAATTAAAATAGAGGGTTAGAGGGTCTTTAAAATCTATTATAGCATTTGTGGAACTATAAATAAAATACTCTTAATTTTAAATCAGCGTCTCCCCTGTATCCTGGAAGTAATATTATATGTCAAGCATAACAAATAGCTATCCTAAAAACCTTAACAGTCTGAGTACACAAGAAAGAAAAATGAGAAGAGTCAGGTCATCTCCAGTTCTTGGAGGACTTGGACATGCGGAGGTGGCGAGTCCTGTGTACTAGCTGTATTGAGCACATGTGTGAAAAACATAAGGACAGGAAAATTTAGGATTTGGAATATGACTTAGGTCTAAAGTGATTCTAGCAAAACTCACAACGTATGAGAAGAAAAGCATATTAAATTATGTATTCTCCTGTTGCCTATGTATATAGATTGAAAGAAGTAAGTTCAGGGACGTATTACTAATTCCTTTTTGCTTTAAAGGTAAGAATCATAGCTACTTGGGGAGCTGTCAGTGACATACCTCTGTGATTGTCCGTACACAGCGTTTTGCAAACCATAATTAAGATGCAAGCTAGAACACATGTTGCCCCAGATTCACAGAAGCCAACCTTACTCACTGCTTTGACACAGAGCAGATGGCTTGTTATAATGTAGTTGTTGATACAGTAAGAACTGAGAGCCATGACTGGTGTTGCTTATAATCACTACTGATTAAAAGACTGTATTGCCTTCAAGAAGGCATCACTATTCTCTCCTTGTGGTAAGGATTTAGTGAGAGCCTAGACCAAGAGGATATTTATGCATAGAAGATGCCTGAATATCAATTGGGTCTTAAATTTGTGCTATTTGTATGAAGATAGATTTTCCTGAAGGGCTGGAATGAAGCATTTTTATGTAATTTGATGGTTTTTGTGTAGGCTCTGGACATATAAGACAAATGAAAATAGAAGACAGCTCTGAAAAGCTTTTCTTATAGATGATTTTTTTTACCCATCTTCACTAAAATCTGATTTTCTTTGAAGAAAACTCTTGTGTGGATGAAAAAGGTTAAGGTACCTTGCCAGGCAGACACAGTCTGCTTTGGAAGGACTTGCCTACTGTGGTGGCAAGTTGTTGGGGCCCTACCCCCTGCCATGTAGCCCTGGGAGAGAGGCCCTGGGGGGGAGGCACGGGGTTTCCCTGCCCCTGGTCAGCCTTGTTCCCATTGGTTGGTCTGTGTTCCCCTGTGCGGGCAAGGACCCTGGGGTCCCGTGATCGAGAGTTCCTCGGCAGAGCCCCGGCCATGCTCTGAAACATCTATCAGGAATGGGTTCATATATATTTCCTTTCCACGGGCCTCATTGTCTGATACAGCGTGTTTCAGTACCCCAACTGTAACAAATGGTGGAGAAAAATGCAGGCAGAACGATCCCCCATCCCTAAGCGACTGATTTGTGAGAAAACTCTGGAAACTCTGGATTTCTCTTCTTGTTTTTGTTTTGCTATTCCATATCTAAACTATGGAGGAACCGTGGAAAGACTCTTGGCTCTCAGAGCCGCATATGGACATTTATCTTAAACTTGAAAAGATTCTTGAACAACGATTTTTAAATTTTAGCTTAATTCAAGCTCAAAAGGAACTGAAACATTTCCTGGCATGGTTGTTTAAGAACTTTTTCTATGTTTCTTGGGATTTAATTCTCACCAAAGACTTTCAGAATACCGTTTGGACACAGTTAATTTCTGAGTCAAAATATATGCCGATGGAAGAATATTTTCATGACTATTATTTAATTACTGAGACTGTTGAGCAATGTCAGCTGTGTCCTGGTGAAGGGAAGCCTGGCTCAGGGACCGTGCGACCTCGCCCATGTGGACCAAGCACTCTGCGAGCAGCAGCGAGGCAGTTCCCACCTCGGAGCGACGCGAGCTGCAGCGTCGGCAGCAGAGCGAGGCGCGGCGGGAGCCCACCCGGCCCCGTGCAGCGCGTGGTGGAGCGAGCCCCGTGAATGCCCGACCGAGAGGAGCGGTGTGCGGGCGGTGGCTGGCGGTGGTGGAGCGGAGCCACATCTAGCTGAGATGCACGCTGGAGCAGGGCGCGGGGGGGTTGCCGCTCAGGGGCCCGGCCGAGACGGGGGCGCAGCGCCAGGCAGTGGCAGCGCAGCTGAGAGTAGAGGAGACAGCGCGCAGGGAGCTGAGCGGCACAGCCCGGCCCGGCCCGCGCGGCCCCGAATGCGACCCCGGGAAGAGCGCGCAGGCACAAGCAGCCCCAACAATTCCAATATGGGAGCAAGTGAAAGTGAAAATGCAGTGAGACAGAAAACAGCAGCCACTCAGAAAAAGGAAAAAATCACCGTAGCTACGGTTTTAGGAATAGTAAAATGGTATAATGTTAAACAGATTATGGTTTTATAACAAGATGTGACAACCAAGAAGACATATTCGTTCATAGAACTGCTATTAAAAAGAATAACCCTGAAAAATACATCCCAAGGTTAGGAGATGGAGAAATGATAGAGTTCAAAATTGTGCAAGGTAGAAAAGGGTTACAAGCAGCAGAGATCACTGGGCCTGATGGTGTTTCTGTAAAAGGCAGTATATATGCTAAAAATTGTAGTCATGTAAGACAGTATCTCTATTATAAGCCCCTCCTACAGTCTCCCTTTCCTAATCCCACCTTTCCCTTTTACCCTATATCCTATTACCCCCAATGTATTCCAAATCCATTTTTCAGCCCATGGCTTCCTTATACAATTCCCTTTCCCTACAACTCCTCTCTGATGCTGAGAGGGGGATGAAAAGGGGGAGGGAAGAAATTAAACCCTCTCCTGCCTCAGTTTCCCCACAAAGCATGCCTGGAGAGTTCTGTCTCCCTTCTGTCAGCCTTAAGATGTTCCAGAGAATCTGTTTGGACATTTAAAGACTCAGGAAGGTGGCTTGTTTTGTTTTGAAACTGTTCTTGTTATGTTTATCCAGTTGTTTTCAATGTTAAGTTTTAAATCTCTTTTTGTTTAAAATAAATGGGTGAAATGTTGGAGTCCCTTCCCCCCTGCCGTGGGGTCCTGGGAGAGGGGCCCTGAGGCGACAGACACGGGGTTTCCCTGCCCCTGCTCAGCCTCCTTCCCCATTGGTTGTTTTGTGCTCCCTGCACGGGCAGAAGGACCCTCGGGTCCCGTGATTGAGCAGTTCCTCAGCAGAGCCCCGGCCATGCAGCTGGAGAAATAAACATCTCTGAAACATCTATCAGGAATCGGTCCATATATATTTCTTTTCCACGGGCCTCGTTGTCTGATATGCATGTTGCAGTAATCCCCGCACTGTAAGAGCAAGTACTTCACAAAGCCATGGGGTAGTCATAAAGTGATACTGCTTCAGGAACTAGATCATCCAAGGAAGTTGAGTGGTAAGTTAACAAACAGCTGGTAAATTGTATGTTTCTGACTCTAGAAGGCTTAACAATTCCTGAAAAGGAGGAGACCAAAATGAAAGGGCAGCTTTAACTCTTTTAGTCATCAATAGACAGTCTGGATGTGCTAGTGCTCATCATGATGGAAACAGGGTAAGAACTACTCTAGACTGCCAGCTCGTTGGAAGAACACAAGCACTTGACTGGCTTCAGAAAGAAAGGTGAATAAGCTGTGCCTTTTAGTGTTCCAACAGTGAATGCAGAGCACAGTAAATAACTGGATCAGACCTTACTTGTGATGTCATTCCATTAACTTCAGTGAGTTAACTTCAACAAGCTTAGCTTGGGGATGCATTAGTACCATAATGTTTAAATAGAAGAAAGACATGTAAGCTTTCTATAAAAATGGCTTAAATTTTTGTTGAACATTAAGGGTAAGTCATTGAGGAAGGAAAGAATGGAAAGAAAGAGTGTTCATTATTCTGTTCTGAGAAGCACAGGCAGAGGTCAAAGTCAAGTTGTTTGCTCTTGAAGCGTTGCATTCTGAATAAATTGGCATCAGCATGAAAATCCTTGGTTTTTATCACATAATTCAGTGTTTACTCTGGGCTATTTTAGGGGGAAAACAATTAGAAGAGGTTGTGTTCTCATTCATATCTGAGTTGCTTGGTTTTGATAGAGTAAATGAGCTCTCTGGTCACTGAGATACCCACTTTGATTAAAATGTGAATGATATTTTGCATCAGAGACAAAAATATATAATGCCCTGTCTCTTGCCTTTAATTATCACAGCTCAGTGATTTATATAGTGCTTTGGAATGGCAAAACTTTGGCTGACTGCCATGATACACAGTAAGCCCAGAGAAGCTAGGAATTGGTAGCTATTAATAAAAATTTAATTTTATGGTATTCCCACCCAAGTGAACTGAAATACATCTGTAAGTCAAGGTGCAGCTCTTTTCCTCTTTCATGTTTTAAAAGATAGTTAAGATTTCTTTCCATTTTCTTTTCAACATGGACTCTCAAGGCCGGAAAAATTTAATACCTTGGTACTGACCAAGTTAAAAGACCTGTCAGCAGAGTTCCAATGTGACTCTGAAGTGAGAAGCTGCAAACTTGACCTCCTATTGCTAGTATTTCCATTGGGATGTAGGTCCTGAAAAACCTTAGGGAAGTTGTTGTTTTTTTTCACTCAGTGTACTTATTAATAGCTCAGAGTTGATATGAGGGGACTTTCAGAGGACCATGTCACTATTTATCTTTATGGAGGGACTTTTTTTCCTTATATTTTTTTCAAGCTGTGTTTAGTTTAAATGGCAAATAATATTTATTTTAGCTATAATCGCCTACTTAGTCACAGTGTGGTGTTTTCTGTACTGCACAGTAAACTGTATTAAAAAACATAAAATGCAACAGTTAGTGCAAGAGAAAAGAGAAGATTGAATCCAGAAGGTTGGGTTGTTTCCTTTCTCTTGTATTATTTTTCTTCTGCTCCAAATCAGGCTATTTTTGTACTTGGTTGTCATTGTCCCTTTTTGGGGACCTGAAGAGTAGCACATTTTAAAAATAGGCTTTGCTTTGGAGATCAGTTTGCTTCTGAGGAGAAGTATCATCTCATGCTGTAATCTTCATGAGTAAGATCTCATGAATCTTTATGCTCTCATATGTAAGGAATAGACCATTCATTTCCAGGATAGTGGGGTGATTTCTTGTGGGTTTGTATGTTTTTGTTTGGTTTATATTTGGGGTTTTTTTTTTTTTTAGTTTTTTAAATAAATGGAGGTTTTTCCCCTTATTTAAAGATTTCCCAAGAGGTTTTCTGAATTGGCTACTTACTTGTGTCTTTACGTGTATATGTTCATGTACATGAATGTATACACTGAAGGGATCCTTAGTTGCTGTTCCTGTCTCACATGGTAGAAAGCAGAAGCAGAGGGAGAAGCAGTTGGACTTCTGCAATAAAGTCTAGATCAGGAATGCAGAGAGCCCAGTGCATCTTTATAATGTTTAGGTAACTTAATATAAAAAATCATCTTTTAAAACTTTGTTTAAAAACAAACAAAAAACATTAAAAAAACCCCCAAACTTTTCTCCTGAAAATTAGGATGTGGAACTGGGTGATACCCATGAATATATGCTGCTTGCAATTATAGTTGTTTTGATTACTTTTTAAATAGCAGATTCCTTGAAATGTCCATTTTTGCATGTGTTTTTAATGTTTTCTTTATGTTCACTTTTTTTTCCCCTCAATGAGCTTCAGTTTTGGTCAAATTGAAGCTGATGTTTGTTTTCATCCAGGCTATAACTGGATGAAAACTACTTTCACTTTTGTCTATGGTATGACCTATGCGGGTTATACAATTGTAATACCTTCCAATCTAGATAATCTTCTAGATACATGGTTAAATCAAATTGAGCCCTACAAAGTTGGTTAAAGGTAAGAAAAAAATAATTGATTGGGGATTATGAAGGGATAGAGAGTATCTGTCTGCCACTTCCACTTGGAAAAAGTACCTATGTATGGAACTGGTTCCTTGGAATTGTATGTTCTCCTTTGTTAGCAGCTGCAGTAGTGTTCACTTTCAAATTGGAGATGTTAGGCATTTCACAATGCAAGTGTTCACAGACTTTGTGATCTTGCATCGGTCTTTTAAAAGATGCCATTGAACTGTCCTAAATAATATTTTAAAATAATGCATATATATTCTCTCTACAGAGCACATTAGAACAATTACTGAGTTATATCAGAATTAAATCCAAATTTAAGTGACTAGAATTATCATTAATCATATTTGTGTGGTGGACTTCTAAGCTTCAAACATCAGCTTGATAGGAGAAGGTGAAAACAAGGTGTTGGGCTTATCCAGGGGCAGCTCTTGGGAAGAGATGGCAGAATGGTAACACAGATGGTACACACTGATTTCACTTTTAAATTCTGGAGTCAAACACTGGGATGTGTGTCATTAAAAGATATTTTTAGGGAGACAGAGATTGAAATCTAGAAACAGACACCTTCTTCTCTTTTTCTCTCCTGCTCACACTCTTTTCCCACTTCAGAAAGAAACCCTGGAATGCCCTTCTCTGCTATTATTATATGTAGGTTGTGAAGAAGTCATACAAACGCCTGTGTTAGAGTTTCAGCTCTAACTCCATGTACTACAGGCCAGCGACCCCCAGGATATGTCACAGCAGGATGACGTGGTTCCTGTTTTACAAGTCTCTCCTGAGAACAGAGGCTGTGAGGGCACACTAGCCAGGAAAATAAAGACACCCGGAGGTCTGGCTGCACCCTCTGGTTCCGGCGGCTTCACACACAAAAGGGATAGAGGGTGAGCTCCTCACCCGAGGGAGCTACTCCTGGCCTGGTTGTCAGGTGTGCAGGCAGAGGCAAAGAAGGAGAGAGGGGACTCCTCGTATAGGTTCCACCGGAAGGTTTCTTAACGTAAAGGCACTAAGGACAAAGAGCCAAAAATATGCGAGGGTCCAGGGAGTTTATACTGAGGGATGGAAAGGCGGGGATAAGGGATACAGCCAATGGGACAAAGGGAAGGAGGCGGGGTTGAAACTGAGGAAACCAATGGGAACAGCACATAGGCGGGAATAAGGGAAGTAACCAATGGGATATCGAGGAGTACAGAACGTTCTAGAACTAATACATAGTTAACTGAGGGAAACGACTATTTACAACTTCATACATAAAACAGGGAGGAGGAAACATTAACCAATCATTTTAAAAGGCACAAATCCCTAAACCAGGGGATTATGGGTTCTCACCCTAACCAAGTGTGTTGTCAGACATCGGTGTCTGACCACCACGTGTTGGTTTCTATGGTACCTTCAGGGGTCAAGGTGGCTACAGCTACTTACAGTGCCACAAGGCTGTAAACTACCATAGCTATCAAACCCTCTCACTGTGGTTGTGCTGAGCAGAGCTAACTGGTTCAGTTTGCAAGCACGAACTTCTCTTGTGGGCATTGACATTTGATGCAATTTTACTACTGTTTCCACTCTTGTGTTTGGAATTGACTGGTTTAGCGTGGGATACCAATTGTTAAAATGGTCTCTACCTAAATTTGATCTTAATCTGAGTGTATCAATTTCTCTGTTTTGTGTTTTAGTCACTTTATTCCTCACTAAAAATACACTTATTGTAAGACTGAGTTGAAAGGATGAACTTTGAAAATAGCAAACTTGAATGCCACATGATTTACTTTCTGCATTTTTTACTATCTGTATTAAGTCTCCTGGTCTTCTGACATGTATTAAAGACAAGTTAAAGGTTTTCTGTGTTGTGTAATTTGCACATTACAATCATCATGGACTAAAACAATTATAACATGTGCAGGGTGAAACTGCCCTGACTATGGCTGATGAATAATCAGAGTAGGTCTTTGAGTCTTCCCTGTCAGAGTGAATTCTCTTGAGGGGGCAGCAGGAGATGGTTTATGACTAAAGTATGTACTTGGGATATAGTAGCCAAAATTCCGTTTGAGCTGAGAAGACCAGGTACTTGATCACTTGCCTTATTTCAGGTAAGGGACTGCCTCAGTTTTCTTGTACTTCTGGGAGAGAAATTATTCCATGGTGGAGTTGTACTTCATTAAATCATGAAAAAATCTTTTGCTTATAGAACCAGTATGTTGTAAGAAAAAGTTATTCTTTGGGTTTTACTGTCTTATTAAAATTGATTTTCAGTGAAAATTCTTAGTTCTTAATTAGCTCCAGCAGACACATTGGTGTGTTGTGTTCACTCATCCCTCTCCACAAAAACCCAAAAAACCAAACCAACCCAGAATTGTTTCAGGAATGCAAATAGGATAGTAAAGGAAACACTATGTAAACTTGACTGAAATCCATTGTATTTTACTGCTTATTTATCATAGTGGCTGTATTAATTTATTTTGAAAGACAGTATTTCCTAGATATTTCTTCTGAAAACATAACCCTGGAACTCATAGGAGGATATTGCCATTGTTTCTGTGTTACTTGAATTGAAGTGAGGAAATGGATGAAGTGTGACCAAGCACTAGGATTTTAAGTTCAAGAGTGTCATGGTTTCCATAGAAACAGCTAGTTCTATCATAGCTACTGAGTTAAATGCTTGTAGGATTTTGCTTTTTTCCCCCTTTAAATAAAATTTGTTTATGCTCTTTTTTGGTTTTCTCTTTCTTTTCACTTCAAGTTTCTGAAATCTGCTAAATAAATTTTTAGCAGTGGAAAGCTGCCTTAGCCATTCCTTGTTTGAGCAAGCATTGCACATAAAACCATATTTGTTTCACTTTGTAGTAATCTAAAGGTGAGCATGTCATAGGAACTGGTATGAAGTTCACCTTAGACTTGAATAGAGTGACGCAGGGTGCTGTCACGTTTACCTGCTGTTGTGTTGGGATTGCCCTACTTTCACAAGCAGTGTGGCTTTGAATGAGTGACGCAGCTGGCAATGACACTTCAGAGCTTTGTTCATTCACATGGACAATTTATGTTTCTTCTCATGTTCCATGTCAATCTTTTTTTCCTGATACAAAGTAAATTTATTATAGGTACTGCAAGGTGCTGTAGCTAAATACAGGGGTTCTGAGTGTTGCCAGGTGTAAATTTTAGGTGTTCAATTGGGGAAGTATGGTTAAGTTGCCTGTATTTTCTATGAAGTATCTGGTGAAAACAGGTGTCTAGAAGTGTGATTCATGAGAACTGTAGTTTTATTTATTTTACCAAATTACTCTTGAAGAAGAATCCAGGATCAAGGATCTCTTCTGTCTCATTGAGAATGCTTGCACTGTTGGGCTGCAGATTTATACTTCTGCTCTATTACTTTCTTACCCTGTGCACCTCAATCCCTCTACCAGCTAGTTTCTTGGCTGAGAAGGAGCTAATATTATTATTCTGGATGTGTCTCAAATTCCCAGAACATTCTGGAAGTCTTCAGAAGGCTGCTTGGGGAAATGACTTAGATTCAATGACCATGAGCTGATACAGTTAAAATCAAATGGAAGAATAAACAAAGCAGGAGTATATGTAAAGGCTTTGGGTTTCAAGGAGGCAGATACTGATTAAACTAAATGTACTGGATTAGTAACAAGGAGTGTATCTGAGGAATTTGCATGCTTGGTATTTCTTCAGGTTGAAGATGTTAAGTTACAAAATATCTGCATGCTAGATGAGTGAAAAGATGTGAAGAGAGACTATGAACTTGACAGATGAGTAACCATCTCAGGAACGATGCTGAGAAGGAGCAGAGAAGAAATAATGGAATAAAATTCATGGTTTCTATTTATCCAAATTAGATCATGACAGATTCATCAGCCAATTTTCTTTGGAAGGAGAGTGTTTTTCACGAGGGAAATGCAGAAGAGGTGTAATCTGTCTGGACTTCAGTGAGTAGTTGATATTGCGTAGGAAGAGATCAGTTGCGGCAGGCAGGGTTTGATAGAGTGTGTGACTTGGGTGGAGAAAGTGGTAAGGTACAGTGTTCAGGATGTCAGTGTCAGGCTGTCAGTCGTGCTCAGTGGAATTCCTTAAAGATAATTTTGGGACCAGCTGTCTTTGTAATGTTTTCATTTATGCCGCTAGGACAAGGAAAATCAGTATGCTGATGAAATTTGTTGATGATGAGTAGTGTAGAAGATGATTGTGGTGTTGTGTGGAGATGGGATTGTCCCAAAGACTGAATTAATAGGAACAGAATTAATTGAATTAAAATAAAAATATCCTGTACATCATGGGTGGTTAAAAGCTGTATTTTGAAATGCAAGCTTGAAAGCTTATGTCATAGAAACAGCTGGGCTAGAGAAGAGCATTGCAGGATTACTGCATTAGAAATGTAAGACAGTTGTGGTATTTGTATTGAGAATGGAGAGGCTTTTGCAGTTGATTTAAGGAGGTTCTAGTAGCATTTTATAAATTCCTGAAATACTGTGTATCATTCTAATTATGCATACTTAAGAAAGTTTAAACAAAACTAAAGCAGATATGGATTAAAGTGGATTGTGGAATCATTCACTTTGGAAAGGACCTTGAGCAATTTTCTAGCCCAAGCTCCTACTGGAAGCAGGGTCACCACTGAATTTGCTTGGGGCTATGTCGGTTGGACCTGGAAAATCCACAAGGCCAGAGCTTCCAGAGCATCTCTGAGTGACCACTGTTTTGAGATTCTCAGGGTGAAAACTTTTTACCCTATCATAGTTCAGAGTCTCTTGTTTCCATTTATGACCATTGTCCACTGGTCTTCTGTCTTGGACCTCAGTAAAGAGGTCCTTGTTTTGGTAATTCAGGCGTGGGAAGGCTGCTAATAGGTCCCCTCCAGGCCTACCCAAGCCCAGTTACCTTAATCTCTATTGATGTGCTTCAGAACTTTGAAGACGGTGTTCCCACCAAGGGCCAGCCCTTTAATGAGGAAAACCTTTGCTTGTTAATTTTAGCGAAGTGTGTCCTTGTCTGCAGATGCAAAAGAAAGCTGTCAAAACCCCAAGGTTTTTTTGGCTAAAGCGTGATGTAGGTGGGGCATCAGTGAATGTAACCTATTCAAGAATAAATTTAAGCTGGGAATGAGAAGAAACCACTCAGTGAAGCAGCTCAGGGTCTACAACAGCCTTCCAGGGCATGTAAAAACTGAAGTTCTTCATTATATTCAGGTGGATGCATTTCCAGGAGTGACCTGGTGTCTAGAACCTGCAGGTCCCTGCTGACTTGGCTTGTGTGATGCCGCTGTGATGCTTAGACTGTTATTTGGGCTTGGTTCAACTTCGTTTGTAAATCTGGTGGAATTCAGTCACAAAAGTGGAGCTGGGAGGTTTCTCTTTGGCCTAGAGCCATTAGGAAACCTTAATGTGTCTTTAGAGAACCAAGTTATTTCTTACAATAATGAACTTCAATTAGAAAGTAAGTGTATTGGATGTTGAAGAAAAAATTGTTTTGTGTATATATTTCAATCTTAAAACAGCTGAAGAAAAGTACTTAGTTTAAACTTGGGGCTGCATAGCATGTGCTGATATGACACCTTTCCTTCTCTGCATTTTAATTGTAAGATGGGGAGCAATCTTAAGCTGCTACTGGATGGAGCATAGAATTGATAACAAAGTAAGTTGTTTAACTGAATAGATGGGAAGTCAGTGAAACATTAAGAAACGAGATTTACACCCTACACAATGTTTATTAATGTTAAAGTGACTTCCCAGTTATTTAACATTAGCTGTGAAATTAGAAGCACTTGTGGCACTAAGATGTTCTATAGGTATGCCTTTAAGAATGAACAAACTTTGCATGCCTAGAACAAAGAAAAAACAATTTATTCTACGTCAGCATATATGTGACCCAAATTTCTCTTCCAAAAATTGTGGTCACAGTTGTTACTATAGTCTTTTCATAAATATAGTATTTTTTTGGGGTGGTTTACTGTTTGGTGGTGGGTTGTTTTTTTTTGCAGAATATAATCTACACTGAAAATTTTTATTGTGTATGCAGTGCAGCAGATGGGGTAGTTACTGGAGCTGTGATTATGAGATTGGGGTGGGAGGGAGAGGGTGAGGTTTGCATGCTCGAGATCACAAAGAGAATGTGCTATTACATAACTGTGCAGAGGGGATGTAGTCTGCAAATTGTATTTAATCCTTCTTCTGATACTCTGGCTGCCCTTGACTGCTTTCAGCAGTAACGTTGCAGTTGGTACTACAATGCGGAAGTGTGAGGATGTGGTCCGTATCACTTGGTTGTAGCAAAAGGCTGGAACTCCCTTTGGTACCCTGAAAAAAAGAAAAACCAAAATCAGGACAGTTGTTGTAACATCCCCGGTTGAAGAACGAACTTCTCAAGGCCCTGAGAATTGCAGAAGTCTCTTGAGACCAAGACACTTGACAAGAATAGGTGGAGGGATTTTAAGGTTACAGTGGGTACAGATACAACCTCCTTGGTGGCTTTTAATGTAGGAAATAGGATACAGGATAGCTAAGATTACTAAGACTCCTTTCTTAACTTGAAAAATTATAATTTGATGCTTTTGTGTCAAAATTTCTTTACCTAGCCAAGACTTTTTTCTACACTTTGAGTAAATGTATATACACATATGCTCTTTTTTTTTTTTTCTTTCTTCTTTTAGTTCTGAGCTTTCTGGAATTTTGCCAGAAATATTTTTTTCAGATACCCTATAGTTTGTTTGCAGAATTAAGTAGTACAGCAGTTGCAAGTAGTTAAATTTCCCAATATTTTTGAGGGAAATGAGATTAGACTCTAAATTTGAAGGCAAGTTGTGGGATTATTTGCTTCAAACCCTTTGGGGTAATGTGATGCACAACTCAAGACTAAGATTCCTTCAAGTCAAGATTAAGAAATATATATATATATATATACATAGAGAGAGAGAGAGAGAAACATGCAAACTAAATATGTCAGTGGCATGCTGTACTATAAATAAGAAAATACTTGAACCTTTCATTAGAACAGCTGTTTCTTTGCACTTGATGTAACACCTGCTTGATTGACTTAAAAATTCATTTTGGGCTTCTGCTGATATGTGGTGATTTTTTTTAAAATGAAAATATATATCCTGCATTTTACACATACTTTGTAATATACCCTGTAAAATGATTATCTTATCTCACTGTGCCTTGTATATTTCACAGTAAGACTAGAAGAAATGCTCTTCAGCAATGAGAACTCTTGGAGAGGTAGGGGGAAAGAAGGATCTAACATTTTTCACTCTTTTTTTCCCCCCCGCCATGTTGCTTATATTGATTTTTTTGGTGTATATTAACTGCAGAGATATGACTTAATCAAATTTTTCAGGAAGCCAAGTTAGTTTTGATTATTTTTCAGTGATATTCATCTCCTTTTTGTATTCACTTTAGTGTGGCTGGTAATCTCAAAAGTCAGTAATGAGAATAAAAAGAAATGTGTCTCCCTAATGTTATGGTAGAAGAAGAACTTCACTTCTATGTTAATGCAGTGCCATAATCATGCTTTTAAGTGCTGAGCAGGGCTAATCTTTTGGGGTTTTTTTTAGTCATCTCCTTGTAGGATCCAAATCAGGTAGTTCTAGGGAGTGCATGGTTTGGTATTATGTCTCCTGCCTGCAAAGTGCTATGGTCTTCAAACCAGGCAACCCCCAACACAGGTAAACTACACACAGATGAAACAAAATAAATCCTTACATAAACGGTATAAATTCAGAGTTTGGGAACTGCTTAGCCAGAGGGAGCAAGCTAAGAGGGTGTCTCATGAGCCAGTTAGGGTATAGAAAATGGATATGGGGAATTGGAGTGAGAGGCACATGGGCTGCTGCTGAAGAGGCTACAGTAGGCACTGGTGCTGAAAATTTGAGGTTGGTTTGTTTGTTCTTTTAAACAGGCAGCCCATTCCAAGTACAAGTAACAGTTCATGATGCAGTCTGAATTTCCTAAATTTTTGGCGGTATGTTGGTATTGTAATAAGGTGCATTAATGCTTAAAAAATAATTAAAGATAATGAAGTATAGAGAGAGTGGAATCAAATGCAGTACACAGCACTTCCAAAAGCCAGATGAAAAGAACTTACTTTCTACGTGCACATTTTTGTAGTGTCATCTGAATATGTACTTAGTAACTGATGTGGTGCTGTTTTGCAAACTGTTGGTTAAATAGGAGAAATTAAAATGTATTAGAAAAACTGTGTGTCTGTGAGCCTACTATAAAGGACCTAGCTGAGGTGGGGGGGAGGCAGCTCAGAGAGAGCTTCTTATTAGGTTCATTATGAACCAACTGTCAGATGAATTTTGATGTTTCCTGAGTCATTTAAAGACAAAGGTAAGTGTAAAGACGTCTTGCTGCTAGAATTCATTGATGACATGAAGTTTGAAAAGTGCTCGTAATGTAGAGAGGAAGAACTTTGGGGGGGATTTCTTAGGTCTGGTGCCCAGACATGGGGGAAATCTGAAACATCTTTATGATGCAGAATACTTCTTCACACCTAGCCTCCTTTCTCTCTGAGGGATGGAGTAATAGGAGTGGGATGAAATTTGGACCTGTGTGCTTTAGGGTGATACAGGCAAGATAAAAGCTTGGAGGCTGAATAATTGAAAGGATCAAAGTAGAAAAGGGCACAAAAAAGTACTGAGCAAACAGTGTGGTGCAGTTATGAAGAAGGTATATGTGCTCTTGGGATAATGTCACAGAAGATGTTTTCAGTAGACAGAGGAAATTACTGGTGGTGTTACAGAAGCATCTGGCGAGATATCATTTAATATGCTTCAGAAATAGTCATTTGTTTGAGGACAAAATAGAAGAAATTGTGCAGAGACAGGCTCCTAGGATGAAAGAGGGAATAGGTGTCTCACTAGAGATAGCTTGAAGAGCTTATCTAGGGTAGTCCGGCTAAAGGAACTATATATATAAGTGTTGTCTATACATACACAAATGGAGACAGTGAAGGGAGGGGAAGTACTGAAACTGAAAATATAAGCAAAACAACACCTGAACATAGTCCAACAAATTTTTGTAGCTGTAGTTCATCACAGTAGTCAGGTTTTTGGAGTAAACAGGAACTGTAGAACTTGATCTGCTTTTTCTGCTAAATATTGTTGCAATTTGAAAATAATTCCTTAATCATTGTGGAAATTTCAAAGAAAACGAAACTTTAATGTGTATAGCCAAATGTATTCTGAATTTTATGAAGAATTGTCTTTGACTAAACAGCATTTCCTCAGTTTCTCTCCTTCAAGTTTTTTTTGTGATTTCCTGGTATGCAGTGATACTCTTGGAGTGGCCATGGTGCTTTCTTAGAGACAGCTGCCACTTGGCTGCTTTCCTGGGCTAATGGGAGAACTTGTTTTTTCCGAAGGGTGTTAGTAAGAGGACAGGGAGGAGAACCTAGCCTTTTATGCTCACTCTTTTTATACCTGCTACACTTTGAAATAGAGACTGAATTGCTTTTAGGAGGGGTCATTTCCTTCATTGACCTTGAAGTGTGCTGGATGATAGAGATACTTCCATTAGGTGCTTAAAGATAGGTAGGATGAATCCAAGCCAAAGCATTCAAGAGGGAATAGACGAGCTGCCTAAAGACCTTCTGAAGTAAGTGGAGAGTAGGTAGCTGAGGCAGAGCTGTCATGTTCGGTGGATATGATGCACTGAGATCTTTTCAAGAAGTCTAGAAAACTTGGACATTGCTGTACATTTTTCACTTGGTATTTGATGTAGAAAACAGTTTACTGAATTCCAACAAAGAAAGCTTTGTTGCAGCTTGCCTTAAAGTGAGAGCCACAGCTTGAGAGTGTGACTTGGAAAAAAGTATCCAAGCAGTTAGTCTGCTGAAGTCTCACTGCAAGTTGATGAAATGTGGGCTTGTAGGTCGAAGTACAACAGCAGCTAGACTCCTGCTTGCCATGGGCATTGCTAAGTGCTAGCTACCCAAACATATTTTGTGACCTTGCTAACAGTTGCTTGAGGAGCCAAAATTTAATCTCTTTTGCATTGTAAATAATGTCATACTGAGCTCTTTATGTGTGTTATTTTAATGCTATATGGAAAAGAAATTATATTCAGTAATTTGCAAATAGAAGAGAGGAAAATTATGGCTGAAGGTGCTGGTGGTTACATGGAGGAAATTAACCAAAGAAAAATTATGGTGGGATGTTATTACTGTGCTGCATGTGGACCTCACTTTGCTTGTAGTGAAAGACAAGTGGTGGGACGAAGTTTTGGATTTAGAAGACTGGCAGAGGGATTCAAACTTTGTGGCAGCTGGGAGCAAGGAAGGATGCTGTCTGACTCCCTGGTGTTTTGTAGCTGCACTGGCTGAGATCAAGAGGGAGCGTTCTAGGGCTTTTATTTAGGCTCACAGGCTATTCAGGAGCAGATTTTGGTATTTTAATGCTCTCCATTTAAGTTAATTTTTCAGGTTTGTATTTTTCCTCTTCATTCAGGAGTTGCTTATGTGTCCTTGCTAGAATATGTTTCTACCCTATTGAAAGCTATTTTTTACTGGCACAGTTGATTCAATCACTAACAGAATCTTCCGATGTTTATAATCAAAAATGCCAGCTGTTAGAATTTAATCTTCCTAGATTATGGGTATGTGAACAACATTTTACTGACCTCTTTGACCCTCTTTTTAACATATGTTAACATGTTAAACTGTTTTCTCAAGTCATTTGGATCAGTCTTCCAAAACCAACAACAATTTTTTAGTACCTGTAAAAAAATAAAAAATTTAAGTCTTCTCTGTAAGCTTTCCTAATACTGATGTCTTGGGGTTTTTTTACCAGATAAATTTGCGCCTCATCTTGGTAAGCGGGAAAACAAAAGAGTTCCTGTTTTCACCGAATGACTCTGCTGCAGATATTGCAAAACATGTGTATGACAACTGGCCAATGGGTGAGTAGCTGAGTGGCTTTGGCTTTTTACCTGGTGAGCAAGGAGCTTTGCTGTATATTCTGACTAAAGTGTCGATAAACTGATCTCCGTGCTCAACATTCAAATTAAGTGTGTTTATTCACTATCTGAACAAAGATTTATGCAGAAATACAGTTGTCTTGCCTTCTTTTTCACAGTTCCTTCAGTTGGGCAGATTTTTAGACGTCAGGACTGTTTCCTACTTTATTTCTAAAATTTGCTTCCCCAAATTGAAGTACTTCTTTCCCCCTATCTTTCAACACTTTTCTTGATGTTAGAGGATCTAGTAAGTGTGAGGAAATGTTGGAGATATAAAACCTCTTATGTGAGGACAGCTAAAATAAAACACGGGAAGTCACAGGAATGCATTAGTGAAATTGAGTCTGAAGTACTTTTTCCTTACTGCCTTATCTTGGAAAGGATCTGTAATACTGATATTTTTCCAGGGAAAAAAACAAATATAAAAGCCCATTTTAAGAGACATTAAAAGACTGGATGTTGTTTATGTGAATGTACTTGGTGTCGTGCAGGAATACTGGCTTTGGAAAATGGGCTTGAGAACTTAAGATGTGTATTCACATATGTGAATAGTTCCCCAAAACAAAGTGGTTCTGTTCTCCCCGACTATGATTTCATGGGAAAATAGCCAAAACACAGACATAGCATTACATACGATGAAAGAAAATGCTTCTTTTGGTACAGGACTTCATTTGGGTTACTGTTTTGATGTTAAAAAGACTACTATTTAGACAAACTAAAACATTGCACTATCTGTTTCTGTGGTGCTTTTGTCAAAGACATATGGTGGATGATCGTTTATGCCAAAAAGTTAATGTTGATAATCAGTATTTTAGGCCTTAAACTGTTCTTTGAGGTCAGGAAAAAAGTTCAGTTTTCTGGGATGCAGTATTATGTATTTAGTAAAATATGTAATGAAAGAGGAGGTTTTAAGTCTTCTGAAGTATTAGATACAGATGTAAAACACTTCAAAAAATAGGTTAACATAGCATCTGTGCTGTACATTTTTTAATGTGTGCCTATAACATAGTTGTCATAACCAAATGTTCTTTGTGTACATTTATCTGGATTAGTAAAGGCAGAACTGGATTTTTTTTTCTTACTCAAGTTTATGCCTGAGCACGTGATGTCATGTTCAGAGTCTCGTGAAGAGCTTGAAAGTTGCAGATTCTGAGTTTAGAGTTGGGAAGAAACCCAGACTTTAAAGTCTCTTCCTTAAAAAAAAGTAGAACCAGACATGGAAACCTCGGTTCAAATACTTGCTGTCCTGAGGGAGTGCTCTGAATTTTGATGAATATTTAATTTGCAAAGAAGAATGGTCTCAATTTAAAAGACAGAAACCCCCCCCCCCTCGCTTCAGAATATCATATAGATTTTCACAAGCATTAGCCCATTAGCTGTTTTTAGACTGAGAGTGCTCCTCTTTGCCACAGGACTGAGAAATCTTGATGAGGACTAAAGTATCCTTGAAACACAGATGATGCAATTGTTTTTATCACCATTTTGACTTGTCATGATCTTGTGGGGGAAAAAAGGGATGAAATAACCTCAGTCACATACTGGCAGGATTAAGGCAAACTTCTCCCCACCTCTTTTGGCAATAGAGTTTTTAATTAAGGATCTCTTTATTTGCAGTAGAAAACACCAAATTTATTTTAATGCGTATCATCTGGATAGTTACCTGTTCTCTTCTTCCCCTCCCCATTTTCTTCTAAATAATATTAACATCTTTCTTGTAGACCAATTATCTGAACTTTAAAAAAAAAAAAAAGATTCAGTGTTTCCTTGGCCCATTTAGTCATCAGTGGAAATTAAAATTTGAATTCATGTCAGAAAGAAATGTTTCAGACTTCCAGCCAAGAAGCAGAAATTAAAAGGATGGGTAACTTGGCAGCTTAACAGTGAGAAAATACCTGTGCCAAAATCTAGTCTGTCTTCTTTTGGTTGTGGTTTTACATCATTATGGCACTGTCAATTGGCTGGATTTCTGCTCTTTACAGCCACAGTATAGTGGAGTTCAGACTGTATGGAGTAAAAATAAATAAAACTGTTATGGTAGCAGTGTGATAATTCAGATCCTTAATGTAGCCCACTTCACAGCATAGCAGAATGGGCATGTGCTTGAATTGCAAGACAATTGAATCAGACCCTAAGTGGAAATACTTGAAATTCAAATAGCTTTGGTTGCCTAATTTAATCTAATCTTACAAACTAGGCACGTGGGAGCACCTGGGAGTGTTGCAGCTTCTGCTGTTGGTGCCTTGCCCCCGCCGTGGTCTGGGGCTGAGATGGCTCCTGCTGCCCACGTCTCTGCCTGCTTGCTTTTTGCACCAGATGCCTCTCTGTATGCTCTGCAGCCATGGCTTTTGTTTCAAATGCTTCCCCTTCTATCCTTTTCAGTTCCTCTCCTTTTGTGGTGCCAGTTGCTACTGCCCGTATGTTAATTGTATGTTCCCAGTGAACAGGTTGGTTTCTGTGGCTTGTCCTGATCCCTTGCTGAATATTGATTTTGCTATATAAACACTACAAGCAGAAAGAGAGAACATTTGTGAACAACTGTTGCCAGATATTTGGTCATCTAAGAAACAGAAGACACTGTATTCCCAGAGAGACCATTTAAATTCAACATTTCAAGGCTTTATGATACTTGTTCTGAAAGCAAAGTGCATATTTAGTTGTTCTTCACATTGTGACAGGGAATGGAAAAAGAGTTAGGAAAAGACCATTTAAGCTTATCATTTATTTATGATGGCTTAAGCATTATAGGAAAATGCATGCTTGCTTTTTTTCGAACCACGGTTTGCCATATAAAAACATCCATGGATCAGCCTTGGGGAAGCTCCTTAAAATGTATTGGTGGGTGTCTGCTCTGAGAGAGCCTCTGTTCTGGCTCTGTGGTGGCAGTCGGGGGCTGCTCAGGTCCCTGCCCCCTCCAGCCATGGAACTGGTTGGATCTGGCCATCATCGAACGGTGCTGAGCTGCCTCCGGAGCTTTTTTCAGCGCTGTGATCTCAGAGTCCTGTTTCAAGTGACCCATCACATGCGCGCTTGCTCTGTGTGCGGCAGCTTCCCATTGCTGGAGAGCAGCTCCAGTTAGTCAGTTAGCTGGTGACGGGGAGCATGGCTTGGGAAACTTCAGAATGGACTGGGTATCAAGAACCAGGAAGCAATTTGCATGTATGAAATATTTTCTTTAGGACTTGTGTATGTGCTAAATATATCCTGCAGTCTGTGACATCAGTAATACTTATACTTGCAGACATAAAATTACGTGTTTGAATGCCCAGTGTCAAACAATAAATTCAAGAATAGACTTCGAGTGCTGGTCTTGAATTACCTTCCTGTACCTTCAGCCTGTGATCTCTCTTTAGTGTTTTAAGCAAAAGAGTCCTGTTCCCAATTTTCTTCCTGGGTAAAGGTGAGAGAAATAACAAAAGATGTTTTTTTCACAATGTAACTGTGGAAATTCTCTCTCTCTTCAGATTGGGAAGAAGAACAAGTCAGCAGTCCAAATATCTTGCGGCTTATTTATCAAGGGAGGTTTCTTCATGGCAACGTGACATTAGGAGGTATGAAAATAATTTTTATTATACATGTTACAGTTAGGCAAAGGGGATATTTATTTATGGTTCAGTGAATACTACTTTACTGTTCAAGATCGCAGTATGGCTTGCTTTATACTGTTTTTCTTGTGCATAGGGTGACATTGTACCTTATTGCATATTTTTCCATCTTGTTACCATGAGTTGTTAAACTTTGCGAGGTACCACCTGCTAAGTCAAGCCTCCTCTCACACAAAGAAACTGTAGTGCTGCTTTTATTTGTTGTCATTCTAAATGGAATATTTTGTTCCACCTCTCTTACACTGCATTTGCAGGACAAGCTACTTAATAAATATCTGAAGTATTTTAAAATGCTTGATAAACTTTATGAAAATTGGTCAAACAATACTTTAAATCTTAGTGCAATGCAGGAAGACACCCTATGAATGAGAATGAGGGGAAGCATTCTTGCTGTCCAGTGCTCTCCCAGGGATACAATTGCATAGTTATGTGAAAACAACAGTAAATGGCTTCACTGCGTTTGCTAAGGAAATGTAATTCAACTGTGCCCTCTCGTGGCAACTGTTTCCCCACAATTACGCATTTTGGTGGGAACCCTTGATAGAGGTGTGACACACATTTGTTAAGTCATCTTTCCTTTTGTAGGTAGCATTTGCCAATGGGAATATCAGCTGTATCAGTGACTAAACATTATGAGCCTCTCCATTCTGTGCCAGTTTAAAAACAAATTAATGTTCCTACTTTGTATGTTCAAATTATTCATGGTTTGGTACCTGGATGCAATACAGAAAGGACAATATAATATAATATAATCACCAATGAAATGGTTTTGAAATTAAGAGGAATCTGAAAATAGTATTTCTGGACTGCTTATGGTGATGTTCCATGAAGAATTGACTGGGATGATACACCTATTGATTCACTTTCTACCATTCCCAGTGTTGCCTAGTGATGTACTTACAGAATAGATTTACTCTCCACATATATAAATTTTTAATGCTTCTATATATACAAACAAGATCATTGTCAGCTCAGCTGGAAGAACTCTGAAATTTTTATTCACTCTTTAATTTGTATTTTCACCAGGTGACAGTGAGTGCAGCTAGTAGCAGTTGGAGTAGAGTTGAAAGACAAATGTTAAGTCTTGGATCATCTCTGCAATTAAAGATGCTAGTCTTACCCTACATTTCCAGGCAAGGATAGTTAAATGGGATTTACTTCGCCATTCATCTGAGTGTTGCTCTTCACCACCAGTATTTTTTCCCTTTAATGACATTTGTCTAAACCTAAGAAAATGTTGAATATTTGTTTAATGTATTTAATATATTATTTAATGAGTTAAGCGGAAAAATGATATCTGCATGCTGCCGACTCTTGCATTAACTTAGGTCTATGAATTTTGAACACTTGCTTGGGTTCAGGGCATTTTAGTTCATTCTTAATCGTTCATGCGTTGTGATTTAATCATCGTGTTTTTACCCCAGGGATCTTACATGTATATTAGTGTTTTTCAAAAATATTTTTGTTGCTGTATTGTTTTAAGAAAAAGAATCCCTAAAACATTGGCTTAACTTCAGTACTAATGAAGTTATCAGGAGTAAGATTACACAGCTGAAAGGGGAACAGGAATTCATGAAACAGCCTGAAAAGACTCTTACTTCAGTTTGTGGTGCTCATTAGAGGCAGCCCTAAGTGAACTAGTTACCTTTAAAAGGGAGGTGGAGGAGGGGAGGGAGGAAATTTCTTGCTAAACACAATATTTAGTTTCTTATACTATTATAATACACTTTCTTTAAGCTTTTCTAGCTGTAGCGCTCTTTGACTGAGTTATAGCACTTAGTGTTATATTTGCTTTAGGTGATTAGGAAATATTGACTGGAATTTTGACCTACTGAAAATCACTTTATCATCCAGTGACACAAAAGTTTCCAAGGAAACAGTTTGGTGTTTTCTTTTTTAACTGGAGTGCATTTTTGTTCACTTTTACCTTACGTGTCTGTGTAGTGGCTTCTGAATTTGAGACTCCTATAAACTAAGATGGCTCAAAAATGAGAAATTGATAGGAGAAAGTGGTTTTGAGTGAAAAATTTTATTTTCAAGAAAGCATCCCTTTTGATAGCTTCTCTGAATGGACTGTCACTACAAGAACAGCAGAGCTAATGGCACTGGAAGCAGGGTAGAACAGACCCCTCTGTGAAGCTGCGCTGCTCTTGCCTGCAGGGCTTGAGCCACACTGTTTTGTTGTGTCCTACCTGTGCAAAGTGCTGGGGAGTTGCCTAGCAAGGCAGTCTGTTGTTCAGCTTCCAACAGGAAATTTAATCCTTTAGCTAAATATTTGTTTTGCAGTTTGCATTTCAAATAATATTAATTAGGGAAGTAATACATAATCAACAGTTCTCCATTTCTTGGTAGATAATGGTAATCAGCAGCATTTGCTTCCTTATTTATTGGGGAAGGGAAGTCAACCTGCCATATGCCATCCACATTCCAAAAGGGGGTGAAAAGTAAGTTCTGACAATAGAAACTACAGAAAAACAATGGGATTGAGTAGTTGGGAAAGGAATTAAATACAGTTTTGCTTTTAGTGAGAGAAAGGCGTGAAAGCACAAAGAGAAGAGCAAGAAAGGATTACTGAGCATAGGTTAGGCTGCTCAGATGGTGTCATGGTGCTCCAAACAAGAAGCTGGAAATTTCTAGCAAGAACTTGTGTAAACTGTGCAAACTAGTAGCTGAAAGTAGTTGATGTAAATATTAGCATAGTTCTACTTGATTACTGTAAATAGTTAATCTCCACAACTCACTAATCAAGTGTCCTGAAATGTGTTGATATTATGAAAGATGTTCTTAATGTGATTACTTTGTAATTCAAGAGTTTATGTTATGAAGACAATCCTTTTCCATGGAGTTTGCAAAGAGCATATTAACAGTCTGTTAGACTTTTCAGTTGTGTCATGGTACCAAGTACTCAAAATACATCATCTTTGTCAGACTTCAAGCTATCAATAGCTTCTAGTTGCAGGCACAGGCAGTGCTTCAAGTAAACTAAGAAACTTTCAGATTTGCCTTTCCATAGAGATCACTATTCCCAAAGTACAGCTGCTTCAAAGAATCTTGTGGAGTTCTGTATCACTTCGTGTGCTTACACCTGTGTTTGGACCTGTGTTTTAATCATAATTTGCATTTCTTCAAATAAATATGTAGGCAACAAACATGATTTTAATAGCAGTCTTGTAGCGAGGCTTGTATTGAATACACCTAATTACTAAATACTGGGTTTATGTTTTTATTAGTGAATCTTCAATCTGTGCTGTAGTGTAAAACAGAGACATTTTTCACTTCAGTTGCCTTCAGGTTTATTGGCCATTCATTATTCATCTATTCACTTAACATGCCATTTCACTGTATATGGAAACAAAAGCTGTAACTTGAGTTTGATAGGACAAATTCTACTCAAATCAGAATTATTTTTGTATTAAGGATTAAATTCTTGTTAAATTTAGCACTGACTTTTTTTTCCACTGTAAGGTGGGAAGGACAAAACTTAGAGCATCCTTGCCTTGTATTTCTCAGAAAAACAATCAAGGAAGATACTCTAAGTATACAATGTATTTGTATACTTAAATTGGAATGTAAAAATTATCATTTTAGTTTCAGACACAAGCAGAAGGAATTGTGGAAAGGACCATTTTTTAAAATTTTGTGTTGCTAAAGCTCACAAAGGCAGCACTGTGAGAACTACTGTATCTAATTTAAAAAGCTTTAAATTTGATATTTTTCACATGCAGCTGATGTTACAGATTAGTATTAAAAGGCAAGATGCAGACATTTTGTATTTCAAAGAATCTGTGTCATGGATCAAAATGTGTTTTAGGAAAATCTGTTCTGCAGTAGAGGTTCAGTGTTTTGATATCTCAGGAATAACAACTTGGTGGCTGAATTAGCAACTTTTTTGCATCCTTATTATTAAAGAATGCTTAACACCTGAGTCTTGGCATGAATGCCCACCTCACTTTTTACTCAGAAGAGGAAGGCTAAGTTTCCTAACAGGAATATCATATCTCTAAGAATGCAGTGTTTTAAGTGATTCTTTTCGTGCCCTGAGTCCCTGATTTACTGAACTTCAACCAGTAAGCAGTTCAAACCCAACAGTATGAACTTTTGAACAGGTGCTAATCCAATTACAGTTAGTTTCAATTGGGTATTTTGGAGAAAAAAAGACTGATGTAATGTGTTAATTATTCTCCCTTTCTCCTTTTGCAGCATTAAAACTCCCTTTTGGCAAAACAACAGTGATGCATTTGGTGGCTAGAGAGACACTGCCAGAACCAAACTCTCAAGGTAGGGCATTAGAGGAATTTCTTACTCGAGTACATGGCAAAGTGGTCAGGTCTCTTACAGGCTTTTTGAGTATTTCATAATAGAGAAAAGTCAAGTCCTTGTGCTCTTTTGTGAAGAAGGCAATGGAATGCTCTTGTACATGTTTATAGAAAACTAAGAAATTAACTTTCTGGTTTAGCATTTTTATGTTAGTGCAGAAACTTACTCAGACCTTAGAAGCTCTTGTTTTTATTGTGAAAATCTAGTCCTGATTTATCTTTCAGTTATGTATGCATGTGTATAACAATAAATATTTTTTACTGAAAATAGTAAAGAACAGACTTGTATTAAGTATACTCTCACACAGAACAGCCTCATTGCTTTAGAAATGGCATGTAAGTAAAACTTCCTTCTTCTTTGCAGGTCAAAGGAACCGTGAAAAAACTGGAGAAAGCAATTGCTGTGTAATCCTGTAAACCCTGTTAGCTTTACCTGCTAAGTGTGATGTAATATAGTCTTTGTCTTTCATGCTGCTGGAATAGAAGAGGCCCTACCTTGCTTCAAACACCTGTAGGAAGAGCCTGTCTGTAAATCCATGGAACTGAAATAATACACGAACACTGTCTCATTAGTCTTTTTTTTTTTTTTTTTTTAAAAAGTGAAAGATCTATGAACACTTTAATTGTTTATTTTTTTCAATTCCTCCTTTTTGTTTGTTGAATAATCTTAGAGTACATCACTTTTTGAAAGAATTCAATCTCCAGAAAGGTTTTTTTTCTTTTCCATAGGAGGAATCCTTTTGCTACCACAAAAATCTGCATTAACTGGATCTAACCAGTCAAGCTTTCTAGATGCAATTTGCACTAAATATGGTTGACAGTATATTTCTCATCAACAATCTCTAACAATATTTGAGACATCTAGTAATAACCCACAATGTATAATGCAACACTGGAAAATAGTATATTAATAATTAAAACAAATCTCACTTATGGCCAAATCAAAGGAAAAACTGTTAAGTCAATTCTACCTAAGTCAACTTCGGTGGCCAAACTGGCACAGAATACTAACTAAACCAAGTCTAACTATATATATTTTCACTGCAACAAAGAAAAAATACTATGTGCCTGTAATTTAAAAGCACTCTGTAGAGGGCTGATGAAACTGATTTTTTTGTTACTGTGTGCACTCCGATCTCGTGTGTTAGTTGAGTGCTTATTCAGACAGCACAAACAAGTGCAGAGAGTGCATTTCCTAGCCTTAATATGGGAGGGGTAGTTTCCTGTAGTTCATAGGCTTTTATTATTGTGCATAAATGTTAGAAAACATCATTTACTAATCAATTTTATGTATTTGAATATTGGCAATTGGTGTTTTTCAGTCATTTTTCTCATCTGTACCTTAGACTCCAGTGTCATGCTTACTCATTAGAGATTTCAAGAGAATTATTAAAATTTAAAAAGCAAAAAGAAAAACTTCTGCCATAGTACTAGTTTTGTTTCTTTACGTAATCTGCATTTGGTATTAGTGCTTGCAATGGTATTAAAATCAGAAGCTGATTTTTGAAGGCGTACATAATTGAAAAGGATGCCATTCTTTTATTTCATATCAATAATTTAAATGTTGATATGCTAAAGAAATTTGCACAGCACTAAAGCATGAGCTAGTTTCATCTAAACCTGTAAAAAATAAAAATAAATAAAAATTAAAAAGTATAAAAGATTTTATATTTTTTCACTGGGGAGGAATTCTTCCTGGGTGAAATTACAAATATGTGTAGAATATATTTAATAAAGATCTTATAAAATACATAACTATAGAGGTTAAATATAGATTGGCGTGTAGTATAATAGAACAATATTCCATATAAATAGCTTTAGCCTTTAAAAAACTGAGTCACAGGTTGACATTGTGTTCTGTACCTAAGTGTCCACAACTCTTACAGATGTTCTGTGTAATCGTTTTTCCGAATGATTGGCATCATTCAAATGTAAACAGGTTATTTTATTCATTGTTACTGCTTTGATGAAATGCTTTATATGCAGTAGATTTACAAAAATATTGTTCATACTGATCAGAATTAAATTTGTATAGAGCAGAGTTTTAAAACAAATTGTAAATAGCACTAAACATTTTCTTTCTGCAACCTGTACTGATAGACTCTTCTGTAAACTAAATAAAAGAATATTGTAGTGCATTTCAGTGGTGTTTCAAGGGTTGTAATTGGGTCTGTAACTGCTTTTAATAGTACTTCTTAATCTGGAAATTAAGTAAGGACTCCATTTTATTTATTTAAAAAAAAAAGGAGGGGCACAAAACCTGCTGAAAAATGCTAAAGGGATTTATCACTTCAATTTTTGTTTTACTTCATAAGTGGCCTGGAAGCCTTTTTTCTGTTGAAGAGGAATGTGAGCATGAGCAGTTGCAAATGTGCAGCTGTGTCACACCCTTGTGTGCCTCACAGGAGCCGTGTGCTCATACTGTGAGTTTTTGAACCTTCATTTACTGATAGCAAAGAGCACACACATATCCCTTGAGGTGCTGGGAACTGAGATCACACCATTACATGCTCATTACCAAAGTGAATCTGGAGGGGGGGCATTTCCTTCTGCTCTGCAGTGTGGTTGCTAAATAAGAAACTGTAGGGACACAAACCTTCTTTAAAAAGAAAAAAAGTCTGATAGACTTCCCTTTTCCAAAATGCTGACCACCCAAGTAACACAGACTTAGATGGGAAATGGCTATGACAGCACAAGAAAAAGAAATGGTCTGAGACAGGACATACTCGGCTAGTTAAACAAGTCTTTCAAATTGATTTTGAAAAACGAATGCATGAGATGTAATCCTGGTTTGAAAAAATAGTCAGGTACTTAGAATAAATACATGAAAATCCAGTAGCTTCTAGTTAAAGTATTCGGTGAGGTTCTGTAGCAAAGTATGTGGAGTCTCCTTTAGTTAAGATGAATAAGATCCATATATGCACATGTCCAGGCAAATCCTTAAGTACTGCCTGGCATTTAAAGCATGCCAAAATAACTCCTGCAGAAAGTGGATAGAACAGTTTGCCTGAATTTTCCTAACAATGGTCAGAGTTCTGCCCCGGAAGAGCATTTCTGTTGTGGTGTGAGGCGGGCGGAAAACTGGGGCAGGGGGATTGCTAAAAGATGTGTGCTTTTTTCCTTGTATGCTTTGTATTGTGGTTTGTGTATTTGCTGAAACAAAAGCAGTAGCTCTTAATCCCACATTTCCCAGCCTTGCTAAAGGTCACACATATGCTTCTCTTCTACTTTGATTGGAGTCAAGTGGATACTAGCAGCGCAAAAAGATTAAAGCTAAGTCTTTTCAGGGTCAGGCTGTTGGATGGTCTGATAATACACTGAAGAGTTTGGCATTTGATTTTCACTGCTAGATAGAAATTATCTTCTCCCTATGGATGAGTTAATAGATGTCATGAAGTAAGGGAAGGAGAAGATGATCTGGAGCCCTTCTTATTCTGAAATACTGTGAAGGGACTACATCTGTCTCCTGTACCATTGTGTGTGCGTTATCAATCATAAACACTCACACATATGAGGAGTAATATTGTGGCCAATAGCCCGCAGTGCTGTGCAGCCCTTCAGAAGGACCTTGACGGAGTGGAGGGATGGGCAGGGAGGAACTGTCTGAAATTCTACAAAGGCATATGCAGAGTTCTTCCCCTTGCACCAGCACAGGCTGAGGGAATAAGTTCTGTGGAGGTGCTGGTGGACAACAGGCTGTCCTTGAGCCAGCAGTGCCCTTGTAGCCAAGAAGGCCGTTGGTCTCCTGGAGTGGATTAGGGTGGAAGAGCAGTGCCAGCAGGTCACGGGAAGTGATCCTGCCTCTCTATTCAGTCCTAGTGAGGCACATCTGGGGTGCTGTGTCCAGTTCTGGGCTCCTCAGGACAAGAGAGACATGGAGCTCCTGGAGCTGATCCAACAGAGAAGAACAAGGATGGCTGGGGGACTGGAGCATCTCTCTTATGAGGAAAGGCTGAGGGAGCTGGGCCTGTTCAGTCTCGAGAAGAAGTGACTGGGAGGGGACCTCATCAGTGTCTGTAAGTATCCAGAGGGAGGTGTCAAAGGATGGATCCAGGCTCTGCTCAGCAGTGTTGAGCAATAGGACAGAAGGCAGTGGGCAGAAACCAATGCACAGGCAGTTTCACCTGAACATGAGGAAGAACTTCTTCATTGTGCAGTGACCACACACTGAAACAGGCTGCCCAGAGAGGTTGTGGAGCCTCACTCACTGGAAACATTCAAGCACTACCTGGTTGCAATCCTGTGCCGTGTGCTCTGGGATGACCCTGCTTGAGCAGGGAGGTTTAACCACATGACCCCTTGGGGTCCCTTCCAACCTGACCCATTCTGAGAGTCTGTAATACTTGGTAGCAATGAAAGTACTCTACAACTTCTGTTCTCTTAAAGGATAGCAAAATTATGACTGTGGAAACAGTCATGGGGATTAGCTCAGCTGCTGGAGGAAGAAAGTGCGGCCACTGTAATGTTAGAGGCTTTGCTAAGGTGCTGCATCAAGATTAATTCAGTGCTGATCTCTGCAGTTTCTGGATACCATTCCTTAGTACACTGCATTTGCAGCAGAAGGAACAATGATTTAATTTAGAAGAGAAACATACCGCACTTTGTAAAAACTTCCTTCCTCTCTCACAGGTAAGAAGGCAGGCAGGTGTTTCTGGGCTAGCCAGAAATCAGGAGTGGCTGCTGCTGCTTTCCAGAGAAGTAAAGCTTATGTATTTTGTAGTTCTGTGTGTGCTCAGATAAGATTTCTTGCACAAAACTCGTTTCCAAAAGCAAATAGAGGGATGGATATACCTCTCTATCTAAAACACTCTTGCTAAATTTATGCTGAGTGGGTAAGCTTAAGCAGATTTTGAATTGCATGTCCTGTGTAAATTGGCATTTAGACAATTAACAGCAGTTACACTATTAAAACCAGGGGGAATTCTGTGCCTAAATCAGAGGAAATGCCAAGATCTGTTAAGACTCTTAAAGGAGAGTTCCTACCCCCTTTATTTCTGCTGAAGTACCGAGGTTCTTCTTAGATACCCTGTCTTGGCCGTAGCTTCTGAGTTTCAAGCTTATTTTCAGAGCACAATAAAAGGTTTGTTGTTACTCAAGAGGCTGATGGTAATATATGGCTCATGATAATAAGCTGATAACAATCCTCATAAAGTCGGATAATAAAGGCATATTTGTCCTTCTGTGCCACGTGTACATACCTGTGAAGAGATTTAAAATGTGAGAGCCGATTTATTACACTAGACTGTGTAATTGCAATGTTATGTATAAATGCAATTGTTATGCTCTGGGTTTTTCCAATAGTTTATTATTGACTTCTGCTGGGCTTTTTTTTTAATTGGTAAGGGTCTGGGTTTGGGTATTTTAATTAATCTGGAAAAGGAATGACCAGTGAAATAGAAAATAATGAAGGCTATGAAAGTCAAGCTCACAAAAAAAATTAGACTGTAATGATACCGTATCAAGCTCATGGAGAGGATCACAGTGACAATGAGGTTGCAGTTTGGAATGTGAAGGACAGCACAGGTAGAGAAAGCAAAGTACTCTTACAACTCTTACTTTTGAAAGAAATTACCTGCGTCCGTCCAGGTCTGAGTTCTGGGCATCACGGGCAGATACTTTGTATTGCAAGTTCCTTAGGATTTTGAAAATGCTTACAAAAATAATGAGTCAGCAGAAATATTACAGAGAGATTGAAGAGAATGAGAGGTTAAAATAGCTACAGTCATGCTTAACACAGAGAAAATGGATGGAGAACTTCTATTTTTGTCTTTTAGCTTTATAGGCCCAGTTTTTACATTTGTCTGTAAAGCAGAGGTGACAAATTCAGATTTGATAGAAACATTTTTTCATTAAATGAATGGCACTCACTGCCACCAGAAAGAATTTGAGGAGAACAGCTGAACTAGATATAAAAGTAAAATGGATTATTTTATCAATGAAAATTGATAGAATTTCCAGAATTAGCAACATTAGTATGCCAAACTCTTTCCCAACAAGGTAGTATTTTTGTCCTTCAGACATTATGTTACCTTTCAGTGAAGAGCCCAACTTTTAGGGGAAAAATACTTCTGGCATGTTACCACTTCCATTATGTACAAGCAAGTGCATAATGTGAGCTCCAGGGCCAGCATATCGTGTACTCCAGCAGGAGTTCATCTCTACAAACGTCCTGCTTCCCGAGAAGAAATTTTGGTCAGACTCAAGGGGATGTTTGTGCTTTCCTGAAGCAGGCTTGAGGGAATAATTTACTGTGTTTTAGCTGGTGGAGAATGTGAACTACAGTTCCTTGGGGCAGAAGTTGATGCCTCTTGAGCGGTGCCAGGTGCAGGCACCCTGCTTTTATCAATTCCAAGGATGCTGAATTGACAGGTAGTAAATGTTTTGACTCTTCTAACAGAAAATACTCTTCAACTACTATTTCGTTTGGATAGAGGCAAGGTAGTGGGATGAAACAACAATTTTCCTTTTTTACTTTCATCTATTCATTGAACTAAAAATCAGGAAGAAACAATGGGAGAAGTTTTAGGTGCCTACCATAGGATCAACCATTAAATGTCTGGTCAAAATAAACTGACCAGCAGCTACCCATGCAAGAAAGAGCAACTGTGGGAAAGAGGTGACCACTGCCCACAGTCAGCAAGTGACTGCCAGGGTGAAGTAGCTCAGGTTGTGAATGAGAGGCAGAAGGGGGTGACAAGTTGTCACTTCATGAGACTTTCAGCTGTTGCCTGGCAAAAAAAGGGAATAGAATCTTGCACCAATCATTGGGGAGCAGAGTAACAGAGTGGAAATGCCTGTAGGCATTTAGATTGGAAAATTAATGTTTTAAAAAATCCATGGTTCTGGAAGCCAACTCTGTATTGGATGGATGATACTGGACTTCCAGAATGAGGGAAATACATACTGGTGTGTATACCTTCATCTGTCTGTTACCTGTGCTGGCTAAATTAAAGAAAGATTGGATTTCAGTTCTTTAATTTGTGCAGCTCACGTGTCCCTCAATAAGGGTCATTAATCCCCAGTGCTGCCAAGATTACGGCTCTGCTGGAGTTGGCAGGGAGCTCCAGGGTGCCCTGCAGCCTCACCAGGTGAAACGTCATCACCACAACTGTGCCCACCATGTGAGAGGAAAAGCACAAAGGTCTTGAGTGGGATGAAATGTCAGTGTGGCGAGTCAGCAAGTGTCCAGAATGGGGGACTCCACCAGGTCCATGGGGCTGTACCAGCTGAGTTGTGTTTCAGTGAATTTGATGGGTACTCTGGAAAGCAAATAGGCAAGAGTCTTCTCTTGAACTCTTGCACTAATTAATCAATGCCAGCCAAATCTTTTGGTTCCTGTCACCCTGATTGACAGCATCCCAAGGAAGGGTCTGCTCTCAACAAACAGATACGAAGGCTGCCTCAGGCTCTGTTTTTCTTGTGCCCTGAGCAGTGACTCTCTGGCTTCATCACCAAGGTCTTTGAGCATCACATCGTTCTGATTTTCTTCCAGCCTAGTGCTTCTGGCTGCAGAGGACAGGGATCACCACCGGACACCTGCTCCACTGAGCTGAGTCCACTGGAAAAAACATTGGCAGTGTGGATGCAGCATCCCGCTGCAGCCATCTCCTCTGGCCTGCAGACAGGACTCCTCCATGGCTCTGGTTGTTGATGGGTAGTCTGAACTGCTGAGAGGAGAGGAACATGCTTTGAGCTTCCAAGCAAAGTGCAGACCTGCCATTCATGACACTGGCCACCCCCAGCTCCAGCCGCGTCTGCCTCTTTCATTTGGGTAAGGCTGTGTTGCAGCAGAGAACCTCAGTGGTGATCAAACTGGTGAGAGCTACTGGCCCTCCTGCAGCAGGGAGGCTGTAACCCCTGGAGTGCTTTCCCAGGTCTAATCATGGGAGTAGGTGTGGGTCAAGAGCACCTTAAGCTCTGCCCCTACTGCAGAGGTGAGTGCTGTGCTGGCTACCCTGGGGACCATGGCAAACAGGCAGGGGAAGAGAGCTTGCGGGGATGGTTTGGGACCTGGCTCTGTTCCCTTTTCTCTGCTGCTGGAACTCCTTGTCACAGTGGACCAGAACTGGGATCACAGGCCCTGGCTTCAGCACCCCGAGCTGCCCTGGGAGGAGCTCGCCTTGGGGCTGCTCAGCTGCCAGTGCCTTTTACCATCTCAAGGTTTGCAATGATTAGAATAATCCTGAGCTCACGGTTGGGAGGCTGGGATGTGCCTGCAGGGCTGGGACAGCCTGAGGCAGCCCTGTCCTCAGAGAGCTGCTGGGGAGGTGCAGTCAGTGCAGATCACTTCTGCCAGCTGCCCGTGGCTGCACAACTGCTCATCTGTGCTTCCAGCCCCCTTCGAGAAGTGACCTTGATTACCATGGTGCTGCATGGCTCAACCTGACTACCAGGGAACAGTCTTGTTCCCAAATCCAGCACCCATGCCTGAGCTGGTGACTCCTCAGGAATCCAATGCTCCCATGAGCTCCCTGGAGGTGTGCGGCCACCAGCGGGATGGGGGAACCTGGGCTTCCAGAAGGCCTTGCAGGGTACCAGGCCTAGGCCTGTTGGTTTCCTTTGCCTCACTGGGCCGGCAGCTGCTGCCTCCCCCTGGGCTTCAGGGATGTGGGGATGTCATCTTCAGACACAGTTTCTTCTGCCTGGTGGTTAAAAGGCGAGAGGCTTTTGTTCCTGTTAGATACTGTATGTGTGCCTGGCGGTTCTTTTTCACCTGAAAGTTAATGGTTAACCCCTGGAGACTGCAGCCAGGCACTGAGAAGCCTCTTGTTACCTCTGGAAATTAAGGCAGCTTGAAGGTGTGGTGGTTTGTTGCCTGTGTAAGTGCCAAACGCCCACCCTGCCTTTGAGGAGGGCTGGGTTATCAGTGATGCAGGGTTGTGCATGGATGGGAGAATCCCATCTGTGGCAAGGCTTGCATGCACAAGTTCATGGGCTGCTTGAAGGAGCCTGGTCTTAAAGATGTTGGGTTGGTGTTGTGGTATCTAAATCTTTAACTCAGCTCCCCTTTGATTTAGTAAAGAACTTTCATTCGGTTTCCTGGAAAGGGGAACCAGTGTGCAGAAGTTAGTCAGCTCTGGTAACAGTTCTGCTGGAAATAGCTGCCTGGAGGGCAGGTGTAAGTATTCCCCTGTGCTCCAAGAGAGAAGAGTTGGCCACAGACAGCAAACATTCCTAGCATCCTCCTTAGAGTGAATATCGGTGCTGCCAGGGAAAGCCTGACTGGTTCCTCTGGTCCCTGCAGGCTGATTCCAAAACCGGGAGAGACACCTCTCCTTTCTCAGGAGAAAAAATGAAAAATGCAGAGAAAAGACATTTTCATGTTGGTGGATTAGGACAAACACGAGAGCCTGGAGATAATGAAGCTTCTGAGAGCATGACATAATTGGCATTCAACAACTCACCTTTTCAGACACTGAGAGGTATTTAAATGTGGGTGGTTCAGTCCCTACCCCCTGGGATGAATACTCCCTGACTCACCAGATGTTTCTTTGAAGATAGCCAATGGGATTTGCAAAATCCCAGACTGAAGCTTATTATCTGCTGAGTGAGAAGACAATGGAACTCGATTGCCCTCAAGAGCTCCTGGCCCTGTGTAGGGCCAGAGAGTCTCGGGGAGTCCCAGCCCCACTGGCACCGGTGTGGGAGGAGGGAGCAGGGGCTCAGCAGCTGCGTGGTGGAGCTGCCTCAGCCCTATTCACCTGCATAAGGAGGGTTAAATTAGGAATGTGGGCATCCCTAATTGCACCGTCAGGCCAAATAAGTCTAAAGGGTTGTGAGCCAAAGCTGAAACGAAGTATTTGTGGAACGAGAAAGAGATCATACGTTCAACTCCCCTGAAGCAGCATTGCTGTCAGGGATGCCAGTTTCCAAGGTGAAAGGCAGCACTGTAATGGAAGAGGAGGAAAAAGGCTGAGTGCCACTCAGCTGGGAAAGCAAGCAGGCTACCGCAGTGTCTCAGCATCAGCCATGAAAGGCTGCTTGTAAACAATGCTGCCTCCAGCACTTTGGGATTTTGCAGGCTGTCATATGGAGGCTATATCGATCCCTGGATACAGGTGCTGAATTTCGACATCTGATAGCCCATTACAGCTGCAGTTCTTGAGCTTGTTTCCTTACAGAAGTACAGTTTCTACTGGTGAAAAGAGCTTTGTGTTAAGAAATGCTCCAAGGGAGATGAGCTGGTTTTATAAGGAAGCAGAGAAGTGACTGATGAGGGGAGCTGAGGCTGTGGCTTTTATTTCTGACGTTCGTCTCAGGTCCTGACAAGGGACTCACAGCGCCTGCAGGTCAGGACTTTCTCTCCTGTACCTGCTGCCATTCCTGCACCAGGGTATTTGTGCTTACTGGTTATTTTCTTAAAGATGAAAATAAGGTCTCACAAATGATAATTACCAGAGCAGGCCCTTTTAGTCACCTTTACAGTACTGCAAAAGTAGCTTGACTTTTGGTCCTAGTTTTGTAATGAAAACAGCATTTTTCTACTGAAAACTGGAAAAGATTGTGTATGACACACTAAAGATGCAGAAGCTTGTAATAGATGCTATTATTCATTTCTAGACTGAAAATCCAGCCACAATGTTGGAATCTGATTCAATAAAAATTTCTTCTTTTCCTGTGTGATGTCCCTTCTTTGCACCTCTTTTGAGCACTGAATTCACTTGATCAACATGACAAATCACCTTTCTGTGTGGCATGACATCTTGGCAACACTGGACCATCAGTCCTGCTGTGGTGAGAAGAAGTATTTCCTTCTTATGGCTACTCCATCACTGCTCCCTTTTGGGACTGTTGGCCTGAGCATGGACACAGGCAGAGGTCACCACCTCTGGCTCTCAATCACACCCTGGATGAGGCTGCCAGGTTTTCAGGTGCTAACAAGAAACTATGAATGGACAGGTCTTTGAATTTCTTTAGGAAAACTCTATGATAATGCCCTCATTTTGTGTCTCTGCATAGATCCTGTACCAGTGGTCTGTGTACTTACATATTCTTTGTCATTTTTAAAGTGGCAACTACAGGATTTGGTTGGCCAAGCTGCAGCAGCAGAAATCAATCTCCTTTCCTCCTACAAGGTAGGCATCTTTATGATGCAGTTGTTTGCACAGCAATAGCTGCTCTGCTGGTGCATTACTAAGCAATTGCTGGGAAGGTTCGGCAAGACCAGCTGAGAGCTGCATCACACACATCACGCGGGGAGGGAGGAAATGAGGCTGCTGCTGTACTCTGAGATCATATATCAAAGGCTTTAGACTACAGTTGGGAAGGTGGGCTGGTGTGCAGGTGACTGAGTTTGGGCTGGTGTAAATTACCCTACTGGTACACTGGGGACCAAACCAGCTGCCTGCTCTCACCAGCGGCAGTTTCACAGCCAGGCTCTTAGATTCCTCTTCCAGCGCATCCTCTCTTTTGGGCTTTTTGCATCTGGATTATGCCAAGCTGCAGGATTGCATTCACCATGTGTTGAGAAGGAGGGAAGAGAGATTTTTCTGTGAGCATGTGAATACAACTCTAAGTTGACATAATATCCCTGTTAGGGAAAGGGCAGATGGGAAAGGAGCTTGTACTGACTTTACCCTATTTAGCTTCACTCCTTTGTTGGTCCCTCAGTGCTTTTTTGCATCTGTCTGAAAACCTGAGGATCCACCTTATATGAATACTTGCAGCTCATGTGTTACATGATGCTGCTGTGCAAACTGCTCTGTTAAATCTGTCAAGCCTAACTGGCCTGTTGGACTGTTTGAGAGCTACAGCTGCCAGATAGATTTTGCTTAGTCCTCCTCTGCCCAGACTACCCTGGGATTTATCAGCAAACTGAAAATTGCTGCACAGTTTCTTTCCCTTCCCTTCAAAGGCTCCAAGTTGTGACTGGGCTGCCTTAGTCAACCCTTGGGAGCCGTTTGGCAATTGTGTGTTGTTTTTTCAGCAGACACCTGTTCGGCTGAAAACATTTTGGAAATCAGAAAAGCTGATTCTCATTTACATGAAGTACTGCATGTGCCATGAGGGAGGTTTCAGCATTAACAGATGGGAAATTTGCATGTGGATGCAGCCTTCCATGCCTTTGTGTCAACAGTGATGCAAAGGGCTCACATCCCATTGAACCTGGATGACGCATCCTTAAAATCAAAGCAATTCCTAATGGATGGGGGACAGAGTCCTACCTGAACACCACACAGTAGCAACTGCATAAGGACTCATGAAGAAGCCAAGATCTCTTGGAGTCTCCTCCAGAAGAAATTGTTCGAAGTGGCTTACAGAGTGCTGGAGACCCAGTTGTCAACACAACTGTTTTACCATCTTTAATTACCTGAGACTTCATTTTGTCAAGCTATCCTTGTTTCAGGAAATGATAATGCACTAACAGAAGCAGCCAGTGCAAGGCTATTGATTTTTAGGTGTATGCTGAAAAATGAGGAGCACAGGAAACAGACTTGGCTGGGCTCCAAGGACTGCCAGTAGAGAGGAGAAGCAAAAAGAAAAAGGTACTGAGAAATGTGGCCTTGTCTTGTTCCCATAGTAGCTCACAGAAAGCTTTCTGTTGACTCCAGTCATTACTTTTTTTGCATTTGGCCCGTGTACCAAACATGGTGAGAGCTCTGATGGAAGTTTCCCCGTGAAAGAGTTTGTCCCTTTTCTGAATGCAGAATATCTCTGTCCTTTTCAAGACCAGAGTCAAATCCCTCAGGGAGGAAGATCCCCCTGGATATCTGAGTAAGTCGGCAGGCTGGATCAGTCTTCCCCTCCCTGAGTTTTCCTTTGAGGACTTCCTGCAAGGGGCTAGAAGGAGAGAGCAGTCTTTCTCTTGGTGGCTTGTTGTTTTCCTCTGCCCATGGTGCAGATGCAGCCATGGATGGGACCTGAGGACACTTATCTGTCCAGACGATTATAGTAACATTTCACAGGTTCTGTTTTATTCCTCCTAAAGCTTTGTCATGTCCACTCTCTTCAGAAGCAAGCTACTGATCTCACAAAGACTACTGTTAGTACGCTTCTAAATAATTACTGAGAAGAGGACAAACTTTGTGGAGAGGAGAAATCAGTAGTGCCAGCAGAGACCAGCTTTTCAGATTTACCATCCTCTTCCTACTCTCTGCTGTGTTGGAGTAAAAGCAAAAACCTGTCTGGATGATCAGAGGTTAATGGGTTTTTCTCTACCCACAGCCCAGTAAGTGGAGTACCAGGGGCCATCGTGGGACCTGTTCTGCTAAACATTGGCCACCAATTACCTGGAAGAGGCAACAGAGGTCACTTGCCACACTATAATGACTGATCTGTCATTATAGTGTGGCCAGCAGGACCAGGGCAGTGATTGTCCCCCTCTGTATGGCACTGGTGAGGCCACACTTTGAATCCTGTGCCCAGTTTTGGGCCCCTCATTAAAAGAAGGACATTGAGGTGGTAGAGCAAGTCCAGAGAAAGGCACCAGAGCTGAGAAATGTTCTAGAGTGAGTCCTATAAGGAGGGGCTGAGGGATCTGGGGGTGTTTATCCTGGAGAAAAGGAGGCTCAGGGGAACTGTATTGCTCTCTACAACTGCCTGAAAGGAGGGTGTAGCCAGGTGGGGGTCGGCCTCTTCTCCCAGGCAACTAGCAACAGGGTGAGAAGAAATGGCCTCAAACTGCACCAGGGGAAGTTCAGTTTGGACATCAGGAAGAATTTTTTCACTGGAAGGATTGTCAAACATTGGAACAGACTGCCCAGAGAACTGGTGGAGTAACCATCCCTGAAGGTCTTCAAGAAACGGCTGGACATGACACTCAGTGTCATGGTTGAGTTCACACAGTGGTGTTTGGTCACAGGCTGGGCTTGATGATCTTGGAGGTATTTTCCAACCTTAATGGTTCCATGATTCTATGACTATGCTGCCATTCAGAGAGATCTAGGCATCCTGGAGGAATGGGTCAGCAGGAACATCAGGAAATTCAATAGGGACAAAAACCTAGGAAAACCCTGTCCCTTTGCAATGACACAGACCAGGGGACTGCCTGCCTGGGGGCAGTCAGGCTGAAAATACCCTTTTGCCACAGAACTGAATGTCCAGTGTGAGAGTGACCAGGCCTTGGAGTGGGTTGTCCAGGGAGGGTGTCCTATTTCTTTGTCCTCAGAAGTTTACAGGACACATCAGGACCCCGAGTGTCCTGGCCAGATCTCAAAGCTGACCTTGCTCTGGGCAGCAGGTTGGACTGAAGACCTCCTGAGGCCCCTGCCAGAAGTATCCAAGGGTCCTAAGATTAACAAAATGCTGAACCATTGTTGGAGCTACAACCTATAGCCTGGTGCATTACTTACCCTCTCACACATGCAGCAGCCCCAGACTCGTTTGGTGTGTATCTATCTCCAAACAGTTTCCTGACAATTACAAAAACACCCAGAGATACTTCAATTAAAAATGGCCCCAGTGTGAGCAGTGATATCAAATTATGTGGCTGACTGCTAGGTCCAAAAGCTATTTACTCATAATTTTTTTCCAGAAACCTTCTTGCTTAAAACCAGGGAGAAGTACAAAACAGGTTGTCACTATGGAAAAGGCAGTCCTGCTCTTTGAAGTGGCCCTGGGGAGGATGGGAGGAGCAGGATAGCTGCAGCATCCTCTGGGGAGGCTCTGCTGGGACAGAGGAGGAAAACAGTGATGTGCATGCAGTGAGCAAGAGGAGGAGAAAGCCTCTTTCTGGCCCTGCCTGGAATGATGGTGGCTCTGTGTGGCAGGTGGTGAGGACCCCTGCATACTTAAAAGCTTTTGCCTTCTCGACTGGAGTGAGGCAGGCAATCCACATTAAGGTAAATGTAAGAAAGGTCAGTCTGAAAAGGGTAATTTATTTTCTCTCTTACATTTAACGGGGTCTCCAATTCAGGTGATTCTGCCAAAAAACACATGGGTAATGAGACAGAAGTAGAAGGCAGTTTGTTTCCTGTCCAGGCCATTTTTTCCTCTGGCAGATATCTCATAGCTTAAAAAAACCCCGGAAAACCTGTACAGCTCCTGCTAAACAGCCCTGGCTTTCCTGTGCATCCTCTGCATGAAAGTGGTCTCCAAGCCCCTAAATCAATACATTCCTTCCTGTCCTTCTGAGATCACTTATCTGCAGAGACTTCACTGCTCTTGCTGCAGACTGCTGAGCTCGTTGCTTTGCCGGTTGAGCTGGGTGCACTGAAAGAAACCTTTGAATTCCCATGCTCCAGCTCAGCTTGCTGGTTCAAAGGCATTTTCCTGCTTTGTCTCAGCAAAGCCCAGTCCCTGGAAGCTGCAATTCATGCTGCCACTCCAGCCCCTGCCATATCACCATTTGCCATTGGTGGCATAACAAGAATGCAATTCCTGATGAATGAAAAAGACCTTCTTTACAATTGACCCAAAGTGCTCCTAGCCTTCACTACAAGCCCATGCAGTGGAAATCCACTGTTTATTTTGGAAGGTACAGGTGGGGGCAGTGCTGGATCCCCCTCCTGTCCCTGGCTGTGCTGTACTCCCAGTTACTCCTGCACCATCCTGCAGCGGGCAGCAGAGGTGACTGAAGACACTCACTCCCTTTAACACGTTTTGGCTACTGCTTAGCTGGATTTTGAGTTTTGGGATTTTGGAGTCAGATGACTTTAGATTATACTTTGATATAATGTTCATGGAATGCCCGAGAAAAACCCTCCGGAGCTCCATTCAGTTCCCGCTGGGTGTGCGCCCCATAGCAGGGCTGCTGCCTCCCCCTCAGCTCTCTGCCCTTGCCAGTCCCTGCAGTGCTGCTCCCAGGCTCCGCAGCAGGGACACGGACTGGGGCATGTGGCACACACCACAGCTTTCACAGGGTCAAATGGTTTGCTTGTCTGCTTGTAAGGAAAGGGCAAAAAAGAAGTTGATCTATTTCACAGCAGTTTATGCAGCAGAGCCACACACGGTGGAGTTCCAGGGACAGAGACAGCAGCTTCCCACCACTGCAGCCCTGAGCCTCAGTGGGCTCAGACAGACCCAGAGGCACCTCCAAACCAGGCAGCAGGGGATGAGTGGGTGATAGCTCAGCCCTGGCCCTTCCCCAACCACAGACCCTGTGTGCTCACATAGGTTTGTTCTGGCACGTCTCTCCTGGGGTGAATTTCATCCTTGATGCAGAAGGCTTCTCGAGCCACAGGTATTGGCTATGTGGTGAGAGGTTGGCTCCAGGAAGCCGTACTAGCACCTACAAGCTTAAAAATTTTCCCTCACCTTCATAATTGACATAATTATCCAATTACAGGAATGAGATTCATGTCAAAGGGGGAGCCAGGAGGATGGCTGCTGTCAGGTGAAATTCTGGCTGAAAAGCAAAATCCCTCAGCTGGGGCTTCTGCTTGAACACCAGGAAATCTCCACCTGTCCCTTCCACTTAACTGAGCCACTTCCATTTTCTGACGTCCCTGGTTTTCAACAGAAGCCAACTGGGACTCCTGGCAGAGGACATGTGTTCTTTTGTGATTTCAGGAACACAGAAAGCCTGTTAGTGTGCCCTTGTCTGGCCCTGATAGATGAGCATACTCCTGCCATGGGAGAGCATCCTGAAGGCAGCACAGGAGTGTCAGGGTGCAGCATGTGCTTCACCTCCTATAAACCACGAAGAACAGGGATAAAATGGGAGGAAATTCATCCTGGCGTGTATTTTGCTCATATGCAAACCTTTATTTTACTGGCTATTTCCTGATGGCAGAGACTGCTCCAGATCAGAAAGGCAGCCTGGCTGCTGACGCTCTGCCTGCAGAGAAGGGCACGGCCAGCTCTGGTGGCTGCAGGTATTGTTCCCTGTTTCTGTGCGCGGTGTTGCTGCCTCATCGGCACCAGCAGGCTGCAGAGAAACACAAAGGGGTGGCCACGCACGTCCCCGGCAGCGCTGAGCACGCCGGCTGCAGTAAAGCGAAGGAGCCATGAACAGCGGCCCCTTCCCTGCCTGAGGAACCGCCCCTGGGTTTTGCCCATCTATTTTTAAAGTACACTTTGTTGAGACTGATCTCTGTGCAGTGGTGCAGAGCCACGGCTGAGCTCTGAAGAAAAGAAGGCATTTGGGCTCCTGAACGGGCTTCACTGAAGTGAAGTTGCCCCAAGCAAGTTTCAGAAGGGCTTCTGGTCCCTTCCCTGCCTGCTGCTATGGTCCCAGCATCCTTCTTCCTGCACTGGCCTATTGACCCTGTGTCTGGACACAGGAGATGCTGGTCTTGTTCATGTCTCTTAATGGTATTTTTTAATTTACGTTTTGATCTCTTTTACTGCCATAGATCTAAAAGTCTGTCATCACCTTGTAGGGCAAAGCCTCCTGTGCCTTCCTCCAAGGAAAAAAGGGAGAGTTGGCATCATTTATCCTTGGGGTAGAGGGGATGGGTTGGGCCCCTACTCATCTTTGCTGTGTGGTGCCATAGGTGTGTTCTTTAGGGAGCACCCTGTGTGTCCCTTCTGTCAAGAGGGATGAGAGGAGGAAAGCAGAAAGCTGCAGCTTAGGGGGAATCTGGGCTGGGGACCACCTGCATGTCGTTTGTGTTGTTCTGCTGTGACCACTGCCAGATGAAGCAGAAGGAAACACAGCAACAGAATGATTGTTTTGCTCTTCTCCTCAAGTCAGAAACAGCCCACAGATAATGCCTGGCATGAGCCTGGCAGGCAGCAGTGCTGTCCCTTAGAAAGGGATGGACGAGTCCTGCACCCCAGCCTTACTGCTCCAGGCCTCTTTGCCTCCTCTCCCAAATAAGATGGATAAAAATGGCAGAGCAGGCTTTGTCCTGGACTCAAATGGTGCACAGCTTTTCCTGCAAGGGAGGACCAGCTAAACGAGGCTTAACCGACTCTTTTCAAGGAATCTGAGCAAGCATGGGCAGTAGGTGAGCTGGGACCCAGTGCTGTAATGAGTGAAGGGCCTGCTGGCCATGAGGATGTCTCTGGAAGGCTCCCTAAGCCAGCAGAAGCATGGAAGGAGTGTGGATGCATACTCACTGGGCAGCAGTCTGACACCCCCACTCTGGGGTTGGGTTGGGGGCAGTGGGTGCCAGCTGAGGAACACGAGGCTGAATTAATATTTAAAGGCTTTTCCATCCTTATTTTCTGTGACTCTGCTTCTGTGCTCAGGGATGGATTTCTTTGTCAGCCATAGAAAGAAGAAAGTCTGCATTAACAGATCTTTATTGCTGGATATATGTATTATTTGACCTTTTTTGCTCTCAGTTGCCCAGGACGTGCAGTGAGCCCAGAGCAACCTTTTCACATCATCATAGAAACCACTGCTGTCACGGCACAAACACTTAGCTTAGCTTACATTTCTAAGGAAATGAGGTCCATAAATTCACACAAGGCATCTGTCTCACCAGCCAGGCACCCAAGCTGGGTCTTCTTGCTTTCTGCTTGCAGCTTCTGATGATGCCATTGTTCAATCCGGCAGGCAGGTGTCGGTCCCAGCAGGGAGAAGATCATACGGGTGATGAGAGGAGTAATGGATGGCTGGGTGGGTGAGAGGTCTGGAGACCCAGAGCAGGAGGGCAGGAGTGTGAACTGAGTTAATCACTGCTAGTGTGATCCACTGACGGCCACACAAGGAGCTGGGGGCATGACACCAGCATGTGGAGATGGCCTGCCTCCCACTGGAGTTGCTGGGTAGATGGATGCCAGCTGGGGACAGAGCTGGGAAATAGGACATGAGTTCTGCTGTGATAAGATTTTGGACCCACTTCTGGAGGAAATCTGTCTTTCCTTCCTCTGCCATCTGCAGCAAAACCATCGCCTGCAAAGTGGAGCTTGAGCTAGACAGCCGGGAAAGGCAGAGGTGGGGGAGAAGCTGCCTGGGGCTGGCCTGAGGGGCACAATGATTTCCCCCTATTTCCCTGTGGTCAAATCTGGGCAATGCATTTGCATTTTGTGTGAGGTCAGAGGAGCCAGGCCCTTCACCTCCCTCCCTGCCTGCCCCTGCCTCGGGGCTCTGCCTGCCTTTAGGCAGCCACATGCTCAGTATTTCAACTCCTACTGCATAGGCTTCGACCACAGCTTGGGAAATCCTGATTTATATTGCCAGTGAGTCCAAAGCACGGCAGACAGAGGCCAGGGCACCACTTGGCACAGAACAAGGAGACAAATGCTCCTTTTTTCCCCCCTGGATGTGCTCTCTGAAATCAGGGCACCCTGGGTTCATTGACTCCATGCTGCAGGAGGATGGAGTGCAGCGAGGAAGAGTTTTCCTGTTTTCAATTCAATATTTTGAACAACTAAGAGCAACTCCTGCCTCATTTATCCTCTTTTCTGTTTTTCTGACTCTTCAAACATGTATGCTTGTTTAAAAAAAAAAACAACAACTTTGTGAGATTTTACCCTGAAATAACTCCAAATCTTGTAAATTCAAACACACTACTATGCTGCCAAGCATCATAAGACTCACGGTGAGATTGCAGGGGGAAGCACATTCAGATATTACCAGGGCTTGCTTTGCCACATCACTGGTTTTATGGGAATAAAGCTGTGTTGCAGACTGAGCTCCAAGAGCCGGTGGCTTAATAACCTTAACTTTCTCTAGACTGTTATAATAACATTTTTAACACATCCCAGGTGAAAAGTAACCTACTCTGACTTATAGATGCCATTTTGCTGTATCCTAACATCTAGCCAATATTTAGAGACTTGAAAGCTATTTTCATCTGGAGAGAAAACAGCCCCAGGATGGTATTCAGCATATTTAAAGTATTTTTTCTGCTGTTGCTTAGCATTTGTGTTTGTTCCCATTGGTCTTTTTACTTCCCTTTTTAGAGCTATGCCTGTTCCAATTTGTGAATAGCCAGGCAAATAGTTGGTTGTCTGCAATGATGTAGAAGCTGCATATAGCTTACATTTGTCTGGAGTGGTAGCTTTTGTGCCAGCCGACACTGATGGGAACTCCAGGCTCCCATGTGACAGTGAAGCTTTTCCACTTGACAGTGAAGTTTTCAAGGGCAAAAAAAGACCAGGTTTTGACTGGTGGCCTCCTGTGAACCAGATGAGGATATGCCAGAAAACGCAGGTTTGAAACCCTGAAAGTCCTTTTGACCTCAGCTGATGGAGTCAACTGTGCATACATCTGTTTGCATGATGTGACTGTGCTTCCTTCAGACCCCTCAGAGGAGCAGCCTTCCTTTGCCAAGACTTGCTCTTTCAGGAGCCTTTTTCCCTTCCTGAGCTTTTCCAAATCAGTGAGCTGTGAAGCAGACCCCTGGGGTAAACCCTACCACATCCAGGGGGTTTATATGCCCAGCTGCATCCCCCTCCCAGGGCCTGCACAGCCTCTTTCTACGGGCGTTCATCACTACGATGATTTCGGAAAGTAATGTGGGGTGACTGTATGTACCCACAGTTTCAATGGAAACAATGTCATGGTACTCTGGGGCCAAAGCATGGGGCAGTGGGGATGCAAAGGGGGGCGGATCTGAGCCATCCTCCACTTCTCACCGTCCCAACCAAAGTTGTTTCCAAGCTGCAGCAGCATTGCAGACCAGCTCTAGGGAAATCATCTCTCACTGGACCATGGGAGGAAGCCTGCAGAAAAATCAATGGGCAGCATCCATTTACTGTAATGGGCTTTTGTTTGGGTCAATGGGCTTCTTCCTCCTATTAATCACCGCTGCAGCCCACTGGGCAAAGACAGCACTTGAAGCTAAAAGGGAATAAAATCCCATCCCTGCAGGGAATGAAGGCAACCCATTAGCTACACATGCAACGCTCTCTCACTTGCATACGTTGTCTGTCTGTCTGTCAGTCTGTTGTGACCGCGGTTACAAGGGGAGGAAGGGCTGGGCTCAGTTTATATATCCATTTTTCATTGCAAGGATTACTCAGAAAGGAGTGGCCAGCAAAGGAGTGGCCAGCACACAGGCTTCCCTGAATAATCCTTGGATTTCTGAGAGTCAGACATCTCCCTGTGCTATTCAGTTTCCTGACAACCTTTTCTTCTGACTTAACCGGTGATGAAATTAGATTTTAAAATTACCTGATAGCCCATGCAGCTCCTTATGGAGAAGTCTCTATCAGGAGTTTGTCCCATGATGGGAGCTGGGTGGGGCTCTCAGCTGCATGACATGAACAGCCCCTTGGCCCCACGTTCTCTCAAAATCCCTCTGGGAGCCAGCTGCCACACATGCTTGCCCAGACCAGCCATGCTGCTGTTCATGTTCAGTGATGAGGAATGGCCATGCTGCCTCCACAGGTGTGTGGGAACCAGATTTTCCACCCCTAGGGGAAACTCTCAACTGCCTCTTCCAGTGGAAGGCATCAGCAGCAAGGCATCTATAGAGCGAAAATTGCTCAGCCACCAGTGCTGGACCTGGGTGCAAGACCCAGCTGCTGATGGTACTTGGTGACAGCCAAGACTTGGCCTCCCCCAGGCTGACGAGCCTGTGAGTGAGTAATAAAACTGTTGGTGATTAAGAGACTTTTCTAAATGGGTCTAGGATTTGGAAGCAGTCCAGGGAAACACAAGCTGCTCACAGCTATGCCATGGCACACAAAGGAGCTACACCCGTCAGATAAATTATTCATTGCCACTTTCCCAGCTCAGCTCTCTTGGTGACCTGGTACCACTGATGAAAAAAGGTCTTCAAGGAATAATGGACAAGGTGGGACCAAAAGATCAGAAAGTTTGGACAGAGGCTCAGCATGCAGGTGAAAATTATGTCAAATGAAACCAACAGGAAGAGGCAAAGATTGAATTGGGAGGTGGAAAGGGAGGAAAAGCTGAAAAACCTGGTGGAGAACTATTGGAAGTGATTAGAGCTGTGAAACTGGCACCAGAAGAGGAACAATTCTAGAAACTGCAAGGACTGCAGTGCACTCCCAACATTGTGCCAAAGTCAGGAATGAGTGCGTTTAAGACGGCTTTGTTGAATGGGTCAGGATGTGGAGCATGAGAACGGCAGCAACTCAGGAATGGGGACCACGGAGAGAAGCCAGCTGGGCTAGAGCTGCAGAAAATAAAAGATGATGTGATGAGGGAAACAGCTAATAGAAGCTGCCCTGCTACTGAAGTGTTGGGAAAGACAGCTGAGATGACTTGGATGCATGTCAGGAATGTCGCCTAAAAGATACCTTACATGGCAATGCACACGGGAGTGCTAGGAATAGAAGAATGCTGAGTATGGGGCAAGCAGTGAAAAGCAGAACTCAGATAAATGGTTTTAAGACAAGGGAGGCTTCTTCAAGACCAACAGGGTAGAAAGAAACTTCTATTGAGCTGATGGTCTAGGAAAATAGAAAGCCATCATCATTTTCTTGGTTCAACTAATTCACAGAAGGGTTTAAAACTTGACTTGACCCATCCAAAGAGAATCTCTTGCCCAGGTGTTGGAGGTGCTGCTGGTCCCTGGGACAGCTGGTAAGGGGCTGGAAGTAGTTGTCACATCCTGGGGAGAGGATTAAGATCCAGCACTCTCCTCCAGCTCTACTCACAGCCAAGACACCAGAGTGCACTCATGGTCCCTAGTGTGTTTGGTGGACGCTGTTCATGGACAGGCTTGAATATTTCACTGAAACCTATGAAATAACAGTCTTCAGACTATCTAGGCACTTACATCCCACTGTAATCCTTGGAGAAGGGGCTGATACCAGAAGAGCACCATTCTCCCAAAGTTTTTTTGCTACCAGGGAGGAACCATGGGGCATCACAGCTGCCTGCTGTGAGTGGGGATAGTTTAGGAAGATTTACCATGCAGCTCTTTTATGGCTTTCTGAGATTCATCTTTGCTTCAATTTGTGTTGAAATGTATATGCACCTAGCTTATGTTTTGGAGCTTTGAAGTGTACTTCAGGTAGCTGCAAAGGGGCAGTGGCTATTAAATGAGTAATTAAAATGAAGAAAAGCAGTTAGTACAAACACAAAGGCACCTATACAAAGAAATGATCCCATTGCTTTTCCCATAAAGATTAAAAAAGTGCCTTAGGTAGGTCAGGATATTTGGCTTTCAGGAATTCAGATGGGAATGACTTAGTTGAAGTAATAAATATGGCCAAGAAAAAAAAGCAAGAACTTGGATTTACATTGTTGAAGGAGTGCTCCTCCTCCAACAGGATGGCTCACACTGCAGTGGTTCTTGTGCCCACCAAAACCAGAGGGGGACCATGCCTTTGTGCACACCTACAAGGGAGAACTGGGGTGGGAATCAGTGCATCAAGTGAGAACGTGGTTATTTAAAATTCATTAAATAAAAGCAGCACCTCACAAGCCGGCGCAGGCTGTGCATCTCACTCTACCAATTGCCGTGGGGGAGACATGAACTTCTTTCCTTCCCACCACTAGGTGAGGTGCTCTCTGTGGCTTGGGCATCTGGGTTTGCAGGACCTCCTTGCTGCAGGAGGATCGTGATTTATGGAAAACTAAGGACATGGATAAAGTGTTTGTATATTTTTCTTACTAAAAACATGTAGCCTACATACATATGCAGAGCTGGCCTGGCTGATAGATCCATCAAGGCTTGCTTTTGTCCAAGATTAAGCTGTCAGCCTGTCAAAGGCAGCTGCTCAGAGCCTGAATTTTGGTTTTGCTACCACAGTCATCAAATTTTAATTCAGTCCCTGCTTGAAGAGCTGTTGTAGTCCTTCAATAGATTGTCTGTCTGTCCCTCTTTCTCTTTGGCGAGGACCCTGGGATGGGAGGGAAGCTGGTGCTGGTCCCCTTCTGAGGTGCCACCAGGGCATACCTCCAGCCCCTCCCAGGACAGGTGGCACTCAAGAAAACTTAGGAGAAAGGAAAAGCATCTGTTTTATTTCCATAGGGCTGTTTTTGAAGATTCAGGAAGTGCCAGGGACACACTTATGGCTGCAATTGCTTAGCTTTGTTAGCAGTAATAAAACAGAAGAAAGTATCATTCCTTTTTCCAGGAGAAAGTATCATTTTAAGGGAAATTTTTAAGGGAACATCTAGAGAAAAAGACTGAATAAAATCCTGGAAGCAAGGAAGGAAGCACTGCGCTAAAGTAATAAAATTACTTTGCTTCAACCCTTGCATGGTGAAATACTTGGCTTATTCTTTTGTGAGGCAACACATTCTGAAATTAATTTAATACAAAAAAAGCCCTGTCAGTTGTTGAATTGACAACAAACACTTTGACAGGTTTGAAAGGATCTACTTGTCTTTCCCAAGTTTAGTTTTATAGGAAATTCCAAAACTTTCTGGTTTTGATTCAGCAAAGAATAATAGCCCATTGCAAAACTGGGGAATTCCCCACAAAAATGGAAATTCCAGCTCCTACACAGTGCTAGTTACTCTCACTAGTTTTAGTTTCTGGCTCGAACACTCCCTGTTTTCCCTCTGCTGCCCAGCCATGTCTGCCCCCTCCCCTGCCCTCTGCAGCCACAGCCTGGGAAAAGCACCAGCTCAGCAGAATGAGGAGGGACAGGGAGCCCATCCAGCATGGGAAAAGGTATCCATGTTCCTTTGTGTTTTGCCCACAAAAGCAGTCCAAGAAGAAAGGAGAACAGGGCTCGCAGCTTGGCTGAATGTGGTCATGAAGGCTGGAACTGCTCATGCCACTGGAGAGGACACCTCACTGAGAGAGGACTCCAAACCTGCAGGCAAAAATGAACTCAGGTCTGGGCAAATTGTTTGCAAAAGTGGAAAAGCAAAGTCCTACTGGACCTGCAGCATGAGATAAGCCTGGTCCCTCCTGGGCTTGTCCCTGGCAGAAGTATGCCCAAGTGGCTCCTCTGCCTAGGCAGGAGTGGACTCCTCTACTTGGACATCTGTATCTATCAAATGAACAGGATATTTCCTCCTGCAGCCGAACTCCACTCTGCAGGTATGTTAACTGTTGAGAGATGGAAAGATGGATGTTGAAACACTTCTGGGAAAACAGTTTTTCTCCCTCCCCAGCGTGATTGTGCCAGTTCATCTTGAAAACTTGGCCAGAAGAGGGCTGAATGTAAATTGATTTACCACTGGATAAAAAAATCATGAGGAAGTTTTTGCCATCTCTTGTGGTGTTTTTCTCTATCTGGTTTCCACACTTCAGCATCACAGAGAATTGCTTTCCATGGACAAACTATACTTACCACCAGGAAAATCAACTTTCTGCTCTCATGTGCAACAGAGCTACTTGCTCAGGCCAGGAGTTTGCTGTCCCAGACATGTATTTGTGTGGGCTCACCCTGTCTGGACCCAGCCATGCAACCACAAGGAGACATTTCCTTCATGGCTCACAGATCCCCAGCACAGGCAGTCCTTGTGCACCTCAGTGTGATGGGGCACTCATACTTTACTCCTTGGTACATTTTAGGCCCTTTGCAGCAAAATATTCCAGCATGAAGCTTCCCTTTAGGATAAGAAAGAGGTTGCACAACAGCCCCAGTTGGGATTCCACACTGCAGTTCTTAAAAGCATACTTGTATCATACTTGTGTGCAATTTTTACATACTCCTGGCAAGCATTTCTGGGCACTGCTGCAGCATTCATGAGAACCAAGAGTATCCCAGCCTTAGAGAGCATTCCCACTGGTCCCACACGCACCCCTGAGTCCAGTGACAAGGGGAATGCACTGGCACATTGACTTGTGGCAGGATATGACTCCAGTCAGGGATAAATAAGCAACGTCTATTAAGAAAAAAGGAAAGTAATTGGGAGAGGGAAGGGCAAAAGTAACAAACTGAAAGGATAGAGTAATTTGATATTACAGAAAAATAGTTCTTTAACAATACAGAATGGAACATGGTCTAGTTGGGTTTCTAGGTGTATCTCCTGTGATTCACAGACTGACTCACATCAGAGCATCACCAGTTATATAAAGGGATATGTTCTTGAAGGTATGTCATGGCCTGAATTTTCACAATGGAAGAAATTTAGATAGGAGCCTCTACTCTACTATTACACAGCTGGATCATCCTGGCAGTGACATACTGTGGAAAGAAGCAAGAACAGGACGAAGTCTCAAGAAACCTGTGCTTTAAAATTAGGAACTCATAAATTTTTCCCCAGAGAGGGGCTCCCCTGCAAGATGCACTCAATGTTCTTGGTCAGTGGCAGCAAGGCAACTAGTCAGGACTCAGACGTGTATAGATAAGGCAGGGATAATAAGCCCTACTTCTGCTTTCTAATGAAAATTCCCCAGTAGACTGAGGGCTGTGGGACTGATGGGACTCCTGGCTCATCAAAACAAACCTGCTTTTGCCTCCTGTGCCACATCACCTAGTGCTGCTTATAAAGCTGCCATCCTTTAGGCCGAGGTGGAGTTGGGGCCCTTTATGCTGTGTCAGGGGCTGCTCTGAGCCTGTGGGACCCTCGGTGAGCACCCAGCTGAAGCGTGCCCTTGGCAAGCTGCTATCAGCTTGCTCTGTGCCAGCACTGGTTTACAGTGCAGAAAGCTTCTTCAGCCTTCCTATGCTTGCCCTTGAGGCGTGAGGAGAGTGCTCACAGCCTCTCTCAGGCCTTCTCACGAGGCTTGGAATGCCCACTCCATCAGTGTACGCTGATTCCAGGATGTTTTGTTTGCTTTGGGCATGGCTGAGCAGAGCAGGCAAAGGGCTCATCAGGTCTTCAAATGAGGCTTTCCACCTGCCATGTCAATGTAGGGCATGCAGACCTACCCCAGGCCAGCACCACAGCAGAGACACATGGAGTTCATTGTTCTGCCAGCTTCTCCCCCTGTCACCACAGGCTACTGCAGACATGGCTACTGCTCTGCCAGGGCACACCCTCCTGCTGCAGTGCAGTCTGTTTCTTCTGCTGTGGTCCTCAAGGTGAAATAGAATCACAGAATTTTTTTGCTTGGAAAAGACCTTCAAGATCATCAAGTCCAGCCATTACCCAGCACTGCCAAGTCCACCACTAAACCATGTCCCTCAGTGCCACATCTACACATCTTCTAAATAATTCCAGGGATGGTGACTCTACCACTTCCCTGAGCAATCTGTTCCAGTGCTTGACAACCCTTTCCACAAAAAAAGTTTTCGAATATTCCACCTAAATCTCCCCTGGAACAACTTGAGGCCATTTCCTCCTGTCCTGTTACTTGTTACCTAGGAAAAGAGACCCCAGCTGACTACAATCTCCTTTCAGGTAGTTGTAGAGAGCAATGAGATCCCCACTGAACCTCAGTTTCTCCAGGCTGAACAATCCCAGGTCATGAATAGGATTTTGGCAGAAAATAACCATTTGGAAGAGCTATATCATCAAACTTTGCAAGTTGTTAGTGTCTCACTCACAGGAATGGACATTCTCCACTGGATGTGGATAGCCCCTGGTACTATAACCAGCTTCAGGTGCTATGAAGCATGGAGGCACATGGACCCTGAAAACCCTCATTATGAGACATGGGCTTTCTCAGGGGAGATCAAGGCACACACAGGACCAAAAGGCTTGTGAAACCGATGAAACTTTTAGTACTAAAAAAATACTTCTAACTTGTGTTTGATGTTGATGCTACAGCCACATTCTTCATGTTGTCTTACTGCTGCGATGTGGACTTAATGTTTAGATCAAGTTTTTCTTTATAAGACTAGTTGCTTCATCTACTTTTTTTTATTTCATGTTTTCATTTATAAGACACAACTATTGTCAACCTGGAATACTTAAAGTGAGCAATTAGGATAATTATTTTTATTAAGGTAACACCAGAAAGCCTTCAGTGAGGGTGAGGTTGCTATGATTTCATGCATCGTTCAAAGGTAGGGCAGAGACTGTTTCTGCTCTACCTTGCTGTCTCTCTCTTGCTTGTTATTTATAGAGGTAAACAAGCCCAGAAGAGAGACTGAGCAAGAGCTGAGGATTTGGCCCAGTAATGTTCCCGCACAGTTAGAGCCAATGCCATGTAGAGTTGTCCCCAGGAACACAGCTCCCTCCCAAATGAAAAGCCTGGGGGTGCTTTTGGGCTCAGAGATTGCTGGGGCACATGAATCACTGCTTTGATGGCTCTGGAAATACTGTGTCCAGCACCACTGCAGTAGGAAGTGCAAATCAAGTGGACTGAACTGCACCAGGTGTAGGATGCTGAGGACTCACAACCTCATGCCAGTGCAGAGGTACTTTGGAGGCCAGCAGAGAGGGTTTTCACTGTGGAGAGGGTGCTGGAATCCTGCTCTACACAGGCAGTAAAAATGAAACAATCTGCAATAAAACCAACCTGGATGGTTATTTACAAACAAACTTGTCCAGCCAACAGTGCTACTAAGGGCTAAGCATTAACATAACAGGTGGTTGAACCCTTAAGTGTCCTGCTCAGATGCTTCCTATGACATTGATACCCAAAAGAGTGGTTTAGACCTCTGACTTCCCAGTGATGGTTCCATATAGCCTGTCTGAGGTTCAAACCATAATCTACTGGCACCTCCCTAGGGTGTTTGGATGATTTCTCTTTATTGATCACGTAAGCAGGCAGGGTCTGGGCATGCTGGAAAATTGGGCTTTGAATTGCTCATTACTCTCTCAAATGTAGACTCCACAGGAGGCAACAGTGACAATTGTTGGTATCATAGAAAATGCCCTCAGTATCATCTTAGTCACTTTTTGACATGTTTATCTAACCCAAGACAACCATTCATCTGGACATAGGTTCTTAAATAATGGTTTACCCCAAACTGAGCTCTAAAAAGTATCCATGATTAAAACTTAATTATTGCATAAACAACTTTAGCTTAATTGCAAGCTCCAGCTGAACAGACCCCCTGGGACATTAGGGAATTAAAGCTAATGCAAACAGAACCCTGATGTGTTTCTTCACAATATTGTGTTAAGCAAAATCCTTGAATTCCTCCAGTGTTATTTCAAAGAACTGTGTGTGATAAGTCAACTTGGTTATGTATGCTTGTGTGACAAATTGCCAAACATCCCACAGGGCAAATATGAAAAAACAACAGAGAAGTCGTTCTGAAGAAATGAGACTTTATTGACTTTTTTGTCCCACTTCCAAAGGCCATCAATGACATATTGTTGAAGACTGTGATTCCACAATTTTATTGAAATTGCAGAGGGCGGGCAGTAAAGTGAATCTCAGGTTGGCATATCATCGATTGTGTGATTTTTCTTTTTCAAACCAAAAAAAGAAACAAAGCAAGTGAGGGAATAGTGATGGAGAGCAAGGAAACAATGACAGTCCTTGATTCACTTCTTTTTTATACCCATGACAGCTGGTGCTGGTCTATCACAAGGATGGGATTCACACAGAAGAGGATATGATGAGAAAGCAAAATCCATCATCAGGGAAGTGACTTTTGAGCAGATCAAGAAAATCTGGATCCCATACTTGGGCTGGTTTTGGGGTTTTTTTAAGCAGAGAAATAATAACTAGAGACACAGGTATCTAGCTGGTCTACAGTGGCACATTTTTGATCTTTTCTTCTTTGCAGTTGCAAAATACTGCTGTTCCAGCAGATCAAAACTGAATAAGGGCTTTTACTCTGTGCCATATCATGTTTCTGTTTTGCAAATGGTATGCCTTGAATAGAGAAAACAGTGTATGATAAACCCATTAGTTCATGTAGGACCACCCACTGCCACGGCTGGGGTTCAGCAGCAGAGCCCCAGCATTGAGCAGGTGCAGAGGAGCACAGCTGTCCCCAGAGGCCTCCACTCATGCACAGCTGCACCCACCTTCTCTGTCCACGTGACCACGAAGATTTAGGGTCTGCTCTACCATCTTGCTTCTGCCATGTTCTCCAAATCTTTTAAAGTCCCACATCACACACTCCATTACCAGGGGTCACCTTTGATTATTCTCTTTGCCATATGTCTCATAGTTCAAGGGCTGGTTCCCTTTTCCCTCCTTGCTGTTTAGACTCCATATTGAAGCTATCAGCATCTTTTTATCTACTGATACATATTTTTACTTGTTGGCAGTGTAGGCCCTATCTCAAAGAACTTGCACTGTGAGTTTGACAACAGCAATCCATATTCCCCAGCAGCTTCAATAGCCTTGAGCTGTTAATTGTCAAGGACTACTATGAATGACATCAGGGGAAGATCCGGTGCTGATAATTTACAAAAGCAATAATTTTTGAATGCAATCTTCTAAGTGAGTTTGTGATGTGAACAATAATGGAAGAAGAGGAACTGGGGAGAGCTGCATGCCGAGGAAGCAACAAGGGATGCCAAGAATGAGCAAAACTGCAGGTGGAAGGGTAAAACTACAGACAAGCCAGGCAAAAAGTAATGAGGTAGCTTGTGCTAAATTACAGCACCAAGCCGTGAGTGAATTGTTGCCATGAAGTGGTGCCACAGGCGAACCCAAACTGTGTGTGGGCCTTTAGAAGTTTTTCTGATATTTCTGTTTCCAGATGTTGCTTCTCAGGATTTGGGTCCTGCTGGAGATGGCACAACTTTAGTTCAAATGCTGACAGTTGTTGATGCTTCTTCCTGGAAGGCTGCAAAGTACTGTTTTTCTTAACATTTCAAATGAAATGTCCTTGAAATGTCAGTTAGTGTGACAGTGTGACGAAAAGGATTTACAGCAGACCCGCCTGGAATGTGTATGAGGGGACAATGACAAGCAAGGAAAGAAGAAAAGAAAGCAGGCAGAGCAGTAAATGAATGAAAATATAGGGTTTATTTATTAAAACAGACAATCTAGTTGTTCTCAGTTTCACCAGAATATGTGTTATATATCAGCATCTCCTGCAAGGCTGTTTCTCTTTGCAGTGGGAGTCTTTCTTTCCTGCTAGATTTTGAATCTGATTTCCAGATTATCTTAATTACTTTCCAACTGAGTCAAGATACTGGAATGTTTCTTTTGGAATTGTGCAAAATGAGCTTTTTCTTCTTTTCTTGGAGATTCACTTCTATTTCTGTATGGAGTTCATGAAGTTCTGAGTATTTAAATTTTCTGCAGCTGACCAGTTTCAATGGCAGCTCCCCACACAAAAGGCTTCGTACAAACAGATTCTTGGCACTGTTGCAGATGAAATGCATTAAATGGCCTATGTGAAACTGCCCAAATCAACAAGCATTTTCCAGTAAACTTAGAGGAAGGAGAACAACCTGGACAACTCTGACCAATTTTGGAGCTATTCCTGCGGTGAGACTGGCTGATGAGAAAGGAAGTGAAGGATGGGAAGAAGCATTGAGCCACTTATCTCTGTGATGTCTTGATTATACAACTGAAAAGCAGAAGCTGTAATTGAACGCGGAGTCCCGTGCCGAAGTCTCTGACAGACACATGCTTTGAGGAGAGGAGATAAGCCAAGCTGGTTCTGGTACATGAAAATTGCCATATATTATGCTTACCTAAGCATTAAGGAGAACAAAAAAATGAAGAGAAAAATTATCACTAGCCTGAGCTCCATGGCTTCTGTGCCAGAGCACAAGGTGCTGCGGTCTTCCAAGAGCATCTTGTAAGCTGCTCAGCAGGACCAGCCACACTCTCACACACGTGTCCACACACAAACGCACAGATAGCTTCAGTAAGATGGGTTGGCAGCAAAGAGGCAGGAAGGGTCTCCGTTTAGAGTTCCACAGATGGAGGTTTATTGCATCCACACCACAAAGGAATCAACAGGCGAAGACCAAGAACAATGGAGAGTCCAGGTTTAAGTACGTGAGCGAAGGGAGCCTCAGAGACCAATGATCTGAGGGCATGGGGGTGGTACAAAGGTGGGACTAGGGAACGGGAGCCAGTGAGGAAGCTCTGGGGGAGTGGTGAGGGGCAAGGGCCAGTGGGGGGAACCTGGAGTGGAGAACTTTCTAGGATATGAAACATATAAGGTAGCAAGGGGGCGGGGTGGCCGATGGCCAACCAAGAATGCAAAACTGGGGTACATTAACATACCAGAACAATGCATGCGGGGGGAAGCCTTTTCTGTTCACCTTGACCTGGGGAGGATCTCTGATATAAGAGAGTGTCTCACCAGCAGACTCTCTTTGTCCCTTGTACCCCTGGCTTACCGGCCCCCACAAAAAATGAGCTCTTCTCCGAGTTTAAAATATTAAGCAGAGGCTAAACGATTGGTTCTGAGCCCTAAAAAGCCTCCTTACATGAATCATTCACGAAGTGAAGACATGAACCTTATTTAATATCTCAGTTCCTAGAATGGGACTTTGGGCTTTTTACTATGGAAAAATGTTCCCTGAAAGTAATGGCTTTATCAGTGCGATTAGCACCATCCAGAGTTTACTGCCTTCTGAAATCAGTGGTGCCTTGTGAGAGGTCCAAGACAGCACCTGGCTCTTGTGAGGGGTTGTCCTTCCTCACGCAGAGGTGCTTAAAACAGGGAGAATGTAGCTGGGTGACACAGCTATAGTTCATGGGACTGGATTTATCTCTATGCCGGGGAATGAGCTGATTGCTCTACTTTTGCATGGGCTGATTTATTTTGTGTTCTGGTTATGAATGTAATTCCTTAAGGGGAAACACTTCCATCCTGTTATATTTGTTCCTGTTATGGAGCCATTCCCCATCTCAATGTGCTTAATTTACTTTCCTAAGGTTGTCAAGTTCCTCCCAAATTTAGAATTCAAGCTTTGACATACCAAAAATACCGGGCAGGACTCTCCAAAGTACAAGTAGTCTGAAGCTGCCCTGGAGACCAGTGAATTAGCAGACATTTTTTTAGAAAAAGACATGGAATAATAGAGCTATATTTGGATGTTCTTTCTAAATCGGTGGCTGTCTAAGAAGGCTCCTAGCACAGGCTTCATTGTAACTGGGAAATGGATCCATCCAGAGAGTTCAACCACACGTGTATCACACAGGCTGACAGCTCACATCCTATTACCTTTCTTTAATGCTTCATTTCTAAGTGATAATTATTTTAATGGGTGATTATTCTAGTTTTGAGCAGTTTAAGGAATTTCTGATATGGGTAAGCAGGTGTAACTTTTAAAAACCTTTGCTTCATATAAATTTGCCCTATAATTGATCATATCATCTCGTGATACAATCCCTAGAAAATGATCTGACTAAAACCTATCATTTTATCTCCTTTGAGATACTTACATCCATTAGACAAGGTTCTCCATTCTCTCTTTAATTATTTGTTCTGGCAATAAAATCTTTGGTGGCTGTTTAAGAAATAAACCTGGAGCTCAAAAACTCCCAGTAGAAACTGTGGTGAATATAATTTCATTATACATAGCACAGAAAACGTTCTATCTATCTGCTGAACCCTTTGTGGCCTACTGGGAGAGTCCTGGAACAGAGAGAGGGAAATGCCTCCTTCTATGGGTTGCAAACTGGATCGTATCTAAGTTTTAATTTTGAGCTCTGAGACACCAGTGCCAAATGAGTCACTGACCAGATGAAGAAAAAATACAACAGACTCCAGTTTTCTTTTTTGTTTGTCAGCCTTGCCCTGGCCCTTTTTTGCATGCAGGACAAAAATAAGAGTTCTAAACCTCCTTCATTCTTCAGGGAACCATGGAAAGCAACTGTCTGGGCACAGGAGCTCCTAATTCTGTGGTCAGTGAATGAGAAAGAAAGCCGTTCACACCAAGTCTATCAGGGGAGAGATTCAGGATAGGGTACTGTCCCTGCCAAGCAAACTGTGGCAAGTGGATACCCAAGGAAGGAGAATATCTACTTTTCAAGGACCACCATTGCAAGGGAAGGCTCTGGGGTTACTGGTACATCTGCTTCTCATGCTGAAGACTGGTGTGGGGGTGGATACATCTGTGTTGGATGTTTTCCCACTTAACTGCAATTATGAGGAGGGGATTACACCCTATTCTGAATGGTGACAAAGGCAGATGTGCCAGGCTGTGATGAACACATTGGGAAAGGGGAGGTGCTGCACACCACTGTGTTTCCTCCTTATAGTCATGAGGTAGGAGGGCAGATAGGTCAGGATCTGGTCTGGTCCTGTTTCTTATGACCCCAAGAGGGTGGCTGGAAGGAGGCAAGACAAGGTAAGGCAAGGCAAGTTGTGGTAAGGAGAAGAGCACATTGTTTTCAGATAGAAAATAAACATATGGATATGATAATTTCTTTGACTCCTGAATGTACATACCATCACCAAAGAATACATTCTCTCATTTGGTATTCAGCAGGCCTGTGGTGTCCAAAATATTGATAATTTTTTCCTATTCTGTCTACTCTGACGAATATATATATATATATATAGAACACAAATTTGTGATAAACTGGAATAAATGTGCTGGTAAGAAAAGACACAGTCACAGTAGGACACAGAAAGTGAATAATACCTTGTATGTGCTACCAGCTCCTGCTAGACAGACTCTCATACTCTGCATCACTGTTTCAATGTGGTCTGTGAACAGGAGGGTCTCCAAGTACGGCAGCTAAAGCTGCAGTCTTTGTGAAAGTCAGCTCTCTTCTGGCAGTACAGAGATGGACTTTAAGGGATTAAAACCAATATTAGAATAAACCCCACCAAGTGTGGCTGGCCCAGAACTGTGTGATACTGGTCAGACATGAAACAATATGATTTGCTGGTCAGGTGAAACAAGTCAGCTCCTCTTCTTTGACAAGGACATGGGAATGTTTCAGCCCGCATAGTTCTTGGATGAGCAGAAAATATGTCTCTGTCAGCTCTCCAGGAGGATGGGTGAACTTTTGTCTGCATTCCTAGCTGAGACTGAGTGTCCTGAAGGGCACAGCTCCTTTGATCATGTTTCATCAGCCTGCTTTTCTGAGCAGGTTTCAGCCAACTTTTGATCTGTGGCTGGTAACACACTCTTAATTAGCCAGCAGTCAGTTCTGCAATCAGTCAGCCTCTGGCTTCAGGCACTGGGCTTCTTGAGAGGGCACCTGCCATGGCAAGAGTCTTCCTCTGGGCTGCCAGGACCACAAGGTAATTGCCTCATCACTCACATCTGTATTCACTGCACTCCCTGTATGAGCAAGTTGGGACAACCTGACAGGATGATCAGCTTGTGGTCGGCTGTGAGAGCTACACAGAAGCCTGTGGTGATGTTTTTTCACTCTGTGGGAGAGCATTCCTGAGGCATATCCCATCAGCCCAGTCTCACCATATCCTTCTTTCTCAGTAGAAGATCTCCTCTTTCCATGTCATGGCATTGGCACATTATGCTGGCAGAAAACAGGTGAGCTCTAAATAGAGCTAATGATCATCTTGTAACATAATTCCTCCTATGCCCACCCCTCACCTCCTTTTCTGCACTTCAGTAAAAGTACCACAGTTCAAAAATTGAACTAACCATTTTGGGATTCCTTTTTTTTTCCAATAAGTTGGTCACACCCAGATAAGCATTCAGCTCCATTGTGATGCTCTGTAGATGTCCTCAGCTGGCTCTTGCCGGGGGAGTACTGGACATGGAAGTGAATCCTTTCTCTTGTGAATCCACATCTGCTTGCATTCAGATGAGTCTGGCTTTTTGAAACAGTCATGGCATTTTGGTCAAATGATCACAAAGCATACAGACAATAAAGCCATGCACTACAATGTGGTGAAGGTCATGCTTATGAATATTACAGTGGGTGGCTAATTGTTTTTCCAAATGTCTTAGATGCAAAAGAAATTTCAAAAATAAATATCTGAGCTTGCACCTTCAAATGTAGCTAGTGGGTGTTTAGAGAGCAGCTCAGATATGAGGGAGTGATATCCACAGATTACCATTCATTTTAGCATGTTCTTGGCACCAAGTTCACCTGGCCAAGTGCATGCCCAGCTGCTAGCCTGGCTAAAGGCTGTGTCCCAGCTTTTCCTGATCTCTTAGTTGTCAGACATACCCAGAGGACTCTGCCACCAGCATGAATGCACCCACCAGCCAGGAGGCATACAACCAAGTCACCAGCTGGGACCATGCCATGACCCATCACATTTCCTGAGCTTTATTTTGTAGAGTTAATTTCAAGGAGTATCAGATAGACTTCCATAGGAAATAACCTACAAAGAAAGGATAATTTTCCTAATTCTTATTGAGTCCTCTGTGTGAGAAGTGGAGGCAGAAGCAGAGAGGACAATCCGAGTGCCACTGACACTGCTGGGCATGTCTGTTTGCATTGGTGTCAGTGATTTAAGTCTTGTTACAACAAAACACCACATTTCAGCTCTGACCAGGGCCATGTGCTGTAAGGCAGCTCTTCTGCAGGAAGTGGAACTGTATGAGGCCTGCTGGCCAGCCATGGATTGCCTTTAGCTTCCCAGCTTGAGTGAGGATTCTCATTAAGCCTCTGTCATAGCTAGTTCTTCACTTAAATACAGCTCAGCAGCACTATTTAAAAGGTTTTAACTCAACAGATGTCTTCCTGTGTGGACACCATCTCAAACCATGCTGGTGTCCTGAATACTGATTCTGGCTGCATGGACCTCTTTGGTACATATAATTGCCTGCCAACACGGCAGGGCATGTGCTGAGCCAGGAGAGATTTGTACATCTTCTCAGGAGTATCTGTTCCAATCACAGTCCTGGAACAGACTGTACTCTCTCAGTGTGAAATCTCTCTATTCCAGTGACTTACTCCCTCTTCTCCCAAGAGTCAGATGTGTGTCTAATGGCCCTTGTGTCCTTTATTACCTCAGCCATTGGAATAAGCAGCTACTGCTGCACCAAATGCATACAAAAGCTGTTTGGTTTTGCCTTCCTTAGTACAGACTGCTTTTAGCTTGTTTGGAAAAGCTGCTGCAGATGCAGGTTATTGATGATATTTCTTTAACTGTTGGCATCAAGTAATAACATGGTTGATGTTTCCTAGGAGACTACTGGACCCTGCAATGTCGCCTGCTGCTTCTTGGAGTTCTTGGTTTGTGTATCTGCTGTAATTGCTTTCCCTGGAATCAAATCAGTGTCAAGCTACAGCCTCTCTGACACCCAGTGATCTCTCTCACAAAAAATAAAAATAATTCCTGTAACATTTAATAATGAAACCTGCTGGTGAATTCTCTGTGTTGTGCTGGGATGTGCAGGGCTGTGAAAGCTTTGCCAATAGAATCAATCTTGTGCTGAGAAAAAAATAATCCCGTCTCTTATGAAATATTAATTTAAGTTGCCAGCTTCAGCATTCTAGGCTTTTGCATTTTTAAAGTCATCAGCTTGAAGGAAAACATATTTTCAGCTCTTGGCCCACTAAATACAGAGCAGAGTTGTTCTGGGAGTTTGTCAGCCTGTTCCTTGGCTAGACTGCTTGAATCTTATTTTCCATTTGGTCTAATCATCCCCAGCCTTGAAATAAATTGTTCTGGAGCCAGTATCTGGCAGTGGGAGGACCCAGACCTCAGGGCCATTGTTAGAGCTGGATTCCTGCAGAGAACATTCAGAGAACTCTCTCATTCTCTTCCCAAGTTTCCCCCCCCCTTACCCTCCCCCATCACCATAGAGCATTTTCTCATTTAAATAAAAGCTGCCCATCTGCTCTGGTCTCCACAGCGTGCTTCTACTCAGCTTTTAGCAAACTAGCCTGAGGAAGTGCTGTGCTTTCTGGGAAAAATCCCAGCAACCCCCCTTCTCCACTAGCCAATAAATCAAAGTCCATACTCCAGCACCCTCTGGCAGGAGGGAGCAAAGATGGTATTACTGCAAAGGGGGAAGGAATCCCAGGAACACACAGCAAATAATATCCAGAGAAGACTTGTGATTGGGCATTCCTCAGCAAAACCAGTGTTTCAGAGCTTTTGCCAGAGCTACTTAGGACATGCTGCGGAGCTCTAGTGAGGTTTCTGCTACACAGTACTCAGAAGCCAGTGCTGCTGAAGGGAGGATAGTCTATCAGCTGCCTTAGTCCTGAGTGGTTACTGCACAGTACATGGTACCACATGTGAAATAAAATGGAAAATACCCCCAGTGAAAAAGGGAAGACATTCAGGGAAAAGACACAGCACAAGGACCTGCTCTGTGGCAGACATAACAAACAGAGATGATGTTTGTCATTTGGAAGGAGATGCAAAACCTGCAGCGGCTCCATCATTTTGCAGCATTGACCGAGGTTGCCAGTAGGTCCAGAGCACACATGGATGATCAGCCCCAGACCAAACTGGATATTTGTTTATTTAAAATTGGATACAAATGTCCAAAGTGGTGTGGTACTAAAACCAGCTTTATTAACACTGGCAGCAACACCATAGATAAGACAAGACATGCAGTAAACCCTAGAGACTACACAAGCTGATTTTTAAAAGGAAGGGTGTGAAATGCAAGCTCAGATAAGTACCAAAGTGAGTGTAAATTTGTTACATTCAGGAATGTGTATGTGCAGGAAACAGAGTCTCTTTGTCATTTGGGAAATCCTGCATGTTAAATTTCAACAGAAGGGATAGGAACCAAAGAAAGAGGAGACTGAAAGAAGGGAGAGATCAGAACTCTCTGGTGGACAGATTTTAAAGGATTCCTCTAAATGTGTCGGAAGGGAGTGATTTCACTATGAAAAGAGAATGTTTTCTTTAAGGTATACTTGATGCCAGACATTTTTCTACACTTCATCATCAGCAGGTCTCCAGTAAGGCTGTAAAAAGACAGCACATGTTTTTCTGCATTCTGTTTGAGAGAGATGCTTGTCTCCAACCACTGCTTAATTTGCATTCAGCAGCTCAGATGTTTCAACAGGCCAACCAACCATCGTTTCTTATTGTGGGGAGGGATGGAGACTGCCCTCACAGGTCTTTTAAAGAGCATCTCAAGCAAACAGCTATCCAGCATACTGCTGGTAAAGATGGTGCTGCATTTGGGCTATGAACTGGAGACAAGGCCCCTAAATTCTGCCTCTCATGTACTAAGACCTGGGAAAACACAGTAGCAGCGATTGTGCCAGCACACCTAGCTGGTCTGACACCAGCTAGAGCACTTGGGCTAAAGCAAAATGACAATAATGGAAGACAGCTGCAATATGCTTGTCCTGCCAGAGAGAAAGGTTTACAGAAAACCATGTGTCTCATCTTCCTCAAGCAACACCTGGAAGCTGCATAATGCAGAGACTGAAAAAATGGTAAGCAAATCTCATTCAGGGGGACAAACTGAAAGAATGGTTGAAGTCTTGCTGTAAGGGCAACACTTGGTTGGCTGAGGTAGCTGTAGGTAGAGCCAGAGGACAGATTTGTCCAGGGTGCAGATATATCAGCACAAGTGCCAACAGATACACCTCAAAAATCAATAAGACATTTTAAATCAGTGAGGTTGTTTATTTATGCTGGAAGCTATGTGTTATAACCATCTCAATTCTTACTTGCTATTACCTTTGGCTTGGGGAAGAAAAAGGCACAAGGCACTGCTCTCTTTAAGGGAGCCTGGTAAGAGCCAGCCAGAAAGAGCTGTACTTGCAGAGCTGTGTCAGGCAGCCCAGAGTGGCTGAATGTCAGGCTTTGAAAGGAGCCTGTACCCATCAGTGTCCTTTGCTAGGACTGATTGCAGAACATATTTAGCTTTCTACCATTTAAATGTAGAAATGACTGCTCTGTGACTCAATTAATAGCTCCAGTGCTCCTGGCCTGGCTCTCTCCCTTGAAGGGCAAAAGGCAGATCTCTGTGACTATTAATGTCCCTATAATGCTGCAGATTTGTTTTGATTTTCATGATGTGGCACTCCAGACCCAGAGCACTCTCAGCTGGCTCTCCCAGACTTGCTTTCCCACTGTGCTCCCTCTTCCAGGGCAGTATGTCATATATCTCATTCCTCAGGGACAAAGAGTCAAAGCATTCTTTTTGTTTTTGAGGAAAACTGCTACAATTCCTGATAACGCTAAACTTACCAGGAATCAATTTCTTACCTCTGAGGAAAGGGTATCACAGCTAACACCAATCTCTTCCCCAGGCAGTGGGACCCACTCTTAATTTCTACAAGCAATTCTCTGCCGCCCCTCACTGAGTGACTGCAGGGAAGGGTGAGAGCCTGGTGCTCCTCCTGTCTGTGCTATGCATGGTCACCGATGGGCAGGATCTGAGCTCTGTCATGAGCTTCAGCAGTCCCAGGACATCTGCAGTCATTGTGTCACTGGACAGGAATGCAGAGGCCCCATGGTGAGAGAGACAGTAATGGTCTTGTCGGGCTCAGTGAACCCTGCACAAGGTCAAGGCCCCGGGCCAAGTGGTGGGCATGGGTTTTCCCAGTGATGGAGACAAGTTTTCACATAACACTTCTGCGGCTTCCAAACACCAGGAGAACCAGGCTTGTTTGGGGTGAAAACATTGCATAAGGTGATTAGGTATTTTCTGTCTGAATTTAATTCTGCCAGAACCTGAGAAAGGAAACACAGTGGGGGAAGTTGGAGACAGCGAATACCACGCTGCTACATTTCAGAGACAGCAAGGGTCTTGAGAGGACAGGGCAAAGACCAGAGCTGCCTCTGGTTTTGCTACTCAGATGTTTTGCCTCAAACACGTGTTTTTTTACTGGGAGACTGGAGGATGCTGTGTTGCTCTGGAGAAAAGTATTAAAGGCTACCTGTGGGAGGGAAAGGCTGGGGAATTTCTAGATAGCACCACAACTGGGGTGGAACATAATTACTCCTCTGGAAAAAAAAGCATAAACAGCAGCCAAAACCCATAAAGTCTTAGAGAATTGCATGCAAGATATGTGCATTAAAATAAAGCCATATTATGAACCTAGGAGTGGATAGTAAAACACTAAGAATGTCCAAAGAGGAATGGGCCACATTAGGCAAGCTTAAACAGGAGTCACCACATGCACATAATTCCATGCTGCATTTTCATTGTCATCTTCAAGTTTCCTGCAAGGGTGGCCCTTTCTCCTTGAAGACTGCCCCGAGCAACTGACATTAGGTGGTATAGAATAACTTCCCAGCCACGTCCACACAGCTCCAGGCTTCCCCTCCTCATGGCTACTGCAAAAATTAACTCTGTCTTGGATGGAAACAGGACACTTATGTGTCAGCAAGAACAGGAGCTGTGGAGGGCAATGACCCCACTTTTCATGGAGCAATGGGGAGACCAAAAGAGTATTTCCAAAGGGTGTGCAGTTTGTGGGGGAGAAGATGGACATATGTCAAATGGAGGAGGGTCAAAGTCCAGGCATTTCCTGGTATAATTAAACAGGTTCAAGTAAAAGCTGCAGTAATGGCTTCTTTTGCAGGCCATATTTGGGAACCTTTAAATAAGGAGGAGGATGCTTTTCCCTCAGGAGCATTTCTTCCAGGCCACATCCAGGAAGGCTGCTCTTATGGCAGTAAGAACCAGCCTCGGAATAATTTGATTTGAGCCAGTGCCCCACTGTGTTGTTCACAGTGGAGGTGTCAGGAGGGCTCAGCAGTCACCCTGCTCAGTGTCTCACCTGGCCAAGACTTGGGAGACTGCATTAGCCCCACCAGCACTTTGCAAACTGCATCCATCTTACTTAAGCCAGCCAAACTGCCCCCAGCATCACTAGAGCACAGTCTTTGAGTGGGAATGGTTTTCCACTTAGATGTTTATTGCTTTGTGTCGTGGGTGCAACATAATCTCTGGTGGAGAAACACAACCACCACCTCTAAGGAACACAGGTGCTCCACAGCTACACGGTTGGGGTTTTCACTTTACTTTATTTTTATGTCAATAAAGGAGAGTTTGTAGGGGGTTTCTTGGGGAGTTTCCCCATTAGCTCAGTGAAAAATTCCACATTGCCTGGGGAATGTGAAAGAAATTAAGACCTACACATATGTTTAGGTACCAACATCCTACTGAAATCGGGGGATTTAGGTGCCCAAATGTCTTCGTGTGTTCTTGGAAAGAGGAAGGTTCGGTGGTGGGAGGTCAAGCCAGGGGAGCAAAGGTCGGTCCTTAAAGCCGGCAGTAACTGCTGTGACAGGAGCCCCCCATAAACCCTGGGGACCTCAGGGGTGCGCACACCTGGGGTCTGGCCCGGCGGGTGACAGGGTGAAGCCCCAGCCACACCCACTGTTAGCTGAGGCTTGAGCCCCGGGGTCTGGGCGGGGGCTGGAGGCGGCTCCCGCCGATCCCGCCGCGGGAAGGGAACGGGAGAGGCGGCGGCGGCAGCGCGGGCCGGGAGGCAAGGCCCCGGCCGCCCGCACGGGGGCGCCGCAGGACGGCGCCTGGCCCGGGGCCGCCGCCGCCGCCTCTGCCGCGGGCCCGGGATGATGGGCCCGGGATGGGCCCGGGATGGGCTCCGGGCTGGGCTCCGGGCTGATCCCCGTGCGGGAGGCTGTTCCTGCCTCACCGGTTCCTGGGGATTCAAGGTGTGAACACGCCTTTGAACACAGCATGGTCCAGTCTAATCATGTACGCTGCACTTAGCAGTGGTGGTCACAGGCACAGCCTGCTCGCTTGCGGTGTGGCTTGCCTGGCTTTTTTCCCCGGACCTTGCTCAAGTGCCCAGAAACCATCAACTGGACCAGTGGCAGAGCGAGAGTTAAGAATTTGGCTATCAAGAGAGACTGGAAATGATGCAAGGCCACTAGTTCCTGCCGTACAGAACATACACATGGAGCCCTACCATCACAGTTTGGTCCTGCTATAGAAGAGACTGTCTCTAATTCAGGTAGGAAGGCAGAAATACCAAAAGCTCTCTATTACTGCAACGACTGAGCTGGGAAAAAAAGAGAAGCAGCAGAAAAGATATTCTCACTGGAGAATATTCAAGCACTATCTGGTTGCAGTCCTGTGCCATGTGCTCTAGGATGACCCTGCTTGAGCAGCGAGGTTGGACCAAATGACCTACTGTGGTCCTTTCCAACCTGACCCATTCTGTGAAGAGGGTGCAAAGGGTTTATGTGAGCAATGTAAGAGGACCACAGAAACAAGATCTGAGTATGGAAGAACATGGCACATAAAACCATCGTGGTGCACTGGGTGAAGGACTGGCTGAAGGGCAGAGCTCGAAGGGCAGAGCTCAAAGGGCTGTAGTGAATGGGGCTACACCCAGCTGGTGACCAGTCCCCACCAGTGCTCCTCAGGGATCAGTTCTAGGGCCAGTCCTGTTCCTGTACTTACCAATGAACTGGATGCAGGAGTTCAGTGCACCATTACTGTGGTTGCTGGTGATACCAAACTGGGAGGTGCTTTTGGCTTTCTTGAGGGATGGGGGGCTTTGCAGAGGGATCTACATGGGTTGGAACATTGGGCTATGATTTATAGCATGACATTTAACAAGTCCAAATGCCGGATTTTGCACTCAGGACGAAGTAATGCCAGGCACAAGTATAAACTCGGAGAGGAGTGGCTGGAGAGCAGCCCTGCAGAGAGGGGTCTGGGGTTCATGGTGGGCAGCAGCTCAGTGTGAGTCAGAGTTGCAAACTCAAGCATAAATGGATGTGGTATTACAGTTGTGTATCTCTACAAGCAAAGGGGGCTGTATTTGGGATTTAGTTTTGGTAGTGAACATGCTGTAGAAGAACTAGTTACTGTAAGAAAAATTGGATCAGAGTGTTGGTAGCATTTCAACAGAATGGGGAAAAGGTTAAAAAAGATCTTTCTGGGTTTTGTTTGTTTGTTTGTTTATTTTTCCACAGGGAAAACATCAAGAAATTTAAGAAAAGTAGTGACTGGAGTTAATAAATTTGACAAGCTCTGGGATTGCATATGAGGGTGTATGAGATTTTACATCAGAGGTAGAAAAATCTTTCTAGAATGCCAAACAAAGGGAAAATGAACAAGGACATTTTCCTGAGTTACCTGGATGAATGACTGTCCAAGGAAGGATGCTAGGTGTAAACAGTCTGTGGGAACAGATAAAGAGGTCAGTCAGTCTATGTAGCTATGTTTTGAAGGTCAAAAACTGTAGGAATACAGCACCAAATGCCAAAAGTCAAGCTGAGTTAGACCTTGCAAAGATCTGTGAAGATGAATGCGGAAAGGTTTGTTAACTGTATAAATAGAAACAAAATTTAAAAAGGAGGAAGTGGGGCTGCTGTGTACAGAGTAGGAGGCTGAGATCAAACACAGTATTTGGACCATACTTTGGATCATCAAGGGCCAGACCTAGGGGGGTTCACAGGCTTGTGATGCCAGGAAGTTAATTTAGCTCTGGGAACAAAATGTACAATGCTGAGGAAGATGTCTTATTCTTTTGCCTAGTAAGTGAGAGAAAGTCACGTTCTGGGGGCTAAAATCTACAACAACTCGGTGTGGTGTCTGAGCTGCTCATAAGGAAATGCCAAAGCCACCTGTCCAAAACTGTCTTGTCTGGTTCTAGGTTTACAACAAAGCTCCAGCCTCTCTGGAGCTACTCTATTTGCTGATACAGGCTACACCTGTATCAGCAAATAGAGGATGGTGAGGGGTTAGGATGGTGTACCAGTCCTCAACTGCCCATGGTGTTAAACAGTTCCTGCTACAGGTATGGTCTAGGCAAGACAGCCCTCTCCCAGGAAATGCGTGCACACAGTTCATGGGACAGCATCAGATTATTCTTCCCAGTGAGCAGTTTGGAGGTGGCCACCCTGCTATGGAGTTGTTTTGGAAAAGAAGGTTTTGCTGTATGGATGTAAGCTGTGTTGTGCAACCTGTCCTCAGAGACAGAGAACAAGTCCCATCTTCTTTAGTTACACAAGTCCAGCCTCTGAGACTGGGATGATACAAATGACTCAGATGTTGTTGGGACATCTTGGGTGACCTCAGTCATGTACTGTTAGAGGTCATTAACCACTGGTTAACTGTTTTTTCGTTAAACTGGTAGAGAGCTACTGCATTTCCCCATTTACACATTTTGTTACATCTTCACATTTGGCTTGATAAATTTTGCAGGAAATGTCGAACTGCTTAGTCAAAGCAGCTCTGGCCTCCTCGCTGCCTTATCTGTCATGGTCTTGTGGTAGACAAGGCAGTATTCATCTCACACTTAGTTTCACACATCCAGCCCACATCTGTGCTTGGTAGTTAAACATAAGGTGTGTCCCTAAGCACTGTTCCACAAACAGCTGTATTGACTGCTTTTTTGTTAGTCTACTAAGCTTGCTGAAGACAGAAAATTATTATGGAACAGAATGGTTAGTACCCACACTATTAAATTCTCTTACCCTCCAAAATATGGTGCTTTTTTGTAAACAGGGAATGGCCACAGGCTTGTCCTAACAGCTCTTGTGTCTAAGGATTATTTGGGATACTGTTTGTTGGTATGGATGAAAACTGGGCCAAAGGCCTTTCAAAAAAATTTAGCAAAAGCGTGATTAAGTTCCATGAGTGTTCCTTCACCTAGTTTAAATTACAAGTATAGAAGGAGTCAGCACCACAATGTTGGTGCCACCCTGTCACAGTTTTTGCCTGTAACAACTAAACACTCTCTTAGAACAACACACAGGCATGTTTGGGATGATAGTATGCCCCAGGGACCATTCCCAGTAGACAGCTGGGATGTGATCAGGTCTTTCTAGATTATGAACCAGCTAGTTCACTTCAGGTATCTTACTTAGAATGAGATGGCAAAAGGTCCAGTGAGGGCACTGATCATGACCAAAAGCATAAAATAACTTCCATGAAAAGGATGACTAAGTTGACTGGATCCTCCCAGACTAGAAACGAAGATCTGGTTAAATATGTATTTCATAAAGACGTATAAAAGCCTGCAAAACACAGACATGGAAGTAGGTATGAATTGTTCACTGTCTTCTCCAGTGCAAGAAAAAGAAAGCCAACAAATAGCAGGGTCAAAAGAAACAAAATGAGGCCCAGGATAGAAGAGAATAATGCTACTCCTGGGTTCCACAGATTAAAATTAACTAGGACAGGCTGACCAGCTGCTTAATTAAAGAGCAAGGAAGGATTAAGGTGCAGCAAATGATTTTTGAATACGGAGTTTAATTCTAGCAAAAAAAGGAGAAATTTCAGAAATGTTTGGTTGGGGTTTTTTTCCTATTAATTGGTACTTGGTGTTCTTGGATACTTCAGCTTGGCATAAAAGAGGGGCTTTTTTTCCAGAGCAATTTTAGGAGCCTTTATCTCAGACCACAACTCCCCTTATTTATGCATCTACATCTATTAATAACACAGGAGATGAACCAGGGCTCTATAGCAGTGACAGGCAGAAGCAGATGGCAACATGACAGGTATAGCTGTTGTTTTCACATGGAGAAGCTGATGAAGAAACACAGCAGTAAAATATTGTTTTAGGGGTTTTTGTGAATGCTTACCCCCAAAATGTCCTCCAGTCTCTCCAATGGGTAACTGTTAATGGGCATGGTGCAGCTGTAATTGGCATTCAACAGTTTCTTTCCTTACTGTTTATACTTTTGCCTCTTAATCACTGAAGGATTGTTCTATTGCTCTACTTTTGTTCTGGAAAAGAAAAACAATTCCTTACTTTTTTCTTTAATGAATGGGGTTCCTACTTATTTTTTTCAGGATTCCACCAAGTGGATGGATTTCTTTATGGTTAAATGTCAAAATAAGCACAGTACTCCAATTTCAGCACTATTGGTTCATAATTACTTTCTACATCCTACATATGTTTCAAGTAAGGTGCTCTACTAGAAAGATACTGTTCTTTTTGGTAGTATTTTTTATTTCATTAGTACCATATAGTCCCATGCAGCAGTTTCACATGACTTTTGGGATCCACTGTGATTTCCTGATCTCTTTCTAATCAGAGTCATTTAGGTTGCAAAAGACCTCTCAGATCATAAAGCCCAACCATCAACCCAGTGCTGCCAAGTCTACCATTAAGCCATGTCCCTCAGTGTCCCTACACATCTTTTAAATATCTTCAGGGATAGTGACTCCCCCACTTCCCTGGGCTGCCTGTTCCAGTGCTTCACAACCCTTTTGTGAAGAAGTTTTTTTTAATATCCAATCTAAACCTCCTCCGATGCAATTTGAATTGTTGCTCAGCCAAATGTTCTTCACTGCTTATTTGGTTTCTTTCCTTAACTATCACTCTCCTCCTTTCTAGAATTCCACTTTATTTTTGGAGTTTCTTCAAGATTCATGTTCAGATGCTTTCTCATCCTGCAGTGCACTGGACAATTTCCCCATAGTGGTCTCTTAGGAATGGTAATGGAAATGGGATCTTGCCAAGCCTGGCACAGACCCCATGCTGTTCTCCTTCCAACATCCACAGCTCTTTTGGGCTGTTTGCCCCAGTTTTGGGGAGAGCCATGACAGTTTCATCAACAGTGTATTTTCCTGATTGGGAGTATTGTGCTTCATGGGAGGTTATGTCAAAAGCCTAATTCAAGTCCACCAGTGTCCACCATCATTGGATCCTGGGCTGCACCAAAAGCAGCATGGCCAGCAGGCTGAGGGTGATCCTCCCCCTCTACTCTGCTCTTGTCAGACCCCGCCTGGAGTTCTGGTGTCCCCAGCATAAAAAGGACATGGAACTGTTGGAGCAAGTCCAAAGGATGCCCACAAAGTTGGTTAGAGGACTGGGACACCTCTCCTGTGAAGACAGATGGAGAGAGTTGGGGTGATACTGAAATCAGATGGCTAGAAACTTTCTAGCACGGTTCTGACTACTAGATAGCAGGCATTCTTTATTATAGCATGCTGGTCACTTGGAGGATATTTCCTCTAATCAATGCCCCGAGTGTCAGGTGTACAGTTTTTATCATAAACACTGATTACTTATTCATTAGCTATCCCCCCTTCCTGGACTTCATTTAACATAGTCACACCCCTTATCAAAGTCCTTCCATGGTTCTTTGGGGTTTGTCTTCAACATCCAGTGTCCTGTTCAGGGGACTGTTCTTCAACTCCCGATTTTGATTAAGTGCAGTGTCATTGTTTTGCTTAACTTCTACTTTTTCAGCCTTGCAGAGCTGAGCTGGCATCCTGCTTGCGTTTTGCATGACTTCTGTTTGCCTAAGTTACATCCTTTATTTATTTCTCCAAGGCTGTGCTGTTCTGTTCTACTGTCCCTGGTAAGAAGTCAAATGTTGTTCCTTATCAAGGGAGTGAAATGCTGTTCTACTGTCCTTATCAGGGGCTGTTCAGTCTGGAGAAGAGGTTGTGTGGAGACCTCACGGCAGCCTTCCAGTATCTTAGGGGGGCCTACAGGGGAGCTGGAAGGGGACTCTTTGTCAGGAACTGTAGTGATAGAAGAAGAAGTAATGGGTAAAAATTGAAAAGGGGGGAAGTTTAGGTTAGATAATAGGAAGAAGTTTTTTACTGTGAGGGTGGCGAGACACTGGAAGAGGTTGCCCAGGGAGGCTGTGGATGCCCCAACCCTGGCAGTGTTCAAGGACAGACTGACTAATGCTTTGAGCAACCTGGTCAAGTGGGAGGTGTCCCTGTCCACAGCAGGAGAGTTTAGGACTGGATGATCTTTAAGGTCCATTCCAAACCCTTAACAGTCTCTTGATTGATTCTATGATTATCCACTGCATCAATTTCATGCCGGCATCTCTTGCTCAACCGTGTTCTGCAGAAGCCAGCAGCTGTCAGAGCATGGTGTGCGCTATAGCTGAATGGATGATTCAGTACAATCCAGCCCCTCAGTTCTCACTCCCAGGGAGCACGAGGAGGAAAAGAAAAACCGAGTAGCTTTTTAGTCCACGCCAAATGAGCGGCAGATAGCCGGCCTGGGAAGCCCCTTTCTGCCCCGAGCAGGTAACCTCCACCTGCCTTGCGAGCTCGCTTGCGCACCCATCAGCCCCTCCCCCTCATCCCCCCGCTACTAGCCCATCCCTGCACCACGTGGGGCTCTTCCCACGTGGAACAGCACCTCCCATTCATTGGGGCGGACCCGCGTAGGAGATCTAAAGCGGCAGCGGGGAGGTGGGGGTTGTCGCTGTGCTTCCTCGCCGCTTGCCCGAGCCCCCCGGCTGGGTGAGTCTGAGGCTGAGCGGGCGGGGGCCGTAGCGGCGCGTCCATCTTGCGGCGGGCGCAGCGTGCGCGTTCAGGGCCTGCTGTGGCCCCCGGGCGGTCCCCTCCGGGAGCTCTCCCGTCCCCTCGCCTGACCTCAGCCCGGGCTGCCGGGTCGGGTCGCAGCCGCTCTGCCGCCCCCACAATGCTGGCGGGAAGGGCCTTTCTTGGCGCTGCCGGAGCGAGTGTCCCCAGGGAACTGCCAGGGATGGAGAGGGCCAGCGCGGAGCTGGGGAGCATGCATCCGCGTGTGCCTGCTCCCGAGCTAACCCTTTTTTTTGCTTGTCTTCTCTGCGGCGCAGGGAACGTGCTGTGCTGGAGGTGAAGGCCCAGGTGCTAAGGAGAAGCCGTCCTTGACGGCCTTTCTATGTCCAGGGTAGCTCCCGAGAGACTGCCATGCTGTGCTTGGCTTCCTTCGTCAAACTGCAAAAGAGACTGAGAATTTACCAAAAATGCCAGTATCGACCATAGGGCTCATAGTGCTCGAGCTAGCCCCGTACCCCAGGAGTTCCTGCAGTCTGCTGCTCCCGAACCAACTCCTGTGATCAGGACAGGGACTTGTCTCCATTTGGTTTGTCAGCGTTTTGCAGGCAGCTGTCCTGGCTGACAGGTGCCTCTCATCTTTTTTTGCATATGTATGTGTGAATGTGTGTGGCAGATGGGGTGGAGCAAGGGGAACTTACTAAAAATTATTAAGAGGAAATTTATATGCAGCTAAGGCTGGAGAGGAAGATTGAGACTACATATGGAATTGCTAGTTGGTTCTAGTGTCAGCTGCTAGAAACCTTAGTTTTGGAGCAAGTTGGTGTTTTTGTAGGTGCTGTATAGACTCAAGACAGAAAGGCAGTTGCAGCTCTAGAGAGGCTGCAGATATGGGCAGGAAAGCTGAGATGATAATGGTGCTGAAGGTTCATGAGTTAGCATGTTCCCTGTGGTCATTTGCAGCTGTTACTTTGTGCTCCAGCAACAACTTCAACGTGTAGTCCAACATCAGCAGAACTAGCAGTATCCTACCCTGCCTCCCTTTTCCCACCTCTGTGGACTCTGCTAAGCCATGGGGACAAGTGGTGAAGATGTGGTCACACATGGCAATGCCGGTGTCATGTGGGACCCTCTGCAGTGGGACAGCAATGCCTCTTGAAGCCCTTCAGTCACTCGCTGATGCTTGAGTGTCTGCTGTCTCCAAGTTAGAGGCAAATACAATGAAAACTTGGAAAGAACAGGTGCAAATTTACCTGTCAGGTACTCTGTGGACTTCTGTTACCTTCAGCAGCCAACTGACATGTTTTTGGACAAGCTTTCCATCTAATGCAAAAGAGGAGGGACTGTGTAATGGCGCAGGCTCCATAGCTGCAAGTGCTGACCCTGGCACAAAGCAGGAGCAAGCTCATGCATTGCTACAAGTCTTGACATTTACTTAGCATTCAAGTATTTTGAGTATGTTGCATTTTGAACGATTTGACAGGGACAGACCTCGACTGTGCTCCATCACATGCGTTCTTTAGATGGTCACATTGGCTTCGAAATAAAGCCTTTTCTTGAGCAGGGGAACTAATGGGTGTTTAGTCCCCGACTTACGCCACTTTGGTGGTATTTGTAAAGTTTTGAGCCTTGCTGCTTGTAGGGCTGTGCTTAACAGTGAGGAGGTGTGTTCAGAAGGCACTTCTTTGTTGGAGTGGGCTGTAACAGAAGTCTGAGGCCTACTAGGCTTCTAATTCAAGCAGCTCAGTTGTGAGTGTGGGTGAGACGCAATATGCTCTTGACTCCTCCTGGAGTATATTCTTGCCGTATTTTTTCTAAACGGAAGCAACTGACTCAGGGAAGAGGAAGCTAGTAACTCTTTAACCAGTTACTGGAGAAACCAGTTCCAAGGTGTACTGTTGAAAGATTTGTCACTCCCTCTTTTTTTTTTTTTTTTCCTTCTTTTTTTTTTTTTTTTTTTCTTCCTTTTTCCTGTGTGATCTCTTGCCAGATGGCAGGTAACGTTCATTCTCATGGTGGTGGGCCTGAGCTCTGTGTCTCTGCTTTAAGTTGTGTGACACAGTAAATGGTGGAATTTGGTGATCTTGGAGTCCTTTTCCAACCTTAAGAGCATGAATCTGAGATGACAGGAGCAAGTGCCAATCTGCCTGGTGTTGAGCACAGTTGATGGCCTAGTGTATGTGAGTGGAAGGGAAAAAAGGAGTGGTGGGAAAAGAAGAAAAAGCAGCTGGGAAAGAAAAGAGGGAGAAATATGGTTCGAGTGAAGGAGGGCAGGGGTCTTACTGCAATTATTGCCTCCGCTACCTTTAGTTCACCCTTGCTCTAGCAAGCTCCTCAACCTTGAGGACAGGTTAATGAGAGTTTGATAGCCTTTCAGAAATGTCGCTTCCAATTGTATCCCAGCTCTAAGTGAGTAGAAAACAAAGTGGTAACTTTAATTATCTTCTCTTGACCCATATCTGTGATGCCAAAAGCATCGGTGTAGAGTGGGTCAGGAGGAAAAGAGTGTGAGTTACTTTGTCTGCAGATGTGCTGGGTAGATGCTGGCTTGATCCTGGTGAGATTTATTGGCTGTGCCATCCTGGTGACAGAGGCATATGGGGATGCGACACAGCCCCTTTGCCTCTCCTGAAGGGTGAGCTAAGAAGTCCTGTTGACTAAACACTGTATGTGAAGAAACTGGTGCTACTGACCATCAGCACTGTGAGGCTGTGTGGTGTGGAGAGCTATTTCAGTGCTTCAGGCAGAGCTGGTTGGGGTCAGCTGTGTCAATACTGACCCATAGTTAGTAACCCAGGGTGGGTGCTCTGTCTGTTTGGCAGTATCCTAGGGGTTTTTTTATTACCTGTTATAGCCCCATCCTTCATCATCCCAGGGTCAAAATCATTGAAAATCGGTCATGTGCTGAATGGTGTTGAAGGTGGCATTCATCTGGGTATATGTACTCATCCATGTCCAAGGTGTTCAGCCAGGGGAGGGATGGACATTCCTGGGCGTGATTCACCTCAGCCCAGTACACTTAAATAAATGAGTTGTGACCTGACGTGCTCATGTACTCATCTGCTTTCCACTGAGTATAAAAGAAGGCATGAATGGTCTAAGTGTTTATCTCAAGAAACTTTTGAGGTTCTTGGAAACCCCAAGGACTTTGGAAAAAGTTATGACAGTTCTGCCATAAGGGTGGGATTGTTTTGGTACTTGGGCACTTCCTCCTTAGTGCAGTTGTTGCAACGTTACTGGCTACTAAAACCTACTGGAAACAAAAAAAGAAAAAAAAAGAAAAAGAAAGGGAAAGAAAAAGGCATAACAGAGTCTGATGGTCAAACAAAACATGAGGGCTATCACTTGCCATATGACGGGCCCACTTGTTGCAGGACTCTTGACTATTGCCTGTGGTTCCTGGGCAGTTCGGGGGTATCAGGAATCAGGAGCTGGGGCTCCCACCTTCCTGTTGTGGTTTGTAGAAATCTAATGCCTCTTGCCCTGGCAGCACTGGCTGGAGCCGCCTGCCCTCGATGGTGAGTCAGCAGCTGCTGCTGTTGCCAGGGTCCCTGATGCTGCCGGAGATCACCAAGGTGGTGGGTCATAAATCCTGTGAATGGTATCAGAAGTGCCTGACTTCAGAGTTTCCAAAATAGAATACTGTGAGATGTTTGGTTCTAGGTATAATTTTTCAGTTTCTGTTTGGTTTTGGTTTTGTTGTTTTTGTTTTTTCCTATTCAAGTGAAAAGCAGTTCAGAAAACTTTATTTCACAGCAACACAGGATCCCTCCTTCAATTTTTCTGTAAATCATACCAGTTCCTTAGTGCCTTCTGTGCCATGTCTTGACCCTTTTTCTGAGAGATCCATGTGATTGCTATATTGTCGGAAACATTAAATTTATTAGTCTACTTAATGGTAGTGTTTAGCATCATATTTTCTTACATTCTTCTTTCTCCTGCCCCTTTCTGAGATGAGGAGTAACTCTTGGGTTCCTTTTCACAAGATTAGCAGTGAAATATCTTAGCAGGCTTTCCTGAGCTGTACAAATTTCCCAATTCACTTTTGCCTTATTTTCTGCATCCTTGTAATTCATTTGTATCTTTCCTTGTAGATCTTAGTGGCCCATTTAATTTTTTAATTACAAGGATGAGGATTTCACTTAATATCTTGCTTTTGAGGACTTGCTTTTAATTACGACCTTTATTTACTGAGCAAGCTATGTTTTATTGAAATTTAGTGCCTTTTTGAGTCATCCACTGCACAAAGTTTATTATAAGCCAATGTGGAGTTTAAAAACGTATAATGTCAATGAGCTTTTTGTTTAACTAGGGTTTATCCCCAGTTTTGATTCAGGTAAGCAGTTTAAAATGCCCCATACCAGATAATTTACTTATTCCTGAAACACATTCTGTCAAAGAGGAAGTGTGTGCCATGATTCACGTGGATGTGTGTGGACCTGACTGCAAGAGACTACCAGGTATTTTAATATGACTGAGAAGAATGAGCTGTAGTGTGCATGCACATTGTCTGTGGCTGCAGTTGTGCCTACTGAAGAGTTTGCTGCTGGCAGCTGCTCACTGGCATCCCAGCTGCAGAGGCAATTGCTGCTTCAGTTTTCTGCCTGATACATCTAGGAGAGCTCTCTTCAGATTTGTGTCACCTCGAGGCTGGGAAGCACAGGCTGCTTCACTGGTAGGTCTTTGCTAACATGAGTTAGCAGCTAGGTTATATCATTGAAGTTTCAGCTGGCAAAGCAAATAGTATGGTGTTTCTCTAGAAAATAATTTGTAACTCTGGTTAGCAGTGTTTGAGTGAAGTGGTCTGGGATGCTGCACAGAGAGCTCAGCCCACAGAGCAGTGAGGATGATGTCTGGGAGGTGAAAGGCAATGGTGGTATCAGGCATGTGGGTACATTTACGGCTGCAGATGATGCACTTGGAGCTGTAAGGAAACAAGTCTGCACTGGTAACTGTGCTGCTCTATGTGTTGGCAGTGGGCCACGTTGGTTCGGTGGCTTGATTAAACCAAAGGTGAGTTTGCCTTGAGTTTGGTGGGTATTTGTGGGTTGTGGTGTAGTGCCACTTTTTGTTGCTATAAAAGAGATGCCATGCAAAATCCCCTTTTAATTTTATGGGTAAAGCATTCTGACATCAGGGCTTGGGAGAACATGCTTCCAAAGAATCTGCTGCCCCAGACTGTTTACTGTGAAATCTGGAGTCAGTAAGCCAAACCAATCCTGGAAAATAAGAAAGGAAGGGGGGGAAAAAAAAGTACAAGCTTCAAACCATAGCAAAATCAGTCCATTGTTAATGCTAGTCATAGCTTCATTTGGGAATGCTGATGTAGGAGGTTTATTGGGATAGCTATGCAGCAGGAGTAAATGCACTGAACAAGAAATTACTGTGATTTGATAAATGAACTGTTTCCTTAAACTGAACAGTAGCTTGCTTTTGTCAGGTGACAAATTCTTAAACTATTGGAAAAATGCATTGTTGAATTTTTAGAACTAGGGTTGTTTTGTTGAAGTAACTCTTTTATAAAGCAGTTTCAGTTAACAAACTAAATAATGTGTTGTATCTTTAGAAAATATTCCAGAGGGGATTAGTTATCTCAGGTAACCAGAATATAGTCTTTTATCATTAGGTTGCTGATGAAATTTTCCTTGGGGTTGCACACTGCCTGACAGCTGGTTGATGACCCATGTGAGATACTGCCCAAGCAAAGGATGCTGCTGCATGCCACTTTGTTCTTCTCCCTCCAAAAAGTTCACAAAACAGGGTGACCTGTAACATATGTGATTTGAAGACTCTTACTCTTTGTCTCAGGTTGCAGGGACAGGCTGGTTTATGTGCTTATAGCTTCCAAAAGCTGAGAGGAGGCCATTGAGAAGAATACAGCACTTGGCTGATCTAGGTTTGAAGTGCAGAAGTGCTGTACCGTTGTATGTCTGTCTGTGCTGAGTACAGGTACATTAGACACGACCTAATGTCTGGCTGTGCAGTTGGCTGGAAAAAAGGAGCAAAATGTTCTGGCACTGCGAGGAAAATGAAGGCGCTGGATAGATGGATTAGGGTGGAGGTGCTACATCTTGGAGGAGAAAAACAATAGGTGTTTGTTGGGATTTTGGAAGTGAGAACTTCTGTGAGATGGGAACAGAAATTTGGCTTCTAGCAGCTTTATAGTTCAGGAAAAGTACCAACACAAGCAATACAGTGAAAAGTGTAACAGCTAAGTAACTGGAGAAGAGCAGAAGCAAAATGTTTATGCTTTGCTCTGGAAGCTCTAGGATCAGTGCTTGGACAGTCCTGAAATCCAAGTGTTTCTCCAGAAAACACTATTATTTTTGAGGAAAGCAAATGTAAGGAGGAGTTGTTGCTCTTGTGAGAGAAGTGCATGTCTGAGTTGTTAAAACCCCTAAGACTATTCAGAGACTTTCACATCCTTTTATTAACTGTCCACAGAAAGACCTGTCAAAATTCATTGAGGTGTTTTTTCCTTCAGCTGGGTCCACGTGCAGTCCCTGTCTTGAGCATTAGTCTGGTGGAGTTTTTGTAGATGTTTGCTAGAGCCCTGCAGTAGCTAGGGAAAGCAAGTAACTCTGGAGGGCCATAGCTCCCATCTCTCCTCCAAGGGGTAAGTTTATGCCTGGAGGTGCCTGTCTTAGCCTGCTGGTTACAGAGAGGGGTGAGATGATGCCCTAAGTCCCTGTGTCTGCTCTGGAGCAGGCTGAAGCTAATCAAGAGGAATCCTGCCCCTCATAACCTGGTTGGCATGTGAAGAAACACAAGGACGACCCCCAAAGAAACTTGTATCAGTGATGAAACCACACTGCTGTACTTTGGCTGCTCCAGATAAATGGTCACAGATGTTAGAGAACTTTTGAACCTGTTTTTTCCTTCAAAGGAAATACCTGGAGAGCAGAACAGCATGGTGTAGAGCACCATCAAAAACACAACAGCAGTGCTTTGCTTTTCATGCTCCTGTTCAGACCCTTGGGGTGAAAATGGTAATTACCATTTGTTTCACTTACCTTGCTTTAAACCCACCTATTTTCTTTTGCAAGTCCCAGCTGAGTGGAGCTAAGCAGAATATTTACAGCCAGTTTGTTTCCTTCTTGCTGTCACTTAAAGCACCTTGCAGCAGCAGAACTTATTATACTTCAAAGTTTCTTGTTCTAGGTAAGTGACATGGGGACAGACATCGCTGTACATGTTCTGAGAGGTGTTGCATTATGCATTTCACCATACTTCTCCTAGACTGTCATATCTAGGTCTCTCTGTGTATTCCCCCAGTCCCATAAACATAATTAGGAATGATTTCCTTTGATGCCAGAATGATGATGTGGAAAAATATAATAATGTTATAAAAAGTTAGACTGGATGATATTAGTAATTTTTCTGCCAATAAAAAGAGCACACTTACTCCAAACACTGTATTTTGTTGATAGGGACACAATTATTTTTAAGGAGAGCAGTGTAACTTCCCTTGACAGGACTGCGTGCTGCGTGGCTTCACTTCTCTGTCACTGGATTGCAGGAGCATTTTTTGGAGCAGACCAGGCTTCTGCATGAAGAGTAGGGAGGTGCAGGTGGCTATTATTTATTTCAGTAAATTCAGAAATCTGAGTAAGATTTTAGCCTACAGATTAGATAACTACAACGCTGATGGGGTTGAATAAAAAGTAGATGACACATCTGGTTTTTTGCTCACAGGAGTGAATTACTTCTGTAAGTTGACTTGTGCTTCCAAGGGAGCTAGAACTAGCTCTCTTCATGGAGAGATGTGGGTTGTAAGACCTGGCTTTCTGCCACACAGATGGCAAAATAAACTGTTAAGGGTGGCTACAAGGTAATGCTTCTCCTTGTGCAAACCAGGGGGCTGAATCTGCAGTGTATTTTGCAGTGACCTCATGGCTAGGCTCAGGCCAAGTCTGTCAACTTTTTGCATTTCTTACCTCCTGGTATTTCTGCATTGTCCCTGCTCCTTCAATGATTACATGCAGCAGCTTTCTGCTCAAATCCCTCTTGGGGCTGCCCAGTGTGGAGTCCTGTGTTGAGGTGGTGCAGGATCCCTCTACATGGCATTGTCAGCAGTGAGATCTGAAATGTGTGGCTTGTGGTCTGGCTCACAGTTTGGCTGGTCAGTGTCATCTTTGCTTTTTGAGGGAAAAAAACCCGTTAAAATCCCACAAACTTCAGCAAGTCTTGCTCTCATCCGACACAGGAGTGGGAAGCCTTTTGTTATAGTTTTGATAGATGTTCTGAGATAAATATGAATTGGGCTGTGTTTGGATGCCTCTTTTCCCCAGTTCTTCCCCATCAGCAGCCTTGAATGTTTGGATTAGGTGGAGGCAAAACTCTTCTTAAACAACAGCTCTCCTGTCCCAGAGCAGGAGAGAGCTGAATGGTGAACTTGTGCCTAAGAAAAGAGTATTTACCCAAAGCAAAAATCCTCCACACCTTCCTCACTGTGAAATTTAATTCCACATCAGTGTTTTAGCTCTTTTCTGATGAGATTTATTTAAGTAGAATATATCAAAACTAGGTTCTGATATCTGTGTGTGAAAATAGGAATGTTTGGTTACCCCACTGACATACTAATCAAACATCATGCTTGTATGATTTGCCATGCTCTGTACTTACTTTGGACTTAAATGCCTAAAACAGATGCAGTTTTCTGAGGCATTTTGTTGTAAACCCATCACTTTAGGAGCTGTGAAGTCTTTGCAGTGATGGCTTGTAGGATAATTTGCAAAACACTTCTGAGACTGAATTTTTTTCCATATAGCCCCATGCTTTATCTCCTTTGCTCCACCTCCTTGCACCATCTTCTGCTCTCATTTTTCTGTGGGTGTATGTCTAGGCTACACTGATGTAGGCATATCCTGTAGTCCTGGCAGCCAGGCTCTGCAACTGACCTGCACAACCAATTCCCATCACAAAACGACGGTCCCTGGTGAGGCTCATGTCATGGACTGGCAGAGAAAGGGAGTCATTTACTGCCCAATAAGTTGGAACATTGCCATATCCCAGTTACAGTGGGGATGTGGCCACACCATTGGTGCTCAGCATGCTTCTCTGCCTTGGATTGGGCTACCCAGACTGCCTCATTTAGGGCTTCCTCGTGTGGGAGCTTCTCATGCTGTTCAAGGCAGCTGAGGCATCAGTGGCCCATCCAAGTCGTGCACTTGTTGTTTCCTTCAGCACTGAGCGACCCTGGTCAGTGGGGTGTGTCTGGTCAATGGGCAGTACTAGTTGGATCAGATGGTAGGATTCAGTCATTGCTGAATCATTCCAGTATGCATCAGGGCACTGTCTCTCAGGGGAAGGCTTTTCTGAAGAATTTTACAGTGGGAATTACTTGGAAGAGCCACCCCTGAAACTGCAGACGTGCAGCAGCCTCTCTGCTGCAGGAGAGGATGTGTCTGCACACAGCAGCCAAGGCGTGTGAAGTGCTTGTCTGTGCCTGCAATGATGAGCATGTGGTGCTTGGAAGGAGCTGATCCCTCCCCAGCCCTTGAATCATGTCTGGAATGTGGGAATACTGAATCTAAAAGCAAACATTTTAGCTCCTTTCACAGTCAGCTTCTCTTCTGTATGGTGCAAATCATACTTGCAAAATGCTTTAGTATTAGGTCTGTAGTCATGCAAGTGCCCTCAGAAGGTCGTAATATATTTTTTAATTCTGCTTGTGTGTTCATTTAGAAACTAACTTTGGTTTCTTCAGAAAATGAAAGTTTTTCTTAATTCTTCCACTGTGTTGAGTCACTCTCCAACAGCCACACCAGGGTGCAGGGCTGATAGATCTCACTTGGAATGCTGCATGGGGCAAGCCCTTGAATGGCCTGCAAATCGGTGGAAAAACTAAATTAACAAAAATGAATTCTAATTGCTTTGTTTTGATTGCAGAAGCCTAAAGGAGTGATGTAGCATAATTTGAATTTTCATAGAATCCTAGAATGGTTTGGATTGGAAGAAACCTTTGAAGTTCCATGCAGTCCAATCCACCTGCCATGGGGTTACTCAAAGCCCCATCCATCCTGACTCTGAATGCTTAATTTGCATACACGGTTACCCAGGGAGAGCAAAACCTTTCTCAGAAGCCTGCAACCACCTTGGCATAAGGCACAGGGAGCCCCATGACTTGACCACTTAAAATTTCTGTTCCACTTCCTCCCTGAACGAGTGTGGGTCCAGCACACGCTGTGTTCTGCCTTGTGTGAGCAGTTCTTTTGAGGTTTGTTACGGAGTGTTTCCTTTGAAAAAGCTCTTCAAACACTTCCACCTCATTCACAAAAACAACTCCTGCTTTCCCAGTAAAGGGACCTTTTGCTTCAATTCAGTACTCTTTTTGGTAATGGAGGAAGTTTTTATTGAGACAGCGTTTTGTTAATTGGGACAGTTTTTTAATTGGTGCAGCAGTGCTGGGAGTGTGCCTGTTCAAGAAACATCTGACCTGCAGACATGCTGATCCATAGGAGTGGCCACAGGTTCATAATCCAGCCCATCACTCAGGCAGGATGCTCATGGCTTGCTTGGCAAGGGTGACCAGGGTCTGCTGCTGCCTCATGGCCCTGCCTCCAGCTGGAGCTGCCACTGCTCACCATGACCTACCTGCTGGCCTCCACCTGCTCCCCACTGCTCAGGGACATAGCAAAATCCAATTATTTATACCCACTTTGATCTGCTTGTTTTCTGCACCTGAAAATCTCAATTCAGCTGTGCCCTTCGTCTTTGTGAAATAACGGTGTTTGGGGAAGCCTTCTCCTTCCTTTCTTCTGTCAGTATGATTAGATGTGTCCCATGTCTGTGCAGGATACTTTTTGTTCTGCATGAAGGTTGGGGCTCTTAATGTTTTGTTTGTTTCTCCACTATTGTTTTAATAACAAACCAACTTCTGTTGCTGTCTAACTTACTTCCTTATCCCCTAAGGACATTTCCCACCTTCTTCCGAGCAATGTTGTCCAAGGACCACAACTGCTGTATGCTGAATGACACGACCAGGACTTTTGGCTAAGCAAAGATCTGTCTTCATTTTATCTGGGTTTAAGGAAATAGAAGCTCACTTATTAAATATTGTTTCCCAGAGCATTAATTTTTTTCTGCTCAATACCAAGGCTGAGTCCCTGGCAGATTATGGGCGATGGGTTGTTTCAGGTGAATTCCTGCCAGCGTGTCTCAGGCTTTCATTTGGGAAGTTTAATTATCAGTGGAGATCCCCTTTGGTGTTATGATCAATTGAGGGAGTTAAATCAAGAAATTTTCTTGCAAGGTGTAATTTGAAGTCATGCTGAGGAACTATTTGATGAGACTGTACTAGAGCTGGTGGGAGACTTTTCAGTTAGATGCTTTTTCATCAGAAAATAGTGCTTCATGTAATTAGAGAAGTGTGATGCCCTTTATTGGCTAGGCAGGAAGACATTTCCTTAACTTTTTATCTCTGAGGAGCTGTGGATGGCAAATGTGGTGCTGTCCTCCTCAAAACATCTGGGTGCTGTTTTGAGCTGATAGTATCCTGACCAGCTGAAATTTGAGGTGTGGGCTAAAAGGGCTGAGGGCACTGAAGACACCTTTCACTGGATGGTGCTTCTCAGATGGGAATCCATCCTGGAAAGTGTCACATCCCTCTCCTCTGCCCTGGCTGCTATCTGTGGTAGCTTGCCATCCGGTCAGCTCTAGTCACAGTGTTGAGTTTGTTTCAGTGGTGCTGTTTTCAGCATGATTGCCCAGGTGGTTACAGGTACAGCTGTGGGATGATAGGCAGTAGTCTGGGGAGAGGAAGATCTGGTTTAATGATTTAACCCTGCCAAAACAAACATGTCTGGCTGCACGTGAGTTTTCCCTGCTTTGAGGCAGGGTGCACTATATCCAGTGTGAGTCTAAAAGGTATTTCTCTAACCTGTTTTTGCAACACTTGGGTGGTGGTGATCTTGTATTGAATCCTATCCCAACCTTTCATTGTGCCTGCAGTTGGAAAGTGATTGTAACATCAAATTCCCCACTGCAAATTAAGCGTTGTATGGTGAGTGTTTCTGCAGTAGGGGAATTAATGCCTATCCAACCTTTTCCCTGGTGAATGGCTTACTGTGTTGCCACATTTGTTGATAATCACAGCTGGAGCTTTGTGCAGAAGAAAGGGCATCACAATTTCCATTTTGGAGACTTTGAAGCTTGAATTCTGAGTGTTTGAAGTACTCTGCTCATGACTTCCACAGCAGGAACCTCCCTCCTTTATTTTGGTCAAAAATGACTGTTCATTTCAAAATGGATTTTGTGTATCGTCACAGATAACCCAAATCAACTTTTCTGCAGATACTGAGAAAAAACACTGAAGTTTGCCTGCTTTGAAATTTTGGGGAAGTTGAGAATTCCTCTCTGAACTTGTGGAAAGGGATGGTCTTTGCCATCTTGGAAGTTGTCCTGGGATGAGAGGATTTTCTGACCTTGGTACAGTCAGAGCCGTGACAATTTGGAAAGCAGGTGGGTGAGCTGCAGCACCCTGATGTTCTCCCAAGGCAGTAATTGAGCACCTTCTTCATGTCCAATGGGACTTGGTGGTCACCTTTCAGTAATTGATTACTGGTAAGTGGGTGGTATAGGGATTATAAAGAGCATCTCACTGCCCTTTTTCCAATGGAATAAATCCTCTAGGTTTATGAGACACCTGGAAAGGAGTGAGCAATGCTACTTTGAAAATGTTCCTAATACTCAGGAGTCTGAGGAACAGAAACCTGCAGCATGCCCAGCCATCTGTGACATTGGGCTGGTCCCCCAGCACCATCTCCCTCCTGGTGTTAAAGGATCTGCTCAACAAAGGAGAGTAATATGATCCCCTTCAGACAGGCAGTGTGCCTTTAAGCAGGTGAGTAAGATTGGGTTTTGTGTACAAGGCGCACCCACACCTGTGTGTGCCCGTGTCTTTGTTTAATGTGTCATTTATATTTAAGTGCATGGCTCCCTTCCTTTGAGTAGTGAATGCTTTGCTAGTGGCTGATCTTGATTTTTAATGACAAAATTGGTAAAGAATATAACATTAATGTCCATATATGTATATATATATACACACACTCTGATGTAATCTAGATTAATGTATATTGAGATATATGCATATGTTTGCACACATATGAAAAAGAAGAAAAATAAAATTATGATAATCAAGAAGGAAACAATTTAACAGCACATAGACAATACCTTCCTTTTCTGGTTAAAATACTTCAGCAGGACAACATCTCTTCATGCACAATGAAACAAATGCAAAGAATTGCAGCTACTCTGGTGGCTTTTGGTTTGGACTCCTTGCCATTGCTGCTGCTATAGTGAGATAACTTCCAGCTTTGCATAATGCTTGGTCATGCCTTTGCTTTCACTGCTGTCTTTGCTGCTGGCTGCATCTGCAAATGGCCACAGTCAAAGTCTCTGAGTTGGTCCTCAGCACTTGTCCCAAGCACGTCTTCTCTAAACTGCCTGCCTTCTCCAGCACACCTGATAAGGGGACAGCCAGATGAAACTTAGGGTCTAATGCCACATCCTTTGCTTCTGCTTCTGAAAATCTAGAGATAGGCGCTCAAATATCTGTTGCAAAAGCTCAGCATCTTCTGCAGGCATCTTTTCTCTACGCTGTTGCTTGTTGCAGAGTAACATAAAACATTGGAGATTTTCATGGCAAGACATTTTGGAAGGACATATCTGACACAATTCCTGCTTTATACTGGAATGGATGACACCCAGGACTGATGTGCCTTGGTGACTTTGTTTCCTGAATGATGCTTTAGAAAACATTCAGGAGTTCTAGTTGGTCACTTACATTATGACCATTTGCATTTAGGAGTCTGCAGTTGAATCTGACACCCCAAAAATACCTGTAATGCTAACAGCAGTAGTAGGAATTGATGTTTTCCACCTCTTTTCCTGTATAGGACTTTTGTGTGAATGATGCTGCCTTGGGGACGGAAGCAGCAAAATCAGCCTTTTGGAAAGGGTTCCCAAAGGGTTTGTTACCTATGTGTTGATCAACTGGTTGGCATCATCACTACACACTTGTTCAGGGACCATGTTTAAACTAAAAATATAGGGTGAAAACCTTTCCATGTTGTCAAAAATGCTGGTGGAAGCACGAGCTCCTTGTTCCACAAGCTTTGTTCTGCAGACTTGTAGCAGTGATTATACAGCTATATGGGGGATACTTTTCCTCAGCATCCTTTTGGTCTTCAACAAATGTTAGATTGTCCACAGTACATGACTTTGCTGTGAGAGAAGGGTACTGATGGCAGTAGACATTTCCACGTGTTTCAAATGGAATAAGCATATATATGTGGGACGATGTTGAATGAGGATTTCTGCTCACTCGTCTTCCAAGGAGATGTCTGGGGACTTTGCTGGACATGCAGCAAGCTTAGGCTTAGGTTTTGTTCTTTGCTTAGTAGAAAACTCCTTGTTCTGTGTAATCAGCTTTAGTTTTATGCTCTTCTGCAAATTGGAGAAGAAAATTCTCAGGAGCAGCAATGCCTTGAAATAGGTAAGGAGCAGCGTTTCAGAAGTTGAAACAACTTGTAATTGTTGAGGAAGTCATAGTATTGCTTATGTAAAATGGTGCTCTGTCAGCTTAGTTTTACAAATGGTGTTCTATGTTTAGCTGGACAGATGTTTATTATAGTTTACTTTTTTCTGTCAACCACATGGCAGATTGCTTATTTTATTATGGGTTTGTTTTGAAGAATGGGGAAGGAAATCTATCAACCTGATATAATAGGTATGTTAACCATTAGATAAAAGGAGGAAGAATATCTTACTTTATTTGAAAATACAATAGAGTCAAGACACAAAAAGTTGGATAGGGAACAAAAGTAATAAACATAATTATAAATAAAACACGAGTACCAGTAGCAGTTGGACTATTGAAGTTGGTGGGAGCTTTGCCATCAACTTCAGTGGGACAGGATTCACCCAAGGATGTGGCCCCTGGCCCAGGGTCCACCCTGCTAGGCTACCTAGGTGTGTCCTTGCTTCCCACCACTCTCAAAGACCTCAGCTCCAGCCAAAACATGGAGATACCCAAAGCCTTGGGGTGAAGCCATTTCCTACCCAGGGTCTGAGTGGCTGGGACTTGCAGCTCAGTGTTTCTTATCAGAAAAACCAGAGCTAAAGCAGGGGTGAGAGGAGCTAGGTGTGAGCAGAACAAAGCTAATCTATATTCATTCAGATTCAAGTTTCCTCATCTTGAAGGTGGTTAGGTATTACCAGGTAACATTTCTGGAATAATTTATATTGTTTTATGTTATTAGGACTGCATTATGCCACAGGACTACTGACTGTACATTCAAAAAAAGGCTCATCTTTTCAAGTGAGGTTGGGAGTGGAACCAGCCCAGAACAAAGGGTCACTTCAAAGTCAAGGATGACCGCTTCAGAAAGCAAAATCACAGCTGGATGCAACTTCTAAGGAGAGGAAAAATCATAAACTCCACCAACATCACCCTTTGATACACTTGCAAAGATAACAAATGATACAGAGAAGGTTTTGGGCAGAGGTGTAATGACTCTGTACTGCTAAACATCCTTCTAAACAAAAAAATTGTTCTCCTGAAAAAAAACCCACTTGTCTTCATTGAAGGTCTCTTTGTCAAGCTACAGTGAATTTAATTGAAAGGTTGATTTGGTACCTGCTGTTTCAAAACCAAAGAAGACATGTGAGAGATGCTTAGGATGGTGATCAGTGGCCTGTGAGATGAATGACAGTGCTGTATGTGAGGGCCACAAAACTGTGGCACTATGCCCTGCATGCAGCTCCCTGTTTGTTACCTGCAGGCTGTAGGAAGTACTCTATTCACAACAGAGATGCTCAGACCTTAAGATGCTTTTTGGGAAAGAGGGAGTTGATATCTTGATCTGGAAATCAGCTAGATGAGCACTGTCTGCTGGCATTAAGCCAATTGCAGGATGTTGGTCTTAATTTCCAGGCCTGTCATAATTAAATAGCCCGTCTTCTAAGCAAATTATCCATAAAAAGCAGTTCTGTTTTATTCTTGATGGCTGTACTACAGCTGTGAACACCTGTAGAGAGGCCCAAGGGAACTTCCAAATGAAATTGCACTCTTGAGTGATATATAAACTTGAAATAATTCACTAGGTTATTTTTTTAATGAATAAATTGTATGTCCCCCTGCCCCCTTGGACATTGCCAAGTTCTCACCCTGATCCTCCATCTCTGCACCAAGGGTCTGTTCCTCTTCTGGGGACATTGCCCCTCACCAGCCCTGTTTTTGCCAAGGAAGTGATTTCTCGTGACATGTGTGTCTGTGAGAAGGCAGGGAATTGGGTACCAGTTACCCCTTCATTTTCAGTGCAGAACTAAAACCAGTAAATCATGTTTGTTTTGCAGGATACCAGATGTTGTTAAAGTAAATGGCTGCGTAAGAAGTAAAAAGTCTACCATTATTGTTAGGTAGCATGTTTTTGAAAAAGAGCCCTTAAGCCAAATCCTGAAAGTCTTAGCATCCACAGCTCCTTGGGGGTCAGTGGTGGGGGAAGGAGAAGGGAGAGTGGCTCTCACCTGCAGGGAAACTTGGTCCACTCTAGAAGCACATCCCTGGACAAAGATAATGTCAGGCTGCACAGCCTGACCTCTGCCTTTTGCTTTTGTCCACCACAGAGTGCATCCTCCTTGGAGCTTTGTGTGGTGCATGGGGACAGTAGGTCACTTCACACTGCAAGCAAGTGTATCATTAGTGCTATCTAGCAGTTAGGGTTCAGCCCCATTGCATTGTGTGGGCATTGTAGAAACCCCCACGTTGATGAACAAGTGTGCATCACAAACCTTTTCCTTCTGCACACTGCATGGTCCAACACTGCAAGATACCCTCCTCCCTCACCTTGCTTTTCCGCATAAGAAACGTTCAGCACTATGTTCAGCAAGGCTGATGTCAACTTGGAGGTGCAAATCCTGAGGAACACAGTGCATAAGTTACTGTGGTTTGGGGAGGTCTGGATCTGTAGCCTTCCCAAGGGTGAAATGTCTCAGGAAAATCTCTTGAGTTTCTCTGGTTGGTCTAGCTCAGCCTCAGGGTTCCACTGAGGCCTGGCCACGGCTCTGTGCAAAGGACACAGGAGTCCAGCTGCGCTTCATCTCTGCAGACCGCCCTGGCTCAACATTCAGCTTCTCCCTGATCTGGGCCATCTCTGCTTGCTTTCTTTTTCTCTGTCTTTATTAATAGCCTCAGCTGGGCCTTCCCTGTGGTCTTCTATATTGCTTCTAACTCCTCTGTCTGGGCCACTGAATGTCTAAACTTTGCCATAAATATTGACTTAGGACAAAGTAAACTGTTTTGCAGCAGTCCTTTGGTATGTCTTGATGTTTCTGTACCTCAGAATAGATCTGTGTTTGTCCTGAAATTCAGAGTTTGGTTCTGAGTCAAACTGGTCTTGCATTTCACACTAACTTTGGAACATAAATTCATTAACGCATCTCCTGTGTGTATGTTGCTCTTAGTTGGGTCTAGTTTATGGCAGGAATTTCTTTGTTTTGTTTTGGAGGGCTTTTTTTTGTACCTTCACCATTTTTTTCTTCTGCATGGCACTGGCATTCTTCCCATTTCCTGAAACTTCAGGCTGAATGTAAATCAGCACCACTGCTGGGCAGAGTGGATGAGTTAGCCCCATTGCCAGGATCTTCACAGGATGATGAAGGCAGCAGTGGGATCTCTTCTGCATTACTCTGGTGGGAGTTAAACAAAACCTAGGACTTGTGTCATCCTAGAAAGCAACAGAATTCATAGGGGATACTCCAGTGCCACAATCTTCTTGCCCATTTAACCCAGTTCAGAGTTTGTGACTGCCCTGTCCCAGCTTTAGAGAGGTGGGCAGTTGTCCAGCCAGAAGCAATCCTGGCTGACATGGATTTGGGTAAGGTTCAGGTGGGAAGGAGATTGTTCACTCAATCTGACATACAAATGCACTTAGGTAAAGACTTATGCCTGTCTTCCTGCTGAAGGGAGAAGATAGTTTTCCCTCTCTGAATGCGTTGGGAACTCCCATAGTTAATGAAACAAGAGTTTTGTAAGATTGGCCTAAAACCTGTGTTTATTTGTCTAAATCCATGTCTGTTGGGAGCATGTTTGAGAGCTGTTGGTGGGATACAATTCCTGACACAGTGGGCTTTGTAATTCTCAGCCCTGTTCCTGCAGTTGTAATTACTTTCTCATAGCAGGGGAGTTAGTGTAAAGCCAAGAGAAAGGGATTTAAGCCGGGACTTATGACCGGTGTCTTGGAAAAGTGAAGAGGATTTTTGGTTTTGTAGTTGATGCTGTGGTGATAAAATTGAAGCATGGATTTAACAGTTGACTCAGTTAATTAAGTTTCTTAGCATGTATTTTCCCACCTTTTACGCTGGGTTTTAGCTGCAGCTGATGAAGTACCAATCTCACTGAACTGTACTGTAAATTGCATTTAGGAGTATTTTTGCCTGCATGTTATTCTCAGCATAGTATTGTTGTTGGTGTGCAATGTGTGCTGCTGGAAAGCATATGCCTCAGTCCAGCATTGCATCTAAATAAAATAACCTTTTTCCTTTTGCATAATTAATGAAGAAACATTTTTACAGCCCTTTTGCTGAAGCCAGGCTTAATGGTGCAGTGTGAATACCAGGGTGGGGCTCTTGGAGCTGGAGGATGCAGTCTGAGATAGAAGATGAGGTTCATCCTTACAGGCTGTGGCCACACAGCCTGTAGATTTGTAGAGTAAAGCAGAGAAAATGTGATGTCTGCACAGCACATCTTACAGAGGAGGTTGTCCTGGAGTAGCTGTTCCTTAGGCTGAGTACCCATCAGCTTGGGAGATGTTACATACACCCCTACAACATCCTCAGGTTTAAACCGATCCCAGCAGTACAGGGTTTGTGCATTCCACAAGCTCTCTGCAGTGTGAACCACAGTGTGGTAAATGGGGCAACTGGGATATTCACTTTTAAAGTACTCTCTTGCTCAGAACAGGAAAACCCTTCTGAAATCTGAAATATGGAATTTGCATTTTTAGTTTGCCCACTTGTGTGTGGCCTGGGTGACTGTGGAGTGGGGTGGGAGCTGTATTCGAGTATTGCCTCTCTCCTGGGATTGCAGAAGGTTTGCAGCATGACTGAGAGTTGGAAGTAGAAAATGCTTTAGTTTTGTTTATTTTAATTACCCATGGTAAGTGCAGATGAAATGCTAAAGGAGACATTTTGCCCTGTAAAAAGGTGGAAGATGGGAAGTTTCATTTGCTGAAAGGTAACAGGGCTGTACCATTATAACTGTGCAGTGATGCTGATGTAGGAGGGTATTCTGGTCTGGATAATGATGGCAGTATCTTTCTTGCAGGCCCAAAAAAGAAGATGGAGTGTCAGAAAATTACCAATTTTGGAAACCAGCTTCTTCGTCGGAAAAATGTGGACTGCACTCGAGAAGACAGTCGGCTCTCACGATGCCTCAACACGTTTGACTTGGTGGCTCTGGGAGTGGGCAGCACTTTGGGTGCAGGTGTCTATGTACTGGCTGGAGCTGTGGCACGGGAAAATGCAGGACCTGCCATTGTTATCTCCTTCTTGATTGCCGCCTTGGCTTCAGTGCTTGCCGGACTCTGCTACGGAGAATTCGGTGCTCGAGTTCCTAAGACAGGATCAGCTTATCTCTACAGCTACGTGACTGTGGGTGAGCTGTGGGCCTTCATCACAGGGTGGAATCTAATCCTCTCCTATGTTATCGGTAAGTATGGTGGGTGTGCTGCCAGACCCCAGCTTTAGTTCAAGGTGGCAGCCTGGTCTGTAAGGTCACCCTTGTTTGGGTGCCTGTGTTACCAATAGATGCTTCACTCACGCACTCACTGAGGATTTCAGGACTCGTCTGCGAGATGCATTTTTGGTGGCTCCTGCCAGTTGGTGAGGTGAGTCGAGTCGTGTGCTGCTGGCTGAGGGTGTATCCTAATGTGGGCTTTTTGCTGCTGGGAATTCCTCTGAATCTCCACCTCATCCCTCTGGCGTTCCCTGGCTGCTGCACACTTGCTAGGGTGCAAAAGAGTGTCCTCTCTGCTGAGAAAGGAGCTGCTCACAGAAAGATGCTTTTATACAGAGCATCTGTACTCACAGCTGATCAAGGATTAATTCTGGTCCCTTTGGGATCTATTTAAAGTATCTGGAGATAAGAGTTTTGTCTTGTGAATTGCTGCAGAATTAATCTTAAGATGATCTGCAGGTTCACAGTCTCTGGAAAATACAAACCAAATCCCTTCTAAGCCCTTGACTCCCACTAGGAGAGGCCCTGGATCAAGCTCAGAGCATGCGCTGTGCAACTCAGCTGATGCATTAAAACTAAGCCACACTTTGCTAATTAAGGATTCCTGTCTTTTCAAGCACATTCTGGGCAGGCTGCTTGTTATCACACCTCTAATTAAGGCTGCAACAGACTCGCCAGTTGAGACTGAAAGCTTGCTAGTTAAACTGAAAACCGACTGTATGCTAAATTATTAAAGAGAGTTGGTTTTTTTTAACTGCATTTTATGGGATCTGTAAGCATTACCTTGGAATTTAGTTTCCATGGTGCTTGGAGATCATATCAAGAACAACATAGTGGCATAGCAGCTGCCTGTCTGAGATCATGCTGGCTTTCCTCTGTGTGTTACTTGAAATATTTTTCTCCTCTTCTCCTCCTCCTTTAAAAAAAAAAAAAAAAAGAGAAGATGAAAAGCCAGATTCAATTAAACTCATGTCCTTAAGAAATCAGAGTCCTGTAGCTATTTTGTGAATAACATTCACTGCAATGAGTAGATAAAAATACTTTTTAAAAAATTAAGTGTATAATTTCCTCCAGACTTCTAAAATGGACTCTGCTTAGGCTACACATAGATAAATTGAACAGATTTCTTGGTAATTTTTCTTCTGTTCCAGAAAAGTAATGATAAATCGTCTCCTTCATGCCCTTCATCTAGTTGGTTTTGGGGCCCTTCCTACCATGATACTGGACGACCAAAATGAGTGACATAGCGGTGGTTGCTGTCCCAAAACCTGATTCTGCAAATGCACAATGAAAACTTTTGCCTACTGAATGTTCTACTCCAAGGATCTGGGCTCAGAGTGGTATTTCTGAGATTTTTTTTTCCCCCCCTCTCATAATGGATTTTGAACAACTGCCTCAGTTTTTATCTCAGAGTTGACTGCTCATTGTATTGTCACAAGGCAGAAAATACAGTAACAAATAAGTAGATACTATCCGTGAATGTGTTTGAATACAACTTTGTGACTTTTATTTCAGTCCTGTGTCAAGAATGTGTATTTGCAAACTGTCTTTCTCATAATTTGTGAGAAAGGGCGGCTAAGATGGAAAAACACTGGGGGAGGATATGAGGTATAGGAGGTCTCTTTATCTCACTCAGCATTTCTCTCAGAGCTAATTGCCCCGTTTGTGAGCAAGGACAACTCCCAGCAGCTTCTGGGGCATGGAGGAGAAAGATATGTTGGGTGCCACTGTAAGGCCCCAATCAACTCGCTTGATGAGACTTTTGAAAGTGTTTATAATGGTTCCTGTACTCTGGGTTAGACACATGGGAGAAATACCAACCAGATATTCTCAAGAGGTCAAAACAACACAAAAGTTTACTGGCAAAGTTTAGAAAAATCAGGAGACTTTGGCAAAAAACTTAGTACGACATCCAGTCAACATAAAACACTTCTCACAGCATTGATTTAGCCCATCCAACTTAGCAAACTTTAAACCTGTTCCATATTAAGGTACTCAAAATGTTCCAAGAAGAGGGAATTAGAATAAGGAGTGAAAGATAGAAAAGACATACAAAAGCACACATAGCTACCAGCTCCTGGGTTCCAGCAGTGTTCAGATACCAACTCCATGAGGAAGGTAGGGTCAAGATGTGCTGGACTTATGCTCCACCTTAAAAAACCCTGGGCCTTTGTGGGGCCTCCCCACAGGTGGGACTTCTGGTCATTTGGCCACTCAGGAGCTGGGTTAGGCGGAGTGGAGTCATGCTCCTGGTGTGCCAATGCCGGGCTGGAATAGAGGCTGGGGGGTGTGGGGGCAGGGCACTGCCTCACCAGGGCGAGGCTTGACCAGCTCTCTCTCACACACAGAGGCATCACTAAATGTCTGGAGACGTTAGTCCTTTGAGTCACATGCTGCACTTCAGAGCCAAGGCTTGAGGGGGCAGAAAGCCAAGTTTTTTCTTAATCTTGCTGAGAAAATGCCAAGCAGTGCATTGAAAATGAGCTTGCATCTCTAACGGGCTCAACCAGCTTGGTGTTTTCATGCTGAGGTTCTCAGATATATGCTCAGGAAGTGTTATGAGGGTGGAAAAAGAAATCCTGGGGTCCAAGGATGGGTGGGCAGTAGGTTTTAATTAATTGAAGTGACTTGACTTGGGGGAAGGCTTGTGTGGAGTCTTGGAGGTGGGTGATGAGAAAAAAATGGGCATGCAACTGATCAGTTATGGTCTAGAGAAAAGGAGGAAGGTGTTCAGGATCCGATGAGAACTTTCTTCTGGGATGATGTGGATTTTGGGGAACTGTGCCAGATTGTGGGATGCATTTCAGGAACTGGAAACTGGTGGGAGCTGGTAGTATGATGAGTAGCAGCATCTCTGGTAAGCAGCTGCTGCTGGGGTTTCCTGGCACTTGGTGACCTCCTTATCTGTGCCTGTTCCTGCAGCGAGCCCAGCACCTGAGCTCTGCAGTTCTCCTGGGATCCGTGTGCTGTAGGCAGGACCCAAATCCAATCTGGTGAGGCTGTGCTGACCCAGAACTAGTAAATCCTCCTGGGTACAAGCTGAATCTCTTTGCACTGTGCTCTCTAATAACAGCAAGATATTATCCAGGTGTCTGCATTGTTGAAAGAATGTCAGATTCCCCCTGCTCCCTCAAGCCTGTTGGTTACAGAGAGTTCTGGATAAATGGCTGATAGTTATGTGGAACTGGCATCCAAGCAGCTGGCATCTAATGTAACACATGCAGGAGCTGGGTGTTCCTGTCCTCGAACGTAAAATATTAGAGCTAGGACAAAAAAATAGCACTAAAATAGTCTTTTTCCTCAAATCGTGCCAAGGCTAAGCTGAAATTTTTAATGTGGTATACGATAACTTTTGCAATTTCTTAAATTGGTGGCAGTGATGTCCAAACTCTTTAAAGGTGTTCACACTGTGCACTCTTCTGTCCTGGTTAACAGAAGAGTCTCCCAACAGGTCTGTTCTGCAGCTTAATTTTTATGCTGTTGCAAAGCTGGATTGGGCAGGTGAGTGTTCCCAGCTGTGCTGCAGGTGCTGCCCACCACTGCTGCAGAGGATTTGGCTGTAGGTGAGCACAGACATTGTTTGACAGGATTGCAGGTGCCGGAGTTGGGACCTGAACACCCACTCACAGGTGAGTGTGGCAGGACAGACTGTTCTGGGTGGAAAGGGGCTCCTGATGGCATCCTCTGAGGAACTGCTCTGCAAGCCAAAACCAAGCCAAGCTCTTTTTTTAACTAGGTAATTATGTACAGTAGTAATTATAACATGCAATTAGGTGCTGTTATATATAGTGTATGTACTGTATAAGACATTGGGAGTGTAACAGTAGCCACTTAAACACAGGAGAGCGAGAAGGTGGCTTTTACCCAAACCTACTTATTTTACAAAATGCTGTCACTGTCTGGTGGTAGCTCTTTATTGTTATTATTTCAGTTCTCTCCAATTACTTTTATGGCCCAGACACTGTCCCCAACTTGCTTGTCCTGAGACCCCAGGTTCAGTCCTTGCCCCAACAAAGCTGCATGTAGTTGAATGCGCTTGAACCACAGCAAACAGCGGCCCCAGAGGGTGAAGTCTGAGCACTTTTGGAGGCAGGAGCTATGCCACTTGCTGTGATCATCACCAGCGTTCTGCAATAGGCTGACTTATGCTCAGATAACACGTAAATTGTATCTGGGTCTTTTTCCTGCTTATGTGCTCTAGCACTGGAGGTTGGAGCAGACCTGAGTGTTGCCAGAGTGCAGAGCTGGGCAAGTGGTGTGGTCCAGGCTCTGGTGCTCCAGCATTGCACTGCTGGAGGGCAGCTGGATTCTGTAAGGTCTCTCTGCCTGGGCTGCAGCCACCTAACTGGGGCTGCCAGAGACTTGTGCCAGCATTACATTTGGACCTCTCTGGTAACAGAAATTACCAGGTTTGGGGGAAGGTCGGCCTGTTGAGGGTGTAACGAAAAGGTCAGTCAGGGCAGTATCTAAGGCAAAGTTGAGGTTTGTGAAGAAGCCTGACTAAAAGGATTTTTCTCATCTTGTCAGCTCAGCATAAGTCTGAGGCCCACCACCTGTGTGTGTTACCATCAGAGCAGATGCCAAGCAAAAACACAGGCTGTGGGCTGGATATGGAGAGGAAAGTCTACTCCCAGCACCTGGGAGCACATGCATGGTTGCTTTGAGGCCTTCCATATTGAAAAACCTTACAAGGTTCCCCCTGGTTTGGAACATGTGCCAGCTACAAAGGGTGATGTTTATCCTTTCTGTCCTCTGGCAGGAACCTCGAGTGTGGCCAGAGCCTGGAGTGCTACATTTGATGAAATCATAGGGCAGCACATTGAAAAATTTTGTAAAAAATACATGACGATGGATGCTCCTGGAGTGCTAGCAAAATACCCAGACATCTTTGCTGTGGTGATAATCGTCATCCTAACAGGTGAGGCACTGGAGGGATTTGTGGGTCTTGCACCTCCTTCTGTAATCCCATTGTTTGCTTTTGGAATGAGCATGAAGTCCTGATTTATTTTGGACAACATATTAAAGGCTTTTTCTTTGCTGCAAGTGTTAGATTGACCTATATAGCTGCTGTGGAGTTAGCACAGGGCATAGCCTGTTTACAAGGTTTTTAATTAGAGGGGAGCATTCCTGATATTTTTTGAGCCACTTTTAAAACCTTCAATCAAATTTTATATAAGGAGGAAAAGAAAAGATGACTTGTTATCCTCAGTCAGGTATGGAAATTTAATCCTTCCCTCCACAAATCCTATTACACAAGAATTTAATGCAGTTGCTCTATCAACCTTATTCCCTTTTTGATAATCTGCCAGTTTTTGATGCCTTGAGCCAGGAAAGTGAGGGGAAAAAAAGAAAGAGGACTTGGTTACAATCTCATGTACTACCTTTTTTTTTTTTTCCTAAAAATATATATGGGCTTCAATTTGCAAAAGTGAACACAAGACTCCAGAGAAATAAATGTGTTCTAGACAGTCTGCACCTCTTTTTTTTTTTTCTAAAAATGTGCCAAGGCTTTGATCATAAATTGGAAAAGTTTTGACAACTTGGAAGATCAAAATGCTTCAGAATGTTTACCTCTGCTCCAACTGGATCTTGCAAAGCATTACCAAGTTTAGGCAAATTTTAAAAATTACGCTTCTGTACTCTATGATTTCCAGCACGCAGAAGCTGCAGTGTAACACTAGCAAGGTTATCCTGACGTTTCCCATTCTGATTGGAATGGCCTTCTCATGGTGTGAGCTGTGCTTACAGGGACAGGCCTCATAAACAAGGGATGCTTTAGCATTTGGGTTTGCATTTGGATCTAAGATTACATCGAGGGCTGCTGAAGCAGCCCTCTGTTTTCAGGATTACATCTGAATGGGAGAGATTTTCCTCTTTGTTCATTTGTATGTAATATGAATTGCTCTCATTTAAAATCAGAATCTGATCTTTCACCTCATATACAATTTACAAAATTTAGAACTCCTAACTTAAGCACTGCTGAGGTGTGAAATGGTAAAGGTTACTTTATAATAAGGTGGCATTATGCTCCTGCATGAAGCAAATTCCATGGATTTTAATAAAAAAGGCAAACCATTCTTTTCTAAAAAAAAGCTGCTGAATGAGCAGCTTTAGTCCCAAATATAATCACCACAAGTTTACTTCTGCTTGCACTGTCTTGAGCTTCAGATTTCTAAATGGTACCTTACAGATTTTCATGGGCTGGTATGCAGTCTTATCAAACACTCCTGATATGGCAGTGTCAACTTATTTCCTATTTTCAAAGAAGGAAAGGTGAGTACACAGGATGCTCCTTCAAGTCCCTTGGAGTAGCAGTAAAAGAACACTGTTGTGCTTCTTTAGGCCCGTAGGAAGTTTTTTTACTTCTCCTTCAGCCTTAGATTTGGGTTAAAGGTTTCAGTTCTTAAAAATCAGGCACCTGAAGAGGAACTTAAGAGAGCTTGTCAACCTGAGAAGCCAAGCTATGCCTCAGTAAAATTCTGTTTGCCAAGGCCTGTAGCCATGCTCTTCTCCAGATAAATGATCTTAAGATCAATCTGAAATCCTGCTCTCACTGAACTCACTTGCAAAACTCTTGCTGATTTAGGTGGGAGCAGGGTTCCCAAGATGCCACCTTCTTCTTTGTCTTCAGCGCTAGAAGTAGCTATTAGAGGTAGAATCCTCCTGGATTCTACTCCTTGCTCATATTTCCCTGTTTCTAAGGAAAGTTGAGTGTTGTTCATAACTTCTACATTTGGCCAAGACCTCTAAGACAATGTTCCTTCATGAAAAACCACCTGTTGTGCTTTCTCCAGGTCTCTGTATGGAGTTGGAGGCTGTGGGAGTAGTTAAGGTGTGTTAGCAAAGCACTTTATCAGGGACACAGTCCACATGGGCGTGCTGGGTGGGAAGGTGTGTCACATTCTGCAGCAGTAATATCTAGTCTGGAGTCTTCATCCTGCTTCTGGGCGAGTTAATCCTGAGCTGCCTGGATTTGTGAAGAAACAAAGTGTGATAATTTGGGAGGAGCACAGCATGAACACAGTTGAGCTACATCTGTGAGTCCCCAGTGCCTGCTGCTGGTGGTGAAATACCTGACCTATGCCATTTTTTCCCCAGGCCTTTTAGCTTTTGGAGTGAAAGAATCTGCCCTGGTGAACAAAGTGTTCACCTGCATCAACATCCTTGTGCTTGGATTTGTCGTGATCTCCGGCTTCGTGAAAGGATCTGTTAAAAACTGGAATCTGACTGAACAGGACATTTACAACACCAGCCATAGCATTTCCAAATACAAGTAGGTTGGATGTTTTCTTTTCATCTCAGAAGCTGGTGCATTTTCAACAGCAAGTTTAAATGGGGGGTTGTGGACCGAGTTAGAAAACCAGTGAATGAGATGGCTGCCTCCTTTGCCAGATACCTTGGAGGCAAAGCTGTCCTTGGTGCGTGTTTGCTGAAAGCAGGCTGTTCCTATGGGCTGAAAGTGCTAGGAGTTGGCTGCATCGTGGGCTCTGCTGTAGGACTGACCATTTCTAGCCTTATGACCAGTATAGCGTCCAAAGTTGAGAGAAAAGAGCTCTTTAGACAGTGTCCTACTCAAGGCTACACCGGGCTGGCTCTCCTGTCTGTATGAAGCCATGTCCAAGTATAGCTGTGTACTTTCTTTGAATACTTGGGCAATATGTTTCGAGCATTGTTACACCTTTTAGACACCTTGTCTCAAATGCCTCAACAAAGTGAAGGCAAGTTGCAGATTATTTTAATGCATTGCAGCAAGCATATCATAAATATGTTTTTAATTACATTTTGCTGTTTGGCCAAAGTTCTGTCATCCTATACAAGATCAAAATTAAGGCGCTTACAAGGCTTACCAGTAAGACAAAGCTATTAATTTTTTCTTGAGACTGTACAACACAGAATAAGGCCCTTTAAATATCTCCACAGGTATCAGCTCAGTCCTGGCTTGCTACCTAAACTCTTTATGGTGGCCTGCAAGGAAGCACAGCTGCACAAAATCTGATGAGATTTATAAATATTGTGTGGGTCAAATTTATCTTCTGTAAAAGCCGCTTCTTGAGCCTCTTTTCAAAATTCAACCTGCTGCAAACAAATTGCTTCTATAGGACAGGTCCCCTCTCCTTCCCTGCTGCTATTCCCATGCAAGGAGCAATTAGTGCAAGAGTTTCAAAGTATAGCTGCAGCTCTTTGACCTGTAGGACTTAATATTTTTGTAAAATCTGTCTGGGGTTTATTTTCTCATTATTTCCAGAGTAATCCACATTTGGCTTGTGCTATTTTTGTAGGCCAGTTTTCATCTAAGTCTCAGCAGAGCTGCAATGAGAGAGTTCAGATGCTTTTATGTGAGAAGACTTGCAGATTTGGGATTTACTTTAGTTTAACTGCCTTAATTCATCTTTACAAAGGCTTTTCACTGAAAAAGTGACCTAAATCACTTGAACTGAAGGGTATGCTTGTTATATGTCACTCAACACAAGGCACATGGATCTGGGGTCCCCATCCAAAGTGCACTGAGATCAGCCTGGGCTTGTCTGCTGACTTAAATGAGCTTTGGATAAGGCTCACCAAAGCATTTGGTGTGTCAAGGATCCAGGCTCCACTTCTCTCTCATGGTTGCAAGCATGGTTTGAGTATGAGCTTGGCATAAGGACTTTGGAAGTTGAGAATGGAAGATGGGGTGGATTTTAAACAGTCATGGCACCTTGCATTCCTCTCTTATGTCTACTCACCTACACTTTGTCTGGGTCCATCTGATGTAAAAAGTGGATGGCTTACCTGTTTCTCAGTCTTCAGCTTTTCCAAAAGCTTTTCCTAAAGCTTCTGTTTGAATGAATGTGTATCTACACACATGCAGTAATGTTAGGAGAGGATTTTTAATATTCATGCTATTTTCTCCTTGTCTTAGCCAAGACATTTTTATCCACCCCACAGAACAGGTGGTGGGAACAAAGCGTGAACCATTTTTATTCCGTGCATTCCCCAGCCTGTTGCAGGCCAGTCCAAAGCTCAGCAGTGGGTAGGGCTTAGCATTTTGCCTGGTATTTGTATGCTAGCATATGAAAGGGACAGCCTGATCCTTCAAACTTCAGCTTTGGATCTTGTTATGAGCTATGTGAATAGCTTTGTGCCTCCCAGCTAGGCAGGATTACTTCTAACCCAGTGCCATGCCTTTCAGTCAAACACAGGAAGAAAAGCTCTACGGTGTTGGAGGTTTTATGCCCTATGGATGGAAAGGAGTCCTCTCAGGGGCAGCCACGTGTTTTTATGCTTTTGTGGGATTTGACTGTATTGCTACTACAGGTAAGAGGGAAGATGTCTTCATTCTGGTTATGAACCTGGCTGCCGGTAGACTGACTTTCAGTAATGTTGCAGAGCGCTGATAATAGGGAATTCACGACACCGCATTTGTCATCCCTCTGAACTTCAGCTCAAAATAGGCTTTTGGCTCAGCTGCTACTAATAGTGAAAGTGCTGAATTTGTTCAAGTCCCTGAGTGCCCAAGTGCTGACTTCTAGCTGCTGTGGCATGCAGATAGGCTGTATAACCCACAAGCTTCCTCCTTTCTTCTTTGCCTGCAGGGCCCAAGCTTGTGGATAGTCAGATACGACACTAACCAGGTCAGACTCCACAGAAAACATGTCCAGGTTTACCAGCTAGGGCAAACAGGGAAGGCCCAGGTTCGGATGGGTTTGAGCCTCTAACTCCAGATGATACTTTAATCAACAGGTTATTCTGGGACAGAGTTCTTCAGTGCCTTCAGCTGAAGAGGCTCTGATGGCTTGGAGTATTTTAGAGATCCAAAGAAAGAGGAAGCCTCTGGGGAGTAATCTGCACCCTAAAGCTGTGCCTCAGAATCAGGAGGAGTTTTTACCTCTAAAGGTTAAGAGGTCTCATTTCAAGAGAGAAGCATAGTTATATTTCTTGTGGCTAAGAAGAATCCTAATTCCCTGAAGAAAGGATTATCCTTAATTTCACATTTGGCAAGAACGGTTGGAGCAGAGGGAGAAGGAAATCGTCACAGACAGATAAAGGATTACTATGTCCTGTTCTAAGCAAGGAGTTTGAGAAGTGCTCAATTACTCCAGCCAGCCCTGGAGCCTCTCCTTGTAGGAGAAACATTCATCTGCTTTTGACTTGTAGGTGTATGGATCTATGTTCATCAGTTTATCCTGCTGAAATGCTGTACCTCAGGAGCTCTTGCTTCCAGAGCAGTTTTGTAGGACGAGGAATACGCAAATCTGTTTTGTACTTGATCAGTGCCTGAATTTTGAGGAATTTTGGTTTTTTACACACATTTTTTCCTACTTGTTTGTTGAAAATTTTCCATAAAAACTAGAGGGGGTCCTTTTTCTAAGATGCATTTTCAAAGATTCATATGACTTTCAGGTACTCTGCCTTTCTCTGGAACTGGACACCTATGGTGCCATGATCATGGTGTATCAGTTCTGGTGGAGATGCTACTAAAATGGGCATCCAAGGATTTTCCCTATAGCTGCACAATAATTTCTTCTTTCATCATCTGTGATCATTGAACTCTTCTTGAGTGTGCACCATCAGTAGGATAGAAGGAGTATAGAAGGATGATCTGTTTTGGGGAAAAGACTATTTTTAATCCAGATTGTTTCTGTGCCTGAGTTTACAAGGCTTCCATGAATATGTGTCAGAAGAAGTGACAGGAGCAGCAGAAATGGGAGCAAACAGGCTGTGGGTATTCCCAGTGGATGGAGCAGGCCATGAGGAGTATTATGGTCAAAGAGCACGTCTGTGCCCACAAAACCTTTGAAAGCCCCAGCCAGCACTCCTGCCCTAGGCTGGGATAAAGTTCTTGCTGGTCATTTAGCTGATATTTAAATTCCTTTCTTCTAGGCGAGGAGGTAAAAAATCCTCAGAAGGCCATTCCTATTGGCATTGTGGCATCTCTGCTCATCTGCTTTGTGGCTTATTTTGGCGTGTCGGCTGCCCTGACACTCATGATGCCTTACTACCAGCTGGATACCAATAGCCCTTTACCCAATGCCTTTAAATACGTGGGTTGGGATGGAGCCAATTATGCAGTGGCTGTCGGTTCCTTGTGTGCACTATCTACGAGGTAAGGCACTGCTCTTCATTTTTGCATCTCTCAAGGCACACATGTATCTCCACCTCCTCTGAAAAATGGAGCAGAGACCAGGGATGAAATTTGGAGCTACTGACTTCAAAAGGACCAGGATTTCATCCTGTGATAGGTACCAGAGAAACAGGTGACCAGTATCAGTTCAGAAACTCCCATCTTAGCAGAACACCCAGCAGGTGCATCTCAGGAATATAAATCTGGATTGAGTGACTAAGTCGTGAAGGCAGCTATGCAATGCAAACACAGTTTGGGTGCAAGACATCCTAGCCTGCTGGATGGAGAGCAGACTTGTGTCAGGTAGTGCAGGGTGCATCTTCAGGAGTGCATGGGGCATACCATATCCAGGGCCATATGTCTGCAGGTTACTTGCAGGACAGGCATCTGGATGGGAGGCAGGGCAAGCTGGAGGCAGAACATGTCACCTTCTGAACTCAGAAGGCCTATTTCAGATCAACTTAGATGTGCTCAATTAGGTAAGCAACTTGCAGAGGCTCATAGAAGTGACAGCTCTTTTACTACCTGAAAGTCAGGCTGGTTTTATGGCCCTTGGCTAAGTTTAGCTATCCAAAATCGTAGAGCTGCACCTCAGTTAGCAGTTATCAGTAACATGGGTGTTCAGAGGGAGTCCTTGAAGGAGAAGCTGAAGTGAACGAAAGCCACCTGTTTGACAGTTACACTGCCATAAACTTGATTTCATTTGTGTGCCTGTGCTCAGCAGGAGGTAATATAAGTAGATTATTTCTCCTTCCTGTGTCCGTAGTCTCCTTGGCTCCATGTTTCCGATGCCTCGAATAATTTATGCTATGGCAGAAGATGGACTTCTCTTTAAATTTTTGGCTAAAGTCAACGAGAAGAGAAAAACTCCCTTAATTGCAACAGTGACATCAGGAGCTACTGCAGGTAGGATCCAAAGACTTGCACAAATCTGTGGAAAGGAGACATAAGCTCATCTTCAGGGCAGATAAGTCCGCCTGACTCTAGCCCACTTACTAATTGGATATATTGCAGAACACAACATCCCAGAGGGTGTCCTGGATTTCCAGGGCATGCCCTGGAGAGTCTGGGTGAGCATTCGTAGCTTGCTGTGTGCCTGTCCCTCTTTCTCAGAGCTCATTGCTGCCATCCTGTCTCATGCCAGGAACTGCCTTTATCTGCTCAGCCAGCCTTAAAAGTAATTAACTCCCTGCAAGGGGGCAGCCAGTGGTGTCCCAGCATCCTTGTGGTTGTTGGCCTGGCTTGGCTGAAGACACCACACGCCTGTGGGTAGCAGCTCTGCAGAAGATGCCAGAGCAGCCAGAGACAGGCAGATGGCCCCTTTGGCACTGGCATTTGTTAATCAGTTAGTCACAGCTGGCAGCCATCCTGTTCTCCCCTTCCTTCTCCTGGCTCCCCACAAATATGGGAATTAAACCTCCCAGACAGCAAGGATGAGCAGCTTACCCTGTTCTTGCTGCCACCCCCTTCGTCATGATGCCTGGCAAAGAGGAGAGCCTTGCTGCTTCCTCTTTACCTTCTGCTGTAAATGCAGGATGAGCTGTGGGTACAAGAATGCCTTTGGTGGGGAGTTGCTGCCAGACTGCTGCCCTGGGCTCTTGAGTTCCTGTGAAAGGGCTCAGCTCCTGCCAGTGGGACTCACAGAGCCTCCTCACAGCTTCCTTCTCCTGCACCTTCCTCTTCAAGTATTCTTGGGTCCAGACCATGGTGGGGTAGGGAAAAGAGCAATATAAAGTAAAAAAAAAAGCTTTGCAGTCTCATCCAAGTCGTGCCTATGACCAAAAACCCACACAAAGCTGCAGGGACAGCTCTTGCCAGCTGAGTTTGAAGGTTGGGCTGGTTGTTGGGCTCCAGGTTGTGCATTAAGGACAGGCTGGGCCAAGCTCAGCTCTGAGGTCCCTACACTCTTATATGACTCTTGGTGTCACCTGACATCTGACTGTGTGTCTTTTATCCACTTACTTGCCTTCTGAAAGCCCTATACAAAGTCCTGTACAGCTGGGGTTACTTGGTGAGGGTGTGTAAGCAGGGTAATCCCTAAGGGATGACAGCCTTTTTCTGGAAACTCCCATGATGATACCTGCTACTTCAAGATGCCCTCTTTGATGCTTGGTCCCATTGCATACACAAGCCTGGTTTCACTCCAGCTGAGCTGAGACACCAGGGCAAGGTGCTGCCCATCCTCTGTTCCCTCTAGCTACTTCCAGGAAATAGCTGTGACTTCAGGAGTACTGCAGCTACACTGGGGGACTAACAATGAGGTTGTGGCTTAAACCCCTGCTTATTGTAGGTAGTTGGGTGAGCATACCCACATGAGACAAACAGGCTGGAATTTACTGTAGTAAGCGTTTCCTGTTGTTTCTGCTACTGAGGCTGTGACAGCCTGTGGGGCCTTAGAGTGTTCATGCACCAAGGCCTGCCTCTCCTTGTCTTGGGACATCCTCAGCTCCCCTGCCAAGTCCGGAGCAAGAGTCACATGTGTGCTGCATCATTATTAGTCCTCCTGAGATGTGCATGTTCTGCCATGTTGCTGATTTTTCTTCTCTCTCACCTTCCTCTCATCCTACAGCTGTTATGGCCTTTCTCTTTGACTTGAAAGATCTTGTGGACCTCATGTCCATCGGGACCCTCCTGGCTTACTCCTTGGTAGCAGCCTGTGTGTTGGTACTGAGGTAAGAATGTTGAAGCTTTCTCTTCTGTCACACAGAGGGAATTCTGCACAGCAGTCAGATGCCCTCATAGTTTCTTTGGGCACATCTCCAGCTGCAGACATGTGAAGAGCTTGTTTCTTTAAGCTCATGGGGGATTTTGTTAGTTGGATCTACAGGGAAGTCCTCTGAACTCGGTTAACCTTTGTTCCGTGCCAGTCCTGCTGTGGTCAACTCTAAATGCCCCAGGAGAGATGCCAAGGGATAGGGAGGAGAGATGTGTGATCCTGGATGCCTTCCTTGTCACCACTCTTGTCCCCAGTGGGGATACAATTTCAGGTTGTCCTCCTTTTGAAAGGGGATTCAAGATGAAGTCTAGCAACAGGAAAAGAACTGAGCATGTGTTTGCAGGATCAGTGCCTTAAGTGTGTGTCTTTTAGAAGTGCTGAGCTCCCACATCTTCCCAAACCTAAGCTAAAAGTCTCAGGTCTTCAGTGCTTGGCACCTTACAGACAACAGCACTCGACTCATGAAAAAAATGTCTGAAGATGTTACTGAAAAATACCTTTGTGTGTTGAATGACTTATTCAGAATCAGATGGAGGCTTTCACAGCAATTGCACTGAACTAAGAACAGTCTTGCAGTAGGTGAAGGGCCAGTGCTGTTCTGTAGTACCATTGCTTTGTGTTTGTGCTCTCTGCCCTGCCCCTTGAAAATTCTTGCAGATTTACCTTGTCCGTCTTAAGTTTCCTGATTTCCCAGCCTACTCTTTTCCTCAGAGCTAAATATGGCTTTTTAATTTGTTTTTGCAAGCTGCTGTACCTACTGCATTTCCCCCATCATGGGTTGGCAGAGCCAACAGCCTGTCTTGTAGTGGCCTGGGCAGCTGATTTGTCTGCCCCTTGACTGCTTAATGATGTAGCAGCTGAATTGTTTCCAAAGCTGCAAGATCCTGCCACTAGTTTCTTGCTGTGGCTAGACCCAAGGATTTCACTGCATTTCACAATTCTCAGTGTTTAACAAATGCCTCATTGTGAACACATCCCCATAGGAACAGTTTTAAGGTGACTTTCAGTCCTTCAGTCAGATATGTGGCTGAGTCACTGACAAAACCTTCTGTAACAGAGAGCTGAGGCTGGAAGAGAGATTTTTATTTGTGGATCCACATGGTTGTGTGTCACAGCCGTGTTGAATGTGCTGTCCGCACATGCACCAACTGTTCTTGCTTCACTTCTTCCTTCCCTATGGCAGCAGGCAAGCTAGCAGAAGAGTCTGGGATGGAGGAGTAGAGGCACCACGAATGTTGCTGCAGGGTGCAATAGCTGCAGAGCTGTTGGCTCAGCCACCTCCGTGCCAAAATGCAGGAGCTGATTTGCCACAGATGACACAATGGCCTGGTTATGACCATCTGTCTGTCCCTCTGCTGTTTCCTTCTCCTGTCACCCAGTCATGTCTTGGTGACATGGATGACAGGATTCATGAAAGGGAGCACTGTCCACTTCAAAACACTTCCCGTTACTACCAAGCTGTAGGTGATAAAAGCTGGCCATATTTGCTTACTTCATGATGACATCATTCCTCATATTCCCCCATGAAGCAGAAGGGTATAGACGTGACGTAGGCCTGTCCCGGTGCTGTAGAGGTCTGGCGTGCAGCCATGACTGTCTGTGGGGCTTTTCAATTTGTGGTAGCCTCATTTAAAAGCCAAACTAACAGGCTCTTTGTGTCATTTCCTTTTACTAGGTACCAACCAGAGCAGCCTAATTTGGCGTACCAGATGGCTAGGTCGACAGAGGAGACAGATAATAACGAGTCTGTGAGCACCAGTGAGTCACAGGCTGGGTTTCTGCCAGAGGAAGAGGAGAAGTTTTCCCTCAAAGCCATACTGTGTTCTACAGATTCGGATCCTTCCAAATTCTCTGGTTTGGTGGTGAACATCTCAACTTTTGTCATTGGTAAGTGCTGGGCAGTGTGTCTCTGGGGCAATGAGTCAGCTGGTAGGGCTTTGTACTAACCATGGTGGAAAAACTCACCTCCTTGATGTGATTTTGATGAGCTTTTGTAATAGCCAAAATAACTGAAGGTCTACAGATTAAATTCCTGACTTAAAAAGAAATCCACAGATGGGGTGTGTGGGGGTGTAGAGTGGGAAAGGCATATCTGTTATGGTAAGGGTTTTTGTGAGTTGCTGTTTTGTTTGCTGAGCTTCCAGATTCTGCTTTGCCTGCTTATGATTTATTCTTAGGTTTTCCCTGTATCTAAAAAAAAAAAAATAAATCAGTAATCTTTGGTGTCTGTTCACAGGTTTCCTTATTGTGGGTATCTGTATCCTGACTTCCCTTGAGCCAAACATTCTGATAAACACTGTACAGATTATTGCCGCCATCCTTGTTGTCACTATCATCTTCATTATACGGAAACAGCCTGAAAGCAAAACCAAACTCTCCTTTAAGGTGAATGTCCTGGGACATGTAGCTAGAAAAGAGCTGTTTGGGAGGTGGTTGGAGGAGGAAGTGTGTGTTGGCCTGTATCAGAAGGAGGGCATATGGACATGCATATGGACATGCACAGAATATAGGCATGATGTGAGCTTTTCTGTCCAGGAGAAGCTGAAAGGGCAGAACCTGCTACAGAGGTGTGGCTGGAAGGGAAGGGCAGGACCCTGCTTTTGAAAGCAGATGGTAATAGGATAGGGAAGAGACAGAGACTGGAGGAAAGGGGATGGTTGTGAAGGGCCACATGTGATCATGGATACAGAAGGAGAAAGAACCCAAGAAATAAACTTGTGTGTGAAGATCCAAGGCTCTAAATCTCTAAGAAAGTGCACTTTCATGTCCTCCTTAGTCCCCATGGAGGCTAAGGGATGACCATTCTCTCTTAAGCAGCCTTAAGTATGACGAACTCTGTTGTTTTCCTCTCCAAGCACACCATCCTTTCTGTATTAAACAAACACTGGGATGAGTTTTTTCCCCCAATATAATCCTACAAGTCATGCTGTATCATACTGATTTCAGGTAGCTCCCCAATTTATTAAATTAATTTTGGATTATAATTCCATCCTCCAAACTGCTTTCATTTCGATTGCTCTTCAATTAAAGTTTTTCAATAAGTCCACAGATTTTAATAACTTAATACAACCAGAGTTTTCCAAGGTAGTGTTTGCAGCTCATTTTGGGGTTATGGTCCCAAAGGTGGAAGCAGAAATGTCCAGGAGCAGAAAACTTAGGAATTCTCATCTAGACCTTATTTTCTGAACTTGCTTCTGAGGAAGTCTGCTCACCTTTCACTCAGGATATTTTACCTCCTTTTTTTCTCCTCAGCCACTACCCTGTCTGAGAAAAAAGAAAAATTATATCTGTCACAGCTAAATCTGTAATCATAAAATCACAGAGTCATTTAGGTTGGAAAAGATCTTTAAGATCATCAAGTCCAACCATTAGCCCAAGACTGCCAAGTCCACCACTAAGCCATGTCCCTCAGTGCCACATCAACATGTCTTTTAAACACCTCCAGGGATGATGACTACACCACTTCCCTGGGTAGCCTGTTCCAATGCTTGACAATCTTGTTTCTTATCTCCTTGCTGTTCTTTAGACATTTACAACCTGACTGTGATTTTTCTCCAAAATCACTCTGGAAATCCTGGGCTGATCTGTTTGTTTCCCAGTTGTTTTTCTGTATTTTTTTAATAGGTAATTTTTCTCCCTACTCCAGTCTTTAGAGACTGTACTAGTCTACCAAGAGCTCTCAGAGTTGCTTATTTAATAGTTCAGAGATCACTTCTGCAATCTCTGGGTACATAACTCACCCACCTAGGGAAATTTTATTTGTCTCTACTGACTTGATAAAGCCAAATTTATAAATATATTCTTTTCTTTTCTGTGTGCCTATCTCCTTTCTCTAATTATGTGAGCAGCTACTTAGCATAATTTTTTTTTTTTTTCAAAACTTAAATCAAGAAAGGCCCACATTTCAGCCTGTTTGTTTTTGTAAATCTCCTTTTCCCTTAGGACTGAAGTTCACTTTCCACTTAGTTCTACCATATTCAGAGATCTTTCTATTGTTACAATTTGCCTTGTTTGATTTTATCTTTGCATACCAGTGCTGTTTTTTATATTCTTATTTTTGCAGTTTGGCTTTACTGTCTCATTCTTCTTTGATTCTCAGACCACTAAGGCATTCTTGGTACAGCTGTAGTCATCTCTTGTGGTATTTTCTGGTTTTCTTTGCCTTGGGATAATTTGCTCTCTATTGCTTCATTGCCTTGGTACCTGCTGGACCTCAGGTCCCTCCTCTGGTACTCCCCTTAGCTTCATCTCTTGGTGTTCAATAGGTGCCTATCATGATACAGTCCTTGGTTTTTACTCTTCTTTCCTTTGCCCCACAAGTTTTTAGTATTGCCACTAAAATTTGCCCCTTGCCTCCTTCTAGACCACAAAACAAGCTTTTAAAACAGGTGAACAACATCGTTCACATCCCCCTGCTATGGTGGACTGATGTCCTTCTTTTGGTTTTAACCTTGTCTTTTCTCAGATCTGGCAGCTGAAGAGTTGGTAACAGCCATCACTTCCCATTTGCAAGGGATGTGCTGTTCTTTCTTACCTGTTAATCATGCCTGTGGATGTAACATGTCTCTTGTTCTTTTTCAGGTACCTTTTTTGCCCTTTCTTCCTGTTGGGAGTATTTTTGTGAATATTTACCTCATGATGCAGCTAGATGCAGGCACATGGATCCGGTTTGCAATCTGGATGCTTCTAGGTGAGTTAGAATGAGAAATGTTCAAAGTTACTAGATTTTGTTAACCATAAATTTATTGTAGCATTCCAGGGAGGGATCATCCTTGGGCAAGTCTGGTGACTTGACTGAAGCCATTTAGGCAGCGTGTAGCAAGCTTTGTTTCAAATTCAAGGGTCTTGAAGCCTTTGTGTGGACAAAACAACAACCCATGAACCATCTTATGGGTCTTGTTGCCAACAAGAAACCATAGAGCATTTCTTGTTGGCTGGCCTTGAGCTGCTGTCCAGGTGGTGGTGCTTGTGCTTCTGGAGCTGAAGAAGCTAAGCTGCATGCCAAGATGCTCCCAGCAGCCATGTAGATGAGGCTGAATTGCCTGAAATGCTCAAATCAGGATCCTGTTTGGGGCTGGGATAGATTGACTTTTAAAGGCTGGTGCCTGTGTTAATGGCTTTTTTTCTCTAAGGAAGGTAGTGGCTGTGTGCTAGAAGCTGACCATGAGGATGGCTGGACTTACACTGGTGTAACTTGTGTCAGTGGGTGTGCGTAGCAGTTTCTATTTCCTTACAGAGCTAATGCTGCTCTCTCCCTTGGCTTCCACAGGCTTTATCATCTACTTTACCTATGGAATATGGCACAGTGTGGAAGCCAGCTACACAGCCTCAGCAGAAGTGGAGAGAAACACAGACACTGGCTCAGACAGCTGTAAATGACTTGTGTTTGGCTTACGGGTGACTGAAGAATGGCTGCAGTGAAAGAAACTTTGTGGTGGGGATCCTGAACGAGATTACACCTGTAATCAGTAATACAGGAAAGGAAGCAGAATGCAGGCCTCCCCAGCTCTGTTACTGCAGCTTGCAGTTTGTTTAGCAGCACAGTTAAAAGGGACCACAAGATGAAAAGACAACTCTGGCATACTCCCAGCAGCACTGGCAGCTAATCTGGGGCGCTTCCCTCTCTCCCTCTCCTGTTGTTTTTTTTCCCCAGTTTGTAGAAAGAGAACTGCTTCTGTGTGCAAATGCTGCTATGAAACCAGGCCTCACAAATGTCCTTCTTTCAGTAGCCCCGGGAATTATCTCCCCACAGATATTCTACCTGATCATACATGGAGTAGATTTTGCAGTGCTACTGTCAGGCATAGACCAGATCCATCCTTTACCCTATGTGAGCTGTACCCTCTGTACGCACAAAAAAAAAAGGCTCTCACCAAACGCTAGATTTCACCAGGTTAAGAAAGCACCTGCAAGATTTGCATTTTTTAAAGTATCAGGTCTTACATTTTTTGTTTTAACTGTTTTTTTTAGCTGTGTGCTCACATGCTTTAAAGCACATCACTGCTGTGAAATATTGGGAAGCTTTGTGGCTGCTGATTGTCAGGTGAGTGATCGCTCGCCAGCACACAGGTAATGCCAGCAGGTGCTTCTCCCAACTGTACACTCCACAGAGGAATTGCCAGCTTTAGTCAGGAAACTTTGTGGTGCAAGTACTGCAAAGGCTTGAAAACAATGGGTGTCTCCAAAGAGCCATCCTACCTCTCTGCCTCAGAAATCACCAGTGGTGTGGCTGTAGTGGTGGGGTGGCCAGCAGAACTGAGCCAGCTCTGATAGCAAGTGGAGCCCTATTTTCCTTCCCCCACATCAATTTTGTGTGCTGGGTGCCTGGCATTAGCAAAGGATTTGGCAGTGATGCTTTGGTTGGCATTGGCGGGTGGAGCACATTCCTGCCCTGTGAAGGGAAGCACAGGAGGATCCTCAGAGGCATGAAGTTCATACATGAGCAGTGCCTGGTGTCTGCCCCCTGCCCAGGGGAGGCTGTGGGGGTGTGCAGGGGCTTCTCAGTCCCAGCAGAGCATGCAGCCCAGAAAACACTGCTAAGCTCTAGGGTCTGACTTGCTGAGGGGAGCTTTCCCTTTGGGGCTGGAGATCACCTCCAGAGCCTGCCTGTAGTGAAAGGCAGGAGATTTGGAGTTGAGACCAGGGTCTGTGTTTGGTTGGCAATGCCTTGGTTTTGGCTGTAAAATGATTTTTTGTTTTAATTCTCTCTAACAGCTTTCCCTAGCCACATTAATCCACTACCCTAAAAAGGCTTATTAAAGCACCATGAACGTGAGCCATGCCCAAGTAATGCCAATGATTTAAATTCATGCTTCAGCTTGTACTGAAACACAGATCATAGAATTGTGGAATGGTTCGGGTTTGAAGGGACCTTTGAAGATTATCTGGTCCAGCTTACCTGACATCAGCAGGGACATCTTTCACTAGGTCACGTTGCTCAAAACCCTGTCCAGCCTGACCTCAAACACTTCTGGGGTTGGAGCATCCCAAATAGATACTGCAGAAATCCCCTTTCCCGATGTGAATGGATGCTTTCCTAGGTGTCCTTTGTACTACTGCCTCTGAACGCTGGACAATCATTGTTTGTCAGCATGGCTCTTGCTGTTGAAACAACGGGCTCTTGTACCTGTCATTGAGTTGGAGAACCAAATAGACGCCTGCATGACTTGCCCAGGGTCTCACCAGGCATCTGATGCAGCAGAAAGGGGAATCAGACCATCTCCTGGATTACATGGCCAGATTGTGGACCATTTCTGACGTTTCCAAGAGAGACTTTATAGCCTTTCTGCCCACTGAAAGGTTTTAATCTTGGCTTGTTTCTAGTACACTGGGAGGCTTTTCTTGGCAGGGTTGGAATTTGAGGAAGTGAAGGCAATGTGTTCATTGCCTCCCAGGTGCACTTCAGGGTGTGTTTTGAGTGCAGCTTCCCCACAAAATGAAGTCGGGAGTCTGTTCCAGTCACCGGGTCTTGACCATCTGTCAAGCCTTTGCTCCTCAGGCATATACAAAGTCTTACTCAAGCAGGAAGAGATGAATATAGATATTAAAAGCCACTAAGTTGACATCTATTTTGTTTAAACACAGACAAGGTCAACACACTCCACAGCCTCCCAAAAGGCACTGAAAATATGGTGGGAGGGCAACAAGATTGAAAACTCAGGATCAAAGTTTCCTATTGTACTAAAAATATAAGGCTGTTTTTCCCTACCTGGTTACCAGCTTCTGTTCAATGAAAACATGAAGCCTGTGTCCTTGCCACAGCTCCATCTGCACTGAACAAGCCAGGGGCCTGGTGGCTCTCAGCAGGAGGGCAGGGTGAAGGGGACAGGGGCTGGGGTGTTGAAACTGAGTGAACTGGAACACTGGGGAGTTCAGGTGCTTGCTGAGGAGCCTGAACCACTGGCAGAAATATTCCTGTTGCCACATGCTGCAGCACAACACCTTCACGGAAACATTGCAGACCACAATCGCTGTTCTGGGAGCCCCAGTCATATTGGAAGCATCCTAGAAAATGAGTCCATGGAAACTCACAGCATGTGAGCCAGTGTCAGGTAACCCAGCTGACCCGCCCTGGTGCCCAGAAGCTAATGACTGTGTAGCTTCAGTCTTTACCTTAATGGGGTAACCCTCTAATGGGGTTTTGCTTTGTTTCCCATTCATCCCAGTTTCTGTGTGCACAGAAAACACAGCAGGACATGCTGATCTGTATGCGTCAGCCCACAGGTGCACTGACGCATGGATTTATTATCAGGAATATATTACACTTATCTGTACATCATACTTGAAATAATACAAACTCTTCTTGTAATCATTAGCCACATAATAATTGGGACCACAGAACAACTGCTGCATGGGAAGCTGTACAGAGGCTCCTCAGAGTGTCCATGGGACACAACCACCATCAGTGCAGAGATGTAAAATACCTGATTTTGCACTTGATAGTTTTTCCTTTCCTCCCCCTGCGTGTCACCACCATAAGCTTTTGCTGCTGTGCATCGACTGAGCCAACCCATCTGTGCCGACAGTTCTGGAGCTGCCATCCCAGCAGGGCCAAATGGTACCTTCCCACAATAGAAAGGAGCTTTCTGTGTTCCCCGCTTGCTGCCGGCTCTCCTGCCATCCCACGGCTGATACCTGCTCCCAGTGCCCGTCTCTGGAACCCCCTGGGAGCAGCTGTAGGCTGGTTTTATTGCTGCCGCACCCTTCTGCATTGAGTTAACATTAATCAAACAACTTCCTTAAAGACAGGTGATAAAACCCTCTCTGCTTAGCGCTGGCCACATTCCCTCTCCTGCCAAAGGCCATGCTATTTCCAGATGGGAAAGTCCCCACAGTGGCCATGGTGTTCAGGAAGTCTCCAGCCCTGAGAAAGCAAAAGATGCTTCCCCTTGCTTGTCTTTGAACAGAGATGGGCAAGGAGCATGGACTAGAGCTACAGCCCCTACCCTGCTGGGAATGCCAAGCTCACCTTGCCTCGTTGCACCTCCCTGGCAAGAGCAGGGCTTACCAGCTTGACCATGCAACCGGGGGTCTTCATTCCCTGGGAGTGGCTGCCCCATTCAGGGCTGCTCCCTTCCTCCCACTGTCCAAGTGACCTGGGCTTTTCTTTTGCTCCTACTTCAGCATGCAGAGGCAAAGAAAGACAGGCCAGAGGAGAAGTATAAAAAAGGAATAACCTTTTATGGGGAAAAAAGTCTGTATTTCTGGGCTTGCACCAGAAGGAGCCACTCTTCACACCCCCCACAGGGACAGATTGCTGGGTCCATCTAGTTAGGCAGAACTTCCTGTAGCTTTGCTAGTGACTGGGCAGGCCCCAGAGGCTGTGCCAAGGAAGAAACCAGTGAAAGGCAGGATTGGGAGGCAAAAATCAGATCGGAAAGGGATTGGCAATGATACCAAATAATGATGGTTCTGGGTTCAGTCTCAGTTTTCCCACCATAAAAGCCCCCACTCCCAATTCACTGCTGGAAGCATCTCTTGAATATGACTTTAAGCCAACAAAGTGATAAGGAAAGCACCAGATATAATGGGGAAAGATGGATAACTTATACCAGGTTCAGCCAGCCTGTCCTGGGCCAATAATATGCTTTTAGTGCATTTAAAATTTAGAGTAGCATCTTGGTAACAACTCCAGTTGTATCATCTTAACCATTTTTACAAAGGGTAAAAAGGAGAATCCTAGAAACTACCAACAGGCCACTCTGATGGCCTTCTGCAATGGTGTGACTGTGTTGGTGAATGAAGGATGAGCAACTGCTGTCACCTGCCTGGACTCTGCAAGGTCTCTGACGTAGTCCCACACAGCGTCCTTGTCACTAAACTCGGGAGATACGGCTTTGATGGATGGAAGCTGGATACGGAATTGGCTGGATGGTTGCATCCAGAACAGCTCAATGTCCAAATGGCAATCAGCAAGAAGTGGTGTCCCTCAGGGGTCAGTATTGGAACCAGTACTTCGTAATATCTTAAATGACACAAACAGTGGGATCAGGTGCATCCACAGCAGTTTGTGGATGACACCAAGGTGAATGGTTCAGCTGGTACACTGGAGGGAAGGGATGCCATCCAGAGGGATCTGGACAGGCTTAAGAGGTGGGTCCATGTGAACATCACGAGATTCAACAAGACCAAGTGCAAGGTCCTGTATGTAGGTCAGGGCAACCTTTGGTAAGAACACAGGCTGGGGGAGGAAGAGACTGAGAACAGCCCTACTGAGAAGGACTTGGAAATAGTGGTGGATGAGAGGCTGGACATGAACCAGCAATGGGTACTCAAAGCCCAGAAAGTCAGTTGTATCCTGAGCTGCATCCAAAGCACTGTGGCCAGCAGGGCAAGGGACAGGATTCTGCGCTTCTACTCCACTCTTGTGAGACCCGGCCTGGAGTGCTGCATCCAGCTCTGGGGGCCCCTGACACAAGAAGGACATGGGCATCTTGGAGTGGGTCTAGAGGAGGGCCACAAAGACCTTAGAGGCCTGGAGCACCTCTTTCTATAAAGACAGGCTGAGACAGTTGGAGTTGTTTAGCCTGGAGAAGAGAAGGCTCAGGGGAGACCTTTTAGCAGCCTTCCAGAACCTCAAGGGTGCCTGTAAGAAAAATGGAGAGAGACTTTCTACCAGGGCCTGTAGTGATAGGACAAGGGACAAGTTTTAAACTGAAAGAGGATAGGTTTAGACTGGACATAAGGAAGAGAAGTTTTACAATAAGAGTGGCAGGATACTGGAACAGGTTGCCTGGAGAAGTTGTGGATACCTCATTCCTGGAAGTGTTCAAGGCCAGGTTGGATGAAGCTCTGAGCAATCTGGTCTAGGGGAAAGTGTCCCTGCCCATGGCCGTGGGGGCTGGACTAGATGGTCTTAGAGTTCCCGTCTAACCCAAATCACCCTATGAGTCTGTGATCTCACTGTATCAGAATTATATTGGTGGGATGAAAGATGACAATGCTGTAGGTATTGCAAATAGCTGTGCACTTAGCAAGTATCAAAGTGATTAAAGTCGTACTTGGCAAGAAGGGGCTTTGTGTGCATGTGTGTGCTAGGTATCTATCTTACTTTCAGGTTGTACTTGCTGGACACACTAAAATCTAGCAATGCATTTCAACAGTAGTAGCTGCTGTGGCATGATCTATTCTAACAAGATGCTCAGTTTACTTAGTATCACAGTACCATGCAAAAGCTGCTACAAAAATAAATTTCTCTAAAAAGGAGAAAAAAAATCATCTTTCTTTTTAACACTGGAACAGGCCACAGGTGCTTTGACGGTGGTTGAAGCTGTATCTAAGCTGCAGCCTGTGAATCCTGAGTACTTCCCAGGAAAGCTGAAGCACAGCTCCCACTTGAGCAGGATGGCAGGGCTGTGCAATGCCACCCCTGTGGGTGCAGGGCCTGCTGGTGCCACCACGCACCCGAGTGGGAAACCCACTCTCCCTGCAGCACTCCTGCACCTCAGGGATTTCCTCCAGACACTGTCTCCCTGCTAACTTTGACAGCAGTGCACAGAGCAGGCCTGCATGCAGGCTTTTTGTCCTAAGCTGGGTAGAAGAGCATCACACAGGTCTCTTTGTTTTTGAAATTGTGCTCAGGGATATTTTTATCTTGTTAGCAATGCCCGTGAGGGCCCTGCAGACAGTCTCACCCCAACTACTCCTTGGCCTCACCATCCCCTCAGGTGGGAGGTCACCCCAAGCCTGGGTGAACATTTTTGCTTCTAAATGGGAAAGTTAAAGGTAGTTTAGCCACTCATTTCATCTTCAAAGTGCTCTGTAACTTTGGGTAAGATGTAGCAATGTGAAATAATGCAGATATGTGGAAGGAAAGAAATTCTGACCTCATTTGCACCTATGTAGTTTACTATGCTCTATTTGGCATTTGAGGCGGAAGGAAGCTACAGCCTTAGCAGGTGCCCAGTATCTCATATTAGTATTGGAAACCTCTCATCCAGCAAAGGTCAAGGATGAAAAACTTATTTTCTCCTTGCTTCTGGGACTTGAAATAAAACAAAATGGAAAGAAACGTAGAGCCAGAGATTTTGATTGCATCCTAACCACAACAAGGTAAAACAAAGTAAGATCTGACTAGGATTTAAAGACACTAAAATTGAACCATGTTAACCAGTAACCTCTACCAAATTTGCTAAAACCCTCAGTTTTCTCATCTCTAGCCTATCTCCACTTACAATACCAATGCTAAGAGTTAAAAAGCAGTGGATGGTATGCGTATCTTTTCTGGTGTTCAATGCAAAGGTGATGGTTTCGAAGGCAGTACTGTCTTAGAATTTCAAATTCGCTGGTGTTCATAGAGTACCACTTGGTGGTCACTTGGAAGGCGCTTCTACTTCTGTGTAACTTTCTTCTAGGTTGGGTATAAATATTCCTGGGAGGCTTAACAGAAATGCATTTTGTTTAGATACAAGTCTTAGGCACGAGTTAGAAAACTGCTGACTGTAATGAAAATATATCAGCACTTAGTAGTATCCAATAATATAAAAAATGCAATTCAGAACATCTGCAACTACATATATATGTGTGTGCGTCTATATATAAGTATAAAGGTACAATACGTACATGTATATAAACACAGACACATATACAGAAATATTCACAACTTGAACTATATTTGTAACTAACCTGAAATACTGCAGCAAAAGTTCATTCTGATGAACCATTAATAGAGCATTTCCCAACTTTTGGCTCTAACCATAGTTAAAATGTTCACACATCAAACTAAACCTTTTGCTATCCTAACTTTCTGCTGTTCTAGCTCTTGGCTATCTTTTTTGCTACCCTAGTCAACATGTCAGAACCAAGAGTTTCTACATGGGGACTATAAGAGTACCCTGCCTAGTGTAAAGCTATGCAGCTACTGAACATGCTTGCAGCCATGAACCCTGGGTGCCTGTTGATGGTAGTACTTCCTTGGATGGTAACAATTTGCAGATTGGAAATGCATAAAAGGCAGGGAACCTTCGGCACACAGCTGCCAATTCATCGCCGCAAGGTTCTGACTTTTGCTGGAGAGGAGTTCCCTGATGAGCAGCGATAAAAAGGAGTGGATGGTGTGGGTGGGAGTTTGACTGGGCTCACGGCATCTCCCTCCTGCAGCTTCCACAGGAGCTCTTCGTTAGTCCTGCTGAGCTTCTTCTTCTCCTCCACTTCTTTCTCAACATATTCTTGAAGATTTGCATTCTCCTCTGACAATTGCCTGGAGAGAGAAGCAGGTCAGCATGTAAGGCACTCCAGGGCAAAGACAGCATTCATGCAGCCAGGGCCAGGCAGGGCACTGAGCACCCCATCCCATCCCATCCCATCCCATCCCATCCCATCCCATCCCATCCCATCCCATCCCATCCCCCTGCCCATAGGGCTGCAGATGAGCTGCTGAAGCTGGGGCACAGCTGTCCCCAGATCTCTTTACTGCTGGGTGAGAAAGGCATCTCCACAAGTCACAGCTTCCCCATAGTGTCCGATTCTGCTTCCAGATGCACCTGTGTCTTTGCTCTACACCTCTTTGAGGCATCTCAGCTGCCAAAGCTCAGATGGGATGAGCCCCAGCCCTTCTCCCTGGCCTTGTGGAGTGTCAGAGTAAGCACAAAGAGGAGTGACAGCAGTTGCATCCATGATTTTTTCAACTCGCTGCTACGGCATGCAAAGGAAAAGGAGCCTGCCCTTTACATGCTCCATTTTAGCTGATGTCCTGATGCAGGACACAGCTCAGCTTCAAGGCTTTCCCTCCACTCTGTAAAAGGTGATGAGGGCTATGGGCCCTTCTCCAGCTCCTTCCTCCTTGGTCCCAAAATAGCCTCTATTCCTGACTGCAACACTAGGGAAACTTGACCAGTAATGACCAGAGAGGCATTCTCCCCAGAATGCCCAGTTTTGGGAGCTGGGGCATGGAAATCTCCTAGGGGCACCACAGCCTTGGTGAGTCTGCACTCATGTAACCAGGTGACTGGTTTTGAAACAAATGGGGCAGGGCAGGTAGACTGTGGGACTTGATCAAGACATGTTTTGGGCATGTGCTGACAACACTGATGTCCGAAAGGATGCATGCAGGAGCACCAGGCTTCTGCAGCCCCACTATGCTTGGACAAGAGCCAGTTCCTGACGTGATCAACCTGCAGCAGCTCTGGGCAGGCACCTCACCTGGTTTACTGGCAATTTAGGATTTTATAGAAATAAACAGGGAGGAACCTAACCTTCCCCTAGGTGTTTTCAGTGTTCAGCAGCAGCTGGGTGTGGCTTTTGGATGCATACAAAAAAACTCTGTACAACTCCTTTTCTGGGTGTAGCCTGAAGGCTGTAGCAGATGTCATGGACTGCTGCTCCACTCATCAAAAGCCCATCAGAGAGTGGGGTTGGCGTTTCTGGTTTTGTTTAAAAGACATTTTTAAAGAATTTCTGCTTTTTTAGCCTTGATTCCTACAGAAATGTAGCTCATGTAATCAAGAATGTGTTTCTTCTCCCAGTCCCTGAAAGTTCTGAACTGTGGAGCAATGGCTAGCAGAGTCACCTTGATCTCTTGGTTATTGGAAACGATCATTCTTCAGACATTCTCAGTCCAAACGACCAAAAAAAATACTGGTTTATTTGGAGGGAGGATCTGAAATGCTGGGAGATCAGGAGGATCTGAAATGCTGGGAGATCAGATTATTTATTCAAGTGCATGGGGAAATCCCAGCAGGTGCTCTGTGGAGCTCCCACATCCAAAACTGGGTCATGATCTACCCTGCAAGGCTCTTGTCCTTCCCTTTGTACCTGCCCTTGGCTGTAATTGGAAGTATCTCTCTGGTGCACCCCTCAGTGCCTCTGGGACCCCCTCCTGGCTGTGCTGCAGAGACTGGCTTTGCTCTGGCTCCCCTCCCTCCTCTCACTGCTGCTGGGCTGCCACAGCCGCTTGGGCACCCAAACTGCAAGCTGGCAGAAATAGCTCTAATCCAGGGCAGCTCCCTGAGCTCATTCACACTGCACTTCACAGGCAGTGCCAGTACAACAGAAATCAGCAGTCAGGATGGTTACTGCTGCCAGGAAAATACAGGCTTTAATAACTCCAACTTTAAAGCCCTGGCTGTCCCTATAGCTGCCCCACAGCTGTCCCCAAAGAATTACTGTTGAAAATTATTCTCCTCGAAGTTGACTTTCCAGGCTGACCTTGAATTCAGTTTCTCCTAAAAGGTGTTTTTGAAAGCAGTACCTACATAGTTGCAGGCAACAAGCAAAGTGCTGCAGCTGGATGCCAGCAGGGAGTGGAGGGAGGGTGCTGTTCGCCCAGAGACCGGGAGCTGCAATGCAGAGATGCCAAGCACTGAACCAGGCACCCTGGCTGCTGTCAGGCATGGAGAGAGACTGCCACTTCCAGGCCACAATTCATCCAGCCCAAAAGCAGGTGTCTCAAACTGGTCTGGTGAACCAGACCTTAGAAATACCCAGTTTTCCTCCCCCAGCACAGAAATGCTGTAGGCACCCACCTCAGACAGAGAGATATGTGTTACAGGTATTTACAATCAGGTGAGAGAAAACATAATCCTCACCCTGATCTGAATGTTAGCACAAGCAATGCTGCCTTTTAAGAATATCTACGTACTGGAGACAATTTCAAAAGGCTGAGTCATTAAGAAACAAGGCATGAGAAAGACAAAAACTAAAATCACAGATGAGACACTTGACAGTTTAAAAAAACAGCTAAAAATTAAATTTAATTTTTGGCCAGTGGCATCATTTCTGGATGCAATGACAGCTAGGTAGCTGCAGTGCTGGGATAAGACCAGCTCCAATTTCTCCCTCTGGCACCCCTTCTCCCTGGCTCCACCTGCGGTCTCCAGCCTTACAGCATAATATAAACTCTCTGGGACAGGGACTGTCCTTCCCTTCTCTTTGTATGTCACCTAACACAAAGAGGCTTGTCACCCTTGTCACGTTGTGACAAGGTTTCAAAAAGGCAGTGCTGATGAAAAAACCTGCCAAAGGTTAATCCCGCCTGGGTGACAGTGCTGTTGTTAGGATGTCTTTCCCAAGATCTTCCCATTTCCCATCCTCATTACCCACTGGCTAACAGGTCTCAGGGCACTGATACTGAGACCACAACCACTGGCAAGCTTGTTCTCAGTAGTGTGTCAAAATCATGAAAATACATAGCCAGATACACGCCCTTCCTTGTGTTAAAGGAAGCAAATCCTAATATAAAAATATTTTTTAATAAAAAAAGCAGAGCAGAACACCAATACACTTTCAGGAGGAAATAAGTTTTTCCCCTTCTGAAGTAAGTGTCAGCCTTGGACAATTAAGACCTGGAGCCTCCTTTCAAGCTCAGACGGATTGCAAACACCAGCACAAACCTTGTTATGACAGTATTTTGCTCAATCCGGGCTCTGAGTTCTTCGTTCTGATGTTGCAGCATGGTGATTTTTTCTTCCAGTTTTAAATTTTTTTCAACCTGCAGCAAAAGAAGGTTTGTTAAGTCTGAAGAACACTCAGCACCTGATCCTAGATAATTTGTTCTATATTAGTCTGTAGAGCAACTTCTAAAATTTGAGGATAGGTGGAGGTGGTTATATTGACTGCAGCTGAGACTTAGAGATCTGACTCACACCACCACATCATACTGGTGAAGTAAGTGGGGCCATCAGCAGAGCATTAAGCAGGGGCTGAGCTGAACCAGCCCTTACTTCTAACAGAGTCCTCGAGGAGGAGGGTCTTAGTTTTGTTCAGTGCAAACAGATGTTTTCTTCAGAGGTGCCCCCACAACTTTTGTCCCCCAGGGAGCCAGCATTACCAGATGTTGGAGAAAGTGCTGGTGACACTTCAGGAGCATGAGGATACCCAGCATGGAAAGTTGCCCAGCACTGTGGCATGAGTGATCAGTCTAGTGATGAAGGAGAAGTGCAAGATGATGGGATGTACATCTTCCAGACATTACAGTCTGACATCCAGCCTCCAGGATTATGATTCCTCAGTTATGGAGAAGAAAAGAGTCACCCACCAGGGCAGATGATGCCCGGCAGCAGCCTTAGAGTGCTGCTGCATTCTCATGAGGTTGGCTGGCCTCTGGAGACTCTTCTCACTACTGCTGACAATGTTGGCTTAAATGACAGGCTTAAATCAGACATTTAACTTTAAGCTGTAATTAATTGAAATTAATCCTACCCCAAGCACAGGCAGCTTTTATTCAGCACAGTTCAAGGTCAGAGTTTAGGGATATCAGCAGCAATGTAATCAAACATCAGTAAGGCATGTTCCACAGCCTCAGGTGCCCTGTTTTCCCCAAGCTTTGAATTTGACAAACTTCATCCCCTTTGTTCTTGGTTTTTCAGCAGTTTAAATTTTGCTGAACTCAACGCTTTTGAAAGAAAACAAGATAGGACAGGGTAAGCTTATCTCTGTGTGAGCTTGGTTATTGTATTTCCCAACCTTTTATAAAGAACCAAAATATTGTGCACTGGGGATAGCAATAACTCACACAATGGTGGAGACATCAGTTTTAGGTTGTGTTTTCTGCTCTATGCAGGTAATTGTAAAGGATACTCCTGTTTCTCAGATATTCTGGTCTGTCCCAGTTTATTTTGTTAGAGCGGAACATGGATTCTGGCCCTGTTTTGAAATGCTCTGAGAGAGGAATCACCATCTCGGGCTCTCTCTCTGCTTCTTCAGTAATTTTCACAAGTAATAGCTGTGCCACCTTCATTTCCAGCCTCCCTTTCAGCTGCCAAGGAGCCAAGGCTGACCCCGAGTTAAAAATGCCCTCTTGCTCCCTTGTGAGGCACCCCAACTTTCAGAGCATTTGGAGATATCCTATAGGTGTTCTGGCACTTACAAAGGTATATCTTGAAATGGAAAGCAGTTGTGCCTTTTGACCACAGCAAACCCAGTGTTTTACTGTGATAAAGGGCAGGAACAGGACTGTGTGCTTGTATGCAGTTAATGAGCAAAAGCAGCTAAATGACCAGGAATTATATAGGCTGTTGTTTGGGTTCTTTTTTCCTGGTGTTTCCAAATTCTGGCTTAGCTCCAAGAGCAGCACGTTGGAAGGAGCACAGATAATAAGCCTCAGTTGCAAAGTGGCACTTTTCTCTACCTCCACTTACTAAAGCATCTGTTCAGCAAAATAATCATCGGAGTTCTCAAATTTCCCTGTAAATGGAAACAAATCCTGCTGAATGCTATGCTGAACCAGCTGCCACAGCTCCCAGCTGAGGTATTGCCTCATCCTGTCACCACACTGTATTTTACTGTCACTGCAGGTTATGCTGTACAAAATTAATCCCCTTTCCCACAAAAAATGTAATTGATGGTGAACTGGGGAGTTCTTCATTAGGGAATCCCACAAGCAAAGGATGAGAAAACAGCACAGCCTGCAGAAAAGCATTATTGGAGGGCTGGGGAGACCTTTTCTGGAGTAAGCCTTGCTAGGAACTGCTTGCTGAGTATTGCTAATTCCTACATGGCTCCCTAAATGCCTGCAGGAGCAGCAGGAAGACACACCACGGTTCAACCTTCCCCCACTTGCTCTCTCCAGCCCTAAAAGGCTACCTGACTCCTGTAGGGGCATGTGATGTAGGCTGGTGTACCACAGATTAACACAAATTTCCCCTTCCTCCTTTCTTCCTACACACTCACCTCACTGTCTGACCTAACACGCTGAGCAGGTATTGTATGAAGAAGCAATCCAGATCGATGGATGTGAACCTCTTTGACCAAGTCTTGCCCCCACCTCATGTGTTTATTCACCCCTCTTAAGTTCATCTGCTCTAACCAAACTATTCCTTTATTAGCTCTGCGATGTCTCCTCTGCAGGAAAAATGACAACTCACCTGTTTTTCTAGCTCCATGATCATCTTCTCCTGTTGGTGAATCTGGAGGTTCTTCATTTCCAGAACATGTTTTAAGCTCTTCAAATCTTTTTCTAAGTGCAGATACGGAGCTTGCACAATCTAGGAAAAGTATCAGTGATTTGGATATGTCAGCCATAAATACATCTTAAGCCATTAAGAGGGAGATTCCTTAATGAAACCCTGTGGTTTAGGAGAATCAGTGGTGTGAAAACTACCTGGACCTGGTCCTCTGCAGCCCATCTGACCCCTGATTTTTCTCCTTGACACCCCTTTGGCTAAGAGTTGTGACTCTTCCTCAGAGCTCAGTATTTGGGGTCTCAGCTGGGACCTGCCCCCCTGTCCCTGGAGTGAGGATCCCATTGCTCTTCGTTGAATCAGGTGATGTGTAATACTTAGAAACGTGTCTCGATGCCTGTATAGTTAGAGTTGTCATCTACCTTCAGCTGTTCCTCAGTGTTTTTCTTCAGAGCCTCTTCAAACCGGTCTGCTTTGGCCTTAAGAGATTGATTCTGGAAGGTGAGGGTGTCTATCTGGTCCTGGGGGGGAAACACACCAATTAACACATCAACTGTATTACCCACCCTCTTACATTCATACTGGTCAGTCTGCACTGTGAAACTACCAGGCAAGCTAAACAAAGATTATAAACCCCTGTAAGGGGATATATTTTTTATGTAAGGCCGCTTGAACATAGAGTGGAGTATTTGATAAGCCTTAGGGAATCACAAAATCCCTAAAACACCTGCAGCTGATGATAAATCACCCCATCACCTTGTGCTGGATGAGAATAGACAGGTCCTTATTGGGAGACCCGGCATTTGTATCACATGCATGATTGTGTGGTCCTTAGAGTCCAAATGAGGCAGGAGATACCTGCTTCCTTCCCCTTTCTAGGCTTCTAACAGGGTAACAAGAAGTGATGAGTAAGTGGTGTGGGCTTTAAAATGATCATCATTTCATCTCAGAGCTATACGTGGGAACAACATGTTATTTTAAGCAATCATATTTCTGTTACTATCAAAGGCATTTCTGTCTATACAACACCTGTAAAAGCCACAGTTGCTGTGAAAATGGTATTTTTATCTTTCACAGTTGTGATTTCTTGTCTGGAACATTACATCATCCCTTATTGCAAAACTGCTGGCGTGACTGGAGCTGTTGCAGCAGTGCAACAGTATGTGCTAGTCAGGGCGTTGAAAAATTGTAATTAATCTCTGCCTGTGAAATCAAACAGGGCTTGCATTATTTGCTGTGGCATCTTTACTTATTCACACATGTCCAAACCTAGCCTGTGTCACGGGGGCACAGTTCTGCCCTCCACTCCTTATGATTTCTTCATCTAGGGAGTGAGAACAGCATGGAGTTTTTAGAAGGGTTAGACAATCTCGATCTTGGTGTTAAACAGTGGGATGTGGGAGCTGTGATGTGCAGGGCTGACCCGGGCCATCCACAGCCTGGCTGCACATCGGGGCCAGTCCTGGGGCAACCCACATCAGGGACTGCACTGCCCTCCGGTGGGACTGGAGATGTGTCTACAGCATGGGACCGGCTTTCCCACATTCAGGCAGCAGGGAGGAGTTTATAAATCACAGACATAGGCACAAGGCCAGGCAAGGAGATGTTTCTGAGCCCTGGGGGTGCCTGTTGGCGGGTACCATGTAGACAAGGTGATGCTCATAGCCACTGCAGGTGCCAGAGTCCTCCCCACCATGCAGGAGAGAGCTCAAATTTGCCAGCAGGGTAAAAAAGACATTTCTTGCTTTATCCAGATGCCTTTTTGTCCCTTTAGGTTTTCTCTCTTTTGTGAACCAGCCAAGGGGGAGGAAAAATCCTGAGTGTTTGCTGCTAGATCCCAGTTTGGACAGGCAGAGCACAAGAGGTACCACAGCTGGTAAGAGGCAACAGGCTGGTGTGCTGGCAGCAGGCAACGTATCTGGGGCTGCCCCGTCAGCTGCTCCACAGCACCATTACAGGGTGGGAAATAAAGAAACTGCTAACCTGGAGTGACAGACGCAGCTTTTCAAAAGTCTCTTCTAGTTGTGCCTTTTCCAGTTTGTGAGCAGTATTCAGTTCTGGAGAAGTTACACAGACATGACATTACAGAGTGAAGTCCAGCAAAGCAGGGTCTGAGAGCACACGTCATGAGCCGAGCGCAATTTGGGATGCAGTTTTAGGACGTGGAAATGGAGCAGGAAATTGGTAGCAATGTGCCCTGTGACCTTAGGTAAATTGTTCTGAAAATCAGAATTTCCTGATCTTTCACTTTTTGCAGATACCTCTGTTTCTGTGTGACCAGATTCTGATTTTTCAGAACTGCTCAGAATTCTCAGCTCCCAGGCATTCTGATCTGAAAAGGGTCAGTCTGGCAATGGGCCATTTTCCAGTTCAGAGTTAGTATCCCTAAATCAAAGAATTTTAAATTGGATACATTTAAAAGCTTGGGTTGCAATTTCTTTGGAGAGAGAGAAAAGAGGGCCACCACCTCAGATGCAAAAATACAAATGACAGTGCTTCTCCCCAAGCTGTGATAGATGAACTAGGAGGTTTATTCCAGTAGTGAGACAGAGAAGACAAAAAACATTATTAAATAGAATAACTCACCCTGGACATACTAATAACCAGAAGTTTCATAAACAAAGTGAATTAAAGCTTAATCTCTAAAGCAATGGCATCCAACTGTCATTCAGTGCAGTAGCACCTGCATTTTTAGTATATGGACACTGTATCTTTTGTGTTTTTTTCCCCAAAGCCATGGGTTGTGCCCTCTAACCCCTGCTCAGCAGCCACAGTCCCAGCAGCGATGATTCCATCGCCCCAGTGCCGTGCTCAGCGCACTCTCCCGCAGCGGCTGCTGCAGTGCCTTTTCCAGGCACAGGAGGGCATTTCAGACCTGCACCAGGAACAGGGAGCACAAACTTTGGCCACCAGACCCTTGAACCACAACTGAATTTTATCATCAGAAAATATGAACAAAAACGGAGAGAGAAGAATATCCTCAAGCAAGAAACAGCTTTTTACTTATTTATTTTCAAAATCGCATATGTTAATTTATAAATGCTATGCTAGATACCTCCTCTGCCCATGAGAGAGGGGAATAGACTGTTCTCAGTTCATACTATGCTCTGGACTGTGTCTCTAACTGACACAATGCAGAGCTAAGCAATATGGCTTGGTTTGGGAAATGTGGGAAAACCTACTGGAGATATTTAAATCGTAGAAAAAAATAGGGAGATTGTACAGATAACTGTTAAATGTCAGCTAAAGCATGCACAAAGGCATGTGTTCAGACACTGAGCTGGTAGGGAAGAAAGAGATCTGTCTGCAGCATCAATCCCGTGGCCAAACTGTAACACAAAATAAAGATAAGAGTGCTGAGGTGCAGATTTGCACCAGTGAGTGGCTTTGGTCTGCTAAGCATGGCCAGACATTTGCTACTGAAAATAATGAGTCTTGTTTTTAGAAGCAGTGTGGGCATTTAAGCACCTACATTCAGAGATATCCCAAGAGCTCTATCCTCCTGAGCACCCGAGGATTAGGCTCTTGAAAAAGTATGTGTGCGAAGTGATGTGGAATTTTGATTCTATTTTAGCAACACATAGAGAAAGCCTTGACCCAGAGACCCCCCTCAGATAATTTCAGGTCAAAATTAGATGCTATACAGACTGCAGACATCTCTCTCTCTGCCCTAGCATGAACCTGGTGGTCCACCCCACGTGAAAGCACTAGACCAACACAAATTTTCTGTGTAATCTGCTCTGGAGGAAGAAACACAGTGTCACACTCCTGCTCTGGAGCAGCTGTGTAGCTGTTGGGTTGTCTTTGGCTTACCTTGAATCTTGCAGTCATTCTCATCCTTCAGTACTGTAATGGCCACAATGTGGTTGTTTTCCAACTGGGACATTGCAGCTTCATGTACAGCTGTGATATCTTCCACCTGTTCCAACAACAGTGAGCACAGACATGGGACACATGGTTAGACAGGCTGTGGCACACTGACAAGCCACTGCTGGAGAGCTCCAGTGATCTGGAAACAGCAAAGGGATCTAGTGAATGTGTCACTTCCAGCACCTGAGCCAGTTTTGCCATGTTGATACCTTGAGTGGTAGCGTGTAGTCACTGCTGATGGTATTTTTGTTCTTTTAACTTAATGGTGATGAAGAAGTACATAAGAAAGCGAAAGCCCTTAGGTGGAGATGCTGTTTATTAAATGTTCAGAAGTCTTGACATTCCTTTAATCTAAATTATAATAATGACCACACGGCCCACAGCCATCATGGGAGTGAGGAGTGCAGCTGGAAGAGGGCTGTGGGCAGCCTGTGTTCCATTGCATCCTGTGTGCTTGGGACTCCTTCAGTGTATTGTTTTGTTACTAGACTTGGCTAAAGGCAAAGTGAGATCCCCAATGATGGTCTTTCAATATGCATCATTAAAGGAACTACAATGAGAAGTGGTAATCAAGTTTAAGTCAGTGGTCCAGAGCACATTCTGAATGCAATGCATCAATTTGCTTTTCTGGGGTCTGTAACCACACTGATCTTATTTGATACATTTAACACAATACTATCTGCCATATCTGCCAAGGCAGAGGATCAAACTATTTCACATTTACAGTAAACAGCTGTTCATGGCTAAGTGACTTGACTCCAAACACCTTTATTTGCTCACAGTTATGTAAATAATGGTAGAAAGTTACTGCAGCTGAGTTTGCTTTGACTGGAATAAATGTTATTTCACTGCTTTTAACTGTCAAACATATGTATTAAGTAACCCACCAGAAGCAAAATTTCCAATCATATTGGAGAAAACATGCTCTTAGAATGAAAGTTGGGCATTTAACATGGAATTTAAAATTGTCCAAACTAATTTTCATAATAATGTGGGAGGTAACTCAGTGGCGAAGAACAGTTTCCAGAATAATGGGGAGTCAGTCTGCTGATACATTGCATGACAGAGCTGAGAAAGGTGGAGGGCAGATGACTCAAAGGGCTACTGATGGGGCAGGGACTATCACCTGACTTTTTCCAGAGCACAGTGTCCTCGTACATGATGACTGTAAGCTGAAGCCTCATGAGTATTGCCATATTCTTCACCTCACCCTTGCTGAAGCCTTTATTCCTACTCTAATTGCTTCTCAACTGAACAGCACCCCATAGGAATTATTATGCTCAACACTAACTCCCTCACGAGGTGAAGGGGTCTCCTCTCCCTGCCACCATCCTTGGCAAGTTATTTATCTATAAAGCCAATTAAATATGTCCCAAATGATCTACAGGGATTTTTCTGTCTTCTGTGTGTTTCACATCCACATCCCAAGCGACTCATTTTAATCTTCCAGTGTGACGTCCTGTCTGCAGTTTTTCATGGCAGGTAGTCAACTTGGCATTGGGAAGCAGCTGCCTTGGATGCTAATTCCAACTTCACCTCTAATTTACTCTGTAGGTGATCACCTCACTTAACACAAGTCATGTTTATTTCTGGCTATGGAAAGTACCTCAGGTGGGATTTTTAAGGTTTAATAAAGTAAAATCAAGAGGAGGCTCTAGTGGGAGAAGTTCAGTAAGCTGCTGCACAAAACAGCTTGAGCTGAGCACCTCAAGTGAGAAACACTGGCAGGACAGATCACAGCCTTTACTTTGCAATTCTGCCTTTAGCTGCAAGGAGATGTGAGAGTGCACTGGCACACAAGATCAGTTTGTGAGGAGTTTGGCTCTCATGCTCTGCCACATCCTCACAGACAGCTGAACCTCCAAAACCTGACACAGGAACTGTGTCTCCAAAGAAATAACAGCTATCTGGCAGTGAACTAAGTGGTGACTGAAGCAACACAGCATGGAAGATTAGGTTGTGATGGGAAACCATGAAAGCAGAATGACTATCTTCCAAACTAGATGTATGGATACAGAAATACATGCAGATCCATGGTCAGAAGGATTCTGCTGTTGTTACTGCCTTCATGAATGCAAATTCAAATCCCCCCAACAGGGATGGGCAGCTCAAGGACAAGGCTTTTCTCATGTACAGTATAAGAGCTCCATTTCCTTGGCCAAGAAACACTGTTGGTGAGCAGCTTTCCAGCACAGCCTGTCAGCCTCCCCTGATCCAAGAGTGCTCAACACAGGATGGGTATACAGCAGAGCAGGGATTCAAAGGGAAAACCTGCTAAAACTCATCATGCTAACCAAACTATGAATTGCAAATGTGGGCTAAAACTCTGAGATAGTACGGTCACAGCAGCACTTTCAAAGCAATGGAGAGGAATGTTTGTGTTACCTTCAGTAATCAGGGAACACGGAGCTCTGGAGCAAACCCAGAACCATTTGCCCCACAGAGGGAAAGATGTGTTTCCACTGTGATGATGAACAGAGTCACAGCAGATGAAAACATGAGAAAAATAAGGATACTTGTAGTCAAGTCCTACAACGACCTGTATCACCCTTTCTTGCGCTGATCAGCTTGAGAGAAGAAGAACCAACATCTGTTCTTGTGGTCCTGAGAGCTTGCAGAAATACTTCAAAGAGTAGCAGAGCTAAGCTATAAGCTATTTCAGCAAAAAAATTAACAAATCCCTTCACAAATGCTGATGTCGAGTGATCCAGGAGAGGCAAGCCTTACAGCTAGAGCCAACATTTTCTACCAGGCAGACTGACACACTGACACAGTGAAAGGAAAAAAATTGTCAAGGCTTTTGGGAACATGACCTCTCCTTCATATCAGAAAGAAAAGCAGAAATTTTGAGGGGCATTGCAAGAAAACCAACTTGTATAATCTGAAACGAGAACCAAAAGACATGGCTCAGCACAGGTTCTAACCATTTAGAGAGAAATATTTTGAAAAATCTGATGTAGAACATGAAAATCTATTTGATAGCACCTTCTAATACATCTTCGGAAATCAATTAATTAACAGAAATAGGTAGTTTGTCCAGGACAAAACAGCCCACTTGCATAAAGCCTTTGTTTGTCATGTTACAATCAGTAACAACTATCAGGCTCAGCAATTAAAATAGGTAAAATCCAGTGGGAGTCCTTCACACCCCTGCCCTGAAGAATCAAACTGAATTGCACAGAGGTAGCCAGGGCAGCAGGCATTCTGAGGCACAGGCTGGGATGCCCTGTGTCTGTCTGACATGGCTGGCTGATTCACGTGCCAGCAAGGACAGCTCCCAGCCCAGGAGGGTTTTGCTGCATCAGGAGCCTGGGTGGCAGCCCCATGACAGCAGGGGCTGCGGCATGACAAAGCCTAAAGGCACAGATTTACACACCACACCTGGGTGCAGCAGGTTCACATGTGAGAAAAGCCCTTGTGATCTGTGGTATTGGGTAATGGGTAAGAGTTGCAGCTGGAAAAATCAGGACAGAATCCACTGCTCACTGAAGGAAAAATGGGAAAAGGCCAGGTAAAGGCATTACTGCCATAACCCAGTGCCCGATGTTCTGCCAGCATGTGAGAGGTGCCCAAAGGTGAGTTACAGTATTTGTTCTGGCAAAACCAGACAAAAGTAGCTGCTTGTGAGGGTACTCCTATCCAGTACAGAGAGCAAAGCAAGGAGAAACTCTTGGGATGTACAGTCCAAGAGATTAGACTGAATGGTGGGGCAGCAATCAGGGGACCCAGAGAGTATCATGTGCACGATGTTTAGGTACTATCCCTTCACTGTACTGCCCTTTAACTAGCATTGCAAATAACAATGGGCATGGCTCTGCTGGCCTTACCAGTGTGGAAGAGGTTCTTGTTCACCCTTGGTTTTAGTCATAAATTGACTAAAATAGGTGGGTTGAGGAGCAAGTATGTGTGGGCAGCAGAGATAATGTGAATATTTTTATTGTAAAACATCAGGAAGCATGTGAAGACAAGACATGGCAATGTAATAGACTACTGTGTAGAAAAAACAGTAGAACTAATAGGGAGAAACAGCAGTAAAGATATTCAGGATTACATTTTTCTACTCGTAACTGATTACCAGTGTCTTCACGTTGGAGTGTTCAATACATTTCATTACCTGAACCCTATCTACTAGCATCAACTATTTTTCAAAGGCAGCAGGTGGAGACTGACCTGATCCTGATGCTCCAATTTGGCTTGTTCCAGCTGCAGCCTGTGTTGCTCCTGCAGGCTCTCCTTCTTGGTGTTGTACTCCTCCTGCAGTCGCTGCTCCAACACCTGCATTTCCTCCTGCTGCTGCCTGCGGAGCTGCTTCCCCTCCTCCTCGAAGCGCCTCTCCAGCTCCTCCTTCTCGCTCAGTAGTTTCTTCCATCTCGCCGTGTTGAGGTCTGTGGAGGAGACAGGACCACACAGTCCTCACACTGTCCAGGACCAAGCAGAGGCATTGGTCTACTGGTTTGTAGAGCAATGAGCTTGGTGGTTCTCACCCACTCTGTTGTACAAGGGGTATGACTGACCACTTGACCAGAAGGATATGTATCTCATACATCCCATTTTCGAGCTGTTCAAAGCTGCTCATCCCATAAACCTGTCTCCAGCTCCAGCAAGAACCATTCAAATCCATTAATGCACACTTGCTTAAAATAATTTTGTATTCAAATCACTATCTTGTGTGCTTCATGGTGTCAGAGAGCACAAATGAAAGGCTGATACTGAAGGCAATCAGAACATGTGGAATTTTTACTTTAGTGAACTAACCAGTGACTGTATCTCAGAATTCACACTACTGTTTTCCAGCAGTTCTATCAAGTCAAAGATAATCAGTCCATTTCCCCCTTTGGTTCCTCACCTTTATTGTTCCCCAGGTCCCAGGAAAGCAGTGTCACAAACATTGTGTCCTCGGCCTTTTGCTTTGCTAAAGAACAGTTGCAATAAATCCAGATACTGAAGACTTGATGCAAGTTGGACAAGATCAGACAGACTACATTTAAAGAGCAAGTTTGCTCACTTGTAAAGATCTAACAGGTAAGAAGTGATTAAAATCATCATGACCATAACATTCAGAATACTAGAGAAGAAGGGATGGGTTTCTAATGGTCCTGCTACATCTTCTTTCTGATTTAGACCCATAGCTGATTTAGAAAGATGATCAGGTTTTTGAACAAACTGATGGCATATTTATCCTTCCTTTGCCTTTCAAAATGCACATGCCGTCAACAGACCTGTATGGCATTTTAAGTCAGAGGATCGGGAGTAGCTGTCTCCATGTTGAATGTTTCAAACCCATATATATCCCATGGCCACATACTTATTCAATACCTGTATTTTTCTGCCTCCTTCTACTGTGGTGTCAGACTGCCCTCATTTCTCCCAGGGTAGCAACAATTTGTCCAAGTTACCAGTGCTGTGCCCACAGCTCATGTTAGGTGCACCCATGCAAGGTAGTTTGGGCACCCAAGCTAACCATTCCCTTCCCCACATAGTTATTTTTCACCCTATTTAGAGCTCGCTTCTACACTTACTGGACACCAATATCCAGACTTGCTCAGTAAGTCCAGACAGATAAACACTACTGGGCTCCTGTTGTGATCCTGGTATTTTCTGGAGCACCGTGAGGGACTCTGTCCCTGTCAAGCTCTCTGCTCCTTACAGAAAGCAAGTGAACCAGTGAGTTTAGCACCTCAGTGGGAGCACATAGAAAGCTTTCCCACTTGCCTTATATCCAGAATGGAATGGTACATTAGCTGGAATGTCTTGTCTTCTGGCAGTCTGGATTACAGCTCTAAACCCTCTCTCTTGCTTTTTGCTTTTTTGTTATCTTTGGCATGTAAAGTGATCCCAGAGCAGGAGGGGTTATGCTTGCAGCTCTGCCTTCAGGAGAATTCAAACTTACTCAAGCTTTAAATAGGAGCTCCAGCCTCTCTAATGAGATTACCCAGCACACAGGGAGGGCTGGGCAATGAAACAATGTGCTCTAACCAAAAGAGAGTCCATCTGAAACACATCCTGCAACCTGAAATACAAGACTATTCACAAATCAGGCCCTAATGCAGGTGCAAAACGGAGGGAAGAGGGAAGCAGGGAAAGTGCACTTGCATGCCATGGTCCCCATATACCCAACAATGCTACTGGAGGCAGAAAATGAGGAAATTTGCCCTATAAAGAATATGAAACACCTCTAATGAGAAGGAGTGATCCCTTCCATAAGTCTCAGACTAAGACAAATGAGGCTGAGGACTGAAGTGTTGAGTAAAAACTGAATCTCTTCCTAGTAGGGAGATGGACCTTTGGGCCTGGCTCTCCTGGGACAGGCATAGCAGAAGGCAACACCCATGGAGCCCAAGGGTCTGTGGCTCTCCTTCTCGGGGAGCAGGAACCAGTGTGGGAGAGCCTGCCCTGCTGGAGCTGTGGCTTCAGCGTGTGCTCCTGGTGAAACAGCTGTGACACCTCCAGCAGGGACTCTGTAACAGATGCCTGAACAGAAGACCTGCTGATGCTGCTGCAAAACAGTGAACTGAGCTTTCAGGCATCAAGACAGGGATACTGTTAAAGTGAGCTACTCTTGGAGAAAAAAGAAAAAATCACTCAGAAAAGTTATATGAATGTATTACTGACACGGAACAAGACAAGCAGAGCACAACCACTACTGGTCTGTTGGGAAGAGTTACACCCTGGTTTTCTTCTTCCTTCTCTGTAGGTATCTTCATTGCTGCTTACAGGCTGGAAATGACTCTGATGCAACGTGGCATTTCCTGGGATGACAGCGTGCTGGGTTAAATGAGACCAGCTACTGCAGCTTCCCTACTCCCTGGGCACTGAGTGCACAACAGATGAGCAAAACCCACTTCAGGCCAGGCTGGGAAGGTGAGGGAAAGGTAGATGTCACTACTGGACTGACCTCCCCCCACCACACACAGTCGGAGCCACAGTGCAGCCTCCCAGCCCTGGCACTTTGCACTCAGGAGGGCAACTCCTGGGGGAACTGGGGGCTGGCGTCTTGTGGCCTCACAGAGGGACTGTTTCCTTCTGACACAACAAATGGGCTCTTCTTCCTGAGCCTCGGCCCCAAAATCACAGACAAATCACAGCCACTGCACTCAGGTTAAGGGTCCTCTGACTGGGTGTTATATCCAGGAGGAGATGGCACACAGGCTTTGGCTTCCAAACTCTCATGAGCCCAGGCAATACAAATTTTAAACCTGACATCTGATTGCCTTTCCTTCATCTAGGTTTTTTATGCATCTCCATACCTCCTCTTAACTCACTTCACGTCATTGGTCTGACAGCAAAGGAGCAGGTAATTCTGACATTTAATTTCCATTAATTTGAAGGGAAACAGCTGGTATTCAAAACCTCTTTATTTCAAGAGACTCAGTGTTGCAGCTGAAAAGTGCTTATATTTATAATTTATAAGGATCGGTGTCTTGAGTGCAGAACGATTGCTTGTCATGTTTTCCTAGCCTTGCTATTTCTAGCAAAATACGTGAGCAAATCTTATTGCTTAAAATAACAAGTCCCTCAGCGTTTATAGAGGCCAAGATTCCTCCCCAGACCTGGTACGGGAGAATCACTTTCCTAGTTCACCCATGCTGGTTTCAGATGTGGTGTGATACTTTCCCAGCAGTGCTGGGGGTAAAAGTGCACAGTGTTGCCTGAACCTCAATATTTTGCCTGGCTCCGGAAGGACGCATGTGTCCCGATGCTATTTTTACACATGGTCCATTGCTGCTATTGCTTCAGCAATGGTTTTATTTACCACAAGAATTTTCCTTAAACATAAATTCTTACTTTTCTGAACAGCAGTTTTTCTGTTGCAGTTTCATTGCTTTGCATAGCAGAATCCTGTAGTTTCTGCTGAAGTTAAAGACTGCATGCTATGAAAACCAACCCAAATTGTAACTCTGAATTACAGGTATTGCGTCAACAACCAAATGTTGGACACACTGCCTCTATCAACCCTGGCTAGTCCAGCCTTGTTTTACTGATTCATACAGGCATTTGCATCAGTGAGTCTGGCATGGTGAATTTATACATGAGCAACCAGGAATTTCTGACCAACACCCATGGTGTTTAACTGGACTCGTTATTTTTAAATTAATGAGAAACTACTTATTAAAGTGACGGAGGCAAGTCAGAACTACAGCTTGGTTGTAGTCAAAACACGCTCTGATTTTCCCTGAACTTCTTCACAGAATCACCCAAGACTGCTGTTGTCAAATAAAGGACTGTTTCATTCTTTATTTGCGTAAATCTTGTACAATGTTGTGCAACACACAGATTCATCTGATAGTGAGACTAAAATAATCCTCCTCTAGCACAGGTGGGCTGCATGTCTCCAGCAGCACCCTCATGTCTCCAGTAACAACCTCAGCTGGAACTGCTTTAGAGACTGCAGAGAACTGTGCTGATGAGAAATGCTCTCATGTACATGGCATTTATCATCTCGCCTTGTCCACAGTTTGGTTGTTTCACAAAATTAAGTTTTATTATTTTATACCAAAGGAAAACAGACTGCCCAGCAATTTTTGACTTACACTAAAAAACATAGACCATTACCTTCCATATGTAGGGATTTATACTATGATTTTTATTGCTGATGAATTATTTCACATTCTGCTGGTGCAATACCTGCACATGTTCATCTTTTTGTTCATCCCTACTGGGAGTCCTTCTACCTGGCCATGTTGCATCTCAGGGTTGCACAGAGAGGATTACCTCCACCAAGCAGGTGACCAGCCACCTGTGCCACTCCTAAACAGCCTCTACCCAGCATTTCCATGTCTCCCAGAGTGATGGGAGGAAGAGGTGGCCTGTAATGACTCCTCTCCATTACACATGCCCACAGGACCACTGTGGAAAGGGCTCTCTCACACCATCTTTCCCCTTTCTGAGGAAGAAAGCCCATACACCTCTCCAGCTCCTCTCCCTTCTGAAGCGGTACAGCTCAGGCTGCTTTTCTGGGGTGTCTGTGGTTCTTAGCAAAACGGTCCCCACATGTGCCATCAGGACTCAGCTTCGTGCAGAGGAGGTGTCTGTTGCTGCATGTGCAAGGGCAATGGCAAGGGCAGGCAGTGCAGTGATCTCCTGTTACTGAACATGCTGCTCTGTGACCCCCAAACAGACAGGCTGTTATATCCTTGGCAAAGTTCTCTTCTCCAGCAAAACCACCAGGGATTTGTATTCACTTCAGCTGTACAAACATGGTGTCAATGGAAGCAGAGCTCTTTATCTCCAGCACTGAACCTCTCTTTCCTTCCTATGTCACTGCCACTTAAAAAAGCACTCACAAAAATGAGCAAACCCAACCTGCTAGATTGAGGTAGGGCTTTCAAATGAGAAGTGGCTATTGAACCGAGAGCTTCAGATGTGCCCAGCCTAAAGAAAGCACCAGTGGCAACAACTCCTCTGTAAGAGCTGTAGAGATGCAGAGGATGGGGAAGGCAGGCATCAGAGAATAACTGGAAACCTGTTTTGCTATTGCTGCAGTATACATTGGCAGTGGGGACAATAAAGCTCTCCATGAAATGACAATCAGCCTAAGAATTTCAGAGGGGCAAAGCAGGGAGCACAAGCTGGTAAGCATCTGAAAAGGGCTGTGCTCAGCTTTTCTGAAGTGGGCTGTCATGGGCAAGGTGAAGGCAAAGCACAGGGAGGATCTGCAGCTCTGCCCATCCCACAGGGGTTTGGCCTGAGCACTTCATCTTCCAGCCACATGGCACAATCTGTGCTTAATGGGTGACCCAGGAACTGGGCTCCCACATGCAGGGAAAGCTGAGAGGTCCCCCCTATTCACAGCTCCAGTCATCAGTGGTTCCAACACCTTTTGGTACTCAGGGTGTCCCCTCATCCAGTGGGCCTCCTCTCCATTTACCCTGGGGTAGATGAATCCAACATCACACTCATTCTGGGGAGATTTAAGTCCAGAAGAACTCAGCCTGTTGACTGAAGCCAGAGCAAAAGCCCATCTTCTCTCCCAGGAGTGGCAATATCTTTACACTCTCTCTCCTGTCTAGATCAAAAACCAAAAAGGAAAAGAGGGGCATGCAGATACATAGGGAATACACAGACAAATGGGATGCATTGCTCTTTCTGCCTTTCAACCAGGAAGAGACCTTAGAGATATTAACAAGCAAATTCTGGGCTTGGTGTCCTTGGGTTTGTTTGCAAAACACAGCAATGTTCCTAAGTTAGCAGTGCATCCCCAGTCACTGTGCACTGCAATGGTCCCAGGTTCCCACTCCTCATCACACTGTGCTTTCTCCTCAGCAGTGCTGGTGTTTGAGGACAGAAGCCATGGGTTCATGAAAAACAATTTGTCTAGTAAAGATGATGCACAACTGGCTTCAGCATGTGTGGTAATGGGCCCATCTGCACAGCAGAGAGGTGAAATCAAGGTTCCCTCGGAAGTCACAAAACCCTTTGCCAGTGGGCTTCAGGAGACACTTCATCACATGTATGCAGGTTCCCCAGGATCAGGTCACAGGGAATCATAATAACTGCTTTCATGTAAAGTGAGAAAATCACTCTGTTGTTACTTTTCTTGTACTACTTACCAACTTCCTCCCTGATCTTTGCAAGCTCGACTCCTAACTCCTTTATTTTCACAAGGGCATTTTCATTCTGTTTAAGGAAAAAGAGAGAGAAATACGTATAGTACCCAAGTTTATCCCAGATAAGCAGTTTCACATGTTCATTTAGTAAAGCAGATTAGATTGATTCCTCATACCCTCATACTACTTTTTTTTTTTTTTTAGGGGAAGGGAGTGGGATTATAATGAACTCATTCAGTTTTTAACTCAAGCTTAGGAGCCACAACTCACTGGCTACAAGTACCTTGTATGCCTACGAGTACATGTGCACACACTCACGTGCACACAACAGCACAGAATACTCTATTTACTCCTGTGTGTCTAAAAAGACATTTGTATTTTTTATGAATTTGTGGTCAATCTGCGTACCATTTATAGCTGGACTGCATGTACAAGATGGATTTATTAATTCTGCTAAAATTCTTTCATCTATTTAAGCCTGCATTTAACCACCTCCAACCATATCAATATGCTCACAGAGTCAAACTTACAGAGCAGATTGCTGTACTCACACCATTCTAGGCATGGGGAGCATTCCCATACAGACACCACTAATAACCTGATGTTCATGCCTATCTCCACATTTATTTCTGTGATTTTATTTATTAGGGCTCCTTTCCTTGTCTAGTCTCAGAAGAAATCTGAATACTAAGGAAGTAAAACAGATGAATTGGCTAAAGGAAACTTAAAACATATTTACATGAGCAAGGAGGTGATATTACCAAAATGCAAGGACTTTGACAGCAGATATCTGATGAGTGCTGTGCAAACTGACAAACAAAATTCTTATCTCCATGCACTGGAGTTTGATTTAGTACAATAAATCCCAGCACAGCGGTTCAATCATACGGGCACTTTAAATTGGGATGTATCATGAATCACATTAGAAAGAAGACAAATGAATGTATCCTGCTGGGAAGATCACTAATGATTAATAAAACTAGATCAGGTTACTATAAATATGTCCCGGGTTAGAAAAGGTCAAGAATCCTTCAAGGACACTACAGAAAAATCATATTCAAGAGAAAAAGCAGTACAGTAGTAAATTGAATTAAAAGGAGTCCTAGAAACCAAATCTTTCTGTATTAAGCAAGCAAGGCTAATAAAAATCTAGGGCACAGACAGGATTAGTTTGGCTGCAGGATACATAGCAGATAGGATAGCAAGTCAATTCTATATTAAAGACATGAAAGTGGAAAAGAAACATTTCAGAACTTAATGTTTCTGTATATTTTTCCTGCATCTAACTTTTAACTCTGTTAAGAGAAGCAACACAACTTTACTTCTGGTAATACCTTCTGGTAATAGAATCTGGAATTTGAATTAATCCTTTACATATTGCCCTTTTGGGATGACTTCCACCAGATTCAAAGGACACACTTTCTGGAAAGTTTGCTGTAAATGGAGTGATAAACTGAACTGATCTGAGAGCCTTGAAAGCTTGAGGAGACCCAGATGATGTGGGCATCTTTCTTATTCAGTTATGGGAAGAAGCCAGGAATGCAAGACCTGGCTCCTCCAGTCAGCTCCATACTCTGCTGAGTAATGCACAGGGGGCTGTGTGCCAGGACTGCAGAGTGTCCAGTCCTGACCAACTGCATTAGGCTCAGAATAAAATGATGTGACTTCTTATGGACTTCTTTTTCCTAATCAGTCAAAAAGTTACGGGAAAAAAAAAAGTTCCAGATAAATACAGCCTGATATGTTAAAAAACCAGATCCCTTCACAGAGATTCCCAAACCAGCAGCCTTACAGGGACAAGGTTTCCCCTTTTGGAGAATACCATTGCATCTGCCCATACCATCTGTTTAACTCACTGGAGTAATATTAAGAGGTGCTCTTGACAGACTGCCAGGCCTGGTGCCCTTGAAGGCGTGTGCACAGGGATGTACTGGATGCAGGACTTGCAGATGGGAAGCGCCCACTCAAATTACCAGCTCTCATTGTTTGAAACAAAAGCCACTCAAAGCAAGGGAGCTCTGCACAAATCATTACCAGCACCTACAGATAAGCAGAATTCAGCGGGATTGTTACTACTCTATTTACACAACGAAAATTAAAAGCAAGTAAAAAACCTACATTTCAGGGGGAAAAAGTATTTACAATTTTGATTCCCCATAAGAAATATTACAGGCTCCACATTTTACATGATGTTTTATCTTAGATAAGGTTTTTCCTACCCTCGAGGATACTTGGTGGTGGGATTCTCTCCAAAAGTGTGGAGAATTGCCATGGTGCCAGTTTAAAAATTCTATCCCATAACTCCAGCTCCAGCATGGGCACCAACCCACCAGGGCAGTGGGGGTCACATCTGCCTACCACCATGCTGGGGCTGTGGTTTCCAGAGCAGAGCAGCCCCTGGGACTACCTCGAGCAGACAGATCAGCACAGCTCAGTTGCCTCTGCTGTCATTTGACTGCCCTGCCAATACTTCTTGCATTGCATTTTATTTTGATCAGAGCTTCCTATCTGCTCTTTGGGACCTCATATTTATGCTTCCTGTGAGGTCAGATGTGCAAGGGTTGCCCTCAGTGCCAAGGCCTCAAGTAGTCCCCGTTTCTCAGAGGGTTCTTCTAGAGAGCAATAGCACACGAGTCCTTATCTTCCTCTTGTGCAAGAGAAGTGAGGTGCAGTTTTGGCTGATCATCAAATCAGCCTCACGGTTTCCTGGATGTGCAGTGAACTCACAAACCCTCGACATCTTCTGTAACTGCAACCTCCTGCGTCAGTGTGACACGTATGTTTGGACTGCACGTGTTCCTGTGACACTGTAAACACGGCAGCAATGCAAAACAAAAAAGCCCCTGCTTGGCATCATCAGCCTGGCTTCACAGATAACCAGCACCTCCCTGTCAGGGTAGCCAGGGAACTGGGAATGCCAGCACTAAGGAAACCAAACATTACAGTAGAGCAAATCTGGATCTGACTTTGGAATGTAAAGCTATCATATTCAGTGCTGAGATTCCTATATATCCACTGTCTAAACATCAAAGCAATTCAAAAATTCACAAGCACACAAGGAAAACTTCCCCAAAACGAATGGATAAGAAACCAAGTCAAGAGGATGTCTGTTGGGGAGGATGAAAGTTTGGTAAGAAAGTTTCACAGATATGTAGGCTTGGCAGAAAGATCTCTGAATGTAGAAACTGGGGATGAGATAGAAATGAAAGCAAGTTTTGATATAGAGTAAAAGATGTTTTGCTGAAACACTGACCACTGAATAACTCAGAAGGCAAAGGTTGGAGATCAGTTGGAAGGAGATTTTTATGAATAGGACAAAGGTATGTGACTACAAACAAAGACATGTTTTTCACCAAGTAAATAAGTCTCAAGAAGAGCATAAGTAAATAGAAAACATGCCTTTACCAAAAAGAGAGATATGGCAGGCAAACAAAAAATGTCGATGTAGGAAGAAAAAGAGAGGTCTGAGAATTTTCCACTGTAAGCTTAAATTGTAACTTACTTACTCTTGTGATTGGATAATAATGACTATAATATGGTGATGGTAGTAGTTATGATAGGCTATAGGCAAATGTAAAGGTATTGTGTATGGTGCTTCTTGGTTGTTATGTGTTAAGATACTCTGCAAAGAAAAGTATATAATGTTTTGTAACTTGAACAGAAGGTGGCTTCAGGTATGCCTACAGCTGGAGCTGGCAGCTGTAGGGCTGGCTCTGGATCCCCACTCCCTGAAGTGCTGTAACTTCGCCTATGCAATAAACAGCTTTCAAGAGAGCCGCCTGAAGTGCAGACATCCTTCGTGAAACTTTCTCCTATAGATGTCCCATTGGGTTAATCAGTCTTCACTAACGTTTATCTCAACAAAGTATTTGAAAGAGAAGACAGGGTAAGCAGCTGCCCTCCCAAGAGTTTTGTATCCACCAAGGCTCAGGATATCAAAGGAGCTTTGTAAGGACTCTCTACTAGGCCACCACTTGGAGTTGAGCCATTGAGGGTGAGCATCTAAGGGCCAAATCCAACTTAGGTTTCAGCAACTGTACACACCTGTTTTCAGTAGGTGAAAAGATGAGAGACCCTGTAAGGAGATCGTGCAAATATCCACCATTTCTAGAGCAGCAGTTAAAGGACAAGGAAGAAAAAAAATTCCTTTGATGTTATCTGGAATTCATTTCTTACGCCCAAAAATGTGAAACCAAAACAATAGGTTTTGTACAAATTAAAATGTTGCATTTTCTTTTCATGTACTTTTAATGAATGATGGACTGCATTTCTTTTTAGAAAAATTATGACAAAGGATTTCTGTTGGCTGCATCCCAAGAAATTACTCTGAAAGTGAAGTAATTTTCATAAAATAAGATTATGCTCATGATGGAGATGAAGAAAAACTTCTTCCTCATTCCTGAACTCTGCAACATAACAATTAAGTCTTGTGTCTGGACTATGTCCCATCTCCTCAGACAGAACGAAAAGTAGAATAAAACAGGTAGAATGATATGTTTGCCCTACTGGTCTGTTGAATAGAAGACACAGTAGCAACTCTTTCTCCTGTCATCATCTTTATAGCATACAGGCCTCCCAATATTTCTCCTGTGAAAGGCTGGATGTTGGACTGCATTTCAGCAAGTGAAACAGGCACTGAAAATGGCACATGTGAGTTCTCCATTCAGCTCAAAACACCCTGGATGGACTGAGGCATGACTTACATTGGTGCAACAGCTCCAGAAAACAAGGCAGGTAGGCAAGAAGGTACGCAGAGGTGTAGGAAGAAAACAGGAATTCATACAATTAAATAAGTGTCCAAACCTAGCAGTGTAACTCAGAAAAAAATCAGCTGAATTTAGATATAACCCCATGGGAAGAGGTGGAAAAATAACTTGGTAGAAGATGTCATAATATGGACCTGAGGATGGGCAAGATGCTGGTGCTGTCCAAACAGATTAAGAAAGGAAGTAGTGATGAAAGTTTGTGGGCAGAGGCTGAATGGGGCACTGAGCAACCTGATCTCATTGAAGATGTCCCTGCTCATTGCAATGGTCTTGGACTTGATGATCTTTAAAGGTCCCTTCCAACCCAAACTGTTCTATGATTCTGTGATTCTATGAAAGGCTCTGCTTCAGTTGCATGGAGCTTCAGATGACAGGTAGACATCCTCAAGGAGACATCATCAGGGAGACAAGTCAAGATTTTACCTTGGACCAGGAATAATTGTGGGTTGGGGAGGCAGATTTCAGGTTTGTCTTAGAGTCTCTGTCCTCTGAGAACTACAACCTACCCAAGAGATACTAATGAATTAGAAATACTAATTAATTAAACCTCCAGGTACTTTTTTAACAATAGGTAAGTAATAGTAGATCCATCATAGAAATGGAAATGGGTCAGATCAGGCAAGGAACATCAGAAAATTGCTCAGAACCATATCGGATTTCAGCAGCAGCTAGGAAGTAAACACGGGAGCCTGGAGTTACCTTTCCAAATTGACATGACTCTCCACCCTGCCAACTTACTTAATCTTTGCTTATATTCTAAGATCCAAATGTATGTACAGTGTCTCCACTGTACAAACACTTCTCAGTTCTCTACAGTATCTCCTAAAAACTTTCTGCACACAGATCTTCTGTGGCACTTGTTATTAAAACTGTTCCTCCAGAACAGCTTTTCTGTATGCAGAGCTTTCAAAATATTAAAAGAAACCAAATCCCTGACTTGCAAATGGTGCTTAGTCACTGTTGTGCTGTATTCAGACTTCCCTGTGGCAAGGTGTTATATTATAATTGGAAAGACAATCATACATACTGGGAATTCTCTTGTACCAATAAATATTTCAGATGATACAATAAGTGAATAGTCAGAAGCAATAAGTGAATCCCACTGCAGCTGATATTCAAAATTACCTACAGTCTTCCTTCAAGAAGAGGTGTTTTAACACTGCTGTTCAATCATGCTGGTTGTCAGGTAATCCTTCCTCATAACACCCTTTAGGTTGAAGTTGACAAGCACTTAGATATTCCACAGGGACTGCACTTTGACAAGTTTTATATTAACCCACACTTTTTTTTTTAACCTGGTTAGTAGCATATCTAAAGCTGTATTTGAACTTATTATTAGGTAAATGGGAGATGCTATCAGTTTCTCATTTAACAGAGTTATATGAATATATCACAAAGCCGAACTCTAAAAGAATACACTGCACAAACGTGTTTCTGCCAAGATATTTTCTATTAAGCAAATTAAATGCACATATTCATTCTTTCACTCTTCTCTGCATAAAATCCAGGCAAATTTTCAGAAGAATAATGGGAAAACCTATGCGATCAAAATGTCCCACACCTTCTCTTCCACATGCCATTTTCCTGCTGCCTGTAGCTATGTAGTTACTTCTGCACTGACATTTCTTACATAACCCATTTTGGTGCCTAGGAATGTGTTTGATTTAGATTCACACAAACATAAGAAAACAGGTAGTTTTGTCTTGTTTCACTTCTCCTAGATTGGAGGATCAATCCTCTGCTGGAGATGTAAAACTTTAGGACAGCTAGAGGCTGAATAATCTCTCTTCAAACTTTGAAACTCTCTGCAAGTTTCCTTTATAACTTGTTCTCCACATGGCTATTAAAAATGTATGAAAAGCAGAGCAAAATATCAAACCGACTGTTGCTACAGAGGATGCCAGCGGTCTCTCCTTGTTTCATGAGCATACAACCCTTACATTTAGACTGCAGGATAAACTTATGTAAGGCACTGCAGTGAATGAGAAAGCGACACTTAGACTTGTCCCTGGTGAAGGGGAGATCAGCACACTGCAAACAAGCCGAGCATCGCTCCCCTCTCTGCCACCCGGGAAGCGCATCCGCCACCGACCCCAGCGAGAAGCAGCAGCACAGGCTCTATCACAGCTACCTTCCTTCTCTTTCCCTAAAGGATAAAAAAAAACAAAAACCAAAAAACAAAAAAACAGGCAAAAGTACCGTCTCGTCCTCGCACAGAGAGGGGGGAAAACACGTGGAGCAGCATTTGCCCATCCTGGCAGGACAGCCACCCCCACCGGACCGACACCCACCGGACTGCCGCCAGCCTGGCCCGGAGCCGGACGATGAGCCCCGGGCGGTGACACTGTCAGAAAGGATGTCACGTCCCCGCGCGCCGAGACCGGCCAAGGGGACTTGTCAACCTGATGCCTCCCGGGGCCCCGGGGGATGCGGGGGCCGGGACGGTGCCGCGGGGCGGGCGGCAGCGGAGCCCGGCGGGTGCGGAGCGGCGGCAGGATCGCCCCCCGCCAAGCGCTGCCCGCTCCCCGCCCTGCCGCCGCACCGCTGCTCGCCCGCTGGGTCCGGCCTCTCCCGAGAAAGGTCGCTCCGGCTGGCAAAGGCTTGCCCACAGCAGGGCACGTCCAGCAGCGCCATCGCAGGGAAGTGCTGGGGCGGGCGGCTGCCGGGACGGGGTTCGAAACTTCGCAGCGACAGCCCCAAACGCGCTGAAATCCGAGAGTGAGCCTGGGCTCTCAGCCAGAGTGCCGCTGCGTTCTCATCTTCGTGCCGCATCCAGAGTCACTGATCACCGCAGTCCCCGTGCTCCGCAGCCGCCCGGACGCTGCCTTTAAGCTGAGCGTGCCCCGGCCGCCTGCCGGCGCGGCCGCTCTCCCGCAGCGCTCCCAAATCCACTCCCGCCGTGACTCGCTGCCTCTGCACGGCGCCTCTGCCGCACTGGCCCCCCCGGCCGCCGTGCGGGCTCTGCGGCTGCCCCGCGGCTCTGCGCGGTCCTGCGCGGCTCTGCCGGCGCGACCCGGGCCGAGCGCAGCGCTGCGCGGCTCCGCGGGGGCCGGGCGCGGGCGCGGGCGCTGCCGGCCAGCGGCTCACTCCAGACCGCGACACCGGGTGTCCCCCGGCCTCCCGAGACGCTCTAATTTCCCTGAAAGGATTTTCCCAGAAGTCATTTATTTAAGTCGCGAGGACGATGAACACCCTGTGGATCTCTGTGGCTCCTTTTAATGGCAAAACCAGATCTCTGCAGCGTACCCAGAGACTTTTGTAATCCTCGACGGCTGGCGTAATTTTTTTGGCCATGTGTATATGTATTTACACCACATAACCTAACCCTAACCGTGACCTGCATATACACGCGGGTGTGTTATGTATGTCCGGTCTGTATCCACTTGCCCACTGGGTACACATTTCCTTGGCAGGACCCAGGACATAGAGCTGCAGCAACCTCACTTCTCCTGGGCTGTTGCTTTTGGCACGACATATTTTCCTCTAACAATTTACACTCAAGACAATGCTGGGAAAAGGCAAAAGAGTTCAGTGACTCACACGCAAGGTGGTGTTTGTTCACTGTTCGCAACCTGAAAACGACTATTTTCCTGAAAGCCAAATCACTACCAAACATACAGAAAAGTGTCATTGCCCTTAATGCTGAACAGCTCTGCCTTCTGCTGGGAAAGATGCTCACATCTGTGCTTCTCTGGACAGGTGCTTTTGTTTTTATTTTAATGTATGTTCAACAGTGATTGGTGATGCATAAAAGTGATTTTTAAAATAGGAACCAACAAGAATGTCCACCAAAACTGTATTAAATTACATTTAAATGTTCAGGTAACTCCAGTTTGCGTCTGCTCTTCCTCAGCCCTGCCAGGACTTCAACTGAAGTTTTAGAATATCACAATCAAGTAATTAAAAACAAACAAACAAACAAACCCAACAACATAGAAACCCCACCTAACAAACAAATAAACAAAAAACCAAACCCAAACACCAAACCAAATTAAAAATTTCACTCCAAATACATGTCTTTTAACACTTGTGTTCAAGACCTAATTTTCTTTACAGCATCTGAAAATTAATTTGGTTGGCTACTGAACAGCTGCAGAGTAGAGGTAAAAAGAGACTTCCTCGTGTGGTGAAATCGTTTCATCCTCACTGTAGGAGCTTCTTTTTTTGCCACACAACCTGAAGTCTGTAGTTTGGATCTTTTACAGTCCAAATCCTGACAGGAAACTTCCTAACCACCATATTAAAAAACCCACATAACCACCCGTAGACAAATTACCACAGCCATTTCTCTGAGCTGGCTATTAGAACTACAGTATTTAGATCCACAGGTCTGACTAACAGGCAGGGAATATAAAACCCAGTCATTATTCCTTTTGCTATGCTTTTAAAATGAAGTATTCATCTTCTTCAATTACTTTGCCAATAAGGATTTGCTGTTTGCATGTGATTATAAATCTGAGGTAAAGATTAGCTAGCAAGGTCTACACACCACTTTAGTACCACTTAAGCACTAAACTGGAAGAGAAAATATTTAAGTGAAACTTAAATATAGCAGAAATCACATGTTGTTCTTCTGGCAAGAGTCAATTGAGGCCCCAGAGGCCAATTTAGGATTGATAAAGGATAAGGATGTGCTTGGGAGAGCTGCTGGGCTCTTTGGTCAGCTTAGATCCTTTTGGAGAAAGTGAGACCAAACTCAATTTGAATTAAACCTCATCTTTCAGGTCAAGGTGTGTAGCCTTAAGGTGAGAAAAGACACAACACGAGAAAGCAAACACAAAATGGAAACTATTTTAAAAAGCAATTCCTCAGTCAAACGCAGGAACAAGGAGCATGAAGAAGGAATTTAGGAGAGGTCTCTGTGGTGGCAGCATGCTGACAGGTGGGTTACCATGTGGAGGACTTTGAACACACACCTGAAGGCAGCAATGCCTCAGGAATTAAGGATATAGAAAAGGAAATGAACATAACTGAGACAGGAGCAAAACACTCAGCAAAACAGGCACATCAGAGGAGAGGACAGCCCCTACACCCAAATTCTATGAGAACTGGCACTTTAAACAACAGGTTCAAAACAAGGTTTTTAAATTACTGATTCTTAATTTTAAAATGCTAGAGTCATCTGCCTGATTTCAGTGGCCATGTGGCACTTGGATCAAATACTGAGGGGAATAATACTTTAAAAAAACCTTGTTAAGCACAACAGAGCACCAAAGGCAGGTAGATCCACACCAGTGCAGACTGCTGCCTTTGTACACCAAAAGAGTTGATACTTTTAGAGAAGAGTAATATGTAACTCCCACCTATTGGGGACCAAGTGACCATGTGGTGCCAACGACAACATTGATCATCAGGCCGGGAAAGACTGGGAGCTGCGGAAAAAGCGTTAAGCAGGGAGGAGGCCTTTGGGGGAGAGGAGAAGGAGTGGCAGTAAATGGAACTGTTGGACTGAGCAGAGATAATGAATGGAGCTGTTCAAAGATCAATCCTTGGGGCAAGTTATGTCATTCACTTTTGACCCTGGTCATATATTAGTGAGTGCTAATGAGATGATGGATGCACTGTCCATCAAGGGGCGAGTCAAAACACCATGTTTATCAAGGTGGATGCTATTTAGGGCTATAGGAGTGGTCATAATAAGAAATACAGAATACTGAGCAGTCCAAGGTCCCAATCACAGGGACAAATAACAGGAAATTCAAGTAGAAGATGGAAATTCATCAGCTGGAAATAAGAGCAAAAAAAAGTGTTGCTTATCCAGTCATGGGATGACTGAGAACTGTGTCTATGGTACACCTCTGAACAAAGGAAATACAGCCTTAGGCTCTAGGAAAGACTAAGAGGGAAGTTTAAATGCCTTAAGAAAAGCCACAGAGAGATCTCGGCTGAAACCTCACACAGTTCTGGTCCCCTGTGTTTTGGGGATACCAGTTCTGAGGCAGGGATATAGCCCACACCACCGGAGGGGTGCTGTGTAAATACACATCTGCTTCTTCTAAGAAAACAACAGTAAAGTTGGCAGTGACAGCTTTCTATAAATACAGGGAGGACAACACTAAGAGAGGCAGAAGTACTTCAAGGTCAAAAAATGTATTTACATAAGAGTAAAAGGGTATGAACTTGGGCATACCTAAGTCACAAGAGATTCTGAAACAGTCCTCTGGTAGAAACAGAGGAAAATATAATGACTTTCAAGATGAAATTTGATCATTTTAGGGAAGAAGTTATGGGATTTGGCAACAGGGAGGGACGGGATTTGATGACCCAGAATGAACTTTGCTAGCCTTTGCTATCCATGCAATACTGCTTGTCTGTGCATTGTCACCAGTATATTGCTACGCATTTTGCTGATGGTCCACGCCCAGAGTGTGAATGTGCCTCTGCAAAATGCTTTGCGTGGAGCGCTGTCCCAACAGATCTTGCTCACATTGCCCTTCAAAGCAGAATGAAGAAGTCTGTGGATAAGACACAGATCAACATGGGCTGGAAAATGTGCACTGTTAGTTAAAAAAACACTTTTCATAAAAGTTGTAGTTTTGTTTCATTACTAGAAAGAGAAAATACAGGTAAGTTCCCCAAAGAAAGGTGTTCCTTATGTGCAGGATTAGCAACAAATATAAGAAGAAAGAAGTCTGATAAAATTAGATTTTAAAACATAAAATTAAGTGCACAAAACAAGTGACTTAACAGGGTATGTTTTACAATATTTATTGACTTCAGTGGAAACACAATGTAGTTAGCACCTCACAGGGCAAGACTCCTAGGTAATTAAAGGCCAAGGAGGATATCTACATGTTCCTAAATGTCCCAGGGGAGTTGCTTAGTCTATAAACAATCTATTCTAATGGTAAAGAGGCACCATGGGCAGCAAGTTTTCCATACAGTGACAGAATCAGTGCTTTCCTCCATGATGCACGTAATACAATTCCTATTTACTGTCCAAGCAATTTTAATATTTTACATCTATCTGAACTAAATTGGAAGAGGTAGGGATAAATTAGCCATATTTTATAATTTACTACAGTCCCCAAATGGGGCACATTATTCTCTTTAGCTCCATAATGGTCTTTATGTATCAATATCACTCTGCTCAAACCATCTCATCAGGGTTCTATACTTATATACTTATATTCTAACATATATAAGAAGATTTGCATTCCTAACCATTAGTATCTGATGCTTCCCTGTTTTATGGAGGCTGGCTAAACTTTCCTGGGAGAAATACACTGCTTTGCCTGGATTTTCACAGTGCAAAGATACGGCAAAGTGTGAAGATGGAGATCCATGGAGAGGGAAAAACCAAATGGAAGTCTTGGGAAAGCTCTGGGAGATAAAGGTAGTAACACAGTGCTATGTGTGTCACTGAGCAGGAGAATCCTCAAGTGAACTGCACATTATTCATCCTTTATGAAGCACTGGAAAGGTTTGCTGAGGGGCATAGCATGCGAAGTATGTCAAACAAATATTTAATTTGAATAGATAACACTCTGGGGGCATGAGCAGCAGAAGACAGTACAAGAAACAGGAAGGGATGTAAATTTTTTTGCAAGAGGACTGCCAGCTCTAGGAGTAAGTTGATAGGGCAGTATCCAGTGCTTATGGAAATAAACATAGGGAACAAGGAGAAAGCTGAAGGAGACAGTGGTTAGAGGGGAGGACCAAGCAGAGTGAAGACAGCACAATGGGGATACAGAGAGAGATAATGGGGAGAGAAGGCTGAGGTGGGGCATTCCAGAAGTTTAAAAACTGCTTGCCGTGGTAAAGAAACAGAAGTACAGGTTCAAAAAAGGAGATGAAACTAAGAAAGGAAAGATCATTCTGCAGATGGCATTTCAGAGGACAAAGGGATATGCAGTGGTGGAGGGAGACAAGGAACAGGAGACTGCAGGAATGAGGAGAGATGGGACGGTCAGATTCAGATGGCCTGGTGCATAACTGAGACACTGCAACTGCTGTAATGTCTCAGCTCTGGAGAGTGATGGATATGTCAGGCTATCGGCACCTGCCGCCTGCTGGCATTCTCTGCAGTCAACAGCGGAAGGCGACCGTGACACCGACATTAAGCACCTCCAAAGGACGCGTGAGGAGAAGTCCGGTTGGCAGCATTCAGTGGGGGCAGGATTTTGTCTAAGGCAGTGCAGAGGTAGGGTAGGACAATGCTATTCCAGTAATGCATTTTGAACAGGAGACTCAGAAATCATTGAGTGGCATGCCAAAGATGGGAGAGCAAGGCAAGGAGAAGGGACATCCAGCACAGCTTCTGAGATTATTACAATCAATTTCTCTGCATGTACTCTCTTCAAACACCGTTACAGTTTGTGTGACAGAACACACAGGTGGACTTTGTCAGGATTTTGATATCTACAAGAGAGAAGCTGAGTATACTGATGGAGCTGCAGACAACTGGAGAGACTGAATTTGTTTTGCAATAAGCCAAACATTGGCCTCAAAGACTGAAATTGATTTATTGTCAGTATTGTTAATTCTTCAATTCTGCAAGGAGTACAACTTGGAAACAGTCTCAACTAGTCCGAAATTCTCTTCCAGTTCCACTTACTGAAACTGCCAGTCACACTGTATTTCTGTGAGTGCTTGAAACCAATGAAGATGAGTGCTGCTGTCAAAGGGTTTTAATCTTCCCCTCTCCTGGTCACTTGTTTTGTCCCAGCTTCCTTCCTTATAGTCACACAAGTGTTTGGGCACGGAATCAGATGGGGGGTAAACTAAAGCAGGGAGAAAGTGGTGAATTTGGGGAGAGTCAACTTTGCTAGCACAGGGCCAACTTCCCCAGAACAAGGAATGGAGTCCACACTCTGCTGTCAGCCAGGAAGAGAATCCTGTCACAAGCCCCTGAACCCTAATCTTGTCAGACTGAAAACTACAGTGGCCCAAGGAAATAAGAAAAGCAAATACATTCACTATTACATTTCACTTTCCTTGTTGGAGGTGCATTACAAGTTTTCTCTGACGCAGCTCTCTCGTTAGCAACACAGTTCTCCACATTGCTCTTCAGATACTCATGTGGTTCATTATTTTCCAGGTTGGGGCTGTTATTTTTGTTCTTGCCTAACTTAAAAAAAAAAATCAGAGAATGTAATACAGTGATTTGGGGATTCCTGAAGACATGAGCAGTCAGTAATGAGTTTCAGTGAGATGATTCAGCCAGAGCTGAAAGTCATGCCAGATGGCCCCAGAATGGCAATTTCTCTTGGATTTATGGTGAGGTTTCACATTTTGTGCATTACTCACTACCATGAGCTTTTAATGATCCTCAGGCAACTTACATGGAAGCAAACATTTTTTAATATAGTTTTTCAACTATACAATTATGCTATTGCCTATTTGGATGAATAGAATGTTTTCTCTAGAATTTAAGAAATTAACACGGACTACATGCCCTCTGTTTCTCAAGTGAGAGAGCTCAGCCAGATGAGCCAGATTCAGTTCTCATATAAAAAGAATGTGAGGATCTAAACAAAATTCCTTCAACTTTTGTTATTTCTGCTGGTGTAGCCTTACATTTATTTTAGTGGCAGTAGTTTGCAAGGCCATGGATAAAAAATTCATGAGAGAACAATGCTTTATTTCTACGTTTTCTAGTTCTTGATGTCTGGAAAAGTACAAAGTAAGCATTCCAAATGAACTAGCTCTCGTTGTCAGGGAATTCACGTTTCCTCATATTCAATATCATTTATGCATCAAGATCACAAGGAAAAATGCATGTTTTCACTGAACTCCTCATCTGCCCTCTACCCAGGAATACATCCCCTGCAAGGCTATATCTAAATTCCAAACCTCTGAGTAGCTGGAAGCAGATGGCCATTTTCTTAAATCAACTTTGCAGAGAAATGTTCCCTTCTCCCAACAAACAGGTAATCTCCTCTCTTCCCCTCCTTAGTTACTCTGGGACAAAGCCAATGACAACTTCAAGCTGCTGTATTTTGAAGCCAAGCAGAGCAAGGGACAAGTGCTGACATCCTGTGACAGCAATTTCAGCGGCAAAGAATTCCAGCGGCTTTACATGGACCAAGTTTCTCCTATAGGAAGGATTCTCAGTGCTCTGCTGAGAAGAATAGTACTTACTACCATTAATGAGAAGTCAAACAAATTCAGTTGTGGGCTTGGAATGCTTTTATACAAAAAAACCCTATCTCAGATGATTTTTAGAACTCATTGCCGAAAAGCCTCATTTATACTATCTCCCCTGTAGGTAGAGCTGGTTTTAAGAAGGAACCATAATAAACAGTTCTCAAATCATTATAATAACCACACCACCTTCTGAAGTTATGACGTGTGAGAAGTGATTGTAGGAAGCAGCATGTGAATCAGACCTCAGGGGTGAGAGCAAGGCCCAGGAATTTTGGGAGGATTGCAGCTGAAACCTTTTAGAGTTTGTTTCTGGAACCAGATAGCTCAGACCTGAAAGGGGGGTAAGCAAGAGACATGTTGTACTTTGGGTATATGACTCAAAAGTGTAGCTACATACTCTTGGATGGCTGTGAGGACATAGAAGGAGTATCAAGGAGATATACTTTCCACTTGAAATGTGGAAATGTCCTTGGAACACAATAATTGCCATTTATATATAACTTTGAGTCATGGTCCATCTAATTTAGATCCTGCATCTAGCCATGATTATTGCCAGAAAATTCAGAAGAAGGTGCAAGTAACCCCGCATTAGAGAGTGTGATGAAAAGATGTTCTGCATGGAAAACTCATCCTGACATCTATCTGAAAAAGGCTTCCAACCTCAAAATAGGCATCTCCCCTCTAACACATATTGCACCACCAAATATTAAATGTCCAGATATTCTTGCTACCTACAGATCTTAGTAGACTTTAAGGGCAAAGGACAAAGGGATGGTTCAATCAAATAACACAATTTTTGTATCACAGGACATGATATTTTACACAGTTGCTGTTCTATAACTACATTCGATGAAAACATCCCCTCTACAAAGGCATCCACTGGCAAGCTGCTGACAAGGTGTGGCTCTGCTTTCTCTTCTCACAGTGGTTTCTTCTAATAACTGATCATCTCTAGTCCTAAAAGTCTGTGCTTCTGTTGCTTCTCTGTTTCCCACATGCTTCCTTCACGTTGAAGCTGCAAAGCTTCTGCTTCTGGACAGTGGTTTCTGCTAAATTTTCCCCTGCTTGAGGTAAGTACTTTCTGGTACACAGCACTACCTTCTTATGAGGACTCTTCTGCTCTGGACTCAAGCCATTTTGCCCTTTGTCACAAAGGAAATCAATTGTTTTCTACTGTCTCTCACAAAGAGGCATTTTTCCAGATCTCAGAGTTGCTTATTGCTCTTCTCTGTTTCCTCTCTATTGTTTCGCTGTTTTCTGAAGTTGTCTGAGCACCAGTGCTAAATGTCATATAATCACGATCAGTCTCCCCAGTGCTGAATGTGCAGGTGGTACCACCCTCTTATTTCTTGCTGCATCTCCGCTTACTCACCTGAAGATCTTGACAGTTTTTCATAACACATGCTCACAGTAGGAGCTCATGTTGATTTGTGCTGACACCAGAAACTCTTAATTGCTCCCAGGATTACTCCCTTCCAGCTGATGGCCAGACCAGTTCCAGGCAGAGCTGGTTTCAGCCTGGCTTTGCTGCATCCACCACTCAAAGCCAGTGCAGTGGGATTGTGAGTGTGTTGGTTTTACATGCTCAAAAGTGCAGGCAGCTTGCCATCCACTAATCAAATATGTGGCTCTCCAGCTGCTAAAATCTGTAACCACAACCCACACGGACTGCAATGAGGATATGAAGTTGTACCTAAGAAACTGAAGCTCAAATCAGAACTTCACTTAGAAAGGAAGTGCTGCGTTTCTGTCAGCATGTCTATATGTCTATATGAGAGGTTTTTGCAGATGTGGCACACGGTCTTGAAACACGAGGTGAAATAGTAATCACAGTCTATCTGTATTTTCAAGCCTTGCTTTCCACTGGAACAATCTCACATCTGCCAGGAAGCTTGGTCAACAGGGAAAGTTCCACTACATTGCTGCAAAATCCCTCTTGTGCGTCAGCTCAGAATGCATCTGCTGATGCATCTACATAAGAGGTCTTGTGATATTTACACTCTCACCCCCTGGGACTGCGACAGTAATTTTGGAGAGACAGGGAATTATATCAGCAGACCGTTCTAGCTTAGGAGTATGCAGTGGTAAGGGAACACAGTAAATAATCTGAAGTCCTTCTACAAATGACATTTAAAAATGCCTTTGGGACCGGGGAAATGTAAGAGACGGTCCGAAGATCCCTCATCTGCCTCACGATCATCGCCAAGGACAGAGACTGAACACAGGAGTCCTGGCCTGGCTGAGGTGGGATGTCTCCCAAGTGCTGCCTGTGGGTGTGCCCACTGGGAACTGGTACGCATTCCTGAGGAAATTAGTGCAGGTCGCAATGGACTGCGCCGTTCTTGCTGCCCAGGCGGGAAGGACTGCGCTGAAGCGGAAAGGAGTGACCTGCCCTGTACACCTGTCCTGTACCTGTTTCCCAAAGCAACAGGCCTCATAACATCGGCTGTAGATCTCCTCACCTCTTGGGGAAAGGAGGGAGATGTGGAGATACAGCTAGAAAGCAGAAGTGAGAGCAGTGCTAAACTCATGTCAGCTAACGCTGCTAGGCTGCAAACCATGGCAGGCAGTACTGCCTATGAAAGGCATGCTTGGTATGTAACTGTGATAGTCAGTGCTAGCTTCTAGTTTTGCAATGTTATTATGAAACATACATATGGCCTTGGCCAGTTGCCCCTCACTTCTGAAAAGGACTATAAAGGAACTTTCTAAATTAACTAAGATGAGATCTCCCCACGGAAAGAAGACGAATCTATTGGCAGAAGGCCACGAGGACTTCGTCTCATCTGTTGGTAGCTATTACCCCCCTTTTCTTCCTCTTTACCCTTTTACTTTGTTTTTCTTTATCTCTCTCTCTTTCTCTCCTCTATTGCATTACTGTGTTGTGGGCCCTTAATAAAGGTGCGCTGTTCTGAATAAAATTGAAATCCCTTGTGTCCTTTTACACTCTGAGATCAATAAACGAACCATCACGACCCTCGCTTGTATTAGCGGATTGTGACAGGAAAGAAGACAGAACATTTATTTAAGTGCCTCTAACACTCAGTAACTTCTAGTACTTCATTTTAACTAAAGATTGGTGAAATTAAGTTTTACATGAAACAGAAGATATTCCAAAACTATAGGAAAGAAGTTCAAGCATTATAGTCATATGTGTGGCACCTACACAAATACATGGCATATATCCAACTGTTCCATGTTTATTTCTAAATTAATCCTTTTCATGGTTCTAGCCATTGCTTTGAGTATGTTATGGTCCTTTGTAATGTGTTTGTTTTTAAGAATACCAGTTAGTAAGAGGTGAAAGCAAAAAAATCAGGCCAAATATCTGAAAACTTCTACCAAATCAGGAGGTGATCTCTGTTTTTTACAGTCAGAGCAGAAAGAAATCCCAAAACCTTTTTCTTTTGCAACATGGATCCCACTGGAAATGCAGAGATACCTGGACAACATCCAGTCCCTCCTAAACATTTTCCTTCTAGTTTCCAGGGCAAAATAACTCGTCAGACACTTAAACCTATCAGGCATATCCTTCCCTAACCGGCAAGTTATCTGTGGGTTGTCATTGCCTCTTCAGAGGGCTGGGGAGCTTTGCCTATCAGAGACCTGTCTTGGTGCTTACCTCCTGCCTGGCAGGAGGTGTGAGGCAGCTTAAAACAGACAGCTCAACATTACACAAGTTTTTCCAAGAAGCTTCAAAAGCCATTTTCAGAAATGCAGCCAACTTCAGCTGCTGAAGGGATCACTGCTTACTTAACCATCTTGTGGTCAGACCAATCCCCCAGGCTCAGGTTCAGCCTGAGCAAGGTGCCTATGCCAGGCATGGGAAGAATGTCCCATGTTGCAGGTGATGCAATACTCCAGATGAAGGGGGAAAATAGCTTTCCCTACTCTTGGGGAAGCCAAGACCCTGCACAGAACTGAAGAGTCATGGGACCAAAAGGGTCCTCTTGCAGCATGCAGCCAACTGCCTGGGGCACCAAAGCTCAGATGTATAAAGGCATCTCCAGCCCCAAATAAGGTCCAAATTCAGGCACCTCTCTGGTAAGTGGTGTTGAACCCCAGCACTCTCCAGGCAGCACACCAAAGGTGCCAGGGCTTCTTGTACAATCCATGGACAGACACACTCAATATGTCCCCTGAGGAGAAGCGTCCCTCTCGGTCTATTCACTGACTGTGTACTAAGCAATAAAAAAAAAAAAAAGCCAACAAAACAAAGCAAGGAAGAAACACAGCTAATTCTCCCTCACAGATGAAACCAGAATGTGGTAATAAGAATAGCTGTGGAGCCTGTTTGCCTCAGAAGCAGCCATCAGCCCAGAAGTGCTGCTGAGGACACGTCCTGCTGCTCATTTCTGCAGCTGCCTGGAGAAATGTGCTGCACCACAGGAAACACCGACAAGGGCAGATGGGACGAACCTGTGTGGGATGTAAAATATTCATCACACCCATTTGGTGTAAATAAACACGAACAGTGGGAGTATTCCTGTCTGCAGAAAGGAAACTACTTGCTGGGCTCTCTTCTGCAGCTCACAGAGCTGCATACATACAACCCTTGCTGCCTCTGCACCTCCTGGTGTATGTGGGTTTGCTTTGACTTCTTGGCTGCCCTCACTATTGCACTTGGGTGACGCACTGGCAGGACATCTCACTGTCCAGTCGTCCAGTGGTGCCTGTCACTGTGGCTCTGTCAGCAATCCCAAGACCTCTGGTGCTCCAGCCCTGTCCCCTGTACAGTCACTGGAAACACAGATCCTCTTCCCAGAGGACAGCTGAAAGCAGAACACATCGCACAGTGTGCTCACATGCATGCAGGTGTGTGTATCCATGCACACACACAAACACATGCCTGTCTTCCCACATAAATCCCCTAAGAAACTAAATATATGGTAATCTCCAGACTCAGTCCATTTGACTCCCCAGTTTTCATCAGGCTTTTGCCTATTTAGATGCTAAGTGCTCCAGGACTGGAACATCATCTTTATGTCATCCTCAAAATGTCTAGCACTTGTTGGGATTAATTGTGGAATAACAAAAATATTAATGTCTTCATTTCTACTGAGAAAGCTATTTGAAGCTCAAATATTAACAGAGGAATACATTAAGTCAGCCAAGTGCTTTCTGTTTTCAACAAACCCAGTTCAATCCCATCATCTTTTTGTTCCTTGTTCTGTGTAATTTGATTAAACACAAGCTAATGTTAACTTAAACAGATTGTATTCCACTGGCAAATAAGAAGATAAAAATTGATTTTTTAAGTGAGGCTAGCCTTTATGTTTTGTGATGGCTAAAACCATAGTATTCCTGCAATTAATAAGCTGGCACATGGTTGGTTTGATGGACAGATAGCACTACCAGACCTTTGTTATGGATAATAAATTGTTCCACTTTTTAGACTGTAGAAGCACTAAGATCACTTGAAAAAATTTAAGTTCTGTTGCACTGATCATTGTTGCCAATATTATTACAATGCCTATATAGATCATTATTAGACATGTCTGTATCAATGGACCTGTGCCACTTTGCCCAGAGGGGAATGTAAAGCCACCAGACAAAATTATTGCTGCCAGAGGTGTGAAAATCCAAGCAGGGAGAAGGTAGGGAAGGCCACGGGTGTGTATCTGAGGGCAGGAGAGCTCCTGGGATGCTACGATGGGCATCTCCAGGTGAGGCTCCAGCCACAGAATGAGCGATCATGTGATGCCTGAGGCTGGCCACATGGGAGAGAGGGACATGGATCTGCCAGAGGGACAGGTAGTAACCACCAGCATGTAAATATATGTCAAGTTACGCAGTGGTCACTGCTTCTTCTGGGAGGGGAACTCAGTATTTGCCCTCTCTCTAGGCTGATTCTAACCATCTTTGGACTTATGTTCAAAAATTTCATTTTGAAATGACTTTTGAAGATTATCTGTGAATTGAGGCATGGCCTCCCCCTTTACAGCAACTTTAAAGAGTGATATTTGGTCTTGTCATAAATATTTTATGCACATAATTGTGTGCATAAAACAAGAGATGTGCTGAAAGGTTTGCCTCCGAAGGGAGGCTCCGCTTTTTGACACCTAAAGAGAGGATGGGATCCCTCTGACCTGGACAGGCCAGGTCTTGTCCACCCCACTGCTAATGAGAGTTACGGTTTCCTTATTTACTTCCTGAAAGGTATCTATATATTTTCATTTGTTAAATATTTCTGTTCTCTCATGGAAACAGAAAAATTCTTCAGTTCCTGGTGTGATTAATACTTTCATATATGAACCTTGCACCTATTGATCTACACTGGATTGTAAAGCCTTTGTTCTGTTACATTCTTACTAGAAATCTTGGTAGAGTGTCTCTGGGGAGTAATCAATGAATCAATCAAAGAAAAAAACCTCCAAAAAACAAAACACGAGAAAACAAACAATGATTGATCTGAGGATATTGCCTCTTTGCGGCAAGAGAGGAATTTAAAATGCATGGAATTTAGAAGAGGTGCACATTCCCATTGACTCCTTCACTGAACTGAAAGAACAGCATGAAAACACTGTGATTTGGGTTTTCCCTGCCCTGTCCCTGTCTATGATGAGAGGCCACAACAGCACTGGACCCTATTACTCATCACTGCTTTTCACACCACTTCCAATGTGTTGCCAAATCCCTCAAGCCCAGACGCCTACCCAGCTTGGAGGCTGCCAACATTACAAGAACCACTTCTGACTCTTACGTGTTTTTTCCTCTGAATGCAGTATAAAATCAAGGCTGTCAAAGTCAGTTGCTTACAGAAGAGATGGATAATACAAACAAAAGGAGAAAATAAATTCACTTTTACCTGATGCTTGGCACACATCCTAAATATATTTCTCTTCAAGGACAACATGTAAATAAAGAGGTCTTTAATTTTTAATGGCCATTTAAAACCTCTTCAAGAGGAGCATTAGAATGCCTGGAGCTATTTCTTTTTTATCTCAAAATTTAAAATATTTATGTGTAACTAACAAAACCCTTCTCCAGCCAAGGATACGAACATAGTCTAATTTGGGTTTTTTTTCAAAACAAGGCCATGTAACTACTCCAGCAATTCCCAGGGAAGCATATTCTTCCACCTCCCGAAACTAAAATTTGCACTTTTTGTCACAGCAGTGTCTCTAAGAAGGTCACTGAGGACACAGGGAGAAGCCAAGAGATTCCCTGCACCTTTTTCCTTCTGTTTTGCAGGGCCTGAAGCAGAGCTGGCCATACTGTCTGGAAGCAGTGTAACATCCAAAGGTACCCAAAGGATGAGGAAGGGAAGGATACTAAGCTGCTTTAAGGTTTCTATTCCTGTAGCACCTTACCTAACTCACTGCCTGACTTTTAGCATAGACAGAAAATAAGCAGGGGCCTGCAGAAGGTGATTTCCTTCATTTCACAAACCCCAATCCATTCCTTGCATAGACTGACCACGTGTGAGTGGCCTGCAGGCCCCACAGCATCTGCACTGTAGAGCCTTCATCGTAATGCTTGCAAGTAAAGGACTACACCTCTGGATTCTTACTGCTCTGTTTTACTGATGCCATGAAGATTTTTTGCCTTTTCTTTTATATCCCTGTTACACCTTTTTACAACTTCTGTATTCCTGGTGCTTTTTCCCTACATTCTTGGACTTGTTTGTTCAGCTAAGAGACTAAACATTTTAGAAGCTTCGTAGCTAGGGATCAGTGTGCCCCAGACCCCAAGGTCCTCTCCAGAACACATTCTGTAAACCAAGATAGAACCATCCAGGGGAAGGTTCCTTGGGGACGGGGGGCTCACTTGAGCCTCTCATTGGGGAATCTTTGATAGATATGCTAATTAGTAAAACCTATAATGTTATACCTGATCTTTCGGGGGGGGCATAATTCAGCGGGGTGCATTTTGATGCATATGACCTGGATGTGTGCACCTAAGGATCCTTAAAATAAATACCAAGGTAAAATCCCTTTTCCCCTTCTAACCGTGTATGACTCTTGATTTTAAGACCAGGAAAAGGCATCATTACCATAACTAATAGCCCCACGTACCAAATCTTGTGCATTTCTCCTTAAAAAGCAGTTTAGAAAGCTCTAAATGATGACAGAGCTTCTTTCTATTTTTTTTCCTCCCAAGTAAACAAAGTGTTTTGTTTTTCGTGAAATAAGTTTTTTTTTTATTCATAACCCTAAACTGTCAGTGTTTGATGAGTCCAAAGTGTATTTTTTTTTCAGGATACAGAATGGAAATATTGAGCTGCTCTGACTGCTCTGGTCTCCTTCAGGAGCAATGAAAAGAATGAACTTGCTCAATACTGCTAACTGTAATCGTGAGGAGGGAGGAATGGCACTCTTCTAAGGACTATTCTTGGGCCAGATTAAAACATATTTTGCAAATGCTGGGAAAGCATTACCCCTGAAAGCCAGAAGTTCAATCTTTCTGGTGAGTGCCGGCTTCTCACCACTCTGCCAGCACCAGGCACGAACAAATAGATATATTTTTCCTGAACTTCTTCTCTGAGACAGTTGTGAAAATAAACCATTTTCAGCTTAGCCAAAGATAATCCCTTGAAATGTTAGCCCAAATTAATGTTTTGGAGGCAGTGGTGGGAAGTGCCAAGCAACTTATAAACAGCATGGCCAATTTTGCCTCTAGCACAAGCAGTCATTGGCCAGAGATGTTACATGACACTGGGTGGCATGTTGTTCATTCACAGGACAGGAACATTACTCTCAAGAAGACACACAAGCACACACTTATTTGTTATTTAAACGAGGGAAAGGTCTTCCTTGCCCACCCTAGATTTTGCAGGATATTGCTGTGTGTGTTTACTCTTCTGGAAGACATGTACTGCATACCCACGGTTAGATGTGCAGGCAAACACACTCTGGTTACTGGTGACATGCCTTTCCCAGTCTTGGTAGACACAAAGTTCTGGGATGCCATCAAATACAGTGTTGTCCCAACTCTTGTTCAGGACATCTGTGTAGTTCCTCCATTCCTAGCTGATCCAGCTGCACTTGTGCTGGGACCTGTCCTGAGCAGTTTTTCCCCCACGATGAAAATCACACCAAGAGACTGTGCTGCAGGTCTGGAAACTCCTCCCTTTCCCTTCCCTGATCCCACCCTTGGGGTCTGCAGCCCAGAAAGGATCCCTTCTCCTCACATGCACTGTAGCTCTAGAATCCTCCTCTGAAGTTTCAGAGGCAGAACTCGGACTCCACTTTCCTGCTGGGGCAGGCTGGATTGCAGAGAGCCACTAGCCCTGTTTCCAGGACCTCGGTGCAGTTTGGCCACAGCAGCCCCCAACACAAACGCTTCTCTGAGTGGACTAGGGACCTGAAAGTGGATTTTTTTGTTTTTCTCCCCATTTACGTCTGGAAAGATTTTTCTCTCCAAAATTTGTCACTTCGGGTGACTCTCCTTTAGATGGCACTGTTACCACTTCCAAGAGGGATCACTGCTGGCCACTTCGCTGAACAGGGCTGAAACTGGGCCAGGACTGCCACTATCACTGGGCTAACAAGCCAGAGCAGTTCAGGAGTCATCCAGATCAGGGGTCTAGAGATATTTGCTCTAAAAACTCTTCCTGGTGTCACTCCAGCTCCCGTCAGTCAGCTGTTCACTTTGGAGTACCAGCACAGCACAAGGGTTGTATCGGCAAGATGAGCATCTGACAACATTAAGGACAAACTTAATCTCCTCTTCAGAATTAATTTGAAGCAGTTCCAAAAGTCAACAAGAGTCATGTGCATATATGAGGGTCTTAAGTTAATACATCTGCTAATTAAATAATAATTAAAAGCCATGCTCTGAACAGGCACTGCAATCATTACTTTTCACGCTTATGTCAGAGCCACTGCTTTAATATTTTTTGTGTCTACTTCCTCAGTTATCACCTGCTCCGATTGCCTAGGCTTTTCCCAAGGATAGAAATTTGGTTTATCTGGCATTTAATGGGTCTGTAATAAATACTGTTACATGCTGTGCACTTCTAGATGCCAATTAAAAGGACCATGCCAATTATGTGCATTTTCAACTGAGAAAGAGAGACGATTCCAGGATACCATTCAGCAGTGGTCTGAAACAGTCAGAAAACAAATCCAAGAAACTAAAAGAAAATGGTTATGTAATCTTAAAGCACTCAAAGCAACTGCTGGTGTGGTCCAACACTCTTTATTACATACAGCACTCTCTTTCTACAGCTAAATATGTCTGCTGGACCACTTGCATTGGTGCTTTCCCCAGCTTTGGAGAAAGAAGAGAAACAGTGTGAGCAAGACAAGAGAGCCATGGGCATGGGCAGACTCCTACCTGCATGCAAAACACTGGTCCTTGGGTTGTCATTAGGACTCATTCCTGTCCTCACTGTGTAGGAGCATGTTTTCCAACAGAATTCAGGTCCAAATCTGAGAAAAATCTATGTTTTGAACACTATTTTGTTGTGATTTAAGGAGAGAGAGACATTGGACCCAAGTGATTATCAGCCCAAAAGAGGCTCCCAAGTACCAAGATAGGGTTGGGCCCTCTGCTAAACAGAGTGGAACTGCGAGCGGGTCAAAACAGCCCCAAATTTCTCTGGAATATGGCCGCACCTTTTTCTTGAATTAGCGCTTTTCCTTTGCCACACTGCAGTTCCACTCAGACCTCAACCATTTTGCCTGCAGGGTTCTCAGAAACAAACACACACAACTCTTATTATTTTTATAATGTGAAAAGCTTTTTTCCCCATACTGCCCTAACTCAAAGCCAGCCAACTCAATTTTGCTCAAGCTTTCAGACAATAAAGCCATCTCAGAAGATGTCTACAGATTGTATTTTTGAATGACACTCAAAAACTTGTCTGTGTCTGTGTTGCAAGACAACTGACTGCCCAGTTACACCACAACTGCTTGAGTAGTCCCAGGCTGTCCCACTGTATGCAAGCTCTTGACTTAAGCATTGAATTTAGGAGTGCAGCAGCCTTACTACTCCCTGGAAGTCTCAGATGGGACAGGCAAGTAACTGAAGCAGGAATTCAAGACTTTGGTGCTTTAAATAATCTTCATGAAGTGTTCACCCGCCTGCATGCACTAAAAATGGAGCCTAAAGCAACCATACTCCTAAAGGAGGTACCACACCTGGGTGGATCTGAAAAAAATCAACACCTAATCCTGCCCAAACCTGAAGGTGCCTGAAGTTGACAGGTGTATTATTTTTCACCTTCAGGCACTCAGAGGGGCATTACTGCAATCCCCAGCTGGCCTGATAATACAGAGGAGCTGGGTACATGAGGTGCAGCTGTGCTTGGCCAGGACTTGGAGAGGATGCTGTTAAATAAAGACACCTGAGTTGTCCAATTTAGGAGGCATTTTCAGGACAGATCCAACATGAGCCAACAGAATGACAGTCATCTCAAAGCTCAGTTGCAGCAGCTGTTCTCATTTAAAACATATCCAGAGGAGATGAAGGAGATAAGCCCAAGTTTCCAGGGTTCCTTCAGCAAATTGTGAATGAGGCATGTGATGAAAAATCTCTCCCCAGTGGAAAATGCATAGACAAAGCTGAGCTGACAGTGCTCTGCCCTTTTTTATTTCCCTCTGATTTAAACAAGAATACTCCAAAGTCAGCTCAAAAAAACCCCAAACCCAAAACAAAAAAAAACCCAACCAAAAAAGCTAAAAAAAAAACCAACCAAAAAAAAACCCCAAAACCCACCCAAAAGTGTTTAGAAATGCTCAGCAAGTCCTGAAATACAGAAATGTCAAGTCGAAAGAAAAATAGAGGGGGGAAATCTCCTGGGAATGTATTTAAAATATTTAGGACATTTTAAAAATTCCCTGTTTTTTCAGTTCAGTGAATCTCCCCCGGCAAGATCAGCTCCTACTTAGGGAACAGTGTGAACTGTGGTTATTTATTCAAAGGTAACCTTTCCCACTAATATAAAATACCCCAAAACTAAATAAAGAATTTCAGAATTTTTAAGATTGATTGAATTCAGGTTTTGTTTTCTTGTTTTTCTTTCTCTCATTTAACACAGAAGATTTATTCTTGTCTCTTCCAAAAGCAGAGAAGGGGGCAATCAAGGGTATTATCCAAACCTTAGGTCCTCCTGCTGGTGATTGTCTGCCTGTTGTACAAAGTAGCTGGGACACCAGCTTAGCCTGGGATGTTGTAAAATATGGGGGATCATGTGAACCAGGCCTGGACCTGAGTGCCCAACTACATCTCCTAGATCACTAAACGGCTTTTGAAACAAGCAACACTTTCAAGTCTTTCATGGTTATTTTGGTTGTCTTAGAATTTATTCATTTTGACTTGAGTGAATAAACAAGGTTCTCTAATTACCAGCAACATTTTCTTTATGTTCCCTGTACGTGCTGTGCGTAATCTTCTACATGCTGAGAAAATGTTATCCTAACATCTTCAGCAACTGGCAACCCTGTAACAGGGACACTCTGCTTGATTCATGGTGAACAGGAAGAGTAGATAATTATTGAGGGAAATCAAATAGTTTCCTTCATCTAACAATTTTGGTTGCTCACAAGTATTAATATCTCAGTTACACTTTCCATACCAGTGCTAGCAATCAGAGACTGGGAATTCTAAGTTTCTGCATCTCCTTTACTCCTAAAAATGCCTGCTTATGACAAATACTTCACACAAAATTCTTCCAAGTTCCTGAACTTCTATTTTCAAATATATGGCATCAAATTATTCAACTTATCAGATTGGATGGCATCTACACTTTACACATGGTTCTTCGGCCATCCAATCCCCAAGCTTGGTGACTTGACAGAGGTGTCAGATTTCCTTTGTTATTGCAGATTTTCTTTCTATGATTCTATGAAATTAAAATTCCCTTCTCATAATAAACATTGTAAAGAAATTACATGCTTTGGTCCCAAGAACAAATTTTCAGTGACTGTGGAATAAATTTTGGCAAGTGGCAGGTGTAAAGACAAAGAATCTTTTCAATGGTATGAAGCACCCATTGCACTTACCTGCCTGAAAAAGTACTGGGTTGTTATAGCAAAGACATCAAAGCCACAGCTGGCCCTCTTAAGCTCATCTTGGATATTGATCAATTGCCGGGACTGCTCATCACACTTTTCCTTCAGTCTCTGAATGAACTGCTTTTCAGTGTCTCGACCCTCTCCTGGTTTGGGAGAGAATCCATTCCTTGGGGTGGTTGGCCTTTGCTTGGGATGTCCTACAAAGGAGAGAAGAAAAGACCATTCAGGAGACTCACTTTATATGTATAGACATGACTTTTATGTGTTTCTATGGCCTTTGAGACTCATCCCTTCAAAAGAAAAAAACTTTCAGTCTTTCAAAAAAAAAAAAGCAAGAGCCCAGTGAAATATGTTTTTTTAGGGGACAAAGCTCAACGCTTTTTATCAGTCATGTCACCTCAGGCTCTGAGCCTGAAAGTCTTCTACAAGTTGGGGAGAGCTGTCCTAAGAGAGTATCACTGAGAACTGAGGTTGTTGGAGGAAGGAATCACCTCACCTCTGCTAGACATCTAGAAGAACGGAGGTCTGCATCTTGATGTGTGATGCTGGACTCTCTTGAATGGCAGTGAGAGAAATGGGCACTTCCAGGTCAGGATTCACCTTATCTTATTGTGGATGTGGAAAACAGCTAGATGACATTTATACTCTACACATGGTTTCTTTGTCCACATGAACCCCCAGCTTGGTGACTCGACGGAGGTGCCAGTTTTCCTTTGCCTTTGCAGATTTCATTTGGCCTCTGAACAGAACAATGTGGGGCTGGAGTTGTCCCTCTCTGAATGCAAACACCCCATGGATATCAGGATATCACTATTACTTTCTACCTTGAGAGCTCCCCTTGCTCTCACCTTTACAACATGTCTAAAATTGCAGCACTTAGCAGGTTTGTACTGAAGTGCCACCAAATGCCACACAATGCACAAGAGTTACATCACTGGCTCTGCATGGCTGCTCTCTCAGCATCATCGACCACACCAGAATCACTACACAGTTTGCTTGTCCAGGCCCAGACAGACTCTGGCTCCTCTGGTGTGCTCCAAGTTGGCTTGAAGCAAGCCTGATGCTGTACAAAGATGTGAAAGCACTAGTGTAGCTTGAGTTCAGGGTATCAGCACAAATACTGTGTCATATTCATATCAATGGCACAAGAACTAAAGCTTACTCATGATAAGCCACTTCAGGGCAGTGAGGGTTTTTCCTCAGTTCACATCCTGCTTGAGTCAACTATCCATTTCTGTGGATATACCCAGTTATGAGGACGAAGCAAGAAGGGCCATTGTCCTGGTAGCATCGGGCTGCTCAAGCCACTGCTCGGAAAATCTGTTTTGTCTTTACCTTCTCTGCTTTCTGAGAACTCTCCTCTGCAAACATTTATGGCCAGCTGGGCATCACCTTTGCACAGCTTACTGAATTTTTTTGCCACCCTCAGTCTTTTTTGCTACCCTTTTGCTACCCCTCGGCTGATGCTCTTTAGCTCATTCCTGAATACTGGCCAGAGACCTCTGGTCTTCCACAGATCCTCCCATTTTTCTCCAGCTTTTAGCCTAGAAGCTGAAGTCAGCAAGAAAGAGGGAGAAAATATGAGTCAGACATCTTTATCCCACGTGTTACTAGAGATGGTGGACGTGCATCTGGAACATTTCTGTGTTAGTAGAAAAGGATGTGTATGCAAGAATATGAAAAAAATAGAGAGTTTGTAATTTTATCGCCTTGTAGTATACAGTCCCTGAGAAACAACACAGAAGCCATGTCTACAACCAGTCTCCAGCAATCATGTAATAGGGGACAGTCTTCTGCTGTGAATAGTACCTATCCCTTCCCTAAAAAGCCACAGAATCCTTCCACAGAGATGCCTCTGAAGGTACGAATCTGAGCCAATTTGTAAAGTAGAGCATTACAAATTCCAGAGGTAATTTTGTCAGATGTGCTTCAGATCTTTTAGATCTTTAAGACTCTGGTCTGGGTGTGCAAATAGGTCCTTTAGGGCAATTTTACTAGATCAGGCAGGGAAACAGTATGGCTTCCCCAGAGCAATACCCCAGGAGTGTATTCCTACTTTTTCAGATCCCCAGGCTTGTGTGCAGCCATTGGGTGCACATCTTCCATCTTGCTGAGCTACGTCCTGGCTCCAGGCTAAGCTTACAGGGAGCCAGCTCCAGCAGAGATGCTCCCTCAGGTCTGCAGGCATCTCATGGTGCAACTGCAAAGAGCCACAAGTGCAAAAAAACTCTTTGAAACTCTTTGTGTCCATGACTTGCATTTGTGAAAAAGAATATCATGTTCTGCAGCATCAAAACTAATGCCATGTTGTTGGAAGACTTAAATAATACAACACAAGGAGTTTTTGTCATTAACAGAGTTCAACCAGCATAGCTATTGCCCTCTATCCATTTTTATGTCACTTAAAGCCTGGCAACCTTTTTGTGCAGTAATGGTTTTTTCTTACCAATTTTTCCATTCATATCAAGGGGCTCTTAACTGTACAATAGGTAATACCACAAAATAAGAAATTCATAAAAACAACAGCCATAAATATCTGTCTTTTTAGTATAAAAAAATCTTGGGTTGTTTAAGAAGGACAGTGATGTTACAACAGAAGGCTTAGGGAGAAGTGTAGGGGAAAGCCCTTGAAATCAGTTCAGTTTTAATTAAAACAGAAACCCATCAGGTTGCTTGCATCTTTCTAGCCTTCCTGTTAGCTGGAAGATTTGAAGTGCACATCTCTGTGTTGTCCTTGTCAGTATTATAAGCTGTCCTTGTAAATTAAACGGTGCTATTCTCCTCAGGGATAAATCTGAATTTCTCGGTTCGTTTGGGTCTGAAAGGCAGCTTACTAAGCTTATTCCACCATTGATGTCTCTCTTCTGTTGCTCTGCACAAAACAGGGTATATATTAATGATGCTGGCCCTGATCCTCAATGTCCTTTTTGCTGATGGTGGGACCAGAGGGGCAGACCCAGTGTGTGCTGAAATCACTGAACCCCTTTGATCCACTTCAAAACTCCCAAGCCTTTTTTATCTAAGTGAGTGTTTGAACTAAGGAGACATGACAAGTATATACTCATAATTAACACTGTTCAGGAGGATTTAGATAGGGAAAGCAATTTATTCGCCTTTTAACTGTCCAATTTCCAACATTTTGGTAAGGAAAGGGAGCAAATTACTTTGAGACAATTGATATCAAGCATTCTGTGGAGTGACAGATGCCAGAAACAGTTGGCACCATTCTAAAATGAAGTGGAAGGAGAGCACTTGCATCTGTGGACACCTGCTCCTATACACAGATCTCAGGAATAGTACTGCAACAAAGGATAAAATTGAGATCCCTGCAAGACTCTGCATCTCAAAACTCCATTGCAAGTTTTCAGATTCAAGGCTCAAAAAATTTGTGTATAACAGTCGAAAACCAGCACTGATCAAAAGAAACTGAATGTGAGAAGGCCAGTAACAGAGGCAAATACAACCTAGAAAGAGCACTCAGAAATTTTAGAACCTGTTTCATGGCCAGATGTAGCTGTGGTGGAGTTACCTGTGAGACGCATTCTCTCCCACTGAAAAGTGTAAATGATGCAGGAGTTGGTGATTCTGACAGAGGAAAGGCTGTTACTGCCCCTTAGCACCAGCTACACTCTGTGTCCTCTTCAAAGGCTGCTTTGACTATTTTTTGAAATAGTTAAGTAGGTGAAAAAATTGTCATTATTGCTTTGTTATTGCTGTAATTATTTCAAAGAATGCCAAAGGCTACTCAAAAAAAAAAAAAATTAAGATGAGGTTTATTTTCCTACTTGATCCTTACAGTGATAAACAAATTTAGATTGCCTTAATTGCACACAACCAAGCTGAACAAATTCTAAATCAGTCTGATGGATGGAGGTTAGTACTCAGCCTCTCACTAGAATGAAGAAAACTTTGAGGCCTCATGAATTGGATATGCCAAAACTTTAAGCCCTGAAAATTATTAAGTCACCTGTGGAAATGCAGACCTCCTTAAGACAATACAAATACACTTTACAAACATTCCTGTGTTCCATTTTGCTTTGTAATCCTAGTGGAAGCAAATCAGCTATGCTGTAACATGCTGCTACAGCCACAATCAGTGCTGATGCTTAAAACTGGACTCCCACTGTTATAAACACTGGTGAGCTTCTGGTCTGGCAGTCTCTACAACAAATTCTTTGGACCTCTCTGTGATCTCACCAGGTGCAAAATAGCCTGTAAATTATATGACTCAGAGGACCGTGTTAAGTTCATCTTTTTACTCTAATATCTTTGTAAGGAGAAGAATTTTGTGTCCTGTTGGTGCCTGGGAAGATTAAATTTAACCTTCAGTTTTCTTGATTTTGTTGGTTGAGAAGGAGAAGAGTAGGGATTGAGTCTAGTAATAATGGAGAGACTCTTGGTGCAAGTTATAGGAACTGGAGAGCCGATCTACATGCTTTTACATTTTGCCACCAAATGAAGCAACATGGGGTTCTATCCCCCACACCTATAACTCAAGTATGATACATCTGTAGAGATGATGTTTTAGGTATTCAAGCAGTGTCTGAAAAACGACACAACAGAAGATAAACTGCAAGCACAATGGAATCGGTGAGACCACGCGCGCTCATTTCAGAAGCATTTAGATCAGCCAAAGGCCAGCCTCACAAAAGCCTTTAGGCACCTTATCCATTTGTTAATGTACACTTAGTAGACATAAATAGACACAAGTCCTCTTCATTTCAGTAAACAAAAAAACGTATTCTTCAGAAATGTTAAAACCATGTGTTTGTGCCCAATATTGAGGGATAAGTTGACAACATCCCAATAGCACTTTGAAGGCTATTTCTATAGATAATCCCTTTTCCAGTTATGCATAGAAATAGCCCAGGAAATTTAGTCCCTCTGCATAAAAGTAAGAATAGATTCTGAGCAACACACTATCACTCCAGGCAATTGTCTGAGGTGTATTTTATTTTGCTATATCTATCTGTTCTCTTTTTATGTAATAAAATTGGAATGATTAAAAAAATGTTCCTGTGCCCTTAAACACGTAATAGCAACAACTCTTTGTTTTGAGGGAGAGATGATTGCATGGTTATAACAAAGAGAACAAAAGTCTATTCAGCTCATGCATTGGTATGATAAAGCCTGCTGCAGCCAGCTTAATGAACCTTGGACACAATCAATCCTCACTTAACAATAGCAGGTCTCAGATTTGAGTGTGTTAACAAGAGATGCAAAGTCAACAAGTTTAAATCTTTCCTGAAGCAGTGCTTTCAGGTTCATAAATACCTGGTGAGTGGAGTTTTGTGGCTGTTACTGCTGATTTCTTAGGGGATGAGACAGCTGGTCTGCTAGCATCCTGATCTTTTTGTACTTCTTTCTTCACACCTGTTTTAGAAAAAATCAAAGATAGAAAGACATCTGGTTTATAATTCTGTTCATAACTATGCAGAACTATATCACTAAGATACATACCAAAATGGCAAAATTAAGTATTTCACCAATTCACATCCTGGGCTTTGCACAGAATGATGCTACACAGCACTTCTGGGTTGGATGCCAACCTGCCATGTCTGCAACCACAACAGTGTACACGTGGCTGAGCTGACATTCACAGCACTAAAGAAGGACAAAAGAAGGCCTTACACACTATATTGGCTTTCCAGTCATCTGCCCCATGACAAATGTCATTAAGGCATGAATAGCTACACAGGTAACCCATCCTATCTGTTTTAAGTGCTGTGTTCTGTCTCTTTACCTTGCTGTGCAACCTCATTCTGGGCTGCAGGAGAAGTGGAATAGGTGGAACAGTGCAAAGCTGACTGAAGTTACCTGCAAGTCCCTGCCCTGTCACCTTTTCCTGTAAGGAAGCTGCCTTTTCTGGAGACCAGCTTTCCCAAGATGGTCTCATGTAGGCAAGAGAGAGGCTTGAGCCAGAAGCAGGCAGGACGTGTCGGAGCTGTGCTGGATGTGGCTGCCCAGACACATGAGAGTGGGTCTCTGCCTGTGCAGTAAGTCAGGCAGGGACAGAGGTGGGCAAGCACATTCAGTGCACAAACCTGCAAGACACTATGCCAGTGTGGGATGAAACAGGGCATGGAATATTTCAGAGAGAGGTAACTCAGTGTCTGTTATTATTCATCCCACCACTGGAGCTCTCTGGTTAAGGCCTCGGGATGGTCTGCCAGCTGTCAAAGTTCTGCAGTCAGAGACTGCCTCTTGTACCAGGGAGTTACAACTTCCCTGGAAAGCCAGAGCGGCCACCCAAGCTCAGCTCCTCCTGCCCACCCACAGCTCCCATCAAAATAGCTCTGGGGACCATGCTGAGTGCAGTAACACGAGGTCCTGCCCTGCTTGTTTGACCATGGTGTGACAGTCACAGACACAGGACTTCAAGCAGAAAACATTCATCAAAGAAGTAAGGAGAAAGAGCAATAAAAAGCAAAACCCTGAGACAAAAATGTATTTTCCTGCTTGCTTTCCTTTTTTAAACCATTAGTGTTTGTTGAGGGCTGCATTTTAGCCTGAAGAACTGTGTCACAGCTGTGGATACACTGGAAAAACAGAGAGATTTAAGGCAAACGACTTGTTCTAGAGGGAAAACAAAGTTTGTGTTATTAACTTTCCCCTCTCTCATGAGTATGTTCACAGACATCTTATAGGAAAATGTCCCACAGAATCTGAACGATCTGAAGCAGAAAAATAAAATCAGATTTTCTTGGTGGTGCCTAATGACTGGTAGTCCAAAAGCTAACACTATCTTCCATTTTGCTTAATGCAAATGTGACCTGGCTTTTTCAACAGTGTAGAAAAATGACAATTTTATATGGGGATCATAATCTTCAGGGACACTTACTGGTTTACTAGTTTCTCTCCAAAGCCACACCTAGTCACAGCTTCAGTATTAGGTTTATTTCTGATGCCTCATTCACCTTTCCACTTCTGTCTGCATCAGGACTTGCATGCAGAGAGCTGCAGATACAGCATTTGCCACGCACCAGAAGCTGAGCTGCATAATTTCTAGCTCCATCTCTCAGCATTTGCTTGCAGAGTGCTTCTGGAAAGAGCACATGCACCTGCATGTCCAACTGTTTATGGGAGGGAAGCACAGCACAAGTTCTAAAACCTTCTTTGACTCTCTTCCACTGTTCATAGGCAAATCACACCATCAGTTGTCAGGGGCTGGTAAAGACTGAACACTTCCTCACCTTTACTTTTGTCCCACTCCATTTTCTCTGTTCATAAATACAAAATATTGAAGCTATGATTCTCATTTGTGATTAGTACTTTTCACAGTGAAGTGACTGAAGATAGAAATTGCCTGTGCCTGCCCCCTATTACACTGTGCTTTACTACAGAGTAGGACATAAAATAAGTTTATGGTGCCTTTTCATTACTAAGGACCAACCTGAGATGGCAGATGGGAGACAAAACCAGGGCTTGTTTTATAAGATGTAGGTTATATAGTTACAGATTCAAGCATTACTTTGTCATGGTAATAAGGCTTTGGCTTTTCTGGGGCTTTCAAAATAAAAATATAATGCACAAATGGGCCATACACTGAGCTCCTCCATAAATTTTGCTATGCCAGATGCCAAACACAGGCAGTGGTAGAGAAAAGTGTGTGCTTTCCTTAGGCATGTAAATAATTAACTACTTTTGGTTTTGAGACATTTTCAGTGAGGACCCCTGGGGAGTTCATTCAGCCCCTTGACCTTAAGCACAAAACGAGAAACAATTCCCCAGTTAGAGCTTGGTTGAAAGAGAACAGAGCAAAGAAGCCCAGAATTTCGCAGAGGGCAAGTCAGGGTCTGTGGAGAGCAGTGGGAGTTGTGCATGGGTGCTGGCCAGCAGGGGCAGCTGCATGGGGGACGGAGACCAGCAGATAGAAGGTGCAAACAGGTATCTAGGCAAGGAAAGATAAGTAGGACTAATAACAAGGACGATTAGTGCCCTTGTTCAGTTTACAAGACCAGGAGAGCTCCTAGGTCTGGTGGAGCAGCAGTGCAGCAAGCGCGCACATGAGGAGGGGTTGTGCTGCAAGGGAAGAGCCAGTACCCAGCACAGCCTTGCTGGGAAGGAGCCAGGGACAGGGACACAGGGAGCTAGCAATTATTCTCCTTCCTAAGTAGAAGGGCCCTCGTGGCCTCTCTGTGGCCCTCCTTAGAGGAGAGGGATTTAGAAAGCACACAGCAGGCAAAAGGAAGGACAGTCTGCGGGAACAAACTGTTAGCGTTTTGCTAAGCTCCTCACCCACAGGGAAATTTTAGGGGAAGAGCCATCCCTGGCATCAGACCTCATATCAGAGCTTGAGCTGAATGCTTTTCTAAAAATGGGGCTTGTTCTTGTCTTTTGAAACAACAGCTGTTAGTTGGTTAGGAAAACATGTTGATTTCCTGCAGGGAAAATAAATTTTTAGATTACAAGTGTTTGGGCTCAGAATTTGTCATTTCACAGAAATATAGAATTTCAGGTTTAAAAAAATCTGAGGGAGAGCACTGGTGTAGTAATTAGCGTAATATGCGGTACCACAGGGTATGGTGCAGCAGGAGGTTATATAGTTTGATCTTTTCTAGCTCGAAGTGCACTAGAAGTAACTCAAAGACTAAAATGCACATAGAAAGTCTGATGCTCCAGGGTAACTCAGGAAAAAAGACAAACATTTTCCAGTTGTTATTACAGGCCCGGACACATGTAAAACCTCTAATCATACTCTGTCATATAGATTTTGAAATGTCAAAAGGTGTTGTACGTGCAATCATGAAATAATAAAAAATACACAAAATTAAATTACAAAAGGAAATTAAGCACCATAAGTGTATATTTCCTAAACATGCATGCTGTTTTAATTTTCTTCTAAATTTGTCTTTTATAATGTATATTAAATCTGATCTGGAACAAAATTTACTTCAAAGCCTTAGTGTCACTGCCCACATACTGGAAATATGGAATTCCAGTTAGCTCTGTGTTAAATGCCTGTACATTAGCTTTATTCCTGCTGGCTGCATAATCAGGGCTCTTAGCACTGAGTTTCCCAGCAAAAAGCTCCTGGCATAGCAGGAACCACCATTAACTTCCAGGCTTCCTGGAACAGTTTCCAAGGCTCTGCCAACTCCTACCACTGGCAGAGCTCATGCAATGAGAAGCTGTCTTTCTGGTAGCCAGTAATCAAAGCCACAAACTACTAATTTTTATGTGAATCTACATCTCATTTAAGGTTAGACATCTCCCAGTGTTTCCCCTCTTTTAATAGCTATACTTGTGTAAAGGAATGGATATTTCAGGCCATAAGATAACAATGAGCAGAAATACTTGTTTGTCTTTTCTATTAGTGTGCTTACAACACTTGCTTTAGAAAAAAGGCCTCTAAACACACAGTTCTGTAAAGGTATTTACATTTCCTAATTAACATACACAGCCTGCTCCAAATGAAACAGAAGGAGCAAATGCAAAATAATTAGAAACACAAGGCAAAGCATTCCAGAAATCACCTAGCAAAACAGCAGATGAACAAAGCCACTGCTCCATTCCCCCAGGAGAGCTGAATTCTAGCCTAGGAACCAGAGCAAAAGACACCTTACCCAAGACATCTTCCCAAGCACTGCAGAATCAGCACTTGTATTTGCCTGTACCTTTTTGAGTCTTCAAAAGCCAGTACAGTGGGATAGGCTTCAATTTGCTTTCATACTTCAGACTGAAAGCATGCTAACAAATTGTACATTGAGTATTTATTCCAAAACAAATCCTACCATGCTGTAGACATCATTAACAATTCAATGGGACTGACTGCATTCAGACGGATTCCAGCTGTTCTCAGGAGTATTTTATAAGTTAACTAATGCAGTCTGCAAGTTAAAAAAAACCACCAGAAACCCAAGGAAACATCTTCAGTCACTCACAGACACAGAGAGCCCCTTTGAGCTTTCTTCTGCCTTTCCCCCTGACACCCACAACTAGTCATGTCCTTAGTGAGTAATGACACATCCCTGCATGCATTGTTTGAGACAAAATTAGCAAAGCTGGAAATATGATGGATTCTGTAGAATGAGAGCAGTCTAATTCTCTCTAGAGACTCTCTACTTCCTGTGATCTATGAGACACTGAAAGACTGAATAAATAAGTAGATGTGGAAGAAAGACTGTGTATTTGTTTAAGTAGAAACTGCTAATGCCTGTGCTTTTCCCTTTGTGTTTATTTCAAATTTAAATTAAATGTGATAAGAATAAAAGGACAGTGACTATTTCATTGTCTTGTCTGAAAGCAATTGCCTTGTTGTTGTATTGAAAAAGAAAAGTCTCTTTAGCTGGTGTTTAAAAAAATAAAGTAAAAAATAAACCTGATAAAACTAGTCATTCTTTGGACTGAATAGAAAATCTCAGGGTAATAATTCAGAACATCCAATGCTAGTTGAAGAGTTAAAACAACTACTCCATCCATCTCTTTCTGCCATTTTGCAAGGATCCTATGGCATTTTATTGTCTCTTCCTCACACATTTGTGCTGTGGCATGTTTCAGAGTGGTTCCCAGAAGAGAGGTAGGAAAACCTGCAGTTGAACATCCCACTTTCACCTGCAAGGCAGTGCTGCATATCCCTATGTTCATACGGCAACAGCATGAATGCAACCCACTGCTATTCAGCTTTGAAGGGAAAGTGTTTGCAAGGGGGAACAAAGCAGCAGCAGACTCTTCTCCCTTCATCCCTGCAAGAGCGCTGGTGCTCACTCTTCCCCCCTCAGCTGACCTCAGCTCATCCCTCTCCCTCCTGCTGATGTTGTGCTGTCTGGATTTTGCAGAATCTGATCAAAAGAAGCACATTTTACACTACAAGATTGCTGGTGAGAGCTGAGATAACACTGACCTCCTATTCTTCATCTTGACTGACTGCATTTAACAGCCTGTCCTGTTACATATGATTTACTGGTACTTGTAAAAGCACAGGAATTGACTGGGTGAGTTTTTTGAACAATGCTTTTGATTGTCTTTAATTTAGTGGGCCAAGTAGAAACAAGCTGCTCAAATTAATTCCTTACTGCCACTGTCATTGCACTCAAATCAGGGTATTTCTTCTGGGTGATAACAGTCACTTGTCTGTGACATAAATATTAAATAATAAGCAAGTAGAAATAGGAATCCCATAACACACACCCCCCAAAATCTGTAACAGGCCATAGAAAATATGAAATCCCTCAGCTCTCTGATTTCAGACTGTTGGGTGGCAGGTCCAGCCTTGTGGACAGAACTGAGTCTCTGAACATTGCCTTCTGCTGATATTCCCCCATTTTAAGGGCAATTTAGACCAGAAAATTCCTAAATGTATGCTTCAAGTACTATATATTTTCATCAACATCTGTGGAAAGAAGAGGCTTCTATGAATTTCAGAGCTAGTTTACAGTTGCAAAGTTCCTGATGGAGAGCTGCTTTCACCTATTGTTAAACAAAATACGAAGGAATACAGCAATGCCATGTTTTAGTTTGGTTATCACGGTACTTCCCAAAGTAGCAAATATATTTAAGTCAAATTAAAAGGCCTCTTTTTTCTAGTCAAGTATGTACTTTCTTTTCCCTTTTCTATAAATGGACAGACATGTAGGTATAGAAAGGGCTGTGCAATACACTGAAACCTAATTAAGTGCACTCTTCTCATAGACCAGTCGAAAGGCCGTCAGTTCATGCCTGCACAACAATTTGCACGACAACGATCTTCCACTCCTATTGTCCCATGCCAGAATTATTTTTTGATCATCTGAAGCACAGCATCATCGTCTGTCCAGCAGCAGCTAAAGGAGTCAATTTTCATTAATTAAATTTTTAAAAATTCCCCTCATTCCAATTTATTTCACGAGCACTTTTAGTGAAATATCAGGAGTATAATCTCTCTTGAGCAGTTGTGTCTTTATTCTTTTTTTTAAGTGGAAGTTTACAGTTCAGGTGGTCTTCTCAAGTAAGATCTAATACATGAAAGCTTTTGTGTGATTTTTGATGGTTATTTTTGATTCATTAATATAGGTAGATATTTTCATTTGTGAATTAATTTACTACTCACATATAGATAAAATTATGTATGTCTCTGAAATACAATTGTAATTTTTTACATTACCTGATATTGCACTCTTTCAGAAATACTATTTATATTTAAATTACTGCCATCCTCTTTGTGAAACTCTTTCCTTCTTCCTTTCATAAAATGAGCTGTGTGCAATACCCATAGTGCCTGTGCTCCTCAGCTGCAACTGCAGAGTGCTCCAAGCACTTCAGTTTAGTAACTGCAGTGTCTTGCACAGGAGGTTGGTCAGATGCTAAATATATATGCAACATCAAGCCTATAGAAATTACTGTCCAAAGGATACCTAAACAGAAAAATTTACATCCTGTAGGTGTCTCTATCACATTGGGATCTACACCCAGAGTTCATTTGCTATTGCAAGAGAGGCAAGATTAGAATTGCTAAAAAACCCTTGTCTTCATCATTTCTTGATTTATTTCAACCTTTGCTCCTATCAGATACTTGCATTGTGAGGAACCATGACGCTGCTATAATAAAAAAAAAAAGAAAAAGAAGCAATGAATTGGCCACAGATACATGCTGCTAACTTGGCTCATAAAAAATTAAACCAGAGCATTGGACTAACATAGTTTCTTTTGTTTCTGTCTGTTGTGTATAATAACGACTTCCTAAACTTGTTAGCTGCCCCTGTGTCTGACTGTTTGCATAACACAGATAGGTAACCCTACTTCCATGTTTAGCTTCCTTCCAAAATAAACCAGCCAAGTTTATGACAATAAAATGACTCAGTAATTACTGCGTTATCCCTTCATCCTTATCTTGGCCCATGAACCTTTTATTGTATTTATCTCCCTCTGTTCAGTTGGTTTGGCGGGTATCTGGTGTCCAGCCAAGGTCAAACCACTGCAACAGGTTAATCTATCTTGAAAGCAGGTGACAAGAACTAGCCATTCATAAGGTGTTTGTCTCATATTTTGCACTGACTTTTCCTTCCCAGCTCCATTTGCAGTGTGTTATCAAACCCAATGGAACTTACATAGAAATGAAACACTGTTGAGTAAGAGCCAGCCTGGATAAAATTATTTATTTTGGAATCTAAACTGTTAGGTCTAATCTGAACTTGATGGAACTGGTCATTTAAGTGAATTGGACAGAAGGAGAGTTTAGGCAAGGAAACAAATTGAAAACAAGACTAGGCGTTTTTTTTGCTTTATTTGCTTGCCTCCTTCTGCCTCTCTGAGTGAAAAAAAAAGACTGCTCAAACCTAGAGGCCAATATTCTCATCACTGCAAGCCTACCTAGCAATGAATTATCTGCTCAGTGGAATGCTTTGGTCTCTAAAGCAATGCAATGTTTTTAAAAAGCTGCTTGGTGAGAACCAACAATATATACACTAAATCTCTGATATGTGTAGTTAGGGACAGCAAATGCCTTCAAATCCACACATAGCTCACAAAATGAGATTATAGCCGTGTTGTTGACTGTGTTTAAAAGAGACTCCAGTAAATGGAGTCCAAGTCAGCACACTGGCAATGGGCCCAGGGATGGCATGAAAATTAATTAAAAGCAAGCAGTAAAACAGCATCACAGCAAGATTTTTGCATTTCTTGGCTTAACACAGGTGGTGTTTTAAGTTTGGAGCACTTACCAGTGGGTGCTGTGGCAGTTTTTGGTGCTGGCAGCAAGCTCCTGCGTGAAGTCGCTGTGCTGCTCGATACCTGCGTCGTGCTCTTGCTGCTCCCCTTGGGAACATCTTTGGAAGGTGCAGACACCCTAGGGGTGGTCTGCTCTTCATTTCCGAAGCTGGAACCTGCAGGAGACCAGAATTACACTAATTATAAGTCCATAAAAAATGTATGTGAACTGTGGCATACAGACCAAACTTCTATCAGCAATTACGATCTACAAAGACACGTTCTCACTGCACCTTGGGCTAAGTTACATGGACTTTCTCCAAGACAAACCTTTAGGTAGAAATAAAGAGTTCCCAACAACTTACTTAAATGCCAAGTCTTGGCAGCTGTTAGAGTCTGATTCCAACAGGAACTTAAGACCTCCTCTTGGTCTAGCTCTGTAAAGGTATGTGGGTACAATGCTCATAAAGAAACAAAGGAATTCCTAAATATCTGGGTGGACAAGTTGTTTATGGTTTTGTAGCTGCTACAGGAGCCACACCACACATTCACCCTATCACTTGGAAGCTGCTGGTGTTTGAAATAAAGCGGAATACCAAGGCTCAGTGGTGCAAAGTTCCAAATTCTCTTGCTCAGGTGGGATTTCCCACAGAGTCCCTCATCACACTGAGACATTTGAATAATAAGATAAAAAACAAAGGAAAAATTCTGCCTTAACTCTCACATCCACTTCAATCATATTCTCATAACAAATATTAGGTTGCTAAGTTTTCCACCTTATATTGACCTCTTTTAAAACTTTTAATGGGTCTGGTTTCCTCCTGAACTTGCCATCTAGGGAATAATGACATCCTAGATTCCTTGTAGACATAAGGAAAACAGTATTTTCTTAACATTTGAGAAAGGCAAAGTTGGAGTATTGTTTTTACCTATCTGTCTACAAAGCCTAAGAGGAGCAAAAGATTACAGCACATCTGGACTTGGACATTTGCAAAAGAATGAACATTTTGTTTGAAGAAACAAGAGGAGATAGTGGCAAGAAATACAAAGGATGTCAGAAAAGGCCTATAATTTTTATTTCAATTGTTTTACAAAGATACAATATTATATTGGTTAGGTACTGCCTGCAGGAAAATGACAGCATTATCTGAATAATTGGCATGTCCAAGTCTCCAGTATTTTTAAGACACAGGCTTCTTGAAAGTGTGCAACTAAAGGAGAGATTTCATTTTTGCCTTTTTACTGAAAATCTACTAGAAAAAAAAAAAAGCAGGTTGGAAAAGAAAATCCTCTTTTCTGATACAGGAAGAATACACCTTTTGGCTCTGAGAAAACAGCTTTAAGTTTTTCTGTGCCTTTGAAGCTGCTTGCACATAAGTCTTAATTTGAAGTGTGTATCTGCAGTATAAATGGACTTCTACAAACATATTTGACCTTTCTCAAGCCACATTAAAAATTCAGACAAAACAGTGTAGTGTTCCTCTATGCAGGAACAGAAAGACCTGAAGCATTGGTCACCTTTACACAGCTGTGCACATAACAACCCCTCAGCACATCAGGTCAGTGTTGAATAGCCAAAATACATGGATTTTTCACCTGTGTAACAAACATTTATGTGCTGAATTATCTGCTGACAAACACTGCTGACTTCTGTAAAGTCACAACCGCAGACAACCTGGCCCAGCCTAGCCCCGTCTCCTCTGCAGCTGTGCACGAGGACATCTCTTCTGGCAGGTGCCAGGGAATGCTGCAGCATGTGTGTCCACCTCAGGCTGTCTGCATCACACTCCTGAAGCTATTCCTGAAGTGGTCTGATATATATGCTTACACAGGCAGTTTGGGTAGCACCACTTGTAGAAAGTTTTTTCTCTTTCTTCAGCTATTTTTTTTTGTACGTTTCAGTTGCAGAAGCACTAACCTTGAAGATTAAAGTATTATTATTTGCAGAGAAATGCTGTTCAGGTGTTCTTTAATGGAAACACGTTATTCTCAGTTGCAAAATGTATTATACGAGAACATTTCGCCTCTCAAATCTGACCAAATGGAAGCAATTCCCGCATTGAAGTACAAGCCCAGGGGAGTTACATAACCTCTTATTAAAAAACAAATTAAAAAGTTTTCCTAGGTATTGAAGATGAAGTGCTGCCAGCTACAAACAGTTTTTCTGTCTAAAACACAGCATAAGAGATCTCCTAATTCCTTAAATGAGTGGGTGAGAAAGCTGACAAACATGGCCTCATAGGATCCCTGGATCAGAAATGCCAGAGCCTGGAGAGAACCGGCCACACACCTTGTGCTGTGGCTGGACAAGCCCTTCCAGTGAAAAACACAAGGAAAAAAAGCAATACAGCTTTTGATCTTTTATTAAGAAATGGACTCAGGGAACTGAGCTGCATCACTGAGCTGGGTGTCTTGAGGCCCCAGGGCCAGCCTGCACCAGGGGGACCAGGGCTGCTCTGTATCAGGCACAGATGCTTCCCGAAATGGACCCACCACAGGGCACAGCCTGTCCTGTCAGCCAAGAGGGAATGTATTTAAGAAAGGGTAAAACAGTGCCCTGTAGTGAGCAGTGAGGGAAAAACTGTGAGGCTGAGAGGGAGCAGGTGTTCCCTAAGGACCCTGGAGAAGACCTTGGGGAAGCAGGTATTTCCCTGCAGCTTGTGGAGAGGACAGTGGCGGAGCAGATATTCACACTGCAGCCCATGGAGAACTCCACACTGACACAGGTGGACATGGCCCAAAGGAAGCTGCATCCATGGAGAGCCCTCACAGAAACAGGGCTCTGGAAGAAGCTGTGGTCCCTGGACATGAGAACCGTGCTGGAGCAGGTTTGTCCTGAGGGACAGCAGCCCTGGGTAAAGACCCATGCAGGAGCAGGAAGAAGTGTGAGATGGAAGAAATGACAGAGAGGAACTGTAATGAACTGACTGATACCCCCATTCTCCTCCCACTGCGCTGCTCAATGGGGATATGGGATGGAGGAGGCAGAGGACTTGGGAAGGGAGAAGTGAAGTTGAGACTGGAAAAAGGGGGTGTAGGAAAGCTGTTTTAGTTTTTTGTTTTGTCTTTGTTTCACACCTTTCAACTCTACTTTAATTGTTAATATACTAAAATTTTTTCCAAGTCAAGTTTGTTTTGCCTGTGACAGCAGCTAGTAAGTGATCTCCATGTCTTTATCTCTACCTGTGGTCTTATTCACCTTATTTTCTTTCTTGTCCTGTAGAGGAGGTGAGATAGTGAGACAGCAGCAGGGTGGGTGCCTGGCAGCCAGCCAAGGTCAACTCACCAAAGCAATATCAATACACCCAGGATTTGAGATAAGGTCAATGTTTAACTTAAGAGACATTATGTCCCACTTTGCTCTTCACTCATAGATGGAGATCTGAAAGAGACAGTGGGATACAGCAACACATGCGTGTATAACATGCCCCAAAAAGCAAATGTTTGCTGCTTCCACGGATATCACTAGGGCAGCATCTAGTTCCCCAGGTGCAGAGGTAGGCGAGTTTCACCTTGCTACACATAGTGCTGGATTCCAGAGTTCAGATAGCATTTAAAGAAGAAATTAATTAAAGATTAAGAGAATGCATATTCCTCATGACCTAGGAGGAAAATAAAGGTTTTAATTTACTGCAAGGAATCAACTTATAGGAGAATCAGAAAGATTATTCATCAGATGGTACCTGTTGGTCCATCATGAAATAATGCCTCCCACTATTATCTGCAGCAGGTGAATCAGTAGCATGGGTCCTTCCATGATACCACCTCTTATTTTTCAGTAAAAGCCTGTACAGAAACACCAGATGTGCAGTGGGTGAACAGTTTCCAGGTGACCACATCCTTTGTTGTATTGCACCTCTTCCCTCCTACTCCTCTACTTTGGCATTCTAAACCAGGGGAGACTCTGCTTGCCTTTGAAGCACCTGGTGAGTCGTTCGGGGGCTGCCACATAAAAGGCCCTGTATTTTTGCAGACTCTGTGCTCTGTGAGGAGCAGCACTGCAGTAGAGTGTTTAACAGGCTATTAATGATCTGCTGGGGCTAAAGGCCTTCATCCTCACTTTTATCACCTCCTCACTGTGAGCCCCAAGGAATCCTACTCTTCTGTTTCTGAAAAAAAAAACTATACAGAAAAGAAGAATATTCCTTTGAAGACTTGCAGTTACTTTGGAGAGTCCCAGCTGCAGCTACTCTTCCCCTACACTTGTTTGCCAGTAGACATGGAGAAATTAGGGCTGGGAACATACTTTGAACATGTATGTTCAAAGAAAACCATGACCAAAATCCCACAGGCTCCTAGATGTCGTTGAACCACTCTCCCTCCATATCTGTCACCGTTCTTTTCACCATCTGGCCCTGCCCTGCAGCAGCTCATTTCAGGGGCTCCTCACCCTCAGAAAACAAAGACTCTCTTGTATGTGTCACTAGGAGCTAGTGCCTCCTATAGGTGTTCTTTTTCTGAAATTATTTACAAATATTTATAAAAAAGGATGGAAATATCATATGATAATATAGATAACTGTAAAACTAGCAGGAACATGTATGGGGAGAATTCTGCATTTGATGAGATATAAATTAGGCCATGTTCTGTGGCAGGTCTTGATCTGAGAGGAGACAACGATAGGAAGGGCTGTGTTCTGGAGCCCCACAGCTACAGATTTCCCTGTCTGCAGCCAAGGGCAATAAAGTCTCCTTTTGTTGGAGAATTTGCATCCTCTCTAGAAAAGCAGCTTGTTTGACAATGCCTACGGGTCTGTGTCTTGCTGACAAACAAACTGCAGAGGAGTGTTACAGCATGAGTGCAGCTGCGTCTGCAGTTCCCTGTCCCGTGGGCTGCTATGTGCAGCCTGTGACACAGAGTGAGTTTCCAGCTCTTCACAGCAGGTCAAGCATTCCGTGTGCTGGCAGGAGGCTTGGAGCTGATAGCTCCTGCCACAGCTGTAATCACACTCAAGACACTGGGAACATGCTGGCATCGTGCATGTTCACTGAAGGACAAACATTTACCCAGGGTTATAGGAAGGCCCTTCCAGCATAGAGATCCTTGGACACTACTTGATGCCAAGTTAACGACAATGAAGTTACATCTAGTTGTTGCATCAGTGATGCCACTTAGGAATTCTAAATCACTTCCCAGTCACAGAACTGAAGAAGCTTTAAAAAAGGAGTTGAGCCACTTTCCAAATTCACACAGCAAGGAAACAGCACAGACAGAGAAGTGAGCAGGAAAACCTGATGATGAATGAGGTTGCAAAGACTTTTTTTCACCTGCAAAACACTGGGATGTATTATTCCTCTGGGTTTTACTAGGCTGCACTTTTGTGCCCCAGTTTTCAAGCACAAGTACAAGCACAAAGTGAAATTTAAAATCACTGCCCTGGGGAATGATCTGATAAGAAAAATACCTTAAACTACTGGAAATAATCAAGTGATTTTTAAAACTAAAACCTGCAAGACACACTTTTCACTAACTTGGAACTTTTGCCCATCCTTCAATTAATGCCCATTCTTTATTCCTGATTGTTACTTGTAAAGTGGTAAACATTGTAGAATGATTACCAGACATGCAACCTGTCAGCCAAGATTTTTATTTCACTACTTTAAGGGGAGCTGTTTTGAAGTCCAACATGGTATATTTCAATATGAGGTTTCACAGTGTAATTTTCAAGTGACACAACTGAACATACAGCTCCGTAGCTCAAGCTGAAACACAGCTATTGACCAAGAGGTACAGTGTGATCACTGGCCCCAAGGGCTAACCATGTTATTAAGATGTTATGATAGTACATAAGATTACTAGCTGACTAATTGGGTTTTTTTGTCTTTCAGACAGCTAGTGCCTGGTATTTCCTAACAGGCCAAATATGCAAGAGATCAGAGACCAGCTCATGACAGGTTTCTTTTCCATCCAGAACAAGAAGATGCTTAAGAACTAATGTCCACACAATGCTTAAGCCTAACTTAGCTCAAAGTCATTTTTCCCCGTTGCATTTTTCTTTGGCTCAGACAAAGATGTTTGAGCAATAATTCTCTGTAAAATACTTATTTTAGAGGAGGTTCATGCCTGACCACATGCCTTTATAAAAGCTGATTTTTCAGAAGTCTTTACATTCAAAAATGAAACCTGAATTTTGAGTTCAGATTAATAACTCAGGTTGATAATTTCCACCAAAATAAGGAGCCAAATCTGCAGTGCCTGTCAGCACAGCTTTAGATAGCTTTGGGTCTCTGCACTGCCAGAGGCACTACCTCTGAGGCAGCCCCCTCACTGCTAGGGAGGGAGTTTGGTGCCATCATTGATGATTAAAGATAGCTGTGATCAGCCATGGCTTTTGTACACTAACACATCACTAAGGGATTGCTGCACATCCATCCTTCTCCAGGTGCCCTCCAGTCCTAAGGCCAAGCACCTTTCTCCTGTGTCACCTGTTGTCAGATGGTTTTGGGCCCCTGGATCTGGCTGTGCAGAAAGCTGTTGGGCATCTGAAGGGTGGGAACCCTGCAAGGTTGACTACCACCAGAAGAGCTGCAAAAGCAGCTCTGTGCAGATGCACTGGCAGGCTCTACCTTTGCCTCCAGCTGCCCTGACTGCTTCTGCAGTCAGAGGCTGTATTCTGCACTTGCAGCTGATCCAGGCAAGCAAAAGACAGAGGTGATGTTTCTGGCAGGGCAGAGGGAAGCATCACCTCTTCAGGGCAGCACTGGCAGCTCTACTTCCAGCAGGATGCCCTTGCACACATGGCCTTTGTTTGAGGCTTGGTCCATCAGACTGTATTTACACTGCTAAACAAAAGCTGGCCAGGTGTTGTAGGCTGGCTTATACTGATACCACTCAGGCTGATCATAGCAGCTTTTCCTGAGAGGGTTAGAGCAGACAAAACCACAGTCACAGTGTGAAGAACAGGGTGAGGGATCAGGAGACTGGGCTTAGCCTGGCTTCCAGGCTTTCCCTTGCTTACCAGCACAGCTGGACTTGCAGCCAGGAAGCATCCACTGAGCTGGGCCATGTATGCTCCATGCCACTGCAGGCACTCATTCAGCTTAGCTTCACGTACATCAAAGTGGGTTTAAGAAAAGTGGAGATGTTTTGCCTCTGCCAAGTGGAATTGAAGCTCCTTCCTTTACACGACTTACTGTTTTTGATGACACCGAGTTTTTGAAATCTAGATTAATTTTTGTGGCACAAACCCATCTTCAGTGTCCTTCATACATAATAGATAGCAGAAACACAGCCTTCTGCTGATACACCTCCTTGTATCAATGCTAACTAATTCATTTCACATCACCAAATAAAATACATATTTTAGGATCTGGCTATATGCATTTCTTACTTGAGTGGAGCTATGTGCTGTTCCCTCCTGAAGTGTTACAAGCCTCACTGGGCAAGGTGAAAACTTCACCACAAAGTAAAATTTCTCAGTGTGTTACTGGGAGTTGCAGACAACTTGCTGACTGTGCCAGACCTTGGAATCACATAACCCATTTTATTTGATTTCCTGTGAAATGCTACATCTCTATCAGGAAAGACGAGCATTTTATTATGTAATAAAGTTGCACCGTATGTTGGCGGTAGCTTTGCCTTCCACTGGCAGGTTGTACAGCTGCTTGGCTGGCTGAGACCTTTTGCATAGCTGGCTAATTAAAAACTCCTAGGACATGGAATGAAGACACCATAGTATTTTGCTGATCAGTTGTAATGTTTGTCAGAAAGGATAATACAAGGTTTTTGGAATCCTTCCAAAGATACCTGGGCTGCACAGGCATTTTAAAATGGATTTCAGACATCACTGTGTATCTACCTTCTGAAAGGAGAATCTCCTGGCACTACCTGCGACTGAGTCATCAAAGGTCATTCATGACCAAATCTTCCCTGCAAACCTTCCTCATTCAGCAAGGATCACGGTGACAAGAAACATCCCACATCATGAGTCCTCCACTGAAGTGTCTCTTGCGGTACTCGGAGGAGCTGAAGCAGTATAATTATATACTGGGGAAATGTTTGCTTCTCTAACTGAGAATAGAGAAACATACCTACTGTAAGCTTCTCCTAGACATATGGATTAAGATTCCTAACAGATCAGATCTGCGTAACCTGATCTTAACTCTGTAATTACTGAAGCCTATCAATTAATTGTAGCAAGGGCTGGTTTTTAAAACCTGAGATACACTTGAAAGCAAGCATGTACTCATGGTGTTTTGAGAGATTAACAGCTCTTCTTGCTGACACAAGTTAAGAACATATTACATATCAGTTAAACATTTAAATTCCTCTAAGATTCATTTTGGGAGAGTAAATAAGTAGCTATATCCAAGCACCAGGTTTTCTGGGATCCTGCATTCAGTAAATTTACTGAAATTAATTGTTATGGAAGGCTGAATTTGTAAGAAAAACGGTATTTGATCCCAGTGAGGGCAACTGAGGCATTGTCTTCAGTGCAACAAAAGTTTGACCTAGGCTGAATGTTGTAGGCAAAATGCTACTCTCTATACCAAGCAAAAAGCAGGTGAAATGAAACAGGAGCACAGATTTACTTCAGGTATTGTCTGGCACAGTCATGCTCTGTCTTACAGAGGAATTGGATTAATACAGGTTCAAGGGCCACTTCTCCCCCTTGTTGCCCAGCAGGGTAGTCCTCCACACTACAACAATTCCCAGGTGCTGTAGAGCTCTCAAAGTAACAGTGAGCATTGACGGCATTTTTGCCAAAGACACGTATATTATCCAATGCCCTCAGCTGCCAGAATGACCCCTGGGATCACCAGAGGCTGGCCAAAAGTTAAAATAACCAGAAAGAAGATACAGATAACATCCATTTTCTATTACCACTAAAGCACTAATGGCATGTATCAGCCTACTTAGGGGGAATTTTCCTGCACAGGAAGATTTTGATGTTCCTGGGTAGTCCTTCAGTCTCAGCACCCACACTTCTAGAAGTATCGGTTTTGTAGCATGACTCGTGCTCATGACCATCTGCTTTCAAGGCACTGAGCCTGCTTCTGAACTGGCATACCAATTCCAACAGGGCACAGGCACCCATGGAAGACAGGATTAGAAGCGACATCTGCTCTGCAAGAGGTTCCTCCTGATGGCAAGAAGTGCCAAATTAGAGCCACATGCCTTATTATGAGGAATGACATCTGTTGGCCCTCACAGCATTTTATCATCAATAAATGCCTCTTCCCTGGAATTGCTGCTTTTAATTTGCTTGAACACTGGCTTGGAGTATTTCGACACCTAAAAGTATATGTAATCCTTGGGAAAAGCGTTAATGACCTTCCAATAGTGATAATGAATTTCCACCAGCTTTAGCAATCCATGCTTGTTGCCACAGCTCAGCAGACTAGGAGAGGTTGAGCAGTGCCCTAACAATTGTCAGTGCTCAAGGCCTGGTAGTGTTCTGTCCTGCTCCTTCCCTGCCACAAACCGTAGCACACAATGATGTGTGTTTGTGTGCTACGGTTTACATGGAATTGTGCTAGATCAAAGAGCTTGTAAATGTGTCTGACTCCTTACGTGGCAAAATGATGACTTTAGAGCACGTGACATAGGCTAAGGAGGGGAGATGTCATACTGAAACCTCAAGGATGGAAGAGCCTTAGAGAGTCCCCAGTTAGTCACTAATTAATTGCATTTTATGAGCTCAGGCACAGATCCTCAAAGCTGCTTAGGAACTTAACTCCTATTTCATTTCACATTCAAATTTAACTCACTGTGCTTATTCTTAATCACTATCTCAGCCCTGAAGGAGTTCCAAACCCACAGATGTCTCCATTTCAGACTATGAAGGATGCAAGCAGCTAAGCAGAACCTCCCATGAGTGCTGAACAGTGCTTTGGTTGGAGGAGAAAGGTGGTGACAGGCACCAAAGCTGTGCTTTGTAAACTGGCAGGAAGTTTTCTAAGCTGTTCAGAGCAGCCATTTGCTGTGCTCACATCATGTTCATCCTCTTGGACAACATGCTGTTCAAGAAAAAACAGGAGAACCTTCTTTTCCCAGTTAATTTTCACAATCTTCCATCTAAGTAATGCACAACATGTACAGTGCTGCTCTGGGCTGACTCCTGTCTAGATCTGTGTTTTGTGACTATTTTGAATGTCATACAGAAAAAAAAGAAATCTATAGCAAAATAAAAACCAGGAATTTTTTTTTTTTTTTTGTGTAGTCCAGGGTTTCAATAGTCAGGAAACATTTTTCAGTGGAAAGCTTTATTTTTAACACATGCACTGGCTACACTGTGTATTTTAAGACTCCAAAATAAGTTGGACTTGTAGAAGTCTGCTCATTAAATGTTTTCCTCACAAAACATCTTAACCTGTTCAATCAAACTAAGGTGTTTTTTTAATTAATATTGTCAGTTATGATGCAATTCAAAATCACCAGAAGAGAGAAACACAAGCAAAACAGGCTTCTATTATAAATGACATCTTCCATGGAGAGTAAGCATGAATTTTTAATGATGTGACTGTTAAGATTTTTTCTTATCTCATGTTTACTAAAACCAATGCCTTTAGTAGATGATTTTGGGGAAAATGCAATTATTTTACAATAAGCTAATCTTACAACTAGCAATACTAAATGCTGTGACCTAGTGATCCAGCTAAATAAGTTTTGCAAAGTGTTTTAGCTATGATTATATTTCTATAAAGTAATCTAAACCAGTTGACCCATAATATTCTGCAGAGAACAGATATTTAATTGCATTTATCTCAAGAAATGAAAGCTCTTAAAAGTACATAAAATCAAAATTTCGTTGAAACCCACAAAGTTTAAATAGAGGAGGTAGTTTCTTAAAAAATGTCAGTGCCTTTATAGAACAAGTCATTTAACTTTTCTACTTGATAAAGTATCAGAACTTTTGTTCATTTGATCCTTTTACAGGTTTTTTTCCCCTTCATACTTGAATGCATCTGACTGGCAGTAGCAGAATCAGAGTGGCTTCTCTGCATTACAATAAATACTGCTGATAAATAAAATGTGAGACCATTTCACTGGAGCACACAAAAGCGATTTTCACAGGGTTATAATGGCACAGCCAGAGCACCTACCAGAGCAGTGCGGAATACCCCCCAAGTCTTTCCAAAGGCAAATACACACACGGTCTGCGCAACAAACAGGAGGAACTGGAACTCTGTGACCACTCTGAGATTTATGATGTGATAGGAATTACAGAAAGCTGGTGGGAAAATTCTCAGGACTAGAAAACCACAGTGGATGGCTACAAACATTTTCAGAAGGATATAAAGGGAAGAAAAAGAAATGGAGCTGCATTTTATGCAAAAGAAAATGGAAGCCATGGAGTACTGTCTCCAGCTCTGGTCCCCTAGTTCAAAAGAAAAATGGACAGAATGGAGAAGTTTCACAGGAGGTCCATGAAGATGATCAAAGGGCTCTAGAACCTGACCTATGAGGAAAGACTGAAGGAGCTAGCTCCTATATGCTTTAGAAGGGAAGGCTCAGGGGGGACACAATCACAGTATTCCAGTACTTGAAGGGCTCCTACAGAGGACAGAGACTCTCCCTTCACAAGGAGCCACATGCAGAGGACAAGAAGGTACAAGCTGCACTGGGAGAGATTTCATCTCAACAGAAGGAGGAACTATTTTACAGTAAGAACCATCAGTCACTAGAAAACCTCCCCAGGGACGTGGAAGAGTCCCCATCACTAAAGTTTTTCAAGATGTGATTGGGCAGGTAATCTCATCTAGGATGCCTTTTCCACAGAATGTTGGACCAGATGATCTACAGATTTCCTTCCAACATGGACTATTCTGTGATTCTGTGAAAAGGGAATAATCAACAAAGACCCCCAAGTTCCAGTGCTAGGATTAAGGTAAGGACTAGACACCATTTAGTCAGACGTTTAAATATAAATTATGGTATTATAATACCATTTATGCTCTAGATATGTATTTCTTGCTGAGTTTGTAGATGTGAAGGGTGAAGGATACCAGTCTGATTACTCAGAAAATCTGCTCTTCAGAGGGCAAACATAGCCTGGGGAGCCAGGCAGGAAATTCCCTGTCTGACTGCAGCACCCCAGTGGTTTTGCCACATGCTCTGGCATCAGGGAGCCTTCTCTGAGTGACTTTTGTGGGCATGTGCTGTGTTTTGCCATGTCAGCACACTACATCATGGTATCATTGAAATTAAACAAGTTATAAAAAAGTAATAAATCTGTTCCTGGTCTTCTGCATCAGTAGGCAAGTTGCTGCCAGGCTGGACCCCTGACTGCCACATCCATTTTGGCATGATATAATACTGTGTGGATTGCACCTGGCCTGGCTGGGACACCTGATAACACTGCTTTACTGAACAAGATTTCCTCTAAATCCACTGCTTTTAAAAAGAAAGGTCCTGATGTTACAAAGAGGCATAATTACCTGTATCCTTGACATTGCTCTTTTTCTTAAACAGCGCTCTAATACTGTACAGATACTTTGAAGATAAATTCATTTGCCCATCTCTGGCATGTGAAAATGGAACTGCAGGATTAATGAGAAATATCCTATTAACGTCACCTGTGTATGAATTGTTCTGTAGTTAAGACTTGTAAGGGACCACTTAAACAAAAGCTTTTTAATCATACATGTAGTATAAGGGTTATTGAATAAAGTACAGTTTCTCATTTTGTACCATTTTAAATCCATGTATTTTTTCAAGACACCTGGAATTATTAACAGGATTGAGTTTGTATACATGGGGAGTGGGTAGGGACATACTACAGTTAGGAGTATGATCTGTAGAGTTTTACACCAACACAAATAACGTCCTTTGGTATATCAGGCACATTTAATTAACTGTGCATATATAGTAAAAGTGCAGAAATATTAAACCAAAGTGTTGTCTACTGGAAGATTGTAATTCAAGTGATTTCCATAATATTCCAGTTTTAGGAAAAGGTGTCCAAAGCTCCATACTCTGGAGGAGGAGTTGGATAGCTCTTAGCCCTGCTAACAAATGGCAGAGGCCTCAGGAGAGGCTAAGCAGTAGATCTGCCTTTGAGCTGTTTTGGTGGTTCTGCAGAGTTTCCTTCTCGTCCATGGTGCTTCTCTTATATTCCTGAATACATTACTGAAGGCAAGTGGTAATGTAAAAATTTCAGTTGCTATTAGTGAAAAAGAAACTTCTCTTTTTTTTTTTTTTACCTCCTTCTTCAGCACTTACATGTAGCCTGAGAGCATCTCCAAGATCGTCCTTTTAAAGAAATATGCTGGGGTTTTTTGAAATGGCATGAGCAGTGATATCACACCACACTACTGTGATAACATGGAGGTTAAAGGTGCATTTGCTCTCAGAAGTGCTTAAAAAGCTCCTCCATCTCTCAGTTAAACATGAACACATATCTCAAGACACTTGAGTCCTAGTCCCTGACATTTAAACATGTGGGTGGTAGTACAGCTTTAGAGCACTGATACTGAAGACAAAGAAGGAGACTCTTAGAGGAGACAACACTTTTACTGTTCTGCAGAAAGGCCGATTTTGGTTAAAGCTGCATGTATATTACTTGTAAACTCCTTAGGATCTGGGAGACAAGACCATGCACCAAGCCCATCTCTCTCCTTCCAAATTTCCAAAGTCCCACGGATGAAGGAGGGAGTGGAAGATACTGCTGAGGCTCTTTGCAAAAAGGATATTATTCTTTTCGACATCAAAATTAGAAAATAGGGCAAGAACTCATGGAGAACAGCCCTGAGGCTGGGGGTTCGAGCAGACAAAAATTATTGTCTGAGAGCAAGAAACACTACTAGCCCCAGAAGACACACATGGAGATAATATTTTATATTATAGACCATACCCCTCCTAAGTGAAGCATAGTCATTATTAGAAATTAAGATCCACTCCACCAGAACCCCAACCTCAAAAATAGTCAGTGGCTTCTCAGTAGCTGGGAAAAAAGCAAACAGCTTCATCTTTTATGGGTGGTAACAAATTTTTCTTCTGGTTTTACATGGCACAGTTTCATGAAATTCCTTTGGAGTTTGTTTTGGTTTTGTTTTCTTGTTTATACAATGAAAACACAATGGAAAGCCTGAAAAACGTATGGACTTTTTCTGATTAATCAACATAACAGATATCACTGGTTTCCCTGGAAGGTTTGTGATTTTGTTCAAACTCATAATGGAATTTTAACTGCTACGCCTCAGACAGGGTTCTTATCCTCTTTGTATTCTCTGAAATTTAGGGGGGAAAAAAAAAAAAGCTTAACAAAGGGTTCCTGTGAGTTTGGAAATGTAACATATTTTGCTGAGAAACCTCTAAATTAGATAAATTGGGAGTGGTGCTGGCGGTTCTTCAACAGTATTTCACCTTCTTGTTCTTGTTAGCAGAATGCAGGGACTTGCAACAAATCAAAAAAGTCTGCTCTTTGGGTGATCTGGAAGACCATCTCTATTTAACAATGCCAGTACCATCGCCAGCTTCTGCCCATCTACTTATTTTTTCAAGAATCTGCTCTGTGAATAGGAGGATTAATGTAATCTGGTCTCCTTTGGATTTGTGTGCAGTGTGCTTTATACAACTCCACTGCACTGATGATGACAGCACACCCAAGTGCCAGTTATTCCCAGAACAATGCTCCCGTCTCCCCATCAGATGCAGCATGAGCCCCTACCTGTAGATCCTCCTTGTGTCTGCAGCTTCAGTGTTTCCCCCCTGAAAAGGCCTCAAAAATGACACAGGGAACCCTCACTCCCCTGCTAAAGCCTCTAGCTGCTATTCAGGCTCTGTTGTTGCGGCAAGTTTTGTTCCAGAAGGTCAGACAGGCCCTGCACCACTGAGACCACAAGATAGGAATTTTCTTAGTGGAAAGCACTAGTTTGGATCTTTGGTCTTTAGCAAGCTGCTAGTTCTATGAAACCTGTAGAATCTGGAGTGGCTCCTTCCCTCAGAGCAGTTCAAAATGCAAGAGAGATGGAGAATAATACAGGACTAATCCCACTGAACTACACAGATTTTGTTTACTTGGGAAATCATGAAAAAAATAAATTGAGAGAGAAACTCCAAACATTTGAGTCATTACAATCACATTTAAAAGTGAAACATCAGGGATGGCTTTTGGGACCCAAGGAAAGGAGGAAAAGCTCTTCCTTGTGTCTGTCAAAATGACTGCACTGGTACTGGAAAGGAAGCATGGATCTGGGCTTTCCAACTGGTAAGCTGTGGGAAGCCTCTCTAATGCTAAACAGACACTCCAATTTAAGCAGGACTACAGTCACAAATTAGAAGGCTCAACAATAAATTCATCTGTCATACATTTGCTACTAAAAGAACTATTTTTAAGAAATACATTATTAACTTAAACACTACATGATTCCTTCAAAAGCTATCACTCTGAGTGGATTAGTGAAGTGGGAGTGCTTTCAGGCTATGCTTAATACATGTCTTATTAATTTAAAGCCTTATGATTGCCTCCAATGTGATTATGACCCAAAGTCAACCTCCATTGTATCTGTCAAAGTTGTTGTAAGACTCTTTATGTGGTGGAGCAATCACTTCTAAAAGCCTGACTCTTTTTCAGAAGGTAAATACAAGTCTCTCAGTCAGATTACTTAAGCCTCAAGGCCTGGACTCTCTAGGGGCTCCCTTCACAAAACTGGGACCACCCAGCGTCCCACATTACATATAAACAAACATTTGCATACAAGGAACTCGTTCAGGGTTATGTTTTCCATTTGCTCCCCAGAAGCAGAAGAAAGTGCAGTAAGGGTTGAGGAAGATCTGCTGACAGGTTCTCCTTCCTGGGCCTTTCCAAAGTGCCAAGTGGACGGAGAGCAGCTGGGTCCCTTGGTATTGGGAAATCACCACTGGTATTACAGTGGAGCAAGCCAATATCCCTGCAGCCGGGATGGCTGCAGGTGGACCCCTACAGCCCACAGTGTTTCTGGGCTGCCCGGGGGTAGGTAACCCCATAAGGACCCTCGTCAGCTGGCCAGGGTTACAGGCACAAGCTGGTTACTGTGGGATGCAATGTGGCCATGGCTTAGCCAAGCAGCGACACAGGCAGAGACTCCCTGGTTCACAGTCACTGTTCTTCCCACCACCCAGATCAAGGTAAGACAGTATGTCACCTATTAATTAAATGAGTAAGTACTACCAGACTATATTTAATACAAACTCAGCATCTGACAGCTGCTACTAACCTTCAAGATGAAAGTTCTCTTTATTTATTGCTTCCCTTTATGTAAACATATAGACTGCTTACACTTCAAGTGGTTTTGCAAGTACAACAGTCTATATAAGCTCTTTTATGTACCTAGAAAGGGCCTCCCTAGCAGGGCTTGAAAATAATTCAGGTTGCCTCTAAACAATTCAGAGGCACAGCATGAAACAGAGATAGAAAAGAGTCACAATTACAGAGATATCTGATATCTAGCAACAACTATGACAAAAACAATTCTTTGAAAACTGTGTGTAGGTGTATCTATGTCATAGTTTTAAATAGGAGCACTCAAAGGTAGGAAACACCTCAGTAAGAAACAAAGCCGAACTGTGAGAGCTCTTGAATTTGTACAGCCCTCAGCACAATGAGGCTGAAACTGGTTGTGCTTCTTTTTCACCCCTGCAGTATGGGTGCAGAGCAACAATGATAATTGAATCGCTTTAGAACACCAAGCCCTGGCTTTGGGGAGGTCACTTAAGAACAAAACATCAGCCCTATTGGCAGATAACAAACCCAGTTAACCCAGTTTTGTGTTTTCACTGGTTATCAGAGACTGAGAAAAAAAGAAACAACACAGAAAGAGAGCAGAAGAGAGTGAACCTCCTCTCTTCCCTTTCTGTGCACAAAGAAGCCCTCTGTGGCTTTCACTTCTTTGGGCTTGTCCAGTCTTTGCTTGTGCCCACAGGACCTTTTAGCTCTCACCACAGTAGCGCCACACTTTAGCCCCTCCTTTTTTTGCTCTGTACGCACATTTTTGCATTTCTGAACCTCTTGCTGCTTCAGTGTACAATCAGTATGCCTCTAATGAGGCAGACACAGGCAACTGTGTTCAACAGAATGTGCTGAAAATGGAGGCAGGCTGGCACCTGCACAAGCCCATCCAGACAGCTCAGCTGCATGAGGAGCACGGTGCTGCTCCGCCTGCCACCCTGCCCACTGCTGCCCAGCCCCGGAGCTCTCCCTTCCCCGGCCCTGCTGCCTCCCCACCTTCCCACTGCCCACCTTTCAGCAGGGGATGTGTTTTCCTGACACTGAACTCAGCACAAATGCCTCAGTTTGGAGCACGTGCTGGCACAGGTTCCTCAGAAAGTGAAAAGCCCCCTTTGGAAAGCCTTTGGATCCCCAGTGAAATCACTGAGGAATATCCCAAAGGAGTAGCTAAATGGCATCTAGGCATTTCCTAAGATCTCTGCCAAAGTGTACAGTCAGTTCACACATCATGCAGAAGTACTTGATTTATATGGTCAGCCTCTACTTACAGTTTGATCCCCATGCACTCTTTCTTCTCTGAGAAAGATGCTTGGCTCCCAGGCAGTTGGAGCAAGTCCAGTATAAAGACCAAGCCTTAATGACCAGGAAAGCCTTTTGATAGAGAGAGGATGGGTGGTCTCCCCTGACTTTCTTGTATGCTTTCTCTTCTTCAGCTCTCTTGGTGTGAAGGCATATGTGCGTCGTGGAGGGGTGCTGAGTGTATGAGATGAGTCATTTGCTTTCCTCACTGAGCCCTGTTACATACTGAACTTCAGTCACCGAGAAGAAAAATAGACCTTTGCATTGGAAATGGCCTGGGAACCAACCAGCCTAAGCAAAACCACACAAATCATCTGGATACACAGAGCCCAGTTGCAGAGAAACGTGTTTCTTGAGGTCCTGAGTTCCTTATTGACTCACACACATCGATGCTCATCAGGAATTAACTCCGGAGTTACATTGCAAGCCTTTGCCTCGGGAAAAAAAAAAATGTTTGTAAAGGCAGTTGAATTCAGGCTCAGCCTCGTATTCCTTTTGAATACATTTTGCCATCGATTTTCCCTTTCCTAGGCACAGCGAGCGTTTGCAAACCGCGGGTGCCCAGGCGGAGCCGGGGAGCCCCGGGAGCGATTTACGGCTGCGGCCACGAGAGGGCAGCGCCGATCCTGACAACCCAGCCCGAGCCAAACCCGCTGCGCATCCCCCGGGATCGCGGCTTCCCACGCGCCGCACCAAGCACAAGGCAAAGCTTGACATCTTAAGTTTACCTGAGGTGAAGGAACAAACAAAGGACTACTTGTTTTCCCGCTGGGTACTCTAATCCTGGTTTTACTACTTTCTTCTGCCTGTGCAGTTGTAATTTTGTCAAATTAATTATTCATAACACTGGGAAAATATTTATATGAAAATTCTTCAGTCTGCTTACCTAGATAACGGAGTAAGAAAATAATAAACATGGCAAAAATGCTAGAGGATAAACTGTCTTCAGTGAAACTGAATCCAGAATTTGATGGAGTGGGAGAGTTCTACAAATATGTTGAAAATGGTTCTTTAGTTAACATGGTACACTGTAAATTCATAATTTTGCAAAGAAAACAGGAGTCATTGATTGAACTGATATCAGCTGCCAGATATGAACAATGGGGTTAAAAGAAAGTAATTTTTCTGGAAAGAAAACAAAACACATTCATCTGTTCAATCTCTCTGATCCAGCGATCCAGGAAATAATCAGCCTGACTGTGCTGGTTTTGGCTGGGGTAAAGTTAATTTTCTTCCTAATAGCTAGTGTGGGCCTGTGTTTCAGATCTGTGCTGGAAATGGTGTTGATAACACGGGGATGCTTCAGTTGTTGTTGAGCAGTGCTTGCACAGCATCAAGGCTTTTTCTGCTTCTTGCATTGCCCTGCTGTGAGGGGGCTGGGGGTGCACAAGGAGTTGGGAGGGGACACAGGACAGGTGACCCCAACTGACCAAGGGGATATGCCAGACCACACAACATCATGCTCAGTATATAAAGCCTATGAAGGAGGAAGAGGGAGAGATTGGAGAGATTAGCTTCCTAAATCACCGTTATGTGTGATGGGGCCCTGCTCTCCTGGGGATGGCTGGACACCTGCCTGCCCATGGGAAGCAGTGAATTAATTCCTTGTTTTGCTTTGCTTGCATGTGTGGCTTTTTCTTTCCCTATTAAACTGTCTTTTTCTCAACCCATGAGTTTTCTCACTTTTACCCTTCTGATTCTCTCCCCCATCCTGCTGGTAGGAGTGAGTGTGGGGCTCAGCTGTGTGGGGCTGAGTTTCTGACTAGGTTCAACCATGCCACTGTTGCAGCTTTGCTCATTTACTCAGAGCTATTTCTCTGTATTCCAGCATGAAATAGTCCTGCAAGAACTGAGACCATGGCCCAGTGCAGCACACTGCAGTGAAGGAAAAAGCATGCTGCCATGGGTCAGTGACTGGCTTTTATTTTTGGAAATCAATACTGTCAAAAAGCTACATGTTTCATTCCGCTGCTGCACAATCATCAAAGCCTCAGACTAGAACAACAGCATGTGTAGCGACACCATAAAATACAAATGTGACCTCAAATGTAGTTTGTGGGAAGGGCAGCAGCGCTTGGAGGGAGGTTGTGATGAGGATGCTGGACTTTTCTTGCCTCACACATCTGTAACTGCTTCAGTGTTGCCCTTGTCCCTGCACAGATCAATTGCCAGATGACATTTCCCTTCACTTGTCCCACATCTCAGGAGGATCTGAGCCAAATTCGTAACTGACTGAAAGGAGGATGTAGTGAGGTGGGGTCAGTCACTTCTGATGGGTCTCAAGTGAAAGGATGGGAGGAAAGGACCTTAAATTGTTCCACAGGAGGTTCAGATTAGGTATTAGAAAAGATTTTACACTGAAAGAGTAGTTAGGCATTGGAATAAGTTACTCAGGAGGCTGATGGAGCCACCATCTCAGGAATTGCTCAAGAAGCGTTTGATGTGGCACTTGGGAATATGTTTTAGGGGTGATGATGCTGGGTTGATGGTTGGACTAGATGATCTTCAAGGTCTCTTCCAACCTTGATGAGTGTGTGATTCCATGAAAATGCACAAAGACCTCCTTTGCTTTTAACATTGTATTACATCTAAAGGGACCATTTCCCTCTGATCCTGGAAACAGGAGAGAGAAGAAGAAAAGGAGACAAAAGAGGTGACCTTAGCTGCTTTCCCCACATTCAGCTCTTCCTGGACTAATGAAAAAGTGCTGAAATAAAAACCATGCTCGGAGAGGAGCCAAGAGTCAGGAGACATATGCAAGATTTTGGTAATGGCATGATGGGGCTCCATACTAAGGCACAAGTGACTAGCTGTAAATATGACTCAAACTGTTAAGATCAACTGTTTTAAACATCGCAAGTAATGATATAAAGGGTCCTTGGGGAACAGTAGTTGGCTCTCAGTCCAGTAGGAGAAACCTCTAACCCCAGATTCAGCTTCTTCACCATCATTTTGCCACATAGGAAAACCCATTTTGGCTACTCCACCATGCCCTTCCCTAGGGATAGGGAGGCAGTAGAAGATTGCTTCCTGGTTCTATACACCAGAAAAATGAACCTTAACAAAGAGGAAACACATAAACAAGGGCAAAACAAAGCACCAGAGCACCAAGCCTCATCTCATACTAGTTTGCAGAATCAAGATTTGAGTAAGGATTACAAAATTCACAAATATTTGATACTGATAAATCCAACTGTAGTCACCTGGAGCACATGTGCACCAAACAGCATAAGATTCCCCAACAGCATTTATGTTCAGGCATCTCTAAAGCTGCTGACAGAAAAGTACCACTCACTGACACCTTGTAACAGTTTGTGGCTCTTTGTGGCATTGGACATTCATGTCCAATCACGAAATCAGGGTCTTGAAATGAAATACCCTGAAACTCAGGAACCAGTGGCATAGATCAGAAGAAAGACAAACTTGAATTCAGTTTTCACATTTGCCACTGACACTTTTGTGAACACGATGAATTCAGCAAAAATGTTTCCCTATAAAAGATTGACTACCTGAATTTGAATGAGTGACTCCACAATCTCTTCATGGTCAGCAGAGAAGAGGAGACATCAGCAAAGCCTTTCTTCCAGGAAGACCTGAGTTACTTTCAAGAGGTGCTGCTCCTCTTTGCTGATTAGAAAAGAAGCCTGTGGTGAGTACTGCAGACTGAGGCAGTCTAACTTTGAGATACCTAATTAGGACAGATGAATCTCAAACCTAATTTACTTGGGCCTTTAATATCTCATTTGCAAAATAATACAATGGACAATAATAATAAAAACAATTGTAATGATGTTATTAATGCAGAGATGACAAAACTTAGCTCTCTATTCATCTGTAAAATACCATTTGCTCCAGCAATGCATGAAGTATTATAATGTTCAATTTCATTGAATTGCTAAGCAACGAAGAAACTAGAAGGCAGCCAAGTGCCAATAAAACAGAATAAATTTGTGCTGCTGATACCACTATTTGAAGCTAAGCTGACTAAGTACCATCGACCATCAGAAGGCCTTCCTCCAACTCAAGACATACTTAGGTCTTTAGCACATGCTTAGATAGAAATGCCCAGATAAGTTAATGGTTTAAATGGGACAATTAAGTGTTGCCTTATATGCTCTGCTGGAACCTAACCTGAGACTGGACCTTCAAATTACTGCATTTCCAAGAGAATATAGGATCTGTTGCAGTGGGTCAGACTGATGCTCCATGTGGGTTTGTATGCAACTATAATAATGCAACTGTAATAAGTGCATTTCAGGGTAAGAAAAATTAGGACAATTGTGCTGTGACAGTACCTAGAGAACCCACTTATTCTGGATGTTTTTTGACAAGTTTAGCGTTGTAGATTTATTAACTTTTATTCATACATGTGTACTATAGATTCAGAGAAAATGTCACATCTTCAGAGGATATCAGCATATTGTAACTTGATGTACAAAATTTACAGGAGTTTATTCTCTGTAAAAATAAAAACCTTTCATCACTTATTCTGTCTGACAAAACAAGGTCTGCTTGTTCCATGTCAGAAAGCTTCTGAAGCAGAATGTCCCTGATGTTATCAAATGCAATTCGCAAGAGTTGAGCTTTACCCTAAGGAGACACTCTTCCCTAAATCTAAGATATTTCATGGATTAATTCTTTTAAAGCATGAAGCCATTAGGTGAAATCATAGCAAGCAATTTCATTTAACAAGTCCGTTCTCTTAACTATAAATATTTAATAACCAAAATGAAGCTATGAAAGAAGCTATGAAAGTAGGCACAATGTACAGAACAGGTCTCTTGTGACTGACCAGTCCGACTGGTATCTCAACTGGGAGGTATAAAATTGTTGACCAATAGCACCAGATATGCTTTAGAACAAAAAAGGGTAGAATGAAATGACCGGCCACTTATCTTCATGTTTTAGTAAAGCACAACTTACTTTCCACCCATGAGGAAGATATATTGTGTGATTAGATGCAAGAGATTAAACTAAATTAATTGGATGTTATGGGATTTAAAAAATAAACAAAAGAGCATGCATTTGCAATCATCTGATTGACTGAGGGGATCTAATCTTTGAAAGATAAAATAAGCAATTTTCCCTCTTATAGTAGTCTCAATGAATATGTATTTTCTGCTCCCAAACCGAGAAATGCATAAAATAAGTATTAATAAAAAATAAAGCAGCTTATCAGAAGAAAGCTTCTATGTGTAAGGTGAAACTACAGCTATCACAACTGTGATTATAGTTACAAGAGATGCTATTTCATGAGCAAAGGAGAGGATGACTGGGGTTTTTCTGCAATGCTGGAGTAAAGTGCAACATTTTCTCACAGCTGGGATATTTATTAAGGGCCCTGTCCCACGCAGATCCTCTGGTGCCTAACAGTATGTGAGCTCATACTTTTGCCTTTCTCTCTGTCCAAACACTTACAGGGTAGCTCTCCCTCTACACAGATGTTTACTTTCAGGAAATTTGCAGGGATTTAAAAGTTCTTAACCCCCTGTCAAATTCAGAGTTCAAAGGAACTACAACTGCCGGCACACATGACAGCCTGAGACACATTTCCATAGGAAGCCAGGCCAAGGGGAATGTATGTGGCCTCAGGCATTCCTTCTGTCCTCAGCACCCTGCCATCTCGGGTGGATGTGCCCTTCCTACCTGCAGAAACGGTACCTGTCCCCTCACTCTAGCTGCGTGGAGAACTTACGCAAATGAGAAAAAACCCAAACCATTAATTACATAAAAAGAACTATGGAATGAACTGTGAACAAAGATACTGTCAGCGACACACAAAAACCTGAGCCAACAATTAACTAGTTTGCTTTACATCTCATTGAGATTGATGTTCTCTAATAAACTACGTATTATTTTTTAATGTAAGTAATTCAAGGTCATCTAAGATCTATGTACTCATGATTAAGCACAGATTAAGAATATGATATTAAAAATACAGATCTGCTGGAAGGCCCAGGACATCTGGTATGACCCTTTGTGTTTGTTTGATGGCATAGGCTTATGCTTATATTGTACAAAATGTACTGTTCAAGTAGCTAATGCTGCAGTGAAGATGTGACACGGGAAAGAATATTTCAGGTGACTGTATGCTGAACTCATGAATTGTATAACATTTTCCAAAGCACAGGAATCTAAACAAGTCTTTAAAAACTTACAGTGAAAGTTTGTGAAAAGGAAAAAAACCTGGGTCATTTAGTAAACAAAATAAAGTTTCCAAAGGGAATCATTCTTTGCAAAGTGATAATATTAATGATGGTATTCTCACTAGCATGAATCTCAGGCTGCATATTTTAAATTTAACCAAAAAATCATCAACCCTCTCTGTTTTCAGCAAAAAAGGCTTCACATTAGAAAACTGCAAGTGGAACGTGGATTATTCTAAAATAAGGACCACTCAAAGACAATATGCAAACCATGATCTGAAAAGAACTACTATATTAGGAAACCCAATTTGATTTAAAAGGTTAGTTGGGCCAAATGATTGATTTTCACTTTTCATGCAATCAGAAATCAATTTTTCGAAAAAATTGCCTTCATATGCTTTTGTGAACTAGAATTGAAGAAAGTAGAGACTGTTTCAAATTTGCAGTTAAATGTAAGACCTTAAAATGTCTCTGATGAAGGCTGAGACTGACAACTCAACACTCAGAAAGTCCAGCCAGACAAGCAATAGAAGTCCACGTCATCCAGTTTTAAAACCTAAAGATGACAGAATAACAAACAGAAGAAAAATGAACAGGAGATGCTGCTTTGCAGTTCAGTTCTGTGGCCTTTAACACACCATTTTTTCTTAAACCTAATTTGCTGAGCAAATGTTTAAGAACAGAAGGGACCTCTGGCCCATCTAGTTTGATCCCAGCCATGTTAGAGATCCTATATATGCCACCCTGATACCTTAACACTGAGCCCACATACTTGAGGCAGGCACCCACATTTCTTCATTCAGCTGAAGGACTGCTTGCCATAACTGGAGAGCAGGAAACACCATGGTGCCACCAAATGTCTGCAGCCATGACAAGGAGCTGCAATCTGCCTCTAGTTCCCAGGGGCTTTTCCAATTGAATCTCGAGGAAAATCCTAACAACTAATTATCACTTGGACCTGGAGCACTAATCAGTCACCTGCAGCAGGACTGTTGTGCCACTTCAGGCCACCATCCACAGTGAATCAAGCTGCACTGACACCTTTAACACTTCAGAGGGAGGAGGTTTGGGTACGTGTCTGGAAAGCAAGCACACAGCCAGCTGTGTGGTGAAGGCAGTGACAGCTGGCAGGGTGCATGGGGGAATCCTTGCTGACTGCTTGACTGCTGCAGGCAATGAGCTAAACCCTTGTGTCTCATGGGCCTAATGCAGGGTGGGGTTAATTGGGGCTTAATTAGTTAATTAACAAATTACTGGAACTCCCTTTGACCTAAGAATGCCTTCCTATACCTATAGTGTCATTTCCTCCTACATCTCCTCACAGTCTCCTTGGCCTAACTAGTACAACTTTGTTTCTTCTTCACACTCAGGTGGATATGCCCCATGCTTGCCTGTGGTCCTGCCACAATCTGCCGACTCATGAGCATTTAACTCCCTCATCCTCCTTTCCAAAAGTAGCACAGATTACACCTGTGAAAAGCTGGGAGATTAAATCCTATGCTAGAAAATTCAACACCAACTTCTGCAGAAACAGGGATTCGCTCTGGCACAACATTTGGGCTCCTATGGACATAGTTACATGTGCATTTTATTTGTATATATTAGCTTAGCTTGATATCTGTTTTATCTTTACCAAATATTTTACTGCCTTTGCTTTCCTCAATTGCCCCAAACAATTCTCAGAGCTAAGACTTTCGTTGTTACCAGTCCTCCTCTTCTGGCATGTACAGTATCTAATTTGTTTGTTGGTTTGAATAATTTACACGTCTGTGCAGCCAGGATCTGAGAGCAAGGTGTTTATGTGAGGTTATAGGCAGGAAAGTCGATGAGACATTCTCTTTGATCCAACTACCTTTGTGTCTAGTGACTTGTTGCCATGACTCTTTCACTCTTGTTTGATTTCCTAAATTGTGTGCAAGGTTCAAAGCAGTGACAATCCTTCCAGAGCAGGGAGTCAGGAGCTCAGACGCTTCGAAACACCATAAATGTCTGTGTAGACATCATCAATATTTAACAACCTAAAACCTCGGAACAAACAGGTTTCTGACAAAAGCTAATGTCGTGACAACGGAGAAACAAAGGAAGCAAATCTTCTCGGGAGTTTCTGCCAGCCCTCCTGAACCCAGCACCCGTTCATTGCCTGCCACAGCACCTCAGCATCACTCAAACAGCAGGAGGAGAACGCAAAATTAGCATCCATTTCTTTTTCAAGGAAGCTAGAAAGCTCATAGCAAATACAAGGTAAGAGCAAGACTTCCGAAAGTGTCTTAGGATATAATCTCATCTCAGTCACCATCTGGCAGTGTAACCTTGTACCGACTCAGCCCCACAGTTCCCTCACAACCCAGTAGGCTGTGGGGCTGTATGTGCACATGAACCGGTGAATCCAACACACTCCTACAAAAAATGGTGCAACAGCTGCTTAGACAAACACCCCTAAAATCCCATTCTGTCTTCTGACCCCTGAGGTTAAAGTGCAAGGTTGCGGGCTTAAATGCAGCCACTTTTTCCAACAGCTGGTACATCTTGCTGAAGCAGCAAGTGCCAGGGTAAGGAGGGCAGCCAAGGGCCTCACCGCAATGCCCGGTGCCGTGGTGACCCGAGAGCACCAGCACTACTGCACTGACACACAGGCTGCCCTGGAGCTGCAAGCCTGTGCAGTCATCTGCTCCTTGCAGGGGTGTTTGAGCTCCACAGCTGCTTGTAGGGAACAGGGAGGGTGGCTATGGAAGAATCTACACCTCCTCTGCAGGGTAGCATGCTGCCACCTGCTCAAGCTGCACTTTCAGCATTTCCCTGTCTGTTCCCCCTCCTGTCCTGCTGGGTACACCCCAGGCAGCCACCTCTGTGACAGCACTGCCTGTCCCGCTGCTGCTGCCCATGACACTAGTGGGGTGCTCCCCTTGGCCCCTCTGAGCACTTGGCTGTGATTCCTTTCTCACACCGAGAAGTGCCAGTGGAGTCAATGGATGGGTAAGTGTGGAGAGCAGCGCTGGGAGGGAACCATGAACAAATCCCTAGTTTGCTGTGGATCCTGTCAAAACAAGATTGCTACCCTGCACCTTCAATATGTTAATAGGTTGGATTGACCTTTGCAGAAGAATAGTGCTTCTCCAGAAAGTGATTAAACCTTCAGACATTGCACTTGATTCACACCAGCACTGTACTCCTCAGTGTGCCTGTTACACGTTTGTAATTAAAGCATGGGTGTTATTAGGAAGATGGTCTGTCTGTGAAAAAGAATCTTATAAAGAGACAGTAAAGAAGACACAGCCAAGTAAGTATGTTTATCTATGAGCCAAGTCTTTTGAATTAAATGAGGATCAAGTCATAATCCTTCATCAAGTCGGGCACCTGTTCAATAAGCACAGGGAAGGTGTGCAGTCCCAAACCAAGGCGTATTCCTCTTAAGGATGTAACATCAAAAATTTGACTGCACTCTAGTCCTAAAATTATAAGACAATGAGTAATTTTCTGCTGGGGAAAGTAGTCTAAGGCTTAGAAAGTGTGTGTTCTGTTCAATTAGTCTAGAACAGGTTAAAAAGTCATTGCTTTGATGACAGTGAGTGAACCAGAGTTTACTCTGAGCTGGCAGATACTCACACCTCAAAGCTGAAACTCCACCTTCCAGTAGTCTCCTTTCAGACAGCATTTGTGCTCGCGGCACATGCAATGCAAAGCTTGTCTGTGGAAGCGGCGTGCTGGGGACAATAGATAGCCACCAGGCCTGCACCACGGCTAGGGAGAGGGCACAAGCGATGCTGAGCAGGGCAGAAAGAGCTGCTTGCCCCTCCTGCTTCCCCCAGCCAGGTCCAACAAGGCTCCTCCCTGACTCTGTGTCTAGCCTGGTCCACTTCCACTGTCTGTCTCTCCATGCAGCAGGTCCTGGCCCTTGGGGCAACAAAACTCCCTTGCTGCTGCAGTACCTCGGGGTGGCTCTTTCCCCAGTTTTCCTGCCTTAGACAGGACACACTGAACACTGCCCAAATTGTGCAGCCAGATGACAAATAAAACCTCCCAGATGTGAGGTTAAATGCTCAAGCCTCACATCCTGCCAGGGCTTTCCTTCAAAGGCAGTGCTGCTCCAAGGCTGAGGGGTGCTGCTGCCCCCCTGGGACCAGGTTATTCCTGCTTATAGCTTGCAATGAAATCTGGCAGCAGCCTCCCTTCACTGGGCTCAGTCCTTGCTTCCTTCAGGAAACATTTGCAGCCACAGGTGTAACACAATCTACAACTGCATTAGTAAAACGCAGAATTTAAATTTTCCAAAACACAGTGCATTATTTTTCCTGACATTGCAGCTTTTATCTGAAGTTGCTCCTCCTCTTGGGCTACACACTGCAATTATAACATGGAAATCCCTGAGGACTCTCATCCCAGGCTGCAGCACTTCTTCAGCCTCTCTATGACTAATCAAGTACACAAACATGAAGGAAACCTGTACTAGTGCCCGGTCTCATCTTTTTCTGTCTTAGGCTATACTGAGAATAAACAACTCTTTCACTTGACCACAGCACACCCGTTGTTTAACCAATCCATTCCCTTCCTCCTGCATTACTACCAACAAAATACAGCCACTCTTTACAGTCTTAGAAAACATCAACATATATGCATAACATGATTTTCTCCACAGTCACTCTCTTAGGAGAATGATTTTAACTCCTTTGGTAAACTGTGAAAGACCTCAGAAAATTTATTTAAATTCACATGCTTCAGAAAAAATTATTACAACCCTTGCAGAGGTGGAAAGAAAAATTAAACAGAAGTTCATGGACTGAAGTGGACCCATATGAGCCACATGGATCTCATGTGGTTTTTGAACATATTTTTTAAAATAATAGATAGTGAACACCGCATCTACACAAAAACAGGGACTCCATGAGGTGCAATAAGCTGGGTATAATGCAAAAGGGAGCATTTTACAGAGTAAAACAAATTACTTTCAAAATACATATTTTTTTAAAATATAGAATTTTTGCCACTATGACTGCTGTTAGTTCCGCCCGTATATATCATGCAATCTGTAACCAGTAACACAGCTTTAGCCAGCAGCAATAGTCCAGGGTGTGATTAGCTTCTGGATTTTTGTTGTTCTTTCCATAATTTATAGTACATCTGTAAGACTGAGTAGGTAAATTTAAAAAATGGTGAAAATATGGCCTATTACTGAAGTGGAACTGACATTGAATTTAAATTGCATCCAAAGTGTTTTATCAAATTATAGGCAGTTCATCATATCAAAATTCCCTCAACTGAAAATATTAATAATTAGACAAAGGCTGTTAGCCCACGATAGCAGAAAGGATATTGGTTTTATAAATACTAGCTCTGCTTACGCTAACAGTAATGCCAGTAGCTATATTGAGTATTGCTGCTGACATGTATTTAAATTTCAGGGCACGCTTTACAGGCAGTTGGCTCATTTCAGTCAGAGGTTTTCCTCAATAATAAATCTTTCCCAATTGTGGTGTACCATAGGCTACTGAGAGATCATCAATTGATACTTAAAGTAATACCATGTCTTAATTTTCAGTTATAACCTCTAGGTTTAAATGAATCATTGTTAGGAGAAATTTTGATTAGGAGACCACTATTTTTGGGAAACCTCCACACAGAAGCAGGACCTGTTGTACCTCTTGTGAGCTGTTCACGGTTGGGGAAAACAAGAAGCAAATGTCTTCCAAAAAAAATACAACGGAAATGTTTCTGGGAGAGCTGAAGCTGTGCTGCAACTAAGGGGGTAGGCAGATACCGTGGGATAAATCACTGAAGAGCCACTGTAGTCTTTGATGGCACAGCACCAGTGGAAGGTCTGGTCCCATGTGACAGCAGAGGAGAAATTGCTGAAATTCAGGACACTTTCTTTCTTCAGCATTTATCCTTAAATGTGACCCTGACAAAACAGGTCCCTCAATTCCATCTTCAAACACTTCTAACTTCCATTTTTTATTCTTTGTAGAACCTTACAGGCAGAGCTGAAATTTGTAATCTGAAGTGACACCTACGTTGATCTCAACTTTATCCGCTTAACTTCTGGTTTTCACTCAACAAAGGGATGCCCAGACAAAACAGCTCTCATGGGCTATAAAATTGTCCTCAAGATGAAAAAAAAAAAAAAAGAAAGGTGACTGAACTATAAGGATGGGTTAAAAAACAAACATAGCTTTTTATAAAGGTGACCAAAAGGTGTGGGATTTAAGAAAAAAGGTTCTTACCCAGCTCTTTCTCAGACTTTCTTACACTGTCATTTACAAACACTGTAGGTGAGGCAGCTGTTCCAAATTCTCTGTCTGCTCCTTTCTAATCCAACTATGGATATGGTTTTGCATCTGGGTCAGTTTTACCACAACATTAAATGTTTAAACATTTTCAGCCATGACAGAGCGCAGCCCAGCCTCCACAAATCCAACAGGCATTGCAAATACACCAAACTAGTCATGGTTATATCAAGCTTGATGTGCCCTGAGGACACTGACAACATGCACCTCATCAATGTAAAATTTCCGAAGAGAATTGCTCCTACCCTCAACAAGGACTCGTGTTTAGGGGCCTGGACAGTGCACATATGTAACAAAATACAAAATGTAAACCCCAATGGTTATGTACTTCTATTCATCAAAAAACATCCTGGAAAGGAGGGAGGGGTGAAATCAACAAACAGTTGGGACAATCATAAATTAAATTAACTTTTCCTACTATTGCCTTTCTTGGCAATCAGGCAACCCCCTCAACTTGTCAATCTTAACATCAGAAACAAACGCCTTGCAGGTCAAAATGCAGCACCATGTAAGAGATCCCCTAAACCTCAAATCTGTCAGTGTCCTCAGCATGATGCAGACCCTTTCAGTGACTGCTTTTCACACCAGAAACCTAACAGTCTGGGCATCCTACAGCCCTGGATTTGCTTCCTTCTACCCTTCTAGAATGCACTGTACACACTCCCAAAAAATGAGCCATTCTAGACTAGAAGAGGATGCTCTAGATAATTTACAGAAGACAGAAATAGTAAGTTGTCAGTGGGAAATCTGTTTTCACAGAATAGCCAGTCCATCTCTGACTTCTCAGTCCTTGGCCCCACAAATGTCTTAAAAAATATCTTCAAAAGCTGAGTCTGGGAACTGAAATTTGTAACTCAAGTGGACACCTAAAATTATGGGCTCAGAGAGGAAGGTGATTTTATGGCACATAACAATTTTGCTCACTCCCAGCTAGACCCTTGCTGTTTCACAGCTAGTTATTACTTTTCCTTCATTGTGCTAGATGAACTAATGCCTTTTTCAACTTTCACTTATCTAAGAGACACCTCTAGTCTTCAAGTACCAAGGACTTTTTCCTTTACATCCAACTATTAACGTAACCAACTTAAGCTCAAAGTAGTTTAAATATAGTTCAAAGCTTATGACATCTGTATCAGCCCTGAGGAAGATCTCATGTGTCTGAAACCTTGCTTATTTCTTCCCCCAATTCTGTCATATATTCTAATAAATAATATTACTTTTCCCTGTAAATATTTTGCCTCTTATATCCTTGTACCACCCCTGGCTATAACAACACAACTACACAAATATATCAGCTTATAAAACACCGAATCATGTATTTCCAAAGAAAATTCACCTGGATTTTAAGAAACACCAATGCTTTATAGCACCTGCATTTACAAAACATAGAATCATGCAAATGAGAATGAGTTTAGATCTGCTCCCATCTGATAAAGCCTGGGGAATACATGCTATGGCTATTTAAATTTGAGATCCTATAAAACCTCTGTGCATGCTGGATTCAAAGACGGATTTCTTTTACAACAGTCTACTTAAATGTAGCAAAACGCGTAATTCCCAGGTGGAGTTAAAATTAAGAGCACTTTGTTTCCATGCAAACACTAGGGAAGTCTTACAGGTGACTGGACTACAAGGTCTGAGACTTTCCAAGCCTGTCCTTACCTCCCCCATGCAAACTGGGACCTGCCACGTGTTGTTCCCCTTTCAGTTTCATCTTGGGGGGCCTCTCATGTTCCTGATGTGGGACCTGCGTTTGAAGGTGCTGCATGTGAGCATTTCAGTGACAACTCAGACACTGGGCACACTTTGTATGTTTCAGAAAACAACGTGTCTGGTGGCTTCTTAAATCCCCAAACGCCGGCAGTGTAACCTGTCCTGTGCAGGGAGTCCAACACGCCCTCCTGGCTTGCTGGGACAGGCCCTCATTACCTACCATCAGCTTGGTGACACACATGGTTTCATGGGTCCTAGCACCTGCACAGTTCTTCATCCTCCCCCGAAATCTCCAGGGATTATTTTTGCTTTTGAACAGCTGTCATCACTGCCAGGGGCTCAGTGCACCCTGCTCAGGAGCAGCTGTGTGGAGCAGGTATTGCCAAGGATGTCCCAGAAAACTTGCGCTCTTTCATGATATAACTGGGATTGTATAGCCAGGAGATGTTTCCTGGATTTTTGCTTTTGTCTTTAAATCACATTTCTTGCCTCAGCCTGCCAGACCTCTGACTAAATAGCATTTGATAGCTTTCAGGACACAATGTGAGAACTTGTCATTCCCAAGTTTCGAGAGCAGAGAAAGGGAGGGAGAGGAAGCTGTCCGCAGAGCCCCAAGGAGCACTGAGGACATGGGGAAGCTCTGGCAGTAGCTGAAACCAGGTAATAACATTGGTAAAAAACCCAGCAATGTAGCTAGGGCAGCAAATAAATAAATAAATAAATAAATAAAGTAATTTTTGTTTCTGGGTTGAATCAGATAGATGTTTGTGATCGGACGGTGGATTCTTACTCCATCATTTTTCATGCTGCATCATTTTTCACACCAAATGAAAACAGATAATGGAGAATGAAAATGGTTTTACAAAGTGATGTTGGCAGGGGCATTACAGCCTATGAGCTAATAATTAACTGTTGCTAGTTTTGTTAAAGATCATGTTATTTTTTGTCTTAGCTTTGACAATCATTTTTCCTCATTTTAACACAATTCCTTCTGGCTGTCTTTGCCACCTTGTGTGAGAAGACTCCATTTCCACTGCTTTTCCTGTATGTTTAAATATGCTAGTTATTTTTTGAAAAATTATTAAATCTCCCTTGAACAACCACAGTGATTGAACAGATTTTTCTGATTTCCTGTGGTATTGTGCACACTGACTGTCTTCAGTGGAGGTCCCTGCCAGTAGCTGCCTCGGGATTCTCTCAAGAATATATAATATGAATTAAACATTCTTCTCATACAAGCAAAGCAATTAGAAAAAATTACACAATTAATTCTGATACCAGTATATTGCTGAGAAAACCTCATTTAGTTTTCTGAATTTAATGCAATTCAAGAAAATACCACGATTTAACCACAGCAAATCCCTAGCTCTGACCCTTCAATATTTAAAGAGCAAATTCAGTCTTCTCAGTCTCTGCCAGGCTCTGAAAACCTTTTGAAAACTCACCATCCATGACTAGCTGTGCTCTGTGGGCATAGGTCTGGCATGCCATAATATTATTCAGAAATCTTTCCGCCTCACACAGCCACCCTTGTACATTTTATACATAGGAATGAAAAGGACTGTGTGCCACACTGCCACTGTTCTTCCAGTTATCCTTTCAATTTTTTTACAGTTTTGCTAAAAAACCCTAAAACCAAACCAACCACTGCAGTGATCTGTGGACACCAGCAGTGAGGTCACCTACCCTCACCTGCATCAGTCATGGGCATCAAATTAATCTCATAGAGGTTTGGAAACCTAGGAAGTACACACCAATTCAAGCTGCATATATTGCCAATGCTTAATGTCATAGGTACCAGTAGTCGGAGTGGTGCAGCCTGTCCCACCAGACAAGTCTACCCTAAGGTTATAAAACATTCCCTTAACTATCAATTCCAAATGAATCTCTTCTTGCATCTAAGTGGACATGGACTAGTGAATCCAAAGCCATGAACAAGAGAGGGAATAATTTCTTAGATCAGATCGCCATTGATTCAACAATTTGGTTATTTTTTAACCAAATCCTGTTACAGAGCAGAGGAAAAAGAATGTACACTAGGTTCAATAAAATTCCCTGAAACTGAAATACATTGCAGTCCTTCAGAAAATAGTATTCAATTTGTTCAGGCTTTTGATCACTTACAGGGAAATTCAATGTAGGACCCATTACACCACTATGCTTTTAAGAAATGTTACCTGCTTATCTAAACCAAAACAGCACAATCATTTTAAGTCTGTTTTACTAAGATTCCAGAAAGTAAAGACAATTTATTTTCAATATAAATAAATCCTATCAGTGATGTCCATGGCTCATATAAACTATTCAAGATCCTTCTTTCCTAATCGTCTTTCCTGAAATAATCTTTCATCTGGTGGCTCATGATATGATTCAGGGGAAGAATGTCCATGGCAATTTCATAAACACATGATGACAGAGAAGGTAAGACTGAAAGATCACACTGCGACAGAGGACTGTCATTATGCAAAAGTTAATAAAGCACATATGCCACTTCACTTAATATCAACAACAGTCTGTGGATATTAATTAGGGATTTTGAGCCCTTACTTTTCAATAACTTCATATAACCCCTCTGATTTTCACAGCACAGTCTATAGTCCAGAACCTAATTTGGAGATTATATGTTGTCCTTATGGATTTTTGACATAGAAGTCACCGCTTTTGTGTTGACATGTAGTACTTGCTTCAAACTAGGTTAACATGAAAAGCAGTCAGGAAGCATCAGAAATACAGCAAGCACAGATGATGCACTCATGCATTCCCTGAGGATGCACACAGCCTGGCTGCAAGCTGGGAGATGCACATAAAGCTGGTGAAGGCACACAAACAAGACACGATGCCACCTATGCAGATGGATGGATTACAGAAATACCCAACACTGTAGGACATTCCTGACCAGTGACAAGTGGTACCACTGAGTATGTACACTGCACAGCTCTGAAAGAAATAAACTGTGGCCACTGGAATGAAAGGGAGATGCCAGGAATCATCACGAAACTTTAGAAAAAGTTGGAGTTCTGTAAATCTCTTTCAAACAAAGTGACATTTTGGATGTGGATATCCCAGGCCACCCGTAGCAGCTCTTTCCAAAGGCATGCAAAAGTGGGAGAGGGGAGGGACGGTAAGACCAGAGTACAGGAATCCATCATACTTGAGTGTAGGTATCATCACAGTGCTAGAGAATAATGGTTATTATGGGCTGAAATGTCTCATTCTCAACTTGGTGCATTGGAGGAGGAGTTCATTACCTCCAGTGAATATATGTCTGACAGTGACATGGCCTTCCAGACCAGCGTGCCCTCCAATCGTGCATTGAACAGGATGTGCGTGTCCACGCAGAATTAACCTTAAGAAAATACCTTTGTGATTCAGGCTTCTATCTCACACCTCTTACCTGTGTTCCCCTTTTCCCTGCAGCCATGGTATTTTCCCTCCACAATTTTTCTAATTCCTGTTTTTTCTTCTTTCTAAGGAAGGTGGGTACTGCTCTATGGGTGGGTACCACCTAGATGGAGTGGTATTGGAGATATGCATGGAACATCTTATAAATTACAAACTGCTGATATTTAAGAAGTCAGTCTTATTTTTTATGGATGTTGAGTTTTTGTTTCTTTCCTCTCTCAAACTGAAGAGATGAAACTCAGTTTTCTTAAAAAGTAGCCATGGGATCTTAAAGAACTACAATTTTTATTAGTTGTCCTTTGAATTTATATCAGAACTTTGCGTCATTTCAGGTCTGATCTTTGCATTTCCAAAATGCCACAGTAATTTTGTTTCTGTGACTATTAATGACTTAGACATGGGTCATGCTGCTACCGTACAAAGAATTACATACCAGAAGTCACAGTCTTGCATCCTTGGAACTGTGAAAAATATTTCAGTTAAGCCCTGTTGTTGAGAAACTATAGACCTGCTTGATTCACAAAACAGGTTCTGGAAACTGTTACCAATATAAAATAGATGACAGGCGACATTCTCTAGATTTTCACTGTTGGCACCTCAACAGGTTATGAGTCATAATTTCCAAAGACAATATGCACATCCCTAAGGGATGGCATCAACCTGAAGGAAATCCATGGGTGTCCACCTAGTTATGAAAATATATTGAGTAATCAACATGTAGCCCTTCAAAAAATCAAAGGTAAATAGGTATAGCGGTCACCTTCTGTAATTTGTCTTCAATTGTTATCCCCAAATGCATGAAACCCTTACTCAGAATTAGATTCCTACAATGTCTACTGAACTGTTCAAACACTGCAAAAGAAAAGTCTTCATATAAATAACTAACTACACTTTGAAAAATTAATGCAATTTTAAAGATGGAAATCTTAACCAGCAACTATCCACTGAAGTCAAAATCAAGGTTTCCACAGCAACCTGAGCTACCTTTGCATTCCATACCACCAAGGAAGGGAAGTACTTCTGGAAGAAGGATGCAGCAAAGCAGAGCCTGAAACTCAAGACCAGAGGGACATGAGAGCTGTGTCCTGTGCTTGAGCCCCCAACACACTGTCATAGCTCACAATTCCTCTGACATACAGACATGTAAAGATTATAAACTTCACATAAATAGTATGGCATACTAAATAATTAAAGATGAGGGATTAAACTGGTCATGGGGTTTTTCCCTACTCTCTTTGATTCTTTCAGTTCAGAGCAACAATTTTCCTGGTTAAAAGATTAACTGCTTTAGTAGTTCAGTTAAAGCAAAGATAGGTCTATAATTTTAGTACTACGTGAAGTCCAATAGGATCTCCATGTATTATACCATTGGGTCCACTTTCCTTTCTCTGTCTGAAACAGAAAAATATTCTTATGTAAAAAGAGCAGGCAAAAGTTAGGGTTTTGTTTTTTTTTTTTTTTTTTTAATAGCAGGCTTTTTCTTCTTTCTCCTCACCGTTTCTTTAAAAGGGTATCATCAATAAAGTCTCATTCCCTCTCTGGTTACCAGTAAAGGATCTGTGGAGTATCCCCTGACAAAAAGGGAAAGCCAAGCCTCAGAGAGCAGAAGAGAAATATAAAAGGTCTGAGGCAGTGAGAGTGACTGGATGTATCATTCCCAGTCTTTGGGATGAAATACTGGTTTCTGTTGTCCTTGACTTTTTCTTCTGAAATACCTTACAGGAGACTGGTCATTATTAGAATATAACACTATGTTGTCTTGAAAACAGTGAAAATACAGTTCACGAAAATCTGAGATTCATTCTGCTTTCAGCAGTAGGCTAAAATGATTGCTGCTTTTTCAAAATGTATATTCTGTTTGCTCCAAACACAGCTAGATGAAAAATACAGTACCAGGGACAAATCAATTATTTATTATATAATCTTGAACAAATTTCTTATAAAATTTTGAGCATGAAAATAACTCATGTGTGACAAAACCAAACCTCTAAGATGTACAGATAGGGAATGTATGACAAGAGAAATTATACTTCCTGAACAGGGATTTCAAACTTGTCAATACTCACAGTTCAGGGACTACTAGGAAAAGGTGTTCTTTAAACAGATGTGGTTTTTTCAGCTTTCAGATGTTTCATTATGCTCTGAAAACCCTTTTCTATCTTTCTTGTGGAGAAAAACAGCCCAGTTCAACACATGGGACTCTTGGTAGGGTACCCAGTACACTGCGCTTGCTCTGCAACAGCCAGGCTTTAAAAGCCTACTTGTCCCAGATGCCACATGCAAACAGTACTCAGGAATCAAACCAGGCTCCCTGTGGGCTGTTCTTCTGAGCTTAATACCACAGAAACAGAAACAGAGAAAAGCAATAAAGGTTGAATTTTGTGTGTTTTGTGAATCACAAAGCAGTGTGTGTCTGCGTTCTCAAGGCAGCAGATACAGTGGATTACAAAGCGGGCAGACCCTCTTTGATCCCTGAAAGGAGAGAGGGAAGCTGTCCTGCTCAAAGCCCAGCTCAGTCTGGGGAGAAAGCACATTTTCTCAACAGTTATTTTCTTTTTATCACTGAAGTAATTTGCAGCTCTCCAGAGGATGTAATGCTAACTCCCATGACTGATGGGCAAGCGGTTATGAGACACTGCCATAGCCTAATTGTGTGTGTCTAGGCATGGCTACATCCATTCTGGGGGGCAGCCTCTCAGAGGAACACAGGGACATCTCCACCCCAACTGCACCTCGACTAGAAAAGTGTGCATATAGGCCAAAATGGCACTGCTGCTGAGGGTGAGCAGATGCTTTCTATTGAAAATCCTATTTTCAAAAATCTATCACTTAAATACACTTTAATAACTTGGAATATTCTTCCCCCACCACTTTATTAGATTTCTTTTTTTACTTTTAGCTTTCAGTTCAGGTTCAGTGTTTTTCTTTACTTCAGCATCACTGCCTCCCTCTTCCCAAAGGCTGGATTATGCTCAGCGAATAAACCCAGGCTGAGCAGTGAGAAACAACTCTCTGCAGCATATTGTTCTTGCCCAGAACTTCAAGGTTTGGCTGCAGGTGCTGGAAAACACATTTCTACTGGTACTCAGCTGGATGAGGGGCTGACCAATGCTACTGGGAGGCTGTCAGACAGTGGAGCAGGAGATTAAAGGATGAGAAAGGACAACGATTTTATGGTTAAGGCAACGGACTGCCACAATGGAGAGTGACCTGGACTACAAAACCGAATCCCTATGGGAGAGTGATACATCACCCAAACCAGATGTTTTACAGGTGGTTGCAATTTGCATGTTCCTCCTCCTCTGAGCATCCCACACAAGGGTGTCTCTGTGAAGGAGTCAGTGAGAAATGTTCTTCCAGCAAATAATGAAAAGATCAGCGATAAAGAGAAGTTCTTCTGCATTTGGGTTTGGAGCTGACTACAGCTATTTGTTACAAATTCATTACAGAGGTGGACAGCAGACAGTGGATAGGGATTGAGGCCACACTTTACACAAGGCAATTACCAAAAAGTGATGAAGAATTCTTTGGCCTTTGAAGCTTAAACCCATTTTTTCCTGATGGGCTGGGGTTTTTGCACAGCTACAAGTATTCTTGTCTCTATAACTGGTGTGCTCATATACAGCCACACATCTAAACAAGCAGACCTATAGTCTGCATAAAAACTGAAGAAGGATATGCATCTTTTAAAAATTGCCTCTACTTCAAACTGTTTCCATCCCTTGAAATAAGATTTTCATTAGTAGATGGTGGCTGGATTAAAAGCTGTGTGCTCAGCTTTTCTTCTAGGGTACCAAATATGAAGAATATTTAATATGACAAAAAACTCACATTTATCAATATTTTATTAGTAGTGGAATGTGTCTTCCTCAATGCCTTTTGGCAATATTAATTTACTGTACTCTTCACAGTTAAAGGAAATCACCTGCTGTTTCATATCAGTACAAAAAGGGAAAAAAGAAGTTTTCAAGTACTCATTATCAGCTTCTCTTCATAAAGGACATCTCATTTGTTTGATTCCCTTATTAGATTGCTCTTTTCTTTGTTATCCAGAAAAAAAGCACACAACAACAACAATAAATCTAGTTAATTGTGTGAAAAGCTTTCATGTACTTTTGGTGTGTACAGGAACAGACAGATTTGGTACCTCTCAGTGTTCTTCTCATTTAAATACATTAATATTTTCAAAGGCAACAAATAAAATCTTGATTTCAAAGCCCTATAGTTAAAATACTACTTTAATTTTGAAGATTAAAAAAACATTTGAGAGGGAGATGCAGAGCTAAAAATGTAGAATGCAAAATGTGTCTGGCACTAGAGCTCCTTTTAATGTGGCAGCAAGAACATAACAAATTTTCTGTGACCTTGCTTTGTGACCAGCTCATACAGTTTGGTAGAGGATGTCATTGTAGTAATTACATATTGGGTTCCCTGCTGCCATAGTTATCCATGGTGTTGCGGAGCTCAGAGGAGCAGTGCTTCACTGTGATGGATTGCTATGGAAAATTGACCATGCTAGAAAGCAAGCTGTTTGATAAAAAGAGGCTATCATACAATTGCTTCCTTGACCACCACCCCAGGGATGGGTTTCATGCATTAAAAAAATGTGTTTCAGTGATTGGAAAATTATGTTTTGCACAATATTGTTTCATTCTTGATTCTCATTGGCACATTTGTTTTATTTGAATGCCAAGTTCCCCAAAACTGAAGATATAAATAAATAACGGTATTTTACACAGCCAGGGCATCTTTCTCTGGTCTATTGAGAATATCAGATATAACCCTGGAGGTCAGCTAATCTCTGCTGCCTGCAGCAGAATGGGATACTAAATATGACCCGTCCTCTGCAGTCACCCCAGAACTTCTCATGCTTCTCACATACAGAAAGAAAGCTTCCTAATAGTGAGAAGACAGATAATTCCCTCCTATTTTCCGCTTATTACAGGCTGATGCGCTGCTAAATCACTATATTAAGTATATTTTAATTGTAAAACATAAATTTCCTTAGAAAGACTGTGATTATTCTTTCACAACAATGGACTGCAAGTAGTGAGCAAAATTTTTTTTCCTCATTATTTAATTTTTATCTGTGATCATAGCTTCTTCCTACCTCACAAAGGCACAGCCCATTCGCAGCCAGGTTTCCAAAATCTCAACTTGTATCTTTACTGAATTCTTTCTGAGAAAAAAACCCCACTTTTCTGTTTTTCACTAGAAATATTTTGTTGCAGACAAATATTTATTTTCCTTCCTACTCCAATTGTTTGCAAATGTCATGGAAGTCTTGTTCAAAATCCCATTTTTGGACCAAGATATATTAAAGGAAGTTTCATTATAAATTAAAACATTTAATTTATAAATTTTTTTAACAACAAAAAAAGGCCCTTAGAAAAAGGAACATATTTGCACCAAGTAGTTGGAACATGAGAGCCAACGAACCGTTTAGATTTGCAAAATGAAGAACATTGCAGAAAACTTAGCCAAGGAAATATTAACTCTAGCCTCCTGTGCAAAAGGATTATGATTACAATCTTTAATTACACAGCCATATCTTGGTTTTCCACTGCTCCTTTCAGATCCCAGTTTCAACAGTGTGCCAGGAACAATCCTGGAGCGGTGCTCACTGAGCAGTGAGGGCTCAGTACCAATTCACCTCCTGCCTCCTGTGCTGGTCATCAAGCAGGCTGTCCACCAAGTGATAACAGCCACAAAGCATGACAGAGATAACTTTCTTTTTCTTTTTTTTTTTTTAAATTTTTTTTATTTTCACTGAATATTCTGAGTTGGAAGGGACCCACAAGGATCACTGAATCACCTCCCAAGAGAATGGCCCATATGGAGATTCAACCCACAAGCATGGCTTTATTAGCACCATGCTCTAATCTCAGTGCCATTTATATGATGATTGAGCTAATCTCAGTGCCACTTACACAATTATTACTTAAAAATAGTCTGCCTTGTTACACTTAGGCTCTTCCCACTCATAGAACCACCTGTAGGCCACCAACCACATGACCAGGAACACCTATAAAGATTTCTGGAACAGCCTATTGGTTCATACTGGCAGGCACTCATGCTGGGGAGCTCATGATTTAATGTTTGAACTCTTAAAGTTGAGCCTGAAGGACATATCCAAAGCTGGTGAAGAAAAAAACCTGGAGTGTCCAAAGCTTATGTAGAAATCTCAGAAATCTGCCTTCCAGTTTTTCTCAGATTGATCAGAAATAGCTTATCCAAAGTACTGTGTAGAAAGACAAGTTGGGAACACTTAATCCAGCAATTCACAGAGAATTAAGAAAATACACACATGGATACGGCAAATTGTTAATTTATAGGAGTGTTTGTACAAGAAGAAGGCAGTATCTCATTAGGGACCGGGAATCTGCACAAGAAAGACTAGGAATAGCTAGAAGGGACAAGTTTAATATGTAATTTCTTTGGGAACTAACTAGAGTTGGTTCAACAGAAATAATTACACTGAAGATCAATGGCAAGGATAAACAAGGAAATATCCTGAGTAGATATCAGATAATTTATTTCTTTTATGAATGAAGCCAGTCAGTGCTTTCCCTAAGAACTCTACAAGCACAGCCAGTGATTGTCCAACATGTAAGTACTCATCTAGGAAAGACATTAGCAGGAAGGTAGCAGGAAGAGGCTCTCTCTGCCAAGGCTCTCAGCCAAACAAGTCATTAATCATTGAGGGGCAGAGACATGTATTGATGCAGATAATAGAATTTTAAACAATTACCAATATAGAACTACAGACAGAATTGCAGACAACTAGCACGTTTTGTCAGTCCCTCTTAACATGTCTATTCAGGATGCAAGTTTCTGCAGAATAGTATCTGCTTTTCTATATATGTGCAGGCATGTGGGTTGTGTGTGCATGCGTGTGCACCCAATATTTACTAGATCAGAGATGTGGGTAGGTAAATGACCACCATGAGGTGAATGCTACTAGAAGACAAGTTATAACTAAGAGCCAACAGGGGAAATTACTTTGAAAAAAAGAAGTAGAGAAAAAAAGAGAAAAATCTTCAAGCAAATAGAGATTCACAGAACTGTGAAAACTGCTGAAATCAAGGAAATTTGTAATACGTCATGGCCAATTAGACATAGCAGAAAAATCTCCAGCCAGTAAAACTATTCATGTGCAATGCATTTTTGTTGAATGGATTCACTCATTGTTTTGTGCATTTACTTCTCTCCCATAGCCAATGAAAATCACACCCAGGAGAAATTAGACACTAGTATTGCTGCATTATTCTGGTGCAGGCCAAAACATGTTCTCGGCAAATCAGGATTACGACTACTTAAAAGATGTACAGCAAGAGTTTCCTAACCATTCTACAGAATTATTTGTCATATAAAACTATCTGCCTTACTAAAACAGGACACTAAAAAGCATAAACACCAGCTTGGGGCAGCTCAAAGAGCAGTCATATGGATGTGTTTTGTTTTTTTTTTCTTTTGGGCTGTTTAAGATAACCTTTCATGTGTCCATGACTCCATGCAGGCAGACATGTGCCTTAGCTGGTGGCTGTGTACTTAAAATCGATGTGCACATAAGAGAATGCAATATATGTTCTTTATAGCTCTTTATCAGATCCATATTATGATCCAAATGATGTGCCACACCTTCTCGGTAGTTCTGCATGCAGGTATTGAAACTTATTTGCTAATAACAATCACAAATACAGCAAGCAGAAGAACTATTTCCACAGAGTAGTAGAATGGTTTTGGTTTGGAAGGGGCCTTAAAGACCATGTAGTTCCAACCCCCCTGCCATGAGCAGGGACACCTTTCACTGGACCAGCTTGCTGAAAAACCCATCCAACCTGGCCTTGAACACTGCTAGGGATGGGAAATCCACAGCTTCTCTGGGCACCCTGTTCCAGTGCCTCACCACCTGCACAGTGAAGAGTTCTTCCTCATGTCCAATCTAAATGCGCTCTCTTTCTATTTAAAGCCATTAACGACTGCCACTGTCGCTACAACTGACAGAGCTTTTTGATAAGACTGGCCAGAAGAAGACCCCTTCACAATGAACCAACAAAATGAAATATTAAAACATCTAACAGAAATTAGTAATTATGATTTGAAGTAAAACCACTTGGGAAGCATTAGGAAGTCCAATACTGCTTTCTGCCTTTTTTATAGAGTGTGATTCATAAAGAAACATGAGTGGTGTGACCAGCTACCATATTTATGAATGAGAAAGAAAGAGTGAGGAAATACGTGCTGAGGTTGTGGGAAAGATTGATGTCTCTGTTGTTTTAAAAGGTACCAGAGCTAAGTGAGACCGCTGGTTGCGTGCTTCGTGAAGGCTTCTCAGTGTGTGCAGGGGAACCCATTCAAGCGTGAAAGAGCAGCCAGGAAATGCTGGCCTTGAAGGAATAACTTGCTACTTCAATATTAACCATGTGTAAATTATTTAGCCTGCTCTTTACACAGATTTTCAGTTGAGGAGAAAGCAATGAAAACTCACCAGCAACTATCAAGTCCAGAGTCTTTGCCTCAGAAGATGTGAATGTGTTGAACTCCGCCAATCTCCCTCCTTACATCACTCCTTATCAACCCCTTTATACTTCAATTTGCACTTTTTTGAATTGTACCACACTTAGCTTTTAATAGAGAGACACACACTAAAGAACAATAACTATTACCAAAGTGGATCTCAGAATCACAGGATCTGCTTTGTACATTGCTTCAAAGGGGTTGTTCTAAAAGGGGATGGTTGTATTCTGTAGTGATAAACTGCTCTTCAGTTGTAGAGAGGAGCATTCCTTTCTTTTTCAAAGATCCTAACAGCCTCAGTTTATGCCTAATGTGCTGCTGACAATAACATTATAACATCTACCAGGTTGTTTACAGGCCGACATGACCAGAAGACAATGTTTATTATAAATTACCTCTAAAAAGTATCTCCATAAACATTAGCCTCTGCAGAAATCAATGCATTTCTCTGCATTAAAGAAAAAAAAAAAAGGTGCTTATTATTTGTGCTGCTTTCAGCCAGAGTTCTTGTGGAGAGTTTGGTTGCCCAAGTCGTAAAGGAATTGTTAAACATCTCTGTCCATAAAATAGCACCAGTTCATAACTTCAGATCTCCCTTTAGACTTCTGAGCTGTACAAATAGAGAACTTGGCGAAGAGATGCTTCTGGGGTGCTCAAAATAAATTGCACACCAACTTGTGGATGTCATAAAACAAATAAGCGATAAATAGAAAAAATCTTGCTGTTACAAGTAAGTGACCAAAGTATATGCAACAGACTAAATCAGAAAAAGGAAGTATGATTTTTTTTTGTTTGTTTTCTTTTGTTTGTTTTGGTTTTTTTTTTCTGTTGGCTCTGTTTGCGTGTTCATATCTCTCCAATTAAATAGTACTTACTGAGGAGAGACATTTCAGCAGTGAACAGTGCTGGTCCCTTCCTCCAGCCACCCTGGGAGCCAGCAGGAGCCCGCAAGAAATGCTCAGTGCCCCTGTGCAACGCAGTGGTGCAGGTGGAATACACATCACTTGTCAGGATCTCCTTTGGATGACAGCACTTCTGCAACCTCCCACGTGACTTTCCCTGCCTACAGCATCCGTTATTTAAAAAGGGGTTTTATAATGTCCCACTTGAGTGCTTCTGCAATTTTCACCCATTAGCTACTTGTTTTATTGACTTTGGGCATTGAGAATAAACTACTACTTCTTGCAACACCTTTTCATGACTTGAAGACTTACTTTATCTAGCCAGACTTTTCTTCCTTAGGCTGAAGAGCCCTGTTCACGTCAAATTAGCAACAATATTTCATTATAAGGAACAGATTTTTTCTGCCTCCCCAGTTTTTTGCAGAATACAATTTGTGCTATTCTAGATATTGCACCAATCTTTTGAGGGTTTCTTCCCTCCTTCTGCCTATCTCCTTTTTCCTTTTACCTTCTCTTTCAGTGAAAATAATACTAACAAAAAAAACCAATTCAAAAGTTAAAAGCCTAAAAGGAAGAGGCCGAAAATTTCTGCCAAAGAGAATTATTTTTTTTCCCCATTTGAAAATATGAATATGCAATTATTTTCACATTTTTCTGGAAAAAACAGCGATAGTTTTCTGCCACCTTAATACACGGTTGGACATACAAGGCAGTATCTTAAAAAATTGTTATGAATGTGCTATTATTTCTACTCAGTGCAAAAATAAGAAAAGGAATGCAGTTACAATTATGATGACACATCTGTGATTCTGAAAAGAAGACTTTCTAAATGTAGGCAGCTTCCATTATACTTGAGTAAGTTGAATGAAAGCACCGATGAAATCATCTTGACTATTAACTATGTGTAAGTATCAGAGCAGGAGAGTCTCTGTTCATACAATGCTGCTGAGATGTTCCTATAATGCTTAAAAATGTTCTGGCCTGACTCTGTGTCTCGTACTTTGGTAGGAACAAACAGCAAAATACAGAGACAGACTGGAGGATCTGTGTACTGAAATTCACTGTCCTGATAACGGTGAGGAGCTGTGTCACAGAGTGCTGTTCACAGGCTTAAAAGGTGTGGGGCTTTTTTAGCTATTTCTACATAGAAGTTCTTCCCAAGTCCCCTTCCTCCTATATGAAGGAGCTTCTGATTTCTAAATTTATTAAAATTTCAGGTCTAAGTTTCTACATAGCCCTATGTACCCAGATGTTTTCAAGCCAACACGGTCCTTTAATTTAATATTTTCTTTATCCTCACCTGTATACCCCCATCACAATATTTATATACATGTCTTTGTAATACTAAACAAGACAAATATTTAATGTTTTATCTTATGTATCAGGCTGTTCATCCTTCTGATCACTTTAGTAGCCCTTTTTCTGCATCTTTGGGGTGAAGGACGCATTTCTGCTGGAATATGGGGGAAAGAAAAGCAAACCCAGAGAAAACTGGTGGACACTTCTCTCCAGACACCAGCTTATATGTCCAGCTGTAACCGCAGGGTTCCCTTACAGTATTTGCTAGCAGTCGCAAAAAGTGAAATGAAACAGAATAACGAAGCAACCACCATGGGGCACTACATGGCCACCCACATGTACTTAGAGGCTACACCTCCTCTGGACTTTCACTTTGCCAAACTATCAGAGACATGGGAATTTCCACTCACCTGTGGCTATAGGCAGTTTCCTGCCTCTGGCAGGCCTTTCTCCCTTTGTCCCAGCTGGAGTTAATCTCTTTGGATTAAGATGGAATTCTAAAGGAGGTCTCAACAAAGTCTTAGGAGGTGGAGTTCATATTCCTGTGCTGAAACAATCCTTTCTATTAATCTCTGGGATTGTTTCTGGTATTTTTGGAGTCATGTGCCACTGATTGTATTAATGGTCACAAGGGTAGGAAATACAACCAGATCTTCCCATTGAGGCTTTTCCAGCTGATCCTCTTAGCTTGTAGTAAAAATTCCTGTTATTAGTTTTTAAGTGCAGGAACTTGTATTTTTGTACAATTGAATTTCATCCCACTTCTATTACTAGAGACTTCAAGGTCATCTGACTCTTTGTATGATAAACAAATCTCTTCTTTATTGATGCAGCTTTCACACCCGAGATAGTCAGCAAATTTCATTAACAAACCCCCACCAAGGTCAGAAATTAAAATGCTAAATAAGATTAGTCCCCAAATCAGTTTTAGAAGGACTCTATTAATAATCTTCACCTCAGCCCAACAATTCCCATTTCAGCGGCACCTGAGCTTGTCTTTTCTCTGGCCAGTTCCTCACCAATAATGCAATTTGTATACTAATCCTGTTTTCTCCAGATGAACAACACTTTTCTTAGGTATATTGTATCAGCAATTTAGGGAGCTGGCATCTCCTGTGCCTGTAGATACTGTTGTCTTATCAAAGAGCCAAATGACCCCTTTAAAAGGACGTACCAGGTACCAGAACCTGACTCTCATGAATATCCAACTGTGCTCCTGTCCCAGAAACACATGGAAAAATATTACCCTATTTTAGTCAGTGTGGAAGCAAGAGGAATAATTTTTCCCAGATGACAAAGGAAGCAATCAGCACAGTGCCCCTCACTACTCCTCATCCTGCTCCTACCACAAAGACCAGCGCAGAAATGGAGGTCAGAGCTGCTCCTTGCTTGGGAGAGAGGGCCTTGAGAAGGAGATGGGAATATAACTCCTACCCTTCTCTTGCTGTACCTAAATGACTCCCTCAGGGATGTTTCTCTGCCCACCCTTGTAAAAGACCCTGATCCCTTGATCCTTCTCTTTTTTTCTTGCCAGTAAAACAGAGTACTCTGTCACCACACACACACTCACTCATCCTGGCTCTTTCATCTTTAATTCATGATTTTTTTTTTCTGACAGAGAAGATTTATTCAAACAAGAATCACTTGAGTACTAGCTGATAGCCTTCTTTATACAAGCAACCAGGCTAGAGTTTCACAACAATCCCTACATGCTAGCATTAGCTTAACCTAAATGATGCTTCCTCAGAAAACCCAGAGTGCCTTCACCTTTCATATTACACACTAAAGACCATATGGAAACTCATTTAAAAAGAATGAAGTGCACTGACCTTCTGTCTTATTGCAACGCTTCCAAAGATCATCAAAACCCAGTACAAAGCTATCCTGACAGATATATGGAGCATGGTGTATTCTTTCATTGTTACCAACTGAAAGCAATTTTTATCAATTACACACATATCAAGCACAGATTACACACTGGCTACGAGTTATTGCTGTCCTTATAGTTATTGTCAGTATTCTGCTTTGTTGGAGCTGACAACATTTTTGAACAGAAATAAACGTTTTCATTTAAGCAGTGAGGGATAACAACTGCAGTTAGTCCATACAACCAATTAAATTAATTGAGCCTGCATTCTGTAGAGCTGCTATTTCATGTATTTTATTTAAAATTTACTTCTTTCCATTTGAAAGAAGTAGGCAGACTCCAACCCTGACGACACTGTACAGTGACTACAATGTGAAGGAACAGCACAAAGGGGTGAACGGTTTGCGCTGGGATAGCAAATAACCAGAGTGTGGGCTAAGAAAAACACAGATGAGGATAAACATCAACAAGAATCAACTTTAATGGACATTTTTGAGGACCACGGGAAGGTACCATGAAGACCCCATGATGTATTTTTTTAAAATAATATCTTTTAAGATATCAACTTAGTTTCACAGAATGTTCGAAGCTTATTTACTTCAAAAGAAAACAGAAGCTGCTCTCTAACATGTAACATTTTACTGATGTGAGAGAGGGGGAAACAGAACAAGAACAGGTTTGTGAGTGATCTGGATCATGTACTGGAAATTTTAGAGTATTTTGGATTCTCTGCCTGAAGCAGCTATTAAAAGTATTTCCTCCAGGCTGAGCTAATTTAATGGCAAGGAAATTCAAAACAATGTCAAATTATGCATTTTTAAACAACACTGAGTATTTATGCATCATAAAATAGTATACAAGTTTGTTCTATCTTTTTCTAGTCAGGATTTAGCATCAATGCCAGAATTCATCTTTTCCCTCCTCATTTTAAAATATTTAATGTTTCCTAATCCAACATGGAGAGCTGGGAGACAAAAATAAACGGAGCGCACGACTTGATGCTCTATTTTTGATAGCTCGCTGATTTTTTTGAACACTACTGCTTACAGCATGTGAAAGATTTCTCAAGGATAGAAATATTCAAAGTACAGGCAGGCCCTTTTTTGTTGTCAGTAAATTGGTTTCCAGTAATCTCAGAGGTAAAAAGAAAATGGAAGAGAAGCATGTATCCCAACATGCAGTATGGGAAACACAGAGCACATTATGCCAAGTAAATGGTGCATGCCTCTTGAGTAATTAAAAGGATGCAGGAAAACATCTGGACTCTTAAAAAATGGAGTCAAGGGAGTGAGTAGTGGGGAACTAAACAAAGAAAAGAAAGATATGCGTGCCCAGATTTCCCTCAAAATTAACAAATGCTACACCGACAGCAAGTGCAGTGACAGAGGCAGTGACAGCTCCCCAGAGTAGACCTGCGCCAGCAGACCAGTGCCCGAGAACAAAAGCCCTGACACTAAGCATGAAAGTGCCTTGATGGAGCTCATTTCAATAACACCCCAGTTATCCCCCACGTTCTACCTCCAGGCTCTTGTGGATGGATATATGTCTGTGCTGCAGCTGGGAGATGCAGCTGATGTGCATGTCCAAGACAAATAAAATCTAATAGCAGGACTGGTGTGATGATTAACCAGCCAGCTTGAGCCTATCAATCTGCATGACTGCCACACGTCCAATGGCAACACTGCTGCAATCACAAGCAAGATACATGACCTTCTTAAAATAAAATCCCAGTGTCCTTGACCTGCAATTGGAAGTGAACAGAAAAATAGGCATGATCTGATCTTCAGAGATTTACTCTGCAAGAGAGGGAAGGATGGAATTCAGCTCCAGGTGAGGCACATGCACATAGGTATGGCAAAGCAGGTATGTCTCTATGAGGTGGGTATGCTACCAGCACCTCATCAGCAACCTATAAAACACAGGTCGAGGTGTACAGTGGTTTGTCCATCTCAAGGAGACACCAACACATGATCAGCTGAACACGTTTCTGTATCGTCCCCGGACTGCAGTCTGTGCCATCTATTTTAACTGGTCAGAGGAGACATTTTCTGATGACAGTGCATCCTGGTATTTTCTATATCAGGATTTACTTCTGTACTAATCTTCTGAGTGTTGTCTTACACCAGGATTTGAGAGTGCAATATGTGCAGATGGAGGTGCCCCAAAGATGGGCAGATGTTGCCCTGAGCTGTTACATAAAGAGGCCATTTTGCGTAAGTCTGAACTGAATCACTTTCCTGACTGTGTGAGGGACATCCCAGAATTTCTGGGTGGATGAGACCTCATACTTCAAAGAAGCAAGAAGAGAGCTCCAGGAATAATACAGATACAGGAGGCAGTAGTGTTTTCCTAAAGGTCTTTTCGCTTCCCCATGGGATAGACCTGGCCTAGGGGCTATACCTGGATTTTAGGTAATGTCTTTAAAGAGTAAAATAAAAAGAGTACCAAGGACCAAACTCAAGCACTGGGTTCTTGATTGTCCTTCATGATTAGTTCAATTTACTAGTTCTATTTTTTGGCTATTCCAATGACTTTTCTCCAACACAGTTCTGCTACAAAGGGACCTAGTCCCCAGTAACATATTGCCAGTCCACAGTCCTTGACTTCTGAGACAGGAATCAGTCCTTGACTCCATTTTACTCATAACTGTGTCAAATTCCCAGACCCCTGAAGCTCATTAGATCTCCAGACACAGATGTCAATTGTCCAGTGACCAACCACCAGGGCTTTGGCCACAAGAATCACCTGTGAACAGCGCATGAGTCTTTAAAAGCTAGTGGTAAGCCATGGTCTACATGAGGCTGAGTCCATGAAAATATTTGCTTTTAAGATGAAATAAATGTTGCTTAAGTATGTTCAAATGCTACATCATCCCTTCATTTGCTGCAGTATATTATCAGCATTTTCTTCCTCCACTGTAAAAAGCATGGACTGTCACTTTAAATCATAAATTCTCCTATGAAAAGGGAAAGAAATGCATTACATATACGGTGATATATCACCCAGACTGCTTGTCCTTCTCAGTTACAGAGCCGTTTTAAAGAATTGCTAAGACAAAGTAAAAATTATGCATCTGTCAATGACATTCTGAGTTAAATCATGAAGGACCTAGAGAATGATAAAGGATGAAAAAACATGGAAAGCTTTCAGGGTTAATTTTTTTCTATTTCACTTTACCTTACAAGTTCACAACCATGAAGTCTCAGCAGGGAGGTAGATGGAAATTTTCCTAACTATGATTTTATACAAGAATACCTACTACTTAGCTTACTCATTTGCACAGAAAATAAAAGGTGCAGAAGCAAAATACACAGTAGGGGCAAAGTGACAAGACAGATGCCTAAAGTAATTTACAGAAAATCTCTGCAAGTATGAGTACATAGTTGCCTAATGTCATCTCCAGTATTGTCTCTGAAAGGAAAGAGACCTTTCAAAACAATCCCTGTAGGTTTCCACTGGAATTTACATTTGTGTAAATATAAATATCCTGGACCAACAGTGTCAGCTATGTCAGGCAGATGTAAAATGGTCACCACAGACACTTCATTTTTCACTACCAAGACATCACCAGCCAGTGCAATCAATACAGTTTTATTTCTTTGAGCTAACTTTGAACCACATAGCTCCAATGCTTGGGCCTTTACACAGAAACTGGAGTTCAAGATGGGAAAACTCAATATTTTGGATAGTGTTTTGTCTCCACCACAGCAGAAAGATCAGTCAGATGTGGGGGATTTTTATCCCCAAAGGAGCAAAGCAATTATTCACAGTCGGAAGCTAGTGTAAGCAGTGAGAACAGGCTCCCAGGACAATACTGTGAGAATAAGTGAAGAATCCTTCCTCTTCTTTCTGCCCAGTGATAGTTCAAGACCTTTTTGCCAGAACACTCATATTTTCTCATTGAAAGCATTCTCAACAGAGAAAATGTACACCACTAATTACACTCTATAGATGAGAAATGGGAGCAGAGAAGATTTATTTTTACCTCCTTAACAAAATGATCCACCAGGTGCTTTGATCCCAACATATTTCCTATTCAGTGCACCTCTGTGTTTCTACCTTATCACAGGAAGTGTCATCAGGCAATAAAGAGCCCTTCTGTACCAGTAGGAGGAAGGCAGCAATATCTATTTGATTGCTGGTCACTTGGTCTGTTCAGCCTGGAGGAGACTGAGGGGAGACCTCACTGCAGTCCAAAACTTCCTCATGAGGGGAAGAGGAGCGGCAGGCACTGATCTCTTCCCTGTGGTGACCAGTGACAGGACCTGAGGGAATGGCATCAAGCTGTGTCAGAGGAGGTAAAGGTTGAGTATCAGGAAAATGCTCTTCACCCAGAGCATGGTTGGGCACGGGCACAGGCTCCCCAGGCAAGTGCTCACAGACCAACTTGACAGAGTTCAAGAAGCATTTGGACAGTGCTGAGGCACGTGGTGTGACTTTTGGGGATGGTGCTGTGCAGGGCCAGGAACTGGACTTTGATGACCCTTGTTGGTCCCTGCCAACTCAGGATATTCTTTCACTCAATAAAGTTTAAAATCAGCTAATGCTGATGTTGGCAGTGAGAAAGGAAAAACATTGACAGGTTGAACAAACATAGTGTTTGTCCTAGCAGCACACTGCCACCAGACTACACCATTTACTAAGACAGAGTTACGCAAAACCTAGTGCTTAATCATGCACCAATACAGGCCTTTGAGATTTGGGAGTAATAAAAAAAAAAAAATTAAAAAAAAAAAAAAAAAGATGTTAATTAGCTTCACTCAACAACTCTTTTACACAAGTTTCTACACAGGTTTCAAGACTCAGTTGCAGGATCTCTTTATACCAATGAGAAACTTATCAAGAGTACTCAACCATATGCCTGTAGTCTCATTTAACTAAGTAAGGGTTCCTATTGTCACTGTCTTATCTTTGTAATTTATGGCTGTATATATAACAAAATACAAGAAATTGTGTTACTAAATTTGTTATAGCTGGAAGAAGAAGAAGGGATAAAAATATCTATTCACAGATGTTCTCAAATAGCAGACATAAGAATGATTCCTGCTTTCAGTTAGCATCCATTAGTTACTGACTCTGGAAATTAACAGGAGGCCATACACAGCAGAAACATTTTTCAAACCCCAGCAATATTTCATAAAGACTCTTCTCACAGTGCTTCAATTCTAAAAATGTTTTAAGTTGTCTGACAAAAAAACAGAAATCATTGTCCAGATCTCTAACAAAGGAGCAAATGGTGAGAGGCTACAGTCAATCCTTAGAAGAGGTAGAAAGCTTCAGTGAGGCCATGTAAAAAAATGTTCTGAGCCCCAGACTTTGACCACCTTCTTCATAGATAGCTATGTGGCTGTACATATGGGATTCTTGGATTTTTTATCTCCTCTGATTTCCATATTTATTTTTCTTTCTATAATGTTTCTTACATCCCTTAGGGAAGTTACATATATTTTTGTACTGTCCTGACACAATGCTTTGTTCTTTTTTTCATACTTGTGGACAGTGATTAGCGTCCTCCTGTCCTTTTGACTGTTTTCACATCACCTAATTACAAACATTTAGTTTAATCCACTGATATACTGCAAATTCATCACTGCAGTTCTAATATTTTTCTCTTAGTTCCTCTGGATTTACATCTGGTGGGGATGCTGTGAAGAAAGGACTGGAGGAAGCCTGCACAAAGGCTGCCCTCCTCCTCTTGGAGCTGTCTTAATGATGAGGCACTTGCCCTGGGTCCCCACCTGAGCTATCTCACAATGACATCACAGCCATGCCCAGCCCTGACCAGCTGGTACAGAGCAGAACTCCAGCCAACAGGTAACCCAACGCATGACCAGACCTTCCTCATCACTGTGGGCTTGCCTAAAGATCACTGAGCTGAGCCTATCCCTGATTATGGTGTCCAAACCTGATCCTGACCCTGATGCACTGATTTGTGTTCCTGCCTTAACTGCAGACCTGCCTCATCCCCACAGACTGAACTTCCCTAATTACATACACTGCAAAATAATGAGGGATGGTTGGAAAGACAGATGAGTGTTACATTTCAGAATTTTATGAAGTTCTGCTTAATATTTTGACCTATATCTAGACTGAGTACTTTAAAAGCAAACTACCGGCATTGTTCCTGCATATCTATGAGCTGCTCAACTTTTTCGGCTCTGAAATTAAGCTAAAGGTTGTAGTACTCCTGTGGTTTCCTACAATCACTACAGGAAGTACGAAAGAACTATAACTTTTTTTGGAAATTAATCCCTTCAGGAAAAGAATGTAAATTAAAATAATTGCAGAGACATGGCAGGCTTTCAGAAACAATGCATTAATTATTAATCCCCTGAGATACGACTTGCAGAGCTCTTTAATGGGTGCAAACTGTATGTAGGAGGAGGTGGGTGAAAAGGATCCAGCTTGGACTTAATTTTGTTTCTCTGTTTCTGTTTTACTCATCTTGAGCTGTTGGACATCTTGCAAAGAACAGTCTTTGACTGCTTGGCAGGTTGGAGAACAGTTCATCTTTCTGGTCTTTAAAAGCAATGGTCCAGACATTAGAGCTTTTGCAACCTCAACCTGCTCTATCTTTATGAAGACAAACGTATCCAGGTCTAAATGCTCTAGCTAGACCATTATGTGTACAAACCACAGCATCTTTTTCCCTCCCATAATACAAAAGTTACTCCATTCGGTTCCAATAGTGGGTGTAATACAACTCACCTAAATAAACCGGGACATACAAACTGTTCACATTAAGATTACATCATTTCCAGTGGTTTCCCACTGTGACAACTACAAGGAAATTAAACGTCTTCTAGTTTCCTTTCAACAGCTGATGTCAGGAAGGAAAGGATTCTTTTTGCCATACCTTGCTTTATTGAGAATTTATCTACAATCACTTTTGAAGAGAATCTGTTTATACTTTCATATTAATTTTTGTAGATAAAGAGTACCAGATCATTCTCATAACAATAATGCTGATTTATAATTGAGAGCATACAAGATACAGAATAATCAGATAATGTTCTACAGTACCAGGAATACTTAAAACTGTAACAGTAGAACAACTCCTCCAAGAGAATGCACAAAGAAGGCATGGAAGAGCAAAGGAGATGTCCAGATACCAAGAGAAAAATTAGTGGAAAATACCTTGCAGAATTGCCTTACTTCTATTCATCAATAGATTAAAAAAATAATAAATTAAAGACAGGAGGGTAATTAGCTGCTTGCCTCACAAGATATTAAGGAAATTGAAGTAATACTTGCCTTCATATTATTAAAGTTAGAACATGATCTTGCTGACATGTAAAGTAAGTTTGCTAAGATTTACAGCTTCCAAGCATAGAGACCTCAGGGATATCTGTTTCCTCCTTTCTTTTGTACACATCTATGTACTATAGGGGCCTCCACTTGTCTGGTTAGTGTGATGTGCTGAGAAATTAAACTGAAGGGAGAGCTCTGTGCCTGGAGGATGGAAGGCACATTTCTCCAACTTCCCCTTCCACAGCACTTATCAAACATGCCTGTGATGCTCATCTTCTTGCTGCAGAAGGTCTTCACCTGTCTGACTTCCAAAAGACAGGGCCCTATTTTTGGGGCACAACTGATAGGAAAACATGTTGAGCTGGATTTGTCTGATAAGGCTGATGGGCCTTAACTCTTTTCTCTGCAATTTCACTACTCCTAATGACAAACAAATATTACTCAGTTTTAAAAAAAGTTTTTCTGAGTGTAGCTTCCAAGCAAAAGCCTACAGATTTACAGAATCAAAATGACTAAAAGATCAGTAGAGTAATGCTGAGGACTGACACAAATGAACATGCCAGGAAGAAGGACAATCCAAAACCGAAACCAAATAAATCAGCAGATGCCCCAGAAGGACCAAAGATTAGGTACTAATGGTACATGGGGCAAAGACAATGATGTAGCACCAGGAGGGCAGCCCCAGCAGACCTGAAGAATACATCAGCTTTCAGACCTTACTTATACAAACAGACCAAGACACTGCTGTTCCCCAGCACACACTGTAGAACCCATGGGACAACATTATGCTTGTATTGTTTCTATTTGCCAGTATGCTGGAGGAGTTATTGGGAAGCTTTTTTTCATAATAGTTGCTTGGAAGCTGTGAGATGCTCAGCTGGGAGCTGCTGACTGGGAAGCAACACTTAGATAACAGCTGAGCCATTCAAAAACAACACATGCCTCAGTCTTGGGATCAGAAATCCTAACATAAAGCAGTACTTTCAAAACCCAGCTTTTTCAAGGACTGTGAATATCATCATGGATGTCCATACATGTCTCCCATTCCTTTTTCTACAGCTTGATCTTATTGGCATTACAAGCATGGCTTGGTAAGTGTTTAAATTGGTTTATTCACTTACTGTGATTTCTAAGACACATTCAGTTCCTGGTGTGGGAACAGGTAGAAATGCTGCAGATTAATTTTAAACAAATATTGACAGCACTGATAAACCATTCCAAATGATGCCATAATTTATCGTAATCAGTTAGTCAATTTGAACTTGCTCCAGTCAGAAATGAAAAATTATTTTTAATCTCTTAACACATTAGGGCAATGTCAAACCTTGTTGCAATCTACCCCACAAAACACTGCACAGAGAAGGCTGGGAGAGCAATACCAACTCAGAACAATTTTACAGCTTTTTTTTTTTCTTAAGAAGTGTGAGGCTTATCACGTTCAAATGTTACGAACAAGCACTAATCAATAAACAAACCCTTTATTAGCTATTACAGACAGGATATTACAGGTACATACTAGGACAGGCTTTCTTCTGCAGGTGCAAAATGCTTAGTCTACAAGCAGAGCAGGTAGTAATATTTCAGATTGTGGTTATTTTTTGCATGACTGTTAAGAAGTTATTTGCCATTGCATTTAAATGGTAGCTACTCGAAGCACTGAGCACATGAGTGGTGCTGAAGCAGCATATTTCTGAGCCAGCACGGAATCACTTGTGGCTACATCTCAAAAACAACTCAGTAAACAAATTGAGGTAACTTCCTCAGAGATGAACATACAGATGAAAAAAAAAATTATATGTGCTCACTTGCACAGGTAACAAGAAAAAAACCCAACAAAAAAACCCCTAAAAAAGTAGTTAGAACTGTCTAAGTATTGGTATTCCTATGGCTTTTGACTGAGAGGCTGGTAGGCAGTGCTTTCTCAAAATTAATCCTTCTGAGTCGTGAAATTTTTAAAGATTGCCAGGCACAAGATGTTTTCTTCTGGTTGAACATTTCACTCACAAACAACATACACCCTCAGTAGCAGGGTGACTCAGTTCACCAGCCATTTATTTCTGACAGCTAAGATGTACAGAACTAAGAAAATAAAGCATCTCATCCTACCGTGGCTTTCTGAACTCTCTCAAGTTTGGATTTGAAGATTTCTCTCTGCTGTGGAACAGCTGGTTCACCACTGCTCTGACAGCTCCCATCTTTAGGAGCCTAAGATTATTTTCTCTTCCATTTTCCACATCCAAGACCTGCCTTTGATAACTTTCATGAGACAATACAAATGCACCCAACAGCAGAACTGGTCACACCAACAGCTTTGAAAGCCAGCACAGGACAAATCCATCTGTATTAATCTACCCTCTGTGCAACTGGCAATTAGCCCATCCATGTTTCTGCACCTCTCCCCTAAAATGATGTCTATTCTCTGTCGCTATAGAAGAAGGAAAATAATTTGACTTTTTAATTCTTAAGTACTTGTACACCACCTAAAATAACAATATATGTGGAAGGAAAATCATATCTAGCCCGTGTTGGGTATCCTCAGACAGTTTTGGTCCAGTTTCATTTCATAGCATGTAAGCTAAACTTGCACTTTCCTAATACTCATTAATCACAAAACAGCTAAATGCATGATAGGTGGCAAACTACAAATACTACAGATACTCTTTGAAAAGAGCAAAGAAACAAAGACATCATTGTAAATGAGAGTATCTGGGACTTCTGCTAACTGGATTTTCAGCAATGCATGGATATGTCCCATTCATTTACATAAATAATGGTGAGGGCCTTCAACACTGTGGTTTTGTCTTTTTCAGTATTTCTATTGCAAGGGATAAATAGGAATCTGTTCTTTGTTTTGCAATACACCTTTTCTCACTCTACACTGTAAAATACAGTCATTTAAACATAAAAAAGATCATTGAAGACACAAATAACTCAGATGGGTAAACACAGAAATAAAAGAAAAATTTCCATCAAAATACATTGTCTGCAATAAAGCTGGCAGAGCTCTGTGAGGGCACAAAATTATTAGGCCATACATTTGCTTAGTTTTACTGAAGTCTATTACTGAAATGTAAGTTTGCAATCATATGTAGAAATGCAAGAGTTTTGAAAAAGAGAAAAGAAGTCATATGGAGAGTAAATAGTTTTCTTGCCAAGATGAAGATGTAGGTGCTCTCAATATCTCTGCAACTCAACAACTTTTGTTATATTCTTGAGAAGGAAGCAGTATGCAAGGTGGTGAATCTGCTGAGAAACAGAATTATTTAAGTCACACAAAATGACTGAGAATGGAGAGGAATTCCAGGAGGATCTAACCCAAGTGGATGACTGGGCAACATGACGGTAGATAAATTTTAATGAAGGTAGGCATGGGGCAATGCTTACTAAGTAAAACAGTTCACTTCAACTTTATATTTACTGGTTAGCCAGCATATTTGGGGGAAATATGCTAGCAATGATGATAATATTGTCTACCTTCTTCTCAGTGTGATAAGGTCATTGAGAAAAGGGGTTTTCTGTGTGAGTATTGTTTATTTTTCTCTCCTCTCAGTATCCACTGTCAGTCTGTTCACTGTTTCTGATACACGTGTAACAACAGTTCACTTTTCAGAAGGCGAGCAGGGAAGAGTAAAACTCCTGAGACTGTAAAAAGTTTAAGGGATGTCCCTTTTTCCCTCAGCTTTCTAAAACATGTGAAAAGAACAAGATTGTGGAGACTAGAGCATTAGCTGGTGGCAATTAGGTGATTCCAAATGCAAGTGAAAGGGAAAAAAATCTTATCGGCATTGGAGCTAACACAGTCTGGTGCCTTGTGTCTTCTGGCTGTGTCTTCTGTCCTCTGGTGTCTGAGAGAGAGTGCTTTTAATGAAGGTTTCTGCAGATTTGGACACTTCCACTGCCATTCTCCTGTGAGGATTTCCTGCTATTAAAGATGATGAGTTCGTTTTGCAGGCTGTTGCTGCCTGTTCTGAGCGTCCCTTCCCCCTCCCCAAGACAAGCCAGGACTGGCCTCTGCCATGCACTTGGAATTCCTTTGTTCCAAGCGCAGGCAAAACCAAATGTAACTCAAACTCTTTAGAAGTGTCTGATTGGCCGGTCACCCTGGGTCCGCCCCCAGTCCGCCCCTTTCCCCTTCTCCGAATAAAAGGAGGACCCGAGAGGGGGCCCACCCTCTTTGGCTTTGCAATCGTTCTGCGAACATCTGTATGTCTCTGTCTCTGTTTGAAAGCTTCTAATTGCAGGAATTAGGCAAACTGAAGGCTATATTTCTCCGTCTTTGCTTCTACTGGTGGTACCAGTTTTGCAGCTACCATTTGCCGCTTTTAGAGCTACTGAAATGCTGGATTGCCCGTGCTACCTCTCTAGGCTGCCCGAGGCTTTCTAAGGCATTGAACTAGAAGCCTAGCCGGTAAAAAGCTATGAGTATTCCACAGCAGGCTTTCCCTCAGTAAGGGCATCAGTAAGATCTCACCTCTTATTAGTAGCTGAAATATCTGTCTCTGCTGAATTTGGTTGGATCTGGCCAACAGTAGTGTCACTGGTTTTGGAAATAAGACACACAGGCAAGATGAAACTGCTTGGTCAGAGCTGACCCTTCCCAGACCTGAGCAATTCAGGTTCCTCAAGACTGGTCCAGAATATGTTACCCACCAAAACACTGGGCAGACTCATCAGCAAGCAACAGCCCCTTTATTTGGGGAAACTGGCCAAACTACAAGCAAACTCGGTGTTGCTTGTAATGCCAAGACTGACTGATTTACCTGAACAGCAATAGCCAACAATGTCACCACTGCTGGGGCCAGACATGGGCAGCAGTAAATCAGGGAATGCATGAGGAATTGCCATGGAGTAGGTAGTCCCACAGACAGTCCTGCAGGTGGAGGTAACAGATACTGGAAAACTTACTGGAATTCATCCTGTTTTCCCTCTCCAAGCCCAATAGCTTAGTCCCTGGTACAAACTGATTTCAGCTGTACAGAGCCTATGCTCCTTATTCAGCTGGATGCACTGCAGTTCATATATGGCAGAGAAATCCTCACTTGGGGAAACTAGAAGTGGCCTTCGGATGTGCATCATTAACTGTGCCAAAGGCAAAGCACCAAGAGCTGTGCTCTGCAAAGGAGAGGAGCTACAGCGAGTGACAGCCTCGGAGCGCCTCTGAGCTTGGTGTAAAGAGCAGGGCACGTGGTAAGGCCATCACTTACTCTATGGAGAAGTGGAAGGAAGCTGCCCACTGGGAACATCCCAAAATCCCAATGAATCATCATCTTAAAGAAAGCAAGGAGGAAACTTCTGTGGCTCTGCCTGCCCCACAAGTGCCCTTTTGCTGAGCTGGGATTCAGAGAGAATGATGAGAGGTCCTGATACGAATTCAGGCTGTCTGGTACCCTTCCCAGCAGATTCTCCTCCAAGGACAATGAAGTTATTATCAGGCCCTATATACAAGGGGCTTTGCTGGGGTCCAGCATGTTCAGTGAGAAGCTCCTCATTTTTAGAAGTGTAATTTGAAAATGTGTGCTTACTCTGAATTTGTCTAATGGTTTACATGGCTCTGTGGGTGCTAGGCTGGAGCTCCCAGTGTGCTGAAAGAACTTTCTGCCCTTGACATCTTGTAGCATCAAAGAAGAGATCCAGAAACAAAATAAGAAAAAAACCAAGAAAAGATATATTATCAGTTACTAAGTGTTTGCATTGACCAGAGCTTAGGCACACTAAAAAGGCAAAAAACCCCAAACCCAAAGTACTCAAAATGATGGGGTCTACATGTAACATTCTTCCTCAAGCCAACTTCAACAGCAAGATTAGCCTGAGGATACTGTTTTCCTGATTTCCTCTTGCCCCACGATATGCATCTTAGAGGAGCTCTGTGGAGTAGGAAGCTGCAATCAGTATAATCACATTTTTATACAGAAATAGTATGAATGGGAAATGAGAGGATCAGGAATCACTTTGCTTAGAGAACATGGTAACTCCTCAGCAGACGAAGCTATACTTGAAGGCATTCATATAGAAAGGGTTACACAAAGAGGGGAAATAACAATGGCACAGGTGCCAATAGGATTTTGCCTAAAAGATATTTTAAGATAAGGATATTTAAAAAGATATTAAATATAAGGAGGGAAATAGTAAAGCTTTAAGAAACATATATTTCATAACAAATTTTACATTACTTACATTTCCTCAGATGACCTTTCTTGCTGCCCATGCAAACATTTTTGGCCATTAACGGAAATAAAGACACCGCATGAAATACAGCAAGTATCAGACTCTCAAGGACTTCTTGCATAAAAAATCCATCCTGGGAAGCAGCAGCTATCATTATTTTAGTCCCTTATTTACTGTTTCCTAATGCAAAAAAACCCATGCTGCTCTCCAGCACCTCCGAACTTTGTGTCACCATTCTCACTCCTGTTAAATATGCAGCTGAGAAGTAATCTGCTTAGCAACCAGCACAAACATACTGCACCAGAAGAAAAGGAAGATTCCTTGACAAGCAAACTTGGCTAGAAGCCAGCTAAAAGACCCAAAGGCACCTCAGTCAAATGTCTGCGTTTTCTGAATAAACTATAAATTAATAAGAGGACAGACTCTTATAGTAAGTGAGGACAGACTAAGTCAACAGTGATTTCAGGGCATACCTAAGCAGGTGAGCCACTGCTCATGCACACTGTTACTACGGCAGATAGACAGAACAAATGAGAAGTAGTTGGTTCTTAGTGCAGATTTTCCACTGTGTCAAACTGAAACAAATAGTTTGGCCTCCTGGTGCCCCAAAGTCACTGCAGCACTGCCCCTGCCGCAGCAGGGGTGGACCCTCACCAAGAAGGTCCCAGGTTGCCCTGGTAAGGCCAGAGGTATGTGGCACATGCTAAATGAGATGAATCATTTTGGGCTTTAAAAAACATTTCCACAGCTGTGTGAGCAATCAAAATGGCATTGCACTTGGGGCACTCTTATTAAAAGCACCACAACAGAAGTGAAGGACCAAATTTAGGCATCTCTTACAGAGTCAGACAGGAAAAGGAGGAGCAGGGACTGGTGCTACTGATAGACACTCAGACTTTGAGGATGTGGCTTCAAACTCTTCCAAAGCCATCCAGTGCTACCTCTGCATGTGCTTGCAACCTGTGCATAGAGTCACATTGTGAAATAGGCAAAAACATCTCCCCAGTAACTAGCTGAGCCTCTAGCTCAAGCATGAGCAAAAAGTCAAGCATGTCCCTCTAGCCCACCAGAGCATGTTGTTGAATTCAGCAAGAAATCACAACCCTGTGCATGTTTTCCCACTAGATCCATGCCCAGGACCTGTGAAGGCTTGGGGATGTCTAATAGAAGAGGAGGCAGAAAAAGAAGACATGCAAGGACCCTTCTCTGCAGCAGGGAGGTCTGTAAGAATATCCTCAGCTGCTCTTCAGGCTAGTCACTGACAACATGCTCTCAGAATTTTATTCACACCATGTCAGAAGACCCAAGAGCTTCAGTGGCACAATTTGGGGGCAAAAATGCATGAAAACTCTCCTGAGAACTGACAAGATTCACACTCATTCTGCGGCATATGGCTGAAAATTTAAGAGAGGCTGGGACACCTCTGATTCAAAAATAATTGTCAAGGATGCAGCATACCGAGAATGTAAAAAAATAAATTTTTTTGACTCCATTCTGACAAAAGACCAAAATAATAATGACTCTAATGAGGCAGAAAACATCTAGGAATGAGGCTTGGCTGCTTGAAATAGTATGTAAGGCAGACCAAGGCAGACCATATGTTCTGCTAGAATAAAACATATGCTTTAAAGGACAAATGATTCATGAAGTGTTGGTTAAGTGGGAAACATCATGTGCAGGTACAGAAGTTCAGTTGCTTCTACAAGCAATTGTCTGGGGTGAGAGCACAGTCCAGTACATTATCTGTACATGGGGGTAAAAGAGAGGACAAAAAAATACCAGAGCTGGGGGTGGCAGTATCGCAATCCAGTTTGTGAATATATTAACATGGAAAATACCGCATTACAGGAACTCGTGATATTCACAGAAATAATCTTTCCATTAATCTTCACTTGATTACAGTGACTGTTTTCATAACAAGAAAAGCTCTATCTCTGATGTGCCATGTAGAAATAATAGATTCAGCCTTAAAGCATATACAGCTAAAGATGAATAACAAATTTTGGGGAGAACTGTGCATCATCCATGATGACAAACAGAAAGCTAACAGAGTGGAAAGCAGGCAGATCAAAAGTAACCAATGTCCATAGCTCATCTTTAAAGATAAGCCATGGCATTGGAATTTAAGGTATGAATGGATCAGAGCTGACTCAATAGAGAGTAACAGGTTAGTAAATATACCTGTACTACTCGTTTGCTTGCTTTGTACAAGATAAAACAAAAAAGTGCCCTGGGTGGTAAGGGAGGCTGGGAGGCCCAAAATCAGCAGTGACTTCAGGAGGAGGCACATAGCTCTGCAGGCCTCTCTGACCATACTGAGCCAGGTCTTGTGTTGCTAGAGCCACGAGTAGCTCGCACACAGGGAACATTCCAAGTTCCAGGGTCTGCAAATCTGAATTTCTCTCCTTGAAATGAGATTCGTCCATCCAATCACAGGTGTCTAAATGCCCCTGAGACATCTGCATGGCATTGGAGATATCATATGGTCAAACAAGGCGGAGGGGAATCTCCTGGGTTTTCCAAGTCAGCATAAGAAACCTACGGTCACACAACTGAATCCCCCTCAGAGCATCTTCCTTGTGCATTTTACCCAGGCACTATTCTTCATTATGTCTGCAATACAGCTCATCTATCTCATTTGTGATAGGAATCTTTCTTTTGGACAAAGAACTCCCAAAACCCTGTAAAATCTTCCACAATGAAAATATGTTTCTTCTCAGAGGATAGTAAGCTGTCCCTCAGTCAAGGCCACCCTATCCAAAAATGTCCTTTCCCAACCAGGCAGTCTCATACTTAACCAGACTTGAGCAGGTGGCTGGAGAGCTGAACCTTTCAAGTTCATTTTATAGTATAAACATGTCATTCTAATGCCTCTGACGTGGCAGTGTTTTGTCCAGTGCATAAGCAACATCCTGTCTCTGGTACTCACAGGCAGACCTCCAAGGCAGCACAGGTTCACAGTCCTGATTTTTGTTTATGGTACTTTTAAGGACAGAGCTTTGTGGCACAGAAGCCCTGTTTATATTTCAGCTGTTTTAGAAGCCAAGATGTGATATAGAGGTTTTTAATGCCCTTGTGCTGTAGCGAGATCCCCAAGGCTCTTGCAAGGGAAGGGGCTGCACTTGTATTTATTCTGACCACACTGTGACTAACTTCAGAGAGTGCTGAAGGAGCTGACTTTCTCTGAGCAAAGAAAAGCCCATGAGCAAACTGATCTGGTCCAATTAATAGAGAGTTCCCTGCCCTACCTGTGGTTTCTGAATTAAGACCCCAGGAAATACAGATAGTATATGTGTATGTAAATACACTCACAGTTTCACTCCCCTTTTTCTCTGTAAGGATTCTCTATCCTATAGTGCAGTTATTTGCTAACTAGCTTAAAGGGTTCATTCACTGCCAAAGCCTACTTATGGGAGAAGAAAGCAGGTTTATTTGCCCTTGACAAAAGAAGTACATTTAAGTCTAAATGACAATGCATGACTGTTGTGCTATGCAAGGCGAGTCAGTGCCCTCTGAGGAAGCCTTCAGCTCCAGATGGTGCAAGAGCTACATGACAGGGAGGACTACTGATCTGACCTGTAGTCAAGGAGGAACCTCAAATGATGTTGTTGCATTGGGAGAGGAGGAGGAGGAGGAGGATGTGAGGTGTCTTCAGAAGAGGAAGTACCTGAGGGCAACATTCAGGGCAGGTGTACCTTATTACAGGTGTACCCAACAGCAGCTCACAACAGGCAAGCACAGATCATGGTGGGCTTTACCTGCGGTGACACTACCCAGTCTAGCACGGTCAGCTGCATTGGGGACCTGGAAAAAAACCATTTTGCTTCTCTGGAAGTAATTTGTGTTCACCATGCAAAGTCTTCACTATATGATTAGCAGCTGTCACCTGCTTTGCAGCTCCTAGAAAGGCCCACCTTCCATCTGCTGATGTGGATGGGTTGATAAGGTGAGCCCAAAATGCCTAGCACCTTGAAAATCCAGTGCTCCTTCAGCTGTCTATGCAAACAGTATCACACTACTGCCAAGGCTGCTCCTTTCATCTCTCCTAGCAGCAGCTTGAGATATTTGTTTGGCATGAAAACATCAGTGCTAAGAGGACTCAGGGACGGAGTGAGTGACATGTTGGGTCTCAAAGTGTATGTGGAGCAGGTAAATGGGGTAGTGGTGTAGGAAAGAGAAGAGCTTTTTAAGCAGACAGCAATGGGTTTGAGGATGGACAGAAACCAGCAGGGCTGCTGCTGTGCAGGGCACATGTCAGAAATGCCCTGATAGGATGTTTGAAATTAAATTGCTTAGATGGCAACTAATCAATCCTATTGTAAGCAAAACCAAACAGTAATTTCAACTTCTTTTCTTATTGCGTTCTTTCATTTTAACTACCAAATGTACCATTTGGAACATAGAGAAAAAACATTTAACTTGACAGTATCTCTCTAAGCACAGCTAGTTATGAGGCTAGACATTAAAATATTGACAACTGCTAATAAATATATACATATTATTATGAGTAACAAATAGTTTTTAGCAGCTTCATACAGTGGGGTTTATGATGACTAAGATTGATGCATTCATACCGATAAACACACCTCTATTGCTTCAGGAGAGATATATGTTAGACATTATATTATTTCATACATAATAATTTTTTTCTCCTTCTCTGGAACAGAAATAATTCATAGGTAAGGGGCATAAGAAGGGGCTGTAGCTAGTGATACTAATAGAGCATTCAGAGGCTGCAACTACCCTGAAATGCAGTTTAAGTCACGTTAAGACCGCCACTGTACTTCAAAGGAAGAAAAAGCATTTACTTCTCTTCTGTACTATAGAGAAGATTTACATTGTAAAAAAACTGTAGTTTGAGTTCAAAACTTTCAGGCAATGTCCAGTCAGTTTCCTTGCCATAGTATCTGATACCACTGCAAGTTTCAGCACACGCATTTCCCAGTAACTACACTACATTTGAAAGATCTATTAAGGGCAGAGCTCACCACCACCGTGTGCATCACAGGGCTGTGCACCTGTCACAGAGCTTCTGGCTGAAGAACACCATTTGCTCAGCTTGCGAGCAATGCTCATTAGCACTTGCAAAGTCCTGAGTATGTTCACAGGGTTCAAAAATTATTTGGATTAATAAACCCCAAATCACCTCCCACACACAGCAGTGCAAAGCACAACTGGGTCACTAGATCTCCAGTGTGTGGATTCTTAGTAATTAGAAGTGCACGTTTAAGAGATTAAGTAGCACTATCCAAGGATTCAGAAGGATTTTAAATGCTGAGACATTTATCAGGTCAAATATATATATAACTCTCGATTGTTTTCAGTGATGGATTAAATGCATGCAAAATCTTTATCTAATATAGTTTCAGCTACAGTTCAAAATGAGGTAGTCTAACAAATGTATTTAGGACAATGAAAAAAAAAAATCAATCCACGTGTGAAAACAGGACCAAAGGCTTTATTCAGAATCCTTTGAAGAAAAGTCTCCTGTGTTTTTTAATCAGCCGTGTGCTGGTGCAAGTGCTGCGTGTTCATAAAGCATTAGTACACCCTTTCTTGCACTGGGGTCCCTCTGGCATTGGGCGGGTTAAGAAATTGCTGGTATCAAATTAATTCATTGATTTCCACTGGTAGCAAAGTTACTGCATCTTAAATTACACATAAACTATTCCAATAGAGCAGAGAAGAAAATTAATAAATGTATCTTATTAAAAAAAAGAAAAACACCAAATCACAAAAAAATCCCCAAACAAACAATAAAAAGTAAACATGCATGAGAAATTCCAAAAGTAAGATGTATAGATAAGCTGAATAACAATTAGAATATTTTAATATTTTTAAACCAGATAGATAAGTATGTGTTTACTCAATGTGGCTGAGATGTGCTGTGCTTCAGCAAACATCATATAGCTAAGGAGAAGGCTGAACATCTTAATGTACTCACTACTACACGATAATTAAGAAGAAATAATTTGCTGCAATTGCAGCTCATGCCAGGCAACCTCCCCTACAACCTCATTTTAGAGATACTTGTAGTTTTACTTTATGGAGCTGGTGCAGTGAGCTCTGGTTGGAGCAAACAGAATATACCAGCTCTTCTTTTTTAAAACGCTCTGGTTTTCTTCTCTAATCCATCAATAAAAGGCACAAATTTGCTCTGAATAGAACTTAAACTTGGATGCCCATTTCCATTTACAGAAGGTTTTGAAGCTGATAGGGAAGAGGATAAAGCCCATTTTGAATTGTCATACCTTCAACCTGCAAGAGACCAGAGCTGTAGGAGTTCAGCTGGGTGAACGCCATACCAAGAGCAGTCAGCACATAAAGGAGAAGAGGCACTGCTACATCTCACACTTTGCAAGAAAAAGGACCACTTTCTGGGGGCAGTCCAGATCTTTTAGTGATTCCACATGGTACATTTCTCCAAGGAAAGGATTGCAAAGTAGTGTGTTTGCCAGTCTTTGCAAGGACTGGCCAGGGAGTTTGGGTCTTGGGTCATCTTCCTAGCTCTGCCTGTTCTCTGACTGGTATCCTTAGGCAAGTTCATTTCAACTCTGAAAGATTCAATTTCCTTGGCCTTGATGGGTGATTGACTTCCATTATGAAAAGTTTTATGAAGTGGGATTTATATTAGCTTTCTATAACTAGTCTAGGTCAGGGAAGTGCACTCAGACAAAGTAGAAGTCCAAAGGTAAGGAACAGAAAATTACCAGAGGTCTTTGAAAGTATGGCATAGGAAAAAGTTGAAGCCCTTGGATTGATTCATTTCTATGGAAGGGAAATGAGATGAGACATGACAGGAGTCTTCAAATATGTATTAGGCAGAAACAATTCTCCACGTGTGTATTGGGCAGAAGCAATTCTCTGCATCCTCTGCAGATAGAACAAGACAAGCAGGTATAAACTCTTGCAAGAGAAATATAGGTTAGACGTCATAAATTATTTTCAAAAAATATAAAAGAAACAAGCTTCCTAGTCAAGGTCCATCCTTTACGCTTGTGCTAAACAACAGTGGAGAAAATCTGCCCCAAATCATGCTTAGTATTACTAATCATCTGTCAAGAGCAAGGATTTCTCATTATGCTGCCCTGTTTTAAGTGACCCTACATCTTTGATCTCCCTGAGAATGTTTGTGAAATTCCTTACATATATTCATTACCATTTCTTAATGGAAAAAGTATCTATTATCAAATATGGTCTTTTCTGGCTGCATTCTGGCTATATTTTTAGTTGTGCACTAAACTGTAATACACATTAGGACCACATTTCTAGACTCATGTCTTGTGGTCTATATGAAAGTACCTTTAATGTCTAACTTCCCTCTTTGTGTTTTTTGATTAGCTTGTTCTAATTTCCCTGCAGCTCACATGACACAGTTCTCTCTTTTCCCTGCACAGTTTTAACAGAGAGGTAGCTCGGCTGCTGGTTCTGTAAAAAAGTCACCCATGGGACTAACTGAGCTCCAAGAAACTGTTTCATAAATTTGAATACTTTGATATGATAAATGCCAAAGCCAGCTTTACAGAGATGAAGGACTATATCTACTTCACTGCTGAAACACACCCATGGAAGTTCTCCCTCAACTCAGGAAGTCTGGAGGGGACATCATTGCATCATATAAAAGCATAAATGTTCCTAAAACTTTCCCCAAGGAAGCAGAGCTTTGTTCCACTGGAGCTGAGAACAAGGAGCTAAGTGTGGCATTTGTGTCAGAACACTTCAAACACAGACTTGAAGCATTATCATGCTCCCCCTGACATGGCTTTGGTGAACTTCTCTTCCAGTGCATTGTTCCCACAGCTGGTGGTCATTTTCCCTGTTGTGGTCCCAGAAAGCCCATCTCTGGGTCTAAGACCAATTATCCTGGGACACAGCAGAGAGAGCTGGAGGCACCTGGGCTTCAAATATCCCACATAAACCCTCCAATACGCTCCAAGATGGCTCATGTGAGAGCTCAGCCTTTTCACAAGCCAGTGATAACAACATTTGCCTGCCTCCCAACAGTTTTCTAAAAGAAAACAAATTGTCATTTACCAACAGCTTTCAACAGAAATTTCTTTACAAGTATCAAGGTATTAAACTGCACTTAAGAGTCAAAAAATTGACTGATAAACAGGTTTGTCCACCAAAAAGAAAGGTTTCTGTGTCTAGCCATATCAGGCAGCACAGAAATGTTAAAATCTGTCCCCACACTGCGTCCCTTCAGCCAGCAGGAAAGTGCAGGCAATTTGTACAGAATCGGTGGAGCTGGCACTAACACTACCACGTGGAGAGGCTCTCCATATTTCTGCTAACTGGAGCTCTTTATGCAGCTGTAAATAGATTAACCTTCAAGTGTCTAATAATCTGTTGTGGGGGCTTTTTTAAACAAAACTGAGATATTTGAAAATGTAGGTTGTTTATTATCTGCTGTTGATGGAGTTCCCACTTGCAGTCACAGTGGAAACACCTTGTTCCCAAGTTCCCTGGATGATATGAATTCCCAGCTGGTGCTGCAGCAGACTGCTGGAGACCTCTCCTTCCAAGGTATATGGCACTGACTAGACCTTATGAAGCCAATGAAAACAATTATTCAAGTTAGTATGAGTGCAAGTGATCCCTAAGCCATTAATTACTCCCTCTACTTGTACTGTTTAATTCCCATGCATCACTCTGAGTTCTTGGAGAGTTTGTCTTGAAGTCCTGTGCTGAAAACCCCCATGACTCATGGACAGTTTAGAACTCCTGATGCAGGGTGGGTGCCAGGGCCACCCCCAGCTAAGCCAACCCTTTCCATCTCCCAGCACTTGCAGATTGCTCTGAAAATTTTTTTACCATGTATCCATTTCCTTTGAATCACTATCAGAAAAATTACTTCATCTCCAGGACTATACTGCAAAAGAAGAAGGGAGGTATAAAACCTAAAGCCCCCCAGCCCTTACCAGATGAACAGTGATTTTTATGATGTGATTTGTTCCCATATCTTTGCGAAAATGTTGCCAGAGCTGAATAGTTAAAAATCTGGTAAGCAGGATAGAATGCAACGAAAGTCCAAGGTCAACTGGCTAATTTATCTCCAGATCTGCAAACTAATGCTGAAGAGAAGCTAAATTTAAATAAGTTTATTCTAAGTGTAACCAAAATTCCATAAATAAATACCACTTGATATGCAGGAATATGCACTACATATTGGGGGGACATAAAACATACTAAGTGCTGTACTGACCTAGTTTATTTTACTGCAAGAGGCTCCTACATCCCGTATCCCACTCTCAAGGCAAAACTGTATTAATATTATTGGGTCCAATGCCAAGCCAAGGACAGGGATCAAGAAGGTTGAGAGTTTTGGTTCTTGGCTGTGCTCTTGGTACAGCGGGACCCCCAGATTCCGAGCACTGCAGCTGCGTGTGGTGAAATGTCCGAGGGTACCAGCAGCCGGCTCCTGGCCCCCACAATCACAGGAAGAGGCAGCAGCATCTTGTTAGCCACAGGTAGAATTTGTGCACGCTCACAGGGCTAATGTGACTGAGTGCATTATCCACCACAATTGGTTCATCCAGCCCTAGCTGCCAATGTGAGATGCCAGCACACCCAGCATGACTCCAAGTGACAGGGCATTATGTCAAGCAGTGGGAGGAAGTTACAAAAAATTCAGAAATCCAAGTCTGGGGAAAACCCTGACTTCTTTACAACCCACCCAGTGAAAAACATCTAAAAACTCAAACAGAGCTTTCTTTCCCAAAAAAACTTCCCTCTAAAAAACCTATACAGTGAGGTAAACTTTCAAACAAGCATGCAGTATTTTCCTGGAAGCATTATCAAAACTAATTACATATACATTTCATTAGTTAATTAAAAACTGCAAAAAAAGCAGGGTGAAGCTTTGTGTCTGCTGTAGTAGAGGCAAATGTTACCACAATTCTTATTGAACACCAGTCTTCCGAATCATCACTGGGTGCCAAGCGAGTGAGTGGGCAGCACCAGTAAGAGAGGGAGTCCCTTGTCTAAAGCCATGGGAGAACACAGCAAAACAGAGAGTGCACAGGCATGTTGGAATCAAACACTAACAGAATGACCACATTTTAAGGACGATTAATAGGCATTATAATGTATATTAGCAGGATAATCACTCCAAATATCTGGCTATATGGGCAGGGGAGAAGTCATAAATGGACCTTGCTGCTTTGCTTCAACCCTGCCAAGATGCTTTCCGGCACCCTGGCTAAGGGCAGAAACATCTTATGACAGCTGCCGAGATACCACTTAGGGAAACATTTGCCATCAACCCAGTTAAAAAGAAAAACAAAATCAAAAATTACAGTTATGAAACCGTGGGCTCCATGAAAAAGCCAGTCTGATTTAAAATACACCAATCTTTGATGGTTTAGATTAGTTTTACTAGTTGGGCTTTTTTTTACAACATGATAGCTGCCATGCTTCAAAGTGGGGAATACCAAATGAATCATAGCTGCAAATTGTTTACCATGACGGTCCACAGTTTAATCTTCCAGCTGTGACTGATAACAAGCTTCTATCACTCAGTGAGCTGCTTGGAGGCTTTTTCAATTAATCTGAATTTTTTATCTGCAGGTACTTCTGATTCACACAATGGGTAGAGAGATGATAGTTCAGGAGTGCACACATTCCCTGAAGCCACCACGACTGCACTCCCGAGCAGGACTGTTGGTAAGCCATGCATAATTCAGTATATTTCTTAGAGCAGCTATCGCTTTGCCGAAGAAGTGGGACTGACTTGTGTGCACAAGAGACAGCATCAGCTTTTTTGAGTTTTCTTGCACCTTTTTTTCAGGTTTAAGCTTTTTTAAACGACACCTTTTTAAACTACATCTTAGACATTTTTAGAACATGCTTCCAAACTATTCTTTGGAAGGCATACAGAGACCATGACGCTACCTCTTATTCTTCTTTCCCACACAGCTTGACAGTGTACAGGCCTGTTCTGTATCTAAATTTACAAGCTGTGACAAGTGATAAATATCCTAATTCCAAAACACTATTGTGTACCTCAGAGACAATTAAAATTCCTTAGATACCTAGATGCAGTACATAATACATTTAGTCAACATTACAACATGTCAGAGAAAGAATGTTTTATCCCAGGACACATCCAAGCATCTAAAAATAGGCCTTCAGTTTAAATAGAAGTATCATCATAACATTCATTGGGAAATCCCCTTTCCTCAGATTACAAAAGTAGTATTAATTTGTAGATTGTCTCATGTGCAGTAAGAACTGAGCAGAAGAGTTTATAAAAAGCGTCAAATAAATTGTATATTCTTTTTTAGGGAGAAAAATTATGGTTAAAACAGATGCATTTTTAATTCTCTTGTTTAAACACAAAAAATCACACCATACACTTTAGGGCACAGACTGAACTCCAGCCCACACTATTCCATACAGTTTAGCAGCAGGGGAAGACAATACAAGGGTTTCGCAGGTTTGGCCATAAGATGTTTTGATTGAGACATACCATTTTACTCAAAACTCATCATTCCTCACTCGGTTTTGTTTAGTTTCTCTGGAGGTTGTGCACACCTTTCCAGGAATGGCTGGCAGGAGCACAGTATAACAGCAGTGTGTGATAGATGGGAACTTAACCACTGACTAGACTTCAGTATTACGCTATCAGGGCACCAGAAATGCACACTATTTCTGAGATGCATGGCACTGGTAGGAGACAACTCACTCCTTCGTTTACTGTATTGCATCTCTGCTTTTAGTGGTGAGGTAGAAGGGTGTCTCCTGACTCTTCTCTGCCAATTAGAAGCTATATTCTTTCTTTGTGATTGTTGAATTAAGGATTATAATGGAATTTGTAGTCTTTGGGAGGCTTGCTTTAAATAAGAAAACAAATAGAAAAGACTGGTGTCATGTTCAGCTGGAGAAAGGTTTGTGACATGCAAAAACTAACTGGTCTGGCCTTGTTTTGTGTCACCAAGGTCCACTGTGCAGCATTAGTGCTGCTACAAGTTGCTGCTGCCATCAGTCCACCAGCTGGCCAGTGTAGGCATCATCTCCAGAGCATTCTGGTTAAAAGTTTTTACCTTTTTACATAGAAACACACGCCGCTCAACACCTAATGGTCCAATCCAGATAGTGTGCACTAAAATAACAGAGTACCCTTATGACTGCTTGGTGAATCAGCACACAGCGAGTGACATGCCCCATTCTGAGACAAACCCCGCCAATGCACGATCCGGGGTTGAGGTTTATATGGGAACACTGCCAGCTCTTCCGAGGAAGTCCAGTTCCCACCTCTGAAACACAGCACTTTATTCTCTCATCTTAAGTGTTCATATTTCTGCAGAAGTATTTCTGACTGTGCAGCCTTCTATGGAAGAGGTGATGGCAACTTACACTGTGTCAAGAGAGATGAGCAGATCTTGAAGTTGGGAAGAGCATAAATTGAAGATTTACACCATGTAGCCCAGCTTGATTCCTTGCCATAGGGAACAGAGAGTCAAAGGCTTGTTTGTAAACTACAGAAATGCCAGCAGCTTTCTCCTCCAGCCACATTAATGCCACAGGTAGACCCCTAAAGCTGCCACATGGGAAGCCTTGGGCTCATCTCCAAGGGACTGAACGTCTGCTACTGCTGATGGTGGTATCACTGATGTCTCGTGTGCCAACAGCCCACAGTTTCTGATAACTCCCACCCTGGAGGAAAATACTGTGCAATTGTTCCTGTTATATTCAGCTTAGTGTTCTGGGTTGGAGGGTCTAAGGCTGTCATTTTTCTGCCAGCGGTGGTTTTACTTATTTCAGACCTCAGTCAGCTTTCTTCTAGCATTTAAATTAGCTTTGGAAATCCTAAGTTGAAAGCCTGTGGTCTTACCCCTGTCACAAGATGAAGAACCACAACATTCTGAGCTGTTTACATCCTCGTGTAATCTTGTCCAGGTTTCTAGAGATTGTCAAGCAGCAAGCCGGAAGGAAAGGCTGTTTAAACTGCAATTTTCAAGTTCTTGGATCACAATTAACAGACCCGTGGCAATAATGAAAGCTGCAAAAGATGCTGTTCCTTCTTTTATTTCAGATATTCTCAAGAGCATCTGGAAGACTTACATCAATGACCTCAATTTTAACCTGTTTGGACTAGTCTAGTGTGACGGAAAAAACGTTACAAGTGATATTCCAGCCCAAAATCTACATGGAAAAAGTTTTTCCTCTTAAAATAGTGCTGCACTCTTTTGGCTGTAACACTTCTCACGCTACTAAATTAGAATTCACAAGTCTTCTGCAGGATTCCTAATGGGATCAAAGATTAGAAACATCTTTGAAGTTTGTCTTCCTTCGCTCCACTGTTAATACATACCTGCACTAATCCACCATGGATCTCCTCAACTCATCAGTCACTCTGCCTGCCAAAAGGGACAGTGTACAGGCTTTTTCCAAATTCCCATTTGTTTGTGTTCATTATCCACACTTCATTTTGCAAGAGCATACCATTTCGTCAATTGATTTTTCACGTTCTATAACGAGGACAGTTTTGTTTTCTGAAACCTTTTGGTCTAAATGTGATTTGCCAGTAATATTTACAGTACTTATAACATTGGTCCTGTTTATTGCTGGTAAGGCAACTGGATTGAACCGTGTGTGTGACAAATTCACAACATTTTATTTTTGACTACAGCTATTAATAATATGATTGCAAGGAGATCATCTCAGTCTCACTTTTTAAATTTGGTCCTTGTTAAAAGAGATCAAAGAAACACTGAACCTCAAGCTTATTTGCTTCTTGTTTAGGAAAACAAGCTAACAGCCTTGCTGACACTAAGTTAAGATCACACAAGGGAAAACATAATTTTAAAAAATCCTTTCAAAATTTACGTAACTCAAAACTGTGACACAAGTATTTTTCTTTGTCTCACTGTGACTCAAAGTTGGCTCCTAACTACCATATCAAACTTCTTGTATCTTTAAATTAATACTTATTTTTGAAAAAAAAGTTATATTTGGAAGAAAGCCTATTACTATAGAGTCTGTAATGATTTTTGTCACTGAAAGTAATTGGTTCAGTCAGGCCAACTGTTTGATTTACTTAAAGATTTCAAAGCCAGAATGCCTCACTGTGCTCACTGGCTTCAACCTCACAGACAATACAAAATGCAGAACTGAACCAGAAGCAATATGTGGTGCTTTTTGAAGATGCATCTTTGTGGAGTTGAATGCATCTAGATTACCACAGGCTTGAATTTCAGAAAGCCCAAAATCTGCAGATGAAGTCAATGGAATACTCCAGTGATAAGCCCCATAGCTAGACATCCAGAATTAACCCTTTTTAAATATTGATTTATAAACTGAAATGAAATGCATGAGAGGGACATGGTGAAGCAGAAAGTTTCTCAAAAGTCCTGCAAGGTCATACTTCATTAGTGGCAGACTATGAAGATTTTAACTGTGATTCCATTAGAAGGCAAGGGGAAAAAAAAGAAAAAAAATAGAAAAAGAAAAGAAAAAAGAAAAAGAGAAACAGATGAGCTCTCATTTCTTCAAAGCTTTATTCCTTAATTTTTCTCTGGGCTAAATTAAAAGATTAATCCATTTCAATGAATACCCACAGGGTTCACTTCTAAACGAGTATTTCCTCCCTCAACAGATAGAATAGGAAGATTAGAGTATGAAAAGGAGACGATTTATAGAGAGTTTTCTGGTCTTCAGAGGGGTTTTAATTTGGATGTGACAGACATGTTCCAGCTGCTGCTTGCCTTCATATTTTCAAAAGGACATTTTAAGTGCCACCGTTCCAAGTGCTGAGTGTCCCCAGAAAGATGAGTGTTGTGCTTGTGCCTGTTACTGGCTCTGGACTGACTGAGGGTTTTCCCCAGACTGTAAAATTCACACTCCACCATCAGCTCTCTTCTTCCTCACTCCTCTCTCACATCGCTATCAATGGGGATACCCTTCAGGATCACTGAAGACTAGACTTTTTAGAAACTGCGATATAAAGATTGAAAAAAAAAAGTAGTTATTTTAGAAATGGCTTCACTGCTTTCTTTGTATCCTTCTAACAACTTAATGAAGTTCATCATAATGCAATAAATAAAGTAGTCATGATCTCCTATTGACCAGGGAAGCACAAAATCAGCCATAGGACATATTTAAAATAAAGAAGGCATTGATGAAACCTCCCAGTATAGAGGCACCAAGCAGGCTGCCACAGTTCACGAGACTGATCACTGAACCAACATCTTTCCACAGAGTTAAAGAACAGAGAAACCTTGGGTGTCTGTAATGGGAATAATCTAATCCTGGGGCAGTGCACTGCCTTCTCCAGTGAAACTGGTGTCTGGCAGCCTGGTGTGCAAGTGGTTTGAACTACTTTTTACCCTCTTCAGATTAAACACTAAGAGTTGCCGTGACTAAATTAGGTGCACATAATCAGTCAAATAATCCTGTGTGGAAATGGGCCAGGAAAGAGGATTTGTCACTATCTGTTTCTTCCTTGTCCCGTTACCCAATATATGTGCAAACATTTGTACTCTCCCACCCCATTTTACGGACAGGAAAGCGAGGTGGATATTGAAGCCACTTTTTAAAAACCAGACAGAGATAAGTGCCAAAAACTGGAACTAGAGCTGCCAGGTCTGAGCCAGGACAATTTTAGAACACAGACACAGAATCTCCCAGACCGGACTTCTTACACTAAAACCGCAGATTTTATATGGCACTTTATAACAATAACAAACATGATGATTAAGCACTCGAGTTGAGCTGGCACGAGAGCTTGGCAAAACTCTTTCAGCAGTTCTTTGCTCATAAAAAGCAAGCTTTGCAGAATTCAGAGTTTCACGGATTTCTTCAGTTTTGACAAAATTAACCTCAGCAAATCTGAAACCCCTTTAAATATTTCAGGTTGGCATCTTCATATAAAAGTAGTTCTGCATTTCCAAACCAGGTTGATCTTCCTGCCTCTACTTATTCATTACAAGGGGTGGTGAAGATCCTCCCAGTGTGGAACTGCTCCCCTCTGCTGTGTGTTCTGATGGGCAGAGGAAGAGGTAACAATGGAGATAGCAAAAACATTATCTAAACTTGTAAAATATTATCACATTTAAACTATTACTGCAAGCACCATATCTAAAACCCCCTGAAATTAATAGACAACTTACACAACTTATACTTCAGTACTGTTGTTCCAATCTCTGCCATCAGAGAGAAACCTCTCTGCCTACACCCCCAAGCCATTCTTTGAATGTTTTTTCCCCCATCATTAGGAACTAGAGTATGAAAAGTAAATGCTGCTAAGTAAAGGCAGCTAAAATGTCTTATAGCCCTTGCTCTTCCTGGCTGGCATACTGCACTTTTCCAGATGCTTCACCCCACTAAGCTGAGAATGTTAATACTGTTCTATTTCAGTCCTATTCACAGTGAAAAGATGGCATAAAGTGATTCTTCTATCAAGGCATTAATATCAGAACAAGGTCAGAAGGGAAAAAACCCCTGAATTTATCATGTAGAAAACTGAACAGAAAATCAGTCATAGAAATATGATTGGAATTAATTTTCATGCAGTAAATTCTTTGTATTTACATAACACTTACGTATTTAAGAACAATTTTTATACCCGTCTACCATGAGACAATTTTGAACGTTCTACCCATTTTGGAGAAAATTAGGCATCTATTCAAGGCTCCTGTGCTCACTTTAATTTCCTCATTTCTCCGCCCACCTGAATCTGACACTTTGACATTTTTGCTTGTTAGAATGGAAATTCAACATTTAGCAAGGCCAGGCAATACAAGGTCAAAAACCAGTGGGAAATATATATATTGAAGAAAGGATCATGGAGGCTTACATCAATAAAGCATGCAGTTTCATTTTTCTGTAATTTTTAACAAAACAATAGCTGTCGTGAGATACTAAAACAAGTTTTGAAATATTCATCACCATTTTCTTGTTCAGTCTCAAAATAAATTGCTTCAGCATTCAGAGCGGTGGGTAGGTACTGAATAGCATTATGTCTTAGTCTAGCACGTTGACGGAGAACTGCCTCTAACACCGTGCTATTGTTCTATTTAAAGACTCTTAAGCAACAGGGATTTCATCACTTCACTTGGAAGATTATTTAAGAGACTAGTAGACCTTATGAATATGAAGTATTTCCCGATATTACACCGACATTCTTCCATTTCCTGAACTCATAGCAATTAGCATACCTTAACTCATTCTAAACAATCCACCCTTCTTCCAGTCCTCCACACATCAAATTCTTCCACAGTGCCTGACAAACTCTTTCCCACGTGGTACTTACAGCATGTTGGAGTCTATTCTGATGAAGTACATGAAGCTAATTATGTGAGCAGGACATTCAGCTGATCACTCAAAATGCAGATACAAGCAAGTGAGAGAACTCTAAGCCCCTCAAACCAGTAAAACACAAGGTACAATCCGAGCATCATGTTACCTCACTGCAGAATCACAAGATAATACTGGGAACCACATCCCACAACTGTGGGCCTTTGGTGGATGCTGTGAACCTCTCATGCAAATTTTATTGGGGCAGACACAGGGAAAGCTTCCACACAGGGCATTTAAAATTCCAAGGGAAAATACAGTTAGGTACTTTGTTATAAGTTGTTTAAATTGGAAGTTTTTCTTTATGTTTACACAATTGTTTCTCTCCCCTCCAAATCATAGTGGTTTCAACCTGAACATGACTGTCTAGTCATTCACTTTTTCTCATATTTTGCAGAATACATTCACACTCCTTAGACTGAAGTATCTCAATTTTCAATTCTAGTCAATTTAGACCATAAACAAGCAAAAAGTTTCTAGACATACAAAACTCCCTTTTTTCTAAATAAAGAATAATGGTTTAAAATATCAGACATTTTTGAAAACCTCCAAAGTAGTACACCAGAGATAGGGCTAAATTTTTCAGGTAATCTTGAACAAAATATTAGCAGACAAACCTATCTGTGGCACAGAACAGATCTGTGGAGTACTGATAGCAGGGCCTGGAGCTGAGCCTCAGCCTGGGCTTCCCCAGACGTCCCATAGCTGTCAGGCCATGTGGCTTTGCTGAAGCAGAAAACCTCACCTGGGCCTTGCTGCGCTGTAGTATAGAGCTGCCCTGATGTGGGAAACCATGAGATGAGAGGTGTGGAAGTGGCAGGGGGAGCTGCAGGCTCCACACTGAATGCAGAGGAACATTAGTAGCAACAAGGAATGGACACACCACAGCTCCTCACCTCCATTGGTACAACGACCTCTCACTGCCTCCACTTCTCTGAGTTGTTTGATTCAACCACAACTACCCCTGTCATCCATATCAAATGAAGAGATCACCACCTTGAACCGTTTAACCATTTCATCTTGAGCAGGGCAGCACAGGCAGTAGTGATCCATGGTGAGCTCCCCTGATCCACCCTAGAACCCAGCTTTGAAATGGAGTGGGTTTTGGCTTCTGACATTGCACCCCACCTTCTTCAGCAAGGTGAGAAGCTGCCTTATGTGCCACCATCATCATGAATGAGCTTTGCAGACCTTGGCTTCCCTGTGAGCAAACCACAAATTACACCTAGGCACCAAGAAGTGGATTTTTAATGGCCAAAACAGACTAGTGACCCTGACTTGCAGGTCGGTTCCCTACCACAAAAGCTGGTGAGATGTTGAGAAGTTTGGTTACCAGAGCTGCCCCTTCAGTCTCAACACAAAATTGGGCAGTACTTCATAGGAGCAGAGCCCCATTATGACTGATCCTGAGTAGCAGCTGGTGGCAAGACTGTCACAGTTGGCGTGTTATTGGCAAACAGCAGCCTGGCTTATACCCATCCTGGGATGGAACTCCAGGGAAGACATGAGGACAAGCAGACAAGTGCTGAGCAGTCTGTCCTGTCTCACCATGAGAAAAGAGTATAGTCCCACTGCTTCAAATCCATTTAATTGAATCAATCTGAATATGCGCAGTATCTCCAGGAAGTCAACCAAGAAGCACAGCACAGGCTCTGTGCACATCCAGGCTTACTGCTTTCAGAGGGGTCACAGGAAGGGGGGAAGTCTGGTGAAGAACAAAGCTGCCACATCACAGCTCCATTAACAAATTTCCCCTCAACACAAACATCACGTCTCCTTACTCTAAACAAGTGGGGTTTTACTCCCTAGGCAGAGACACTCATTGGGACTTCTGAAAAGAAATCTGTTTAGGAAGGACTAGCACCACAAGACATCTGGCAGAGGAGAGAAAAGCAAGAACAGGATCTCACCAGGGCCCCTTAAAAAATCACTGTTTATCCTAAAACGCTCCGTCCCTAAAATAAACCAGTGTTTTCCTCTCACCTAGCCATAGTCATTGGCTTTCTAGTAACCTACAATATGTCATGATTTTGAAATGAGCCCCTCAATTTACAACAGTAGCAGCTCCTTTATTTATAACAAATGCACTTGTAAGATGTTATCAACTACTTCTGTCTCCCTTACACACAGAGAAGCTGCTTAAATAGAAAATTGTGTTATGTATGTTTGAAGACTTCTAAAGGTAGATAATTTTGCATTTTCTACCCTACCAAGCTAGGAAATTAACAGTAAAACTTTTTCCTGCCCTCTAGGAAACCTGATTTAGTCAAAGATATGATCACAGGTAGCAGCTACAGAATCAGCTATTTATTTAATTTAAATAAACCATTCTTCCAGCAGGTAGTGAAGGGAAGAAATAATATGTCATGCTAAGATTCCTGAGCCAGTACTTCTTCCCTACATCCTTTCTGTGCATGTTGAAGTGCACTGCTGCTCTGTGTTAAATAAGCTGCAGTAGAATGGAAAGCAACTAATTTGTACTCCCTGGGTGCTGGGCAACTAATTTAACTCTTGCTGGCACATAGACAATAAATAGGAAAAGATGGTACAGTTTCATACAGATAACATTTCCATGAAAGTTAATAAAAAACAAGGAAACATTTTTTCTTCCTACCTATCTGCCCCATGAACAGCTGTGTTGCCTTTAATCCAAAGGAAGCTAGGTGTCACCTCTTGTGATGACTTACCGAGGCCTGGCACCCTAAACACCAGATGTGCCCTCACCTGCTTGGCAACACACCTTCTCCTTCCGTCACCCTTATCCAAGAGGAAGCACTATCCTTTTGGAACTAAAGAAAAGTAAAAAACTTCTGAGCTGGACAGCTCTGCGTGTCACAGGAGCCACATGAGAGAGGTGACCCTTGGGAGGGGCTCATTCTTTTGCTCTCACATGGAGGTGGAGAGAAACTAGACAACATCTTAGATGAGTTACCTAACTTTGCAGCAAGAGCAAAGTTATAGGTGCTGTTTTTCATCAGGTGATGGGCTGAGCTCATCTCTACATGAATTCGTACAAGCAGAACACTTCCCCTGGGTAATTTTCATACCGATCAAAACTGATCTTGTAGTGCGCACAAGCTGGTCACAACATCCTGATCCCAACATTAAAGAGCAGTACCATCTTCAGCTGAGTCAGATGAAACCAAATGCTTCCACGTCCTGCCAGTGACTGGAATATGGTTTCAGTTTTTATGGGCCTAATGTACAAAGATAATATAAAAGCACACCAGAATATATAAATGAAATCAACTTCTTTTAAGAAGACTGAAGAATCAGATGTAACTTTCTGTGCCTGAGATTACTAAAGTTTCTTCCACAGTTTTTTTAATAGAAATTAATTGACTCAAATTTGACAGCTTGGAGCATATTGCTTTTCAATTTGTATGAACCTGCATACACCCAGTGTGTTCAAGGATAGTGCTGTACCTACAGATGTCATTTCATTCAGATTCCCACCTGAAATTGCTAAACAACAAATTTATTTGCAGAAATGTAGTTTAGATCTAATCAGATATCAGGTAATTCTGTCCCTAACACAGGTTTTATGTAACTAAAGACTAAAAGATTACAACACCAGATAAAAGTTTTCCAAAGGCATAAATGTAGGGTAAAAGCACAAAGCAAAAGAGGTTGACTAACCATAAAGTAAAGCTTATTAGGAAATAACCAAAAATGAGTGATCAGTCCCACAGTAAAACAAGCTACAAACATGTTTGGGGGCATTGGAAAAGTTAAAAGCCCCTGCTGACATTAGTCTTTTGCATTTCAATCACCCCATGTAAAGGGGAAAGAGAAAATCTTTAGGGTTTTGAACGATATTAACTGTTTTTATTTTAATTAATTTCAAATTAATATTAACAGTGAAAGATTTAGGAGCCTGCAGCATCTTGTCTCCTCTGCTGTCTCATATCACCTGGTGGCCCTGTCTGCACCCCTCCTGGGCTGATACCACTTGCTTTGATATTGACACAGTTCAGGCTCAATCCAGTCTTCAGAGAAAAATGGGCATGAAAATCCCTCAAACCCCCTTTCTGCTCTGAGCCCAGGGCACGCACACATTTCCTAAGGACTGCACAATCCAGTGGGCACTATATTGTACTTAATAAAATTAACAGCCTTTACAGAAAATAGGATTTGGAATGACATTTCTGCCATGGGATCATTCAAAGTCTGGTAGATGTACTATCATATCAGCCCTGATCCCTTTCACGTCACTGGCATTATTTGCTCAATTTTCTAAACTAAGTTTATTATACTGAATATTAAGAAGCAGAAGAAAAGTAGATGAGAAAAACTGTATCTCTTATTTTTGATAATATTTTTCCCATTCTGCATTGGCTGCCATTTACTTACCAAACACTGTTCACTCTTTTTATTTACTATTTCAGCTTGTAAGAAGAGATGTTCCAGGTAAAAACAAAATACAACAAAGAATGCCTCAGGTTCACTCTTAATGGGATTTTCTCTGTAGCAGGGGAAAAAACCCCTTCACATTCAGCCCCTATTCATCTGTTATAATTAATATTTTAAATAGTTGATAGAATTTAATAATTGTTTATTAATATTTAATAAATATTATTTTTTTTAAAAATTCACTGGGAAATCAAGATACCAAACCAAAGTCAGTGGCACAAAACAGATTAGTGAATACTGAACAGGTTTCATTAGTCCTAAATTAGATAGAAACTCCAGTTTGGACAATCCTGGAACACACCTGTTTAATATCCCTCCAGAAAGACGGGCACTTTTGGGACTTACGGTTAGTTGTCCTGCTCTGGTCACTCTGAGCACTGTCGTTTGACTGGTTGCTGGAGACAGAGGACACACTTGAGCTCCTGACAAAACCAAATGCGGCCAGCTTAGCTGCTGGCAACCGTGAATAGCCTGGGGGACGAAGTCCAGACGGGCAGGGCTTTGGGAGATTTGATTTTGCAGCACTTGGACATGATCCTTTCTTAAGATCAACTGAAAGAAGGAAAAAGAAATAAATTTTTGTTAAACAAACTAAACTGGAAGACACTGACCATTACCTCTATCTCCCAGCTATATAAAGGCAGTATTAAGCAATACTTGAAGTGTTAAGAAATACTTGAATACAAGTTTTAATGGCTGATCAAACTGCAGTGATGTCGTATTGTTTGCTGCACTGAAAAGACAAAGTTTAGTGGAAAAACTGCAGGTCACAATAATTTTTAAAAGGTGAAATATGCCAAGTACCTATGAGGCATAACTCAAACTTCCAGCAAAGCAACATCGTTCAACGCTGCTAAGAATTTCTTTTAATGTTATCATCTTCAATGCTGTATCACTTTCTAATTTTACATTTGTTATGTGCCAATTTAAAAAAAAAAATCATGGAGACAAACAGGCCACGCATAACCTCCAATTTTGGAAGCTATTGTAGACCAGCAACAATCTTCTTCAAGGACACAGGACTTCTTTGTATTTCATCAAAGAAAACACTTCTTTGAAGTTTTTCTTTCAAATTCCACTAAAAGAAAATGCCCTTTTCTTGCACCAAGCCTGGGAATAAGGACATGTCCTGTAAAGTCCTAGTTTTTTAACATACCACTGGCCATTTCCACCGGTGGACTTCTCCTTGCTAAGCCATCAGCCCGTGTGAGTGGCATCAACCAAGTCTCAGACAACTGCCAGTAGTAGGTGCACCTGAAGTTAGGCCAGCACAGCGGCTCAGCTGTGATGTCTGCCTGCGGTTACTAACCACTCGTCTGTCTTCAGCTTCTGCCCTAACCTGTATTCTGCTGCTCTTGCTCAGGCAAACTTTTCCAGGCAAATACAGAACATAGTTTCACAAATGTTCCTCTTTTTCTTCTCAGGCCAAAGGTCCATGATCATGGCAGTCTTGCTTTCAGGGTCAAGGATTAAAGATTAGAGTTTGCTTTTGGTTGAAAGGTCCAGATACCAATTGACTCCAGATCTCAAGTATACATACATTTGGACAGAGCTTTTCTTCCTAGATTTGAGAATACCAGATTCCTGTTCCCTGTGGAATCCTGAGCAGCAAAAATACATATTTTTTTTAGAAGTATTAACAACAGCCTCCAAAAAAAGCAATTCTAGAGTGTTCAATCAGGACCAGTGGGACAGGAGACAAGAAAGCATTAAAAACTATCAACATATTCTGCCAGAAAAGGCCACAAAGTCACCCTTTTTCCATTTTTATTCAGTGAACAGTATTTGTACACTAGCCCGACACAAACTTCAAAGAAAGAAGTGAACATTTGTAATATAAAGAAAAATACAAATTAACTGCACAGTAAGAATATGGTCATATTATTACGGTATTTAATTCTTTTGTAAACTATGTAGGTCACAGCCTTATTAATTTTAATGAAGCATTTCACTTTGAGAAGACTTTAGAAAAAACAAGGCTAACTCCTTTGAGCAGAAGAACGTTATGGGGATTTTGAAAGATACTTGTGTACCTCATCACAATACTAATGCTAAGCTTTGTTTAACATATCTAAGCCTTTCCTTTTGAAATAGAAATATGTGTAACACCAAGCTAAAAAGAGTTTTATGTTCTCCTATAAAACACATTCCTGTAAAGACATAAAAAAATGCTCCTTGCAAAATGAATAAAACAATTTACGTACTCTAGGCTCTTAAAAATCTTTGTACCTGTTTTTCCCAGGTTGAGCTCTTTATTAAAACTCAAGGAGATGGACATCTGCAGCACCTTTGCCAGCCCAGAGGAATACATGCTGTGCAGAGTAACCCAAATGGAAGTAACAAGTAGTAGAAGCAAGTAGTAAAAGACTGCTAAAATCCCCATTCACTTTTCTGTCCCCACAGAGGCAATTTTGGACTATGATCCTGAATCTGGCTTCATTTGGATATCATGAAGAGGGCTCCGAGGTAGCCATGGGTTCCAGGTGCAGGTGAAGGGCAGAGCAGGCACATTAGCACAGAGAAGAGATAAGCAGTGATGCTCACCATCAGTTTATTGCCAGGTTTGTGCGGCGTTGCTTTGACAGTGGTCTACTACAGCTCATTTATCGCTATCTGCAAAGCACCAGACTCCTTCCAAAGCCAGGACTTCTTCCCTACCCACTGCAAAATATTCCAGGTGCTGAATCAGTGACTGGACCAAGTCCAGGCACCCTTCAGATCTGAAGCTGAGACAAGTATTCATGGTAAGCAGCTGCAGTGCAAGGAACCTGCCCAGGTCAGCGGCAGCAGGGAGAAGGTATGAGGCTGTCTCTCGTGGGTTTTACAGGTTTCCAAAAAATGCACTTGGATTACGTAAGCTGAGATTTCTTTTTCTTAAGAATCTCTGAAAATTGAGGGGGAGGGAGAGATATTTCCATTTTACAGCAACAAACTATTATCACACACAGACTTCCTGCAACAAAATAGGGGAAATTCCAGTGGGGCAGTGGGATAAAGTTAGAAATGGCTTTATTTAAAAAACATTTCAGATGTGCTTGCCCTAGGGCAGTGTGCTTCATCTGAGACTCCCAGATCCCCTACTCAGCCACAGGGATGCCCACAGCAAGTCCCCAGACTGACTTTTCTCTGCAGTCCATGACCCACCAAGCTGTAACTGAAGAAGAAGAATTTCCTTAAAACCAAAACAGTTTTGGTGACAAACTGCCCAGCCATCTTCACCTTTTCTTCAAAGTCATTCTTCCAGATTTGGGGAGAGGATTCAGTGTTTTTTTCTCACACTTCTGTGTGTGTTTCTAGTTTATTACTTCTATTCAAATTCCCCCTGAACTAACAATATTTTGCATCTTGAACTCATCATCATCCTTAAATTATTTTTCGCCTTTTTTGTAATCCAGTTCTTCTGTACCATGAGCACCTGGGGCAGGACATTATCCTCATTAGGGATGCATTCAAATCCTTAAAGCTAAGTAATTTTGTGCCTTCTTTCTCATTAAAATACATGAGACATACGTCTATTGTATGTACTTTCTGTTCTAAACATCATCAAGTTTTCTCGTGCATGTTTTTTGCTTTATTTCTGTTTCTTAAAAGTATAGAAGTACTCCTTCAAGCAAGGTCTGGGAGTTCAATACAAAAGTTATTTTAATGAGCAGCTTTTATTTCAATAAAAATCTGCCAAAATAAGCTTAAAAATCTTTCCAGTTTTCTCACTGCCTGAAGCTAATTATTGAATTAAGTATTGTTGTCTGTATGCACTCAAGTGATTTTCTATGACACTTCAAGCTGTTCCCATCCAGAAACATGAAAACATTTTGAGGTAGGGACTGATTGACACAAACTAGATGTGCCTGGGGAGACTTAATAAAAGTCTGAACTTCACTTCTTATGCATCCCCACTGCACAAGAATTGCATCTTCATGCACGGTTAAGAAGCAACTTTCATGTAACTTCTCTGTGAAATCTGAAATATGTTTTAGCTGAAATGATTAAAAAATTAAAGAAATGACTTATACAGATGTGTTCTTATGAAAAAGAGTAGCAGTTCAAGACTTCAAAACTCCCTAATTCAGGGATCCTTGGCAAGTCTTTGTCATCTGGTAGTAGGGTTTTTGGGTTATCTTCGCTCTCCCTTTTTAAAAAATTTTTTACCAGCATTTCTGTAAAAACTTTGATCATTAAATGTCATTTTCTCTCACTTTCTGATGCTCTGAACATCTCTATTCTCATCTCATATTGGGGAATATGGGGTAAAGAACTTACCTCCAGTGTCACTGCGTCAGTCAGAGACAATACAAGACTGCTGAGTTAACCCAGCTCATAGTTAACCCAAACACTGGTATCTTTGCAGATTAAAAACAAATCACACAAGTGAGAAACCTGTTCTGTTGCCTCTGCTTTTGTGGTTTCCCTCTATAGATGTAACAAGTTCTCTCTGAACAAGAACCGAGGAAAGGGGCTTTAAAAGAGAGGCTTTAACGATTCACACCTAAACAGCCCAGCTGCCCCGAAGGTCTCTCATCCAAATACTGTCAAGCCTGGGACAGTTCAGTTCCAAAGGCCAAACAGTTGTCACTGCTGAACACTGACTAATTTCTGATGGGTCAGTCCACCATCATATGGTAGTAAATGCTCATCTCCTCATGCTTCAGATTTAAAAGCACCAAAAAACTGCTCTGTGCCTTCCCAGCTCCCAGGCAAACCAAGGCTGCTCAGCACATTCTCAACACCCCAAGAACTCGTCATCTCACAATTCATTCAAGCTGCAAATGTCCACGTTCACTTGGCAGCTAATGTGAAAAGCAGCAGCATCCCTCAAAAACTTGCAGCACAGGAATCATCTGTGCGTGAGTCTCACTCATTGCATTTTCCACTGACAGCCCAGAGCAGCCAGAACAATTCTCTGCACTGAAGCTGCATCTCATCTGCCCAGCTGCTGCTCACTGGCTGCTCAGAAGGGCTGTGGATGTCCAGCCAGAGACAACACTTGGCTCTCACAGGAAGGAGGCAGGGTAGGAAGTATTTGCCTGCTCCTACACCCAGATTGTTCCACACACTGTTCATATGAATGACAGCCTGGAACAACTGTCATATAGACAACACTTCGTTTATGATGGGGTTTAGTTCCTTGAAGACGCAGTAACTGGAGCAGAGAGGTGGCAGATGGCTATGTCCCAAGTATGACGACAATGTCCTTAAGAAAAACTCATGAGGAAGTGCGTGCATCCCTTTGAAAGCTAATTTTATTTTTTTTTTATGAAATACAGTCAGATTGCTCTCTCAAAGAAAACAGAGTGCCGACTGGAAACTCAGCAGATTAGGAGAACGGAGAATATTTTCCTCTCTGAACTATTCCCTTGTACCCTCTTCCCTTAAACAGTTAAGAAACTTGCCAGTTCAAATCCAAGTACCTCAGACTGCAAGTACAGACAGAGCTGGGGTAGCAGTAAGGCAACATTTCAGCAAGTGACCTCAAAACCTCTTTTCTATCATCAAATCTCATTTACATGTTCAATTAATATGTCATTATTAGGTTGTTTATTCTCAGGAATAATAAAGCTTTCCTGCTGGGAGAAAGCTGTAGACATATCGTGGCATTCAAGATGAAATACATTATACATATGCAGAGACACAAATAAATGTATATATCTGTGTCTGTCTGTGTAATGAGAAATATTGCTGTCCTGGTTTATGGGTAAATTCTATCTTTAATGAAAGTTGACTTGCTTAGAAATGAGAGGAGCAGCTAGACCCTCGGGACTGACAAGTTTAATACAGAGAGGTGATAAGGAAGTAACATTTCATTAACTCACTCTTTGAGAAAAAAATACCCTAAACACTACTGAAAAATGTAGAATTAAGTTAAATTAATGAGCGCAATTAAAGTGAAGTTTTAATGATGAGATCTCTGTTATACTTTTCAAAATCAGACATTAATTCCATCAAAATAATCAGCTACCAAACGCAAATCCTAACACATTTGCTTCAAGAAGTCTTTATAACCAAGGAAAACATATTAATATTTTACATGTTATAGACACAGTATCTGTCAATGCTTGTTTTGAATTACAAGTTTCCCATAGAAAGAGCAGAGTCTATTTACATAAAATAAACAAACGTTAAGCTTTCAGAGACTCTATGGCACCTATATCATCATTCAAAGACTTCTTATTTTACCTACTTTGCAGAACCCTTTTTCTTACAGTCAGGCTGCTTGTTTGACCCATCTGAGGCAAAGCACCACCGAAGGAGCAGCACTGCTTAATAAGGAATTTGCAGCCCATGCCACCACATGTCCTATATCCTACTGATGAAGAAGGATCACTGGTCCAACCACGCTTTAAGCATCACACCTAGAGATCACACTTGAGCGAACACCCATCATTATTTTACTTTCTACCTAGCATGACTTAAAACTAACAAAGCCCCTAATATTCTTGTACTACTTGCAGTCCATCACAGCAGTTCAGGGATTTAATTATCAATTACTTCAGAGTCAGTTTTATGAGGATTAGTATTATACATGGGCCAAACCACTCAGCTTATCAGTGCTGCTTAACCAGACTGCTGTATTATGAATGGTATGGCAAAGGGGAATAAAATCCTCATTATGAGGCACTGCTGCTGTCCTCGATACCACAGCGATTTCAGTCTAAAAGCCTCCGCGGTACCTCACACTTTGTCATGGGGTAGCAACTGGCTGGATCCTTCTGTTTCCATTACCTCAGGGCAGGACTGATATCACTAGGATTGGAAATTGGATTAAAAGCTCAGGATCAAGCTGCAAGAGATGCCGATTAGCAACCTTGAAGGCAGGCCTGGTATCTTTGAGAGAAATATACCCCTGACTCCCTAGCTTCTTTTGCTGCCGATACCCAAGCTCTCACACCCCACAACACCCGTGAGCAAGTCTTACTGGCTCTGCATTCAGGATGCTGACCATATGTTCATGCATGTCATTTGCTCATGTTTGCAAATATGACTTTATCAAAGCTGTGCTTAATCCTGTTTTTCAAACAGTGCAGCAAAAGCAATGATGCAGATCAAATATACTGCAAATAATAGTACAGCTAACAGCCAAATTAAGGGAAAGTGGTTGAAAATGGTGTTGAGTACTTTAACACAGATGGCTTAAAGGTGCCTGACCTTATTATGAGCCCCTCTAATTAACACCCCAACAGCTCTGGCATGCCAGGGGCTGCTGTCGCATCCATCCCCTCCGTGGCAACCAGCAACCCATCTCTGGTCTGCATGTGTGCTCTGCTGTGGATACAGGCGCAGGAGGCAGTTCTCTGATGCCTCTGCACTCCTGTACCAGTCTTATCCTTTCTCCTGTCACATCAGCCTCTTTCATGACCAATTCATTCTTCTTAAAAGGAAGTTTTAAAGACAAGAAGTCTGGTAAGCTGACCTATGAAGTTATATATTGCTGAGAGAAAGATTAGGTCATTTGAGGCATACAAGGAAAAAGGCTTTGGTCAAGGAAAAGGTGATTATAGACAATCTTGGATGGATAATTGGGAAATAAAATACCAAAAATAAATGAATGTAAAGAAACGAACGTAAGATATCAGAAGTACACGAAAGATAAGTAAGGGGAGGTACTGAACCAAAAGAGAGCAGTGAAAATCACTTTGCAACAGAGTAAGGTGTTGCAGAAAAATTAAACACATTCTTCATGTTGCAAGGAAAATGGAAGGTGAGATGCCAGAAGTGAAAACAATGTGTCCTGGGGTAGACAGTGAAAAACTAGAGACATTAGCAACCTCTCCAGAACAAGTCTTGTGTAATGTAAAATCCATAAAAACAGTCAGAGCCCAAAGACCAGATGAGACACACTTTGGGGCCCTGAAAGAGATGACAGATTATTGGACTACCATGAGTTATCTTTAGTACCCTTTTTGAAACAGCAAGGTAGGAACAGACTAGAGAGAAAAATAACAGCTGTAGGAAGGAAATTATGGAGAGCTATGAATTAAATTTGACCTCCAAAGCAGACAAGGTCCAAAAAATAATCAGTGATTTAAAAAATATATAATTTTAAAAAATTTAAAAAATAACAAGAAAACCCTGAGAAATATGAAAACTTTAAGAAATACAGCTTTAGTGAATAGAATCACAGTAACAGCTGGTGCAATTTACTTATGTACACTTCTCATGCACTAGCATTTTTAAAGGCAGCATTACAGACAAAAAACGGGACTGATAAGCTGATCCTGTTTAGATTTTAGAATGTCACATAACATAGGAAGACAGTAAATGAATACATACAAGACGAGGTCCTATATGGATTAGAAGTGGCTAAGGAAAAGTCGTGTCTGCTAGCATCAGTGATGCAGGATAATGTGGGTAATGGATGGGTGATGGATGAATAAGAATGGAGGCAATGTTCATTTCTGAGGATCAGAAAAGACCGTTTATTGGGTAATAGGTCCTGTTTGCATTTTCTCTCGTATCTATCTCCCAAACTGGTTCCTGTTACACAAGGGCTTACCCTACTCATATCCTGAACTCACAGGCTCTTGCAGTTTTATTTAACTGGAAATCATGATCCAATTACTCTCTGTACCTGTATTCCCATGCTCAGTGCTGACTGAACTCAAGTCACAGGGCTGAAATGGTATTTACTACCCAGGCTGCAATCTTGGGGTGTCTCAGAAGCCACATACAGCTTGGTCAGCTTCTACTAATGGCATCAGCACAGATAAACTCCAGATGCAGGGTCAGATAGCAAAGGATACTGGCAAGAGGCACTGTGTTACAGAGAAGCTTGATTTTCTGATAAACTCCAAATCCCGTCAACCTGTATTACTGACTGAGACTGTCCTCTCATGGTAAAGTCAAGATGCACTCGTGCATTTCCATTCAAAATTTTTCTAAATTTCTCCTGCTTCTTAGTACAGATAAATGGATGCTGGGGAGAGACAGTAATAGTTTTCAAATACCTGCAAAGAGGAAAACACCCGACAACCACTCCAGATGAAAGAGGAAACAAATTGTAACAAAGGGCATTAGGCAAAAGGCTAGGGAACACTTTTAACCAGAAAAAAGGTAATGCATTGGAGCAGTCCTGCTTTCAGAGGCTCCAAGATCTCATACTGAAGATTTTTATAAAGAGTTTTTCATGAACAGGTTAAATAAGCATACACCAGAAGGAATCCCATCCTGGGGCAAGAGGAGGCATCATATAACCTTAAGTCATTCATTAACTTTAGCTCTTATGACTATTTTTAAAAATCTCTGCAGACTTCTAGTCTGTTAAATAGCTGCTACATTTCACTCTGGCAATGACTGATTTTCAGTTTTCTCTGAACTTGCCGGTTTAAATGTGCATTGTTAAAACCTCCATGCTTTTCCAGGCTACCGAGGAGTGTCCTGTAGAAGTAATTATTGTCTCTTTCTTGTGGCACCATACACTTCTCCTTCCAGCTCTTCTTGTGCTTTTCCATCCCCTGTAATTCTGCCCAGGGTCATGCTGAGGTGGGCAATAGCTGGAAGAAAGAGGTATTAGAAGTGTTGTCTCCAAAGAGGTGTATACCAGGCCTTTAGAGAATCAAGATCTCTGTTGGCACATTTGAGCACTGCCCAGGTTTTCAGAGCACAACATGGTGGGGAATGTCAAATCCAGACCGAAGGGCGGGATCTTCGTGATGGAAGAAAATGTCCCATTATCTTCCCAGAACAAAACCAAAGAATTTTCAGGCATTTACAAGGCGGAGGAAGACAAAAAGGTGAAAAATGAGAATTATTATTGAAAACTATTCTCTTTCTTTGGCAATGACCTGCTAAACAACCTTTGCACAAGTCCCAGACTCCCTAGTCAGCCTTGCTGCAGGATAAAAAGGCACACCTCAAAGAGTGCTGTTGGAGCTTTGTGGTATCAGGTCAAAATGTTGCTCATTTTGTGACTTTTCTGTCTCAAAAAAAGGTATCTTATTGGTGACTACAGTAAAGGGAAAGGAAAGAAAGTTCATACTTTACCTGAAGCATCAGGATGGTAGAGGCTGGGAGCACTTGTTATTTCTCCTTGCTGATGGAGACAACTACCTGAGGCCCTTTGACTCGCAATGAGAATCCTGCTCTTGGCAGACGGTAACCTGGACACTGCACCCAGTCCTAACTGTGGCTTCAGTATCATGGCAGATCGATAAAAGCTTGGTGGGACCTCATAGTGAGTGTATGGTGGAGGGCAAAATTCATCTTTCTCAGGCCTGTCCGCAACCTACGGAAAAATCATCAACACAGACATTACACAATAAATCAATAAACCCAGACAATAATGGAGCTCCAAATTATGTATAAAGGCTAAATTTCCCTCCTTGTGAATATGGTCTTCAGAGCACTGCAAACGTTCGGAAAGTTATGGTCTTACTGTATGAATCGCTCTTCAAGAACATGTATATTACACTCTCAATATGCAACTACACCCAAATAAAAAACTGATGCCTTCCCCATCAGAAAACAGACAAAGAGAAGACCTTCAATTAGTGAAAATGAAGGTACTGTTAAGTCACGAAAGGTTATATTATTTACAGAGGTAGATACACCAAGAGAGTGCGTAAGTGGAATTTTTATTACAAGTTATTTAAAATATTCTTACCAGGACACAATTCTGGGAGAAGGTGGTTTTAACTTAGATAGCTAAAAATAAAGCTGGAGGTGTTTTAAGTACATTTTATCAGAGAAGTTGTACTGCCAAATAATTTCTGTGAGAAAAAAAACAACCCCAAGTATGTTCTCACTGCAAAATGTTCACTGCAATCTGTGCCCCTCTAGTTCCTGGAAAGAGACCTGGTTGTGGAGGTGAGCACACTTCTCTAACTTATGTTTTCAGAGGCCTGCTGAATATTCCAAATCAGAGCTATAAAATCCATCTGGCCACGTGAATTGGAGAAAAAACCTACCAGATTTGCAAATGTAAAACATTTACTATTTGTCACAAATAGATGTTGCTTTGTGAAAATCAGTGACAAATCTCTCAGTATTTTAACGGGTGTTTACTGTAAGGACAGCAGAATAAGTCCCAAGCTGGAAGTGTTTCCAGCAAACTGGCTCACAGCGCTGAACTTGCAGCTGAGGAATGACCTGGTTCCATGATTCAGCCCTTGCATCTTTGTACACTCAAGCTGGGCTCTGACTCCCACTTTTCTGTGCTGCTTCGTGACTCAGGACAAGAGTGCAGAGTTTTCATCTCTCACATTTGCAAAGAACTGTTTGCTCTTCTGAGTAGAGTCCAACTTCTTCACCGTTTTCTTATAAAATGCAGTATCATCACAATGTAGAAAGGACCTATGAATATTTTTTCAGTCACCCCATTTAGGCCATGGGAAAAGGAAAAAAAGCATAGGAAATAGAAAATCTGAACTAAATTTGTTTAAAAATTAATCAAAAAGTGCCACAGGCTACCTAGGAAGAAATGTAACTGCCAATTAATTAACTCTGCTGTAAGTTATGATGCATATAATATGCCAAATCAATTCCTATTTAGCAATTATAAGCATTAGAATATGCACTTCAACATTGGCTATAAAAGCTTTGATCCTAGCTCCTTCAAGAGCTTTAATCCTAATTTAGCAAATCTTTAATATGCTAAGAGACAAGATTGGCCTTAAACTATGAAATATAGAATCTTTGAGGCCTTTGCACAGGAACTAGTGCAACAAACACAGAGCTTTATAATTTTGCCCTATATTTTTTCCTCTGCAGTCCTATTTCCTGCCATTATATCTTTATGTTTCCTTTTTTATTATACTCCTATGACCTATTTTTACAAGTTAGGATACAGTTTTTTTCTGTATATGTGACTCTCTACGCTTGGACTGCAGACGTCCAGCTTCTTACTTTCAACTGCTAGATCTGAGATTGTTTTTTCGGATAAGCCTCAGTTATCTTCTCTTTCCCTGATAAATTTATTTCTATCAGATTACACTATGAATACTATTATTTTGTATTTAAATGAAACACCAATGCCACATATTTCAGTACAAGGAAAAGAGAAAATCTTTAAATATAGAAAATATGCATTTTTTATAAACTGGCTTTGTTTATTCAGATCTTGTTTCACCCAATCTTTTTTTCTTTATTGACAGTATGCTAGGACTAACAGAGAAGGGCAACAAACACGGACACAAAAGCAATCAATCACAAGCATAAAACATCTTCTCAAGCTGAGAGAAGTGAGAAGGACTTAGAATAGAATATTTTAGATTTGAAAAGACCCTTAAGAAAATCAAGTCCAACTGAATTTATCCAAATATCTCTCAAGAATTAGACACTATTTTTTGAAGATCCCAGCTTTAGGGGACATAAACTTGCTATGAAGATATACTATTTTTTCCTTTCTATTTCCTTGTGAATTCATGAAGTGTGAAATTCAACTGGTCTCAATAGAATTGTATAAAATTGTTGCCATTTTAAAGCTCTTCAGAAAGATATGGATTAATATGATCCCTGTTAGTACCCTGTACTAGATTTTTGTATGGACTATTAGGGAAATGATCTGTTGCAGCCTGTTCACTAAGAAGGTCAGCCCAGAGTTTTTTTCTGTGGGGCTGTCTGCTCATTCCCCACACACCCATTAATGAATTTGTTAGAATGAGCTAGAAAGTCTGCAACAAATACCTTGAGCTTACAGGAATTTCCACAGGCTGGGTATTCCCATGCAGAGCTGGCAGCATGGCCAGCAGGTACAGATGCCCAACACTTTCCTTCATGTTACTTTGTTTATAACATCATCAAACATCAATGCCTCGAGGAAGAATTTGCTTGTCAAGTGTCTACTTCAGGCAACTCTTTGGGAAAGAGTTGGCAACATCAGTTCAGGCAATTCAAATAACAGGATTTGGGGGGGAATTTTTGGTTTGACTATATATAAAACAATTCCCCTACTCCTTTTAACCTCAGCAGGCTTTTTGTTTCAACAGACTTTAGTCCATCCTCTCTGGAGCACAAAGATGTCTGAGCTCGGGGACAGACCCAAAGAGGTGGTTGAATGGGGCAGGCAGAGTCTTGGTGGGGCAGACAGGAGAGCTGGTTATCAGCACACCTCCTTACAGAGTCTCACCAGATCAGGGCTCTTGGCAACAGCCATAAAATAGTGAAAAAGTGGCCAGTGACCACTCTCTGACAGGACACAGACTGTACCTGTACAAGTAAACTCTCACTCTGCAGACCAGGTTGATCCACGCTGGTCCTTGGGAGCAGCCTCTGGGTGAGCACGCTCTGGCAGAGCTCGACCCTGAGCTGGGGAGTGTGCTCCCAGTCCAGCAGTACAGACAACCTTACCTGAGCCATGTCATTCCACTGTTCAGTTCTCTAGGACAGCTACAGTCTTCGGGTTCCACAATTTGCCCTGTAAGTTCCCACTGAGGCAACTGGGAGCACAAAGTGCCCACAAACACCCACTGGTGCTGACTAGAAGAGGGTGAGGTCCACAATGAGATGGGGAGCCCACGTTGTGATGAAGGATGTGGACAGCAGTGACCTGCACTGGACAAGGACTGGTTTTCTTAAGCATTTTGAATTTCACCTTGAGAGGTTTTCTTTTCTTTATTTTTTTTTCTTTTTTTGGTGAAGATGGGCATGAAAGATCTGTCTACACACTCTGCCAATGTTCTAAAGAAAAGCACTGGGGGAGCTGCCAATTCCACAGGCAAGGCTGCCCATTCAGCCTTAGCTCAATTCCGCTATGGACCCAGCCCCTCAGCACAGCAGAACTGCCTTCGTGCTGCAGTTGGGATTTTTGTCTGAGCTGCCCTAAGTGGGCTTTTGCACAGGCAGCTCAAGGAGCCCAGCAGGCTTCTCATTGCCCAGAGGCAGCCCTCGAGTCTTTCTCATCGAGTTCTCCAGGCCTTTTCTTGGAGTCTCCTGTCCGAGACAGCACCTTCCTATTTCTTCTAACTCCTGGCACCCAGAGGGATATTTAATTGTTCCTACCACTTGGCTGAACGATGCTAAGAGATGACAGGTTAGACTCTTAACAACTATTAACACTATCACAGCTATATAAGGAGCTACAAAATGCTAATCAAAGCTGTCCAAAGACCATTCTGGATGTGTGAAATGGGTCAGTCTGGGACTTTTTTCTCCAACCAAGACAGTAGCCATCATACCAGCGTGTCCTTGTCTCCAAAACCTCTGTGTCTTCAACACTCTCCCTTCAGCACACTGATTTTGATCTATCTCAATGCATCCTAATTGATTTCTTTCAGATTACACACCACTCATCTGGTATGAACCCATACTGTGCACAGCTGCTGTTCTAAGCATCTGTTCACCTCCATGGATTGATCCTTTTCCTTTCTCTTGATCCATAAGCAGACAAATCAGGCCCCTTTTTATTCCTCCAGCTGGCAGGACAGCCAGGTTATTTCTTTTAGGGTGGCAGTCCAAGAAAGAATATTCCACTTTCTGCTATCAGCTCCTGACTCCTGGGCTAATGCAAACTCACAATGCAAACTGCAGTTCAACTTTTTCTTCTCAGCCTCTTCTCCAGTTAATCCAGCTTCTCTGAAGAAGCAGCTTGCTTGCATTCAGGTTTTGCCTCACTGAAATACCCATCAAAAGTCATATTTCTTGGAGGAACAGGGGAAGATGCTTTGGATCCTCTCCAGCCCATAGGTGTCCTACTTCTAACCCTAGTCTAGAGAAAACCATGCTGTAGACTTGCCACAACCTGAGTCCTTCTCGTGCTAAAAACAATCCTCGGCAGAGCACAGAAATCTGTCCTTTGTTCACAGATGTGTCTGCTGATCCTGCCTGATTATCTGAACCCCAACTGTCATAGACACCTGTGGTCTTCAGAGGGTCATGCCACCCTGTAAACAGCCAAACAGCCAGCGCACAGTCTGGGTCATTTTGGCTTTCATTTCCATTGCCATGCATTAAACAGTAATGTCCTAGTAGTTTCCCCTCACAAGGCAATTGTGAAAATATACTAATGATGGCTGGCATAGACAAACTTTCAAAGACTTTAGTAATTCATTCTCTGGACATAAAATATAAGAGAAAGAGCTGGAAACTGGAGTTAGAAGGAAAAGAACAGCAGGCACTGTTCTTTCTGTGTTTGTGATGAGAAATAACTATAATCCTTGCTCACTTCAGTATGTGTTTGGTTAATATGCCCTAAGGGTCAATCTACACTGACACACAGTATCTTAATTTGGGTATTTGCCAGATTTTGACTGTCACTAACACTGTCACTAAATTTGTTGTTCTAATGCTGTTCCTTGGATCAATACTGTATGTAGAATGAGGAAGGCAATAAAATAATACCACAAGACAGAGAGCAAAAAAAAAAATCCTTTTTTTTAAAGACTCATTCAAATAAAACCATTTGTGTTATCTTCAGTGTTTATATGAAAAGCTTGGTTGTTGAACTACCACAGGTCCCAAGCAGTGGATGCAAGAGCACATGACAGATACGCATGTAGCTTGCTCTTCCCTGCCCTTTCTCCACCTACCAAGCAAGCTCATGTTCCTCCACTGTGCTGACCTACCAGCAGGGATTTCAGGAAACCAAGGCTCCTGCCCAGCTTAGCAAGGCAGAAACATGATATATTCAGAGCCAGAGGCGTCCAGAGGGATTTCCATCACATTTTGGCTGCTCAGGATGGCTTTCCGGGGGAAAGAAGAAATCTTATTTGAGGTGCAAGTCAGTGTAAGAAACAGCATTAAAATTAGTCAAAAGTAAATCTTCTTTTGTGTGGTATGTATAATCCAAAAAGAACTCTGATAGTCCCTGGGTTTCAATGCAGCTAAACAGAATGGAATTAGTTTAGATCTCTAGTGCTCTGTTTACAAAAACCTGCCAACTTTCCCATTAGGAAGGAAAAGTCCATGTGGGCAAATTACAATCATTTACCAAGGCTATTCTTTGGGAAGCAAAAAAAAAAATTCATTTATTCAATTCAGTATGTCTTTTTCTTTCTAAACATTCCTATTTGTAATACTAGCAGGTGACCAATTTTCTGGAAAATACTGGAAGAACACAGTGACAACTTCCAGTCACAGCTAAGATATCACAACAGGGTCAATGCCAGAAACAGTTGGGTAAGTTTATTTCTAATGATCAGACACTGTTCTAGGATTTATTTGAGAACTAACTTCTGGCAGCAACAAATAAGCAAATGATCACCACCTGGCACACAAAAGCAGCTGTCTAAGCTGCAGAAACTTACCTCCTGCAGAAACTTCTCGCTCATCGGACTGAAGTGATGACCTGGCGGCCTAATTCCTGACACTACTAGTCCCGAACCAAAGAGCCTTGGCTTCTGGAGGTCGGGTTTAAATTTGTCATATAGGATGCTGGCGGGCTTCGCCTCCCCTCCGTTGGACGCCTTCTGTTCCGCGGAGATGGGGACGCTGCACGCGGGGCCGTCGAAGGGCAGCCCTGCCGGCGCGAACAAAGGGTCGAGCTGCTCTAGCGAGCGAGGGTTTCTCCTAATGTATGTGATGATTTTAGGTCTCACAGGTTTGGGCCGGGGTATGGCAGGTTTCATCTCAATGCCTTCTTCCAGCTTTTCACTGCCGTCACTGTCCACATTGGCCTTATCTGTGAGGGAGCCCTTGGGGTGGACCAGGATAGGTTTTGGGATGGCGCTGCTGCAACCAGTCTTGATAGGCACTTTAGGGGATATGTTTAACAACTGTGTGCTGTCAGTGGGAGGTAGGACTGAGGAGGGTGACAGTTTGTCATCATGAAGTGCATAAAGGTCCTTTGAATTACTGTTTGATAGTGTGGGCTGACCATTAACATCCAGCGTTGCCACCGGGCGCACAGGAGTTGGGACACATAAAAAGACATCAGCCTTTGCTGGAATGTTACAGATCTCTGGTGCTTCCTCTGGAGGATGCTTCTGTACATTAGCTGTTTCTTTATTTGAAACTGAAACACTTGAGGTTTCCACATCACTGTTGGGACTGTCAGGTTGTTGATTTGACATTGTCTCTGCACTGCGCGCTCTGTGATGATCTGAGGGATCAGAAGCAGGCACAACAGCAGCCTCAGTGCTTTCTTTGACTAGCATCAGTTTATTCTCATTAACTTTCAAGGGTTTGCTGTCAGGTGGATTAATATTAGGTATAGGAGATATTTGTTCACCAACTGTTTCAGCGCAACCTGTGTCAACTTCATGCAAATTTTTGTTTTTCCTAGGTGTCACTTTGATGCTGGATTTACCACTGCAGGCGAGTGGAAATATTGTTTCCATTTCTTCATCAGTAAAATATTCCTCACCAGCCTGGCTGGTTGCCCTGTTGTCACTGTCACTGCTTCCTCTCCCTTCCCTGCTGATAGTGATGTTACCACTTCGCAATTTATCATCAGGATGAGTTACCACCTGGCTTGGCAATGGGTCCTCTACTTTATTACAGGTGTCTTGAAAATGAGATACTTGAAATTTTGACGTGTCAGACCCAGAGCTTTTCTGTTCCTGCACTGCTGCATTTTCAGCTCTTGGACACCCCAGGAACTCTACCAGCATAATTCTCTCTATTTTTTGTGGACACGTATTTTTATATTGTAGAGATGGTGCAGTCCTAGGTTCCAGTTTTTTACTTTTATCACCCTGACCTAGTTGTGCTTCTGATTTACTAGCAATCTCATTGAGTTTAACAGCTGAATTTTGAGAATGAGAAGCTTGGAGTGTGCTTTCAATGCTAACATTTGGTACATTTTCTGGTTTACTTGTTTTCTTGCTTCCTGAGGTAGATGGTTTGGAATAAAATACAGTATTTTCCTCTGAGGTATTGTCGAGGGGACAAAACACCATCCCAAGAAAATGTTCCGTGGATGTTTTTTGTGATTTCTCTGTACTTCCTACCAAGTGGTGAGACCTGTCGATGGAGTCCAATGATGCAGAGAGCAGACGTTTACACGACACGCGGCCAACGCAGTCTTTTGCAAATGTTTCAGGCTGAGGAGAGAATTTACTTGGTCTTCCCAAAGAAAGCCTTTTTATTCTCTCCACCTCCACAGTCCTGGACATCTTTCCCTTAGAAAAGTTCTGGGTGAAGTCAACATCACCTTTGGAGACAACCTCTAGGTTGGCGTCATTTGTGCTACTTTTTAAATTGGACAGGCTTTGTCCTCGGCTAATCCTGATGTGCCTTGATATATCCTTAGCTTCGCTGGTCCTACAATCTTTCCCCATTTCCCTGCTTGTGGTGGAGGGCAGCTTACTTTCCTGTACACTGGTGTGACAGGTCCGAGAGTCTTTGAAGGTCAGAAGTTTATTCTGCTCTGTAGGCAGATGAGTAACTTTCTCTGTTCCTCCAGAGTATATATTCCCACTCTCATCTGTCAAATCATGTTTCGTAACATCCCCGTCAGTGGTTCTAACTTTTGTTACAATTTGGTTGGCATTGGTATCCCCAACATTCACTATGCTATCATTATTGTTTCTTATTTCACTGTGGTTGTCCTGAAGCTGGGAATAACATGACTTGTTTGGAATTAGTGGAGCACTCATTTTGAAGCTTCAGGTGACTGCTTTTTTTTTTGGCAGTTCTAATTAATGAGAAGGTGTTTTTCCCTATCAGGTTAACTTTTATGCATGCTTCAGCTATATATTTAAATTAGAACTGATCAATAGAAAATTCATCATCAGAAGGCTTGAAGTCTCTTCTCAGAGTCACATTTTTCTGCTGCTCAGTTGTTTTTCTGCAGCTTCTGGACCTAGGAAGTCTTTATGATGTGCTGTAGAGAGGTTCAACAAAAGCAAAATAGTTCTGCCAAGATCCCTCTGAATGCGAGCCAGTTAATCCAGCCAACCTATGGGGAAAAAAAACCCAAACACAAATAAAACAAAAAACAGAAACAGACAACATTACACTCATGTCAGGAATCATGCTAACTAAATCAAAGCCAAGATCAACAGCACTCCCAGGTATAACCCCAGGACAGAGTGTTTTCAAACACTTTAAATGCTGTTTCAACAGCACTCCCAGGTATAACCCCAGGACAGAGTGTTTTCAAACACTTTAAATGCTGTTTCAACAGCACTCCCAGGTATAACCCCAGGACAGAGTGTTTTCAAACACTTTAAATGCTGTTTCAATCACAGCTTTGCTCCCAGCAAAGATTCTTAGTATAGCACAGATCTCTGACTTGAGAAGTTACACTGCAAAAACTGTCCTGGTTAGAAGAGTGGGTGCTACTCTTTTTAAGACACATAGGTTTACAACTGAAAATAGCCAAAAATAGCCAGGTGAGGGGGGGATCCAGTCTTGAGGGTCTAAACATCTGTGTATTTCTTCAACAATTTTTACACCAAGAGTGGCTACTGAAGCATTTAAAGCATCACTGTACAGATTAGCCATAAATAATAAAATTCCAGGTCCATAGAAGTTGTTTATGGGTTTCTCTCCTTGCCTTGTAGAAATCACTGCCATTCTTGCGCTGACACCCCATACCCTTTGACATTTCTTAGCCAGATCTATAGATTCCAAGAAAGCAAAAGCTATAGCTGGAGGCCTTGCAAAGAAAAAACCTGTTTTTTCTGAGACAGATGAATGTGTGTATTTTTAAATATAAAAGATTATACACCAGTCCCAATACAGTGCATCTCCTTTTGGCTCCGTCACACGTGTGGCTTTGGGAGCCCAGATTTTGTCCTCTATCACCTCCAACAAGATGAAGGTGAGATTTCTGTCTATTCCATGCCTAAATTCACTGTCCAAGGTATTTCTTGTACCCTGTGTGTTCCTCCCCTTCATCATAAAGAAATGTGGACACTGGAAATTGGAACATGCTCCACAGTTCCCAGAAGGAGGAATTCAAAGCACTTGTGGTACTCGCAGCTGTGCTGGGTTTCTAGCTGGGGGCTCACAGGGGCACTAACTAGGAGTGCTTATTAAGTCCAGTGCTCTGTCTACAGTATCTGGGTGCAAGTCTGGGTGTTCACTGAAAGCATCTTCACACACAGAGTATACACAGGCTCTGCTGGTGTGCTTCAGAGACCAGACCAAGCACTTTGGTGTAATGTTGCTAGTACAAATTTATTAACATGAGGGTCAGGAAAGACCTGTCCCCTCTCAAACACAGGGCCCTGCTCAACCTCAGTATGCTGCCAGTTGAGACTCACCCCTTAGAGCTGCTAATGCTGGCCAGAGACACGGAATTTAAGACAAGGAACAATAACACACTGTACAGGCAGAGATTAATCTCAGGCAGTTAACATTGCTCCTTGTGCTTCCTCCAGAGCCAGTGAGAAGGGACAGGCACTCTGGAAAGGTGGTTCGTGCTAACACCTTCCGTGATGGACTCTGTGCACTCAACATTCCAATTTCATCCCTTCTTGCGACATCCACTCTCAGATTAGGGAGAACCCACTACATTCTTACAATTAACATCCATACAATTACCCAAAGATATTTTCTTTTTCTGCAGAATATTGCCTGCTTAACTTTGTAATGTGTTCTACAGCTGCCATTACAATGCCTACGCAGATTAATGATTCTGTGATTGTAAATAATACAAGGCTCTGTTCTGCTACAGAACATACTGATAGCACAGAACTCCTACTAAATTAATATAAAAATATAATCAACCATCTATGTCAATGAATACCTTATTAATCCACTTTTCCTGTTAAGGAATACAAACTTTGGAGCTTGGTTCAGTCAACGCGTTGAACATTTACATATTGTGATAGGCCCATTTGGAAGTAAGATACACGGTTTGTGTTACATTTGGGACCTTAGATTTGATCATTCTTCGTAAATAGCTGCTATTTAAGAACCTTTGGCTTGGATTTTCTGCAGGATAGTTTATTTTAAATGGCACTGTCCAGGCTCCACTTCACTATGCTCTTTGGAGTCAGGGAGATGAAAAGACTCAGCTGTGTCTGGGTTCTGCTGGCTCTTCCTCTATTTTTCATTACTCACCTCTCTTGACTGATGTTGGCTGACATACACACATCTGAAGTCACTCCCTGCTGTGCAGAAATGCTCTGAGATGAGAGGGATATGAACCTCCTAACTCTTCAGATGCCCTCCTCAGCACAGGAGAAGCGAGTAAGAGGAGACTCAAGCCCAACAAAGACAACACTACATCACTTAGCAGAATATCACTGGGGACTCTGGACAAGAAACATGTCTGCAATCTTAAAGACTGGACTTGGTATAGGTAAGGATTTATATGGATAAAATTTTCTTGATACCATATAATGTAAAAATATCCCTTCTGAATCACTGAGAGTAGAAAATGAAGTCATAGTTCTCCATGTCACAGCATCTTGGCAGGATGCAATAACTTTATTTGTGGGAAAAAAAAAAAAAAGCCTTTACAAAGTGGTGTGAACATGCTAGACAGTAGAACAAAATTATATCCACCAGACTATGGTTAGCTATGAATCCCACAGGGAGAAGAAAAGTTCAAGGAGCCAGAAACAGAATTAAATACTTCTGTTTGACTCCAGCAGTATCAGTTTCCTTCTAAGATGTCTATCTCTTACGAGACTCTATTTTAAACCTGAGCCCATTTAATGATGATCTAGGAAAGAAGCCTACAAGAGTTTCTTCCCATCTGATATTGCAGTTCCTCCACTACATTCCAAGTTACATTTGGCCAGCAGGTCTCACCCTAACCTCTGGAGACATCAGAAAGAAGGAGAAGCTGAGCTGGATGATTTTTGCCCCAGGACCTGCAGCAGGGACTGCATCAGCAGAGCTCAATTTTATAAAATAAAACTAGCTGGAAAAAGAAAGCAGCAGCCTGCTTCTGAATAGTAACAGCAGTGCTTTTTTTGGTTAAACAAGCAGTGTAGAAATCTTGTTATCCTCAACAGACATCAAAAAAAGAAAAATGGTGAAGAATTCCACACTATTGGTTGTTCTATTTTCAATTTGCCACAAAAATAGAACAGCAATAATTATGAGATATGCAAAGGAATTATCAAAACACATGGACAAATAAAAATGGAAATAAATAAAACCTGAAATATGTTGAGTATTTTGCTTCTTCTATAAACATTTCCTAATGCAGGTTGTTACAGCTGCTTACCCATCCCAGTACTGAAAGTCTAAAACCAGAATATTTACAGCCAGATCCACTAAAAACATCTGGCTGTTCTGGAAACACTGTGCATGGCTTAGGCTGATTGCTCTTTCAGCACAGTGTGTATGAGAAGCACCTGAACACTTCATTAACCATCTGCCACTGAACTGATGCCTCTTGTTACTATCATTTAAAAAACCCAAAACAAAACAAAACAAAACAATGAGTTTGTAAATTGCTGGGGCAGAGCCAGGAGCTTGCCAAAGGTCAGCCATGGGCCAGCATCCCCCATCAGCCACACCCTGCTGCAAGGTAAATGCTCTCAACCCAACAGGTTGTGTTGCCCAAGAAATAGGATTACACAGGCAGGTTGTTCACCTGGAGAGAAAAGGCAGACCTCATTGCAACCTTTCAGTACTTAAAGGGAGCTTATAAAAAGGAGGGAGAATGACTTCTTACATGAGCAGATAGACACAGAACAAGGGGAAATGGTTTTAAGCGAAAAGAAGAGAGATTTAGATCAGATATTAAGAAGAAATTCTTTACTGTGAGAGTGGTGAGGCAGTGGAACAGGTTGCCCAGAGAAGCTGTGGATGCTTCATCCCTGGAAGTGTGCAAGGCCAGGTCGGACAGGCTTTGAACAACCTGGTTTAGTGGAAAGTGTTCCTGCCCATGGCAGGGGATTGGAACCAGAAAACCTTTAGGGCCCCTTCAACCCAAACCACTCCACGATTCTGTGGTACATGTGGGGTACCTGTGCACCAGCCCGCCTGGCAATGACTCAGAGAGGAGTCAGGAGGTGTGATGGGGTGTTTGTCCTCAGAAGGCAGCCACGACTGCTCGATCACAACTCAGTTCAAAGCACAAAGCGAGAAGCCTCCAGCCATTTTCCTCAGAGGCTATCATGATCAAGAGCTCCAAGCTTTTAAACTCCTGGATCATCCTGAACAAGGGCTGAGCACAAACTCCAGCTCTGCTGCCCTCTGAACAAGCAGGGCACATCCAAAGGAGGAGAGTCTTGGATGCATTACAACACCTACAGCTAAAACTCCTGCAGAAAAAGACCCTCAGGAAGAAATCTTGGCCCATGAGAAAGACACTCCTGTTGTCTGATCAGTGCAGCGATGCAGGAAGAAGGGTGAAAGCAGATGAGGGATATATTTGTATGAGGTGGGAAACAGATGCTCTTTTTACAGTTACTACAGAAAACTGGCATGAACAGACACCTCCTGATAGGCACAGTCGTCCCAAGAAATGCCACTGGGGAGAACTGGCAAAGCAGGCAGAGCCTCACTGAGGCCTTTTCTGGGAGACAAGATACCACCGCATCCAATGCCAGGGCTGCACGCTGCCAAGAGCTGAGCCCACAGAAGAAACAAATACAGTGCTGGATGGAAAGGAGGTGGGAATATCTCCTCGGGAAGCCCAAATCTTCATGAAGAACTATTTCTAATGGTGACAGAAGCTGACAGCTGATACTAGGATATTAAAAAAAAAAAAAAGCCAATAAACCTTTTGGAGTGGATAACGTACAATTGGAATTAATTAAAAGTGGTGGAAAAGTGCTCACCCAGGCATGCGATAATTTTGTTAATGTGATTTGGAAGGGTGAGAACTAAGATTTTGGATACAGTCCCCAACAGCTTCTATTCATAACGAAGCAGACACAGCTGTTTGGAGAAATTACAGCATAACCTCGTCTTTGGCAGATCCTATGGAAATGTTGCTGTCTGTCATGAAGAGGACAGTACTTCAGAGAGACAACTTTCTGCCTGACAAGTAATTAGGACATAGGCAGAGAAGATATGATAGAGCAAATATTAAATTTTTACACACTGGAAAGTGGCAGGAAGGCAGTTCTGATTCAAAAGTAAAACTGAAATTATTTGAAGACATTAAAAGCTTTTGTAGAGTGTGGCTCTGTAGCATTTCCAGAATTTCAGTGTTTTAGTGGTTTTAATGTCTCTATAGTCAATAAATTTATTTCATTATTTACATGATTACCTATTTTATACCTTTATAAGTGTAATTATAAAAACTGAGGATAGAACAGCTTATGGTTTCATAGGCCAAGGCAATTTTTTCTGTTATATTTTAATTTTTATTCAATAATACAACAGATTTTATTTTATCCAAATCATTAATGAATTTATGCCTGTTTATCAAATTGATTTTATAATAATTATTATGAACAAAACAGACTTTAAACATTTGCCATATTTAGCTTCAAAATTTTCTAAATCAAACATTTTCAGTTCCAAATAATAATTCAAGATCAAATTTACTTCTTGACAAGGTTTTTAAATGGCAAATCAGGTGACACAGAAAGGTTACTTCCTCTACCCAAATTAGTGTTTTTATTTTCTTAAGTAATGGGGTGAGAACAAGTCCAGTGGAGAACTCTTTAGTTCTTGCTTTCACTAGATTTAGGATGAGATGTTTCTTTTTGGCTCTCTTCACTGGATTTCCAGAGGGATTTTTGGGTCAACCCTGCAATAATGCTATTTCCTTATACAACACACCTGAGAGATCCCTTGGAAGCAGCACAACTTCCAGTTTGCTGGGAATCACCACCACATGCAACACTCCTGAAAGCACAGCCAAAGGTAAAGGTGCTAAAGCAAAGTCGTCCCCTGATCTTCCCAAGGGAGGGGAGGTGGCAGCACCTGAAACAACAGGACTGAAAAATAAGCTGCCAGCATGAGACCCCAGCCCTGGAAATCACTGTAGCAGCTGGCAGTATGATGTGTAACTGGCTTGCAAGTGCAACTTTCCTTTCTGAATAAACTGAAAAAAAACCCTGAAAAAGATGCTCCGTGTTAGAAGTGTTTATATATATCCTGAACTGCCTATGTACGGCAACTGGAAGACATCAACACAGCGGGCAAAGGGAATGCACCGCTTTTCCTTGGCTGAACACCCCTCTTCAGCACTGGAGTGTTTCATCTCACAGGCCCTACTGAGGATGGCAAACAACCATGACCACGTGCTGTTGGCTAAAGAAACCTGTGTCTGCGTGGTCTCCCTGGGGAACAGACCCACAGTTTTTCCTGCCATGGCAGTGGCAGTGGCAATGGCAATGCAAGAGCAGAAATCTTTGTACAGCTTCGTAATTTATCTCCAGTTACACTGTGGGGATCAATATGTCTTAAATGCAAACACATCAAAAAGCTTCCCAAATAATGTATATAATTTTCTTTTCATAAGAAGCTTGTAAATGTATGAGTTTGGTGTGGTTTTTTTTGTCAAAACTGTGTTTTGTAATGTAATACCCTAATAATTTATTACCTGTGAAGGCTGAATTCCCAAAGTACATTATATAGAAAGTATCCTGCTGACTGCTATTTCAAAGGAGTACAAGATTCGGGATTAAAGATTCTCATTATCAAAACTGACAGATTATTTTAATTATTAATATCAATCAAGTCTCCACCAGGCATAAGCCTGAATAGTTGTTTTTCAAGACTTCTTTACTTTTACATTTCTACTTGCTTTCAAATATTCACTGTTGGATAAGACAACATACTCTGATATAAGCAATCCTATTAATTAGTTATTCCCCAAAAGGCAGAAGTCTCTGATTGTCTTAGCAATGGCAACCAGGAGGCTGATTGATAATCATAGCAACTAACCTTTGAACAAATGTCTGGTTTTATTTAAATTCCAGATTAGCACGCCTGGCTAAAGGTATAGGAACAGCTCATACTTTCTGGGGCACAATGTTGTTCAATTTGAGGACTTGAAAGCAAAACAAACGGCAGAACCTCAGGGAAAGCCATTGTGAAGAAAGATGATATTAGGTAAGGGTATCTTGGCTATTTAAGTAGTAAGAGCTGGTAAATAGAGCAAGGCAGGACCTCAGCCCAAGCCATGTATATCTTTATTGCCACAGCCATGAGCAAAACACAGGCAGTACAAGAAAAGCTCAAATCAAAAGCCCAAAGGAGAGAAAATTATCACTTATCACCCCAAGGCATCATAGAGCAAAAGAAATGGCAAGAAAGAAAGCAGTAAAGAAGTTTTCTTGGAGAATAACAATAGTAAGGCAAAAACTGATTCCTCCCAAACAAGTGCAAACAAATGGAAGAAAAATTATGTATCAAATCAAGTCTTTGCTGCCACAGCGCAGCCCATCTGTTACACATTGAGACATTACCCTGGGGTCAACCCCAAACACAAGGCATGGGGACAGCCCTCTGCACTTTTTCTTTTGCCCAGATGCCAGCAGGGGCACCACATGCCCTGCTGCACCACTGAGCACTCCTGGGCACAGTGCCACTGATGTAAACAGGAGATGGCAGGGAAGGTGTGAGCGGCACCATCAGCTCCTACTGTTCTCTTTCAGAAGGGAGCAAGCAGCAAAGGGATTCTGCCCATCCTTTCTGAGCGCCTTCACCTCACAAAGCCCAGCCAGCAACTTACAATGTCCCTCTCTATCCAAAAACATGAACTGTAGTTCATCATAAAATCTGCAACAGCTGGACGATGGATGCGTGGGGCCCCAAAACACTGCTTAATTTATTTCTGTGCAGCACAAAGTCTTGACGCAGAAAGGGGATTGTGAAATATTTCCAAAATGATCATTGTTTTTTTTGCTAAGACTGCTAAATCTTTCCTGGCTTCCAAAAAACATCTGGGAGACAGAAATAAATAGATTTAGTTATAACACTCAAACATGGAAAAAAGTTCATAAATTTGCTTCCTATTGAGCAAAAAACCTAGAAACTCAGAAGCTTTGTCTACTCCAGCAAATTTACCCACTGCTGATAAAGCAGTTACAGCTGCTGCTGAACTCAGTTTAACTTCAAGTGTAGCCAAGGGTAAGCTGTCTTTCCACATAATTTTTTGAATTCTACTGAATTCAACGACAGGTAAATGTGTCAGTTCTTAACTCAATACCTAAATATTAATTTAGAACCCTAATTTTAGATTGCTAGGTTTGCACATTTCAGTTTGCACCACGATCAGTTCTGTAATGCTGTCAAATTTCAGAAACACTACTGCAGTCAAACTTTCTAAACATTACTGCAATCCATCAGTAACAACTGAAACAAATGTGAAGCATTATCAGCAATTCTGCTCATTTGATTTAACCTCAGTAAAAAACATCTTCCATAATCTGATCTGTATTTCCAAAATGCCACTGCATTTCCAAAATGTAGATCAAACATTGGAGATTTGGAAATCTACATTTTCAAAATGTAGAACAAATTATGGCTTGCGACTACAGACCTAAGGGAGGAAAAAACACTGTTAATTTGTTTAAAAAGCAGTGTCAGGATGAAAACTGGGTTAAAATCCAGACTGGGCTCTGCACTAGAGGAGCCTGGTTACAAAAGTTACTATGACCAACTGAAGGGCATAAATCTTGGTGTGGTTTTAGCCACACTTTTACTTTCCTATGAGGTTCAGTAAAGTACACGAAGTAGGCTTCCAGGTGTAAATCCAACTATTAGTAAGGTAGAAAGAACATAAACAATTATTCCACTCAGGCCACTCTGACTGAGAAGTGGGAACTTCGGATGCCACGCTGCCCACCAGCACCACAGGTGTCTGTGGGGACACAGGGCTCAGCAAGGGAGAGCTGGCAAGGGAGTTCTCACTTAAGAGCACAGAAGACAGAATGCAATTCAGAAAGGTGAAGCACAACTAATGCATTACCTGCCTGCTGCCATTGATCCTGAAAGTGTACTACCAGTACTCCACAGCCAACACTTACATTTGTTCCACTTTAAAAATTTTGTGTGTGTTGCTCAAAAACACTTGGAACAACTTGTGTGTCAAAAGATTGCATCCCCATTTTCATAAACTAACAGAAATTTGATTCAGCTACAGCACTGTATCACCATGCATTCCTTACATGTGTAAATAAAATCAGAAAGAGTCATGAACTTAGGGATTATTCTCCCTATTGTGTTTTTCAACATCAAATTTAAATACAATAAAATGACAGGATTTAATAGCTTTTTGCTTATGTTTATTTTTTTAATGCTGTTAATTAGCACCCACAGTTGTGTCCTAGGCACATCCTGCACCTATCAGATACAGATCAGCTGAAAACTAGCAAGCCCCCACCTCCTCAGCCCAAAGAGAAAGGGATGTTTTGAGTTCAGTGTTTCAAGCCGTGGTAGTCCCACTTTCCACTTACCCCAACCACACAATTGTTTTCCCTCCCTCCTTCTGAAGCTGGGAAGAGGTTCAGGCTCTGAAGCATGTGCGAAAGAGCTGGGCTTTCAAGGCAAAACACTGAAATCAGGTAAAAGAAAAAAAAGGGAGCATCTGCAAATCCCCTTCCTTCTTCCTCCAGTTTGACTGCATCTACAAACTGAAGGAAGAAGGATGTAGTCTCCTAAGGAATTTCTCAAGACTTTCCAGCTTTGCTGGTGGAGCTGGCTGGGGGATGAGTGCTGGTGGAGGACAAGCTGAATGTGAGTCAGCAGTGTGTCCTTGCAGCAGCAAAGGTTAACCATGTACTGGGCTGCTTTAGCCAGAGAGTGGCCAGCAGGTCAAGGAAGTGACCCTTCCCTCTGCTGCTTGATGTGCATGAGGCATCTGGAGCACCGTGTCCAAGTGTGGGGCCTCAGGCTGCTGATACTGCGGAGGATCCAGAGAAGGGCCACCAAGAGTTACTGATCTGGGGCATAAAAAGTATGAATATAGGCCAAGGGGTCAGGGTTGTGTTAGCCTGAAAGACTAGAGCACAGGGGTGACCTAATAGGTGTTCTCAACTGCCTAAAAAGGGGAATAATAGAAAAGACGGAGCAGACTCACCTCCTAGGTGTCCAGGCAAAGGAAAAGAAGCAAAAAGAAAATCAAGCTGCAATAAGGAACATAAGAGGAATGTAAGGAATGTAAGAGGGGAAAAAATGTCATCATGACAGAGGTGAGGCACTGGTACAGATCACCCAGAGGGGTTATACAGTCTTCATCCATGGAGAACTCGAAAAGGTTCTGAGCAACCTGACCTAAAATTGGTCCAGTTGTGAGCATGGCTTGGAGCAAGTGAAGTCAGACAGACGTCTTTTTTTTTAATCAATTTTTTCCATGATTCTAACAGCAGCAACTTCAAAGGGAGAGAAATTCCTTTGGCAAGGACACACTGCTGGAAATCCCTCTCAACAAGACATGGTGCAGCCTAAAATTATTATTTTTATCTGCAACAAAGTGAATTTTGCCCAAAAAGAGTACCTAGAAAATGTAGCAGTCATTATTTGCTCAGCACTCCAGAAATGGAGAAGAATCACCTGTAATGTAAAGCTACTTTGTAGTTAAAAGCCCCGGTTTTGGTTTAGAAGAAGCAATAATGCTGTGAAGCCACCAAGGATGTGGCAGAGACAGGGTACCTAACATTTACCAGTGAGCTACAGTAGCTCAGGTAAAACTGGCAGGCACAAGTCCTCAGCAAACAGGAGAATACAAGCCTTCTTCATGCCACAGTATTTATTTTTAAATCAATGAGTTTTAGGGTGCCTCTTTCTCTCCTGGCCAAGGCATTTCATAGTGTGGCCACGGTTAGATGACATAAAGTAAGGAGACAAAATTAATGTGACCCCTATAGGAATCTACTTAGTGCAGGTAAATCAGTGCTACTCTGTTACTGAGCGCATTTGCTAAAACTCAGAAGATCATTCAAAACACAAGTTTTATATATCTAAACACTAAACTATCAATTGTAAAAGCACTTAGCAATGTCTAGCTGTCCAAGGATTCTGTTAACTCCTGTGGGGAAAAAACTGAAAGCAAAAACGGCTCCTTACTCTAAATACCCTCTCTGCTGAACGTGGTATGTGGGTGCTACACTGAGATCCTTTTTCACTCAAAAGTGTCAGAGACACAGGACAAGAAATTCCCTCTGTTTGACATCTGTGACATTTTTGTCAGTGAATTATTACTGCCAGAAAATTATGGTGCCTATTTCCCTTATTATGTTAAATTAATCATTCTCCCAGTGACATACAGACAAGAATAGACTTAGTTGCTCAAATTCACCTTTGTGGAGAAAGTGAAAGTTTTAGACTACTCGCTGGCATGATGGTGAGAGAAAAGCCTTGACTCTGTGCAAGTGCTGTTCAGCAAAAAAGAAAACATCCCTGAATTATGAACACTGTTTCCAGCACAAATCTGAAACATAGGCCCATATTAGCTGCAGTAAAGAAAAATAACTCTATAGAAGCCAAAAGCAGCACACAAAATTATGTTAAAACTTCTTTAATTCTACCTGAATCAGCAGCATATTCCTTCAATTAAACCCTACATTCTATTAGAGTAACAAATTCCAAGTTACAAGGGTAATTACACACGTTACTGAAACAGAAATCTCTCCTATCAGGAAAATATGCAGAAAATCAAAAAGAACGGAAGAAATAAGGCAGACCATTTCAATCTGTAAGAAGGAGAAAAAATTATACTACAACCAACTCTACCACTTGCAAAATGTGTTTCTTAATCTGAATAAACATGTAAAGATGACTAATGACTAATACTGCAAGAATGCATAGCTGGACATGGCCAAGCTTTGGTCTAACCTGCAGCAGGGCAGTCATCCCACCTGCCCTTATCCCCTTCACTTGTATTGATGCCATTAAAACTACAGGGCTGATCTTCAAAACAGAGAACTTTCCTATGATGCCAGTACAGCATCATCTGCTTTCAGGAAGTCTGTGGGACTGTGCCTTTCATTTTCCCAAAGTAAAGAAGTCTCAATGAATCAAAGTTGCAATTTTTTTTCTTCCTTAGTTGCTTCAGCAACTAGAAAAGAAAAAAATTCTAAATAAAGTGTCTACTGTTAGTTGGCTTCCTTCAACCTCATAATCCACAGTGCACCAGTAGCCAAGAAGTCAGTAATATTCACTCATTGTGACCTTAATTGGAAAGATACTGTAGATGTTTGGAAGGAGTTACAAAAGAAACAGCAGTGGAAAACAGCAGACATCGATTTACCTACGTGCTCTCAAAGAACTACAGAAGAAATGTATATGGACTAACTACTGTATTTTCAAATTCATTCTGAGTACTTTTAATATACATAAAGATGTTTAGAGTGTTAGGCAGATCACAACAGAACTCTCAGAAGTAGAAACGTTACACTAATGGGGAAACTAAAGATTGCTTTTCCTTGAAACTGGAGAGATCTGCACCTCATGTACAGCTCTGAGCATGTCAATGTTTCAGTAAGAAATTGGAGGTCATCAGGAAAAATACAACATAAATGCTTAATAGTATAGCAGTATCCCGTAATTAACCTCTGCATACCAGTAAGGTAGTTCATCACTGTACTTAAATTTCATAAGAGACATGGAACTATCATTAGATGTTTTTAAGAACATTTTAGACAAATCTTAGGAATTATGTGATTCTAGATTATCTTGCCTTGAAGAAGAGGAATGGATAATGTGACCTCCCTCCCAGTCTTATTCTGAAACTTATCTGTGAAACTTTGGGAAAAAGCAATAAAAGAAACTAATATATGCAACATGGATAAATAATGACTATGGGAACTATAAACTCCTGTCCAGCAAATGCTTCCTTACATGCTGAACTTTATTATCTTAAGTCACCTCACAGATGTCAAGGGGATGACTCAGAGCAGTAAAATTATGGACACGCCAAAATGTTTGCACTGTGAGTACAATAACTCTCACTTCTGTACAGCATGAGGAAAGACGACTGTTCGCACTTCTATGCTGCCTGTATAAGAGCTTCCAAATAAAAATAATTAATGTCTGGAAACGTCTGGCTAGAGAAGAGCTCTGGTAATTTGTACAAGAAACAGTTGTAGGATTCTGGACACAGAAAAAGTGATGGGGCAATGAATCAGTAAGTTTGTAATGTGTTCATACATTTGCTTGGAGGGTATGGAGATGGAATAAGAATGATCTAGTGTCAGAAGCTCCCACTTTTGAAGTCAGGATGTCTTGACACCAAATGTTTTAGGATACCGGCACATTCATACCATGATCTATAAAGAGACCTTAATGTTGTCAGTCTCAAAGTGAAGTAAGGTGTTTTTGTTCAGTATTACACGATACATTCATATAGCTAACAAGTAGATGAGTTGATGATTTGGGGATATAAATCCAATCATATACCAGTTTTGTGGGAGAGTATTTCTCAGGATGGGATCTCTGATAGCTGTTATGGCTCTGGCCAAAGCACAGATAGTAGGCACAATCCCTAGACAGAGCGCTAGGGATCTTCTTGGAATGCTTACACAAAAGGAGTGATAAAGGCTGTTAAGTCACACCTGGTTTGTCTTTACTGGACTAATATGTGTTATGTCAGATAAACACTTTAATAACTTTGATGTAATTGCTTAGAGGGCTGGATCTGAAAAAGAAATAGCAGTTAAGATGGTCTGTCTAACATACTCCTAAAGTAACACTATTAGTGGTAAGAGAAAGAAAATGAGAAAAGGAAAATTGGAGTGAAATGAACATTTCTCCTGCTGTGACTCCGTTCTGCACCATGAGCTTTACTAGGGGCATTTTTACTGCCTTGGATGGTGCAGGACCAAGCCTATTGCTATAGTCATTAAAAACTGATTAAAAGAGAGCACTGAAAAATAAACATCATGAAATTATTGCTCTCATGCTACAGAACGGATTATATAGATTATATATGGAGCTTGTTCATTTAGTCTCATTGTTTACTTACAGTAACTTACACGAGGCAATAAGGGGATATAAATATCCAAAAGCACAACGGAGGAATGAAAATATCCCCTTGCCAGGAGTAGCACTAAAGAAGCAGGGTGCCTCTTGGGTATTCCACCCTTCTGAAAGTGAATTAACTTTCAAGAAAGTTTCCACTGGTTAACTGACAATGCTGGCAGTAAATACAATGCAGAAAACTGCAAGAGCGCCTTTTGAGTAACTCTGTGGTTTGTCTTCTTTTATTTGGCGAAGTGTCTAAATACCCCTGCAGCATTATATTAAATATCTCACAGAAGGCTCAATCAGCTAATGTACCATTGCTGGGCTTGAAAAAATGTAAGGAAGACCTATTTATAAACAGCGTCTCTCTGTTCAGTGTTTTGGGTTTTTATTCTTTCAAGGAAAGAAGGCTGTTGCCAAAAACTACATGCCAGTTATCATTTGGCAAACTTTCTGTAGCGTTATCTGATCTGCAGAGACATGAAATCTGTACTGCAAATACATATTCAACAACTTATTAGAAGGTGGAATTTGTGGCCTATTACACAAATATATATACAGTTGATAAGACATAATAGAACAGCTGTTGTGGAGATATTTCCCCACAATTCACTCAATGCAAGCAACATATATGCAGCTGACATCTTATTGAAAAATCTTGGAAAGCCTGCTGACAGAAGTGAGTGCACACAAACATTAGCTATGCTGCCATTCTCATATACCTTTGTCCCCCTTTGCCTTTTTTGCACTCAAAAGCTGCATCTTACACTAAATATAGGCTGCATTTTGAAAAGGGACTGCTTATGTAGGAACTTTAGCATCTGAATCACCATACACCAGGTAATTTTAGAAGTAGAGAACAGCCATGTGAAATGTTTTCTTCCCTTGTTTGCACATAAAGTTAAGTTTAAATAACTAAAATACATTTTCAAGAATGACACACAAGATGGTAAATTTCAGCCTAGACTTAGATTTTTTTAATGAATGAAAGAAACCATTTACAGAAGGGTTTTTTTTTAAGACAGAAAGTTTCTTTGAAAAACAGTGATAGACTCTTCACTGTACAACAGCAGTGGGAATTGCCGTAATGCAAAAGCAGGATGTTACAAGACGTGGGGACACTTCTGCAGATCTTAAATCCATGCAAAACCTATCCAAGACCTTAATTACTTCCTCTGTAATACATGTACACCTAATCATGTTTCAACTTTCATCTTCTCTCCTTCCTCTCCCACAGTCTTGACATCTAATGTTCTGTTCAAAGTACAAGCATGCACAAAATTCTCTTATCTTATCCTTGGGGAAAGTGCAAAGCATCAACCAGAGGTAACAAAGTCTCTACAATATCTATCCTCTTTATTAACCAAAAAATGCCAGCCAGTTTCATATGTTGCCTGAGTAGGCAAAAAATCTAGTGGTGTGAGTGCATAAGGATGGTGTCCTGATCCAATTTCTGCTACATGATATGAAGTCTGTGCCCCTATCATAGACATGAAAGCAAAGACATAAAACTGCACTGGCAGCAACTGAAATGCAATAAAGTTTTTCTGCACTTTGGTCTTACTGTACATACTTACATTTTTAGGGTGTTCTTTAAAGTTACATGATTTAGCAAGGACTTTTTCTGCTAAAACACAAGGCTCGCAAAAACAATGACAAGCCACAAGAAACAGATTTCAGAATTGACAGGTTACATGTGTTAGGGCATTATTGATTTTGATTCTCTGAATTGATTTTTAGGATGAAGAGAATATTAGATCACAGAGACCACAGTATTTGATCATACAGTTGAATCTTGGGTATTCAAAGGCACTGTGTATTGACACCAAGAATGTGGTTAAATTAAAGGATTTCAGTCCCTGCAAAACCAGGCACAGACAAGCAAGATGAAGGTATAAGAAGGCCTGAGATCCATGCACAGCAGGGAGCTTACATGCTGCCTGCACCAACAATGGTCCAGGCCAGTAGGGATGCCCCCGGACACAGTGAAAAAATTATGAATTCTCTTGTCTTTGCTAATTTCATTCCAGTCTAAAATCTGTTCAGGATTTGGAAGCTGAGCATCTTAACCAAGGCTCATCATCCAAGTAATTAAGAAATGATTGTTTGTACCTCTTATCTCTCTTACTCAGAGACATCTCCACCAGTGTTTCATCCCCAGTTGTTTAGAGAATGCAAAAAACCCCACAAGCTAAAGTGAGCCTGCATTCCTCCCTCCTCATCCCCCATCAAATATAAATAAATCCAGAAAACATTTGGTAAATTGCATCTTAGAATAAAAATACCACCAGATTAATGAAGGCCACTAGCAGTAAATCCTATATCATAATTGCATCACGAGATTTTAAATTCTGAGCTCTTACACTCACATACTTGTATATTGCTACTTAGGAACGGCTTAGCACCTCAGTGTTCAGAGAACACTTGGAAATTACCTAATTTTATCTTGCTCTTTCTTTAAATATTGTAGTGAGGACGGTGGTAGAAGTCACATGTGAGCAGCCTTGACTTAAACCCAGCAGCTAAAAGCCCTGGGTAAGATAGGACTCACATGAAGTTCAAATTTGCCTTTTTCAAACCCTGTGTACTGAAGAGAATTTAATGAGTAGTTCAGTAAGGATCTGCAGACAAAAATGCACCCAAATCAAGCACCACAATAATTTCCAGATGAATTCATACAGAGTGAAATTTCTTAAGAGGACCTTTGGGAATAAAATACCCACATTTAGTAACAAGATTAATTGTTAGATATAAACTGTCCTGGCTTTAGCTGAAAGACTACAATGTGGGAAGCATATGTGAGTTCTTCTGCAGAATAGCTCTTATCACCAAAAAGAGTATCTTTGCATCAGGTTTTGCATATAGAAAGAAATTATCAGTGAAAATTATCCTGTGTGAACTGTTACCTTGTTTACACAGAATGTTCCCTTTAATTTTTTTTATAATAAATGGTATTTCAAATGTATCATGTCAGATGAAGATACAACAATTACACCTTTCAGTTGCAATTAGTGCTGTTTGTGCAAGCCCGTTTGGTTTAGCTCTATTCTTGTGTAACCTTCATTGGCAAGAATTTTTCCAAACAACAAAAATGTCCCTTCAATACCCAACTTTTTTCATAAAATACAATCATTTATGTTCTTACAGCACAGCTCCCTTGGTGAAATTACATACTTACAATCATAAAGGATATTAAGCCTTTAACAGAAAAAAAAAGGAAAGAAAGTGGTATGATAGTATTTCCAGACAACACCTAGACTAAAAGTGCACATGGCTAAAAATGCTCCTGGGCAGCGGGGATAGCTGGTCTGAAATGGCCCATCAGCCCATCTTTATCCTTCCAAAAACTATTATCCCCCAAAAGAGGACGGATACTCGCAACTGCAACCTTGAATGTTCAAACTTTGGAGATATTCTAAGGAAATGTTTGGGAGAATATCAACTTTCATGGACCAAAGTTACGTTGGCTGCCACTCCAACTGTTTAACTGGGAGGAGATCAGTGAGCGTTCAGGAACACTCCCTGTCTAGTTTACCTGCATAGATGTGGCTGGGGGAAATACAAGAAAATGTAGCTGATAAAACTGTAACTTTTTGGGATCCTGTGGATCAGGCTCCAAATCCCAATGAAATAAGCCTGAAAGGTAGGAATCAACCACTGAATAGTAATGGCCTAGTACTTCTGAAATCTGAAATGCTTTTTCTCTGTTTTTTGGACTTTTGACTCTGGAAAAGAGCTTATGTACGAAATACCCCAGTAAAAATACAAACATGCAAAAATAAAAAAATACCTCATTCACATGGTATTTGTGGCTTCAGATTTTAAAACAACCATAAATGGTCAGTGGAATCCCCTGGACTGCAACTGAGTATCTTCTGCCCCATTTCTCACATGGTACCAAAGCCAGAGTCAAACCCTGTGGGGAGGGGATGCAGTGCCTGGAGCACCCCATTACTTTCTGCATCAAAATGTCTTTTTCTGCCCAGCTGCCTAGAGCACTGTACAAGACAGGCTTTCATCCTCCAGATGCACCTGAACCTTGCATAAGTTCTTGGCAAGAAATCATAGAATATCTGGAATTGGAAGGGACTCACAAGGATCACTGAGTCCAACTCCCGGCCCTGCACAGGACAGGCCAAGAGTTGCACCACGTTCTTGAGGGCATTTTCAAAAGATTCTTGAACTCCTACAAGGTTGGTGCCATGACCATTTCCTTGGGGAGCCCGTTCCAGTGCCCAGCCACCCTCGGGGTGAAGAACCTTTTCATAATTATCCAAGCTAAACCTCCCCTGAAACAGCTTCATGCCACTACCTCAGGTTCTGTCACTGGTCACTGGAGAGAAGAGATCAGTGCCTGAATGTTCACAGCAAAACATCTGCTGTCTTCAAGAGAACAGGGGTTACTAATGCAGGTTAACCTTTTCAATCAAAATAACCCTGTCACCCTATTAAAATTCTATACATTTTTGGCAGGAAAGTTTCTATCTTGTTTTTTTCTTAACTAGAGATGAGAAGAAGGGAGTTATGACAATGATAACTAAACATATTTTTAAAAAGTTAATTCTGAAAAAGCACTTTTAGAATAGATTTTAATTTTTTTTTTTAACATTTTTCCCATAATCCAGTCAATGGTTTTTGACCAGCTCTTTTTATTTGACATTGCAGGACAAAGGGTGCAAGTCAGCTGGCATGAAGCCACACCATGACCTACAAAGAAAGTCCAAACCCTGTATTAGTAAGCCTCGTCCCACAACAGATGCAAGGACAACATCAGAGTGCTGAAGAATATTTGCAGAGACAGCAGAAGGAAAGCTGAGAGAAGGCAGGAAGGCAGGAAACAGTTCATCAATCTCAATGGATAATGAGATTATTTGAAAAAAATAAAAAAGAAGAAGTCTTGAGAAATCCATTATTTGCAATGAAAGGACAAGTAAAAGAAACTGGAATAGGCTGATAACCAGGAAAATGACAGGGAAGTACAATCATAGAAGAGAAGGAAATTGCACCCATTTGCAAATAACAACTCTTGCCTTTCTAAAGCACAACTGTAATTCACAGAAAACCCTTTGGACCTTGGAGAAGTTGAAAAAAATTAAAGAAAACCAGAGTGTATGCAACCAAGACTTAAGAAATGAATGAAGTCAGGCTAAATAACTCCCTGTTACACCTTGTTTCCCAGTGTTTTGCTAAAAAGGACACTCTGGAGCAACCATATCCCTTTTTCATCTGATCTAGATACTGAGAAGTTCTTCCCTCTCTTTGCTCTCTTGCAGACCTCTCTTGCTCTAATTTATTTTCTTTCCAATGAGATCCAGACTTTGACCCTTGCACCTACCTGGAAACCTAAGGAGAGAGCTGCTCAGCTCAGAGAGGTCCTCAGTGGGTTGGGGAGCATCTGTCTGCCCTGACGCACAATCAACCACCCTCAGCCATTTTCTCCACCAGCTCCCAGCCAGCCTGGCCTAGCCCTGACCTCCTTGGCAAGAGGAGTATTGCAGTCAGCCAAGTCCTGGCTTAGCCCAATCCCTGTTTGATCAGTTGAAGATTATGTTAGGAGCTAGGAGATTTGCTATCTGAATACAGCATGTGAGCATTCAGGCTGGCTTCTGCCTTCCTGTTCTAATTACTCGATAATCACCATCAGCGCACACACCTTCCACAGGCACCTCCCCGGCAAACAGTCCAAAGCTCTCCTGTCATCAGCCCTTTCCCTGTCCTTGGAAAAGGGATCACTGGGTGAGAAACTGTGGCATGAAGCCATTACCCTTATCATATACTGTGGGATGTTTTTTGAGAAAGACAAATGCAAGCAAAGTACTTAGCTGTGGCTGTGGCCTACAGAAATAAAACTGCTTCCTTCTGATAAGCAAAGTAACTGTTTTGAATGTGACTTCACCTTATTCTGAGCTGCTACACCAACCAGGGATGTTATCTCGGAGACAAGGACAATAATGAAAATAATGTATTTCCATTACTTCCACGGAATCAATGTTATCTTGCTTAAAACCAGAAAGTTTTGCAAGAAAAGTCTGATGTCACATCTGGCACTGGTGGCATCAGGCCGTGTCTAGGTCTGTCCTTGTTCCAGCACTTGCTTTCTGTGGCAGTCAGTAAGCTCATAACACTTTTGTCTTGCCCTCGTGGAGTCATAACACCAGTAACAACTAAAACCTGAACACTCAACAGCTGGAATTGCTGGAATCAACTGATCATAGAGTAATTCCAAGTTTCTAATGTGACGCAGCCAAAACAAAAGCAAATGCAGTATTATGGAAGCCTTTTCAACACAGACTCACAAATTTAGATGTCTCTGTATAAAGCATTGGTGAGATACCAAGTGACCCAACTGGCAAGCCATGTTCAATGCAATATGCAGATAACCACATTTAAGGTAACTGAGGGAGACAAAAACCTGGTTTGGGAGAGGAGTAAAGAAAATGTGGCTTGTGTAGTCTAGTCAAACAAAAGCAGAGACAGACTGATCTCTCTCTCTCTAGGGGAGCATGAGGGGGGTTAATCTAAGAAAAAACAGTATGAGAATGATACATGAGAGAAGGTATTTAAATTTGGGTCACAAAAACAAGTAAGTACAACATAGCAGTCAATGCATCTAGGTAGAAAATAGAAGACAATTCCCAGCCTTTAGAGCAGTGAGTTTTTGCTATCCAGGTATTTCAAAAACAGAAGATGGGAAAATTCAGAAGGGATTAGATGATGTGAAGATGTGGCAGGTGGTGTGGGACTCATGGACTAGAAAGTTCCCTCCAGGTAGGTGTCATAGTGAAGCTCTACTAAGAAAAAGAAGACACAATTTGACTGTGCTATTGGGAGTCCTTGGCTATCAACAATCACAAAACTGCACACACAGCTCTGATGGGAGCAGGGCTCTTGGCATAGCTGCATCCATTTTGGAACTCTTCTACAGCCAGTACACAGATCCCTTAAACATCTTAGCAAGACTCAGATTTGGAGTCCCTGTCCACACAGAGTCAATCTGCAGCTAAGCAAACATGTTATAATGATCCTTCTCCATTATCAGAAACAATTATTTGCTGCAAGAAGTCGTTCCATTTTCTTTTTGGTCCTGTTTGGCACACAAAAAGATCAAAGTAACATATTTAAGCAGAGAAAATTTGTAAAGAAGTCTAATATCATTAAATTGGAGAGACCTCAGAGATCAACTATGACATAACCGATCTGAGACAGAAGATTGTAATAAAATATATTACAGATATTTCACTTAGAACTATAGATTAGTGAAGAGGTATTATTTGAAATGTTGCAGCACAATGTTAGAGTTGGGGGAAACAGGGAGAGATTTGCTTAATCTTTAGTGTTACAGGCCTTGCTCATTCCTGGCTCCACCTCAGCCTTTGTTAAAAGCAGTAAATTGAAGGTGTACCAAGTAATTTATAAGACTGGATCTTTTATAGCTTTAGCACCTTTATATTCATTGTTGGGGATGGATTCACACACTGTAGATGTCTTTCACCTGCTTGATTAGCATAGGCTACTAAGGATATCCGAGATAAAAACCGAATGAAGCATAAGATCAAATTACAAAAAAACATAGAGGTGTATACTCCACCTCTTTTTGATTCGTGGTGAGCACCCTACAGACTTCTCTCTCCTATTTCACCCCTCACTTACCCTGTGTGTTTAACTCACTTGCTTTTTTTTAGTCACAGGCTGTTCAAGACTCGCCAAAAGACTGGTATTTGGTCAAAGACCACAAAACCATTTGTGCACTCCTTGTACTTCACACAGCAAGGTGCTGTTCTCAGCTGGATGCTCTGTGAGGTAATGTAATATAAATAGCAGCTGGAAAGTTAAGACAGAGCACTCAAACATCACATCCAGCCTACTCCCTTTGCACACACGTAGCTCAGGAACACAGGGCACCATCATACTGTGAGGGAGCAACAGATTTAATTCATCTGTGATGCTCAGGCTTATCCTGTCTAATGCTCTGTCATTCAGCTATTCAGTGGGAAGACATTTCACACTACACATCTCGGGATCATGTCAATTTTTCTACCCTTACATGTTGCTTAAGCCAACCCAAGCTGCTGTGACAACAGGCTGGTCCTGTACTGAAAGGAAAAAAGCTTAGAGAATCTGGAGCAAGGAACATATGTGAAAAAGAGCCCAAGTCCTGTAATCCAGAGAAGGGGCACCAGGCAGATGTTTGTGTGAGAAAAGGAGTCTCCAGAGCACTGAGCAAGAAGAAGTAAGATGACAAAAAATACTGTTGAAAACTCTGTGGACGGGGACCTTAAATTTAAAACACCATTGGTACTAAAGCTCTTTATTAGTGGCTCATTCATTAGTGGTCCTATCTGCAATAACCTGTAACAACCTATCCTTTATTTTTATATTGGCAAAAGTGATAGAATCAAGATTTAGGATTTGGTTTACTTGTGATTCATCACTCAAACACAACAATAGCAGCTGATTGTCTTAGTTGTGTTTAAGACTAAAATCTCAATTGGCAATCTCCCAACCAGTCCGGTCTATTCCCTGTACCAGTGCACAGATCCAACAGGAGCTGCAATTCGCTGCAGTCTGTTGTTGTTAAAGGCCAGCATTTGTAAAGGCTATGATGAGAGGCTGGACTCATCTCACCTTTCTGCAAGCATCTACAGCTGAACTAGTCACCTCGAGTTCCTTTTACAAACAATAGAGAAAATTAAGTATTTTCAGGGCATGGTTCATTCTTATGTACCTAGCTGAGAATGAGTTGATTTTCAGTGCTGAGCTAAATGCTGCCTGAGGGGTGGTTCAGACCTAGACACCAACAGTGCAATCTCTGCACCTAGCCAGAGTCTCAGACTTTGAGGTCTAAACTCCAGTCTCCGGACTCCAGCCAATGTTAGTGAAGGGCAAATCACTTCATCTCTGTAGAGCAGAGTTTCTTTTCAACAAACTTTTGCTGCCCAAGAAGTAAGCACTGAATTTAAGCAAGTCATGCAGGCATATTCTGCAACCTGCTGAGAGAAGAGGGCTCTTCTCAATGGAAATTCAAGTTAAACTTGTGGCCTGAATCATCATGACTCTTTCATATGGTAAAACTCAGGTAAATCTTGACTCCCTGATGTGCAACAGTATTTCCTACAGATAGAATGTTGGATCCTATGGGCAGGGCTCTGGAAAAGGCTTTGAAAAACAGGTTTGACTCCTTCAAGGAAAACCACCGCCCAGGCTTCTGGTAGCTGAATGTAAATTAGGCAGTCAAATAGTCTGTTTTGTAAAAGCACTTCTCTTCTTGCAGTTCAAAAGTTTGTCTTCTGTTGCAGAGCTGACTCAGTTTGTACCTTCCCTACTCTGGACTTAAAACCACACAGAGGAACAGATTCTCTGGGAAGCCATGCACTGGGAGCAGAGAGTTGCTGCACAAGGAACAGCTCTAATTCTCTGGGTCATCACCAATCGTGTCAGCATCATTCTGGCTCTACAGCACAGCTGCCCTCACTGGGGTAGGAGGCACCTCTTCAGTCAGAGTCAGGGTTAGGCAGACACTGCATTAAGAGCAAATTTTTGAGTTATGCTGTGCTAGAGCTCTAAGAGACTCATGCAAATAAGGAAAACCTTTGCAAAATGCAAAGGTAACAAAAGAGGAAGAATACAGGTTTTATTTGGCCATTCATAAGAGGTTTCTAGGTTGACAGCAGTAGTCATTGTGATAAGAAACAGTGACTGTAGCCCTGAAGCAATTTAATAATCTAAGGTACTGAGTTGTGTAGTCTCATCTTACCTGTTCCTTTCTCAATTATGAGCAATGATTTTTTTTTTCCTGAAAAGTTATGTACTAGCTTTGGGGTTTCAGTTGGGTGATATTTCTGAGCACAGTGTGCAAAATTCAGAGGTTTCTCCCAAGCAAGAACACCCTTCTCCCTCAGGACAGCAACCCTGCTTCAATTACAAGGTTCTTCTTGCTACCCCATAAATCTTCCTTTTTCCATTTTATCCCACCCCAGCTTTCACAAATTCCACTACTTTCCTCTGTTTCCACTCTTAGAGTCTTAAAAGACCTATTTTTCCACACAGTCATCCACTCCAAAACCATTTTTATCTTATATAAACTCCCCAGTGTTCTTCAAACTCTTTAGTTCTTTTTTTTTTTTCCCCTCTGAAGGGATAACACGATGCTTCTTCCCTCTCTGAGGTTCCACCAGAGATTTTCTTTTTATCGATGAATATAGGTCAGTGAATTTAGAGCATATGTGTTGCTCCACTGGGTGATTGTTCCATTTTTCAGTAAATAAGGCAGGACATCTGTCTTAACAACACAAAAACCTAGAGGAGTTTTTTATATCAGACTGGTTTTGTACACCTTAAGCATTAGAAGACCTTGAAGACTCAGCAAGTAATACAAAAGGTCAAAGAGAACCTATGGGCATTTTAATCTGAAATTATTCTTAATAAGAGCTCTGTAGATAATCAATTTAAAAGGAACTGTTCTTTGATTAGATGTGGAATTGCACCAGAATTCTGTGTTGGGAAGAAAATCATCATCAAGTAGAATCTAGTGAAGTAATGAAAGAAAAAACAGTTTAAACTTTAGTATTTCTAGTATTTTGGAACCAGGATTATTGCTATTATTATTTTTACATTTCTGATGGCTATATCAATTATGTTAGTATCTTTGATCAAATTATTGATGTGTCTCCATGTGCAGCATAAATATTTTTAACAGAGATAATCAATGCTGTATTTTTCATATGCTCATTACAACATAATAAGTCTTATCTTAGTTACAAGTTACAAAGAATTAACTATGTCACAGTGACTTCTCTTAAGAAAAAAACATGGAGAAGTTAATCAATGTGTAAGAGTCTTACACGCCATTTAAACTGCAGTGCCTGAGAGCAGTTACACCCAGAGTACAACCCACAGAGCATATTGTTAGTAAGCAGACTTCGACAAGCTTTGAGAGGAAAACTGTGTTAAAAAAAAGTTAGATTGTTTTAACGCCTTCTATTAACCTTCACTTAATCCAGGCTCTTAAATCTGAAAATGGAAAAATCTCCAGAAAGTTCTGAAATAAATACTACAGTATACACAGATGGTGATGTTGGGGCAGAATGCCAGCACACAGAATCGCAGTGTTCGGCGAATCACAGGCAAAATAATTAATGGCATTTCTAGCAGCGTAACACCCTGCAAACATACACACTGCCTCTTGGAGTACTTGTCAGCAGTATTAATCTGGGAAATAATTAGTCCCTGTAAAGTTCTTTCACACTCTTTCACCAGATGGCCAGGCAAGATCGTCAGCTAAAATCCTGCTGTTTCAGCACTGGAGAAAATGCCAAGGAGTGATGCTTTATGCTACCCTGTGTAAGGTCTGGGCACACTACACTGTACTCATGGTTTCGTTCTCCCAGGTACTGCATAGCAGCACAACATGCTTCACAGATCCCACCAGATCATTTTCCGAGCATCACTGCCAAGTGTGCTTCACACCCCAACATTTGCAAGCCACTCTGCAGAAAGTTCTGCCATCTGCCAAAACACAGAAACCTCTCTAAATGGAATTAGATCAGAATTTGTATATTTAAAAGCAAGATTAATTCCAGAAGAGACAGCATAAAAAAAGATATTAATAGTAGCTCACAATTAGAGTGGCCATCCAATTGTGTAGAAGCTCCAGCTTCACAATGAACTAACCTTCACTTTATCACTTCACTTTGTTATTGAGCGAACATTTAAGGAACTTCCCAGTGACACATTAACTGTTTCCACAAATAACTAATAGTGGTTTACTCTAAACAGGTTGTATGATCAGCTACTGATTTAATGGCAGCCTGATCACACAGAAGCATACAGCTGGGGTAGGGCTATCCAGCAGAAATGCATGCGCTGGCCCAGAATCATGGGCAAGCACTGCAATATGAAACATACCTTCTATTTTGTTTGGGGTCCCTGTATCCTAGAGCTAGCTCCAATACTCTGGAAGTCAGAGAAGAATAGTCTCTTCTTAGAAACTCAAGACCTGCTCAAAGACATGGATTACTGGATACAACATTTGACAATGTGTGTAAGACTCATAAGCAGCCGCACAGGGAATTCTGGAAAGTTAACACTTCTCCTTTGAACAAGGAGCGGCGAGCCTGATTTGGCTGACTATGGGAAAAAGAAAACAAAACAGGGCTCTGAGCAGCACTGCTGTGGCTGTAGCTGAGGCAGAATTTCCATTTCAAAGCCTGGTTTTCCATGTCCTACTTTTCCCTTATAAATACAAGCAGCAAGTTAAAACTTGGCCCAGAGAGTTCACCTGTCACGTTTAGGAATTAAAAATGGAATTGACTTGCTAAAAAAATTTGAAAAGGAAAAAAGATACTATTGTTAGTACAAATATATTTACAAAAAAATCTGCTGTTCTTTTGGGAAGGCTGTGGGGAAAGAGAAAGCCTTGGCTGCTTGGTTTTCAAGAGGTCAACAGTATGTCACAGCTGCACACTACTGAAAAGACAGTGACTACAAAGCCCAAGATGGCTCTTCAGACATGTTTGTCTTCAGTACAAAGTCATCTCAGGTCTGGACATGAGAAAGGAACTTCAACTTTGCAGGTTCAGTGCTGACAGTCACTGAGTGCGTGTTACAGGAAAAAAATTGTTTTCAGTTGTGCATCAGTCTAACCTCAGTCAGAGTCAGCCTCAGCTGTTTGATATGTCAGAGTTTGGCCTGAAGGACACAGTTCAGTCAGCCAGTGACTGAATGACTGACTGATACATCCAACCCTGCCTGGTAACATCCAAACGCTGGATGGCTTTCCAGGGGAGGAAGAATAAGCCTTCACAGAGGTTTCAGCTACCTAGCCCCCAGTGCAAACACGGAACGTATTGATTCTCCAGGATGTTCTATCGAAATCCCACACAGTCCAACACTACTTCAGTCACTTAGGGCGAGCCTGAACTGCAGCACCCCTCCAGGAGCAGTGAACAAAGCAGATGGGCTTTTCCACGCAACTGCCCCCCGTCTGTTTGCTGGTCAGAGATGCAGAAGCTTTCAAGAACAAATACCACCATGCTACTTATCTGTGAAAACAGGGAAGTAAACAGAAGGGCACATGGTGCAGGATTAAAGCTACTTTATTCTTCTGTGCAGCTGCTTGTATCAGGTTACTCTTAACAGCATCCAGGCACCTTCCAATAGTCCATTAAGTGGCGTGGCTAACGTCTGTTATCTATGGTTCACTCACTCCTCCATCCTGTTTGGTTATCCTATCAATGTGTGGCAAGTTTCCCACTTTATATGTAGCCACAACCTTAGCTGTCTTTGGCACATTAATCAGTATGCAGCTGGCATTTTTCAATGGTACAAAGCTTTTTCTGTGGATAACAAAATCTAGCAATCAGCACTGCCCCCCACCTCACAGTCACTACTAAAACATGCCAAAGTAATCACTGGTGAGCTTTGGGGAGCACTGGAGATTAGGCCATGGGAGATATCCTTTGAAGAGTCTGAGCACTACAGCTGACATCTACAGTAACCATCAGGGAAATCCAGGGGTTTGTTTTCTCTGCAAGAGCAATGAACAATTCAGGCAACAAAGCAGTCAAAGAGGAGATAATTAAAGAAGACTTACTGAATAATTTATTTTGTGAAAATGAAGTTTAGTGTTTGGTATTTCTTATTTAAGGAAAATGTCAGCATTTCAATGGAAGAAGTTGTTTTCTGAAGATACAGAGACGTGAGAAACACTAAAATATTAAGAAGTGCATTAGAAAACAGTGATTACATTTTAGGATTGTTAAAAAAAGTCATGACAGCTCTGCTGTATTTTATAGCCATCCTACCCAAGACAAATATTTGTTAATACATTAGCCTGGCTTGCAACATTTTCTACAACATGCAGAAATTTTAACAGGCTAATTCTAAAATCAGAATTGATTTCTCTAGAAAGCTCCATTTTTAGACTTTTCTATTGTTCTCCTACCATACACAACCAGCATGGTTCTCAGCAAATATTTAGATTATATTTGACCAAGGCTAAATTGTCAAACAACATTATGGTCACCTCACAAACAGGGACGCAGGCAAGGCAGAGATGCTTAATGTTTTCTTTGCCTCTGTCTTCATCACTGATCACAAGCTAAGAGGGTCCCAGTGCCCTGAGCTGAATGACCATGGATGTGAGAACGATAAACTCCCAGTCAACCCTGAACTTGTGCAGGATCTGCTGCTCCAGCTCAGGCCATGGTGTGTGGGTGCAAACCAATGGGTGTGAGGGTCTGAAGCAGAGAGCAGTCCCCAGCAAAGTGTTTCTCCTCCCAGTTTTGTTCCATTACTAGAGACAGTGGATGCTGGAGCAGTTGACATTTACCCCCTTTACCTGAAAAAGGGAGATCATTGTAAAATTCATCAGCAGAGAGATCAATCTCACCTAACTTTCCATGCCTACACTGTAGACACTACACCTAAATTTTTTACAATTTGGCCTTTAAGATTAGCTTTTACACTTATGTCACCGGCTCTGGGCAGAAATAATCACTGTAAAAGCCTAAAATAATCCTTGTGTGGATCCCACTCTAGAAATACCAGTGTCTGTGTGCTGACTGAATGGAAATGCAAACAACTGCTTCCAACAGGAACCTCAATATGTGCCTGCAATTAAGCATGATGAATGTCAGCCAGGATGTGATGGGGTTTATAGCCAGTCTCACTAGGAACAGATTTAATGCTCACTGTAGCTGGAGCCCAGGAGAAAAGGAGTCTTGGCTACACAAGCCCTCAACATTTGCCATGACACTAGGTAGGCAGAAACCCTATGCCCAGTATCATGAGGTCAGGAACACAGGACCCTTTCAGTCCTTCACTGCTCCTTCAGGCAGAGGACCAAGACAGACCAGTGCTATACATCAGTTTTCAAAATGAGCTACCCTACCTTTGAGGGAAAAGGAGAGCACCTTTTGCAGCACAACAGCTGCAGACAGGAATTTACATTAAATAATACTTTCAAGAATGGGGAGTGGGGGGAAAGGTTAGTTCAAGATTATGAGCAGCAGATAAACACCTTTTTTGTCAGATGAGAAACTGATTTTTCCCCTTTATATCCATAAATATCATGGTAATAGTCACAGAAGTGTGATGCCATGGAATAAGGCATCTTCCCATCATGTCTAATTATGCATCCCTAAAATGAAGTTTCCTAGTTTGTTTGGGGGTTTTTTTGTTGGGTGGTTTTTTTATTTTTTTGGCTGGGATAATTATCACATGAATTATCACTGCTTTTCACTCTGAAAATAGGAACTTATCAACTTCAATAAAAATCTGATAAAACATGTGGTTCTTGTAAGGTACACTGATTCCTTTAGTGGAAATTTTTTTTTTTCTGGAACATGTAATCGTAGTATCTGTATTTATTGTGGAATAAACTCAGCAATGAATGGCATAAAATGAACAGAAGAGTGTAGTCACAAAGCATTTAGTCACACATTTTACTCATTTGTACACTGTTTATCTTCTGGTATATGTCACAAGAAGTAATCATTTAAATAAACAACTTCTTTAGTAGGTAATAAAACGTTATTGAGTTTCCAGTCTCACAACATTTGCTACAGCTATAAATCAGATTATTCTAAACTTGTACTGATTTGCAGCACTGGGAGGCATTTTAGAAATGCCACAGTTGAAAGGGAGGCACTGGATTTTTGTTTCTCTACAGTTTCTGTCTCTGTAGCAATCCCAAGAAGGCCATGGGTGTTTGGAAACGTGCCCGTGCCTTTTCAGCTACATCAGCTGTTATAATATGCAATGTTACCTCTCCTGTAAACCTTGCTTAACTTTTATATTGCCCAATCTTTTAAATGAGTATAAACCACTTTCAGATGTCAGTTACGGTTATTGCTGGAAGTGTTCTGCTGTAAATTACCAAACACAAGAGCACTGGGAAAATCTGCCAAGAGGTGACACAAAAATGACTTTGATCAACACTGGCATCCCAGACGCAGAAGAACAAAGCAACAAAAGGAGCATCTCTTATTATACTAACCTCTCCAGTTTTGAGGTACATTTGGTGCATCTCTCTAATTAGAGATGACAGCCTACAACTGGCCCTGCCACCCTCTGCTTCTAGGCTCCAGAGGAAGGAAAGGCAGAAGCTTGTCACCCGTTTTGACTGATCTCTCTACTAGAGTCTTCTCTTTTGATGAAGATGATGACATCCGTGAGGAAGATAGGGGTGCTCCTGATCCTGAAGGACTAAGCTGGCTACTAACTTCCTTTGGTGAATCTCTCTGTCTTCAGCTCATATCCTCCACCACACAGACTGTGTGCTGTCCCAGGAATGTGAGGAGGACTGGATGCTCACCAGTCCCTTGGGAAAGGAATTTCACCGTGTTCTAGGATGTGTGACACCTGACAGCTCAGGGGATGCCTCAGGGTGATTAATCTTGCATGCTGCCACCTGAGAACATTTGCAGAGGGACAGGGGGATGCATCATCTGTCCCTTTCAGACAAATATCATCTAGACAAGAAAGAGGTTAGTGTGTTTTGGAGAACTCCTTAAGTCAGGGTGGTCCCACACTGATCCTATAAGGACCTCTCCAGAAAAAGTTTTGCATTAAAAGGAGTGTATTTACCTCCCTCTGACTGCAGCTCACAGCACATCTCAGAAATCTTACATAGCAGCAAGTGATGCAATCACAGAGCACCAGTTCAGAGTAAAGATGGACAAAACAGTTATGCACAAAATTAACTTCTCAGATCTGTACTGGGTAAATGATGATGAAATTCCTGCTCATCTCCTCATATTTTCTGCTCCTTATATTTGAAACAAAGCACAATTGCACGGTGTTTTATCAAATTCTAATTCCTTCTGTGCAACAAACAAGGAATTTTAAAAGTGTTTCAAAATCTGAAATAGCACCTGGACACTCCCCAAAACATAAGGATTCCAGATTTTGGCATGAGACCATATGCTCTACTTTTAGCCCCACTTGAAACAAATGAGAAACGCTACTTGGAAGCTGTTAATTCACAGTACTAACCTCTCTCATCTCCGTGTTTATGGGATTTGATAAATCATGGTTTGGAAGCACCTATGCTGAGCTGGCCCTGTGCAAACACACTCAGTCCAAAGTACCTGGGGGTAAAATCTCTTACAGGGTCTTGGCACAGATTTTTCCACTAGTTTCTCAACAAAGAGGACCAGAAGACTGGATCACCTCTCCTATGAACACAGGCTGAGAGAGCTGGGGTTGCTCAATCTGGGGAAGAGAAGGATCTGGCGAGACCTTACAGCATCCTTTCAGTACCTAAAGGGGGCCTACAAGAACGCTAATGAGGGTCTTTTTACAAGGGCACGTGCTGATAGGACAAGAGGGAATAGCTTTAAACTGAAAGCCATTATACATGATGGGGCCCTGCTCTCCTGGAGATGGCTGAACACCTCCCTGCGCATGGGGAGCAGCAAATTAATTCCTTGTTTCCAGCTTTTACTCTTCCAGTTCTCTCCCTGATCCCACTGGTGGGAGACTGAGTGACTGCCTGGGGTTAAACCACCACAGTGCTCCAAGTGATTAACAGCTAACAATGTTCTGCTTTCTACATTATGGGCCTTGGTCAAGTCCAGCAAAGACTGGATGAAAGGCTTCTTGTAAATCAGGGTTGCTCCAGGAAGAGAAACAGAGATCATAGAGTGAAAGACAATTTCAGAAAGAAAGAAGAATGTTCCAGGCAAATAAGACAAGTGAGTGAATGACGTGGCAGATGATGGCCATGTGGCTTACTCTCAGGTATGCTGGAGGTGCCAGTAGAAGGTCTACAGCAAAACCATCAAATATTAGCTCTATTAACTTAGATGAATCCCCAGGACTCTCCTGTGAGGTCACTAATCTTCGGAAACTGTGCATACAAAAGTTGGAAAGAGAAGATATCAACACCAGACAAATAGGACTCACTGCCTTGAAGACTATGAGTACTGGTTTGGGGACTTGTAAAAGTTTTATCATAATCTCTGGGGAAATCCCTGCCTTAAACACAATTTAGATTAAAGCTTTAGTACCTGGGAAATTGCTTCTCCCCCTCAGACCAAGATTTTTTCTTAATGCCTTTTTATTGCTGTGTTGCTGACACAGAAACTTGGTGCTTTTTTTTTTTACATTCCCATTTCATGTTATAATCCTTCTTTGCAATTGTATTATTATTATTACTTATTATTATTACTTATCTATGTCATTATTGTTAAAGTAGAAAATCAAAAACTTTATGAAGAAAATTACAGCAATTAAACTTGGACACGAAATGGAAGACTTTTAACAATCCACTGCATTTCCATGTGCAATCTGTAGCCACAGTTTATATGAGCAGGAAATAGCAACAGGCACCCAATTCTCCTGGGAACATTATCCATGAACTATAAGCTGCTAAAAGTTTTTGGAGACCAGAAAGGGAAAGGCCATCTTTTCTTGTACCTCACAGCCATTTCTTGTAACTGAAGTTCAACTCCATCAGGGCCAGACTGTAACTTTTTTTCAGTCTAGGCAGAGCCTCATTCTTCAGGCAGTCCCATTACATTTATTTATGGAGTAACATCTTGTTGAGTGCACTGTTGGCAGGATCTGACTCTGCACAGATAAATAAATTGCCCCATACAGCTTCAAATGTCACTGTCACACAATGGAAAATATCCCAGGTTAGACAGATGTGCTGTGACCGACACACTGAGAACTTTTTTCCCTTCTGCTCATTGTTTGAAGAATTATACCCATGAAATGGGATGATTTACACAATTACATTGCCTCTTGGCTAGAATAAGCTTTTGCCAGTCAGATGCTCCTGAAGGATGTCTGCTTGTGGCATAAATCTGATGTAATTTGATACACAGCATGGCACGCAATCAAGATGAAATGATCCTTAGATAATTTTTCCATGTGCAATCATCTCAGGAAGACAATTTTAATGATGATATTTTCTTTTTTATTAAGTTCTTTGGACTATTTTTTCAGATAATGAAAAATTGCATCCAGGAGAAGCAATTATTGTCAAGGTAATATTTTGTTAATCCTGTACCTGGGGTCAATATCCTAAAAAACCAGAGGAGATAGCTCTCACTGAAATACTCAATAATGAAGGCCTTTTCCAGACTAGACTTCCACAGTGCCTCCTTATTATCACAAATGCTTATCTCCCACTTTTAACAGTCCTAGCTTGGTTATGCCAGTGTTTCACTTATTTGTTTCTCCCTTTTTCTTCCTCACTCATATTCCTATATTTTTGCTTCCCTCTAAAAAAACAATAGGAATGGGAAGGCTTAGGATTGGCAAGCATGAATATAAACAGATAACAGCATTTTAAAAATGTGACTCTTTCCAGTCTCAGTCAAAGCACCATGCCTGCTCAACAATAGGGATAATCCACATCCAGGACTGAGCTGATGAGCTACCAGTGGAACCTACTCCAGCCTGATCAATCACCATGTTCCACTTCCGCAGCAGTGATTAGGATGAAAAATCTAATCTAATGAAATTTCTTTTTTACTAAGAAAAAGCCTAGTTCCTGTGCTGCTAATGTTTCAAGCTTCAAAAAGGCACAGGTTTTTGCTTCATGTCTAGACTTTTTTTCTGAAGTAAAGGCACATTGATATCAGTGCGACCAAGAGTAAAAACTTCCATGTGACATTCAGAAACTGGTTCCAGAACAATTTAATTTCATCTTTTATGGCTTGCTTCTCCCAGAACAGCTCTTCATGGAGGTGGGATTAGCGATTAAGAGATGTGGAGGGTGGAACACATATGTCTGTGAAAACTGGAATTAATGTGATTATGCTAAGCAGAACATATTCTGGGCATCAGTGGTTTGCAAAGATTTAATGGAATATGCCCCAAGCACAGAATATCTTCTCTGGAAAATAAAGCATGATATTCAGAGAAGGCTGGGATAAAGAGGTATTTTACGGGCAAGCAGAGGAAAATCAACTGTCACTTTATATGAAACACCTTCCCTTTGTTCTGCTCTTTTAATTTCCACCATAATAAAGCAATTATAAGAAATTCATGATTCTGAAGTATTGTTAGTGCTGTATTTTTCCTCACTGGAAAAAAAAAAAAAAAGAAACAAAAAAAAAATACAACACAAGCAGATAATAAACTGATCAATGCGTAAGAAGTATATTGGGCATTAATGTTATCAACTGCTACTCATTCTAATACTCCACCATTGGGTCTTGTTCTGTGAAGAGATTGTTCCTTAGATGATATAAGAAACCCTGAAATATTTCCCCAAGTCCAGGAAATGTCACTGTTTTGATGTTACAATTTGAGCGGTTTCATGAAGCATGAACTTATCCAGAAGGGCAAACAGTCCGTGATGCCAGTAATTCTGACTGCTTCAGAAAATACATACAACCCAGACCTGTGCACAAGGGTTTCTCCAGCCAAAGAGCGCATCTTTTTTATTATTACACACATGATCACAAAAGAATTCTGGCTTGTGCTCATGCCTGTTGCTCACCTTGTTCTCAACCATCCTGCATATTCTGCAAGCATATTTTATATCCTCTGCAGTGACAGATGACTGCAGTTTCATGTTGTAGCATGGTGGTCTGTTGTGACACACCAGCAGAGTGAAAAGTAGGACAGGCCATTTGCAAGGTAACATGGCTTTTTAGAAACCAAGATGTTGCAATTGTTTCACTTCATGGTGTCTCTAAATGCCACATCTACTTTTCATGGCTTAGACAAGCAATTCCTCTCACAGTGCTCCAAGGCATTTCTGCACAGTGGAGACTACTCCAAGCACAAAGCAAATGTTCAGTGATTCATAGTGTTGTGTCTACAGAAAATAGACAAGAATATCTCTTCACCTTAGCCACAGGCATACACATGAACGAACTCTTGTCTACTGGTTTGGCTTTGGAGCCAGAGTCAAAGCAACTACAAGGTACAAGATACTCTCAAATGACAGAAATGTGCACCTAGGTAACTCTAACAGGAAACAGCTGTATGTATCTGAGTGCGCTTATTTGCACTGTTTTATTCCACTACAGAATTTATAGTATTCAAAACTGTGTTCCAGATGCGTTTGGTTCTGAACAGAACATACGTACCCTTTCTGTGCACAGCAGCACCTGTAGATCTATAGCCCAGTAACGCATAAATTTCACATGCAGAATCCCACATATGCAGCAGCAGAAATAACCTGCACCATCTGCACTGGCAAGAGGTTGCCTTCAGAAAAAAAAAAGACAACTTATCCAAGCATTTGTGCACAAAGTATAGCAAACTACAAGGTGTATGCTAAGACAGTGTGCTTACTAGTGATTAGTTATTCTGAGTTGCATATTCAAAACTTCTTTGACCAAATACTGAGAATTACAAATATGGGTGTCCACTGGAGACATGGTACAATAGAGAATTCTGAATATTTTCTTTATTGAGAAGGTAAAATTAGGCAATTAGACCAGACTACACTAGCACAACTGAAGAGCAGAGTAATTTTCATAACACAATTGATTTCTTACCACATGGTGCCATTTAAGGGATTATAACAACTCACCAGGGTAATATCAAACTTGATTAGAAGCCAAGGGGCCTGATTGTTATCTCTGTTAAGCCAGACAAAATGTAATTGACACCAGCAACTCTCAATTTGCACCAGTGTAACTAAAAGGAAAGTCAAGCACTGCATCTTTCACTTGGGTAAGTCATTTTCGTATCTTTGAGTGATTACCAGTGATTGTTTCAACCTCCTTGAAAATACCTAAAGACAGTGTCTCTGGTATTTTCACAGCTAGTATGCTGATATTACACGGGTTTGAGTGCCTTCATATAAAGAACAATTCACACAGCAAACACAAGGAATATCTTATGTAAACTTGGATAAAACTTTTAACACGCTTTGCATGCCAAGACCTTTGCCCCACCACAAGTAAATATCTAAAGATAATGGGATGAATTTTTCCAGATATTGAGGTACACAGGGAAGGAAGTCAGATCCGGGAAGCTTTTCAGGATCTCCCGAGATAGGGATCACAGATCACAGTCAACAGGTATTTCAGAACTGGATTCATCTGAACTCAGACATTTACAATGCAGGTAAATATGCACAAGATTGTCCACAGTGGTTAAAACAGTAACTTAGTAACAGAAGGATTTATCTCATCTTAGATAAAAACTGTCATATATGTAAATGTGTCCCCAAAACGGAATATTTCTCCTGTTGGGAACAGGAGGCACAGTTAAGGGTGACCAGCTCCAATATATGTGTCTATATTACACATAGTTTTAGTTCATGGAAAGGAATCCCATGTTTTGTATCCTCAACACTGACTATGTAGATTAAGTTCTATTTTGCTTCCATTTTAGCCTGCTCCAACTGAGAGTCTTCCTCACTGGTTTGCTAATGGGAGCACCAGTGCTGCTGGACACGGATGAGGGACCATCAACTCCCAAGGCTTCGGCCCAAGGAAATGGCCCCTGGTACTTTTTGTACTGTCACACAAGTAATCCACTGAGGCAGCATCAATGCAGTGGTAAAGTACAACAGTTTTTACATAAATTAAACATTTTCTAGGACCATCTTCTGTCATTGAAGCTGCCCTGGAATAGCCCCTGTCCACTACTGAACACTTACCATTCAAAAGGTGTTCAGTGGTGCCATTCCTAAGTGTTAGTAGTGATCTTTCTTTAATAAGGTTACCTTTCTCATACACATAGCTACATGTTATGCTCATTACCGCTGGGTACAGCTGAGGCCCCAACATCCCCTTTCTGCAGCAGATCAAAACTGTGGCACCACCTGACTGAATGTCCTTCATGGGGCCAAGGCTGCACCAAGCAGATTCATATGTCCTGGTCCCATCACGCACAAGCATCCCATTGGTTTTATGGCACATTCTGTCCACAGAGGAGAGGGACTTCAACCAGCAACCCCAGAATTGTATTTAAACTTGAAAACAGAAGGAGCCAGAATCAATTGAAATGTGGATGAGGTATAATATGCATTGAAGATGAGGTAATCTGGGGTTATTCACCTCTGCTGGTGAGCTGCTAGAAAGAACCCTTGCAGAGCAGATGTTCCCTGCAGAAATAATGACTGTCCATAAAAAAACAAACAGCATGTCCTTACTTCTCAGTCTGAGTTCCAATTTTCTCTGCTCACCACTAATATACCTGCCAGCCTACCTTCTCCATTTTCTATAAATTTGCTTTCATTTTTATTCTAGTTTTATTTTATCATCTACTGAGTATCACAAGTGGCAGGTAGATAACACATTCATTTACCTATATGAACACACCTTTATAACTTCAAACACTGACAGGTGATTTGGTTAGAAGACAACCTCTCATGAAAATCTTTGTCTAAATTTACGCTCTAAGAGCAATACAAAAGTTTATACAATTTTAATTCTATTTCAGTCAAGGCTTTCTCTAAACAAATAAACATCTATAATTCACACCTTGGAGAGGTCGAATACCACTTGAGAGGATGGCTGTAAACTAAAGCAAAACTGATTAGCCAATTTTCCTCCTCTATGCTGAGTGAGCCCCCAGAAGGAAAACCACCTGCACATGAAATTCAGAATGATTCAGTTCTTGCAATGGGAAGCGCTGTGAGAAAGAGCTCTGCTGTGCCAGGCAGTTTAAAGCCAGCAGCATCCACGGGCTCAGCTGAGGAAAAGTTCCAGGGCCTTCCTTGAAAGCAGAGAGGTTGGCAAACTGGACACCCTTCCCAAAGAGTGGCCGAAAGCCATTGCACAACCAAAATCCCCAGCTTTGGTCCTGCCCTGAGCACAGGCCTGACCCCTTTGACTGCTGAAGCCGAATTTCTCTGCAGCAGGTGACACGTCCAGGCAGAATCCTTCTAGGAAATATTAATGGTAAAAGGGTAAGTATTTCAGGCATCACCGTATGGAAAATGGACCTAAGGGACACCTGTGTGACATTTTCGTTAGTGTTCTTGTCCTCTGCAGCTTATGGCTTGGCAGAGGGGGTTGGTGTCTTGCATGTAATTTTCGTCCTTTTTTGATCAAAATATGCCCAATGTATGAGTGCTATATAGAAAAAAAAAGAAGAAAGAAAATCACATTTCAATCAAGATATTAGCAGCTAAAAAAGCTATCATAGCAACTGGAAACCATAAAGATTTAATGTGCTCTGACCATGCTCTGTCCTTCCACTCCTGCTGCTGATTAGGCATCACAGGCACCATCTTCACAGAATAACAGAATGAAATCCCTCAGGAAGTCATATTGTTTCTCCTGTAGGAACAGGCAGAAAATTTCTCCAGACCCATGACTCCCCACTGGTTAATTACATCTCACTAGTGAGGCACAATAGCAGAACTTCTAACTTCTTTTATCATATTTCTCCTGGCCAAACTGGCTGCAAACCACGCCCTGAAAGTCAGCAGTGCCAGAAAGCAGCAGGAACAGACACTTTGGTGATCCTGGTCTGAATGAGTCATCCCAACCAAATTTCCATATGTGCTATGAGGCCAAGTGAGAAACCTCCATGCTGGCAAATTCAGGAGCAAAACTCCCTATTTTCTCAGCTGGTTTTCATTTCTGATGCCACAGTGATGATTGCACTTGGTACACGCAGTGGCACTTGTGCTGTCACATGCTGCTGTCACTAGCATAGCAGCCCACAATCAGTGTGAGGCTAGCAAATCTACTGAACTGTGCTGTTCAACGAAACAGCAGGTCCTTTGTACACCATCTGTAACTGTAAGTGAACAATTTTCACGATGGTTTTGTCAGTCCTTTCTAGAAGCAGTACTAATGAGCAACAAATAAAATGAAATTCAGCTGCTAAAAGAAGAACAGGACAATCTGTTGAAGGAAGGGAAGGGAAATTATTGCCATAAAACATTTGTATGGCCATGTCAATTCCGCACAACACAGAACAAAGATCACATCCTTCCCTGCCCTTAACTTCTTGCTGCTGCTAAGACAACTCCATCAATGTAAAATAAGCAATGCAGAGTCCAGTGGCGAGACCTGCAAAGGAGATGAATTGGCTACTAGGCTTTGCTAGAAGAGAGAAAGTGTGTTGGTGCAAAGGGCAGGATGGCTGTGGTGGCTGTGGAAGACTGTCTGACACAGGAACTCAACCAAGCACAGAGACAATGGGGATGTAGTGGGAATATCCCAACAATTACCAGGGCCTTTTTGTTCCCAGAACTGCCACTGTTTTCTTGACTGATTCAGGCTCTAGGGAACATCACTGGGAGATCCTAGGTGTACCATCAGGAAGTCCAACAACAACATCTCCTCCCCACCCCTTCTCATTTCTGCCTCGTATATTCCAGCAGCAATATTACCTGCCTAAGCTGGGAGTTACTGAGCCTTTAGGAAAAGCTATTCCCTCCAGCACTGAGTTTGAGGCCTTGTCCCAGGGTAAGACGAAAATGACACGTAGCAAGCATATGCAGATAAAGGAGATCACTAAGTACTTCACGGTATCAGTTCATGAAACCTATGTGGAAAGCCCTTTGCAGGAGCAAAATCCTATTCTATGAAAGGATCCGCATCCTTGCTCCCCCCAACAGTTTATTCCAGGTGTTCATACCACATTTGAATAGAGGATCTCCTTTACTTGATGCTTCTTAGACTATTCGCAGACCATCTTTCACAGAATATTACTTGGGTTATCTATCTGAAAGTCAAAATGTGGATCCTACAGTATATCACAGGAAATTGCATCAGTGAAGTTAATTAATATTTTCTGGAGCAAAAGATCATTATCCTTGAGGGAAGCACACAGAAGTGCATACCTGACAGAGCTCATCTTGACTCCCTTAGGATGCTTCACTGCTCAACATAATAGTGCTGGCTATAGACTGGCCTTCCTATACCAAATTCATGATTTTAGATATAGAAGAAAAAGCAGATTTAAGACTGGCAAACAGAACACGTTACAAGAAGGCAAACCTCTATAACTTATCCTCTCAGGTGTTCATGGCCTAAAGCAATGCACTGCAAGTACTAATGGAGTGAAATCTGACAGCCTGTTTACATTATGAGGTTCTTATGCATCCATATCTTTGTACAGATAAAAAAAATACTCTGGCTCTTAAAAGAACTCTTCCCAACAAGGAAATCAAAATCAAGAAATTGTCTCTTCTCTACCACCACTTTGAAAAACACTTAGGAAAGGTTTTCATTTCAGTTCCAGAGATCTCTGTTGATGCACCTTTGTGGGAAGAGAATTCCAGCAGCACATACATCCATAGGTCCTACCACTGGTTTGCCATGATGGGGGCTTAGTCATGTTCACTGAGGTGACTGGTAGGTATCTGCTGTGCTTGCTTGCATTGCACCACCTCCCTCACAGTGCTAGTCATTCCTCCTTGGAATTTCTCCTATTTTACTACAGCACCTCTAATAGAGCATCAAAAAACATTTGCACTAATACCAGGATTGGGACATGACAGACACATGTCTAATTCATATGCTCTGGGGTTTAAGAATTTCTATTCTTCTCCCTGCTCACATATTTCACATGGCTCAATTAAATGGCAGAATAGGATACTGCCAAATATTTCTTTCTCACTGAAAAAGAGACAGCTATTTAAAGAATGTTGTTACACTAGCCACATTTCATCACCAAAAAATGAATACCTATAATTACAATATCTGTGATTATATAATGTCAAACACAGGAAAAATAAGCAGTCCAACATTTTGAGGAAAAAATTGTAACCTGTATTATCCACATTCAGGCTAAAATTGCTGAATCTTGTCCCAGCCTCAGTAATAAAATATACCCAGCAGTAATTGAAAGACAAATGAATCTGATTATAATCTTACCATACTCTAGCTTTTGCATTCCTCAGCTATGTGGCAAACAGATGGATAAAACCCATTACATGCACCAGGAGACAAATTTTTAAGGTATCTCTGCAAACATCAGTTATCTTCACACTTAAATATTTCTGGCCTTAGAGCTTGAGTCCTATTGCATTACATCTGTGAAATATTTGGCCATTCATTCATAACGCATTTTGACACTGGCAGTGGACCCACTGATCAAAAATACTGCTGGGTTTGTGGGTTTGCCTTCATATTCATTTGGCTTCCTTTTCACCTCAGTCCTGATGTCATTCGTGAAGGTTTGAAAGCTTGTCCCCAAGGAGCTGAGCAGCCCTTTTGGAGGCTGTGGTGGGGAGACACACCTGGAGTGAGCCAGAGCCTGGTGGGAGGCTATACACAATGTCAAAATCCCCTCCAACACCTGAGAGGGGGCAGAGGCCTTCCCAGTTCACAGTGGCTCCCTAACACCAGACTTTGACAGATACATCCCTCCTGAAACAAGCCAGGCAGAACTGAGAAGGGATAGTTGGTCTAGGGAGGAGATGTTGCTGCTGGACCTCCTGATGGTGTCCCTGGGAGCTCCCTAGGGCATGAGTCAGCCAAGAAAACAGCGGCATTTCTGGGAACTAGGAGCTCCCGTTATTTGCTGGGATATTCACACTATTTTCTCCAGCTCATGCTCTGTCTTCTTGTAGCTTGCTGGGCTGTGGCTACTCTTGATGGGCAGGTGTGTAACACAGGGTGTGAGGGAATTGTACTATCCTTTGCCCTCAACCAGAAACCACAGGTTTCCCTTTCACTGAGTGACAAGAAACTGTGTCAATTGGCTCTTTCTCTGTAAGTTACCAAGGTGCCTTTGTATTACTTGTGTATAGCCCTATTGATTTTTTCAGTACTTAAATGCTTTAAGAAAATCAATGCTTCAACAAATAGAGTGGAGCAGGAGTATCATAGAAACCCATTTGCCATTCCAGCATCAGAGACCATGGTTAAATTAAAGGAAATAACATGTACGATGTGGGATGATGGATTTAGAGAAAAACTGCAGAAGACACAGAAAATGGGTGAGTGGAGAGACACAAAATTAAAAACAAAATAGAAAAAGATAAGCTGAAGATAAATATAGTGGCTGTGGGTATGACTTAGTTAATTTCAGCAATCTGAAACTCAGTTGTCTACTCCAAGATAGTCATTTTAGCTCTCTCCATGTAATGAATAGAGAGCAGGGGCCCTCTCCACAGAGGATTCAGCCTAAGGCAGGACAATGTATCACGCTTTCCTTCAACTGTCCCAAAGTCTATGCTTAGAGGAGATGCATAACTTTTGTGTTTTAACAGCACTGGAGTTGAGATAGGATCACACAACATTTTGAGTGTTGTACCTGTTTAATAAAAGGCCTTCCAACTCAACATTTTCAGTTTTGAAGAATCACTTGGTTTTCTTGGAAAAAATTGACATTTCTTGTGTTAGAGGAAAGATTTCCTTATAATTGCTTGTCAGTAAGTCCTGCTCTGAGTATCTAAATAATTTACAAGCACAAAACTTATTTGTTGTACTTTATTAAAAATGGGCCAAACTTATCACTAGCAGAATCCCATGTAGTGCCATTCACTTCAAAGTTGCTGCATATGCTTACACAGAGGGAATTAGGCCAGCTACTGTCAAAATGCTTTATTAATAGTCAGGTCAGACAATAAATCAAATCTTCTGTTTGTGAAGTACTGCAATTTGTGTCTAATGACTGGAAGAATTGGTATATAAAGTAATTATCAAAACTGGAAAGCAATCATCTCCTAGACATGAAAAACCTCATCTAGAATTTGAATTTCAAAAGAGAAAAAAGGATGACAGGTGAAAAAAAAGAAATCTTGCTCCTTCCCTTTTCTGAAAGGATCCTATCATCAGCATCTTTTTTGGATCATTTAAAGGCCCATTGGCATAGACCTATTGACCCTTTCAGGCTGGAGGGGATCTTAAGAAGTCTCTAGTCCAGAGTTAACACTGTATTCAGGACACGGTTCCTCAGACTTTTGTCCTGAAAACCTCCAAGGAAAGGGAGACTGCACAAGTCTCACTGTTCTCACGGAACAGTCTCCTGTTTTTGTTACATTCAGTCTGAAATTCTCTTTCTTCATTTGATGCCCACTGCCCCCTGTCCACCTGCCATGAAAAGCTCAGCTCCGTCACCTCAATGACCCTGTAGAAACTGGGGGCTGCAGCAAAAGCTGCAAAGCCCTCTGTGCTCTAAGCTGAACAAACTCAGTCCCGTCAGTCCTCACACGGGAAATGCGCCAGCTGCCACCATCTCAGAGGGATCCCATTAACTCCCTTAGATATCACAAACCTGTTGATGTGTTTGCTCCATCAGAAGGCAACTGGATGCAGTCGAACAAGTGCTGAGTAAAGGGGATAATCCCTTCCCTCAACCTACTGACTGTGCTCCTCACAATACTGCCCAGGATGCTGTTGCCCATCTTTGCTGTCAGGGCACTCTGCTGGCCCATACCCAATTCACTGCCCACTAGACCTGATGCTGACCATTACTCCACCGCCAGCACTGGAGTTTACATTTGTTCTCATCATGAGGTTTCGATTCTGTGAGTTTGACCCATTCCTCCAGACTATCTGGGTCCCTCTGAAGGACATCACTGGCCTCCAGTATATCCCAAGTCCCTCTAGCTTTGTGTCATCCACTGTGTTGATGGGGGCACATTATTGCCTGCAGGTAGAGTGTGAACCATTAACTACCAGTCTGTGGGCCAAAAAAACAGCCAGTTTTCCACTCTTGCAGTTGTCCATCCATCTAGAGTGTATCCCAAGCAGGATATAAGGATTATGCTGCATCAAGCTGTATGAAGCAGCTCTGGTATATTATACCCACCCTCAAACTGAACCTTTATATGCTGCTTTTGTAGTGAAGCTGCTGATGTACCAGACATTGTCTCTTCACTGGTCTCCATGTCTGCTCATAGTTGGAAACCAGCAGCCAGACAGGAAAAGCGAGAAGATGTGCCCCAGCAAACTACAACTCTTACTCCTACCAGGAGGAAGGAATAGGCTTCATGCCTACTACGTCCTTCTCACACATACCAGGAGTTTTGGCATATTTTATAAATGAGGACATTCCTTTCCACCAAGACCCTGAACATTTCTGACACCTACCAACCACTCTGAATTTCCTTAGTGACCTTGCTGACTTTTAGAACACAACCAATTTGCTAAGTTACCACCCCTTTCGCATTGCTCATAACACATTGTCAAAAAGGTAAGAAATACAGTAATATATACAGCTTCTGATTAATACACAAGTGTTCTAAATAATTTGCCTAAAGTGTCAGTCACAAAGTAGGACAAACCTTTACAGCCAAGTTTCAAAAAAATCTAATTAATCATTTCCCCTCTGCATTTTAGGTGATGAGTCTACCGTACATATCTGCAAGTGACCTATTATTTCCCACAAAACAATCACAGCCCAAAGGAAGTCCCCAAAGACAAAGCACACATGGGATGTGTAGTCCAGTTCTTTCAGAAGTAGAACAAACACCCCAGACTGAGATTTTCTGACTATGAAATAGGTGAGCTTTCACAATTTTACCCAAGCTTGTTTCCCTTACATTCCCCGAAATCCCTTATTCACTGCTGAGATGTAGCACCAGAAAGATGAGCCTTCCCTCATGGGAAGTTACGTATGGGATCAGAAGTTGGTTTATAACAGACACCTAGTTTCAGTTTCAATACAGCTGTTTGTTTCTTGTGAAATTACTAATATTAGCCACCTAAAACCAGGTTGACTGATGGGTGATAAGAACACTTGGATCAGATGTTTAGAAAGTACTTTTATTTTACAATCTCTTCTTTAGTTTGTACATCTGACAAAGAGTGGAGGACACAGAAAGCTTGCTGGAAAATATGGCTTACTGCCCTACCACTGCAAGTGCAAAAACAAAGCATGGGGCTGCAGATGAAATGGGTATCATATGCTACCTTACAGTTCAAAGGCAGTGTAATTCTGGAGGCCCCCATTAGACTATGCAGAATCCAGTAGCTGCCTGCAAGAGGTACCTTGCATGCCTACTGTATTACTTACTATTTGGTTTTTGCTGAAGATGCTCCTTGGGGAAGACTCTTGCTCTGTTCATCAGAAGCCTTCAAAAGATATCAAAATGGGAAAACAAATAACAGTTCACTCTAGGTCAATAGGAAAGTTCTCTGAATTACACAATATCTATTAAAATGGCAGTATGGGTTTTTCACACAAGCACCAGTCTAGATTATATCTGAACTACCTTTTCTAAGAATTTCTATTTTCTAGAACAGATTTTCTATTAATTTCATTGCCTGAGTTGCAGCTTGTGCTTCAGCACAAGCTTTGGGCCAATGTAATGCTGGGACAACTGAACACACTGAGCATCTTTCAAAGGTGGATGCAGTTCTTCCATGGCAGGATGAAGTTCTGGGTTTTAAAAGCCAGAGAAAACAAAATTTTCAGCTCAGAGGATTAGTGACTCCAAAACACTAAAGGATGCAATCTTTAGGACAGTGACCTGTTGACAGCTTAAGTGCTGTGTGCCACAGAGGGCGTAGGTAAATAACATTTTCTAATTTCTCAGAATTGTTTTGATGAGGGAATTATACATGCTTTGGAAATTCTAGTGGCCGTGGAAATTACTGTACAACCTCTCCTAGGGCAGTACAGAGAAAAAGCAATTTTAGTTTAAATACTCATAAAATATTCTGAGAGCACAGTAAATAAAGTAACCTCTTACACTGCTATCTATTGGATACACTTTACTCATTTGTTTGAAGTAGAAGTAGTGATGAAAACTGACTATTTATTCAAAAGAACATTCTGAAAACTTAATGAATAGAAAGTTATATTTTAGTATGCAGTTAAATGTTTTCTCTCTTTGCTTTATTTTACTATTTGCAGTTAGATTTCTTTACTAAATACTGCTCTTGAATCTTCTTAGATAGCTATTCATGCTCAAGACATAGGTGAGAGGAGGCACATATCTGACTGATAGCCCAGAAGAATGAGATTTTGGCTGTGAAAATGTGATTAGACCGATCTCTCCCCATCCAGAAAAAAAACCGCATTTATAAATCAAAGGTACTATATAATTTGGTTACAGGTATTCAGTGGAAAAACAATCCTCATTCTCAGTTATATATTTCCATTTATATTTAAAAAACTATTGATTCTGAGGGATGAGGAGGGTATCTCTCTATGCTTCATTACTCCAAGTGACACATGACGAATTATGTTTTCTGTGGACTTTCATAGAGCCTCGTGCAGAGAAGACTGTTTTCCTTCAGTGCTCAGCTGTTAATCCATTTTTTTACTGGAAGAGATGCTATAACAGAAGATGAAAAAATTGCCTGTGAGCATGTTAATCATGGAGTGATTGATGCTGCCATTACAAGAAAAGGTTAGACATCCTCCTCAGCAGTTTTCACCACTATTTACAACACAGTGCCAGTCATCCAGACTAAGGACTGATCAATGCACAGACTTCAAATTAATTCGATATGAGTCCTCTGAACGTAATGGCAAGTCTGATAGCATTCACTTATTTTTATTTCCCCTCCCTCTTTCAGCACATTGCTGAAGTCTGAAGACATCTGACACTTTTGAGACTTTAGAAAGATATTAAGCTATTAGAGAGCATCCAAATGAGGCAATGAAGATGGGGAAGGGTCTGGAGGGGAAGCAGAATGAGGAGTGGCTGAGGTCACTTGGTCTGTTCAGAAGAGGAGACTGAGAGGAGACCCCACTGCAGTCTACAGCTGCCTCATGAAGGGAAGAGGGGGGACAGAATATGTCAAGTTTGATGGGACCCATCAGGATCACTGAGTCCAGATCCTGGCCCTGCACAGCATCATCCCCAAGAGTCACACTGTGTGCCTGAGAGCAGTGTCCAAACACTTCTTGAGCTCTGTCAGGCTGGTGCTGTGACCACTTCCCTGGGGAGCCCGTTCCAGTGCCCAAACACCCTCTGGGAGAAGAGCCTTTTTCTAACACCCAACCTAAACCTCCCCTGACTCAGCTTCAGGCCAGATATGCTTACTATCCTTAACGTTTCACCCTTCCCATTTAACAGGAGAACTTAACTCCTCAGTCCACTCGATCACAGTGCAGAGAGAACAGAAAAAATGTCTCCCAAACATATTTAGCAAAAGTAATCCCCACATTCTGCACCAGTTAATAGGAATCTTTCTTGGAGAAAGACCTTATTTGATTTTGCATTGTAGATTACGATGTCCTGCATATAAAGTTTGAAGCAAAGAAACACTGCTAACTCTTCTTTTTCTTATTTACTACTATGCACTATCCATGAAGTCAAAGGTACTCCACTTACCTTTTGCAACAGGCCATACAAATCCCTTTATCTGACAAAATATGATAGGCCACTTTGGCTTTCCAGTTCTCACTACTCCTCACAAGAAATCCCACAACATAGTGCAGCCTTAAAAAACCCTTTCACAATTCTATTTTTCATGCATGAGGTGTAATAATCACACAGAGAGAGGCCAAAGACATGCTTCTGTGTAGGGGCCTCCTCATTTGTATGCAGCAGACCAGATTCCCACCAGTTTGTACCTAAATGTCAGTCCTAATATGTAGTTATCACAGTAAGATAGCCAAGATGATTTATCCTAATCACAAAGGCAAAATATTACAATGTTTCATGGACAAAAAGGCACATTTTGACCCACTTCTTTTGAAACAGCTGAAACTATAAACATATATAATTTTTCAGTTGTTCTTTCATTTCGACAAGTTGTGTTGCTGCTAAGGGCACTAGCATTTGAAAGAAAGGTTCTTTGGATACAGTCTCCTAGGAAAGCAGAATTTTTAGAACAGCAATTTCTTGTTTGCTGTCAATCAGGAAATGTCCATAAATGGTTCATAAAATCTTTTTGAAATTGAGGGTTGCAAATTATGCTTATGAGCACTGATAAAAACACTTCTAGATCTCAAGTTTTCCCTGAAGAGAGGGCCAAACAAACCCATAAAATTAATTTGCCATACCCTCCTAAATAATTACCTGGTCATCACCTTACCAAAATTTTGAGGTCAGTGTGGAAGAAATCCTCATATTCTCTGCACTGACCCCCTTCCTGGAGCCAAGAGACATGGAAACACACCTCAGGAAAATATATCTGCAACTATTAACTCAACCATTGTCTTCAAAACCCAAAGTATTTTAATAAAAATCCCAAAGGAATAAAAAAAAAAACCTAAAAGGCCTCCCTGTCAGCTACAAAAATTGAGAATAATTAGGAACTTGGAATAACATTTTTCAGTCTCACAGGAGCTGTAGATCAATGCAGTATTCAGGAACACATATGTCCAAAAGCCCAAAGTGAATTTTAAAGAAAGGTCGTAGTTTGTCCGACAGCAAGAGGCTTCAAAACCTCCATCTCCTTCAAGAGCATGGCTCCCAGCAAGGAGGAAAACTTTCCCAAGTGAAGACAGCTTGGTTGAATTGACCAGAGAGCTGCTGTGTCCTCAAACTTACTAACAACAGAATAGGCACCTTATCACTCACCACCATGACCTTCATCTGTCCACTTCCCCTCTTAGAGCCAAAATTGCCTTATTTGAGCAAATCAAAGGGATCATAGGATGGTTTGGGTTGGAAAAGGCCTTTAAGATCATCGAGTCCAACCATTAAACCAGTACTACCAAATCCATCACTAAACCACGTCCCCAAATACCACTTTACACATCTTTTAAATACCTCCAGGGATGGTGACTCCACCACTTCCCCAGGTTGTCTGCTCCAATGCTTGACAATTCTTTATGGGAAGCAACTTCTAATTTTCAGTCTAAACCTCTCCTGGTACAACTTGAGGCCATTTCCTCTTGTCCTGTCATTTGTTACCTGGGAGAAGAGACCAACTCCCACCTGGCTACACCCTCCTTTCTGGCAGCTGTAGAGAGCAATAAGGTCCCCCCTAAGCCTCCTTTTCTCCAGGCTAAACATGCCCAGGTACCTCAGCTGCTCCTCAGACTTGAGTTCCAGACCCTTCCCCAGCTCCACCGCCCTTCTCTGGACACACCCCAGTCATTTTACTCTTATGGAGCATAACCAATGCTACTTCACTGTATGAAGAAAGGTTGCCATCAATACTCAGACTTTGGAATAGGTCTTGATTACAGCAACGCATTGCTCACACCTTCATTTTACCTTTATAAGAAACAGCTCAACTTGGAACAAAGGCAATTCCTTTGAATCCAGTCTATAAGCTGTCCCCTTTGCCATTGCCTTTTGTTGAGCAGCCATTCTGATTTTTACTGCAATCTTACAAAAAAGGATTTTCACAGATTTTTTCATACTTTTAACAGTAGTTCAGTCATTTAAATCCATGGTAAAAGAAATCAGTGTTCCAGACTCCCAAGGGCCATCATGATTCACATGCAAAGTATGTCTGTCTATTTCACTAGTATTTCCTAAGAATAGTTACTATCTGCCAATTTACACACAAATCCATCACCGACAGGGAGGTCATATGCCAACATTGTATTTCTCTGCTGTCTCTAACTTAGATTTATAATAGTATTTTTTTCACAGATAAATACAAGTTGGCAAAATACTGGTCATACTGCAAGGAGTTTCATTTTCCTTAGGGGAAAGTAGATGCCAAATTGTGATGGAGTGCCAGGAGGCCATAAAAACAGAATTATAAGTCCACAGATACTCATGGTAAGTTGACTAAATAATTTTTTTTTCCCCTGCCAGGGGGATTATAGCTGAATTGCTGCATCTGCAAAATCCAAAGTACTTTGCCGCTACGAAATTATTTTCTACTTGGGTCCAAGCTTTATGGTAGTTGGCTTCCTAGTCACAGAAAGTCATACATTATTTACAAATCTTTGACTATAAGTCTGTCATGAATACATTAACTGTTCTCTTACCTTCAGAACTCATTAGCAACAGGAACAAGACTTCTAACGCTATTTTCCACTATCTACCCCCTGCATATGCTGAACCTGCTGTGCCACTCAGAAGTGGTGTATTTCCAATGTTAGCCTTATTTTAAAGAGTGAATTGAAAAAACAAATTGAATATAAGGAAAAAAAATCATTAAAAAACCGCAAAGCACGTTGACCCAGCAGGTAGGTATCTAATCCATCTTCGTGAATTCTGCCTAGATACAGGGATTTATTGTCAAAACACTGCAGACTTTTTAGCCTTGCTTCTAAGGAAATTGACGATTACACAATCACATTGTATAGGCTTTCATCAATCCTTCCTTAGCCACCCTTGAACCTCTTGGCCAGTTGCAAGCAACTTTGACAGCTGGGTTCAGGGAAGAAAGAGGTCTCAGAGGCAGGAGTCCTGACAGGTCTTGTGAAAATGAGAGGCTGGGTAGGTACAGAAGACAGAGAGGAGTATTTTGCCCACCCTGGGAGGCAACAGCCTGTTGTCTGTCCCCACACACCTAACTCCCATGAGCCACAGCCTGGGCTGACATTTACCCACCAGGCTGGGAAAAGAGAGCAAACATGCCACGCTGCAGGAGCTGAGAGGGATTAAAGGATGGAGGACACAAACCCACACAAATCCAAGTTCTCCCACTCAGGCCGTTTGGTTTTTCATAACTCTTTTCACAGACAAAACCAGCGAGTGGAAAACTTATGTTTTAATTTGTAATGCGAACGTATATATAATTATGAAATAATATACTCTGCCAGGCTGGTAATAAGAAATAGGCGGAGTCTGGTCATATGGAGCTAAATGGTATAAACTGGAGTTATTCCACCAAATTCAGTGGAAAAACGGCAGTCCACCCTGGAAAAGATCACAGACCTCATGGAACCCAAGGAGCATAGGTGCGAAGTGAGACCAAGATGGGATGGGGGCCTCCCTTCCCTGCAGGTCCCAACTGCATGACACCATGGTTTGTTTGTGAGTCGGCAGGATACTCTCCCCTCCTGGGCTCAGCAGCAACTCATTCAAGTCCCTCGTCAGAGAGAGGGGCCACTGCCATGTCATATTGGAGCAATTTAGATGAGAACTGTATGGGCATTCTTAATTGCTGTACTTTGGCTCTGCCTTTTTCTTTTGCTATGGACTGCACAGACAGGCAAGCTTTTATAACTGTAAGCACATTTTACATATATATAGATATATATATACATTTCTCCTCAATGGTAAATTCAGTCTTATGCACTAAGAAAGCAGACTGCAGTGATTTGCTTTTAGCTGGTTAAGCAGTCTGAAGTGATTCAAAAAAGAGAAATCAAGGAAAATAGAACATTACTTCACTCTTCAATCAGTTTGCCTAGTTACAAGGCTCTTGCCAAACAAAAATGTAATATCTCTGCTAAAATTAGGGTATTAGTTCTAATTACCAGGCACACAAAAATCTTAAAATTCTGGAGCTGAACTGATAATGTTGCTATGGAAATAAGCTTAATTACTAGAGACCAGCTAACAAACTTCTCAGTGTTGCTATCTTTACAAGCTACCTCCGCTCCTGAAAATTTGTGGTTTTTTCCCTCCCTCAAATGCGACTAAATATCTCTAGTGTTAACAGTAATTAAATTCAGACATTCCCAGTCTGAGGCTATTCTGAGAATTGCTTGACAGAGGCTAAGGCAAGAGAAACACAAAGCGCAGTGCTTCAGTGTAACCATTCCAAACAGTTAAAACCACATTTTTATCAATGTACTAATTCAAACACACCAGGCAATGCAAATTCCCCCTGTACATAACAATGAATGCATGCATGCTCGTCCCACACATTTTTTCCCCCCTCAAACAGGAGGAAAATTTGTGAGAGGGAGAGCCACACAGCAGAGGCTTTTCCTGCAGTCCTCAGACTTTGGTTACCAATTACTCCTTATGAATACATAAGTGTGCGTATGGAGACACATGTGCATATGAATATATGCATGTGAATGTATGCACACAAGAAAAAGATCATTCATGAGGAGACTCTGGCGTTTTGCTTTCCCACAGCAGGAAGCCCCATGCTTGAGCTCAGGTGCTGAGGAACGGGCAGCTCGCAGGGCAGAGGAAAGGCAGCAGGGCTCGTGCTCCAGTGTGACCGTGACTCCACATGCTGGACACTGCAGGGTAAGGGCTCCACAGGGGATAAGCTGGTTTTGCTGGAGACAGAGGGGGCAGAAGACAGGCAGGAGGCCCTGGTCCAATCCAAGAATTGCCCAGCTGCAGCAGCTGAGACAGAGCTGGCCCGACAGGTCTCGCATACCCCAACAAGAAGGACCATACTCCCTGCCCCTTCCTGAAGGGACTTTCATTCACTGGGCGTGCCTACTCATCCTGCTCCAAACATGGCCCTGCCTAAGCCCAGCTGGGGCAGAAACACATGATGAACACAACCCACTGGCTACCAGCCCACAGGCAGCAAAATGCAGGTAAGTCAAAGCAAACTCCACAAACACTCAGCGTGTGCTTTCCTTTCCAGCACTTGGAGGTAGTCTGCCGGAATTTTTTACCGATAGAAAATGAACTCAAATTTATCAGATAATTTATACACCATGAATAATTTAAGCAGTCTTAATAAACAGCTGAAATCAGAAAACCTACAAGGAGAACATTTTACAATATTCCTTGTTGGTGGCCTACAATACAAACTTGCTTACATCCAATCTGACAAATGTCACTCTGCTGACTTTAGTTTAATTACTCCTAATTTATACCAGTCTGAAAGCAAAATAATTTGTTTCATTTCCCAAAGGATAAAAATACTGCTCAGTTCAGAAACATGAGCTTTTTAAAGGATTCTTCGTTCATATTATTTTTCCAATATTTTCTTAAATCTATTTAAAATCAATGCATGCTTGCTGAATTCTACACGGTAATAATTCAGAGATAATTGCTCTCAGAATAACTTTACCAAAAATTGAAACAAAAATTACTCTAAAATTCTGACACTCTGAAACTACATTTAGATTGCAGAAAACATTTTCAAATTGGTTCAGACTTGAGAAAACACGTATGCTTGTTACTACATATTTTTTCCTTGGTGAAACCACAGAAGGTACATCAGTTCTTGGACTCACAGAACTTAAGCCCAGAGGAATGAACCAATTATCTGGTCTGACCTCTGTATATGAGGAGTTATTAGATTTCATTCATTAGCTCCTTTATTGAGCCATAGAAGTGGTGACTTACTTCCAGCTGGAATTTCAATGGTATCAGCTTTCAACTGTTAGTCCTTGACAGTCCTCTCTTCACCAGTCTCTTACTGTCACTATCCCTTTATGGCTGAGTTTATATATGACATCAAGTCACCTCTCAGGCTTTCTTTGAGGTGTTCAGTGCCTGTGTTTTCTTATTTCCATGGTTCCTTTCTGCACCTTCTTCAGTTTTTGATGTTCTTTCTAAAACAAGGATATAAATTCTTCAAAGAAAGGAAAAAAAACCATCTATTTTTTCTGCCTTGTGGTTTATACACCCAGAGACTAAAATCAGCATCTGGCTATAACCTCACTCAAATCCTTCAGCTTCCCACCAAATATTTGAGGATAGCAAAAGTAGCATCACATAGAACTTGTTTCTGTAGCCAGGTGGATTGCTTCAGGCTAATTGGCCTCACTAAACATAAGCAATGCCTCTTCCTCTAGCTTAGGCTTCCTAAAGGAAACTCGGTGTCTATCTGATGCAGAGGATAAGTTCTGCTGGAGCCAGTATTGAGTATCCCACACAGACGTGGGATCTGTGTGATACGAAACAGACTCTGAAAATACATCTGCAGAGTTCAACTTCCTATTGTTTTTAGCAGCACAATTGTTGACATCAGTGCAAAAAGCAGGTGCTGCTTGAAGAGTCCAGCAGTGTCAGCAGCCACTTGCACTGGGGTGCTTCTAGCAGCAAATCCCCTCATTTGGCCCAGAGAGGCTGCATGTCCTCCATGGGAAAGGAAGAAACACAGCTGATGTGATCTTCATTACTTCAGCTGCTGCTCCTGGAGCAAGTGCTTAGGTCACACACAGCACCCTACAGATTGCTGCCTCAGGATAAATGGTCAGGAGAACAACAGATGCACCAGCACATCAAGTGCCAGAAGAGGCAGAAGGCAGGCTTAAACCACACCAGGTGCAATGCAGAAATCTTCAGGTTAACTGTTCATAAGCTACTTCTGGACTCTCCTGAGACACTTACTAGCTTATTACTTACTTATTAGCACGCTAATGCAGCTCTACAACCTGGGGGACTTGCTGTGGTGGGGACATCCAGTACATCTGTGGCAGCAGCTAAGGGAAGGCCCAGCCCTCTCACAGCTCTCACAGGAAATGTGCCCCAGTAAATAAGGGGCAGGCAAACCCATCCTTGAAGGAAGCAAATACCACCTGATCTCCCCACCATGGCCAGCCCAGAGAAAGTCTGTAATGAGCTCTCCAAATGTTTCCACTCACATGGCTGTAAGGAAAAGAGGAGCGAGGCACTTTCCTCTTCTCAGCAGTCACTAATACACTGAGACAAACAGTGTGTCCTCCATGCCAGCTTCCAAGACAGATGTAAAGCTATATCCATAGTCTGCAGGTGCATGACATGCACAGCAGCTCTGGAGACAGGGCAAAAGTGACAAGGCTGCAGCTGTTCAGGAAGGGACATGCTGGTCATGCTCCATCCCCACCAGCAGCCATCCTGCCCCACGCCACAGTCCCCAGACCTCTGCAGAATAAACTCTGCCGGCACAGGTAAGGGCACCCCAACCCAAAAATTAATTCTGAGTAACCTCCTCCTCCAGCAAGAAGCATGTGATGTGACTTCCCAGCAAGGTATCAGTCAGGTTTGAGTCGTGCGTTCCTCTTTCAGGTTTGTTTCTGCTAACACTGCCAGCCAGCCCTCAACTGCTCACACAGACCTCCTCTCAGCCTGTTCCCACAAGAGCAGCAGTGACCCAGGCTCTGCACTCAAGCTGGGAGTCCTTGCCCTCTCTGGAGGTGCAGCAGCTCTACCTGCTCCCTCCTCCTTAACTCTCAGCTCCCACCATGCTGCTCAATGAGAAATGGCACCACTCCCCGTGCATCCCGAGGGCAGTCCCTAGGGACAGCACAGCTTCTTGTGCAGTGCCTACTCGCACGAGTGGCGTCTCTGCTTTCCCTGGGCACTCTCCTCCAGCCTAATTGTGCTTTCCCAGGGGGAAAAAAGTGCTGCAGTGAGGCAACTGCAAAGTAACAGAATGAATACAGGATGGGAAGGGGATGGGGGGAGTAAAACTGTGTCTTTAACCTTATTCTTGACTTGTATGTGGCTTTGAGTGCTCCACTATGCAACTTTAATAGAGTTTCCCTGCAGTGGGGTTACATGGACCCGTGCAAGCACCTGCAGCGTCAGCAGACTTGGAGAGGAGGATGGAGCATGCCTGCTTGGAGACTTTTCCACAGAAAAGTTTCCAGGGCTCTGATATCCCCACTGAGATGACAGGGCACCAATCTTCAAAGGCTCTTCTGAACCCCCTATATGGAGCTGAGTTTATTTACTTTAAGGACATTCATCCCCTACAGCCAACAGGGAGCACAAGGGCTCAAGCTGCTACAAGAAAAAGGTCTGCTTGCCATGACCTTGCATTCCCTGAAATTGTTGGAAATCTTTCTGAGACAGCTTGGAGCAGTGCACTGGATCAGGCGGCTAATTATAAAACTTGACTTACTTTGCAAGCGTACCTGACTCCCATGGAGAGTGACAGCAGGGCTCATAGGATTTGTATTGTGTACAAACATCAGCTGGTTTTCAAATGATCATTAATATCATTTCCCCAAAATTTGTAGCACACTGAACTCCCTGCTGTGCAAACATGATCACGCCATCAGGTTCAAAGTTCCATATGCTTCCCACCTTCCCAGGGAAGCATCTTAAAAAATCACTTTAAATGTTAACATTTCCTTTTCCAGTTTCCTCTCTCAAAAATATTGTTTAGTGAATCTGTAAAACCTCTAAAATCAGGTTGTCATCTTTGGACATAGGCCATGTTTGGAATTTCTCATCTAGAAAGGCAAATGTTTCACTAAGTTCTGGCCTTCTAAATCCAGGAAACTGTGTAATGAAAACTATTTTACAATCGTATCTATGGTTGTTGCCTCCTATATACTTTATAGTTGACATATTTATAATACAAGGGGATGTAAAATATATTCACCTAGATAGTAGTCAGTCAGTCAAAAAAGGACCACCACAGCGTAAGTCCACAGCAGATTTTAGCTTCTGCCTGTTCCAGAGAATAATAGCTGGCTGTCTGGCTCTGCAAGTAATGGATTACACATGCACACACACAAAACACAGACACCTGTCCAAAACTAGTGGTCTGATTCTCTTAAGAAAATGTGGGCATTCCCGTAGGCTAATTTTTTTCCCTGTATCTACTTGCAAAGTACTAAGCAGAATATGTGATATTGGAAACTATTACATTCTGAATGACTGATGTAATTTCACTTGAGTCTTACCACGACTTCTACATATCCCCAAACCCAAGGCCAATTTAACCAAATGCTCTGCTATTCCATTCACCTGCGAAGATGCTTCCCAGATGAATTTGCAAGTCCTTTAAAGCATCGTTTCATGAATTCCCTGGTTGCCACCCAGTTCAGATTCATTACAGCACTTCCATTACTGCCCAGTCAAACAGCAGATAGTGTATGCAAATGTTGTTAATGATAGTGTAATACCCTATATGAAGAAGAGTCAAATGTAATATGCCAGAACTCATCCCAGCCTGACAAGTAACACTAGCTAACTACAGCAAAAGTGACATGTCATCTAAGTGCAAAGTACTTTCAAGAATGTCTTATTAAGGCACACAGTGCAGTAGCTCAGAAGTTGCAATCAGTGGTAGGATGCTTGCCAGCTCAGACTCTGGCAGGTGAGTTGGGAGCTACGGACTTGGCTGAGGAGCCTGCATGAGCAGCACAGAGCACTGCTGCTCAGGGATGGAGCAGCTGCCTTGGAAAGGGAAGACACAGAGCTTAGATGGAGACGGAAGCATGCCCTAACTGGCCTGGGCTCACAGCCCCTGGAGGCAGTGGATTTTGGAGCAGGGAGAATGGGCACTTGATCAATTTTGACTAATGATGACACAGAATCTGAAGAGTTATGGGATAAAATTAAGGGGTCCCCACACAGCCACTCAAAAGTCCAGGATGAACATACAAGCACCTGTGCCCACAGCACATGTGCAGCCCCTCCTGAGTGCTGTGGTGGCAACAGCCTTCTGGGAACTGAGGCCACATAAGACCAGCTGTGAGCACTCATGGTGCCCTGAACAACAAAGCAGGAGAGGATATACCTGGGCAAACCAAGACACAGGGAGTACTTGGTTAAGTCTAGCCCCTAGATCTCTTTCCTTCACAGAGGAAGAGTCTCAAAGAGCAGGCTGCTGCATTTTCTTTAATTTCAGTGCTTGTCTGCAGTATTTATTTGAAAGACCCTCTTGATGAGTGAACAACAAGGAGAACGATGGAACCATAATAGTGACCTCTGCTTGAGGGAAAGAAATAATTTTGATCAAATGGGTCAGAACTGTTTTTCAGCAATGTTAACCTCTATCTTGTATGGATGTCATATAAATAGCCGGAAGAAACAAAATGCTTATTAATGATCAAAACTTTCCAGGCTTTCAATTAAGGAACAAAAGAAAGTGCTAGCTAGTCACACCTACATCCTCTGAAAGATTCCAAAGAGGGGAGAAATGATAGGACATTTCCAACCTTTTTTGGATAAAGAAATTGAGAACAAGAAAACTAAAAATCTTTCAAGTGACTTTGAATACTCCTGATGAAACAAAAGCAAGTGCAAGTCAAGCCTGAAGGATTTATTTTCTATCTTGCTTCTGGAGTTGCCTCAATCAGTTTATTTTTTTTTGCAGAGATCAGAAATACAAATAAAGAAATTAGGAAGAAATCTAGCAAATGTTGTCAAGTTGTTTTCAAAACCAGATCACAAACTGTATCACTGGATCACTGCTTTCATTACAAATGCTTCATTCCAGGAGCTCACACCTTTCCATTATTCAAATGAGACCTAACTTGCTAGAAGAGGACGGATATCCATCACACATTTTTTATTCACACATTTTCTTTCCAAGAGGCTGCTCTGAAACAGCAGATATGGACCCCAGAGTAACCAGGGAAGAGATGTGCCTCCATTCCTCCTCTCTGCCTTGCAAGGTCTCCTGAAACCCTCAGCACAGGGAGATTTGGACACTGTGCTTTGCACAGAGCCCCTCCTTCAGACCTCTCAAGTACCACGACAGCACATGAGCAGAACAGTTGCTGTCACCCATTCATTTACTCAGGATGAGATCTTTTACCCTTCCAGGATGTATATTACCAGCTGTCAAGTGGCAACAACAGCACTCAGCTCCACATTAGGAAGATGCATCATAGAAATGTTAATCAATTCTAATCAATATCAGGTCCTGTGTCTGAAATGAGCTGCTGGCAGAAAAATGGCAGCAGCAGAGCTGAGGTTCTCCAGCAAACACTTAGGGTACAAAGGGAAAAGCACTGGCCCCAAAATATCCTTCACATTTAAAAGGATGCTGGCAGGAGTGACGCTGAGGAGCTCTGGTGCAGCAGGTCCCAACCTGACCAGCTGGCAAAGAGAATGGGTTTTGGTTTCCAGTGCAATCCACACAATCATTTTCATCAAACAGGATCCCATGTCAAGTTTTCCACCCTGTGCTCTCCCTGTACTGCTGGGACCCTCAGCACTGGCGCCAGGGAAGCATCTCCTATGGCAACCCATTCCAAACCCATGGAAAACAGACCACGTGGTACATAGGTGGATTTGAACCCCTGAAAACACTAATGGCTGTTTCATTTCAAGAAGGGGAGAAGACAGGCTGAGAAGAAAGGTTCACTATTCAGTGGAGGAAATGTGGCATAGCCCAAAACTGAATGACAGAAATACAGGGCCAGTAAGATACGTATTTTAAAAATAAGCTATTGCTAGCAGAACAACTCCAAACACGATTCCAGGAAGGAACACAGAGCACCCAGACACTCACAATACACTTCACACAGTACACTGATGGACAATAAACCTCTCTGAACCAAAACAACAAATTGGATGGGGCTTCCTACGTCTTTCAAGGACCACCAGCTGCCATCTGTATGTTTTCATATTCATCTATCATAATCTCATACTTATTGTAATTGTCACAAGCTTCATGAGAACACCCCTCACAGTGATCCCAGTCTGTCTTCCACATAAAAATCAATGTCAAAATTGGAGTCCCAATGGACTGAGCCTTTGTTATTTCTAATTCTGGGGACAGAATCCTTTTGTTTTTCCACACAGGTTAAGAAGCAAATGACTTTGATACTAACATGCTCAAGAAAGAACATTATACTGTAGTATTTGGGAGAATAAAATATTTTTAATAGTACCAAAATATTGCTTGATTTTGCCTTTTATTTGTACTTTTTGGTATAATAATTACTTCATTTTAACCTCCCTAAAATCATAAACAAAACTATATTCTTTTATTTTGAACATGCAGGGGTATCCTGGTCCAATTTCAAAATATTTTTGAATGTTCTATAAAATTAAAAGTTCATCCAAACTTGAATTTTGAGTTTGGCCCATCAACATTTTCTGAGGAAAAGAAAGAAAAAAAAAAAAAAGAAGAACAAGAAGAAAAAATAAACCAAAGCCTATACCAGAAACATGTTGGTCAGCTCCTGAAAAGATGTGCTTTTTAAGAGTCCCAGCTGGGCTGGCAGGAGATATGAAATATTAAATGCTTTTAAAAGAAAATAAACTATCTTTCTACGCATTCATATCAAAAGACCCTCACTTTTTTGCCCTTCTTACCTTAAAACCAGAGATATATAGATAGACAAATTGGGATTACTTACAAGTTGACACTGAAATTTCAGTTCATAGTTATGTAATGCAGTAGGATGCTTTAACATCAGAAATCTTTAACAAGTCAGTATTAGCTGTGAAGTGTTACTAATTCTGAATTCCTGGTGGTTTGCCACTTTAAATTAGGTACCAGATGAGATTAGATGAGGGGTGGCTTTTTTTCATTGTTTGCTCATTCTTGTGCATTTATGAAAACAATTCTCTAGTTCTCGAAAAGAGCCCAGGTAAAACACTGTAGAAATTGAACACACAAAATATTACAATAAAATACAAAGAGACATAGCATTATATCTTCTGATAAATAGCTCTCTTATTAATTGTGCATCCCAAACAGAAATTAATGCAAATCAACTTTCTTCTGTAAGATATAATTTCATTCATTCCAGTGACCTGAACCACAGAAATAATCATCAATATTTTATCCTGACACCCAGACATCCATTACAGGATCCCATCCAGGCACTCTTCTTCCAAGAAAGGAGCTCAGTTCTCCTGAATCAATTAATCTTTGTTTACTTACGTGTTTCCCCATCTATAACAGCACTGATTTAGTAAATCCCTTCTGAAGCTAAATTTCAACACTAAACAGAGAACTTCGACATGTGAGCTGGCAGAATTCATCAGTGACATATGGATATTCCCTAGCTACAGGAAACAGGAATTTATTCAGCTCAGGTTTATTGCTGGAAGTGTTTCCCGAGCACACAGGCTGCTTAGCTCTGCTGAAGTATGTGGTGTGCACCTTACGTCTCAATAATAAAATGTACTCCTAAAACCAAAGAGGGCCAGTTCCTGGCTCTGGCTGGAACTACACACCTCACACAGACCAGTGAGGCTGGTCACTTTCTGAACAAAACATTTGCAGCAAAAACCTCAAGACATGCTGATTTGAAAACAATCTTTCCAAACTGCAGCTTGTGTATAAAACACATTAAACTAATAAGAATGGGTCTAACTCAGACATCAAACTACTTTTGTTGCCCTTATCCCAGGGCAAAAGGACTCAGCACTCTGCTGACCTGAGGTAGGAGGTGAGTACTCAGCTGATTTGCTGTAATAAGTGCATCTCACTAAGTTTGCCTGAACAAAAAGGAGATGGGCAAGACCAATTTTGGGGGGGAAAAAAAATCCCCAAGGAACAACCACAAATTGCTGAATGTTATGTTAGTTTTTTCTTAGTTAGTGTTTTTCTGTGTTAGTGTTTTGCTTAAAGGACTTTTTTCCAGGAGGCATGAGAGTAAATAAGGGTGAAAGCTTTCACTTAAAAGAAGCAGTAATAAAAATTGCTATAATCACAGCCTAGCTTAAAAAATTAGATTTCACTCATTTTTAATACCACACTTTGCATCGGGATTGGATTCACTCTCTCTTTGGGTGTCTGTAATCGTACTTTTGATTTCTTCACCATGAGGACTTTGGCTTCTGTCTTCAGGGCAAGTCGTGACATTGGTACTTGTTTCTGTCTGTGGGAGGCACCACACCAAAATCTGCAGGACTTGCAGAAAACTGCAAGATCTGCTCAAGTTACCACTGCCTTGGCAGAAAAAGGCAAAGGTTTGTAGCCATTCGCTTACACAAATAAGCTGTCAGCTGGCTTTTCTCATTTATTTAAGAAAGCAGATTAGGTCAAAATTTGTGAATGTCAAGAAATTGTGGACTGCTTCTTTAGCTCACCCAACATGTACACCCATCCATAATCTGAAAGGAACTGCTAAACTCTCACTACTCGTAGAACCAGGTTTCCATTTAGTTAGAATTTGTATTATCCATTTCAAATATACACACAGCAGCTTGATTTGATACTACCCAGTCACGAACCCAAACTTCACACTTAAATATCTCATCAGGAACTCTTCAGAAAGGCTAATATATTGAGCCACTCCAATTATCATTAATAAAATTCTTGTACTTTATTTTGGAGCAAAAGTTGAAGTTTTCCACTCTGGCAAAAGAATCTGAAATACTGCAAGACAACTGCCTGTAATTTTGTGGAGAAAGAGGTTTAAGAGCAGTTTACTTGCTTTAGAAACCCATGGTATGACCTGGAATAGCAAGTACAGACATCCAAGCGCTGCCTAAGAGGAATTAGCACCACTGCTCAAGAGGACTATGATCCAAGAAGTCCTGACCAGCCCAGGTGTGAGCAACAGCACACCATGCAACGCTCCTGCTCCTGTTAAACATGCTTGAGTGCTCCTGAGCACTGAGAAACAGGGCTGTTTATGTATACCTGACCAGGTATTGTACCCTACCCTAAACCAGGAATTCCCTACAGAGGAAAGTTCTGGAGCAGACCGGGCAGGTCCAAGCACTGCAGCAGCCTCTTCTTTCAAGGGTGGCAAAGGGTACAGTCCACATGCAACTTTTCCTTTATCATAGGAGAGGTTTTACTGTCTTATGTTTCAGCCATCTCTCTTCAGCACAAGCAGACACAAAAAAACCATAATGGGGTATTTCTAATTCCTCCACTTGCGTTTCTTTATTAATGCTCTACTCTGAGTCCAGTAGACTGCTACTGAAAATCCTCCTGGCAAACGATGCAGGATTCAAAGAGAAGAACAGAATTGTGTGACTTACTGCTAAAAAATGAATGGTGAGGCTAAACAACAGCTTAGGAAATTATGTAAGGAGTAAGTATACATTCAAAACAAACCCTTTTACACAAACCCGAGAACACTCCACCTAACAGCTTTTAAATAGAATAACTGCTATGCTAGTCAATTGTCTTGATATAAGCTCATCAAAAAAGTAAGATAAACCTTACCACTCTTTTCAGCCCAACACAGTCAAAGAAAATAAGTCTTAAACAGCAATCATTTTAAACTGCATGCCCAAAAATGCCAAAACAAAACAAAAATAAACAAACAAACAAGCCCCAAAAAATCCACAAAAATATAAACACATCTTAGAAGATCTGAGATGTTTTCTGCTGTAGGTCTACAAGCCAACAGCCAAAAGTTATTCGGACCAAACCCTTCACCACTGAAGAATAACACGGAAGAACCAAACCGAGCCTGCCCTTTGTTCCCACCACACAAACACAGCACTCCTCTCTGGGAAGTGATGCTTACCAGTTTCCACGCAGGACTATACACCTCCTTCAACAGTGTCCTCACAAAACAGACTTTCTTTTGCAGCTGTGTGGGTTACAAGAGAAAACTCAGCAGGTTTTCCTTCAAGCACCAATAGTACTAAGAGACTGTCAGTGCAGCCAGCAGCAACCACCACCGATCCCACTCAGCTCAGCTGCTTAACTGAACCAAGATGCAGAGTGCACATGTGTCCTGTGCAGGCAGAAAACGTTTCCTTGGTAATTAGCACCAGAGCCTCCAACCTGGGGAGGCACTAAACTGCACTCATCATGAAAAATTAAACATCACTACTTGAAACAGAAGCATTTGTTCTCAGTGTCAGGTTTTGGCACCACAACAGGAGATGAGAGACTCAATATCAAATAGTGACAACGAAGGCAAACTAGTCAGAAACCCTAGCTTAGCATGCAGAGTATTACACTGGTGACAAGTCAAGGATTTTGTTCTCAGATCTGTTTGTGAGAAGCAGTTTTGTGCATTCAGCAAAGGAATCAGAAGGGAGTAGCAATTACAGAGAGCTGCCGCAGCTGAGCTTTTTACACCATCACACCAGTGCAGCCCATTTCCCAGCAGGATGCTCCTATTGGGAAAACCTGGTATCTGCTCAACATTACTGTTCATCCCACGGCAGTTCAAGCAGTAGGATGTTTCTGAGCAAAACTGTAATGATTCAACAGAGAAATGTTCCACCCAGAGAGGGACAAGACGTTACCTCACCAGAGCCAGCAGCTTTAGTGGATTTATTGCATGTTATCCCACTGTGGTTATTTTTCCTCCCAGTTTTAATTTTGTAGCACATAGTGGTTCCTCGGTACAAGAACAATTTGCATAACCAAGCAGAGACTCATTTTGAGGCACACTTACAACAGCATCCAAATGCCGTGCTGTAAACAGGGCTGGGAATGGCACATCAGTCAGTTTGCTATTAAATCTTAACACTTCCTGAGGGCTGTGTAGTCTTAATTGTATCTTGTGTCTTTGCCACAGCACTGCACAGTGTCATTTCAGTACAAACCAGATGAAAACCCACACGGATTTATCTAATCTGTTCCCCAATGAAAATTTTTGATTCCCATTTTCTCTGGAAACCTAGGAGAAGATAAGGTGCAATACAGAGTAGTGGAAGATTAGAAACACACTGCTGTGATTTTGTATTGGTATACAAAGTGAAACACCAAGGAAGAAGAGAGTGTAAAGTGCTTGCTGCTCTCCCAAAGACACCAAACGATGGTTTTTGGCAACTAACCCTTAAATTTCAGTTTGCTTCCTCACAGTCCCTCAAAATGCATTGCCTTTTTTTCCTTCTTCCTTCGTTATTCTTTAACTTCCCTATGGAGATAGGGTAGGGCACCACTGCATGCTTTATCTGTTTAAATGGTGTTTTAAAAAATCATTTTGGGAGTACACCCATATTTTTTCAATCTCACAGTGGAAATCAGGTTAATGATGCTGCTTTACTATGTCAGCCTGTAACTCAAAGTTCTGTATTTACAAGTACCAAACAAGAATTTGGTGAGGGTATTGCAGCATTCACTTAAAAACACTGTATGTGCCTAATTGGAGATTGAGCTTCTGGACTGCTTCAGCTTTTATGTAGCTCTCTGTTTATGTTTGCAAGTCCACCCTATGGTCTGCATCCTTTTGTATATACACAGCTTCTGTGACAATCATCTATGAGATGTTTTCCTCATGCTTCTCGGTTTTAATTATTCAGTGTCGGAATTAATAAACAGCTTAGAAAATGAAAATGTCACAGCTTAGTGCAGAATGCATCAATTAATAAAGTAGGATGCAGGACAATTTAAAGGTATATTCCCCAGTGGCAAGAGAGCTGATCCTCTTCCATCTGGAACACAAAGCAAAAATATCCCATTGACTGCAACAAGAGCCAGGGGGCTTAAAAGATTCTCATGACCTTACAAATTAAGACAACCTACTTTTCATGAACAGTGACAGAACTTGTAGTCTAAGCATCATTTAAGAGCTCTAAAGTGCACAGTATGCTTAAAGGGACCAAATTTACTTTAAAAAAGCAACTTGCAGATCTCATGAAAAATGTTATAACGGTTTGATCCAAATGTGTGCAATCAAAACCACAAAAACTTGCTAGTCTCTCCCGTTCACTCAACTTGTCCTATAGTGAAATACCTTGGGGAAGGAAACAGGCCACAGGCTGTAACTTTTAGATTTTTTTAATTCTTTGAAGTACTTGGTCTGGGCATAAGCAGAGAGGTTGATAGGTGCTTCAGAGATCAAAGGGTAGTTTGGGCTTAGCTTTATCACCTGGATTTGAAGAAATCGCTGAGATCTGATTGAAGAAAGATACACTTATTCACTGGCTTCTACCATAGATTCTGCCTATGTGCAAGAATGTAATAATAATGCTTACAGAAGCATCCATGGGGCTCTGAAAACACCTAACACAACCCAACAGATCCTGATACACCATTTGTAGAGGCAGAGAGAAACAAAAGAACGTAAAAATTGTGACATGGCTCCTCACAATCTCTCTAGCCTGGATGCAGCGGTGTCCCTGTTTCCTTCTTGCACTCCTAAAATTTCTTTTCACTGCAACTGCTTTCAGCCATCCATCAGAGAAGCAGGTTGGGGGAGATTTTCAAAAGAAGCGTCCCAGTCTCAGCTTGGGGACATGGACCTGCTCAAGGCAGGCAAAGCCCAGACAGTGTGGATCCAAAACTACATTTTCTTCCCAGGGACATCTGAAGCAACACACAATAACTATGCATGTTAGAAAACCACTTTTTCTGAGGGATCAATGGCAAATTATGTATTAAATTCACATGAAGAACAACAGCTTGGCAAAACAGGTATTTCTTAACAACAGTAATCCTCACCAGCTGATTTCCTGTCAACTATGTCCAGTGTACTCCTGCTAGTAGAAACCAAGTTTCCTTCTTGAAACAGGCCAGGCATTTTAGGCCCAACTGAAAAAAAAATTTTTTTCTCATCTCAACTACTTACTATGTTTAACCCCTTGAGACATGTGTCTTCTACTCCCCTGTCATCCCCAAACAGGTCCTCACTTTCAGTTGCTCATAGGCAGGCCATCAAGTGCTGTAGGCTTTATACAAACACGCAGTAAGAAATGGATACCACCTCAAAAAGTTAAAGCAGGATGAGTTAAAAAGCAAGCGTGGGGCGAATCCAAAGTCATGTGGAAGAAACACAGAAGTAAAAAGCTTTGTCCCAGATCAGTGGACAGGTAAGTAAAAGAGAGAAGCACTGATGACCTCCTGATGCTCAGTTTAGTGCTCTGTTAGTAGAAACTCTTCGCTTTAAGCACTTCATCCTTCTACTATAAAAAACAAGCACCTGATGTGGCTGTGGAGAGAGAGAAGGCTGTATGTTCACTTTAGGAAATCTGGAATTTCAAACACAATGAAACTCTACAATTTAACTCCCCAGGGCATCTATGAAAACCTGTGCTCTCTGTGGCTGGGAAAGGGTTCTCAGAAAGACATACATTAGTTGTGTGCAAAAGCATTTTCTGAGACAACGAAACATATATCACATCTTAACTGAGAAAACACAGACTCACAGTTAAAGTGGAAATTATTTTAATCTGTCCTGTGGCTGACAAATTAAATACAGAAGTGTTAATCCTTGAAGGCATATAGACATTTGATTAGGCAAAGTGTATTGATTGGTAAAAATTAATTCCAGCATCAAAACCTGTATTGATTGCTGCCAATCTGCTTACCCAGTTTAACTAACATGGCCTAAGAGACTCATGTTTAGCGAGGGTGGCTCTGTGGAGGGGCAGTTCCCCTTTCCCTTTCTGCTCTTTCCTCCCCATTTAACAGGACTCCACGGTGGTAGCCTTCTTCCCCCACACACTGTGGCTGCCCACCCACTTTGCTTATGCTTAATTCCATTTCTATCTCCATTTTCCACCAGCAGGAGCTAAGACTGAACACTGGGATGGGTGTTAGATGCAGAAAAAGGTGAGTTGCTGCAGGTAGAGGTATGTGCGGCAGCTCACTGGTGACAGGCCATCCACTGCCCTTCACTGGGCCTTCAGTGCCAGCACAGGGCTTCAGGGACACTTGTGCCCTGTGCTGCTCCCTTCCCAAGGGTCTTGAATGAACAGTGCCATAAGCTTGTGTCATGCTCAGTCTGGCACAGTCAAGGACTTACTTAATCCTCATCCACTATTAAGAGACACCGCATTACAAGATGACAACTTGAACCTCTTCTCCTTCCTAGCACTACTGTTTACGTATTTCAAATAATTTCCACAGATCTGTGTGTTTACATTTGTCTTATTTGAGCCTTACAGATAGAAAATCTACTATTGCCAGTTCCCCAGCTAAAAACTTCTCTCTGTTCTCAGCAGAGCTTGCAATGCCTCCCAGTCCAGTACTACCTTCAAATTCAATTGACTTTTGTATTCACAAACCAGACTTAATGGGAATTCCTGTGGGAACACAATGGATGCATCCCAATTAAAAGTATGACCATCTATCATTGATGCCACATCAGTGTGTCTGATATTATCTGGGCCCAAGAAAATTTGGTGTGGTAGGCAAGAGTAGGAGGCAATGGCAGAAGGTGTTCCTGCCTGTGGTAGGGAAGCTGGAACTAGCTGATCTTTAGGGTTTCTTCCAACACAAACCATTTTATGTTTCTGCAAACTATATCAATACAAGGTCAAAATTAATAATGTCATCCTCAAAAGTCACTTGTATATTCTGTAATTTTCTTTTATTGAACCACATTTACACTCCTGATGAGCCCATTACCTTCACGATAACTTATGATTTTTCTCTTAAGAGTTTAACTATTACTTTACTCCAGTCAGGATTTAACAGTATCTAAAGACATATGCCATAATTATTCTTCTAAATCATTGCAATATTGGCCTTCTCAAATGGAAGATAATTCCAAAATTCTCATCACTGCTAAATAAATTTGCAATGTTGTAGTAAAGGTGTACGTAATTCCCTATTTCATAGATGCTGTCCCTCATACCTGCAGGGCATCTCTAACTTCCTCTTGCTCTCTGATGAGTGTAGCTGTTTATTTAGTGTTTCATTTATCAGCTATCCATGCACATTAGGTGATACCTTGGGGGGGGGGGTGGGGGGGGGTCCAGCATCAAATGCATAAATGAACAAGGAAGTGTGGGAGAGAGAAGTCAGCTACAATGAAAGGGTTGAAATGCAAAATATTTTGAAGTCTTACTGCATTCTTTTCTGGGCTACTCAGAATAAATGTGAATGACCTACATACTGTGCATACACACGAACTTATCAATTGGGTTAGAAAGGTTACATACACAGTGGCCCAGCTCCAAAGCAGCTCAAATAGAGCCCTCACAAAAAGAACCTCAGCCTTGCCTATTCATGTTAAAACAGAGCTATTTCTCTTTACAGTTTTCTGTTTCATAGTTCACTATTCTCACCTCTCTTGGTATTCACTTCAGTGATGGACTCAGTGCTTGTCATTCAAGTAAGGAAGGATCTCTGCAGATATGAAATGCAATGCAAATACAAAGCTTCACAACTTTTTTTTTTGACCAGCATTTTCATTTTAATTTGTCAGCTCAGTTAATGAGTGGTTTAACTCCAAAATTATAGCAACCCTGAAAAGAGTCTATAAAGTTTTATTCTGTCCATTAAGATTAAACTCGTATTTTTTCTACTGGCCTTCAGTGTTGCACCAAAATAAAACAGATCTGGTGTTGCCACTACAGTTACCACAAACACATAAAAAATCATGCAAAGACTAAGCACTGAGCAACATAAATCAGGATGCATAATTACACAGCAGCTGCTCACTGGCAGGAAGGAACCCTGCAAGCAAAATTTGGCCTAGTGATTTGGAAAAGGATTCAAACAAATGCCTACACTTCTCAAATGGCTAAGACTTAGTTTAATGTTAGCGACGTCCAAATCATCACAACTCTTTACAACTTATTTTGTCTAGGATGTGCAGTCATAAAAAATACTGCTCAAGTGTCAACTCTTTTATTTCAAGCCGCTTTTGTTGTTACCTCCACTCTTGGGATCAGAAACAAAAGGTGTGTAGATCCCCAGAAGATGCTCTGGGAATGCAGACACTTTTTGTATACACATGCATCCAGTGTACAGGGGTGTCAAAGGGTTTTGGCACTGCCCAAAAAATTCCCAAATTGCTTTTCTGAATTTAAGTGACTGCTTCCCCCTTGAATGCCAAACATGCTCCTCCACCTCTTCTCCTGGTATCTAGCACTGGGTTCTGAGGCATAGTACTGCAAGAGGCCAGAAGCCTGAAAAGAAGCAAAAATTAGCACCTAGCTTTAAATAAGGCTTTTTAGCCCTTTATAGGATTTAGCCCTTGCTTTCCTAAAGCTCACTCATCAAAAGTAGTTTTTGAAAATGGGATGTGGGTGTTTGAAAATCTTAAGACATTACTAAGGTCAGGGAGACTGCTGCTCTAAGGGAGCTGAAAGCTTTACAGGGAAACCACAGGAGCACAGGGGAAAAAGGCTTTCAATACACAGCCCTGTTTACAGTTACCAGCACGAGCATCCTTTTGGGGAGAAAAAGTGATTTCCTTTGCAAGAGGTGTCCCAAACAGCCCACCGCCTGCTCCAGCACTGACCCTCCCATGGGGAAGAGGGGACCTGCAGGATGTTTCCATCTGGCTCACAACCATCTCCTGCACCAAACAATACAGAGGGCTCTGCTTCGATGGGCAGCTGGACTAGGTGACCTTCTGCACTCCCTCCCAGCCAACACTACATCCTGGATCCTAAAAGGAGCGGGAAATAAGCCTGTTGATTTACATTTCTATATATAGGTATGTTCAACACATGCACCAATGGCCTGCCATCCCACTGAGCGGGGAGGATGGGGGAAGGGAGTGCTGATCTCAGTATCAGAACCTGAGATCCATCAGATCCCAGGATGCAGACACATGGGTAAGCAGGGTAGCACACTGTTCCAGATAATGACAATAATCTTTTCAATGTATTAAAAACTCAGCCAGAAAGGTGATAAAGGAAATTTTGGGGTGAAAGGAAAGATCAAAATAATAATAGTTTCAAAGCACTCTACTTATTTTAGACATTCTTACAGCATGTTTCCATAGGAACTGGAACGCAAAGGAGCACACTGCAGCAGCGTTCACAAATGTTGTGTGGTTTAGCGGCTTGTAAAGCATCAGTTAAGGGCACCATGACCACTCTGAGAGTGCCAGGCACCTGCTGCCTTTGCTGCACAACAGGATCTTAGTTATGATGTTTTGCAAAACCTAGGAAAATAACATTTTTTCCCATATTTTTTTCCTGTCATCCTGCAGGCATGGCTGCTTACACATCCGTGTGTAGCCACTCCCCACCCAGACCCACTTCATGTGGGGCATGAAGACAGCAGCGTTTAACCCAGGTTGCTTGGCTGCTGTGGAGGTGGTGTGTCCTAAGGAGTAGCATGTGGGCCTGGTTTTTGTATCCATCTTTTGTACCCATCTGCTGAGTGACCTTGTGCAACTCACGTCAGGTAAGGTCTGCTCCATCTGTCAGCTGCCGAAATGCATCACACCCAGCTCAGCACGCGAGCAATTCTCTGGCCAACAGGAGAGCATCTATCCTGCCTGAGACACCCACACCATGGACAGGTCTCTTGTTCCCAAAGCATGCACCTAGTCACTTCCATACACTTAGCCCTTTTCCCACATGCCAACGGGCCAGGTGACAATTGATTCTTTTCTCCATTCAAAATTGGCTGCTACAAAGTGAGGTCTGTGCTGCAGCTCACCAAAACAGCATTTAACTGCATGAAGTGGTGTTGCATGTCTTGGAGCAAGGCATGGGCATGGGGGTGCTTTTGGTAACCTTGCTAGTGGGACAGCACTGGAGGATGTTTATGATGTGGAGAGCCAGACCTGGTGTAGTGTCACCCTTAACTCATCCTGTGTCAGCCTCCTCCATAAGCTGTCCTCAAAACTGAAATGGGCTCTTTGTCAGAGGGAAATAATTGGTTGTCTCCAAAAGACAGCATTGAAAGCAAAGAAACCCAGCCTACCAGATCCAGGCAACAAGGACCTGGGACTAAACTGGAGAATTAAGCTATTTAACTGTGTTACTCAAAGAGAACAAGGCTGCTCCAGAGTGGGATGAACTGTGCACCTCAGCCTGTGGTGGTGAGCCTAAATGACCAGTTTAACTTTAGATGGTAAAAATGAGACAAAATTACTCCCACCTCCTGTGCTGTCATTCCTCAGTGCACACAACGGTGCAGTGGCAGCAATCCCATTTGTAAAGGACTTTCTTACCAGCTCATGACAAGGGCTGTGCAAGCATTGGTTACCTGTACTTCTGGATTGAGAAATAAACAGAACTTTGTTAATTATGGATTTGAAAACCCCCTAATATTAATATTTACTGAGACCTGCTTGACTCATACAAGTTAAGGTGGATAATTTTTAACAATCAGGATAAAACACATTCTTCCTTGGACTTGCCAGGTTTAACTTCACACGCCAGTAAGAAACTAAGCCAAAATGCTGGCCAAAGGCCTGTGTCCAGAAGTATCATCCAGACCACAGCCAGCAGAATCACAGAGAATCACAGAAGTTGGAAGGGACCCACAAGGATCACTGAATCCAACTCTTAGCCCTTCACAGGACACCTCAGCCCAAATGCTCCATCACTTGTAACCACTTACAAATATATTTATGCTGTTGTGGAAATGCAAAAAAACTATTCTTTTTTTTTAAGTTGCATTTTGTAAATGAATTCAGTTGTTGCCTACAGCACCGAGGTATTTTATAAACGCTGTAACAAAAACGTATCAATTTAGATATTTAGATACTCCACATACTGCAACATTTTTCTCAGCAAAACAACTCCCACTGTAAATACTGCCATAAAAATTCATATTTAATTACATATTTAACAAAGAAATATAGATGTAGGATGTCTGAACCCAGCTCTCATTTCAAATGTTACAATGACAGCTTCAGTCAGTGTAAGGATAGAAATATCTGGGAAGCTGTGACAGCCTCACACTGAAATTCTGTTTAAAACCTGATTATTTAAAAGAAGACAATTCTGATTATTCAATCTCTTTTCACACCTCTCCAACAAAGCAGCTTTGGGAAGGTGCATTAAAACTGTATTCCACTATGTCTACACCTTGTATTTTAAGGATCAGAAGCAGTATGTTACAAATACACATATTATCTATGCTTTTGTGTCTCTGAAGTCATACACTGAGGTGGCAGAAGACATACTTTAATGTCAATTTTCAAATCTGAGTGAAATTTAATGACTTAAACCAGTGCTGTAACAAAGACACTAAAGCAGGATGTAAATTTTGCTCACCTGCATGTACTTGCACAACTCCAGATGCAAACACTGACTTTCCCAATGGGGAGTAAAGTCACAAGCCACAGTGAGATGTACTAAACACCAGTCTACTTCACAGCCCAAACTAAACAAAACAACACATATCAGCATTTAGTATATAGATAATGTAGAGGTATTAGAATTTCTGGTTTTACTGCTGTTTTTACCTTGGATAACTCAGTCTCTAATAAAGAAGAATACAGTGTTCTACACTGGACAAGCCAGCTGCTGTGAACTCACCCAAGCATTCAGCTTTCTGTTCTGGGTTCCCTTGTGGGCAAGTCAGATCCAGATCTTCTCTCTCGCATCCGAACTTGGTCTGTTTTTACCCAAGACCACATCTCACTCCAAGAAACCATTGCTTTTATAAAGAGCACCAATGCCCAGAGTGAGCCCAGCAAGGGCCAGGCTGCAGGACTTCTCTAGGGGCTAAGAACAAGTAGGAATCTGCCAACCTGGCCACCCACTCCTGAAAGCATTTCTCCAGCTTAGCTTTCCCACCACAAATTCTTGATGCAGAGAAACAATTGAAAATAAAACGCAATCCAGTCATTTATCCTCCGGGCTGGAGAGAAAGAAGGAGACTGCCACAGCAGCGCCTGTTTTGAATGCTTGGCAGGTACACAAACACAAGGGGGATGATGCTATAGATAAGCATAGACAGAAATAGCTAGAAGGATGAGCTGGCTCAGGGTAGCAGTGGTGAAAGGCAGCAATCTCCCTTCTCCTGTGATTGCACCAAAACTAGCAGCTGACCCGCAGACTCACCGAGTGTTGGCAGGAGAGGGTCCCCCCAAGCTCTGAGCATCACACTGGAAATATCCTCCTCGCACAGATCCCCTTCCCCATCTTGGATACATTTGAAGGCTGCATCTTCTCAGCCTGCTTCTGACTCAGAGCATAAAACCTGCTTGCTGCCTGTCAGGGGTTTTGGTGCTGTTCCCAGAATCCTACCAGGAAGCTGCAGCTCACAGATCCCCCTGCGCCAGCAGGAAAATCCAGTAACTGTGGCTCATAAAATAGTGCCAAAGCACCAAACTGAAGTATCTGGGCAGGCACCTCATCTCTCCCCCATGAGCAGCCTCACACAGCTCTCCCTACCGCTTGTACCAGCCCACAAAGAGACAAGCACAGAGACGTCACCTGGCACTTATGCAACTCAGCTGCAAAAACACGAAACAGTTAAAATCAAGAGTTTCACCTACCTGTCACCATTTAATAACCCTTTGTTTCCCACTCCCTTTCTGTATGGCAACGAACTCTGATTTTCTTCTAAAATTGGAAGAGTCTCACCTGAATGTGCCTGCACTGGGGAAGAAGGATTTAAAATCTTGCTTTTTAAAGCTGCTTGAGGAGGAAAAGATTCATCAGTGCTTCCTTTACTCTGTGCAGTATCAATATCCAGGAACCCAGATCTTTGGCTGTTGGTATGATGGGACAACCTGAGAAATTTCACGGCTTGATATGGGTTGAGATGGGCAAGGACACTGGGCTCAGCTAGAGGTGGCAGTCTGGGAAGAGAGACAATCCTACTCAATCTGAGAAAAAAGAGAAGGAGGGAAGTAAAGAAAGGGTAGAGTCACAAGCATCACTGCTGTGGTTTAACTGGTGGGGAGCAAGGATTGTGAGGGCAGGACCAGGCGTGTATCAGAGCAGAGACAACTACAGAAGACTAGGACTGGGTCACAGACATGTGAAACTGTGCAATACAACAGAATGCATGAGTGGGGCAGGCAGGCAGGAATGTGAGAACACAACAGAAGGAGGGAACAGGCATGGGAACAAAGTGATGTCATGAGAAATGGAAGAAGAATGATCTGAGACACAAAACTCAGTGCTTAGGAAAAAAACCCAAGGAAAAATAAAACTCAAACTAACACCAACCTCATTTTAAATCATTTTATTAACCTGTTGAGCCTGAAGACATCACATTCTGACACATGTTCCAATTCCCTTGTTTACTCCCTTGTAACCACTGCAGAGCTGCACCTGGGGGTACATTACTTCACCCACTGAACCATGCTCCTGCGTCCAGCATGAGGTGAGGGACAATCCTGAGAGCAAAGGGACTCAGGACCACTAGCACAGCAGTGGTGGCAGGGCAGACAGGAGCCACGCCACCACAGAGCTCTTCACCTCCCATGGCACCACTACACCGACCCAGTGGAGGGGCTCATACAGATGTGGGACCAAACACTGCTATTCTGGGAGAGCTGCTGTCATGCTCACCAGCTCCCAGCACTGCCAGCTCAGGTTGCTTGAAGAAATCTCATAGGCTATAGCCATCCATTAAATTAGTCATTCCCAAGTAGTTTCCCAAGGACAAGGTCACCTTCCAAGATAGGACTGAAACGGGTGACTGCATGCACACTGCCTGATGGGGGCATGTCCTGACCCTCTTAACTCCTGAAAATACACCTAGGAACCCACTGGTTCAGAAAGCTGCCTGGCAGGGGTCAAGTTCAGGCCAGGAACTGCTCCAGCAGCTAGGCTCTCCTTGGGGCCTGGCAGTGCTCCTTGCTAATAGAGACAAACCTGCAGCTTAACATAATACTACAGCTGGTCAGAGAAAACCTATTATTTTTTCATCCCCCTTCGTTTGTCATGACTACTCCAGGAAATCAGAAAAAAAATAGCACGTTTTTCATAGTAGAGAAACTCAAGAACCTCAAATAAATGGCTTTTGAGATAGGGCTGATAAAGAAAAACCTTAGGTTCAGAAAGATTAAACCTAAAAGGGACAGCAGAGATACAAAGGGAAACTTAAATTTGATGGGAAAAAAAAGAAACAGCAAAGGATAGTTTTAAACAACTTGTGCCCAGAATCTTCAGTAACATTTATTTGCTGTTTTCCATGAAGCAAACCCATTATTGTTATAAAAATTACTGCACATTTTTCTGATTATGTTGTTTTGTTAGATAAGAACCAATGTTGTGTGACAGTGCTTCAGTAGTAGCACTAGACCACTCACTGTAGATTAAATTACAGATTTTCAAACTCATTAAATAAATACATGGACCATTAAAATAAAAAGTGTGTTTGAAAAATTTGTGGGGTGTAAACTGTTCCTTTTTAAAACATTCCTACCAGCTAGGGTTACCTCTTTTCAAATTAATGGAGAAGTAAGTTTGAAAAGCAAGTAACTGCAACCTAAAGAAACTAAGCAGGAAATTTTTGGCAGTTGATTGGGGTAAGTACTTTGCATCAAGCAGCTGATGACTGCAGACCTGCCTTGTGTTTTTTGCACTATTTTCACAATAAGGTGAACAGTTACCACATTTTCTTTGTCAAAGGGGAGAATACAGTTGGAGTATTTACAGTTTGATGTTTACCATTCAAATGATGGGTAAGAAAACAAGAACAGGAACAGATGGGCTTCTTTTAACTGAATTTAAGTTATTTAGAGCTATTTCTGGTTAAAAAAAAAAAACAACACACACCAAAAAACAAACACAATATGCCTTCCTGCTTCGTAATACTCATCTCAGATTTAACATCTACATTTGCTGAAATAAAAGTGAACTGGACTCCAGTTTTTAAAGTACATGATTAATACAATTTAGTGCCCCATTTTTGACTTGCAAAGCTGTTGAAGGAACTGTTTTATTTGCCAAGAGTCCTTAAATATTTCTTTATCCTTTCACTGGGATTTGCTTGCTGACTACTTTCACAGCTAAATACCTGCCTTGTATGTTTGATCTTCCTCACCAGCACCCCAAGTGAAAAAGCTGTCTTAACCTCTTTATTCCACCAGGAATAAACACTTTTGAAAACTAACTGGGAATCTCCTTATAGGCAACAATATACATACAGCTTATTTTCCCAGTATAGTTTTAGGAGGACACTCTTCCACCTGAATTAACATTATATAAGGTCTTGCGAAAGACCAGAGAGTCAGTTTGCCTCTAGGAAATAAACCAGTGATAGATACCACCACTCCTGGCTCAGTCAAGCCAGTAACAGCCAAAAAAACCCATACAAACCCTGTCATAACCAAAAAGGGATATCCCCAAAAATCAGATACAAAAACACCATGAACCCAAGCAGCTCCCAAGAGCACGTGCAACAGCACTAGAAAAAAAAACCTAAAGTATCTTCTTTCTCTACAAAGAACTTGTATGTCATGATGATATGGTTGTGGCTGGGATAGAGTTAATTTTCTTCATAGTAGCTACTACTGGACTCTGTTTTGGATTTGTGCTGGAAAACATAAAGTGTTGGTAATTGAGGGATGTTTTGGTTACTGCTGAGCAGCGCTTACACGGGGTCAAGGCCTTTTCCACCTCTCACCCCACCCTGCCAGCAATGGACTGGGGGTGCACATGGAGTTGGGAGGGGACAGAGCTGGGACAGCTGACTCCAGCTGACCAAAGGGATATCCCAGACCATGTGGTGTCATGCTCAGCATATAAAGCAGGGGGAAGAAGGAGGAAGAAAGGGGGAATGATGGGAGTGATGGGGGTCGCCTCCCAAAGTCACCATCAAGCGTGATGGGGTCCTGCTCTCCTGGGGATGGCTGAACACCTGCCTGCTCATGGGAAGTGGTGACTTAATTCCTTGTTTTTCTTTGTTTGCATCATATGCTCTTGCTTTCCCTATCAAACTGTTTTTATCTCAAGCCACCAGTTTTCTCAATTTTACTCTTTAAATTCTCTCCCCCCTCATGCTGGTGGGGAATGCATGAGGGGCTGACTTGGGGCTAAACCATGACAAAAAAATACAAAATATTTCTACAGTTCATATGCACGACCTGTCATCTTTTTAACTTCCTGGCCAGTTTCAAGCAACTGTGATGGAAGTGTTGAATTCCCACAAGCTCTATGAAAGTTGGTGATCAGGGAGTAGAGCTCAGGAGAGCCTAGAAAGTAGCTTTAACTTCATGTTCATGTGACAACAGAAGGTCTTCATGGGAAAATTTTTCCTTAATGATGAGAAAGCTGCAACTGGAATAAGTATTTCATGATACACCAAGGAATTAATCTCTTCATCACAGTTTCTCTCCCATGGTGACTGTCTATTGTCTAATGAGGTGCTACTGCAACTGATGTTTCCATGGCAATTCCAGCATCACTAAGGACTCTCCCCTGTGTGGCTTCTCTGTACAAAAGGGCTTGGTACAACTCAGTCAAAAAGTGAACTGATCATGAGGGACAAATCCAAATAGAAACCAAGCTCACTAGTTCTGCTAGTTTTGTGACCACTAGCATAATTCTGTGGTCTTGAAACCCAAGAAATTGTCATTTTTTAAAACTGTACTGATTTTTGGAGTACAGTGTTTCATGGACATGTTAATTGATAAATGCAGCAGTTCTTTATGTGAAAAGGATTTACTCTTTTTCCTGAATCAACGTTTGATTTTAAAGACTGTCCCATTGCTTTCATGGTAGAATGTAAGGTGATTGGAGCTCCCAGTGCTCATAAGAAAACTCTCTGAAATTGATTGAACACAGTGGAAGTGTACCAGATAGTTGAGAAACAGCTTCTTCCTACCCTTATTTTTGCTGATACTCTTATTTGAACATGATAAGATGTGCTGTATACAAGAAAAACTCTATAAATACTCATAACACTACATGAGAACCATATTTACATGCATGAGACTTGTTTGTTCTGGCTCCCATTTTAGCGGCCAATAATTCAAACATGAGGCAAGTATGGAAACAGAAGCATGGGGGTGTCCATCAACCTGGCAAAAGATCATAAATCACACCAGTCACAGATCCCTGGTAAGAACCAAAACTACAAAACACTGAATAAGAGGTTCTAATCACTAATGTCCTTTTCTCTAGCTACCTTCCTCTGCCAATTCCGTGGATGCTAAAAACCAAAGTGTCCTTCAACAAAAACAAACTTCAATTCTATTGCTCTTGAAGTTTAAATTATTCCCAGTACCACAAACAGACTTTCTCCTGAAGGATTGGTTTTACCATTCTAATACTAATAATATGATGTACATACATGGTTACTTTTCAAGCTACTTTTACTGAGGGGACTATCCTAGTACCTGGACTCAACCTCCAGTTATGCTTGATATCAATTAAATATTTCCAGATGCCTGAACAGAGTCTAAAAGAGTACCCGCGCAATTAATGAGTGCCACGGATTCTCATCAGAGCATGTGAAAATGGGTCAGCAACATTTTAGAGAGTGCACATGTAAAAAATGATGTCTCAGGATGCCCTCCAGCCCTCCTCTTCTAAGTCTACAACGTACACCATTGAGATAAAGTCTGTGTTGAGCAGTATCTGTTTCTAACATACTGCAGACCATTTCCCCACCTTCTTTGAAAGCTTTTGTTGGGTTCCTGAAGTTTACTACTTCATCATCCCTCCAAGCTTTTTTTCTGTCCACCCACCCCTTAGACTTCTTTCAGTCTTCTCACTTAATCATCCTCTTCAGTATGTTTTGTCTAACCTCAGTTTCCTGCCTTCTCTTCTGTATTTCCACTTAACTTTAAATCACACTTGCTGTCATACTGTACTGATTGTTTCCCTAAATTATGTATGAAAACAAGTGGAAAGTACCATCCTAAGACACCACTGAAGCTGACAAGAATTCTCTTGAATTCATTTAGCTATGAGAGACCTTCGACTTTGCTACAAGATTTCATTTTATTCACTACATCTACTGCTCAAAGACACTCTGAACACTAACAGTTAACCACTGCAAGTGACTCAGTTCTATGTTTTTCCGCCTTAGTGTGGCGGATATTTTTTATGTTGTTCCTACACAATTCCCAGCAGCCAGGGCCAGAGCCTGTGTAATAATTTGTGTCACTGAGAGCACACTCCTTCAATCTGCAGTGCCCAGCCACGCCAGCAGCTAGTCTGCTAAATGATCAGTTAGTAGCAAGAATAAAGAGTTTAAGCTGTGTAAATAAGAAGCATTCATATAGCTGGGAAGAGAGGCATTAGTTATTGTGCTAACAGAATATCCTGACTACAGGAAGGACTACAGCACAGACAGATCAAGGATCCACTTATCACTGATATCAAGAGGATTATATATTGCATTAACAAGAGATGTTTTCATATTCCCTGCTCTCCATATCCCAGGCAATTTTCTCTGGCCTCTCAGAAGAGAGCACTCAAAGTGACTGCTTAGAGTATAAAAGTTAATAAGCAGCGGGGATGGCTGAGATTCACTAGATCAGTGGGAAGCCAACTTCTCAGCAGAAAAATAAAGATTTCTCTGCTCTCTAAAGATATTTCAGAGAGCACATATTCTTTTATTACACCAACAACATGAGGTGGCATAGACTCTTCCACGTTACTTTGATGAACTGCCCACACTTACTTGATCGCACAAGAAAGACAGGCTGTTCCCTTGTGGAGTGGGGAGTGAGATAAAGGAAATGGTGCCCACAAGACGGCTTGTAGACTAATCAGCACGGCCCAACTTTACAGCAAATGGAGACCAACCATGTTGTCTAGTGAGGAGTGGCTATTTACAGTTTTGGGCAATTCAAGGCAAAGAAGAACCTCTGCATTACTTTATGTCATGGGGGTATAGCCACTCTCCTGGAAAAAGTGATGTGTCAACTCAGAAGGGTGACTCATGCACTTGAGGAGGTGCTCAGTGATGCCTCCTCCTAGTAATGCCCTCAAGTCATGTGTAAACAACCATTCTGCAAAGGGAAGCTCCAGCTCTGACAGATCTCCACACCTAATAAATCAGATTCCAGCGGTATCAGTTCCGCTATGTGCTGTGGAAGTTTCCTCAGGATATTGTCCTACCAAGGGTTTGCAGGTGCATTTTTTCAGAATTAGTGCTATTAATTCTTTCTTTGGATCAAGCGGTGATGACAGTTTTTGTAATTCCAGCAGGTAAGAAACCTCTACTCCAAGAACATGACATAAGCCAGCTGGATTTTTACAGTAGCAGAATCCTTTACTTCTAGAAATTTAGAAGCTAGAAATTTAAGGTAAAATCCAAACTCCTTTAAGTAACATTTAAAAAAATGAAATAAAATTCAGTATATTATGAGATACAGCCTGGAGGTTTTCATAAAAAAAAGTGAGTCTTGAGGACACAGACTGTGTTCTTATTACAATAAACCAATGAAGACCCAATGGGCTCAATCAATGGAAATTTTAATGGAACTTGTAAGCATGTGAAAACTGTATTCCCAGTCAAGTCACACTACCTTTTGAAGGCAGTAAGAAAATGCAGATTTAAAAAAAAAAAAAAAAAAAAAAGGAAAAAGAAATCATAGAATGTTAAGGGGTTGGAATAGACCTTAAAGATCACCTAGGCCAAACATCCGCCACCACGGGCAGGGACATCTCCTACAGGTAGGACACAAAATGCCTCCGAAACAGTGCCTGCAAGACCCAAGAAGAATTTCTGTTCTCACTGATGAGGACAGGATGACCTGATGGAGATATGACACCCAAGACAACACCTTTCAGATGATTTAGAAGAGAAGGATAGTTGTTGGATTCCCAAAAACCTACTCTAAACATGAAAGCTGAGCAAGAGCCATCAGACCCTGGCAGAACCAGATCCGTGGTCTGAGTCATCCAAAAGGCTAGTGAAGCCAACAAGACTCTTGACAAGCCTCACTTCTCAGAGGAATATCATTGTGCATGATTATTTTGTGATTTAAAGCCCCTCTTCAGCCAGTGCATATTAAAACAGACAATTTTGAAGCATCAAATAGAAGACCTTGCCCCAGCAAATTGGGTGTCCATAACTGGCCATTCATTTAAGAGACTTGATGGTTCTTGTGGGTCCCTTCCAACTCAAAAGATGCTCCAAGCATGAACACTGTATAACTCAGGTGTTACTCTGTGGTAGAGGTGCCAGAGCTGACTCAGTGCTAAGCCAGATGAGATATTCAAGCCACAAGTAGTTTTCTTGCTTATTCTTGAGCAATATTCTGTCACAACAGAATATACTTAACCATGAAAGTCCAAAATGCTGAAGTGAATCCATGGAGTTCACTTTATAAATTGTCCATCTTTGAGAAGAGATTCTTCATTTCCAAGAAAGGCTCAAGTCAAAGGGCAGAAAACTGAAATCTTTAATGTTCTTGCTGGTGATTTTCTTCATAATTAGAAGAAAAAAAAACCCCAAACCCCCCACAAGATTAGAACTGACCCACCACTATTGACTAAGCACAAAACTCACTACACTACATTACAACAAAACTATTTTTACCAGCATCCCCATTCAGCTTCACCAGTTCCCAGTGTGTGGAGATAAAATCAGTGAAATGTAACAAACATAACAATGCTGTTAGAGGCACTGACAAGTGGTTCATGAGTGAGGCATCAAACCAGCCAAAGATCAGGTAAAGATGTGAAGGGCATTCAGGGCTGAGGATAAGAACTTTACTGTGTCATCTGTGGATGGGAGGCAACAAAGGGGGTCAGTGCAGAAGATGGTGCAGCAGGGAAGGTCAGCCAGGAGAGTGGCTGATGTACACAGCTGTGATGGCAAAAGCACTTGCCTAAGAAGTGGGGCATTGAATATCTAAGGGGTGTTACAGGAAAAGTGACAGAATCTCAAAATGATGTGTAGGTAACTCCCTGCTGTGAGAGTGGGCAGCAACTGTACTCTCTGCACAGAAAAATGTGCAGGGGAAAAAAAAAGGAGAGTATCTCTTTTAGCTACATGCCTGAAATAACCATGAGCCATTCACAGAGAGAAAACAGAGATGCAATAAGGTGCAGAGCAGCATGGCAGGACATCAGGCAGATAAGTCTTGGAAAGAGCTGACCTAGCAGTGGTAACTGCAACTGTGAAAGGTGGTAAAACCAGGTCACTCCCATCCAGGAGCTAAAAGAAAATCCCCACTCAGGGATGGGTATGAGAGGATGAATCTATAAAGTAATGGCTGAGCAAAAACATCAGCATGTTTCCAAATAAAATGTTTTTCATGTGAAGTGCAGTGTCAACAGCAGGAACATAAATCCCAGAACATTTAATTTTTTCCAGAAAAAAAAGCTGAAAAAGTTGAGGAAGAAGATGTGTTAGGTGCGGCAAAGTTTGAAGAGACCCATCAATAGTGGTAACAAGTGCAGCAGAGTAACTTTTCTGAGAGCTGTTTCCTTCTTCATTTCTTTATCAATAGGTAAGCATTCCCTCTTATCTCTATCCAGAGTTGCATGGCTATGATACCACCTCACTTAATTGCAGGCCGGTGGAGCAGTAACAAAATTTTCTCCTAACTGAACCAAAACATTCTTTTCAGAGGATCTTGGTATGAATCTATACGTGGGCCATCATCATTTGTGCTGTGTTCTCCTCTAGTTAGGAGATGAGTCTTTTGGCAACATGGTATTTCCTAACCCTCACCCTACTCTTCTTGCCTTTTGCCCAGGTGAAGGAAGGTGGGAAATCAAAAAACCAACAGAACCAGAAGATTTTTACTGATGGTAAAAGTCACTGAGATGAGTAGGGGAGTCAAGCCAGGGATTTATAGCATGGATTAATTGAGGGAGACCAGAAGAGAGACTCAGGAAAGAAAAATCTGGCTGCTGACCTTGGGGATGTGGAAGGTGGTGACAGTCAACAGCTACTTTCTCTCATTGTCACAGGAAGTTTAATCTCAAGCATTTATATGATACAGGGTGCAAATAACAATTTCTTCCCATTTGGGACCAGGTTTGGTATTGGAAGAGCTCAAGCTCCTTCATCTACTCCTCTAAACTTTCTTCTACCTCTTCACCATCACTTGCAGTATAAGCAAAGCAATCTTTTTCATATCCTTTAGAGTTTCATCTTCACTGAACGTTATCACTTGTCCCCAGAGTTCTAATTTATATCCTATTACAGTACTACACAGGAATAAAATTAGCAGATGCCAAGCCAATTGCCCAGGGAATTTTAGCGACGTAGTCTTTGAAATTTACTAAGAGTGGAACACATTCACGGCAAAAATAGAATGATGTGGGTTTCTCTAAAAACTGCGGCAGGTTCACAATTTTGTATGTTCTAGTCTAAGCTAGAAGTAGCATAAACCCCTAAATATATGAAATATTTATATTACCTTTTGTGAGTGAAAACTGAGAAAAATACACAGTCCAAAGCCAGCTATATGCCTAAATTCAGGCCTCCTCTTTTCAGAAAATCCCTGAGAGCCAAATATCTAACAAATATGTTCTTCAGCAGAATTTAGGAGAAAGATTGTACTTTTTCCTTTGTTTATAAACAAAGGCTTTTGGCATATTCTTGATCTTTTCTCATATTAAAAAGTGGAACAATTATTTACTTTTTTCTGCTTTTTATGGCCCCAGCATGCAAAGCATGCTTTTGACTCCATAGAAACAGCATTTTAATGTCAGTCAAATTAATAAAGCCCCAAAACTTACAGGAACCAATTTTAAATAGCATCAGGAGCCAACAGATGAAGAATGCTCCTACAAATCAGAAAATAGAGGACAGGCTCCAAGCTTCCTACATTTATTTTTTGAATGGTTTATTATGTCAGCAAAGGCCTCCTCTTCCTTAAGAGTTAAACTCACTTGAGCCAAGAAGCAGCCTCAGTCTCTCCTTTAGAGAGACCTTCATACGTGGTAACTGTTCATACCCTGAGTAATATTTGGGCAGACAAAAGGCTTACTATAAGTTTCTGGCAAGTTTTTCTTTTTCAAAAAGTCAAAACGAATATGAAGGATTGTATTCCAGTATTCAGCAGTGTAATAAGAACAAAGCATTATAGGAAAAAAAAAATTAAACCCTTGCCTTACGAGAGGAAAAGTAAGATCATTGCTGATGTTTCTGGGAAACCTCCTAGCCACTGCTGTGATAGATCCCAACAGAGGAACACAGAAGAGATGACATCTGACAGGAATTATGTGAATTCTAGAAAAATATAAATGCCAGGCTACCATCCTATGTACTTCCAGCAGGAAAAATAGCTGAGTCTACCTGTAAGAGTAAGTAAAATAAATAAGAGTAGAAGAAATTTTGCATTAAAAACCCTGCAATTAAAAATTAGTCACTCCTCCAAATCTTCATCATTGAAAATAAATTACAACACATTTATTTGCCAATTTTTAATTCAGACTTCAAGGAGAGTTGCACTGCTTTTCCTAGCTTTTTCCCCTCAAACTGTAGGTATTAGAAAACGATTATACACATATGTATAAATAACATGTATGTAATTCAGGCATTAAAAAAATCATGAAATACCAGGAGACCTGCAAGAAAAATTAGTAGCACTGTAATGAATATCATTATAATCTACTAGAAAAAAAACCCCAAACAAATAGAAAGCAAGGAAGACTGCTTCAGTCTTGGTCCTTATAGGATGCACAAGCTATAACAAGCTCTCCATGAGCACAGACTAGATAATAATGTCCAGTTCAGAGAAGAATTGAATCCATAGGCCCAAAAAGTACACTTTAACAAGATCCCAAACCCACAGAGCAACACAGCTCCATGTGACTCTGTCTCCATCTTTCTCACTGATACAGAAACCCAGATGCTGGGCTAGCAAAGGACACTTTTGGATCCCAAAATCCTTGCACTGGATGAGGAAGGGTCACCCTCCATCCTACACCTCACGTCCAATGAAGCAGCCACAGGCACAGTATGCAGAGAACAGGGATGCATGCAGAGAAAACTCTGAGAAAGTCTGCAGAGTCCTACAGACTGCACTACTGAATTTTGAATGGCTGAAGTGCTACCAGCATTCAGACCAGCTAAATGTAGGGATGCTCACGTCTTCGTGTTGGCAACTCACCGGTGGCAGCTACAGCTCTGAATGAGATACAGCACTGCCTCAAAAATGCACACCCTAGCACGTACCACACCATTGATTCATTCATTGATGTATTTCCAGATAGTGCTTTGAACTTGTATCTGCAAGATCAATAGTGCTGCCTTTTATAGCTCTGAACTCTCCAGCCTCACAGTTACTGCTTCAGCATATATAAAAGACTAGCAGGATATAAAAGGATCAGGTTCAGCTCGATATGTTATGACATCAGAAAAATTAAACAGGCAGGTCTTTGGTCCAAATTGCTTCAAAGGTCAAGATGAAAACAGAGCAAGTTACCTGCCATAACATCTTCTGAGCAGTAGTAAGATTTTCTTAGCAGTCTTGATGCCAAACACAAACACAGCTGCAACAAAGTTGACACTATTACCAGTAGATCTTCTGACTTTCTGGAGTGACCTGTTGATTTACTCATCAGCTGATTATTTTTCCTTATCTAACATTAAATGGGGATTTGCACTTACCAAAACATTTAAGCTTCAAAGGAGCAGAATACGGTTATGGTAGAGAATGCCTACTGCAGCCTACCTCTCTTGTTCTCTGGCTGCCACAGCAGCTTCACAAAGCAGTGGCTCCTACCTCTCCATCTGAGAAGCTTTAGGACTAGAGAAAAGGAGGTTTGTTTCTAGATAGAAAATTTGACATTCATTTGCAGCCAGCCTCTACCTTGCATTGAGGCTGTAAGTGGAATAATTCAAAAGTCAGTACCGCTGACCCTGTGTGCCCAAATACTCTGGTGAGCACCATATTTCACATATTTTTACTGGGAAAAAATGCACACAGAGCAGTAACTGTGTTGTACAGAGCACTGTGGGTCCCTGAGGAGACCCTGAGCTGAATCCTGGGTAGTGCAGAACAACTCTCCACATAGATGAGGGCACATGAAGGAGTAAATGCCTCACACCCACCTCTTGTTCAGCACTCTGGGCACAGCCTAAGGAACCTCCCCACATTTTCAGGAGGCAACATAATTGTGAGATTCCGTAAGTTTTTTTGGTTCATCTCAAAAGCCTTTGGGAGCCTATAGATGTGATGGTAAAGGAACAGAACTAGGATGAAACTTAGAGGGAAACAGAAACTTCACCATTGCAGCTTGTATGGGACAAGAGCAGACTATAGGCAAGTCATGGAGGAATCAACATAAATGCCACCTTCTCTTTGCCACATTTGAGTCACAATTTCATTAAAACCACCAAGCTATTTTTGGAAGAATTCAGAAAAATTCTCCTCAAAAACTAAACTTGATGGGAATCTCAAATACATTTCTCTGTGGCTCAACATGTGATCATAAGAAACTCAGATCAATCACCTTCTGGGTAAGTGAAATCAAAAATCAACAAAAATATGAGTGTTTCATTTTTATGGTAGCTGCCTTTGGACTGCTTTGGGGCTGCATATGGCCTCAAGTTGAGGACATCTTCCCAAATGTGTACTTTTGTCTGGTTGGCATCCAATCTCAGAAGACCTGAAGTATTGTGGATATTCTATTATCTATACATGTGTGCAACAGACATTGTATGAATGGTATCCTGGAATACATGATTAGTTTTGGTGTATTTTGTCCCTCTTTGAGACAGTAAGTTATACAAGCAGCAGTTTCAATGATTCAGGCAGGCAGCTAGAAAGAACAGACCTCAATTGCTTTCTTTTTAAAATGTATACTTGAAAATTAAGAAGCATTTCAAGATTAGGCATCTGTCCAATTCTTTTTATCATTTAGTGTATTATGCTAATGAGGATGCTGTTACTTTAATTACATCATTTGAAGAAAAAATTGCATTCAGTCCCTTGATCTTCTTTAAAACCATTCCCATGCTTGATTCCCTTATAGGCTTTTAATCACGCTGCCTCAGTGTGAAACTCTGCATTTGAGCAAAACTCTTCTCAAAACTGGTTCACTGAGAAAGTTTAAATTGTTTTCTCTCATTGGAGCTATAGCCTCTACCACTTGGCAGCTTCAGGAGGAAGAGCTGTAAGATTCAAACTAGCACTAGCTAGAAAGAGGAGTAATGCTGAAACTCAATATTCTGTATAAGTAACACACTAAATGCCTGGACTTGTTAGACAGGGGTAGAGAGACAACTGAAGAGAGCTATAAAATAACACCTTTCCATGACATGTCATAGTAGAATTCAGTAAATCCTATTTTTAAAAAGCACATATCATCAGCTGTTAAACTCCACTATGCAAAATTACCCATATATGATGTTCACAGGCATTTGTTATTAGTCAAATGCTTCACCATGGCTTTTTTGTCTGTTTTAGCACACATACTACAGTAACTAAAGCAAAAGTATGATCCAGTTATGGTATACCCATTTAGAGTTTAAGTGCAGTATTTGTTAACGTGTTGTGCTTTCATCCTACACTGAAAGATAGTTTCAACAAAATCCAGTCTAAGAACCCAACTGCACTAACATCTTGAAGCAAAGTATTTACAAACAAATATTCTGACACCTCATTTATCTGTTTTGCCATAAAATTGGCTTATACATGATTAATTACGAAAAATAAGCACAGCATGCTTTCATGCACTTTTACTTTGAAATCCAGGTCACACTGTGCTTCGAAATTCAGAAAAACAATATGAATAATATAATTAACATATCAGAAGATTCTCTGCAAGTAACTTTATTTAAGCAGGCTAAACCAGGAGATTATGAAGTTGTTGCTATTATGTCATTGCAGACAAATCATTTCTTAACCCTTGTTTATATACTTCCCTGTATTTGACTAATCCTTTGTACTGAAAGGATGCTTGGAGTAGGTATCCTCATACTAAGCAACACAATGCTGAATGAAAACAGTGCTCTTGTCCCAAAACATCTACAAGCTGATTCCTGCTCTGTGGACTTGTCTCTAGCTGGGATGCTGCTCCTCAGAAACAAATCAGTAATGGTGTGGTTATAGTTAGGAAACCAGAAACTTGAAATATAGAATCATAGATTAATTCAGGTTGGAAAACACCCTTAACATCATTAAGCCCAACCTTTACCCCAGCACTGCCAAGTCCACCACTGAACCAGGTCCTCCAAGTGCCACACCTGCACATCTTTTAAATACCTCCAGGAATGGTGACTCCACCACTTCCCTGAGCAGCCTGTTTCAGCACTTGACAACTCTTCCTGGTCAGCAGCTTTTCCTAATATCCAATCTAAACCTCCCCTGGTGCAACTTGAGGGCATTTCCTCTTGTCCTATTGCTTGTTACCTGGGGGAACTTGCACTTTGCTACACTCTCCTTTCAGGCAGTTGTAGAGAAATACAAGGTTTCCCCTGAGCCTCCTTTTCTCCAGGCTAAGAAACCCCAGACCTCTTAGCTGCTCCTCACAGGACTTGTACTCAGCCCCTTCCCCAGCTCCGTTGCCCTTCTCTGGACACGCTCCAGCTCCTCAATGTCCTTCTTGTAGTGAGGGGCCCAGAACTGAACACAGGATTGGAGGTGCTCCCTCACCAGTGCTGCGTAAGGCTTTCATAACCCACCTGAATACATACAGTGAGTCATTCTACAGGTTCTCCACTCATGGCACTTAGTTGTCAAAATACCTTTGTGATGACATTTCAGTATTATACTGTGCTTTTCTTAAGCATTTGCATGTGATCACCTCATGTGAACTCTCCTCTATCTGTACAGCTCCTTACAGACCCTCCCCAAGTCTAGATGTGTGAGTCATTTCTGGCAACAGAGCAAAATCACATGATGACCAGCCACTTGCTTCATTTAGTGAGAATTTAACTTCTAGGTGCATGCCGTTTTCACTAAAAAATTTACCTGGTTATCTCAGTAAAACAGCCATTTCTCATGACTTTACTTTTAAGACTTTCACAAGCAAAGAGAAAAGAGAAGGTTTATCAGCTTTTGACCTCAGCTGCTTTCTAGAGCCAGCCCCAAAGCCAGCTGCAGCATCAACTCCAGCTCAGGAAGTTTGCCTTGTCAGCAGCCAAGCAGCAACCACTGGCTTGCAAAAGGCCACATGGATTGGGAGCTGCCAACCGGAGAGGTCTGATCAGCAAACAAGAGCCTCCCCGTGTCAAAACGAATGGCCAAAATACTTGTGATTGGTGTAGTGCAGAGCTAGAAATAGAAAGCAATGCTTTTGCCATAGTGCTGGTATTTGAATAGCTTCTCTTTTAAAAGGGCAAACAGTTCATTCCCCTGAAAGCTTGCTTACAACGGCAGTGGCCGAGCTCCATTTCAGTAAATATTAGAATTGCCTTTTTCAAAGAGGAAGCTCAATTCTTTTAAAGGTTAAGAAGGTAACAGATAAACATGATCTTAAAAAACCCACTAAAAGGCACTGTACTTATTTATGAGAAACGGGGTGGGAAGATAAAGCCATGGATACCACATGTGCAAGATGAAAAGGAGAATCTGGAATACTGGCAAAAGACAAGCTGAGAGAGAAGAGGGTGAGGTCTGCTAGAAATCCATCAAGTGATGTATTCCTCAAGCATGTATCCTCAAAGGTATGAAAAACATTGTCGCATGGAATTTTATTCTAGCAGAGGATCTGTTCTGGAAGGACCACTTTAAAAGTGTGGCTTTGGAAAAGGTTCCAAATTCTAGTTATGGCTTAATACAAGAGAGCAGTGAAATCATATAGCTGATGTTATATTGGACTCCTACTGGATACAGGTAAACCATTTAACTAGAAAATTATGATTCACTACAGGCAAAGGGCAATGTTCTAATTTCTTTTGCAACTGGAAAACAATGTGTAATCTTAACCAATATCTAATTCACTTGTTTGGATATTTTAGAAAGACCATTTCTCAAAATTAAAAACAAATCATATGCAAAACTGAGCAGGAGAAAATAGTCACACACAAAAATATAAAAAGGACCTGCTAAGGGATATTTTATTACATTCCAAAAATAAAAAGGAAAGTCACTGTGCTACAGCCATGAAAGGAAGCTTTTACAGTTGAAGAGTCCTGGCTACAGAGAGTGAAAGCAGCAGCAGAGAAACCTGTAAAACAAATCCATAGTAGGTAACAGATGGGGGAAAGACACTGATAGCAATGAATACAAATTAACATTGCAGAAATGCAAGCAGACAACGGAAGCAAAAAACCAGTGAAAAAGCTCTGATGAGGTCTATGGCAATAGGAGCTCCTTGCTAAATGGAACAATCAATAATAAGAGAATTCCAAACAATGACTTCAATAGCTGGTCATTCCGGACAAAAGTTATCAAAAAATTCAGAAAAAGACTGATCTTTTGACAACTACTTCTCTGCATTCAGAAAGATGCAAGATGCCCTATTCACTTGTTACAGTGATAATGACATCACTATAACTTGAGAGCTTTAAATAGCCTCTCAGTTTAAACCCTACATTCAAGACCAGAGGATAGATGAATCAGTAACTTTTAATTCAATGACTCTTTTAAAAGCCATAGGTGCACTAAAGGTTCCTGGTGACTGGAAAGACTTACTATCAAAGCATCATTTACAAGGGTTAAGTGGGATAAGCAAAGCACCTATTGAACAGTTGGACTGGCATCAGTAGCAAGCAACAGCAGAGAAAGATTAGCATGGGACACAATCAATAAGGCATTGAAAGACAGTCACATAATTAACACCAATCAACACAGCTGTATGGAAAACAGGCCTGGTCATGTAAATACAATCATTTGTATGCAGTGACATCATCATTTGATAATGGTATGTGCTGACAGGACATCTTTCTAGCCCTAATTTCATGCTATGCAGAAATTTAAAGTTATGTTATACATAAAATCCTGAATCAAAAGGTTCACTATACTAAATCAACACTGCTCATAGCAAGTAAATTTCAGAAGTGACTAGCTAAATGAATAACTAAAGGGAGAATCAACATCCTGATAATAGAATCCTTGTCAGGCCATCATGAAAAAAAATGAAGTACGCCACTAGGAAGCTCAAAGAGCTACAGACTCTCTTGGAAGGCAGGGCTCATTATTTACTGAAAAAATTTAATTGTGACATGGCAGATTGATTACTATTGGCATCCTTTAAATCAAGGCCTGGTCTCTTTCAGAAAGATATGCTAAATAAAGAAAAATTAAAGGACTGCTACTGAAATACTGTGAATTCCTCTGACCTCCACATAGTAGGCAAGAAGAATAGATATTCATGTGGTCCCCTTTGGTCTTTAAATTCATAAGCCTAGGAAACAATGACCCAAACATTATTAATCCCTCAGGAATTTAATGCAATAAGTGAATCATGCTTCCATCTGATACAGTGTACAGTGTCTTGAGTATTTCTATGGGATTTCAACTGTAATCCAGTGTTAAATTACTGGATGACTATTAAAATATTATCAAGTCACTTTCCTGAGTTTCTGATTTTTTGGCTGAAAGCAGCAAAAATCTATCCCTATGCACAAATAGGGAGGGGCAGTATCAAATTCTTGATCCACACCTTCCTATGTAGATCATTTTGACCTGCTCCTGGGAAGTGTTATTTACAGTAACACTGCCAGAACAGTATTTCCATGGTATGTCAGAAAGCCTCCTATTAGGCACAGCTGTGACTAGAACTAATTTCATGCAATTAGGGTTATGCTCTTATATACCCATCATCCTCCTAAGCTGTGCTCCAAGATCAGTACAAGAGGTGAAAGTCCCATTACCTCTGCCAAACATTATTTGATTCTGTCTGTTTAAAACAAAACACAGGGTTTTGGAAATGCCATTCCTGTAAACAACTCTGGAATGGGCCAGGAGACTTTATTTGTCCAGTTTTGCAGCAGGCACCTAATTGCTGCAAGACTTACAACCCCAGTGATGAGAAGGCACAGTTACAACTGCTTTTAAACCAGAAATCATTTGTAACAATGGAAATACATTAAAAAATATTTCTGTGCAATCTTTGCATCACTCAGTGTCCTGCAATGTTGGCCTCAGAGAAGATGTGCACTGCACTGTGCATTCTCTTCTTTCATGTGAAAGAACACACAGCTGGAACATCACAAGCCACCCATGAGCCCATAAACACAAGATTGCTGTTCTTTGGTGTTCAGCCACCTGAGTGCTGCAGAATTATGACCAGGATGCATGTGCCACCCAGAAGACAGCAACACACCAGTTCGACCACTTATTTCACAGCCATAATCACATTATTTGTGACTGAGTGTGACTGTCACCAGAGAAACAGCTTTTGACTTTGGGTCTCCCCAGTGGAAAGAGCAATGCTTATGCTATGTTGATGTCTGAACTTCTCCAGCCAAGCTGTTTTAGCACTTGAGGGACAGGATCATGCCTGGCTATGGGAGATGCTTACACAGAGGCTTCAGCAGGCACTGTTATTGCTCAAAATGAACACAGCCTCACACCACTACAGCATAGTTTTACCATGAGCTGTGTCATGGTCATCTCCCCACTGACAAACTTATGGCTTCCCAAGCATCAAAGACTATTTTCAAATATTGTTACAATACCTCAAAAAGTAGCAGGATTTAGTTTAGGTATATATAGTACACTGGTTTAGATAGTCATATTTTCAGTATATACTACACCTAGCAAACAAAGCAAAAACATAAAGAAAGCAAAGGTCTGTTTTTGTTTGATAATTGCCCACAGTAAAAAAGCCACATGGTCTGCTTTGAGTTCACTTTTATCTCTACTGTTTACACAATCATTGAATGGAATTTTCATTGAATAAAATAGCACTATTAAAAAAGAATCAAAGACTTCTTTAAAGAGTTCTTTGGTGGCAAACACATTTAAAAGATGAAATTAGACATTAATAATACAGAAGACAAGCTTACCCCAAACACTGGAAAAACAAGTTTTTCTTCCATTGGTGATAGTTTGCTTTAGAAGACAGTCCCAGGGTGGAAACCTTAAAAAAACAAACAAACAAAAAAAAAACACACAAACAAAAAAAACCAAAACAAAAGATTCATTAGAATTAGAGTAGGTAACAAGGGCATACACATCAAATCTTCCATAAACACAGTGCTCAAGATTAAACATCCTGCTCTTCTGATTAGGATCCTGTCCAAGTTTCCTGGCATTAACTCACAATAAGCTGATCTGCATTAGCACTGAGTGAAGTGAAGGAATGCACCTACTCTCAAAAGGGGAAGAGGACACAAAACCTTCGTAAAACAAACTCCACATTTTCTGTTCCTCTTCCTCTGGAGTATCTTTAGAGTAAGTCAACACTCAAGTCAAATTTAGACACAGAAACTGAAGGGGAAGCACAGATTAAACCTAGTCAGGTTTTAGCATATTTACAGAGATCGTTGTTTTAAAGACACTCTGTGCTGCTTGACATCTTGCCCCCTTGCCACATTTTGATGTGATATTGGTGATGTAGTGTTGCTTGGGGAGATTTAGCTGCATCTGCTTGTGATGAGATCATCCAGAAGAAGTATGGAGGGAAAGAATGAAAACAAGAAAGGGTGAGGAAGATCATCCAGAAAGCACACAGAAGGAGCTTCTCACAGAAATCAGGAAAAGATTGCAATCACAAAACCTAAACATTGTGAATCAGAGAATATGAGTTGTGTCAAAATACAACAGGTCAAGGCAGAGAAGGAAAGAAAGCCAGTCCTGAGATTTGATGTCATGAGCTGTGCTTTCACCAATAAAAAAAGGTCAAACTGCTGAGATTCAGAGATGAAACAAGAACAGACTCTCTCAAGTAGCACTGACCAGATTAAAAAGATAACAGAAAGAGATTAAAAAGGTTTTGGGTTGGGATTTTTAGAGGAAAAAACTTTGAGTTTGGGGGTTTTTTGTTGTTATGTCAGTGATGTGCATGTAGTTGTATTATGATGGGAAACAGACAGAAGATATTAGAATGAAGAGTTAAGACATGTGAGTGCATGGAAGACCAGGATGAGGCATCTGACTCTGGGCAAGCAGAGCAGGTGGAGTTTAGATGAGACCTGAGAGTATGACAGAGAAAAAGCAAGAGATAGAATGGGGAAGGACAGGTGAGGGAAGACAGGGAGATCATGACAGTCCTTTTTTCTTGGTGGTAAAGACCAAGTACAGAAAAGTTAACTAAAAATCTTAGAAAATATTAAAAGATGGAAGATATAAATAGCATTTTAGGAAAGAGATTTAATCAAATAGTCTTTCAAAATGTTTGTTCACATGCAGCTGATGGTAACCACTTATGACACATTTCACATAAATGTGTTAAAATACCAAATCCAAAGTAACTCTCAGCAGAACATGCACCAATGGCAACTAAATCTATATTTTAATAATAAATTCTAGGTACATTTTATTTCCCTCTCCCCACCATCTCCCATTCCCCAGCAAGGCAGGTCACTCCTTTTCAAACAACTCAGTTAAATTAAGTTGTATTTTCAGCCTCATTAGCCACCATCTCCATTCCCCTGCAGTTTTAATTAGACAAGTCTCTTTGTGCACAGCTACTTCAATCCTTCCCCCCAAACAATCCCAGAATGTTGCTTCTTTTATGTCAACATTCTTCAAATGCTCCCAATTACACCAAAGGCAGCCCAGGTGATCAGGGCAGTGCAGAGCACTCCCATGGAGATGGCAAGGCAGGATCTGCACCCAGCAATACAAACACAATCCTTGGGCAGGGCTGAGTTGCCCTTCCACACTGTTCCACCCATTTTAATTAGGAAAATTTAATTAATGACAATTTATGACAGACTAAAGTGAAGGGTCAGACCCTCTGCATAGACATCAAGCCCCAAATTTTTCACAGTAGCCTCCTTCCTGCTCCATGAGCCATCCATCACCTCCACACCCAGCACATGAAGTCACAGGGCAGGAACAAGGCCCCTACACCCCATCCAAGCTGGGGATCCCCTGAACTCAGAATGATACCTAGCTGCAGCTCTTCCCCCACAGCACCCACCCTGGCAAGCCCAGCACATCCCTCAAGGCATCAGGACATGGCATCATCCCACACACAGAAGAAAGGCTGACAAGGACCAGCTCCAAAGGTCTGTTCTCAGCTGGAAAGGGAAGAAAATGCTAATGTTTCAGAAAAAAAAAATGGAAGTGGGAAAGGATCAGCTCTACTCATAAGGCGCAAGACAGGACTTTTTAAGGGCAAGGGTTCTGCTTCAACCACTCTTTGCAATCTATTAGAAGAAAGACTGTAAATCCAACAAGCATGGATGGCAGAAAACCCCTCAGAGCCAAGGACCTCTGCTCCAAGGCCACCCTGCAGCCCCAGAGGAGAGCCTGGGGAGCTCAGCACCACTCCCAGGCTATTCTTGGCTGCCCAGGCTCAACGGCAGCACAGCAGGGATTAAAGCAACTTAGATTTGTTATGTAAGGGACATGTTGCTCATGGCTTCGCATAAATCCCAAAGTCGTTGCTATTATGTAATAGGAACAATCAAACAGGGCAGCTTTTCTGTGATTTGATTTTTTTGAAAGTGCTGAGCAGCTAAAAATGAACAGTGTGATTCTGTCAGATTAAATGTTATGTTTCTCACTCTAAATCCAAGTCTAACCTTAAAGATGCTGTAGCTTATAGGGACAATGACTCAGCTCTCACTTCACTCAAGATACAGAAAAGTAAAACAAAGCAAATTTTGTCCACCTTCCCACCAGTTGAAGGGCACAGCTTTTATCTTCTGAATCCATCCTGATGGCTTTCATTGCTTCAGCATCAGTATCTTGTTGGTTGTACTGACATTAAAGGATTACTCATATGAATAAAGGCTGTGGACCTGGCCCTGGACTTTGCTGCTTGGATTGGATGGTGGCTGTGAACCACTCTGACACTTGGGCTTTCATCAATGAAAAATGCAAGCTCATTTGGCAGAGTCTCAAGAGTTTGTCTTCTTAAATTATTACTGTAAATAATTCTGATGGTAATGCACACAGTTTTGCATGATACAACCATGCATACATATGTTACTTAAAAAAACATGCACATTAATGCAACAAGCTCCACTGTTTCTGTAAGCCACTTAACTCATACTTGGGGCATGCTCCAGCAATATCAACAATGGATAGATGCAGATGTTTCAGGAAGTCCTGGTTGATAATTTGATCAAGCTGCTGTCATACCAAGATTAGCACATCACCCAGTCTAGTTTTGTTTTAGAAACTTACTAATTTATTTCCAGCTTACAAACCATGCTCAAAGAATTTCTCTTTTTTTTTCCTAATGTTTTCTTAGTTTGAGATCTGAAAAGGTGAAAAGCACTCCTTTGATGTAGATCTGATTTCCTATCTATTCTCTTAGCCTCTCAGGCTAAATTAGCACATTGAAGAAACAGTCCAGTTTCAGTGCTCATGCTAAATACTTGTTGTGATGCTTTTAGCATTAAACCTCAAACAACATATCCAGATTGTGATGGTGATACAGCAAACTTGTCCTAAGCACTTGCACCCGGTCTCTCTACCCTTTCTAGCCTTGCTCATGCAGCTGTTGGATTCCACCAAAGCTCACACGAATTGTTTCTAGAGGTTGTGTTACCGTTCTTTCCTTTTTAAAGCCTCACTATTATATCACACCAGGAGCAAAACAATTTATCATCATCAGCAAGAGAGGGACTTAAAATCCCCACGGTCTGATAGACCAGAAGGAACAAATTCATCCTTAGAGCATGACTCTGCTGAGCACAGTCAAGTGTAATTTACTTTTAAATGTCTTATCTGTGCCCAGCATCCTCCCAGCTTTCCCTGTGCATAGCTCATCACAATTCCTCCCACCATTCTGGCATGAGCAAACTGCATCAAGCTCAGAAATGCTTAATACAAAGCTTTCTATTTTTCTCCCATCACAATCTAATTCTTGTTCAGTAACACTAACATACTCTGGAGCACAGAAACACGTTACTTGGCTAATGGTCCCTCTGAATCCTTCCGGCAGTACAAATCTGAGAATTATTGTGAGACCTGCCTCAGACTGAAATCACAGGTGGCTTAAAAGGTTGTTGTTCCATGTGCCCCATGCGAAACTTGGCAGAGAACACAGGCCAGAGGGCAAAAGCACTATCGGAGCATCTCTATTTGAGCTACCCTTGCCTGCCAGACTGGCTCTTGGACAGCCCTAGTATTCTGCCATAACTTCGAGCACCCCGTGAGGATAATACACATGGAAGCCAACTCATTTAGGATAAGCTATCAAATAGTTAAAATTCAAAAAGTAAAATTTAATAGAGAAACAAATTTGCCCAGTATGTGTTTTAGAGGCTTGTTTACTTTTTAGCTATGATTTCAAAGGGAAGTCATTCTCTTGTAAGTGCTTGGTGATTATGCCCATGAAGTGAGACTCACAGCTGCGCAAAGAACAAGTTAAACCTTTCTTCCAGCTTTGCATCCCATCCAGCAGCTGTTTTAAAGCAGTTTATAACCCTCAGGCTCACATAAGGAGCAGCAACCTGTATTACACCAACATCTAAATTAAGAGTCACAATTGCAGGCTGGGAGGGGAATACAAGAAAATTTTGATGCTTTTGCTAGTTTTATGGATAGCATAAAATCACTGATCTGCAAGTTATGTCACTAACAGCAAAAGCCTGGTAACTGCTCCTACACCAGATGCTTATGAAGATTAAGCCATTTTCAGAGACTTTTGATGTTGAGACCTCTGCTGGAACAAAACAGACTTCACCATCCACAGTCCCCAAATGCTCTGCAACAGTGAGCTAGCAGACTCCTCCCAGATTTTGGAGAAGAAGCTAAGGCATGGTCTTGAACCAGCACTATCATATTTACACAGGAACAGAAGATGGATTTCCTCACCTTCCAGTCAATGCACCACTGGTGCAACTTTCTCTGCAGCACTGTGTGCTATGCCACACTACATCACAAAAGTGACAATAACTTTTCCTTGAGCAGAAAACAGTTCCTGCCCTAAAATGTGACGATTCACTATCCCAGGAGTTTAGAAACTGTTCGCCTGACTGCCAGCTTTGTAGCCTCTTAATTTAAAAAGAAAATACAAACCCATAAAGAAATTACTAAGGTAACTGCTTAAATGAAGTCTTTTAAACAGCAGGTCTAGCACACAAGTCTTATGAGGAGCAGCTGAGGGAGCTGGGGTTGTTTAGCCTGGGGAAAAAAAGACTCGGGGGGGGGCCTTATCACTTTCTACAACTGGCTAAAAAAAGGTTGTAATGAGGTGGGGGTGGTCCTCTCCTCACAGGTAATAAGCAACAGAACAAGAGGAAATGGTCTCAGTTTGTGCCAAAGGAGGTTTATGTTGGATATTAGAAAAAAATCTCTTCACTGAAAGGATTGTCAAGCCCAGGAGAGCGGAGTCACCATACATGGAGATATTTAAAGGATATGTACATGGGCACTTGGAGACATGGTAGACAGTGCTGGGTTAACAGTTGGACTACTTTTCAGATGTTTTCAATATTTTACATATATGTCTTTTGGCTACAAAATACTGACCTGGCTCTGTCATAACAGAGTGACATGGGGAAGAGATTTAATTAGTATAAATCACTTGGTTGTGAAGTTACAGCAATTTATAACAGCTAATCATTTCTCCATTTGCTTTATCCTAAGAAGGTATTTCTTATGAAATCATTGACAGAGGCCAGTCAGGTGGTTTCAGCATTTGGTTGTATTCTGGAGATCCTTCAGGTCACCTTGGACCTTATCCTTTTTCCAGTTCCCTACTGGAAAACTCAGAATAGCAAGACAATACCATATAATAGCAATTTGGTTGGGAAGAACAAATGAATCAGGTTTTCAGAGAGTACAGCATCAAAGGTATCTCCAGCAAGAGAAAATGACAGCATTCCCAGGCTCATAAGGATGCTAGTTATATTAGGGTAGTGCCAGAATAAGTCATACAAAAATCTATCAGAATTATTTTCCTAAAGAAAGATTATTTAGACAGGTTTGAGTTTGCAGTAACAAGTTCAGGTACAAAACAAGGCACCATGCACTTAAGTTTTGCTCCTCTTTACTAATTTTTTTAACAAAACTGACCGCAGCAGGTTTAGTAATAGCTGCATTTAAACAATGTCAGTATAATTATAAATAACTTAAGATAAAATGGAATACTTGTCTAGGGAAAGCATTTGCTAAATCAGCTATGTCTCAACAGTCTTTTTAGCAAACCTCAGCATCCAGACAGGGGAGGAGGGAAAGAGATCCTCTTGCACTGCTTGCTGCTGGCATTTCAGCAAATATCTTCACCCAGAAGTCCATTATTATGCCTAGATCTTTTCTCCTCCAGAGCCTTCAATCAAATATTAAACCAACCACTGTTTATGAGTCTCTACTGTATTGTGCTTCACTTTATCTACCATTGTATGACTCTCCAGAGAGCACACACTTAACTGGAGCCCTCAGTAGGCTCCAATTCTGTCCTACGTTGATTTCAGGTGCTTCTTGCATGAACTTAAGAAACAGAGAACACACACTGCAAGCTGAACATCTTGGTTTTCCTAACTTGGGAGAGGACTAATTCTCACTGGTTACCAAGTTCCCTGCACAGGCTCCGATGTGCTTTACAGCTGTGGAGAGCTGCACTTCTGCTGCTAGCTCTCCTCTCCTATCTTCTTAAATAGTTAGCATTGCTTACTCTTACATAAATGTATTTTGCAAAAAAATACACACTGCAGAAATAAGACCCAAAGTTTAAAGTTGCTTTCTTGCTTGTTACAGCTCCTATCACTAAGACAAGAAGTAACACCCAGGAAAACTTTACCATAGAAAAAGCTTTGCTGTAAAGAAATGAAAAACTACTTATCTGACCCAACCCCACACTTGCCATTTGTTAGATCGATAGCCAAATACCTACCTCTGTCCTTAAAGAGACAAATAGAAGGAAAAACATGGTACCATATGAAAAGCTACTTCAAATAAACCACATGGACACAGCCTTGCAAATATTTTTCTCAGTGTCTGTGTCCCATATCATCCCTCCCCCCACCCCACCCCTTCTCAGGTAGCAATTTCCAAACTCACAGTGCAGCACTCAAAGAATTACTTGCAGAATCCCCCTTCTGTACCTTAAAATAGGAGCTTACTCTCCAGAAATTAAGGCAATGCTAAACGCCGTAGAACAAGAAGTTAACCCTCATTTGCACACACATAGCTCGCTCCTACCGCTCTCTGGCAGCACAGGCTGCACTGCTCTCCACAACAGATTGCAAAGATAGGAGACAAGTAGCTGGGTATATTTAATTGCATTGGAAACAGGCAGACTGGTAAAGGGTTTACGTAGCATGGGATACAGGAAAGCCCAACAACCCTGCTTGAAATTGGGGGACAAGAAATGATAAAACCCACAAACGCTACACTAGATGTTAGAGAGCATAAAACAATCCCTGCATGAAATCACACACAAACCAAAACAAAGCATTTATGCATCACATTACACCCAGCTCGTCAGCTGCCAAGTGCCTCCTTAATGCAGTCACCCGTTGCAAAGTTAACCTGCATGCAAACACTTGACATGCAAATGATTTTGCTACCGATGCCTTAGTATAAGTAAATATTTCTAATGTTTGGCCCGCAGAGAGATGCTTTTTTTTTTTTTTTTAAATCTTTGCAGTTTTTAATGCAATGATAAATGTCAAGGCTCCTGCTAGCTTACTCTTTTCATGTTTAGAGCAATCAGGCATCATTGGCTCCCTAGCAGGTACCTGTAGGGAGCCGGTACAGGCTGGTGCGAAGGCACACGAGCCTCCTCTGCACCCTCGGGACGCAGTGATGGGGACCGGACAGAAAGGGAGATAAAGCAAAGAGGAAAAAGGTACCCGTACTCATTTAAACAGAGTTAGAAACGACCGACCTAGATGAACAGCTCTTCACGCAGAGGCATTTTACTCGAGTAGGAAGACCTGGATTTGCTGCCCTATCTTCCACATGGTTAGCTTTCCCTTCCTAGAAAAACGCTGCTTTTTATGCATAGTAGCTGCTTTACCTTCCATCATTTTTCGGAAAAATAATGGGATGCTGTTATATGCCATGGAAAGGGCTGAGAGGAATAGCAGTTTCAGCCCTGTGCACCCGCGGGTTGCCGACAAGCTCGGCACTTGCCCTGAGCCCTCCGCTCGCCCATGCCGAAGGTTCGGCCGTGTCCGGGGATCCCCAGCCCTGCCGGGACGCTGCTCCCCGAGGCACTGTCGCCCCGCTGACAGGCTGCTGGCGTGCAGCTGGCAATTCCGATTCGCGCACAGACGCCGCACGGAGAGCGAAGCCCGCTCAAGCCAGTCCGGTTATTGGCATCCCCAGAACTTTTGTCTCAATACATTTCATCACATATATTATCCACCCCGATAAGCTGGGCTCACGCCCCCACCTCGTGCCAGCACCAGGGGTACAGGAGCAGCCGCCAGCCCCGCCGCGCCCCTCCCGCGCGGGAGCCATCCCGGTTCCTGGAGCTTTTGCCCATATCCCGTTCCCAGCGCCCCGGGGGCGCAGCCGGGACCGCCCGGGTACGGCGAGCATGGCGCAACCCCAGCCCCGGGGCGATGCGGGGCAGGGAGGGGGGCAGACCCACGAGGCGGGAGCGGAGCCAGCGGGGGATGCGCGGCGCTCACCTGCCTCCGCGCCGCTGCTGGTGCTGGTGCCGCCTGCCGCCGCCGCTGCCGGGCCGGGCGGACGACGCGGGGCGTGCGCGGGCCGTGCTTTTATAGCGGGCGCAGCCGCCCAGCAGCGCCCGCCGCCGCCCGCGCCGCGGCGCCCCCTGCGGGCCCGCCCGCGCACCGCGCACCGCGCTCCGCCCGCACCGCGCTCCGCCCGCACCGCGCTCCGCCCGCACCGCGCTCCGCCCGCACCGCGGCCGCGGCGACCCGCGGGGACCCGCACGGCACCGAGACGCGCCACAGAGACAGCGCCCGCGGGCGCGGTTGTGGGCCGCTCCTGGCGCTCCCCGGTTGGTTTTTTTCCCAGGTTAGCGCCCTGGAAGCACGTAGGTCGGTGTTAGTAGGTTATCGAATGGGGTTTCTTTATGAGGGGGAAAAAAAACGTTTAGGGTCAGCGTCTGCGTAGTAGTGCCTCAAATGGCATCAGACAGAAACGGGACCTGCTCGTGGCACGGCTTTTCTGCTCCTTGCCTGGCTGCCCTCCAGTTCTCCCTCGCTCCGAGTTCATTTCTCTTTCACTTTAAAATGAGCAGGAAAATAGAAAAATAAATAACTAAATACGCGAGCAGAGACACAAATTTGCTTTTCAGCAAAACTTGTAACTCGAAGGGTAATCTCCGTCACTTTTGCTATGCTTAAACTGCAGCCCAGGGGTTTTACTCTCGTAGCGAAGAGAGCTCTGTGGTACAGGCAAAAGATCTTTATTGTGCATTTAAAGCCTTATCTACACCTACAGCCCGTGCTACAGCTCTCTCCGTGGGCACTGTTACATTCCCGGTGAGCTAGCGCTCATTGTTTCAATCAGCTGTTAGAATCGGCAGCAGGCACGAGATCAGATGGGAGTTTTATGATCTGTGTCTAATGCTGGGCAACTCAATTAATTTTTATGAAGTCCTCTGGGCAAATGCATGAAGATCTATCTGTTCAGGAGGGGGTGATGAAGGGATTCCCAGTTTTTGAGGCCAGCCAGATGATACACAGCATCCTCCTGTCTGGGAGCCCCTGCAGGGATGCCTGGAGACACCGGGAGAACAGCCAGGAGCTCACACAGAGGTATGAGACAGCTAGTGCCTACCAGTCTAGGGAGACATGGAAGAAATGTCCATTGCCTGCATCCCAGTGCCAGTCTGGCCCTTTGGCAGCTGGGATTCAGTACAGTATTGAGGAAAGGCTTCGCTTTCCCAGTGCCTCTCTGGTCAGGCTGGTGTTACAGCCTCGTACGGCAGGACAGTCACTGTCACAGGATATATCCTTATTTCCCAGGCACACAATAACTTCCTTATTCCTGCCTGTGCTCAAAAACACTGTGCTTGCATCTGTCTGCAATCTGAAGTGCCAAGTACCATCCCTGTGGCACCATAAGGGTGTCTCTTATCCTTAAAGGACCTTCATTTAAGGTTTGTCTTCCTGCTGAATAAAGCTGTGTTACTCCCCCCCAGCCACACCACGCTGGACTAAATGCTGCGCTTCAGTTACAAAGACAATGAAGATAAAGGATCTTAGCTGGTAAAGTCACTGAGAGCATCTCTCTGGCTGGCACAAAGAGAACCCTGACAAACCAGGCACTGGCTGGTTTATCTGTGGTGGTTTAGGACATGAACCCTCTTGCCTACCCGCAAAGCAGGCAGGACAGGAGATGTGGCTGCACCTCAGCTCACAATTCAGAATATTATTTATGTTCAAGCCCTGTGCTTATCTATGAGTAAAATAAGGAGAGGGGATTCTCTTCGCTGAAGAAGCGAACGAAACCATCCCGCACCTCAGCCACTGATTTTCAGAAAGCAGCAGTGCCGTTTGTCTTGTCCGAAGGCATTACCATGAAGCCGTTGATGAGGGCTTTCACTGCCCTCTTTTACATCAGTATTTGAAAGGACCCACTGGCTCTATTAAAACAGGAACAATAACAGAGAAAGTCCAAATTTACCCAAAAATATTAATCACCCTGGAAAGATCTATCAGATGGAAAAAAACGCAAATACATGCCAGCATCAAGTTTCTTCCCTCAATCATTTTTGCAAATAATCATTGCTTCCTTCACTTGACTTCTGATCATGGAACTATTGCACTCTAAAAGATAATTCATGCTGTTATCACACTTAATTAAAAGCTACTTAGCTGTAGAACGTGGGCCTCACTTTATTTTTAGATCCTGTGCAGAACTGAAATTATCTGCTGTAGATAATTCACATGAACTTGTTTTTCTTCAACATTTGGAGGAGAAATCTCTAGCCTATACAAATGTTCAACGAAAGATTTCTTATGCGATTCCAACAAGCAGAAGGCATAACAAAAGAATTGTTGTTTGTGCTGCGAAGAGTAAAAGAAAATGATGAGAAACTGAAGAGTGGATGGCTTTTATAAATGTAGGCAGAGCAGTTTCAAGCTGAACCCACTTTGTTGATGTGTTTAGGAACAAGCTGCTGCAGCTACAGAGAGGCGGCAGAATAGCCTCACACATAGACCTGGAAATAGAAGGCAATGAGGAGGCCCTGGCCCAGGGCAGGGACAGCCTGCCTTGGAGCACCCTGGACTGGATAGGGCCCTGATGGAATTGGGGAGTGGAGTAACCACATGCCTTGGCCACGGCTGACCTGACAAGCCCCACAGGTCTTCCCTCCCTGTCCTTAAGAGCATGGATGATCAGCACAGTGGAGGCACATTTTGCTGCACATGCAGGCTTCATCCCTGGTGTTTAAACAAGCACCAGGTTCCCTCAGTGGCTCTAATTGTACTGACAGTCATGGTGGGACCAGGGAACCAGCTGGATTGGTTATCATCCACTCTGATAAATGGTAAGTGGGCTGCAAGGCCAATGCCATGCAGCCTGGCATGGCAAGACAGTGCCTGGGCACAGCCTGTGAGCTGGCATACAGGAGAGACTCTCCCGAGCAAGCAGCAGAGATGGGACTGCAGTGATTCCCATTTCCTTCACCCTACACAGTCTGCCAGCTCTGTGACAGGAGGCTTCTCAGCCACAAACTTCACTCCAATTCATGCAATACACACCATTTCCTGCAATAAAACAACAATTCTTGTGGGCTGCTGCACAGCTTTACATTTGCTTAGACAGCATAGGTTGGGAAGAAAAAAAAAATAGGAAACATCTCTGCATTAATACCAATGTCTTAGGGCCACAGGGGCACCAGATGGGAGACCAGGATCAAGCACTATGCAGCATGGATATAGCCAGTCTGTGCCCGTGGCAGTTCCTGGCTCTGTTTACTTAGTGATAAATACAAAGCCAGTGATGCCAGAAAGCTGCATAAGGCTCATTTCTCTGCAGAAATAAGCAAGAGACACAATCGGTGCTCAGCTTTGCAGATTATCTGGGAATGATGAAAGTCAGGGGAAAAAATAGCCTTCCCTCCTGTGCTTAGATAAAGCTACAAAAGCTGCAACATCATATTAAGGCTATTAGCTCCAGAAGATTTTTAAAAGGTTTTTATAGCAGGGAGGGTGCAGCTTGGGTCTGCATGAGGAAGGGTCCACAGAAAAGCTCCTGGGCTGCAAGCACTGCTGAGGGCACAGGAGAAGGGGTGGAGCTGCTGCCTGGGGGCACAGACATGCAGTTGCCTGGTGCCCAGCTGTGACCAGGTAAGATGCATAAACTGCTGTCTCCAAAGGGAACTTCTCCTTAGCCTTCAACATCTGACCCACACACACTTTATGAGCAAAATTATTGGAGCTGAAAGTATGATTTTTTATATATATATTCTTTTGTCGGTTTGGTTTTGTTGTTTTGGTTTTTTTATTTATTTAAGTAATTACTGTAATCCTAGCAGCTATTTTTATTTAAGTGCCATCTTCAACTTCAGTTACACCAGGTAAAACTGGAGTGCTGACATACTTGTCCCAGTATGAAGCTATCTGATACTAACTTAGGTATCTTCTGGTCTTGAATAGCTGTAACAACACAGGCACTTTTCCATTAACACAAGCGGTGACTGGGTCACTCAAACTGCTATCAGTGTAGTTAAAGTGGGACAACTCTTGTGTCTCAATAAACACTGAGAAGCTGGCTCTGTCTGTGGCTGCTGCTCTTCTCATCAGCAGAGAGACTGGCTTGACACAGCCTCCCAAAAAAACCTGTACTGTAAAGATGTAGGGGAGCTCTATGTAAATTACAGCTAAACCAACTTATTCTCTCATCTGTGGATGCTGGCTGGCTAATTTAACAAGAAATAAATGGCTGCAGTCAGGGTAAATCTATCATGTAAAGCAAACAGTCTTGCCTAGGAAAAGATCAAGTTAAATCTACAAAGTTATGTCTCCTTCATTTAAATTATGAGGGCTGTCTTCTACACTCAAGTTACTAGTGACTGAAAATCCTGAAAAAACATTGCATTAGGCATGCTAACAGCAATAACCTGCTCATTTTTGAGTAGAGTACAACCAAGTGGTTAGGATGACTTCAAATACTCTTCAAATGGCTGGATTATTTTAAGCCATAAATTCAAAATCTTCTGGGATCACAATAGTTGTGTCTCTGAGCTGTGTTACTGCTTGATAGCAGCAGTGAAACACTGCAGACAGATGATAAAGCAGTTTGATGTGAGCTCTTGTGAATGACACCGTGGAAGAAATCTGTCCCGTGAGACCTGACAAATGCCAGCCATGAAGATGAGTAATTGCGGTCAGATAAAAATGGCAGCTTGCGTAGCACATCAGCTTGCTATCTGAATAAATATAATTGAGCACATTTACTTGGACCAAGGGGGCTTTCCATGTGCATAATTTCTAATCATCATGAGAAAAGATTGCACAATTTAAGTAGTATATATCCAGTCCTTTTTTTTTTATCCAATTTGTATTGAAGAAACATTACAGTTGAGGGGAACTCAGCTGTTGAGGTAGCCTAAGCAGTGGACTCTCTGTGTATTACAGATTTTCATGGATTTATGAAGCTGCAGATATATACATGCGTACATATACCTATATGTAACTGCACATACATAGTCAGCAGTCTATTTTCAGACAGCCTGCATCTACTGCCTTTTGAGCCACAAAAATCCAGAGTTCCTAGATCCAAACTGTTCCTGTTCAAAGAGCAGCGCTCAAGACAACAGAATGGTCACATTGCAGAAGAACCTACTCCCTCCAATTCCTCTGACAAAAGATGGGATTTAGAGACTGTCACAGTTCAGACCAGGAAAACGAGAAGCTCTGATGTTCAGCCTTGAGTGGGCTTTGGTGGCTGCTTGCACCCCCTGGGCTGCTGCCATCAGGTGACACACTGCGCCCAAGTTGCACCTTAATGACCACGGTTGGGGAGGTCTGATTCTCCAGTCCTTTCCCCCCATCTCCAGTCCCATCCTGCTCCCTCATTTCCCCAGCCCTGCTGGTTGCTGAACCCACACCAGAGCCAATTCATTTCACTAACCCTGTTCAAACCATTCCAGCTGTCATCACACAGCAAGGCTGCATTCCTGCTCTCCTCATAATGGCCCCAGCACTTGTTGGAGCTGCTCTGAGCCACCCCAGCATTGCAAAAAACTAACAGGACAACAAAGGTCTTCTCCTGAGTTTGCACATTGGACTGCAGCAGCAGCAGAGCTGCAGCACAGCACTGGCAATGGAGGGCAGGAGGCAAGACCCTTGGAGTCAGCGGCTGCGTGGGCTGAGGGCTGATTTGGCTACACAGCCAGTCTGGTTTAAGGTGGTTCATTTTCTGCCAGGTTGATGACTGACTGGCAGAAAATGGGGGGAAAAATTAAGAAAACTGATCTGCTTCACAAAGGAACATAGTGAGTGTCAGCAGTGCAACCTGGGGTGGAGTGGGAAGACCAGGAAAGGGAAAGAGGGAAAGAAGAACATGGAGTGAAGAGAAGGATTTCAGCTTTTGTCAGAGCTGGTTAGATTGACTCATTGTATCATGCAGCTCTGCTCATTAAAACGCAGCTGGTCACCCAGAAAACCTTCCCTACCCAAGGGAGGCCAGACTCCTGTTCTTCCCTGTGTGCACAACTGGAGAGCTGCCCAAGGAGTGGTATGGGAAGGAGCAGGTGGAGGGAAGGATGGCCAGTGGGAGTCCCTGTTGTGAAACCTCCGCCTGAGTGTTAAAACCCACAGCCCTCACACTATAGGCTGGCTTAGGGAACTGAGATGCAATTTTTTTAATTTCCAGAAAATTGTTTTGGGAAAACAGTCCCTGTGCAATGTAATAAGTGGTTGCACTTCCACAAATAGGCAGCAGAATAGGCTGCAGGCTGTGGGGTGTAATAGTCCTGACTTATGGTAAGATTGCACTCCAGCCACGCTGCCCCTTCAGCCCCCCAGGAACACACAGAAACAAAGGGCAGAAAGAAAGGACATGTAACAGAGTCATCCTGTATGATCTGCAGAGGAACAGGATCTGTGCAGGAAGCAGAGATACACCCTGTCCAGAAAGCATGGGCAGGAAGAAGGACCTAGATCTAAATTTAAGAGCATATTAAAGTTAAGTTATTGATATGCATGCACCCAGCTCTCCTCTGGCAGCCCAGAAGCACACCTTTGTCCATGTAACTTACATCACATCTGTATCCATCCCTTTGGAGATCCACACTGATCATTCAAGCCCGGGCTCTACCAGCCATCCTCATTACTGTGTTCTCCATGCTTTACCTTAATTGACTCTCGATTCATCTGAGGAGGAGGGAGAGGAGGAGGAAGATGTGACTATTAAAAAGCACCAGCAAGAATCCTCTCAAAAATTTTACATCAAATGTTCAGCTTGGCTGGTGAAGTGACTGAATTCACTGGATAATGAACAAGTTTTTCCCTTAGAATTAATGAAACAGAGGAGGATGTGTCAGGGACTTAAGAAATATACCTTACATACACAAGAACAAAGTAATATTATGTAGAGGATGAAGACACAGGAGCAGGATTGTCCAGATCATCACCTGCAGAGGACACAGGCAGTCCACTGTCTTGGCTGCTTTGTCCATGAGAATGAACACCCAGCACACATCTTTTACTGTGAGTGTTCTCAATGCCTCTTTCTGAACAGCCACATTCAGCATCATCTTCCTCACATGAATTAAGATCAGTTAAGTCAATGCAGCGTGAAGGGCAGAAATGGAGGATAATGCTTGAGTGCTCTGTCTCTAAACAAAGCAGCCAAGATAATTTCCAACACTTATCTGCTCATTAATTCTGAGGAGAAAAACTGCTTCCCTATCCCTTGCCTGGCCAGTGCTCATGCTTTTCAGGAACATATTCTCAGTGGGAAGGAGAGTATGGCTGTGTATTTCTTCTGACTAGCCAAAATAAAGGCTGAAGGTGCTTCACAGCTCTCTCAAGGCCCATGATTTCAGTTCACCAAATGTTGCTGTATGAAGAACAGGAAAACCCAAATGCACTCCAAACTGGAGCTTTATATTTGAAAGTGTCTATGTTGTGGGGGAGCCAGGCCTATTCAGGGGACTTAGGCAGGTTGGATACAAGACAACATTGCAGTCAGACATTTTTACAGAGGGTTATGGACCTTGCCAGACCTGCTGGACACTCCAATTTTAGAGGTTGCTAGCAATGCAATGGTCAGAGTAGGCTGTTGTAAAATCATACCCAAAGATATCCTCCTCAGCTGCCTGCTGGTCTGATTTACACCACAGCTTTGCAAATCAGCAGTAGAGAACTACACCCTGTTCTCACCAAAGATCACTGTTTGGACCTGAGATAAATCAGAGAGAGAAAAAGAAGAGAATAGTTTTTTAACAAAACATTAGTTTCTGTTTGGATTGCTTCTTTTGAAAACTCACAGCTTAGAATGCACTGTAAACAGTGACCAGGGAACACAGAACATGGCCAGTTCTGTCTCTGGCTGAACCAAGCCAGCATTGCTGGAGCAATGGTAGATGTACATGCCTTTCTCTGCATCTCCTCCCGGGAGAGCTGGGAACTGTCAAAATCAAGAATAAATTGAAAACAGGGATGGCTTCAGCTTTATCGTGGTATCAGCTAGATTTCCTCAGAGTATGTTTAGATAATAGCACTAAAGAAAATAGAAGCTGGTTTAGAGTAGAGCTGCTGTTACCTGTGTCATTCAACTGCTGGAAAAGCAGCACCAGGTAATTTTCAGGGAAAACTCATTGCATATAACTATGTGAGGGAGGAAAACAGCCACGAATGAGGACCAGGAGGAAAACAACAGCAATACAGACACAGCCAGGAAAGCAAAGGGAACTGACACTCGTGCCGATGCAGAATAATGAGCTTTGTGGAGCTATGACTGACAGTGGGGCTTATCAGCAGCCCGAAATGGCAGGGACGCTCCTCCAGAAAATGATATTGCAAATGAAGTGGAAGAATGAAAAATTATGACAGTGACTCTGACAAGCTCCAAGGAAAGCAAATTCTTCAGCAAGTGCTTCAGCAGGCCCGTAAGCAGCAGTGACACTGGCTGCAGATTCTCTCCTGAGGGCAGCTCAGTCCAGCAGCCACAGAGAGAAGGAGCAGTGAGAACAGAGCTCAGCCCTGACAGAGATTTCTGCATACTGCAGAAAACTGAAAAGCTTCAAAGAAGGACCATTATTTATACACAGCACTTACATTAAAACCTGCGAAACCTGTGCCCTCTTATGTGCCATACTCTTTTTTATCTGTCAATCTTCTCTGGCTTTATGGCACTATCCAGTAACACCCCAGTTAAACTGTCAAAATTTGTTTGACTCAGGCTGTTTGTCAGACTCTCACACCTCTTTAAAATCCAGGGTTCAACAACTGGGACCAACAGCCAAGTGCCCTGTGACGTTTGGGGAGTGCTTGAGGTATTTTCCCACTTTGCTTTCTGCTGGGACAAGGTTTCCCTGGACATCCCTGAGTCTGAGTTCACCTGCAGAGACATCACGGAGTTTGGGATTTTCTTGCTGAAGATAACTCCTTGCCAATGCGGACTGCAGTTTAAAGAAGGGGTGAATGGGGGAGGAGGAGGCCAGCTGAGTCTACAGCCCATCTGCCTGTTCAGGGCTGATGGTTTGTCAGAGTGTATCACAGCCCCAGACATCATTAGCCTCCATAGGATTTGTATGCAACAGAGAAGAGAGACAGTCAAGAAATAAGGACCCTCTTCTGTCTTCCCTAAGAGCAGAGGGAAAAGGCTGCTCCAGGGCTCCCTGCAAGCATTTGTAACACAGGCTCCCCCAGGGCAGGCCACCTGTCAGCTTCCTTCACCATGGACATTTCCATTTGGACACCGCCCTTTGCGCTTGGCTTTGCTTTGTAATGAGACTATGTGAACTCTGAAGCAATTGAAAGAAAAAAAACCAAACAAACTATGATGTATCTGCTCTTCTGTGAAGAACACATTTATAATTGAGTCCTACAGACACGGTTGGAGGACTGAAAGGGGATTTTCTCCCACTCCTGTTTCTTTACTTTCTTTTCCCCTCAGCACATACTTGTTTCACAAGTATGCACTTGTGAAGTATTCACTTTCCTGCACTAACCTCAGAGATGGACATGTTTTCATTTCAGGCACTTGACCTATTGTCCTTGGGTATTGTATTTAACTCAGCTCTAAGCCCCTAAGAATGAATGGATTACTATCTCTCTATGAATTTTGTAAAAATGCTGTAGGAAATGTCAGCTTCACGGTTTCCAGGGTTTGTGTTTAAGGAAAAAGGATTACTCTGCCAAGCAGTGAATTACCAGCTCCTAGCTCCTGCAAATGAGACTGATGCAAATCTTTCTCAAACATCTGAGAAAAACTGGGATTAAAACTGTACTGCTGCAGTCCAAACACTGCCCGGTTTGCCCTGATATCCTCTGCCTCCCTGTCCCAGGAGAGGCTGTGTCCATGCAGTCACCCTCACTTGGTGCTCATTGTCACAGCTGGGGACACCCAGGGGTGCTCCCCACACTGGCAGTGTCTTCCCTCAAAGGGAGACAAAGGTGTCACTGCCATCAGCTGGAACACTCACAGCCTGCATAGGGAGAGCCCCCTTGTATTTCCCCTGGTGAGCCCTGGAAAGGCTTTTACTGAACAGCACAAGCCTCTGGCTCCGGAGCTGCCGGAGCTTGTTTTCCCCAGGCTTGGCACCACCTGCTTGGGTTACCTGTGACAAGATGAGGCAGCTGCAATTAGGGCAGCTGTAAGAGCAAGACCCCCACAGGCTGTGTGGGGATCAGCCAGGCTGCTGAGATACCCTGTGGCTTCTCTTGCTAATAATGCAAGTCAGCTCACCTCCCTGTGCTTCTGGGAGGAGCACATGGGGTACATGGCTGCTGCTTTCATGTCACAGGTGAATACTTGAGCTATTTAAGATTTTTATTTCCATATCAAACTTGGCTGAAACCAGCCAAAAGGAGTTAGGAATCCAAGAGACTCAAAAGACAAGCAATATTTTACGGTGTGACTCTTCGGGATGGTGCTGTGCAGGGCCAGGAGCTGGACTCAGTGATCCTTGTGGGTCCCTTCCAACTCAGCCTATTCTGTGATTCTGATTCACTTTCATCTGAAAAGCAAGCCTCAGCCCAAGCTCCCTTCACTCCATCTCACCTGATAGGCCTGATCCTTTGCCACACTGAGTGCTGCCTCCTCATTTACACCCAAAAGTACGTGTAGATGAATGTTATCACAGCTTCTCACAGGTTCTCTTCTCACTGACCACATCTCCACTTCGGACACCTGGAAAGGGTGCTGGTACCTGGTGGAGTTAATGGCCAGTTTTCCTGGGAAGAAAGAAGGTGGAATAGAACCAAGAGAGTGTGCTGACACAACAACAGCATGGGAAAATATAGTATGGATGGGAAAGAAAAAAAAAAAAGAATAAGAAAATATTAAAGAAAACTAGAAGGAAATTCTAGGATGAGGTAAAATAAATCCACTATTAATCTGATGCATAAATTTACTTGCATCCTTCTGTTAGAGACCACAGTGCACAGGCCAGGAAAAAAAGGTGTGTGTATAATGTTCAGGTATTCCTTCCCAAGGATTAACCATTTGCTGAGAGGAATACTGTTCATTTCATTTCCAATAAGGAGAGCATTTGTACTTATAAAAAGAATCTCAGGGCAGGAGATGAGAGGACATCTGGCAGTGGTCCTTATCCCTTAAGTGGTCTCCAGACTAGAAATCAGATTTGAAGTAAATAAACAAACCTGAGCAGGAGCATGCTCATCTAAATGCTCTTAAAAATGAGCAGTATGTATAGCTCCTAATTACAGTGACTGACATCTGCTTTGTCCTTAGTGAGTGACAACTGAGAAAGTCTCTTCCCAAAAACACTTTTGACATTATCGACATAATCAGAAGTCATCCCAATATATGCAGGCAATTAGTGATAACCACATTTCAAGTAAGAAGGAAATCTACCACAAGTGTCAATATTCATCTGGAGAGTACGAATCTTTGAGTCATATTTAAATGAGTTTCCTTAATTAAACTGACAATGAAGTCAGTTCATGTTTATGAAAGTGCACCTCTTCCTCTATCATCACAGGTTAAAGATTCTCTGGAACATTCTCTCCTTTCTTTATTAACAGCTTGTAAATTTGAACCAAGTTTGCTTTTCTGCAGGCTTGTGCCTATCATCATATGTGGGCTCACCCACATGTTTTGGATGCTCACAAAAAGAGAACCCATGCTTTGAAAAGCTGCAGCACTGCTGAGTCTGATGTAAGTAGGGGCAGGTATGAGTCATGCCCTGCACTGATGGGCTACTGCCTGTCAGGGTATGATATAACATTGCCTGCAACTGCACAGATCTACACTTAGATTAGCTTCTACATTTCAAAATCACATATAAAATTATATATAAAAAGATTAAGCCATGTATGAAAAGATAATATTACTGTTAGGGTAGAATTTTATAGCATTCATAAAAAGGGGCAACTCTGGTATCAAATGGCTGTGCAGCTGCACTTGCTTTCAGTTTTCAAAATATGGTGCTTATTAGCAAGAAACTATCTGATAACCAAATAAAAATGCAGAAACAGTTGCCTAAATCTGTAAATGCTGGACTTTCCTGCACAGATTTATTAAATTGAAAGTATGAATAAGGCTATCTGAGCTAATAGTTGTTTCTGCAGGGATCTGGGGAATTTTTAATGTGTCCGAGATATTAGCTCTCTGGCTAAACTGGTCTTACATACTCAGCTCAGCCTGCCTTGAGCCCGGATGATTTAAAAAGAACTATAACCTAGGATGGAATTGCAAGTCAGATCTAGGGCATCTGTGCCTGGGGTATTGTTACATTGTCTACAAGCATCATTCAATCTCCCTCTGCTGTCTGCATTCGGTCCTTGTAAATAAAGTAAATAGTGCCTCCAGCTTAGGCTCCACTTTTTCAATCTTGAGTCTCAAAGCTGACAACAAATAGAAGGTATGCATTATCAACAACAGTCTGCTGAAATCTTGATGGAGCTATTCAAAGCAATTTTTATGTGAGAGACTGTGTTTGAGATAGGAACCTGCCAGGCCAAAGGGCAGGCTACTCTTTCTCCACCCGACACAAATCTCTCCGTTAACATTTCAATAAATGCTGCTCCTCAGTCGCCTCCTGGGAAAGGATCAGGGTCCAGGACAACAGCTCTTTTTAGGGATTGTAGGAAAGAGCACATTTTAACTAAGTAATAGTTTTCTTTCAATTCTGAAGATGAGTCTGGAGTGGTTCATGCCCTGAGTACGTAATCATCTCTAGCTTTACATTTCCTGATGGATTTCTCTCTTTACACAGACTTGCATCTATTTTCAAATAATTGCCATCTCCTTTTCCTGTCCTTGAAAACTAGCTCTTGTGTAAGCTACAGTCAAATTCTATCTTCCCTCCATACAGTGTGTCATGTTGTAATTTTCTTAAACCAGCTGATGAGAGGCATTAGACAACGTTCACAGGTGATAAAGAGCCTGTTTCAAAGCTTTGTCAATTTAATTTTTACTTGTTAATTAGAACCAAAACTTTAATAAAATGTCAGCTAAGCTACGTTGATGGAGGGGAATATTCAGTTTGTTGAGTTGCTGGAGAATTCCTAACTATGGCTACACGGCTAACCGTAGATAGGAGGGCATGGTTGATACTCCAGGTCAAAAATACATCCCGGTATAAGCTGCAGAATGCCTGCAGGTACCTGAGCTGCTCCGCGGGGAACTTTCGGGGTCTTCCAAACCGTTACCAGTCAGCAGAGGGCAACACAGTCACAAAAACAGGGAAAAGCTTCACAGGCTTTTCACAAACGTGTAACTCAAACCCTCGGCTCCCTCTGCTAACGCGAGCAGGATCAGGTTCCAGCCTACTGCAGCCAAGGATGACACATTTTGTACAAAACCCTCTTTTCCCCAAATAGAGCTGATAAGCAAATGAAAGGACACATAATAAGTAAACCAACTACAGTTGTCAAAATCCCAGTAAAATAATTCAGAATTTCTGTGTGAAAACCAAGGAATAACTGATTACAGCAAAACCTGTGAGCTGGCTACACACGTTTTATATGTAAATTCAGCACGGGGATAGGATACGGGACAGACTGTAAGCTGGAGAGCTAAACAAATGGAAATCCTGGTGTGACCTTAAAAAGAAAGTTGTCAGAAAGGACTTTTCACTCTTGATGGCAATGGTACAAATACTGCACCAGACCCTGAGGTTCCAAAGTTTGGCACAATATGCTCTACACCTATGTGGTACCCTGGCACCCAAGGGGCAGTAGTATGGAGGGGTTTAGTCCCACTCTGCACCTGGGTTTTCCTTTATGGAGGGTGGAATTTGTGTCAGACTGGGGTCGAGGTGAAACAGACACACACAAAATGAGGAAGGTTAGCAGAGCTGCAACAGAAACAACAGATAGGAAACATGGCAGGACAGAGGCATCCACTGGAGATTTCTGACCTTTTATTTAAAATAGTCACTGCCTGTATGCCAAGTCTCTGGGAATATGAAAACTGTATCAGCTTGGATCAAATATCAGTTGTGCTCTTCTGACAATGACCAGAAGTAGATACCTAAAGAAATATTTAAGCAAGGAAATGCCTGTAGAGATACTGCCCAGAACATCCTGCCAACCAGTCACAACCTGCAGGGCAGGGACTGGCTGGACCATATGGGCTGTGTTTGTGTTTACCAGGCCTTCACTGATTTCTCTGATGAGTCTTTAAATGCATGAGGACCTTTATCACTCACTAATTCCTGTGGCAAGGAGTTCACAGAGCCCATAGACTGTTGAAGTATCACTTTGGGTTGTGCCCTGAAACTGCTTACCCACTGGTTTCCCTCATGTGCTTGCACTGGAAGGAGTGCTGAAACCTGCCTCCTGTTCCCTATTGTCCCAGCACTTAGAGGCTGCCTTCCTCTCTCCAAGGTCACCTCTTTTCCAGCTAGAAGAGCTGTACTGTTTATTTCTTGTAGAAAAGAAGCTCCATTCCTTTGACCACTTTTGACATCCTGCTCTGAACATTTTCCAGTCCTAATCCAACTCTTTTGAGACGCAGCTGAACTTTCTACTTCTGTATTGCAGGGAATGACTGTGAACTGTACTAAAATAACAACTGTAATTGAAGATTACTAAGGTACAACAGTATTCAGCTGCCTATCTGCCTTGTCACGATGCAGCAGAGATGTACAATAAATACTGCTATAACTTAAACAAATGACAATCAGAAGTCAAATGAAACTATTGAAAATCAGAAGATGATTAAAATCACTCCTTCTTCTTTACTCCCCACCCTGGAGAGGAAAACCCTCACAAATGATTGCCTCCTTCCAATTCTGCAGCACAGCATGCCGTATCTTATTCTAATGGCATCTGTTCTGATCTCCCATAGTCAGAGTGGCAGTTTCAGGTTTCCAAGCCACGCACAGCTCTCTTTTCTCATCATGAATTCTGCCTTTCCAGCATAACAGACATAATGTGGTTGCTATGGAATTGAGTTTGCCTTTTGCTGTGTAAAGATGATGGGCTTTCTCATTCAGCAGCATGCTGTTCCATGGTCAGGGCCTGGAAGGGCCTCCAGCACCTGGCACACCAGAGGTAGCTGATGTTCCTCCTTCAGGTCTTTATGATCCAATTTGCATTTTCCATACATATTCTTTCCGAAAAACCACTCGCTCTTTTATGTTTTTAATTTCTCTTCATGAAACACAGTCGGCCACTATGGATTCTTGAACAGACTTTTCCATTTCTGGAATGGGGAAAAGCACAAATGTAAAATCTGTAGCTTTGGTAGTTACGCATCTGCTCCTTCTGACTGCAAGCACTTATGCAAACCCCGTGGCAGCCTTTAGGTTTGCTACATCTCCCCTACATCCCGGGACAGAGCAAGTCTGCTGCAATACGGCGACAACCTTTTGCAGTGGAGTAGGAGGGATTCATGTTGCCGCAGGTGGGTGGATATTCTACAGGTTGCTCTCTTAGATCAATACTACCAGCCAGGATTATTTGGTATCCAGGAATAAACTCTCCCTGTGGCTGAATGTATCGCCAACACACGCAGCATGCGAGGGGCTCACACGGTTTGCCTGAGCCAGAGCCGTGCTGCGGAACACGGACACACGGGTGCAGCCCCGGAGCGCCCGGAGGAAGTGAAAGCCTCTCCTCCAGGCACGGAAGGTGTCCATTCTTGTCCCAGATAAGGAGCGGGCTGTAGAGGCGCTGCGGGGATGCGGGCAGGCCGTGTCTGCAGGCAGGCAGCTGCGCGCCGCTCCACACGTACCGGGAGAGCGGAGGAAGCATTTCCTCTGCTTGCTCCCAGCCCCTGCACGCAGCCCGAGGATGAATCACGAGCCTACAACTGCAAGATACCAGCGAGTTTTTTCAGCTTCCTGGATGCCTCAGCCCCAAAAGAAAGCACTGAGCTGGTGGTGCTCTGCACTCTCAAGCTCTGTAAAAAATATACATATGCACGTTTCATTTTGCTGTCCCTTATGGCAGGAGGAGTGAAGGCAGAAAAAAGCAGCAATTCCATAGATGAGTTATGAGGAGGCTGAAAAAAACACCGCAACTCACAAATCTAATTTTCCCAACTGTTTGGCTTTTGAAACCCCTTTCAGAGATGACACTGGACAGTTTCAAAACTGATTAATGAGTGTTACATTGTTGACTGCCAGGAATAGCATCCCACTGGATCAAAAGAACAGGCAGCCTCATCAAAGAAAGACCAGACACAAGGGATTACACCTCACATGTCTCTGGAAACCCACCTATGAAATCAAAAGAAAACTAAAGGTTGTCGGGGGGGCCTATGCTCAAATTTTATGGTCTTCCAGGACTGAGATATCAAGTTCCAACCTAAACTGTGTAAAAGCACCACCATTTTCAGCTAGAAAAAGCTGTCAGCTGATATGCAGCTGCTTGACTAGAAAACACTGATTTTTGTCATAGAAGGGGTAGGAAACAGTTAAAGTAACTCTGGGCGGTTATTTCTTAAAAAAATTAAATAATCTTTATCCTACAAAAGAAGTTAAAACTGCTTGAGTGATTAACAAGTAGAGAATCCAGGGTCGGGTTTTGTAAGGCCTGTTCTGCAGCCAGCTGCCCATGGACTGGGTGGGCTTGGGAGAGCAGAGCTGAAGTGTGTCCCCTGATGCAGCATATCTGGAGAGCATGATGGTGCAGGAGACTGATACACAGGGTAACACAGTCTCTGAAAGGTGATCTTACATTAATAGTCTTGAATCAGCAATCCTAAAGCCAAAATCTCCTTAGATATCAACAACCATGAGAATTCAAGACACCTGGCAGAACATTTTAGGATTTGATCGTTGCAGCCTAGGTAGGTCAGAAGAAAGTTGTGAAATGTCAGAGTGAGATATCTCCCAACTCCTTACGTGAAACCCACAACAGAATCCCTGTTTAGATGAGCTCTGGCCAATACTGGAGTCAAAAGTACCTTCGGTGCTTTTTTCATTTCTGGAAAGATCTGTGGGGGAGGAAAAGGCTGTCCTGGGAAGTAGAAGCAAGTGGCTACACAACAGTACTTGCCACAGTGAATTAGGCAGCCTCCCATATGGCCAATTCAGAAAAACAAGTATCCCCTAGTGAGCCACAGTGCTGCTACATGACAAGGACAGCCTTTCCAGCAATCAGCTGGTACAGGAGAGGGCTTTCTCTCAGTCTCTGCTTTGCTCTCAGCCTCAGGCTTTGGTGGGATGGTGACAAAGACACATTTTAAAATGTATGTATACATTCTTTCACATGGAAGTATATGAAATACTTACTTATATTTAAGGTGAATTTAAGGCTATTTGAGGTGAAAACCAAATATACTATGTGTGACCTAACATATTTTTATTTATATGTGAAAACTGTTGGCAGGAATGTGGAGGCTGCTCTGTGCATGTGCTCCCCAAGGAGAGGGAATGGTCCTTTGGTTAGAGAAAAAAATTAAGAAAGACTGTCTTGTACTGTCCTTTGGAGATTTTTAATTTGAATATCTTCATTGTAACTCCCTCTCCACGAAGGGAGATGGCAGTTTCAGTTAGACTGCCAGCAGTGTTTAGACTTATGCCCAGCACAAGGACCTAGACATGTCCGTGTGGGCATGTAGAATCAAGAGAAAGGAAAACAAAATGAGAAAGGTCCCAGCATTTACCTGTGGTGCCCCATTGCCTTCCCACTGAGGCAGCAGCGGGCTTGTGCTGGCAGAAGCATGGCTGAGGCATCAGAGGGACAGGATGCAGCAGTGGGAGGCAGTGTTGCATCATCCACATTTAAAGTTGCTCTGTTTTTCCTTCATAAACCAAGGGAAAGCACAGCTCTTAAAAGCAATTCAGAGGAGAAGACTGTGTTCAACTGTCTTTATTTTACCAGTGGGACCTTTCAGCTTTCCTACTCTATTTGAAACTATATGCTTTAGTGCTCCAAAGTCATTTTGGAAAGGGGAAAGTGTGCATCAAGCTGCATAACTCCTGCAGCAGAGAGGTCAGGAGTTGGTTTTGCATAAAGATTATGTTATCCAGTTCACGGGGAACTGTTACTGCCAGGCAGCTTCAGAGATGGAAATGGAATGGATTAGACAGATCTTATTGCTCCTGATCACATCAGTGCTGATGAACAGAAAATTTGCTTTACAGTTGGACAACCAATTAATCTAACTCCAGCCCCCTAGAAACAGGACTCCACCGTAAATCAGTCATCAGCACTCCCTTCATGATCAGTGGCAAATGGCAGGTGCTGTCAGGCAGGGTTTCACTCCCCATGGTAGCAGCCCCTGTCCCGAGATGCCACACAGCCACTGTCAGAGCAGCACCCAAAATCTGGTATTGCTCAGCTGAAGAGCCTGCAGCCAAAGAAGCTGAACACAGTGAACTCCCCAGAAGCACTTCCTGAAGTTCAAATAATTCCATTTATTTTTCATTTATAGTTGATAATCCCAAGTGCAGCTTTAAGAATGCTAGGGTCATGCAGCTCACTGTGACACATTTGCTATATTTTGTTTTCCTGGAATTATATAGCCTTTACTTCTCTCGCAGTATCTGTCCTGTGTATCCAGGATTGATGCATCAGATAGAAGAACCCCAGAACCACAGTCAGGCTTTTTGTCCTTCTTTGGGATTCAGGGCAGAGAACAAAGCTACTGAGATGAGAATTGAGCCTTAGATCCATTAAATATTAATCACTTGTGAGGTTTTTTTTGTTTATTGCATTTTGGTTAATTTGTACCCAGCTGATGAAAAATCACTCTTCCCAAAAATAAATCACTTTAATAACTTAATGCCAGACCATGAAATAGGATGTGTAATAATCTACCTCATCCTTTTTTCAGCTGGAGGATAAAATAACCACAAAACAAAACCCCAAAACACCACAAACTGCTTTGTTTTTCTGCTCCATCCATGTCACTGTTTGCTGGGGCTCATTTGCCTGCAGGCTCTAGAGACACTGTTTCAACTTTCTAGCCTAAACAAGCTTCAGTCCTTGGGAGCAGGCAAACACTGCTCTTTGAGACAGTGAGCACTCCACAGTGATTCTGAGCTGGGCTCTGCCCGTGATGCTGAGGAGGTTACTGGGTCTCCAAAACACCTCCTTCCAGGTTCTGGTCCTTTGTGTGCACTCCTCAGAGCCACTGGGCTAGAGCTGCCTGGTTCGGCTGAACTGCCTTTCCAAGTCAATGTTACAGAGCTGCAGGCCCATCAAGGGAGGCAGAAGCTCAGGCAGCAAACACAGACCACGAGTGACTGGATGTGTCTGCTGGCAACAATTTTTGAATGTTCAGTTCTGTCACAGCTGCTAGAAGTCAGGGGGGTGTTGATTCTAGATGGACAGAAAGAAGGAATGATAGCAGTGTAACCTATAACTAGGTATACCTTATAAAAGGATCAGCTCTCTGAATCTATGGCCAAATTACTTCTCTAGCTTTTCAGATAAGTATTTTGCACAGCTGAGAAATCCCTGACTCCTAAATTCCTCCCTTTCCCCTGTCACACGACCACAGTTGCTTTGTATTTGGAAGCCCATCTGAATTTCATAACCAATAATTTTGTCACTTATTAGCATAATGGTTCACATAAATAGACTGCTTGCATATGAATGCAACCATCATCATCACCCTTCACCTTAAGCAGGCAAGATGAGTGCAGTGGGTCTGCACTGATCATCCTGCAGATTGTTTTTCAGCCTTGAAAAACTCTTTTCTTTGAGAAAGGATCCTGCTGTAATTAGCAGTGTACTGATATATGGCAGCTGCTGTCTCAAAGAAGTTGCCATGCCAAAAAGATCTGACATGTATTTTTAGACAATACTTCAGGGTAAATCAACAGCCAGGTACTTTCCAGGTACCTATGATACCACTGCTTCCCTATCGAAAATGAAAGTCTGAACAGTAAAAGAACAGCTGATTGACTTTCATAACTTTTGTGTCAGATCGCTAGTGATACACAACATGGAAAGTGGGATTCTTATGCATTACTTCTCCTTCTGCTCCAAAGCACGTATGACTCCAGCTCCAGCCTTCAAATGCACATTTTCACAGACTCATTGTCTCAAACGTGCCTGTGCCCTGTTAAATTCCCAGCTGTAGCACTGAAACGTGTGCTCCAGAGAGTCTGCCTGGCACTGGTCTCGCATCCTTTCAGTATGTATATGAAGGAGGCAACAAGAATAGTGCCAGATGGCACTGGCAATGGAAATGATATGACGTACATATGTGATGAAATTTTCTTTTTTTTTTTTTCCTTGTGAATAAAGCATCTTGTGAAAAGAGGAATTAGATGCAGTATTTATAAGTCCTTCATAAACATCCCCAAATTCCAAGCAGAAGACAAAAGGCATGAATCATATCACAGCAGGCACTATAGCTGGGGAAGTGGCCTTTATGAAGATTGCTTCCGTAATTTGGGCTCCAGAATGAAAGAGAGCTGCTCTTAGGAGATCTGTAGGAAGTTGATAATGGCTTATTTAATTGTAGTATCACTAATAAAATCTGTGTTTTCATCAGGAACATTTCCTTAGCTAAAAATGCCATGATTCTTCAACTGTAGTTTGATCCTGTTCATTTTGTCTATAAATGATATAATGCCAAAAAAATAGATTAGGACATTATAGTTTCCTTTAAAAGGAAACTTTTAGACTGTGGCTGCAATCCACACCATACAAGATGATAATCCCATAATAACTGACTTGGTATGCAGAAATAAAACAATTACTCATAAACCAGAGATCATAAAGCAAGGAAATTTGTTCTCTATCAATTATAGAGGAAATGAGACCATAATTTGCTCTTTATGACTTGACAGCTAAAAATCTCCCATTAATTGGCTCTTGTCATTAAAGGAATTCTCCCCCTGCATAATTCTCCATCAGTTTTGGTGGCAGTTTTATGCTCTTAACCTATTTGGTGACATTGAACTTGCATTGTATTCCTTGTACCAGAAGAATATCACCCCATTTATATTAGTCATGGGAAAATCCCGAAATAGAAAGGATGTGGTCTGAAGCAACTCCTGATGTCTACACTGAAAAGTGTAAGACCATCTAGATTCACAGGACTGATGGACACCAGCTATCAAATCAGAGGGATCTACACATACCAGTCATTTTCAGATGCATCTGACTTCAGACAACCACAGTGGAAAATAGCAGCTATCAATATAATTTAAAAATAAAATACAAACTGCTAACCTACCTGTTTTCCCCATTATTAAACAGCAAAAGTTTGGCAAAGCTGACAGCAGATCTCAGATCATTCAGCAATGCCAGCCCTGATTTGTAGATAGACTTTTTTCCTACTGAAAGTAGGCAGGGAATTTTTGGAAAGCATATAGTTAGTGGCATTAATGAGCAGTATGTATTGCTGCACTCAGACATCTGTGAGTACATTCCCTGTACACCTACAAGAGAAGAACACAGGCCCCTGTAAATCACAGGGAGGTGTAAGGCAGTGATGGCCAACAAATACCCAATGACTAGGTGCTGATAATAGCATAATCATCAGCCCTGATGCTGGCTTTGTGCCTTGTTTTGTGGGCCCTCCAAGGCCTAGTTTGTCGTTTCCTCACCTTTGTATCATTAACCTCCAGTGCAGAGGCTGCAGCTGGAGCCAGAAGATGAACAGAGGGCACAAAAGATGTGTGGATCAAAAGGTGAAGAAATTCTTCTTCCTGAACACAGACATTTTGGCACAATCCACCTTACCCTGTTTAAGGTGCTCAGCAGCTGGGCATCACTTCATAGCATTTTCCACTAGAGAAGTGCTCAAGGTCAGGGCAGAAAGACAGGCAGAATTCAGTGAGGAATCCTGCACAGTACCACTGCCTTGGTGGCTAAGCATCAGGAAAGCCAGGCAGAAGAGGATACAATGAGATTTTAATGGGAGTATATCACTTCCAGCTTGTTAGGACTGCAGTCCAGCCAAGGGAAGATAAGGCTGGAGCATTCCTTTGCATTTCACCATCAAATCAAAGAACTGCAAATGACAGCTGACAACAGCTTTAAGGGGAAAAATGGATGAAAGCAGAGCTTTCTCAAGCAAAGCTTCAAAGCATGAAAAGCAAAAAAATTCCCAGAGCTGTCTAGTTACAAGCAGTATCAGACTGCCTGCAGATGACTCCAGACAATAACAGTAGCCTCAAGGGGACAGGCAAGACAGGATATCATGATAGCTGCAAAATCAAATATTGCCAGATACTACCATCCCAGTCCCACATAGGGAATGGCTGGAATGATAACCAGGGCTCCCTCATAGCCATTTTATGTATTGTGTGATATTGCACAGCATTCAGGAAATTGGAGCAAATTTGATCACATTCAACATTGTACATATTTTCATCAGTAGAGAAAAAAATTCTAAAGACAATATTTTGAAAAATGAGAAATTCCAAGTACAATCAGAAAATAAAGACTGTCAGTTTTTGCTGGCTGAAGGAATGATTGATAGAAAAAAAAATTACTTCAGGGAATAATTATTACCTTGATTTCAGTTTTGTTATCTAGCTGATAAGACACAGCAACTGAGACAGGCTTGCTGTGATAATGCTGGCAGGGTCACAACACTGAGGATGACAGCTTATTTTCTCATGACTTCTTAACATACAGAGGATTGTCTTACTGATAGACATTAATATGACAATGCTGCAGCTGCCTCCGTCAGATGTGTTCCCCAGGGTTGTTGAAGCATCTGTTACTTTTCACCTTTCTGAAGTAATTTCAATTGTCTTCTACCTGCAGGCTCATCATTCTGCTGAGATATTTCTACACTATGTCCATTATTGAAGGGCAATGTATAAACATATCGTCAACAAGGAACAGCCACTCGCTTTGTCTTTCTAAATTCCTTTATCACTACAGAACACATTAATGCATTGTAATAGCTACACTTGTGACCTAATCTGCATCCATTGCATTCCTTCTATTATGTGCAGTGATGATACAGTTGTTGCACAGGTATCATTGCTAATATCCATGAAATATCACAAAGTCTCTCTCTTTTTTTTTTTTTCTTTTTTTATATAGGACCAATAGATCTAGAAATCCCACCTTGCTCAGATTTTTTTTCTATCACAAATTCATCTTTGGAAAGAATTTTCATTACATTTTAACAATCCTTTTCCTCATATGCTGCTCAAAAATAGTGCTATTATTCAACAGCCTTTCATCATTCATTAGAAGATTGGTGGGAGAGGGTGGGGGGGGGGAGGGGAGGGGAGGGAAGGGAAGGGGAGGCAGAAGAGGAACCTCTATCTCACATGCTTCCCCTTAAATTTCCTGGAGTTATCCTCAGTTTTCTGACCTTCCCTGCATCCTCTTAAAACTTGCTTCTTGCAAGAAGTCTGGCCACTGAAATGGATGTAATCAAAGAAGAATTTTCAGAACTTCAGTCTCCTGTATGGTAGTAGGCATGATTCTTTACATTTTATTATAAATTCCCACCATTTACTATGGGATTTCACATTACCCAATTCTGAAACTGGGCTGAATTTTCTACTCACTTAGAAACAAAATCCACTCTTGAAATTCTAGGAATAGTATCATTCTCTCTCTCATACAGTGTTTCCTGAACCCTGTAAGTACACCCATTTCTTCAGTTGTGCTCATTAAATAGGTGATTAGTATAATGGGTTTGTAAGAGTCTGAGGTGATTCCACAAAAAAAAGTATAACTTATTTTATGTTGAGTTCAGTATGAATGAACTGTGAAATTGTATTTGACTTTGAAGAATCGCACTAGGATGGAGAATTAAATCAGTCTTTAATCAGTAATTTCAGGATGCTTACTTATTGAAAATATGTATTTTGCTACCTTCAATTAAAGAATGCTTGAGGCTACATTCATTTCAGCAGCTTTTCAAAGACAGGTAAATAGTACCAATCTTACTAAGAAAGAAGAATCAGATATAGTGCAAATTAGTTAAAATACTGGTACCAAATTTTCTTCAGAAAATGTAAGAATGAGGATGAAGTCAATCTCACCTCACCCCAATCATCCCAAAATTGAGATAGTCTATACCACATGCCCAGGGAACAGCCTGGGGAGAAGAGAGATGGGAACCCCCAGGCAACCCAGCTCCACCTCAACCACTTTTTACCTCTCTTCATCCAAGATCTGACAAGCAGTCAACAAACAGCACACAGCACATTGCCTGTGCTTTGCATATGACCAAAAGAAATGAAAAGTGCAAATGACACTGCAACAGCAATCATGTCAGATCTCCTGCAACCATTAGCTGAATTTGCTCACAGCAACAAGGAACAATTTCCAGAGAGGGCCTCAGTGTAACAGCCAGTGAAGGTACAGTTTAGTGAAAATTTTCAGTACCTTTAACCACAAGCCTTTCTGTCACATCATGAAAAAAAGTGGTATTTAACTTACAGGGCAAAGGAAGATAGCCTGTGGCTGTCATATAGGCAAAGCATTGGAGTGGTTTGGTCAGACACTATCTGATCTGCCATAAATCGTGTCAGTGTAAAGTAGCATTAGTGGTTTGGATTGGGATGAGGCATGCTAAAATTGAATTTCCTCTTTTATTAAACCAAGGCCTGAGGACAATAACAGTGACAGTCAGAAGGGATTCTCTTATTCAGACATTAAAAAGAAATAGCTGAGCATGGAGATGAGATATCACAAATCAATCCCTACTCAATTCACACAGTAAATAAGCAAAGATCTTTTAAATAGTTACATTTGTTGTCAATATCTTCTAAACATGCCAAAAAGCCAGGCCAAAGAAACACAACTCACCTGTCACCATCTCATGAACCCAAGCTTACAGGTGGGTTGTTTGTAGACATGAGCAAGGCTGGTACCTCCTGTGCTGACAGAGCTCTTCTGGAGCCCCAGAGGAGTGCCAGCCCCTCAAGAAACACAAAGACAAGCAACAAAGGGGGAGGGGGCTCTCTACCAGATCAGTCTTGTAAAAACTAAACAAAAGCCACTGTCAGGAAATTTGAAATAGAAAGGACAAACTTCAAGCTGTGATATTTCTGAGCATGCATCCATTTCTCTCTTAAAATATTTACAGGGGTTTTTATAAAACAACAGTATTGTGATGTCAGTCCAGTCTTCAGAAAGTTTGAAAGGAAAGATGAGGGGAAAAAGAGGGTATTTCAAGTACTCACTGCTTCACATGACTGGCTTTTCTGAGGTAAACATTATTTACATTTGAATACAGTATGTATATTTGAGTATACATATATCTATGGTACTGTAAATCTGTTTTATGAATCTATTTGAATCACTGAAGATATTTAGTGATGTCTTGGCTAATGTGTTTTTGTTTCAAAAATAGTAGAAATATTCAGTTTTGAAAGAGGAACTTTTCCCATGCTGCCCTGGAGAATGCATGCAAATTCAGGCTCAAAATATTATACCTGCAAAGGGTTTTCTTGCCAGTGTAGAATAAACAGAGCTTATTCAAGTTCAAAAAGAAAAGATCTGAGAAGGTATAATCACTTCAACACAGAGACTGGATTGCCAGTGTTGAAATGGGTGTGGATGGAGCAGGACAGGCAGAGAGCGAAGCCAGCATAAAACAATAGGGAAGCTAAAGACACTGGCTTTTTTGGAGAGCAGCTTGATCTGCATGGCTTTTTGGTTTCCATCTCTTTTTCATGCTTCCAAGCTTCACTCACCTGACATCTGCAAAGAGCTGGAAACAATTACTGAGGGAGGCCCAGCTGCTTCTTTGAGGTGTCAGTGTTGCGGAATAAGGCAAGGAAATAACAGTAAGTATTCCCAGGCTTCAGGCATGCCAGGGAGACGAGAGTTCCTAAGGCCATCACAAGGCCTCAGCTAAAGACAAGTGGTCAGAGGAGAGGGGATGTAGGAAGCTGGGCATAAAATGCACCGAAGGAGGGTATGGGGTAGCAGGGAGTATGGAGTGGCAAAGAGGAAAACCATCACAACACAGTCAACGAGAACTGGCAGCAGAGAAGAAAAGAAAAAGAAAGAAGATCTTCAGGAGTCAGGCAGTACTTTTTCTGTTTGCCAAATTAATTTTGCAATTAAATCCCTAAGTGCTTTATTAGCTGTTCTTTTTCCTATTAAGCAGTTTTAGCAGCCATGGGCATGCCATACAAATCCAGTCAGGGAAAGCAGAGAGCCCTGTTATGAACAGGAGTTTCAGTGTCTGTAAGGCACACTGTCACTATCAACTCCGTTATGCAAAAACACTTGATAACTGGTTTCCAGTTGCCCCACCACAAACCTTATTTTTGAAAGAGAAAGAAGGTGAAACTTGCTGCTCACAGTGAGACAAGCTCAAAGCTCAGCAAGTTCTGATCAGGCTAAGAAAGTCCATTTCAAAGCTATCTAAAAAATACTTGTGGGAGACAGAGGAGTAGAAACTCCTGCAATTAAAGGAGGCTTTGATTTACAACCCTGGAAGAGACTAGGTCTGGCTTAATTGACAGAGATTTGTGGACTTTAAGCAAAAGGATTACAAACTTGTGTTCCTATCATTATAAGTAAAATTGTACACTGGGTGTTTTGGTGAAGGGTTTTAAAATATAATAGTGTGATTTTATATAGTTTAAGTTAAGAATGTAGATGGTATAAGAGAGACATCTGTGTGTATGTGACATGAGAAGTTATTGGTCAAGACATAGCTGCATTGCAGTGAGAAGTGCCACAGGTGAGAGGTCATTAATCTAAAACAAAGTGTCATTTTAAGTATCTATTGGATTAGAAAGTTATAAATTACAATGTAACCCTAAATCTTGTGACTAGTCGCCATTACTCGGAGGTGTTGTAAAATCTCACACCTCGACTGATGCGTTTGTTATTTTAAACAATAAATTCATGTAATTGCATAGTCCCATCCCTTAAAGTTATTTTCCTCCGACACGTGAAGCGCAGAAAACGGACAATACTTGTACCTTCTCATAGAAAAAACAACCACCCCCAGGCCCATGCAAAAAAATAATAAGTTTTTCCAGGATATTATGCAAAGTCATATATTTATACAGCTGAATAATACAGGGCAAAACTGCCTGTAAGTAAATGTTATAGCCCAAAGTGTGCATCTTCATGCAAATTTATCTGAGCAGCTTCTCCTTTTTGTTAATTCATAAAGCCTTTGCCTTGTATGCTCCCATTTTTATGTTCCTGGTTTTCATGAAATCTTTCCAAAATGCTAGCTCTATTCTTCTATCAGCACTGCAGTCCTACTGAAATAAGTATGGCCATATCGAGTAAACAAAAGTTCACCTAGTTCAAATTCCCTTCTCTAGCAGTGGCAAAAAACAGATGCTCAGAAAACAGGTTAAAGAACATTTGCTGACTGTTCTCAGGATACCTTCCCTGCTTCCAGGAATCAGCAGTTCAGGAACTTCTTGAACCAGGTTATTGGGTTTAATAGGTCCCTGAAGGACCTGTTTAAGGTGCTTAACCTGAGCTTTCACACTTATCATTCAACTGGCTAAACTCAACACCTCCCCTTTCTGAGCTCCAATTTCCAAAGGAATGGAGCTGTGTTATTATTTACTTTCCCTGTGGGAGCAATAAATAGACTTTAACAGTATTCTAGAAGAAATTAATTTATGATGATGCCTAAAGCTGGATCCAAGTGCCGTAATATTTTCAGCAATATTGGCCCATCTTCCTGTATAAGAAATCTTGCAAGGAACTTGTCTGAAAACAATACATGACAAATCTGCAAATCTGCTTCAGGAATTGTGATAATCGGAAAGAACCCAGGGAATTTTCTGGTGCTGTTCTATGATACTTAAGAGACCACCAGGAGATGTACTGTCCCTGCAACTATTTAAAAAAAAAAAAAAAGAAAAAAAAAAAAAAAAAAAAAAAAAGAAGAGTGTAATTGGGATAAATACCCAGTGATGTTTACATGCAGAAATATACAGCAGAATCATACCAGGAAATTAATTATTTCAATTAAAGTAACAGGACATATCGAACATCACTTTGCAGATCTTTCTGAACAGATCTGGGCAGATGTTTGGAAAATCTGGGAAATGGTATATTTAGATATTTCTGATGTATAGAAATAAGGACTGATAATTGTGTCCCCTGCTGCTTTGAATGTCAAGAATAGTTTTGGTGGTCAATTGGTGGAGAAAAAATGCCATGACCACCTAAACCACAGCAAAGCAGACTGAAGTCCTGCTTCCTCTAAAACCTTTCACAGGTTCACCTTTGAGACCATTTTCTTTTTCCCCAAGAATCTAGAACTGGAAAGAGCACATGAAATTCCTGTCTGGGATACAGACACAGCATCACTCACCCTAATTCAAACTCCTTCAAGTGATGAAGCCTTTGTCACTGATCTCAGGAGTTCGTGCTCGACTGCACAGGTTCAAGCCTGATGCACAGTCCTGTGGGAGAACAGCAGCAAATCTCTCACTGACTTTGAAAGATGAGAACAGCTCGGCATCTGTCACCACCTTCCTGGTGATACTCAGCTTAAATACTTGTACCCTAAACACACTGCATTCTGCTTTGTATCCTAAACACACTGCATTGGTCTTTGTGAAGCTTATTGGTCTTTGTGAAGCTCCTCAAAAAGCTGCTGCTTTTCTTGAGGGCAACAGTACATGATGAGTCCTGATCTCTGAAAAGGGAATGAAGATGGCCAGTCCCAACAACTTACTAGGAATGAAAAGCACTTTCATTTAGCAAACGGGGAAAGCACTTTGCTCTAGCAAAATTTTAAGAATAGATGAAATTTAATAGCCTCCTGCAACAGAACAGCATGTGACTCAGAGGCAGCCACTCCAGCTCCGCCTCAGCTGCTTACTTTCAGTTCCTCGTTAAGGAACTGTTTACTCTAAATAAATGGAAATTTTAAAAAGTAAAGAAACCTGCTGTTTCAGATTAAAATATGCGTCTAGGCAGAAGGATGCCTCTGTCCACTTCTGCAAACGGGTGAAGTGAAATAGAGACGGAAGAGACGAGCACTTTGCTGAGTCACGGTAACCAGGGCTATCTCCAGCGCGCTGCTGCTGATCATCGCCACGCAATACACAGCTCCGAAGGGAGGGGACAGGGAGTGGCAGGCAGCACAGCATTACCAGCACCACGAGTTATTTTTCAAAGCACGACTAAGGTGCTGAACTGGAGCTGTTAAATGGCTCACTAGAAATTCTGTATTAAGCAATGCAGTCAGACGCAAACAAGTTAAATCAGCTATCTACAGTGAAGAGCTATCACATGCCCAGTACATAAATGTGGTTGAAAGCAAAACAGGAAGGAAAACAAAAGCCCAAATCACCTCAAACAGAACCAAGCAGCAGCATAAAATAAATTTCACATCCTCAAGTAGTCTGAAAGCCAGTCACAGCAGATCTAGTAGCTCTTGTAGTTTTGTTTAGGACTGGGCAAAATCACAATGGGCTGTCTGCACAAACTGCACCTGAACACAGCATGAAGGGAGCTGCTAAATTCTCCACTGAGTCATCTAAACAGAAAAGCCACCAGTGTGAAGGGCTTTCAATTGAAATATCTAAATCCGAGATATGAAATGATCAGAGATGAGCAAGGAGGACTTGCAAATACATGAGAGGAAAATAACTGAAAAGCAAAACCACTAAATAAACCACACCATTTAGAAATAGTTGCTGTTCTGTGGTGTGTGAGATGAGCGGCCAGCAAGAACACCAGTTCAGTTAAAACTGTCTTATTCAGAAAAAATAAATATATCCTGATGCCTTACATATGCTTGAGGATTCAAACAAGCACAAATTTTCAACACAACACTTTAGAAGAGTAAGAAGTGCCATAAGGCATGGAGACTACAGATAGCAGTAGGGCTGGTGCTGTGACAGAGGTGTTCAGAACACCCCATTTTCAGGAACACAAAGTCAGTGGGATGTCATTGCCCACACCTTTGCAGTTACATCTAAACTTAGGTATGTCGCTGCAGAATTATATTACTTACTCTCGTCTCTTTCTCCCAGTGGCAAGATTTGGAGAACTTCCTTCATATATCTTTGTTTGCCCTGCTCATGGGCATGACACACAATATGAAAGGTTTCTGCAGAACTGCATTTTGTATAAAACAGACTCTCTGCCAAAAATGTGTTTCTCTTCCCTTTTCAGGTTCCTTTTTTTAATTCGTGTTAGCCGTTGTTATTAAGATAGCCTTGAAAACATGAGTTGAACATTAGTAGAAACAGTACAGTAATGTTAGTCTGTAATCCATAAATGACATGTAGAGGGCTAAGGTTCTCAGTAGATTGTTAACACAGTAAATTAAAGCCAACTCAATTTTAAAAAGTACTTAACTTCTTAGAAGGCAATTAAAATCACATTTTACATGGCAATATTATTTATTAAAGCACTATTGATGTCTTCAGTATATCAAAATGTTTCAGCAAAGCATTTCTCCAAAATGTCTTCATCTTCATCAAAAGAATCTCCTAGGAAAAAAATGTTTACAGTATCAATGATTTCTGTGAACATAATTCCTTAAAGTGCACCAGGCTTTATCTGAACATTTATATCACTGAAGGTAACAATGTCTTTGACTAGTGCTGGTGGGATCTCTCAAAAGTCCCCTAATGTTCTGAACTTTGAACTTCATTGCATGCCTCCCTTTTTGAATGCCTTGACAGATAAGCAACATACCACCTTCAAAGATCAGTAATTTGTTTGGGCTTTAGATTTTTTTTATTGGAAGCTTAGAAAGTGCTCCCTGAAAGTCTGACCTCTACAATGAATGCATGTGCTCCTTTAGTTCTTCACACATTGAGGATGTCAAAACCAAAATGCAAACCAGTGCAAACTGCAGAGCTGCAGCCACCATGTGCCCATGACCTTTGTGAAGCCTGTTCATGGGCATGTCACTCAATTTGGGCCAGTGTGAATACTGGTGGCAGGGGAGAGAGAAGGCTAGCTTGCCATGTATTGTGTTATTTGGAAATGCTCAACTTCAAAGAATAAGCATCACCCAGCTAAGTCTGATCTTAAAAGTCCAATTATATCTATTGCTTTTAGTTCCCCTTGCAGGGGGGGACTGGAAACAAATGAGGGCCAAGTCTGTTCCAATGTACATGCCTGAGGGGAATATGTTGTGTCAGCACTGGAAGATATTCATGAACAGGCTTCAAGCTGTTGCACAAAGGTAAAAAGGTGCTTTGAGGTGACCAGCTCAGGCTGCAGCTTTACCTTCAGCACTGGTGAGATTACAACTTTGCTGGAGCCACTTGGCTCTGCAAACCCAAGTCCAAACTTAAACACAGTTACTAGGAAGGAGAGAAGCAGAGGACCTCTCCAGAACACAGATCCAGAGCTCCACTCTTTGGCACTGGAAAGGCTGTCCTGAAAGGAACTGTGCTTTAAAACAAGTTTGGCCAGCAACCTGGACTGCACTCAAGACATTTCTGTTCCTTCGTAAGTGACACGCTCTTCAGCACAGCTGGATCTGGCAAGAAACTTAATGGGGCTCTGGACAATATCCCTCTGGGGAACAAAAGAAAGTTCCAGCAGGCTTAAAATTCCTTCTTCACCCTGCTCAAGTAAGTGTTAACAGCTGGATGAGTGACCTGAACAGCCCCTCTCACCTAGCAGCCTCACATTATTGTTTTGGCTTTACCTTATGACAAACAAAATGCTGTCACAGGATGAGTCAGACTTTGGACTTGGACGGGTTGAGGAGAAGGACACCACTCTCTACAAGCTGATCTCATGCCAGAGCAAGCACTTTTTCGAATCAGTCTGCCTGTGCGCCTCTGTGAGCAAGCCTATATGCTAGACCAAAGAAGCTCAAGTAAATGATCAAGGCCACTGAGACTGTACATTGGGTTGATCCTATGTTAAGAGGTACTTGACAAGCCAGTGTTGTCCCTAAAGTTGGGACTGAATGATGTGTCACATGGCAGTGAACAAGTTAAAGCATTACTCAAGATCATATGACCCATGTTACAGATAATCTGTCTTCAAATCACTTTATCAAGGAACTCAATTTTTATGAAGTTTCATGCCCTTATTTTAAGAGAGCAAATACATCAGGGAAACTTTGAAGTTCTGATGTGCTTTTAGCAAAAGGGACTTTTTGCAGTACTTGTAATGGAGAACCAGTATTCAAGACTGAAAGGAGGTCCTTTGGGAATCCCCAGCTATGGCACCTCTCCTTGGTGTACCACACCTGTGACAAGGCCAGAATCATTACTCAGTGTTGTCTTGGGAGGACAGTGCAGCAGCTGCCAGGGCGTGCTCCCTGTGCTGTGTACAGCAGGGTGGGCAGAGGCTGCATCTGAACCGCACAACTGCAGGTCCGCAGCAGCACAGCCCTTCATGTGGAGCTGCAGTACGTGCCCCAGCAGCTGTTCCTACAGGGACACAGGCCACGAGGCCTTTCCCTTGACACTCGGCACCAGCTATGCCAGACCCGGAGAGAATGAGATCTATCTCTTCCTGGCAGTGCTGGGTTAATGGTTACACTTCATGATATTAAAGGTCTTTTCCAACCTAAACGACTCTGTAATTCTAATAATGAGAGACCAGATGGTGGCTAAGAGATGTTGCTTCTGCACACGCTGACAAGCCGAGAGCACACGGAAGGGGAGCAGCTATAATAAAACCTCTATGCTCTATCAGCTGAGAGCGGAGCGCACGGCAGCACGGAGGAGCAGCACGTTGCGGGCTCCTCTTCGGGCAGGGACGGCCACTTCGGCCCTGTGCAGGGTGAGCTCCAGGCCAGGGTCGCGGTGCTAAACGAGGCCAGGGATGCCGCTGATCACGCAGATCCTCGCTGTGTAAGCAGCCCAACACGCCGCGGGCCCGGGGAGCGCTGAGCGGCGGCGTGCGGCGCGGTGCTGAAATGGCCACGGTGCGGATGTGTCGGGACCCCTGGCAGCGGCCCCGGCGGGGGACAAACACGGCGGCGGGTGGCACCCGCGGGCACAGGGACACCGCTCCGCCGCAGCCCCGCCCGCGGGCCGAGACGGGGACACCCGGCAGAGATGGCGGCACCCGGCCTCCTCCTCTCGGCGGCCGCGGCAGGGGGGGCGGTGACGGTGCGGCGGGGACACTCCTCCGCTGAGGGACGCGGCCACCCCCGTCCCGCCTCCCGGTGTCACGGCACTGCGGGCCGGGCCGGTGCGCAGGGCGGGCGGCGGGGACACCCCGGCGGGGCACGGCGGGGCGGGGGCGCTGCCGGGGCCGGTGCGCTCCGGGACAGCGGGGCTGGTGGAGGATCCCTCCCCGTGCATGGGGCTGCCAGAGTGCCCGCGGCCGCTTAGGTGTTTCGCTTTCACCTCGTGAGCACTTGCGGTTTGTTTTCTGGTGCAGGGCTTGAAGCCCAGACCCAGAAATGAAGAAGGTTCTGTGCGTGGAGCCCGTCATTTTCATCTACGTTTTTGCGTCTTTCCTGACGATCCCGCTGGTGGAGCAGTTCATCTACCGGCGGCTGTGGGAGCAGGAGTACAACTCCACTTTCGTGAGCGACAGCAATGTCAGTCACTGCGAGCAGAATAAGAGCAGCCCGGCTTATATCAAACAGAAGGCAAGTGGCGGGGGAGGAATAATAATTGTAAATAAACTTGCAGCCAGGAGGTGCTGCCTCAGTATAACCTCCTGTTTTATAACCTTAACCTTTAATGCTCCGGAAAGCCGTGGTTTTGTAACCTGCTCTCACTTCACTGTCTCCTCGCTCTAGTGTCATGCTGTAGGTAGTGAGAGTGCTTTAAAGACAAAGATTTGTCTGCAGGAAGATGCTGAGATAAACTCGTATTTTAGCGGGAGTTGAAAATCGCCTGAGAGAATGGGGACCAAATTAGCATTGGGCTGACATTGCAGCGAGTACAACTGGAGGCTCCTCCTCCCACGACCATTGTGCCTGTTGTGTTTGTGAGCCATCCGTTGTCTCTGTGGCTCCTACTATGCTTTGTAACCATGTGAAGTTTAGCACATGCCCTGTCGTTTTGAGGAATAAGATCTAGCTTAAAATATATGTGTTTCAGAGGAATTACAAGAATGAAGAATGGGGGAAATTAAAATAAAGATTTTTGCGGTTTTAAAACGTGGGAAAAAAATTAACTGATCTTTGCATAATCAAATACAGTTGATGGTTTGCCATTCAGAGTACTAGTCTGCCTTGTTGGAATACAAAGACGTCAAGATGTCAGGATCCCATGGTCAGTTACATTTTTAGCACTTTCCCATAGCTCAACATGCTGGATAGCTAGTTGCTGATTGGCACCTCTTCCACTGCACTTCCACTGCAGTTTTAATGCTACACTTAAGCAGAGCTAACTGTGAGCTGCCAGCAGAAGAGATGGTCATTCTCTATTTCCCTTTCCCGTCTCCCGCCATGTGTTGTATCTCACAGTTCTGCAGTTACAGGTTATGGTTTGGATTTGAGCGGGTCACTGATTCAACAGAAAGCTCATCTCTTGTTTTGGGTTTTTCACTTTTTGAGTGTTAGGTTTTTTTCTGAAGCAGTACACTGTTCTGGCACGCTCAGTGGCCACATGATTGATGTGTCTAACATGGGAATAGCAGAGGGAACATATTTTCAGAAGAGGTGCAATAGAACCATACTTGTCAACAACAATTGGCACTTGAGTTGGATAAAGTGAAAGATGAAACCACTATAGGGTCAGAAAAGTAAATGATTCAGAGTATAAATTATACAGAAGTTGGGGTTACAGAAACAGTCAGCTGGCATTCCCTAACACTGCTGAAAAGGTGGTAGGTACTTTTTTGAAAATTTTTGCTCACATCCCTTATTTGGATCTCTGATGTGCTGCATATGGGCAAGACTCAATGCCTGAGCTTATCTGCCTCATTTGTCATATATAAAAGGACATTGTTAATGGTACATGCTTCCAGTGAAGGTGATCAAAGAAATAATTCAGGACTTGTAGTGTGGTGTAGGTTCTTTGTCATGTGACAGAAGCTGGTCTTAGTAGAAAGAATGTGAAAGTAAAAAGGTCAATAAATTGCAGTCCAACACTGGCTGGACTGACCCATGGAGGTAATTACCAATTACTGTCTGAGTAAAGCTTGTATGTTACTCCCACAAAGTGTTTTTTAGTATTAGCCATTTAGCATTAGCATTTGGGGCTGTGTCTGGCAATTTTCTCCAAGAACATCATACATGGTGCATACAATTCTAATTGCAGAGCCCATCAAGCAATCTATGTTACGAATACATCTTTGCATTTTGCAATCCCCTCAGATTCAACCTGTTTTTCAAACTGCCATCACTTATAGTTTAGGATATAAGACTTTGTATTTCTTTTTGCAAAACACTAAAGCAGAGTGCTTAATTTCTCTAATTTCTTTTATTAGATAGCATCTCTGGTGTGATGGCAAATTCACACTTTACAGGTCGTTTGGTTACAAAGTACAGCTAATTTGAGAACATGAGTCCTTCGAGACAGCGGTTGAATAATGGCCAACAGAACTTCTTCGTTTCCCTGTCCTGCCAAATTTCCATTCCCTGCATTTCAGTGATTGACAGTAGGGCATGAGCTTTTGAACAATTACGCTCTTGTCTGGATGCCTTGCTGCATTTTTATACCACATTAGTTACCATAGCGTAAGAATTTAAATGCTCAAACACGCATTAATTTAAGTGCAAATGGGCCTCTGTGCTGAGTAATAGTCCTGTGTATGGGCCAAAGAGTAGATCCAGTGACTTCATTCCAAACCCTTTCGCAAGGAAGTGTGAAGTAGGTGTTCTGGATCTTCCAAGACCTTCCTAACTGAATTAGGTTTATAGGTGTTGTAGCTTCTGCTGTAAGGCCCTGTTTGGCATTAATGTATAAAGAACATCTCTCTTAATAGTTAATTTAGTGTAAGTCCTTATGTTCTGAGGATGAAAAAGCTTTATACTAATCTCACCTATTTCGAAGCAAAATGTAAAAGGAAATTGAAGACAAAAATCACTTGGAGCCTGCAAAAAAGGTAGAATATAATTAAAAGTGGTTAGTCTTTGCAGAATTTAGATTAATTCTTAACTACAATTTGAAAAAAAATAGTCATCTTGTATTAAAGTGAGTTCAAAGTAATCTGAATACAAGATGAAGCATTCTGATCACTGACTTGGATAATCCTTTTTTAATACCTCAGAAAGAGCTATATTATTAATCATTAAACATTATTTATCATTCCATTTATTTATTATCCAATCCATGCATTTCCCCTTGCTACTCAGTAATATTTTATCTTACGAGCCTGTCAATTTATCATGTCCTGTATATTGTTCAATCTCAGGTGCTGCACTTCTCTCTTAATTTATATCCTAGTATAAATTACTTGCTTCTTCATTTTCATTCTTTTAATTTTGAAATAGGTGATTTTATTATCCATTTCTGTCCACCATGAGTAATCTTTCAGAGTAGAGTGAATTTGCAGATTAAAACACTACGCCTTTCTCTTCAAATATATGTAGTTCCATTGATTATTTAATGGAGTTATGTGATTTAAAAGCAGCTGAAGGTGTGACCTATCATTTTCTATATTCTTTTCCTTTGGCTTTATAAAACCATAGAGTGGGCAGTTGCGTGCCTTACACTCTAAATGGATTTTTCCTGTACTTAAGTCTTTAGTCTTCTTGTCAGTAGACATCAAGATTTTTTATGCCAGCAAGTTCATGGTCACGTGTGGTATCTGGATGTGGAGCCATGTTTTTTATGTTGCACAACTTCTTCCAAAATAAGGACACCCAAGTATTTTTTTTAATTTATTCGTTCAGTTTTACACTTCATTATGGTTTGGCAATAATATTTGTATTATGTGGTTAATGTAGGTTGAGATGATACATATTAACTTTTATTTTTAATGTAGTAGCATTTGTTTGATGCTCATCTCTTTGAACATGACGATCCTAGTAAAGTCATGTCTGCAACTGTATAGAGTTCTCTTTGTCAGCAGCAGAGGAATTAAAGATCAGAACATTTTCCATCTCAGTTTGTTCAGTCTTCATGGTTTTGACCCTTCAAGGGTGACAACAGTGCTGACCAGTGGACAGGACGTCTTGAGTCCTAAGGCAGTCAGACACCATAAGGGAAGAGAGCACTTCAGAGTGCTGAGGATCTTGAAGGCTTTCTTTGAGAACCTCAGGTTCAGTTGAATTTTCCTCTTGCAATAAAACCTGGTATCTTGTAAGCAAATGAAGACATTAAATTAGAAACTCATGGTCTCTGTAAATAAAAATATGAATTTATAAAGCATTCAGCAGCTTTTAAAATTGCCCAAAGTACATTCCCATACGTTTTAAAGGTTTTTGATCATTTTGGATGCTGCTCAGTCAGGATTATGTTAGCTACAGAGGAGATGTTTGAAACGTGGAGTAGAGATGGCTTGAATACAGGTTGAGAATGGCGTGGGCAGACTTGCACAGCTGTACCTGTTGCTGACTGAAGAGCATAATGCCTGCCCAAGTCAGTGTTATGCCTCAGAAAACTCCAAGAAAACTTTCAGCATGACTTTACTCTCTGCATCTGAAAGTTTAACTTAGAGAGTATAAAGGGCTTGTGTGAATAAAGTTGCTTCCTTTTTCCTTGCTGCTCTTCTGTCTGATCAGGTGGCTGTCTCTAAAGGGCTGTTGTGGCTGCTCTCTTGTCAGGTCTGCATCTGTGCATTAAAAACAAGATCTGAATTAGCTTGCTGAGTGTCCTTTAGCAGCTGGCTTCATAACAATCTTTTTTTTTTAATGAAACTTTCTTGAGTTCTTTTTTTCTGCAGCCATTCATGCTCTGTTAAATGGTTGGTTTTCAGCTACATTTTATTTTTATGCTTCTGTTAAAACGAACTCTGAAATTTTTCCCATAGTGGGTGTTTACAGTTTATTTTTTATAGTGTTAGCTGCTGTTCCTTTTGTGAATACCTGCTGTGGTGTATCTGTAGAGAAATCAATGTTTTGGACAGTTTCTGAACCCAGAGCTTTACAGTGTTTGCAAAATCAATTAATTCACATATCTCTGAGTCAGTATAATATTTAAAGTGGCATTTCACATTTTTCACTGTTATTACTCTTTGTAGAAGTAGTAGTAGTAACATTGTACAGTGGGATGTCAGAGCAAATCCTGATCTGTTTACTTGCATAATATGCTTTAGTCCATGAATTGTTTCTTGTAACCCCCTCAGTAGAATTATTTGGGAGGAAAAATTATCTCCTGTGAGGAGGAAGCATGGGGTGTGTTCCTTAATCAAAGACTGGTTTACTACTGATTTCTGGGCAGTATTAAAATTGCCCAGTGCCCTTTTGCCATACCCTGTATTGAAGGAGATACTTGCAGTTTAAGATACTTACAGTTCTTTTAAGTGCATGTTCAGAAGAATCGTCCTCTTGTCTGCATTGAAACTTCTCTGTCAACACACTAATGTGTCTTAAACACTAAGTTCTGGTTTGAAATGTAACAAGGAATGTTTGAGGAATATTGAAGATCAAATTACAAAAGCAGCAATCTGAATATGCAATTCCTTTGTATTAGTGATCACTGTAATATAATGCATTCTTATAAAGATATAGTAATGCACTGTATTTCATTATAGCCTAATATAATGCCATATAATCTTATAAAATTACATTGTATGTATTCTGTTTTATAATAGTATAATTTATGATCTATAAACATGTACAGTGATATTAATTATATTGCATACTAATAATTATGTATGTAATATTGTTACAGAATTTTTTTCCCAATGTATTATAGTATTTACAATTATTTTTATTTTCTCTTTGCAGGAAGTTCAAGAAAAAGCCTCTGTTTTTAATGTGCAGTTGGACTTAACTAGGGCCATTCCCAGCCTTTTAGTTGCCTTTGTTATTGTAGCTAATGGGGATCGCCAGGGACATAAAAGGTCTTTATTTTTGCCATCAGTGGGAGCTTTGATTTCTGGTATAAGCTTCACTGCAATATCATATTTTTCCTTGTCACTCTCTGTCCTGTTTGCAGTCGCATTTATTACTGGACTGTTTGGGAGTATGGCAACTTTCCTTGGAGGAGGCTTTGCTTACATAGCAGAGGAGTGTCATGATGAGAAGCAGAAAACAACACGAATAGCTGTAGTGGATATGATTTTTGGAGTTGTATCTGGATTGGCAGGACTGTCATCTGGCTACTTTCTAAGAGGAATAGGCTTTTCATGGACATTTGTGATAGCATCTCTGCTCCATGTCATTAATATCATCTATATTGTATTTTTTCTGGAAGATACTCTAGGCATGTCTCAATTCCAGCATGAGGCACCAGTATCCTGGAAAGAACTTTTTAGGGCGACATTTTCTGGAGTGTACATGCTTTTTAAAACTGCCCCTTACAAAAAGAGAATTTTAATAATTGTGTTACTTTTTACATTTATGACTTATTTTTTTACTCTGCTGGGTGGGAGTTCACTTTTTACACTGTATGAACTGGATGAGCCGCTCTGCTGGAATGAAGTATACATTGGATATGGAGCAGCTGCATTCACTTCCGTCTCTCTGACCAGCTTTATAGGAGTTTACTTACTTTCCAAATGTCTCAAAGACATTTATATTGTCTTTATTGGGATATTTTCTTACATTGGAGGAATGATCATGGCTGCCTTTGCCAAAACTACCCTGCTCATGTTTTTAGGTGAGTTCAGAATCGGTTGTTCTGTGGTCAACAATATATATGAAAATACTGCTGTGTTATTTGTAGCAAATGCAGGTGTTGGATATTGAACATAACACCTTGAAAGGGTCATAGAGAGGTAAAATACACATGGTTGATCAGACTGATCTAGGATTTGATTAAAAGATGAACTATGTGGAGAAACGATAGAATTACTTGCTTATGATTTGGTTTTAGTGCAATAGAAATATATTTGATTTATTAATTTTCCTGTGCTTGGATAATTGTGTCTCAGTGCATATCCAGTCTGACTTTTCTGTTGCCTTTTACTATTTGGGGAACTAAGCGTTCAAAAGTATATGACTAACACATTTGCAATATATTTGTAAAATCCTGGATTTTAATTATTTCAATGTCTCATGACTGCTTTACAGTGAGAGTGCCATCTTTATTCTGCTTTATGCCTATTCCTGTTCTCCGATCCATGCTGTCAAAAGTGGTTCTCACTGGTGAACAGGGTAAGTAGAATTTGATTTTGAACAATAAAATAATATGGTGCTTCAGAACAGAGATGTATGAAGATTACCTTTAAACAAACAGAGCTGTATTGGTATTTTGAGACTGCTTTTCTTTCAAGTTCCATATAATATGACCCTGTGTCTTGACATGAATGGCTTCTGGTTCTGAATTTAATATAAACAACATTGTGTTAAAAACTACTGCAAGTTTCAACCTTCAAACGAAATACTGCTCTTAAAGACCATGGGGAACTTGAAGCAGAAGAATGCTCAAGAATTATACAAGTCTGATTTCACAAGGGCTTCTGCATTTACAAGATCTTGACATGCAGCAAAAGATATATTTCTGTTACTTAGTGTCACACCTACTAATTTAGAAAGGTAAGCAGTAGGTGGTCAATCTTCAAAGCACTTGGAAACAACTGGACTTAGATCCTCAGCTATGGAGGAACCCAGCTTCATGCCTGTGGCTTCTAAACATGTCCCAAGAAATGTAACATACTACTTCTCAAAGTCCTTTCCTTGTGGAGCACAGAAAAAAGCATGTCAGTCCTCAAAATATGGCTATAATATCCTGTATTTTGCTTTTGGGGAGCATCTATTTTCTGGATTTTGAGAAATACCCACTTTCTATAAACATTTTCCTGAGTTGCTTTAATTTTTTAAAATATTAATCTTTGTACACTAAAAAAAGATCTCCTTGTACTAGCTGTGCTAACATACATGTTTGGTATTGCAGTTTCTTGGCATTCTTCACAGCTTTGGCTACTTGAGTAGTCTGATGCAGGAATCAGGTTCCATCCTTTTCTGCTTACCTAGTGTGATTTTGGTTATGGTCCTGTGATGACTGTGAATGCAGCTTGGGAATATGCATTCAACGAGACACTCATGGGATAGACTGCCACCCCAAAGGGTAGTTCAGTCCAAAAAATGTTGTTTGTTTCTTTTCAAAAATGAGAAGGCAATGGTTATAAGCTGAACCAGCAGTCCTGGTTGAATCAGTCTTTTCCACATATAAGAGTGAAGATTAGAGAAGGAAGAAACAAGGAAAAGTAAGAATGAAGAAGAAAACTGGAAGGGGGTAAAGGGTGGAGATATGCATAACATGGTTAGTGAGGATGAACAGGTTAAACTTCATGTGAGAAGCAAATCCAAGAAAATAGGCATGGTAACACAATAACAGTAAAGAAAAAATAGTTTCCGTCAGCAAAATGTGTTGTTTATTTGGTTTTTTTTTCATTTAAAAAAACTAGCATTTTGTAAGAGTTGCCACAGAAGACAATTTCATAGCAAAATATGATCCTCTAGTGCTTCTAACTTGCATACTTGGAAAAATACTGTCAGCAGATGTATCTTTTGAACCATATTTAAAACTTTTAGTACTTTGAAGAGTTTTTGTTTTATTTTGTTTTGTTTGTAACTCACCCATTTACTTTTGGCAGGTGCTGTGTTTGCTTGTATTGCCTGTTTAGAAGCTGTGACCGGCACTATCTCACTTTCAGTTTTTAATATTCTCTATGCAACTACTGTTGCATGGTTTTCAGGCTTTAGCTTCCTCCTATCTGCAGGCCTTTGTCTAATTCCACTGTCTGTCCTGTGGTAAGTATGGATGAGGAGGGTTCTTCGACTGCCTTTGCCAGTGATTTCTATTTTGATGTGAACTGAAGCTGAATGGTTTAGTGTGGTAGTTCTCAAACTTTCCTGTCTGCTAGTGTGCTGTAGTGGCTCTAGTTTCACACCTTTTCCCTGATCCAGCTACCTTCCAACAGCTCTGTGCTGTGAATTTCCCCCAAATTGAAGTCTATCCTGAATGTACTGCCAGTGGGATACACCACAGCCTTGACTGCACGTGTGCCTTTCCTTGGTTTGAGACCTTTACATGGTCTTTCTTACAGGAAAGCCTTTCCCACAGATCACGTGAAAGGCATAAGCTTAATTTTGCAATCTGAGCTCTTCTAGATGCTAATGAGGGTTATAAACATGACCAGTCACCCACTGGGTTTAATCGAAAGCTATATATCCTGGTCTTTGGTCATGGGTACCTTGTGATCCAGTGCCACTAAAATCTGTCAAAGATTTTAAAGCCCAAAAGAATAAACCTCTAAACATGTTTAAAAAATAGGCCTCTATAGCAGTTGTTTCTAATCATAATCTATTGACTCTCTAGTAATACTGACAGGGAAGTATCATTCACGAGTACTCATAAAGTAAAGGTCACTTTACATTATTTCTAGTATAAATATTACTTTTTAGGATGCTGAAAAAAAAATCAAAATGACAGAAGAATTGCTTTTCATTAGCTAGATTTACAGGTGGGGGAAAGATGTTTTTCTTAAGAGGGTGGCATTCTGGCTGGAGACTTGTATATTTTTTCCTAATACTTAGACTTCACCTCAGCCGCCTTTTATCTCTGCATCAGCTGCATTTTAAGATTTAAATAGGCAGTGAGAATGCTGTAGATTTAGAACATTTCACATAATTTCAAATCTATTCCTGCTTCATTATAATGCTTTACACAGTCTTTACAGAGAAGCTACACTAATGGTAATGATGGTATCAGGTAGTGATGGGTCTTAGACCTGAGGGAATTGAAGCAAAAGGGTCTTGCGTGTGTGAGTAGAGTACTTTCCAGTAAAGTAATAAAATAATTGAGAAATTCAGTTACATTAACAAAGGCACAGTAAGTACTTGTTCTATTAAATATTATCTTTAGTTTAGTTCCGTGTCGTAAGGTAGAGAAAGTTTCTGTTAAGAAAGCAAACTACTGCAGAAAAGGTAACAGATATTTACCATCAATTAGTCCATCTTGCAATCAGTATTGTAGTACATCATCGCCATAAATTTTTGAAAGTTATTTTTCTTTACCTTCTGTCATTATTTCCAGATATCTGACCCTTTGAATACCCTCTCTTTGCACCTTTCTTTTTAGCATGTCATGCGGTGTTACAGATGGAGAGCAGAAAGGGTAGTTGTTCCAGTCTGTAAGAGGCAGAGTGGTTTAGTACTGTTCTCAAAGGTAGCAGTAATGATATTGTCTGATTTGTGTAATTAGGGCAAGTAGTGTCATTGCTTTTGTTTACTAAGACACATCAACAGCTTGGTGCCACAGAGCATGGCTGTAGAGTGCTATCCAATATGTTTGTTGGTGCTGAATCAGCATGCTGTACTGAACTATCTCAGCTAAAGATACCTGTCCTATCTTTGTCTTACAGCTGGCTTCTGTGCACAAGCTGGAATGGGGAGGACTTGGCTCTGCTGGTACCTGAAGAAGTATCCAGCATAGAGAGTGCTGATAGTTGAACAAAGGATCCACACACCTGGGATTTCTAATCTGACACGCAGTGGCAGAGATCGTTATGCCACACAGAAACCACAGAGATAACACAACACAATTTCCAAGTGCCCTGTAGCAATAAGCACTAAATTGGTACCACTCAATACCCAGATTCTTTTTAGCACTTGACTAAAGCTAGCTCTTAACTATGCAAATAGGCTGGCAATTGAGATTAATGTTGCTTCAGCATGAAGGAAAAAATAAGGTAGGATGGTACTCTTTCCACTTACCCTTTCTCAAGTTTGAGAATGTCAGCTGTGGGTTGTGATACATCTTGTATCACTCTAATTTGGGTGACAGAGATAAGCCTATCAACTCAGAGGACGCTAGCAGTTCTGCTGGAGTCATTGGAGCTTGTGCCAGCTGAGGATGTGGTCCACTGTGTACATCTTGAAAGGCCTGTCTTAACAGTGAAGCCCCTACACTGTCTAAAATTAGTAAACTAAAAAATAGGTTTTTTCAGAAAGCAAGCAAACTGGAGGCAGTACTTACACCTGCTGTAAGTACACTTACTGTTCTGCAGCTAGCAGAGTGTTTGTGTAAGTTTAACATATGATGTGTGGACCTTGCCTGTGACTTAGTTCTTGAAATGGATTTTCACACAGAACTGTCAGGAACACACTGCACACTTGCAGAGTGTGAAGTTCAGCCTAAACCTACATTTTGCAGAGGCCATATTGCACATTTATCATTTTCCATATCTTAAGGACTGTTTACAGACGTCTTTTTGTCCCAGAGATAGTTCTTGTTTTCTAGTGAAGTTGGTACTTGGCTTAAATGTTTCTTTTAGTGAAAAGCTGTGATAGCATTTCTTACCAATAGATCTTTATTTTTTAACAACCCTGAAATGAGGTGACAAAATCAGAATCATGAATCTAATCATCTTGCAATGAATGCAGCATAATTTATGAGCACTTCAAAAGCACTTCTAATCTTCAAAGCACTTTACAAATGCTATTCAAAACGTCCTTCCATAATAGATACTATCCTCCCTGTTGCAGAGAGAAATTAACAGAGAGGACAAGTGACATGCCCAGAGCCCCAGTGCAAACTGGTGAGAGTGGCAAACCTAGGAATCAGTTTCAGCACTGACTCCTCACATTTTCCCTTAAGATCTTTAAGTAGAAATTATCCTGAGTATTAGGTTCTGGAATGCACAGTACAGCAGAAGTGTGAACACCATGCTAAGGACCACTCCCATCTGTTGATTTTGTTAGGAGTTTGACAGCCAATACTGTTCTGATCTCTCAAAGCTGTGTGTGACTCTTGTCCCCCAAAACAGATAGGTAGAGAAAGCAAAACAATGTAAACTGGTTGCCATTTAGAGAATGAAAACTCTACAAAAGCAACTACAATGACCTCACATGCACACAGCGTAGGATAAAAATGCAGCACATAGCATGTGCTGTATAATTGATGAGCTGTTTACAGCCACTGATATCCCATCCTATTAACGGAGTACTCCTGCAGAACTCCTCAGTGGTACTCCACCAAGAATAGTAATACCAAATCATGATGATACTATTGTAGATCGTTTGTAATGGAATGATTGCATTGTTTCCAAGTTATGTATCATGATCACAGAGAAGCCTGGAAGAAGGTTCAAATAAATTAAAGGAGAGCTTACTCCATTCAGGAGACCACTGTCTACTCATCACAGGTGAAAACAGGGCCATTTATCCAGGCCAGAGGGAACATGCTAACACCTCTAGCTGGCTCTTAAACTCCTGACATGAGCCAGAAAATAAAACTGCTTACTGCCTTTGAGGTGGCCAATTTACTGCCAACTTGTTGGAAACATGAGCTGAATTCTACAGTAACCAGTGGGTCCAAAACATAATGAGTACTTGTAAAGAGATTTAAGAAAACACTGATGTAAAGGATTTCAGCACAAACACGACATTGTCTTCCTTGCCTCTTCATTATGCAGTTACGTAAGGCTTTATGAAATTAACTATTTCATGCAAAACTGCCTGGAAATAAAAACACAAATGCAGAAGGGGTGTGTACCTTCACTTTCTCCTTCAGTGCACACCTCTTCTAGCACTCGGAAGCTCACATCAAAGCAAGCCAGTTCCACAGTGGTGGTGTGTCAGTCCAACTGAGGACAAGCACGTACAGTTCAGGAATGGCTTTGTTATGATTTGATTTTACTGTACAAAGTACATGCTGTTTGCAAAGTGCTTCTGGTAGATGGAGCATTTAGAACTGGCTATAAATTTAGGTCAAAACACATGGAGGATATGGACTGTATTTTTAAAATGTCTAGCACAGTGCAAGCTGAGCAACCAATTACTAATATGCTTCAGACTATTAAAGCAAAATCTTCTAAGTTTATAATAATTTCTTTATTTGTGTATAAATACAAATTATTTTGACATAATAATAAAATTTGGTTTTTTAAACTCTGTTGCATGTGTAGTTCTTGCACTTTTAAATTTTGTTTTGACAAATGGCCAATGGCAGGACTGGTAGAGGATTGTTGGTGTAAACAGTCAGAAGCAGCACTATGCTATCATCTATTTTTTATGGTCATAACAAATGAACAGCAGAGCAGGAAGATGTGCTTTGGCTTCCCTCCTGCACCTGGGGAGAGGAAAGAATACTGCCCATAACATCAGACCAAGAGGAGGTGGGGAGTTGCAGAGTAGGGATAGCACTGGCACCTGCAAGAAGTCATGGTAGGGGCTTGTGTTGCACCTGCCAGACCACCAGAGCTGGAAGTGCCTTCCTCCTCTTACCCTGGCCAGATCTGTCCTAGCTCCACTGCCCATCACACCCCACTTGGCTGCCTCTGTGGGTTACTGTGTGCAGCAGTATTTACAGAATGAGGCTTGTACAGAATGGGAAGAATAGGCTGGGGCAGGAGGGCCGGTCCACAGTCCAACCACCTGCAGCACTGAGAAAGTGTAACCCTTCCTTTTTACCTCAAAAGCTTTTTGCCTCAGTCCTGCTTGACTCACATTTCTCTAGGAGCAGCATCAATTCTTGCATGGGCCTCTTACACATACTGTTTACTTTCCAGCCTGGTTAACCCCTAGGATTAGCTTCCTTACAGACACAATGAACAATGCAACTTCCTGGCTCTGAACAGGGCTTGATCTTACCCATGATTATTAAAAAGTATACTAATCATTGAACAAAACTACCTAGAAATTGCATGCAGCCTCCTAATTTGCTTCTGGTTTTACACTGCACTAATGAGAAACTCTAGTAAATTACTTGTCTTGATGTAGTTTTGCTCAGATGGAACAGCATCCAACTTTGAACCAACACTAGAAAAGGCCAACCAACTCAGTACACTGAAGTGGGGAGCTATAAGGTACCAGTAACTGTGTACAATTGTTGGATGGCTCCCTGTTTTCTTGAACAGTGCTGGTAAGATGGCAGACCTCCGAAAAATCCATGCCAGCACCTTTAGCTTGTCCTAGATCTGGCAATGTAATCCCTCAGCTTTTCTGGCCTGAGCCTTGAGCAATACAAAGCCTACTGAACCCCAAGCTTGCTTTATAACAACAGTTTAGTTTTGCTTTACACAAAACTGCAGAGGAACTTGTCAATTATAAAACAGCAGCCAATTCTGATACTTAATAAAGTATCAGAAGGACAAGGACAGCTGTAGAAAACAAAAATGTGAGTAGGTCTACGCTTACATGTTCAATTTATTGGTCCTATGTTTAACCTCCCTAAGGAAAAAAAACCCAACAAATTAAACAGCTTGTACTGCATAGCACAAGCCTCTAATCTCTACAAGTCTCAAGTGAAAGACAATTTCAGAAGCTTGACTTACTAAATGAAACAAGTTTATATATAAAACCAAATAAAACCACCACTGAAGTAAGTCGTACTATCATCTTAATGTTTCCAAAATGCTGCAACATTTTGCACATAAAAGCACTATAAAATTAACAGGACAGAAACTAGAGGCTTTGGCCCACATGGATAGGGGATTTGTAGTAGCTATAAGCCCACTGAAAAGCAGAAGAGATGTTTGCAGCTGTGGTAAGAGGTTTATAGCAACATTCCTCCTAAAATTATCTACAACAGAACACTAATTACATTTAACCAAGTCATTAAAACCCGCTGAATAAAGATAGTTCCTGTTTTAGAAATACTGTTTCAAGTTCTTCATATCTGACAACAGAACATTTTTTGAACCACAGACTTTTTTTCCTAATAAACCACATTGTATTAGCTGCCTTGTAGGATTGATATAACATATACAAATGTATGACACCAGAAATAGTTGTTACAACCCTGAATTTAAAAAATAAAAACACTCAAGCACACAAAACCCCTTCCAGTGGTCTGCTCCTTTAAAATGCGTATTTAAGTATAAATCTCTCATTCTTCCTTAATTAAGATCTGATTTTTGTAAACCCACAAATAATTATTTCTGTACGTGTACCACCGTATCTTCATGTTCTTACTGCAGCAGCTTTATTAGGTACTTTCATAATTCTGCATTCTTTCTGAATACTAAAATACCTAGACCTGGGAGCGCTCTTTTGGATTATGTTCACAAACAGATTTTAAAACATCTCTTTAAACCCCAAGTGGAACTTGCTTCCACTTTCAGAAACCAAAATACCCTCTCAGAGACACATTAAGCCCATTCTTACAGCAGTATTTCCAATGCTACACAAAAGCTTAAGGGCTCACTCATAAACAGCTGTCAACAGAGGGGTACAACGTATGTAGCAGGACACCACTGGCAATGCCGAAGTTGAAGACCTTTAAAGATATGCAATAAAAAGGGACAACACTGTGTCATGGATAAGAGATTCTTGATTTAGGATTAAATATATTTTGGAACGCAACAGCATTTATAGCAAACTTTTTTTCAATAGTTTAAAAAGTGTATGGAAATTTTCATGAACAAAGAGTTACGCAACGGAAAATACCTTCCTCTTCCTCCATTAAATGCATTTACCACAGTAGTCAGTTTTAAAATGCGTGGGTATTTTTGAATTTCTTGCATACATACTTAGAATTTCCATATTTAAGAAGCTATAGTCCTGAGCAGTTCATGAAAAGGCATTATTTAAACTACCTAGTTACAGGACATTTGTATGATTGATAACAAGCACAGAACAATTTATAGACTTTAAACATTTAATGTGCCTTTTCATTAAGGAAGGCAAGTGATAACTAGGCCTGCTTAACACTGTGTCAATTTAGTACCATGTACTTCAATCTGCACTAGAAAGACACACACAAAACATTTTTGTGAAGTGTATTTTGTTACAATAAACCGAGCTTGTGCTCCATCATCATGTGTGGTTCTCCCATAACCTCACTCTGGGAAGGATCTGGAAAAAGAAAAGTTGACAGTATGAGGCCTTTACCAAGCTACAAAGACCAACAACAATTAATGACGGTGAACATTTTTTTTCATTATAATGCTTAGTGCAACAGTTACTTGATTGATTTTTGACAGTGTTACAGAGTGTAGATCTGTAACTCAGAAGTCTCTATCCAAAGCACTGATCAGAGAACAAACACATACATTGTGGAACAGCTTGTCATAAGGACACACACATTTCAAGTAAAACCAACCAGTTTTACGTAAGCACATACTCCTACTGCCTGAATCTCAAAGGGATTACACTACAAGTTTAGTGTTTGAGAAAACTCAAGTCTGACTGAACGTTTTTTCCATTGTTGGCCTACACCTCTTTCCAATACAACTTCCCTGCACAATAGGACCTCACAGTTCTCCCTTCTGTTAGCTGGGACATACTCCTGGTTTCTCTTCTCCACCCAACTGCCTAGTTTCACAGAAATTCTACATCTGTAAGTCTCTCTGAGATTTCCTCCATTCTGTACAGTATAATTGACATTAGCCACTGTACTCAAAGGCTACCAAGGAATGTGCAGAAGACACAAGAGAGACCAATACTGACAGTATGAATTTCTTTTCCATACAAAAAAATTTAAAAAAAACCAACCAAACAAACAAAGAAAATGAAGAAACAAACCCAGGGCCAGAACACAGGTTGTGACTGGGAGAAGTACTTCTTTATGGGTATATCAATCATGTCTTCCTTCCATAAATAAGACATATTAATGCCTCAGATTCCTCCAGAGACAACAAAAATATCTAATCCACTTCCACCTGATAAATATAGCCTTCTCAAAAACACTTGTGACCCACTCACTCCTCAGCACTCCATAAAAAACTAACAGCTTGTTGTGAGCAACGGTAAATAACCAAATTTCTACAAATTATGTTCAGCATTGCTCTACCCCCATAGAACCACAAAAGCCCAAGATTCCTTCCCTTGGTCCCTGCATACCCATCTCAGAAAATAACCCCAGATTTACACCATGTCTCTAGATTCAGATTTGTTCCTCCATTATTTCCAGCTTTGTATCTCCCCACCTATTGCCATTCTCCAATCCCACTTCCATGATACTCTCTGCCTCCAAGTCCTAACTACAGCTAGAAATATTTTGCTCAAAAGCCGTTTTTCCAGGTTTATTCTATTCCACCCATACTAAAAGTCAGCAGACCACTGCACAAGTGCAGCCTGTTCAGCTCATTTGAGGAAGCCTTTCCCCTGCTGAGTGTCTGTTTAATTAGTTCTGTATCTCTTCTCTAACACCTCTTCTTAATTACAGAACTTAAAAAATTTTGCAACCTCTGCTTGTCAAAATCTGCACAAGTACTTCAAAAGTTTCTGAGGAAAGAGCATGTATAATCTACTCCTTTAGGAACCCAGCCTACAAGCAAATACTGTCTTGCTCAGTATTTCAGAGTAATTGCCACATAACTTACAGCTGAACCACATTTATTTCTCCTTCCCCAGTGCTTCTTTGCTTTTAGGATTTAATTTTGTTCTTTGTATTTTGGGAGTTTAATTCTCTTGTTCAGTAGAGGCAAAGAACTTCACAGCTCCCAAATTTTACCTTTAATTGTTTCCATAACACTAAAGCCAGAATGTATTTACCATTAAGGATATCCTCAAAACCAATGCATTCATCATTTCCCCTCAAAATATCCATTGCCATGTTTGAGCTGTGAAGAAATGGGAGACGCTGGACCTGTAAAAAGAGTTCAAGCAAGAGTTCAAGTTTCTGCGAGTCTGAAATTGAAAGGGTTCATATTTGGATTTCTCAGTCTGGGAAAAGTCAACAGGCAGAAAAAACAACACTGAAATAAGAGAACTACTGGCACACAAAGACACACAAATACCATCTTCCTTTGGTTATCTAATTGAAAAGAATACCCTTCAAATAGATTTTTAGCTTTCACTGTGGTGTAGCTACTACAGCAAATACTACACTTCAAAAAAATAAAGAAGTACTTACTTTCTCCTCTGTAAAGCTCCTCTCACATAAAGCTGAGGAGCTTCACTGCAAACCTCCACACCCTGAGGTCAGTACTGGGCGATTGATGTATACTGCAGAGTTTGGAAACTACATTCTAAGCCTCCGACATCTCTGACACAAGTCAGGAATACAAGTGAAAGAGCTATATTGACTTTCACATTCAAATATAATCCCCCTTTTAACTAATCTAAATCATAATTATGTCTCTGATCTCAACCAATTCTTAAGCTTCAAGTCCAGTCCCAGTTACTTTCAACACTCTTCTGTACCCTTCACCCACAGTATTTCCAAAAAATTTTCAAGTGGCCCACACAGAATTCAGAGCATAAATATTCTGAGAATGCATTCAACGCTACAAGAGATACTTCTGTTAAACCACAAGAAAACTTGTATATCCAACACGAATCTGGTAGTGAAAAACCTTCTGATCACCATATTTCTCCCACCCATCTCCCAAAACCACTTCTGGAAGACCCACTAACAGGATATCCTCACCTCCCTCCCTCTCTGCAATGTGCTAATGTACATTAGGAAGAAGATTCCTCAAGACAGCACAGCTGAGACCAAGGGATGTTTTCGTAAGTCACATCCTGACTTTTACATCTTCAGGACCAGTAACTTCTGCGAAGCTTAATGCAGCTCACTATGGTTTAGTAGCACCTGATCACTCAAAGGGAGTACGAAATTGCTCTAACTCACTTGGAAAAGCTACTCTTAGTAGCTTGACTACTTTCAAGAAGACAAAAAAGTTTACTAGGACCAATGAGTTTTCTATGTTTCCCTTTCTCCAGCTACCCTCAATCCTAAGAGAAAAGAAGAAAAAGGAGACAGACTGAGCTTCTCAATTAAGAGTTAAAACCTTTGAACTTAACTCCCTGTAGACCTCCCTTGATCTTACAAGAAAGGCTGCGGAACAATAAGCACATAGCAAATTCTCTGTTTCAGGTTTCACATTACCTCTGTATCTACTCCCAAATCACTACCTGCTTCAGACCCCTAAGTCTCTTTTCCCTACAGGTGCAGAGATTCCTTCCCATGAAGGTCATACATTCTGCAGAGGAAAGTATTAATTTTAGGAATCAAGACTCAATTCCTCCTGCTTTTCTCTGAAGGCTTACAGGAAGCTAGTTCAGAGACTACAGCAGTTACCACTTCATCAAATAACTAATAAAACAACAGCAGCTAAAAGGCTTTAGCATATTGACTGTTCTAAAAATTAATAACTGCACTGTTTGGTTCACTGTTTTTAACAGCAGTTTCTTAATAGTGAAATAACTTCTTTTGGAAACATAAGTTTTCTCAACATCTCAACAAAGAAAGATGTGCCTCTGACAGCATGTTCCAAAATAAACATTTTTTCAAATGGCTTAAGTTACACCAGTTGGATAAAAATACCTACCTGTTTCACTGCTCTGAATTCCATCTGCAGCTTTAAAGGTGCATGGATTCCTTGAACATTTCTCAGTCTGGCAAAGTTGGTTTTATCTTGATTTAACTGGAACTGCCACAAACAATATTGGTTTTTATTTTAGAAAAAGTTACTTTCAAGTACAGCCATAGAAGAAATTTGTGACATCCTACTTAAAATAACCTACTTACTAAATTTGTATGTAAAAATTCATTAATACTATCAAAAATGTCTCAAGTGTAGAGGAAAGAAAGTGCTCCAGTAAGATTTGTTCTATGAAGCTGTAATTGGTTTTTGCTGGATTTTATTCCAAATTAATAGCAGCAATTTTATTTTGCTATTTTTTATAATCAGGACATGTAACACCACCAAGTGGTATAGTTTTGCACTACTTTACTACAATATTGTCTGGATGAACAGGAAGCTAAGTCCAGTTTAAAGATCACAAAAGCCAATTTGATGTCACTGTTAATCATCAAAAACTATTTGAAAACACTTGATATACTTCTTTTCTGATCAAGCAGGAAAACAGAGCACCACTTACACTCCTTATGATTGTGAAAAGCAAATGAAAACTCATTTTTACCAAATGCTCTCAAAGTGATCAGTAAGTCAAATAAAATCTATTTAGTAGAGGCTTTTTAAAGAATAAGTGGTCACTCATGCATACTGGAGTACAAAGTAGTAAGTTATACTTAATATCAAACCTAAGCATAAATAATCAAAAAAATACAAACCTCTAATTTTAAAATCTGTACTCCACCACCATGACAAAAGACTCTTAGTATGAGAACATCAACCCATTTATGAGAAGCGATCTCAAAAACCAACAGGAAAATACAAGTCAAAGGCATAACAAGCATTTTCTTTGTAACAACTGTACTGAAAGCTCTTCAAAAGTTAGCAGAAAATACTATTTATATGCCTCATCCTAACCGTATAATTCTGGTTACATTATTTTTCCGTTTCTTTTATTTTATAGAGATAAGGATTTTTGGATAGCAGAAACATTTGGTTTCTACCAATGCTACTTGGAATAACCTTTTTAACATTTTTAGCAGTAAAAACAACCATAACTATCTCAGGCTAAGCTACGTCTTTTCCCATTCAAATATACATGAAAATAATTCTTAAACTGGCCTTAAACTTACAGAAAATTTAACCACATGTGGGAGAAACAATTTAGAAGATTCACATACTTCTTAGGGGATAATGTGGCCTGTTTTATTTCTGTGCCTTTTTGTCTCTTCAGCATCTTTTAATTACGCAGGTTTTATATAGCAAAAGAGACTTATCAGAGTTTATAAAGAGTTAAAACTAAGTTACAGCAATCAGTTAAAAAAAATCAATTGACAAATAGCTCTGAAACATTTATAGTATTTATAAATAAGCTCATGAAGTTGGTGTCACAATAACATCATCCTGTTAATGCAAGGCAACACTAACACTGGCTAAAATTAAAACATATTAGACATGACAGCCAGACTTGTCACGATACTTAACCTAGCACTTTGGAACATTCTATCAAAATAATGTCTTTGCTTCAGGATAGTTTGATACATCGTATCTTCTGTGCTGACAAAACAGGCACCACAGACATTCAGTTCAACCAGCAAGTCCGGTCTCCTTCTACCTTTGACAGACCACTTCAGAATGTCCACAAGTGATGACTGAGCCAGACCAGATTGCAAACACTTAATGGCAAACTGCAGGTATAAAATGTCTAGATGGGATCAAGCAATGTATTGAAAAATAAATTTTCACAGGCTGTGTTCACAGGCTGAAAGTCTGAGAATAAAGATACATGGTAAATCTACAGACAAAATTGGAGGATCTGCCTTCCAGAGGTGACAGGTATGCCCCTGGCCTACCTATGGAGGCTGCACACACACTTTTAGATGACTAAACCTGACCACACACAAGTCCCTACTTGGAAGGCTGCTTATGCACTTGAACTGGAGAGATATAAAGTAAGAGATTAACAACATAGAGATTTGTCAACTATTGTTGAACATCTTCATTCTCTTAAGACCCTGCTCATTATTTGTTACTGCACAAAGCAGTCCAGATAACCACATTGTAATTTACACTTTGTAATTAGTTAACTGTGAAGATGGCTACATTTGATGTTAAACTTACATTCTTTTCTGTCAGCTCCAGTGGGTGGCTGGGCAACAATTCATTTTTCACACTTGTAAAGCTAGAAGAATAAGTAGAAAAGACATTAACTTCAAATTAATTGGGATATAGTTTTTTAAATTGCATTTCAATTTAAAAATTGTATCTGAGATACAAACACCAGCCCACAGAGAGACACAAGTAGCAAAGTCTGAACCACAGAAAAAAAAGATTAATAGTGAAGCAGCAACTAAAACCTCTAACTACAGCACTACCAGAAGAAAGTTTCAGACATCCTTTATGCTTGACAAAATAGAATGTGTTTTTCTTTCGTGATTCCTTTCAGAAAGAGATGAAAATATTAATAAATGAAAACATTACATGTTTAATTATGCCCAAGCTACACTGTATCGTATTTTGAAGTCTCCAAGCTTTCGCAATGGAATACTGTACATACCTTCCCCCCCTAATGCCAGCTGTATGGCATTTTAAATTCCATGAACTTATTTTGGATTCACTACCCAAGACAGAGACCTAAGTTTTGAACTCAGGTAAAAATGGCAAACTCCAAACTATTTTTATTATATTACTTTTGAGTTTTGTCCCAATGCTAAAATTAACCATTTCCCACACTGTTATGACACACTTACATAAACGTATATTAAAACTATCAGATGTTTCACAATTATCAATACTTTGCTGTTTCTTTTCCGAAGAACAGTAAAAGAGGTAAAAGCCTGTTTGTAACACACCCTCCAAGAAACTTCTGTAAAAAGCCAACCTTTAGCATTTACCGAAGTTCAACACTGTCTGTGACACAATTCAGCAAGCAAAAGTAAAGCGTACCCTCTGCGCAGAAGATCATGACCTTCAAATAGCCCTGAGGCTGCAACGTCTGTAAATGAGATACTATCCTTCAACAGAGAAGCAGTGCCTCTGGAATTCTGGAACAAAAAGAAAAAAAAAAAAAGAAAAAAAGACGGGAGGATTACTTCAACAGAACCAGGCCACTTTTGTATGGGCCACCAGGCCAGGCAAATGAAAGGAAGTGCTCAAAGTCTCCTTAAAATACTCCTGGACAAGCCCTAGACTTTAGGAGTTTCTTTAAAATAGAGACGAGACAAAAACACAAACAAACACCCCAAAACATAAACCCCACACTAATATAGAATTCTTTCAGAGAGTCTGACTAAAACTAAAGGTACTGACAACATTTTTGGATCTCGTTGACCCAGATCAAGTTAAACTCACACTATACCCCCTGTTTGTTCCCACCCTGGTCTACAGGGATGGAAAGGAAAGAGGCAAGTCCTGACAGCTGACAGGACAGAAAGGAGCATTCTTTCATTTACTGCAATACTGACACAATTAAGATCAAATCGAATTTAGCCATGGTTTGAGGCTGCCATAAAGAGGAGAAGGTGTATTCAAGCAGTCTAGTATGCCACTTATCTGAAAGAACAAAGGAAAATAATAACTTGTAGTGAATCACCAGAAATCCACAGACTTACTAAGTACTATTTACTAGTAAACTAGGCCACTAATTTCACTCTAACCTAACCGATTTTACTGAAGTGATTTTAGGATTGCTCATAAAAATTGCTCCACCAGTAGGGCAATGTCTAATAAACAGCAGAAGGTGACAGGAATAATCTCTGGAAGGTGACAGTGACGAGCATTTCAGTGCAAGGGTTTCCTCCAGCAGCACTGTCAGATCCAACAGAAAGCTCATGCTTACAGTTAAGATCTTTTGTACCAACATGTGAGCTTTCAGTAACATAAGAGCTATAAGACAGCCCTCCTGTAGTTACATGCGTATAAAGCATCTACCAGTTTACACACTCAGAACTGACCAGACCCTTGTGAGACTGCTGTAAATGAAAGGATTAAAGAGATATGATACCTGGGGGACGTGACAAGAGGGAAGATCAAAGTTAAAGTCACGGAGAAAACCACGGAACACTCCCCAAAAGCAGCACTCTCGAGTCACACCAGTGCCCGGCCCGTCTGAGGCGGTCCTAGCACCGCTGCCCCCCGCGGAGGGCTGAGGCGTGACCTCCCTCCCGGAGAGCTGCGCCGCACGAAGCCGCAGGCTGCGGGAGGCTGGGCTCCCCGTCCCGCCCCGCTCCCAGGGAAGGGCTTTAACCACAGCCGCCACGCACCCTTCGCGCCCATGAGGAAGCCCGCCATGGCCGCACCGGACCCCCGTGACTCAGCGCGGTCCCGCCGCCCCCGGGGACACCGAGAGGGTGAGGGGAGGGGGGGGCTAGCAGAGGTGGCGGGGTGGGAGGCCTAGTCCGAGCCAGTCCGGCGCAAGGACACCCCTGCCCGCCCGCCCAGCTCCGCCGCCGCCCGCACTCACCATCTTGAGCCCCCACCGCGCGCAGCCACTTCCGCCGCCGCCGCCCGCTCACTTCCGCCCCTCCCCGCCCCGCGTCAGCCGTGAGGGGGCGGGGCCGCGCTGGGGGCGGGAGCGGGTGCGCTGAGGGGGCGGGGGCTGATGGCGGCTGCCCCTCCCTGCCCTCAGGGCGGTGTGAGAGGTGAGGGGGTCATGTCCCGGCCTGTCCCTTCCTTGGCCGTGGCTTCCGTGCTCGCAGGGCTGTTTCTTGTAGGCCGAACGCAGCGTTCACAGAAGCACAGAATCGGTTAGGTTGGAAAAGACCTATGAGAGCAGCGAGTCCAACCTATGACCAAACACTGCCATGCCAACGGCATCATGGTACTGAGTGCCACATCCGGTCCTTCCTTAGGCACTTCCAGAGACGGTGACTCCACCACCTCCCTCGGCAGCCCATTCCAATGTTAAATCACCCTTTCTGTGAAGAAATGCTTCCTCATGTCCAACCTGAACCTCTCCTGACAAAACTTGAGACGATTTCCTCTTGTCCTGTCTCTTGTTATCTGGGAGAAGAGGCCAACCTTGCCTGGCTGCATCCTCCTTTAAGGCAGTTGCAGAGAGCAGTGAGGTCACCCCTGAACCTCCTCTTCTCCAGGCTAAAACTCCAGGCCGTTCTCACATGCCACCAAAGCCCAGCTGTCTCAGTGCCACCGTGGCCCCAAGCAGGAGCTGGAATTGACTAATACCTTCCCATAGCGGACCAAGGCAGCCATGTCTGTGGTGTCTGGTGTGGGGAGCTTTTCTTGGTCAAACCCATCCTGTCCTGCTCAGCTACAGGCAGCAAAAGCTGCTCGGGTGACACCAACAGCATCACAGTGCTGACAGCCTGAGGTGGTGAAACCAGGCAGTGATGCTTCCAGTGGTAAACACGGCCTCAAGCTCTGGGCTGGCCATGGAACCCTCCTGGGCATCGCTCTGCAAACAGGAGGTGTCAGCATGAACTGTCCTGGCAGGGGCCTCAGGCAGCCCTCAGGCCTTGTCCTCAGTGACCAACAGGCCGCAGCAGGTTAATCTTCCTGAGTTTTGAGAATGGTGGATAAACGCTGCTGTGTTAGTAGGCAGGTACTAACAGCCACAGTATCTGCATGATAACAGAATTAGTATTAGCTTGCACTTAAAGAACTTTGAAAGATTTTCTGTGAATCACGAGAGAGTTTTCCACATATTTCGATGCATAGCTCCACATGTGTATCTGGGATATCTATTTTATATGTTTCTTCTGAGACCTGTAGCTCATTCAAACCTTTAACCTTTTAATTTGGGTCACCCTTAGTAACCTAAATTGAGCTGCTGTTGCAAATTTTATATGTGGCAATTAAACACCATCTCTCTCTCACACACACACATGCACATACACACACAGAGGCAGTATTTAAGTAGGAATTTTATATATGTTTTAATGGTACTCAGATTTGAAAAAAAAAAAAAAGACTGAAAAATTAATACACTTTATAATCAATTTTCCTCTTTCTTGTGCAAAATCTATCCACCTCTTAAACCGCTCCCTACCCCCGCATTCTCAACCCAAGTTCTGGCCCTTTGTATTCAGGTCTTAGGTTTAAAGCAAAAACTTCAAAAGATTGAGAATGGAGGACTGGAGTTTTTAAAAGAATTTTTAGGAAAATGAGTACCACAAAGGTTTCTCTGATCTTATAATTATAATGGGTACTTGGTTATTGTGGTGCTGGATTCATTATTATAGAATAGATGTGAATACAAAAAACAAATCAAGTTCCTGTTTAACTGCAGCTTACAGAAAGCTAGGTTTTGTCACTAAATGTATTTATTTATTGACTGAGTTTGTTGATCAGGATATGACTGTAGAGATGAAACATCTAACTTTCAAAGTCATTCTTGCAGGACGCAGACAGGATGCAATCACTCCATGTACATTTTTGACATCACTGTGATCCAGTCTAGGCTGCATAACATAAAAGGACATACATTGCAAGAAAGAACTGGTTTTCCTTTAGAGGCTTTCACACTAGGGAAAACTTCCAGACATAAACACAAATCACACACTTATTTTTCTCATCAGATTACCAAGTATTTCAAATTGGAGCGAGGCTTGATTTCTTTCACAACCAACTTTGCTTTAATGATCTTGCAGTGAGCATCTCAACAGTGAGTGATTGGGTGCCTCTCTGCAGCCCTGCTGCAAGTAAACAGGAGTTACATGAGCAATTGTCAGGCTGGCCAAACGTGTGATCAGAAGTGAGAGCCCATGGTGAGCGATGAGCACTTTGACCGCTCAGAAGCAGTGGGTATGGCTGCTCAGCGTGTTGCAGGTGATTTCAAGGCTGCCACCAGCAGCGGGGTCACCAAAGTGCAGACAGGAGCCCACAGGCCCTGCACCAGGCACAGCAGCCCCGGCACACAGTGCCCTGTGTGCTGAAGCCTCCCTGCTGGGGAGCGGTGCTGGCTGCAGGGCTGGATGCTCTGCCTCAAGGCATCTCCCTGGCAGATGGTAACGTGATAGAAAGTGAGATGCAGTGACTGCAATTGCTAAAGGGGCCTTCTTGTCTGGGGACACTCTTTTAAGAGGATGTGGACATGTTAAAATTAGTGTGAAAGTACCTATGGCTTCTCAAAATTGGTTACTTCCATAAAGTTAGGATGTTGAATTTCACGTTGCCTTTAAAGATAAACTCCAAAATTTTTTTTTTTTGAGAATTTTTTTTCATCACTTTGTGTAGAAGAGGTCTGAAATATATGACTGTTTCAAGTATTTTTTGGATATTTTTTACCACAGCATTTTTGGAATGTCAAATCTGATCTTTTTGGTTTAGCTACAGGACTTCACTGAAGATTCGAGCTATTCTTAGACTATGGATACTTTTATCTTTTAGAAATGAGGGAAGTGTTTCCTCTTTTTTTAAAAAATGGTAGTGTTCCAATGGTCTTTTATCAGTTAAATTGGTATTAAAAACCAAAAAACCTCAGTAAACAAAGTTTAGACAGCCTGACCTAAAGCAAATTCTGGTTCCAGTTACTTAGCTTTCTTTTGCCTGGATCCCAGCGTGGCATAATTTTGTGGAAGGTCTGTACATTTCCCACTGAAGCCTCCGGAAGAAAGGTGGATTCAAAAATTGTCACACAGAGGCACAACATTAGCTCAAAACCTGCTTTAACATAGCAGTAGAGTTCCCAGAAGAGACCTACCTAACCCTAACCCCAACCCTAAAGATTTTTGTGGGTGGGGCAAAGGCTGCTGCATACCAGCCTCCTCTACCTGTGGAAGAGGGGACCTGCAGAAGCCAGTTCTCTTCTGGGAACTCTACTGCTATATTAAAGCATATTTTGAGCTCATATGTCCTGATTTTCCGCTAAATTAGGTTGTACTTTTTACCTCTCCCATTCCCAGAGCTTTGTTGTGTGTAAGGGTTGAAAGATGGAAATAACTATTGATTTACAACGTCACTCCTACTTAATAGTAGCAAAAGGAGTATGTTCTCCAAGGAATTTGTCTTTATATCCATGTTTTTTAATATTGATGCAGCTTTGCCACTTTTCAAAATATAATTCCTTTGACATATCAGTGTCAGCAATCTGTTCTGACTACGTGAACCTCTATCAGAAGAAAACCTTTATCCTGTGGGACTGGGAAACTCTTTCACTGGTTTCTGTCAACAGCCAGTTATAATTTGTTAAAGTGAAAGTACTTTTTATTTGTTTTTAATCAAATCAAATAAACACATTTTCTTTGATCTTTAAGAACTCCTTTCTTGTTAACTTGCTTTATACTTTTATGTTTTGGATTCATTGTAAATCTAATTATTTAAAAAGTTATTTTGTTTTACATTATTAAACCTTTTCTGAATTTAAGATAAACAGGGGCATGTTTTGTTAAAGATTAAAAATAAATTTCACACAAAACTGCAAAACGTAGCAAAGATAATAACGTGTAGGCGTCAGAGTGTTCCAAAACAAGACTCTCTAGGGGCTCTTCTGAACACAGGCTTCGTTAAAACCATGTTCTGAAAGGGCTCAGGAAACCCCTGTCTCTAACCCACCCTTTCCTGAAGCTGGTGAAAGTATTTAGAAAAAAGTTACTGTTGCAGGGAGACAAAAAAAAAAAAAAGAAAAAGAAAATCCCACGTATTGCTGAAGGAGATTGTTTTTTCCTGTTTGTTTATCAGCAAAATCTACAATTTGTAGGAATTTGTAGGATCTTCTTTAGTCAAAACTTTCCCATCCTCATGGTTCAAAAGCAGCAAGCAGTCCAATAGGTGACCAGAAAGACAACATTGGGATCTCTATGTGAATGTAGATTTTTTAACATGCTGTAGCATCTAGGCATCTCGTGGGGAAATAATACTAACAATCCCTCATTTCGTTATTTAATTTATAAGTCATCAGTGAAATTTAAGTGAAAAGATAATGTATCTGTAAAGGTGTGTTCAGTTCCTTTTTTGGTAAGTCAGACAAGGGAAGCCAGCTGTTTTTTTAATCCAAGTAATGTGCTTGGATTAAAAAAGGAGTCCTTGTTCTGTAGAAGTGATGACTTATTTTGTAGCTCGTCAGTGCTTCTGTAAGTCTAGGAGTACTTTATTTGTACTAATCCGTTGTTTGTACTCTGTGAATCTGGGCTTCCCTGCGCTCTTTGTGCAGACTCAGAAAAGCAGGATGCTGCACTGGGAGAGCCGGTCACTAGGGGATGCTCAGTACCCAAACACCCCGCGCCTGCCTCCCTCAGCGCTTGCCAGCCGCCTCTGCTCAGACTCGCTCAGATGCTCCTGGCTGGGTTTGAGTACTTTTTCACTCGCAGTGCTGTGAGAATTATGACAAAACAAGGTCAAAAGATAAAAAGCAAGTATGTGCAACAGCTGAAGCTATATGGGCAATACTTGACAGAATGCTGGTAGGCTTATTTCCCAGTTAATGGATTGATAACTATTTTCAGTAAGCTCTGTTACCTCCCTGTGACAATATTAAACCCTTCAGCCTGAGTCCAGCGTTTAACCAAGCCAGTGTTCACGTAGTCAGGACCTCACTGCTGAGGTCTGAAACCAGGTCCCTCATGAGAATTCAAAGGAAAATATTTTTGTCTTTCCCCTTAATCTGGAGTGATTTGTCTCCCAGAAGCACACCCCCTCTGAACATATAGGTGAGACTGAGAGCACATTTCCTGCGAGAGTGTCTTCCTATGGGAAACCTTGAATTTAATTAATGGTAGTCACAGCTGAAAGAATTGAATGGAACGTTACTTCCTAGTCCTGCTACTGTGCAGGAAAAAAAATCACACAAGAGTTTGCCAAAATGCCTAGCAGCAAAAGGGGACTCTGAGACTGCTCTGACTCATAGCTATATCCATTAAGCAGCTAAATAATCAGAAGTCACCTTAATTTCCTCCTCTGGCTGAATACAATAAATGAACCCATGATCACCAAACTGAAAATTTGGCATTCTGCACAGAAAACAGGCATTTTCAGCAAAAATATATGCATCAGTAAGAATATTTTTTCTTTTGCCTCTAAGAAGCTGTCAATCAAAAATTTTCTCCATGTGCGTTTTCTGTTATTTTAAAAATGAAATTGTGACAAAGTTTCTGATCCAGCCACAATGTGCTACTTAAGAATTAGGCACATGGATATCATGGTGGCGTCTGGCTTAAAAATAGTTAAGGCTTGAATCTTCAAAGGCAATTATGTGTTGAACTCCTCAGGATGTGAGCCAGCCAGTGCCTAGGTTTAGCCAGCAAAATCAGAAGTAGGTCTAGAGCTTCTCAAACATTGGCCAGGCTTGGGTTTAGGTTCAAATCTGATGACTCATTTCTGAGAAAACTACAGTTTGCTTGCTTGTAGGGAGACAGAGGTCATAGCTTACAGTAAGCTCACATGCAAGCCCTGACACCCATAGAGGGCTTGCTCGACTTACAGAGGGTTCCACACAAGTGCAGTGATCCCACAGACTGGAGACTGGAGTTCACTGAGGGAGCAAAATACAACATTGTTTTTGTAATGGAAAGCTATTGCACTGTTTCTGCAGGAAAAGCTCTTATTGCATTTAACAATATTATATTGTAAAGGGTGTTGGTTGGTAGTTAATTTTTTCTAAGGAGAAAATAATGTATTGCAAATTTTTCTGTTGTTCCTACTTTTTTTTTTTTGGGGGGCGGGGGGGAACTATTAGTATACATTTTCCATGGATGATTTTATTTGTACTTCCTTACTGCAGGTTTTCCACATAATGGGCCTAACTTGTTTTGCTCTTTGTATTGCATCTCTTAATTCTGAGTCTTTACAGCTACCTGTTCTATGGCATGAATTACTTTTTTGTTATATGTGTCATACTAACAGCTTAAGTCATGTTCCTGTGCTCCAGTTTATTGCTGTGAGATGCTGATCGTGTGTTGCTGGAACTTTGTTACAATAAGATTTCCTATTGAGTTTATACCACATCATGCTTGTGACGGAAACTGTCAGTGAATTCAAAGAGTGGCAGCTTTGTACTTATTAAGTACTGAATATTGCAGCAAAGAGCCAATACAAGTTTTTTTGCACAAAGTTATTGAAGCACATACCATTACAAAGTTGTTAAGAAAGTTTTGAATTTAACATATTGAACTGAAACTAAAGAGAAAGGAAATAAACTAAGATAATGCCACTGGGTAAACTCTCTATTTTTAGCTCTATTATTGCAAACAAAGATTGTGGATCAGCTTCAGAGTGGCCTTCAATGGAAAGAAAGAAAGAAAGAAAGAAAGAAAGAAAGAAAGAAAGAAAGAAAGAGAAAAAGAAAAGAGAGAGAAAAAGAAAAGAGAGAGAGAAAGAGTGAAAGAGAGAAAGACAAAAAAAGAAAAATAATTAAAAAAATAAATAATTAGATTTAGGCTGGAACAAAGAAGATGCAAATTAACTGTGAAAACTTGTGTGGTTTCTTCTTCTTCTGAAGGACTTTTTTAAGTTGAGAAAGATTACCGGAAAAACAAACCCCAAGCCATTTATTCAAAGAAGCAAACAGTCCTGAAAGGGTTTGGGAAATATATACAGTGGACTTTTCAAGACAGACTGTCATATCCTCCTCTGAGGGTAAATTTGCGTGAATACCTTTGTGGTGAAGGATCAGAGTGGGCAGATCAAAGCAATATACAAGCTCAAGGGAGATGAGGAGGGGGAAGGAGGTCGACATTTGGATTCAAGGGCTCCTCTTGGCTTACTGAGTCCAGTCCACTGATGTTACAAAGAGCCATGCTATATAATTATTTTCATAACATCTTAATAAACTTGAATATTAAGTTAACTTGATCCCATTCCTCTTCCTTCTTCCCTGACTGTTCTTATTATGAGAAGTTGTGCTTGAACCTCATTGTTCTGGTCATGAAAACTTCGTGTCTGGACAGAAATCATTCAGAGCCAGTTTATACCTATTTGTTCTGGTGGCTTTTAGTTCACATGGTACTTCCTCCCTGAAGAGGACACAAAAACTCTGCATCATCTGTTCCTTTGATAATCCCAACAACCCTTCCCAGATCACGCTCCAATTTCACATTCTTGAACATGAGTAGTCTAACACAGATGAGGTCACATCAGTGCATACACAGCTACAGTAATACAATTCTTCTCATACAGTTTAGGATCACATTTGGGTTTTTTTATAATTGCTTCACACTGATGCTTCATAGGATACTCTCAGGCTTTCTCTTCACCACAGGTGTTTAATTGATAAGCACTTAGTTTGCTGTGGGAAGTCTTGTTTTTAATCTTTAGTCAAAAATCTTGTTTTATTCTGTTGCATTTCTATTATTCTCATGTAGTTCATGTGTGATTAGTCTGATGTTCCTCTGGTTTGAGACTTCATAACTTTCTGGGCTGTCATTAACTTTAATTACCATATTTCTATTTCTTGAGGGACCATCAGCTATGGAAATATGAAAAAAGATTGATCCTAAAAATAGATCCCAAGGAACTCCGGTATATGCCGAATCATCGCATTTCAAGGCACTTCACTGTAGTCTTCTGAGTAAAGTTCTATTCAAATTTCAATTCTACCATTAACACCTTTCTTCTCAATCTTAAACATTTTTCCTTATGATGTTGTATCAAGTACTAAACTAAAATTATACTAGATGAGAGCTGTACTTTACTATTTTCAAAACTTCCTTTTCATAGTCAAGGAAGGATATCTTATTGCAATGACGCAGCCTCCTCTTGAAAGTTGACATTTTTTTCGGTCTGTGTTATTTTCCAATCACTCAATGCCTAATTACCCTCTCCTTCAAAGTTTATTATAAAATTATGCATATTGTTTGAATCAGATTATTGACTCTACTGTTGTCTAAAATACTCCTTCCCTCTCTTTCCTAAATAAAGCTCCTGAGTGTACCACAAACTAACAGATAAAACCAATATTTGTAAGATTTATTGAAAGCCCTTATTGTAAGATTTGTGATTGCTGTGCTGATTCTTTGAGAACTGAGGATGAAAATCACCTAAGCTATGACATTTTGGCTATTTGGCTCTTAAAATTTTTCTGCCATCTTGGAAATAGATATTTCCAGTTCTACAGATTTCTTCAAAATTACCACTCAGTCTTGCTGCAATGTCATACCTTCTCATTCTGTTTGAAAACTGAGGAAGAATACTCTTTTTGGTGGCTCTTCCCTGGCTAGAAATTGGATCTACACCAAATTTCAAGAATGGCTGTATCTGCACTAAAATGATGGTTATTATCTTTTCCAGATTTGATTTTCCCTCTAGATTCCTACTAAAGCTGATTGCAGTAAGAGCTATAGATTTTGTCTTTTCTTTGGGAATAACACACTGACCATCCTGAAAAGATAAAAAAATCCTTTGAAAAAAGAGAGGAAGGAAGAGTGTCTGGAGCCTTCTCCTCTGGGATATTTATGTCTAAAGAGCAAAAATAAGGATCATACCCTAAATGATGTGCTGGATTGTATCCTCTCAGTGCACAAAATTTAGCTAAACGAGGCCAGATTTTTCTTTTTGTAGTACAGAGGGGATATGTGGGTCCGCTCTGTGTCCAAAAGAAACAACCTACTTTTCATTACATGTTGAAAATTAGTAATGGGATTGGGTGATAAGGTGTTTCAACTATTCTCTCTCTCTCTGAATGGTAGATGTTTTTGAATATGCTTCTCCGACATGTTTATTCCCTGAAGCAGTGCTCAGATCCAGCCTAAAATATGTGCTTCTCCACATTCCTGGGTGGTTTTCAAAGACAGACTAAAAACAACACTCATTCTTTGGTACACATTCCTGAAGGTCTACTAACTGGAGCCCACCAATTCATCCATTAATAATGAGAGGGTGACTGGGCATTGGAATGGGCTGCCCAGGGAGGTGGTGGAGTCACCATCCCTGGAGGTGTTTAAGGGAAGACTGGCTGTGGCACTCAGTGCCATGGTCTGGTTGAGAAGGTGGTGTTCAGTCACAGGTTGGACTTGGTGATCTCAAAGGTCTTTTCTAACCTACTTGATTCTGTGATTCTGTGATCTCAACTAGCTTCTTACTAGTCTGGCAGTGAGAAGCTAATGCAGTAATCTACTATTCTGTTTCAATGCCACACTTCCCAACACTTTTTCTGGCAGGTTTCCTTAAAGCCTGTGAAATTATTCATCCATCATTTCATACCTAATATGCCATGAGCTCATACTTTTAGTCTAATGTCAGATATTATGGAAAAAAATCTGCTGTTAGTTGATATCTTCATCTGCTCTGCTTCCAGTGGCAACTCACACATGTAAGGACTGATAACTTACTGAGTTTGGTATCTCTGTAGTTTCCCGAAAAGTTGCCCCAGATTCCAGAAGAAGAGAATTCCTCTGAAGGAAGACTACAGAGATAAGGAGCATGAAGTGATGTGTTTGGCCCTCATTCTAGATACACTTATCTATTATTAACTACTGTCTGGCATATTTGAACATAATAAGATGTGAATGTTAGGCGATAAGAAGGAGAAGAGTAGATTTCAGGATTATTTCTCTGCTTTGACATCTGTCCTACCCCCCACTTCCTTTCCTAGCATTTGAAACCACAAGATACTGAGTTATGATAATACATTAGCCTTTCTAATACTGCTAAAATAATTCTATTATTGGAAGATAATGAAGAAAGAAACTCAACCCAATACATTTATTCAGCAGTTAAAAGCCACAGCAATAATTATGGAAGAGAACTCCTTGAACCTCCATCTGTGTTTATTCACAATGAAATATTAAGAAAACATAGCTGTCTTGTAGCCAAAGGAAGGATGTCATGTGCTTACTTACTGAAACAAGAAAGCTAAAAAACAGTTTTCCATTGTCTCCCACTCACATATTTCTCTTGCTTTTCTTAATTTTCCTGTAGTAAAACATAACTTGCTGACTTTGCAAAATACGTTATTAAAATTTAGGAAAACATTTCCTATTTTCTGCATGAATTCTGTGAACACAAGCGTGCCAGATTTTCCTCGAAGCTTTGAGAGTCCAGGGAGTCAGTGTCTAAGTATGGAGTCATGGCATGCATTATCAGGTTATCTCTATATTCTCTTACTTTCTTTATCTTTTCCGGAGCATGGAGCCTTTTTCTTCTCTTGGAATGCACACTCCACTTTGGCCTTCTTCCTTACCAGCAGTGAAATCCATATTACAGGTGTACTTTAAAAGCTCTTTAAAGAGCTTTTCAAGCACGAGAGAAGCAGAAGAGAAAAAAATAAAGACACAAAGTATTTGCTTCTTGATGACAAGAATACAATCTTCTAGGTGAAGATTGTACAAGAAGTCATTTATAACAGGCTATGAGCCTTAATTACAGAGTTTGTAGGTAGGTAATGTTTAGTTCTCACACCGTAGCCTCTTCCTTCCTCTCCAGATCACTGTTCCTTGGAGCTCACAATGTGTCTGCATTTTCCTAAAAAATCATTGTATCTTCCTCTCCAGGAAGTGGCTTGTTCTTTTATAGCAAAGCCAATCTTTGTCTTCTTTAAAGGCCATATATCCTCTGCTGTCTAGGGACAACACCCCTGGCCACATCTGTCTAGACATGCTAGAGTATGCCTTCCCTCTTCCTATACTGAAGGACTGACATTCCCTTAAAACAGACTTTAGAGCTAACTTCTTGTGCCCATGCAGATGCAGAACTGATTTTGAGGGGTATTTGTCCTTACAACAGTTGTTTTCATAAACATGCCTGTAAGATGAACCACAATTTTTCATAATAAGCCTGTATGGGTCACTGCTCATCCATTCTTTCCCATGCTATAAAGCACAAGAAAACAAAATAAAATACATCATGGGGTTTTTTTTTTGAGTAAGCTGGACCCTAAGATTTCAAGAATAAAGGACAGCCTATTCATTCCCTGTTGATTCTTTGTGGTCCACTGGTAGGGAATGTGGGGTGTCCTATAAATGTTATTTGATAAAAGCTGAGGCTAGGCACCCTGCTGTTTTTAAGGATCATGCTGAGACGAACTGCTGGTAGGATATGCAAGAGAGCAGATTTGTTTATCCTTATTTCTCCGCTCACATCCCTGAGCACACATGGCTGCTGTTTTTGTTTTGACTAATTTTGACTTTTTTAAATGTGAGAAAAGTGGTTAAAATGAAGTCATCCCTGTCTGAAGCTGGGACTCGTGTGAAACAGTGGAAATGCTGACAGGCCTCTGGAGCAGAGTGAATAGCTGTCCTCCAGGGCTGGATGCTCTCCTGCCCTCCCAGTCCCATTCATAGAATTGTTCTCAAGGAAGAGGAAACCAGGCAATGGCATAAGAAAGCCCACATGCTTCACACACTCTAGCTCATTGGGATTGCCCAAGACTTTGTAGCAACCGAGAATCTGGTGAAAAGTTGCAGTGATATATTTGCTTTTCTTATGCGCTTGAATCTGCCTTATGATTTTCCCAAGAGCCAATCACTATGGGTTTAAGCATTTTGAATCACATCTGGTCATTAAGGTCTGCAAGGAATGACAGTGGATTGTGATCATTTTGTGTCCCTGATGTTACTTATCCGTGAATAAATAGATTTTGCTGGTTTCTTAAGCTAGAAGTCATTTTCTTCCCATTCAGGTTTTCTGTTATTTAAAAAAAAAAGTAAAAAAATGTTGTTCATCGATAATAGTTATTTCTATTTGTGTGAAATATGCAGGCATCACAATATAAGACAAGGGTCACAGTCTACTAGGTAATGTGCATAGAGAGAATTAAAAGATCATTTTCACTGTAAGATGTTTACACTTCAAGCTTAAGAAAAGTCAAGAGATGGAGCTTGTAGACCAGCCCTACAACTTTTAATTTTTTGTGTCATAGCTGAGTGATATGGATTTAAAATGCCCTTGGGAATACAGACGCATGCTTATAAGAATGTAAGCCAGTCTGTGGTATAAGATATTCACATCACGGGTAGGAAGGCTCTGCAGAGGGATCTGGACAGGCCAGATTGATGAGCCAATGCCGCTTGTATGAGGTTCACCAAGACCAAGCACTTGGTCCTGCTCTTGGGTCACAACAACCTCATGCAGTACTACAGACTGGGGGCAGTGTCTGGAAAGCTGCCCGGCAGAAAAGGACCTGGGAGTGCTGGTCAATGGCAGCTGAACGTGATCCAGCTGTGCGCAGGGGGCCAAGAAGGCCATTGGCATCCTGGCCCGTATCGGCAATGGTGTGGCCAGCAGGACCAGGGCAGTGACGGTCCCCTGTCTTTGGCACTGGTAAGGCCACACCTCAAATCCGGTGTTCAGTTCTGGGCCCCTCACTACAAGGACATGGAGGTGCTGGAGCGTGTCCAGAGAAGGGCAGTGGAGCTGGGGAAAAGTCCAGAACACAAGTCTGATGAGCAGCAACTGAGGGAGCTGGGGTTGTTTAGCCTGGAGAAAAGGAGGCTCAGGGGGACCTTATTGCTCTCTACAACAGCCTGAAAGGAGGGTGCTGCCAGGTGGGTGTCAGCCTCTTCTCCAAGGTAACAAGTGACGGGACAAGAGGAAATGGCCTCAAGTTGGCCAGGGAGGTTTAGACTGAATATTAGGAAAAATGTCTTCTCTGAAAGGATTGTCAGACACTGAAAGAGGCTACCCCAGGGAAGTGGTTGAGTCACAATCCCTGGAAGTATTAGAAAAATGTGTTGATGTGGCATTTGGATATGTGATACAGTGGTGGAGTTGGCAGTGCTGGGTTAATGGTTGGACTCAATGATCTTAAAGGTCCTTTCAAGCCTAATGATTCTATAATCAACTTTAGCTAACTAAATTAAGTCAGGCTAACTGTAATTCCAGGAAGAATGTCAAAGTGGAAGATATCAGCAGAGAAAGCTGTGATGGGACACTCTAGAAGCATGGTTAGGAAACTAATCTTGGCAGCAGATAAATTGGTAAATTAATTTGCTTTTTGAGACAACTCCTTACATTTATATCAATAATAAAGTTGTTGGGAGAAGAGTTTCACTCCAAGATAGATTTTTTCTTTTACTGAATTCAGGCTTGTGGGTAGAGTTTCACTTTTGCTTCTCTTATATATTGCTTCACCTACTGACTCACCTGGGGAATAATCTCATTGGGATTTGTGGAAAATGCAGGCAGACAGACCACCACTTAGAAATACAGGGCCTAGCGTCTACTAAGTGTTATATGGAAGAATTCATGTCTCATTTTTGTGGTGATCATGGCACTCAAAGAGTGCAGCGCAAAGAGATTTCTGCTGTTTAAAGAACTTGCAAAGATCTCTGTGTTTGTAAGCAGTCAATGTACTTGTCTTAGGACAGTTCCAGAGGCATTTTTTCCCAAGAATCATTCATATTTAGCCCAAGTTTAATTGGAATCATTTGTTTCTCATCCAGAATCTTATTTCTTGGGAGTCATTGGGACAGCTGTATGATTTTAATGATCTAGTTTTTTAATACAGAGATTACAATGTGGTTTTGTCAATTCATTATTGGCAACGATGCCAAAAAAACCCATCACCAAGTGCAATTATTAAGACCCTGAGGAAAAGAAAGATCCATCCTATTTTTTTATCCTCTTCTGGTTAATGCTACTTCTGAAGGCTTGAGGAAGAAGTTTTGCATCATATCTTCCTAGGTGAGACTCTAGTAACCAAATCCAGATGCCTACATAATAGATTACTGGAGCTAAACCTCCGAGCTTTCCTGTCCATGATGCTCTTATGGCACAGCTTGTCTTACAGTAATACAAATGATTCAGAACTTAAGGAGATGCATCTTCTCCTTTGCCCCATTGGAATCCACTTGTGCACTTTCTTTAAGTATTATTGAAGGATTCACAAATATCTAAGTATTCACAGATTTATCCTTTTACTTAATAAATCAGCAGCTGACTTACAGTAAGATTAAGATATTTGCTCCATATCAAAAAAGCCTATGAAAAATGTTGTAAATGACAAATGATCTCCTTGGTTCCAATCTGGCAGGCTAGACAGAACATCCTTCCCATTTTCAGACAATTTGGAACCTGTATATAGTCACTCTCTATATCCTGCAGCTATATTTTTCTCTTGATTCTGCTTCAGCAATAACTCAAACACATACTTAAAGGCCACTAAAACTAAACTGGATTTCAACATGTCTTCCTGCATTGTGTTTCTCTCATGATCCTGTAAATCATATCATCATGTAATAATTTCAGTTCAAGGGACCTTAGGACCTCATTTGGCCTAAGCCCCCTCCCCCACTCCAAAGGGAGTCAGCTTTGAAATTACACCATGTAGCTCAGGACCTTGACTACCTTTGAGGATGAGGTTTCTGCAGCAGCCTCTTCTCCCACCTGGCACCTCATTAGGAAGATATTTTCCTTATATCTAATAATATCTAATAATTGCTCCCCAGCTGCAACTTGCCTCTATGAGAAGAATCTATTTTCTATAACCACCCATAAATTAGTTGTAGACAACAATCAGATCTCTCCTTTGGCTTCTGTTCTCCAGGCTGAGAGAACCCAGTTCTCTCATTCTCACTCCCTACGTCATGTACTCACCCCTTTAAACACTTTGGTAGCCTTTCTACTGTTCTTGCTCTAGTTTGCCCTTCTTGTACTGAAGATCCCCATACTGGACACAACAGATCAGATTTCTCTCATATACATGGAACAGAGGAGGACACCACTCTGCTCAGTCTGCTGGCTGTGACTGATGCAGCGCGTGGCTCTTGTTCAGTGCTGCACAGCAATACTGATGCAGAGCAAGAAACATGGAAGAGTGGGCACAAATCACAAGCACTAAGCAGGTCCTGCATTTATTTATAACCATGTGAGATTTCTGGTTTTTGCCTGAGGGCTGACTCCTGCCATAAGCAATGAGAAAATCAGAATGGGAAAGATCCACAAATTCAGCAAACACTGACTGCCTTTGAACTTTGGTTCAAAACCCTTTTTAGTTTCAATACTGCATTTGATGATTTATTCATTAGTTTGTCACTGCTTAATGCAACATATTACTTTAATGTGTGCCTTCCAAGTGTCCCCACTGAGCCACAGATTTTTCTCACTAACATTTGTGAAAAGTGCTGAATGCTCTGGGTAAAGGATGTGCTCAGCTGAATTTGGCAAACTCAAGTATCTCAGACAAAAATCAATTTGTGGTGCACCTGTTTTACATTTGGGGATTCACACCAGCAAAAAAGTATGCCTTCATGGTGTAGGTTCAATTTTGAGTGATACCGCTTCATTTTATCAGATTATAAGCCCTGTGTAGGAGACCAAACCATGAAATCAATCAGAAATTATGCTATTAGTCTCTTTATATAGTTGCTGGTTAATGATTGTTTTGAACTCTCTGACATTTAAAGCTAGAGAAAAATGGGATAAAAGAGAAGGAGAACACTAGAAGATGTTAAAGCTAACAGAAAAATATGAATAGTGTTCTTAAAAAACTAATCCAATGGATGGGCAAATTCAAAATTAGCAGTAGCTAGGATCCAGTTTTTCATCCCTGACCACTACCGAATAGAATTTCCTGGCTGGGAGTTCAGACATACTCTTTGATTCACCTGCAATCCTGCAGCCAGACAAAGCCAAAACATATTCGAATGAGCTCTATGCTCTAAACTCTCACTGAATTCCTGTCCAGTATGTACAAGATTTTCCTAAATCAAGCTCTGAAGAAGTGCACAGACTGGAGTGACACATGCCCTACTCCAGTGAGTTTGTAGCACCAACTGTTGCGTTCACTGTTTAAATAAAGTTCCTTCTCTTTTGGATGACTTAGCAAACATTTAAGGCCCTTTTAAATGCTTAGTATTTGCCTGTAAACACACGTGTCAATTTTTAGGGGGTGGGTTTAGTTATTGTTCATAGCCTTTTGTGGCCTCTGACTGACATTTCCTATTATTTAAACAGCTAATTAGTCCCTTTTTTATTAGGTGTAAATGTGTTTCCATGCTTTGACTGGCAAACACTAATCTCTGAACTTCAGTAGCATGTAGGAATTTATTGCCTGTTAATTGTGCCCTAGGGCATAGTGACTTTTAAAAGTGAAATAACAATCGTTACTTCTCCATATATATTACTGCAGTGCCTGAATTGTTGTAACATATGTCCAGTTGGATTATCAGTCATACACAGGGCAGCCATTCAAAACTATACTGATTTTTCAAACAAGACAGAGGTTCAGATATTAATACTAAAAAAATACAATATCTGGTTGTTACACTTCAGTTCACAAGTGATTTCTTTCAAATGGCTTTACCTTTTTTTAATTTCTGTCTATCCTAGTGACAGTATGAGTGCCAGATTGTGTGGGTGTTACCTGATTTTACCCTTTACGTGTAATGATTTTAAATGCTTTTACATTCTGCTGCTTCTGTAAGGGCTTACTTTTCATTATACTATATACTTGAGATATTTTCTATGTTCTGTGTCAGCAAATGTGCTTCTCAGTGTGTGATTCAGTGATAACACACTGAGTTTTCATTTCACTTATCAACACATTTGCCTTTTTGTCATAAAGGCTGAATGTTTTGTGGGATCTTATTCAGCCACCCACCTCCTTCTACAGGCCTTTTCTCAGAAACAATAAAATTAGTCAAGATTCCTCTTTTTTGTCTTGAAATATATTCCTTAATGTGACAATGAAGTCATGCAAAGGTTCATTATCAGTTTAGGGCTAATTTAGTATTTATTCTCTTTATTTTCTAAGCTAATGTGCATCCTTGAAAAACATACCAGGTGGAAAACTCTGAAGGGACTGAAAGAATGGCACTGTACTCGTAGTGCTGAATGTTTTGGTCAAGGACTTCCGATGCAAGATACTATAGTATCAAATTAATTCATTGCTTACACATTTTGGAATCCAAACGTGATTCCCTTAGAACTCCTAAGGAAATGACTCCATAACTGTGAGTGATTAGATACAATATAGAGACTGTGTGTGTGATTGGAAGGGGAAGCAGTGTCCTTGATTGCTCAGTTTTATTCTTTTTGGGCTCCATTCCCAAGCATCTAAAAATATTCTGTCCTGATCCCTTTTATTCTGAGGCTATATCCTACTTGTTACTTCAGCTCCCACTTCCTTTTGGCTTACCTTCCTTTCATTCTGACCCCAAAAGATATACTGTGTAAAATTGCTTCAAACACAGATATCTAAAACCAGACCACCCAGTGGGTAACTGTGTCCTGTTGTTCCAAAGGAGGAACATTTGTACCTTCCATCAACTTCATTTAACAATGTCAATTCTTAGCACCTTTAAATGAAGGAAATGTATATTGATGCTAAGACAAGAACCTCAGTATGAACTTTTTATCCTGTGTCACACTTACAAGTCTTTTTCAGAAGACTTGAAGAGCCCACAAGCAGAAAGAGTAATGTATACTCCATATTAATCCTTCAGTTGGGCTAAAGTAGACTGTGCCTCTGCTTTCTGTTCAGAAAAACCACCAATATTTTGATGGTAAATTTTTTTTCCAAATAATTCTATATTACTACTTACCTATTGCAATGCTGCTCTGGAAAGCTTTGGAAGGATGAGTTTCAATGGGAAAAAGAATGTTGTTTGAAAAATGAACTTGCTAAAGTTTTGCCCATGTGTTCACAGAGACGCCACACAATTTTACATGTACTACAGAGTGTACAGAAGGATGAAATCATCATAAGCAGACAGATCTTGAACAGTAAGTTGCATTATCTGAGTGAAAGGGAATAGGGAATGAAGTCATACTGAATAGTTAAAAATAGAGTCAATATAATCACAAAAATGATCAGCAGGAGATACTGTAAATTTTTAAAAATACTTTTCAAGAATACTTTTCCCAGTTTCCTTTCACAAACGTACTTTTTGCACCTAATAGAAGTGTGCTTGCCTTTAGATCAGCAGTACAGGAGGAAAAAAAATGAAAATTGAAAAAGTTTCAGGAGGGTTAGAGAAACATTGTTCTTTTGCAGCCATGTTACAGGACAGAAGAGCACATCTTGCCAGTCCTGAGGGACAGCTGCAGATGGAGCTTGGTGCAAGGTACTTCTGCACTCAGTGGGCTGGATTGTGTCTCGTAGAGGTATTGGTCAGGGCTGGAGACTGACTCTGAGATCAGTGGCTGGGTGCGGTGAGGCTGTGTACAGTGTATCCAAGAGTTGGTCAGGGAAACAAAACCCTCTAAGCTCCTTGATAAACTTGTAAACTCCATTTTCATTCTTGGATCATTTTGTTTTAACTTATTTTGTTAATGGTCCAAAAGTCTGAGATCAAGCAATTACTACTTTCAGTAGCAGGAATGTTAGGGCAATTCTATTGTTACTGCGTGGGCTGGGACAGAATTGTTATACTTCTCCTCAAGTTTCTTCCTCCTTAGTGTAACAGCTTCCATGCTATCACCAGTATCTCTGTGGTTTACAGCCTTTCCCACTCTTGCAGTCCTATCTCCTGATATTACTGTCATTTCCGGCTTCCCTGTCACTCCTACTCAAGAAATGATGAAGTAACTACTATATTTACCAGTTGTCAGAGATTACTTTGTTGCCTAATTTTGCGGGCAGCTTACATGCCAGTCTCCAAAAGTCTTGAATTTCAGACCCTGCTGATTTCTGAAAACCAGATTCACTTAATAAATTTTTGTTGGGCATTTATAATTAGGATGCCCAACACCACTACTTCAGTGGTGGAAATTCTGGCTGTGATAGGCGTGTTTCTTTCCTGAATAAGCATTTTGACATAGGACAGCTGATTGACAAGGTTAATTGACAAGGTTGACAGGTTATTGATAAGATCCTTCAAGGATACAGAAGCCCATGTTATGATTGTTTTCTTCTCTATATGGCTACTTCTTGTGCTCTGTGAAGATTCTCACAGCTCCTCCACCAAAGTCCATGGACCCAGAGGAATATCCACCATTACTTTATGATCCACTGCTTTAAAGATCCATTGCTTTAGTCAGCCTTTGAGTCATTGTGATAGAGAAGGTGAGATAAGTTTGTTATCAATTTTTGTATTTACTGAAGTCTGGGCTTGCCATAACCTTGTGTCAATTATAAGACAGAGGAGTCGTGTTTTGTCTTTCAATAATGGCTTTGATTCTGGCTGGTTGCATAAAACCCTGTTGAATAAGAAAGTCAGGTTAAGTTAGGGGAGGTAATTCGACAGCAACCTGGGTCTGTGAATGACTCCAGTCTTTCTTGGCTAGAAAGGCGTATATAGCTCTTGCTCTTGAGCTTTTCTTAAAAAAAAAAAAATTAGAAAAAGAAATTAATTAATTTTTAAAAAAGAAAGAAAAGATAAATGATTGGAGGTAAGTAGGTATTAAAATAAACCACATAAGTATAAATTATGCTAATTTTCTAAATTTTCTCTTGTTCTATGTTGGTAACCTGTTCTGCAAGTTCTGTTTGTGGTGCTCAGGAGTGTGTCACTAACTGCAATGGGTTCAATGAAATTCTGGGGTTGGAATAGAAAAATATGACTACTTTCTTAGTTGTTTCCAGCAACTTCCAGTAGCCTGAGCAGAAGAAAAATATTTTAAGGTATTCTCCATCATTCTTCTTAGAAAAACATACTGACAAAGGATTGGTTCATCTGCCTGCTATTAACTGTCATATCGCCAAAACAATTGATTTTTATGCGACTATTTTTTAATACTTTCGGGCTTCTACAGCATTAACTCCTGTTACATCCTTTGATTCTGGTGCTAGTGTTATTTTTCTTTCCCTGTGATTAGTTAATGACTACTTCCATTTCTGCAGCAGTCATGTTACTATTGTTTCTCTGTCATTGTGCCCAGGCCCAGTGCTATCTGTCAACACATTTCATGTTTTGTTTTTTTAATTGGTAGCTGGAAACACACAGTAGAAAAGCACAAAGTGATGTATTGGAAAATGGTCTGTGTGATAGCTTTGAGGAACTACTCCATAAAGCTGTTAAAAACAATTTTAAAGGCTTAAATATTTAAAACATTAACATTTAAAAGAGTGAAGTGAATTATGACCTGGACATTTTTCCTCTGAAATTGCAGAAACTAGAGAGATTGAAAAAAAGATAAATGTATGGTTATGATACTTAAGCCAGATGGCAAGGGCTCTATTTTCTGTTCCATGACAGAGGTTTTTTTTTTTTTAATGATACAATTATATTTCAATTTTCTTGTTCTTCTATTTCTTTCAAAAAGACAGGAAGATGTCAGGTCCCTTTCAGCTGCTTCAATAAGAATTATTGATTTCCCAGCAAGTATAACTTAAGTCCAGATATATAAGCATAATGTGAAAGGAGAAAACAATAAAAGGAAGCAATACCCCTTCTAGATAAAGTTAAAAGTTTCTATTAGATAAAAAACCAAAGCACTAGCAAGAAGAGAGAAGAAATATACGGAAAATGTCACCAAAGAAGTGAAGGAAAGATAATTGAAATGGACTTTCAGATCAGCAGCCTTTTGACTTGCAAATTCATACTAAATAAGATGAGACCTTGGAAATGGTTAAAAAAAAACCCCAACAGAATGAAACTATAGACAAAACACTCTTAAAGAGTGCCAACTGAAAATGAAACAGTGTACTATACACTGTCACGTTTCCCAGCACAATAGAAGTGAAAGATGCCAAAAAGAAAAAAAAAAAAATAGAAAGGTGCAGGTGAGGATTAACTTATGGGGAAACACTTAAATGTCCTGATGGTTGCGATGAGGAAACATCATTAAGTCTCTGTTCTCTGAAATAAAAGGAAGTTGTAAACACAATGACAAAGAAATGTGAGCGAAGTGACTGTGGCATCTGATTGTGTGCTACACACTGCTCAGAGGCAGACAAGCCTTCTACAGTACTACCCAAAGCAGAATAAAGAAAACAACTGCTGACAAATAAGGGAAGCAGAGATTCAATTTCTCAAAGGAATATCAGTTCTTCCTCCACAATTCCTCCAGCAACTGCTTGTAGGTTAATTTTAATCCTGGAAACAGTAAAGTACAGAGTAATTTTAATTTCCGTATCTATGCCAGAAGACCACATGCGTTCTCCACTCAAGCAGGCAAGTCAAATGAATCAGGGGAAAACAAACATAAAAGCAGTTTAGCCAACTTTTCACTGAATTAAGTGAAAAGCTCTGTAACAACACCTCTAGTGATTGTCTTTTATGCCTAAAAGTTTGGGTATTCTCTGCATTAGAAAACACTGACAAGCCCAGAAACAGAGTGCTAAATGGAGGGGGAGAAAAAAAGCAGCAGCAGATGTTCCTCATACAGTTTATAGGTTTAAAGACAGCATTTAAGCAACCACCACCCTAATAAATTTGGGAATACCTTAGGTGTTATGATAAGGCCTTTTAACAAGGAACGTCATCAAAGTTTTACGTATGGAAGTAGAAGCTGTGTTCAGTTTAGATTTCAGCAGGAATAGAAATCAATATCAGTTACTTAACTACTACTTCTGGTTTGAATTGTTGCTGACTTCACTGTGAAAAAGCATAAGTGGGCACAGAATGGATACTTCTAGAAAATATTGATTGTGCTGGCAACACAGCATAATAAACTGACAGAAGAAGGTTTTCAGCACAAGAAAAAAAGACAGGAGAACCAGTACCAGAGATTTTAAACTCATTTTCTGAGAAAGGAAAAAGATTCAGGAAGCCTTTCAGTTTTCTTGCCTTCTGGGAAGTATGTTTCTAGTTGACAATAAAGCAACTGCATTCACCGTCTTCAACAAGACTTGGTTGCTGAAATAGGCAGGCAAAAGGCCTTCCAACTTAACTGTTATTCCACCTTTGCTTAGGAGAACATCCTAAGGAAAAAAACTATGTCTGCATAAGACAAAAGCACCCAGAAGGTAGATCCTCCTTGCAGAAACCAGGCCAAGTCCATGGAGCACTTTGCAGTAGAGTGTTTCAGTTCAGAAATAACATCAACCAAACATGACTGTACTGTTTCCAGATGTATGCTGGCTCTATTCAGCCATCTCAACCCATTCATCTCCTTAGTATTTCCAGTTCAAAAGTTAGCAGTACTACCAGGATGAATTGAGGTCTGTCTGCATCCTTTGGTGCAGTTGTGGTTGGGTGCCTACTTTGGTCCGTGTAGCTTGTGATTTCTGTTGGCTCACTCCAGGCCTTCAAAGGTGTGCAGACAGTAGAAAATATCAGTTACAAGGATTTAGTCTAAATCTAGGCCTAAATGCCTTTGCAAGTAAATTCCTTAGAAAATGCCCGGTATTAAGTGGCATTGAATCACAACGCATTTCAAAAGCATTCAACAATGTCTTGGCTAGAAAAGAAGATAGAAGTATCTGAAGCATGCTAAGAAAGAAGCCTGAGGGACAACTCAGTTGTCCAAACATTGGCATCTGGTCATTGTACACAGCCCAGGGAATCCCTTCTGGATTCTGGCCATTGCTTCTGAGAGGCATGGGCTCTCTGCACCCATGCAGCTCTGGATGGACAGCTCACATGCCACAGGTTTTTACAAGTAGGATTAGACACCTGTGTTTGGCCCTGTGTGGGGGCCAAAATGGTAGGGTTGCTTAAGGAACATGAAGAAGTATCTGAAGATTTGTCTCCTCAGCAGGGCTGAAGGAAGAAATAATTCACATTATGAGTCTTCAAGGAGCACTCTGTCCTGGTCAGACAGGGCTGGCAAAGACTTTTCAAGCCCTCAGTACATGGGGTCACTGAGAAGTAGGCTGGCTCAGAAATGAGTATGTTGCTCATTTTCAAAAAGTTGCAGAAGTTCATCTGTTGCCAAAGCATTCACTTTCAGAACCTCCTATTTGTTTTTGAATAGACTGGGTTTTTGCAAGCACCTTGCATTTTGTTTCTCTTGTGCAGCCATCTTTTGAAAAAGTAGGCAAAATTTGGTGGTTGAAAAACTATTTCAGTTTCGTTTTTAGAGGTTTGTCTCCTGGAACGACAGTATATTTTTTTTGGCTTGTCTTGCAATATTCTTTTCTGCAGAAAGCGCTTCTCTCTTTCCTTGGCCAGATCTAGATTTTATTCCCTGTAGTTGCAAGTCTCACATTACAAAGCTATCTGTGTGTATATATATATATATATATATATGAGAGACCAGAAAATCCCCAATAAAACCAACTTTCAAAATTTAGTATTTTTGTACATAAGGCTTAAAATAACTTATGACAACCTGTGAGTCAACCTGTGAGTCAATCACAACTTCATGGAACCAGGAAGCAGAAAAGTACAGCAACTTATGTTCTGAGCAAATTCCTCAGAAATATCTGCTGTAAGTTTGGCAATCATACATTGGCCATGACTTAGGGGGAAAAAAAAAAAAAAAAAGAAGATGCATTCAGAATCTCAGAATTGTCATGACCCATCAGTGTGAAACTGCCATGAAAAGGCAGTGTTTTTGCATGTTTGGCAATTGAGTTTAAACTGGGATAGCTGTAGGGAATGTCTGTGGAGGCACTTCTGTCCTGTGAAAAGAGGCAATTATAGTGAAAATAAAGTTGATTCTCTGTCTCACTTAAGTATTTATCAAGGAATAAATAGCTGTAAATACGATTAAGCTTGAAGGGAAAGTCAGCATGAAATCAGGAAAATGTAATCTCAGCAGGAATTAACTTGGGCTGGAAATCGGAAGAAATTCTCTAAAGTAGGGGAATAAGTTTCTGTGACAGCAAACAATCTAAGCAATTAGCATTGTTTTTTAAAGAAATGAGAGTTGTATGAGCAACACGAATACCTACATGGTTCTTACCTCAACAAAAAGGTTCCTCCTCCCTTTGGAATCTGTTGACCAGTTTGAACTGAAACTGATACAAAGGAATAGGCTTTAAAAGTAAGTATATTCCTAAAACTTTCGTGAAAATAAGGGCTAGGTAAAGAGAACCTGTATGAGAAGCAATAGAGGGAAAGTATTTAGTGTGAATTCATGGTCTTATTAGTCACCAGCATGCCCCTGAGCTCACTAGGGCATTTAAAAGGCATGGGAAAGGCATTGAGCAGAACCCACACTTTCTCAAGTACAGGATCCTCACACTACACTGGAAAACAAGTCTCAGTAGTTCCTCTGATCACATGTAGTGCATTTCTAACACTGGAGCCTGGTACACACTGAAAGGGTTTGAACAATGTGTTTCTCTGCAGAGGGTCTGGTTTTGATGACTTCACCAAGAGAATATATTTTCTGGCCCAGTCACTCATGCTGTGTGAAATTAGACACATAATTTCATTTTGACTTCTTATATTTACCCTTCACAAAGCAGTCAAACTGACACCTTCAGCTGAATTGTACTTTAAAGTGTTTGAATTAGATGTGTTACTAACAGCAGCTTTTTTTTTTTGAGTCATATTAATGATGAAAAGTTATGGATTTTCCCCCATCTGGATGCAACAATAATTTCAAGCACTCTGAATTTTTTTAAAAGGTTTGTACTGTTCTGAGAAATTACAGGTAGAGGGGAGATTACCTTTTGGGTGTTTTTCTGATTCACAATAATGAGATATTTCTGTGGCAACTTCAACAATAGCTTTCATGGAACAGGAAATACAAAGTGTTTATTTTTAGGTGTTCATTTGGTATGTCCTATCCCTTAGGGCTGTGCCTATTTCCTCTCTTAATAAGCCTCATCCATCTCTCAAAAATTATGGACATCTTCATTTCTGGCTGAGTCCAATGTAAAAGTGGATGACTAGCCATTTCCCAAGGTTCTGAAGTCACAAGCATGCTTTGTGTTTTGCCTTGAGGAGGTCCTACATATACAGACATGGATGAGTGCAAGGAAAGGATCCCTCCCATTTCCAACCTGTTCCCAACAGAGACCCAAGCAGGCAGCTAAAGTGTTTTTCCATGGCTTGGTGACAGATGTTAGCAGGTAGCAAACTTTTTTCCATGGCTTGGTGACAGATGTTACCATAGGCATTGTCTGATACTCAGTGACCAGCCACCACCAAAGGGACAGGAGTGACAAACTTTTAACATTACAAATTTACTTCTTTGGTCAAGCCTGAAAACCCCTTGAAAGCAGAAGGTGGCTGGTGTAGTAGCGTGGTCTTGTGCTCATGGCAATCTCCCCGTTGTTCCCGCTACTGTGTCAGACGTACTTGCTGTTTCTTCAGCTGTTTCTCGGCTGTGAAATCTTGTAAGCAGAAACTTTTCTCCTTGTGGTCCTTCTCCCAGTGAACTCCTAACTCCCGACTTGGACTTGTGAGTATGCAGATGTTGAATAACAGCAGTAGCTACAGCAGCAGCAATAATAAAGGAAAGTTTAGCGCTTTGCCTGTGTCAGACTGTGGGTACTTACGTGATCTCTGTAACACAAATCGTGAGCAACTTTGTAGATTATCAGCGGTATTTAGACAACTACATCCCTCATTCTGATGGGAGTTAGGCACTTCAATGCCTTTAAGGATTTGTGCCTCTGGGGCTTTTTCCAGATAACAGAAGTCTATGGCAGAGTTGGTGGGAGATAAACTTGAATTGCTCACATCTAAGGGCTGGGGGAAGGGCAGGCACTACCGCCGACAGAACGAGCGCAGCTTTTCCTGCCTGCGGCATTCCTGGCCTTTATAGAAAGCCTGAAAGGAGCATGGAGAGCGGGCATGCTGACTACCTTAAAAATGACTGTCTGAAGTTAGACGGGAGCTAAGGACCACGGACGAGAGTTGGGCACGGTGTTGCAAACTGTAACATAACCCAAACCTACGTCTCTGTGAAGGGGTGCAAGGGAGTGTGTGAGTACAGCCGCAGGGTTGCAAGGCCGCCAGTGACATTCAGCACCTTTCATAACCAGCTGTACTCAGCAGTGAACACCCTGCAAGCTACTGGAAACCCGGATGATCTGTTTTACATTGGGGTTTTTTTTCTGTTATGCTTTCACAACGAAGGAGACACAAAAAATGGGCAACATTTAGTTTTGTGGGTTTTTTTTGTTTTTTTTTTTTTTTTTTTTTTAAAGGACTCTGCTCTTTGGACATAGGAAATCCCATTCTGTTTTTGTATAGAAAAGTTTCTAAATCATTCTTGAAGGTTCCTCATATTCTCTTTCCCTAAATTTCCTTTAACTCAGCCTATCTACATGTGTAAAGAGGAACATTATGTTTTCTTTTCGATTGTGAGCAGGCAGGTTTAAAGAAAATGATTTGCATTTTCTCATAATGAGCCACTGTCAGTCATTAGTCGGCCAAAGTGTTTCCATCCTGCAGGCAGCCAGATGCCAGAAAACACTCGAAGCAAGAGACTGACCCTGCTGCTCTTACTGGACATAGACTTCCCCTGGAAATGGGTTTTGTATCCCACTAAGAAAGGCAGGAACTAGCCTTTAATAAGAGCTAATAAGAAAGTTTATAAGAACTATTTTAAGAATAAGAATTGTTCTTTCAAATCCTCTCTTAAGGAAAGATTCACTCTAAAAATTGTTTAACTGGCGATAGCATCAGCAACAATGAATCTATCCGTATATCCAAAAGAATCTATGTACCCCCTCTTTTGGATTGACATGATCCGTCTAGAGTAGGAATAAAATGTCTTTATTACTTATTTAAGGGAAAGCAAGCCACGATATTTTTAAAGCCTGTGACAGGAAAGCATGTGTCCCAAACTGCTTTTGGAAACGCTGCGGCTCTTCCTCAGATGTTACTTATCTTTTCCTGCTAAGAAACTGCTGGGACTTGCAGCTGGCGTGAGCACCGTGTACCCTGCGTCCAGGTTGGTGCGGAGATGGAGCCCGTCCGCGGAGGGGATTCGGGGCATCCACACCCCAGCAGCCGTGCGGGCTGGCCGCCCCCGGCTCCCCGGGCGCCCGTAACGGGAGGCGCCGGCAGCGCCCGGCTCCCACCCGGGAGCGCCGGTATCGCCGTGCAGCCGCGTTCCCGAGGCCAGGGCCGGCCGCCGGGAGCCAGGGCAGCCCCAGCACTGACGGGGAAGGCATTAGCTCCTTCCCGGTGACCGAGGCTTTGTAATATTTTTACATTAGACCGGGGTTAAGTGAGGGGGAGGAGGAGGAGGAGGAAGAGCCTCCTAATCCCTGGTGTCTTTGTTCCGGCTTGCACACATCGGAAGCCGGGCCGAAGCCGTGTGATCGCTTTGCATGTAAGAGTAAAGACATTTGCAGGCACTTTTACGCATCCTGGCCTCCTGAGCGGAACTAGAGGAACGGCGAGGGACACCCCGGTACCTTGCTCCGCCGCCGCATCCCTCCCAGCTCCCAGCCCGCACCCGCTTTTCTCTCCACAACCCTCTCACCCCCACCCACCCCCCCCAAGATCAAAAGCTCCTTGCTGTTGCAAAAGGACTATTTTCTCAGGCGCCCTTCCCCACCACGCTTTGTGAAAAGGACAATAGACTCCTGTGTCAGTGCTGTTGGCACCAGCCTTGCATAATACAGGAAGCAGCATTTCCTTTCGGGGGTGGAAAATTAACTTGGACCGTGCGTTTCTCTTTTTATTGCTGACCGTACACACCCCGGGAAATTCGGCTCGCAGGCTCTCGGGAAGGGAAGCGGCAGCAGCCTCTTCTCCGCATCCTCCCCGGCGCAGGAGGAGACCCGAGCGCGGCTCCGCTGCCGCGGTGGGAGCGCGGCCCGCCCCGCCCCGCCGCCCCCGCTCCGCCCGCCGCGGCGGGGAGAGCCCGGCCGGTGCCTCTGCCCCACGCCCGCCGCCGCCCCCGCCCCGCGCAGCGCCCCGGAGCTCCCTCTGTCCCGGCGTCTGCCTTGGGCTGAAGGTGGCACGGCGACTCACAGCCTCTCCTTTTCTGGGAGTGACAACGCAGCCTGCTTAGCTCCTTAGGGAAGGAAAAAAGAAAAAAATCTAAACAAAAAAACCACACCAAAAATAAGGGTCTGTTTCCAGTTGGGAGAGGTAAAAAAGCCAAACTGAGAGCTCTGCCCTTTGGCAGCTCATGGTACCCGTAGTCTGATTCTACAAAATAGGTTTTAATCGGTTTCTTCTAAGGATGTTAGCCTTTGCACAATGCCTGTCACAGGAAAGCCACACACTTGTTAATAGAACATGAATGCCTTTCTAATCCAGTTCTCCCCAGGAGAGATTATAGGGTTAAAAAAGACATAGCCCTGTAAAGATATAGATCTTTGGGGCAAATTTGACTGCAAAAAGACTGTGTGTGCGAAAAATATAATACACATTCCATAACTGTCCCTCAAATGATGTTATAGTCTTCACTGCCTTGTGGTGCTCAGGCAAAAGTTGGTTTGGATTCCGTGACTGCAGCCCAGTTCTGGCTTCTCCGTCTTCCCTCTGCCCACTATTGGGACTGAGGAAAAGCCAGTGCAAACTCTGGCGATCTCAAGAGAACTCCTGTCACCAAAATCTTCTGGTCTGCTCTTCTTGTCTTTCCCCTTTTTTTTGCCAGCGGCAACCTAACCCTTAGTTTCAGGGGATGACTTGGTATCTTTGCAAGGTAAGGACATACATGAACCATATCAGCAGGTCCTGGTACTTGTGAGGTTAGTTTGTGCACAGATCATTCTCCCTCCAAGACCTGTAATGGATTCTGTGTGCTGGACCTAGTGACATGAGATTACATGAGATCACTCCCGGATGACATTTGTAAGCACCAGTTGGGCAGCTCTGAGGCTTGTTGAGTCAGCAGACAACCCTTTTCTGATCCCCCATTCATGCTGATCTGCCAGTTAAGGTTTTCCTGCACCGAAGGAAGCGAAGATACTCATTTCATAGCATGGAAATGACACTGTTGCATCACCGATGTAATGACTGCCCACATCACCATGAGTATCCCATGCAACTAGAAGTGAAACAATCTTTTAACTATTCCTGTCAGCTAGTTTAATTGTTTTAACACTTCTATGTTTTTTTAATGTTTTTTTTTTTCAAGGAAGTGTTCTGTGGAAAAGAGCTATCTTAAGACTGTTGTCTTGAAAATCTCAGTTATGACTAGGAATGAAAGAAAAGAATTTTAGTGCATTTTGGAGGAAGCTTTTACTCCCACTGGACCAGTGGAGCTCTCCTTAGTCTTACTCTGTACAATATCATCCTTGCTACTTGCAGATGGAGCCAGAGATATCTCTGATGTGGTTTTGGGCAAACAGTGCAGCTAGAGACAGCTATGTGAGGTTCTGAGCAAACATTGTAGTGGGTCTTTTTTCTTTCCACCTGTCCAGTAGACTTGCATTGCTACTGATTTAACCCAGTTTAGCCCTGGACCCAGAGTTCCAAACTTGTGTCCTGAATTCTGTCTCCTGAAATGCCTTTCCTTGCGGTTGTGTAAGTGAACCAGCACATGGAGCATGGAGTACACTGATCCTGCTATTCGGGGCACCTGTCGTGCAACCATATGCATTACTCTGGTGCTGCAGGACCTTGACGGTTCTGTATGCATCCCACATTTCCCAGTACAGCTCCCAAGACACTTCTGTGAACACCATTTCTGTGGCCAGATAACGGTTTGCTTTTGTTCACATTTTGTATGCGATTTGTTCCAAAAAAATCAGGCCATAGGCATGTGTGCACATCACTGAGTCACCAGCTTCTCTGTGCACAGCAGCTGTGTGGGCTCCCAGCATGGAGGCCTGGTTTGTGTTACGGTGAGGGAAACACTAAACCTCTGGGGGTTGGTGCTTGGAGTGGTAAGAGGAAAAGAGCTCTACGTTGTAAGTTTGGTTTTCTTTTCATGGCCCAATATTTTCTTGGGTTGTTTTCCCTTTTTGGTTTGGTTTCGTGGTTCTTTTGCTGACCTTCTGGTTGTCTTTCCCACTGAAAGTCAGTGACCTTGGCCCCATTCCACAGGGAGGATCTGCAGTCAATCCTTTCATGTGGTCTTGACTCTTTCTAAACACTTATCCTGGTACATTCATGTACTTATGGCTCCAGGAAAGGCATATGTATATCCTCTTGGATAAAGAGAAGAAAAAATGGTTGGGAACTAAATTTCAGATGCCTGGGAGATGAAGCCAAGAGCATTACGTCACCACCACACCAACCCTGCTATGCTGAAAGTAGCTCATTCCCATAATGATGCAGGTGTGAGTGTGAGTGCATGTGAGTGGGGTCCAGCATACAGTGGAAATGCTTACTAGTATTCTTCTATTGTACTTGTGTTTTTCAGGGGCAAAAAAAATCTTGTTCCACTCTTTTTTTTCCTGTTCAGTAAAATATTGCTGAATGCATATATAAAACCAATTGTGTAGTGTTTTGTAAGAAAATGTGCATTGTACCAGATTTTGCTTTTAGTAAGGGGTTGAAATCACTGGCATTCTGCTGTATGGTCCTGACCAAAAGAGGAGATGTAGGCAGACCAAAATCATGTTGGCTGTGCCAGAGACCAGTGAGGGCCAACTGATTCTTAAGTGAGCCAAGGTCAGTAAAACAGGAGATGAGAGCAGTTGCCACACCAGCAAGGAGCCAGAATGTGGAATGACATGTTTGGGTCAGGATCAGGTCCAGAGACAGTGATCAGGGTCAGACCCTGTCTGGTGATTGCCCAGTAGGGCCCCAGTGGTGGTACAAGTCTGGGCACAGATGTACCTGTGTGAGCTGTGGTGCAGCATAAGCAGGGATCAGCGGTATGGCTTCAGGTTCAAAGCAGCTCCCAAGAGCAGCAGGAGCAGACTCCCTCCTCTGGCTATCACCTACTGCCGGTGAAGGCGGTGACCTTGTACTGGACCAGCTGAGCTCCAGCCACTGCAAATCCTGGAAGGGGATACTCTCCATGCCCAAGTATTCCAAACTTCCCAATAAAATACCAGGTAACCTAGTTAATTGCTTATGCCAGTTAACTAATTACAATGAAAAATGAGCAGCATCAAATTACATGCTCCCATTGCCTCTACTTTCTTGTTATAGTTAGACAGCTGCCTGCTTTGCCTGCCCTCAGAAATGAACCTAAGTTTGATGCAGGTGAACACTGACTGGATACAGAGTCAAGAGTCTATACAACGTAAGGTAAAGCTCAGCCTTGCTGAGGGAAAGCACCACCACAGGTGTAGTTTATGTTTCTGCATACATTTACCTGTGCATGTGCCTGGGGAGCAGGTGTAAGTAGCTGTCCCAGTAAACACCACAGTACAGAGAAGAAGTCTCAGCTTCTGCTTCTCACAGTCCATGAGAAAACTAAGGATAATGATGACGGTAAATGGGATTTACTTGATAGTGTTCTTCTTGAACTCTGTTCCTGCCAGAGGATATCAAAATAATGGTGATTGGAAACACCTCATTGAAAAGAGAGAGGAAAAGAGTCAGAAGGAAGGTCTTGGGCAGAGCAGACCCAGTCCATCTCACCTCACATCTTGCTCCAGGTTACAGTCTCCCCAGTAGTTGGATCAGTACAGAAAGCACCAATACTCTTCTAGTCCTCACAGTTCACTGCATCTCCCATTGTATGGATGTGCTTGCTGTAAGCTGTGCCAGTAAAATCATCCGGGTTATGTGACTCTCCATAGAAAGCATGCAAGTTACATCCTGGATTATTTCATCAAACTGTTTTAAATTGAACCCCAGAAACTGTCCTAAGCCTCAAAAATAGCTATGCCAGTGGAATTGACAAAGGACTATGGGGATGGAGGATGATAGACAGGGAGCATTGGAACCTTTCACACTGGTTCTGCAAAAATATTAATGTTTTCAGGTGATCATCTGAAATAGTGCTTTGATTAAATTTTCAATCCTGGAAGCACCCACTCATCTTAAATGAAGTTGGCAGATGCAGATTCTGCAGAAGATCTGCAGAGGGAGATCCAGTCTGCTTTGCTTTGACATCTTTCCTTCTCTCCTGACAGCAAGAGCTTGGGACCACCTCAAGGACAGTCTAGTATGTTCCTGTGAGGTGTCTGCCTCTCTGCTGTGCGTACAACAGACACCATGCAGTCCCTCAGCTGTAACTCTGACCCACACAGTCTTCTTCTATGGGCAGGCACCTGCTGTTGCAAGTGCTGGTGGTATCCTTTTGTATAACGCTCTGAACATTGGAACCAGTGCCACAGGGAACTATTCTGAGCATTGGTGCAAAGAAGGAATTGTTTCCATGACCAGAAAGAGTCAGGTCATGTTGGGAGGGTATCAGCTTCTGGTATGAATGAGATTTTCCAGGCTCTTTATTTTTGGCAGGTCCACAGGAACTGTCCAAGCAATTCCTCCCAGAAGACTTGGCTAAAGCCTTAACCAAGGAAGTTCAAGTGCCCTATTTCCATTCAGGAATAGAAACCACAACCTCAGAATGTGTTCCAGTGACTTGACTAAATCACATCCATAGGGGAGTAGCCACTCCATCTAACTCCTGAAGCTAGACATGCAAGAGAGAGAGAGCATCGCCCTGGCTGAGTATTCAGCTATGAAAAGTCGGATGTGCTCAGGGTGATGTCTCTATTCCTTTGTTGTGGTAGTCTGCTGCTCAATGTGGACCTAAGGTCTGAGTGCCTTGATTACCCATCTTCTCAATCAGCTTTTCTATTGCTCATTTTCTATGTTGTTCCAATGAGTCTGTTGGCCAGGAAGGGGCAAGGGATGCAAATTGGAGAGTTGGTGCTTTTGCTGCCTGACAACTTGATGATTTTAGTGTCAAATGTGTGGGTTGTTCAAGCAAAAGCCTCAGAGCAGAGTAAAATTCAACAATGCAAGGTACTGCTTGGGCTGCAAGTGAACACTGAAAACAAATGTTGTCTACTGTGAAGGCTGTTTCCTCTCTCTCTTTTTCAGCTTCTCTAGTGCTGGAGATTGAGCAGATGATCAGTCTTGCAAAATGTTTGCCTGATATGTTTCAGAGGGCTTACTCTCAGCTGCTAAATTTGGCTGATTTCCTTTCTAGTATTCAGTAATAGTATTTTTAACAAATGCCAGAAAAATGTAAATTTCCACATTTCAGAGCTGAAGGGAACATAACAACTGTTATTGTATCTGTTATTCATAGAAACATAAAATCACTGAATATTCTGAATTGGAAGGGACATGCAAGAATCATCAAGTCCAACTCCTGGCCTTGAACAGGACATCCTAAGAATCACACTATGTGCCTGAGAACATTGTCCAAACACTTCTTGAGCTCTGGCAGGCTTGGTGTGGTGGGGAAGCTGTTTCAGTGCCCAGTCACCCTCTGGGTGAAGAGCCTTTTCCGAATATCCAGCCTAAACCTCCCATGACATTCCCATGGGGCCTATTACTGGTCACCAGAAAGAAGATCTAAGCTCCTGTCCCTCCTCTTCATCTTGTAAGCTGCAGACCACTATGAAGTCTCTCCTCATTCTTCTCTTCTCTAGGCTGAACAAACAAGTCACTTGAGCTGCTCTTCCTAAGTCTTGCTCTTGAGGCCATTCACCATTTTTGTCCCATTCCACCGGACATACTCTAATAGTTTGATGTCCTTCTTACATTTTATCACCCAAAACTGCCCCAAGGACTTGAGGTGAGATCACACCAGTGCATAGCAGGTCGGGACAATCCCCTCACTTGCCTGGCTGGCAATGCTGTGCCTGACACCCGCCCAGGATATGTTTGGCCTCCTGGCTGCCAGGACTCACTGATACGAGTCACTAATGTGAGTCACGCTGCAGACCAGTCTTATATTCAACTTGCCATTGACCTTTCCTGTGGCGCTGATCTCCAGCAGAACCTGACAGACTTGTAGTTATCAGGGTCATCTTTCTTGCCCTTCTTGAAGCCTAGGACATTTGCCAGCTTCCAGTTGAGTGGGACTTCTCCAGATACATGCTCGTGCTCCCCAGGGGCTCTCTGTGAGAGAGTGGGGGCAGCGCTGTCACTCCTGGCTCTGTCCTGTGCTGAGTCAGCCTCTCTTGTGCAAGCTGCTGGTTCCATGTGGGCCTGTCTTGGGTTTCCCCTGGCTCTAGAAACTCGCCCTATTCTCCACAATCCCCTGCTCCGCTGTGAGATATGCTTGTACCAGAGCTGCTTGCCTCAGTGAGTAATGGTTGAATTCCAATAATAAATTTGTCCTCACATAGGCCACCCACTACTTAGGATCAAACCAAGGCCTAAGATTCTGGTACGAAGAGATCATATTGCCTGCTGGATAGAGCTTTGCCTGAGACGGATCTATGACTCTCTCCTTAGTGTTTGTCCAGCCACAGCACACAAACTACCCTTCAAAGGTAGTTTGCACCCTACTAGGTGTTGCAAATTGCATGGTAGTAGTACACAAAAAAAAAAAATCAAGTATATTCCACACAGCCCTCCTTTTCACACACACATTGCCCATCTGTCCAGATGTTTCGAGCTAGGTGTTCAGACTGTTTCATCCACTTTCAGGCACAAGCTTCCTACTGTACCTTCATTCTGCTTTATGAGAATATCTGCTTCTTCTTTCTTCCCCATATCTCACTACTAGGGTCTTTTCAGTCTACAAGCTCTGCATCTCATCTCTCCCTGACCTTAACATATAAAAGAGTGAAAAGAGATTAGGAGTAGATCTTTGGGTTTGGCCTCCCTGGTCCTCAGCTACTTGAGTGGATCAGGAGCTGATGACATCTGTTGGAGAAGGAAGAAGCTATGTCTTGCCAAAGAAATGTGGTCTTTGGAGGGCCATGACTGAATGCAGCTGTGATGTAGGAGGTGTGAAGAGGATGGGGAGGATCTGGTGTGGCACGGCTGCTGAGCTTGTGATGGGGCCTGCATCATCTCAGACTCAGCATGTACTCAGCACTGGGTTCACCAAAGGCAGGCACAAACTGTTCCCTGAGGTCCTTCCATAGGGGGCCCTTGCTCCTAGGGGGTCTAAGCTGTCAGGATGCCCAGTGTCCTAGTTCTTGTTGGTCTGTCCTCCCTGGCTGACTGTTTTCCCAGCTGCTGTCCTCTCCAGTGGAGGAGGCGACTTCATGTGAGTCATCCTCTTCGGGAAAGAAACCTCTGGGTTCTCCCCCCCATGGTGTGAGCAGCTGAGGGGGAAGGTATCCATGGCTATTTTATTTTCAAGGTCTCAGCTGGGGGCAGGAAGATTGGAAAATGCAGACTTAAATTTGTAGCTTAGGGTGTAATTTATGAATAGGAGTCGAACAGACGCGTGCAGGAAATATTCTCACAGACTTTAAACTTTAAAGCTAAACAGTTCTTAAGTTAAAAACAACATCAACTTCTTATTTTTTTTCTTGCACAGGATGGATGGTCTGGTGGGACACAGGAGGTCTGAGTTCTATTTGTGTCTCCTGTCACCAGCTTCCTATGACCTTGGACTAGCTGCCTAACCTCTCTCTGCGCCTCCGTTTCCTTCTCTGTAAAAGGGGGATGATCACATTTACCTGCCCCATGCCGACACTCTTGTGACTTATTTCATAGCATAAAAATATAGGGAGGGTCAAACTGAAGATCTGACTCACACAACAGCCTTTCTCTGGCTACATAGGGAAAAAGTGGAAGCACAGGGCTTGAGTTTTGCTGTCATGGGCTCTCTTCTCATCGTTCACAAAATAAAACATGCATGTGAAATGTGAGGTATGTGCATAGGGGGGAAGAAATATATTTCCAGCGCTGCCCTGGGTATTATAGGGTCAGTGAAGGCCAGCAGGAGAGCTGGCAGGGCAGACTCCCTAAGCATCCTCAGCCAGTGCTGCCCCTTCCTGGCTTCCCTGCTCTGAGCGCTCTCAGTGCTGCTGGCCGGGGACCCGTGCTGGTCTGGGTCAGGCCACGCACAGGGCGATTTGCCCTGCGGCTCTCCCTCCCCAGAGAAGGCGGGGAGCAGAGCCCCGGGCCCCCGGGGCACGGTCAGCGCTTTTGGGCGCTCCGAGCATCGTGCCCGGTAGCCGGGGAACGGCTGTAAATGGCCCCCGCCCGAGCTGGCACCCGGCTCAGCAGCCGGTGACGGGACGCGGCGCTGTCGAGGTTTTCCTGCGGAGCCGGAGAGGGGCTCCGCGGGACCGGGACCCCACCGCTCAGCATTTGGTCCAGGAATCGCAAGTCCACTCCATGCTCTCCCCACGGGAGCCCAGCGACGTGCGAGCGACGAGTCGCGCTGCCCACCCCAGCAGCGCTGCGGCCGCGGCGGCTGGAAGCAGCCCAGCGCCGGGCTCCGGCGGGACGGCACGGCCGGGCTCCCGGGGGCCGGGGGCGGACGGGGGCGGACGGGGCCGGGACACCCGCGGGGCAGCGACACCGTGCCCGCCGACGGGCGGGCGGGCGAGCGGGAGGGGGACGCATCCCGGGGAGGGCGTGCTCCCGGCGGAGGATGTGGGCGGGGGGGGCGGAGGGGTGCTCGGCGAGGGGTGGAGAAGTTATAAATTAGCGAGGCTGGGGCTGGCGGGTATCTGATGCCCGCGGGAGGTGAAGCTGCCAGGGCGGCCCGCAGCGGATACTCCGTTTCCGCAGTCGGGTCGGGCCGGGGCGGGCGGGTAGGACTCGGGGGCTGCTGGATGCGGATTCCGCGCCGCACTGTGCCGTTATCTCTGCCACCGCGGGAAGCGCCCGGGACCGAGGAAAGCCCGTCGGAGTCCAGCCGGCGCCTCTGCCTCTGCCCCTGCCTCGCCGTCGTCGGCAGGGAAAAAGCCCTGCGTTCCCGCAGGCAGGACCATGCCCTGCCAGCTGCTCTCAGGGACCGTGCTGCTGGGAGCCGCCCTCCTGCTCGCAGGTAAGGGATCGCCGGGACGCGCTGCTCCAGTCAGACCCCGTTCTGCGCCGAGCTCTCCGCGACGGGCCCCCCGTCTTGTCGGCTGGGCCTCCCGCGCCCCTGACCTGTCCCGCAACACCCCGCCTGTCAGCTGGAGCCGGCGGGCACCTGCCTCCCCTTCGTCCTTCTCCTCTGGACAGGGCCGGGGAAGTGATCCCTGCTTTCCAGGGAGCGGCGAAACGCCGCATCCCCGAGCGGTCGTTATCGTCCGAATCCCGTCGCCGTGCCCCGGGACCAGGTCCCCGGAGGGCCCGGCGATGCGGAGCCGCGGTGCCTCTCCTCCTCCAGGCAAGGCAGTGGTGGCGTGGAGGCGAGCCGCTCCTGGGCACAGGGGACCGCCGTACATCATCGGGAGTTGTCCGAACCGGTGCACCACGGAAAGAGAGCATGTATGTGTTGGCTGCAGGGCACGCTTCTTTCTTCCGCATCTTCTTTTCAAGTGTCCCAGCTCTGCCCGTGAAGCGGCAAAGGTGTACCTTTTCTTCACAAAAATCCGGGTCCTGCTGCCTCCCGCCCGAGCAGGACGGCGGAGCACCGGTGGCGCTGCCTGCGGGGGTGGCCGCGGGGTTTTACTGGAGAGTGGGATGGAGCTGCTCTCCGATGCCTGCATCCCGCAATGATGCGTGTACTGGGATGGATCCTTGTAGATTTGATGTTCTTAATTAAGTTTAATTTATCTTTGAGCCAAGAGCGCGGGCCGGAGCGCCGTGGTGGGCAGTGCGTCGTAGTGTTGCGTGGCTGGTCACCTGGGAGCAGGGGTGCGTAGTGGCCGGGCAAAGGCTGGTCCCGCGTGGGGTCATCGCTCCGCAGGGCCGCTGACCTGCGGGGATGCGCCGCGGAGAGGGGCGGATCGGCGGCCTGTCCGCGCACGGGCTCCCCGTGTCCCGCCCCGGGGCAGCGCGCACGGCCGCGGGCCGCTCCCGCGGGGACGGCGCTCGGCAGAAAGGGGCTGGCGACCGGCGAGGAGCGGGAACAAACCCCGGGCGGGGAAGCGAAAAGCCGAGCTCCCCGCGGGACAGCCGTCGAGGGCAGCGTTCCTGCGGTTAGCGGCGCGCCCGCCCGGCCACGCTGCCCCGCCCGAGTGCCGGGAGCTCGGTCTGCTCCGTGCCGCTGAGCCCACGGGAGCGGTCCCGCTGCCTGAGGCTTCCCGGGAGGAGGGCTGGCGGGGCCGCTCCGACGAGACGTTTTCCTGCTCGGGAAGTGCTGATTCATCAGCTTTAACACAGATATATAGGTATTCTACTTTTTTTTCTCTTTCTTTTCCCCAGGAAAGCGCTAGTTTCCCCACATTATTTGTCTCCGCCTAGGAGGTTCTTATGCCCAAGATGAAATAGGCACAGGCATGGGACACTCACCCTGGATACAGGAAATGTGGGTTCAGATCCTTGCCAGGCTTCCTTCACAGCTTGAGTTTGAACTTCAGCGTCCTGCTCCCACGTGGGCTCCTGCAGCGACCAGCTACGCTAGGGGACTCGCTTCCTCCTTCCTGTCGGAAAGGTTTTCCATTGTGCAGATCATGGCAAACCCACTGCCCAGGGAGAGGGTGGACTCTGTGAGCCAGGGGCTGTGAGAAAGACCCTGGATCACCTTCCTGTTCATGTGCACCCTAGACCTATCCTGGTGGGAAAAGCTTGGCTTACTTAGGAGACAACCTGGGGCTCTGGATGCTGGGGACAAGCATCCCATCGTGATGGTTGGCTCAGGTACTGTAGGCATTGGAAAGTTACTTCTCTGTAGTTTGGCTGAGTGCCCTTACAACCGTTTTGCTGGAAATTCATATCCCATCCATGCACAAGAGATTGTGCTCAAATCAGAATTTAAATTTTTTCAGACTCATTGATTTTGTTGCTTTTTTTGCTTGTTTTCTAGAAAAGCATTCTTGCTCAGCTTTGTTTGGACATTTCAAATAGGTTGACCATGCTTCTTCTGGGCCACTGGCAAAACTCTCCATAGTTGTGTTTGAATGGAGAATTTCAAAGTTATTGTTGCAGTTGTGGGATGTTTTGTACCATACATCTCTCTGTGCTTTTCTTCCCATTTCACCCTTCTTCACTGCTTATTTACCTACAATTCTTACTCAGGCTGCCCAGCACTTCCCATTTCCAGTGTTCTTGATGAAATTCAGTTCATCACTGGTCCTGTCTTGTAATTCAGTCTCTGCAGGTGTCTGCTGAGCTTCCATTTACTGACGGGTTCTAGAGGAGTTTCTCAGAAACAGTCAGTAGTTCAGAAAGAACCTAAAAAGACCTCCACAAGGAGGTGACAGAAGGAGGTCTTTCAGCTCCTATATGTCTACTTAATAATTTAAATTTCCCAAAAGCAACATGCAGCCTACAAGCTTTGAGAGTACCCATTTGAAAAATGAGATTAAGGAAATTAAATTCATTTGACATGTGAGTGTTGGGCACTTCAGGTCTCTTGTGCACATGCATGTTTTGGTTAACTTGGGAAAGAATGACACTTTTTTTCTGGGTTTTGCGTAGTACTCACATACGTTTTCTTTACATCTTAAATATATTTATTCCACAGATTGTATTGCATACGCTTGCTAATGACTGTACACATAAAGGTCAACATAAAAATGTGGTTGCTGTATTAAGTTCAAACTCCCAGTCCTCAACTTTGTCTTACTATAATGTTAATCACTAACATTTGGGATTGTGAAGGACTGTGTTTAAATCCTGAAAACATCAGACTCTGCAGCCTGGATCAAGGCTTATGCACCATGTTTTCAGAAATATAAACTGGTGATTTAGCTGTATTTCCAGCTGTATTTCTGGCTACCCACATAGAAGTGGTACCTCACAATTAGCAGCTAGAAGGTAAATAGACTCTATTACAGTCTTATTTGTGAACAGCACTATATGATCTCAGTTATTTCAGCTGGAACTAGAGCATCAAAATCCCCAGTGGACTTTTCAATTTCATGGTCAGCTGGAAGAAATGAAGGAAGAAATTCCAGGTCAAATCTAATCAGTGCTGACGTTAATTTCTTGCAATAACTAACCTGTCTTCTCTGAAAATGCTGTTCAGATGGAAGCTCATATGTTAAGGTTTCAATTTGTTTTGAGTACTTGCTGAAACAACTACACAGACAGAATAGTCCAGTTTGGGATTAGGGCTGGAGTTGTTAAAAAAGTTCAGACAAACTGGCTTTCCCACTTCTTCTGCACCTTCATAGAAATGGGGCTCCCTTAAAAATTCCAAACTGTATTCACATAAAGCAGAAGAGTTAGACACTGCTTTACAATGGAGATTTTAAAAAAAATATGTGTATGGGGTTAAAGCACCAAACTTTTTTAACATAGCTAAAGAAAATCACTTACACAGTTTACTGATGTTTTACCAGACAGACTGATGTTTTACTCATATGCTCCACACAAAGCTAGATTTCATTCTCTTAAAACTGGTGTAAATCTGGAGCAACTCCTTTGGGCTAGGCTAGCATCTTCTAGATTTACAGTTTGTGCTGGACAAAATCAGGACTTGACCTGTGCCGTAGTAAAGACCTTCATATCCAGAAGCACCCAGGATATTTAGAACCCTAAAAATTTGCCACTGGGGAGATTTGAGAGGTTTTTTGGTGGTGTTGGGTTTTTTTTAACATCGGAACAGTAAAAAACAAGCTGTCTATTTTTTGTCAGATGCTTCAAAGACTGAAACCCGTAGCGCTTCACACTGTGTGGGTGTATAGGACAAAAGGAAATTGTCCGGATTTGCAGGACAGTTGATAAGTCCTTACACTTTACGTGGTTTGGAAACTTCCAACACACTGTTTATCAGCTTGCTGGTTTTCATGTTCGACTGAGATTGGGAAAGGAAGAAGCTCAGCAGATGAGGGTTAAGGTTCAGTGTTTCAGAAGTCCGTGTCCAGAGGGGCTGTGGTGGGGCTTCAGCAGCAAAATTGTTCCTTTGAATCCCCCAGAGTCAGGGTTTGGGGCTTCTTGCTGCAGCCCCAGAGGGAATGGAAAGCGAGACTGCTGCAAGAGTAGGTTTTGCATGAAATGCCCACTCATGGTCACCTCTGCTCTTGGAGACAAGTCTTTCCTATTGGTGTGAAACCTTCAAGAGGAAAACTGCTCCCTCCAACAACATGCTTCATCTTTAGATCTCATCCCTGCCCCAGTAGTCTCTTTTTTCCCCCCTCTATCAATATTTGTGAGAAGGTAGAGAAACATTTCTGTATAAGTTTGAGTATGAATTCTACCCACAGACAGAACCAGGCTCTTTTCTCTTTGCCCTTGTGATGCATCCTTACTGCACATATTCCTGCAACTGGGAAGCAACCTTTCCCAAGCATCCTCAGCTGGGAATGGTCTGACTTCTTGATGCATCACAGGAGACTGCTTATCCTAAAATTGGTCCAGTGATTGTCAGGAAGGTGCCCACACAGTTTTCTCTTACTGAGATGCAGAAGTTCAGTTTCATTCCCCTATGGTTGGAGATCAGTGCTGCATAAGTCCTGATGCTCGAAAGAAAAAACTATGCTGCAAGCAGGAGCTGGAAAAGGGAAAATGTAGTCATTAGTGCTCTCTCCAAAGCCAAGCATGGCATAATATCATGCTTTTGTGACCAGCAGAATGAGCTCATGATGGAACTAAGCGAAGTACTAACAGATTGAGAAACCAACAGTGGGAGTAAAGAGATTTGAAACTGTAGATTTCAGAGATACTTTTGTCTGAAACTTAAGTCTTGAGCCATTGAGATGTATGGAGAAACTTGGACAGGGAATGTGAATGACTGTTTCTTCTGTATTAAGTCATGTTTGCATTTGGGGTATATTTTGTGTGGCACAGTGAGTGGAGATGTGCCAGATTAAAGATGAAGAGAAGGATGATTTAGCTTGTGCTCCATCAGTGTATTCAAGAATGTTATAGATGCTTGTGCAATAGTTAATTAATTCATTAATCATCTTTCTCGGACTTTGGTTTGTCCTGTGTTAATGCAGATGCAAAAGGTTCATGTTCATGGTGAGTTGATTTTGCTCTCTGTTGTTTTTCCCTCAAATCACAGTTGATTTGTCATTACCAAAATCCATATCCACAATGTTAAGTCACCCCTGTAACATAGAGCATAATCCAGTGTGATGTTGTTAACACTGATTTCTCTTGGCATGACTTTTCTGGGTGGTGGGGCTGCTTTTCCAGCATTCACTGATATGTGGCACTAAGCACATATGCAATACTTCTTTTTGAGATGTATTCCTTCTTTTGGTGCTATGGCCTTGAAACAAGGTTCTCTTTGCTGGTGGAGCGCCTGAAGGATGGGCAAGGAGCTAGAAGGCAGCTGCTTCTAGGATTTCGGTGGGTTGAAGATGCTGTGACATTATTCCCACTCTGTGCTTGGGAGCGGGTGAAGCGGGCAGGGCACAGTGGTCCTGGAGAGCTGGGGACCTGTGAGCAGATGTTTCTCCTCCTCAGATGTTCTCTCAGGAAGCCTGTGCTCTGGGAACAGACCCCCTGCTTAGTGCGTGGGGAGTGACAAGGGATGAGTGTGAGGGCATTTCTTGAGAGGAATTTCACAACTTCACATAGCTCGCTTAAGCGTCCTTCCTGTGGGATTCTGCCTTGACACAGAGTGAAGGAATTCACCTCTTTTGTTCCCATTGTCATTCCTCTGTGGAAAAACCTCTCATCAGGATCACCATAGACTAATGTTAACAGAAGCGTGAGAGTTGCCATCCTGGATCAGACAAGGGCTCTATTTAGCTTCATGTCGTGTCTTTACTGGTGTCCAACATCTGATCTTCAGGGAAGGTCCAAGAAGCCTTGCAGGAAGCAGTTATCTGATAAAATTCTCAAGAGGGGAATTTTTTTTTTGTAGTATGATCTAAAATTCAGTATTATTTCATAAGAAACCATGGGATTGAGGGTCGAGGAAACTAAAATTTAGTTGTTGTCTATGTTTATGCAGGTGGATATTACATAGTAGAATTAAATCATGTTAAATTGTATAATACAGAGAATTTTCTTGTTCTGTTGTGCTGAAAGTGTTTGGGGTGAAACCCCACCTTTCTTTGTCTCATGCAGTGCTGCAATTGACACTCATCCTAATGTATTTTATAAGTATTATTGGTTATCATTTCCCAATGTAATTGAGCTACAGGCACGCTTGCCAGAAGATTTCTCCATGTGCATGTACCTTAGAGTTGGTGCTTTAGATGTCATTCAACAGCAAAGTGGGTTTTCCTCCCAAGCCATTGCAAGGGACTCCTCTGTGCAGGCTGTTCCAGTTCCTCTCACCTCTCTATTTTAATTTGTTGTGCTTCATTATTTACTTGCTCTTGTTTTGAACCCAGGGTTCAGTGCTTACAGCTCTGTTTTATGGGTTTAAGTGGGGTGGATGGAAAGTCAGTTACTGACTTTTCTTTTTGTCTTGGAGCACTACAGGGCAGTTCAGCTGTAATGATGGAGCTTTGGAAATAATAGACAGCAGCCTTCAGCAAGGTGGAACTCCATCAATTTTGCTTTGTATTTCTTTTACATAGTTGCTAATTTGTTTCTTTGCTTACAATTTAGTGATTACTGAAGCCCCAGATGAGTTTGACAGACCTGTGTTGCTGGCTGAGCAGGTAGATTACTGGCAGGTAGGCAGTTTGTCTGTCTTTATGAAAGTCTTCCCATTCAGTCCTAGTGTATTACTTTATTTGTCCTGCCAAGTAATCTGTTACAAATTTTAAGTATCTAACTGGCAAAGAAATTTAGTTTCGCCAAGAAAATGTACACTTTAAATTCTTAGGAATTCTGAATTATTTTCATGTCAATTTTAGTGTACTTGCTTTCTCTTTATAACATATCAATACTTTTCTACTCACTAATTAATGAGATAAACTTTTCTGAAGAATATTGAGCTGATGATTATGTGCTAGGATCTGTAAGGGTGGATTAGAGCAGAGGCACAGTACTTGCTGACACATGTCAGTCAGTAGATCTGATTACTCACAGGCGTGGCCTGGATGGGACTCCCTGCGCTGTGTAAGCAGCACAGGCTGAATGGTGTGTGGAGGCATGAAACAAGACCCCTGGGTGAGTGCCACTGGCTGATCACACGGCATCCTTTTTGGCTGGGCAGATGGCAGATTCACAACCACTTCTCGTCTGAATGGCCTGAGCCGGGCCTCCATGCAGGGGACAAGACAGGCACATCAAAGTGGAGGGGCATGAGAGCCACATGGATTTGTGCTGAATGTGGCTGTGAAAGTGTTGCTATAGCCTAGCTCTACTGTTACCAGCCTCAGCTGACCTGTTTTGTTTTTAAGCTGGGCATTTACTCTGTTGGAGTGAAGACCAGACTAAGGCGGACACAACTGTGGTATTTCTCTTCTCAACGTACATCACATATATGTGTGTGTTTTGCCTCCTGGATGTGGTTTACCAAAGTGATGATCCCACAAGAGTTCATAATGGAGGTGTCAGACTGTGCATTTGGATAACCATTTCCAATTCCATATGCCCAATGGGAAATAAAAAGTTTATGGCTATGGCTGGTTTTACTTCTTCTCTGTAAATATGTCCTCCTTATATAGCTGATGAAATGAGTACCTGCCTCGGACTAGATGCTCATTTCAGATCCTATATTCTAGAGATACTGCAACTTGATGGATGCAGCATGAAACCAAATTTATTTTTCTCTCAGGTTCTCTGGCTGTTTAATATTGAAATTTACTTTTCATTGGCATTATATGAAGTGCCTATGCTCAGGCATGGAAGTCACCTGGTGAGTTTAGGGCTTCTGATGAGCTGGTGAAACAAGTGCCTTCAAGCGGGTCTTATGGGAAAGAGAACACTGAACTGCATGGCCTTGGTTGCCCCGGTATGATGGGAAATGTTAATAATTTCAATTGGTAGTAACTGGAATGAAATTTTATGTCAAATAACCAGCTGAGATTTCAGTTTGTTTAATTTCTACGTCTGAATTTTTAAATGAACAACCCCTCCCTGCTCTTTAATAGAATGGCTTTACCACAAGCTTCTATAAAACCAGCCTGACCTAGCTAGGGCAAATACTGGCAAAATGTTTGGCAATTATTGGGGAAATACATATTTGTTTACATTTGCAGCTATTGGCCACATTGGCATGATAGTGTACTGCTCAGGGGTGTTAATGAAGTGTTATTAGAACTATTGTGCTATTTTTAGCAACCGGGTGTTTTGCTTTGCCTCTGTAACATTTACTTATATCGGTGTGTACACTAATCTAGGAGCAGCAGATGCATACAGAGAGTAAACAAATTATAACTTGCCCTGAGATCTAGAACTAAAAAGGAAGTGACACGCTTGTTTGAATACCTTTCTATGCCTACGAAGGCCTGTTTTGGGCAGTTGCACCTCCATTTTCCCTGCAGACTGATTTTTAATTCCACAGCATGGAGTCATGGCCGAGGCTTTTAGTCTGCTCAGAAATCATTTAATCTACTGTTACAAATCCTATGCTGTTCAGACTCTATTATGATGTGTATTATAGAGCAGACCAGCTTTGCCATCCATTAACCTATCAATTTTTTTGGCTGGCTCTTACGTCCTGGTGGTACTTTAAATTCTTAATTATAGTTGAGATTGATCAAACTTAAGCATTTGATCCAGAAATCACTTGGCATGTGTTGCAGAACATCAGACTGGATAAATGGAATGTCCTTTTTGGACCTGAAAGGGATGAGCCAATGAATTGATCATTTTTGTGCATCTGTGTGTACTTTGTAAGTAAATGGCATCCAATAGTTTTCCTGGTCTTGAATGCAAAAGAGAAGAAAGTTTCAGTCACCACAGGGATATGTGCAAGTGATGGCTCTGTTAAGGAGTGATACAGCCTGAGCTGCTGCTTCTACCCTGAGGGTGTTTCTGTCTGCCAGCTGTGTGGTGCCTCTTTGCACAGGAACCGACAGGAAACAAGTACAAAACTACCTCTGAGTCCAGCGACCTGTATCTGTTAACACTTGTAAATCCCCATGGCTCTTAATTGACCTGCAAAGTTCTGCTTCAATAGAAACAGTGGTTACATTTTGCTGCTTCAGATCATGAGTTTGCTCATCTGGACTGTTGTCAGTGTCAGCTTGGGACAAAGGCATGCCTCCTTGCTCTCACAGTTAAGCTGCCCTAGTTTCTCTTCTGCAGGCTTCAGGTGTGAAGCTTGGATTTACTTCAGAAAAGTGCTGTGAAATGAATGGAGACTTAAATGGCATCTGAAAGACCTGGAGATACTACTTGGAGTCTCAGGGTGGCTCATGGTTTGACACTGTAGGTCTTTCCCGGAGACTGTTTCTAAGTGCAGGCAATGGAGAGGGTGCTTTTACCCCCGGGAACAGGAACCAGGCTGTGCTGCCTTCTTTGTCTGTACCTGAGCATCAAAAATCCAGGTGACAGATGAGATGGGGGCTATTGATGCCATGGGGTTAGAAGAGTGTCTCCTTCAAGTAGCATTTCTTCCCAGCCACCAGCACTCACAGAAGTAGAAAGCTTCATTGTCCAGGGTGCTCCCTTCTCCCTCTAGTCCTGCAGCAGGACCAGGCCAGACAGTCACACTCTGAACAGGAAAACAAAATTTTCTTTTCCATTCACCACACAAATTTTAAGACAATTCTCCCTAAAAGTTCTCCTGTTTTAATAAATGCAAGTATTAATGCTGATGAGAATCTCAGTGTTGATTAAACTAGAAGGACCTGTTGGTCAAGGCTTCTTCATGTGGTCAGTTGTAAATCAGAACTTTAAGTGGCTCTTAAGAGTTGACCATTAGTTCGTCTCTCTCTATATCTTTTTTTTTCTTTAATAGAGTGAATTCATGTAATGATGTAATTGCAATTATTATGGATAGGTACAACTGTTTGACCAAGAAAAGAGTTATATTTACTTACAGAACGGCTTGAAGAACCTTTAAAAGATATGGTAATACAATAGATTGTCAAGAATAGCTCTGAAATAAAGAAAACTACTCATATCCCAGGTTTCCTTACACAATGGAGTAAAGCCATATACGCCATTTGAGGTTAGCTGATGGCCATGTTCTGGTTAAGGTGCTGCTGCAGATCAGAGTCAGCTCATTTTCGCTGGAGATGCACTGAAGGTCTACCCACTGGGTACTGCCATGTTCCTTTACGTTTCTTTTGGATTCTGCAATTGCTTATTAGTTGCACACATGTGGGTATTCCCAGTCCCATCAGTGGAATGACTCATAAGGAAGTGCTCATATGCATGAGTAAAGTCCTGGGCTGCGTTTGAACTGAATGACAGATGTTTTAAGCAGCACAGACAGGAGAAGACCCTAATAAGAAATCACGTGAGCTCTCCTTCCGATGCAGGAGTGTCATCTACAAAATGCATTTTTGCTGAATATTTGAATCAGGAGTAAATGATAGTTGATGGTAAAACCCTCAAAGGCTTCGTTATGTTTCACAAGGGGTAAAACACGTGCAAATCCAACAATGACTGAAACAATTACTTCATGATGGATAACTTTATTGCCCACAGATGGCACTTTAAACCCAGAAGGTCAGATTCTTTGTACACGCTGAAGTTGCAAAGATAAACTGATCATTCTCCTTAATCTCTCACTGTGCAGGTGAAAAAAAGATTAGTCAACATGTTGAGGATAGCTGGAGTGGCTGGAAGAAAGTTACAGTCCCAAATTATGGAAAAGATGTTAGAAAGTCATCAAGCCTGTCAACTTCAAGGAAATTTATAGTAACTTCTAATATTGTAAATGTTTTTAACTAGGTTTTAAAGCTAGCTTTTAGATTTGCTTTCTTTAGTCAAAGGTAGCAGAAATTCTCAGTGTATGAAAAGAAATTTAAAAGTAGAAACTGGGAAAATCTGAATGGGAATAATAACCCAGATCATGGTCCCAATTTTGAATTCAGCAAATCTACCATTTTAAAGAGAAAACAAGATTTAGCAGAGATCAGTGGAAGGTTCATCATGGGTCCATGGTTACTCATTTGTCTGTAGAACTGGACACACATTGTATTGGAAAAATATATGCATGTTCATCTATTTTATCTTTTTTTTCATGACTTGTGATCAGTGGGTTTTTTCGGTTAACAAATAATTCAAATTTTTATTTACTTAATTTGGAAGACAATCAGCTTTTTTTGAAAGGCAGAAGATAATTGAAGAAAGCTCTTTTTCTTCCCCTTGCAAATTACAGATTGCTCTCTGTTTTCATAAAAAATATTTTTCTTTCCTTTTCTTTACTTAGAATGGCTAACTTTTGCAATCTAAATTAATGTTTGCTCATTAATTAAGCAACCCCATTGACTGACTTTCACATATATCTAATAAGCCTTCCATAACAAATAAAATACATCAAAAAAAATCATCCCTTTCCCCATGGGAGGAGATTCCTCAGTTATCAGGATTAATTAGTTCTCTTGTTGTCACATGAAAAGAAGTTGCACCCCTCAATGTAGGTCATTGTGAGGGTAGGCTGCTGATGGTCGCTTAGTGACAGGCACAATGATAAGTGAATGTGTCCTGTTGAGCCATGACCCTTCAGAAAAGACAGTGTCAAGTAAAATGCCCACAGAAGGTACATAGAAGGCATAATCTGCTTCTAAATATTGACAGTAGGAATTTCCCTGCTATTCTTCTTCCTTTTTCTTTCCTGGCAAACACGTCAAACTCTATTGCATTTGTGCTTTGCATCAGTTTTGAAGCATTTAAAAACGTAAGGAACCTAATGACCCATGAATAGATAGGATGTCAAATAAAGCTATTTTTCTTCAAGACGTAGCATCTTGCTGGTAAAAGCATTGTCTCCCGTACTTGTAAAAGCAACAATATTGGCTTGAAATAAGACTTCAGTTTTTTGTCACTGAAAAACTAAATAAATGAATACATAACAAGGCTTGTATCTCTTGCCAAATACACTAAGTCTTCAATGTTAATATGATTAACTACTGGAGTTAAGTGTCTAAAATGTACTTGAAATCAATGATGAAATGCTGGCTTGTGTCAATGGGAGCAGAGTTAGACAAACACTAAGCACTCCTTAAGATCCCACACACTGTGCTGTCTTTTAGATATATGTAAAATGTGTAAAAGGGCAAAAGCTCAAGTATGTATCCAGTATGTTTGGGTTTCTTTTTCTGCCTACGAGATGGGGTGAAAAGGTAGGTGGTTTTGTTACATTTTTTCTTTGATTTTAGTAACTCTGAGGCAGATCTGACCTACAGGCTTCCAGGCTGCTTTGTTTTTTATGCTTCATTTAGGATAGATCTTAAGATTTTCATGTCTGTTTATATCACTGTAAAGTTACGAAGAGAAAAACCTTGTAACATTTATGATGGTTTCTTGCTTATCACCTTTGGCAGACTTTGAGAACAACAGCAGCCCACATTCCCAGGACTGGTCTTAGCATGGGTCAGATGTGAGCACGGTGCTACATGACTGGCTTTGCTCCTGGGCATGGTGCTGGTGCCAGTGCCGAGCAAAGCCAAGCGCTCAGCACTGCAGGCATGGCCAGGCACCGCAGACTTGCTCTCCTGTCTTGCTGTCAACACCTGTCACTCACATGTATTTTTCCACTTTCCCACCAGTTTTACACAGGAAGCAACCTACACATTGCTCTCTAGCAACTAGGTTGAGTGTTGCAGCTCTAGCAGCTGGGCTTTGATCCCGATGGTTTCCTCTGGCAGACCATCATTGATGTTTTTTTCATATATATTGAACTGCTTGTAAACACTGTTGCATGCTTTCACCTTTTCCAGAGCCTCAAATAAGGAGCAGTTCAGGGAAGCTTGAGGTCAAGTGTCCCCCTGAAGTAAAAACCAAATTCGTAAAGCTGAATACAAATGCTGCCTTCTTGGGAGAGCATCTGACCCTTCAATTCTGGGATGACAAGAGGAATGCAAATGAAATGAGGGAATGTGGGAGTTTCACAAAACCATCAAATTGTTTAGCTGGAGGATGTTGACAAACCCTCTCAACTAGAGTGCCTGGGTTGCTCTCCAAGAAGCTGCCTAGGCTGTTGTAACATCTTATCTCAATTTCTCAGTGATTAGCCTCAGAGGCATTGTTTCAGAACAGTGAATGAGAAGACTCACAGACTGTAAGTATCTATGGGATAGTATCCCATAAAAGCACAGTGTGCACTTTGGGGGGACCAGCACTTCAGTGTTGAGATTCCTAAAGGGCAGGTGAGAAAGATGTATGTTTGCAATATATATCACACAACAAGTTGCTTCTTCAATGATTTGCTGCATCAGTTTTCTCCCCTCTTAATAGCTGGCAGAATATATTATTTTCTAGTTAGAAATCTGATTGTCTAGACAGATCTCAGGGGAAGTCTGTGAGTAAGTACTGTCTCACCATTCAAATCTATGCTGTTATTTGTGGTGCAGTCCAGAAGGCATCTTTATTCTGAAAATTTGTTATGCCCTTGCTTGCAGCTTGTGCAAGTGAGCCATAATTCAGTTTACATTTATGTTCAAGTGTACCCTTTAAATCTTGCTTTGAGTAGGCACAGATGATAGAATATATGGGAAAACTACTGGAGCCACAGCTTCAATAAGATATACAGGGCTAAAAAGAAAGCTCCTGAATTTGGAGCACCCATTGACTTTGAAGTGTTTATACATCCAAATTTTTGTCACCAATCTCAGCTGGAACTGGTGTCCAAAAGTTCCTTCTCTAGTCAACAAAAGAGGGAGATGTTTCTGATGGGTGATACGTAGCCACAAAGTAAGGTTCATGTATTTCTGCTATGTTTGTTGCATACAGCTGTTCATACTTGGCTGTGGCAGGAACCTCTTGGAAGAACCTAAAATAGCTGAGCTCAAACTGTACTTGACTGAGTTCTAGCAGAAAGATGTGCATTACCCTTGGCCATGAGATGCTGCTTCTCCCATATGTTGGCAAAGTAATACTTTCTCTTGGAGTGAAGTGGTTTGAGGTAGTTTCTTTTGCTCTCTCTCAACGCTGAAATCTTTACAAATTACACTTGAGTCCCAATTAGACTAAAACTGGTTTTCAACTTTTAACTGTTTTGAAATATTTTCATGTTATGTTCCCAGCTTCCGGAGCATTTTACTGTCAGTGCAAGGGCAATGGGATGCATCAAGCACTGTTTCTTCTCTAAGGCATGCTCTTCTGTCAGCTTGCCATGGAAGCTTTTGTGGCCATAGCCTATTATGGGGTAAAGATAAAACACAATGTCTTTGCAGTCAGCACCTCCTGACTTGATGAGAGGGAAGATCTCATGTTCTTCTGGTTTTCTGACCATGGGGCTTTTTCATGGTCTTCCTAAAAATGGCTCCACATGGCCTTTGTGAAGCCCACCTGGATGTTTTCAAGTGTCCTAAGCCACCTTGTGTTATACTGACACCAAGGGTTTCACCCATGCCAGAATGGTGTAGCCATGACAACATGCTTGCTTTCTCAAATAGGCAGCAAATCTGGTCTGGAAGGTGTCTTGATCTTGTTCTCAAAATTTACTGTAAACCTCTACCTTTTGACACTGCTTCACTGACAGGAAGCCCGCCTCTGGTGAAGGACCATAGGTAACAGTGCTGTGACCTTCAGTCAGGAAGGGAAGATCCTTAATGCCCTGTCCTTCCACATGAGTTCCAGCTTTGCAGCGAGCTGAGTGGGATTTCAGTATCTTAGAAGTCAGTCTGTGGCTCTTACCATGGGAGTGGCTGACTTTTACCCTTCCTATTGAAGGGGCTGCCATGGCCGTATTTCCTGAGGAAATGCAGCCAGTGGTGCCCAGGGGCACACTTCCTTGGTTAGATGTGTAGTCATGAGGTCCTGAAGTTTCTTCATGTTAGGTTCAGTGAAAAACTTGAGAGCAAAGTCATTGATAGATAGCTTTCATTTCTATTTTCTTTCTGGAGTAGTGCTGCTGGAAGGTTATTTGAGTCCTGAGTCAGGGCAACAGGACTTTGCTCAAAGGAAGAGAGTATGTGTGGTGAGAGCAGCACACAGTTTTCTTTTCCTTTCCAGTATAACAGCACAAATGTGAGTGGGCTGGAAGTAGAATTATTTGTCTTTGTTAATGTTTGGTTTTTTCTTTGTTTTTCTAGGATCTAGTTCAGGATCAAAACTAAAAGTTCCTGAGCTGAGTATAAATGGCATACAGCACGTTGTTCAAGCCGGCCAGACTTTAAATCTCACCTGCAGGTAACCAGCTGAGTTGGATTCTGATAATTTGGCAGGGAGGCCATACACCTGACACTTTCTTTTTTTTGTAACTGAAATTAGAAAAAAATTAAACCTTATGCTGTGGGGAAAGGTGGGGAGTGAACTTCAATGGCAATTGTTTAATAGTTCTTTGTTGTTTCTGTTGTTGTTTTTGGAAAACAAGATAAAAGAGAACCCCATAAATAGCCTGATATAATAAAAAAGAAAGCTTGGGAACTGAAGCTATATAATTGCAGCCCAACATAATTGTTTCTGCTTCCTTATCTGTATTTGCAGGGGGGAAATGGTTCATTCATGGTCTTTGCCTGAAACTCTCAGCAAGGATAGCAAAAGGCTGAAAGTAATTAAATATGCCTGTGGAAGGAATGGGAAACAGTCCTGCAGCAGTCTGACCTTGAGCAGAACTCAAGCAAGTGACACTGGAAACTACAGCTGCAAATACCCAACAAGTCCAGCGAAAAAGAAGAAGGAATCTACAGTCTATGTATTTATTAATGGTAAGATGAAGTTTTTCTAACACTTCTTGGTACTTGCTCTTCAATACAACAAGGTGGATAAGTAAGGCAGTTCAGCTGTGGCTGAGTTTTGAATGACATTTTCAGCCTTGAAAAATGTTAATTTACCAATTAATGTATAAAATTTTCTTTCCCAGTACTTGCAAATGCAAATGGTAGTCTTTTATCTGTTAGGAAAAAAAAAAGAAGTAAGAAAAAGACCCAATCCAGTCACTTGTCTAGAGTAAACAGGAGTCCAGATGGAAGTGGACTACAAGAAAATATGTGAAATGGGTATCACAAACCATATCCTACATGACTGGATGAGATGCGATTTCTAGGCTGCTGAAGGATGCTAAAGCTGTCTATCCAGATCACTGACTTGCCTCATGCAGCAGGAAATTACTATTTGCATGTGAAACCGTATTCAAAAATGTTCTCTGTAGTCCATGTCACACAGATTGAAAAAATCTAGAATAAATGGAATCAAATTAAACACAGAGCTGTGTTCAGCAAACAAGTATTTTGTAATGTATGGGAAGTGCTGGAATTAGGTCAGTTAGACTATAAAAGAAATTGCTTTCTGATCCTGTTTCCTTCCAGGGTATTAATCAGACACTTCTGAGGAGAGTTGAATTCAATAGACACAGCAATAAAAGAACAAATTATAGACACTTTAGGGATTTAATTAATACTTTAGTTTTTCCTTATTTTTACAGAGTAAAATTAATAGATTACTGTAGTATTTCAGGATTCACAGATTTTGAAAGCCCATGTTACAGAGAACGTGCAACTGAAGTTTTCCAAATTCTGGGTCTGCTGCATCTAATGAGTTCACATCAGAGTGAATTAGCCTTTGTCTTCATTTTGTGACATGAAGAGTGAGACTGGCACTGTGAAAAAGCAGAATGAAATGGACCTCTCACTACACTGATAGAAAATAAGATAGCTCCCCCCATTATTGTGTGTTGCTTTATTGAGCACTATTGGCTATTTCATGCTGTTCATCCTGCTTTCCTTCATCAGAAGTATGCTGCAGTGTTTTTGTTGCCCAGCTCTTTTCATTTAATTCTCTGTAAATCCAACAACAGATGCATCCATGGAAGAGTAGCCAAAATAGGATATTAATTTAGTGACCAACAGCCTGCAACCTAGGAAAACACGCAATTTCCTTGGATTCCCTTTATAATTTCCCATCATGGGACCTTCTTGAACCTCCCACCTTGGATGTCATCCCTGTCTGAGACCTATCCACAATCGTCTCCCTTCACCACATGAGAAGAACCTCTCTGATAAACTGAATTTACGATACAAGAGATGCCTTTGCATTCTCTTGGTCTCTTACCCGTTTGAAGAGTTAATTTTTCTGTATCCTACATTTTTACAAATGAGAGGCACAACTGGTCTTTCTAACTCTTCACTGCTTCCCAAGTCGTATGTGGCTTGCCTGCATCTGAAAGGCACCTTCAATTAGATGATTGTGAACCAAGGTTATCTACAGAATTCACATGGTGATGGAAGAATCATTGCAGAAATAGTTTTAGGACAGCCCCCGCCACCACCTGTCCTCCTGTCCCCTCTAATCAGTTAAAGAAGGCTGCCTAAGTGTCTTGGTTTCGTTGGTTTTTCAAGGACATTCAGTCATAAATCTTGGTGTCACTGTTGAAGAGATGGCTAGATTTTTTAACTCCTCTAACCTTAATTGCCAAAAACATAGTATAATGTTTCAGGAACAAACCTGTAGCAACCTTAGACCTCTCTGGCATGTTAATTTTCTGAATTTGACAATCATTTTAATTGAAAACCAATTTCTTAATATTTAAGTGTTAATTCTGTCCCAGGAAATATACTTGAAAGTTAGAGAAAACTATGGATAATGAGGGAGGCTGCAAGGTTACTGCTCATGTAAATGGCTGTTGAAAGTGTCACTTTGCCCTAAGGTGGAGGAAGGTATATTAGTCTTCCAAAACTTTCCAGTTCCAGGAAGAATTGTTGAGTAAGTTGGAAAGAAACAAGATATTGAGTATCAAAACTCACCCTTTCTGATAAGTGTAGTGTCAGAAAAAGTATTTTCTTTCTCTATGCTATCTCATTATATCTATCTCTTCTCTATCTGTCTCTTAATATGAGTCCCTGTTTCTCTGAACATGCATGAAATTCAATTATCTAGCTCAAGTGGGGTTGAGATGGGGGTAACAAAATCCGCTGTGAAGACTATCTTTCCTGAGTTTAGTTTTACTTTGCATTAATTTGTGGGTGTTTAGGAAATAAACATTTGTGAAATTTGGGTCCCTCCTAGTTTTGTATTGTTTCCTGTGGCAGGACGCTGTGTCAGTCCATTTCCCATATTAGCTCCATGTGGATCACCAAGGTGCCTGTTTCCCATGTCTTAGCATGTGGCCGATGAGAACAAATAGTTGCTATTTACAAACACAGAATCTGAATCAGGAAAGTTGATATTGTTTGTACAGGAAGTCATCACTTATTGTTTTAAAAATGTTATTCATTTCCGTAATTGGAGTGGTACTGAATATGAACTGGATTTTAAAAAAAAGCCCAAAGACCAGACCACAATAAAGCCAGTAAGTCCTTTGGTTCAGTAATGAGTGTATGCTACAGCAGAAAATGAGCTGATATAGAGAAAAACAAGACACAGGACAATGAGGACATTGCAAGTCCCACAGGCCCCAGGATGACTTGAAGCATTTCTGAAGTCCTGCTTCTGGGGATGAAGGAGAGGCAGGCTGGTGACTTGCCTTGGAGGAGCTAATCCTGTCACCACCCTTCTTTCAGCTGGAGAGGTCACTACTGAGTTGCAGCGGGGAGCGAGTCCACAGTGTCTCGGCAACTCTTGACCCCACACAGCTCAGGAATTGAGACATTAAGAGAGGGAAATTAATTCTCTTAAGAGTCTTCAACTTTGCCACAAGAAAACTGATGGCCTGACTTCCCGCACAAGCCATGGGAAAAATCTGAAATGCAGCAAAACCTCTTTGCCAATTTCTTCACTGTCTCGGACCCAAAACTGCTCAGAGCTTTGTTTTGTAAGGGAACTGCAGCCTAATAGTAAAAAAGGAAAAGATTTGCAATGAACGCTCACTGCATACATTGCAGTGAGGCATGGGGAATTTTCTGCTTGAAAAGAGATAATGGTGGAATAAAGACATTTAAGAAACACCAAATTATCAGCAGGCCATTCTGAATCGTATGTAAATTTCCCTTGGGACAGTACTAAGGGCTTTTCTTTCTGTCTGCTTTGTCCCAATATCTCCAAAGCATTTTTCAATTGCTGGATCTCATTCACTCTCTTCAAAGATGTATAGTACTCTTAATTCTCTACTCTCATAATTTCTTGCCTTTGAACAATTGCCCCCCTGGTATGACAGAGGAAAAGCAAGTTCAATTACATTGATATATCAAAGTTAGATTTTTGCACGAAGGGTTACTATTTTCTGTGATGAAGACAGATTTTGGCTAGTAATATACAAGAGTAAAATCTTAATTCTGCTGTAACAGAGAACAGAATTCTTCTTGAAGTAAAATTGTATTTGGCTATAGGGCAGTAGCCCATTTCTTAGTCAGTGTTCTCCCTCTCCTTGTCTTTTCTCATGATCCTGCTGTCTTCTGGTCACCTACTTTTCCTCGCAGAATGAGATGTGCTTTAAAATCATATCTCTAGGCTGAGTCAGTCGTCTGTTCTCTTCTCATAATTAACAGAGAACAAAAGGAGCTTCTGGTATGTGCTTTTCATCACTGACTTTTCAAGAAATCTGGGAAACAAGCTTAGAATAAATTCCTTGCTTTGAGATGATTTAAGTCAGGTGAGATAAATGAGTAGTTGTGCTCACCAAAGCCTAGAATGTCAGACATGCCTACTAGTTGTATGTGTTTGGCTTGATATGTGTCTTGGACTCAGCAGTCCAAAATGAAGGGCTTTATCATTAGGCAATTGTTCAAAATGTAAGCCTTTGAAATCCCAAAACATCCGGGATTCTGAGCTCATTTTCAAACTCTAAAGTTGTATGCTGCAGGTTCTGAGTGTATTAGAACTTCCCGGGCATGTCCCTGGAAGGTCCTCCTGCTGACAGATAGCTGGATCCAGCCCCAGAACTGACATGCATTTGAGATTTAGCTTGAATGGATTGACTCCTGTAATCCTAGAGATATTATTGTTGCAGTACATGGAGGGTACCCAAAGAGTTCTCCAAAAGGGTCTCTTTAGATCAGAAGTATCAAAGTCAAAATAATTCAGCAGGTAAAAAAAGCAGTAAGACACAACACCCTGAGAGCTAACAGAAAGGGAGATTTTTCTTCTTTTTCCTTTTTCTTCTTATTCACAAATAATGCACTGATAAAAGAATCTGCTAAGGCCTGGGAAACTCTTCCTCCCTGGTGCCTTTTTTCTGTCTTTGCTTTTGGCACAGTTTAACATATGAGCAGTACAGTTTTGGCTTACACCGTCGGAGTCAATACTATGATAGCGCTTCTGTTATGAAGAGGAAGCTCGTTGGGATTAAACTATGTTGCAGCTGTATCAAGTATGTGGACACATTTTTAGTTTCTAATGAGGTTCCTGTTACAAAACAGAGACCTCTAGGACTTGCTGACGTCAATCGCCTGAAATTGCCGTGCTTTTGTCATTGAGTGTACATGGACTTCGTATCACAGGATACTGTGTGGAGTGGAGCATGTGTGGACACTTTGGCAGCATCAAACGCTCTGCACTCACCCCCCGTGGTCCTTCTCCCTCACCAAGGCTCATAGCTCCTACTGAAACAAATACCTTTCCAGGGTGAGACATCACAATGGAGGGATACGTTTGAAGGAGCGTTCCTAGTATCCATTAGCCTTTCTAGGGATTGTTTGCTGAACATAGTAATAGCTCTAGCGTGGATTTCCTGGCTAATATGACTATTTTTCCTGAAGATTTCTAACTGTGTTTCATTTGTGCCATGGTCCTATGTTGATGATAGCATAGTATAACTAGTCTCAAAGGAAAACAAACCAATCTTGCCTAAAAATTCTTGTACAATTGTAGTAGGAATTCTTTCTGTCTGAATGTGCTCTAGATATAAATTAATAATCATATAAGTCCAGGTAAAAAAAAGCAAAACAAATAAGGAGGGGAATACTTGTGTCTCAAGTTTTCTTTCAAGGTTTAGACACGCTTTGTTTTGGAAGAGTGTTATTTTGCAGGTAAGAAGAGGCAAGAGTGGAACAACCTTTCTTCCAGAATAACACAGACAAAAGGGGATAGTTTTTCTTTAAGGAAATAATGCATTTGAGCTGGTTCAACAGATACATTTCCTAGGGCATGATTCATCTCATTTTAAAGCAGATGTCTAAAACAGGTCAGATGAGTCCCATTGCAAAATTCCCCTGTCTCACCAGGACAACACTAATGGTTTGGCTCCTAGCTCAGTGAGAAATGTCTATATTGTAGATGTGCAAATGAGGCTGGAATGACTCTTGGTGCAAAAGATTCTTTTGGAATTACTTCTGAACAGCCCCAATAATTTATCTGGGATAAATATTTCTGGGATCATAGGTTTAATCCCTACGATGGAAAGAGAATGTGGCAACTGGTCCATGAACTTCAATGAAGTCTGCATGTCTGTTCGTTCCTAAATATTGTGGTTCTTCTCACATGCATGAGGGAAAAGGTTGTTATGTGGATGTGATGATAATATTTCACCTCTTTTAGCCTGAAAAAAATCTTAATGATGAGCCAAGTGTAAGTAGGCATTTTGGAAGAACTTCAGAGGATAAGCTTTTAGAGATTTCAAGGAGCTTAGATTTTCCTGTAGTGACTTCTCTTCTTGCAAATGTATGTATAAGTCCTCTGACTTACATAGCTCAGATTATTAAAAACAAAACAAACCCAAGAACAGTAGCTGAAGCTTGTGGAAAGAAAAACCCTCTCCATCTTTTCGGAATTTGGCATTTCAGTGTTGGCTGATTTAGTTGTTTGTGCAAACCCCATAAATAGCCTAGACAGGTTACTGATACCAGACATAATATTGCTTGTGCTAAGTCTCTTATCAAGTTTTTATCTGGCTGCCAACTAGCTTAGTAAAAAGCTGCTATTTATGCTCTTTAACAATATAGCAAATGACCTTCATGGATTTTGTGATTTCATGAGTGCTCTTTGTGGGTTCATGTTGATTGTAACTGAGAGATATTGTAAGGAACACAGCCAACCCAGCACACAGTCATTCATTCTAGGCACAATTTAAAAATACACTAAGCTGACTTTTAAAGTAACCTTTAACATATGTAAATATTCTGGCTGTCCAGCTTTCATTTTGCTACCCTCACAGGCAGCTGTGAATAAAAACAACCAAAACAAACCAACAGACCAAATCAATGATTCATAAAAATAAGGTCAACCCCCTTAGATCTTCCATTCCAAATCCCAGTGAAGCTGAATGTAACCTGGATGTGGTCTTCAAGATAGGTCAGTCTGCGATGTTCCTTTTATGTCTAGAGCTTTCTGAACATAGAATTAGTGGAGCTGGCCCAAAAGACTGCTGATGGAAGATTAAGTCATGCCAGATGTGCTTCCAACCAGCTACATGGGGAAGGATGGCATTTACCTCCCCTCAGGAGGAAATTGAGAAGAAATGTAGTGGGAGCTAGTGGCAATAGCTGGGGTTGTGATGGGAAGGAAAGAGGAAAAAAAAGGCAAGGAGAGCTATTGCTTGGGGGACAGAAGAATTCATGTTGTTGGCAAACCCTGCAGATGTGGTATAACCTGCCCTGGCGCTGCCGCGTGTTCAGCTTTTCCTGATCCAGGCTCATAAAGCCCGCACCAGATTCTCATCTGCAGGCACTAAGAGTATTCCATTATGGCCTTTAAGGTGGAAGGAGAATAAAATTCAAAGGGAATCAAGAAAAGCCTCCGTGCTCATTATGAAAAAAAACTGTGCTAGGAAAACATGATGTGTATTTCTTTTAATCAAAAGCAGGAAGACATTTGGAGCACTCGGGGCCATCGATTGCCCTCTGGCCCATGGCGGAAGTCCCTGGTGATGTCAATGGGAGCTCTGCACGCGAATAGCGGGGGCACGGCGACGCCTTGGCGCACACGGCAGGGAGTGTACCAGGAGAGGCTGTGACTGAGCTTTGCAGCCTACCAAGGGCAACCAGAGCGCTTAGTCCAATTTTATACAGCACTTTGTTGACTTCTCCAGGCATGGACATGTATTTCCACTGAAGAAGAAGAAGAAAGAAAAGCCAAACATGGTGTTTTATGCTGGTTTCCTGTCCTTGCCTTTGGGCGGGCAGGAATCCTGCAAGGTCTGAGCTGCACAACCCCCACTGCTTCGATATTGGCATCAGTCAGTGGTGATACTCTGTCTGCAGACAGCACCGCAGTCCCCAGAACAGCTCTTCCTCACACTTACAATGATCTGGAGATTATGGTACAGGAAACCACTTTGCAAAGCTTGCTGGTTTCGGGCAGGAGCTCTTAATTTTGTGACAAAGACAAATGAGTCTTTGGGGAGTAGTAAATCAGTTTGTCTGGTGATGTTAAGGGGCAGGTGACCTCTTCTGTGGCTGCAGCCCCTGAAACAAAAAAGGTTCTTTTCCCTGTGCTACAAACAGGTTCATTCTTGGTCTTTCCTTGAATCGTACTGCAGAGGAAACGTCGGCCTAACAAGTCCTCAGGGCATTTTTTATTACATATGCATCCTCTATTACTCATAAGTTCCTTTCGCTATCTCAGTGGACATTAATACCTATTATTAAATAATACTTTGTGACTTTCATTTCAGAAAGTTTGTATAACAGTTTCATTAAATGACTTTAAGAAAACTTTTTTCTGTATCCTGGAGCACATTTGAGATCCTCTGCCTTAGGATTTTTACCAGTATAAATTAGAGCAGAATCTGTTTTTCTTCCTGTTTGATGTCTCAAACAAAAATATTATTACACATAGTAAGAAAAGAGGATCCTAATGCTTTTGAAAAAAAAAGAGGATCCTATGCTTTTGAAAGCCAGGCAAAAGTAACTTACTTGAAGAACTATTTAAGTGAACATAGGTCAACATGCAGAAGTTTGGGGCCAGAACACTTGAATCAAGAGTTGCAGTTTGAGGTTTTATAAGGGATCAGTTCTTGCTAGCTTTACTAATTTCTTATCCAAGAAAGATTTCCATTGTTATTTCTAAGGTTTTTGACTGAGTGAAAATAATGGGATTTGCCTGAAAAAACAGAGCTGTAGATAAGCACAGAATTAAGATCTGAATGTTCCACTTTTTTTAGGAGTTAAAAACCAAACCTTATGTGAATTTGGAGGTAGTCTATCTGCAATGTGAGTCAAACTGAAACTTCAGATCTGAACACCTGCAAAGAAGATTTGGAGCCAGAGCCTGTGGCTTGAGCCCCTCTTTGTTAAGTGGTCCAAACAATAGCAGCAGCAATGTTCCCTGTTCCCAGCGCAAGCTATTTATGACAATGCCCTTTGTTAAAGGGATTGTTCAAGGGACGGTAAATTACTCTGCCAAGCTTTAGTTATTGAGTCAAGAGGAATTAATGTTTTCCTGGCATTTTCATTTACCTTGTCACATAAAAAAGAGACACATAGGTATTGTGATAGTGGCAAGGAGGAGAATAATTAACTCTCTCTAGTCCGTATCCTCTGAGATGAAAATATGGCTGGATAATCACAGTAGATTATTTCTCCTGATGCAGTCAATGTGAATTTTTCCTATCAATTTCCTTGCAGACAGCAGGATGGTGTACTTTGTAGGAGTTCCTGATAAGTGAATTTCAGCTCACTTCCCATATCGTTACTTTTCCTGGTGATAATAAAATACAAGTGCCATGAAGCAAGAAACACATATCTCAGCAGTAGAGATGTTGCTGTACTGGAAAAAATGTGCTTCCACTGTCCTGAAATTTAAAGAAGACTTCAAAGTACTGATACTGATATTGAATGATACATATATTTTCAAATATTTAATAATAGTTTGATGAACATGTTTAAACAAAAGTAAATGGATGATTGATTTCAGCACTTTTTTAGCTTTCATTGCGGACAGGGCTAGTCTGTTTTTTAAGTCTATATCCACTGTTACAATTCCCATACACTGTCTCGAGATTTCACATACTAACCTTTATTTTTCTTCTTTTGCAGATACAACCAATCCGTTTGTAGAGATGCACAGTGATATCCCTAAAATAATAAATATGGCTGTAGGAAGAGAAATGATCATTCCATGCAGAGTCACAGCACCAAACATTGCTGTTACTTTAAAAAAGGTACCTCTATCCAAGCGTGCTCTGAAAGTGTTACTGTGGATGATGTTTTAGTTTGTTTACAGCTGTTGTAATGCTTTTGAAATATTTTAACAATTTAATATTTCTCACGCAACGTTTCCGGGTGTCAGTGTGTTCAGAAATATGTCAACCCTGGAGGCTTCATTTTGTGTCGCACAGAAGGGCTTCATCAAATCTCCTGTAAAAGGCGGGAATTTTCTGAAGGATCTTAAACTTCTCATACTTCTTTATTAAATCCTCACTGGCAAAGGTTTCTTAAGCCCAGGAAGGAATTTCTTGTTAGGAGAAGAGATTTCCTCCCACCTCTTCCCCTGCCCTTCCTCCCTTTTCCTCTTCTGTCCTCTAGAACAGCCGGTGAGTCCCTGGAGACTTGCTGTGGCTGTACAAGGATCTCTGCAAGCCTTTGCCCTACCTCACTCCCACCAGTGATTTTGCTACTTCCTTTTACATATGAGTGCACTTAGAAAAGGGATGGCTTTTTGTTGTGGGGAAACTTTGCAGGGAAACTGCAGAGTTTGATGTGGCAGGACTAGTTATAGAAAAAAAATAGACATTTCCATGTTTTGGGAAAAACATTAGTCTAGGTTCCTTAAGAGTTACATGGACAGCTAACTGAATCATATGTATGTAGTAAAGTACCTGTTATCAAGACAGAGAATGGGGCATTTTTTTAAAGTTACCTTTTTTTTTTGCTTAAAAATTAGGTGGAGGTGGCAATGAAGTTTTATTTTCTAAATAAAGGGAGTTATGCACATAGTGGCAATGAAAGTTCATCACTGTTAAAAGGAAAAGAGGTTTGTCTCTTTGTAGAATAACATACAGTTGCCAAACAATACCACCATAAGGTACTTGTTTAGTGCAATAGAAGTCTTTGGTTATTCTTTGACTGCAGAGTTTTACACCAGCCACAGATTTTACCAATTCTATCGAGTTCTGCTTTGCTAATATAGATACTGATTTTTCTCCGTGGTTTTTACCTGTTAAATCCCATGAAAGAGAACAAAATGCAAAGAAAAGAAAGTGATCTGACCCAGGATGTTGCCCTATGAGTGTAAGTACACACCCACACAAACACACACATGGTTCTCCTGCAAGAAGATGCACAAGACTGTGTGGCAATAGAATCAAAAGCAAGTGAGACTTAGCATTCCATAGAAGGGGTGTTGTAAAGTGGGAATTTATTTGGGCACTGTAGTGTTGCATCTGAAACCTTAGCATATTAGATTTCTACCTGAGAAAACTCCTGTCAATTTCTCTAATTAAGCAACATTTAAAAAAAATTCTCCTTATTTGGAGAAGATTGAGACATAGCTACTCTCTTTTACTCATATCAACTTGCCTTTAGCCTGGGATTGTGGTGTAAGGCACAGCTTTACACCATCAGAACCAGATGTAATACTCTCAAAAGGAGAAAGAGGAGGTGGAGCCAAGTCTTGAAAGAAAGGATTGGTTGCTTACATGTTTTGCATTCCAGGAAAAATAAATGTGTTCCCTAATTAATCCTAGAATTTCCTGAAGCATGTAAGTTACAATGCATTACATCATGTCTTACTTTATTTATCTTCTATGACACCCTTATATGAAGATTCCAGCAAGGTTTTACTCACACAGCCATTAAGAGATGTGTTAAATGCATTCCACAGCTGCAGGCATACTACTTCTGGAGAAACAGCAAGAGCTATTTTGTGTTTTCCAGCAGTGATAAAGGAAGAAGTTGGTGTCCCCATAATGCAGTCTCTGGCTCTGGAAAGAAAATCCCAGCTCAAGTGTCATTAGGTTCTGCCTTCTATATTGCCAGGAAGTAAAAATATGAAATATTTTAAATAATCTCTCTCTTCTGGAAGGATTCCCTACAGTTGCATGAGCTGCCTCCAGCATTTGTTCCTTTGCAGTGCCGCTTCTTAGTTTTAGTGGACGAATGTGGGAAAGGTTTATTATTCATCTTCAACACCACAAATTATTATTTTACTCGAACTGCATCTTTAGTCAAACTTTTTAAGATGCTGTGTTGTTTTCATTTTCAAGCTGAAAATCTGTGCAAATTGTGTTTTATAGCATGGAAATCAAATACAACAGAGGAGGGGGGTCTTCAAAAATCAAGAAGCTAATAAAACATGGACTGGGAAATGGGAATGAAGCTTTTAATTCCTCATTCAAGTTCAGCCTTCAGGTCCTGCTGTAACCTTTACAGGCAGCAGCTGATGGGCTTTTCTCTTTCTTATCATATGAAGAATTGTGAAATCAATTTATAGCTTTGATCTAATGATTAATAGTTAGATATTCAGAGTCTCTGAAACCATCATTCCTATCAACATGATTCTAGCAGCCTCATTCAGGATCCCTAAAATAAGACAGTTTTTTGCAAGTAAGGTGTACACTTCTCTTCTCTTGCCTCTTCATTTGCTCTTATCTTGCCAAATGGAGAAAGTATCACCTTTTAGTACAATAATTTAATCCATCTGTTTGCTATCCTTTTGGATTCTCTATCATAAAAACAATGACATTCATGGGAATAGAAGTAAATAAGCTCCAGTATAAGGAATAAAACCTGGAAAAAAACCCAAGGAATGCCGCAAATCACATATCTGGACAATCTGAATTCTTAATAATGCCACCTCATCCTTCCCAAGTTGGTGAAAAGGGAAACATGAAAGAAAAGACAAGAATTCAAGACTCTAATATATATTTTTTAATAACCTTTTAGTTGTCTCTTTCCAATACAATCTGCCTTTGGAGATGTGGAGAACTACAGCTTGACTTTAACTCTTGACCATATGTACATATGCAGTATGTGGCAGTACTGTGTTAGTGCCACCAGGTACCAAAAACTTTCAGCACAGATTGAGCAAAGAAGGCGGCACAGCCTATACCAAAAAAAAGTTTCATTTGAAGCAAAGTACAAAGAAGGTAAAAGGCCGAGAATGCACTGGGAGCCACAGTGATATTGTCCGCACAGATTAGCATGTGGACAGTAAATTCCATGTTTGCTGCAGCCGTCGCAACAAGCTGATTCTTTGAATCGCATTGATTCCCATCTGCAGGCTATTATTGTAGCTGAATTTATCCTCTGCTGCTTCAGTGGAAGTCTCACTGTTCCAGCATGATGTTTCTTCATAGGTTTTCTACTTCTCTCTGTGATGACCAAATGGCCAGGACTTTGAGTTACACTGGTTGTGCTCTGCATAGGGGTGGGACCAGATGACCTCTGGAGGTCCCGTCCAACCTAAATTATTGTGTGATTCTGGGATCCTCTGTCCTGTACCATCCGTGCAGTGATCAGCATGGTGATGAGATCGTGTTTCTAGTTGGTGGCCTGAAAGCTGGTTCAGGGCAGAGCAAAACAACTGTGGTTCTCTGAGAGTGGGAAACAGGTCATCTGAACTAGTGGAGTTGGCAGAGAACAGCATGGAGAAGAGCTGGGTAAGAAACTGAAGCAAGCAGGAAGAGAGGGTAGAGCTGTGAAGGGCTGTAGGGTGAGCGCCCAGCCACCACCTATGTTCTCATCTAAGACAAAGTCCTGGTATTTCCACCCTCTAAAAGGGACTTGGTGCAGTATCTTGGGGTTTTCCCCCTTGAGATTTGGTCAGAGACCGACTATGTCACAGGGGTCTTTTGCTAGTCAGAGACCTCAGTTTTCCAAAGTTTTCCATAGAATAACTTATTGTTGCATTATGCTTTCATGGGTGACTGAGTGTAACTTCTTAGTCTCAGAGCTGCAAAAATATTTAAAAAAAAAATATGTAGCTCTAGTGGTTTTGAGAGGTGTCAGATGAGTAAACTGTACAGGTAAAGATCTGCCTCCAGAGCAAGTAAGCCTGCTAGATATCCAGACAACTCACAAAATTACATGTTGCAAAACAGGACTCTTCTGGGTGTTTTGGTTACTCTTCTATTCCTGGAGTAAGGCTAATACAAAGTCAGTAATCCATCAATTAAGTAATGAATGTGCAGTGAATGCATTCACTGGGAAATACAAGTCTAGGAAGGCTCTGACCCTCTGGCTTCGCTTTCTTCATGAAAGCCTATACAGAAATAAGTTCAGAAATTGTTTGATTTCCACCAAAGCAGCAAGAGGATAAATCCAATTGAAACTCTTGAAAACATAACTATGAACTAGTTAAACTGAAGTTGAAAATTTGTTTTGTTTAGAACAGGAATGGCAGCAGAGCTTGTAGGGACCAAGATGCTGTTGAATGGTAGCCAGCAGGCTGTAATGTAATGGGCTTTACTTGTGTGTGTGCTACACACACTTCCCAGTGATTTGCATGCTTATTATAGCATCTTATCAGCTGTTGTAAAGATAAGGAATTCTACCACGTCATTTTGTGCTCTGTATTTATTGTTCTCTGTATTCATTTGACTCACCATGCACTCAGTTATTTTGGAGGAAATGGGATGAGATGAGTGAATATGAACTCAAGGGTGGCTTTCTGCATAGGCAGGCAGCATCAAGGGTGGCATATTTTAGAGGGAAACTGTACCATGCTGGAAGGAGAGACATTCATGCTTCCCCCAGCCTCTGACAACCACCCATGATGGCTTTGCTTGTAGGAAGGAAAGGGCTGTCCAACGCATAAGTCCCCTGCTCAAATAAAGGGGAAGAAAGAGATGAAGGGACACAGTGAGACTGTTGCACAGTGGGAAGTGATGGGCTGCAAGGTGCTCAGTTGATCCAGGGATCTTTCCTTGGGACCATAATTCATTTGAACTCTGCTCTGTGCCATCTTTAAAAATATATTCTTTTTACCATAAAACCAGGTCTTACCAAAGTAGAGTCACAACCAGACTTTGTACTCATGGCTGATCTCTGTGCTCTCCAAATGGTGGCATTTATTCCATCAATAAGGTGTAACAAATAGCATGATCCAAAACAAGAGGTTTTGTCTGAGCTTCAATGGCTGTGTCAAGCTTTACTTTTTCAGGGTTTTCTTGATACCTTATTAAAATGGGGCTTAAAGTGCCAAGGATCATAATGTAGAAGATAACATGTACTGCTGACAAAGTAAACACTTGATCCCACACGGCAATAATTTTTTTGCTTGTTTTTTAAGTCTTTGAGGTAACATAAATATGACATGCATGGAATTGAATCCTGGCAGGAATTTGTTAAAGCCACAAAATGACAGCAAATTAAGTCAATTTGTCATCTCCATTGAAAAATATGTGTTTGTTTCTCCATGGCAAAACCAGGCTACTTAATTGCAAAGGTTCAGAGAGATGAGCACTTTAGCTGCCAACCAGGAGCCAACAGAATAGCGGCCCAAGTGCTGAAGCTAATGATAGTGTCAATCTATTTTGTCATAAATTACATCCTGTTATAAATAATGAAATCTTGGAAACAAATGCAACATCCGCATTCTTCACCCACATTTTTCCTCTATTTTGTGATGAAAATGCAACTTGAAAAACCCACATCATTAAATGTCATCCTTTTCATGTTGATTGGCATTTTTTGGGTGCTTTTTTCCCCCATCCCTTTTTACTAGGCTACTTTGATTAAAGAGTAGACATGAGGATGAGCTGTTTTTATGATGCATGTTTGGCACTTCCAGATCCCACGAGAAACCCTAATTCCTGATGGCAAGACAATAATCTGGGACAGCATGCAAGGCTTCAGAATACCTAAGGCAACTTACAAATTCATTGGGCTCCTGAGCTGTGAGACAACCGTCGGTGGGCACACGTACAGCACGAAGTACCTAACGCATAGAGAAAGTAGGTGGCATTCTCCACTCCCTGTCTCTCAGAAAGCACCCTGCCCTGCTGGCATTACTAATTCTTCTCTCTCTTTGTCACATGCAGCCAACACAATTTTTGATGTTCAGTTAAGCACCCCGCGTCTTGTCAAGCTGCTGAAGGGAGACAGCCTGGCAATTAACTGCACTGTCACTGCAGCCTGGAACACCAGAGTGCAGATGACATGGACTTACCCTGGAGAGGTGAGTGCTGCGGTTGGAAAGGAGAAACCAGAGGTTTCCCACAGATCACACTGCATCCAGCATCCTGGGAGGAATTCTGCTTCAGAATGCTTGCCGTTTTTTGCATTCCATCATTTTGACCCTTGCTGACATGTCTCTTAATGTTTCTTTTTTTTCTTTCTGATGCTTAATTTCCTAAGTAAACATGTTTACACAATGTGCTGTGGTTATATTGCATAATCACGAGCGAACGCTAGAATTGTTTCATCTCTGGGAGCTTCTTTTCGACCTGGTGAAACGAGAGAAATTTATCACCCCATCCCAGGCAGGGGCTCTCTCTTGTGACAGAAAAGTTTTCAGTAAGGCTGTCTTCTCAACACATTCATTTCAAAGACTGGCAGACAGTCAGGCACCCGATTTGAGCATGTTTAGAAAAGATATTTTGATTTAGCTAGCCAAAATCTCATTTGTTAAGTGTCACACGAACAATCCTCTTGTTTTGACAACTACAGGAATGATCTTGAATGTGCTTCTCCACCCCCCACATTGGGACCATCCTCATAAATATTTGTCACTTACAGAATAACTGCCAGGGAGTCCGTGTAAAACTGATAAGAAATTTGACATTAGCTTAAGGTTTACAACTCCAATTCCTTTCATGTCAGTTTGATTTATGCTGGTGATTCAAGTCAAGATCATTTATTTTGTCACTCATTGTATCTAATCACAGGCTGAAATTATGATTGCATTATATAGGGAAGATTAATGCAATTGTTTATTGCTTACTGTGGCCATTTTCCCTGGCATTTTTTCACCTCAGAAATAAACAACTTAGCAACAAGAAATGCTCCAAATATATTATATTGCGCATTGCTGCCCTACCAAGCCCTATCTGGGCACCACACTTGTGAAATTGTGCTTTGTTTTTATTTAGATGGTAACTGAAGGGTGCTCAGTGTTTGTAAGACATCAACAATGTCCTGGGTTAAATAAACTTTGAGGCCAAATGCTGAGGGGGAGTTGCAGGAAATAACTCCTCAGAGTCGCATTATCTTCAGTTCCACCCTGCTATTCCCTTGCCAAATCTAGTCCCTTTTCCGTCTGTAGCGTTTCCAGAATTCTCCCCTCCTTGCATTAATGTCCTTTTCTTCTATGTGTCTGCTTCCTATGGCACTGAATCCAGGCACCAAACTATGTGCTCCTCTTCATATCATGGCTTCAGAGATTTTTTGGAGCAGTGCTGGACAATGGCCATGGGGAGCCAGACGTGTTGATATGACAGGCTGTGCAAAAGGGAGGATCTTCCTCTGGAAAGTACTAGTTTGGATGCTATGACAACTTGGGAGAAGACAGAGATGAATTGCCCTATAATGTTGCTTACATTTTTTATTGTTAACCCTCTGGAAATGTTAAGCATCTTTTGTGTGTCTGTGCTGTAAAAAGGCATCTGGGATTTTTTTATTAAGTTATGGTGGTGGTATAGCAAAATAAAAATCTTAATAATCATGAAAATTGGTTTGATTAAGCTCTTTCTTGTTAATTTCTTTTGCTTCCATAGACAAGGAGAAGAGGTTCTGTAACACAGCGTATTGACCAGAAGAATGCAGAGGCCAACATCTTTTACAGCATCCTTGTTGTCGACAGAGTGCGGGATGTTGATAAAGGCCAGTACACCTGCCACGTGAAGAGCGGGCCTTCGATCAAGGCTGTCAACACAACAGTCATTGTTTATGGTAAGAAGTGGTGCAGATTTGTAGAATACTCAATGCTCTTGTACCAAGGTCTGTCACGTGATAGTTTTACATTGGGACACAATTTGTAGTACATTCATCATGGACAGAAGAAGGGAAACAAGGGAGGGAGGCCCTCCAGGAGGGAAAACATGCACCATTTCTTCCATGGGTGTTTTGTACTGTTGGCAATAGACATGCTAATGTTCAATTTGATCACTTTTGTTTGTTAAATACTGTGATGGCACTGTCCTTAGTTCTAGCACATACAATCAGGGAAAGTATAGTTTGGGAGGAAAAAGAAGGTACAAGCTGAATTTAAATAGAAGAGTCCCACTTCCTCTTCTGTAGTACTTATGCATTGCTTTCTATGAAAAAATGAAGAAGAAATTAATACCCTAGCTCTGCATGGAGCTAGTAGCTGGTAGACCATTCAAAAAATGCAAATCTTTAATATGGTTTTACAGCAGGACCCTTAATCAAGTTCCCTGTGGTTTGCCTGGGCCTTCTGTGAAATCTGGAAATTTCTGGTATTATTTCAAATGTATATGAATAAGGACTTTTTTGCACTGGAACTCTTTGGGAAGCGACCTTCTTTGGGACATCCTGTTACAATTAGAACTATCCGGGATCTTTGGACCACCATTGATATTAAAGACCAAGTGGCTGGTGGGTGTCCTCTACAACAGATGACTCATGGTTAGAGTATTGATTTGTTACATATTTTCAGTGGTATATCTTTTCTCTCTTACCTGGAAGTGTGGACTAGGCACCTGGTGTTGGTATTCTTAGAGAGCTATTTCAGACCATTTTCTCTATTTAATTTCTGGAATAAGCCACTGGGAGCATAGGATGAACCATGGTACCCACTTACTGTATCTTAAACAGATAAACTGAACCTGTCAGAAACTGAATTTTAGATTAAAGTCAGAGAAGTTGGGACTGTTGAAGTCAGCCTGTATTCACATAAGCCGCCCCATCTACAGGGTGCCCATATTAGAAAGAGCCTGTGTGAATAAAGGTTTGCAGAATCAGGGCTGTATCTCTATAACTTGACTTGTGTAATTAAACTACTTATTTGTCTTGTGCATATTATTTTCAATGTATGTGGTAAGTGTGATTAAATGTTGAGCTTGTTTCATGGATATCCATCATCCTTATGCAGTCCATCATGTGAGTAAATATTGCACCATAGATACTATCAAAAGGATACTTGAACATTTTTTTATACTTTGAATGTTTTATTTTGCACAAGTTGGCAGGGGAAAAGAGATATTTTCCAATGTATTGTATGAATTTTGTGTTTTATTGCCTCTGGTAAAAGCCATCAACTTGCCACAGAGTTGCAGATATGGGGCAGAGCAATTGGAAAAGAGCAAATTCCAGCAGGTTGAGATTATTCCAGTGAAGTGACAAAGATTTGTTTGTTTGATGAAACAGCTTCTTTACCAATGATAAAGAAAGTTTCTGCCTTTTCCTTTGCTATTTCTCTGAAGGTCCCTTAAATCCTCTCTGGCAGAATATTTTCTTTTGGAACATTCATCGATTCTTGGCCTGTAGGAGAAGAAAGGTCATCTGATTATTCTCAATTTGGCCTCCCACATACCACAGACCACTTTATCTCTTGTGCCTTTTTTCCTGGCTGGAGCACAGTGTGAATTTGGCTAGAGTGTATCTTCTCTAAGTAGATTCATGCCCTGGGAACTGCATCTCAGTTTCTTGTATATTTGTGGTATTCTTTTCTATTTTATAGATCTCTAGGAGGTTAGGCTCTATTCTTGCTGTTGACATGTGAGAGCATCAAAATTATTAAAGATAATTTTTATTTGGAGTCACATTTTCTTTAGTGGAGCTACTCTTTTTGCAGGATGAAAATAAGTAATACAAAGCACTTTTTTATTTTGTTTAAGATAAAATGTTCATTAATTTGAAACGTCGAAGGAAAACTGCGCTGGAGGCTGTAGCTGGAAGAAAATCCTATCGTTTGTCAATGAAAGTGAAGGCATTTCCCTCTCCAGAGGTTATATGGTAGGACAACAGTTACTTCCACATAGGCATCCTGGACCTCTTTTTATAATAGAGTTGGGGAGGTTTTTTTAAAGTTTTTCAGTTGCTTGGGGTTCTAACAATTTATGAGAACATTATCTCCATTTTGCAAGTGCATGAAAGGAGATACAGAAAGTTTAAAGCTGAGATCCTCAAATAGGTTGGGTATGTCTCCTCTTGAAATCAGTGGACGCTCCACAGCTAAGTATCTTGACTGAAGTGTTACATCCAGCTTCCCTCAGACCTAGATATGAAACCTGAACTTGCTTTTCAGACAGTAAGAGAGAGAAAAGAAGGCTTTCATTAAAATAAACGATTGACTTGAGTCATACAGACATGCGCTGTTAGGCAAAACAATGGAAGTTGGTATTATTATGTGGTGACCTGCAGGTTGTAGATCTAATTCAGCAGAGCATTCACTGGATCATTCATTTTGTCTCATGTATCCTGTGCTAAGAAATTTTTTGAACAGTTTTTTTTTATTAATCCAAACCACTTCTATATGTAACAACGTTATCTATTCATGATCTCAAGGGTTTTTTTTTGTTTAAATCATTTTAAACACCAGTAGCTCTGGCTCAATTCATTGCATTTTAACAAAGGATTTATGACAAGACTGATTAAGAAAACAAGCCATACATATGTGAACAGTGGGAGTTCATGTTACAGCCAGGAATTACTTTTGCTCCAAAAGTGTTGTCTTGTTACACAAAACCTTTACATTTATGGCTCCATGTGGAAAACTAAGGGGTGAGTGTGACACTGATGCCAGCCATTTATACGTCATTTTCTGTTTCTCCAGTGTTTGAGCTTATTGATTACACATATAGGTCTGAAACTTCTGAACTAAAAAAATCTCCAAACGTTTAAAAATTTTAAAAAATTTTTTAATTTAAAATTGAGTTTGGTCGAACATTGGAACAAGTAGTCCAGAGTGGCGATGGAGTCTCCATTCTTGGAGATACACAAAACCATGTTGAAAATGGTCTTGGGCAACCTTCTGACCTTGCTTTGTATAGGGCATTAGACTACATCACCTCTGAAGGCTTTTTTGGCTGCAACTCTTCTGTGGTTCTGTAAAATACAGATACAGTGAAATGCCTAAACCCATAAGTCCTTTGACCAAATTTTAGTGCTCCTCTAATAACAGTAAGAGTTTTCTGTAAATACTTACTAAAAGCTGTGAATCATTTCCATCAAGTCCATCATCTTAATGAATCTCAGTTGCACCCTCCTACTAACATCATGTTAACCTTGCAACTGTTAAAATATGCTTTAGACTGTACTTTAGACTTTGAATAAAAATGTTTTACTTCAGGAATCTGTGTGTGAGCAACAGTTAGTACTTTCTATGTTGATTTTCTGTTACCTTTAAAAACATTCACTTGATAGCAGGATATCTGATTCTCGAGTGCTTATCTAATCTACTTACTCTTCCTCTTCCTAAAATCACAGCTGTGCTTAGGCTACTGTAATACTTTGTCCCAGGATGTATTCTGAGGTCATAGAGAAATGGCCAGTGCAAGATGATGCAATCTTTATTTCTGTGACTGACTCTTAGCCAAAATGGTTGTCTTTTAGACTAAATGGCAGCACAACCATGGACAACTGGGATCTTTAGAGACAGAGTTGCAATTTTCAGCAACTCTCAAATACCATAGAGCCCTGTCAGATTCTTATCAATTTTAATATACAGAATAGTATTTTCTAAAGTGGTTTACAAATATCAGCAATCTTATTTGAAAGGAAAGGACAAGCCTCTGGTAAACAGAATCTCAGACTGTGAACCCAATCCTTTCCCAAAGATTGAGGAATATGATGTAACATGGGTGGTTTAAGCAGAAATATTTTTCAGAATTTTGATTTCTGGAATTCCATGAAACAGGTTAAAAGATGGGCTACCTGCTGCTGAAAAATGTGCCCGGTACATCATTAAAGACTATTCGTTAGTCATCAAGGATGTTGCTGAGGAGGATGCTGGAAACTACACCATAATATTGAGCATTCCACAGTGGAACTTGTCAAAGAATCTTACAGTCACTCTTACGGTAAATGGTAAGTTTGCAACACGTTCCCATGCTTCTCCTGAACATGTAAATGCTCAATTTTTTTTGAGCTGGATTGTCACCATTCTTGAACGCATCAGGTCACTGTGGGCTTTCTTACTGACTTCATGGACCCAAACCCAAGCCTCACATGCAGGGTGAAAGACCCGTCTTTGAACCAGAAGATAGACACTGGTTTTCATTAGAAGTGTTTCTGTCCTCCACAGCCACATACTTGTTTCTGATGACTTAAATGTGTCACTAACAACTTGTCTGACTTGACTTAGGACTGCTGTTTTTCTTTGTTCTCCTGGGGATTTTTCTTGCTACTCACACTGCAGGAATGTAGTATTTTTATAAACATGCAATATATTGGAAATAAGCTGGTTTTAATTGCTTTCCAATTTTTACTCTTTCCAGTGAAACCGCAGATATATGAAAAGGCTGTGTCATCATTCCCTGATCCCAATCTGCGTTTACTAGGCAGCAAACAAGTGCTGACATGCACTGTGTATGGTATTCCTCCACCTAAAGTTACATGGATGTGGTACCCCTGTAAACAAAACCATTCTAAAACAAGGTAGGACAACTTCTTTACTTTTATTTAGCATGTCTTCCGTTATTATTACACTTAAATATTTTTTTACAAGCATAAAGTTGGCTGTAAACATTGTTTAGTTAATAGAAATTATCTACTTTTTATCAATGTATTTTTTAATGGGCATATAATCACAATGCAATTTTTTCTCCTTATTTGAAGATGGAGGGCTTCTTACTCTTAATGGTGGTTATTTGGTATTGCTGTTTGGGTTTATTTATGGTTCACTACTATTCATGCATGCAATATTGGTCCAGAAGCGATAATTGCTTTTTCATTTTCACGGGAGAAGACAATGTCTTGCAAAGTTCGCATGCTTTCACGTGGAGGAGTTTTCCTCCATGCTTTTCTCCATGAACAGTGATTCTTATGTGTGGCTTCTTTTGAAATTAACAGAAAACATCTCAGAAACTTTTTCCATTATGAAGGTCACATCTGTCCTGTGATATGTTTAGTCATATATTCAGTTCAGCAAGCTAAATGGGCCCAGCATTCTACAGATGATATTTAAACAGGGTAAAGAATAAATGGCACCATGTAAGCTTACTTGATGCTGAGGTGGTGCTCAGCTAATCCTCTTTTTACATTTTAGTTTTCTTTTGAACTCTGTTTCTTATGATTAGGAGTTTGTGTTGACTCACTTATCCAAAGCTCTTCCTGCATCATGAAATCTGACACAAACTTAATGGTTAACACCCAACCTCCACAGTGGCATTATCCTTCAGTTGCTATTGGAGGGTTCAAACAGGCAAGGTATTTGAATCACAGCCCAATGAAGATATTTAAAAACCTAACAAGTTTAAGAGACAACATTTTCTCAGTCTCAGTTGAAGAATAATCACATTCCATAGGATGTCAGTTTTTTAGCACTTTCATAGAATTGGGATTTAGTGCCAATCCAGACAAATATTTAAGTACATGCTTAATTGCAAGGGTACAAGACATGTCATTCAACCAAATAGGACATCTCAGTACTAAGGGTCTCAATACTAAACATCTCAAACTAAGGATACTTGTAAGTGTTTTGATATCAGTGAGAGAGTGGTCAGCACTTCCTAGAAGCCCATGTTATTTTTGCCACTATGTCTTTGGGATTATGGCTGTGCCCTTCTCACCAAGAGGTGGCACTAGCAATCTCTCCTCTTCCTTGAATAGGTATTACCTGAAATCTTCCATTTCAAGGACAGGTGAGGGCTGCATTTCCTCTGGCTGGTATGTCACCTTACAAGGACAAGTTGCAAAATTCATTTTTGCTAATAGATGTAAGAGAAGAGAAATCACAACATCTTTTAACTAGAGAAACCTTGAGAAAGGCATGTATGAAATTTTTCAATCTTTTAGTTTCTTTCAAGGGTTTATACAAATGAATACTCTGGATTGAAATCCAGTGCAGTGCTGAAGAAAAGTCTGGGTCTTCCTTGGGAGTCAAGGTGGTGCTCATCTATTGTCAGATATCTCCTTCTGTTAGCAAGCACAGGTCTGCACTCCAGCACAGGAGAGCATGTCATCAGAAAGAGGAATTAACATCTGCACGCAGGTGTTCAATAATGTGCTGAACTGTACACTCCATTAAATGCTAATTAGGAGTGTGTTTGAGCAGGTGATCAAAGCAGAAATGTAACAATTCTATTCAGCTATTGGCTCTGTTACAGCGTTGTTTCCAGAATGGCTTCCAAATTGCCTTTGTAATTGCTCTGTGATGATTCCCTTTAACCCTCTCCCCTTCCTTCTCCTTTAAGTACTCACTGAAGAAGTAGTTTGGAGAACACCATTTTTAATGCGTTGCCTAAAAGGAGTGGGATGACTCCCTCTGAATAATATGACTATTAACTATTGCAGAAAGGCAGACACGCCTGAGTAATTACATTTTGTCTCCTGCTCCAGGAAGGTAGCAGGGCAAGGTGTACCTCAGCAGCTGGCACACCTTGCTCAGCCTAATGTCTCTGCAGGTTCAGGTGTTCTCCCTGCAGAACTAGAAAACCCTTTAATCCCACCTATTTCATTATACTTTTCTCTTTGTGGGAGGGGAGTTTTGCCTGAACAAGACATTTAAGGTGTGTGTACCTTGTGCAGCAGACAAAAAGCTTATCTTGTTCTGCCATTACAGCATTTTTTTGTATTTATCTACCCAATGTTAGATTTCCAATATTAAAATATTGCTCTACTTGTGCTCAAGTAGTGCTCGTTTCTGCACACAGATGTACCTTGTACTTTAAGTCAATAAACCCCCATAGGTTATCCCTCACTGTAAGGTAGTAGGGATTCTCAGGAAATTTCTCAGGAATCCCATGTCACAGGACAGAGTGTGCACACTGAGTAAAAAGATGCCTTTGCTGCAAAGACCTTGCAGTGCACTGTTGGCTCCAAGACCTGTTTGCTCCAATATTTATGTATGTGCTTAACTTCACACCCTCGAGTACTGTCACTGCAAGCTGGCGACTGACACACAGTGCCTAAGTTAGATGCTTTTATTTTTGAAGGACTGTTGCCTATGGCCTCCTTTAATAGCAACCATTAGGTTGTGTGGATACTTCTTTCAATTTATTTTCCAGGCAGTATTTCAGTTACAAAAATCTAAACATACCTCAATGAATTCCATTGCTTTTAAATGCAGATATAGTTTCAAGCTTTGTGATTGATACAATCAATTTGCATAACTTCCCTCTGCTTCATTCAGGCCAGTAACAGGAGACTGGCCAAATAAAATAATTTCCATAGTTTTCTCTAAGCAAATTATTTTTTTTTTTTTTTAAAGTAGAAAAATTGCTCAATTAATGTGAATTTTTGAAATGTGGAAAGACCCACATCATTAAAAATTGCCTGTTCTTTGTTTTCTGTTACAATTACTTTGCTTGAACCAACTCTTGCTACTAATAAACCTTTTGTTAGCTAGCTAGCTAACTAGAAAGGTTGATGGAAAGATTCTCTTCTGATGTTCACCCCAGCAAGGAAACATAGAAGAGTCGAGGAAATCTGTCCGGGGCAAAAAGCAATGTTCTGAGGTTTTTTAAAGCTTATGCAGAGCTATTAAATTTTGAGATGGTAGCCAAAAGACAGTAGAGACACAATGAAAAATATAATTAAAAGTAATTAGAAAAAAAAATTAGTCTTTGTTAAATGATTGAGAAACTGCTTTGCCGGGGCTATCCTACTGCAGCCAATGCTGCTGCTCTGTAGCAGACACAGTCCCAGGCTGGGCAGCCCCCAGGTGTTCAGTGGATATAGAATAGGACAGCCCAGTGGGACACTGGTCCTGAAGTGCCCAGCAGCCTCCTTGGCCTCTTTTCTGCCACTCTGGAGCTGTTCTTTGTGTCCTGGATTTGTCTCAGGCTGGGCTGTCAACAGAGGTGTATGGGAGCAGACAGCAGCAGGGTTTGCTGAGGATCTCCAGAGCCAGGCAGGCTGGGATTCACCTAAACCAGATCAGCTCTGAGGCTGCAGAACAAGCGTCTGCATGCCAGGAACGTGCTTGATGTTAATGGTTCTTGACCTGAATCTCTTCAGTAGATTTTGTTTATCTTAAACTGACCTGGCAGAGATGGCCAAGAAAGGCATGTGGGACACTGCTATTGCTCACTGGAAGCACTGCTTGCTCAGTACTTGTGCAGTGTTGTTTGGGGCCAGTTTCTCTGGCGGAACAACATTTCTATGTGGGCAGCTCAAGAGAGATCTTCAAGCTCTGCCCAAGGTTTGACTGATTGGCCCTTCAGAAGTTGCAAACAGTAACACTGAAATATTACCATGAGTGTTTTAACTCTCCCATCACCCTGATGCCTCACTCTTTCCTTGAGCTTTGTTTAGCCTCAAACTGAATGCTTTATTATTATTTTACAACCCTGGCATCGCATCAGTCTGTGTTTTTTTTGCTTTTTTTTTTTTTTTTTTTTTTTTTTTTTTTTTTTTTTTCTCTCCACGTGTTTGCTTGAGGGAGAGAGAAGTATAACAGTATTATGGAGTTGCTCACAAAAAAAAAGTAGTTGGGGAAACTGGTACATGATTCTCTGCTCTCCTGACTGCAGTGTCAAGATATGAACTCTACTTGGTGGTAAAACCACCTAATGGTGGGATTGGAGATGAAGGGCTGAATACATGAAGTATCTGGGAGGAAAAAAAAATAGAGGTTTTCCTTGAAACTTCTGCAGAGATACAGAAAGACTGAAACTATCATAATGACAGTGCATGGGCAGACTCCCAGCAGCTTCAGTGAAAGAGGAGGCAGGCCATGTGTGCATAGCAGTCTAATTGCATTTCTGCATTGTTTATGTCAGGGTATTAATAAGGGATTGAAAGGCAGAATCATTAGGATGTGCTTGGATAGATGATCAGGGGGAACCAGATTTGGAACATCAGTGAGGTATGTAAAATGAACAAGTAGAGAACAAATGTTAATTGTACTTAATTAGGAATGTACTGAACCACCCAAATTTAATTGTTGGATGTCTGCAAATGTTGATGCCCATTAGTTTGTCCACAGTGACTGGTTTTGTTCCCCGTGCCACCTTCTATTTTCAGGAAGGGAAAGTCTGAGTCTTTGGAGCTGGTATAAGTAGGTCAAATGCCATTAACAAACAGGTAGTTCTAAAATGCCTTTGTTTAATTTGGCAGGTGGCTGGATCCTCAGCTCTACATTCACACTGGCTGAGGGTCTGGCTGGTGGTCTTTGTGCCTTCCACCCTGTGTTACAAGAAAATCTTACAGTAATCTAGTAATGTAAAGGTACTTATGGGTACACCAAAAATCACACTAGCTATTCCCTTATTTTGGTGTAGTAGGGGAAATAAATTAGTGTAAATAAAAGTCACACACTGTGGTTTTTTACATAACCTTAAAAAAATGCACTGGAACTGTCATGAGTGTACATTGCAGCAGCATGGACTTCCAGGAAATTTGAAGCCAAAGGGAAGAGAGGAGTGAAACAGCATGTGATCTGCTTCAGCCTGAATAAGCAGTATGCTCAAATATCTCATTCTGCACTTTCGCTGGGAGCCAAAAGCTAATGCTTGCTTGTGAACACATTCTTTCCTCTGAGTAGAGCTGTATCCTTGTTTTCAGTCATTATTATGGTATTTAAAAATATTTTTTTAATATTTTGATTGCAAAATGCTGTTTGAATCAGACCTGGCACATAGATATGTGCTTGTCAAATACATGCTTTACAGCAAGTACAGTTTACTCCTGTCTGTCCTCAGGGTTACACACTGATGAATTTATTCTGCAAGTATAAATTACTTCATTATGGGTCTTAGTTGAATCAGAACCTTAAGATTTCAAGTTTCAACACTGCTAGTTTCCAAATCACTTTAAATCAAATTTTAAAAGAAATTAAAAGAAGAAGCATTATATTTTTTAATTTGTCACTGATCAATCTTCAAACATTAGAACTACAGCAAGATCCAGATGGTCAGGGATGCTCTGCTTAGTATCACGCTTTTATTCTCAATTGCCTGTGTTGGGGTTTTTTTCACTTGCTCTTCCTTTTATTTTTTTCCCAGTTTCTTTCTTTTCTTCTTGTTGTGTTGTTCACAGGGTGGTCTCTTGGCTTTTCTATGTGCAGTCTGACACCTAGCCTTAAGGAAAAACACGTAAGGGTCACGTAGGTGGTGGGATGTTTCTGCTTGATCTTTTACTCCGTGTGGCCCAGCCCATAGGAAATAAAGTGTGTGACTGGCTGTACGTGGGGACTGCACGACGTGAGCGAGGCCCCGCACGCTGGCGGTGTCCGAGCCAGTGGGGCGTCCCAGTAGCCAGAAGCCTGCTCCTGCACTAGCAGGGGCTCCTGGCCAAAGGAAGGCATCAGATCAAACTCTGTGTGTGCTTAGGCGTGATTATGAATGGAGTACTATTACTGGATTGAGTACACCTTTTACAAAAATATACAAACTGTAGTTAGCATCCTCTTTCCTTTTATGTGTATGCCTTTCAAAAAGCCTTTGCAGAAGACTTTGAACAGACATGTGAGGTAGGATCGTGCTCAGAAAAAATATTCAGTTAAAAAATAGAAAACAGAGGTTAAGAGGGAACAACCAGTTCTTGCAGCTTAGGGAGGTGATCGGTGAAGTTTTTCAGGAGCTGCTGCTGGGGTCTGTACTTGTCAACATGTTCAGGAATAACCTGGAAAAGGTGGTAAGGAGGTGACAGAGATTGCTGATGATGCCAAGTTATTCAGGTTTGTAAGGATGAGGGGCTGATTGCAAAGAAATGCAGAACTCTATGAATCTGGGTATCTGAGTGAAAAGGTGGCAGGTGAAATTCACTGAAGATAAATGTGCATGATGTACATAGGAAAAAAACAATCTTGCTTCCGTATGTAAAATGCATGTTAAAAAGCTGTTGGCTGATCACTACTACTACAAAGAGAGATCTGAGTGTTGTGATAGATGGGTTTGTGAAAGTGAACACCACCATCATGAGCAGGTCAAAAAGAAAATCAAGTGTTAGGAATTACCAGGAAAGAAATAAAGACCGCAATACAGAACACCATGGTATCTCCACAAATCCATAAATTACTGACATCTTTTATACTATGAGCATTTCTGATCCTTTCATTTCAAAGGATGCAGCCAAACTGGGAAGTACACCAGGAATAGCATCAAAACGGATCAAAGGTATATCAGGGAATGAGAGGAATGTGTGAAAGATGAGTGGAGAGCAAGGTCAAGACTCTTGCAGACTGAAAAAGAGGTGACTTGGGAGCTACAGGATAGAGACCTACAGACTTGTGAAGGACTCAGGTCTGAGGATCAGTTGTGTATGTCTTTTCGAGTTCAACAGGTAGGGGCCATTAGATGAAGACAGGAGGAGCAGAATTTGGAACAAAAAAAGGATGTAGCAGTGGATAGCATATCTGTGAATCTCCTTGCCAGAGGATTTTGGGGGTTGGAAAACTTTCCACGTCTTGGAAGAGAAGTGTAGAAACAGTCTATACTGCGGGAAGTTCCTGAGCTGATAATAATTGGTGACTGGGGGAGTATTAGGAGGAAATATCTGAAGTTAGTCCCGCTCTTACTCATCCCCAACCATCTGCATATGGTCATTGTTGGGACAGGATATGGGGTAGATGGATCCTTGGTCTTACATGCATGTCTATCAGTATTTTCTCTTCCTGTTTTCCCTCTAATTAACTCCCCTCTCTCCTTAAAAATGTTTCCCTCCATTCTTTCTCATCCCTTCCTTGTTTTCTGCCTGCACTTAAGTCCCTCACTCCAGTCAGCCCAGAGTTTCTCCCAGACCCCTACTTGAAGAGAAGTTAAAAACAAATTATCTTAAAAAACACAACCTAAGTGGATCAACAGCTCCTCCGTCTCCTTTGCTTATCGCTGGAAAAAGGAAAGGGTGAGAGTTGTGCTTCCAGCTTGTCAGCAAGACGGGCAGTACGAAGGACTATGCAAATAGGCTGCTAAAGAGTTACTCCTTTCTAGAACCAAGAGGATCCAGTTAGGACAGCAAAGGAAAGAAAGGGAATTTTGGCATTATGAGAAGGAAGGTGTTGTGGATACATGGATCTTGGAATATTATAGATGTAAGGTTATGTCTAGAAGTTGAGTGAGCTATTAGAAGTGACTTGTGCAAGGAAAATAACTTACACTAAAAGGATCTGAACAGTATGTATTTATAGGGAACATAAACTGGAAATAAAAGAATTGAGTGCAGGGGTGGACAGTGTATGTAGAGGTTTTGTGGACTTTCCCTTTAGGATTCTGACTGTTCAACCAAATCGCAGGACGTTCTTACTTGCAGTACTACGGACTCTCAAGATCAAACACTTTTTTCCCCTGAAAGAAATTCTAGGTGCCTGTGGAAATGTGATGTGATTTCTGTAGTTCCAACCAACATCCTGCTTCTTTGTGCAGGACATGATTTTTGCTTTTGCACAGAGAAAGTGGAGGCTGACTCACAGTGACTTCATGGGAGATGAGAGTGATTACAGTTTAGTAAAGGAAGGAATAGAGGTGTACAACAAGGAAGGTAGGTTTGGCAGAAATATGATAGTATTCTGTGTCCATGAAGAATGTTAAGCAGTGTGAAGCAGAAAATTGAGGGTCAAGAAGCAAAATATAATTTTCTGATAAGACAAGGTGAGAAAATTTCAGATAACCTCAGTATGCGTAGGCACCTGAAAAAGACTTCCAAATGCTGTTTTGTTCCCTAGTGGTCAGAGGTCTCAAGTACTGACAAAGAAGTGGGAAGCAAAATGGGTTTTTTGGTGACCCTCAGCCTCATTTGCATTTTTTGTTGTGAGTAACTGTTGTTTCAGGGTGCCCAGGTGTCCTGTTATAGAAGTGATTTTTTTCCTGTGGAAATCTGAGTGTGGGCTGATGAAATATGTAAAGTAGGGGTACGTAACGTTGCTATTGATCTTACTGCTTCTTTTGAGATAGGTCAGATCAATCAGCTTTCCATGTAGCAAACTGGAATAGCTAAGGGCAAGCCATAATGTTTGGAAAGGATGAGTATGAAAGGGAAACACCATCCAATTATCTGGTTGCATATCAATAATAGCAAGAAAAGCAATGTGCAGCTATCAAATGCTTCCTTTTTCGACAGAGCCATGGAAGTACACGACAAAGCTCTAAGTGCCATCTACCCTGCTCTTTTCAAAGATACTCCCCAGGAGAATGAGGCTTTTGGGACATCAGGGATCTCCCCTAGAGAGTATAGGGGAGTTTCTCTCCAAATATCCCCCTCAATGGGATATTCTACATCCTACAAAACAGAAAACAACTCAGTCATCCCTCTGGCAACTGAGAAGTGCACCAGGGCCCCATCCCAGCCTAATTCATAGAGGCCACTTAGAAATCCTCCATCTGACCTGCAACTTGTCAGTGAATAATGTCTCAGCATGGTGTCCTTGATGACAAGTTGCACCCTCGCTGGAGACAGAGGAGTATTGTTGCTGCACTCTCGGAGTCATGAATGTGTCTGAAGTGAGATGGGCTGGTGAGGTCCCACCTGCTCTTGATGGGCAGGTGTTGACACTGTGATGGGAAGCTGTAGGGAACAGAGACAGTAGGAGGAGAGAGGAGAAGGAGACTGGGAGGGAAGGAACTTGCACCCCTTTCACTAGGATTGCTTGTTTGGTATCCTTTGCTAAGGTCCTAAATAAATATAAATAAACAGTGTAAAATATATCCAGTTCTTACCGCTTGTAGTTTTCCTCCTAGCCCCACTAACCCACATATTAGGGAAGGTTCTTGAGATGAGCTCCCAGCTGCAGTTTTGCCGGTAGTTCAACCTCTAACTGATTGGTTTTGACCTAGAGCAGGAACACCTGGACCATAGCTTCTTAGAATCACAGAATCACATGCACAGACAAAGCTGGCGGGGGGCCAGCACATGTTCTCCTTCCCCCACCCCCATAAAGCACGTTTTACAAACTGTACATGCTCCCTCCTACTATTTTTCCTCTCTGTTTCCTGCTTCAAATTGACTCAGTATTCCCAAGGGCACGTGGCTACACCAGCCCTGTACTACCAATCGCATGGCACTGGATGCTGAGACACAGAACAGGCATGGCCCAAGTCATTCATTTTTTGGTAACTTCCAAATAAAAATCAGTTCCTATGTATTCTTTACAATTCTAGGAGCTTCCAGAGTTCCTTTCTTAACATTAGTATCGTCACTATTGCCTCTTGAAAGATGTGAGTCAGCCCAACTTGAATTTGTAGGAACATTGCCCTGACGTTGCTAGGAATTGTTGCCCTAAAAAGAGGATAGATGCTGAGAAAAGTATGGTGACTGCCATTAATCCCTCTAAAAAATGAGCGCTGTTGGTGACAGGATGGTTTCCTCTCCCTCTCAACAAATAACTACCCCAGTGAATGAGAGCATGAGTGAGGCTGCCAGGGGCTTTGCCAAGAGGAATGCTTAGAGAGTTGAATGAGATGTTACACGAGGTAACAATTGCAATGGCCTCTGGAATCACACAGGAGAGCTTGGGAGGGAGAAGCTGGTAAGACAAGGAGACAGAAGATGAGTATTTTCCAACTGATGTGGACTGAGGCTCTTTCACTGGTATTTGTTGTTGCGCTGCTTGAACTGAAAACTGCAGTACTGTCTTTGGGACGGGGAAGATGTGTCTGGATAGGCTGGGTCTGGGGCTTTCAATCAGAACTGTCCTACTCAGGGTCAAACCATGCTATGAATAATGGGACAAATTGCTTACCTCAGCTCCCATGCTCTGCTGTAAATCAGTGAGGAGCTTTTCTTCTGAGACCAATAGTTTCAAAGGCAGGACTTTAGCTTGGAGCTGGTTTGTAGTTTGATTTCAGTGAAATACATCAAGATGACAAGAAATACACTCTTACCCTGGAAAATTTTCCCTGTTGGTAGTTATAAATACACCACACTATTGTGCTTGGCGTGCTGCATGCTAATAGACGCGAGGGCTCAGAAACTCATTAGGAAAGGGAGCAGGCCGTGGAGCGGAGCGAGGACAGTGTGAAGCGAAGGTTGATCACCACAGCCTTGTCCAGAATAGGCCATGGGAGTTTTCTTATCTCGCTTTGGCAGGAGGTGCTGCTAGCTTCCTGTGCGAAATCATGAGCATATGCTGCTTTCCTCTTGTTGTTTGGCTTCCTCCGCTACACAAGACGGTTCCCAGCACTGTGATTATCTTTGCATCTTCAAACATGGCACACTCTGCTTCCTCAAGGGCTTGATGTATTCTTGAGTAGCAGGCTGGCTCCCCTCCCCCCATCCACTTCTCCAGGGCCCCTGTGGGTGCCAACTCCACACATCACAGACCTTTTATAAAGCTGGACTTACTTCTGGTTGCATAAGCCACCCCCAGCCTCTGCAAATTCACGTAAATTCACGGAGCTCTGGGCGATGAGCAGGTCTGACAGCAGAACTCGCCCTACCACAGGCAGAGCCACTCTCACCCCTCTTTCTCCCTGTGCTGGGCTTCTCTGAAAACCTTACAGAGAATTAGTGGCTCCTGTTTTTACAAAAGAATAGCCTTTTTCTCAGGCTCTTGACACAAAGGCCGATGAGTGCCTGTGCGGGCGCACACCTGCAAATGTGCACGCCAGCACGCATGCAGGCACATGGGAAAAACTACTTAGGGCGTGATAAACCTGAGAGCTCTGCTTTCACCAGCGCTCGACTAAGGCAGCAGAGTCTGATTACCTCGCTCCAAGGTTGTGTAACTTCTAGAAACTTAAGTTTGTACACAGCCCGTTAGCACTTGTTATGTGGGATCTCTACACGTGCAGATTTGCACCCACAAAGTAGAAATATGAAAGGGTCTGCAGGGACACAGGTGAAAGAAGTGCTTAGAAATGTGCTGGCAGATATCAGCTTGTTTATCAATCCCTGCACACACTACGTGCTTTTTCATTAACCTGGCGGTAACCCTGCTGTAAGATTTCCTGAAGATGCAAAGCACTGAGGCTCATCCCACAACAAAACACTTCAGGAATTCACGTGCTCTGGAGATATCTGGAGTAAGATTAAAGTATCTAAAATTCAGTAGGATTCCCTGGAAACACAGACAGTTCTTGCTAAAAATGCAATGGCCTTGTTATTTTACTGCGTGGGCAGTTTGAAGAAATTGGTGATTTCCTTGAAATCAGAAAAATATGTAGCTGATGTTATGTGAGGACACATGCTATGAAACATCAATCGAGTTAACTGGAAGATGATTGCCTATTTTGGTTCCAGCCAGCATAGATTTTTGTGTTTTCAGTTTTCTCTTTTTCTCTCCAAGCATCTGTGCTTAACACAAACATTTGGTTTGATGATTACATCTAAGTTCAGCAGAACCTTTTCTCTTTCTGCTACAAAATGCCAGTTGTTAGAAGGTGAGGTCACATTAAGAGTCAGGACTCCTGACTAATTTTTCCCTTCCCCATCTCTACCTGATGCTGCTGGCTTAGGCAGTGTTCTTCACATGGCACTCCAGGCAGCAGTAAGAGGTGGGATGACTTGGAGTACTAACCTGAGTAGCCAGCTCAGAATAGTGGACACAGCTCATGTGCTGTCCCTGAGCTATTTTAGTGTATTTGAGGTTAAAGTGAAGGGATTTGGCAGCTGATGAGAGAAAGCATCTGGTTCTGCACCCAAAGGGATGAGTCTGAGTTTTGTCCTAGACTCTGCCTGGCAGCTGTGCTGCAACTGATCTGCAAACATTTGTTGGTCCAGCAGCCAGTGGAGCTGAAGTAGTGTGTACAACAGTACTCACATCTCCAGCTGTGTGCTGTTGGATGTAGTATTTTCAGCTTGATTGTGACTCCTTTTTTATTAAAACCATGGACAACAGCTATGACATGTATTCGATTTTCTACTCTAATTGCATTAACATTGTAATCGCCAGTTCGGATATAGAATGGAATGTGACGTCAGTAGAGTTCACATATGTGCCTCCAGGGCCAATCAAGCACTTTACATGTGTTTTTCTTGTTATTGTGGTGCTATTGTAGTTATGATGGTGGTTTGCTTTCTGGTATTAATGAGTAATCAGCACCTCATTGTGCTAAGCATCAACAAAGACATAACACTGTCCTCATCCCTTAGACATGGCACACTAAATGTATATGGTCTTTTTAAGGAATTGTGAGGAAGAGTATAATAATAGCAACTGAGTCTGGAGGCTCCAGAGCTGTAAGAAAGGAAATTGGTGATGCTTTTCTGAGTTGCACAAAGAGCTTCTGAATATGCATTATGCCTTCTCTCTGTCCTTTACCAATGTATGTTTCTCTGTAAGGACTTCTATGTTAAAGAGTACAAAATTTCAGCAATGTAACAAAGAAACATAAATGCATTCCGTGGGGATAGGAAAAAAAATTAGGAGGCACTTTTTGACACAGGTGAAGTGAGATTTTGTTGTCTCTATTTTCCTGTACAGATTACATCCAGTCACAAAGATGTGCATTTGATACTGCCTGTGTGCCTGGCATCGTAAATTGGGTTCTGATATCTTCTATGGCGTGAAAATGTTACCAGCTTAGCCAAATTATCATGCCTTTTGCGTTGTATTCTTGTTACAGAACCAGATTTCTTAAAGCATTAAATGTGCAAAGTAAATGGCATCTACCTTTCTGAATAATTTTAACCATTTTTTCTCCTCTGAATGCAACAAGTGCCCATACTAATGCAGCTGTTTTTCATCCACCCTGGCCTCAACAATCATGTATTAGAAGCTGGCTTTTAAACCAAGTCTGAAAGAAGTGTAGATAGCCGTGCTATTGCTCCCTGTCCTCTCTCCATGCATGAATCTCCACTGCCTTCTCCTGGGGTTTTTTTGTCTTTTCTGACACACTGATCCTTTCAATGCACATTGTGAAATTTGGGCAGCCCAAGCTAGTTTCCATGTCATTATTTCTTTAAGCTGTAATATCTGCTCAGACGTTGGCCAGTTTGACGCAAAGCTGCACAATTAAAAACAAGCGTGTAAAGTTGGTGTACCATTGATATTCTAAACGACACAAATTTTAAGCAAACTGCAGAGTTGGCTGAAGGGAAATGAACCTCATTCTTTGGTCAGGATTGCATCACATTCTATTTTCCAGTCACTGGGCTTTAAAGTTCATTTCTCCAAACAACTGTTATACAAACCAGAACTATTTGATTACAGATACTACAGCCGTTATCTTTCAAATCCAAGAAACACAGTGTATTTGAAAGAACTTCATGCAGCTGAAGGGTTAATCTCTGCCAGTGAAGCTGGAACTGAACAAGCAACAACTAAATTCTGGATGAAAAACTGAACTAGATATTCTCAAAGAAGAACAGAGTCAGGCAGCACATAAGAAGCATTCCAATGTGTTTATTTCCATGTGTACCAAATCAGACTTTAAGAAAAAAATTAGTTCTACCATGACCACACCTGAATGTTCTGATTACAAGCCAATTTGTTGCATAAGGCAAAACCATTTTTTCTCTGGGACTTCCATTCATTAAGAAGAATTTTACTTTTTTTCCAGTTAAATGATCATTTAAATCCCTTTGCAATCTAGGTACGTTAAGTTTAGTTTAACTTTGTTTTGTTAATTTGCAGGATTATGCTTATTTTTACCATGTGTCTTGTAATCATTGAACCTCAGTATTAATATCTTGGCATTTTGTAAACAGAACTAAAAAAAAAAAAATTCAGAAGTAAAAACTGGCATCGTTTTTTGTTAAAACAAAAAGAACCTGCACAGAGTAAAAGAGCATCCAATGCATTATGGAATGGATCTTGGAACAAATATAAAAATAGTATGAACTCATGTTTTGGCAATGTCTGAAAACAGGAGCTTTGGAATTGGGATGTTGGTCTTGTACAGCCCTATATTTAGGCTCTGACTATAAATTCTGACCTCTGAGTTTGCAGTGGGTTAACTGTGAACACTGATGCCAGAGAGCAAATATTCAAGGAGGGGCTGTGGAAGTGAATCTGATTATCAGGCTCCAAACCTCAAGATTTAATGAGAAGTAATTATGCTTGCCTGGTCATCACAGCACCTGTAGTTTTCCTGACTAATCACTGTTTTCAAAACAATTGCTTTGTTTTATGTGTTCAATTTCTATCACCAAATCAGTTAAATTTCAATTTTTATTGTCTTCAGGCATGGATTTTGCTTTCATACTGAAGGATCTTTCATCCTGAAAGCTGGCAGCCACGTAGGAAACAGGATCCAGAGCATCTCTGAGCGAACGGCTGTAATAGAGGGCAAAAATAAGGTATGCTTTCTAGGAGCAGATAACTTTTCTGTGTGACAGCATGTGTTGAAAAGGCACTGTAAGATGCTTTGAGAACAAGGTAACAGAGAAGAAGCCAGTATTTTGATATTGTTTGGATTTGAGGACCTGCATACATGCAGATAACTTTTATACTTGGTATTTATCTGCTGAGAGGCAGAGATGTATTTTTTTCTGGAGGCAGTCATATTAAGGTAAGTGACATACCAAGAGAGTGTATCAGCGGGATTCACTGTATCTGCTCTCTTAGTCATAGCCTGAAGTATCTTGGGGTACCTCAGGAGCACAGGGGCAGGGTTCCAGGCCATCTTTGCTTCATTTTGTGCAATTGCACAATTTCATGTTGTTTTTTCTATGAGAATTATACTATTTACTCTCATCAGTGAGTTTATTCACAGATGTGGTCCTAGATGATTAGATGGCCAAGTCTTTTTTGGAATAATTTCTGAAGAGCCAAGAGAATCCAGATTACAGAAGCAAAGTTTAAGAGAGATCTCAGTCAGAGACAGCAAGATGGGATTTATCCCAGCAGTGTTGATCATCTAAATTTTAGGTGTTAGTCTAAGTCAAGCATCCCTTTATGGGCCATGGGGAGATGCAGATAATTCCAAAGGGCGTGTGGACCTGTAGTCTATTGGTGTCTAATATGGAAGAGAAAGCCAATGAGATTACCTTGCCAAGGGCTAAGGAAGGCTGTCCATCAGTTAAAGCCTTCAAATCAAGGATACCCTAGATCAGCTGCACTTCCCTGGGATAGACATGAGACTGATTTGGTGTGGTTGGGTGGTCTGTGCTTCTGAGCAGCTCAGGTGAAGATGTACAATGCTATGACACTGTCACAGAGTCTGTTCTCACAGGTTAGTTTGGTTTGTGACAATAATACCTAAAGAGATTATAAATTTTAAAGCCTATCTTACTCTAGGCCTTTCACTTTTAGTGACACCAAAATGCTTTTTGTAATTCTAAGGGCACTGGGGTTATAGGTCTCTTTTCCTTGATGGCTTTTCAGTTTCCTGAATATGAAAATGGGTATAAACTGTCGTTACTCTCATGTCAAGGCCCTTTCACACACCGCAGAATAAACAGGGTTTTACATGCAGCCAAGAATCAGATCTGGGACTGCATTTTCTCCTGCTGTTATATTATTTAGAAAGTATCACAGGTGTTCATGGCACCATTCCAGCACATGGGAACAGCCTGGATCCCAGTGAGACATTTGCCCTATTTAGCTGTCCAGCTCTACGTGCTTAAAGATCAAGGCGAAGATGGGAGCAAACAGTTTCCTAGGGTGGACTATCATAGGAATGCACACGAAAAGTGAAACATAAGGAGGGATTTGAAGGAGGAAAGGGAAATCATTTCAGGCACAGGAAGACACCGTCTATGCCAAAGGGGGAATGATGAACAAGATGCAAAGAATCAGTTATTTTCCAGGAGTCATATAGCCGTGCTGTGGGTGCAGTCCTACCTGTTCACAGGGTGCAGAAGGAGCTGTCTAATGACCAGATCTCATTCTCCTTGTGTACCATGTATTTTGGAGACAGTGGAAGAGGAGTGGCTAAAATGTCAAAGCAACTTCCAGTCAACAGCAAATAAATTTCTCCCTGGAGGAAGATGCTAATAATGGGTCCTTGCAGCAGAACTGCAAGTCTTTGGCAAGCAGCCCTTTTTGAAAAATGTGCCCAGAAATGAACCAAGGAATGGTCTTTGCATGGAAGGACTTGCAGTGAAACTTACTGGTCCTCCCTGGTATTCCTTGTCTTTTTGCTATTTAGTTCAACTAAGAAAGGTCTGCCTTGTTTTGCCTTGTTCCTCCTGGTCTCTATGGGGAGCGGGAGGTTGGTGAAACAATCTCTTTACTCAGCTTTTTCACAGCTTTTCTAAAGTTTCTCTACATCTGCTGCTCTTCCGTAGCTTTTCAAGCACAGCTGGATTGCTATTGTAAGTAAAAAATGCTCTCTATGCCCAGGCTCCTGGCCAAGCTGAGAGTTGCATGATTAGTGCACATACAGCTGCTCTAGAGCATCCAAGATTGTTCTTTTAAATTCCTGGGAGTCTATGGCTTTTTACTCTTTGCAGCCCAAGACTCACTCTCAGTCTCCCTGAGCAAACTCAAAGAGACAGTTCAGACAGAACCCTTGCCCATCTGCAGCAACATTGTGAGAGTGTTAATAGCACTGAGCTCACTGAATGCAGCACGTCATCACGAGTGCCTGTCTCTGATGGACTGCTACTGTGAGCAGTTCTACTCCTGCAAGCAGCTGTGAACAGCTCTCTGAGGCACTTCCACATCGGTGGTGCCCTGCTAAATAAACAGTGTCTACCCTGCTTCCACATCCCAAGACAGCAAGTGTGGTAAAAACAATCTCAAAGCTCAATGGAAACAACAAAGATGTAGGAGACAAAGAGGTAGGAAATGAATGAAGAAACTCAGAAAGTTTCACATTTGGGTTAGCATGAAAGGAGAAATGAGGGTAGTCACAGGATGAGATTATTGTAAGCAAGGGAAGAGAAGAACAAGGAGTGATCAACAGGTTTCTTTAGCAATGAAGGTAGCTGCTTTCACCTTCCTAAAGTCATTGTGCCAGTTCCACATGTTTCCTGTATGTGCAACATCTAAGTGCTTCCAGTTTGGCTCTTTGCTGTGGTAGGTTGTTTGTTTGTCTGCAGTTATCAAGGTAGTCACAAGTATATTTTAAAGTTAGAAAAACCTCAAGCCCTGTGCCTGTGCAGTTAAAGTAGTGCAGGAAGCCTGCATTACATTACTCTTTGGTGACAGCGAAACTGTGACAACAGTGTTTTAGTAACATTTCCGCTAAAGCCTCTCTAAGCAGACATTGAGAAACTCGAGTGGTACAATGGAAGAACTTCGTAACACAAGCCATAATACTTAATCATAAGACAAATCTTGAAGTGATTTGCTTCCCCCACCCAAAGTTTTCATTCTCGTTTTGTTGGACATTTCAGTGACTTCCTACAAAGCTGTGCTATTCTTAGGTTTATCGTGTAAACAGGTCACAGGCACTCTCCTGTCATTCAACTACTAATACCCACCACTTCTCAGTGTTCCCAGCTAAAGCTAACTGCTATGTCTAACTGAGGGCTAACACTGATTATTATTCTTTGCATGGTCAGTGTTCATTAGAATGTCAATCAGTGAATGATCTGCAATAATAAGGTACAAAGAGCTGGTGTGTTCATTGTGCCAGTGCATGCCATCAGAAGCAGTGCATGCATACAGGCATCTGTTCTCTCCTGAGCATGCGGGCACACACTAGCTTATCAACAGTTTTGGAAGCACTTGGTACACCTTGTACAAGGGTACAAGGGACAAGGTGCTGTAGGAGAAGTCAACAAGGATCCTGGGCATGGAGCATGTGCAGAAGACCACTAAGAAGGCAAGTTCCGATGGGGGAAAGCTAAAGCGTGGGCCAAGAAGAAAGAATTATAAATCCAAGGAAAGGAGACAGTAGATGAGAGGGTAGTTGAGTACAGGGAAAAGTTGGAGGGAGTGGGAGAAAATCCTCTTGTTTTTGGGACCTAACCTATAGAACCACATTTTTGAGAACCTGAAATGGAACAGAATGTCCGTGACGGCCTCATGCCTCTGCTGCTAGCAAATGTTGGAGCCCCACTGACCAATAGAAGGTACCATGAAAGCCGGGTCTGTGTCACAGGGTATGCCTCCAGGAATTGTGTATAAAGGATAGTAATGCATGAAATTGGGGTTTATCATGCATATATGTATGTGTGTGTGTGTGTGTGTGTAAATATATATATATGGATGGATGGATGGATGGCTTTGTTTTCCACTGCATGAATACCTAACTGACACAAGTCTTCAGTGGCACTTGTGAATGACAAAGTCACTTGACTTCATGGAAAATGGAAAGTAATGGCCCTGTAACATGATTCTGTAAGACAAAATTTAGACTCACCCTTGTGCATCTCTGTCTTGGCTGGCAAAGATGGTGGTAGTTTTAAAAATTGTAACCCTCCAAAGCGGAGTGCTAGATAGTCACAGGAGTCAATCCTTCCTGGACATGACTGATAAGTGTAATCGTGCAAAATAGAATGGTTCCATCTCTCCTGCATCTTCTGTGCCAAGCCCTAAACATCTACCTGTCTTCCAAGTTCCCACATTACTGGTGAGGTGAAGAAGTCATGTGCTGTGTCTGTTCTCAGTCCTGACACATGCCAGCTGTCTGGCCAGTACATCTGTGCAGATTGGCCATCTGGAACCCAAAGAGGAAGAGAAAGCTGTTCAGCTCACTGCAGCAACGTTTTGATCTTTCTTCTCTACTCAACAGCTGGTTTTCATGAAATGCATGAGATCTTACGAGCTTTGACTTGTCAATAAGTTTTGGACAGTGGATTCAAAAATTACCGAGCACGTGGGGGAGGAGAGGATACTGGCAGACAGATGGACAGGCTGGCAGGCAGATGAATATACGGACAGTATGATCTTCCTCAGAGCCCAGGCTAAAGATAGCACTGGGAGCATCACTTGCGTCTCTTCAGCACGTTGTAACTTCTCCTGGAGCCTTCCCGAGTGCTACTAGAATTGCTGTCAACACTCCGAAGTGAATCGTTGGGAGGCACCAGCAGAGCCAAGCCCTTGGTGAGATTAAAACCAGCAGAACTTGGGGCTTGCTGCTGCTGAGCTGCGCCTCCCTCCACTCCAGAGGTTGTTCCCCTCCCTTGGAGCAGGAGGGAGGTGTGAATGGAGCACTGCCTTGCCCTGGGGAGGAGGGCAGGATACTGGTCTGTGCTGTGATTCTTTGCCAGCCAGCTGTGTCCCATGGACTGTTCCAGCAGGACAGCACGGGGTGCAGAGGGAAAACGCAGCTCTGCTTGCTATATGGCAGCAGCTTGCAGAGATTTTTCTGTCTAACCTCAGGGGGAAAGTGGGTGCTCTCCTGCACATACTCATGTCCTCCTGTTGTGGATATTCTGGTGTTTCTTCTATGGTGGTCCTGAAGATGAAACGTGTTGACCAGATGTTTTGCTCTGATGCTCCTTGCCAACATGTGAGGCACGCAGATTGAATGTCTGTGGCACAAACAGACCAATCCAACAGTGAGGTACCAATATTCAGATATGGATCTTCCTAAATGATATTCCTTTAGACAAAGATAAATCCAAGTGTGTAAAGAGAGCATATTTTCGTTTATTTCCTTTTTTTCTTTCAACAAATAGTCCTTCTTAAAAGCATAACTAGAAGGGAATCGGCAATAACTGACAGACTTGCACTAACCTGCTCTATGTTGAAAGGGCAGTGTTTTGTTTTGCTTTTTAAATGCTTGGGCTGTTTCAAGAAGTCAGGTCAGCAATCTCTGAGCAGAGCAAGTTTATGTCAGTGTCTACAGAGGCCTTCTAGGAGTCACATAAGAGCCAGGTTGCCAAACATTTTCTGAAGACTCCTTTTCCTTCTCTGCCATCAGCTGGAGCACTGGGAATCCTCTATCTCAGCTACTTTGAGAAAACAGAAATTCAAGCAGACCCGCCAGGGGAAAGACCAGCCCACCCTGGCTCCAAGCGCAATGATTGTGTCAGCTGCTTTGTACTCTCTTTGCCTCCCCAGTCTTTTTGTCATCAGTTTCCACCACAAACAAATCTGTAAATTCTTCTTCCATCTCTTAGGATTTCTGCTTTGTGTCTCTTTTATTTGCCTGGCAAAGCAGCAGCAGTATGGGACTTATTTCCCTAGCCCCTGGTTTGAGATGAGCCTGTAACATAGTGCTTCAGCTGAGACGGTGGGAGTAGAAAAAAAGGACTAAAGGGCCAAAACTTTGGTGGTAAATGGGGTTTGTGGACAGATGATGCTCAAGATATTGAGCATGCCAGGAGGGATTTGCCTGTTCTGTCTGATCATGCCAACTCAGTTCAGACTTTCTGTATATAACATAATTGCAAATCCAGAGCCTGAAACTCCCTGTTGTGATGCTAGACAATACAAGATTGCAAAAACTTTCGCTTCTTTTGCAGCAGCAGCTGTATAGAGGAACTGTGCTGCACGAACTGATCTCAAACAGCCATAGTTTCTCCATAAACAACAACATGCCATGCCTAGTTTTGTACACACTGTTTCTCGTGTGGGTTTTGGCTGGCATCCACAATGCAAAACACAGACAGCACCACTGGAGGGCTCACAAACTATTTAAAGAGATGTTATCTTATCGTTGTGACTAATTTATAAGCTAAAAGATTTACACAGAGACATGTTGTCTCTGAAATATTCTGTTCTGTTGCAAAGTCAGTCTTGCTTCCTCCTAGACACTGTGGCTTGCTCTGCCTTAGTCAAGTAAACATATCAGTGTGTGCTCTCTGGCACCAAGGCCTCCTGTGCTCATAGCATTTATTTCCCCTGCCTTCCAAAGAGACACTGCTTGCATGGGAGCTGCCTGTTGGAAGTGATCCTTGGCCCATGCTAAAGAAGTATTTGGGACCGTGTAAGTTGGTCAAAACCAAAACACTGCATAATAATAAGAAAAGGCATAGTCTGTAAGTCAGTGCAGTCATATTGCTTTAGCATAACTCTATGTGCTGTCCTCAATGTGATAGAAGTGATAAAAGTGATAATCACATCACAATGGGCTGAAGCAGTAAAACTCAAAATAGTATGCACAATTTTCCATTAAAAAATAATGCCTTATGGTATAAGGACAAAACGTATTCTGATACTTCCAAAAACTTTTCAAACCTTTGGAGTAGTTGTGGGAGGGATAGTCAGCATGTGTTTTTCAGGCTCAGAAATGCTCTGCCTTTGTGTATAGTAGATTAAAGACAGGCGTCCTGGAGTCAGAGAGCAAGAGCTTCATTCTCCTTCACTGTGCATGTTAGGTCACAGTTGCTTCCTGGGCAAAGTTGCTGTGAGGTAATACCAGCTAGCAGAAAAAAGGCTATTTTTTTGGTGGAAAGTCTGGGATGGCAGAAGCAGTTTTTAACCACCCACATTAGCCTTCTGTGGCAGACATTGTGGGACTTCCTTCTGGTCTGAGTTAGTGTTGATAAAACAGATGCAGGAATCCTGGTGCTGGGTTCTGTGTCCACACTTTAAAAAATTATGTTTAGAACCTGGAAGAAATTCAAAGAGAATGGCAAAATATGGACAGGGCTGGGCCCACCCTTTATAATTAGAAATTTGTAGAGATCAGCCTACTGAATTTAGCAAAACAGGACGATTTTTTCTAAGGGCTGTAATTATCTATCTGGTATTACTGATCCTCTTTCATCTCACAGAAGACCCAAAAAGGTAGTTTAGAAAAATTATAGCTAGAAATGTTATGTAGTGTGTTAGCAGACAGGTAGTTGGCCGCAGACACAGTTTAACAGGGTAGAGGTGCTTTTAGCATGACTTGTAGTGATTTTACCATAGTGCAGTCTTCTAAAACAAATAAGCCAAAATCAAATTATTTGCCTCAACTGTGTTTGCTCAAGTAGTAGGAAAAGTAATAGACTCTTTCTACTAAAGAATGATTTTTGGAAACCAGAAGATCTATGTTATTTAGGGGCTCAACAGGAGTTTGGAGATAGCTATGAATTCTCCCAGTAGGAGACTAAAGCAGGGCAAATGTCCAGTCAGTGTTAATGTTGAAATGTAGATAACTGGTCCTTATTTATTACTGCCTCACCCTCTTGTGCTTGTCTCTGAACTCCTGCAATCAGGCAGACTTAAAAGAATGTATTAATTGCACAGAACTTATTTTTAAGGTTTTTAGAAGAGTCAAACAATTCCAAACAGTGGGATTCTGAAGGCCCACAATTTCCTTTACCGTCCCAGCTTTGCGTGTAACTCCAGCCAAACCATGTTTTACAGAAGAAGTAAAATGGCAACAGAAAGACATAAAATGAGGCTACCAAGTTGTAACTGGGAGCACATTACACTGATGAAGTCCATGTTCATGCCTCATGTCTCAGCTCTGTAACAGAATGACATGTCAGTTCTTTCTGCATAACTTTACTCTTTTGCTTAGTGTCCGAGCCATTAGACCATGGCTTTCCATCACCATAAAGGTATAACTCTTATTATTACAATGGTTTTTATGTTTCTTAAGGGCACATTAGGTGGTTTTGGTCCCTGGCTTTTCAAGGTCTTATCTTTCAAGTCATATAACTCCGAGAAAATAACTAGTGTGCTGGACCTCTTAAGATGGTGATAGAATATAACATAAATAAAACTGACACATTATTATTTAATTATAGAAATATTAAGTCCAAGAACAGAAAATAGTACAAAAGAGAATGGGTAAACATCTCTTTTGCTGCTGTTCTGTCTCACCTGACACATACGTGGGAAAATGAAAGAGAAAGCAAATGAGTTTAGTGCCAAACGGAGTGACTTTTTTCCCCCAGCGTTATCCAAATGCCTGAGGCATGCCTCACCTACTGCCTTTGCAGTCTGGCTCTCCTACAGGCTGCTTATCTCCTCGTGTGAAACACACTGTGTCATGCTTCATGTCTTGTAGATTACCATTACATCACCAGCGAGAGATAAATCAAACTCAAAGACACATTCAGAGATTTTTGGTCATGATGGCTTTGATGATATAAGGGTCACCCAAGGAGCTTGTTTCCTGTTATTCTTCTCCCATTTCCAAAACTGTATATGATGACATCTCCTTTAAATAGCCCCAGAGGTGCCCATCACTGAATGAATGGAAAGAGTGGATCTTGGGTCTGCCAGTGGTGAGACTTAGGAAAAAGAGAAGGCAAGCTTTAACTGAGCTCTTGAGCCGGGGAGAACTAAACCTCTTCTTTTTTTGCAGACTGCTAGCACTCTGGTTGTAGCTGAAGCCAAATCCTCAGGAATCTACAGCTGTGTGGCATCCAATAAAGTGGGAAAATCTGAAAGAAATGTCAGTTTTATTGTAACAGGTAAGATCTAATCCTCTATAGATTCAAACATGTTTCCTGATCCTGAGATAATAACTGTTAGGCTGTTGTGGCTTTTTAATATACCATGGTTTCAGAATTGCTGTAATGTATGCACTCGTAAGCTCATACCATGCTTTTGGATGATGCTGGTAGGTTTCACAGCAGCTGTTCTGAATTTCTAAGATTACCAAATTGGTGAATGACGCATTCCTCCATCAAGTATCAAGCATGACACAAATTACTCACAAATACAACAATGAGTAATTCCCCATTTTGGTTAATCTCTGCAGTCATTTCATATATGAAATTTTAGTGTATTTTCATCCACCAGTAAGCCAGTTTCATGTGTGACATTTATGATGTCTACAGCCTTACTCTGTTGCCCACCTGGATGTGTCACAACACAGCATCTAGAACAGTGCCAGTGTCTGCAGCCTGCATGATGCTAGAGATGTCTGGGGTACCCCTCACAGATCTCAGGGACAATGGCAACTTACAGATGTAAAAGAGTCAGGGTACAGATTACAGAGTTTTGTTTCCTCTTCTGAGAAAGACAGCCTTGAATGTCATTTGGACCAGGGCACTGAGAATTCCTATCGTGTTAGCTGTGTGCCTGAGTATGCTTTCTATTATTTTTGCATTACAAGATGTGTTTAGAGTTTTCACAAACAAATGATTTAATGTTTTACTTCAGGAATTTCTGAAAAAACCCACAATGTGTTTTTGGGAATAACTACTGCATTGTTCAGCAACGTAAAGTCTGCGCATGCAACTACAAAGGATTTGTTTTCTGTCAAAAGTTTTGTTTTGTTTATAGAGCAATAGTTTTATAAACTTAGACTGTTGGCAATTTTCAGGGTAGATCATTAAAGAAATGTAATTCATTTGAAAATATGAGAAAAAGCAAAAAGGCTAAAATATTTAGATGCTTTAATCCCCAAATCATAATCTCTGGGATTTTTATCTTGTCATTCTCTTGTTTATAATTCTGATGAGTGATTTTAGTGAAACTCATTCTATTTCTATTCTGAGAGATATCAAAAGAGAAGAGACACTCACTAGATTTAGTAAAAAAAAAAAAAAAAAAAAAGGAAAGCTACTTCACAAAGTGTTCCCCCTCCCAAACTTTGTATTTTTTAAATATTCTGACTAGCTGAATCATAGAATACCAAGTTGGAAGGGATCTCGAGGATCATTTGGTCCAACCTGTCTAGGCAAAAGCACAGCACCTTGTCCAGATGGATCTTAAGAGAGTCCAATATTGGGGAATCCACCACTTCCCTGGGGACATTATTCCAATGGCTGATTGTCCACATTGTGAAAAATGTTCCTTTTGTGTCCAATCAGAATCTCCCCAGGAGTAACTTGTACCCCTTACATCTGGTATTTTCCTTGCGTCTCCTTGTAAAATAGGAGTCCCCAGCTTCTTTGTAGGCACCCTTTAAATACTGGAACATGTTGATAAAGTCTCCCCTAAGCCTTTTCTCAAGGCTACACAAACCCAGTTCTCTCAGCCTCTCCTCATACAGCAGACTTTCCAGTCCTTTGATCATCTTTGTGGCACCTTTCCGGACCCTTTCCAGATTTTCCATGTCTGTTTTGTATAGAGGGGACCAAAACTGAATACAGTATTCTGGGTGTGGCCTGACAAGTTCTGAGTAGAGTGTCACGACTTCTTTGTCTCTGCTGGTGATGACCTTGCTGGTGCAACCCAGGAGCCTGTTGGCTTTTTTTGCCACAGCAACACACCGTTCATCCTGAGCTTGTTGTCCACCACAGGTTCCTTTCCACAGAGCTGCTGCCCATCTGAGTAGATCTGTTGACCCAGATGATCTGGTTTTGTGCTTCCAGGAGAGCACCCTTTCCTCTAACTGGTAAAATAGAAGAAAAGATAGTTTGGACACCTATACTTTTTTCTGGCACCTCCAGGATTTTGTAGTCTTCCTTGAATCTGCCCAGATTCCAGCTTGAGGTATCACTCTTGCTCACACAAAAGAGCAGCAAAGAATAATAGTCAGTGCTCCTGACAAGTTGTGGCACCTTCTCAGTAACATCTCCGGCCTTAGCTACCAGAAGGCAGCATAAGTCCCTGTCATGCCAGCAGATGGGCACCTTAGTGCCCCTAAACAGAGCATCACCCACTGCAAGCACTCGTCATCTCTTTTTTCGGTATCCACTGTTGTGCTGCTGGTACAGTTTCACCTGGCAGGCTTCGTTTGTGGGTGTCTACAGCTGTTAAAGCTCCATGTCATAGCACACTTTCACATTTAGAAAGTGCCAGTTATCTATAAATATAGAAAATTGGTAAGGAGCATGAGAAGTATAAGCAGATAAGTGACACATAGGCAGGTTGTTTGTTAAAGTACAGAAACAAGCAGAATGTCTCCATGTTCTATTAATGGAAGTGACAAGAACATTTGCCACCTTGAAGATGACTCCTGTCCCCACTCTCAGTTTTGCTTTCATCCCTATCCTCACATTGTGTCTGTTTGGACATAAAGCTGAACAGCACATAGGTTTGCATAAATTAACATGCCAATGATAGTCTCATCTTTGTGTGGGTACTTCACATGAAACTTGGAGAAGTCACTGAGAGTCATTCACTGAGAATGCTGCTCTTTCAGTGTGCAAGATGCTGAATTTGGCCTTCTCTAACTCTTACTCCTCAGTTTTCAAAATATGTCATGGAAGATCCTGAAACCAAATGAAGCTGTACTTTGATGGACCCCATTCACTGTATCCAAATCTCCCTTTCAAAGTTTTGATGGTGATTTTGAGTAGTTTGGTGCAGTGACATGAAGGAGTTAGTTTTCCTGCTTAGATCTAACATTCTCAAATCTTAACCAAGGATGGAAGGAAATCCTTCTCCTTGATACTAAAGCTTGCATGAGAACATGCAGAATATTGTGACTTTCCTTTGAAGAATCTTATATTGACTGGTGTTCAGAAAGAGGAGTGCCAGATTTGTTATGGCTTGGAATTTCTTAACTTCTTGACTGGTGGGAAGCATTCTTTATAGGGTGGTGAAGTTGAAATGCATTTGTACTTTGAGCTCCTGGAGCTGAGCACTTCAGTTGTGTGACATGGAAAGTCCTGATCATCCTCTGACACTCACTTGCATTGATCAAAGGCAGTGTAAATGATACTGCAGTTTGGTCCCTACAAAAATCCAGTTAGGCTCACCATAATTCTCCTCCATTGGGCTGAGACCAAACTGCCGTGGCTGGGTACAGCCTGTGTTTCACATCAAGAAACAAACACGTCCAGAATGTGCTGGAAAATGCACTGAGGGAGTAAAAACCTGAGAGCCTTAAATGCTGATGGATGTGAACAGGACACTGCAAAGTATTTCCTTCTGATGAGTCCAAAACCAATACTTCAGGTTTTGTGTGACAGCTTAGGGCTAGTTTATCTTATGTTGTTGAGTCTGCTGGCGCCATTTGAAGTCAGTCTGAGCCACACAAAAGTGTCTACAAGTAAGAGAAGTGTCTAAGCAGGAGGGGATGATTCCTTTTAGGAAAAGGAGCTGCTGCCCTCTGTAAAAGTGACAAGCCAGAAATTATTCCAAAGAGCAGATGGAGACAAAGCCTGTTCTTAACAGGAAGATCCCTTTCCTTGAAGGCAACCTCCCTCAGCCCTTGTCCTGAGGGTGAGAAAATGCACGTACTCCGGTGGCGTGGCTGCAGTGCTGTGAGGGGTCTCTTTTTTGTAGGCAGAAACCATTAGGAAGGTGGTGGAAGGCAGAACGTGTCCCAAGAGCCCTAGTTTGGAGCTGACAAGTTCTACTCCTTCAGGGAAAGGTAAACATAAGGAGATTAGTGCCAGGAGAGAGAACCTAGGAAGAACAAGCACTTTCTTTAGTTACCGTAAATATATTTCTGGGCTTAAATTGAAACCTGCCTATCTTTTCCTAGGAAGTTTGAGAGTGATATACATCATTTTATACACTGTGCCTGAGGGTGTATGACATGAAGACCATGGGCATCGGAGTAGCTTTCCTATGGCTTCTGTTAGAGGAAGAACATTTTTGGTGTATTGTCACTGACTTAGCTCTGAAAGCAAATTATCGTTCAAGACTCGAAAGTAGCTGTGAAGCTTATATAAAAGCAGTGTAGAAAGGTGATTTCTGAAAGCTCTCCTGCTCACTGGTATGGAAACAGTCTCTATAACAACACCTTTATGCCAAATTTAATTCTATTAGCCCCCTTTCCTCCAGCCTGCCCCTTTCCCTACATTTTGGGCTGTTTTGCTGGCACACAGCAGGCCTATGGGTGTGTTTGCAATTACAGAGGGTGAAACAGGAACAGCTCTGCCTTATCTCCCTGGTTTCCCAATGTCACTAAGCGCATTTTATTTTGAGATTCCTGATGGTGCTTGGCAAAGATAAACAAAATCTTCCATCAGGAAACCTGGGAGCTATTTCCACAGGAAGCTTCAAATCACTAAAGTAAATAAAACCCTTTTACATTATTCCCAGCCATGTTATTTAGCTAGCCTGAGCCTGTAACAATTGGTGAGAGGTGTCATATATTAGGAGGCTCATAGCCTTTAAACAAATGATTCTTTTGGAATCCTGTGCATTTTTCTTTTGTCCCTAGATTTATTCAGAAAATAGTCTTCACAGAAGGCACATTGAGGAAGAGCTCCAGATTTGACAACATGAAAGTAGTTGTAACTGTATGATTCTGTTGGCATGCTATCCCTTTAGGCTAAAAATAGTTCATTTGCCTCAGTCCCCAGGGATCTTTGGTTTCATCTTGAGAGTTTTGCTTGGCTCTTCTTAGCTTTTACTGAGTACTGGCATCTTCAGAAGCAAAAATTACCACTATTTCTAACCTGGCTTTCCCAACACACATCAGAAGAATTTGAAATGTACTGTGAGTAAGATGCAGCAATTCCTTTCTTTCAAGTACTTACCCATATTCAAAATGTTGGCCATTTGATTGGTTCTAAGTGTATCTGAATTAAATGCTTTTTAACAAAATCAAGTGTAGGATTCACTTCTTCTAACTTAAATCTTAAAGTTAAGTATCTCAGCCTAAGCTGATCATGTAGGATCTCTTTATAATTAAGCATGAGGGACCAGGATCTCCAGAATTTGACCCATCCGAAAGGGATGGTTTGCACTGCCCTCTGGAGAAGGCTGTGTCACCCCATGGGCTATAAACTTTTGCCCACATACAGAACACAGAACATCTATATTCAAGTAGATGTTTAGATTTTGGCAGCTGAGGCTAAATATAAGGTATTCTATGTATGAAGATGTTTCATCTCAATAGCATTTCCAGTCAACATGTTCTTAATTGTGATCAGAATCTGGCACCACACACTCTTACATATGAAACAGGATCCTGATGGTGGTCGCTCATAAATGAGTTCATGAAATTTGAATTTTTTTTATACCTTTGTTTGACAGAGAGAGAAAACTGGTATCCCAGTGGAATGTTAAGTGGAACAAGTCAACCCACAGGCTTTAATACCCAGTCTAGTATTTTAGTGTCACAGCCTCCATTAGGTTGATCCTTGGACTGCACACCTGAACTACAGCTGATGACAGGCACACACTTTGCTCCCACTGCAGGGGCACGATGAGTTCAACCAGCAGAAATCAGGCCTCTCCCTGGAAGGCATCTACTGTCAGGAGAAATTTCAGTTCAGGACTAGCAGGAGCTCATTTACCCTCTGTTTAGCACTCAGGGCTAAATGTGGAAAAGAGGACATTAAGGGGAACAACTGATGCCCATCTTCCAATAGGCAGGGAGCAGTGAGCAGGTTGTACTCATGGTTCCCCTGGGAGGCAAGGCAGCCCAGTTTGCAATATGGGGACTTAGGGAGAAGCTTTCTGATGGATCAGTCAATCAATGAGAGAGGTTAATGAATGAATATGTGGGATATTATTCACTTGAGAGCTACTTTTTACACATTCCTGCTGAAGTGACATCAAACCCGAAGCAACACTGGTAAGAATGAACTGAATGGAAGTCAGCATTAAGCTGCTCATGATCTAAGAAACAAGAAAAGAAGGTATAATTCTCCCTTACGAAAGAAGAAGCCATTCTTAGGATTTCAAGTCAAGTTTACAGCCAAGTGCCGTAGCAATTAGCAGTGAAAGAACAATTGAAAATAGCCACAGTCGATGTCACTTGACCGAGAAGGAAATGACTTTATCAGAATATTGGCTACAAATAAACCAAGAGAGGTTGCATTCTAGGAGTAAAACTTGGAAGTGCTTTCTCTCAGGAACTTACTTCTACTTTCACTGAGGTCAGTGGTGTAAGGGCCTCGCTGGAGGGATGAGCCCCAGGTGGAGGCAGCTGGGAGGCAGCTGACACCACCACAGCTCTGCACCACTGCACAGGTGGAGGAAGTTGCAAATAACATTACAATAAACTGCAAACAGGACCTTTTCAAGTAGGACTTTCTACATTGTTGGCAAATTATTCCTGCCTGAACCATCTGCTGTGAAGTGAAAACTTAAGCCATATCTACACTTAGTAAGTTGTTAGTGCAATGATCCTTGATTTCTGCCAGGTGAAAATACCTTTCACTTGCGTTTAATGCTGAGCCACCTAAACAAAGTATCTTCATCCGAATGCTGCCCACACACAGGTGGCCACCCAGGGCAGAGGGTACTGCTTCTGCTTACCTCTTGGGTGGCTGACAAGCTTTAAAGGTGGGGAGGGTAAACACCTCTGTTCCAAGGGAAATCTCAGGCGTGTGATCACAGATGCTGTAATTTCTCAGGATTTGAAGCATTTTGAAGAAACAGACATACTTTATCTGAATACCTTCTGAATAACATGAAAACAATATGACCAAACATGATGAAATGCAGTATTTTTATACTGCCCTCTTGAGATTCCTTTTCTCTTATGCAGTTCACAAGCTGGAGCTGTGATCAGAATACTCCTCCTTTTTCATAGTCCCACTGCGCTGTCTTTAAATAATTCTGCTTTTGGTACCTTGTCCCAGTCTGTCTTGGCATAACATTTATACATACTTATTGCTTCCAAGAGCAACTTCAGTTTACACCAACTGATGTCTGAAGCCAAGTGTATCATAGCTCCAAGACAAATTATAAGAATAACTGGAGCCTAGTGTATGAAATGAAAGATTACACACTTGAGCAGGAAGACAACGACACTGATTAGTTCAAAGACTTCCTGATAAAGGGGAAAATATATACTGTGTTAATTTTGGCTCATTTGTTTCATATAAACTAAAAAGTGTTCTTGATTTTTGACAGATGTACCAAGTGGATTCCATATTAGTTTGGAAAAAATGCCCATTGAAGGAGAGAATTTGGTATTGTCCTGTTCGGCCAACAAATTCCTGTACAAAGACATTGCTTGGATTTTACCGAGGACAGTCAACAATCAAACGAAAGCAAAAAAGTCTCACAACAGGGAGTACTCCATCACCCTCACTCTGACCATCAAAAACGTTTCCCTGGCATACTCAGGCACCTATGCCTGCCGAGCAAGGAACATATACACGGGGAAAGAAGTGCTTCAAAAGAAAGACGTTACAATCAGAGGTGAGCACTGCAACAAAAAGGCTGTTTACTCTCGGATCCTCAAATATAAAAGCACAAGGAATGATTGTACAACACAAAGCAATGTAAAACATTAAAGGACTCATTAAACAGTAAGAGATGTCTCATATCATCTTGATTTTTTTATTACTGTTGCTACCTTTCAAGCCCTGAGGTGGTGCTCATTTCCCCATGGGTTGGAAATAGGAGGAATAGCAAACAAAATCCTAACGTGTGAGCTTCCAGTTGAGTTCAGACGGGTGTTTTCTGCTTTGAAAAGGCACGTGGAAGCTGGTGTTTGGAAGATCCCCTGTGCTACATTTTACATGTCGTTATTTTTTCTCTTGCTGTCTCCTACTGAGCAATAAGAAAAACTTTGGATCAATCTTTTCTTCTGCTTTGATATCGGCCTCATCAAAAGTGTCAAAGCTGAATAAACTGATTAACTTTAAAAACTGCTGTTTTCAGTCAACAATGGACATTTAATAAGCTAACTTGAATGTGCAGAATGAGCACAATTCAGTTTGAGATTGACTGGACTATATATTTTTTATTTTAATCTGATCTTGATGGACTTATAAATATTACCTGCTGAGCAAGTTCTAATGCTTATTTATTTGAAATTATTTTCTACACTAAAGTACATTAATCTTAAAAACTATCTTCTAAAAGAAGTATGCAGGGAAGAAATAAAAATGTTGATATAATGCACAGACCTATCATATCATTTATAATAATGATGATTTTACAACTGACAGACGTGAACCATGTTTCTCCAAATAAATCCAGGTAGATTTCCAGTTGCTGTGTTGGTCAATTTTTAAAGTCAGTTCTGCACTAATGTAAAAAACTACTGATAAAAGTGTGAGTGTTGCTTCTGGCCTGAAGATTCAGGAGTTTGTAATGCTGTAATTATTTTATTAAGTGAGGAATGTTACACTAACACAACTGACAAGGTTTTAGCCAGCACAGTGAGTTAATACATTTTTAAAATACAAATTCAAAACTGAAGCCATTAAAAATATTCATTGCTTTTGGTATGCAAATGACAATTGGATTTATTATGGGGATTAAGAACCAGCCAAACTGCTGAAGGAGAATTAAGGGCAACCTGAGAATTCCTTGTGAGCATTTCCCCTTTTCTTTTCCTTTGTCATGATTTTGCTATGAGACGTTTCTGTGTGTTATAAATTCTGTATAAGGAAGAAGTTACTATTTTTAATAGATCTGATAACTTTATTTTTTTACAATACATAGCTTTTATTATTTTTGGTTACATTTACGATCGATCATTTATATAGCATTTACATAAGCCATAACAAAACAGACCACAATGACCAAAATAGCTACAGCAAAGGAACAAAGTGGCTGTGCTTTTAAAATAGAGGTTGACAACATGACAGTTTCTTGCGCTTGGGAACTCACCAGACTATTTCCTCCTTTAGGTATCGAGACCGTGTCCCACGGCTAAACTTGCCTTTCACGTGGGAATTGCTTTTGTCAAGTGTGAAAGGGTAAACAATAGCATTTCCCCATAATGCCAGTTTCATGGAGCCTAAAATGCCTAGAAAACAATTGATAACCTGGAAGTTGTCAGAGTAAAGAAAAGAATAATCATTTATATGTTGAAATGTCACCTATAGCCTACTTGTATACAGTAGCTCTTTTGTTCATTATTAACGTGATGGCTTCCAGAAACAATGTGTTCTTGCAAAGGGATCAGGCTCTCTTTTTTCCTAAAACATGCCTAAAATGCAAGTGAAGTCGTTGGTGACTGCTTAAAAATGGAGCAAGCGCACTCTTTAGCATTTGCAATTCTTCAGAAGAATTACAATACAGAATCCCCTTTTTTCCTAGGGTATTTTGTGGGAAGACATTTGATGGCAAGGTGGGTGGTGATGACAGGACGTTATGAATTTTCCATGGCCTTGGGAGCCGAAGCATGATGATTTGTAGCAGCCAGTTGCCAGGCAATATGAGTTTGGGTCAGAAAAAAAAAGAGATGTGGCAATTAGACTGTTCTTCTGTGAAATTGTTGTGCATTGCAATGATGTATGTCACTGCTGAGTGGATGTCCCACCAGCCTGGTCTCAACCAGCACTCCGAGGGCCACGCTGTACAAGGATGTCATAACATCCCAATGTGGCTGTCCGTGTTGGAGGGCACAGAGAAAGCTCACTGGAAACCTTTGAGGAAAGCAGTTCTTGGTGGCAGGATAAAAACTACTGATTTTGATGTCCTCGGATGACTGGAGAATCTCATGGGTTTGGGGAGTTTCTCTGCCTTCTGTTGTGTAATATATTATTTAGGGAGAAAGGTGTGAATTATATTTCTTCTTTTTTTTTTAAGTGTTTAAAATAAAGCTTGTATTTATATTTTTGTACTGATTAATAAAAAATAAGTGAACAGACAACATAATAGTAACAAAGGGCAAAAGTGGATGGAATGCAAATGTAAACCCCAAAATTAATGAATTGTAATTTTTTTCCCTTTGTTTGCTTTTAAAAATGCAAATTTCCCCTCCCTACCATCCCAGGTCAGACAAGTACTCTGACACCAGTGTTCTGTTCTCCCCTCTGTGACACCCCTGTCACTCCACTGGGCCAAATTCTGCCTACAATGAAGTTCCTCAGAGTAACTGAGAGCGGAGTTTGGCCAGCAAGGCAACATTTGCGGGCAAGCATGAAGGCTGGGGTCGGGTCCGGGGAGTTGCCCTGGGCACTGAGCCCCACACTGTGCTGGTGGCCAGGCTAGCCCCTCGGCTTTGGAGTGAGCAGAGTGGGACATTGGAAACTGTCCCCTTTGGCTTCACTGCAAAAATGAACGGGAGAAAGCAGGTGGTTTGCAAAAGAGAATAATCCTCAGGTTGACCAAGTCCTTGAAAAATCAGCTGATTGTAGCAGAGAAATTATTGAAAGTATGTGAATGATGACTTAAGTTTTAAGAAAAAAAGTTTTTCTTAATATGAAAACCCATCTTTAGTGTATGGCTATAAACAAATTAAAATTAATCACAACTCACAGAACGTGTGATTTGCCTTTGTTTTGTCATCTTCTCCACCTTCATTTTGGATGTCTGGGCTCGGGTGTCCATCAGGGACTGCTAATAAATGTGGAGTTCTTCTCAGCACATGTATGTGGATGTGCCTCAGACTGTACTTGATCACAGTGTTGTGAAAAATGAGAACTGAGCAAAAATTGAGGCGAGGTATCAAGAAGAAGAGGGCAGTCTTCTTGGCTGCAAGGCAAATATAGTTGACTATGTCATTGTGTAGGTATGTGATGAAGAATTTATAGCGTCTCTCATAAGCAATGCTGTTTGGGAAGAGAGAACAAATTGTCTACTGGTCTCTAAACAACAAATATCACTGCCTGTGGAAATTATTGGCTTGCAGCTCAGAAAAGCCCAAAAGCCATAGTCATTGCACAGTCATGGCTATGTTGGGATTAAATTCAAGGGGTAAGGGCACAGAAAAGGTAGCCCACTTTAAAAGTGTTTTTAGTGCTGTGGGGCTCATGCACACTGCATAAGCTGGTTGTACATAGGCGTTTAATATTTCTGGACAGTTTTTATTTATGGCTGGTAACAGAATAATTATGAAGATGGAAATGGCTGATGGCTAATTTTTCTGTAAGGATAAAGAATAATCTTCCAAACACATAATATCTGAAATTTAGCTGATACTGAACTTGGTGTACTGGCGTCTGTTGCAGCTTCAAAGAAAATATTTGCAAAGAGTTGGTTTCTGCTTTGTTTTGTTTTGTTTCATATTTGGAAAGCGTGTATTACCATTGCTGCTCCTGGCAGTGTCTCGAAGGGAAAGGTTGCAAATAATCAGGGAATTTGAGGGAATCTGCAGAGCATCTCCATCTATGACACTGCTCAGGAATCCTCCATCGCTGCTTTAAATGGACCAAAATACCAAAAATAATTATGTGACAGTTGCAATGAGAATGAAAGATGTTGCCATATAATGTGCATAAATGTTGTAAGTACTTTGACCTTTGTCAGAACAGCCTTCGGCTCTGTATGAAGTGAGGGAAGAAGTGGCAAAGGGTTGAAATGATCATGAGATTGTTTTGTTTCTTTCAGGGATGACTTTAACATGATGTCTATACTGTGTTTTTGAAATGCTATGGTGTGGTTTGGCCAGGCCTGGTTATGTCCAGCCAAATACATGAAACGCAAAAGTGGAATAAGTTATGAAGACTTTGGTACAATTCTGCTGCGCTCATGGTTACTGGTTTTTGATTATGCGAATTTACTGGGTATGATTTGTAACTGTACTCTCTAAAGTAAGTAAATTATCAAAGTCACACTCATGGATGCCATGGTGTACGGAGCTGCAAGGTGCTATCAGCAGCACAGAGATACTCGGCTAACAAGAGTGTCCTGATGATTCTTCAAATCTTTGGTGTCATAGTTTGTTTCTTTTGATGATGAAAAACTGAGCTTTCATAGAAACTCATTGCTTTCGGTATAAACAAGCATGGTTGGTCATGGAACTGAGAAAATCTTTTGAACACTGTCATCATTGTGTGTCTTCATGGGTCACCATAACCTGCTATTGCTGAGTAATGGGAGTTCTCTGTACACACCAAACCCTCCTGAGCAAAGTAGAAAAGTAAATAAAATCAGTGAAAAATGAACTTGGTAGAAGAGCCATAGCAGTCTCTAACACCAGTAAAATGAGTGTAGGGAAGATAATTAAATCCCCACCGTTACAAGAATGTAAAACAAAGGTGTTGTTTTGTCTTATAGCTCAAGAGGCACCAGCCCTGCTGCAGCAGCTTACGGATCAGACAGTGAACGCCAGTAACTCTGCCATGTTGGAGTGCCAGGCTCGTGGTATTCCTGAGCCCCAGATATCCTGGTTTAAAAACCATGAGGAAATACAGCAAGAACCAGGTGAGAGCTTTGTGTACTCACCTACCTCTTACAGTAGGCTTTTTATTTACCCATCTGCCTTAGGAAGCCATTTCCAGAGTCATTGGCATCAGTATCCAGATGTAAGGAAGGCAGTCAGGCACAACCCAGGTGCTCCAGGTTATTCTGTTTCACTCCAAAACGTGAGCCAGGCTGGAGATCCAGACACAATGGGTCTCTGTGGAATTGGTGAACAAATTTTCATCTTATTAGAGTCATCTCCAGAGAAACATATTTCCCTCCATTTATTATAGAGGGAGCCCAAGGATCAGGTGTCTTAGCCAGCAGATAACTAGGCAAGAGAAAACCAAGCTTTCATGATGTGTATGGAAGTACCGGGGGAGTCTGTGGTCAGGCATTCGAAGTCTGGTTTTGAGTCACAAGCTATACAGGAGACTAAATCCATGTCTGGGGTGTCCAAAATCCAAATGCATCTACTCGTGGCAGAGGAATCCAGGTCTCATGCAACAGAAAAGGAACAGCTTCCCAGGTGGCAAGTTGCAACAACAGGAAAAGTTTGGGAGCTGTTTACTGCTGTTTCTGGAATGTGGTTTCAAAGATCAGCTAAGGCTAAATGTCCAGCTGCTGGCACCACAGTCATTGAAGTGTTCCTTGGATATTTCAGATGGAAATGAATGACAGAGGAAAAGGCAAAACCTTTCTCATGGGAATTTATGCCCAGCAAAAATGTTCAGAGAGGTTTGATTCATAGGAACTTGAATTATAAGTGTAGTCTTCTACAGAATGTTTTAGAAAGTTTGTAGTTACGGCTCTGTCTTGAATTATTGGAAATTACTATAGCATGAATAAAAACAACTGGAAAACATTCTGAGGATTTCTGCAACTGAGTTATAAGCCTGTGCAGACTTGCAGCCCAGGCACTGAGCTTAATCTAGCGCCAGATTCCATGAAGCTTTGCAGTGACCCCATCACTGCAGTGTGCGTTAATAACACTATCTTCCAAAATGATGTGTTATGTGTCTAACTTGGGTGCAGTGCAACAGATACAATTAAGAGCCTGGGAGATGTCTCCAGAGGGCAGGTCAGAGCACTATACTTAGGTGCCTGAAACAGATGGTGGGAATACATTTTGATGGGACTGAGTTCTGATGGAGCCAAACACAAGTGTGCACTTGACTGCACATTTCCTGGCTAGAAGGTGCCTTAGCAGCAGTCCTGAGGCCAAATCTGCTCCCTGCCTCTTCCTTGCTTCTTGGAGAATTGCCCAGGCTGGCTTCTGGGTTGACCTAGGTGGAATAAATAAGATGTTTAAAACTTCAGGGTGTTTCAGGGTACACTGCCTGGGAACTCTCTTTGCACTATCCAGCACCCCTTTGCAAAGGAGCCCATCGTTCCATGCCACATGGGCAGGTGAGATTTGGAGCAAGTCTGCTGCCCATAGGGGCAGTCTGAACAGCTTTTGGAAGGGCTCTAAGCTTGAGCTGCTTCTGGGGCAGACCTGGGCCTGTAAGTGCAGTAACAAGAGTACCCTTTTTCCAAAAGCTGGAGACACGCTAAAGCGCTCACATGGATGAAAGCATAGGCATAGTGCTAATCAACATAAACAGTACCAAGTACTTCCAAGATCATTCCCATAGGCTGAGCTTTTTGACTCACACAAGTGCTTTGTAAACACTGATTTCCAAAAGATTCACAAAGCATCCCAGTATATTTGGCTTTCCTGCAGATAACATTGCGCCCTGCAGTCTGTGGCTCAGCTTTCTTTTGGGAAGAACTTGAAGCAGATACTGTTACACAAGGGCCAGTTTTTGTTTATATCCTGGCTCCCTCTCATTGCAAAATATTTCATTTCACAGGAATAATTTTAGGGCCTGGAAGCCGAATGCTGTTTATTGAAAGAGTAAAAGAAGAGGATGAAGGACTTTACCAGTGTATAGCCACCAACCTGAAAGGGTCTGTGGAGAGTGCAGCGTATGTCACAGTACAAGGTAAAGCACCACGCTAAATGGGAAGAGCAAGCTTTCCAGAGGGATGTTCTTAGGCTGGAAGGGCAGGGGTATGACCTGGACTCATCTGGTGATCTCTGAAGCAATTTGAAGGAAGTTCTAGCAAGGGAAGTGTACCAGGTTGGAAAGGAAGCCCAGCAGGAAATGCTAACTCAGAGTGTGTTTACACTGACCTAAAAAGAAGAATTGCTTCAACCCAACAAAGATCAGGTCAGGGTAGAAGACAAATGTAAATTTAGTATCAGCAAAACAAACAAAAAACAGAGTAAGAAACACTCTCCTACCCACACATTTTCCCATTTTGGGTTAATTCCATAAAAATTAGAGGCCTGGGATATTCTCTATTGTTTATTTTCAGTGTAAAGTGAACTGCCAAATCAGACTAGAAGGCTTTAGCCTAGCAATAGCTACATATGCAAAGGTACTACTACAAAGAAGTAGTTTGATCTAGTTATTTCTGTAACCACTACTTGATTTGCTATTCGTTTAAATGTCCAGCATTGTTCTGCCTTCTGACAATCTCAACTCATGCCTGTGGCAGTGATTTCTATCAATTAATTTTACATTGAATAAAGATAAAGTTTATTCAGTGACCTTTCAGTTTCATTGAATACCCTTTTGGCTCACGAATTATGAGATTAGAGGAGTAGGTTGACATTCTCCATGTAAGTCAGTGTCATGTATGAATTAAATTTGACATAATCTCTTTTACTGACCTGGTGTTAAGTAAATAGTCCTAAATGCATTTAGTTGCTCCTTATAGAACATAATTTGACTATCACCAGGCCTCTTAGGCAGAGATTATATGTTTGTGGATGTTCTCATACAGTTGTTAAATGTGTCTGAATACTACTCAGTATTCGGATACTACCCTGCAGCACAAGAAATTAAAACTAATACTGATTTTTTGCCATGAGTGTGTAGGCAGTCGGAACTAGTGGTGATGATACAATGATGTTTTTGCTTTAAAAGGTCAGGGATAAGTATATGTACATGTGGGCTCGCCTAACTAGTGAAATTGAAGAGTTAAAGCACCTATCCCCTTATGAATAATTATAGAATCATAGAATGGGCTGGGTTGGAAAGAGCCTTAAATATCCTCTAGTTCCAGCCTGGTCTAGTGGAAGGCAGGAACACCTCCACCAGACCAGGTTGCTCAAAGCCCCCTCCAAGCCAGCTTTGCACACTTCCAGGGATGCAGCATCCACAGCTTCCCTGGGAAACCTGTGCCAGGACCTCACCACCCTCTGAGTAAAAAATTTCTTCCTAATATCTAATCTAAACCTGCCCTCTTTCAGTGTGAAACCATTCTCCCTTGTCCTGTCACTCCATGCCCTTGGAAGAAGTGACTCTCCAGCTCTCTTGTAGATCCCCTTCAAGGAATGGAAGGCTGCCAAAAAGTCTCCCTGGAGCTTTCTCCTCTCCAGGGTGAATGACTCCAGCTGTCTCAGCCTGTCTTCATAGGAGAGGTGCTTCAGCCTTCTGGTCATCTTTGTGGCCCTCCTCTAGACTCACTCCAAAAGATCCACATCATTCTTATGTTGGAGGCCCCAGAGCAGGACTGCAGCACTCAAGATGGGGCACAAGAGTGGAGTAGAGAGGCAGAATCACCACCCTCTAAGTGCCTTGATAATACTAAGGCTTTTACAGCTGCTGTAACAGCTAAATTAATAACTTGTGCCAGGCGGTTGCTATCCAAATCATCCTACTAATTCATACTCATGGACAATGTAATTCATTATTGTATTGATTTTTAACATAACTGAAGCTTGGCTGTTCATTACAATCACAAGCATTCTGTCAGATGGCTTCTAGGAAGTCATATATCCTAGTCCAGAGGAGAGGAAAGAGAGCAGCCAAGAAGGCTTCTTCAGTGGTTACATGTCCTGAGGGACCACTGGCAATGTTCTTGTACGACTGCTATGGGAGCAGGAGGTGAAAACTACCACATTAAAATTTATGGCTTTGAGACTGGATGATAAAAAGAGAGAGAATTTTTCTTATCTACTATGATCAAGGAAAATGTCTTTCTATGCTTTTCTAACTTTAACTACATGAAGGGATGTCACTAGAGGTTTTTTACCCATTCTTACACTCCTCCGGAATGTCTGTCCCTCTCCCAGGAAATGGCAGTCTCCCACCTCCTCCCTGAGCCTGGAGGGACAAGATCAGGGCTTGAATGTGGGGCTCTCTCTAAGCTTTGCCACTTTCTTGTGTCTCTGAGAAACACAGGCCCTGTGCCTGCTGCTGTGAGCACCAAAGCCTTGCCTCTGTCCCGCGGCTCTCGGAACATGGGGCTGCAGATCAAGGGGAATAGAGCAGCGCCTCATGTCGATGGCCACGTTTAGCAGATTGGAAGAGTAGTTTGTGAATGAGTCAGGAAGGAAACAGTCTGCTGTCTTTATTTCCTCTGAAAAAACATTCTTATACTCACAGATAAAACAATGTGTTATTTTTGTGTCCGAGATGGATGAATGGATGGCGGAATCAAAGGGCCGTCTTTAAATAATTGTAGGCTGTGTTTGGTTTGGAAGCAGGGGTTGATGGGCTGTCTGAGGAGAAGAAGGGCCACGTTTGGGTGCATGTCAGAGCAATCTCTCTGCTTGCTCTTCGCTCAGGAACTGAAGAGGCAGCAAATCTGCAAGGACAGAATAGAAACAGCAAATGGCTGCCAGAGTACCCAGCAGGTGGGGGGAGGACTGTATCCCTAAAAGTCTGGAGAGAAATGCTGATAGGCATGTGGGGAACACAGACTCTTGGGCAGCTTTCTTTTGGGGGTCAACCCGCTTGCAGAGTTGCCATGAAAGCCACGCCCTGCCTCCCCTACTGAGGGCCCTCAGACCTCCTGTCAGAAGGAGCCAGGGATGCAGTTAATTGCAGAGGTGCTGCTTTGAAGGAGATGTGTTGGCAAAGGAAGGAGCACCTTTTACAGCTCGTGCTCACTGAAATATGGACATAAACAGGCAAAGGAATATAGCAATGTGCCCTGTCTTAAAGGTGACGTTTGATAACTTAATGTGAACCCTGCTGATGAAAAGGAAAGCATTTCATTTATTAAGTATTCACTGAACTATTCTGATACTATGAAAATGGTGTTAGCTTTTAAAATAACTTCTATTGAAATTACTTCTTTTAAACAACTTTCCTTTCCTTTCTGTCTGTCTATCTATCTATCTATCTATCTATCTCCTTCCCTCCCTACCTACCTACCTACCTAACCAACCTTTCTGACCTTGCATCTCAAAACGTTGTTGTGCCTTTTGAGTCATGCTGAAGTAATCAAGAACTTCGCCATGAAGTTTAAGTGGAATGCCTGCAGCTACTAAATGAAGCTCAGCCTGGGTAATGACTTAAGTTTGTAAGAGAGAAGGTGGACATCAGGGGACACTAAGACTCCTGTTACCTCAGAATTCCACCAGAGAGGGTTGGAATGGAGCCCTGGTGGTCAGTAGTTCAACCTCAGTTCAAACGAGGGTCATCACCAACGGTCTGGCTAAGCTATGGCGACCTCCAAGGGTGGACATTCTTCAGGATGTCCGGTCACCCATCCCGATGCTGCAGCACTAGGATTGTGAGATCACACGGATTAAGCAGGGTAGATCCCATTGGGGTAGGGGTGAGGGATGCTTTAGCTGCAGCAGATTAGCATTGTTGCCCCAGGCATTGCTTTTTCCCTGATTGACACCTGAGCTGCACTGCAATGTTTAGGTGTTTAGAGCTGAAATCCTAATGGGAAAGCCCATGTCAGCCAAAGGCTTGAGGTGGTAGCTGGAGGGATCAGCACATTAACCCAGGCTCTCATCCTGGCATACTTGCATGGTTCTAATGGCTTCTGTTGCTATGAAAAAGAGAAGATGCTGCTGGTGGCACTGCTTCACTCGCCCCCACATCACCCCTTTGCAGTCCTGCACAGACATGGGATGGTGCAGGGGGGCTTTGGAGGGGCTCTGGGGGAGAAAGGGGGCTGCTGCTTGGGGCGGTCAGGCAGATGGGACAGAGCTGCACACTGGTAAAAGTCTTTGTCTAATGAGGTGTTTGCTGAGTAAAGGTCTGGGATGGGGGTGTAAGGGGAAGACAGAAATCTTTGGCTACCAGGCAAAGAGAAGGATTTAGTGCTGGTTACAGCCTCACCAAAGTCTGCTAATCCTAAGGCCTCTTCTGAATGTTTTTGTCTGTTCTGCCTCAAATCAAACCTTTTTCTATCCACCTGAGAGACACTCAGAGAGCTCTGACTTCAAGGCTTTTAGCAAGACTAGGAGTCTGGCATTTGATAACCCAGCCCAACCTCAGCTTGGAGAAATGCTTTCCGGTTGCCTTCATTTACCCAAACATTTCAAAGACAGCAACTTTGCATCTCTTTGCTGACTCCTGGGCAGCTACTAAAGTGGTTAGATGGTTGCTGCCTTCCACCTCAGGCCTGGCTGTACCTCATGGGTTTTCCATATCCTGCATATGAAGCTGTGGCAACCAATGAACCTTCAGCCCCTCCAGGTTTTGCTGAATAAATGTCAGAAACTATTATCTTCCATCTGCAGGAGCGCTGTTCAGAAGCAAGAGGAGACTATCCATATGTAAAAGGGAATACTGATGCCAGAGACTGGGCAAGCTGCATTAGGTGTATTATTTGTGCCATCACTATGTTCCATATCTAAACCAAGTACTTAAAAAAATACTTGTGAAAAAAGAACACTGTTGGTATTTTTGGGGACTATTGTATCTCCATTTGTAGTTGCAGCCATGTTTTTCCTCAATGAGCTTTATTCTCAAAGCTCCAGAATGGACATGCCAGGGGAATCTTAGATATGGGGCAGGAATACAAATCTGATCATCATTTTTAGGGAGGGAAGACATTATGCTAATTAAGGAACACATCCTCTGAACAAAGCTCTGTAGCCTTGCCTAAAACCAGGCAGCACATCCCTCTGGATTACCAGGTAAACCCACCAGTGAGACATAATAATACCTTATTCATTTGTCAGGAGCAACACCAAGCTGCCAGGCTCTAAAACTCTGCAAGTGCAGTTGACAAAATACTGTGAAATCATGTTCCAAATTACTCCTGCTTGTCCTCTCATGTACCCTCTCTGGAGGGTATATCAGAACAAGAGGCAGGATATGATGGTTCTTTTTGCATTTGCTACCAATCAGATGGAAAACATACTGTGGGGAGTGTGGGATTTTGATGCGATCACAGGATTTGCAAAACAAACTGCTCTGAAACTATTTTACAAATCCCTAAATAGCAGTCTGAAGTGAGTTTTATTCTGGCTTTTTTTAAGATCCATCAGTGGGCTCTAATACTTTCCAGATTTCTAATGTTCGTGTTTTCTTGCTGCTTCATTTTCAGTTGTTGGTTTTGTTTTTCCCTTTCTGTGCTTAATCTGGTCCCTGGTTCTCCCAGATATCTGGGTTCTGTGAGGTGCTGCTGGGAAAGGAGGGGGTCCCGTGTTCCCTCAGGGAGCCTGGCCATGTGCTGCTCCTGTGACTGGCAAGAGACCTGAGGGCACAGAGTCTGCCAGGGGAGCAGTGGATTGGAGGGAGTGCTCAACCACATGCCCTGGGTTTCTGCCCAGTGGGAATGAGGCTCAAGACCCCTGGACCATGCTGTGTATGAGCTGAGCTCCCTGGTGACAGAACAGATTCGTCCAAGCCATGGGAAGAAGAGCTCACGGACTCCTGCTGGCAGCACCATGAGTCTCCAAGAGAATCCCCAGCTCCCACCCAGCGATGGTTTTGCTGAGGGCTGGTGGGTTTCCAGCATGTCTGGGATGGAGGTGCAGGCTGCAGAGCTCAGCCAACAGCAGGGAAGAGCTCTCTGAGCAGTGGATGAGGAAAGGCATCAGGTCCTGGACAGCAAATCCAAGCAGCAGCACTGCAACATGCCCTGGGTTGCCCTTGGAGTCACTGATGCCTACACCAGCACAAGCCCTCCCAGGAGCTTCTCCTGCACGTTAGCAGCAGCTCTCACACCACAGTACTGCCTGTGGGAAAGGCCCAGCAGAGCCATCCCCTCTGTGCAGCCTTGTCCTCTCCTGAGGCTGCAGGAGACCTTTTTTTTGGCTCTGTGAGCCAGTCCAAACAGAGATTAATACCCCATTGAAAAGAGCTGGTCCTTCCTGGTATTTTATTTTAATGGCAAAAAAACATGAAGTGCCCTTGGTTTGCAGGTCATTTTCTAATATGTTTACCACTTGATTTTCCCAGGCATATCAGAGAGGTCAAACCTGGAGCTGATAACTTTGACCTGTACTTGTGTGGCTGCGACGCTGTTCTGGCTCCTGCTGACCCTCTTCATTCGCAAGCTGAAGAGGGTAAGAACAGACAGGGATCTCCCAGTGACACCTGTGTCTCTTTGGAAGCCCTTTGCTCACATCAGAAAATTTTTCCCATGCTGCTGGGATTGCTGAGTCTACCAAAGAAAAAATGTGTTTCACTTTCACAGCACCAAGCCTGCCAGAGCTCAAGGAGTGTTTGGACAACACTCCCAGGCACATGGCATGACTCTTGGGGCTGTCCTGTGCAAGGCCAGGAGTTGGACTTTAATGATCCTTGTGGGTCCCTTTCAACTGAGAATATCCTGTGATTCTGTGATTCTTTGATACTGCTCACCCTTGTTCCTGGTGCAATAACCAGGCTGCTGATGGATGCTGGAGAGCTGTGACTTGCAAGGCTGAGTATGAGTAAGCCAGAAAGAAAAGCCTGGGTGGGGGACAAGGCTCTGAGGCTCACAAGAATTTGGGTGCCTGACTCACACCCAAGGCATCCTCATTCCCTTATAAAAACTGTGGGGGTTTGGCATCTTAATGTCTTTGAAGATCTGAGTGAGTGGGAATGACAGATCTTCACAGAATGTGCTGGGGTCTGGTTTGCACAGTGTCTGGTATGATTACATCACTTCCAAAGTAATATTTTACTGAAGGAGTTTTGATGGTGCAGCTTCAAAAGCAGGTGATCCTGTATCATCATGATGAATTTAACTGCCCCTGCAGCTGACCCTCCTTCTTGTCCGAGGCTGACTGTGATTGTCTAAAACCCCTTTTTGCTGACAGCACCCTGTCTGCATTGTATGGTGTGCGCAGGTTAAACCACAGCAGCTTTCCCAAGCAGAAAATACAACTCCTCAGCCCTGCAGGAAGACCTCAGTGTAACCTGTAGGAGCAGATGGATTTGAGGGAAGGTACTGGGGCACTGCAAGACATGAGCTGAGAAATGGCTGCGTGCCCCCCCCCGTCCTCACTCCCACAGCGCCACCAGCCCAGGGGTATCACAGAGCAGCACCACAGGGATCTGCTCACAGCCACCACAGCTGAGCATGTCCCAGCTGGCTGAATGATGCTCACTAAAGGTCCACTGCAGCCTGGAGCACCATTTTATCTCAACCTGCATTAAGGCCTGCCGGTATCTTAGGTTGGGTTCTGAGGACATTTATTGACTGATGGGAAAGCAGCACTAGACCTCCAAATCAGGGTGGTATGGCAGCAGTCACTCTGCCTGCATTCCTACTGCTGCAAGCCTTAGTGAGGAGAAATGTGTGGGAGTTTGGGGGAAAAGGAAAGCAAAGGTCAGCTGAAGCTGTGGAGAAACTTCATAGCTGTAAGAGAAATTACAAGGCAAGTGGGACCAGTTCTGAATGCTCAACAGCAACGATGAGGCAAGTTATAGCATGACTGCAAATCTTGGGAAAAAGTGAGCTTTAAGTGTAGCAAGGGGCTGCAGATATTTTTCGTTTATTTTTTATGAGACCAAAACTTGTTAGATTGTTAAAAGATAATAAAAACATCATCATTGCTGTAGAACAAGGGACTTTAACTAAATGATGTGTCAAGGCTCCTTTCCAGATGAGCCTTTCCAGCTAGTGCTAGTCTATGTTTATGGTCTTCTCTGTGTTTCTCTTATAAACCCTTACTCTCAAAGATTTATGTCTGGAATTAGCTCTGAATTAAATTTTATGCAAAAATTATGTGGCCACAACAGAAAAAAAAATATATGTTCTCCAAAAGCATTTTCTTAAAGCATCTCTGTGATACACACAGGGACAGATTATATCCTTAACAATGTTTTATCATTGAAAATGTTGCTTCAAATCTCTAATTGTGCCAAAAATTTGATATTGAGTGCATGTGAAGAAAGAGCTGTGGGAAAATGTCTGAATTTTCCACTCCCCTATTGCTTTTTCTGGGACGGGTCCACTTAAAAGGCTCTTCTGATGTGATGGGTAGGAGCAGTCTGGTACACACATCTCCAACTAGAAATGCCCTTTCTGGAGCACCACACAAGTTTCTGTTTCTACCCATATCCCACTTATCCATGCCCTTTTCAGACTTAGTGAATGGTTTGGAGCCAGGTTTTAAGCCTCCTAACTTTTCCCCAAGTATCAGTGCAGTCCTTCTTGGGACAAAATTTATGGCTTTGGGGAGGGTGAAAAGCAACTAGAACAGCAGTTGTTAATTACTGTCATTTTAGTTTAGTTCTGTTTGTAATCAAGGCATGCACAGCTAGTAATATCCTTCTCAAAAAAACATACCTGGAAATGCAGGTATTAGGGACATATTTCCAAGCTGTAGAGGAGGGAAGTTGAAAGTCATAGGAGGCAGTTAAAGCAAACAATAGAAAAGAGAGTATGTGGTTATATCTGTAAGTTTGTCATATCTGTATGTCTGGGCCCAGGCACTACTTCCACAAGTTTAGGAAAAACAACACCTTCAGGTTCAGTTCTGCAGATTTCCCATAAATTCCAACCAATAGACAGGAAATTATGGCAAACACTAGACCTTCTCTATAGAAATAGAAGTACTCCCGTGTCAAGAAAAGTCCAGTGGATTAGAATGGCAGTCTTGATGCTCTTTGAAGGAACCTGTATTTCAAAATGGATGAACTGCAGGAAAATTTCAGATCAGGTTCATCTTTTCTTATATTTCTTATGTGAAGTGAATAATCCAGTTGCTCAGGAGAAACTAAACTGGCAAATTAACTTGAAATTTTATGGTTTAAATTACGTGTTTGAGTCCAGCTGTTTATAAATTCCTCCAGACTCAAATGATTTGAGTAAATTTTTCAGAAATGATACCAAAGAAATAAAAAAATCCTGAAAATCTGTCAGCAGTTTCTGAAGTGCATAATGTCCAGTGTCCTGACAAGTAGTCTTGCACAACTTCTAACCACATATGACCCATCTTTGTGGGATATATGGAACAAATAAACCCTGGCAGTAGAACTCCATCTGTTGCATGTGGCCCCTTCTTGCTTTGCACAATCATGAAGGAAAGTTATTCTTATCAGCAATGTTTAGTCACTTGCTGAAAATATTTCTCCTGATTGTGCAGGGGGCCTGTGTCCTAACACCATGTGTTAATACAGACCCACATGGATTTCACTGAAGAAACTGGTATGTCACATGGGAGGAAAGCTAAAGGAAGGAGTTTCTTTTATATAAAAACTCTTGCAATATATAGAAAAGCCAAACCGAGCTTAACCAAACCATCCACTGTGCAGTGAAAACACGCAGCTTTGTGAACAGAATGAACTTGGAGCCCTTGATCCAAACAAGAAGATGCTGACAGATAACCTTATCCTCTTTTTCATTTTGCATTATTCTTTGTTTTCTAGCCTTATTCCTCTGAATTGAAGACCAACCATTACCTGTCAATCATAATGGATCCCGATGAAGTCCCCTTAGATGAGCAATGTGAACGTCTACCTTATGATGCCAGCAAGTGGGAAATTGCAAGAGAAAGGCTTAAACTAGGTAATATTGGAACAGTTTGTGTAGTGTGTGCATGGATTGAATAAGACGTACCTGTAACTGTGGGTAAAGGGGAGCTGGGTGTGTTCTAGGCACTGCCAGGTTTGGTGTGACCTATTCCACACTGAGAGCATTGATCTGTGAATGAATTACAGCCTTTAGGACTGACCGACCACGTCTACTTGACTTTTCACATGTATATTTTGACTCCATGTGGGAAAATGAAAGTGGAACCACAGGACCATTTAGGTTGGAAAAGACCCTAAAGATGAAGTCCAGCCATGAATAATCTACCTGTTCACTCCAGGAAAAAGCTGTGGGAGACAGTGGCAAAGGCTTTACTAAGGTCCAGGTAGACAACATCCACGGCCTTTTCCTCATCCATTAAGTTGGCCCCTGGCCACAGAAGGAGAATATAGACAAGAGTGATGCATTCTATTTTGGAAACTGATTTACTTAAAACATGACACAAACAAGGCAACCAAAGAATTCCAAATCAGGCTGCCAACTTCGATGTTTCTCTCTCTAGACTCAGGAGCCTGATCTTTGGCATTTACTGTAATTTTGGTGATTCACTATAATAATGATGAAGGGTCTGGAGGGAAAGCTGTATGAGGAGCAAATGAGGTCACTTGGTCTGTTCAGCCTGGAGGAACTCATTGCAGTTACAACTTCCTTGTGAGGGGGAGAGGAGGGGCAGGCACTGAACTCTGCTCTGTGGTGACCAGTGACAGGACCCGAGGGAATGGCCTGAAGCTGTGTCAGGGGAGGTTTAGACTGGGTAGTAGGGAAAGGTTCTTCACCCAGAGGGTGGTTGAGCACTGGAACAGGCTCCCCAGGAAAGTGGTCGCAGCATCAGCCTCACAGAGTTTAAGAAGCATTTAGACAACACTCACAGGCACATGGTGTGCTGCTTGGAGTTGTCCTGTGCAGGGCCAGGATCATCCACAAGGATGATCCTTGTAGGTCCCTTCCAACTCAGGATATTATATGATTCTATGGTTTTCCTCTCTTTCTTCAACCTGTAAACTTGGAAAAATGCCTGTGCAGAAATGGGTCCTCAAAATCCATCCTGCACCCCTTCCTGTTTCTCCCTTTTCTTCTTTCTCCAGCACAATCTCCTTGTTTTCTCTCTGTGCTTCAGTTTTATAAATATTCTTGTTGTTGCACCATAAAGTGCAAGAATGTGACACGTAAATCCACACATAAATAAATAAATATCTTGAAAATGTTAAACCTACAGCCAGCTCCCCTGTAGATCTCCCAGCAAAAGGCATGAGTTTGGGACCATTCCTTATTAAGCCTAGTGTGCGGCTGATGGGAAGGGAAGGGAAGGGAAGGGAAGGGAAGGGAAGGGAAGGGAAGGGAAGGGAAGGGAAGGGAAGGGAAGGGAAGGGAAGGGAAGGGAAGGGAAGGGAAGGGAAGGGAAGGGAAGGGAAGGGAGGGGACCGTATTTTGAAGATGATGAATCCCTCCAGAAACCACACAGATTTTAGCAAGAAGGTCAACACTAAAATATCAGTGATAAGCTCAGCCTTGTTGCTATAGTGCTGTTTGTTCTTTCAGGCATGCATTACATTTGTCCTACAGAAAGGTCTAGAAAATCCTTGCATTTTAGTTAGGAGCTGTAACAGATTCCTCCTGTCCCCCGGGTATCAGGGACCGAACTAGATTAACACACAATGTGCACAGTTAGGATCACACTTAATTTGCCTGCCAGAAGACACAAGGTGACCAGATGGGGATAAGCACAGCTGAAATATATTTCTCTCGATTTATAATTGTCATACACAATTCTGGGAATGCTGGAACCTTGTGCTGGAGTGACTTCAATCTTCAGGCAATTTTCTTACAACGATGGACCAAGAGCCTGATGTGCAGACAATGTGACCACTGGGAAAGAAACAAGCAGAAATGGAATGTAAACACCAAGGAAAAACCCATGCCTTGCAGGGTTAGTGTCTGGAGTCCAGAGGTGACAACCGATGACCAGAGAATGAGTTAAAAGTGGAAGAACTGGTGTAAACAAATAAAGAATGCTGACAATGAATGAGAACCAGATTTGAAGAAGCTGTGTATGTGCAGTATGCTAGATTAGCTCAGTGCAAGTCCTGCCTACATGGCAGTTGGCTCAGTCTTTGAGTAACCTTGGCAGTCTCTGAGGATTAGTGTCTCACAAACACAAAATGTTCTTCTATGGTTTTTAAAAAATATTTTTATTTAGAAATGCAACCCCTTCCAGCATCTGATGCGACTGTTTTTCTTTTTCCACCTTCTTATCCTCCAGGACACATATTTATTATAACTTTTGCAAAGAAGTATCTCCTTTCAGCCCACATCTCTTTTTCTGTGTGTTCCTCCAACATGCATACACACAGCCCACAGCTGTGATGCAATGCTTATATAACAGGACTCCCCCTTCATCTGTAAGTGGTACAGACATTACAGGAAATTTCGTATGGGCATCACTGAAGTCAGGGTAATTAACATTCAGCATAGATTAATCTCACTGAGAGCAAAATGTCATCTTTTCTTTAGGCAGAAAAAGGCTGGTGCTATAAATCACTGTCAGTGTGGTCAGTGATAACACACTGTGTTAGCTGAGCTATCATGCACTTCTTACTCTTGGGCTTGACCTTCCTAATCTGGAGAGGTGACACAGTGCCGATGCCGGGATGCAGGACCCGGGGGAGTGTGGCTGCTGGCTCCAGCTCAGTGTCACACACACTGGTGGCCGCCGGCTTCCCGAGCCCCGCTCCCTCCCGTGCGCTGCAGGACCACGGCGCTGGAGCAGCACTTCCCACTCTCCTGCCCGTGCACAGCTGCCCTGTGTAACATAATGGAAAACGTGAAGCCACATGTGGGGAAAACCCAGATGGCTCAAACCATGGAAGAGAACCTGAGAAATGAACACGCCTTTGAGCCTGTGCCCTCACACAGACATGGGGTGCGGTGTTCTATGCTAATGCCCCAGTCCAGCAAGTGACATTCTTGAAGGACACTGCTAAAATGGGACTGAAATGAAAACCACCTCATCCAAAACTCGTTGACCGAGGTGTATGTTCACTTTAATGCGTTCTAAGCGGCCCAGTAAATCCAAGCCAAGTGTGGAAAACTTAAGTAGATCATTTTGCTTCATTGGTCTGGTTCTAAATGCTGCAACATTACAAACCTGAGCATTACCCCAAACATATCCAGTGTAGCTGCTATAAGGCTACGGCAGGCTGACTGCTCAGATGGTTGGGCAACTTAATATTCCTCTGTTTAATAATTTTGTAGTTACTTCGTGTGTCAGCATAAGGGGCTTTTGCACGAACAACCATAGCCACAACTGCATACTAAACTGGGGAGTTCAGAGCTACATGCCGGAAAGTTAAAGCAGCCCTGTTCTGGGCTGTCATTCAGCATGGTACGAAAAATAGCAGAGCAGCAAAGACGAGTGTTATTACAGCTTCCCATTGAATCACGCTGCTGTTTAGAGAAGGAAGTGCTGTTTCCAGTGCTCATTCTCCTTTATGAAAAGTTAGCAGCTTTTTGCAGCTTTATGAGCCCATGTGTTTTCCAAGTGGTGACTAAGTAGGTTATCACAATGTGGGAAGTGAATTAGCAGTGCTGGAAACAGATTCAAGCTATGGATTAAACAAAGGTACGATGGCTTTTATAGGCCCTCAAGCTGCAAGTTCATCATGTAGAAACTGTGAACTGTCAAAACATTAGGGACTAAAAACATCAATTCACTAAGAAAACTGAGACTTGAGTCAATGATGCTTCCCTTATACATCTGCTGAGTGAAGAATCTATACGCAGTAACGGAAAAAGGTGATAGTAGGTTTTTAGACACACACTGATTCATCTGTATTTCTCTAGCAAACACCAAGCCCTTCACAAACCAAGGTCAGCCTGTTGATGCTTTTCAGTCATGTAGATCAAGTTCTTTGTGGTTTTTATTTGCTGTAAAATAATTACAACACTTGCACATCCAGGGTGGAAATAATTTTCTGGGGTTTTTTTGGCTTAGCATATTCCACTTCATGTTTCCATTGCCTTAATAACATATGCTATTTGCTTCTACTAACAGACATACTGAGAATTACAGTTTAGATATAGTATACATATATAAAAGGCAGTATTGATTTAAATTAATACAGACAGCAGCTCTTTTTCTCTGCTTGCAAGAATCTGAGTGGGATTAATCTCTCATTCAGATACCAACAAGGTGGATGTCCAAGTGAGAGCTAGTCAAACAGGTGTTCATCATAGGACTAGGCAATTGTCCTGTGGAGATGGTCATGTCGCTTGTGCATATCTGAGAAATAAATACATGGCACATGTTATGCTTTGCTTTTATATAAAGAGCCGACTGCTATTTTCTGCTTTTCTCTACACTGCAGATCCTGCTGCCATACTCTTGCCAGCCACCCTGGTACCCGGGTTCTGATGAAGCACAAAAGCCATCCAAAAATCACTGCTTGGAAATAAAGCTTAGTGCTAGCTGATATGTTGACAAGATCTCCCTGACCAAGCCTTTGACAGCCTCTGTAGAAGGGCAGAGGCAGCCAGACCTGTCCATGTGAACACATTGTCAAAGGGGCAGAGGGTCTGTGTTATTGAAGACATAACTTGCAGCACCACAGGCTGCTGCACCATGCAGTGTGCTCAGGGCAAAGAGGAGCAAAATGTTCCTCTGGCAGAGCTAGACTGAAAAAATCAGGTTTGAAGCCAGTGTACCTCCACTGAATGGTTAATTCATTCAGTGACATTTTCACTCCTATCACTTCCTCCCTCTGAGGACTCTGTCTTCTAATTTGACTGCTTATTTTCAAGAAAACCCCAACAAACCAAAAACCCTAAACCAGCTATATGTTGGAAATATAACTATTGGACTCATTGGAAAGTACATTTTTCAGTTCATGATCTATGAAGCCATTTGCTGACAAGATTCCTTTTTTTACCAAGATGTATCTCTCCACTTTATTTTCTTTACAGGAAAGTCTCTTGGACACGGAGCTTTCGGAAAGGTGGTACAAGCATCTGCCTTTGGAATCAGGAAATCAACAACATGCAGAATAGTTGCTGTGAAAATGCTGAAAGGTATCTTGCTGCAAATCTGCATTGGAAAAAATGATGCCTTATATAGTGGTGCATTCTTTATACAATTGTCTCAAAAGCAAAGTCTTCCCACAATAACTCTTTGAAGCCTCCAAAATGTGTACAAATCAAGTTTCAGGTCCACCATGAGTGAAATGGCAGAACTATGAAACAAAAATTGCATCCACAGTAAAAAGTCATACCATTATGCTAGACTGACCCTATACTATACTGAATGCTGTAAATTAAATTTAGCCGAAGCATAAGGTATCCACCTTGATATGAAGACACTTGGATGGAAGCTTTCATATTTTCCTTGGTCATTAGCTCCAAAGAATAATCATCTTACTGTTAAAAATGGATGCTTTATGTCTAATTTGCATACGTTTGACTTCTGCATCTCCTTCTAACCCTTTCCATTAGATTAAACAATGATTTTTCTTCATGAAGGCCCTTTCATTAAGCTAAACACATTGAGCAGTTTAAATCTTGGTGGTGCTGTGCAGGTGTGTCCCCTCTGAATTGCCTGCAGGCTCATCACACAGTGCTTAGGATGCTGACAGCCAGGTTGTGCAATGGATTTGCCAGCACTGTTCATACACCAGTGCTCATCTGAAAGTAAAATCATCCCCCAGCTATTCACTGCCACCTTTCTCATTGGCAGAAAGGACAAAACTCCCTTGTTAATTTGAAGAGGGTGCTTGGGATGTTAGCAAGCAGGATGATGTTCAGTCATAGCCTGCAGCAGCTGTGATTGAATTCCCCAACCCAGAGTCCTGGTGGCATCCCTTCATATGTATTTAGCTTTCCCTTCTTTAAATGTGTAACGATCATAGCAGGATTTTTTTTTTGCATTGCCCCAGGAGTTTATGCTGCACTGCTTATCTGCCTTAATCCCTTAATCCTTTCTGGTGCTGTCTCTCTGCCAGGACACATCCCCTATTCTGCCAGTATGGCTTGGATCCCCGATGCTCTCGGCTGACTCTGTTCAGGCACGGTTTGAATAAACCCATCTTAGCCAGTGGCTCCTAGTTTCACATACGCTTACTTATCATTTATCAGGAGATGTGTAGGTGTCAATTCCAGCCCTTGGAGTGGTCTGCCAGGTTCAGGGTTCCTTCATGTACATCAGCAGGCTTCTTGTGCCAGCCAGCGCCACCAAGGCAGCAGCGAGTGCTCCTGGAACAAATGGGAGCAGACAGCAGCTACAAGAAGTCCTCCTCGTGGGATTCACATGTGCGTGTGCAGAGTAGATGCTTATATCTGAGTCAGCCACTCAAATACCCTTCACTGGCAGTGCTGAGAAACAACAGCTCATCCCATCCTAAGGCAGATCCCTGCACAGAGGGAGCTGAGTCCTTGTTCAGCTCTGCTGACAATGAAGAGAGCCAGCGGTGACCAGAACTTCCGTTGGTATCTTCAGTATCTCACCTAAAGCGCGGGAGATCTGCCTCCTTCCTTGTGTCCTCACCAGATTATCCAGGAACTTTGCAGTCATTCATAGGCTTTATCCTCCCAGAATTCCCATGAGGTGGAGGGGATGTTCTCCACCCATACGAGCCAAGAGCGGGTCACTAAGTAGAAGACAAGTTTTGTGTGGGACACCAAGACAAACTGTTTCCATTCAGATGCTGAAACCAAGCCCTTTAAGACCCAGCTCTAGGGGTTTTTCTGCAAGGCTGTTCTTGGTGTCACTAAACTGAAAAACTCCTTTTGGGCCTACACAAAGCAATATGGTTTTTTTCTTGTTTTCTTAAAGAAATTAAATTCTGCAGGAAAAGCTTTTCTCAGGGGAAATTAAAGGTTTCACTCAACACTAAATAGAATGTTTCGGATTTGTTTGAGGGACTTCTTGCATCATTACTATTATTATTGGTCATGACTGGTAAGGGTGAGATGCAGTCAGCTCACTTTAACCAATGAATATTTACTTCCCTGGTCTATCTCCAGGCTTCCTGTATAATGAACAGAACCAGACAGGCATCACCAAGGGGTAGTTCATCTTTTCCTTATACAGATGGCTAAACTTGATGGCTGCATCAGCTTCTGGAAATACTTTGTTCTTGCCACTGACCCCTTAAGATGTTGATTAGTTCAGGCTAGAATATAACCCTTAGCTAAAGTCATGTCAGATGCAAACAGTTCTAGATAGTGTTAATTATAATCTTGAAATCCCTTTTTATTTGTTCTTTCATTTTTTTTGGCTGAAATGTCAGAACTATTCATGTGAAAAAAATTCTTTCAGTTCTAAATATAATAGAGTCTACTGGGAGGAAGCTGAGTGCCTGACTCTTTTTATGGGTTTAATTGCAACCAAGAGGATGCTGAGCAGGGAGGAATAGAGAGAGAACATCCACACAAGAAGTACATCCAGTAATGGAGGTTATTTCAATGGAAAGTAATGAGAAGTGGTAAAGCTCAGCAGGACCAGTTCTTTGCCTTTTCACATTTATTTTGTATTTACAGAAGGGGCCACAGCAAGTGAGTACAAAGCACTGATGACTGAGCTGAAAATCCTAATCCACATTGGTCATCATCTCAACATTGTGAATTTGCTGGGAGCTTGCACAAAAAATGGAGGTAAAAAAATCTGCACTGCTCTGAAAATGGGTTTGGATTATTCCCCAGTAACAGCCAGTTGGCCATGTTGTTTTTCATCCAGAGGTCAAGTTAGTAACTTTTAATATTTGAGCTCATCCTGTAGCTGCTGAAAAAAAGAGAGGAAAAGAAAAAGCGATTTTTAGTCATTTAATGAAGTGATTAAACATTTCCTCTATTTAAACTCTCTTTTAATATTAACATGTGAAGTGTGAACTTAGGAACATGCCACTTGCTGTCCTTTATCTCACTCACTCCACTGCTCAAGCTCAAGTTAAACATGATCTGGAAAGGCTGGGAACAAGGGATGTCAGCTGCTGGCCCTGAACTACGAATGACAATACAGCTGTTGTAAAATCTTTCATGATATTACGCTAAGAAAATCAAAAGGCCAGTATGGGAGATTGTTTGTTTTAGATATGTCGCCTATTTTAGTTCAACAAGTGTGTGTGGGCTGTGGGACTCCAGTCTGAACTGTCTGAAGAGGAAACAGAGGGTCCCTCAGGACCCAGATTTAAGACCCAGCTTTCAAAAATTAGGTGCTGCCCTAATTTCCAGAAGCAGTATTTTTTTGATAATGTCCAGTGTCCTTGAAGCAGCCTTCTACTCCCTTGGACATGTTGCCAGTTACTCTGGACTCAAGTTGTAGTTATGGGCATGAAAGACTCTTTCTCAGAGCTGACGCCAGCTTTTATTGCTTTACGCTGCTCAAAATGCTTTTTTTTTTTTTAATTTTATTTAATTGCCCAGGGCCTCTGATGGTGATTGTTGAATACTGCAAGTATGGGAATTTATCAAACTATCTGAAGAGCAAGAGGAATCTTTTCTGCCCTAACAAGGTGAGGAGGCAGATGGTCCTGGTAGGGTTCATCTTTCCTGACCTAAGTGTTGGTAATGTAGATGTCAGCTCTGAGCTGGTCTCCTCAGACTTTCTTCTACCAAAGGAGAGAAATGACTTTTGGGTAAAGTTCACCTGACCTATATTAATACTTGGTGTTGTGCCAAGAAAGGATTCACCATTCTCTCCCTGACTGTACAAGGAGACTGCTGTGACTCATTTGGCTGGAGCCATCTACAGCAAGGGGAAGTGAATCCTACCCAAAGTGTCCCCATATGCTCTTGCCCGGCTCCTGATGAACCCATTCCTGGTGAGCTTGAGGTCAGCAATGCCAAAGGAAGTGGTTTTGCCCACTGATTTCAATACTGCTGGGAGCACAAACAAGATAATAACAATTAAATCTCATGTCTCAAGACACCCTAATATTCAGAGATTTACAAGTAATCTTATTATTGTGTGAGGAGAAGAGCTATCAAGAGGAAAAGAGATTAGAGTCTTGTCCTCACATCCCACAGCCCTCCGAATCAAATTCATGGTATGTTTCTTATTACAAACCTAAATCCAAATGTCCCAGAAAATTCAAATTATTCCAGAAAAATCCTCCAAAGGATCCAGGGCTCTGAAATGAGGCTTAGGAGCCTGGATACAGAACAGTAGGTCTCAAAATCCCTGCTCAGCTGTGCCAAAAGCTTGGCAGCACCTCAGGGTTTTTTTCAGGAGGGCTCTGTGGGAGAGCCTACTCGAGAGGATATCCCCCTCTAAAAGGCTTTTGCTGAGTCTCTGTTCCCAAGGCTGTTTGTGTTGTACTCCACATGAGACACAGCAGCTGGCTCCTCCTATACGTGTTTGTTGGAGTCCTCTGCTCAGCAGGGAGTATGGCTGGGCAGGCTCCATCCTGAGTGGAGCCACTCCCATACCCCCTTCCCAGCACTACCTAGTGCTCTGGCACCCTTGGGAAGGTTGGCCAGGCAGGAAGGAGGTGGAAGTTTGGCTCTGCACCAGCATGCACAGGGAATAGAGACAGTTACAGGACAAGAGGAAACGTAAGAGGGGGCAAGAGTATGGCCAGGCAGCCAGGCTGCTCTACAGGTAGCAGTGAGGAAGCTTTTTCCAAACAGTGTTGCATGTGTCCCATTAAACCACCCCATCACTGGCCATAAGAAGAAAGCATCAGACAAAGGCACTGAAGAGAGGCAGTCACTTCCAACAGCAGCTCTGTTTCAAACATCAAGTGCCCTTGCTCCTCACTGAAAGGGCTTACAAGCCCACACCAAACCTGCACAGGGACACAGAGGCAGATGTCTTAAGCAGCCTGGGACAGGCTTGAGATTTGAGGCAGGATTTGAGAGGTCTGGGATGCCTGCATGGTGGGCACAACCTTCCCCACCCACTTCTTTGTGCTCCTTCTCTGTCTGGGGGAGAGAAATGGGCCCTTTCAGATGTCTCATTTCAGGCTGAGGTGAGCCACAGCCCAGCAGAGAGGTCCATCCATACATCCTGCAAATCCTCACTGCGGCAGAGATAACCCATTGCCCTGGTGCAAGATCATGCTCTGGTGCTCCCAAGCCACCATGTTTCTGCCCTCTGGGGATGAGAACCATGGCAGAGCACAGCCCTGCCACCAGCCCCTGCCCGACACAGTGGCACTGGACACCCCCGCCCGTGAGAGATGTGACCACCCACGCCACAGACCACCAGCCCAGCAGAAAGGCGACTGCAGTGTGACTTGGTTCCTTTCCCACCCCCTCTGCTGCTCTGATGCAGCACCTCTTCTCCTCTGTTTGTTTGAAGGACTCCACTCTGCAGGGAGAGCCAATGAAAGAGAAAAAGGATATTGAGCCAGTGGAAAGCAAGAAACAAAGGCTGGCCAGTGTCACCAGCAGCGAGAGCTTCGCGAGCTCTGGGTTCCAGGAAGATAAAAGTCTGAGTGATGTGGAGGAGGACGAGGAGGGTAGGTATTAATTCCTTCCTGTCCCTACACGGACTGTGATATTTTTACAACATACTGTGAATCCCTGAAATTTTTTTCCTCATTTATCACCCTAATAAACATCCGTGGGAGACGCTCAGAGGGTCATGTCCAGAGGGTAGAAGATTTAAAAAAAGATTATTTCCAGGGTTACTAAATCTGACAGGAAAATGTGTGATTGTTTCTTCTGACTGCTTCTTATCTTTGGGGAAAACACAGCAGTGTCCAAAGCACGGGGTGTAAAGCAAGCACTATTTTTGTTTCCAATGACAGTGGGTTGACCTTCAAACAACCCTCCATGAAGACTGAATTTATGGGAATAATGGGGTCTGTAAGAAAGGGGGGAAACAAGTGCCTGTGAGGCATCTTTGTAACAAACCCTGCTTTCCACTTCTGCAGATGCTGATGATCTGTACAAGTTGCCCCTCACTATGGAGGACCTGATCTCTTACAGCTTTCAGGTGGCCAGAGGCATGGAGTTCCTCTCCTCCAGAAAGGTGAGTTTTGCACGGAGGGTTTTTCACTGTAGGGCAGGATTCAGAGGTGAAATCATGTCTACATTGTAGTGACACCTTCCTTGGGAGAGGTCCCAAAGGAAGAGCCGTTTTCCTCTTGGCATTATAAATATAACTGTGTTTATCCAAGTATCCATAGTCCATAAACACAGGATCATGACTGAAGCCAGTGGGTCAAGCTCATTCATTTGGGGAAGATCTTTCGGGTGTGGTAGGTTTTTCCTTAATTTCAACATATATTAGGGAGCTCCAAATGATTCAGCTCTTTCCCTGCAAATATCAAAGGGCTTAAAAACTTGTCACTTTCTGGATTTAGTAATTTTTTTTTTTTTTAATAATTACCACTCTTCACAGTAACTTCATGTAAACTACAGGCAACTTCCCTAAAAAAATTTAATTTATCAATAATAATAATACAATATTTAAAGGATATGGGAGACAGGAAATTTGTGGGCAGGAATAAGGAAATGCAGTTTGATTGTCACACTGTTTTATTATAGTGCATTCATCGTGACCTGGCAGCCAGAAACATCCTTTTATCTGAGAACAATGTTGTGAAGATCTGTGATTTTGGCCTCGCAAGAGATATTTATAAGAATCCTGATTATGTGAGAAAAGGAGATGTAAGTCAAGATGCTGTTTATTTACCCCAATGTTTATAACATGTCATTTCACACTGTCCACCAAAATGTTCTGTAGACGTTCACACTTCCCGAATTTAAGACCTCAAAAGCTGTCATGGTTTTTATGTGAAGATGAGCTATCCAGATGTGTTGTGGGTCTGGGAAGCATTTCTATCCTCAGGCATAAGGCTTAGACATGCTAACTGCTTCACAGCTTTGCCCTGCTAATACTTTATTTTTTAGACATTTCTTGGCTGGCACACCAAAACCCCTTTACTCTGTAAACTTCCTTCAAGGAAACCAGTCCCTCCAAAAGAAGGTGTGTTCCCCAAGAATATCTCCAGCAGCATTATAGCATGGTTGGTGCTCGGATGCAGGGTTTTCTGCCCTGTCTCTGTGATGCTGGCAAGAGACTTCTGCTCCTACATACCCCCACATCCCTGTAAGGAAAAGGCCTGGTCATGAGTTTCCAATGTCTGGTGTTTTGTGCCACAGGTTTTTTAAAAACAGCCTTTTACTCCAACAATTTGTTAAGTGTATGAATGAGTGTGGGTTTATCTTGACTGCCTGTAAGGAAATCCCACAGGTTCCTGCTTGAATGGTAATTATTTACATAACAATATATAGCTGATACATCTATGATTAAAATCTTTTGGGCTTTGAAAAAGTCAGATTTGTCCCTTTTACTCCAGGCTCGACTTCCTCTCAAGTGGATGGCTCCTGAATCCATATTTGATAAAATCTACAATACAAAAAGCGACGTGTGGTCCTACGGGGTCTTGCTGTGGGAGATATTTTCCTTGGGTATGTTAACTCTGCACCCCAGGAGCTTGACAGTAGTGGGGACTGCAGCTTGGGGAAAACATCCATTACCTTCAATGATCTTTTGCTAGGTGTTTCAGAAAGACCTAAATCAGTCAGAAGTGAGGTGTGTGGGTAGAGGCAGAGGGATTATCGTGCCCCTGTGAACTAGAAATTTTGGTGGTTGTAAGAGCACTGAAAGCTCATTTGCCAAGCTGAAAGCCTTAGCAGATAGCACAGCTGAGAACTTTACCACCTGCTTCTGCCATGGGCAAAACCTAAGCTTCCCTCTTTTGCCTGTAGAAACCTTAGGTAGAGGATGCAGAGCAGCACAACCAGAGCAGTCACAATGCTTTGACTGACGGCACAAGCCAGGAAAACAGGGCAATTTTTAAAGCATTTTAATGGAATGTGGAACCCTGTGGGATAACACACAGCTGTTATCCTGGGTCATCAACTGCCCAAGACCAAGGCACCACCTCCTGTGCCACAGACAGCATTGAAGACACCGAGTGCCATGAGCTGGGTGCTCTCCCAAAAGCTTCTTACTCCTCTTGTGGGAGCAAGGGTGCCAAACCCACAGTTTGCATGTCTCAGATTCTGTCACCTCCATTTCCAGCCCGAGCCCAGGAGGTCCCCCCAGCGCAGGAGGGATCCAGCAACCCCTCACCCAGGCTACTGACACAGCAGGCGAAAAGCATCTGCACGGATGCTGCAGGAGGAACTAGAGCATGCAATCTGAAATTAAAACCCAGTGAAGCCTTTTTTTTCCCCTTTCTTTCATGTGGAAAAGGCAGGATACAAGATGTACACTGAGTGGAACAACAATGACCATCAGAATAGAAGAATCTTAATTGAGTTCAACACAGAGGCTGACAAAAGAGGCGAACAGCAGAGGAAACAATACTATACAATTCTCAGGACAATCAATCATTTATTAGTTTAAATACGTGTTGTTGGTCAGCCTGCCAACTCTTGTGATTTTATGGTCAGCCTCATAATACCTGCTATTTTTTTCTTAAAGCACCAGCTCCTTGAACCTGGTAACTCTCTGACTTTATGAAAGGTCTTTTTTTTTTTCCTTTCATTTTCCCTTTTCCTGATTTTTTTTGTCTACAGAAAAAAAAAAAGACTAACAATACAATCAGGCTGCATCTGAAAAACACAGAAAACAGAAAAACAGTGCAAATGTACTGTGATCTGATCTAAAACAATGATTTCATTTTTGTCAAGGTGATTTTGAGCATTTGGGGTTCGTTAATATTGTGCTCACTAGAATTTGGAATAGTACAAACCAACAGAGAGATTAGACTTGGCTTTTCAAGGGATAGTGCTCAAATCAAATTCATGTGTATTTTTTTCTGTTCAGGCCAGGAAAGCCCCACCAATAGTTGTGGTCTTGATCTTGCCCCCCCTCCAAAGACTGGGGCTTGGAGCATGATCAGCAGTAATTCCCTGCCTGTGGCAGCTGGCAGGGCCAGACCCTGCAGGGGGGTCTCCCCCTGACCCCCAGCTCTGCAACCTGATGCTGCACACCCCAAGTGTTTGAGGGAGATGCATAGGGCCACAGCTAGGTCACAGGTACTCAAGGCACGTATCTATTCTCCGAATGCCACCTGCAGGTGCCTCTCCTTACCCTGGAGTCCAAATAGACGAGGATTTCTGCAGCAGGCTGAAGGAAGGCACAAGGATGCGAGCCCCGGAGCAAGCGACTGAGGAGATGTAAGATGCCTTTGCTTGCCTTGTGTACCACTGCCCTCCTGGGCTGCCCTGCAGATGATGTTCCAGTCTCTGTAAAAGCACTCTGTGCCAGCCTAAGGAAAAACGACCCAATCCTGCATCGGTACCTTCTTGTGCACCCCCCACCCTGGTCCCTGGCTCTCCCATAGAGTAGGAGAGGGTAGGGAGCAACACAGACCCGAGCCCAGTGCAACACCAGGGCTGGGCTCTGAGGGGAGCTGAGCAAGGAGGAGGAGGAGCGGGAGGAGGAAGGTCATTCATTCCTCACGAGGTTTAACATTTACTGACATGCACACAGATAAGTGCTGGAGGAATGTGGCATTATTAACACTGTCTTAGGAAGTGACAGCAGAGGCTTCCTCGCAATCACTCGGGTAAGGAGGGCCCACCCTTTCCTGCACACGATGTCTGATGGCAGAGGAAGGTGACGGGGACCTGCAGCCTCCCCGCCCGGGTTGTCTGAGTCCTTCCACCACCACATCAGCTGTCGCTCCCTGCTCCCCGGCCTTCAGGTGCAGTCTCAAGCTGCTGCTGCATGGCCAACATCTTTCTGGAGACCCAGGTGGGTCAGGACAGAGCACCTTGCCAGGGGAGGCACATGCAGCACACTGAACATGCACCCTGTGACACAAATCATTGAGGACCACGAACATGTCCAGGGTATTTTATCTCTGGAGGCAAAATCAAGTACGTGTGGGTGCCGCAGTGCCTTCCCCAGTGCTATGTCATGACTCTAAATAGCAACACTTACCAAAAAATAGTTCTGGCAGAAGAAAAGGATGCGAGACAGCCATACCTATCTGGGAGTACTGCCCATTGACTAATTTTATTATCCTAGTGACTGTAGATAAGAGCTTTTTTTTTTTCTCTCTTCCACATATTTTATTGCAGGAAGGAAAGCTCAGCTCAACTAATACAAGGAAGTGACACATCCATATAAGTCATCTTAGGATGCCTTTAGGATACCTTAACCTAAACATTGCCACTTCATAGATGCTTAATACAAAGGTTTAATGCTTAATTAGGAATGAAAAAAAGGAAGTATGACTGGTTGGCTGAATTATCCTTTTGATGTGGTTTTCCAGGGTGTTGCAGGACAGTTTTCTTTTTTTGTGGAAAGTTTACTATTTTACTTTTAGGAAGAGGCCTCGATGGTGTTAGAGAGAATCTTTGTAAAACCAAGCAGGTTGAGGAGTTATCATCTGTATCTGTCTATCGATGACAAGCTGTCAAAGACTGTGCTGCCTTGGATCAAACTGAGCTGTAACCCCACCATGTGCTCACTTTGCTGTTGTCCTCACAGTTACCAAATAATGCTGGACTGCTGGCAGAACAATCCCAATGACAGGCCACGGTTCTCTGAGCTGGTGAAAAAGCTGGGTGACCTGCTGCAAGCAAATGTCCAGCAGGTATTAATGTCACAACCACGTGCTGTCACTGAGACAGGGGCGACTGGCCACGTGGACCCAGGAATAATGCTTTCCTTTCTTGTTCGCCTTTAGGACGGCAAAGACTACATACCCCTCAGCACAATATTTACAACAGAAAGTGGGTCTCCCCCTGCATCTGGTCCTTTGTGCAATGAAAATTTTCCTGTTACAAGCTCAAGTTTTGGAAGCACTGAAAACATCAGGTGAGATAAGCAAGATTAAGACTGGGTTTCTTTGCTGGGGGTGGTAGCTCGCTGCACAGCCTGCTTTGGACCTGGATGGGAGAAAACAGTGACAGCCCCCAAGTGGCATGAGTGTCCCACCAGTTGCCAAGTCACCCACTGCTGTGGGTCTTTGGAGTGCCCCTGTCCAAGGGGACCTGCAGGTCACAGGGTTCAGGCACTGTGAGAGGGACAGCTGTGTGTACCCCAGGACTGGGGAGTGAGATTTGGGTGGGGTCTGGTTAACAAGTTCTTTTTATATGACCTACCTCGATGACAGTTGGGAACTGCCTAAAGAAACAGAGAAATACCCAACACTTCCTGCTCGTGCACTTCACACTCTCACCAAAAATTGTCCTGCTTCTCTTGTTGAACAGATACATAAACACTTTCAAAATAAACCCCCCCCAGCGCATAAAGACATTTGAAGAGCTTCCCATCAAGGAAACACTTGTATTTAACGTAAGTGACTCCTGGGCCAAATGGTTTGCCATGCATTTCTTTTTATTTGTGTGACAGATTTAGAGAGGGATAGTCAAGACAGGGGGTTACTGCTTTGTCAGCTCTGATACGAGGTGCAGGATTAGCTGTGCTTGCAACAAGAGGTTATCCCACTGTCCTACAAACTGGGGTCAGAGATCCTTGCTGGCTATGCCATGGGCTGCAAACACTCCTTCCCTGATAAGAAGTGGTCAGTTCCAGTAGGTCTGCACAGTATAGCTACCAGAGTCCCACCTGAAGCCCACTGGTGTGGGAGAAACACAAAAAAATCCCTTGGATTTGCACTTTCATCTGAATAGTAGTGCACAAAGGAGAATCGTGAGTCACTTTTCCATCAGAGGGCCCTGGTAGGAACAAGTCCTGTTATCAGAAGGACTAGCTGGAACCATGTCTAACAATGGGACACACACCCAACCCTGGTGTGGGTGGGCATGGGTGAGAGGATGGGGCAAGCTTTCAGTGAGCCAGTTGAATGCAGCAAGCAGCAGGAGGTGAGAAAGGCACAGTGGTCCTTGCAGGGTTGAACTGGTGGCCGGCCAGAACCTCACACTGTGTGTAGATGCTTTTCTTCTAGCACTCTGCATCTGCATTAACATTAACATTATGCATTAACATATGCATCCCAAGGCATGGGTGGTTTGGAAAGGCACCATTAAATACCTGTGCACTGCAGCACCTCCAGCAGTACAGAGCTGCTGTCTCCTAGAGCTACCGGAGTATCCATGACCAGAAGGATGCTGGAAATCAGACCAAAGAGGAACTGAGTCCTCTGTAAAATACAGTTAACACCTAACAGGACTGCATCTTTCTTTTTTCTTCAAGGATTATCAAGCAGACAGTGGGATGGTGCTGGCTCCAGAGGAACTGAAACGCTTCACATGGACAGGCAGCAAGCAGAAACGGACACTCTTTGGGTCTGTATTTTATGTTCCTTTCTTCTCAGGTTTAAGATGGCAAAGGATAATTCAAGGTCTTTGTGCTAAATCATGCCTCGTGAAAGTAGCTGAGGTGTTCCCAGTCCCTGCAAACACGCTTGCTGAGGTGTGTCTTGCTTGGTTGAATCAACTGTCAATCATATTCCACACCTATGCCTTTGAGGAAGCAAATGACCCTCAACCCCTTCAATGCACATCAGCAATACGATTTACTAGCACTTTATTGATCCACCTAATGCTCAATTTAATGCCAGGCTGGACAAGTGAGTGCCAGAGAGCACTGAACTATGGTAAGAGGCAGGTAACTGTAGGAAACAAGCCCTTAATAATGGGGGAGGAGGAATGAGTGGCTGTGAAGGATTTGCAGTTGTTTCTGCAAGTCCCAAGGGCACCCCAGCTGGGACAAGGCCCCCTGTGCTTGTTTTTGCCCTTTTCCATGACTCAGCTAAGCATGGCCCATTTAACACCCATGGGCTCAGGATGCTAAAGTGGCAACTTTACAATAGATGGATGTGAGGGCCTCACTTCTCTTCCTGCCTTTAAGCACTTGAATATATTGGCCATCTTCCTCCACCTAATTCCTGACAGCTGCCCAAGCAGGGAACTAGGGCTGCTCTAAGAAACGAGTTGCACTGACATGAACTCTCTGTAAATGGGAAGTGTTTATTGTCTCAATGCCAGCGCTGTATCAGTTCCCAGCTGCTGCAAAGCTGGCAGTGTCCTGGTTTCAGCTCACTGCTCCCAGCCAGCATGGAGACTGCCCAGACCCAACCCATCGTTCATGTCATGCTGCCAGGTCAAGGCCAGCCTGCCATCCTGCCCGTGCCAAACGTGTAGGTGACTTGCAGTCAGGCAGGCTGGGAGTGTAGCATTGTCTCAAAGAACAATTAAGAGCGGCTGAAACGTGCGGTCAAGGCGGACAGGACTCGCTTCACGAAAGATTCCAGTGCCCGAGAGGCCGTGGGTTGAAGGCACAGAAATACGTGTAGGAGAGCACAGCCGCTCACACGGCTGGAGAGCACGGCCTGGGTGAACGTGCTGCTGGCAGCAGCCGGCAGTGCAGCACTGCTCATGCGTGGCAAAGCCAGGGCAGCACAAGCCACTCCAAACAAATGCTGGGAAACCCTTTCTCCTGCCTTGACCTTTCAGAAAATAGGCTCCTCAGCCAATTTTTGGTACTTCAGCTCTGTTGAGGCGTGCTGTCTTTGGAGGAGGCAGGTACTACAGAGCTTGGAGTGTATGTGGATATTACAGGGTTCCAAAGGATGGAATGTTCCCTAGAAGTGGTTTAACTCTTTTTTTTCTCTGGGTGTTTCAGAAGGCTGCTGTCAGCCACAGGGGCAACATGGCAACCTCCCCAAATGAAATTTATGAAATGCATTTTTCTTTGCATGGCAGAAAATGTATGGAGTGTGTCCCAAGCAACCCTCTGGAAGTGCTTTAAGGGGGATTTTCAAATGCAGAAGGAAAATGAATGCTTGGATAAGAAAAAATGATTGGACTGAACAGTGGCTATAGAACATAAATCCTTGGGAAAACAGAGCAGTTGACTGAGATCACACAAGGTCATCTGGCCTGCAAGCTAAACAAGTGGTACCGTAGCACTGTGCCAAAAAGCACTCATGTATGTGAATGCAGGCAATGACCCTTCAGTCTGCACACATTCCTAAAAGTGGCAGCTTCTTAGCTAAGCATCCTTTACTTAAAATTAATCAGAGCAGTAAATAAATACCCCTAAAATTCGTCAAGGTGGAGCCTGGAGGGGTTTGAGACATGTAAACTGACCTAAGCAGATGTACAGTCCTGCTTCTTCCCTTGCATCTCAGGCACGCTGCTCTGCTGTCCTGTGCTCGCTCTTGTGCTGACGCTTCACCTTGGTTTTTCTTGCAGAGAGTTGGTTCAGGTTGCCAGATTGTCAGAACAGTTTCTGAGTGAGCAGTAGCAGCTCACTGTCAGGGCAGCTGGTGCCAGCACCAGGCTGAGGAAGGGTTTCAGCTCCCTTTGGCAGCAGCTTACCTGTGGTTAGATGCCTTCGCTCTAACGAAGCATTGGATGATTCAGACTGGGCAGAGCTGAGGCACTGCACAGGGTGGAAGGAGCCAACCCCAGTGCATCCAACCTGTCCCAGAAGCACACCCAGGGTTTGTTTCAGAGGAAACTGATCAGTTGACTGCAGGAGAGAGCCAGCATCTCTCCTGAGTCTACAGCATGTGCAGTAGTACTTATTCAGTGTGACCAGCCTGAGAGGCAGGCCCAGGGCAGAGCAGAGCAGAGAGCCAGCCTGACAGTGCAGGGGTACCCCACTGATCCCAGCGAGGCCCCTCCTCTTGGGCTTCCACTTCTGCTGGCTTGGGAAAGGCACTAATGCCAAAGCTCACCCCTGGTTTCACTATAGGAAAGAGCAACAGCCCAAATGCTGGTGAGCCCCTTAGGCCCAGGTGGTGGCCAGGAGAGCAAAACATGAATGGCTGCAACACGTCTCAGACTTGCTAATGCCACTGAGATGAAAAATGATATTTTGCACAGCAGGAAGAGAAGTAAGGTTTTCCTAATACAAGGCCTCAGGCAAAAAGACCCCAGTAGAAAGGTTTGGGGGCAATCTTCTGAGCTATGCTCCTTTGCAGGTGGAAAGGATGCCAAGTGCAACCCTTTTCTAGCTTTTCACTATTGGTGAAAAAGCCCAACCCAAGTAAGCCAAAATCCTTGGGCTGAGGCAAACCCTTGAGTCAGTGTAAATTGCAAAGCCAGAAAAACAGCAAGAATCCCACCTCCTATGAGCTGGAACAAGCATCTCAAGAGCTGCAGCCAGCCTCTAATCTCGCTCTGGTCCTGAACATGGCAGGAAACCAGCAGCCATTTCCTCCAACAAACAATCCCAATTAAAGACCAATTAAATACAGTCTCCAATTTACATTCCTAGATTGGCAAGAACATAGTCCACAGCTAGAGAAGCCTCTACTTACTGCAAACTCAGTCTCAAATTGAAGCCTGACTACAGATGCCAAAATCTCTTGAGCTCTCTCAAAGATCTTTGTGGGAATGCATGCCCAGGTACAGCAGTGCACTCCAGGTAAAATTAACAGATGCAGCTCTACTGGTATGAAGGTTTATTAAAGCAGAAGCCAAGTCTAGCTCACAAGAAAAATCTCAGGATGCAAAAGCCTGATGATGATGAAAGGATCAAAGCATGATGGTTTTTATGCTCATAACTTCTCATGCACACTCCACTTTTGCCAGCTCCTGAAGACTCACAATTACAATGTAAATCACAGAAGCATTTCTCTTAAAACCCATCACAAAAAGTCCACTGCATCTGTGACTAACCTTGTCATAGTTACGGAATTTATCCCAAGGCAATTACTTCTCCATCTGCCAACAGATGCAATATAAAAATATGGGATGCATCTGCAATCCTCATCACGAGGGCTCCTCCTCATGAACTCCATTCACCTACTAATAAATGTAATGGGGACACTACATCTTAGGGGGACCTTCCAGTTTCCCAGTAGGACAGAAGACAGAGACCATACTCCCTAAAAAACCACACAGGCTTGTGAGTTAAGAATTTGAGAAACTGTGACATCTAAAAGGAACTGTTGTAATCATGAACGGTCCTGTGCTACTATTTCTGTAGTTTTACTTAAAGACCTAACAGCGCAAAACAAAATGAAAAGCAAAACCCCAGGCTCTGAAAGCCTCAACAGATGCTCTGTCTTCTCTGGAATTCAAGACGAGAGCTGCCAATGTTCCTGACCTTATAAATGGAGAGGGGTGGATTGTCCATGAACTTACAAAAATACAGGGGAGGAAATCTAATTTTAGACACTGTGGTCCAATGTGTTTACTTTAGGATTTCACATGTAATCAATGATGGAAGAATGCTCTGGCTTGTCCTTTGTCTACAGATAAATCTCTGGAATCCAAGTTCAACGGTGTGAAAATTCTCTTTGCCTTAATTTTCTTCATTATTGGAAGAGCCCTTTTAAGCACTGTGATCTCTGAATATGGGTGAGAAAGTGCTGTAAGGCAAACAGCGTCTTTAAAAGTGGCTTCACGGAGAAGACATTAAACCTCTCTTTGTGTAAAGGGCATCTTATAAAAGGATAACTGGTCCTTTTATGGGACAGGAAAACTCTAATTCAAACCAGCAGTTCATGGCAGCTGCCAAAAGAAGCCAAAAAAAGAGGAGATAGCCAGACCTCATGCCCTTCCTCACAAACATCAGCCATTTATATTAGAAATTCATCCCAGCATTAGGTTTTGGGAACACTGACAATAGCAGTTTTCTACTTTTGCCTCAAGGCTTGAGACCTTTCATCACTTCACTCCTGCTCAAAAACCCCTATTCCCTTAGGAAGAAACATTTAGATGTGGGGATCTAAATCCACCCCGGCATCAGCAGAGATGCCAGACACTGCCCACTACTTCCCTCTGCAATAAAGTTTCACTCCCCAGCACCTGCCACAAATGAGCAATTAGAGCTTAGGCTGAATAATCAAGTACTCCCCCCAAGCAGCAAGACTGATACAATGAACACTAACACCTTTAACAGTGATGTTCACTCACAGCACCTCTGTTCCAAAGGGGACTCACAGGGAACACAGAAGGGCTCCTTCATTCCTCTGGCCTGCACTCCCACTGAGCGAGTCCATCTGCATCAATGCCCCTCCCACCATGTGAGAATAAACAAAGCTGCTTCTTGTGACCTGGCTTTGCTCAAGTCACTAAAACAAAAACCTTTACATGTTAAGAAAGCTCACAATATCACTGCTCTATTACAGCATTAAAGGTGCCAGCAGGAGCAAGGAGTCAGTGCTTTCTGGAATAACCAAGCCAAGAAGCTTCTGCAGTTTCAGCTGTGACCAGCTCAGTGACTCCAAGCGAAGATACACCTATGGTTATGCGATGCTGGAGAAAATGAAAGCCAGCCATCCTCCTCCTGACTACAACTCTGTTGTCCATTACTCTCAGCCACCAGTTTAAGTACTTCTAGGCCAAGATCTAAACACGCAGGTTCTTATCAACACTGTCAGTTAAAAACTTAGACCCAAATTATTTTAGTTACCATAAAATTTAAGAAGTTATCATTGGCTTAATCACAGTGATCTGCTTTTCTACAGATTGCGGCACACATATTCAAAATACAGCAAAATATTATTGCTTAAACCTCAGCTTTCCCAAATGCTCAACACCAATAGCTTTTGCTAAAAATGCCGAGTGCTTCTGCATCCAGGAAAATCTGGATGGTCATTATTACAGCCTCTGCTCAGACTTGGGTGCAGCACTGCTGTCCTGATTGGGAGAGGCAGCTGGGAGCCCTACAGAGCCGGGAATCTGCACCAGGCACTGAGGTATTTGCATCCTATTGCTGGAAAATAAAGGATTCTTCAAGAAGACAGAAACTAGAAACAGACCACAAACTAAGTTTTTAATGAGAACTACTTTGAGAAACTTGTGGGAAGGCTGATGCCTGGGGAAGCTGAATAATAATCTACTTGGGGATGGGGCATTGTATGGATCTTACTGCTCCAGATGGCAGATGCAGTAGGGAGCCTCGCAATGCAAGGATTTAAAATGTGTTGCTAAACACAATTGGCAAGGATAGAGGAGGACTAAGACCAGATCCAGGGCTGTAACAACACATATCAATTCAGTTTGGACAGTCCTGCTGAAATCAAGTAAATATTGAAGTTTTGCACTTTGTCAGTAAGCCAACATGCACACACTGGAACCAAACCACAAGCTAGATAGGTTAAAGCCAAGCTCTCTCCATAAAACCTCACAGACCTTCTAACACTGCACTGATTATATTTTATTTATGAGAATCTGTCTAAAAGACAGGATGGCTACTAGACTGCATACACTTTAATTGATCACTAGAGAGTTTGAAGAGATTAGTTAGAAATTACAAGACAACCTGTAAAGTTAGGGCAGCTTTTCTATGAAGACAGCTAAATTTCCATGTTAAGTTACCAGTATGTACAGGAATAAAAATGTATCATTCATTTCCAACAGACTTTTGCATAGCATCTCAGAAAGGTCAGGAGTGTTCTTTGCTTGAGAAGCATTAGGATGCACCCATTCCCTTTCACCTTTGAATGCAGTATTAGGATGAGAGCTGGACATTTAATGCAGTAGCACTGATATCTGCCAAATCAATTACTGCCCAATCCCAGCTTCTCGTGGTCCACTAAAATATATATTAACTCAAATGCTACATGTTATATGATCTCTTGCTCTCTTAGAATTCAGCTAAAGAGCTGTGAATGTAACCCACTAACAGACTTTAAGGCAAATGACCTTTTGCATATTTACAAATAAAAACTTAGATATCAAGTAAAATAAATATGTACCACTACTTCTGAGCTAAGTATCTCTGTGCAAGAGATCATCAGTTTTAAGTATCTATTGCACTGTCTCTTGTTGGTAAAGTGTATTTGACCTTGATCAAAACAAAAGTTTCAGAACTGTTTTGTAACTAGAATTGAGCAAAAATAGTTACAGGATGATGCATCCAAAAGGACGTGTTTGCACACTGTAAATATATAAATATGCTTTTTGTGCATAAATATTTAAGAAAACTGGACTACAAAGATTACTTTTATATGAACCCCCAAGTGTCTTCAGATGTGAATAACTCCTGTTTTGTCTTGCATTTTCTGTCTTTATATAATGCTAAATTCATATAATAAAGTTTGCTTTTGAAAAAAAATCAGAGTTCTACCAGTGTCAAAGACTGCTGTGGCACACAAGTCAGCACTGGGCAGTGCGAACATCCGGCACACATCCATCCCACAGGCTGGTTTTGCGAGCAAAGGAGAACATGGAATAATCACACAGAAGGCACACTTCTCGCACAGCAAAGCAGATAAGGTGACAGACACCTGTCACTATTCCTTGTATGGGTGACATTCCCTAGGTTCAGCATATTTAAGAAGTGCTTAACTGCTGTCTAGAGGCAAAAATTCAGCTCAGCCTCTGGGAGAGGCAAGGTTTCATGGTGGGGGAAGACAAAACAGCACATGGATAAACATCCACCCAATCCTCCACACTTCCTGGTTCCTTCTGCAGTTAGAAGATGCACTACAGACAGAAGGACAGCAAACAGAGCAAGGCATCCCCAACAAAGCCTGTTCTGAAGCTACTGTGACACCAGGTAGCACCTTAGGCCTCGGTAGAGACTCTCCTTCGGACAATCCCCACATCTCCACGCCATCCACCTGAAGCTGGAGATGCTGCCTCCACAGAGATGTTCAGTCAAGTGCTCTGTGCTAAAAAACATTTGATCATCTGAGGGGCTCTGCAAGCACTGGAAGGAACTGGAGATGAAACTTTCTCTGGGAAAGCAGAACATAATGGGATGGCAATCTGCTGCAGGAGCTGTGTAGCTGTTACTCCACAGCACTAAGGAGGAAACTGGAGACTGGATATGTGCATCAATCAAACTTACTGCAGCTTACATAATAACATTTCTAAAACACTGCAATTTAAGGGATAATGACTCCATGTTAAATAGGTGCAGGGACTATTGACAATTTCACATATATTACACAAAAATTCATCTTCCATAAGCATGGTTGGGATTGGACAGATAGGAAATTTTATCCCACCAGCAAATCATCTAACCTTTGCTGGTTAAAAATACAGAAAAAGAACTCCTTGAAATGACGAAGTCATGACTCCATGTGCAAATTCTCAGAGAAATTAACATACTTTGTTATTGAGCAAAAAAAGCTCAATAAACATGAAAGTAAGGGTACTTGAGCAGAGTTTTCAAAAGTAGAGCTTGTTGAGTAAAGCAGGCCTCATCAAACTGAAGCAGATGGGATTGGACTTGGGAGTTAAGGAAATGTGCATTAATACAATTCTAGTGAACAGTATCTCTAAGTTTTAGGATATCTAATACACTCTAAGTGGCAAGCACTAAACACAATTGGTGACTCTTGTTTGCTTAAACTCTGCACTGCAGACAGAATGAATACAAAAGAAGTACGAGACAGAATGAAATAAAATTCCGGCACCGAAGTTGAAAACCCCTGGATTCAAACTTCAGAACTTCACATTGTCAAAATAAGGCCATGTTACTTCTGGTATTCTTTATTAAAAATACTGCTGTACACATGAACAATGAAAACAGGATTAAAGATGAGTAACACATACTGGGATCATGACATTAGAACTTAACATACTGGTGCTTTTTAGGGGAAGCAGTTGACACCTGAATTACTGAAACAAGGGCAAATCAAAAATACATAGGTACCCTCAACAAAATATTTACAATATAGTAAATACAGCAACAGAATTTAAAACAGGTACAAAAATTAAAATGACCAACATCAGATGATTTCAAAGGTTGTCCCTTCTGTGCTTTTAGCTGTAAAAAATAGGAAGGTCAGAAATAAATTTCCCATCTGGGAGGGCACATCCTGGTGACTCTTCTTTTAAATACAGATATACAGTTCTTCCTATGAATGGATCAAACTACAACTTTAGGACAACCTTCTAAATGGAATTTAAATGGGGTAGAAGGGCTCTCCCCAAAAAAACACCCAAGCTGAACTTCAGACTGTTCAAATCATTCCCAAATACAGACCAAATAAAATAAATAGAAAACAAAGATCAATTTCTTTTTAATTTTATGTATTACCTGACACCAAATATTTTCTGGCTGACATTATGTATGAAAACTTATTAGCTGTCTACCTTTTTATTTTTAAACCAAGTCCTGAGGTTACTAGGGGCTGAAGCAAACTGACATTATGCAAATACACACAGGTTTGCAATTTAGACATGTCTTGCAGAGGGTGTGCTGGTCTAAAAAGGATGAGAATTCAAGCCCTATTTTACCCCTGCCTTACACTTCCACAAAATATTGGTCCACAAATTAAATTTTCAAAGGTTCCCAAACCCCACAACTGAACAGATGATCCCCTTTCATTTTCAAAGAAAACAATACTGGAAAAAACCTCAGCCCGCTTATAAATTAAGCATTCCATATTTCTTCTAGAATACAAGTACTTCTTTTTTTGTACAAAAGAATTACAATATGATTTGTCAAAAAACATAGAAAAGACAGCTGCTCTTTTCCTCAAATACATGAGCTAATGATAAAAGACTGTTCTGCATGTTCACTTTTCAAAGTTCCTGTTCCTTTTATATTAAAAAGAACATTCTGGCAACTGTTATCGTTTGAATATTAAACATTATGTTCCTTTTAAAATTGCAACAATAATTGATTTTTAAACTCAACAACTGATGCTACCTAACGTGGATTCAACCACATTTTCTAAAACGTGTAAAGCATGTCCCTAGTCTTCAAAGCTTTCGATGTGAAGAGAGTTGCTTTTTTCTTGATGCAAGTCTCAAGGCGGAGAATCATTTTAAAGCTTATAAAAGTGGACAGAGAAATATTAAAAACTTCTCTGAAAACTACAAATATTGAGAATTATTAAAATTGATGTCAGTAACATCAGTTGCAAGTGCTTAAGAGTCTGTCCTGACCTTTTGAGTTTCCACATTTTCTTCATGGTGAGCACCCAGTGCTATTAAAACATTCAGTGCTGGGAAAGGATAGATACAGTCTTCACTACTGCTTTAAGAAAGGAAATTCCTACATATTTGGCAGTCTTCAGTATCAAAGTGTAGGTGTTTAACTAGAAATCCCATGAATACCCAAGTTTGGAGACAACTGCATGTCCAAAAATTAGAAAGGTAATTGAGGAGCAAAATTCCAGACTTTTGAGACTGAATTACTTCAGGAATATTCATGTGTTGAGTATTAGCAAAAGTAATATTACTTTGGGCTAAGCAGTGACTGCAAAGGCACAGCAGATCATTATCCCTCCAGATTCAGGCCGTAAAACTTGAAAAGCTCTTGATGCCAGACAACTGCTGTGTTTAGTTAGTCTTCTTTTAACAGTGTCTTTGTATCTGTATCCAGTGTAGCGTACCATAATAAAGCTGTGGTTCAAAGAACAGAACTTCATACAAAAATTATACTGTAAATAACCTAAAGCAATACACTCCTGAAACTTCAGGCATTTAAACAATTTCTTTAAAAAAAAAATCTATTAAAAAAATTGCATAAATGTAAATGCTTCTGACTACCAGGAAAACGTACAAACAGTTTTTAAAAGGCGCTGGTTGTGTTTAGAGCAAGTTTGGTATGCTCCTTAAATTATAGATGTTTCCCATTATGCTGTTTTCGTCACTTCACTTAGACAAAGTTTAAATCAAATGACAGGGGACTTTCTTTCCTTTTTTGTCAATTCACCAATACTTCACTTGACTGGTTTGAAAATGTTTCTTCTTCTCACATTTCTTTGAGCTAACAGTGGGTGGCATACAGAGCTTGCATACAACACACTCTTACAGAGGTTACGAACTAAACGGTCATTAATAGAACGAAATTTCTATTAAATTATTTACCTGGTCCTTTATGCTATTCTGGGTGCAAATAATATCAAAAATGAATAAATTTTGCTATATCCTCAGTGACAAAAATGTATCCCAGAAATGTCCTTGCAAAGAGTTTCCCTTAAGTATACAATGTGGCAAAACTTCAGAGATCAGAAAAGTCTTAAAAAAATTAAAATTAGTGCATATACAAGTGGAAAAAATAAAAGTAGGAACATCATGCACCTGATGTGTTCCTTAATCTAAAATAAATTCTTCACAGATAAAGCCTCCAATGGCAGCCTTAGCTCTAGGATAAGTGAAACATTCTTCCCTTCAAGTAACAGTGTACCTGACTGAAGTGCAAGCAGCTTTGCTCATCTCCTGTTTGTTTCCCAAATGTGAAATGAGATGACAACAACAATTCAGCTGTAGTGCAATTTGCTATTGGTTAAGTTCCTCAGCAATGTCCTGCATGCTTTCAGCAAATACTACAACTGACCATTTGCGGCTGCAATCAGTTCTTGAAAAGTATTTTCAAAGCAGCGTTTTAAATCGCTGTAAGTTACCACAAGTACACTCTTCTCATCTCTGGAAATGAGGCTTATTTTTTCTGGCACACCAGCATCTAACTGTAACAAGAATGCAAAAGATAAAATAAAAGAAGTGTGAAAGAAATGGCAAAACATTTCCCCAACAACAAAAGCAATCAATTTCTTGGCAAGTACATTGTTATGGTGCAGTTCAAATCTGCTAACAGGACACAAAGGAAGGATCTGAATTGCACCACAACAACATCCTTGCCAAAAAATTGAGACATTTTGGTCTTAACCTGAGGGACATTCCAGACCTTAGGACTAGACAACAATTGTTTTCTTCCCTTTCCCCAAAGCTAATAATCCTGCAATGCTATATTTCCCTGTGTAGAAAGCCAGGCCGAATTTTCATGTACCTCCTGAAGAACAAAACTAAATTTGACATTACATTTGCACGTAAGATCCACAAGCCTAAATGTAGGGTAGGTAATTTACTTCTTGACCACTCTAAAATGAGATAACCAATGGATCAGCCCCAGGTAGTCTGGTAGAAACCCAATCCTCACTTTTTTGGTAGTACTGCGAACAAACTAGTTCCTATAGCTCCTAAGCTGTATGGTACATTTCATCCCTTAGAAAGAAAAAATTACTTTGGTGTAATCCATAACCAAATGGATAATTTGAGGTTGAAGATCAACATTTGTTCCACATTTCTTTTCATGCTTTGTTCTGACTTCTCAAATTTAATATGTTCCTTATTTATTATATACCATTAGATCCTAATTTCTAACAGAGGAATATCCTGCTTTACATGCTGAAGCCCATTACATTAGTGCTTCCTATGTTCTTCTCACTTTGCAAGAAATGTTCATCGGTAGAGAACTGCTAGACTCTCTTATAATGCAGAACTTCTGTAGTTTTGTTTTAGTCAATACGTTGATATTTCCACCACAGTCTTCCTTATTCCAATACAAAGGCAGGGCAGAGACAAGTGAGATATGACACTACCAATCCATTCTTTGGAAATACAACCCCAGCAGGTTCAAATACATGTATTATAAAATGTTGTACTGAATAGAAAACCAATTACATTTGTCACAGAGATGTGACATTAGCTGCTGTGACAGCGAGTTAGAAATTTCTTGCATTTGTCATCTAAAGTAATGTTTTGGGCGTAACATTAAAAGCTGGAACCTCCACATTTTAAAGCTCCTGCTTTGCAAACAGTTTCAGAAGGACAAAAAACAAGCCAATTAGCTTCTAATTTTTGTAGAGTAGGAAAAAACCACCAGTGTCTTCCAACATCCATTACAAAATATTAACACTATTAAGGTGTTTGTGAAATACTGACCCCTGTTCATTCCCATTAGCATCATACAACAAATCAATTACCTTAATAATGTAGGACATGGAAAACCTGTATTAAGAAAGCCGCACTGCTAACTAGAAACATCAATATTTATGGCTATCTTCCTCTCGCCCTGTGGAGGCATAAATCAGTATTCTCAGCTGCAAAGATGCTCAAAACACCCCATTGAAAAGAAAGGTTTGTTGTTTGTTGTTTTATTTTTAACAACAGAGTAGCTTTAATTCAAAAAGAATGCTTTTGGCAAGTAGCAGTAAAGTCCATACAACTTTTCTAGTACTTCTGTATTTCTGAATCCCTTTTTAGAGTGTATTTCCAAAGGAGAGTTCTGTAAGCCTTGCATTTTTTGTGTGCTGAGCCCACAACCACAAAAGAGAAGAGCCTCTGTTTAAAAAGGGAAGCCATGAACATTTATAGAACAAGGCATTCTTTGACATTGTCTCTTACCTGACCTATGAATTCAGGATTGTCCCCTCTTGCTACAGTACTGTATGAGTCACTGCTTTCAAATCATGATGGCATTTCAATGCCTACTTGAATGTCAACATGCTTTCTTTTTGATTTAGCCTCAATCCCTTTAATGTCCTTTTTAAAGTGATTACAGACACCAACCAGAAAGATAAAAAGGAGGTTAAAAAATGCACAGCAGTGGTCTAATAGGAGGTTAGAAACCCTGACAATTTTAAAAAAAGATTTAACTGTACAGTTATTACACGTCAAAGGATCTGAACATATTCCATTTTCTTTGGAAGGGAAAGTTGGCTATCCTAATCCTAGAAAAGAAAATATTGGGCACTAAAACTGTATTGTCAGTGTCTGCATCACCATTTTCTACAGAGCAAGTGAAATTACCAAGCAGCTACAAAAACAACAACAAAAAAAAGTAGCAGCATCTTATAGTCTCCCATGAATTAGTGAAGCTTGGCAAAACAATATAAAGTAAGTTGAAAGCTGATCTACCAATAAAAAAATAATCAGCTCAAGTACTTCTTTATTTATGGAACAAGACATGTTCTTCATCTACTGAAGATGTTGTGGTCTCTCACACATCTGCTATTAATCATGAGAGTGCTCAGATAAAATTTTGCTAGTGGTGCAGCTCTTAGAAAACTGCAAATAGCTTTGTTAAGTCAACCTTGGAAAACAAAGGGCTGGGGAGGCTAGGGAAGTTATTACAGAAGTGGACTTAACATTTTAAGTCTCAGAAATTTTCCAGCACTGTCCTAGACGGTAAGGATTTTGCACAAATTTCTGTTGCAGTTTCCCTCCTGTCTCCTACTCTAGTCAGCACAGTTTAGGAATGGATCTTGCCTTATGACCATCCTTTGTGATAACTATCAGCAGAAACCTTCCCCAGTTAAAGGAGTATTATGGATCCTTTATGCTGTGTTGAAAGACCAGAGTAGCATAAAGGGACCAGCATTGCTTATCCACAGTAATCAATGCATTCTAGGATGAAAAGTTAATACTGTAGCTCATGCTATATTAACAAATTTTTAATATTCATGTACTAATTTTATTTAAAATAGCCATAGATGTTGGAATATTAGCTTAGTGAATACATGGTTTTAATCCGAAATGGGAAAAATAACCGCCAGCTAAACCAACGGCATTAACCTTGCAATGTCAGCTTGCTTTGCAGTGGAATACTCTGTTAAAGAACACTAACAAATGTTTAAAAGCTAACCAAAGTACAGTGTACCTTGTTAAGACATGAGATAATGTGACTGAGGTCAATCCAAGGAGTACCCGCTTCTGTCACCTGATGGAAAAGGTGATCTCGAAAGAGCTTTAGTAAATACCTGTCTCCAGTTTCTGACCATGTTGGGTCCTTCTGAAACCTGGTGTGAAACAAAGGCTCATATTAAAGCTCAGTCAGTTAAGAAAAACCAAACCCCACAGATATAAATGACACTTCAACGTCAGCTGAGTAGTCTTACTGCACCACTGATCTACCTGTTATCAATTGCAATTAAATTAGTCTTCCCCTGCCACAAACAGAAGACAACTGTAACAGAAGATACTCAAAAACTTTCTCAGCTGCTTGAACACCTAAAGCTAATGCCTTCCAAGAGCCACAGAAAAGCAACAGAAGAAAGCAAAAATTATCTGCAACAAGTTTAACACGTAAATGTTAGAAGCCTGCATTATAAACATAACTAAGTTTATGCAAAAGGATGGAAAACAGACCATGAACACTTCGTTTTGATGTAGTTAGTCAATAAAAAAAAAACAAGGTGAAAACTCACTAGCTTAAAACCAGTATCTACATCCTTTGCTTCAGTTAAAGGAAGCTATGGATTTCCTCCAAAACTACTGCCGCTCACAAGAGACTGCTGAGTGAAACCATACTAAATACAATGAAGCAACTTTGGCATAACTATTTGTAGTCTTCTCTTGTCTATTTAAAGTTTTGGTCAAAGTCGCTCATCTAATTTTTCTCAGGGCTTCTGAAATACTCATTTCACCAGGGGCAAATATGGGGAAAAAGGTTTAGCTTAAACTTATGAAGGAAGAAACAGTGCATTGCAAACCGGGTTTTACATACTCTAAACGATAAAAACAAGTATTTCTTACTCTGGCCTCTCATTGATTGTTCCCAATTTTGCTAGAAGCCTGAACAACCTTCCATTTTGCACCTCCTAGAAAACAAGAAAAAGGTTATTGAGAGTTTCTGAAACAAAATTATGACATTTACTTGCAAAAGATACATGGTAATAATGCCAATGAAGCACTATCAATTATAAAGACTTATTTATTCAAAGAAGAGGGTATAATTTTTTCAGACAGAGATCAAATGCATTGTTTTATGTATCAGTAGTCCAATGCTCATTTTAGCTCTTCAAATTATAATATGAAGATTCAACAACTAATGATACCTTTCTGCCCCAGCAGGAACTGGATCGAGCAATCTATTTCTTTGTGGAAATACAAGTCTAGTCTTGCCATCCTATACTCACAGGTATGCTAAAATATAGTAAGTTAAACAAGAAGAACATGGGTTTTTCATAGTTTAACATAGTTACCAAGATATGCAGAAGCATGCAGTACACCACCTTATTTCAGGTAAAGATGAGAAGAAACAGTCTACCAGATTTGTTTTTCAGAAATGCTTTGTAGGCCATTATTAGTAAATATTTAGCAATAATATCATTGGATCAATACTCAAATGATAATTGATTGAAGAAATAATTTTGAAACAAGTCAAAACAGCTAGAATCTAAGTCTTAAAAGAGTATAAATGCTGAGTCCATAAGTGACAGAAATAAAGCAGGGACAACGAGGTCACACAGAGGCAGAACATTAGAATTATAGATGTTTAGAATATATGCAACTGGAAGTTGATTTAGTATGTTTTTCCACATCACTTAGGATGCAGTAAAAACAGTAACATCCTAGCTTACATTAAACAAAAAATTAATTCACAGTGTAAATCAAAGTTGTCAGGAAAAGATTCTCTCCTGGTATTATTCACATTCTCCAACGGCTCAGCTCTACAACATTATTCACGCTAAGATGCATCTCATTCCATGCATGATCATATTGATTTCAAATTAATTCAGTCTTGAGTAGATTACTGTGCACAGCTGGATAAATAAAGTAGGTCAAGGTGATAACAGCTTGACCTTGGACAACCTATGGGTTGCAGATTTCTATTTATAGTCTAAAAACACACTGGAGAACAGCTTGTATCACAGCAGTTGCTACACTTAAATAAACTGACATGGAAAACCAACCTTGTCCAGCTAGCCAAGGTCTACTATTTGGTCTAACCTCCAAATTATTTTTTGGTATGTGGTCAAATACACAAAAGCCAAAACCACATTTGTATGAAGGTCACTGCCTTGCAGATTCCCAGTCAATGGTGACACAGCTGAGCAACAACACAGGCACTAAGTCTCCAGGTGGCCTCTCTGCAGGCTTAGTAGCCTGTAAAGAGGCAGATATTCTCCACAGGGCTTGGATAAACTGAGGCTTTGGCTGCTACTACATCAATATGATGAATATACAAGTGAGGAAGGAAAGGAATAGCATAATAGGGTCATTGCTCTATGAAAAGTAAGCGTTATGAAGATATTAACTGCATACAAACCATTCCCAGCATCAGAACTCCCTAAGCTACAGATGAGTGCATGCTTGGACAACATGAGGAAAAAAAAAAAAAAAAAAATCACACATGCTAGTCTTTTTCCAATACTCCCTCCACAGGATCTGCTTTGGGACAATAACGAAGAGATGGTACTAAGCTAGACTTAAGGGATACTGTAGCTCTGATGTTAATGGAGGGGATGTGGTAGTACGAATGAGTTACTGCATGAAAGCTAATTAAGAAGTGGTATTTATCACTGCCACATAAGCAGTTATTGCCAAACTGGGGCTAAGCAACAACTTGGATTCGTAGTAGCTCTGCCCACCTGCTAATGATAGCAACTGCTACAAACAACCTGACTAAAAATACAGAAATCTTAATGCTGATCACTGGGCAATCTCCATCTTCGCTATGGGAGAGAGTCCATCTGCCCAGCTTTGTGCAGGCACATAGGCCACCTTAACAAGAAATGATCTTAAACACCACTGGAGAAGGATTAGTAGTTGATTCTGATAAAGTGGGCACCCAACATCTAGAGGTACATAGATACTGCCTGGCTCTTCTACAGCTCCTTGCTTCTGATAGATTTCAGCGTCTTTCATTACAGAGGGGAAAACTGCTCTCCAACAAGACAACAGCGTAGAAATCAAGAGAACTGAGTCCATCAGAATACCAACCACTGGCCTACTGTCTCTTAAAAAGTTCTCAATGAGGCGTTATAATGGAGTGGAATCACAGGAGTTGATTAAATCCTTGTGTAATACCCTATCCCACACATTTTCAGGACCATGTAAGCATTCTGTAATGTATCTCAGAGATTATTTCTAACCTCCCACTAGAAATCCTGCTGTCAGTGGCTTCTGACTAACAGACACTCATTCCTGTTGAACAAATACACTCCAACCTGATACAAAGTACATATTTCCTTTACAGCTACCACTTGATACCTTAACTGAACACCACAAACTAACCAGGCCCCCACAGCAAGAGTGCACACTTCAGGAAAGCTGAACACGATGTCTCCATGAATTAGAATTCATTTGGAAAAGAAAACATGAGAGAAGCAAAGGGACATCAAAATGCAAACCTAAAAATTTAAGGGGCAACATTTGTGGCTGTATAACCTTTAGCATACATTACATGATATACATGATGTATGTCATGATCTACGTTACATACATGGCCTTATTGACTCAGAATGCTATTTTTAACCATCCTATAAAGAACATCATTTCCCCAAGTCTGCTGGTTAGAAATGAAGATGTTACTTCAGTTAAAGCACAGCTGAGGACATCTTAAAACTAGGCATTCTCAAAGCCTTGGGGCTTTCAAAAGCCCAAGCTTAGAGTTGTCAAGCCTTCAGGCAGATTACTCAGGTTAATAAACAAACAGAAGGAAAAAAAAGCCAACAGAAACCAGTAGAAAACATTCCCTTTTAAAGTACAGCTCTAGGAATACTGACTACTGGTCTTTCTGCAGGAATTACTAAGATAATTTACCTTTGCTAGGTCTTCTTCTATAACATCATTTCGCATCTGAGCAGCATCCAACTGAGTATAGAATCGTGCACCAATCATAGGCATAATATCATTTACACTGCGAAGCCTGTTTTGGTCGGTCAGCAAATACCTGCCAAAATAACCCAACCCCCAAAAGATTATATCCTGCAAATGCCAGAGATTATATTCCATTATGATTTTATAACTATTTGACTTTTGGTCAAATTTAACACACAAAGTTGACAATTGTTGTGTTTCTTAAAAGAAGATACCACCAGGGAAAATACATGTTAATTTGCATGTATACATCAAGTCAGTTATTTAAACAAGACAGGAGCTTACTTTCATGGAACTGTGCAGTTCACCCCACTCAAACAGCAAGAATAAATACAAAAAGAGAGAAGGATGCAGGTTCAGACTGTAACGCAAATGAGGGAAAGAGCAAAGACTTCTACTTCTCCCACTCAGGATGCAAGGGAAAAAAGGCTGACTATACTGGAACTACACTAAAATAATAAGCAGCCAGAAAAAAATAGCACTCAACGTTTTGGCCAAAAAGGCAATGTGCCATTTCTCAGTACCTTCTGAAACTGTAAGATAAGACTAGCATATTGCTATTGCAGAGAACACACAATAAAACCCAGTATTGAAGACAACCTAAAATGCTTGTTTTGTTTACACTCCTAATTCTTACTAAGAGCTTTACCAGCATTATACAAAAAAAATTTATATCAATGTTTAACAGTGCACTGACCATGCAGACAACTCAACTGTAGATTTATCTGTAATCTTACTTGCATCTAAAAATACCATTTGATGTTTGCATTTGTATACGTAAAAAAAAGCTGCAAGTTCCTTTAGAAGATTTATTAAGCAAACTTACAAAATCAGATTCTTCAGATCAGAGGAATAGTTGATTGTCACCAGTTCCATTGCTTTCTGCAAATTCTCTCTCTGAATTCCTGATAAAGAATTGCAAGCCAAAGCCAACACAACTTTCCCCAGGGAGATCAGATCTGCTTGCTAATAGGGAAAACACACACAAGTAAGATTCTTAGTATAGATAAATACTACCTATGGTACTAGATGGTGTTAAAGAGAGACAGTTCTTCAATAACCTTATAAGATTTTGAGCAACTACAGTAAGTACTATTCAAATCATAGTTCAATATGATTGTTCAAGTTACAGTAGTTAAAATGTACAAAGGAAAATCTGTCCTGACACCTAGCAATTTTTAGGTACTATATTTATCTTTGAATTATTAAAAGTACCTTATTTTAGCTTAAGGACTGTACCAGAGAGAACTGTGTAGTGAGCGGAAGCTCTGTAATAAGGTTCTCTGAACCACCCACCTGCTTGATCCTGACAAGTCAAGGAGCTGGTGGCAAACAGAGAAAGTCTTCTCAATATGAGGTGTAGAAATAAAAGGATTATTTGTTAAACTGAAACCAGAATTTTCTGCATCCATATCTTTTCTAACTAGCCATCCAGTATGAATTCCATACTGGAATCCACACCACATTCTAGCACATGATATTACCACTTTAACAAATTGCTCAAATATTTTCATCTCTGATGGACAGTGTGAAAAGATCTGAACTGTGCAAAGTAAGTAGACAGGCCTATATGGCTGACAAACTGAACATCATCATGTGTTATGAAGACACCCTTGCATTACTAAACACTTTTGTTAAAAGCAGAATTGCTCTTAAAAGATGAATGCTGGATACAGCCTGCTTTGCCGTAACAGAAAATTCTGCCAGTATTAATAGCCAGCCATGAGAAATGATTTTGAAAAGCTGTAATAGATTTTAAAGTCCACTGCTAAAAGCAAGAGCCTAATTTAGTAGCAAACAATGACATTCATAGGAAAAGTTGAACTGATTCTTTCCATGGAAAGGCTTTCAACTGCACACAACTTGGTCAAACTTAAAAACCCCTGCAGCTTTCCATGCTGGATACATGCCTCAGAGTGAATTTAAGTCAGCTAGAGAGATACAAAATTAGAATTTTCCTGAAGTTTTGTTTTTGGGTTTTTTCTTTTTAGAAAATAAGGTATTTTTGCTAAACTAAAAACATAAAAGCTACTAGTAATTGAGAATGTCAGTTCCACAGCCTAGAGCAAGGCCAAGCCATTTAGCAGAGAATGCAGTCATACAAGGAATCCACCTTCTGTCATTTCTGTAAGAAAGGCTAAAAATCTGGCAGCACTGCAACATTAAAGGTTCTGGTTAGAATTTGGCAGCTTTAGGAAAGTGCTGTGATGGTGAATATGCCACAGCCCCTCACAGCTCTTCCACCCAGAGGCATAACCACACTTGCTGCCTCTGGCTGCAGTAGCTGAGCAGAGCCTTCCCTGAAGCCACGTCTCCCGGGTACTGCAGGACAGGGAAAAATACCAAACCTTTCCAGGTCTCTCAATGTCCCTGTTGTTCCTTTATCAAGTATGATTAAGCAGCACAATTTGAACATGGATACACAATATGTCAGAAGCTAAAAAGCATATTATTCTTGTAGCTAATGAAGACAGACAGGATGTGGAAAATGAGACAGAAATAAGGACAAAGTGGCTGATAAGGAGGTAGGACAGGCATTTGCTAGACTCTACTTCCTAAGCAACATGGAATTTCTGAGTTTCAGCATTCCTTTTTCCTTTGGTAAAGAGAAGTTAATCAAAGCAATAAACGCCCATTTTGGTGTGAACTCGCTTCCACTACCAAGTGGTCAATTTCAGCAGCAGGGAATACTGCTGTAGTTCTAAACAGAGGATTTTTGTTGATGCAGTATCTAGAGACGTGTCACCTGAAACAATGGCATTTCCATTATGACTTTTTTCTTCAAAAAGACTTGGAAGAAACATGCAATTGTATTAACCACAATCTTACTTCTTTCTGCAGTCCCCTACTTTACACTCAGTATCTTTCAACTCTTAGTCATTCATAGGAATATATCCTATATAAATTCTGTATCATCACACAGCCCTGAGACACTGAAAATATATGGCTTCAGGCAAGACCCTATGAAAATGCAGTCTTTGCACAGGTGCTTTCATAATACAGATTGCATTAGATTTTAGAAATGGTTGAGAAAGTCTTACATTTAACATCTGACAGGAAATTCTAAGTTTGAGCTTTGTGAGGTTTTGAGCATTTGACTTGCAACCTTAATTTTTTGTTTGTTTAGCAAATTATATCTACCAGAAGAACTGGCAGAGAGGATATGACACCCCAGTGCAGCCTCAAACACACAGTTTTCAAATTACAGCCAATGATTAGCTTGCTTTAGACATGAAAGTGGCTTGGATTCATCCCACTTATTTTAGGAGCTTTGAGCATTTAGTCGACAGACTGACCACTTTAAGATACATCTGTAATTCTGTAAAACAATTCAGATTTTGAGCCAGCTGAACTGCTCTCTGGAGGCACTTCACTACTCACTGATAGCTGAAATCCTGAAAGAAAATGTTATCACAATACCCGATGTCTGAAGTTTTACAAGAGCACACAGGCAGTATCTCTCCTGTCTGACTAGAGAGTATCTCGAGCTGGAAAGATCCCATAAAGTTCAGGATTTCTGAGAGTCAGATTACTGGTTTAGAAATGACTAAATAACCATCCGCTGACCAACTCTATCTATTCACAAAGGGTACATGACTTCCCAGAAGCTGGGTTACACCATTCTTTCTGCAAGGAAGCAATCCACATATGCCTATTAAGTCCTAACCTCTCCTCTCAAAATACCAGCAGATTCAGCTCTTACTGCTTCTAGGAAGAGAAAGGTTAAAGAAGGCACACAAGAACTACCAGACTTCATTGCAGCAGGAACACCAGAAATATATGCTGCATTCCAGTGTATGGATCAATACTAGGTACAATCATTTCCCTGTTTATACTCCCTACTGTGTTTGCATGCTCCTATGGATCACATCAGTTCCTTTTGCCACAGATCTGACAGAAACCTCCTTCTACGGTAACTATCAACAGTGACTATGAAGTCATACTAAGTCGATTCTTAACTTCAAGGAAAAGCTTTACACCTTCTAAGTACTGGCAGCATTTTGTTCAAAAATGCACCTTGCATACAACTAATAACCATTAATTAGTGATTCAATTCATAACTGCAACCTGTACCAACTTATTTTTTATCTCTTGAAAGCTTTGCTAGTAAAGATTTTATCAGCATTTAGTTTATTGATAGAACTATTAAATAGCTAAAAACCGGCCCTAGGAGATAAACTCAGAAACAACCCCCTTCATTAACGTCTCCCTGTTACCAAGTCAATTTCAAGTACACCAAGTGAGTAATTTAAAGGTTAATTGCATAAGTACCCTTTCTTAATTTTTTGATATTAAATCTTTTTGTATTAAATATAAGTCCCACTATGCCAAATGCCCTTGAGATATCTCAACATTTTATACACTTGATTTTACCATGTGAGCTATTCAAATAAAACTTTTTTTTTTACAGGATCCATTTTCAAGAAACTCTTTGAAACCAACATTATTTTTTCTTTTGTTTTGTTTATCCTGTTCCACTGCTATGCTTGGATCAGTATCAGCTCATCCAGACTCCAGTTCTGTGGATTCACTTATCCTTTTAAGTTCTGGAATTGTCCTTAGAAGTACCTCCAAGTTCCTACTTTTTGGTGGGTTTTTTAGAGTCAATAATAATACTTGAGATGCCTCTTCAAACTAGTCTCTCTAAATTTGGGGAGGTGCATGTGAAAGTTATTTTGGTTTGCTAAATTGAAAATATTTACTTTAAGCAAAAGTAACATTATAGCCCTTGTTAAAACAGTAAAACTTGTGTTCTCGTATCTTTGTAAAGGGGAGGATTCACATTTTATTCCAAATACAGAAATATTTATTAAACCTTTTCACTGTTTCCTATACTACCATTTAGTTTTCCTATCTGTACCTCGCAATTGACTGACACAAGACTTATGGACTGGGGGGACGGCAGGAAGTGGTGTGCTGCAATTTATACAGGTTTTTAATGCAAGTGGCTATTCATATCTAATTTACTTCTTTTGCACTTCTCTTATCATTGCCTTTATGTAACTATTAAATGACCACAGAGATTAAGGTGTTTAACACAGATTGTAAAGAACAATTGCATTCCTTTTACATAGCGCCTCACTGTTTTGGCCAAAATCTCTCTCTATATATTAATCACGGGAAATAGCCAGAAAATGGCAAATCCTAACAAACATACCTTTCTCCATTGAAGACAACAACAAGGAAATGCATATTAGCTGGGCAGTAAACCAAGAGATAACCTATGTTTTTAACAGTCACAGGAGTCCCAGAGGAATTCAGGAACTGGGTCATGGATCGAGAGGAAAAAGGACAAACAGCAGCTGTTACTTTGTAATTGTATCTGGCATGGGCAAACAAAGGTAGAGCATGAGAAACAACTCCTGAATTTCAAGGAATGAACTCGGTCTGGCATCTCTGAAGGAAGAAAACGGGCAGTGAAAGCCTAGCCCGTCTAGAAAAAGCAACAAAAGAAAATGCCATACTGTATTTACTAACTGCAGCTTAGATCTTCCAAACAAAGTATTTAAGAGTACTTCTTTTCTGGTTTAGTGGTGCAACCTAAACAATTTGAATATTAACAAGGTATAAAACATGAAAAGCCATTCCCCCTAAACAAAACTAGGCATTATCAAGCAAGTCAGCTATGGTGCTAAGTGCTTTTGACAGATTTGTGTACCTGCAAGTATTTTTAGATTTGTATCTCCAAGTATTTTAAACATTTTGCTTTACTTGAATGTCATAATATCTCAGGAGAATCCCTTTCCAAGCTGCAATTAAAATAGAGAAGAAGTACTTAGATGAAAAAAATCTCATTACATTTTTAGGCATGAAATCCCTTACTTATATGTATTTTCATCTTCTCTCAACTGTTTTCCACTGAATTATTACCAAAAGCCCACTGATATGTAGCTGGGTGTGTGTGTGTGGGTGTGTGTGTGGGAGCCTGAAATCCTTTGGTGTACTCCTCAAAGTACACTGAAAACTGCTTTACTGTATCATAAAAAAAAAAAAGGTTATGTTCTAGGACATGGTCTCCAACAAGCTAGTTTCTGCTGGCCAAAGTTCAAACATTTCAGTTATTACTTGAAGACTGTGAATAAGCAGTTCTCACAGTGTTATATAAGCTCAATTAATGAAAATAAATTAAATCCAACTCCCTACTGTAGTCTTTCACTCCCAGTACAGACAGGGTATGTGATCACTGCTGAAGTAATGTACTTTACCCTGAGGGGAAGTTAGGGAAAGAGGCACTCCTGTACACAGTGATGCTCCAGATGACTGTGGAACAGTTTTTGTTAAGTCTAAAGGGGTTCTTCTTAATTCAGGAATTATGCAGAGTCCACGCTTCAGAGAACACCAGGAGAGCACGGAAAAACTAGGAGCCCAAAATAAAGATACACTAGAATCTTTTAGGCATGAGGAGAGGGCCTAAACGCAGTTAATTGAAAGATCTTACTCCTCTCTGAACAGGTATTCAACACAGTTATTTATGCTAAAAATCACAAAAGACAGAGCAAAAACTATTACTGAATAATTATCTTTTATCTCTAACACTAAATGTAAGATTTTTTTTCTCCTTAGTTTAGAAATTTCTATTTCCAATTGTTTCTCACTTAAGTTTGTTAAATACTAAAGTTCAACCTGTTTGGTGAGCTTGTGAAATTTTAGAAGCAGAAGATATCAAAGTGAGTATTCACATTTCTAAATTACAAGCAAATTTGAATAGTGTATGGCAGAACCAAGATCAAATCAGAAATGAAAAAATACAGTTATTTACAGATAGGTAACACTGGACTACAGTTTAGTTAAAGTACTTGTCTTCCAAAAATAATCATACTGGTTTGCAACAGTCCCTTTGCCAAGCCACCAACCTAACCGTGACAGTGTTGTCTTACCTGAAACTGAGCCATTAATGCCAGTGGATTATTTTGACTGTTGTCAAATGTCAAAACATCAAAGATTCCAACGCAATTAACTCGTAACCTTTAGGAACAAGAAGAGAAAACGACGAATTGCCATTAAACTTTATTGGTTACTCCATTTTTCCTCTAGCATTCATTGAATGGTTTGATATGATAAAAGCCATCAGTACTTAGCAAATTATTTATGCATCAGAAAAGACTGATTTTACTATTTGATAAGATGCACAGACAGTATTCAGTTTACAAATAAATCAATAAATTTCTGAACTGACAGTACTGGGTCTGATCTGTAGTTTGAAGATAATGCGTAACTCTTCCCAAAGTATGTTTTAAGACCTTTAAAAAACCAGAATTCCAAGCTTTAGCACACTCCTCATGCCAGTTCAGTGCTACTACTGTAGTAGAGTGCTACTCTTAGTAGAGTGCTACTCTACTAAGAGCACTTAGTAGCTATTTATGTATCAGGTGCACAGTCACCAGCTGCCATGAACGCAGAGCACAGTAACACAGTGAGACTGAATGCTTTCATTACCTTGTTTTGCCTGTTACCAGAATCTTCGTTGGATCCATAACTCTGCACGCCAGTCCTGCTGTGTGAATGGTCCGTAAGGCAGAGCTGAGCTGCACAATATATGCCCATATCAAAGACTCTGGAAGCAATCCCGCGTGCTGCCGTGGCAGAGGGCCATCATGCTGACCTAGAACCAAAACATTGTAAGCATCAATAGAAGGCTGCTGTGCAAAAAAGCAAATGACAGCATCTTGAATTATACAATTAACTCACATATTCACTTCATTTAACTCTTAATAGTCCTTGAAAGACACATCTATTGTGCTTTAAAGGTGAGTTTGGGAGTAGATTTTTCTTTGTTGGTTAGTTTCAGTTGTGGTTTTCTGAAAATGTTGAGAATTCACTAGGCATTATTATTTTCACTCATATTCAGGGAAATGATGCTGATTTTTTAAGTTTAGAGTGAGCACTGGTTGGAAATTGCTCAAAGTGGATAGTACATCAAAATATGCTGGTACTTCAGAAGTAAGAACACCAGTATCCTGAGACAGAGTATGCACCGGAATAGCTGCAACAGATCCCATTTTACCTCCTTTATTGCAGGTAGGCTTTCCAATTAAACATTTTCTATCATCTAATGAAAAAAAAAATAACAAGCTAATTTCAAATTACATGGGCAAATCAGACAAAGATTTGGTGGCTAAACATCTTTGAACACAACTTCACGTATGTTCTGCTGTGACACAGCTCCCTGACACGTCATCACTGCATAACCCCTATTCCATGGGTCATAGGAAAGCAATGCATTGCTCCCCTTCCAAAAGGATTTGTAGATCTCCTTTCAAAAGTAAAACTCAGTCTTTGCAAACACACACAAATTCTACATTGCAAACAGTTTGAGTAATGCTGAGTCACAGATCAAAAAATGAAGATATAAATAACAAAAGTTATTTTTAGTATGATGTGTGTAACTCAAAGAAGCTGCCATTGTGCAAGGCAAACAAAGTTGAAGCAGGAGAAAAAAAATACATCCAGAGTAAGACATCAGAGTACACCTCAATTTTACAAACCACAACAGACATTTCAAGAGGTTGCCTAAGTACTGATTTTGCTAATTCTGAGACCAGTAATATCATCAGTATTAAGTAAAATCACGTTAGCATCTGATTCAGTTTGGCTGTAAACTGACTGCATTCTTCTCTAAACAATTCTTTCTTTTTTTGGGGGGGGGGGGGGGGGGTTTTGGGTTGTTTTGGTTTTTGTTGTTGTTTTTTGGGGGGTTTTCTTTTCCCCTTTCCTACAGGGCCATATCAACATCTGTGCATTTGATCAAAGTAAGCGTGTATATGCTTGCATGTGTATGCACACACAAAATATATGCACAGTGAAAAGAAATGGAACACATTACTGATAACTTCTTACTTGGAAATTTTACTGACTCCGGGCAGTAAATGGGAATGTTAACCAGCTTTCATTTCTGAGCTTTGCTTAGTCCATTTTTAAATTTTAGTTCCCTTCCCAAAGGTTTAAGGTGCTTTGGTTTAGATTATGAAGATCAAGACACTGACTCCTTTAAAAAGCAGTAAGTCCAGCATGTCTACTGAAAGCTGAATATAATGAGATATTGTTTGTTTTTTCTGGCCTCCTAATGAATCATTATACAAATCACTTCCCACAAAACCAGCATACCAAAAGTCTCACATAACAAGCTTTTTCCCTCATAATTCTCTTCTTCAGCATGACAAAAATTAGAGTATAAAATGACTGAGGAGATATAACATCACGTATTAGTTGAGACTCTCTCTCTTTACTACTTGCTGTAGAATGCACTTTATATTTGGGGACCGGCAATGTGAGTAGTAGGGTTAACAGGGATGCACACGGATACTGTAAGACAGTTACATGTGTATGCAGGAAGTCCAGAATAGAAATGTTGCTATAATATTCCAAAGAGAGAGAAAAGGCAAAACTTCGGAGCTATTTTTCTGCACGCATAACAGCACCTGCCCTTTGATTTTCAAATTAAGGCAATGTAACCAAGAGAATATCCAATATACACTGAAAGAGCGAGGTGAACATAGCTTCTCCTCATCTATCAGAAAATCTCAAGCAATGTTATTTTACTACTGGAAAAACTAACTTGAGGCTACAGCCAAATCTAGGCTGCTGCTTTCACACCAGCTGGCTGCACCCCACATTCACATACACTAAACGTACAAGCTAAAACATGGGAAGAAGCAGCTTTGAAATGCCTTCTTATGTATCCTTCTGTTCAGAATAAGCCCGAATAAAAGCAGCTCAATCTGCTGCAATGCTGACTATAATGTATGTCTCAAGAGGCCCATCAGACCTGCCACAGACAGCACCCGAGCAAGGACCCAAGGAGATGAAACCCAAAAGCTTGCTCTTCAGGAGGAACCCACAGCTAGAAAGCTTTCCAAACAGTGCTGAACACAATGAAAAACATCACAAGAATATAAGTAAATGTTACCAAAATGATCAGAGTATTACTTAAAAAAGTGGTATATTAAGAGATTCCATGGCTGATTTGCAAAGGCTTCCCACTACAGGCTGAATCCATGGCTACAAGAAGCAAAATTTCAGACTGTGTTCTTCTTACCTACTGCAGGGTAGACTCACCTCTCCCAATAATTTCATCTGAGATGTAGAACACAGACACTAATGGAAAAGATTAAAAATATAAAACCTGCTGTTTCAAAAACAGGTTATCCATTATTTTTCCTTGCCACATTGGGATAAACATAAATAAAAATGCTGACAGTTATTTTTAAGTTCTGTGGTATGCTGATCTCAACAGAACAAAAAAATTTACCCTTTGCACCAGTGTGCATGTGTACATTAGGTTTTTGCTTGCTAAAAAAGCATTCAAATGAAATTCTGTTCTCCAGAGCAATTATAGATCCAGGAAGAGTCCTGGGGTGGAAAGTAAGACCTGGGAACACCAGCACTAGAACCTGTTTCATATCATCAGGAACACTGTCAGAAAGCATGCTAAGAACCGGCAATTCTCACACAGTTATGAAGGAAAAAAAAAAAAGGCCCAATAAACGATTTAGCCATTTACTAAACTGAACCCCTCAGGCTTGTAAATCAGTCTTTATATTTAGAACTGAGAATTGTTCAGTGTTCACTTGGTGTTCCTTAAGTTAAAGTACTGAAAACAAGGCAAATGCAGTAGCCTTCATTTCTCCTTCAGGGGAACCTGGGGTTTGGTTTTACATTTCCCAGTCTTCAATATACAAGGTTCTGAACTACTAGAGTGCAGCAGTATATTTTGTAAAAATTCTGAAGCTACTGAAAATTTGAACTTACGCTGAAAAAGTTGCAGCTTTTGGCAAAGGTACTTCAGGATAATTATTAGTCATGTATTTCGTCTTCAAAAACATCATGCTGACTTTCAATATTCATATATTCTTACTCCTCATCACAGACTATTCATCTAGTCATCACACAACTTATTTCTTTTTCAATGGAAGGGATATCTTACGAAAAAACATTCAGCACGTGGGGATGCAAAAATTGTAAAGTCAGCAATGAAGTCCATTTTTGTGCATTACATACTACTGTGTCAAAAGGAAAGCAATTTTCCCGGACTGTGTTTATCTTCATCAGAAAGTATTTGTTTGCTGAAGAGCAGAGACACTGCTGCTGAAAACTCCTACTACCAGCACGTACACTAACTTTTAATTACTCAGAGTGTTTAAAAGCAGACCAAAGGACATATCAAAGGCATGCTTATCTCTGCTAACCACAAAAACTCATCAGGACAAACCTTTCTGGCAGCTGTCAATAGTCACTGATAATTTGCCATGATTTTCCAGCTGTTAAGTTTTAAAGCACATACATTCAGAATTTGGTTTACCATTCAATTATTGAACTGTTAAGAGCAACATTTCAGTACTTTTGAGTTAACTTGCTAATGCAAAGAGAACATAATTTCTGCAGAGATAAATGCACTAATGCGTACTATAATCTGAAGCTATAAGAAATATCAGAAAGGTGGAAGAAAACCAAAAAGTTCCAGAACAACAGATTTAATGCTTAAAGTATGAAGAAATGTTTTGAAGAAATATAAGAAGTGAGAATAAAATAAAAAGAAACTTTTCAAATAAATGTACTTTGAGTAGCAATTAAATGAAAATTCAGATTTGTGATTTTAAAACTTGTGCAAATTTAGTAAAATACGCCAGAACAATGTTAGATTATCACACTGTATCACCTGAAGGAAGAGGAGGTATTATTGAATAAAGAACACAAGCAACAAATTCTACCGCATCCAGAAGTTAGAGACATTAGTTTACAGTATAAAAATAAATGTAAGCTGCTATTTTTCTCCCCCATACCAAATCTCTACCAAGGTAGTTCTGTAACAGGGTCTGTAAATAACACAGCAAGAAAACACCCAAGACTGACCACATTGACACCAGTGACATGCAAGACAGCCATGTAAACCATAATCCTCATCTTTTAACTATGAAGGTCTCATGTTGCCAACTGAAGCGTTCAACATAAATAAGGTTGCATACCTGAAATCAAATTCTCTGAGATCACTGATCAGGTTCACAGTGTTGTGCCTCCTAAAATCTTTAAAAGCAATTGTACTAATCTGGGCCTCATGCTGCAGAGTACCCAACTTCCATCCATTCCCCTGCTTCTCTTGGGAGTCTCCTCTAGGCAGGCAGACGGCCAAGAAACTCTGTGAGGGGATGGAGAAAGGATCCATGAAGGCAGGCAATTCTGAGAAATCAAGTTATAGGTATGCAATCTTATTTTTCTCTCTTAAATTGCTCCTTCTACTGAGAAACAGACTAGAAAGCAGCAGTTATCAAAAAAAAAAAAAAAAAAAAAAGAAAGGCCAAAGCAAAGATGTGCAGAAAGATTTGGCAAAATTTGGGAATTCGCGTGACTTTTCCCCTAATTTATCTAATAAAAAGATTGAAAGATCAGGTAATAATTGTCATAGTTAGGAGACAGTTATCTTCCCTAAATATCCCTGTAAATTCTGTTGTGACAGCTCATTTTAATTAAATAATACTTTGAACAGACGTTGATGCCCTACTTCCAACTTCCCAGATTATTCCTGCCTATAAAAGAAAGTTGAAGTAGGCCAAATAAAGGGTCCAGATAGCCCATGAGCCTGTTTCAAACACACATACACTAAAATCAGCTTGCAATGAATACTGAAGTGTATAAACAAACAAGCAGAATATTCTATTAGCCTCCAGTGATTTGCAGCTCAGAGGTAGATACCATGTCTTTGCAGTCCCCAAATATTTCTCCTCCAGGAGTAAGCCCACTTCCCCCTTGAAGCTAGGCAAATGTCCACAATAATCTGTGAAAGTTCCATGGCTTAATTATCTTTACACAGGTTTTGAATTTGCTACTTGTCTAGTTTCATTGGTCAGTCCTTAGTATTAGGCTGGAAGAAATAAACTATTTTTATTCATTTCTTCTTTATTCCAGATGATTTTTCAGACACCTACTACATTCCAGTCATTTTTAACCCCATTCTATCCCTTTACATCTTTAGAAGCATGAAAAGCACTATTCCACTTTGCTGTTGTTCATCCAGCTGTTCCATGCCTTTGATCATCCCTGTCATCTCTTCTCAGCTTCTTTGCTGCTCTTTTACACCCTTCAAAATACATGAGGAGGACCACAACTACAGATAGGAGTCTATCAGGCACACATCTTGAATACAATGTCTTCCATTTCATTGCTCTTTCTTAATAAGCTACATCAATCTCTTTCCTATTTATAGCTATTCAGCAAGAGAAAAGTATTCTCCTCAATCTACTTAACTATGGTCCCAGACCTATTACTGAGTGGCAACAGTCACAGCAGAGACCATCGCTGTATATTTAAAGCTAGAGTTACATTTTTTCTTTGATCACATTGGTTTACATTACATCACCTGCTATATTATTGGTAGAAGTTCCAGTCTTGTAAAATCCTTCTGCAATCAATCACAACTGGCCTTTGTTTTTAACAATCCAAATAATCTGGTATTACCAGCAAACTTTGACAGACTATTTGTCTTCAGTGCAAACAAGTGAATGTGTTAAAAAATACAACTCCCAGGACATCATCTTGTGAGACCTGTCAGTCAGTGATCTTCACTGTTCACTCTGTTTCCCATATTCTAACCAGGCATTAACCTGAGAACCTTCTCTGCCATATGATTACTTAGGTTCTTTTAAGGACTCTGTTGAACTTCATTGAAAACCCCAAGGTTTTATCTACTGGATCTTCCTTTAAAGAACTTTGATAGATTAATGAGACATGACTGCCCTTTATAGAGCCAAAACTTAATTATTTTCCAGTGTGACAGAAGAACGTGTTCCCAAGAATTTTATTGTAACTTCTATTATTTTATCTAGAACAGACATCATTCTTCTACGATTCTCTAGAGAGATACAAAAACATAACAAGGACTGATTTACATGGAAATTGAAAACTGTGACTGGGAAACGCTCAGAAGTCTAGCCCTGCATGTAACAGTCATTAACCTGGCAGTAGATCTTCCAGTTTCATCTCACCAAATTAGTTCCACATCAGGCTCATTGAATCTGTAATTGCACTCTGATTTGCCAAAGGATATGACACATCAAACTAGGGTTTCTTCTGTCTGAGATATTACCACCAAAATCAGTGGTGGAAATCAAATTCCATCTCCACTTATACTGGTCAGCTCAGTGCAAAGTCAGTGAGAATTATGCAGTATATACAGTATCCACAAGTCTTTGAATGTATCTAAGTTTATCTTCAAGTCTTTGAATGTATTCACACACTACCAAACCAATATACTGTGATGTAAAAGATAGCCAAGTAAAGTTTTACAGCTCAGCCTTTGAAACAGTTTGAATTCACAGCTAACAGCTCTAATTTCCAAAGGCACAAGAAAGAAAAAAACCTTAGCTTCTGTTTCTCTTCATATGCTGGCAGCCTAAAGACATTTAGGGAAAATGTCCTCTAATTAAAAAAAAACCTAGGCCATGTCACAGTCCTCTGGTCATCCCTAGTGCTGGATCTAATTTCAGGGCTGGTCCTGCATCAAGCAGGAAGTTGGTCCAAAGAAGCTCTGCAGGGTACCTTTCTACCCTAAGTCTCTCTGGGACTCCATTCGTTACCACCTCTCTTTCTCAGCATGGCACTGTTGTATTCCAGACAACACCTGACTGCAGTTTGCAAGACTGCAGGGGTCATGAACTGGTCCTAACAGGAAGAATGATTGAGCAGACTGTTCTGGAGAGGAAGTGGTTTTAGCCACAAGCATATGAGCTCTACTGGGCTACTTGCTGAGCCACAGATCACGCTGTGACAGGCTTTATGAATGTTGATGCAGTTTTAGTAACCCCATTGAAGCTATAGTATAAACATGACTTAAAAAAAAAAAAAAAAAAAAAAAATTCAGACCTAAGATAGGACATTAGTGTCTGAAGAGAATATCCGGATATTTCAATCCGTTTCTTAACTAGCACTTCACATTTCAAACCATCAAATAAAATACTGTCTAATCACTCCTCAAAATATCTAGTGAGGAAAAAAGTAGAAAGGTAGGACACCTAAACAGCAAGCATCAAATAGGCATATCTTTTGAGTTTTGGAATCATTGCCATTAAATGTTAGGTGTTACCTGGTGACAGACCTGCAATAAGGACATCAGAGCTCCTGGCTCCCAATTTTGTTCCATTTTATTTTTCTTTCAAAGAGCCTTACACACTGACATCAATTTTATACTTGTTTGTTAATCTAAAAAAATTTTACAAATAGGAGGTGAAGAAGAGTTCTCTCATATCAATCAGCTTATGATATGACAGAACTGATTAGCCAAGAAATTAGGCTGAACAACTAATTCTGACCAGATGTTTACTGCTGAAGTATTGGAAACAGCGTACAGAAGTATTACATGATAGTGTAGTTTCCTTACCCCATTTCCGTTTTGTGAAATAGGAATCAGCACTAGGGTCATTGAAGTGTCTGCTCATCATAGTCTCTCCTCCAGCATGAAAATCATATGCAAACACAAGAGCTTAAAAATAGAAACAGGTGACATTTATTAACTCAAGCGCATTTGAAAAAAGTAGCAACACATCAGCTGGGGGGAGGGGAGGAAGGGCAGAGGGAAAGAAAAAAGAAAAACTTACAATGTTCTCCAAAAGCTTTAGTGGTAAACACTTCACGCAAAGTTACTATATTTGAGTGCTGAATCTTTTTCCACATGTCAACCAATACCATGCACTTTGTGTTAACAAGACGAAAACCTAGGGAAGAAATTAAACCCACGGTTTAAAGTATCATGTTTAGGATGAGAATTTTCTACTTTAACATTTCATCTGAAACTGCTGAGAAACAACCAGACATTCAAATATGACTGCTATGCTTAGGAATGCTCATCCTACTGAGACAACTCAATTTTTCTCACCATGTATCCTCCGAAGGCAATATGGCAGGTCATCTTTACTATTTACGGCTTTATAGCACGATGTAATGTACCCAAAGTTGCTCGTTTTCTGTATCCGATTGGGTGGTGGCAGTGGTTCCAAAGGAAAGAGACTGTGGTAGCTGTCCACTTCCGCAGGAACTGCTATAATCAGTTTAGACAAAGAAACACATTAGGTCTCAGCTGACCTTGAGAAAGTTACTGAGCAGCAGAGAAAACTAAAATGACTTTCACAAACATGTAAATTATCTCGACTGTCTTTTAGATGCATGTGAAGTTAAAATTCACTATTTTTGTTTTAATACCAACATACTGGTAGGTTCCTAGAAGTGATCTCACAGAATTAAAATAATTGTCTTCAGAAAAACAGTTACACCAAATAAAATCAACAGAATAGATGCACAGCTCCATCTGCCATTTCCTCATTTACCTTAGAAATTCACACTTATGAATGACATTTCTTTGGTGCTTTTCGTACACTGATTCATTAATAAGCACCAATTTCCATGTAGACTTCATACCATAGCAAGAACCCCATTTTCATCAGGAAAAAAAAAGCAAGTATCAGTCATATATGTTTTAATATACTGGTTTAGAAAACAAGGAGAGAGAAATGCTAAAGGTTTACAAATCAGATTACGAGACTACCCTTGCACTTCTGGATTAAAATACTAAACTGCATTTTTTTAACTGCATTGTTATCATATATGCACACATTTAGGAAGTAAAAGATTCTGCAACCAAAAACTATTTAAATCAAGCTGAGTAATGTAAATTGCCCAAAAGCCAAATCACATTAAATAGTATATGGTTCTTTAGCCTGACAACTAGTACAAAAGCCTTCACTGGTATTCCAGCCAATTCACTTCAAAACACACTGCTTTGCTAGTTTACATACAACCTTTGAAAAATACATGCATCATTTAAAGAAGTACCTAATATCTACAGAGTAATATAAAACTGTTCTTCACAATGCTTTACTGCCTTAATGATTTTTCCTTTCTCAGCAATTTGAAATATTCCTAACCATTAAGGAGTTTCAAAACAGAAGAAAATTAGAATAGAAGAGAGAAAAAGTAATTCATATTTCTAAAACACCTTGCATTTGGTTATCCACAGCCCAGGCTGATGATTAAAGCTTCATGAAAAATTAAAAACAGGTGGCATTTTTTGCAAGATGTTGTTAATATTGATGAATGTGCATGGTTGCAGAAAAACATGATCACTGTTTAGATTCATAAGAAACACTTACCAGGACTATCAGCCTGATCAATCTGGGCCATCGTTATTAAGTGTCTGTTGATGAGTTCCTAAAGGAAAAATTAAGTCAAGTTTTGAACATTATAATTCAGCTCATCATTTCTGATGACTTGAGAACACTGTCTTTGAAGCACTAGCTACCTGTACTAAAATAAGAATTGCTACAAGTGTCCAAGCTAGAGGTTCAGAAGACCACTAGCTTGAAAATTTGCATGATGAAATACCTAAATTCTGGAAGGAGCTTCAGAAGACATTTGCTATAACTGGCATTGACAAAGGCACCTTCTACAGTAAAGCTGAAATAAGTAACACTCCCAGCCAGCCTTGAGATGATGAGTCCTGAGAACAGCTCTTCAACTAACACCTGCATACACTTCCATTTCAGTGGGAGACTTCAAAACTGAGTAGTATTGCAGCTTAAAAGAATGCTACAAAAATAAACCCATGCACACCAAAAAAATACATCAGTAATAGTGCTGAGCTGAATATTAAATCATGGCATGCAGATTAGATTGCAGTCATATGTGTTGTAACTCACCTGCACCCGCTGTTGTACTCTACCTATTACAAGATTTGATTTTTCAAATTCTCCACAGGGAAAACTGACTGCACAGATTGCAAGTGTCTATTTCTCTTCTACCACTAGCAATTTTCTATTTTTTGCCAAGATATGCAATTTTCCTTTAAATTCTCTATCATCTTACCTGTCTGAGCTCATCTGCCATGAAGAATGAAGGTGCATTTGCTTTTGGCTGCATGTAAGCAACATGAGGTGCAGCTGGATGGTAGATGTGGTAGTTTGGAAATACCTAAAAATAAAATATTTCAAGAAGCTTTTTAAAATCCTTAAGGATAAGGCAAGTAAAGAGTTTTCTCACTTTCTCAGTTCAAACTACAGAACTATGAAATCTTCATGTACAATACAAGTTACAAATAAACTGTCAGATACATTACACCTTTTTTATGTGGTACTCACTTCTACTGATTTCAAGGGGGAGGGAGGTGTGTGCATGTATGTATGTACATAGCTATTCTAACATTTTTGTAACAGCCTTTTCCCTGTCACTGTAAATGTAAGAGCTATTTAACTTATCAGAAAGAAAAACCTGACTTCTTGATGTTTTCTCATTACATATGTATCCACTAAGACACACAGAATGCTTTCTTTCTATTGCTGTATTAAAACCCCACAAAGCTCTACACAGCTGTAAATGAAAAAATACATAAAAATTTCTCTGGTCCTCATATTTCAGTGATTTTTGGAGAACAACCAAAGTAATTAAAAGGCCTAATCTTCATGCAGAATAAGCAGTTTAGATTGTTAAAAATAATATCTGTAGCATGAACCAATTCAGCACTTAGAAGCCCCAGAGAGTTGTGTATTGAAAGCCAACATACCATTCCTGTGAGAGGTGCTGGAGTTGTATCAGTGTAGAAGTATGTTGTTCCACCCACTGTTTCCTTCTGGATCACCTGGCCAGTAGATGGAGGCTGAGAGACAGCATTAGCGACAGACGCAGAGGCACTAGTAGGCACCATATAGTTTGCTGGGTTAGGAGTATGACTTCTTCTTCGAGGAGCAGGAGACGTATGAGGAGTTATTTTGGGAGAATGGAGAGGTGAAGATCCTGCTGACAGTGACATTCCTTAAAGAAACACAAGTACGTATTGACCAAATCTGTCACCAAAAAAGTTTAGCAATTTCAGAAAAGCAGCCTTCACTACCAACAATATTCTGAGCAGGTGAAGACACTTAACTCTTCATATAGATAAAGAAATCCTTGAGAAATAAACCAGTAAGAGCATGACTGAACAGATGTATTTTCCCAAAAATCTTTGCTTAGTGCAGAGAGATAGGGCTTGGGAACTTATGATATACACATGAAGAACTGAAATGAAAAACACAGAAGTAGCTGAAAGGGGAAGACAAGTCAAAATAATGCTGTGTCTAGAAGATAGATCATTAAACTGCAAAAAGATAAAATATTAATGACTATATAAGTGAGTGTTTACTTAACAGTTACATGAGCAGTCAATGGAGTTTGCTAAGATGTAACTCACTTCACCTGATTATGCATGTACCTTTTATTAGAACTCCACAGCTATGAATGTCTCCAGCAATACAGCACACAAATAAGTGGGAGTAATCACCTATTTTCCTGTAATTACTATATTCAAAAGTCATCCTCCAACAATCTATTTGATATGTAAAGATAGGTAACATCTCATGATATGAAGTCAAACAAACATCCTTGCAGGGATTTTCTAATCTATTTGAAACTATTTTATTGGCTGGTGTTCACCTTCAACATTACAGAGACAACTCCACTGAAACGTGAGAAACTCTGCTTCTAAACAAAGTGCATCAATGAGAAAAACAAGGGCAGCTTTTTTGCATACACACTTTTTAGGTACTAAAAAATTGAATTACTTCAAGAGTTATTGCATGCAGAATTCTCAGATTTGCTTATTTATAAAAATTTAGGTGTAAAATAGACGTTCCAGGGTGCTGCTGAGGAAGAGGTAACTCTTCAAACAAAACTCCTTGCAGTTACTAGCAGATCTGAGATACTCAGGTGTTCAGATTAACACCAAGGAAAACATCTTTGACATTTATTGTTGCTCAGTTCAGACTGGGATGCACTTTCTCTTTTATACAATTAGAATTGCATAAGTCATACTAAATCCTTTTCTTGAAAGAATAGAAGATACACGCCTTTCATATTTAACGTTCTATTGACAGCTGAGAATTCTTCTCTAATTAAGAATTCTGTTAGTTATTACTCAGATATTTGATTAAAATAATTCCATAAACTCTAGTAACCAGGGCAATTTAAGCAAATACTCAGCAAAAGAGAGCAAGAGCAATTTTTTTTGCATACACACTTTTTAGTTACATATACTAGTTTATTTCACTTCAATCACAAGTTACTGTACGCAGAGTTCTCAAAATGCATCATCAGTAATGTGTAGGAGTGATTTTACACTCATATCATGTCCCTTAAGTAATCTTATCCCTCCTACATTTCATTTTTTTTCTTTTTTAAACAAGGCAAAAGCAAATAACAGTTTCGGTATTAACAAGTAAGCAGTAGCTTGGGAAAAGTTATTTTGAAGCTATATTATCTTGACAATATTAATAGAATATTTGTAACCTTTCATTTAGCTCCTCTCATTTACTCCTTTGACGTATCAAAAACCATGCTTATTAATTCAGCACAATTCTCTTTTATTCCTCCAAAGTGAATAGTTCCAACAGAATAAACAAGATTTTTTAAATCTAAACTGTGGGAAAATCACATGCCTTTCTTTTTAATTATGTCTTTAAAGTCATTTATTCTTTTTATAAAAATGTAAAATATAAGAATATGAAAGGAAAAAAAGTCTGCACTTTTCTAGGCCAGAACTTTTCTTTATTTTAATACATGTACATGTGTGTACACACACCTTGTATATAAGCAATATTGTAGAATATTGCTGATTAGTATACTAACTTAAAAAATATAGTTATAATAGGCACTTCTAAATGGTAACATAAATAGTCTCCTAAAAATCTGTTTAGAAATTAACTCTATGACTGTAAAACTTTACACATTTTGATAGCACCAATTTATGCTACAAAAGAAAATAAGTTTTCATTAACGTAAAAGTTACCTTGACTGACTAAGTAACACTTCAGTATTTCAACAGCTACTGTAAAGATTGTTACATTTTTTAACAGAAGACTAGAACATGAATGCATTCTTCATCCACTGGGGGAAAAGATCCATTTCAAAGGAAACTATATATTAGTATTAAAAGTTGAAGGATGACTAAAGTGGCCATTAAACTGAAGAAACTCTACAGTTTATGATATCCAAGAGTCCTCTTCATCTGTGGAAAGCTACTGACACGTCTTTCTCACTCTATTCCAACAGAACAGAGTGAAATAGAAATAGAAAGCAGTATTAACTGAAGTCCTTGAAAGCACATCATCTCAACCCAGACAGGAATAACTGGCCTCAAGAATAACTGCTTCAATAAAACAGTCAACTGCAGGGATCATGACATAGAAACTCAGCAGCCTCATATATACTGATGGAAAATTAACTGAAGACCTCTGTGCTTTAAAATAAACACTGTATGTACAAGACACAGTATACAGTAAATAATAGCTTAAAGAAAAGTGCAGACTTGCAACTAGCTAAAACTATACTGTAACCTTCTACTGCACGTTTCCCAGAAGAAAAAAGATCTCTAGTGGTTTTTACGGATACAATTTCAAAAAATCTCCACTTTAAGATTTACTTTTTAAAAAAACTTATTCCTGCCAAAGAATAGTTACACACATAAATCCTTAATGTCTCTGCACAGGTATTAATGCAAGACTGAAAGAAAAGGATCACAGCACATCCTCTCAGATGGCCTTCCAATCCAGCTAGGTCTCATTTTGAAAGGACATTGAGAGTTCAGTGAAAATCATCTGGCAGACAGAAAATATGGGCTCCTCATTTGCCAATATGCTTAGTGACTTCAGGAGATGAAAGAAGCTTGACTACGCTTTGGTTTTATACTACTAGAACAATATACTACGCATGCTACAAGAATTTAAGAATTTTGCTCCTAGTGCCATGGGGTACAGACAGGCTGAGATAAATACTGAAGGTGATAGATTCTTCTGAGAGACTTGCATTACGTTCTACACAATCAAAGTATTGAAAGCCCAGTATAACAACAACAACAAAAAAAACCCACCAAACTTCTAATACAGTGAAACTTATGCGTATTTCAGTACTTAAGGCAGCGAATACAGTGCACAAAGTCAAGCAGATATCACCAACTTCATTAGTATTTCAGTCAGTTAAAAGCATATTAATATTTAATCATAACAAATAGAATTAGAGGAAAATAAAGGAATATAGCTATATTAAAAAGTGAGTATATATTCCTACTGATTCATACTCAAGGAAAAAGATGTTGCTAAACATACTATAGTAACAATAGAACCACACCTCAGAGTATTAGGCTGGGTTTAATAGCACAGTTTATATAAATGCCTATTCACTTAAAGGCCTAAGAAAAAACGGGCTTTGAAAAAATCTATTTATGATTTACACATATATATAGATAGATACAGATATATCATACCAGTGATCTTGACAAATACCATTAGGCTTTCTCTATGAGAGGGTTCTAGATTCCCTTATATCAAAATTCAAATGCCAACAGGAATACTACAATAGACACCAAAAAGCCTATTTCAAATTGTCCCTCCTGAGACTTTTCTACCAGCAAAGGTGGCTCTCCATTCCTTGTCTTGGGGAATCTACACTTCATGAAGAAGTCAAATACAATCTTAAAAGATGAACTGCAAGAACAGGCTTCTTTCACTTCACTGTTATTTATATTTAAAAAGAGGTAGCATGGTATGCAGCTGTCATGGTGTCACACCAAGGTGGAAATGGTTGTGGGATTCACAACATTCACAGTGATTGTGCAGGCTACCTACACACACCTGCAGCTCCCGATGCCATCCTTTTCCTGTAAAGAGAGATCATAATTTACATATCTCTCTTTATTCTTGTATTTTCATTTCTTGCCTTGTTTTTTATTTTCATTGTGACTGAGGAAAGGGAAATGGCAGACTTTGACATGCATTTGAGGCAATGCTCAAAGACATTTAATGAGATTACTGCTACTAATAAAGCTTTGTAGCACACAATGTATTTGAATTAAAAGCTAGGTTGTATTTTGAATCTGAGAATTCACACAGATAATCAAGATCAAAGGGCATCAAGCATGATCTCTTAATGACTCAGTATCTACAACTTCTTGATTTAATGAGAATTCACAACTTAGTGAGGCAGGATCTCATTAAGATCACGTGTATGCAAATTAGCTGGCCTACAACATTAAAGGTTTAAAAAAACCTTCAAGTTTTGCCAACAAATTTACTAATCTACAACTATATCCCTATGCCTCCAATGCTTGTAACGCATCCATTTTATCACTTTAATGCTCTGTACTTCAGAGACACCCCAGAACTAGGTAAATTTTGAAGAATGACAAAGCAAAGTAAATTATAAAATCAGGTAATATCAAGAACTTGAAGTAGCATCCTTAAATGCATTAAATATTTATTTTACTGTAAGCTTTCTATCAGGTCATTAGCATTGTAGCTGTGTATTTTCAAGTTAATTAAATCTGCTTCATTCCCTAAACAATTTAAATCATCGATTCTTCCTCTTCAGTTTTAATTGGGGAAAAGATAATTTTACAGTCTCTTTGCCTTCTTCTGTTCTTACATTATTCTGGAATGCCTGCAGAACTTCCTCTGCACTATACTTATCCAGGAGGAGGGAACAAGCTCTTGGGGCCTTCAGCCACACAAACCACCTCAGCTGAAAGTGCTCCATCTCCAGCTGGGGCTGTGGGCTCTGAGAACGACACTCTTGCAGCTCATCACAAATGGAGATGTGTCAACTGGACACAAGCACAACGCCTTCTCACTCTGGCTCCTAAGCCTGCAGGTTCATACTGGCAGCAGAAACGGGATCTCTTACATTCTGCATAAGCTCAGAACCTGACTTAGACTAAATACAGAAGCAACAGTAATTTGCAGTCACTTCCATCAGTGACAAAGGCATCATTCTTCAGCTATAACCTAGCTTTAGCAAACCCAAGACAGACAGATTTTCGCTGTTGGGAGCTATACATCTGTTCTCTCTCAGGTTTAACACAGCAATGATGTCTTACCACTTCGATGGCATTCACGAATTTCTTTCATACACTGCATTGCATATTTTAATGACATTAATACTCTAAAACAGCTACACAGGACTGGGTAAGAAGCTTGTTAGCAAGAGTGCTGTTTGAAGATTGTCAACTCCTTACTAAATTTTCCACACAAATGACAAACAGGGTGTGTTTCCTAGCAAGGAAGGGAGGAGCAACAACATAGTATTCATATGAGTTTATGGAAAAAGAGCTTGGAAATGGTGAAGGAGAGATGTTTACAACTCTTCACTGAAACAATTTTCTCCCACCATTTGTGTAAGTTGCATTTTATATCACTCTATTTCCATATTCTATTAAAGGCTACCAAGATGAAGACAGATTCTGTGTTGAGATTACCCTAGAAAGCACTTACATAAGTAAACGTGTGAATGTAGCAGTAACCTCCTTCATGCTACATCCAAATGGATAGGTCAGGCATGGATTCAAGCTATCCACTAAAGAATTTTAGGTTTCCCCTGTCATATTTTTCAGTGTTTCTGCAGTACTGTTGACAAGACAGGCAGAACAAATATTTTCCAAGGATAATTGAGTTGAATATGAAATACTAGATGTCAAAAGTGGTTTTGATTTACACCTACCTTTAGGGAAATCTCAGAAACTAGATATGTGAAAGAACTTCTATTTTTCCATCATCAAGAAGAAAATCAAAGGACTATTTTCATGATTTACCTACTTTGTTATGGGTGAATAAAACTATGGAAGTCTTAAATTATTCCTACTACATTTTCTTACGTTTTATGAAATCTTAATTTCCTCCAGTACCCTGTAAATTACTATAAGCAATCTTAATCTCACAGAAATACTTCAATCTGCAAAGTTATTCTACTGGAGAGTATGCACCCGTTAACTGGAAGGAGACTTATCTTTATTCAAAGGAAAATTCTTATAAACTCTTTATATGGGTTTCATTTGAATTTGTTTTCACTTATTGAAACCTAACAGATCTCAACCATTTTTTCATGACAACTTCTGAATGTATTTAAACATTTTTTTATTCTGTTATCCAGCATGATCTAAGTGGTGAAGCTTCCCCACACAAAGATACTGCTTTCTTATTTAAGAGCCTAATTTTTTAGAAAGACCACCTCCTAGCTGACCTTGAGGTAACAGGAATTTCTGTGGATGTATTCTGTTGACAGCTTTAATGTTGACACTTAAATAAAAATAAATGTCTATGAGCAGTATTTACATAGGACACTTAGGTTCAGAGAATTCTGCACTCAGTGAGAGAAGAAAAAAGCTTCTAGAAAAATTCAGAGAATCCAGCCAAGATCCCTACTTTGAACTATATTTTCTTTTTAATTATACAGGAAGAGCAGGGAAACAAGCCAACTCGGCCTGAAATTAGCTCTTATGAATACTCCCCCATCCCTCTTGTCCATAAACAAACAATAGTATCTGAGGCTAGAAAGTATGCAGCACTGGTATCTATATTTATTTCTAGGAGCTGAAATTGTTGTGCGAACTTCTTTCATCAGTGTTACTTATCCTTTCAAGTATTACTTACAGATAGTAAAGAAATGGGACTGTGAAGGATCCCTCTGAGACCCCACTGGACACTTTCCAAAAGTAGATCATTTTACTGTATTCTATTTAATCCTTTATACACTTTTCAATCCAGATGACAAGGCTGAGAGGCATATAAACACAACAGTTTTCCAATAAGATGGTACAGCACAATATAGCATCAAGCAGACACAGAACCACAACATGTTCATTTGATCAGCAAAAGTATCAATCAATCACTTTCCTAACCTGCTCTGCTAAGTTTTTACATGCAAGCTAAATGCTGGCTTCTTTCACACTGACACTGGCACCAAGAAAGACTGAAGTTCATTTTAATAAATGGTAATTGCCAATAGATGTTTAAAAAAAAATCATCTGTAACATTTGTCTGTCTGCCTTTTGGCAGCTACCTAATGCTTCTTGTCAGCCGCAAGAGACTGCTGGAGGTTTAAGAACATACAGAAACTCATTAAAGAATCTGCAGTGTGAATATCCAGATCTGCTGATGACTATTTATTGGAAATATTTTAATTTTATTTAAACAGAATTATTAGAATTAAGTTAATATTTTAAGATCAGAAGACTAAAAGATGCATGAAGGGCTTCAACTTTTCAAACGTGTAAAAAAATCTGTCAATTATATGACTGCATGAAACATTTCAGTAAGAGTTTTAAACCTGGGAAATAACAATAAAGTGGTCTTAAAAGTTTGAGATTACATGTGACAGATACAATAAAAATTAATACTATTTTGCAAGGCAAAGTATTTTAGAATTAGATTGTCTTCTACTTTTTGTTTTTAATCCAGATTTTAAAGTCCTCATATACACTCATTAATATTGCAAAAAATTACTTCTACATCACACAGTCTAGAAACAAATAAAAAGCAGATCAGTGTATGGTAATCCAAGATCATATGTATTTTAGACTACAATGCATTTCTAGACTATGGGTAGTTTAAATCACCTTCAAGTATTGTTCTGGCAAGAACCACTTAAGACACAGTATGTGATAACTCAGCAATCCTTTTCCCCAAAAGGAGCAGAGTTAAGTTGTTAATTTCAGTGCTGCTGTGGCTGAGCAGATTTCACAGCCTGCAGTGTGATTTCCATACTACTGGAAGATAAATCCAAAGTTCCCCTACTTTTTGAAGATCGCCTTAAAATTAAGAGCTAAAGTAGGAGGTAGTACATTTATACCCGATAAATCTGATAACTATATATATATAGAGTTATGTTTGACAAAACAAACCACTGTACAACAAATCAGTACTCTCAACCTACCTGGTGCTAACCCAGCAGCAGCAGGACTTCCCATGGAGGGGTGAGAGAACAAGGCTTGAGAGAAGGCAGACATACTTGACTGGGATACATTACTCAGCCTGGAAGTTGATCCTCCTTTGGGAATAAACTCACTTGCAGAAGGATTTGGTGTCTGTTTAAAAAAAAAAATAATAAATTAAATGTTTATTTTAAATGAAAAGGAATTGAGAGTGTCTACTTGGTAGAAAATACTTTCTAGAAAGGCCTACTAGTACAGGGGTTATTTTTAAGGTACATACAGCTTGCTGACAAGAACAAAGAATACTGGAAGCTGGTCTACATGAACAAACTTAGATGTGTTTTTAGCTTATGTCTGAAGTAGTATAAGCAAACCTTCCATATGAACAGCTGGTGTACAAATTCATACATTTTGCAAAGGGCTTTCCATAAGCATTACATTACAAGTTGGAGAACAGACTCGACACTGAGAAATCTTTGCCACAGCTGCATAGACTGCTCCCCCATGACAGCAATTTCATTTCAAACTAACTAGCAATTTCAAATTAAAGGAGTGAAAATGATTCCCACTAGAAAAGTCACCCCTGCCTCTATTTCAAATAGATCTGTATGCTCAGATTTTTTGTGGAGTTAACTCTTGTTTTAATTATGTGTGTTTCATTTATCTAGCACCTTTAATAATAAAGTTTAATTTGGTGCCACAGAAAGAAGTAGAAGCAGAATGATGGTGAAACATCCAGTATTTGTTAGTACACAAAAACACAAGCAATTTTTAATTTCTATTAAAATCAGTGCAGACAATTTTGTAGTTTGGGGTTGTGGCGTTTGTTTGGAGATGATGTTTTTGTTTGATTTGGGGTAGGGAGGGTTACAAAAAGAAAATCCCAGTTAGAGCTCAAAAGGCAAAAAAGCTTATTATTGGACAGCCAATTACAAATGACATGAGTGGAACAAAAACTACATTAAGCCAAGAAATAAAACCAATTATTGCATGAACACTCTGAAAAGCTAGAAGATTATTAAATTACAGGGTTTAGCTTATTATGTAACCTGCAGAGTACCTCACAAAAGTGTCTAAACAAGTTAGGTAAAATACGAAGACAGCAACAGCTCCCAATAGACAAGGGATACTGTTAAGATAATCTATAATGTTTTTTTACAGAAAATTATATTGGACTAGTTTGGTTTCAGGCAGTTTTAAAATGACCAAATATATCAGCTGTTAGTTAAATTACCTGTATTGATTTTACCAATATAGTGGCATCAGAGAAAGTTAGTGCCAAATTAGAAGCGAAGTGTGAACATCAATTTAGACAGTAAAGGAAGTATTTGAAAAGAGTTTCTGCTAATTGGGTTTTGATACCTCTATTTCAATATTTCTGCCAAATATCATAGTATTAATGTATTTCAAAGAACTGAAAAAGAAGATTCTCAAAGTTGTAAAATTAAAGAAGATGCCCAGGTTTAAAAGCAAATAGCAAAAATACTCTACCTTTAATCACGCAGTAAATTTTAACCACTATCCACTTTATGATATCAACTTTACCACCTTGTCATCTTACATGTTTCTGAATATTCAAGGAACATCTATAAGCAAGTATGTAGATTGTGAAGTAAAACACTTACATTTAAATGCGTAAAGAGTTCACATGAATTTTAAAACTCTTTAATCACAGTTAAGGAATGCCTATTAAGCTATACACTAATACAACAAAACAAATGGTAAGTTGAATTATACAGACTGAAAACACATAACTGACACATTTATACTCAAAAGATAATATTCTGGACTTATCTGAATTTAGGTACAGGAATAACTAAGAGAATGGTGTTCCTCTAGATAAAAACTGGCATGCAACCATTCAGCGAAATCTGCACTGAAACTGGAGAAAATTACAGCGGTGGTAAAGAGTAATGTAGAACTTTTCCAAACAGCGACAGAGCTAAATAGTCATCAAACACAACAACTGGGAGAGCAAGGGACAGAATTTGTAACATCTTGCTAAAAGAACAAAATTCTAAAGAACTACAAGGTCCACATTTTTCCACTGCTAAAAGCAGCAGTGACACATCCACAGCTCTATCACACCTAAATTCTGTGTCAACCAGGCGACAAGGGCAGGACATGGCATAAGGTTTGAAGCATGCAAGCAGAGAGAAAAACACCTTCTGGAAGATAACTCAAACTTTCCTAGAGTAACTGAGAAAGTTCCCAAAATTCCATCCATGGCATTCTGGATAAACTCTTCCCATTTTCATCCAGTGATTCAAACAACTCCTACAGCACAGAGATGGTTCTTATTTCTAAATGCATTCTGCAAGTTTCATAGAGACCAGTTTTGGCATCAAAAAGTTATTTATTTACTAAAAAGTTACTTACTTACTAAGTCACTTATAACCATCAAAATTTTTAAACGCAGCTTCGCTTTAAAAAAGAGCTCCACTTTAACTGTAGGTGTTTTAATTTATCCAAGTGAAAGAGTCAAACCCAGGAATCTGCTAGGGCTGATCTGGTTTATGCTACAGAATTACAAACAGCAGTGGGTCAAGTCTGATGGAAATTCAGTTTCATTCTATTTTTTGATATCACAATTCAGGATGAGCATCAAAGCCTGCTAAGATTAAGTTGTTTTTACATAACTTTGATGAAAACATTGTATATGAGTAAACAGCTTTGATTTACAAAGATAGACCCTACACTATGAAAGCCTGTTTTACTTCTCTGTGATGCTACGAACATGAAGCTGCAATCCAAGACTTTCCCCACTGGTAAAAAAAGTGTTTTAATTTTGGGTTACAATTTTAAAAGACCCTTCCACCTTCAAGTTGTTTCCTAAGTATAGAAAAATACTCAAGTTCCACAGTCACTAGCCAGAATAAACTAATCAAAGTAATACAGCAAATTTTAGTAACTGGTGTTCAAAACTAGCAAATACTGTCAGATAATTTGAAGCTTAAGCCCCAATCCACATTTAAAGTCATTACATTTATGTAAAGCTGCAGTTCTTAAAAACTTTCATGCTTTTGAAAACATTTTATCTGAAGTAAAACATTAATTTTTCTGAATACTATTTTCTTCCATGCAAATAATTAAAATAATTAGGCCACAGTAAGTGACTAAACTGAGGTAGTGTAATATTACTATAATTTTTTTAATTTTTAATTTTTTAATCATTGTAGATAACCATTCTGCAGCAATGACCATGCAAATATGCCAGAATTATAAAGCCACATTCTTAATGGCCAATGATTCAAAATATTATATTCCTGGCCTGAAAAAATATCCTACTTTCACTCTGTCATCTCATAATACAAAGTATAAATTCCAGGTTTAGTTCTACATTTGGATCAACAGTAGGTTTGAAAACGGGTTTAAATGGTAACTATGTTTTAGAACCTGACAGTATTCTTACAGTTTTTGCCTTAGAGTCCAACCAAACTTCCCAAGATGAAGTAAAAAAGAAAATTAAACTCTTATAAGAATGAAAATAATCTAGATCTTCTAAGTGAAAAACATTTTCTTCATTCTGTATTATGTTTAAATTTTGCATAAGTACAGCTTTTAAACAAATTTCATTTAATTAGTAATTAATTACTCATCTCAGAATAAAGTAACTTATGCTAGATGAGGCTTAAAATTTTAAGTCTGAATAAATCAGGATTGGTAAAATATGTAGAGAAAATTGGTATTGAAAACTTATTAATTTTCAGGAGTAACTAAAAGAGTGGACATGCAAGAATCATGTAATGATTATGCAACACTGTGATGTCAAAAGGCAGCAAATGTACTTCTAAACACTAAACAAAAACTACTAGCACTGTCTGCACTGTGTTAAATAAGCCTATTTTCAGTTTCAAATGCAAGTGTCCCATAAAAAGGCACATACAAAATTTCAAAATGCTAATAAACATGTTTTCAACAAACAGCATTAAAGAAGTATAGCCGAGCCAGCTATGTTATGTTTTTCTAGCAAACCACCTAAGGCAACTTCTAATGGATACCTTTGCTAAAATTGCCATCATTCCCTTTTCCTCTCAATCTTGCCAACTGAAATCTCATCCCCCTTCTTCCAGTATATTAATAAAAATGCTGTCAAACTAAAACAGTGAAGCTACTTCCCTAATTATTACCTGAATACCTACATCATGCATTCTCAGAATGATTCAGTGAATAAATTTCATCAAAATACCCTATTTTCAGATTCTTTATGTCCATGCCTCTTTTCAGTCAGCTTTGCAAAGAAACTTCCAAAGACTGTCCACAAAACTGAGTCCGCCCAGCTCCACTTACAAAAACAATTCCTATACTTCTGTACATCAGAGTGAAAAAAACTTTATAAGACACATATAAATACAGTCCAAATGAGGGCTGAATTTAGCCATGATGCAATTACTAAGGATGGAACCACAAAAGTACAAAAGGAGGCCAGGACTATTAACTCATTTGCATCACCAGTCAGCTCAGAATTTGTCTGGTGCTCTTTCAGGTATGAAAGGAAATAAAATATAGCATGGAGGGGAATAACCAAAATATTCTGTGACTACCACAAAAAAAAAAAAAACAAAAAAACAAAAAAACACCAAACCCAAAACAATTCAAGGCTCCTTAAAAGAAGGTACAGATGAAAGTAAAGAGCAAGCCAAGGAGCTAAGCTGAAGACCATCACTGGAAGGACTACACAGCCGCATGTAGCATTACTGTATGTTGAGGAGTTGCACATAACAGATTTCTGTAATCCAGAAATAAAATCAAAATTCCTGTTTCATCAACTATCAATTTCGATACATATGATATGTCTTTACACTCCTGAGTGGTAAACTTGTAAGGCCCCACTGCTGCAGTAACTAATAATGAATCCTCAAAGTGCCTTTAAGTACAGAAGTGAGCTGGAACACAGGGACATACAAGTTATGAAGCCTTTGGAAAGTCACACAGGGATCCCACAAGAACACTGGATACCACCCTTCTCTCTCTCTCATTTCTCATTCAGCATCTCTCAAGACAGCATGCAGCTGTACAGCAGCAGCCGCAGCAACACCACATCAGTCTCAGAGGGTGTAATGCTACTTCATTAGATTGGTTCTGGTCCCACATTCAACCAAAGCCCAAAGCCAGCTACCTAACTCCAAAAGTAGGCCAATCTCATTTGATTTCAGAAGGATGTGCTAATGTACTTAGCATGCTAGAAACTGGATACAAGACTCTTTGTTCTCTTTTTATGTTCTCCCTCACTTCCAAATTCATGCTGATCTGTTCTGACATCCCAAATTACATAATCATGTAATGGTTACAGAAAACCATCACTAACCCACATCCATGTTATAAAGCAGAGCACTCCTTAACCAGTCTATTTTTGGCATAGTTTTCATAATATCTCTTAGGAACACAGAAACATGCAGAAGTCTTTCTTGAGCTTAATATGTTGTTATTTAGTTGCTGTTGGGTTTTGGGGTTTCTTTGTTGTTTTTTAATGGGCAGGTATGAGGAGATTATATGAGGAGATTCACTTCACAGAGCATTGTTGCAATTCCTCCAAGATTTCCTTGAGAGCCATGACATCAGGAAAGGATGCATTTCGTGATGTCAGAGCAACCCAGAAGATACTGGAGGTCGCCAATGACTTCAAAGCAAGTCTTTCTCTCCCACCACTGAATTGATGTAATATGCTACATTATAATTACTGTGACAAATCATCACATCACTCCAACGATAGGCTCTAAGAAATTTCAATTTGCCAACATTATTAGTTATATTGCTCTACTGCTCTTGCAGAAGAATTAAGAGTCAATTTCTTTAAAACTGGGTAAAATTTGTTGGCTAAAGATTTATTGGTTTATAAACCAGAACACAGGCTCAGACAAAACTACTAGCAAAGTCTTGTTACAACTGGCAAGTAGATCTCACTAAAAAGCAAACTTTAAAAGATTTGGAATATTTTCACGTTTCTTTAACAAAATCCTTCAAAGTACTGTAAAAACATCTAAAGTTTTAGAAGTCCATGCTCCTAATGCAACATATTTGAAAATTTTCTTTTTCTCTGATTATTTTTTGCTCAGGAAACAAACAATCAGTTATTGACGGTGAATAAGAAGTGATCTGTGTAACTAAAACATACCTATTCCTACTATTTTAAGGAGAATTACCATTTGCTATTATAATATGTATCATGTGGTAGTATCGTAGCTCAGGACACTTCCTAATGTAAGGTAGGATACATCACTATAAAACAATCTCTGGTTTGGGTTTTTTTGCTTTTTTAATGCACAACCCAGAGTACAATTCACTCTGCAGACTTCACATTTAATCATGTCAGTGTAACACCATACTTAAAACAGATCCAGATTATAAATTCATAGCCATGCAGGAGTAACAGTTAAATTATTTTACAAAGCAAGTTCTAACACCCTTCCTTCTTCAGTCTTGCCAGACTCCACAGTTTCTCTTCAATCCCTCCTGTTTCTCCTCCAATTCTATTTATTATGGCTGGCACATCCTTCTGTTTGTGTTTGCACCACATGTGCATATACATGCTTCGCTAAAGCCCACGTCTCCATGGGAAGCTATGCAATTACATCATGCAATACAAAATCTTACGCTGCATGTACTTTAAATCAATTCTGTAGCTGGGACTCTGCTGCAATAAAGGAGCCTGGAACTGCACTCTTCAAAAGAGATGTGCTCTGCAGCCAATCCCAAACAGCACCAACCTCAGACAGCATGGGGACCTTAAGCTTCCTTCCCTTTGCCACACTTTGAATGCTACTTCAGAGTGCACAGGTACTGAGAAGACAACTGCTCCTGGCAAGAAGCTTCAAGTTTCAGGCTACTGCCTCTCCAGCCTCCAGAAGCATTAAGTTCTTTTGCTTCTAATCTAAATGGAGTAGATTAACAACAAAGCTTGTTGCATCACTGTACAGCAAGAAAACAACAGAGGACAGGAGTGCAAAGGGGACTTTTCTCGCCCTCTAATGCCCACCTGAAAACTTAAGACAAATTTTCTGATTCTGTCTTCTCAGAACAACTGTCTTTAATTATGGCTTACACTATTAGATACACATGATAAATTCAGTTTGTCAATCTTCTCTCCCTTCAAAATAGTACTGCTTCACAGGCTCTCACCATTGCCCTTCAAGCTTACCTGTCCTTCTACCAATGTTTCCTTTAAGCTTCATCTTTTCTCCATGAGTGGCTGTGCTGCTTCCCCAGCAGCAAAAGGGCCAAGATAGACTGATGGTCCAACTGTCCCTAAACAATGTAGCATCAGTTCGCCTACATCATGCTGCTCAAGACTGCCCATTTCAGTAACACAGAGACATCCAAACATCAAATAGTATCAGTGTGGAAAGGAGCTCATACAAGCATCATGCTGGCCCCTAAATGGCAGAAATTTAGTGAACTGAAAGAAAATCTTAAAGTTCCACAAGTTCTAGTTGTAAGTCTGTTGTCAATTTACCCATTTCATTCACTTAGACAGTACCAAAAATAACATAACCCTCATAGGAAGACAAAAATAACAGTCTCTGAGGAATCAAAAGCACTACATAAGTGAAAACAGTATTAGCAGCAGTGGTGCAGTCCCAACCACTGTAATATTTCCATCTAAACTCCATTTTAAGGGACAAGAAGCAGATTCATCCCAGACTATAATTATCCTTCATTATTATCCCAAGGATTACCTGCTACTTCAGTAAAGAGATTAAAATCCAGCTGTACCAACCCTCTTACAGAGCTGAAGAAGATTCAGGAATAAAGTAAAATGATGTAAGAGTTGCATATATTTCTCAAACAAGTTGAGAAATATAAACCATCCCAACAGAAAAATTAAGAATTCACACTTCCTGATCATGGCAGTAATGTCTTCAAATTCCATACTGAGGGCATCTATTTGCATTGTGTCAATCATTTTAACAACGATCACTAATTCTACCAGTAGAAAACTTCCTAGGATGAGAATTAAAGGTTGTAGTTGTTTGCTTTTAGAATACATTAAATGATTACTTTTGCTCCTTTTCCTCAGATTATACGAAAATCAAGTAAAGTACATAGCTCAGCAATGGGTGAAGATAGCATCTCCAAATCACACTCTTAAATGGCCACTACACCTATTTTGTGAAATAAATATTTGATTTGATCTTAACTCATGGAGTAACTGTTTCTAAACATTTACCCAAAATTTAAAATAAAACATCCAAAATACTGAAAAAGGTGACTAGTAAAAAATATTTTACCTGTAAATTGTTTTCTGTGACATCTGTTTCCACCAAACCATATTGATGGGTACTCCTGTTTTACACCTGTCAGCCAGACAGCCAATAGGGTTCTTTGATTTTCTTGCTTTTGATCCCACCGGAACTATCCTCTCATCCAGCATCCCCAGTCGATACTTCCTGGGCTATGAAAAAGAAGGAGAGAAACCAGGCCACTCCTAACAACCCTCATCTAAAGCTACACTAAAATAGGTATTACACTGTGATATGATTCTGGATTGGTGGAATAGGAAACAATTTGCAAGTAAAATTTAACTGAGACTGTTTCCTTTCAATCCTGACTATGGTTATAATAAACAATGCTTAAAAAAAAAAAAAAAACACCAAAAAAGAAAATAAAACTTCAGGGACTACTAATTATTTGTAAGCAAAACCATCCATCATGAGTCAGCCACTAAGAAATGGACATAAATTTGGGAATTCTGTACAAATAAGGAATTGTTTAAAAAAAAAAAAAAATCCATATTTTCAAAACAGATACCTTCGATCACATCATAGTAATGAACACCTCCCTCGAAATTTCTACCAAACAAATTTTAAATTCAAATTTGCCATGATTTATCTCCTGAAAATTTGCTTTTAAAAATCAAGTGGAACTGAGTAGCCAATTGCAGCAGAACTCAGGGGAAAATATTTCTCGCAGGTTAATGTTTAAAAAAAATAACTTCAGCTACCGTCTTAAGTGAAAACAGACAAGAATTATACGACAAATGCATTAGGAACTGTCATAAAATTGAGAAAATACACATTTAAGGAAGTTAACATGCAGGAATTACTTGCACTTCATTAACAGTGACATTTCTATTGCATTGGCAGTGATCTCTACAAATGGAACTATTTATAGAGAATAATATGAACATTAAATTCAAAAGGCACACTGTAAAAAAGAAAATCTGTTAAATACTTTCAAACAGGTAGAGTACAGAAGTTTTCCAGATTTCTCTGTGCTTTCAAACCTATGCGTATCTACCTAAATAGTAAATATCATCCAAAAGAAATATTTTAGCATCTATGCATATTTAGACCTTTTATACCAATTATATCAATGACTGGATCAAACTGCAGGGGTTGGCTGGTTTTCTTTTGCTGTGGGGTTTTGTGTGGGCATTTTTATGTGACAGTGCAACTATCATCTGGATAAAGATCACTCTATGTAATCAAAGATTAACTTACCTTTATTCAGATACCCACTTCACCTAGCACCTTAGAAATCTTAGCAACATGTACCTTCACACACATTTTAGAAATTATTCCTCAGGAAACAAGGCAAGAATCTAACTGGAGAAGACTTCCCACTCACACAGAAACAATTTGTAAAACACAGGACATAACTACCATAAAATGGCTGCAAAAAACAAAACCTAAATAGATTCTCTCCTCTACTTCCCGGAAGCCTTTTAGGGCTGAAAGCTTTGGAAAGAATTAAGACTCAGTAGAGTCAACAGTACCTCATTTGCCTAAAAAAACCCAAACAAACCAACTCCTCCAAAAAACCCCACAAAACCCACAAACAAAACAACAAAAAAAACCCCAAAGATACCAACATGGACTATGAACTACAAAGGCAATAAAGTTCATGGAGGAGTTAACCACCTTAGTAACAATCAACAAGACTAAATTTTACCATACCAATTAGAAATCTGTGATGGGTAGCACAAAGTCCTCCTGCAGTTCAAACACACACCTGATCATGGTAAATCTAAGTATCGGTTCTTTATTTGGAGAAACACTCAACTATTGGGCAACTTATTTCAGTAAATCAGAAAGACTACTAAAATCCTAACCTGCAAAGCTGTAAGGTCTGAGAAGCTAGACATTCGAGCAAGATTTGACTTCAGGGCAGGGTTTGAATACAATACGTATTTCTCTAGGCCACTATTGGAAATAGCACAATGAAGAGTAACAGTTTCCATGGAAGCTTTCCATCTCTCCCTGCTCTACCAAGTGCAGGGGCACAGTCTGCCTCAGACTACTGGACTATAACCCAGTGCCCAAACATACTTCCATTCATAAAGGGTTCTTCTAATCTTCCATAATAACTGGTTTTGCTTTTGTCGACAAATATTTAAAAAACGAGAACCAAAATGAAGGAGGAAATGAGCCAATCTGGAAGAAGGCTATTTTGGTCACAACAGGGTTCAGATTCCAGACAACAGGATGAAACTGTATTTTAGGCCTTATGAAGGACCATACTGATAGCTGGGAGGCAAAAAATGGTTAATTCTAAACCCCTAAAGCAACATAGAGACAATATGAGTTCATGTTCCAGTAGTTTTTGGCCTACTTGTATTAAAAAATGAAATTAAAAACTGGATGAGACCAAAATAAAATTTTTACTTTCATTACCCATCATAAAACACTAGGGGATTACTAGGACAAGATTTCATTATTTAGACAAACATTAGAAGATGGAATATACAATATTAACATTTGGAAATAAACTTTAGTCTATTTGCACCAAAGTCACTCTAAATAACACTAGTTCTCAGTGAGCAAAATGGAATCTGAATTTAACACATATCAGAAAACAGTATCTGCCAAGAGGAAAGATGCAACAGAAGGGAAAGCAAATAGAGAAGTTTGAGAAGTTTAAGTGTATCAACTTTGCTACATCCTTGACCTCTACACAAAGTAGGAAATAAAGCAACACAAAACAGTTCACCTTAAAATGAGCAAGAACTCATCAACCACTGATTATTTCTGAACTTACATATGCACATATATGTATATATATGAACATGTAAATACATCTACCTAAAACACAGAGGGCATGATGATCTGGACTAATATACCAAACTTTTATGCTTGGGGACAATTTCTCTTGGATGCTTACAAAAACAATTGCTTTTTTGCCATCCCTACAGTCCTTCCATGAGGTAAAAAAACTGTTCAGATATAGTAATTACTGGCTGCAAATGTTTACATGAGGCCGGGAACAGCTAACCATCTTTAATTGCTAGCAACAGTTTAGCTTCCCCCAGGGTGAGAAGGGTAAGCATTTTCAACCGTAGCTAATAATTATAACCCTTGCCCTGCAGAACCAAGCTGCTGCCAGCAATTAATGATAGGGACCTACTGGTTGACACAATTATTAGGAAAGATAAACCCCTAAAGTCTGAAAAACATTACACTTGAAACAAAAGAAACCCATTCCAAAAACAAGTTCTTCCTAAGTAGCATCTTCACATGAGAACACTATTAACGATTATTAACTTCACTAGCCCATGCTAGAATGTATTCCTCAAGTCAGCTTAATTACTTGGTTCTCATTCATTCAACAAGAACTTTGGGAGAGTGTTCAGCAAGTCTATTTTCTTCCTACTATTTGCTATAACAGTGTCTTTGCCCCTAGCTCCTCCTGTTTCAAGAACAGCAGGCAGTATCATACTTCCTTTTTTAAATTCAGGATTAAACTGACCTCTAGTGTAAGATGTTCCATGGCTATCCTAGAGGAATACATTGAAACAAGAAAACATTTGCAAACATTCAAACTGTAAAGACTTCCCCATCTAATAACTTTCATGTAGTATTTAAGTCTAGATAAGCTGACAAACTATACAATTGAAAAGTTTCTTCTACTGAAGATCTGCAACTCAATTTTTTTCGGGATCATTAGGTCCCAAATTACATTTCTGTTCCTTAAATGCGTTTAGCTCTAGCAGGTTTTGAATTTCAGATTACAAGACCTTGTTATTAACCAAAACATACCCAGTGAAATCGGCATACAAAAACATGAGCAGGCTCTAGCCTTTCAAAAGTCCTGTGAAGAGTCTGAGTTATGGTAATGCTGTCTATACGCTTCTACTACCAAACCAAACAGAAGCGATCTTAAGCCTTCTCCATCGCAGGCTAAATGAAGCAGCATTACCTTAAATTACTATAGCTAAAAGGTATCACAGTAGCATTAGCTAGGGCTCAACTGTTGCACATTGAGTTGACTGTATCTGCACATACAAACAACAAAAAAATATTACATCATCAGACAGAAAAGATCAGCTATACGACCTCACACTTTCCTTGTACTACTGAAACCAAAATTAAAGTGAGATACACAATTTTAAATTTCAAATTTAAAATGCTGACTTTTGGAAGACTTCATTTTTTAAAAAATTAATAGCAGAGAGACCATTGGAAAAAGAGGTTAAATACTCAGTTTACTGAAAAAGAACCAATTTCTGTTTATTATGCCTTTAAAAACTAAAACAAAATAGAAGTTCTTGGTGTCATTACTGCTATTTTCACCCAACGATCATAGCTGATTAGCTGGAGTAAGACAGTACTTGAAACACCCAGCCATGGAGATGAACTTCAATATTTACTGAGAGCCCCTATACAGGCACAATCGAACCAAGAAGCACCTTAATTATGAATACAACTCTGTAAACTGTGTTCAGGTAATACACAGTGAAGTGTTACATCTGAACATTAGTTATTGTCACAAGAATATCCTAACAGATTTGTAAGATGGAAATATGAAAAGAAAAGCTGTCTTTTAAGTTTAACTTAAGAGTTAAGTTTTGTAGTCAATAAAGCTGCAAAACCCCTTCACACGGATTGGTTAATTGCGAATCAAACTACCTTGGTAACTTACTACTACTTTTCCTTTTCTACAACCTCCCACGGGTAGACATGCAGACCAACATGTTTTTTTGTATTTCAGCTTCTGAGGTTGGAAGCCAATTTTTTAATTTTTGATATCCACAAAAAAATTGAATAGGAGCTTGGTCAACAGCTTAAAAATAATTGTGTGGGTTGGCAGGTATTTGTTGTTGGGTGGAGAGTTTTTCCCTTATGAAAAGAAAGAAGACTATGCTAACATTTATAATGCTTATATGTTTATAATTTTGAAGTTTCCAATACTATATATGGAGATTAGATGCATTTAACAGACTAGGCCACCCTTCTATCCAGATTGCTTATGAAACTTGGGTTTGGCTGGGGACAGAATTCCACTAGCTCAAAAGTATCATACAGAGAGAAACAAGAAGGATTCTTCTACCCAAAGAAAACTTAAGTGTGCCATTTGGCATTGAAATATGTCTTATTCCAGAGCAACACATCCAACCATTGCAAAAAAAAAAAAAAAAAAAAAAATTCTTGGTTTAGCAAATTTTAGAGTAAGACATGCATAGATCAGGCACTCTATCATGCATTTTAAACCATAGCTAAGGGAAACTTTTCAGGTGACGTACTAAAAAGGTTATTTCGTGAGTATATATGCTGAAGACATGAAAATCTTGAAGAGTTCAGAACCAGGAAAACTGACATATCAAATACTTCTCACAAATTCTGCAGTCTAACTATATTGGGATGAGATATTAACTACAACCACAAACTTTAATCCTGGCATGGATGTAGTTTTACCAACAAAGTTCTTTACTAAGAAATTCATATCACTTGTTGAATTGATGTAACTGGTGGAAACCAAACTTTTTCTACTACCAGTTAAGTAGATAGTTCTAACTGTAAGTGCAGACGTGTCAGACAAACCACCACCCCATGAGGTACTTTCAAAAATTCATTGCTAAATGAACACTATGAGCAAAACACAGGTTTTTTGTCAGGTTTAAATGTTTCTTTTACATTTCTAGGACAAATTTTTTGTATTACTTAGGCAAAAAAGTGGGAAAACAATGCACAGTTACCAAATATATAGGTAAGAGGGTTAAAAACTGATGCAGTTTTTACCTCTGGTTCTTTAATAAGCATATGATTCCCCAAAGTGGTATATTTTTCTAGCTGCTTTAAATATTTGTACAGCGTCTTCAACTAATGTGTGCACAAGTTTAAAAAGTTTTTAATTATTTTACTGCAGATCATTCTTGAAGACTACATACGCCTTGGCATAGAAAGAATCAAACAAAGCTTGTAAACATAAGCAAAAGCATCTCACATATCAGTTGCATTTGAAGTTATTTGACTTCAAATACAGAAAAGGATGAGGCAACAAAATGTAAAAGCGTTACATATTTCTAAAGGGAAATGCTTTTATAATTTGATTTATGTATCACAATGATCACTAATGCACAAAAAAAGCAAATAATATATTCTCTCATGTCACAGTTTGAAGTGAAAAAATACATTATCTAAGTAGTAATAACTAAAATAGCAAGAGCAAACAACCAAGGAACAATTCCAATAACTATCTATTCCAAGGAAAAATGTAAAGTAAATTAGATTATATTATATCCTTGTAACACATTTTAGACCACAGTACTACCTACAAACAGTAGTTTTCCCAAAAAGCATAGTCTTTCTGCACTGCTGCAACAACTTTTTTTAGCATGACTTATCCACTATGTTTTACTATTGCAGTATTGGGTGCATAAATCCCAGAAGGAAAAATTCAGGTTTGAAATATAAATTTAGCCCAGGTACATTATACAGTTTGTGAAGCCATAATTCTGTCCTCTCACAGCACAGTGACATGATGCTTGATCATTACCCCTCAACTTATCAGAACATGGATTTGTGCTTCTCAGATTGTAATGCAGGAGGCTCTGAAAGGTGAAACTGTCTCGACACATTTTCATTAAAAGTACATTCAGCAAGACCAAATATGGCACACAGGGCTTTTAATGAACACCACTGAACTAGATAACGATCAGGTATCAGAGGTGTCAAGATAGAGCTGGAAACAGGAAGCTGGAGAGAAATACAGCTTCCTAAGAGGCAACAAAAACTAGATGAAAGGCAGGACACTCAAAAACAAATAGTAACCATTTAAGTCTTAAGAATTTAATATCCAAAGGACTTGAAATTATTGGTTTCTTTTAACTTGAGAGGTCAAGCTTTTCTCATCCTCATTAAAAAGCTTGCATTTATGCAGACTAGCTTACAGGTAATCTTTTGTTTCAAATAATTTTCTATGCACATTTATTACTGCCGATCAAAGTAAATTAATTAAGTCTGCTGTCCAGTCTCACTTGCTGTAAGTCTCCGCAGTAGGCACTGAACAGCTGCACCCTGTTTGGGTGAACTTCAGTTTCAGATAATCTCTCCTACACTTTCCTTTCTAATCTAGAGTTTTTGACCTTGCCTTTATTCACCTAAAATAATGGAAGGCATTCTAGAAAAAAAAGCCTTCAAAACACATAAACAGCAGCATTAAAATTGTATTTGAAGTTGTTCAGTACAGCAATTAGTTCACCCCTTGCAGCCTGGGAACTGAAGTTACTCTCACCTTAAAGGACCTCCTCTAGGTGTGACTGAACAATTAAAAAAATGAAATGGAAATAAGTCAGTGTTAGAAACTTTTTGCAAGAGTTCAGTTTCATGAGGATTGAAAGGTATGAAAAAAACAAAGTTAAAATGTAAAAATAAATGCTTTTCACTACCTTGTAAAGGCTGACCAGTGACAAGTACAGGAACCTTTAGCCTGGATTGGTGGCAACAGTCTCAGAACAAATTTAAACAAAAGTTTCATAATATATTTTCTTCTTGGTGCGTTAAGTTGTCATGTCCCTGGCAGCAGATTCTGAACAGTTATGTCACACAAGCTTTTATGAACTGTTTACCAGAACCACCAAAAGGAAAGCAAGAATTTTTCCAGACAGATCATTTCAGGTTTAGAGAGGAGCACTTTTCTAGATAATGGCTAAAGTCAATTTAGGAAAAACACCCAAGAAGTTCAAGTTCAGAATGCCATCCTATTTTTAACAAGCATAACATGTACTTGAAGAAAAAATTAAATAAGCATGACATTATTCTTGGGAAAGTGTGTTAGTCTATTACTAACTCTAGCTTTTGTTCCATGCTTCACAAATCCTATTTGTGCATTGTAGATTAATACTTACCTAAAAATCTCTTATAGGAAATTCACTTTAAGGTTGCTTGTCTTACTGCATGTGGAGTTACAACAACCGGACAGTAAATCCAGAAGGTTTTACAGTTGACAGAACCTCCACCAAGGCTCCATCTACAGAAATACTTAGCTCCTTTGATTTCATTTTAAGTATCCTATAAAAATGTCTTTAAATAGTAATCTTAGCTTTCCTGAAATCTAAAATTGAAATGCAGTTTAATAATTTCTAAACAGAGATAATTACCTCAAGAATGTTCATAAAAATTCAAGGACTATGTTTACTTTTTAAACAAAGCAGAATATCTCTAAATATCAAATAATCAAAAGCAAAATAAATAGCTCAGTCATACTAACTAGTTTCAAAAAATGCTGTCTAATTAAAAAGGATATTCAGAATTACAATCATCAACTTATCCTTAGTATTTTATTGATATCAAATATTCTCCATATGGCTTGCCCATTGTTAAAGGGCTGCCGGCATAACATGATCAGAAATATCAAGAGACAATCAATGAACTTGCTTAACACAACTACATAGAACATGCTTTTACAGAAACCATTCAGTTTTACGTGATACAATCATGCTATTTTTATAAAGTTCCAAATAACTTAATATGTCAAAATATTACAAATTAGAATTGTGATATTTCTAAAAGAAAGCAACTGTTCTTTATTCACTTACCAAGACTGTATTATATCTGTCCTCCAAGTCAGTGATAAACGAAGGAAATGCTGGTTTTGCCAGCTAGTTCAGAACAAACAAAACCTTAGAGTTGGGCTCTTAGTAAGATAAGTGGAGAAATTTTTTTCCAAACAGTAGATGTTGTAACACCTGCATTTGAACTAGTCACCAAGGCTCCCTTCATACAGCAAGCACTGAGCACTGGCTTGATAAATCCCATTGTTCAAGCTCTAAACAAACCCCAGTTAATGGCACAGAGGGGAATCACGCAGGTTTTTAAACACCTGGCTCTCAAGCATTTAGTGCTTTTAAGGAAATCACTTACTACAAATTTGGATATTGTAATAAAAAAATACTAAAAATATTTTAAAACTACATCCATGGCTATTTGCAGTGTATTGACTGGCAGCAAAAGTCGGTCAGGTCACAAAACAGTAATTAATTTCTCATAACTTTAGCCATCAATTTTTTGTTCACTTAAAGCAATCACCAACATCTGGTCGTTTCCAAAGTATTTTTCTCGGTGTGAGCTAAATGTTTCTTTAAGCTACTCATCTCTCTCTGCTGACTATAGAGGGAGCCTGGATGCCTAGATTTACACAGCTCAAGCAATATTTTACAAAAACTCCCCCATTACTAGAATTTAACAATCTTTAATAAAAGCATACATTACAAAATAGCAATCATAATAAAAAATAAATTATTAATATGCAAAGAAAACTACAAAATTCTTTCAACTAATGCAAGTTATAGCAGAATTGCTAACTAGAAAAAAAATCCAAGTTAATCAATTTCACAGATAAAACTTACTCTTAATACTATTTTAGCAGCCAGTGCCTTAATTTGCTTCTTTTTCTTGAGGAAAAAATGGACCAAGTCAGAAAGCACTCTGAATTAGTATTTGAGCTTTGAGATATTTGTGCTTTACAGTAATCAAACGTTATACTGCTTAACTTTTGAAGTAATTTTTAGAGACAGTGGTCATTTCTGCAATACTTCTGTTTCATAGCTTATTTTCTTTGGTGCATGTGGTTCATACACATAAGCACAAGTTTACACACACATACATACATACATACGTGTATATATTGGCTCTCAAAGCCTATGTTAAGGAGGAATGTACAATTATTTTTCATTTTTACCAGCCTTTGTAAATGGATAAGCAACACATTTATAGTTCTTTACATCCGACTTTCAGTGCACTGTACTGGCATTAAGGAAAAGAGCAATGCAGATATTCCATGTACTTTGGATACATCATAATACTAGAAAATTAATGTTCTACAACAGCACTTATATTTAAAAAACAGTGTGATGGACCAACTCTAGCAATTATCTTTAAGCTCAATCTTCACCTGCAGGAATAATACAGAACATGCTGATGTAGCCTGCTTTCATTATTTACTACAGGAAAGCTCAGGATAATGTGGCTAATATCAGTGAAAGTAAAACTTAATAACTGGTTGGAACAAGATAATGTCTGTTTGGTAAGTGACAGATCACAAAAATGAGAAGGAACTCTTGTGCAATCAAACTTTTGTCTCCTATTCCAGCCACTGAGCGTGTAAGCGGAAAATACCACAAGCTGCTCAGCTGCAGGTCAAAGGTATTTAAAGACGCTGTCTAGCCCTCAGCAAAAGAAAGATTTCTCAATACAAATTAGAGGGATGGAAAAAAACCCCAAACCCTCGCTTCCCAAAGATAACAGTGTCTTTTAAATTAAATGCATTTCAAACTGTTATAATTGTTATCACATAATGTACAAATAAATGGGAGAATGATTCTTAATGTATTCTGAACTTGCTGCCATAAAGGCTTGCAGGTCACATGTCCCTTAGTAGAATAATTTGTTTTCAAATTCAATGGACTGCATACTACATTTCATATTCTATAAACTTCAGTTTACAAGTGCCTGGAGTATTTCTTAATAGCAGCAGGAGTCTGATGTAGCAAAAATGAAGCAGTAAGATCTTATTTATATCAGCAGCAACATATTGAAATAAATCTAGTAACATCAGAAGAAATGCTTATTTCATGTAGCATTTCAAGTTATTCCATATCTTCTTCCCTGTCGACTCATATATAAATATGCTACTTAAGATTTAGTTGTTGCCTACCTTCCTCCTTTGAGACACGCTGAGGGCAGCAAAGTCATTAAACAAGGATGAATTTGGTGAAGTTAGTGGATCTATAAAATCAATGTAAAATCAATATGTTATATATATATACACTACTAGAAGAAACTCTGTATTTTTTAACTTACATCTGTATGGAAAAAATCCTTTTGACAAAGCTAAGTTTAGCAGTCACACTGCTAAAACCCACAGCATTTATTAGATTCTGTGCAACTGCTTAATTGAAATGGTGCTCATTAACAGAATTCAGCAAGTTTAATTGCTGTTGACACTATTTAAAGTCCACCTAACATTTCGCAGCCTTCATCTGATCAGAAAACCTGTTTTAAGTGCTTCTTACATTTGCATGCTATTTTTAATCCTGTAGATGATACATTAGAATGTTTCTAATTCACCAGAAGATCCTCTGAAAGGGCTGACAAGCATTGGCAAGTGCATGAGTTACCATCCCTAGGGGTATCATGTAAATGTAGTACTGAGGGACAAGCTTTAGTAGTGCACTTGGCAGTGCTGGGGTAACAGTTGGACTTGATCTTAAAAAGCCTTTTCCAGAATAAAGGATCCTATGTGATCTCCAGCTACCTGAAATTAGCAATCTTCTGTGTAACAGGTCTTAATGATGTGGATTTTGCTTGTCTTGTCACTGTTTTGCACATCCAATTTAAATCAGAACCAAGCAAAAGTCTGCATTTCATTAATAACTTTTTATTGCTTTTCTTCGTTCCTATTCATCATTTCCAGAGTTGAAGTTTCAAAAACTGTGTAACATTCACAGATGCAACTGAAAACTGCATGGCTAAAACTGTCAAATTAGCAATGACTGCCAGCTGTAAACATCGGTGTTTTGATGAAACACTTTCTTCAACATTAAATTCTTAGAAGACAATTTATCTTAAATTTGATCAACAATAAATATTCCCTAAAAGGGCAATTCTACAAGAGAAGCATGGCTTGGCAGAGCAAGGGGGAGAGAGAGGGGGAAGGATCTGAGACACAACAATATTTAAAGTGGTTTCCAAAAGTTGGTCTGGTTTCTCTCCTTGACATGCATCACCATTACTATTTGGCCTGTCACAGTCAAACTCTGACTGCATTTAAAACTGGAGACCTCCATTGCCTTGAATAGCTAATTGTTCAGTGGGACAAAAGTAGCAGACTCAAAGCCTACTGGAAATAAACTAGGAAGAAAAAACAAAGAAACACCCACAAATTTCGACTTTCAAGCAAGTTCATTTTACAGTAGTTACTACCATGCTTAAAAAATTATAATCCTAGTAAGTAGACTAGCTGCAAGGTCAGATATGCAAATGTAGTTCTAGAGCATAATTTACACAGCAATTTTCAAAGCAGAAATTTACTTTAAATGTATATCCTTGCCATAAGGAAGCAATACCCTCTTCTTTAAAGAACTTAATTTAACAGCTACAGCTGAAATAATCTGCAGTGATTCTCAAGAGCCCATTACAAAGCTCAATACACCCTCCACAATAATTTAGCGAGTATGTAGGCCTCCACTATCAAGACATTTTCTTCAGCTGAAAACCACGTATATAAAACACGTTCCTAAAGCAAGGCAAAAATAAGAGGCAAAGTACTGCTTGCAAGACAAAATAGCTATTAAAAATCATCAGTTATGTGACATTTATAGGTATTAAAAATCATCAGTTATGTAACATTTCACAAAATCCACACACTCTAAATTTAAGGGAAAACACCTGTACACTAATCTCACACAATAACTTCTCCAAGAAGCATAATAAAAAGGGATACTATGGTGAAGCAACATAAATGCTTAAGCTATCAGTGCTTTACAGTGGATATTCAAACTAACATTTCACTTGAAGTGACAAGACTGGTAATGACTTTTTTTAGTTTTTTCCCCCCACAGCAGAGAGAAGCTTAAAAATTTATGAGTTCAGTAACACTTAAGCTTTCCATTATACACTGTTAAAAAAATAAAGTTCTGCTGTATCTCAAATAAAATCAGAGAACAAGTTAACACTTCCTTAAGTCTCAGTTTTGTGAAAGTGAATCTCAAATTTTCAAACATACTTTTATATGTATTACTTTAAACATACTTACCATGGCCTGCATACTGCTTGGCACTGTCATTGAGAAGGCTAGGGGAGCTGCTGCTATTTGTCATCCTCTGCAAAAATACAAGATGAAAGTGTACATGTAAAATAAAGCTGTAACAGATTAAGTGAGGGCATTGGGGACAACCTTTAACAAGTTTTAAGGACAGTCTATGAAACTTGTGCTCATTCCCCATTTAGTAAATACGCTGAGCAAACAGACTTATAATTAACAAAAATGTTTAGTAAAATAAAGCATTTTGCACAACAGAAATGCAAACCAAAAATTACTGTATATTAAATTAAACACTATCTTCATTAATTTCTTCTAAATGAGAAGTGTCTACCAAACCTATGGTTCTCTTCCTGCATGTTGTGAAAACATTAGATAACCCAATTACTTATCTCCTTAAAACAGTCTTTTACACTGCACTCCTGAAACAACTCCTCCCTTTAATAAACTATCATGACAACATGAAACTTCTCCCATGAAAAATACTTAAATTAAGTATTTGATAGATTCCTTTTTAAAAACAGAAGAACCTTTTGAGACCTTTCAGCAAAACATCGAATTCTTCCAAGTCAGCAGGACATCTGAAACCCTTTTAACATTCCTGCTAGGCTCTCCTTGCTTTTTCTACATTCCTCTAGAGATATCAGCGAGCAATAAACTGGAGTAAAGAGAAGCAGTGCTGCTCTAAGAGCTACTGCTTCTTTGATAGAGAAGTTTTAAAGTGTCTCTTTTTACTCCTGCTTATTATTTTATTTCACCAGCCTCCCAACAGGAAGAAACAGTGTGAGAAGTAAAGGAAGGCAAGGTCAGGAAGCGTTCTTCATCACTGAGAGACAACCACTAATTTGTTAAAATACTCCCTGGCATGCTTTTGGCACACATCAACCCGGAGTCTCCCAGCCAATTTCCAGGCACTATTCAGCAGTGAAAAGGTTTGAGAACCCTTCAAATAGACAGTTTGCATGCAGACTCTGCTTCAGTGGGTGAGCACACACCAGCACAAACAGGCCATTTTGTGCCAGCTGGCCCTAAGCAGCAAGGAAAGTTTCCAGGCATGTTTCATCTAGTAGTCTAGACACAGAATGACTCAAAACTGGTCACTGGATTCGCTCTTTATGGTTATTTTTTTCCGTAGCTAGTCTCAATGTTGGTGGCAAAGGGCAGGAAGCTTACTATGTTATGTTCCAATGCCATTTCATCTAATTGTTGACCACAAAGATCAGTATTCTGGAACAATTTTGGTAAGAACAGAGGACAACCAATAGAAGCTGTAGCACTATCCAATTTGGTAGATCTGTAAATCTACTGCAATTCAAGTCTCCCAACACTTGCAGTTTTCAGAGCACCACGAACTTCACCAGAAGCTGCAGCTTTAAAATTTGTATCTAAAAGAATAGACAGTGTAAAGTAGCTCTTATGTGGAATGCTTACCCACGTAAATAGCATATAAACCTTCAGCTTTTTCAAGACTTCAAGCAAGCTGTCTGCTACATGCTTGTTCCCTTATTTTGATGTCACCTGTCTCATGCTCCTAAATATACTGAACTGACACAATATAAATATCACTAACTGCTTAAGTGATAAATACTTAATTCTATACACAAAAGGCATGCATCTAGTGAAACAAAGTTGACTTATTTTTACAAAACAAGGTACCACTTTGAGAGACCCACACTAAATTGACAATCTTTGCCCAAATTTAAGGAAGCTCATCCTACTGCTCAAAATCATCAAAATAAGAAAAAAAATACATCAAAATCATTTCTGGATTATGGTAGCTCAAGTAATCATATGCCATATTCCCTTCCTAAGCAATGGAAAGAAGTTGAATCGTTTTCCACAAATACTTAAAAAGCATCCCTGTTATGCATCTTTTTTTGGCATTTGATACATCCACATTGACCCTCATAAAGCAAAGGGGTTTAAGAAGAAATTTCCTCAGGCAAACTTTCAGATATGCACAAAATTTGCCCAGGTGTAGATAAAAATAGTATTAATGTCTATTTATAATACCAGATTTAATAATTTTAATGCAAAAGGTAACAATCTGTTGAAATAGGAATAAATATGATATTGAGAGCTGTGTTGGTATCAAAGCTGGTTAAGCACACAGGTTAAAGTTGGAACCAAGTATTTTTATTCCATCAATATTCTCTATCCTAGGTAAAGGAGTTAAATATTCAACCAACAGACTTTCAATGTGAATAGGAACCTGAGACGATGAAAACCAGCGCTGACACGATCACTGAGAACATACAGTGCACACACAGCAGAACACAACAGAGCACATTGCTCTGGATTCTGAAAGCACAGTGCAACCCAAATCTGTGAACATCAAGTGTGCTTTTAAAACATCAAGTTCCCATTCAAGGTGCAAACATATCTAACACACCAGGATTCTGAAAAACCAAAGCTTGGCAGCTCTCGCCTTAACAACTGCTTGTAATCTGTACCTTGAATAGTTAGAAACCTCTACCACATTCATGAATTTTTTGCTTTGCTCACTTTTATTACACATGCATAAGCTTCTTACCTTAACATTATTCATAGAAGACCTGCATGTAATCAGTAAAGGCTTTTTAAACTGTTTTAATATTAAGATTTCTACCACACCCAAATGCATTTAGTCTTAATGAAGGTTACTCCTGTGTCTCATTTTTACCAAAAAGATTTTGAAATAAAAAAAAAAATTAAAAGAACATACAAGTGCTGTTTGTCATTTGTGTTTTCCAGAAGGCAGTCTTGATTTTAAATAACACTTCTCAACCTCTTCTAATGATGTTGAGCTATTTTTCATACAAACTGAATTTCAAGAAGACTGTAAGCACCTCAAGCCTAAGGGATGAAAGCTCCAGAAAGGCAAAAGCAACCATTCACAGGGAAAGAAAATTCAATATTAAGCCTGACAGGGAAGGTAAGAACACACATATGAGAGCTTCAGACTGTTTTAGTACATCAGGGCTTTTATCACATGGAAGGTAATGTATTTTGTCATAACCAAGTGACACACTCAGTTTCACAAACTTCTCTGCCGGCCTATTGCTATGATTTACTGAGGTTCTTTAAATACTACTCAAAATTCAACTAGGATGGCTGGCATACATCCTGCCCCTCTCCCTTCAAAGGAATTAAAATGTTGTGTGTTTTAGCTTTTCTTCACAGGAGGGATGCTCCAGTGCCTGCACCATCTTTGTGACCCTTCATTGGGCTCTCTTCAGTATATCCATGTCAAGTGTTACAACAAACACTCCCACCTTCTAAAGGTACACACCACCTTGCCTCCATCCTTCAATATTCAGTAACAAACCCCAGAATTACAGCTGCACTTAAGGCAAGTTTGCTTTATTTTCATCTCCCTCCACTAAAGGCTATATTACAAAATTCTCATCAAGATAAAACATGAATAAAACTTTGATGCAGACAATTACATCTAATTTTACATAGCTTATAAGACTTAGCTTGAAGTGAGTGTTTTTCCTTTTTTCTCCACCACTTCTTATCTCCAAAATACATAAGAGATGATATTTATTCTTTTTGTCTCCATATTCCATGTCCTAACCCTGAGAAAGTAAGGATTTTCCTCATGGCCATTCCATGGTGCTAAGCATACCATCTCGAGTATTTTGCAGTATGTCATAATCTAGTCTCTTCACCTTACTACTGTTTTACTGGAACTATATTTCAGAATACTTCTTTATAATTTTTAGAATAATGTTGATTGGAGCACAAAAAGTCATTCTGCAAAAGATTGATTTGTTAGGCTGTGACATTGTTTAGTTGTCAGATTCTCTGACCTAAAAAGGGTGGTATCTTTTGCTTTTCTTTTTAAACAATCCAAAACCTGTCCTTGACAGTTAACATGTGTGGCACCATCTATAGCACAATCCACTCAAATGCTGAAACTAAAGCAACTGGATTTCCTCAGAAAGCATTATGAAAACAACCGCATAATTTTATATTTAAAATAGCACATCTGTAGTAGCACTCAGTTCTCAACAGTTAAAAACTGAAGACATTTACAAGCTTCTGTGCTATGAGGAGAGTTTTATTACTTGACTGTTGGCAGATGCAGCAATGGCAACAAAGGTCTTCATGTTTATTCAGCTGCAAGGCTTTGAAGTGAGCATGGTTGCTACTTCTCAGGCTATTCAAGAATGCTTAGTACACCAACATTTGCATGGTGAAAGCAAGCAAAACCAATTCTTCTCCATTGCTTGGCCTTGCCAATTTCAATGCTGAAGACTGTTACCCCCTTATTATTTTGATTAGGGTGATTTACTGAGAACTTTACATTCTTCCTTGCTATGTAACCTGCAGTCTGATGGAATCCACATAGTCATAAATCTCATCCCATCAAAATAAAGAAAACCAGATTTCTGTGAAGCAACATGGATGAAGGCACCTTCTACTGTTTTATGCTCTTACAACCAAGTTGCTCAATTCTAGTGAAACGTTTAAAGTTTTTAACATCAAGATACTTCTGTGCCTCATCCTGCTATAATACCCTTTTAACAGGCCAACATTATTAAAGCTTCTTTCTGCACCACCTGCGTCTTTGGTCAAGCCACAAGTTAGTCAAAGGGCAGCACTAATGCCAGAGGAACAGTGACACCAGCCAACCAAGCGGCAACTGAGCAAACAGCCAAGCATTACAGGCATCCCAGCCAGCCAGCTCCTGCCTCCTCACTGCTGGGAAAGCCAAAAGCAGTGAGCTGCTTTTTGAACCACACCTCTGACTGTCTCTGGGCAGCTGCTGCTATGCCAAAAAGAAAAAGAACAGCTTTGAGGACAGCATGCAGCCTGTGGGCCATGTGTTGTGCAGGTCTGCTCTGCAGTCCATTAGCATTACCTAGAGAAGGGGAAAACAGAAAAAAAGTGCTTTGATAAGATGGAAGACAATACTGTTAATATAGTATATGAAAGCATATGTAGATTCAAGGAAGAAGAGACACATGAAACAAAACAGTATTATGGAAAAACACAAACCAGTGAGGACAGAAGACTATTAATCAATAGGAAACCAGGTTAGTAACAACAGAAGACGACAATGGGGGCCAAGGAAAGGTTGGCTAACAGCAAAGACCTTTCAAGTAGGAGGAGTGGAAGATGAGGCAAAGAGATAGCTTTCAGAAAGGAAGAAAAAAGGAAGAATTAGAACCATGGCCACTTCAAAAATCCTGCCTCTTCTTAACTGTGCTGAGTATTTTTACTCTGTTTTCCCCACTGCAAAGTGAGTATTGCCATTAATTGCATCTTAACCACTAATCTAAGCCCAAAGATATGTTTAAGATCTCATAAAATACTCTTCCACAGATATAAATAAAATCTGAAAGTCAGAAATAGCCATTCTACAGAAATGTTGACAACTATTCATCTACATTATTTATGGTCAAAGCAGTACATCCACTCCCAATTCATCATGATGTTAGCCACTTCCCTCCCTTTCGCTGCTTACTGAACACTGAGTCTTAGCGATCAGGCACTGCACACAAATGTGGTAATTGCAAACTTTGGATATAGCTTTGCTTGATGCAGTTCGGTTCCGTTATATATGCATTATGATAACCCCAACATATACAATCACACACTCTTTTCAACAAACCTCTGTTTTATGTGCTGCACATGACAAACACATTCTGGAGATTAGATAGGAATAGTCACGACAACTCATCAATTGAATACCTGATGATTATGTTGAGAGGTATCTAGTGAATAAAACAAGGACAGCAGAAAGACTTTCATGGTAACAGAAATGAGCAATACCCAGAAGGGACTGACTTTGTTACTATCTTTGCCAGAGTGAGGCCAGTGAAGCAACATGAACCAAGTATTTTACTGGTGGTTATTAATTCCATTCCTCACCTTCCAACTGTAAAGATTAGTTTCAAAAATTCAGGTCTCTTGTTTGCCAGCACTGTTGGGGCATTGTTTGTTTAATTGCCATCCTTTTCCACCCCATGCATCTATAAAATGTAGACTACTTTCTTGTTTCATAAGGAAAGCATTCCACAAAGTTTGATGGAATAATTGCAACGGCACCCGAAACTGCACTGCCAACTAAGTCTTCGCAAGGATGCGAACAGCATGCAGGAATAAAGCACAGAAACGACGAGCATTTAATCAAATATCGAACAGATGCTCAATACACATGGATGTGCCACACATCTTGTGTTCTGAGTAAGTCCCACTAATAGTTTTCCCACTGAAAAAAAACTACACAACATTATGAGAAATACAACTCTATATATAACCTCAAGGCTGCACTCGCAACCTAAACTTACCATTTCCTAACATCTTGCTGCATCTTACTAGTGTTTTTCTATCAGTGTGTTTATTTGCATGCATTTGCAATTTCCCAGCTTTAAAAAACAAGCTGAAGAGCTTGCCTCATATTGTGAACTACACACGTTCACCAGAGATGACAACGCAACTCAGATGGAACTGGTATTTCCATCTGCAAAAGCAAAACTGAGAGTTAATCAGATACTTTACAGAAGACATTTGACGTTTCATTGATGGCAGAACACTGCATTTTTAGTATCTTTAGGTTGATTCAAGAACCTGGAGAGAAATAGGAACATGGATTTGTTCTCTCCACCCTACTTTGTCTTGCCTTTACCATATGAAAACTTGTTTTCAGTTTCTGTGTATTGCATTTGTACCATTCCAGTCCCCATTCTGTGAGTGTCCCACCAAGGTCTCTTCTCTCCTTCAGTCCCTTTGCTCAATCCTTCCTGGTTTCTTGTTTACTTATCTTCAGCTCAGCTTCTCTAAGCCTACAGCATAAATCTCTTTTCCCTTACCAACCCCTCTGCTCCAATTAACACAGATACAGCTCTCTTTCATTAAATATAGATCCACTTCCACACTGCTTCAATCTGAAGTAGAAGCAAAGAGGGAAATGAACCTGATCAGCGTTCCTTCTCAGAGTTCAGGCAAGGCCTAGATTATGCCAGAGCTGCAACTGCAAAAACATACTCAAGCTGGAACATGTCAGTGCAGATTACATCCTTGGGAAATTATCTAACATCTAGGAAGTCTCCAGTGGGTTTATCTAAACCAGTTCTACAAAGGTTTAATCGAGTGACAAAATCTGTACAAATTTTCAGAGAAAGCAAGCAAGAGGTATATCCTTGACACAATAACCAATCTATCAGATTTAAAGTCTCTGTTTCAAACCATAAAGAACTAGTATTATTTAAAGTCAAACCCACTAAAATTTCTCCCTTGCCTTGTTCTCCAAAGGGTTGAATTACACAGAAAATCTCATTCCAAGTGGCTAACCTTTGTCAGTATAGACTTAACCTAGAAGCTGACATACAGTCAAAACAGACAGCATTACCAGCTTTACCTATGCAAGCAAGAACTTAAAATACAGGATTCAAAGGAAAAAAATCAATATAGGAATGCTTTTCAAACTGTAGTTTGATGCCTGTTAGCACATTCTCAACACGAATAAAACCCTTCTTCAGAAGTAATTTTCCTTATCTTCCAATGGGCAAGAGGCACACTGATTTCTTCTCAAAAAGAAACAACAGTGCCTTGACTGTAATCTCAGGCATTAGTAAAGTATTTAAGAATCCTATGAGCATTCATGTTAGATGCATGCCTTATTGACTGTCTTTCTAGAAGAAACAGTTATAATTAAAAATTGGTGTTTAGAAAGACACCAGTGTTTCTGCAGAATACCATTTAAGGATACAGAACATAATGACCTTGTGTTAAAATTATAGGACCTTAGTGATACAAAAATTTGTAACTGCCAGCTTCAGTAGTACACTTTGGGATCAGAGGTTAAAATTTTTCTTTTTATATCATGCATAACTGTCAGTAAAACATTTCCATACTTCTACAATTCTGTCGAATAAGAAAATCCAGCCTTCTTGAAAACATGCAGGAAAAAAAAAACCAAACAAACAAAAGAAAAGAAAAAAAGGAACACACCTAATTAATTCCCACCTTTTGCTGAGTTATTTTTCAATCCATAATACAGCCACAATTGAGATCAAAGTAACCTCATAAGGAGAGTTTCCTCGATATAAAAGAAGAGAGGTGTTGTCAGGACTCAGTGTGAATTGTTTGACTTGTGCGCTCTCTCATTTACCAGAAGTTGCTTTGTTTAGTACAGGACAGAGCATCTTCTTTTCAGGGACAGACTGTGCTGCTTTTAAAATGCATAACACTTTGAGGGAGTTATTATAGTACTTCATGTGTTAATTCAGTAGATACTCATTTAGGTTTTAAATACGACAGACATCTGTTGCAAATTTTGCATAATACTACCTACACAATAAATTCCATCTCATAGGAGTTCCTATGCCAACCTCTACAGAACACTATAAATACAGGGAAATGTTTCAGAAGATTTAAATATGAATTCAACATACTACCACCAGAGTCTGAGCTTACAAATTCTGAAATTTTTGCCTAGTAATTTCAGGTTCAACAGTTCATATTTTGCTTCAGCAAATTTTGATATTTGAAAAGTTTCAAAATGTGATTTTTATATATTTATCAAAAGCTATGCACCTAAAAAGAAACCTAGAAATTCACATTCAGTAAAGAAACCTAACACAGAGTTAATGTATGCAGCAAAGCTCAGCACAACAAGCTCAGGTAAGTGCTAACAAAAACAGATTAATTTTAAAGCAATGATACTGTTTCATTTCCATTTGCAAGATTAAAGTGAGTATATACTCTGGAGATCATACAGGATGACATATTCCAAAAGGCTCCATTTGTCCTGCCTCTTGAGCAGTTTTCCCTTTTTGGTGTAACACCAGCCGGACTAATGAAACAAATCACTGCTATTACCTGCATCATGGGATACTTTGTTTCAGCAGGACTTCCAAATCCATTAACACCAATGAAGCTGGTGCTAAAGTACGAATCCGTTAGACTAGCATCAGCTAAGCCACCACCATCCATGCCGGGAACTAAAAGGAAAAGAAAAAAAAAGAAAAATGCTTCAGAAAGTTTCCTTTACCATGGGTTTATTTGCTAGAATCTATTAGACGTATATTTTTTGGTAGGGGAATAGAATAGGAAACAGCTGGTACTACCGTCTTCTCAGCAAAACAACCAAAAACGTATTAGTGCATAGCATGAAAAAGGAACTTCATGAAAGAAGTTGCCAAATGAGAGCATCTGTAGCATGAAGTTACAGCACATATGCAGAAAGAAGCAGAGGAGTCTGATCTTAAGAAACAAGAATAACAAGGACAGTAATGATATCAAAAAGAAAATAAATCAATTAAAAAAAACCTAGAAGACAAGCTTATTTTATGAAAACCCATATTCTTGCATGCCCTTCTCGGAAATATATGAGTTAAGCAGAGTTTTGAACTGGATGCACTGGTTCTTTTAAAGGGTAACATGTAGAAAATGCACACTTAAAAATATCTCAAACCCTTTCAGAGAAAGCACAAACACTTTAAATGCTTCCTTAAGAGCTTAAGACAATTTTCATCATCTCATTCTTCATAAAGTCGCAACAATTTCTGGAAATGTAGCCAAAAAAATCCTTTAGATTGAAAGCAAGTGTGAAGAATGCAAGAAGAAATTCATCCCGCCTAGAAACAAGGGCCTCCACATACAAAACTTTAACCACAAATAAATTAATTCAATACAAAAAAACTACAAAGAACAAGATGTTGTCATAATTAACACAAAACTCTCAAGCAGGTATTACTTTGACAGGAAAAAAACAACATTTACAATGGTATGCAAGCTGCAGTTCAAATTAACCTTCTGTAAAAGCACCCACAGTAAATTATAAAGACACTAATCAGTATGGCCAGACCACTGCAAGCCAACAGGCATGAGTAATGGGTAGCTTCAAGGTAGGAAGGCACACATCCAACTCAGAGGAACATCCTGTACCAAACTATCCAACTTGAACTTCTGGGAGGACTTGCAGCCAGGTGGTGACACCCGGAAACAACTTCCTGATCCTAATCCTCAAAGGAAATAAAATGCAACTTAGTGGCACAGCTAAAGGAATGCATATTATAAACTGTCAAGTTTCATCAGAACAGGAATTTTCCCTACAAAACAGACTACATAACCTGATGAGCCTTTTCCATGTGTTAGGCACAGAAAACAGCAAAAGAAGTACAGTCATATGCAACCACAGGAAGGGCTGAAGAGGAGGATGATGAGTAGCACGCACACCACACACAGAAGGAAACACTGCCCAGCAGCACTCCCCTGAGACTGGAGCTGCATGAATCAGCCCACTGAGGGTAACACCAACACCAGTTCAAATGGAGAGCTGTATGTGAGACACCAAATAAATGGAATATCTCAGTGGCAATAAACAGTTTTGCAAGGGAGAAAGATTCTTGAAGTTTTGCTGCCAAATCTAGAACATTATTTGTATATTCTGTAGGTTTGAAGGAAATAACTAAGAAACTTTAAAGATGCTAATTATTAATGCATTGCTACTTCTTTTTACAGAAGTTTTAAAAGTTACCTAAGAGAATAGGAAAATAAAACTCCTTCCACTATCCATGTCCTAGATCCTCCTTCACAACTTTAAATAAGCAGCCACATAGAAACTTCAGATGTCCTCTTGCTACAGCCCTAAAATAGACAAAACTTTTTGGATTTGTCTTCTAAATGACTGTTCCTCTTTCACCTTCATTTGGTGAAGTCACATTCAGAAGTCTAGGAAAAGTATTTTATAGTTCAACCACTGTACTATGGAAAATAGTAATATCTGCAGTAATGTCAATTACTGTCTCATGCTTCCTCCTACTGTCAGTCCCTAACTTACACTGTGAAGGTTAGCATATTACATATGGTTTTCTGGCATCATGAAAAATACTAGGACGACCCATTCATACAAGAAAACAAAAAGACAGCATATCCATGTCTAATTGTAAGCAGTTTCAGTCCAGTTTGCTCATAAACTATTCAAGGTTTTCACTGTGTTTTTTATTTATTATAAAAATGCATTTCCAATGTAGCTTTCTCTGCCTACATTTCAGCCATTATCAAAAACCCCTGCAGTTTTTACACTACACCTTGACTGACCAGCAAAAACTGTTTCATTTCCAGGAACAGTTGTCATTTCAAGGTACACTATAAAATTTCAGCAGTATATCTGCTACTTCATCTTATACTTTTGCCAGAAATTATAGAATCTATCCAATTTTTAGCAAACTAGCAAGATACTCCCTTAGGTGACACCATCAGCTTTCCAAATCCTTCGGGCTTTATTGAAGAATTAAGAAAAAGACTAATTCTTCCTGCTTCTCCCACTGCTCCTCACTATGCCAGAGTCATCATGAGACTCCACGTACCTTCATTTCTCCCTTGAATAAATACAGTTAATGCACAAAATCCTTCAAACTGGGAAGAAGCAAATGAAAACTTGCAAGTTTTGCCACACTGAGAAACCCCAGAGCTGACCTGCAGTAACTCCAGACAGGTGGTACAGTAGCTCAGTCACCCGTTATCCAAACAAAGCCCTGGAACCCGTGCCAGTTACCTCGCTAGGGCACAGATAAAGCACCAGGTGCTCTGCTCCTGCTCTGGCTGAAACACCCTCAGTGACAGGCAGTTCAGGCTGGAAGCATGAGCAAGCTTTGGGCAGCAACCCCAGAGCTGAGCAAGGCTGAGGATGCTGCTGGGATCTTTGACGCTGCATCCTTTCTACTGCTCATATTTACTATGCCAGCCTATCCAAAACACTTAAAACTGCTCAAAGCTACAATTTAGGCTATTGGCACAGTGACATCTAACTGGGCACTCCAAACAGCAGAAGCTACTCCAGAACATTTTCTTTTATCTAGCTGCAGGAAGACCATCTCTGTACTGAAGTGCTGTGGTTTGGCCATACCAATCAGCCTCCTTGTGCCACTCCAACAAATTGCTGTACTCCACTGCTGACCCACCTTCGCAGCACCCAATTCCACTCGTACCACAGCAATTTCAAAACGGCTTTCAACTCCAAGGATTTTTATTGTCCTCTTCCAAATGGTCTAGAAACATACTGCTAGCAGAGGGACCCAAAGCACAAGATAACACATTCCACAGGAACAATCAAAAGAAAACCATCAAAAGTACACTCACAGGAGCAGAGGACAGTTTTCTTGGCAGTAGCTCAGGTTTAAACAGAAAGCTCTAGAAGTGGCAAGTATAACTATTGCCTTCAAAAGAAAATTCAATACTAGCCTCTTTAAACTGACTTCCCTGTAGCAATCAGCAAGAAAATTAAGCCTGCAGAAAAGATAAAAAAAAGTAATTCTTGCATTGCTTATAGAGGGAAAAAAAGAAATGTTCAACACATACTCCATTTGTGTTCAAAGGGACATTCAGCTTCTACACCGTTGATAGCCCGGCAAATACCTAAACAGCCAAAGCATTTTTACTGTATTTGGCACCTGGCCTTCCCTATGAGAAGTTGATAACTTTCTCCTGCTTCTGCCAAACATTTAGCAAACCAGAAATTCTCACTTGCTTCTTGAAGACCACAGTAGTTTAGAGAATGTAAAAAGAAAAATTATTCATCATAAGCAACCCATAAAAGGTCTGCAGAAGTGGGCGCACTTTACCACACGAGCAGTGTGATATTAAAAAAGTGGAAACCTAAGCTGGAAAAAGAATATCTTAGTCCTCAAAGTTTTTATTCTCATGTGTTTACTAATTCACATCAGTCCCTGCAATTGATTTATCCATCCATATCTTTCTTATAGAACAACTGCAAGCAACCACTTTAAAACATTCCCATACACCATGGTATTGAAATAGCAATAAACTTCTGGTGTCTGTCTTTTCTCTTTTAAAGCATTGATTATAACTTTAGATAAGTTTAGGCAATTTTAGGAAAATCCTGAATTAGCTATTTTTTGTTAAAGGAATAAGCCCTTCTGTTGTGTAGCACTATCCAGGCATTGAAGCTGTATATATTTCAACAGGTTCTTCTTGGAGAGAACCAACAACTTCCTTGTAAAAAGAGAAAGGCTGACCAGGCAGGTAAGAGAAAAGACGGATGTGCAAGGGAACAGCAAAGAATCCGGGGGGGGAAAAAAAATGCTAACACGTTATGTAAGGACCTGTGTGAAAATAGAACAAATTTCTCCATTCCATCAATATTCAAAACAGAAGTTGCATCCTGGCAATTCTGGAAAGAAATTAAATAGAACATCTTGAGAAATTAAGATGAAGTCTTCTACTTTTTATACACATATCATCTAATACGTTTCTTGCTTGGTGAGTAACACTGCAGCTTAATGTGACAACTGCAATTAAAAATAAGTATCTTCTTATATAATTCCTCTCCCACAGAATTTTAAGAGAAAGTAGGCTTCCCGCCAGAGGCACGCACCAAACAGGGAAAAAGAAAGAAAAGATAGTTACTTTTGCATTACAATGATATTTTTCAGAAACAAAGTATCTCACCACAGCTTAAGTGCTTGAGTAGTACTGCGATGAACTCAACACATATGCTTCAACTGAACACGTCAGTTCCAGTGAATTTTAGTTTAATACTTGTCTAACACGGGCACTATCTGAACACTAATACTATCTGGAAAGATTTTTTGATTTTTTCAGTCTATGCTTTCACTAACCAGTAAACAAATACTGTATTATCCTAGACTACTTCTTTTATGAACCCAGTATCAGCACTGACAATCTCAGACACTGTTCTTCATATAAATAAGGATCCTTTCCAGTAATGTGATATATTGCTCCCAACATGAATGGGCTAAAGCAAGGCCACAACAGATTTAGCTGATACTTTTCAAAACAATATTTTAAAGATTTCTGGCAAGGTAATAAAACATGGATTTAAATAATTCATTTTGCTGTTACTGCTTTTTAAAATGCACAATTGTTTTTATGCTGGGTAAAAAGTTTATACATAATCTTGATTTAAACTCTCAGCACTGCAACAGTGCACTTTGCATGAGCTGGTAAACTGAATCATAGGTTCGTTGTATACACGTGCATCCTAAGGACAAGGTGCTATCTCAGCTGGATATAAAGCAGTAAAAACCACAGTGCCATATCTCCGGAGGAATTTACAGAGATAGCCATCCTTATATTGAGACAAAAACAGTAAAATGCCTATACAAAGCTTATCTAAGGCAAGTCATTTAAGATTTGTGTCCTTTTAGTCACCTAGAAGCATTGAGGTGTCAAAGGAGCTTATGCTTGTCTTCCGTTTTGTACTGACATGTACATTTCCACACACCAGGAAATCCTGTGCTGGTGGTACTAACCTGACTTGTTCACCTCAGTGTTATTTTCTCTACAGTGCCACTACTTGGAACTTGTTAGGGAAATTGGATTCTCTGCTGTTTCTATGCCTTTCTCATTTAATGCAATGTTTTTGAAAAACAGACTAGGACTCTCTGAAATAGAGGCACCAGACAAAGACAATGAACGACACTCCCAGGCATGAGAGGCAAAAATAAAAGCACATGCCTGGGTTAGGATGCTGTGACAGAGTGCAGTCGGAGGGCAGACAGCACAAATGAACCAAGTTAGCTGAAAGGCAGACAGGAAGCAAAACAGTTTGGGAAATGCTGCTTTATTTACAAACACTCCCACTACACACAGAGATATTCATGGGCAAGCAAAGGAAAACAGCTGTCTTTACCATAATTTTAAATGGCTGAGCTGTCTTTTTTTTGTATACCTAACATATCTGATGAAGATACCATCTGATGAAGACTGAAAAACAGCGTAAGTGCCATCCTTCTGCTCTGTTTATTACAGAGTAGAGCAGCTGGACTCCTCATCATGGATCAAGTCCAAAAGCACAGTGATAATACAAATTAAAGTTGATACTTTCTCAAAAGAGTCAATCAGAACTATTCTGTTATCAGAAACAGCAATTTAAAGTAGTGCAATTACTTAATATCATGGCTTTCAGAGCTAACCCTCTCCAAGATCTTTTACAACTCCTAAAACATTGCACTGAACTATTCAATAAACTGCATCAATTTTTTCAAACATTTAAGCTTTTGTTTTAATAGCCTCCAATTAATACTCAACATTTTATAAAAGTAATTGCATGAAGCACGTGCAGATAACCTGGAGAGAACATTAGGATATTTTTCACAGCAGCTGGGGAGAATGCATAAAAGAAAGGAAAGGTTTTCTTGCCATCGGCCTCAGCATTAGACCAACTGAAGTTGAGGGACTCTACCCATAAACTACAGGAATCACACATTTTATGACCGACTTGACAGCAACTTGGACAATGTGGTCTCTGCTCTCCCTTTTGTATACCTGTGCTTTGTTTCTAAATTTCCAGTCTCAAATTTAAAAAAGGTCAGGAGTAAAAGGCTGTTAAAAAGCAAATTAAAAAATACAAGTAAGTTCTAAGCACAAAATATCTTTGAAGATCAAACAAGGCAACCACACAATCGGAACTTTAACTACTGAAAGACTCATGAAGCCTGCACACACACACAGAGTGTGATCAATTTCAACTCATGTCCTATACTATGTCCATACACAGTGATTCACCACACACTTTTCTGATGGCATAAAGCATTACATCTTTACTAGAAAGCAACAAATCAGGAAAACATCAGCTTACTATCTAAATCCCTCCACTGACCCCTTTTCATCAGCTGCCTCACAACCAAGATTATTTTTTCCGCTTTGGAGGTTCTACAGAAATGCTCGTGGTCTATCACCCCACCCTCACTTAGCATTTATCCATTTTTCCCACAGCAGTCTAAATTTGCTTCTAGCTGGTTCCTTACACATGGAAACCTTTCTGGGCTAGTCCTCAGAGTCACTATTTTCTGGACATTCAAATCATTCCTGAAGGCCCACTCCTACAGTGATATCTAAAACAACCAGTTTCTAATACCTGCTAGATAGAAATTAAAATGGGGTGTTCTGAATCTTGAAAAACAAGCTTCCAATTATTAAGATACAGCATACAGTTTGCTCATATAGTGTAGCTATCCTCACACTCACTCCTTTTCATGTTTGGCTTTGAAGCAGGAAAACGACAAGAGTAATAGTGCTACAGTACTCTTCAGTACACAACACAGCCTGCGTTCTACCAGAAACAAGTGATTACAAATACTCCTCTGGTATCCATAATTCTTGTGAATTTTTTGGACTTGGAATGAATTCCTATACAATAAGAAAAACTCACAAGGTATATAAACAGATAAAATCAAAGCCAATTACGAGTGCAATTTTTTTTAAGTTTCACTGCCCTCAAAATCCCAAATAACCTTGCAGATTGAGAAATTTTTCCTTCTCTTTCTTTTTCCTTAGCTCCCCCAAATAATTTTCCTCCTACAGGCTATTCAGTTAACAGTTGGACTCAACGATCCTTGTGGGTCCCTTCCAACATAGAATATTCCATGATCCTGTTATTTTCACATGAAACACATAAAAGCAAAAAGAAAATCTGTGTCTAATTGCCTAATTTCTGCATCTGACATATAAGACAAAAAGTGATTAAGTGAACTTAGTAGTCTTCATTTCCTCTCATGCATCTCTAACCAGTTATCGGTTTTACTCTTCAATTCTCAATTGTATCTGTCTCCAAATGTCCCGTCAATGCTCAGAATTGTTTTCCCATTTCTTAAAAATATTCAGAGCAAAAACAAGATGAAAATTGTATGATCTGTCAACTCCTGGAAAAGGCATAATGAAAATTAAAGGGGAAGGTACCTCTAAAAGAAAAAAAAACCCCACAACTGAAGTACACAACTAATACAGCATCACTCACAAAAAGTACAAACATGCTTGGAAAAAGAATTCTCAAGCACACACTTTTACCTGTTTTCTCCATAGAAGTGGAGAAGAAACAAACCCCAGGAAAAGTGAAGAGTATGTGACATACTGCAACATACTTGTACTTAAAAGTTTCCTGTAACTATCTGTTTCTAAACAGTTCGATCTGTAAATACTGAAATGCTACCAAATGTAAAAAAAAATCCACATTTACAATAACCCTGAGCAGTTTAACTGCATTAAGGAGTGTAATCCAACAGATTACCTTTAGTATCAATTTTGCTGAATAGCTATCTTTCCATTTTTTCTATATCAGCTGCTTCATTTTGTTTAAAAAGGAGTGTACTGGTAAAGAATCAAACACCTTTTAAAAAGCAGAAAATTCACAAATGTCTATGTCTTTCCGCTCCCAGCATACTCAGGGATTTCACAAAACCAAAGGTGCAATGCTCACTAAACTAACCACGGAGCGATTGCATACATATGGAGTTTCTACAGCAGTGACGACTACAGCCCTGACTAGACACAGCATGCAGGTGGTTGGCTGTAAAAACAGAAATAATGCTTTTATTAGGGCTGTGAAAACAAACAGTGCTTTTATTAGGCCAACCCAACACACCCCAAGTCTTGAGGTCCCTTTCCACCTTCTCCGCAGGCTGGCAATAAAGTCTATTCACAGATGGGCTTTTCTCAGCAGCCATAGGAAAATACCACCTTGCAGAAACACAGGCCTGTTTTCCAACTACAGATTTCCTGGGAGGGCTTTGCAAAAGGCTTTCTAGAAGAGAAACGGATTCAAACATGTCACAATGAAAGGGTGGGCTAGGCTCTGGCACTGGAAACTCCTGCAGCAGCAGCACTGCTGCTGTGGCCAGCTCCTCACAGGCAGCTCCGCAGCTGCCACTGGGCCCAGAGCACACCTGGCACTCCTCAGCTCAGTGTCCCAGTGTTTTATAGGAATTGGAAGCCAGAAGAAAGGGTGAGTACTATGTATTATCAACTTCACAGCAAAAAGTGTGGCAGAAACTAGCAAATGTTTGGAGCCATACTTCAGCTTGTATCTATAAATACACGAGGTCTACATGCAAAAGAGTATTACACCTGTTCAACTACCTGAAAGCTAACAAATACAATGGCAGTTGTCCATGCAACTTTAACTTGTCTTACCTAGGTACAGGCATGATACACTTTAATACCACATTTCCCTCTAGATCCTCCCTCAGGCAGCACTGAGAAGGGATGGTGGCCTAGGACCAAGCCCACAGCATGCAGCAAAGGAGACTGCTGGTCTGCTGTTTACAGAAGTTGCAAAGTGCTACAGAGAACAGAGGGCAGATATAAGAGCAGAAATTCTTCACGCTACCATGCCCTCTACTCATCCTTCCATAGGCTACTCCTTTAAATCCTGTTAATCTATCATATCTTTTCCCCTAAATAGCAAGTACCAATCATTTCCCCTCCTCTGCTCCTTCTATAGCCTTCTACAGATTCAGTCCTGCTGCCACTGCTGCTCACTGGGCGGACACATGGGACATACATCTATTAGAAAAGCGCCACGTGCAGATTTTAGCAGCTACCAATTTTGGAGAAAATGTGCTATTTCCCTTTCCCCCTTTTTGTCACGGAAGTTCTAGGTACAAAAGATTAATTTTTTAAAATAAAATTTTAAATAGGCAATATCAGCTATGTTCCCTATTCTGTATGCTGTCAGCTGGCCACATTACTCTTGGAAGGTGAACCATGCAGAAGGCTGAGCACTCACAACTCTGGTGGAAGAAGCAGGAATGATGCTTTGAACACATGCTCCAAATGTCAACTAGTCTAGGGGCACTGGGCAGCAGCACTACCTTCTGAGAGTGGGTGAAGCTCATGGGCATGGTCAGTCTTGCTCCCCAGGAACATAAAAAGCCACACCATCAAGCCAAAGCCACATTAAGCCCACTACCTCATCCGGTATCGGACAGCAGTAGGTATGTGGACAAAAGCATAAGCATGAGGCAAGGATAAAGCAAGATTTCCCAGCAGGCTTTCAGCCATATATATGTAGGGGAAGATGAGTCTGATCCAGAGATGGGGAGGTTTTGTATTTAATAACCTCAAGCAGAGTTTTCTTCCAAGACTCTCTGATCACTTCTGGAATTCTGTCAGATGTTTGCATTCAAAACATCTATGGGCACGGAACAGCTTAACCACACATCGCCTGAGAAACTCCTCCTCATTAGCTCTGAGGATGCTCATTCCACTTCATACTCTGAGATACTTCCACACTGGAGATTTCTTGCATTTTCACTGTTCACCGTCTCCTCATCACTCAACATTACTACCACCCATGTTGTGAAAATAAGTTGGTATCTGGGGAGCCCTTGTGATTAACACAGAAAAACCTGTAAGTAAATTAATAATCCTGTACTCAAAGCAGGATTAGAGTAACACGCATGTTAGAATGAGGCACTGACCCACTTTTAACAATAAATAGGACTACCCAGTTAATTAGTCAATGAGCATTATCTGCTCTGTGCACTGAATGAAGCTGGTGTCCAGTGAGGAAGGAACAAGAGAAGGTGGCATCCACAGTCACATTAAGACTACCCAATACTTAGAGAAGACAGTCAGTGAGACTGTACAGGCAGGTGATTCTTGGCAATTCCCAATTTCATGTTCCTAACCTCAGAACGTTTTTAATACGACTTTGTGTCTTACTTCCTACATCCACAGAAATAAAACTTTCATTCCATCCACTTGGAAATCATACTGTTAACACCACAGGCAACCAGCAAGGTAAGAAATTTAGATATTAGCTTGTCAGTACTTATACATATCAACTTCAGATTTTGAATAATTATTTTCCTTATTTTTTTCACAAATGCATCCCAAAGCAAAGGGGTTTAGAAGTGAGACTAGGCCCCTTCTCTGGCTCTTCAACTTAAATTTCCCTGTCTTTCATTCCCAGGCTCTTTTTCCTAGCTAGTGTCCTTCAAGATCTTCTACCAGTCAAAGCTTTTGCCCCCTACAACAGCTGATATGGCCTTCCCAGCAGGCAACCACTGACAACCTCATAGTGGGCTTCTCCATTCTTGGTGCCCTCACTCATTAACTGGGCACAACTGCAGCAAGCGCATTCAATAGAAGCAAGTGTTTCAAATAATATAACTGCTCAGCAGTATCAACTCCCAAGCACACACAAATTCTGAAGATTTTTGTCTTAGATTCAGAGCTTGGGCAAATTTTTTTAACTGTTTCTTAGAAGAGTATCCTTCATATAGGAGCTTTTACCTGCAAGCTAAATTATGCATCCTCTCCCCAAGTCTGAATCCCCTAACCATTTTCTTTCACACAGGGGAAAAAGTATGTTTCATACCAAACTCTGTCCAAAAGAAAAATTACAAAGATTGACTTATTGCTGCTGAATCCCTCCAACACATTTCTATTCCATTAAAAAAAAAAAATAAAGGCAAGACAGCCTTCAGCTTGAATAACTTAAGTTCAACAAAAATCTGGTAGACTTTTAAAAGAAAGCCTTATGCAGTAGTATATTAAAAGGCTCCCCCTGAAAGGGGAGACAGGACAGTCTGGTGTTAAGGTAAGACACTGAGAAGCTACCAACTACAGTTCATACTCAGCAGCACAAGCTCACCACACCTGGCAAAACAGCAATTGCAGGATCCCAAAAGATTTATCAAGCACTAAAAACCTACATACAGGATGTTCAGCATGGTTGCATCTTAATTTCAGAAAAAAAATATAGTTGTGACCATTTAGTAGCTAAAGCATTTAATGTAAATAAATGCCAGGCTTGTGTCAAAAATCAGTAATGCAGCCAAGCTTAACATATTCATGAAAAGAAGCACGACTTTTCTGAAGGAGCATGTTTCCATAGCCTGCCAAATGCTGCTTCACCTAAAAACAAATGGTTATTAAAATCAGTTTTCCGCAAGCTCCATCTAACTATGGGCCTGCACATCAGGAGGATGCACAACTGACCAGCAACAGCAGTGCAGCTCTGCATGACATACAGGCTATCTGAACTCTCACCATTTGAAAAAGGGCTGCGCATAAGGGCTGAAAAACCTGCGGAAAAAAAACTGAAGCAACTTCTGCTCAGAGTAGTAAATAACATAGATATCTATCACAGAATCATATATTGAGGCTGGAAGGGGTCTGGGGATCATCTAGTTCAAACCCCCTGCCAAGGCAGAATCACCTAGAGCAGGTTACACAGAATCCATCCAGGTAGGGTTTAAATATTTACAGACAGGGAGACTCCACAAGCCCTGGGCAGCCTGTTCCAGTGCTCTGCCACCCTCAACATAAAGAAATTCTTTCTCATGTTGAGCTGAATCGCTATTTACAATTCTTTTCTTGTAATTTGAACACTGTATTTTAGCTGGAACATTTAAGACTTTCAAGAGCCGACACTCAATATACGCTGCTCGGAAGAGCCCATCCAAGGGTACCGCTCCGGAAAGCGCTGCCTCCCTGCTCCCGGCCTGACTCCGGGCAGGGAGTACCTGCACCAAGCCTAGCGCTAAAGGGGCGGATGGACAGCTGCCCAGGAGCCCCTTTAAAGCCACATCGGAGGAGCCCCTTCCCACACACACCTGCCCGCTCCTTCCCATCGGTACCGGCCGGGTCCCCTCCGAGCAGCCGGCCCAGCCCCGTCCGCCCGTCCGAGACGGCCGCAGCCGGGCGGGCGGCCCGGGGTCCCCCGGCACCACCATGGCTGTTGTTACTTGCTTCCGGCAGCACCGCGGCGTGCCGGGGATGAGGAACAACGCGCCGCCCGCCTCCCCCTCCCGGCAGGGCCCCCCCCACCCCACCCCCGGGCCGCCCCGCCGCACTCACTCGCCAGCCGTGGGCCATCCAGCCCCCCGCCGCCGCCGCCGCCTCCGCCTCCCGCCCCCAGTTCGGCTTTCTTAGGCCCCACCACCGCTGCCGCCGGGCCCGAGCTGGCCCCGTGCGCTGAGTAGCCCGGTCCGGCGGCGGCGGCGGGCGGGGGGATGCCGAGCGGGAGCCCGCCGAGGGGGGGGGCGGCGGGCCCTGGGCCGGCGGGGGCGGCGCCCGGCTCCTCATGCAGGAACTGGCACTCCTCGCCGTAGAAGCAGGTCTTGTCCTTGGCGTAGTAGCGGCAGAACTTCAGCTTCACGGCCCCGCCGCCGCCGCCGCCGGCCCCCGCCCCGCCGGCCGCCGGCCCCGCCACGCCGACCCCCGCCCCCGGCGGCGGCCCCACCACCGGCGACGGCGACGAGCAGGGCAGGCCGCTGCTGTTCATGGCAACCGCCCCGCCGCCGGGGTCGGCACCATGGGGAAGGGGGCGGGCAGGGGGAAGGGGCGCGGGGACCGCCGTCACCCCGGGTCCGGCTCCGGAAGGGGCAGGAGGAGGAGGAGGGGGCGACTCCGCGCCTCTTAAAGAGGCCGCGCGGCCCGGGGCGGCGGCGCCTCCTCCTCCTCAGCGGTCCCGGCGCTCGGGGTTGTTTATGCCATTTTCCTCTTCCTGAGCGGCCGCGCCTGCGCCGGCGCGGAGCATCCTGGGTAGCGCCGCCGGCCGGGCCGGGGAGGCGGAGGGGGAGCCGGTGCTGCGGGCGGGGGCAGGCAGGCAGGGAGGGAGGCAGGCAGGGAGGGGTGGCGGGATGGAGCGCGGGATGGAGCGCGGCGGCCGCGCAGCCGCGGGCGGCCGAGAGCGGTGTCCGGCGGGGCGCAGCGGCGGGGCCGTGGGCGGCGAGGGGCGTTAACTGCCCGCGCCAGGGAGGTGACCCCCGGCAGGTGACCCCCGGCACACGGCCCGGCCCCTGCCCCGCGGCCGCTCGGCTCTCGAGCGCGCTACCAGCCTGGATCTCGAGCCTTCTCCCCCATCGCGGGGTCGAGGTCAAAGCACCGGCGGTCCCAGCAGGATTTCAACCGGCTTCCCCCCGCAAAAGTCTCGTACCTCTTTCCTGCCGAAAAAACACAGGGCAGCCTGCTGGCCGTGCCTTGCCGGCTGGCATAACAGGAATGCAGCCTGAAGGATTCTCCCTTTCCAGGTGACGAGACGCAGTTTTTAAGAAAATGCTTCAAGTCTTTTCCCCGGAGCTTGGACAACTTTGTGAATTTTAAATGACTCTCTTGCAGGGCTACTCAAGATTTTAAATTTTTCGATTTTTACTCAGTCCAGTTGTTGGCATAGCTTGTGCAATCACTGAAATAGTGTGTATATGTAGTTGAAAAGATGTAAGTTAAAGTGCACTTGACATTATTTTGGTAAGAAAAACATTTACTGTGGAATTAAGATTACTTGTTGTCTATCATAGCCTTCTCTCTTATTAAAAATGAAAAGAAAATCAGGGCCTGCCTAGAAGATGCTTTGACAGTTTGTGTGAAAAGAAATTTAAAAATAATGAGTGAGCTTGTCTCATTGGAACAAATCAAAGTCTTTCTTCATCAGATGGAACGTTCAAAGACCTTGAGAAGTAAACGTGCCTTAAGCTGAAATCTCAAGATCTAAAATTTTGGACAGAAAACTAGAGAAAGGACAAGACTACAACAGTGCAGGCTTCAGTTTTACACTGTATACCAAGAAGATGGTGAGGATATAATCTCTGTGTCATTCTCCAACAATTTTCAGCCTTTTACTTTCTTTCAACAAAGAGCTCACGGCTTCTGTCTTTCTCCAAGCTTGAAAAGTAGGCCAAAGGGTGGAAAGACCCTGTTGGTTTCTCCATTAAAATCTTGGTGTCGGAGCTCAGACAAACCACAGTAGATTCCACAAGGGAGAAAGACCTCCTAAATGCCTCAACCATGGGAAACATTTCAGTTCCAACTTGAGCCTTCTGAGATAACCAAAATCAGTTTGCTTTAGTGCACAGATCAGTCCCGTCTGCTTCAGGTGAGGTGCCCACAGTGCTGCTTGGTTGTGTATCACTTAGACCCCTGGCATTAGTGTTATGCCTCTGAGGAATGAAAACAAAGGCTTCCCTGCACTGTTGCAGCTACACACAGGTACCTGCAGTACCTACTTCCCTCAGCTGCTGCAGTGAAGAGAGAGTCTGGGAGTGCATTGTTTTCCCTCCCTTTGTCTGGCTGATTAGTGCCCTGGGAAAATGCCAGCAGAAGGTGGAGGTCTCAGGGAGATGTGTACTTCAGGGTTCATGGGTTCATAGAGGGGAATAGGAGGTAGAAGGTGTTGTGTTGAGGTGATGCCAGGTGTGAAGGGGAGAGAGGAACCCAATATCATCCTCTGCTTAAGCCTGATTATTATTATAGTCCATTTATCACCTCTTATTCCAGGAATGATGTCCCTTGGAAAACATCCCTTCTCTCCCCAGAGGTCAGACTGAGTAGAAAAGTTATATATACATGTGAGGCGGTTTGAAGGAGAGGCACAAAAATGCTAGTAAGGGAGAAGAAAAATCTCAGCTTTCACCCAGAGTTTTCCCAACATCGGTGGGTCTTTTGTCTAGAGCTTTAGTATTGTGGATTTAATGGTATCAAATTATCTTAAAAGAGATTTGAAGATACACATAGGGTAATACCTTTTCTGGGTAAACTGGTTGAACATGAAGTTTATTCTTCCAGGCAAAGACTTGAGATGCATAGCCACTCCCATCACTGAAGTGTATTCTAACCTTGTGGATCTGCGTTTCCCACAGCTCTTTTGCTGATCTCTGCATATGTCTAATATTACATGTACACAGTGAGGTTAGGAATAAGGACACAAATGGGCTTGTATATGCACAACCCACATTTATTCTATCTGCATGCTGTATCTCAGGTTCAAAACATTCCCACTGGATGTGGGAAGAGCTGAGGTAGTGGACTGGGCAGTAGTGCATGATCCTGCCAGCCCGAGTACCCAGCTAGCAATGAGGTGTGCAGTATGGTGCCAAGAATGTTTGGGTTCTCCCCCACTGAAGTCAGCCTAAGTACGGTACCTGAGCCACTAAACAAACCAACTTGGAAGTGTCCCTCATCTTTTCTACATTGTCTTGGCCAGCAGAGCAGAACCGATAATGGGAAGAGGCTCAAGGTGGCATGAGCCTCTTTTTGTGACTCTGGCAAGCTGTCACCTCTCCTGTCTCTTCATTTCTGTTAACTATACACAAGGACGTGGCCTGGAGACTGACCTGCAGTGAGTGTCCATATGGGAGCCTGACATCCTCTCATTAATCATGTGCTTCCCTCCAGATTCTGATTTTTATTGCCTGTTCCTGCTGGTCAGCCAGAGTGCTGAGGAGCCCTGCAGACCATTCTCCGTCTGCTTCAGCTTGCTCCCCTGCTTTGTGTAGTGCATGGAGATGGACAATGCATTCCTGCAAAGGAGTGGTTGACGATGTTATTTTTTTCACAAAACTAGGTCCCCTGATCATTGCAGCTGGTACCTCTGAGGAGAGTGTTGCTGTACTTTGCATGAAATTCAGGAAGCAAGAGGAAAGAGAAGCAGATAGATACCCCTGGGTCTTGTCCCACTTTGTAGTTAAGTGATAACTGTGGTGTGCTTTTTGACCCAGAAATGGGGAAATACTGCTGTATGCACACATGCAGCCATGGCCAAGTGATAGAGTTTTTATGAGCTGTGCCAGAAAGGCAGAACCAAACATTATGAGAGGGGCGGGGAGGGAAGCCTTGGAAAGGAAACACCTGCCAAGAGCTCTTTTTTTCCAGCCAAATCAGTTTGCAAGTGCCAAGCAGCTCCCCCTTAACATTGAACCACTGTTGAAAAAGCCGTGTTTGCTATTGAGAATGACAGTTTCTCTTTGTGTCAACCCAGAATTAACATGTTTATTAAATCATGTGGAAACAGATCCTGAAGTGCTGGCTGGCATCAGATAATGCAAATGAATAGCAATACTTTTTAAGGGAGTTGTTGTAACTGATTTTTTTTTTTTTTGAGGTATAGGCAAGACAAGTTTTGTAGGTAGGAATCTTGTTTAACCAACCAAGTAGTTGAAAAAAGTAATGTGTAAACACTGGGTTTTTTCCAACAGTACCAGTTGGTATATTAGAAGATACTGTCTCTACTTACAAAACTGGCCTTAATATTATTGAAACAGATGAAAGGAAATACTTCTAAAAAAAGTCTTCACTTAATCTGAATTTAACTTTTAAAGCCTATCATTATAGTATATAATTAAGGAAAAAATACAGATATGATCAGGGTCCACAGTAATATTAGACAAGAATTTAGCATTTACTCATTTATTTTTCAGAGGAAGAGTAATAAAGCCTGATACTTCAGATCTACACTAGCTGCTGTCTGAAGTCAGAGGGAAATTGCCACTCTTGAGGAGATTATTCCACAAAATTAGGGAATTTTTTATCTGCCTTTGAAATATTTGAGAATTACTAATATGGCAATCAGGATGTTGGACTGCATGTGCTGAGCTGCTGTGGCAATAGTCATGGGTCCCTAACTGGACAGTTGTCAGTAATTAACAGTATCTGGAAGAAACCAGGTGTTGCTCCCAGCCGGACTCCCATTCACATGCAAAAAGAAATTCATTTCAACTCAGTGAAGTTTTGAATTCAACTCAAGTCGCAAATCAGGCGTTGACCCTGAAGTGCTCTTCCTAACACCTACATTAAAAATGTATGCTAACACCTATATTAATAATGTATAGGGGGGAGGTCTAGCCCTAAGCTAGAATTCATATTAGTACAGACACTGAAATGTAAGTTTAGTTACACTGTGCTGATAGTCCGATCATATGGTTTAGCTGGAGAATTTCTCATCATGTGGCTGCTCTCACAGGCATAGGCTTTATCTACCTGTTGCAGTGAAGGCCAACCAGGATGGGACATGAGTTGGACAAAATACTTGATAACAGAAACCACTTTCTCATGGTGGAAAAAAGCCCTGCTCACTCAAAGAATCCTTTACTGTCATATACATGTGTATGATTCATGCATTGAACCCTTTCTGACTCCCGTCCAGCATCTTTATGAATAAGTTAATTTGTCAGAATTTATAAATATATTTTGGCTTAGTCCAGTAGATATGAACAGTCCTAGCTGATGGCATCTTTCACAGAAGCTTTTACGCTGGAAACCTGACATACACATTAAAACTTCTGATCCCAGATCAGCTGAATCACCAGCAACAGATTTTCATTATTAAACGTTAGTTTCTCCTTGTCTGAACCACAAAAAAGCAAGTATCTTCAATGGATACCTAGCAACTACCAGTGCTGAATGCATCAGATGGAAGAGAAAACAAAGCACTTGGGTCACTTGCCAATTTTAAATCAAAGGACAAGTATCCACTTGCCTGGTAGATAAGTAAGTATTCAGACAAGTCTTTGTCAGGCCACGCGCCTGACAGTGAGCTCTCAGTGGCTGGGGTAGATGTCTGTTATTTTCGGAACAGAAGCACAAACTGTCTACTCTCTGTTTTCTGAGGGCAAAACCTGTATATATGCGTGCGGTTGAAAGGGGTACAAGAAAGTACAAGACGTGTTACTGATAAATAACATGTTGAACCATTTCGGACCCAAAACGGATCCCTCAGGAACACCCTTCATCACTGCTCTCCCCTTGGACATCAAGCCATTGACCACAATTCCTTGAGTGCAACCATCCAGCCAATTCCTTATCCACCGATTGGTCTCTCTGTCAAATTCATGTCTCTCCAGTTTAGAGACAAGGATGTTGTGCAGGACAGTGTCCAGCTCTTTGTACGAGTCCAGGTAGATGATGTCAGTTGCTCTTCCCTCACACACCAATGCTGTAACCCCGTTGTAGAAGGCTGCCAGATTTGTCAGGTGCCATTTGCCCTTAGTGAAGTCATATTGTCTGTCACCAGTCACCTCCTTATTTTCCATGTGCCTTCTCATAGTTTCTGGGGGGATCTGCTCCATGATCTTGACAGGCACTGAGGCTGATTACACTGACTACACTGGTCTGTAGTTCCTCAGGTCTTCCTTTTTTCCTAAAGATGAAAAGGGATTGGGGTATCTGGCATATGAGAAGGGGGTGAAGCGGCTGGAACTGTTTAGCCTGTAGGGTTGGGGGGAACCTTATCAATGTGTATAAATATCTGTTGGGGGAGCCAGACTCATTTCTGTGGTACCCAGTGACAGGGCCAGATGCAATGTGCACAAACTGAACAGGGGAAGTTCACTCTGAATATCAGGAAACAATTTTATACTGTGAGGTTGTTTGAGTACTGAAGATATTGCCAGGAAAAGTTGTGGACTCTCCATCCCTGTTGGTATTTAAAACTGTACAGGATGTGCTCTGGGGCAACCTGTACTAGCTGATGATGTTTTGAGCATAACATGCACTGGACTAGGCAATCTCCAGGGGTGTCTTTTAAAGTCATTCACGCTATGGGACTGTGTACCAGTGCGGACTGTGGAAAAAAAGGGACAACCTGCCAGCCAAGAAATGTTGTTGCCATCATGGTATTTTCATGTTTGCATCAATTTCTTTAATGCCCATGCAATCCTTTTCTCATTTTTGCATCTTTGCAAATATGTACCTCCCTAGTTTTCATATCATTCCAGCTCCTTCCTTTGCACTGAAAAACACACAAACTTGTCTTCAGCACCACAGTACAATGCTATTGACTCAGTCAGTGTTTCTAAGGCAGTCTTGTGAGAGATCATGCATTCATATCCATGAACAATGCTGGCCTCTGTGCCCCATTGCCCCCGCAGTTACCTTTAGGATGTTTTCTGTGTCTTCTTTTAGATGTGGTATGCCTATCTAGCTCTGGTCCATCTACAATTTTATTTTGACTTCTCTAATGCAGAAGATATTTTATTATTGATACCATCTATCAATAAAAAATAAAAAATCTAGATATCATCTCTGAGATGTTTCTGAGAACACTTACCAACACTCAGTTTATTTGCTTAGGGATTCTTTTTACCCAGGTTCTGAACAATTGCAGAATGAATGCTTAGCTCTTGGCAAGTAAAAATAACAACTGAATGAATAATATAATAAAATATAACTTTATATATAAATTACAACAGATGAGCAAATAATAAAAATCCCCCAGCCTATCCTGGGGTATCATGGGGGAGATGCTGCAGCTTAATCCTTAGAACTGGATCCACTCTCTGCCTGGTGACTGTGATACATAGCTGTGCAAGGTAGGGAAATCTGTCTGCCCCTCTGTGATGTCCTGTCCTGGTACAAACCAGAGGGGCTTGCTGGCGCCAGCAAATTCAGCTACACCTGGGCCAGTTCCACCCCTTACACACCAGCGACCAGGAGCCGATGAGGAGGCAGCTCCTGAAGCACTATGCTCCAAGGAAGGTGGCAAGCAGGGACAGGCCGAGGGCTGAGGGACTGTGCCCCGACAGGCACGCATCTGAGCCTGGAGGCCTTTATTTTTATCCCCTAGACAAGTAATCTGTGTAACGACTTCAGAACAGCTGTAGCTTGCTTTGAACCTTCCTGCCAACAGTGCTAGTTCCCTGTTCCCTCTGGTATAAGTACAGCCCCGTGGCACAAGCTCCCTGCCCGGCTGGCAGCTCTCGGGCTCTCGGAGAGGACTGCAGCAGGTCTTCTGTCACCAGCAGAGCAAGTGCTCACCAAGCATGGGAAACCTCCCCCAGCCCACAACGACAGATGCGGCAGGGTATTCCCGTGGTGTCTCACAAACTTCATTTGGATTTTTTGGGTTTTTTTTGGAGCTCTTTAGCTTAGCAAAACACTTGCTCTTCCCCTCATCAGGACTTGTAAAAATTAGGCTTTCTGCCAGCACGTGAAAGCAGAAATTGTAACTGCTTCAAAAATAAGAGTTGAAGTGAGACAGCAAAAAGTCTGCTTCACCAAATTTACATGAGAAAATATATCTTTGTAAAAGCGTGAGCAACAGTCTGAAGACTGAGCAGCAGAAGCAGAGGCAGCTGCTCAGCTTGGTGGAGACATCCTCTGACAGAAGATGCTCCCCGACCCCCAGAGAGGCCCCTCTTCTCTGTGTCCCACAGCCGCTTCCTTGTGGCTCAGCTCTCGAGCCCTCTCTTTTGAAGAAGTGGTTTCACTGTGGGCAGTGACATGCACCCTTAAGGCAACCACCTGCAGGCTCAGCTTCACTTGTGGGGCCAGGGGACTGCAGAGCACCACTAGCCATGACAGTGAGCTGGTCCCATGGCCGTCCCACTGGAATTCCATTTCAGCTAGCAGGTGAGGTCTTCTCATCACACTCCTCAGGCCCTTTCGTCTCCATTTCCCGCTCTCTCACTGCATCCCTTCACATCTTTCCTTCCTTTCTCCTTTGATTTCTTTTTCTCTTGAATCTTTTATTTTCTGTCTCACCTTTCTTCTCTCTGCTGGAGATGCTCTTCTTTCTCCCATCACCATAATTTCTCCCAGCCCAGCCTGGCCTTTGCTCTCGCTGCATCTGACATGTTTCATGCTCAAGGCAAAGAGTATTTAAATTACTGATTTTTTTTTTCCTCCTTCTTCTGATGTAAATGTGTTTCCTACTGTTAATGCTAGCTTGACCTGAACACTTTAAATAATATATATGCAATTTCCCACATAAATAATCTATGCATCAGATACCTTGATAGAGTGAAATATAATGATGCATCTGTGTCTTACCAGGTTTTGTTGTTGTTGTTTAATGATCTAAATAGAAGAAGGCATAATATTAATATATAGAAAGTACCTTTATTTACTGTTAGAGTGAAGAATTTTGGAATTTAAAGCTTGATTTCCTCTACTGAAAATCAACTCAACAATTAACTGTTATGAAAAAGGAAATAGCATTTGCTTCCATCTCAAATGCCTGAAACTGTTTTTCTCTAAAATTAATGACTTGTTCCTATAAAAAATAATCTTGCTGATTCAAAATCCAGGACTGAGTGCATGTTTTTCTCGTGATTGATATAGTTCTGATGCATACACGAGAAAGGTTTTTAACAACCTGTAGTACACTTTCAGCTCCATATACAGAGATAATAATATTTACTTCAAAGAGCAATTGTTAGATATTATTCATTCATGGCTGAAAGTCTACGTGAGCTATTTGAAGAGAAGGTGGAGTAAAAATGAAAACGAATATTTTATGATCTCCTACTTTGCATGACTGCTGATACTACCAAGCAAACCCTGTCAAAGAGGGATTTCTGTGTTTTCTTCTTGACTGAGCTTTGCTAGGCTGCACAACAAAATAAATAAAAATTATTAGCATCTGGGATGTGATGGTGCCCAAAGGCCCCTGTCAGCACGGCTAGGAGACAGTTCTGCAGAGAAAGCAAAAGGTGTGAGAGCCCCAAGATGTGGTTATCCTCTAGGAGTAGTGTTCTTTCTGTTGAGGTATTATTTAGTCAAGGCAAGGTGTACAGGGAGGCAGTGTTTCTTCTTGTAAGGCTGGCTATTATAGGGGAAAAAAATGCAAATGCTTTTGGACATACAAAACAGCTAGGATCTGAAGGATCAGAGACAGAGTTGTCCGCAAAAATCCTGAGAACTGCTAGTTCCATACATGTCTGTAGCAGATCACTCTGAAAAACAATTTCGATGTAAAAAATGTTAAGCATTTAATGAATGATATCTACTTTCTTAAAAATGCCTGTGTTTCCTCTAAGAATCTGTTGTCTAGAGATAGGACCGAGTAACAAATTGTGCTGACAACAGATGGTATCCCTATGATGAGCCAATGTCATCAGAAATGGCAACACTTAACCAGAAAAGGAAAGCTAAACTATAATAACACCTGGAGGAAAATCTCCGCAATATCTTTAGACTTAAGGCAGCGGGTCGGTCTTAAAATTACAGGCTCAGAACTGCAAAAGTTTCAAGAAAGAACAAACATCTTGCCTGTGTTATTGGCTGGAAATAAATGCTCCCCAGCAGCAAGAAATTCAATCCCAAGAACTCCAGAAAACCATATATACAATACAATATATATGTAAATACAGCTATATACATTAAAAGCACTGTTCCAGTTTCTCATTTTACATTCTTCTGGTCATCCCAAGCAAGAGTTGGTGGCAAAAGGGAATTTTATCTAGCATACAATTAGCCCTGCATTAGTGGATGAGGTGGGGACATGGATGGGGCCTGGGAACAGAGGCAGTAACAGTTTCATGTTTTACAAACTGGAAAATTTTTTTAAAAGAGACTTTCGATGACCTTTCATCAGAGGAAGTTTTCCATTGACAACCAGTCTTTCTTGCTTTTTTTTTATTGCACCCCTTCTTACTGAGAGATGTTCATGAAACCCAGTTTCAGGGCAGCTGAGAGAAATGAAGATGTGAGAAGCTGCCTAAGGTCTCCCTGTGGCTGGCAAATGAGAGGAAATTTTATATGAGCAAGGACTGCAAACTCAGATTCTGACCAGCTGCGGATTAGATTATGGTGTGTCTGACTGAACAAATATTATAGGGCAATACTGTTGAAAACTCCCTCACAGAGCATACAAGTGTCCATTACATTCCATGGCAGAGGAAAATATGAGATGAGCCAGCACACTTCTTTTTAAGGACAACCCCAGAAATGTGTGGGACCCAGCCACCTGCACAATCTGTTCATCTCCCAGCAATACACTGATTTCTCTCCAGCCAAACAGCTGACAAACATTCCAGAGCAAGTTCAGGCACTGAGCCCTGCCACTGGCAGGAAGGTGAAATCAATGGGCACCCCGGGGGGAATCAAGTTTGATCTTGTCTCTTTCCCAAAACATGCAAAAACTTGGGTGCAAGCTGGTTGTGAATGCTGGATAAGGCCAGTACATGGTCTGCTCACTCAGGGAAACTGTTGGGCCCAGCAGACCACATATTTATGGTAATCCATCACCATATATTTCATGGATCAGAAGATAAGGTATCATTCTGAAGATTCCTGAAGGTGAAAAGACTGTGCAGGAAAATGGTTATTTCCAATGGATGTAAATCTATGGGTGTTTTACTTCTTTTGAGGTTTGGAGCCGTTTGCTTTTCCCCTTTTTTTCTTCAGAGAATTCCTCTGGTTACCCATATTACAAGCTGCTGAGAAGCAGGAAGATGCCCAAAGTACAGCCCGACTTCCAGGGCTGCCCCCACATCTCTGCCCAGTGGTGGGTGGGTGCTGCTGCTGTGGCTGCTCAGCAGAGGCAGGTTTGTCAGCAGAGCAGAGCTGTGGGCATCCTGTCCTGCTGCACCATCCGCTTCAGGAGCCCCTCCTACAATGACCCCAAAGCAATGTAGCATGGAGCACCTCTTGTTCACAGGCTTCTGAAAATGTATCTTTCAAAATCCCTCTAATGTCATGAAATTCACATTTCAGCTGAGAAGCTGGTTTAGATCACTAGGTTGAGTTAGGTTTTCTGAAAATCTTCCTTTAAAATGGCTGAAAAAAATGAGCAGGGCAAACAGACAGAAAAGCTAGCTTATTGCCTGGATATTTAGCTCTGTTACTGTTGCAGAAGTAAGACAGTATTTACTCCTCTGTAGGTAGGTGAGATTTCTAATGTGCGAGATACGAGGGCTAGTTTGAAAGGTGATTTATTGTTACAATATGCTCAATAAGGAATATATTGGATTTTACATTTGTACAACTGTTTTGGGATTGCAATTATTTTTAACCCTAACCTCCTAATGACACAAATAGGAACAGCTAGTATTTATTTTGTTAATTTTTACTGTATTTAGTACCAAATAGCAACTATGATTTTTTTCAGATAGCTTAGATTTATTTTTGTCTTTTCTTATTTGCAGCAAAATTGTTCTATCCCACTCTCCCTCTTTCTGTCCATTCTTCCTCCATGTACAACTCCTGCCTTCTGTGTTCCCTCCTCATTCCCTCTTCCAGGAAAGTAAGGACAATATCATCTAGTCAGTTATAGAAACTTGTTTTCATTTAAAAGGGAAGTTTTACCATACGAGAATGACAAGAAGTATCAGTTCTTTTTCTCCATCTTCTGTTTTAATTTCTGTTTCAGGCAGATCTTTTTCTTCTTCTTGATTATGTGTGAGGACTCTTATACCTTTACCTTTTATTTAACTTAAGTTAAGGTAGCCTTTGCCTGCAAGAAGTTAACGATTCCACTGATGTCAGTAGATGTGCTAGAGTGTGTCAGACTGGAGTACTTTAACACAGAGCAGTTAAAAAAAAATAAAAGAGTTAAAGAAAACTTACTTATGTCATTAGATGAGATGTATCTGCTTACCTTACTTCAGGGTTGTCTATCCCCCTTCTTAATAGCACAAGCATGTCATTCCCATGAGCAAACATCCTCTTGAGGACAGTCAAGAATAAGGACAGCCCAATGCCACTTTCTGATTCATGGGAGGCCTCTGTGGTGGCATCACATCAGTGCTTCTTTGCTCACAAAATTGTCCAGTTGTTCGTTGAATCACAGCAGGGTTGAGGAACGGACCCCTGGAGGTCATTTGATCCAACCCCACTGCTCAAGCAGGGCCACCTAAAGCCAGCTGCTTAGGACCCTGTCCAGGCAGCATTTCAATACTTCTGAGGGTAGAGACCACCATCTCTCTGGGCAATGTGTGTCCATATTTTGTCACCCACATGGTGGAAAAGTCTGTGCCCATTGCCTCTGTGTCACTGGGCACAACCGAGAAGAGCCTGGATCCATCCTCTTTGCACCCTCCCTTCAGGTGTTTATATCTCTGAGCCTTCTCTTCCCTGGGTTGAACAGTCCCAGTTCTCTCAGCCTTTCCTCCTAAGAGAGATGTTCCTGTCCCATAATCATCTTTGTGGCCCTCCACTGCACTTTCTCCAGTATGTCCATGTCTCTCTTACACTGAGGAGCCCACAGCTTGACAGAGGATTCCAGGTGTGTCCTTGACAGTGCTGAGCAGAGGCAAAAGGACCTCTGTCTGCTGGCAAAACACCTCCTAATGTGGCTCATTGTTCACCATACTAAGTGGAGTGGAAAGGTAATGTGGGAGCTGAGAAGAAGCTCCCTTGAGAGCACGGAAGATGTGGACAAGAAGCAGAAGAAGAACCAGCCACAATGTAGGCTCTTCCTCAGAGAGGTTGCCATGGTAGCTGAGGTTTACTGTGTTTTCAGCCACTTTTCAGCCACTTCCTAAAAAAAGGTGTCCTCAGCAGTCCCAGTTATTCTTTGCAAACTGGATCACAAGTGACTGGAATGGCCCAAATATGGCTAAAGCAGCAGGGATTTCAGTGAGCTCCCTGTGAGCACCAGCCTGAGCAGTCAAACTCAAAGGTTGTTTAGCCACTGTGACAACAAGCTCTAGTTTAATATCTCTTCTGACGAAACACTTTTGAGACCATTATAATAAACAGGGGCACAACCTACATGAAGATGTTCTTCTGAGAAAGAGGTTCTTATTGTATGAGTTATTCTTATGAAAAGAAAACCCAAACTTTTTTCTATTTTTTTTTTCCAAAATCAGAGAATCAAGACCTCTAAGATCATCAAGTCCAAGCATTGATCCAGCACTGCCAAGTCCACCACTAAACCATGTCCCAAAGTGCACACCTTTTAAATACCTCCAGGGATGGTGACTCAACCACTTCCCTGGGCAGCCTGTTCCAATGAATGACCATTCTTTCCTGAAGAAATTTTTCCTGATATCCAACCTAAACTTCCTTTGATGGAATTTGAGTCCATTTCCTCTCATCCTCTGATTTACCTGGGAGAAAGAGCTGATCCCCAAGCTCACCATACCTTCTTTAAGGTAGTTGTAGGCAGCAAGAAGGTCCACCATGAGCCTTCTTTCCTCCAGGCTAACCTCCTTTAGCCACTCCTCATCAGACCTATGTTCCAGACCCTTCCCCAGCTTTTAAAAGTATTTTTAAGCTTTCTGTCTTTCAATAGAAAACCAGAAAATGTTTGCTGGAGGCGCCATGGGAAAAAAAAGTAAGAAAATAAAATCAGTAATCAGCGATTTAACTAATGCATGGAAAAATTTACAAGGAAATTTTGTGTCACGGTTCGTTCCCTAAGAGTATGAAAAAGCAGGGCATCTCCTCTACAATCACGCCGGAGCCAGAACTGGGCGAGTTAGGGGTGGGCGCTGCGCCTGTATCCCGGTGTCAGTCCCGCAGGAGCACCGGGATGCGCGGGATGCGCGGGGCTGTGCGGGGCCGCAGCGCCCCCTGCCGCCCGCACGCCCCGAGGGCCTCCCCGCCGCTGCTGCGTGTCCGAGGTCGCGGCTCCCGCACGGACACTGTCCCGGGACAAACAGCGCGGAGTGCCAGCGCCTAGGCGGGTGGCAGAAATTGGAGAGGAGCTGGGGGGGGCGGGGGAAGGGGTGGTGCCAGATGCAGGTGGAAAAATAATCCGCGTGAAGGGCTGAAGGCCGTGGCAAACGAGACTGGCAGGTGACAGTAACATTCCAGGATGTTGTATAGTAGCAGTGTTGGTCCCCATTATTAGTTTTTGACTCAGTACACAGACCCGAAATGAGCACTTTCTGAAAGCACACGACCTCCCCTGCTCCACTCTTCTCGCTGCTGTCCTGCTCAGTGATTCAAGTCTAGAGATTCTTGTCCCCTCCCTCTAAACCTCCACACAGAGCTATCACACTCTATAGCTCTTCTTTCCGCCTCAAAACTTAATCATGCTTGAACACGGCTGTGAATAATTAAATCAATTCCCATGACATTTATTGTAATTAGCTGGTAAGACCAGGTAAATGACTGCTGCTGACCCAGACATACCCCAGACAGTGTCACAACAGCTGGTCACAATTAGCATGAGCTGCAGCAGTGGCATCTTGTCACCCACCTTGCTTGTTAAACCTTGTTCTAACATGGTTATTATTCCGAAACATGGAGCAACACCTCTGGCCACATCACCGTGTGAGAATGAACTCACAAGGTGCATATTTTTCTGAGCTGGGAGTCACTTAAGCTGAAAGGGTGAAGATGCTGAGGAAGGAAGCTGTGCAAAAAGATGGGGATGGACAAAAGTTTGATGGGAGAGAAATAAGATATGGTTAAAAGATAGGAATTAATTTAAGATCAGTTCTTTCTACCTGTCCTGCCTCCCTCTGATTATTACCATATTTATATTGAGTACAATTCTCACTTCAGGATCCACCACTTTGGAGGTGATTTGAGAAAAAGGCTGCCACATACAAAAGGGGGAGGTTTCAAGAGTTAATGAATGATTAATAAGCTAATCCATGCCACCACTTTGAAGATTTGTTTCTGGCAATTCATGACAGACATAACAACAGTTCTCCCCTGATCAGGAAGAAAATTTTGTAAAGTTGATCCAGAGTCACAGCCAGGGGAAATAGTCAGAAGCCAAATAAGACCCAAATCATGGTTTGCTTTATGTAAATCTTCTGAGCTGTAAAGTGGAGTGGGAGATTGTTCTATGTCTAGGAAAGGCCTGACTGCTATATAAAATATTAAGCACCCTGAGCTGAACACAAATACAAGATGCATCCCTTGGTATGAAGAGAAGGGTTTTCATCTTCCACAGTTCTCCAGTTCCCAAGCTATTGTCTTTCAGATTAACTCATACTTTCAGCATATTTTGGAGTGGTTTTCCCAGTTTTCCAAAGGCTATCTTTTGCACCCCCCATTTGAAAATAAAATTTTGGAAGCAGTTCCATTCATCTGATAGCTGAACTAGCTTAAACAGAGCTTCTTGGTTTGGTATCTCTCCAGCAGACTCAGGCCTTTCTTCTCAGCACTGTAACACGTAAGCTCCCTTTTTGCCTTTTACAGCCATTTCCCCAAGTATGTGCCTACACATCTTGATGAAAGCTTGGCTCTGTTTATGGCAACTAGACGTTTGTCTGGCTGCAGTGAGAACAAGACTTCTCCTACTGCCTTTATTTTTGTATAACCTATAAAAAGATAATGAAGATGGAAAGCAGGCATAAACAAACAGGCATAAATTGTTCAGAGGCAGTAATTTATTTTCATTGCAGCTTCACTCTAGTTCAGCAATAGGCAATATGATTATGCATGCTACATATTTGATATTCTTTACCCAGTGCTTTCAGTCTCTGCAGTTCTTAATTTGGGTTTTCAGGAGGACAACTGATGTGCAGACCTTAACAGCAGTCCCTGAACAGGCCAGCTAGAAGCTTAAAGATCAAGACAGCGAATTAGAGAATTACCATTTTCCCAATATTTCTTTTCTTGATTTTACTTGTTCTGAAAGGCTCATTCATGCTCTGATTTTCTATTTTGTCCTACACAAGGTCTTTTAAGACCTACACAAGTTTAGGCCACTCAATGTCATGTAAATACTTCTTACTATCATATTACTCATCTGTTTCTCACTGTAAAGCATCTGGAATTACATCAGGTTCAAAATATCCTTCCTTACTGTAAAAACTTCCGTGGATTTCACAGGAATAAAGGTACACCACAGCAGTGGTAAGCTGTTGCAGTTTACAGGAAAATGAGTCACATTTCCTCTTACACGAGGGTGTCAGGGGGCTTACTACTTCCAGCATATAGTCCCACATACCATCCTTTACAGATGCAGTTCCAGCACATCAGACACTTCGTTTGCATGTCTCACTCACAGTCTGGTTGCTACAGCTGTCTTTTAGCTGCAAATCTTCTCCCTGTTGGTGTTTAAATACACCCTTCCCTTTTCTGCTGTGGCCTTAGGAATCCTTCTAACAAGGCAACATGAGCAAAAAAGTGGAGTAATGCCATATTGGGATACACTGACCTAGCTTGTACAATCAGAAGCTAAAATTATTCACAAATCAGAAACCTAAAGCAAGGGAATGCTCAGCAGGCCAAATGAGTTGTGCTTTTGAGGTCATATTTTCAGGTGATTTCTGCTGGTGTATTATGTAGGTGAGTTTCCATCAGCTAAATCCCTAGCCGTGAGCCAGGTGAATGGTCTCTGCTTTGAAAAGGGTGAAAGCAAAATCAGTCAGGAAACGAACAGAAGTGGAGAAAGCTGAGCAGAGAAGGACTTAGTGAAAGGCTAGGGAGGGAGGTAGAAACCTGAGTTGCACTGATGGAAGGAATTCAGCATGCTTGGTGTAGATACCTAACACACACCTGCCCTTCAGCTGCCTCTGGCACTCCATGTCTCAAGAAGTGCCATTATTACTATTTTTATTGTCAATGAATGGAGATACATGTCTCCACAAAGAAATCACGTTCGCCTTTCTTAGGAATAACACTCAGGGTCTTACTCAGACATTTGCAAAAGCAGACCATTGCCTGTGCATGCTGTGGAGAGGTGGCAACCTAAATGAAGTGTATATTGGATGCCTGAATGAGAAAGACGCAGCCATAATCCACATTTGCCAAGGAGAAGAGGTTGTCAAAGTGTTGTCGGTTTAGAGCTCCGACAGCTCCAGAAGACACAAATGGCAAGGAGGAGATGGCAGCAACTCTTACTCATTTCTTCCTACTTCGAGTTTTGCTCCTTCATTGCCTGCAGAAAGAGACTCATCGCTTTCATCCTTCAAGTACATTGTGATATATTTACCTTTTTTCCTTCTTTCAACTCTAGCTTTATGTGCCACCATCTCAGAAGCTGAGGGGGTAAAATGAAAACAAAGCAAAAAGCCAAGGCCTGAAGGCAGAAATATTTCAGGTTGCCAGGAGAAAGATGTTATTTTATTATTCACTGCTTATTTGCACTGTTGACAGCTGGCTTTAGGGAATTAGTGGAAATGAGACACATTTTACCCAGCCAGTTGTACAGTCTTACTTCTATTTGGTGTAGTGGTGGGTACATGGCTACTGTAGCTCCTTTAAGGCTAAAAGGTGACCTTTCAAGCTGTAGTCCCTGCAGAAAGGCTTATAGTAAGCATTCTGGAGAGATGATGCCTTTGAGGAATCAGAAGCTTTCCCACACAGCTCCTTATACATAAGGATAAAGGACTTCTGCTACTTGGGGCACTTGCAACTGTTCTGGGCAGCCTCATCCAATGCCTCACCACCCTCATAGTGAAGAATTTCTTCCTAATATTTAATCTAAACCTGCCCTCTTTCAGTTTAAACCATCCCCTCTTGTGCTATCACTACCTGCCTGCAAGATGCTAAAAGGCCTCCCCAGAGCCTTCTCTTTTCCAGGCTGCATAGCCCAAACTCTCTCAGTCTGTGTCCATAGGAATGGTCCTCCTGACCTCTGATCATCTTTTTTGCCCTCCTCTGGACATGCTCCAATGACTCCATGTCCTTCTGTACCCCTGAGCTGAACACAGCACTCCAGGCGGGGTCTCACAAGAGCAGAGTAGAGCGTCAGAATCCCCTCCCTTGACCTGCTGCCCATGCTGCTTTTGATGCAGCCCAGATGAAGTTGGCTCTCTGTGCTGCAGGTGCACACTGCCAGCTCATGTTGAGCTTCTCATCCACCAACACTCCCGAGACCTTCTGCCCAGTGCTGCTTTCAATCCATGTTCCACTCAGCTTGGGTTTGTGCTTGGGATTGCGCTCACCTGGGTGCAGCACCCTGCACTTGGCCTTATTGAGCATCATGAGGTTCCCCCAGATTCACCCCTCAGGCCAGCCCAGGTCCTTCTGGATGGCATCCCTTCTCTCCAGTGTGTTGACTGCAGCACACAGCTTGATGTCATCAGCAGACTTGCTGAGGGTGCGCTTGATCCCACTGTCTGTGTCATTGATAAAGATGTTAAACCGTATTGGTCCCAATTCTGACACCTCAGAAATACCACTCATCACTGCTCTCACCTTGGACATTAGGCCATTGACTATCCAGCCAGTTCCTTATCCACCGATTGGTCTCTCTGTCAAATTCATGTCTCTCCAGTTTAGAGACAAGGATGTTGTGCAGGACAGTGTCCAGCTCTTTGTACGAGTCCAGGTAGATGATGTCAGTTGCTCTTCCCTCACACACCAATGCTGTAACCCCGTTGTAGAAGGCTGCCAGATTTGTCAGGTGCCATTTGCCCTTAGTGAAGTCATATTGTCTGTCACCAGTCACCTCCTTATTTTCCATGTGCCTTCTCATAGTTTCTGGGGGGATCTGCTCCATGATCTTGACAGGCACTGAGACTGCCTGGTCTGTAGTTCCTCAGGTCTTTTATTTTCCCCCTTTGAAAATGGGACTTATGTTTTCCCTTTTCCTATTGGTGGGAACTTCACAGGATTGACACAGCTTCTCCAATATGATGGAAGGGGCTTAGCCACTTCCTCTGCTAGCTCTCTCAGGATTCCTAGATGCATCTCATCAGGTCTCATGGACTTGTTCACCTTCAGGTTCCTTAGAAGTTTTCAAACCTGATCTACAGCAGGCAGTTCTCCATTCTCCCATTCCTCGTCCCCGCCTTCTGTGGGAGGCATTGTGCATGACCATCCTCCACCTCACAGTGGGCAAACACTGACCTGTGCTGCAGGGTTTGGTGCTGCAGGGCCCTTTCCAACACAAGGATGCAGAAGGGAAGTGCAGAAGAGAGTCTGTGTTTGGTAATATGGTTTCTAAAGGAGACTCTAAAACACATAGAAGCTTTTGGTTTTAGACATTTTCTGCAGTATTATGAGACATACTTGTAAATCGTGATCTGCCTGTGATGCCTTAGGTTTTAACTTTAACTTTTAGGTGGCCTTTCAAGGCATCACCTATGCTTTTGAAAGGTTCTCCAAATAGAGCTTCACTCAGCTTCAATACACAGAAGAGTTAGCAAATTTTTGTGGTGTATCTGCATATTTAGTGTGGGATTTTTTTTAAGATGTAATCTTTCTACAGTTTTATTGTATTTTAACTAAAATTATTATCCCTGAGTGGAGATCTAGACTTTATTGCATATGTTTTCTATTTCTGTTTTGCAGTTTTTGTTATGACAGCAGCTGCTTTCACTTCTACAATGACTCAAAATACATCTGAGATCACGTGTGGGTTTATCAGCCAGAAGGAGGAAGGTTCAGAAGCACCAGAGACATCAGTATCTCCTAAGGTGATATAACAGAGAACAAGTTGCTTATAAAATGTTCCTGTCCATTCCAGAAATACCTTCCCAGGAACTTACAACGCCCTAAACCTTTAGAATGTGAGGACATAACAGTCAAAATAACCAGGGTTATGCCAAATATGGCTACAGAAGGTTAGAGGGATATATATCTCATAATTCATACTTTGAAACTGTGGATAGTTAAGTACCAGTTTTCTCTAAAACTGGCTTTTTAATTGACACCTTGATACTGTCTTTTATCAGCATGCCTGAATATTGCTGGATATTGCTGGCAATGTATCAGTGTAAAAATATATATGAAAGTATGTGCCCTTAAGAGGAGATTTCCAAGGCCATGGTGTGTTTGTGTGCCATAGCTGCTGGGACTGACAGGGAAGCTGCACCACCCTCTATTCCCACCACCAAAGCCCATAAACCTCTGTCAGGTCCAAACCTTGGCTTAGACACCAAAGTTGTACAATGAATTGCATACAATTTTATTTTCTTCTCTTCTGACTCAAAATGGCAGAAAGCCAGGTGGAGGTGACGTGTAACTGAATTATAAATCAGCTGAGACTTGTGGTTAAAATATTTCCCAAGGATTCTTCTTTCAAGGAAGTCTTATGAAATCTTTTTCATTCCTGAACAAATAAATCAGTAATTCAAATAACAAATGAAGGTGTAGCAGCCAAAGCTGTGCTGTCCTTGTATCTGACAAGGATACGTATCTGACAAGGCAAAATATGGCTGCTATTTCTAGGTACTTCTCAGGTCAAGAGAAAGGAAAAAGGAGCAAGGCATGAAAAGAACCAACCAGCCAAGCAAAACGGGGATGCAATCAACTCTGTCCTTTCATAAATTTACACTGGATAAAATTCACCCAACAAAGCAATGGAGACATTTAGGGTTCCTCTTCAGAAGGAGCTACTTACGTGCCACCTTTTGCTGCAGCTAATCTTAGAGACCCATTAATCCATTGGTGGCTTTCAGAATGACTGTGGAAGATTCTCTTTCTGTTTGCAATTCTCCTTTAGCTGTACACAGGGGTGAGGAAATGAAAACTATGACGGCATCCAGCCTGAATGTTCTTTACCTAGTATAGCCCCCAAGGAGCTGAGGAGCAGTCTAGCCAGATGATGCAGTGACAACCAGTGAGATGCTAAAATAAACCCAAGATTCTGACCCTGCCTTTGCATCCAAGTTGCAGACAGAAAGGTTTTATTATAGTTCTGTGTCTCCCTATGGTTCTAAGCAAAAGGAAACAAAATTAAGTGTAAAGAATAACCTGTATCACTAACTGAAGTTATCACGGCTCCGGCTATGACTGTTCTGTGGTGTCTGTCTAGAGAACAGAATTAACTAATTCAACAGGAACCCTATAGAGTTTCCTCATGCAGTAGAATTCAACATATTTATTAATAAGTTTGATGGTAGAAATGAAAACAAGAGCATCCTTTAAAAATATTTGAACGCAAAAAACCACAAACAAAGCTAATTGCGAATAAATACCTAACAGTCTGTCCTACTGCATTGCAGGTTTCTAGTATTTTGGAAGATCTTGGGTGTTACTTGAATTCTCAAGGAACAGAGAACATCTACCAAACAATTAAAAATGTGGAAGTCAACATATTTGAAGATGTTGAATTAAGAATAACAATGAGCATTTCAAATATCATTTCATGTTTCTGGTTCTTTAAAAAGAGCAAAGCTTGTAAACTTTCTTTTGATGCAGAGAATAGGTAAGTTAAGGGATGTACTGGATCAAAGATCCTTTAAGAGATCTTTTCTTTTAGAATGCAAATTGAATGTTTTCTGTGACTGCCTGTGTTTGATTTCATGTTATGCATTATCTTTTTCAATCTCCTAATCCTTAACTCTTGTCACCCAGCAGCACCTTACCGATTGTCATTTAGATCAATGTACACATCTGAATCTTAAAACCAAGAACATTTTAAAACAAGTTTGTTCTTTTAATTTGTATAGCATCATGCATGGGGGTCTCCAGGCGCTCTCTGACATTGATGAATTTGAACTTTGCCATGCTCACATGAGGAAAAATTGTGACTTTATAGTCAAAGAAACAGAGGCATGGAGAATTATGCGACTTTTAGGATCAAGAACAACAGCAACAGCATTCTAACTCTCACAGCCAAACCTGGACAGGAACCTGAGACTGGATAATTGCCTCCTCATGCAAAGCTTGTAGAATGAGACTGTAGGTAAAGCATTTGGCTGTGGAGCTCCTGAACTACCTTAAGCTCAGGAAGGCCATCCTTCCAACCCTCAGCATTAAGCATGCGGTACTGTGGCTGTAAGTTCCTATGCGCTGCTTGTGTAGGAAGACACATGATGAAAGCATTTCAGGCTGAAGAGCACTCTGTAAATCATGAATACCAGTGTCTTTGAAGGGATTTTGTAAGCACTAAAGAGCTAACATTTAATTGTGTGTGCTGCATATTACGTTCTTCATATTAGCATGAAAAATACTACTTTACTTTCTGTTTTATAGATATATTACATCTTTGGCTTTTTCCCAAATACAAGAAGGACAAGCTGGAAAATACACCCTCTTGGTGACAAGTAAAACTGGCAATTACACAGTAGTTGTGCCTGTTCTCATCCGAAGTAAGTATATCCACATGAAAGGGGTCATTCCATCATTAGGTTCAAGGGCAGAGGCTCAAGTTCAGCCAAAGCAATGAAGCTTTCATGTGCTGCACTTCAAGCATCTTCCTAGATTAGCATAGCACTTGGAGCTGTCTTTGGAGACTGAACCACAAACTGTGTGAGAGTCAGCTTTCTCTAGTCAATAAACCATGCAAATGAACAAATAAAGATGTAAATGTGCAGAAGCTCTCTTCTGCCCTGTGAGAATTTCCCCTCTGTGTCAAAAGGGACAGATTGAGGGTGGCTTTTTTTGTGCTTTCAAGGCTCGTGTGCTAGATTTGTTTGCTTTCATTTTAACCTGGTTATTCTTGGTGTTGCTAGCTGGGTTGTAATCTGGACCAGACCAAGATGTCCCTCTTATATTCTGGTCACACTTTGACCCACTGCCGCTTTTCCACCTATGCCTGCTTCTCTCGCTTCTCTCACAGCTTTTCCTTTTACGATTCTGTGGGTGGCAGGAGGCCCACTGAGGAAATGGGAAAGGAAAGGTCCTTCTTCTCAGTGCCAGCTTTTACTTGTTCATTGTCTTTTAAAGCAAAACCCATCAGTTCTGCAGCTGCTCAACACAAACGTGCCCAAGAAGCTGAGGTTTTAGCTGCTGTTAAATGCTCATGGCAGAGCACCTGCAAGGTGCAACTTTTTGAAAGGCTCCCAGTGGGAGTGGATTTGATAGAGTTTTCTCAAGGTTCACACAAGAGACACCTCTGATGCAAAGGCAAGAGCTGCAACAAAGTGCAAGCTTCTGTTTCTAACTAGGGATGTCCAAAAACATCTCAAAAAACCCCAAAAAGACACATGGTGACATGATTTTTTAACAGAATAGAAAGACTATATTATTTTGTCTGGAAAGGGACAAATTTAAAGATAAAATTTAAAACTGCAATAAGAAATTTCAAAGAACAGAAGGCAAAACATCAATCCGAACAGCTAAAAGACTAGCGAACCCTTCAAGATACAGGTCTAGCAAGCACTATTACTCGCCTTGATTTTAATAAACTGTGACTAATCAACATTTGTTTTTCCCTCTTTATTTGTTTTTAAAGTATTTATTCTGTTTAACTTCTTTTTCTCTCTCTGGTATCAGAAAAGTCACCTCCAATCTCTCCTTGTTTTATTTGAAAGCTTACTGCATGCCTCAATTATAGTTTTAACAGCTTCATTGAGGGGACAAGGTATTAAACCTTTCATTAAGAATTGTCATTTCTATATCAATTAGCCTTTAGAGGTAAAAAGTGTTATTACGTGTGCAAGCAAGAATAGTTTGAAACAATGTCGGTAAAGGTCTTTTCCATATCAATTGCTTGGATTGCTTTCTTTTTGCTCCTGTGAATCTAATGTCATAATTACATCTCTCATAAAACCCTTCAGGCTAGATGTGAATCCTTCAACAGGGATCTGAATCTCTGTAGGTAAAAACAACCTCTTAGGCCCATCTTATAAGAGATAAATGAGGAAAGAAATTACAAAGCCATGAGTATTACTTTCACCTTAGCGCGTCACCTTGCCCGTAATGGAAGTATGACTGAGGAAAATGTCACTTTTCCACGTGGAAGCTGCAATTTTATTGAAAGATTACCTAAAACTGGACTCAGGGCTTTTCGAGTCAAATCTTTAACAGTTTTAATACATTAAATTTTTTGTTCCTAGCCCAGTTCTGTGCCTGACAGGTTCAGGGTGCTGGGAATTGTCTAGGAATCATTTCCCTCTGGGTCACAGATGCAGGGTAGAGAAGTTTGATGGTTATCGGAAGTCATTATCACCCCTTGTGTCTCTACCATGTATCTGATCTGACTGAGCAAACCGCATTTGGTGTACAGACTTTGTAGTCTCAACAGATACTCCACCAAAGGATGGGCTTAGGATGTGATTTCAAAATCACAGGTGCTCCTGCCCAGTGAAATGAATAGCAACCACAGCAAATTACCTTTCAGTATCAGTCTCAGGATTATCCCCCGGCATATAGAGGCAGGGCTTTGGTACAGGCAAGCTGTGCATTTAGCAATCAAGGCTGAAAAGCTCATGAGACCAACCCACAACATGCCTAGGGCTGAATCATTTTCTGTTCCCTCAGTGTTGGAACTCCTGAAACAAATCACAGCTCTGTAACTTTATGTACTACGAAATGAGCAAAACACTGCTTCAAAATTATTTCAACTTTCTTAAACATTTGCATGATTTTTATCAGAAAAACCAGCCAAACCCTACTTCAGGAAAAGGGAAAAATCAGATTCTATTGAGTGCATATCTGAGAGCTACCCCCAGCCCTCTATGGAATGGATATTCTGCAAAATACCTGAAAAGAGGTATGTGTGTGTTTATATACATGTTGAATCTCTAGACTGAAAATTTGTCATCTTCTGAAGAAAAAGTGACAGGGTGAGAAGAAATTACCTCAAGATGTGCTGGAGGAGGTTTAGATTGTATATTAGGAAAAATTTCTACACTGAAAGGGTTGCTAAGCCCTGGAACAGGCTGCCCAAGGAAGCAATTGAGTCACCATCCCTGGAAGTGTTCAAAAAGCGTGTAGCGTGGTACTTGGAGACCTGGTTTAGTGGTGAACATGGCAGAGTTAGGTTGATGGTTGGACTCAATAATCTTAGAGGTCTTCTCCAAACTTAATTATTTTATGATTCTACACTGCATACTGTGCCTACTGAGCTGGGGAGATAACTGAAGAGCTTTTGATTCAGAATTTTTGGAGATGGGCTCTGCTGCTTGGCACACATGGTGGTTGAAAACTTATGCCCATGTGATCCACTTTTTGGAGTGCTGCAACATATTTTTCTTAGAAATTTTGACTGTTGTGCTCTTTTGGAAACTGTCAGCTCTTGGCTTTAGAAATGTAATTCCCGATTCATATTTTGATGTCACAAGAGCAAATCAAAGGCATCTTGTTTCCCTCTAGTTTTTCCCACTGTTTTTAAATTTTAATCTTACAATCGTAGAATACTTTGGATTGGAAAGGACCTTTAAAGCTCATCTTTGAAGTCCAAGTGCACTGCAATATGCAGGTACATCTTCAAGGAGATCAGGTTCCTCAGAGCCTTGACCAAAATGACCTTGAATGTTTCCAAGCATGGGGCATTTGCCACCTATCTAGCAACCTGTGCCAGTGCTTCACCATCCTCATAATAAAAAAACTGTTCCTTGTGTCTAGTCTAGATCTCCCCTCTTTAAGTTAAAAACCATTACCTCTTGTCCTATTTTAGTAGGCCCTGCTAAAAAGTTTTCCTGATGTTGCTGATAAACCTTTAATTACTGGAAGGCAGCTGTAAGGTCTTCCCAGAGCCTTCACTTCTCCAGGCTGACCAATCCCAACTCTCTTAGACTGTCTCCGTAGGAGTGGTGCTCCAGCCCTCCAGACTTCTTTGTGGCCTTCTCTGGACTCTATGCAATGTGTCCACATCTTTCTTATGCTGAAGGCTGCAGAACTGGGTGCAATCCTCTAGGTGGGATCTCATGAGAGTGGAGTAGGGGGGCAGAATCACCTCCCTTCACCTGCTGGCCACACTTCTGTTGATGCAGCTCACAACATGATTGTTTTTTTGGGCTGCAAGTGCACATGGCTGAATCATGTCCAACTTTTCATCCACCAGTTCTCCCAAGTCCTTTTCAGCAGGGCTGCCCAAGGTCTGTTCACCCCTAGCCTGGAGGGATACCAGGGATTGCACTGACCCAGGTGCAGCACCTTGTGCTTGGCTTTGTTGAACTTCATGATGTTCCCATGGGCCCACCTCTTGAGATTTTCCAGGTCCCCCTGGATGTTGTCCCCTCCCTCACATGTGTCAAATTTACCACACAGCTTGGTGTCATCTCTAAACTTGCTAAGAGTACACCTGATCCCACCGTCTATGTCATTGATGAAGATATTAGTACTGGTCCCAGTACAGAGCCCTGAGGGACACCTCTTGTCACTGAGGGCCCACCGGACACCAAGACATTGAGCGCTACTCTGAATGTGACCATCCAACCAAAGTCTCATTCACCAAACAGCGCACCCATCAAATCTGCGTGTCCAATTTAGAGAGGAGGATATTGGGAGGGGAGCAGATGGCATCTGACACCATTCCCTTGTCCAGTGATATGTCACTCTGTCATAGAAGACCACTAGGCTGATCAGGCAGGATTGCCCTTGGCAAAGCCATGCTGACTGTTTCAAATCACCTCCCTGTGCCTTAGCAGAACTTCTAGCAGGCCCTGTTCTGTGACCTTCCCAGGCACGGAGGTGAGGCTGAAAGGTTGGCAGTTCCCAAGGTCTTCCTTTCTACCCTTTTAAAAAATGATGCAATATTTCCCTTTTTCTGGTCACTGGGAGCTTCACCTGGAGTATTATTAGAGCTGAGAAGACAAGGGATCATGACTTTGTGACCTAAATAATTTTTCGTATTCTATTAATATATAAGGTTTATTCTATTAACAGGGGCTATAATACCTTTCTCTGCAGCATGGCCGTTCAGGGTCTGGATCTCACAATGGCCATTGGATTTGCAGCACCTCCCACTGCCAGGAAATTAGAGATGTGGTGTGAAAGCTCAGCCTCTATGATTTCCCTCTTGTCTGAATTTTAATCACGTCATTACCTGTCTAAGAACCAGTTTGAACATATTCAGGTCATTTCAGCCCACATTTCTGCCTAGGCTGTGACATTTTTTTTTTTCTTATCTTTACCTTTCCTAGTTCCTTTTTATTCAATATGTAAGATCCAGTTTTCCCACTATTGTTTGCATATTCTCATGGCTTGGACGTTTATCAGATTTATTTGCTTGAGGTTAACCAAATGAGTCAATGAATAATTATGCTTGTAATTGCAGTTGCCCTTATAAAAGGCATGAAGAAACTGGAGAAATAGATGGCATACAGATGGTGCAACATGAATTATTTCAAACTTACATATGGTGCTGTGCAGTTAATGTCCTGGGCAGAGAATGCACCAACCTTTTCACAATAGGTAACTTCCCTCTAAGGTTTACTTGCATGTGAGCTCAATCCTGCAGCTGAAGTTAGTTGCACTAACCATCTGAGCATGATTTCTGGTCTAAGCTACTTGTTTGTAATCACTGGAATAAAGCTAACAGTGAATATGATTGCTTTGTCACATTTAAAACCTAATTCCAGTAGCTCTCTCTCGTCTCTGTAAAAAGCTTCTTGCCTTTCCACATTTGCTATACATGTATTGACTTTTTGTTCATGCTTTTAGGACTGTGTGCATGGAAAAGCTCTTCAAAGTGTTCTCAAACATATATATCTATATATAATTATTAATTAACATATGCACTCCAGTTTGTTTGCCTGTTTTTTTAAGTAAACCCAACCTGAGCTAAGCTCTATGATGCGTTCTGCCCTAGAGGTGTATTGTGAATCATGACAAAATTTGTTTTGAGACATCTAAATCTCTGAAGGTTACTAATTTCACAATTATGGTAATTATCATTACAATGTAAAAGTGAATATCTATACCACATTAGCAGAAAAAATGTTGATCTAACTGAGCATTTTTCCAGGCAAAGTGACAGTTGTTTCAGTGTCTGTGTTTTGGTTTTGTAGATTTAAATGAAAAACAAGCAGCACCTTTACCTGAACTACTACTTAAGGTCGGGGAACCATTGCTGATTAGATGCAGAGCTGTCCACCATAATTACAAATTCAGAATACAACTGTCTTTTGAAAACAGAGAAGTTGAGCAGGTAAAAAGACAGGGCGTATTTTAAAATAGGTTGGGCACTATCTACTGATTAAATGTGAATCTCTGTTGAAAACCAGGATCGCTACTTTGAAGGATTGGAATATCAAACAAACTTCTCAGCAATTCGCATCCAGTATGTGTTCGCTTCAGCAGCAGGAAGAAATGACAGTGGACGTTATACCTGTTCTTCTACTGCTCATCCAGATCAAACTGCTTTGATCACAGTTTTAGGTAATTCCAACCCCTGGTGTTAATTTTGTCTCTCAGTTGTTTTGCTTTGTTTTCCATGTGTCAGTTCTTTACTTGCAGATATGCAGTGTATGTTTATAGTTCCCTTTCGAAAGAAAAGGTCTGTTTGCACTTACAGGCAGTCCAGGAGAGCCAAGAGATTAATCTGAACTGAGTCATTCTGGTACCTGAATACAATCAACCTTTTCTTTATATTGCTTTTCGAATAATTCCCTTTAAAAGACAGTGCTTTTAGAAGTTTAGAGATGTAGTCTATATGATTGTTTCAATGGAATCTCCTAGAAATACAGGCTGGGATTCATCTCAAATCACTGTTGGTGACTCTCAACCAGTGTGCCACAGAGCCATAATTTTAAAAAGGAAATCTCATTCTACTTAAGCAACATGGTGATTTAAAAGCCAGTGGTGTCGAATTTAGTTGAGAGCAGCTTCAACTGCAAACTTTGTGTCTCAGATGAAAATAATATATAAACAGGCCAAAGTCTGGAAATAAGGCATAAAAAGGAAAGCTGTAGCTAGTACCACTCTGCTGGAGTAGGTACTGGGTGTAATTTAATGACTGGTGTGCCTGGAGTTGGAGCCTCTAGCCCTGACAACAAGGCTCTCTGAAGCAGTCACCACATGTTTTACCTTAGATTTAGTTGCTCTCAGAGTTACAATATCTAGGCTAGGAATGGTAGGAAGTGAGAATACTTACCCCAGTCTCTTCAGAAATTACTTTCCCAGTGCGATATCCTCTTTTCAGCTTCTGCCTACCACTGAGCAGGAAGTTCTCTCATCATTTACAATAACTGAGTACGATACCTGCACATTTTTTCTGCACACATCTTCTTAGCAAACAGGAACACAGGGGTGAGGGTGTACTGTACAAGTAAAGCAAGATCCTCTTTTTTATCAGTAGAGGTGCATAGGTCAGAAATAGTGGCTTCTTGGATCTATAAACTATCAGGTGCGAGCATGGGTGACAATCAGAGAGAATATTTGAGTCACTGTCCCTGGAAGGCTGTGTTTCTGAGCAGGGTATTTTCTTCACTGCAATACACCAACCTGTAATAATTGTTTGTGCCCTCCTTAATACCCCTGATGCCAACAAAACTTCTAAGTGTTCATTGTCTTTGCTGATGAAAAAATCTGTTTACTTACATGGTGGATTAAAGTGGGTGATGTTGTCATACCAAGCTAACAGCTGTGCTTCTCTCTCAAAGGTTCTACAAGAATATCCTGTGCTTCTGATCCATCCCAGCCTTTAGCCTAATGTGTTAATGACAATCACTGTGGGTGTGAATTTATGCTAACAACGCAGGTTCCATTTCAGCAGTGATACAGATACAGATTGCCCATGTCTTAGGGTAGCAGCTTATGAACCAATCAGTGTGCCACCTTTAAACCACAACTGTGCATGAGTCAACACCTATAGCTTCACTGGAATCATCATGGTGTAACTTAATCAAGATAAAACTGTCTCGGTTGGTACACACAGCATTGCTTCAGGAGCCTGGCTAGCATAGCTACATGGATGGGAGGTCTTTGAATCTCTAATAATGTTTTGCAGCTAGGCAGCTTTGGTTTGCTCTTTGCTAATTGATACTTCACCAATTTATTCCATTTTTTATGACTGTTCAGGTCAGGAAGAGTGGTTAGGCCACTTCAAAGCACAGGAGAGATCATGCCAACAACTGCAGCTGCAAGGCTCCTTGTTTTAGCAGGTCTTATGTTCAGTTTCTACCAGGGTTAAATAAAGAATTTTTAGCACTATACAATCATACTTAAGAAATATGTAAGTTATTTTGCAGCACATTATATTTAAAGCAACAAATAAAGAAATATGAGAAACACAGAGGGTTGTTCGGTCTCGAGAATTTCATCTCACCTCTGTGTCATTGCTAAGTGTAAATAGTCAAAAATACTCTTAAGTCTGCCAAAAATTTATAAAGCAAGCAATAATGTGCCATCTTCTTTCTTCTCCAATAATGAAACTACTATTTTTTCTGAGATGTTTTCCAGAGAAATAGCATACACTGCTCCAGGGTCCTTATCCTTTTCCTGGAGAAAGCCTTTACTCTTAGTTGGTTGTGTTGTTAACAATAAACTCAGAGATGGTATTCTGCCTGGAAGGATGAGGACCAAAAAAATGAAGGCTCCATGTATAAAATCAAAAAGCCTTTAATATCAAAAAATAGGAGAGCAGTCATGAAAGCAATAGTTTCTTGTTTTAAATACTGAAATGTCTGTGGTTTTTATGGGAGTTTCCAGGTAGTAAGTAGGCTAAGACAGAGATAAAATATGCCAAGCAGAATATAGGGTTACAATCATAAGAAAAACACTCAAAAGGAAAAAACAGGTCCAGCAATATTTTTATGGTGCAGTTTTTCACCATGTGGCTGATTAAACACCACCACAAGTTTTCCAGAGGTTGTACAGTCCTTGGAGATACCCAAACCAAACTGGACGTGACTCTGAGCAACCTCATCTAGCTGGACCTGCTCTGGGCAGGAGTTTGACTATATATTCTTCCAATGTATATGGTTCTGTGATCTTTACAGAGTTGATCCTAGAACTACTAGTATCTTTAGGACAACCTCCCCACACACGTTTGCTGTCCAGTCTCTTTGGGTAGGATTCATTCCAAGTCATGAGACGTCTAGCCCCAGCAATGACTTTGGTTCTTTCATCAGTCAGTGCCAACAAACAGTAGTTCCAGAAGCAGTTCAGTACATCGTTGTTATCTTCTGCTTTAGGATGGGATACACCTCAATATGGCTGTTTCATTCCACTGAGTTTATCAGAGATCCAAACAAGTAGCTCAGGTGGATCACAGAACTTTGGACATCTCCACTTGGTGAAACAAATCCCACCCTAGGAGGGCAAATACCAGCAACACATGGTTCATAGACCTCTTCAAAACATTTTTCTATGTTGCTGACATCTTGCATGAAATACTTTTAAATTTAAATGGAGAAATAAAGAAGCAGCTACAGGAATCATTACAAAATCTTCAGCTCGTTCCAGGGAAGGAGAAAGAACTACTGTCACTATCTGATTATGATGGTTGTGCCACCTGGTTTTGTTCCTGTAGAAGGAAAGCCAGGAATTGCAGCTGTTATCACCTGGAATACCCACCCAAACCAAACCAAATAAATAATGACATTATTGGCCCTGTGACTCTGTAGAGCAGATTGAAGAGAAATGTCAGGCCATTTTGGAAGTGCTCTGCTCTGACCAAATATGCAACTTCTTCAGGCTCAATTAATTTGTCTGCAACTGAGCACAGTGACAATATTTCAATATTATTTTGAAGCATTATCTTACTCTGATTAACAGGATATCTTTTCTGATATAACATGTTTTTTGCTTGTGATAACCAAAATAAAAAACATACAGATGTCAAAATGCCTTCATTAAGCAGTCCAGCCTTTCTAATGTCTTTTCTTTTATTTTTTTCTCCAGAAAAGGGATTTATAAATATAACTGACTCTAAAGAAAATTTTGAAATTGGTGAGGAAGAGTTTTGCTTTGAAGTTAACTTTACAGCATATCCTCCAGTTAGATGCATGTGGCTATTTTCCCAAAAAACATTTCCATGTAAACAAAGTTACAGTGCGGATGGACACAGGTATTTGAATATTTTGTAATAATTTAATATAATAATGTTTCCTCTTTGTATCTCATTTGGAGGGTTTACTCTTCATGTTTTGTACTCTCTTTTTGTTTTGAAAATATGGACGGGCCACATGGTGAGACTGGGTTAACAAAGGGCTCTCAAAAATAATTTTGGCTTTCAACAACAGTTCACACAGATAACTTGTGGAATCACTTTATTATAGTTATACATCTAGCAACCTTTAGTTTATATGCATTTTGCCATTCCCTTTCTCTCTAACATAATTTCTGAGTCACAGATCTGTTGCAGTTTTCACACTGGATCACAAGTTCTGCATGTTCCCATTTTGTCATCCTGTTGTTGATGATGTTCCCAGTGTCTTTCAAACAGCTCAAACCAGGTCCAGGGCCCTGTGGTTCCCAGGCCTCAGCTAGGTCTGCTGGGCTGTGCCTGTGTCACAGAAACATGCCGTTCTGCTCGTTACCCAGGTCATGGATTCTTCCGCTGCTGCAGCAAAACATGTTTTCAATAAACCTGTTAGTTATCTACCTTTTCTGTTATTTCCTACAATGGACTTCTGGCATGAATCCTGTTTAAGGCTAATGTTTTCTCCATTCCCTAGGCTTTCTAATTTCTTGATAACATTATCTAATTTCCTTCAGGGTTTCTTTCAGGGTAGTCCCATGGCTTTGAAGGTAACAGCTCTTACTCACCTCAGTGGAAGTAAAGCCAAGCTGCTCTTTTCGAGTTTTTACATTATAAGTGAGCAGAGCGTAGGCAGGAGCTAATGCAGCTGCTCTGATTTCTTCTCATATTCTTAAAACCTCTGTTATCACCTGCATAAAGCTGTGTCAAAGCTTTGATTACACTTCTTTATGATTTCTTTCCATTGGTACCTTTGATTTTATCCATGAGCTTGTCAAGTTATCTTTGCAGTAGACTGGCCTTTTCATCTGCACCAGATGGTGTATTGGAGTCAGACCTCAGTGAAGTTCAGAGACAGCTCAGTTCAGGTTAGCAAATTGTCATCTCCTGGCAATGGCCACAGGAACTCTGTCCCTGCTGATAAAGTGAGGGCTCTCAGTAAACTTTGATAGCACTGGCTGGGTGTTGGTGACTAACCTGCAATGCCTAACATGGGCTTGGCAGAACTGTGCTTTGTGACAAGACTGATTTTGGAAATGAGGTCTCAGGGGACAGCCATGAGCATGTGCTCATCCTTGTCCAATAGGTACCTCCCTCCAGCTGATAACACAGAGTTGATTTGCTTTGCTTGTAGCAGCACTACTCAGTTTTGCTTGGATGATTGACACTTGGTGTAAATTCAATCCAGATAAGAATTAGGTGCTGCAGACTGTGCCAACAATAATAATAATATTGAGAACTCTTGAAACAGATTAGGCAGCTGTCATTAGTAAGGTGCAAGGGCTGGCCTGGGATTTATGAGTCACTTCAGAGCCGTCACAGCGCAGAAGCAGCAGTTGCTGAGTGCTGATCACCACCTGCCGGATGGGGGAAAGGCCGGCTTGTGTCCCTGGAGCCATGTGCCCGGGCTGGCTCGCCCATGGCCGTGGCCACAGCCACCAAGCGTTGCTGGGGCGTGGCCCGGCGGCGGCTTCAAGCTGGTGACTCGGCCATTAGTCTGACTGGGCTGTTGGATAAATAGGATTTTTCTAATGTTTATTTTGGGTAGTTACTCTTTGCATTTATTTGTCATCCTATTTATTTTCATCCTCTTTATTTTCTGGAAAAATAAAATAGAGGGGAAAACCCTTATATTTGCTGATTATTTCATCTGACAAGTACATTCCTTTGTACAAACATCCCCCACAACTATCCAGTTTTGGTTGAATACAAGCATTGGATAGACATGTCTCACCTGAGGAAAAAGAGTAGGGGTACATTTTTCATTCAGTTTGAAGTGCCTAGAAGCAGCAAGGGGTAGTAAGGTCAGGAGATTCTGCCTGCAAGATGTAGCACTGCAGATTTCAAGGTGATTTTAAAGCAGAAAGGTTCTCAAAGCAACACAAAAGAGGTCATCACATATCTAAACATATTGCGAATCTCACTTTGCATGTTCTAGTAAAATTCTGTGTAATCCTGACTCCCAGCACTTCTACTTTGTTCCTTTCATATCCTTTTTCATTTCCTGATTTTATTTTTTTTAATTTCTACCAGTTGCTTGTAAAATTATTCCTTCAGATTAAAGATCATACTAAATTTTATTAATTAACTCTGTCCTTTTCTTTAGCTTTTCACTTCAAAATCCAGCAATTAATCTCTCCTGTCACTACACTTACGGTATATTTTCAGACATTCCTTCAGAATTTCCATTTTCTATTTGCTTTTGTGGGCTCTCTGTTAAAGCACACTGTTGATTTTCACTTCCCTCCTAAGAGCTAATGAGTTTTCATACGCACAATGTCCTCTGTTAAATTTATAATAGCTCACATCCCCTTATATTTTCAGATATCGAAGATACTGTTTTAAATTTTTTTTCTGATTATTTCATTAGGATATAATCCTTCCAACCTGGGATTTCGAAAGCAACTAATTATTTTTTGTTTGGCCCTTTTTTTCTCCTGTCTTCAGTATCTATTTTGAGGCAGCTTAAAAGGGTTCTGACTTTAAAAAATACATGAGTTCGGAGACATCATTAAGAACATTTCAGATGAAGACATTCAAAAGTCAATAACGATATGAAAGTGTGGCCTTAGTCAAAAGGCAAAATTGCCAGTGGCTTCAAGGGGAGTTTTCCTGATTTAGAATTTTGAGGTGATACTTAGTTCCTTTGTATCTTGCTTAAGGAGAAATATCCTGATTTTAGTTCTCTAGACTGATCTCATTACTGCTTTCTCCTACTTTGCTTATTACTGATATGGGCTGTCTGGTTTTTGGTTTTTTTCCTTCTCTTTTCAAACTTTCTGATGTTGCTGCTTGCCTTTATCACTAAAACAGATTTGGGCACCTACAACATGGTTACCATTGAGTTGTCAGCAAAAACATCTATTCCCAAAATGTCAGCAATTAAACCTAAGAGAGATTTTCTTGAGTTACTCTTCCAATGTTGGCGAACTGCATGATCTGCTATTCAAAGCTGACAACTGTCCTGACAGCAATAACCTAGTTGAAAGCACAGAAATAGGATACCATCACTGTAAGATGATGTATTCCCTTCTCCTTGCCTCATCCCATGTCTCATAAACCAGAGACTCAGCAGGACAGTTTTAAGATTCATGAATGAATCTTTAAGTCTCTGCAGCTCTCTCTTGTTAGTTTCTGCCCAGAGATTTGTTAGCGACCCTCCTCACCATCTCCATTGTCACAAGCTGTCTCCCGCGTGGTTTGGGTCTTGGTTTTCTGCCATCAGCTCAAAGGCCATAGGCATTAGCAGAAGGCTGGTCTTCCTTCTGCAGAACTACCTTGATGGTTGGTGTTTGATCTCATTGACAATGAATGATGGTGATCTCATTCCTGAGTTTATGTGAGTTATTTCCATGTGGAGATGTTTGTCTTTTATGTTCCTCCCTGTCATTGTTGTTTTCTAATACAATTTATCACATCAGCCAGAAACTCCCCTCAAAGTTCCTTAGAGAGTAGAAAGTTTGATCTTTGCTGGTCTTAGCATCTGTGCCTGGATGTGTTATATGCCTTGTCTTCCAGTGGATTGGTAACAAAATCACAGCTTGACAGCCTGCATACACTCCAGGAACTGCGAGAGAAAAAATGCAGAATGGAATCAATACTGAAGAAACAAATATCCTCTCATCAGGACAGTTAGATTCTGGGATTTATATTCTCTAAGCAAAAATAATTTCCTTTGTGCTCTTCATTAGAAGATGCAGAATTGTTTCAAATCTATATATGAGTCTTGACTGCATTTGAAATATTTTTCAAGTCAATATTTTGTCCTTTTCCCTTTTTTTGACTTTGTTCCACAGCATTTCATCGAAGTTCTGCAACCATCAGCACCAGTCGGGGATATATGTATTTTATGCTGAAAATGATGATACAGCTGTAACAAAAAAATTCACTCTGTATGTGAGAAGTAAGTGAGAAAAATATCACTGTGAAGATTTGGCAAAGTCTGGGATTTTGTCACTGGTATAAATGGAGCTATTATGTTTGGGTTTTTTTCATTGGTATTCCCTATTTCATTTACATAGATTTATTGTTAAAAATGGAGGATTACAAGGCACATGAGATATAGAGTGTGAGGAAACCCTTATCCCCATTAGGAATTAGCTTTCCATGACATATTCAACATAAAATCTTTTTCCTAGTGGTGTTTTTGAGTTAATGTAGTTAGTGTGGAGACCCTCTGGTGTGTAACTTGTAGGTTTTGTCTGCAGTACCCCGTACACTCCTGCCTACAATTCACACACATGCACAGCCTTGACCAATGCTCTCAGATATCTCAGTTCTGCCACATGACTGCAGCATCTCTCCCTTGGTCCAGGTCTGGGGGCTTAATTTGTGATATATTGTTTATATAGTGATCTGTGTGCGTTTCGTATAGGTTGGACACCCAGAACCACAGTGCCAGGGCAGTCCTAGGGCCAGCTGCTTAGTCCAAGTCAGAAAAGCAGAAGTCAAGACTTCTAATTCTGGCTCTGCCATTGTTTTGGTCTGGCTGTGCCCATACAGAGAAGTGGCTGCTCCCCTTGCCTTGCCACACTGCCATCCACAAAACCGAGGAAGGAGGAGGACTGTGAGCTGCAGCCAGCTCTTACAGTGACATGTGGTTTTTTATTTTGAAAACAAAAGTAGACCGTGCTCTCAGCAGATGTAGCATTGCCACATAGGTGTACAGGATTCTGTTGCTTCGAGTGCTGACAGAAATTGTCTTGCAGAATCATGGAACTGATTAGGTTGAAAAAGATCTTTAAGATCATAGAGTCCAAGCGTTAACCCAGCACTCCCAAGTATACCGCTAAGCCATGTCCTCAAGCCTTGTGTTGTCTCATTGCAGGGAAGCCTGAGATAAGGATGGAGCTGTTGTTCAAGCAGATCTCCTGCGTTGCTGAAAGTTACCCTGCCTCATCCTGGGTTTGGAGGAACTGTCATGAACTGAACTCATCCAAGTAAATAACTTTCCTTCTTCTTATTCATTGCAAAGACTATCTGAGCTGTCCTTGATTAAATGAAGACCAGCCTGTAACAAACTAAATGTGAAATGCACACTCAACTGTTTGTCCTACTCCAGGGGAACCAGATCACCAGAATTAGGGAAAGTTTTCCTTTTTTTTTATTGTTGCCATCAAATGAAGTCTATAAAAATGTGTGTCTCAGTCTCTTTACACCAAAATACACCCTACTGGGTTTTTATCAACAGCTGGGTGGTTACAAAGTCCAATCTAAGTTTTTCTCTTAGCCTATCAAAGTTACAGGGATTCAGGGAATGCATTGGTTAATACCAGCTTGATTAATTGGTTAAGCTTTGGTTAAAAGACCTGCTATGGTGACCTGTTACCAAAGCCACTAAAGTCAGTGAGAGTGTGTTTCCAGTAAAGTTAGTGAGAGTGTTTCCAGTAAAGTTAGTAAGAGTGTCTCCATTTCCTCTATTTATTTAGAGCAATGAGTCAGGTTCTAAAATTTCAAAAAATGCTGAAACAGCTTTGACCTGATTTGTAAACTCTGCAACTTTTATTTAGGGATGCCAAAAAACTAATAATCCCATGGTGCAGAAGAATACTAGGTCAAATTTTCCTTTGTAAGACTGTGGATAAAATCTTAAGTATTTATTTTAGCTGGACATAAAAAAAAAAAACCCTAGACAATTTTCTTATCCATTCCTCTGAAAAGATTTCCTTACATCAATCTGTTTGTGCAGAAATGGAAGAGCAAATAAACCATACAGCTCCTGTGTTTAAAATACTCCTTAAATCTGGAATAGAAAATGCTGTGACACGTCTGTTCTTAGGAATTTCCAAATGTAGAAGCTAGTGCTATGAGTAGAGATGAATAAATTTTATTTATTTTTTATGTGGAGAGTAAATTAGGCAGTAAGTTGACGAATGATAGAAAAGCTAAAAGTCAAAATTATCTATGTGGACCTCCCTTCCCTTTAGTATAAAGTTCCCTCTTTCTACATATCAGGTCTTAAACTAGTCATTAATACTCTCCGTCTGGGTGGATGGAGGATCTCTGTCTTGAGTGAGAGCAACTTCATGGCTGAAATGACATACCTTCAGGGAAAGGAGTTAGAACTTTGGCTGTGGGTTCATATTGCACTTACAGTTTTAGCAGTGGCTCATTTGGAGCTGCTCAGTGGTTTGAATGTTTGAGGCAAATATGAAACCAGTGGGAATAGAAGAGGTACGGGGGCGGGTTGTGTCAGCTGTGAAATTGGTGGAGGTTCCAGAGTTCAGGGAGTGCAAATACCCTGCCAAGGCAGTGGTGGAGAGTGGAAGTGAGCCCAGTGTGGGAGGTAGCTCAGTCCCTGCTGACCCTGCCATGTCCATCACCAAAAAGGAGACTGGTGAGTGACCTGAAGTCTTACTCTATTGCTGACAAAACCCAAACCCCTTCCCTTCTTCTCTTCCAACACAGACATAAGACATGTTTTGAAACTTCCCACCTTCTCCCGTGGAAAATGTCACTGTGAGCTAAAAATCAAAACTGGTCTGCTTCCTTTTTCAGCTGCACAGAAGAAGTCACAGAGGGGATTCAGAACTTCTTGCCAGAGAGGAGATCCCTGGGGTCATGGATTTCAAGCAGTACTTTATATGTAAAGGAGACAGCAACAACCTTCTCAGTGGAGTGCTGTGCAAACAATTCCGCTGGTTCAGCCTGTGAAAAGAGTTTCATTAACCTGTCAGGTACCACAAGCTGGTGTTTTAGCACAGGTTTTCACAGTTAAAGCTGGCATGGTAGAACCTACAATACTTTTAAATCTGGCTAAATGGCTAACCTTGCAGTGGCGCTGCAGTTAAAACATGAGCTCTGTATGTACACAGTATCAGAAATGGTGGTGAGTGGGAGACACAATTCTCTTCTCTAGGCCCAAAGCAGAGGTCTCCCTCATTAAGATAAGCAGAAAAATAAATAGGAAGTGCATGACGGGGCCGTGGCAATGTTGGGGGCTCATTTTTTGTTTTTCCTTAGTCATCCCTGCATGAATTCTGGAAGGACCATATTTGGGAAGAGCTAAAGGCGCTTTGGTAGCTGGTGGCATGTGCTCTCTCTTGCTACTTTCTGGTAGGACCCTGTGGTGCTTCCAGAAATGCCCATGGGATCTCTCCTCACCCCATGGAGGTCATTGCACACCCAAGCAAGATCATGGCTGAGCCAACAGACCCACTGAAGGGTCAATCCCTGTCTGGAAATCAGGAGTACTGGGAAAGAGACCATCTTAAACTGCTGTAGGCAGGTGACAGAAGGTTAAATCCTGGTTAGGAAGTCTCTCTTCTTGTCAAGGGTATGACAGATTATTTCCTTCTTGAACCAGAAAGTCAATATGATTATTTGCACTTTGTACTTGTAACACCGTATGTATTCCATAGAGCAAAATATTTCACTTAGAGGGAACACGCTGTGGCAGCAGGAATCGTTTTCAAGCACCCAGGTATTTGCAGTACAGGGATTTCCTTTGTCATGCATGAACAAGCAGTTCGGTGCTTTTGACTACAGCTGACAGAAGCTGTGACCACTGTCAGGGTTTGAGCATTCGTGTTGAAATTGCAATAGAAAGTAATCATAATACTTATGCTTTTAGAAACAACCAAAATATGAGGGTAGATCTCATGTTTGCACCCTCACCTACCAACCAATACCTTATTCCTATTTATGCTCACAATGTTCAATCCAAGGATCACACCAAGACCCCCATGCACTTAGATTTATTAATGTAGCTCTTTTTTTTTTGAAATGAAAACAGATGTCAGAATTACCCAGAACTGAATGCCTCCTGCCCATCGTGCTTTGCATATGGCTGCATCTCACTGCCCATACAGAGGAGGCTTGGGTGTGAGAGGGCTGCAAACTGCCAGAACTGGCTGTGGGTTCTCCTTGCATTTTCAGCTGTACACACAAGCTCTGTTTCAGTGGGTAGTAATATGTGTCTTTTAAAGTTGCAGGAGCTGTTTCTTCCCCCCTGGACAATGCTGCGTTCTATGTCTCTGTTGGACTTTTTCTCCTCTTGATCCCTTTCGTGTTTGTATTCATTTTTCTTAAATACAAAAAGGTAAAAGCAAACATAAATACCTGACCATCCTTCTTTTGTTCCTTTCAGGTTGTTTCTTCTCTAACACTTATTTATTGTGTGTTTTTTTTCTTCCAAAGCAATTCAAATACGAAAGCCAGTGGCGAATGATACAGATGATAGGGCCATCAGATAATGAATACATCTACATTGACTTCAGAGAATTCGAGTATGATGTAAAATGGGAATTTCCCAGGGAAAATCTGGAATTTGGTGAGCAATCCATAAGGTAAATCCCAATACTGGAGCAGTAGTCTGTGCTGTACCAGCAGCAAATAATATTGGAATTTTCTGTCTTGTAGGACAGGTCCTTGGTTCTGGGGCCTTCGGGAAAGTGGTGAATGCAACAGCTTATGGAATTAACAATGCAGGAGATTCAGTCCAGGTCGCAGTCAAAATGCTAAAAGGTATGATAAACTCTGGTGACTTCCACAAGCAGTGATGTATTCTAGTACCTCCAAAGCAGAAGAGGCATTGGAAATTCCCCTTATATACAAACTTCCTGCAGTTACCCCTCACAAATGCTTGGCTTCAAAGTCATTTCAGAGTGCTTTCAAAACCCTGTTTCAGTTTGGAAAGGTATTGCTGAAGTGCCTTCATCCCACAGCACTTTGTATTTTGTCCTACACACTACAGAAGGTCTGCATTGTGTGGGGAAGTATGGAGCCTCTAAAGAGGAGAAATGCAAATCCCCAGTGCAGGTTAGCCTACTGGATATATTGGTGACTATGACCTTTGGTGTAAGGTCCTTTTTTCTTGTAGAGCTGTCCAGCTGTGGCATGCCCTTTGCCTGCTGTGTCTGAGCTAGCTTGTTTCCAAAACTTCCAGCAAAATTTCCTGTGGTCTTTTTTCTTGATGATGACACAAAACAATTTCTTTCCATCCGTCCTTATGAATAAGGCTACTAAACCTTGAACACTCCTTTCTGCTATGGTCTGGCCTGTGTCCAAGATGTCTTGACTCCTCATATAAGCAGTGCCAAGGAGCAAGCCTCATTGGCAGCAAGGAGAGGAGGGCTGCCTCACTGTGTCCCAGCTAACCACAGCCCTGTCCACAGAGTGTTGGAGTAGTTTACACTGAAAAAGACCTCTAGGGTCACTGAGTCCAGCTGTGAACCATCACTGTCACGTCCACCACTAAACCATGTCTTTCAGTGACACATCTACGTGTCTTTTAAATACATTTGGGGATGGTGACTCAGCCACTTCCCTGGGCAGCCTGTTCCAGTGCTCGACAACCCTTTCAGTGAAGACATTTTTCTGAATATCTAACCTAATCCTCCCCTGGCACAAACTGAAGTTGTTTCCTCTCATCCTTTGACTTGTTACTCGGGAAAAGAGACCTGTATCCACCTCACCTGCCTTTCGATACATATCGGAATGAGCTTCACACTGATACCAGCACCCTGCCCACCTGTGTGCCCACACAGCCCCTTCCTGCCAGCACTGCTGTTCAGGTTTTCACCTCTCACTTGCACATATGCATCAGTTTTATGCTTATTTGGTCCACTCCTCTGTGGTAGCTCAACTTGATCATTTTGGTTCACGTGCCCAATTCACTGAAACCATGAGCACTAAATGCTTGCTGAAAAACAAGACTAAAGCTATTACTGAAACACAGGGTGGCCATCTCATCTATTGGGTTGCAACTGGTTGTATGCCATATGGCTGCCATTTTTTTCTCTTAACACTTCTCTGCAACAGGCTTGACTGCCATTTTTTCTGTGCTTGGGAACACTTTAATATATTGCTGTCATCCCTTGCCAGCCCAAGAATGACAAATGTTGACATTTAATGACTGCTTTCCCAGGCTTTCAAATGATCCACACTCACTCAAAAAATTAGTTTCCACCTTTGACTGAATCATTTTATACTTTGGAAAGGTTTTTTTAGGATGTTCCCAAATGTACTGTCAGGCCAATGAATTTGAAATGAAGATTTGCGTGTGACAAAGCATCACAACCATTTAAATTTTCATTTCTTTGCTGGAGATTTCCAAATCTATGTTACTGCTTTTACAGAAAAACCTGATGCTTCAGAAAAAGATGCTCTAATGTCTGAGCTGAAAATGATGACTCACATTGGAAGCCATGAAAATATTGTGAACCTACTAGGAGCTTGTACTGTGTCAGGTAACTTGAAATTGTGGAAAGGTACCAATTAAAACCTCCAGAATAATGAGGACCAATTTCGCTGTTCTGTGTTGGCCCAAAATAAGATGAAGATGAACTGAAAGCAAATACAAGGGCATGCATGTGTACAGAAAAGAGTCCTTTCTGACTGTACTGGCAGGAAGTGATACAACAGTCCTTCTATAGAAGAGGATTTCCTGTTACAGGGGTGATGGCACTGGTATGAGCCGGTTTATTAAGTGAAAAGGAAAAACTTATCTGGTGTCAAGGACTTTTGTATATGCATGATTATGTTCACTTAGGAAAATGTAATTTTATTTTTTTTATTCATGTGGCTCACCAAACAGTGAAGTTGTAGAATGAATGGATAAAAATAGCTAAAATTTAGACAGGAAACAAAAGAAACTGAAAACTCACAGGGGCAGGAGAGACACAGAAAAAAAGAAATGAGACAAGTAAAGAGTAGAATATTTACAAAATACAGCTTTTTCCAGCCTGCCCTACCTTGCTTGACAGTGAGCTTCTGACAGAAATGTCCACAGATTCATAGTCAGCCTTTCTGGGCCAGAAGTGGTGGTGCCAGCGTGAGGCTTTGCAGGGTGATGTGTGACCACTCTGAGCTCCTGCTGGCTGGTCATGGCTTTTATCCAAGCCTGCCCGAGTCAGGAATTGGATGTATTTTCCCTTTCTTGAGAAAGTGGCCTGACCAGTGCTCTACTCAGATACCTCCCCTTACAAGGTATATATCCCTCATATAGGTCCTCTCAGCAATTACTCTTGGGTTTCAGGTGGTCTTCTTGGGGAGAAAAAAAAGGATATTTCCAGAGCATGAAGGAAGCACAGATAAACAGAAGGATGTAGGTCAAAGGATACAAATTCACACCATCCAGATAATTAACAGGGGCATCTTTATAGCCTATACTGTCCTCCCCATTGCCATTGGAATGGGGAAGGATTCCTCTGTTTCTATAGGGATTTTCAGTGCAGTTTGAGAGATGCACCACAAGGAAGAAGCTATACAGACTTTCCAAGGGACATTATAGTCAGTAAAAAAATTCTCATTACCTGCCCATGGGTACAGCTTATTTACCTGGGAATGGAAGATGCTTGGGATGTCTTAATACAGATTAATCCTGAGGGAAAATGAGGCAGAATTAGGGCTTTAACGGAGAGAGTGCTATAAATAGCAGCAAGCATTTACATTTCCAACTATTTCAGGACCAATCTACTTGATATTTGAATACTGTTGCTATGGTGACCTTCTGAACTACTTAAGGAGCAAGAGAGAAAAGTTTCACTGGACACTGACAGATATTTTTAAACAACAAAACTTCAGCTTTTACTACAATATCCATCAGGACCAAAACTCTAGGTAAAGCATTTAGTAACAGTTTGATACTTTTAAAAACTGCTGCTGCTTTTAAAGCTGCATTCTCATCTGTGCTGCACACTGGTGAAATTATTGAATTCTTGAGAATATGCCTTCACATACTTTAATAAGCAATGCCTTGGGAGGAACTGAGATTTGATTCTCCTTATGGAGACTGCAGAAGACAAACAATCTCTTGTTTCTCTTTCCAGTTTTGAGAAGAATCATGTCTGTGTTCAGATTTTTAGTAGTAGTAACTGTTCATGTTTTTCACTGCAAAAGAGTCTATGTGTAGAAGATTATGTGATACACTGTGTGAAACCTTTGAAAATGTGTTGCCCGCTCCAGGGTTGGGACTCACCTGAAGTATGGTGTGAACACAACTCTAAGCAGAGAGGATGAATTTGAAATCATGCAAAGAAGTCAAAACGTAAATGTGACACCTGGAGCAAATGGAACTGTGGTGCTTTCTGAGGAAGGTAAGAGATTAATTGATTATATCTTCAATAATTCTGTTATTATTGTATTTATTGTATTATTGATCTAACTAGACTAGATTCTGTGACAAAAGAGGCCTCTTTCTATCATATGTCTCTCTTCAATCCTGGTAGGAATTTTTCTTAAGAAGGATTCGACTACACTTAAGGCCAGAGGCTTATGTTTCTGCTGGTGCTATACATAGTATATGAATATGAAAACACTCTCCTTTATTTTGTGTCTGAGTGAAGGATAAAAAAGATGGATGCTCTTTGTGATGTTGCTCTTGGTAGGAGCATGTTAAAATTCTTACAACACTCAGTGGAGTTAATCAGAGAGTGAGGAAGTCCATGGAAAACTCATACATTTGATTATTTTTTACAGATAAAAGAACACAGGTGGATGAAGAAGAGGATTTTAATGTGCTCACTTTTGAAGACCTTCTGTGCTTCTCTTATCAAGTTGCCAAAGGAATGGAATTTCTTGAGTCCAAATCGGTATGGTGAAGGGTAGCAAATTTTTCAGATAGAAAAGATGCTAAAAATAGGTCAGTTTATAAAAAGCAGGTTGAAGAACAGAGCCACTCAGTGGCAAGCTTGAACTATACCTCCAGGCTTGAACTACCTACCTGGCTTAACAGCAAAGACTGAGTTGCAGTTTTAGGCAACACCCTGAGTAAGAAGCAACTGCACAGCACACTTGTGCCTGCTCTGGCCCTGTCTCCTTGCCACCAGCAACCAGGGAGTGTCCAGCTTGGCCATTCACCAAATTATTTAAGTGGAAGGAGATGCCAGCTTGGAGAGCAGGGAATTGTCCACCTCTGATACCAAATGCTGCAGAGTGTTAACCCTTCCTTTCCTTCTAAGTGCATTCACAGAGACCTCGCTGCCCGAAACATACTGGTGACCCATGGAAGAGTGGTGAAAATATGTGACTTTGGCCTTGCCAGAGATGTAATGAATGACTCCGACTACATCGTCAGGGGCAATGTAAGTTCATGAGTGCTCTCTGGTTTTCATACCATTGTAAGAATTACAAGGAACTAAGAAAAAAAAGTTTTAAATTTTTTAATTCCTTGTTAGCTTTGTGCGTATCTGTACAGGCAATGCAGAAATCTCACTTTTTTCTGCCCTTGGCAAATGCAAATTCTTAGCTTGTAATTAAACTAATCAAGCTGGCAGTGTAAATGAGGTGGTATGCATGCTCTTTCTAAAGCACACTGAAATCCATCGATGGAAGCACTGGGAGTTGTTTGCTGTTGTGGGCAGTAACAGTGTAGGACAACAGCATATGTGTGGGGGTGTGCCAGATTCTCTGGCTTTGTGAAGAAGTACAGTGTGGACATCTCCATCTGGGCCTCTCTATGCTGGAAGCCAGAGGAAGGAAGATGGCTCTTCCAGGACTGAGCTCATCTCTCCCTTCAATAGTGATCTGAAATGGATGAGACAAATTGGTTCTTTAGAAGTGTCTATTTCTCCCTGTAATGGGAATGTCCAAGGACTGGTGACAGAGACACAGCTTTTCACACAGCAAACATGAATCGATCATGCTGGCAGTGAGAAGCACAGTGAGTCACCTAGAAAGCCTTTGTCACAGCATGACCTGGCCTCCTTCCCTCTGTCTGCACAGGCTCGATTGCCAGTCAAGTGGATGGCTCCCGAAAGCATATTCGAGAGGACATACACCATGAAGAGTGATGTCTGGTCTTATGGAATACTGCTATGGGAAATATTCTCTTTGGGTACGTTTGCAATGGGACAAAAGAGCGGTGTTTCATTTTGGCAGCTTCTGAATTAACATATATTCTCCAACAATTTCCACAGGTGTAAATCCTTACCCTGGTATTCAGGTTGACACAAATTTCTACAAATTAATACAAAGTGGATTTAAAATGGACCAACCATATTATGCTACAAAAGATGTGTAAGTGTATTTCCAAGTGATGCACAGCATGAGAATTTATACTTACTAGATCACTGTTTGAATGACCTTTTATTTATTGTACACTGTATCTTACCCAAAATTAGTTGCAAAACATGAGATCTTCATCTAAATCTAACAAATACTGCCTGATCCTGCATGTTTTGTTGCAAAATAGAAGTGATTAGCACAAAATTTTATGTGTGTATGTGTATTTATTTAATTGTGCCTTCTTTCCCTAGGAAACTTCTTGTTCTCAGGCCACAGATTTTTTTCCCCTTTTTTTTCTTTTGCTTTTTCTCTTTTCCCTTTTCTTTATGTTTGTTTGTTTGTTTGTTTTCCTAAAAGCTATGTTTTCCATATTGACTAAATTTTTGGTGGTTTTTTTCCAAAACTTTATTTCTTAATTGAGCTTTACCAGGTTTGTTTCAGTTCCACGTGGCTAGGGTTCCTCTTAGACAAACACCCTTCTAAGGAAGAGTTGGGGGGAAGCTAATTCTGTGCTCTCAGCACGTTATTTTCAGCCTGTGCCTCTGTGCCTGGGGGGACTCTGGGTAGAGATAGGCCCCAGGGAACAAGAGAAGAGAAGGTGACAGACAACTGTGAGATCTGGAACACAGAGGAAAGGGAAGGACTTTGGGCTGGCTGAGCTCTTCTGGCAGGCATTTCATAGATGTTCTAAGGACACAGCGCCTTGCTATGACACTGCACTGCTCTTACAATCTCCACACGAAGACTGTAATGGCATTAAAGGTACAGGTAAATCTGACAGATTGACCCGTGAAAGATTGATGGGAGGGTTTTAAATACCAGGGAGCCTATTGTCCCAGTAACTTTGCAAGGGACTTTAGCAGTCAGACACTGCACTGGAGCCTGACAAAGCTGCAATATCTCTAAGGCGGTGTTTAAATTCCAGAAAGATTTTTGTGATGTTAAATTACATAAAAAGACTTGCTGTGAAAAGTGTACTTAAGACTACATAGTCCACAAGGAACAGGTTTAGCCCCAAAGACAGACAGGACTGTCTTCCTAACATTTTCTGTGTGGAAGCTGAAAAACAAACTCATCATGCCATTACGTGGCAGCCAAGGTGAAATCCTGCCCCTGATACTACGAGGAGGATTTTAGTAAGGACTCTCTGATAAAGCCACTGTAAAAATAATTTCACCCTTTTTCCTTACCTTTCTGCTTCTTTTCCTCTGCTGCAACACTGTTATTCTGGCCTCTTTCTATAAAATCATTCTGATCCCCATGATTCCCATCCAAGTCCTTCAACTCCATGTAGTCACTTACAGAGAATCCAAGAGCTAACATGTTTTCTGTGCCATGTCTTTGCTTCTTCAGCTATTGCATGATGCAGTCCTGTTGGGCTCTTGACTCCAGAAAAAGACCCTCTTTTTCCAACCTGGTTTCCTCTCTGGCCTGTCAGCTGGCTGAGGCAGAAGGAGCAGTAAGTAAACACAGTAAGATGAACATGTGAACAATGTTTGTGTTCGGGTTTTTGTGGGGTTTATATGTAGTTCCACAGATCATGATGAGCGGAGGAATAGCCTTCTGCTTTCTACTGAAGTTCACAACTGTGTTATGGATGCATTGCCCATGGACCCATGTAAGAGCTTGGGGCATGTTTTTCTGCCGTCAGAAAGAATCCTGACCTTCCTGACGAGGATTTTCTTCCTCCCAATGCCTGCATTGGGACTCTGGAAAGCTGAAGTCTCTCAGCCTGCACTATGGGAGTGGGCTTCCCTTGTACAGCAGCCAGTGCAGTCAGGTTTGGTGATGCTGATAGCTGCCATGGGAGGGGAGCTGAGCATGGACCAGGGGCCAGGGGGTCTCATGAGGGATCACCATGCCATGTCCTCACAGACATGCTGTATGTCATTCTCAAAGGCCAAAATAATAAAGATGATCTGAGGAAGTCCTGTTCCGTCCATATCAGGTATTTATCTCCTCTCCAGGGAGGATAAACAATTCCTTCCCAAACTACCAATTCCTACCTGGGTATCCACTCTGGACTAGACACGCTATTTCCCAGTGCAGTGTCCTTGAGAATATCTTGGGATGCAAGGAGCTATGAATGGCTCTTGCCTTTGCAGCATTGTGCCTCTCTGAAGGCTGTTGGCCGGGCAGGAGCTGTGAAGTGTAGAGGCAAACTAACAAGCAGCTTCATAGCACTGTACCTAGGGAAAAAACCTTCCTTTAGAGTCCACTGCTGTTCCTCAAACCAGCTCTTTTTAACATGGATAAGGAGGTGGTCTGTACCCGACAAGTGCCTGCTTCATGGGGAGAAGAGCAGTTTTCCAAGCACAATAAATAATAACAGAAGATATCTTTTATTTCCTCTTTCCAATTCTAGGTTTACCATGATATGAAGAAAAATGTTGCTACACACCATTCCAGCATCAAAACTAAACCACGTGTAAGCAGGGATGAGGAATCTTTGCTGCCCACAATTGTGCTCCAGCCTGAAGACTCTCAGGTTGAAAAATAATCTGGTTGTGGATTTGGTCTCAGTATTGTCATAAACCCTGTGTAGGATAAGTGTTCTATATCAGCTCTAAGAAGAGAAATTGTTACCAACTGCTGCACTGTTTGCATTTCTTGTGGGCCAGTCCGTATTAATGTGACTTTGAGAAGAAGGTGTCATTCATTTGTTTGAATTCAGCAGATCTATAGCAAGACAAATTTTATGGCTGCCTCTCTACGACTGAATATCTCTTCTCCTGATGCTGTGTAAATAGTGCCTGATCAGCTTATTGAATTCATACTGTTCTTGCCACATTGCAACCAAACATGAGAAAATACTTCTTTTTGTTTTATCAATGTTTACAAGCATTGACTATGCAGCTAAGGAGAGCTGGTGTGATTTCCACAAGTGCTATTCACATCTTCATCTCCAGGTGTCAATGAGCACTGGAAAAAAAGACCCATTGGGGTCACCAGTTTTAGATGTCCAAATGTTAAAGTTCTATCAGTCTTGTTTTACAAGGAGCTCTTAATTTGATTGTGTGTAACTGTCTTACCCTGGACATCTCGATGGCTGTGGAGTAGCTGTTGGACGTCCAGTTCAAGTGAGCTCATTTTATCAAGATTTAGTTACTCAGGTGGCCTCTACTCAGCCAGGCTACATTCTGCAGCTTCTGATGAGACATAGGCACTCACAGTCAGTGATTTCTTTCTACCTAAAATAAGCATCTAAAATAACCAGGAGAAGTGATATTTGCAGATAACCTTCTACCTCCCTGGTCTGGAAAATCCAGCTGGCAGTCTCCAGCTGGAAGTCTCACTTCAGCTGAGTTACAGCTAATTCCATTCATGGGGCTTTGTGTGTTACAATAGCAAATTAAAAAAAAAAAGAAAAAGAAAAAAGAAAATATTAATTTTGAAGAAATTATCTTCTGTAGCAATTTAGGTGTGTATTATCATCACTCCAAATCCACAGAATTTGGCCTGGGTGTATGAACTCTGCTGCACTAAAATTAAAGTATGTCTCTTTAACTTTCTCATAGACACCCAGGACAATACCCAGAGGCTTGATGTGTTTTCAGTATAGTTAAAAAGACAGCTATTTTCATCATGAGGTTTAGGAATTTCTAAATGCAACTTTCATCATGACTAATAGGATATATTTGTCTGCATCACAGTGGATGAAGACGAGAATATATTGGTTAATAGGGTTTTTTTTCTCTTTTTCATTTTACAAGGTGCTAACTTCAGTTAGGATTTTTCAGAGGCATGTGTTATAAATTAATAACTGTTTGGATAGAATGTGCTATCACAGAAATTGAGCTGCTCTTAACTAACACTGTCTGAAAATAATGTTGTAATACAATAATTATGATTTGTATATTTTTGTTAATGTTGTTAATAATTACTGATGAATCCTTAATGTTTTAATCAGATTCAAACTGCTGAAGAGCAATTTGGAGTTATTTAGACAGAAATAAATTTCAACATTGCATTCTCTGGAAAATGTATTTTATTTTTAACATACCCATAACAGTTTGAAAATGTTCATATGCCAGATGTCACTGTTCAGCACTGTTAGCACACAGCCTGCAGTGGCTGGACAGTGGGAATTGAGTGTCTTGTGCAGACAGGAGTTTTCAGCCTTCAGAGTTAGAGGAACCTAATGCTGAACTGGTCACTTCCAAGCCTGGCTGACCTTAGAAACTAAGCAGACGTGAACTTGGCTCAAAGAGGAGCAGCTGGGAATCCCATGTACTTAAAAACATGCCAGGGAGCTGTGTCACATGTTTTTCCACAAGATTTAAAAAGAACTGGACATAGATCAACCGGCCCCATCATCACTGCTGAGCTGAGACTTGGGAATACAAAGGCAAATAGAGAATCTTGGAGTAAGTACAGTTTCTCATGATTCACACATGAAAAGCAGCTCAGGCAACACAGCACTCTGTGACAAACAGCAATCAGGAGAAAAACCCCCGTGTAAGGGCTGAACACAGAAGAGAGAGATGGAACAAAGCTACAGGAGGTATTGAGTGAAAAATAATTTCTTTTAGGACATTTCTTTTCCTGGATGCTTCCAACACAACTTAGCAAAGTGGTGGTCCATTCCTGAGGCTTACGCAGAGCCACAGACAGTGCTGTTTAGGGAGCAGTTTCATGATTCTTGAAGGGAGATGCCCACATTTCTCTCATTAGGATCCAGACCCCTAATCTGTGCCTCCAGAAGCACGTTGTCAGGAGAAAGTGATGCTTTCCCCCTATAGTGAATGGAGAGAGTTAAGCTTGTTTGAAGACCTCCAGCAGAGATGCCTTTAGTCTAAGGCGGATGCCTTAAATTAGGCACAGACTGACAAAGATTCAGTAATCATTAATCCCGGAAGAAGAGCAATAGAAGGGATTGAGGTCAATTAAAAGCGCTGAAGGGCAAAGGACACTGAGCTCTCCCTCGTAACAGTAACGAATAAGAAGAAACATAATTTGACAACCCAAGCTGAAAGACAGGATGGCGCTGCGGAATCTGCCCGAATTTTCTTTCCCCCCTATCTGCGAGAGCACACCTCGGAGCCGGCAGCCGTGTCCCGAGGGGCTCCGCCCGCGGGATGCCCGGGCACGGGCGGCCCCGTTCCGCCGCCGCAGCCGGCACTAGGTGGAGCTCCGCGACCGCGGCTGCCGGGCGGACACGGCCGAGGGGCGCTGGGCACGGCACAAGGACCAGGGCTGGCGCTCAGCAGGGGGACTTGGGCCAACCGCAGTGTCTGAGCCACAGGAGAGCAGGACTGGGGACGTGAGTGTCGGTCAAAAACCTCGTAGCCAAAACCTCGTAGCACTGATGGGACAAGCCCAGTACCAGCACAAACCACTCAGCCCCCTCAGAGCATTTTCCCAAACAACCATGTCCGTGTGTGACAGGCAGCAGGGACCAAAACTATAAGACACCCTTCTCTGTCCCGATCAAGAGAAACTGGAAGTGCTTCTCCAACACGTCATGCTTTTGGGTTTGGGATACCTGGGATGGGCTCTGTGGGGTCCCTCTGAGAGAAGCTGGGACTAACCATGTGTTAAACCAGAAGAGAAGCGCAGAAGTGACCCTGTCATGCATGCTAGCAGTGGCTTTCAGTCCACATGTTCATGGAGGGAACTGTGAAAGGCAATGAAGAAATCTAAGGTAAAAGTTGCTCCAGAGCTATTTGCAGATGGTTATTTTTTAAGAGGCAAAACTTCTGCTGGAAATTATTTCAGAGGCAAAAAATCAAAGCAGACTGAGGATAAGTGGATCCCGTGGAGCTGGATACACCAAATCTCAGCCCCTTCTCTCAGACACTGAATTAGATCAAGTGGCTCAGGGCTCAGGCTTCCCACTCTGCCGCCTTCATCAGTGGCTAATTAATTAGACCATGCAAAGGAAAACACCTTTTAAAAAAGGACACAAAAAGACCCACCGAAAAGGTCTCAAATGGCTTCAGAAAGAGCTGGAAGGCTTCAGAAAGAGCTGGAACCCGAGCCCAGCTCCTTCTCACCCTCAGCGAGCACCCCAGCATTATGGAATGGCCTGGAAGGAGTCCCTTCCAGGCAGGTTGTCTGACACCTGGATTCATGCTTCCTGAAATGCTTCATAATGATGAGATAAATAGCGCAGCTGCTCAGGGCAGAGATCCTGCCTTACAGGTGGCTGACAGATTGAAAATTGGGTGTTTAATTATGTACTGGAAAACTGATAGAGTTACACTCCTAGAAAAAGTGTAGGTGCCCTGGGGCACAATTTGGTTCAGATCTCAGCTAAGAAGGAATTTTGAAGACTTGTTTGTGGAGAGAGGTAGGAAATTGGTGATACTTCTGTGGTCACCTCCACAGAGGCACATAAAATCTGGGGTGAGATCCAGTTCATTTAAACACTGCTTAGCTGGGATGAAAACAGACAGGAGATCCTGACAGTGACCCACTCCTGCTGCCATGTAGTGCCTACACCTGTTCATGATCCTTTGCACCACAGCCAGGCTTTGACACTTAGTTTTGGCTGCCCAGAGAAGCCTCCTTCCAGCAGCACTAGGGTTTCTCTCCCTTCGTGCTGTATGCTGTGTGTACGTCACCATCTTCCAGCTGAAGAAAACCCAGAAGTTACTTCTAATGACAGTCCTCCAGTCCCACCAGAGCCATGACAGCCCTGTCTTCAGAGGAGGGTTGGAGGCTTCAGATCCTAAAAAGAAAGAGATGCCTAGCTCTAGTTTCCCACATATTTCTCTTGGAGAAGCAATTACGTGATGTGTACTGGGTTCTCCTTTTGAAAGCCTCCTGTGTATAGGGTTGCCCTGGGTGAGGAGGGCTGTGAAGCTAAACTGACACAGGGCTGGGCTGGTCCCTGGGAGCTGAGTCACAGAGGAGACCCCAGGGGAGGGGAGTGTGGGCCACAGCTGGGAAGCTGGCTCTGGCTCTGCCTGGCCCTACCTTCTGCTCCTTTTGGGGCTTCTTTTCAGACCAGAAACAAAGTGTGGTGAGACTCCTTTTAGCTCTCAAGTACTAGAATAAAACAGCTGGGAGCAAATGTGGGATGATGGAGAGCAGTCAGGTACCAATTCCTCCTTGGAGCCAGAAGGACTAAGGGTTTGGGTTGGAGAGTACAGGTTTGTCTGTGGAGAAAGATGAGTCTTCTTCTGCCTTCCTACAGCCCCATCATAAAGCAAGGTCCCATGTGGGAGCCTTGGCCTGCTCCCTGCCAGGCCAAAGAACCGCTTGGCACTTGCCTGCTTTGGACTCCTGTATTTCCTAGCATGAAATATGATCCACAAAGCACCATGGCCCTGTAGGGATGCGTACAATTATGGTCTGGCAAACAAGAAACCATCTACATGGGTCAGCAACACCCTGTGCCTCCTCTCACTGAAAGGGTTTGCAGGATTGGGCTTGCCACAGAACTCAGTGCTGAGGGAGACAGTGGTATGGGGCAACCACCCCAAAGCATGTTGCCAAGGAAGGGCCTGGAGCAGAGGGAATGAGGGGGAAAAATCGGCAAGACTTGCAGGTTGTCGAGCTGGGGACAATGCACCCAAGGGGCGTGCATCACCTCCCTGCTAAGGTTTCAAAGCTGGGAGATGTAGAAAATTAATCAGTGAGGAAAGCAGTGAGGGCATCAGCTCAAATTCGGTGTTTTGCTTGGCACGGGAGCCGGCACTGGTGTTAGTGGTTCCATCCCACCAGCTGGGCCAGGGCTTGCGGTTTCCCGGGGAGTGGCGTGGTTCTGAAGGAGGGCTGGGAGACCGCGGAGCAACCTCTGCCTCGGTGTCCCGGGCCGGCCGTGCCTCGCCGCGAAGCCGAGAGCGTGAGGCTGGGCAGCGCCGCGCTCCCGCTGCATCCCGTGCCGGGCGCTGCCGGGTCCGGGGAAGATAACAGCGGCCCTGCGTGCTGCGGGGAGCGTCCCTGGGTGGGAGGGGGGTGTCCTTGGGGGGCAGGGGCGATAACAGCCGTGCCCTGGACTCCCCTTCCGTGACACGGACCGCCCCCGCCCGGCCCGCGCCGTCGGGGCCGTCCTGCGGATGCGCGCTGCCGGGTGACTCACGGCTCCCGTGATCAGGCCCCGGCCGTCCCAGGCGGGACGGGCCAGCAGGGGCCGGGCACCAGCGCTCTGCAGGCAGCCGGGGCGCCCTGGTGCGGCAATCTTTCTCTGTGGCATTTAAGATAATAAAGTAAGGTAAAAATCAAGTAAAGAAAAGTAATAAACTAAACTAAAATAAAATCCAACCAAGGCTCTTTCCTTGACCATCAGAGGTGTGCCAGCCACTGGACCTGAGAAACTAGGGACACCCTCACAAGCCTCTGGCTGCAGAAGCCTCTGGTGTATCATACGACTTCTTTTCTTCTTCTCTGTTTACGTTCCTGTTTCCTGAAGGGGAACAGGGCCGTGTGAACTCAGGACTGGCAGCACCTGTGCAAAGGGGCAGGGCCGGCCGGGGTCGCAGGGCCGGCCCGTGGCGGTGCTGGTCCGGGCGATTGTGCCCCGGCCAGGCACAAGGTGCCCCCTTCCCTCCCAGTCTGCTTTCTTCCCAGCAACGCGAATCCGCTCGGGAGCGAGCGTTCAGCATCTAACCCCCTCCTAGAGGCATGTGCTTAAACAAGACGAGTATCAACCCCAGGATAAAAGTATTGGGTTATTCTGCAAGGTAATCTACATCAAAGCCTCGGGGGCTGCCGGCTTGAAAAGATCCAAGATGTTTTCTAAGTCCTTATCATGTCTGTGCTTAGGGGGAGTCATAAATTCCACAGGTCGGACTAACTAACACACGATTCCTCCTTCCCTTCTCTCTCCACGGCCGTCAAAGGGCTTTCAAGCGGGCTTTTTTTTTTCTTTACCTTGCAAACAACGCTCCCGGTTCCGTGTCGTTAAGGTGGAAGGACACGGGAAGATTCCTCCCCCATCCCACCCCAAGATTCTCCTGAATCACAGAAAAATCAATTATTTCAACCACAAAACTAGTAGAAATAAAGACGGTGAATCCGCATCCCCGGCCGGCTCCCGCCGAGTGGGAACAGTTTGTGGAGGAGGGATCGCGGGTGCTGCGTGGCGCTCGGCCCTTCCCGTGGCTTATGGGGACGTCGCTGACCTGGGACGGGTGTCCTCGAGCTGTGCTGCTCGATCCATTATCCCCCAGTCCGCGCCAGCCCCGTGACCCGCGGCGACGATGAGCGCTGGCTCCGAAGCGAGGTGATGCGAGCACCGCTTGCCCGGAGTCCGAGGGCCCGGCAGCGGGCATAGAGCCCTGCCCCCGGCACTTCCCCGCAGTCGTACCGCTGCCCTGACTCCCCCCGGAATAATGTCGGTAATTATTTTTTCAGATCAAGCAGCAAGGCTGAGGCTGAAGGAGGAAGGCGGGGAGCCCGGCGTCTGCCCAAGAGGCAGCCCTGGGTGAAACAGCCCTGCGGGGGAAATATCGGGGTCAGCATGGAGACGCGGGGGAAGATATTTCCCTGCGAAAGGTGTCCCCCATCCGGCACTTGTCAGCTTGAGAGGCGCTGGGTCGCAGTTCCCTGCTCAGAATCTAACTAAATAGGAAAAAAACGGAGGAAGCAAAGAGGGAGAGATCGGGCCTTCGCCCACGCTCCAATGTCGGGGTCTGGTCCCATGGTCCCCACTCCTCTCCTGGCTCTGCTGCTCTGGGCCGGAGCTAAAGAGAAAACCCGAGACGAAAGCAGAGAGGGAGTGGGCAGAACGGAGAGGAAAAAAGGGGTGAAACCCGGCCAAGAGATATATCCTCTCTCCCCAACCTCCTTGAGAAGCCCCGATAGCTGGGTAGGGCCGGAGGGGGGACGAATCCTGTGCCAGTCACAACGAAAACGAGCCCGAAGAGCCGCAAAGCTATCTAGGAGTGCGCGGATCGGGATCCCGCTTATTTTGAGACAAGAGTTTCCCGGGGCAGCGTGTCCCCATCCCCAGCAGCTGCCACGGGTCGCGTACGAGGAGTAGCTGAGCGGCGGCAGAGGATGCTCCGAAGCATTTATCCACGGGGGAAGAGGGACTCGTCCCCATCTCGCCGCCGACCCCGGTCAGGGTATGGCTGGTGGGGCCCGGTCTCCCCAAGTCCTCCCCGTACTCGGAAGGCAGCTGGGACCACTATCAGAACGGCAAAGTAGCAGCGCAGCGCTCTGGCTGCCATTCCGGGTAGTTGCGGTGCTTCCTCGGAGCCTTATCCTGATCCTTCACCGAAGACCCAGGATTCTCATCCGACCCCGCGGCCGACGGCCCCCAGCCCGGCCAGGTCGGGCTGGCGTCGGGTCTCACCCCAAAAAGCTGTCACCTGCCTGCCAGGGATTCACTGAAGGAGCCTTAGACACTGAACCGGGCTGTTTCGGGGTTGATCAGGGTTGTAGTGCGTTTTATTACAATATCTCCAGAGTTTTGTCGTTTTAATGGCCCCTTTCTCCATTTATGGCATCATCAAACTCACATCTGCATAGATCGGCTCTGTCGGTGCTTATCGGGAGAGGCGATTACATTGAAAGGACAGAGCATTTCCTTTCCAGAGTTACATTTCAGTCTCCTGCTGAGACAGCGGTGAGAGCTCCAAGCCCCGCTCCCTCTCGTCGTTACCCAACCGTCGGGGCGGGGGAAAAGTGTCATGGTGGGAATAGGCAACACAGAGAGAAATTCCTTCCAGAGAAAGCGTCTGGCAGGCATCTCTACATCCCTGCTGTTGGGCTGCTGTTATCGCAGGGTCGCAACCGCGGCCGCCTGCGACAGCCTGCGAACAAGTGACGGTGTGGGCGCAGGCATGTGTGCCGGGTGGGGATACCCCGTTCCTCGCATCCGGAGCATTCACAGCGGCTCCGGGGGGGCCGTCTGTGGCCTCTTCCCCAGGAGAGATGCTCCATCCTTTCCTACATGAGCGTCCTGGTCTCCCAGGGCCACTGACACTGGAACCCTTCGGACATTTTGAGAGAGGTCGCTGAATTACCCCCACTGGCTTTAAAGCACGGCTCCGCGTCAGCCCCACGCTCAGCACCAAAGGAACGATAGAATAGAGGGAAAGAGAGGGAGATTTTCAGAGAGTGGGTTCGGGATATCTGCCTTTGCAGAGCTGAAATGCGCCCTCAGCTGCAAGACGCCCCGTCTCAGTGACACTCCCCAGTGTGCAGAACAGCCACCCACGTGGAAGGAAAAATACCCCTGGGACACGACCACGTGGATCTCCATATGTAATACCCGGGACACGGGTGTCCGGGACAGCGCGGGGCCCGTTGGGGGACCCCCGGTAGGACCGAGCCGCAGCCGCCCCAAGGGACCGGAGAGCCGGTGAGAATGGCTGAGACGGTGCTGCGCTGCTCCGGCGGAACGTGCTGGGAAAACGGGGGAACGTTCCCTTCCTCATCCATTTTTTCTCGGCGGGTGAAAGGTTTCCTCGCTGTGTCATGGGAAAAGATGCGAATATGCAAACGTCGTTTCGCATTGTCCCCGCTCAGGGTGAAAAGTTAAAGCATAAAAGCGGCGGGGGGAAGCTGAGAGGGGGTCGCCTCTTCAAAGGGGACTGGCTGGGCCGGGGGAGCCGGCTGCCGCTTGCCTGGAAGCCGCCCTTCCAGGGCCAGCATTTCCAGAGGGTTTCCAAGGAGTCGGGGAGGGAAGAAGTGAGTGTGCCCGGAGGGACAAGCCGTCGGGTTCCTCGCGGGCTCGGCCGTGCTGCAGCTAGGGAATCGCCCAGTGAGGTGGCAGGCTTTGGGAGGAGGTTGATGGTTCCCCCCTTGAGGAAAACCATCCCCTGCCTCGGTCCCAAGCTCCCCCCCCCCCCCCCCCCCGCGCGGCGGGATGATCCGGCCTCGCTCCAGGTGGATCTGAGGACAGAGGGTGTTTCAGACGAAGGCACCCCCAGTCCTCGTCCTTTCCCGGACCTACTGGGCGCGCCCAGCCTCGAATCTCTGCAGGCACACGCGGAGGAAGGAGACAGCGCCCTTGGAGGGGGGGATTTCTCCTCTTACCTCGCCTTCATCGCCCATGACCGAGTGGGAGCGGGAGCGGGTGGGAAGCGTTTTAGAAAAAGCAGTAGGCCGTCGCGATGGGGTTTGTTGCTTAAAACAACCACAACAAAATAGCTTTGTGGATTTTTAATCAAAACTCCCTCCTCTTCCGCCCCTTCCCCACCCCCCCACCCCCCCCCCACCTCCCAGCCCCAAAGCACAGAGAAGAGATGGCTGAAGTGCTGCCTAGAGATCGGCCGTGATACACGGCTCCCATATTCCCACCCTCGCCCTTAGATCTCCCTCTCTGTCTTTTGCAAGTCTCTTGATTTCATCCTTTGAACCTGTGATTGGAGGTTAAAGTGCACCAGGTTGCAATGGAAGGAGGAAGCTCTTAAACAATAAAGGCTTGAATATTTAGCTGTGATCAGGTCGCTGCCCTCTCCTTATCTTTTTAAATGCAAATCGTCTTTTAGGGGTAGTAGCTATATACCCAGCGCCTCTCCACGTCACCTGCCTTTGGTGTGTCTGGGCCATTACTAATAGAGCCTTGTAAACAATCGTTAATCATGTAAGGACTGCCGGCCATTGGATTCGGACCGGGAGCGCGGAGGAGCGCGGAGCGCAGCGCGGGGCCGCGGCCCCTCCGCCTGCCCCCTCCCCGCCCCGGGCAGCCCGGCCCCAGGCAGTAGCAGGCGCGCCGCGGCGAGAGCCCCGAGCAGCATGTGGAGAGCCGCCGCCGGGGCCCCGCCAGCATGTACGTGAGCTACCTCTTGGAGAAGGACGGGCCCATGTACCCCGGCCCGGTGCGGCACTCGGGGGGGCTTAACCTGGCGGCGCAGAACTTCGTTGGTGCCCCGCAGTACGCGGATTACAGCGGGTACCATGTGAACCTCGACGGCGCCCAGTCCCCCGGGCCGGCCTGGCCCGCGCCCTACGCCGCCCCGCTCCGCGACGACTGGGGCACCTATGGCCAAGGGGCGCCGCCGGCCGCCGGCGCCGTCCACGGCCTCAACGGGGGCTCCCCCGCCGCCCCCATGGCCTACAGCCCCGCCGACTACCACCACCACCACCACCCGCACGCCCACCACCACGCCGGCCCCGCGCCCCACTGCTCCGCCGGGGTCATGCAGCCCCTCAGCGCCGCCAGCGCCGCCGCCAGCGCCGCCCCCGAGCCGCTCTCCCCCGGTGGGCAGCGCCGCGGCCTCTGCGAGTGGATGAGGAAGCCGGCGCAGCCCCCGCTCAGCAGCCAGGGTAAGTGCCGGACGAGGCCGGGGGGGCTGTCCCTCCGACGACTCCCCCGGGGCGCAGCCCGCTCCCCGTACCCTGGGCAGCCCGGCAAAGCCTTTTCTCGGGGAGAGCTCCCCGGAACAAACCCGCCCGAGGGTCGGTCCTCGGGAGAACAGGACTGCCGGGCTTTGCCGGCAGCCAGTCCGCGCTGCTGGGCGCCGGGCCGGCAGCGATAGGAGCGGCGTTCCGCCGGTGAGCAGCCGCTGCCGGCCCCGGGGGCTCAGTGCCCGGGGGTGCGCTCCGGCGGAGCAGGGTGGAATGGCCCGGAGCCTGAGGAAACGCTCGCTCTTCCTCCCACTGCTCCGCTCTCCTGCTTATAGCCACTTAGAAGATTTTTATAACCAATTATAGTCATATAAATCATCGGCCGGTGTCGCTCCGCATTTGTTTCTGAGTCACTGGGCGCCTGCCCTTTATTAAGGTCTCCGTGCGGCCAGGCCTCCGGAGCGACAGCGGTGGCCACTTGCCCGCCCGATCCCTGCGGGCCGGGCTGTGCCCCCGGCCGGGCCGTGCTGGGCCGTGCGAGGGCGTGCCCTCCCGGGTCAGGCCGTAGCCGGCGCCGCGCTCCCTTGTGATGTTAATACCCCCGCAGACCCCCTCTTTTATTCCCACTGTGCATCCGCCAGGGGACATGCGTGTCCCGCGCTTTGATATACACCTTCCACGAGTGCTATCTATCCTATCCTATTTTCCTTTTTTTTTTCCCTTTTTTTTTTTTTTTGCACCTAAAAAAATGTTTTAAAATATTTATATATAGTGGCCGGGAAAAAAAAAAAAAGGATGACAACGTTCGCAGTGAATAATGATATGACATTCCCCTCTCATCCCCTGCCTTGCGTGACCGACGGCAGGGCCGGCGGGGGTTCCCTGGGCGGCGCGGAGCGGGAGCCCCGGCTACGCCTGTGGCTGCCGCGCCCCGGGAGAAAAGCCTCGGTGCCCCGGTGCCGACCGCTGGTACAGCCGCGTCCCGGGTGCCGGTGGCGGTGCAGCTCTTACAGGCCCACCGCGCTTCCCACAGCAGCCCATGGTATTCCCACAGTTTGGGCTTGTGCGGTGGTGGCCGGTCCCTTGTCTCCATTCAAATTCTGCCTTTGGAGCCAGTGTTTATGTTAATGTGCAGAGCTGGGGGGATGAAAGCGCCTGCCGCCATTTGTTCAGTAGTGGTAATTCAAACAGAATGTGGCTGTCATTAAGGCTTTGAGAAGGGTTTTTCTTTGATAAGATCTCCTTGTCCTGCATTGTTTGGGATTGTGTTCCCTATTCACTGGCTCTGGGGAGTTTTCTCTGATCAGGCTTGTATCTTTACAGGGTGCTTTTGTTGTGGTTTGCAGAGAGTTTACCTGAACAAAGTCAGCCTGCTAGCCATTAAGCACCTTGGGGGCAGAGACTCCCCGCCTCGGCTCCCTGGAGAACGGGAGGGCCGGGGACACAACCAGTTAAACAAGAAACCCTCGGGAAAAAGGAGGTCACCGACTGCGGCGATGCACTCTCCCCGGCTGCTCGCTGGGATTCGCCTACGGATTCCATTGCGTTTTCGGTGTTTGGTTTGGGGTTTTTTGTTCGTTTGTTCGTTGGCTTGGGTTGGGTTGGGTTTTTTTTAACTCTGAAGTTGCACGTCACACTTCCAGGCTTTCCAAGAAATCCCCTTAGCTCCCATGCCAGAACAGAAAATGGGGAGCTGGGCCAGTACACGAGTGGTTCCCCGTGGTCGCTCCCGATTCTCCACCCTTAGATCGCTGTTTCTCGTTTAGAAACGAAATCACCGTGCCCTGAACGGGCCTTTTCTCTCTTTCTCTTTTCCTGTTTCTCTATAAGAAGTTTATTGTCGCTCGGGAAGGCAAAACAAAACCAAAAGGCCAACAAAGTGCGCAGTAAAGTTGTCTCCGTGCAAGGCAGGGGTGTGCGGTGGGGCCAGGGCTGGCAACCGGGGCTGGAAGCCTGCTCCCATGTCTCCAAGGAGCTGCGGGACATCTCCTCTCCTCTGCTGCGCTCAGCAGAGCCCAGGGCAGGGGGAAGCGAGTAGCCAGCTCGGGAGGGGGGGATAGGACTGCTCCTGAACGCTGTGCACGGCAGAGAGGATGGCTGCGGTCAACTCTGCCCTTTGGCTTTGACTTTCTCAACCCTGGCTTTGTGCTCCGCAGTTAAAACCAGGACGAAAGACAAGTACCGCGTCGTGTACACCGACCACCAGCGGCTGGAGCTGGAGAAGGAGTTTCACTACAGCCGCTACATCACCATCAGGAGAAAAGCGGAGCTGGCCTCCAACCTGGGGCTGTCGGAGAGGCAGGTCTGTCCCAAGAGTGGCGCTCCCTACGCTCACCACGTGTGGCCGGGCTGCGCGGGGGCAGGGACGCGCGGGACGGGGCTGCGCGGGGGCGGATCGCGAGGGGCTGGGATGCGCTCTCGGTGAGAGCCGCTGAGAGGGGGATACATCCCCGGCGAACCGCTCCCCCTCACTCCCCTGTCCACCCCCCGGCAGGTGAAAATCTGGTTCCAGAATAGGCGTGCGAAGGAGAGGAAGATCAACAAGAAGAAGCTGCAGCAGGCGCAGCCCGGCGGCGCGGAGCCCCTCAGCCCCAGCGCCTCATTGCAGGGTCCCGCGGCGGGGGCGGCCGCCGCCGGGCTCGGCCCCGGTGCCCCGCAGTGACAGCGGCCGGGGACAGCGGCGCAGGGCTGCTGGAGGACGCAGCGGATCGGGCCGGGCCGGGGGGCACGGTGGGAGCGGCCCCCCGATGCACTACACCGCCCCGCGGGGCCGGCCGTGTGTACAGGTGTACAGTGTATGTGTCTCGTCGTCCGGGGGAAGCGTGTCCATCGCTTTATTATTATTATTATTATTATTATGTTCGGGTGCTTTTTTTACCCTGGAATTTGTTAGATAAAGTGGGGGCACTGCCCGCCAGTCAACCCCCGGTGTATCTCAGGGATCGGTCCAAAAGACCTTAGAATTGTTGGGCTAATGATGAATTTTAGCAGGAAAAAAAAATTAAAGCACATTTTTTTTTTATTTTATATTTTATTTTATTTTCTTCTTGCAACCATGAATATGCAATATGTTCATTCTGCCCTAAGGGTCAGAACAGACAAGATAAGGGACTGTTTAAACGTTCAGAAGTGAATTGCTTAACGTTAGACACTTGTAAAAGAGCCCATAAATCCAGTGCAGATAGTCATTCATCCAGATTTATTAGCTGCAGTGCAGAAAAATTGAAAGAATTTCATCCCTTCTGAAAAAGGTGTCCTGTCATGCTGGAGTGAGGAGCTTTGTTTGCATGTGCAATGTCCCCTTGGTTAAACCGTGCTGTTTCTCACATCCTTATAATTTCTGTCCTTACAATTTCTGTCTTGTTGGCGGGGGGGGGGGGGGGAGGGGGGGGACGGGCCGGGGGGGGGGAGGAAGTGTTTCAGTTGATATTCCAAAATTCCCTTGATTCTATCAGCTTTATGTAAGCTGCATCACAGCTCCGTCAGAAGCAGAAATCCTCGGAGGAGCTCTGTGCTGTATCAGAGCCTACTTTGCACAGGCTGTGGCCCATTTCCACATGCTGGCTGGATGGAGGACACCAGCGTGGAGATGCCAAACGACTCACTTAGAGATGAAAACGAGAAAAGTCCTGCTGATTTGGCCACATCGCCCTGGCTGTTTGCCATATGTATTTCTTACTTAGGGATGGGAGAAGCCCAGCTGTGAAGTGAGGCCAAGTTGGAGCAGTCACGCTGCAGCCAGTGCCCTTGGCTGGATGTGCAGCCAGCTCATGTGGGCCTGCACCCTGGCAGGGATGGGAGCACTGTCCAGCCCCAAACACTTTACGTGGATTATTGATTTCCCCAGGATTTAGGCCCATGCTGTTCAGTTTTTCTCATCAAATTTATTTAAGTTATTCCACTTGCATTCTTTGGGGCACTTTGGTTTTTTCCTTGTTGAAGCTTTTCTTATCTTTTTGTTAAAAGCCAAAGCCAAATGCCAGCAGCATCTACAGAACTACATGGGGAGAATGGTTTAGTCAGGGCCTGACCCTACTGGCAAGGCAGCTCTCTCTGCCTGAGGGAACTTGGGGAAATGGAAAGCACCAGCCCCAAAGTCTCTGCACTGCATTTTTTCTGCATGCAGCTCTGTGCCTTGCCAGGCTAGGGGCTGGCCATCCGACAGCAGACATGTGGCCATGCAGACCTGATCCAGGGCTCCTATGCCTGGGAGAAGAGCTTGGTGGGAGGCAGCAGCTCTGGTGCAAGGAACCTGCTTGATTTTCTGCTGCTTATGTGGTCTCTGAAGTGGGTCTGGCCAGGAGGCATGGGTGCAGCACCAAAGCAGCTATGCTCATTGCGCATGGGCTTGACACACAGCACATCCTGCTGGGTCCAATGTTCATGGTTCGCTCCTGATCAGGGGGACGCAGGAGCCTGATTCATCCCTCTGCGACTCTAAAAGGTCCTTGTATTGTTCTGGAGGAGCTGCTGGGGACAACGAAATCTGAGCAGCACCCAAAGCGAGGGTTTTGGCTCTGCAGCAGCAGCCCTAAACCCACGCAGAGCGGTTGCACCAGGGCTCTCTGAGCTAGAAGGGCTTTGCAGGCGCCACGACCCGCTCCTCCCTCTGCGCTGTCCCCGGGCGCCAGGGCTCTCGGGCGGCAGCAGCCAGGGCGCAGCAGCCCCGGGCGGGGCCGCCCCTTCGAGGATGTCCTCTGGAGCCCGGGGCCACCCCCGCAGCATTGATCCCAGCCCGGCTGCTGCCGGAGCTGCTGCGCGTTGCTGCGATACGCCTGTCAATAAACCCTGTTTGGATTGTGGAGCAGAGCGCAAGGTTTGTTTGTTTAGTGGTTAGAGGTTCAAAAGTCGGCATTGTCCCACTGCAAATGAGCACAAGTTTTTTCTCCCTAAGGAAAAGCTGGCTCTGCTGAGTGGGAGGGAGAGATATCGGTGGGCCCTTTTATTTGCTTCCAGGAATAATTAATGGCAGAGAGAAAAAAGATGACCACGGAGTTATGAAAGACCATCAATAAGTAAATTAATCACAAAGGATCTGGGGGTGTAAGAGGTGCTGCTTGCTGTGGTTTTGTTGGCATTGACCCATGCCCATGGGGCTGGGGTGACACAGAACTGGCAGAATCCAGGACTCCTTACTGCAGTGGTGGCACACAGTTGCCCCTGGCACCAGCCCAGTCATGGCAACATTTGGGACAGTCCCTGTAATCTTTCAGTAGTGTGCTTTGTGGGTTAGGGTTTTTTAATGCTGGAAGTGTGAAAATTTCTTTCTTGCATGTAGGACTTTTGAGAAAGAGAGCTGCCCTCATTGAGGTGAGCTGCTTGATGTCCACAGAAGTTTTTCTCCTGAAAGTTCATTAGAGACATACTAACAACCCCGACACCTTTTAAACATCCCCATTCCAGATCTCTTGCTCTCTCTGTTAGCAAGCATTCATTTTCTGAGCTCTCCTCAAATCCTTGACTCTGGCAATGCAGAACTCAGATTTCTGAGTGTAAGAAGCAAGCAACCAAGCAAATCATACCCACTCCAATTTCAATTATGTCCCATCTCCTGTCCCCAAGCAAGCAAACCACCAACCTTCTGTCTTCCTTTATATTCCTGATGCACCATAAAGGAGTGTGAAAAGGAACAAATTGGGTAGCCTGTTTATTTAAGTGGGTATTTACAGGCACCTGGATCAGTCCATAGCTGAACCATGACATTGAACTAGGTCTGTTTGTCAGAGGTGACCCCCCTGATCAACCCATGGGTGTTTTCAATTCTCACAGAGCTCCATGCTGTCCTGCAGCAGAAAGCCAAGACAGATTGATGGGGCCCAACAGGTCAGAGCTGCTGCACCTTGCTCACCTCATGTGGGCTGGAGCAGAAGTCCGTGAAAAAAAATCCAGGAAGTCAGAAGGTTTGGCCCCAAATTTGCAGGATGGAAGTCCCCTGCTCTCCCTCTCTTGTCAGATTTTCCTGCTTCTATCACTGTACAATAACAAACCAATTAGGATTCCTTCTCTTGGATTAACTCTTAGGCAAATACCAGTTTCTCAAGAAAGCTCTTTGAGTTTGGGGCAAAGGACGACAGTATGTGTCATAACCCATCATGGGAAGAACAGTAAGGTCCTTAGAAGACTTGAATGGCATCTAGAGCAAATGCCTGCTTCCTCCTATCTGAAGTATCTTTTAGGAGCACTTCATGTGTCCTCAGTCTGATGGCTGAGCACTCTGGATCTGCAGGACGAAGACAGTAAGCTTTTTTAAAAAATAGTAAAAATAAAAATCTTACATTAGGAGTAAGCAACAACTTCTGATATATTCTCCATCCAGCTTTTCGCCCACACAAGTGACCTCTGTGAGACAGGCTGTTTCCATCTGTGGATGAAGCAGTGGCTAGAAGCGCATATCACAGCCATCTAACAGAGGGCAGAGCCCATCCTTCAGAAACTGAAGGGGTTTGCTATGGCTGACTGAAATCATGGCTCCAGAGGACTGTGTGAGGCCATAGGTTTCTCTTTGCTACTCCATCAGCAGCTGGTGTGGAAGACGAAATCATGAAGCGTACAATTCTGTTGACACAGCTCTGCTGTGTCATAGCCAAAATTCATGACAAATTACTTTCCCTCGGTCCCACACAAGTAATGGAGCTGTGTGCTGAAGTTTAGAGCAGATAGAGCTGAAAGCAAACCTTGAACTGATGCCAGAGAAGCAGCACTGGAGGCCTTCCAGGAAGCAAACAGCTTGTAAATGGTAACAAAAGTCAGCAGGACACAAGTCCATGGAGAGCAGTCCAGCTGCACAGGTAGCTCAGCGAGAGGACAAGGCTACCTTGGAGTGAGAGGTCATGAGATGCGTGGCCTGATGCAGCAGAGTACAGGTGCCAAGGAGGCACATGCTAGGAACCTCCCTAGCAAAACAGCTCTGGTTACTGTCAGAAAGCCATGGCAGAGAAGTGTCAGGAACCTCTGGGGACAGATGGGAACAAACTCTCCCAGAAGCCTTAGCAGCCTTCTGGGCTTTGCTCCAGAACAGCTCTTTGATGGAGCAGGATGTTCCCGCTGTCCTTGCTGATGAGGAAGGGCTGTTTCCTTCTCACCTGCATGTTCTGCCATGCTGTGACTCAGGTGAACACAGTTTCTTCTAATTAATGTCACAGCTTCTGCAATGCCCCCAGTTCCATTCTCAGTTTTTGACACTTTCAGATGTCAAACTTATCCTCCTTGAAAGAGGGCAACAGAGAACTACTTGCAAAGAAAAAGGAAAAATTCGAGCTATTCACAAAAACAAACAGTTTGTTGCCAGGGGACTGGAATTAGAGACCTGGGAATCCCTTTCAAGCCCTGCATTTTTAATTGAGGTATCATCTGTTTTGGGATGACATCTACTGGATCCCCTTGCTTCAAAGTAGGTGCAGGAAAACATAGGATGAAAACTCATGGATGATTCTCATTACATGTTCACATGAATGTCTAGATACCAATCTGTGGCATTCATTATGCTCCAGTCCAGTTAACCATTGACAAGTATCAGGAATAATTTTCTCTTTGCTTCTAATTTCCTCTAATTAAAATACTAACTAAGCTAACATAAAATCGAATGTAGTCTGTATAATAGATAACCTATTTCATGTAATATCTAACCTATTGGTCCAGGTAGATGTTTTGATCCAATTTTTCAAATTAAGGGAAGTTCATAATTACCTTTCTTAAGTGTGCTCCATAGAATCATATCATAGTGTGGGTTGGAAAGCACCTTTAAAACTCATCTAGATCCTATTGCCCTGCAATGAGCAGGGACATCTTCAAATGGATCACATTGCTCAGAGCCCCATCCAACCTGACCTTGAATGTTTCCAGGGATGGAGCATCCACCCCTCTCTGAGCAATCCACGCCCTTTATGCCCGCTCTGAGAAACAAGTTCCAGTGTTTCGTCACTCTCATTGTAAAAATTTCTTCCTTCTATCTGGTATAAATGTAGCCTCCTTTAGTTTAAATCTCTAACAGCTCATTTCCAACCCGCTGATCCCTAGCACTTGAGCTGGACTGAAGAAAATTAGAAAGATGCCAAATGTAACATCTACCCCTCACTGCCCCCACGGCCGCTGCAACAGGCAGGGTTGGGGGAACAAAAACACTGCTTTTAGTGCCATTCCAAAGAAGAGAACAAGCCAAACAGAACACATGGAACTTCCCTGCTTTAGCATTCTTCTTCCCTTAGTCACCCAGGTATTTTTGGGCAGCTGTTGCAAGTTTGTGCAGTTTTGTTTTTGAGTCAGATCCTGTTCCCCTGACATGTCTTGCTGCCTTCCACAGAGTCACAGCCCGTCCTACAGATAACTTACATAGACCCAAAGACCTTTGCGAGAGAAAAGCTGCCTTATCTCCTGCATTCTTTGGAAAGGGATGTTCCTCACTGTCCTGTCCCTTCCTCTGCTGGCAGACAAGATAAGCTTTCAGCCCTGGAAACCGAGATTGCTTGTGGTCTAATTTTTCCATGCCATGGTATGACCATGCAAACAGAAAGATCACATAGGGCTACAAGACTTGCTTGGTCTCTTGCCTCCCTGAGTGACAACAGCTAGGGCTTTCAACAAAGGCTTGCTTGTAATCAAGTCCTTGGAGAACATCCTGATGCAGAACTCAAACAGAAACCAGGTGCATGGTTCAGGGCACTCCACCATCAGGTGGGTCTCAGGATTTTTAAGATCACAATTCTGCTTTTAGGCACCTCGAGTGCAGTATGGGCAAGGCATGGACACCAAGCGGCCTTCTGAGCCTCCAAAGGCATTTAAATTCCTAAAGCAAGCAAGAGTCAAGAGACATAAGTATCCAAGATTTTTCTTCCTTCTTCCAGAGTTTGAAAATGAGCCAATTACTCTCATGGAGATTGTTGGAAGCGATATAAAGAACTGTGCAAAAGTTAACTATGGAGGTGCCTTTAAAGATGACTCAAGCTTTTGATTATGTTTTAGGGAAATTCCAGTACTCTCTTGATTTAGGGATTTTTTTGTTATTTGTAAAATTTCCAGTGAGATGGAATTTACATCGGTGAGAATCATTTCCTACCCATAACACCAAAGAATTTTTATTCCAGCTTAAAATAAAAATGTGCTGTTTTAAGAATAATCAGATCACTCAACTTTCATACATTTTAAGTGCATAAGTGTACGTAGTTTTTCTGGCAATTATGCTTATTTTTTCAGATCTTCTTTCATCCCCACCAAGGCCCTTATACACATATACAGAGGTGGAGGTAGAGCTAAACACGGAGATCTGAAAATGGGGCTCTGAAAACCTTGCACAACTACTCCCAGGAATGTAGTGACTCAGAAGAAAAAGCGACTTTCTCTTATCAGGAGCGTGTTTCTTCCTCGAGGACTTCAATCTAGAAACATGATCCTTTTTCTGTTCCCAGTAACGACATCCTGCTCTTCCAAGGCCAGAGCAACACTTTGGACCTACTCTTTCATCCTCAGTCACTCCCTCACCAGTCTCCTATCGTGGCTCCAAAGGTGTTTTCCATCCTCAGAGGCTTGGTCTCTGCTGACGGCTCCTGCCGGTAAAACATGCTCTTTGTTATCTCTTTGCCTGTGGGCACACGTTCCTGAATTGGAGCAGGAAAACATCGACACTGGCCCAAGGACACCAGCTGCTCCAGCAGGGACAGATGGGGCTGGCATGGCGAGGGTCCAGCAGTCCAGCAAAGTCTGTGGTGGTCCAGAGTCTGGGGGGATTCATCCTGCTCCTATGCACATCCCTACTCAGGCATACTACCATGGACACCTGAAAACCTGCCTCCTTCCCTCTTGGCCTAGGAAAGTGCTCCTATATGCTCCATGGGCTGGAAGCTACTATCACACAAATATCCTGGTCCTGACCCCTTATGCGAGAGGCAGCAAAATTCAAGTGTAGAAGGAGAAAGAAAAGAAGGAATTTTCCTGTCTCAGAGATAAGGAGATTATTTCTGCCATGGTAAGGGAAAGAGCAGGGGCTGCAGTGCCAAGTGCTCCAGGAGGCAGGGGATGTCCTCAGTGGCACCTGCTGCCTCCCTGCTGAGAGGCAGCCCAGGCACTGCTACTGCAGTGCCACTCACCCCGACCTGGCAGCTGCCTGTGCCCCGTGAGCCTCCTGTGGTCTGCGATGTGCCCTGAGGTCCAGAGCAAAGGGAGAACCTGCTGAGAGGGACACAGCTAAATGCTCCACAGCAGCTTGCAGAGCCCACAAAAAACACAGAAGGAAGGAAGGAGTGAGACCTCAGAAGCCACTGCTCCATTCCAGATGGGTCCCTCACTGTGCCTCACCATGCCACTCCCCTCCTGGTCCACCCAACCTGCTCAACTCAGTGGTCGCTTCCTGACAGTCCAGGAAAAAGCAAGGGCCAGTATGAAGTGTTAGGACCACAGTCAGCACAAAATGATGATTCATGCTGAAGGAAGCAGCAGTGTGTTTTTATCTGACTTTAAATGTTTAACCTCGCTCAATCTACTTTTCCACTATGAACATCATGCTCTACGTATGCTGTTTTATAAAAGTCACGAGACTGTTTTCTCCCAAATCAGCATGTGCTCAGATCCCTTCAGCAGTGCTCTTCAAATTCAAGCCAGTCCTTGAATTTGTTTTTGAGTCAGATCCTGTTCCCCTGACCTGTTCCCCTGACTGTTCCCCAGTCCAGCCGGTTCAGAGGTTCTCAGCCTGGCTCCTAGATACTGCACTGCTCTGGCATCCTGCAGCATCAAACCCCTTGAGCAGAGTACTTGTCTCACAAAGTCAAGATCAATGTAGTTGCATTTCTTCACTCTCATGGAAATTCTCTGAAGTCATCCAGAGCCAGCTTAGGTGACAGAAATCTTCCTTGCTGCAGTCAAGTTGCCCATTTGATAAGCGAAGGTAGGGCTGAATTCCTACATCTGTCCAAACAAATTGGAAAGTGCCAGGAAATATTCCTGGGCACTGCAGCTCAATCAGCTGAGTTAGTAAATGACTGGCATGGTCCACAGCCAGCCGTTGGCTTGGGCCAGCTTTTGCTTGCCCAGGAAACCTCTGGGCAGAGATTTAAAGTCAAGACAAGCAATAGATTGTTTTCAGGATGCAGTTTAGGTACAGCCAACCTGTTCTAGAGGGTAACAGAGAAGTCGCCTGCATTTGGTGACCATTTGGTGACAGCTGGGCTCAGCTCTGAGGGCTGATCTTGGGGCATGTACAACCTACAGGGGTACTCAGAATCCTAAGTGGCACTGAAATCATGTGAGCCATGAGTTCCAGAAAGGCATTCCTGCTTGTGTTTTTTGTAAGAAGACCTGGATACCTGGAGACATGAACACTCTCAGTGAAATGTCCCAGGAGATCCACTCCTTTCTGTTTACTTGCTCACCAGGAAGGCAAAAGCACCAGAATTGGGGTAGATCTAACAGCTGTGTTGCACTCACAGGACAGGAAGGAAGAGGGAGGGAGGGAGGGAGGGAGGAAGGCAGGGAGGGAGGGAGGGAGGAAGGCAGGAAGGCAGGCAGGAAGGCAGGAAGGCAGGAAGGCAGGCAGGAAGGAAGGCAGGAAGGAAGGAAGGAAGGCAGGAAGGCAGGAAGGAAGGCAGGAAGGAAGGAAGGAAGGCAGGAAGGCAGGAAGGAAGGCAGGCAGGAAGGAAGGAAGGCAGGAAGGAAGGAAGGAAGGCAGGCAGGAAGGAAGGAAGGAAGGAAGGAAAGGAAGGAAGGAAAGGAAGGAAGGAAAGGAAGGAAGGAAGGAAAGGAAGGAAGGAAGGAAAGGAAGGAAAGGAAGGAAGGAAGGAAAGGAAGGAAGGAAAGGAAGGAAGGAAGGAAGGAAAGGAAGGAAGGAAAGGAAGGAAGGAAGGAAGGAAGGAAGGAAGGAAAGGAAGGAAGGAAAGGAAGGAAAGGAAGGAAAGGAAGGAAAGGAAGGAAAGAAGGATGGGCTGCAGTGTCGTGGCGCCGCGGGCAGGTGGCAGCGTGGCCGCGGCTCCGTCAGGTCCCGCCCGGCTCCGCGCCCTCCCCGCCCCGCCCCGGCCCCGCCGGGCTCGGGGGGATGCCACCGGGGTTCTCCGGGAGGGGGTTGCGTTCTGCCAGCCCCAACATGCCCCGCTGAGTAGCTGCCATCAGCGTCGCGCCGGCGGAGGGTGACTCGCAGACATCAGACGTGGCGGTCCGAAATGCGTTTCTGCCCCGAACTGTGTTACTGTCTTCATCTGACCTCACAAGAGGAGTCCGGCACATCCTCCCTCCCCTGCCACGGCTTGTGCCACCACGGATTGATATAAAGGGTTTGAAATCGCTCAGCATCCATTTCCCACCAGGCAGCACAGCAGCACAGAGCACAATTCCACTTGTCTTCTTTCCTCTGCAGTGTTTTTCCTTTCTTCTGATACTTGTTGCTACTGCAATAAAAGACATCAGCCAGTGCTGCCATGTAAAACACGACCCCATGGAGCAGAACCTGCCAATGGCTGTGGCACCATCTGGAGAGCCCTGGTGGCACTAAAGAAAGCCTTTATATGTCCTACATAAACCATGTTTGAATGGCTGAACAAACCCCTCCTCACTTTTCTATCCTCAGTTCTCCACACTCATCATACTCCTGATATCCTCTTTTACAGCTGCTGTCCAAGAATACAGTCCAAAGCCCATTCAAATCAGTCCCATTGGCTGCAGTTAGCTTTGGACCATGGCCTAGATCTCCTTTACTGGCTCTTGGCTTTATGCCTCTTCCAAGCCCTCACTTGGAACAGTCTCTCCGTCTCTGAAGACTCCCTTTCATCAAATTTCCCTTAGTCCTCCTTCTTTCAGGATGTCTCTCTACGCTGAGTAAGTGATGGCTTCAGAAAGCACATTGGGATGTAGCAGGGGCCATCTAAGAGATGGCAGAAGATGGAGAGATTCCTGGCAAAGGGGGATATCTCTGGAGTGACAGCAGGGAAATTAAGGCGGCAAACAGCCAAGATGTGTCAGGCCTCAAAAGGAAACTTAAGCAAGGCAAAAAACTCTTCTAGTAGCTATGCTGCACCCATGGTCCCACGGGTAACTCTCCTCTGCTTCCCTGCCTGCTTCTCTTTGGCCTCCAGATCTTGCAGAAGCTCCTGCTTCATGTCAAAGGCAGTGCAGGTGCAGGTGTGTGGTGAGCTGTTTCCAAAATGAAAGACATGACAATTTTTGCAGGATGATGAGTGTTTTGTTGGATTCGTGAGTTGAGCTGTCTCATCCAGCTGCTTCTGTTTGCTACAGAAACAGGAGGCGAAGAGGGAGCACTAGGATTTCAGATTAATGTGACATGGCACTGCACCCTCAGATAGGAGTGTGACAGCCTTCTGGCTCTTGACCATCCATTGCTGCTCTCCAACTCTGCCCTTGCCTGATGGTTCCTCCATTTTTATCGTTGCTTTCTGCTCCATGTTTTATTCCATGTGGACCTGAAGGAGAGAGGAGGGTTGAAAGCAAACTGCTCCTCTTCTCCTCCTCTCTGCCACTCTTCTGGCTCCCAGCTACAATTCCTTCCCTGTGGCATGGAGGGAAGTACTGTCTGTTTAGTCGTTCCCTTCCTAGGTGTTTTTTAGTTCCTGTGGCATCCTCCTCTGTCATCCACTCCCTGCTCCATAACCAGGCATGGTGCCAGGCTGGCATTGCAGAGGTGTGCAGAGGGAACACCACATCTCCCTCGGTCTGACTTCCCCACCTTGATGCGGACACGGCCTGCAGGTGTCAGCTTGTCTCTTCCTAGGTCCTGATGTCAGCCTGCAAAAGCCCTGTCTCTCCTAAGCCTCCCTCCCCCACTCTCCCCAGCGTTTATAGACCTATAACCAGTGAAGAATGTTGCCCTGACCTATCTAGTGATCACATCTGGAGGAGAGGCATGGATTCTAAGATTTTCCAACAAGCTATCACTATTCCCAGCCCTCCATAACCTAATGGCTGGGACTCCATGGTGAGGGTGGGATATTCCAGATCTTCCACGAGCAGTGCTGCTGTGTGGCTTACCTCACTCCTCAGAGCCAAGTTGAGAGGATGGGGTAAAAGGAGACATAGGGGCAAATGGGACTTTGCTGGAGCAGGACATAAATCTGCTACCCTAAATGGATTTTTATCTCCCACATCTCTGCAGATTTTCTGACAATTTCCAGTGCCTGCATCTAAATGAATTTGGATTATTTTTCACGGGAACTGCGAGGCAGGTCTGTAAGATTTTTTGCCGAAAACGAGCTTCACTTAGAGCCCTGGGCAAGCAGGGCTCTAAGTACCTGATTTGACATAACCAGGGACAGCTGGAACAAGCCCTGCATGTAGCAGTGAATAAACACTACCGCAGAGCAACGGCATTAAATGGAAATCTCTGCCAGAATCACACCATTTCCCCTTAGTGTATGGACCAGTAGGAATGTGGGGACAGGTGAGAAAACTCCATCACATTACAAGGGGGAATTAAACTTCTGCAAGAAAGGTGCAAGCTGCAATTAACAGCTAAGTAAAACACACAAAGCACCTGGTTTCTGTATCATGACTTTTCCCTAGAAGCCAAATGGCATTCCCAGCTAATGACTTCATTGGTATCATAATCCTGTAGCTGTTGAGGTCTTGGCATTACATCAGTTACCTTTTTCTTCACCCTTCTCCTTTAATGCCTCCCGCTGGCTTCTCCCCATAACAAACCAACTGCTTCAGCCTTCACTTGCCTCTCTTCTGACCCCTCCTGCTTTCAGTGCCAGCTCATCCTTCTGCCTGTCCACTCACTGACAGTGTTGCCTTCCCTCACTATCGGGAGTACCATTCCTCTACTTGCCTTATGGGCCCATCCTGTTCAGCTCCTGCGTTTGAGCTCGGGGAATCTGCTCTAATTTCTCTAAAAAGTCTCTAATAAGGCAAAAGTTGCCTGGAAAATTAATTTTCTTCACCAAAACTTTTCCTTTGGCTTCTTGGGAGGCTGTTTTAAAGAGAAGGGAAGTACACCATCCTCTACTTTCTAAGAGGGCAAGAAACCATAGGCTGTAACTGCAATATGTAAGACTGGTTGGATGCTAGGAAATTGCACTCGTGGTAGAAGTCATGATATGCTGGAACAGAGAAGATTGGGAAATCTGCAGCTATGTAGCCCTTGATAAAGAGAACAGAACAACATGTCTGAAGTGATCTTACTTTGGGCAGAAGAATAGAGTAGAAAGCTCAGTGGTTCCAACTTCAGTACTGTTTTTGCTCCTGTAGAGATGGTCCTAAGGAATCCCTTCTTTGTCATGAAAGGGTCATGCAACTCTACGCTTTATGGTCCTTTCCTCTGCTTTTACCTCCACCTAATCTCATGTACAGCTTAAAATGCTCTCTTGCACATCTGCGATCAGATGTACCTCTTCCAATTTAAAGTGAAACTGTCTCACTAAAGTATGTGGGATGAATATAACAAAGCATCAATAATGTGGCAGCAGAGGGTGAAGTTGTGAGCAGGTTTTCAATCACAGCTCCAGGAACCAGCTGGACTTTAACAAGTTCTACCACATCCATTCCAGGGTAAAGGATTTGATGCCTTCTAAGTAAAAGGGATTTCCCCCTCCTTCTCCTTTTTTGACAATTTTCATTTTTTGGATAAAAATTCAGCTTACAGAATGGATTAAAAAAAATAATCCCAAAACAGGACTTGCTATTCTGCCATCTTATCTTGAGCAATGTCACCTCATGCAGTCTCACCCTTAGCCAAATACTGACTCACCACCAAGGGCTTAGCAGCGGAAAGGGAGAGAGGGCATACCAGATGAGAGATCAGCTCTCCTGGCTGGAACCTTGGCAGGGAGTGAGAGGCACGTGTTTGAATGAGAGGACTGAGCAGTTGTGCTGAAATGTTGTTAAAAGCCAGAATGCAAGGGGGCTGCTTTGCTAGTGCTTGCTGCAGGGAGGTGCAGCCTCCTCTGCAGGAGGGCTTGTGTTCAAAACATGACTTGGAGCCCCACGATGCCGCACCCAGCTGAGGCTCCCAACAGGTAACTGTTTGCTTTTCTCTGGAGAAGGGTTTGGGCCCAGGGAAGTGTTCAAACACAAGTCTCTGCACAGTCCAGGACCTGGTATACCTCCCCTGGCTCCACCTTGGTCCTGAGACAGCTTGGTCTCTCAGCACGGGCTGTGGGTGCCCTCCCTTCTCTCCAAGGGGAGCTCCATCCCCTGTTTCTGACTTCTTACAGCAGTGAAGTCAGTAATCCCTACCTGCATCTGCTTCTGTGCTTTGAGGGCTGCAGGGAATGTCCAAAGCTGGCACAGCTGAATATATAATGGCCCACACTGCCCATGCTCAAACAAAACACCAGGATGCTACCAATTGCTCTTGAAAACAACTCTTCCAGTATCCACTACAAAGTCTAGCCCTGGAAGTGGAGACACAAACCATTACACCCTCTGCTTTCTGAGCCTGCTGGATGTGTTTTACTTTTGAATCTTAAATCACTGTGCCAAAGGTTCTTTGAGCAGATGTTTTCCTCCTTTTGAGTCTGGGTCAAAGAACAGAGAGAAAACGAAGCTGCCACTGTCAGGAGCTCATGGTTCCCATTGTTCTCTGCAACCCCCTCTTCGCCAATGCCCCTTGGCAAATGCACTGCATTTGCAGTGGTCATTGCAATCTTCTTGCCTTGTTGGTCCAGCTCACCTACATCTCCAGAAAACTCTTCCCATTCAATCTATTTTTGGGTTGTTTGTGAAGAATATGCCTGTTTGCAAAGGCACCTGCCTCTTCTGACCAGTACATCCTGGTGGATGAAGCCAGACATCAGGGCTCCTGTGAACATGCCTAAAGGCACCTCATGCAGAAGGAGCACAACTGCAGCCTCTCCTCCTGGCCGTGGTGCTGCTGCTGGAAGCAAATCATTTCTGGAACAAGCCCTGATATGAGGCAGCAAGTGCGTCAGACCTTATAGTAGAGGAACCACGTGTTTGAGTTTCCTACTCCATGAATGAGGCTGGCCAGGCCTGATTCACCACCAAGGCATGCTGGGGAGAGAGGGACTCCACTCATTTCCTTTGCATTTCATTTGTTCCTGCATATGTTGTGATCCCAGAAGTGCTGGGGAGCAGAGGAGTTGCATTCCAGGACAGCAAGTGGTGGGAGGAGAGGAGACGGAGAAAGGCAGAGATCAGGAGAAGCTTTGCCTCCAAGCACTTTCCCCTTTGTTCCACCATTCTTTGCACTTGCAGCTAAAGCACTGCTGGGGCACACTGGTGCTGGCATAGTGCACGGAAAGACTGTAAAAGGTGCTGGAAGCCAGTGGGACAGGAGCAATGGTGATAGATGTTAAGTGTTAAATGAATGTAAGTGGGTGAGGTGTAGGGTAAGTGAAAGTAGATAGTGTTCACTACTTAACACAGACACTGCAGTGTTTCCACCTTTCATTGTCATTTCATTTCATTGTCCTCCCTAGATTTCTTCCTGATTGCTATAAAAAGAAAGTCCTTGAAGATCTGGCCATTCCTATCCCCATCCAGGGAAGAAGAAAACAGAAAGGGACTCAGAAAGCCTTTCTGAGTCACAGTTTTTTGGAAGCTGGTGTGTGTATGTGTGTTTGCATGGCTTGCCTATGCTTATGTGAAAAGGTCTCATAAGAACAACCCTCTAAGCTATAAGGAGTGAAGGGAGCACCATGCCATTTCTTTCTACCCCCAAAACAAGCCTTGAAACTCAGCTCTTAACCCCCAGCCACCTCTGCCCTGTGGAGGACAGACTGTGAGGTGCATTGCCCAGGCCACCAGGCCCTGCTTTTGTGGTTGTGGCAGGGCTGGCATCCCATTCCCAGTTGCACTTCAAAGCACCAAAGCCTTCCTGAGCAATATGTCTTCTCTCAGCCTGCAACATCTCTCTTCAGCTGTGTTCGTGGCAGCAGCAGCAACCACAGAGCAGGAGGTAGCAGCCTTCAGTGTCTGATTGGAAAGTCTTTCACACCTTAGGTTAAATCACTGCTTTCAGAATTGATTTATGGGCATAATTATCCATAAATGGAGAGATTTTCAAGCAAAAATATGGGTTTGTAATAGAGGAGACAAGTATAGTCTTGCAATCCTACTTTTCATATGGCCATTGCTGCAGGATAATGGGACATGGTCCTGTTGGGCGGGAGGTAAAGCAGGGGTTGGCACAGGGGGTGCAGGAGATCCTGTTTCCCTTGCCTAGCCTCTGTCCAGGCATGGAGGTAGCATGGCCCCAGCAGGGCTGCAGATGTAGCTCCACAGATGGCAGCAGACTGGCCCCAAGCTGCTGCCAGGGTTTGCCCAGCACTGTGCCATTCACCTTGGATGCTCTGCTTGGAGGAAGGAGAGGTCCTGCCCTGTGCTCTTTCATGGAATAGCAGTCAGCACAGAGGCAGGAGAAGAACACTTCCCTGCAGTATTGGGGGATGGATCTGAGCAAAGTAGGAGCAGCAAAGGTGTTGCCTGTGCAAAGCTCAATCAAGACTTGCAGCCTCACTATCTTCCCTGGAGCCATAGGTACAATTGATGTCTCCATAGCTCCCATTGGGGTGGATGCCACAGCAAGCTGCAACCAGGGACAGGAAATTTGCCCTGAATCTTGCTCAGCTTTTCTTTAAAATAATTAACACTGAACACATACAATTTTTTGGGACATACCTCTCCCACACCTGCCTAAAGACTTCACTATTGCCGAAGAAGGAAACAAAAAGACTCTCACACTGTTTATGTCTTGCCTAACTTTAAAAGTATTTCCAGAATGTTTTGCGGAAATCCTATCCTAGGGTTAAAGGTGATTACATATAAATCATAAACTATTTCACAGGGGGAGGTGTCTCCTAGGATATATCTGGACAACTGGTTTTGGTGAGATAACTCAGCACAAGAACTCTAGTGAACTTATAACTCTCCATGTCAGCGTTGCATTGCCCCAGCACTGTGTAGGGCTGGCTGTTCTGTCAGGTGAAGTTACCATGAATCTTTAGCTCTACAACATCCCAGAGCTGTCTTGATCGAGTTAATATTAATTTTCCATTGGTGCAGTTATAAAAAGGGTGAAAAAAAAAATATGTAAGTGCTAAACCAGTAAACTATGTCAGCTCTTAGAAGAAAAATACTTTATTCGTTAAAATTAAGCCATGCAGTTCCGATTCTGCTTCTACTAATAAAAACACCTTGGCACCATGGTCAAACGATTCATATTAATTGTGCACCTTTTTTGTTTTCAGAGCAGAGCACAAAGAAAATCAAACCTACTAAAAAAAGGACAGGCAACATTTCAGTTATCACGTATGCTGCCCAGCCAGGGCACCATGCTCTACGAATCTTAGAATAAAATCGAGGTACTTTGTTTGACAGCCGTCCTTTCTGCAGCTGGACCTGTTTTTGTAGTGGCTCCCAAACTGTAATGTCAGTGCCAGACCTTGTAAAAGGTACGTGGAAATTGTTCCACTTCATGTTGCCAGTGGCAGGTTAATGCTAATGAACAGTGATTAAAAATTCTGAGGTTTAAAAATGGCTTCATGTCCCCCAAAAGTCTAAGAAATATTACTTTAATTAATATGGTGCTTTGGTTCTTAAGCAGAACAGCTTTATTTGAATTTTGCTCATATAATGATTAATAAAATTCTCACTTATTGACTGCGTTTTGATGAATAAGCATATACAGGCTTGGGTGATAAATTTCTCAGTCAACTTGCAGGAAAAATTACCAGAAATACTCCTGTTTGCACACAGATCTTAATGTCCCAAGAGGAAAGAAAAGCAATAGACAAATTACACCTTCAAGTCTCCACCTTAGTGTAAGAAGTTTCATGTAAGATGGGAAACCCCCAAAGAGCTGTACCGAGCTATTTGCTCTCCCCCTCGCTTTCAGCCGAGGAACTGGGAACATCCTCTGGCCAGGGTGCGACAGGTTGTCCTCCTCCTCATTTTCCTCCTCCCATGGCACTCCCGGGCCCGCAGCGCGGGAGGGGCTGTGGCGGCCCCCGAGGGATGCTCGAGGGGTTGCTGCTGCCGGGTACAGGGCAGGAACCTCCCCGTCGAGGAAAGAAGGCAGATCCGCCTGACCGACAGCAAACTAGACAGTTCCTAGTTCCTTCCTACCGCTGTTTTCTGTTTCTAGTTCGGCTGTGATTTGTTCCCCACTTAGTTGGAGTTCCCGCCGTTGTCGGGACCGGGAAGCTGTTCCTGGCAGCAGGGAAGGCAGGCTGGGCCCGGGGCAGCCGGCGCCGACTCCACTACCCACCTCCCCGCAGGGAAGCCCGGGCCGGGCGCTCCCCGCTCCATCCCGGAGCAGCCGAGCTCTCCCGCACATCGGCCCGGGCCGAAAAACAGCGCCCAGGGAAAGTCCCCAGTGCTCTGCAGGGCCTCGGGAGGCAGCCGGCCTCCAGCCTCTGCTGGGCTGTAAAAATAAGTCTGCAGAGAAAAACCACGCATAGAGCCACTCCGGGACAGGAGCTCGTGCTGTAGAGAGGTTTCTCCTCTCCAAGGCAGAGTCCGAGCTTCCGAAAGAGTTGGAAGAGAGGCTGGAGCTTTTTTCACGAAGGACAGTGTCCCTAGGACCGGCCCTATCCCCCAGATATATCACTCTGTCTGCTCGCTGCCCAGAGAGAGACCGCGACTTCCTCTGTTCCATCCCTGGGCTCGCATTCACCCCTCGAAGAGGCAAGCGCAGCCCTGGAGCCGCGGAGTTCCCCGGAGCCCAGACGGGCGCGGAGCCGCGGGCAGCAGCGCAGGGTCCCCGCAGCCGCTGCCGGAGCCCGGGGGAGGGTCTGGCTGCCTGTGCCGGTCATCAGAGCCGGTCATCGGGGGAGACAAATCCTGCCCGCAGGACACGTAGGCTTTTTCTTTTTCAATTTTAAAAATTTTTTTTCTCTCTTTTTTTTTTTTCCCTTTTTCCTTCCCCCCACCTATTTCTTTCCCAAAAGAAAAAGAAAACGAAAGAAACCAGGTTCCAGTTTCCAAAGAAGTAAGTAACAGTCCTGAGAGAGTCCTCGGTAGAGCCGATGCCCTGGGGTGACTGGAAGGGACGGGGACGGCGGCGTGCCAGCCCGTGAATGGTCCGGGATAATCGGGTCCGTGTCTGCGCTTGTGGACCGACGGACACGGTGGGACGCGCGCCCCGACCGAGCAGCTGTCCGCGGCAAGGAACGCAGCGTGCCCTCGCTTCTCCTCCGGTGTCCAGACCTCTCCGTGCACCCAGGGTTGCACACACCGTCGGTGGCGACCTGAGACCCACCTTCCCCGGGGGAAGGTGTCCCGTAGGGCTCGCTGAGGCGCGGGCGGCCCGGGGAAGTGGGGCCCAGCTCGCCGGCATCCCGGCGGGCTCCCCTGGCGTTAGGGCCCACAGCGAGCCTCTCCTTGTCATCTGGAGAGCTGGACACCTTACATTTACTTTCCGGAGAACGCGAGTTTCAGAATGGGGGCACCGAGTTTCCCAGAGGGAAGGCGGGAGTGGGTCGGCACGGCACGGCACGGCACGGCACGGCACGGCACGGCACGGCACGGCACGGCACGGCGGAGGAAAGCCGGCGCCAGCCTCTCGGCTCTTTTCCATGTCCCATCCTTTTCCTCCTCCCGGGCCGTGGGGCTCCCCGCGGCTCACCGAGAGTCCTGCTGCCTTCTGGGGACTAGGCTGGGGGCGAGAAGGTCCCTGGAGTCTCCCGAGGGAAGGTTCCCGGCGGGGCATGGCTGGAGATCCTCCTTGGTTTGGAGCTCCCCAGAGGACACCATGCAGTCTTGCTCGGGGTCATTGCTGTTGCCCGCCCCTCGCTTTTTGTCCTCTTCCTTCTTCCACTTCATCCGCCGGTTCTGGAACCAGATCTTGATGTGTCTCTCGGTCAAGTTCAACATGACAGCCAGCTCTACCCGCCTAGGCCTGGAGATGTACTTGTTGAAGAGAAACTCCTTCTCCAGTTCCAGCAGCTGCGCCCGCGTGTACGCCGTCCTCGTCCGCTTGTTCTCCTCCGGTTCCACCATATAGGATCCCCCTGGAGAGAAGCGAGATTCAGCCTGGGCCCTCCCGGCCGCCCTCTCGGGCTGCGGGGACCACGTCCCAGGATCCCTGCGCGGCGCGGAGGATACGTGGGGGGTAGCAGGTGGGGTGAGGAGGAGGCCTCGGGGAGCTCTCCGGCTGGGCACAGTGAGGTGGTGCTGCTGGCAGCAGTCGCCACTGCTGTTATTTTATTTTACAATAACTTAATATTTTTTAACAATGATTTGGATGAGGTTTTCAGGAAAGCGCCGTCTTTGGAGCCGAGGGAGAGACTCACGTGCCACTGTTTGTGTGACACTGAAAGCTCAGAAGGGCTCCCGGATCCAGGGCTGCAATTGCTCAGGTTCGTGTTAAAATTAAATAAAAAATCTTTAGAAATGTTTAAAAAAAGGTTAAAAAAGAAAAAGAAAAAACTCCACCACACATACAAACCAAAGCAAAATGGGGAAATGGAACCCCTCAAAAAAAAAAAAAAAAAAAAAAACAAACCCAACTCTGGAAAATACCCCGCTAAAACAAAGAAATAATAATTACAATAATTAGTGAGCCTGCCGGGCCGGGAGGGGATTTGGACCGCAGCCGCTCCATTTCGCCAAGCTGACGAAATCTTGGGTTTCTTGTTGCCGTGAAAAGCGGCAGCAAGAGGGATCGCCGTTCCCAGCGCGGCCGCCGCAGTCCTGAGTGGGCACTGAGGCGCGGGTAGTACAGGCGGTCGCATCGAGAGGGGCCGGCGGTGGGCACGGAAACTCAGGGCCACTTTTGCCAGCGCCAGCGCCCCTCTGGGCATGCTTTTGGCGTTGATATCATCTGCGGGGAACGGTGTGTTAAACAGCCAGAATGAAAAAATCATTTCAAGAGAGCTACGTGGGCTCTCTCACCCCTCATCTTCCTATTCCCATGATTCTGTATTTATATATACAATGATTGTAATTGTAAACCTATGTATAAAGCTTATATATGTATTTAAAATATATATTTAAATACACATGTAATGTTTACAAAGTGATATGTATACATCTATGTGCGTATATAAATATTAAAATCAATGTATATATGTGTAAAAATGTTGGTAAATCTAAACCTATGTACATACCCGTTTACAGGAGTCTATATCTGAAAAAAACCAACTTGTTCTGTTACTTTAAACTAAACTGGAGCTACCGGGAAGGCGGAACGCCCGGGGTCTGTCGGAGGGCCGAAGCCGGTCGGGCCCCGGGACAAGGCCGGCAAGCCCGGGCTCGGCCGCGGCCTCTCTGGGCGCCTTTCCCCGGCAACAACAGCACAAAGCCCCGCAGCATCCATGGACGCCTAAATCCCCAGGGTTTCCATGAAAAATAAATCGTTGGGCCATATAGTTTGCCACAAACACAGTACATAATACGCCGCGGTTTCGCTGTGGGCGCTCTGTCGCGCTCGGCACAGCGCGGTGCCCCTTTCTCTTTCTGCGGCGTGCTCCGGCAGGAACCCTGCCCACACATCACACCGACCGGGTCATGCACGGCCCCTGCCTGCTCCTCCCGGGAGGGCTGGGACAGCAGGCAAGAATTTTAGGCTTCCACGGGAAAGTTTCGCTTTCCTGCTGGTTTTGTCATTCCTCGGGTACAGGAGAAAGAGAAAAAAAAAAGTGTAGTTCAAAAGTTTGCCTTTATATTATTATGATTATTACTATTGTTATTTCCGAAATTCACTCAACTCAAGGAAAAATATCTGATTTTTTCTCTCTCTCACTCCACCTTCCCCCCGGCACAATCCCTGCCGCCGTGTCCGTGGCCTGGGACAGCACTCTCTTCTACCTTTGTGGGCAGATGCTCCTCTGGGGAGACTGGGGACCGCTACCTCTCCTTCCCTCCCCCTCGGCCTGTCCCATGCAATTCCCAAACTATTTCGTGGAGATTTTAATACTCCGGTCCTTTTTCCAACTGTCTATTTGAACAAAGCCATTAATATAATATTTGCCGTATAGGCGTGACGGAGGCGCAGGACACGATAACATTGTGCAGGCAGAGACAGAAATATTGTTGGGCAGCGGAACTTTCTGCCTAGATAGAGTTTCTTCCCCTCACTGGCAACTCTGTTTCGTTTGTGCATTGTTTTCCCTGCCCTGTTTTTTTCACTTGGAGAGTTTTTAGCAGTTGTGGCTAAAACCCGCCGGGGAGCAGAGGGAGTGGGATAGAGGGGCCAGGAGGGGAGATGGGCTCTGCGCCGGGGAGAGCCGACAGGCAGCCGAGAGGGGCTCGGCGACTGCCCTGGGGCTCGGAGGCTGCTCCGCGGCTGCACAGTGGGCGCAGGGACGCGGGGCAGCGGGGCTGTCCCCTCCCGCCAGCCCTGCCTGCCGCTTCCCCGCCCGCTCCACCTCGCAGGTGTCTCCGCGACCCGGCCCCCGCGCAGAGCTCACCGCGCCCGCGGGGACACCCTGCTGCCCGAGGAAGCAGCTCCCGGGAGGCGTCACAAAGTCTCGGCTTGGCCACAATTAGTTAATTGGTGAAAAATAATTCGTTAATAATTGCTGAGGTGCAGGGAGCGTTGAGCCCGCCGGCGGGGACTGGAGTGCGGGCTCCCTCCCCAGTGTTCAACCCAACACTAGCAGCCCCAGAGCAGTGGGTCTGGAGAGGCTGCCGAGGGGGAAACGACCCGCCAGGACCTCTCCACACTACATCCGAGCGGTGGGAGCAGTACCGGTGAAGGGAGGGCTCCTGACCGCCGAGCAGGACAGAAGCAGGGGGGCGGAGGGATGCGGGGGCTTACCGGTCCACTGTCCCTTCCAGGCGTGAGATTTGGTGGACTTCATCCAGGCGAAAGGCACCTGCACTCGGGGCTCCTCTACAGCTCCCGTGTCCGCCCCGTCTGAGAAAGGCAGCGCGTCCTGGTGGGGAGGAGGAAGATGAGGGTGGTGGTGATGGTGGTGAAGGTGGGAGACCCCGGCATCCTCTGTGATGGGGGGCACCTCGTAAGGTGAAATGTCTGGCGGGCTGCCTTGCTCCAGAGCCCCTAAGGCGCTGGGATAAGGAGTCTGTTGCTGCCTGCCCATGTACAGGCAGGCGGGGGGGCTAGGGTTGTAGTCCTGCGCCTGGGCTCTCTGAAACGCACACGACTCCTTGTAGAGCTGCGCCGAGGCATAATATTGCTCCTCGGTGTTCATGGCGAGCGGGGCCAAGGGGGCTTCGCAGCTTAGGGACACATAGGGCTGCTCTCGCTCCCGGAGCCCGGGATGCCTCTTTGACAGCTGGTGGCCCCGCCGGGCCCCACCGCCCTGCCCGGCTCCCGCCGCCTCCCCATAGGCGCCTCTCCCCCACGTGAGCCCTCCCGCAACCCTCCGGGGCGGGGCGCGGGCCGTAAGAGGCCACCTGGGGTGGCCCTGGTCCCGCAACCCCCTTCCTTCCCTTCAGCCTGGCCGGCCCCGGGACCCCCTACCCTTCTGCCGGGGGCTGCTCCCTGCTTTGGAGTGAGGAGCCCCGCGGCGGTGAGCTTGCGGGGCCGGGTAGGGGCTCAGAGGATTGCGCCGATATGCGGGGCGCTCCGAGACGGACGGTCCTTAAACACATCTTTTCCCTGTCCCCCTCGTTTGCCCAGGAGCTGCTCATCCCCAACGTCCCCCGGGCACGGAGAGGAAAACCCTCGGAGGGCCGAGGTAGACTCGGCTCCTGGAGGGGTTTAGCGACTGGGCACTTTTGGCTGCGAGGGCATCTCGCCTAGGGATGCGGGTGTCCAGGGACGGGAAGGACGCTCCCTCGGGGGTATCCGTGCTCCGGAGCCCTGGGCGAAGGCCAACACCGGCCGGTGGGGGACCACAATGCTATCGCCAGAGCGAGCGATAGGCAGCGGATTGTTTGTCCAAGGGGTAAATTTGGGAGCCTTCCCCGCGGCTTGGGCTGCAATGTGTTGACCCTCAGAGATAATGTGCTCCGAGCTGGTGCCGGTTGACTTGGTGACGAGGCTATGAGGAGGCGGAGAGCTACCGAAAGGGACAAAGATCATTTCCCTGCCTCCCCGCGCTCGGCCCGGCCGCCGCTCTCTCCTGCTCGGGTGCAGGCACGCTTCCTATCTGCCTGGCCCGCCTCCTCTCGCCGCCGCTTCCCCGACACCGGGGCTCCGGCCGCCGCCTTCGGGGCGCGTTCCCGCGGCTCCGTGTAGGGCGGGTGAAGGCGACCCGACCCGACCCGGCCCGGCCCGGCCCGGCTCGGCCAGTGGTGATGCACGCCCTGAGCGGCGAGGCAGGATGGTTCCGGTCCCTCGCTCCTGCGCCCGGTTCCGTAGGATCGTAAACCCGCCCAGTCCATTACACTTTGAGTTTCCGCTCTGAACTCACGCGGGTCCCCCATCTCCTAGAAAGCACACTGAGCCTTTGATTCAATATTGAGCCATTAAGCGATTGCTTTCCCAAGCCATTTAACAGCAGCTCTTATGGATAAATAAACAAAAAAGGCTGTAAACCAATTATAGTGCGGATAGTGAAAAAGTATTTTATTAGCGGGAATTACAGATAGACATGGCTGCTCCTCGGGCTCCCTGCGCTCGCCACCCGCCCCTCCATCCCCTGGCATTCCGGGCAGGGTACGCGGCCCGGCGGGGCTCGCAGACAGTGTGCGGCCGGCGGGGATGCGCAGCCCCGTTCGTGGTGGTTCCCCCATCCGCTCCCGCGATGCCCCTATTCGGGTCTCTTCCAGGCACGGGTGTCTTTGATCCGGAGATGTCTTGTGCCCCGACCCCAGAGCAGCACCCACAGCCCCTTCCCCAGAGATGTGTTACCCGGAGCATTTACTACTCCGGGTTTTCCATGGGGAACCGGTGCGGACAAACAAACGCGAGGCCATAAAACCCAGAGCAAATTGATTCACCTCCTGGGAGGACCATTACCCGGCGTCTTAATGCGGTCCTCTCTCTATAACGAACGTTTCTGAACAGAGCAAACACTTCACCCTCCAAAGCAAATGAATTTCGTATAATTTAGAGCTAATTCTCTTTCATTCTGCCTGCGTGAGCAGGCGATAAGGGCACGCTTTGCCGTTCTGACAACAAGGTGGCGAGCTGCAGTGCAGGAAAAGGGCCCCGCTGGGTATCCCGGCACTGGGGACCCCGGCCACGTCCTGGGGGCGGTGATGTCGGGCAGCCCCGGGTTCCCGGGGGAGGTGAGCCGGGCTGGAGCCAGAACCCGAGGATCACCTCTGCCTGCCTCTTCGACCTGGAATGAAATCACTGATACTTGGCTTGAGTCCTTCCACACCTGTGGGTTCCCAGGAGAAGCCTCTGAGCAGTGAACGGGTCCCATCGGAGTGGAAAACGATCCACTTGATGTGGAAAATGGGTGATGGAGGAGGCTGATGGGAATGATGTCAATGGCCAACGGCCCCGCTTGGCCCAGAACTGGGCTCTGCAGACACAAATGCGTCCCTAGAAGTGGTCTATATGCATCACCTGAGAGAGTTGCAGCAGGGTGTGCATGTAAGATACCAAAACATTTTCTACTAAACTCCCAGAATTTTCTGCTCCAAGGATTTCCTGAGTGCTATGAATGTAATAGTTCTCAGCTGATTTTTCCACGTTATAATTCTCCCCTGAAACTTTTTGTAAACATTTTACCTCCCACCACCTTGCAGCAAAGCGTTCCCCAGATTAATTGCTGCCGTGTGAGACACTGCTGACCCTGCATCTGACTGCATCTAAACAGTCTTAATTTTCCAACTAGAAGAGCCTTGAGATGTGTAGGCACAATGTAAGAAATTAAAAGGTGCATCCTTGCCTCTGCTTATGTGTGGACTTTGAATGGTGAGTCCAGGTTCTCCTGTATATACATTGTCATCTCCCTGCTGGGAACCTCCCGTCTTTACTCCCCAAGTCTGGTTTTGGCAGGCTTGGAATGACAAGAGACTTGGCCATCCTCAGTCTGGAGGCAACCATGTGCAGAAAAAATGGCTGATACAAACATCTTTGTTCCCACTGAGAGATGTACAGTCAAGTCGTAACCATTGAAAATGGAGACAGGTAATGAACGTGTTGCACACAGGAACAAATTAACAATGGATCTGGCAGATTTTCCCTCACCTTAAAGCCTGTCTGGATGTATGCAGCAGTTCAGCTGGAGGTCCTGTACTTTACCTTCTCTAGGAAGTTTTAAGCAGAAGTCTCATAACTTGGGGGTATTTACGGCTGGCATGTTTGTTAAATCACCCAACTTCATCCATGGAGCCGGAAAGCTCACACTTCCTAGTTGTGTCTGATGCATGGTCCCAAAGTCATTAATACAGTTGTAGTTCAGGCTGAGAACAATCTCCAGATTTTAATATCTCCAGAGGAGACTCCACAACCCCTCTGGGCAGTCTGTTTCAGTGTTCTCTTCCCCTCAAAGCAAGGGCGATTTTCCTCATATTCAAATGGAACTTCCCGTGTTTCAGTCTGTGCCTGTTGCCCCTTGTCTTGTCGCTGGGCACCACTGAAAAGAATCTGACCCCATCCTCTGTAACTCACCTTTGAGATATTTGTACACATAAACAAAAGTTCTTGTAGTAACCATGCTAGTCTAAGAGATTAGACAAAAATGAATCCATGGTTCTATACCAGCAATTAAAGGAGGATTGTGATAGCAGCAGTGTTTAGAACAGCAGGTTGTAATTACCCTCAACACAAGCACAGGAGTTCACATATTCGAGCAGCAGTAACAAACACTTCAGCTGCTCAGCTGCTGCCATCCTACAGTAGCATCACACAGTAACTGCGCTGCGATACTTGAGTTACCATATTAGATTCAAGTATGTTTTAAGGACTTGTTAAGATCTGATCACATTCCTCTAGCCTGGTGTTTGTCTGACAGAGAAGAGACAATCTGCATGGTTAACTCTTATTCCGTATTATATGAAGCATCAAACTTTGCAATATAATACAAATCTCGGAACAGACAGGGGTTTGGGAAGAAAAGTCACATGTCTAATGTCATATCTATGTGGTTTTAAGATGTATGCCAACATACAAAACACACCTCTTGAAATTCAAGGGCATTTGTAATATTCCCACCTCTAAATGGTTAATACAGGGGTTTGATGTGAGTCACTGTACTTTGGAAGTCTTCCCCAGTAGTGTCTGACAGACATCACTGCAGGCTACTGAGACCAGTGAAACGCAAAGCCATCTGGATGCAGTATTAGGGGTTTTTTTTCCCTAGGAAAGGTGACAGGAGCAGTTTGTTTGCCTTTCAACACAAATAATTTGTGAACCCCTACTCAATTAGCTCCCTTTCCTGTTATAACTGATGACAGTTTTATCATTCCTCCCAGAACTTTGAGTGTCTAATTAGACAGTAAAATAGTAAGGAGTATAGTTCAGTCACACTTCCTAAAGTAATCTGGTTTGATTTTCTCTATCTGTATAATATTTAACAACTTCTTAGTGCTCAAACCCTTTTCTGGAATCCACTTTTAGACAGAAAAGAAGTACTGAAGGTGAGTGGAGCATATTCACAAGAATCTCTTTTTCGCTCTCATCTGTGCTCAAACCAACATGGGAAAACTCTATCCATGGCAAGGGACCACAGTAGGAGAAGCTGACTGGGAAACAGCTTTCCCAGGGATTGATTTTTAACCCCCCACCATGGCTGTATCTAGCAGAAAGGTAACCTTTCACAAAGCTGGTTAATAATCAATAACCATGTGAAAACAAATCTGTCTTTCCCTCTTAGAGCTAACGATAAAAATGAGAGCACAAACTATTCCACCTGCCCTAAACTAAGACTGGTTCATCAGCTTTTTTTTTGGCAAGGAGCTTTTTTAGGCCTCTGAGCGATTCAGCATTGGCACACGGCAGCTTCAGTTTGCTCTTCCCACCACACATCAGCTTCTTCACACTGCAGGTGTGAGAGAACAGAGCTTGAGCTGCAGGAAGACATGTTTACGCAACCATTTTAAATAAGACCTTGCCCAGGAAATATATAGGGAATTTGCCTTGGGAAGGCTGAGAATAGTAGAGTCTTTTATATGTGTAGTCTCTTTTTACACTTTCTAATTTATACCCTTGCATTTTTTTTCCTATCTTCCCCAAAATTAATCATTTCATTATCACCAGGGAAGCACAATTTCATTGTCTTGTAAGAAGAGTTGAGGAATTACTTTTGAATACTGTGAACCTTCCCGCTGAAAACACAGATGTTTCATGTTTTTTGCCCCACACAGTTTTCTATTTTCTAGTTTATGTTTATTATACCAGATAGGAGCAGAAAAAAAATCAATATGTGTCTACATATATATATATATATATCTATATATATATCTCCATAAAGTTACAGCTAGAGGAATTCAGTGTAGAACCACCAGCCTGAAAGAACTCCTCCTCTTCCACTGACTGCTTGATTTTTTCCCCTAGACCCCAGGCTCTTTGGGGCACATCAGGTTTGGTGCTCAGACAGAACCTGGCCACGCAGGTGGCACCTGGCAGTTCTCACCATAGTCCTCCCCTCTTGTTTGTCCATTGTAACTTTGCCGGACTTCAACTATTTGAGTTGAAATTTTCCATTCTGTATCTCTACCTCTCACCAAACATGTGGGGAAACTTTCCATAAAATTGTTTGGACTGGTATGAAAGTGAAGCTGGGAAACCACACAATGCACAGTAGCTGCTCGTGTGGAGAGGGTGTGGAGTCATTGTCTCCTCTGCAAGGCTCTGAAAGCAAAAGCAATGACGTATGGCTGATCCCAAACAAGAGTAGAGGACAGGAATTGCTGACATCTGCAGACAGCAACCCTGCACAGATTTTTCCTGCTCTGTTTTCTTAGCTGCTGTGTTTCTTTGCTGGATTTAAGTATGTTAGAGTTCCTGCTGGGATGTTGTCTCACAGCAATGTCTCTCCAGACCAATCTCTCTTTGCAAAGCTGCCTACATTAAATCAAACTTTGAACTGCTGCACATCACATAGGTTCCACAGACACATCTTAAAACTTAGCAGCCAAGTCCTTTATGTGTTCACAACAGCGAGCAGATCCCTGCTCTGGACCTCAGGACTCACCATGTGGCAGTTGCGATATTGAGCCCTTCAGCTGAAAAGTTGGGAGGTATTCCTCATGCTCCATCCTCCAGCCCTGGGCATGGAGAAAGAAGGTGATTTATGAAAAAGACACATAAGGTGATCACCCATCAGACAAAAGCATTTGAAGGTCCACTCCCTCCTCCCTGCCCACAGTGAAAAACATAGGTTTAGAGGCCAGGAGAGAGGGAGGGTGTGCTCTCACCATGCCTCTGCCCAAGTGGGAAGCAGGACCCAGGCTGTGCTCCAGCAGGTCTGACCAAAGGGAGATGATGTAACCTTGATGAATCTCTTGGGTTAAATTTTCCAGAATGGGTTTCCAGCTGCCCACACCTTGCTTTTCTGGGCAGCTGGTCTGCAGTAGCTCAAGGTACTCCCAAGAGAAGGGGAAGCTTTTGGGGTGTCTGGCTGTGAACACCCAATGACACAAGAACTGGGCTCTGGAAGTGTCTTGACCCCCTCCAGTGCTGTCCACACAGGCTTTTTCTTAGCTGGTCCAGTAGCACTTCTGAGCACTTCAAATAGACACTAAGAACTAGTGGAGACTTTTTATCCTTATGGCACTTGATCTAAGATGGATTTCAGAAGGTATTTATGTGGTTATGCAATGACTGAAATCCATTTGAAAACCAAGGCACCAGATTTCATTCTTTCCTCCATAACTGATACCACATCATCTCTGGAGGTGCTGTGAACCTTTCAGACTCCACAGAGGCAAGTGCTAGGAAGAAATCCACAAGAAAACCCATCCCTCCGTCCTCTGAGCAGTAAATAAGTGTTGGACTCAATGACCTACAGAGGCAAAGTAGAACAAATTGAGCATTCTTTTAACTGAGTTTGTCTATAATATATTGCAGATAAGAGAAGAGCCCTGGGAAGGAAGAGCAGGAGGGCAGCAGACAAAATGCCATGTCACAGAGTATACAGATGTGGCATCAACTGAAGCTGTTCAGTCAGCTTCCTTGCTTGTAATTCCTTGCCTGTGTGATACACCACAATGGGCCTAGTTTTTATGTTTATCCAACAAGGGAAGAGAAATTTATCCATCTACACCTTACAGGCTCATTCAGTCATTAACACAGGTTGAATTCTAAATATTGAAATAGTGATACATTTTTTAAATCGAGACATCTGCCTTCTGAAAACTTTTTAGGACCTCTCATGTTTTAAAAAATGAAGGAAAAGTAACTAGAATTTTCTCACAGATCACTCACTAAGACAAAAGTAAGTGGAGACGATTAAATAATACAGATTTCTCACTTGCTCAGTAGCAATGACCACTGGTTTCCTTTGTATATAAAATAATATAAATATTTCCTGTGCAGTGTAACACCTCTTAGCTTTGCTTATTTATTTATAATATACTGTTTTAAGTGCAATTTAGACATATTAAGGATCCATGTAGCTTTGAATGTTTCCATTGATCTGTAAAACTCCTCTGCTTGCCTTTCTTGCCCCTTGCCTTGCCTTCTGACACTTTCTTTCACTCACTTTCTCTTTCACTTTCTTTTTCTCTATTTTAATCTTCTTAATTATATTTCCATCTAGTATTTCCAAATCCCTTAATTATATATAAATTTCCTTATTTTGTATACTACTTCTGTTCAGTATTTATATCTTTATTTCTGTATAAGACTTGCAATTCAACTCCAGCTCAAGTTCATAAAGCGGTAATTTAAACCCACACTTACATTGCAGACTAGAAAAAAAAATCACTATCTTTATGAAGCAATGATGAACTGTATACACGTGATGGGTATAGATTTGCACATTTAATTGAAAACTTGACTTGATTTTATTCTCTGAATGATGCATGTAGATTTTATTGGTCCTTACCTGCACACTGGAAAGCACATTGTCAATGCTTGAAATGATTTTATGTACTTGAACAGCACCTGATTTAATGCATCAGCTGACAAGGACAAAGGCATTGATTAAATGTCCTGCCTCAGGTGTCCAAAAGGCTGGAAAAGGTTGTCCCCTCAAAATAACCACTGAAACTTCACCCAGTAATCATTAACTCAGTATTTGGTCCAAGCTTTGGGAATAACAGGAGGCTTTAAAAAGCAGCAGTCAGAAAACACTCGGTGTGGCTTAGGAGACTATTTGGTCTTGTAGTACATTAAGGGAGAGTCGAATGGTCAGAGTCTCTCCTGACTGGTAAGAAATGCACCGGGCATTTGATCCTTGGAAGGGCACCTCTGGACTCGGCCCTTGGCGAGCACGTAGAGAGCCCAAGGGTGCACAGTGAGCACAGAGTGCTTGCAAGGGAATTGTGAGACACTTGGTATTCTTAGCTTGTTTTAGTTTGTAAAAGCTCTGGGTGGCCTGCACTGACCCTTGACAAAGTTGGTGTCTGCACTGCCAAGGAGCAGATGAATGCTTTAGCCTTAAAACACTGCTTGGTGGGCTACAACACAGCAACACCCAGCCACTGGCTTTCTAGTCAGGCATGACCATTAGATCTTTTGACTTGAGGCAGTTCTCCTATTGCATCTACAACAGTTTTTCACAGTCAATAAAATCCACGTGGCATTGCAGAAACCTTGGCGAGAATAATTTCGTCATAGCAGCTGAAGGAAGTGAGACATCACCTTGTAGCAAAGAAGCTTTCAGAAACCCCACAGCCATCTGGGCCATATGGTCCTATCACTAGCTCAAATCAGAAGATGACCTCCTCTTGGAATAATATGCAGTCCAAAGATCCAGAGCAGACCAACACAGGCAAAGGCTCAAGGGTAGGAAGGAGCCTGTCCCAAGAAATAAACCCAGGAAAAGACTCCAGGTCTCCGATTCTTGGCTGGTGTCCAATGAAGCCATCACTTCCTGCTCCCCATTGTGGTTAGGAAACTACAGTTTAATAAAAGAGTGCTACTGTTGCCAAAACCAGCCTCTCAACCTAAATGATACTCTTGTGAACCTCAAATGAAATCAACTGTGTTGTGCTCATCTGATTTGTGCAGCAGCACCATTAGTTTGGTTGCCTAATTTACAGAGCAGCCAGGTTCTGGTTAACGGTGCTAGAGTGGGTAAGAAGGCAATTAGTGGTCTATTTCCTATGTACACCGGAGCAGAAACTTGTCCATAAAGAAAGTTCTTCTGGCAGGTGCAGCATGCTAAAAAGCTTTCACCTAAAATTATATAGCCTGACAAACAATATAAAAAAGCAGATTGCCCAATAAACAAATAACATATCAGCCATTTATACAAAACCACAGTACTTAGACTCCTCAAGCTTGAAATGACTGTGTATTTTTTCCCCATTAAAATGTTATTATGGGCTATGCATAAATTGTTTTAAATTCAGATTTGATATCACAGTGTTTTCAAAGCCTAGATAGATTGAACACTTTTTCTAAGATGAAACATTAGCTCGGGAGGGATGCGGAATTAGCACCAAGGATTTGGTCTAGTGAAAGGTGTACCTCTCCACGGCAGGAGGGTTGGAAACAGGATTTTTAAGGTCCCTTCCAACCCAAACCATTCTATGATCTCACAATTTCCTTCCCATCTGGAGGGATGATATGTGGGGCCAGCAGCCTCTGTGGCTGTGGTGCCCTTGCAGGAGCCAAGCAGGAGCAATGGAAGGATTGCTGAAGGAAACAAACTCTTCTGGAGGCGAGGCCACACTGCAAACACTCTCTGTGCCCTTCCCTGGGGTTTCACCCAAGCTCCTCATTTCTTTTTTATAGTGTTAGACTTAAACACTCCATGAGCCAAAGGGGAAAAGGCTTCCAAATTAGAATTCAGCAAAGCAAAAGTCCCATTCTCCCTCCTGCCATCCAGTGGCTTGTACTTGGGCCATGTGCTGCTTCCGACATCAGCCACTCCCCTCAAACCAGACCCTGGCACAGGTCCCTCTGCCTCCATGACCCTGCCTTGCCAGCACCTCTTTTTTTACCAAGGGCTGCACTTGTTCCCTGTGTACAGCTGCAAATGTTTTAATCCCCCTTGGTGGGTGGGAGCAGCACGGCTGGGCTCTGGGGCCTGCTGTCTGCAGACCACAAAGCTGCAGGTTTTTTCCACAAGGGGGTGGAAAAAGGACCAGGGAGCCAGCCAAGCCCTCAGAGACAACCTCTAAGCTGTGCTCAGGAAAGCCAAATGGCCCCTGCTAATCGCTGACTAAACGTGAGCACCAGGCAGAAGGATGTGATGTGTTTAGCTCATGAGCCTTGACCTGCTGCAAAGGGAACAGCTAACTCAGGCTTGGACTTCTGTAGTTATGAGAGAGAAATCCCACCTACATATGTTGTTGTTTTAATTTGACATTATCTGCTAATGAAGACATTTGTGCTTTGGGGCTTGGAGAGAAGGAAAAGGTGGGAGTTGTGCCCACAGCCCTTAATTAATTTCTAAACACTGCCATTGTCATATCAATAGCCTGATACAAACATGATACCAAGTAATGATATCTACAGGGCTGGGGAAGACAGAGCAGTTTCTTGCCTCAGGAAACAACACCGAAATTCACTGGTTGCCTAAAGTCAGTCAGGTCCCCAAGGAACCTGACCTCCTCCCAAAGACCATTCCCCCATCCCAATCACCTTTACCCCAAGCCTGACACTTGCAGTATCTTTCTGGCTAGGCACAGACAAGAAGGTCTCCTTCCGTAGAAGTCCCTGCAGCTTCTCTGCATGGATGTGAAAAAACACTGGTTGGCATTCAAAAGGACCAAGGACAAGTCCATTCTGCAGTGGAAAGACATTCTTGGAGGAAGGTGATGCATCAACCCTTGCTCCTGGACTTCCTTGAAGAGGGATTTTTTTCTGATTCATTGGTTGGTTGGTTATTTTTTTCAAAAGAGTAAAAAACCTGAGCCAGGAGTGTGCTGGGATCAGACAGTTCAGGACCTGTTCTTCTTGTCTCTGGGATGCACTATAAGCTCATGGACTTGGACTGAAGAGTAGTCTGAGCCTTAATTTCTTGCTGACAGAGGTTTCCCTTGTGACCACACAGGAGGCGGTGAGCAGAAGGCTCTCAGCCCTGGCCACTGTCACAGAGAGAGCTGCTCCTGTCTCTTCCAGGCATAGTGAGCTATCTCTCTGACAGTTAACCCTTAACTCTCCTCTGGACGTTTCTGCCCTACCACAAGAGGCTTGCTGCCTGTATTAGTCCAAGCTCTCAGGTGCAGCACGGTCTGACTTGCCAGGGCATGGCAGGAGTCCCTGCTGCCAGCCTTCTGCCTCACACTGGCGCACAGTCCCCAGTCATAGCTCTGCTAAGGGCAGGGGCTGCCTCAGCTTGGGCTGTCAGAGCTGGATGACATCTCCAAGCTGCTCCCAGAACCAGCCAAAGCTTCCTTTCTTTCCACCTGCTTTTCTAGCGAAGCTTTGGCACAGTGTGCTGGAAAGAAGACCTGTTATTGTAGCCGCCTTGGAGGGCCAAGTGTCCTGTGCAAGTAGGTGGGTATCTCAGACACTGATTGTTTCTGCCACAAGGCTTGGCATATTTAATTTTGCAGACCACCAAGGCTTTTTTCCTTCCCCACACAGAAATACAAGTTTCCTACAACTGTAATTGGTGATAACAGGTGTGCTTTGCAAAGTGTTTGTGAGTACAGAAGAGCAAAGATTGCACCTGGATGCACAAATTCTAGGACACTTTTAGAAGAAGTTTATAAGGTTAGAAAGTTTGGGGGTTAGGGCTGCAGCTGGTGAGTAGATCGGAAATCTCAGTTCACAGTTAGGACAAGCAGTCCAGGACTGCCTGTGCAGAAGCATTCACTGGTGGGGACCGAAGCTGTGACCAAGTGGGAACCTGCCTGAAGTTGACAGGAAGGTCACTCTAGAGGTGTTATAGGAAAATAATCTGTAAAGCATTCAGTGACAGTAAGGACATAAAATAGCTGTGTCCCATCCACCCACTGCCAGTCTAAGCAGAATGCATCATTTAAGTGCCTGGGGCTGGTCCACACTGGGAGGTGGAGACAGTTCCACATCCCTGTGCAGGATGCAGGTTCTCCCCAAGAAGGCATGAAGGTAGTAGGTTGTGCAAGTGCTTTCCCACAAAAAGCCCTGAGAAGAGCACTTGCTAACCCTCAGACATGGGCAGCACCTCTTCTCCACGTACAGAAACTCAGCTTTATGGTTAGGTGACATGAGATGGGAGGGGGCTTAGGGGATAAACCTGGACTAGACATGAATTAGGACACCTTCTTGAAAGTAGGTGAATGGCAATTATGAATATTCCAAGCAGAAAAAAATTATTTCCCTGTTATTTCCTTGCACTCCTTTATCCTTTTCTTTCTCATCTGTCAGCCTGGAAAATCCTGTGACCATCATTTTAGTTTAGGGATCTGGAGCCTTGAGGCTTTCTCTATGTAATCACGATCCAGACTGGCTTATTATTAACCAAAAGAGCTGTGAAGAACAAAAATGCTTGTTGGCTTATTAGCACTGTTTATACTGCCAGATGCTGACAGACAAGCAAATTATATACTGTCTGCAATTTTTCAGTTAAAGTTGTTGAAGGAGAGCCATTTCAACAGGTGAAAGTACACAAGTTGTTACAATGGAAACATGTCCAAAAACCTGAAGTCCTGGATCACCTCACTGCAGGTGTAAGAGTCTTTCCAGGTACATTTCTGCAGATACCACAAACTTGAAAAACAAGGTATGAATCAGGATTTTGAATTCACAACAGCCTGGTAAAGTGGTGAAACTACTCAGTAGCCTTAAACACAAAATTTGAAGATGGTTATTCTTTAAAAAAATGTTTATTCAATTTAATAAAAAAAAAAAGCCTTTAAAGTCCCAGAGATTCAATTAAGAAGCATTTGGATCAAGATTCTGATTTTTCAGCAAAAAAACGAAACCACTTATTGGAAGAGGAATTGCATTCCCTGCAGAACCCCATTTTAAATTGAAAAACAATTGCAAGACTTTGTGGGCTGGTCATAGTAGTTGATCCCATCCTTAAGTACTGTGAGTTCCCTTACATCGTGTTTAGACTCCCTTGGCACCATTCTGAAGAATAGCATCAGTAATATGTATATTAATGCAGAGCATTAATTTTGCTTTGAAAATTTTGGAAGAAGAAAACTAACCTGAAAATTTAGATGCCAGAAGATTTTTTTTCTCCAGTCATGACAAAATGACGTGTTCTGTAACTTTCTGCTCTCCAGGCTTACATCCAACAGTTACCTCCAGAGACTATTTTAAGGACACATATATTTGAATTTTCCACTCTGCCTGCATCTCACAGACATTCTGGTCTTCATTCATATGACTGCAGTTCACTGCTTGGTTAGATGATGGCATATTGACCACAACATTCTCCAATACCCATAGGTCATGTTTGACACTGCTTAAATGTGTTGAGGTTGTGGCAAAGTTTTGCTGGTGGGGGGGGCACGGGGTGGCTTCTGTGAGAAGCTGCCAGAAGCTTCCTCTTCGTCCAACAGAGCCAATGCCAGCTGGCTCCATGGTGGACCCAGCACTGCCAAGGCCAAGCCCATCAGTGATGGTCATAGCAGTGTATTTAAGGAGGGGGGAAAAACCTCTGCACAATTGCAGCAGAAGTGAGGAACAAGAATACATGAGAGGAACATCCCTGCAGACACCAAGGTCAGCGAAGAAGGAAGGGAAGGAGGTGCTCCAGACACTGTAGCAGAGATTCCCCTACAGCCTGTGGTGAGGCAGCTGTGCCCCAACAACCCATGGAGGTCCACAGTGGAACAAATACCCACCACGGCCTGTGGAAGACCCTACTCCAGAGCAGGTGGATGCTCAAAGGAGACTGTGACTCTGTGTAAAGCCTGTGCTGGAGCAAGTTCCTAGCAGAGAACCATGGAGAGAGGAGCCCATGCTGGAGCAGGCTTGCTGGCAGGACTTGTGGCCCTGTGGGCCCTGGAGCAGCCTGTTCCTGAGGAATTGTACCCTGTGGAAGGGATCCATGCTGGAGCAATTTGTGAAAAACTGCAGCCCATGGGAAGAACTCATGGAGACCTGTCTCTTGTGAGGGGGACCACATGCTGGAGCAGGGGAGGAGTGTGAGGAGATTCACCCTGAGGAGGAAGGAGCAGTGTAGACAATAGGTGATGAACTGAGCACAGCCCCATAACCCATCTCCCTGTGACCCTGGGTGGAGGAGGGAGAGAAAATTGGGAGTGAAGTCCAGGAAGAAGCTCCTGCTACCTGCTGTTCCTGCTTGGTAAGAGCTTCTAATTGTGCATCCCAGGAGTTTCACATAGTGAAGTGAGCTTAGTGACCTAAAGGAGACACTGCTCTGCCTGGCCACCCACGGCTCTACTGTGCTGTGCACGTGGGCATATTGACCTAAAGAGCTGTCTCATGGGCAGAGGAATTTTGCAGGAAAGAAAGTTCAGCGCAGTGAAACCATCAGATTGTTGGTTATTCTCACTATGCCAGACACCCAAAACAGCAATAGGTGTCCCCCAGAATTTGCAGATGTTTCTCCTCTAAAGCACTACATGTTTTAAGTATGACAACATGGTAATCCTGACAGGGAAACAACAGCAAATATTAAGCAAGAACTGCTTGGTCCTGAAACGTGGCAATGGAGAAAGGATGAGGCATCTGGTCCCAGGTTTCAATAAAATTTCTCCAGTAGAGTCCAGCAGGGTCTAGCAGAGGTTTGTCCCTTTCTGCATATGTGGAACATATTTATGCTCTGCAGAACATCACTAGAAGAAAACCACAGAAGAATATTTTATTAAATGAATTGCAGGACCACTCCAGAGGGCAAAGGAGTGCTCTTGAGCCAGGCCAGTATGCTCTGGAGGAGTTTTCAGCAGGGATTAGCATCGTCTGTCTCCTAGCTAAACAGCCTTTCATACACCCAGCACCCGCTGAATCCCTCCAGGCTCCCAGGACTTTGACTTCGGCTGTGCCCTTTGCAAGGGGAAAGGGACAGCTCTTCAGAGGGGCAATCTCTCTGAACAAGATCAAGGCAACACTTGAGAAAACAAAAAGGGTTTGTGTGAGATTCAGTTGCCTGAATGTAGGTGCTGTGTGGGCTACTTCAGGATATCCTGTCTGGTCTCCAGTTGCAGCTTTGCAACAGGGATGTCTCCCATAGAACCCATGTTATTTTTGTTAGGTACCTTGGATATCTTACACAATTAAAGGACCCTTGGCATTAAGATTTAGGCAACTAAGTAATTTCCCTACTGCCTATGAAATACTTTGGTTGCTACCACGTCCTGTTCTTATAAACAAGATGTTTTTTATGTTACTTCAACCTACAGTTCTTTGTCCTTCTTGCAGCCCAATAAAAAGCATTCAAATAAAACATGAGTCCCTTGAAAATATCCAGGTTGCTCACAGCAACCAGACTGCCATGAGACGGTGATGCCAAGGTTTGTTTTCAATCAATGTGACAGAAATAGTGATTCATAAAATAGCTGCTACTCAGTGTAAGGTAGGACTGTAAATCATGCTATGAATCTTTTCCAGGGCTGGAAATGCCAACAGCAGGTTTTCATATATTACTATTTTATGATTTATATTACAGTGAAGGCTTCCAGTGCCTTGCTGCTCCTAGCGCTGTACAAGCCCAAAGGTTCAGTATTGTAAATGGGGCAAATTTTGTGGGAGAGGCAATGTCTTTAATTAGCCCAGTGGAAAGCTTGGGAAGAAATGGGCAGGTTTTCCTGAACACAAGTGCTTTCCCACACTTCTCTACCAGGTTTGAAATGGCTTTTGGTGCCCCTAAGCTCTGCTCATTTTCCCAGTCGCATTACTTAAGTACTCCTTTGGCACTTAAGTAGGGACCCAAGTCCATTCGCGAGCTGCATCTTGCCCCAGACCCAATCTCTGTGTCAGGCACAAATTTGAAATGAGATGTGGGGTAAAGCAAGGAGAAAGTTTGAACTCCTGCCGTCTCTCAGCATGGACTTTAAAGTGTTTGTGCCTGCAACATGGACTAGCCTCAAGAGCACCAAAGGCTGGGGAAGCCACTCAGTGCCTGGATTCAGTGAGCACATCCAGGAGCAGGGGTGGGGATGGACTCACTGTTAGCCACGGTTCACACCAGGCTCCAGGCTTTGCTTTGGCCAATGCTCCGCCTGCCACAGTGGAGGTATCTGGAGGAACTTAACTGTACGGAGTGGTACTGACCTCCCCTCCCAATAAGATGCTTTCTTCCTTCCATAGCCATCTGGATGATGCTTCAGCAATGGTGTCCTGTAAATCTGGAAGCATCATGATTATAATTATTTCACATCTACTTACAATCATTATCACTGCCCTGGCAGGCTTCACTGAAGCAGGTATTAGCTGTTTTGCTACTTCGCAGTAAATTTTTAAGTGGTAGACATTATGGCTGGTAGCATTATGTATCTGTTGCATTTAACCTCCTTGCCTATTTCCTTTGGACCTTAAACATGCTTTATTATATCAAATAGCAATCAACATTCCTCAGGGGTGAAGGTAGCTACGTGACATGTTTACTGAAGCGGCCAGCTGTCGCCACTTGGCAAGCAACTTTTATCATAAGCTGGTTGAATTTAACATATATCAGCATTTATCAGCCCCGACTTTGTCAGTTTTATAAACGAAAACCGAGAGACAATAAATCATTTGGTGCCCAGGTGATACTCCATACATAAGAGAGCATATTTACCAGGCCAGGTGGATTCAACCCACAAGAGGCACCTAAGGTTCTGTTATTTGATCTGTATTGAATATAGCCTCAAATGCCTTTTTTTGGCACACAGTCCACATATGAAAGCTTTGGTGAGATGTGTGCTGGATGGTCCCATTTGTTTTCTTCTAGGCTGGCTGCTTCAGCCTTCACTCCTGCTCAGTAGTATGTCAACATTTCCACTGACTTCTGTTGAAGTGCTTTTGTCTGAGCATCCGTAGCATAATTAATGTCTTCTTACTTGTGGGGGATGGAGCACGGAGCTGGGAGGAGAAACACACTGAGGTGAGATAAGCCTCCATTCTTAAACATTAATGATTGCTCTAACACGATGCAATCATATTTTATCCCAGCCCCACAGGTGTCCTGTGAATCTTCTAGGGTTAACCAGGACTTGTAAGTGACATCTATACCAGTAATTTATTCTCTTTTCCTTCTTCCCTGCTTTTCAGCTGAAAGCAGCCAAGCTCTTTCTTTCTCTCTCCCAGCTTCCCTGCTACCAGAGGAAGAGGAACAGCATAGGCAGGCTCAGGACTGTAGAGGAATGTATTTCTGCTCCTTTCCTGCTGTCCCCACTGGAAGCACAGTCAGTGCTGCTGACAGAGCTGCTAACTTCTAAGAGCCTTCTAAGCTATGAAACAGGAAACCTTTAAAGGACTGATTCCCTACAACTTTCTTTGCAAGTGAAGTATAACAATGACAATTGCAAAAACATGGTGTTCTGCACCATATAATTCCAATTTCTCTAACGATGATAAGTGATGCTTCGAAGCCTCTGGATATTGCATGCTGTTACCTGAGCTTGCAGGTTTTCCTCTATATCTCCACTCCAGCTCTGTTTGTCAAAGCGGGTGAGTCTACTTGTACCTGTTCTATCCTGGGAGCTCATACATCTTAGCACTCTGTGAAAATTGCTTAAAACTTTCTTTTAACCTGAGAAATCTGTCCTGTCACTGACATACACGTAAATTCCCACTGCCACAAACAGGGATCATGCTTTGCAGTATGATTCATTGAATCACAGCTGACGTGACTGACCGCAAGGTCTCTCAGAAAAACATATTTCAAGGGACATGAGACTGTTGGCTCTTCATTTCGTGTGGTCATTGGACCCAAATTCAACTATAGTTGCCAATGTTGTTGCGACACAACAGGCTGAATGGCTGTCCCCAAAGTGGGGTGTGTGCAAGGTGATCCATTGGGGTATGGGAAGAAAATACGGTTTTGATACCGTTAATAAATAAATTTAAAAAACCCAAAACAAAACAAACAACCTCAATAGGTTATTTTGGGTGTGCCCCAAACACTGTTCTAAGATGTCAAATTCCAGTCACATTCAGACAGTAATTTAATAAGGAAACAACAACCCCTTTAACACAACCTAAATTTTAACATTTCATAGATCATGTATCAACATTTCATTTCCAAATATGTTTGTCTGGATATTGGCCTAATTTCTTTAAATGAGCACTAATAGGCTAAACAACTTTGAAACAGCAACAAATGATAAAATTGCAGAATATTAGTTTGATTTTGATTTTGACACTCCTTTTAAAGAAGTGTTGTCCTACCTTTTCCAGGCTTATTTTGAACAAGCTGCTGTAGAAAAAAGCACATTTTTTTGTTCATTCGACTGAAAGACAGTTGTAGCCAGTGTTAAACTGGTCTAAAAATCTTGCACATCATCTTGAAGTTGTTTTATCTTTGAAGACTTTATGTCAGATTAATATTGATAGTCTATCTCACTTGAATCACCAACTCTTTATGGGCATTCAGGTGTGTGGTTTCCTTATCCAGAGTCATTATGTGTGCTTGGATTTACCCATGTTCACACCTTTCTTACTCCAGGATTAATCATCCCAGCTTCCATTGTCCCTTAACATCTTTCCATGCTTTGCCAGTAGTTTACGAGTCTATAACAGACCTCTAGATAGCTCTCTAATGTTTTTTCAATAGAGCTCACATTAGATCAGGTACCCAGCCCTGAGTGCTGCTGGGTGTAAGGATAACTCAGGTGGTGGTTCAGCAGCTGTTAGCAATGCTCAGCTGCAACATCACACCTTGCTCTAGACGTACTCTTATTTAGGGCTGCCCTTATGGTCGCACTTAACCCAGATTTCAGTGAGATTGAAATAGTGGTGCTTAACATGCTTAAGTGCTCCAGAAACTTTTCTTGTGGGCACTGAAAAAATGAGGAGTTACTGATCCTGACAGGCTGCCAGCTGGCCCTCACAGCTCCTCGTCTTTCCAGATCCTCTGTTAGGTTCATGCAGGGTCAAACTGCAAAATTTAAGAGAAAACAGAGCAGAACAGCCCTGGCCACCGTCACAGAGACCTTCACGAGCCCGAGAGCTGCTCCTGTCTCTTCCAGGCATAGTGAGCTGTCTCTCTGACAGTTAACTCTTAACTCTCCCCTGGACGTTTCTGCCCTACCACAAGAGGCTTGCTGCCTGTATTAGTCCAAGCTCTCAGGTGTAACACATCCTTCTGGTGAAAAAGCACATGGATCTGAGGGAATGTGGCAGTTTTGAACCATCGTTCAAAAATCATTACTGGCACCAGCCTCTTCACACCTAAAACCCAAGGACAAACCTTGCCACCCTACCACTGAGCAACATGCTGGACAAACTCTTCTGCTCCTCTTCAGAAAGAAGAGTATCACGTTTAAAATCACCGTACTTTATCTCGGAGGATCTTCTGGGAGGAGAAAGATCCGATCTTTACAATTTCTTGTAACTCGCCCCCAGCAGCTGATGGGACCGCTCAGCTGGCAGAGAGCAGATTCCCGGCGGCCTCGGGACCGCGCAGGGGTGGTACAAGACCCTGGGAGGTTTCGGCCATCCCAAAAGGCAGCCGCTGCCGGGCTCGTTGTGCAGAGCACGTCTCACCCCGCTCGGGGCTCTGCCAAGGGCAGGTCAGCGCTGTCCTTCAAGCGCGAGCCCCGCCGGCTCTGACGACAATGTCACTGCAAAGACATTTGCCCTGCAGCCGCACTCCCGGCGTTCCGATGCGCGCACCCCGGCCGCGCTCGCCCGGGAGCAGCCCGGGCCGTGAGGGCGGCGGCGGCGGCGGCCCCGTCCGGCGGGTCCCGGCGGGTCCCGGCGGGCCCGGCTGGCGCTGCGGCCCGGCACGGGCTCCCTCCCTCCTCTCCGCCGCCGCCAGAGGGAGCTCCGGGCCCACGTTTGGCAGTGAGGCGGCCGTGCCCGACGGGGCGGGCCGAGGCAGCGCCGGGAGGGGCCGCGGGCCGCTCGGCCTTCAGGGGGGCGTGAGGCCCGCGCAGCAGCCAGTGCCACCCGCTGGGGAAGGGCCTGATCCCCACAGCCCCGCCACGGACGCCCCGGGTCGCACTCACCTCCCCGGCTGCCTCCACATCTCTGCTGCCCGGGAGCCGTCTGTTTGCGAGTCCCCCTCCCCATCCCCTTCCCTCCCCACCATTCCTTTCGGGACTGTGCACCACAGCTCTGTCCTGCGCGCGTGGGGGAGAGCACCCCCGGCCCTGCCTAAGAAGCCCCGAAGGAGGGGGATGCGTCCCAAGCTTTCCCCGAGGAGGCAGCCCGGAGTTCGGCTGGGCGGGCGCTGCCCAGGCCTGGGCGCTCCCGGGGACAGAGTCCGGGCAGCCCTTGGACCACGCTGCCCTCGGGGCACGAGGGGACACAGGGGCCGGGCAGAGCCCCGTGGGGAGGGCTCCGGGGGTCAGCGGGGGAACCCGCTCTGCGGCTGCGGCCCTGCCCTGCGCGGCCCCGGGCCCTCACCTCTCCGCCTAAGGCAGTAGGCTGAATGGATTTCTCTGCCGTCCCGTCCTCCCCCCTTGCTCCTATAGAGTCCAGCAATTTAGCAAGTTCACCAAGCTGTGTCATGCTTCATGACTAATTCACATATTTAAATGGGAACGGTCAAAGCTGGACTATTTGATGCCAGCCAAGCGCATTTATCAGGTCAAAAAAGCTCACAATGGCTGGAGGCTCCGTGTGTGTGTGCGGGTGTCTAATATAAGCGCTTGCTCAGTGCTGGACCTGGAGTCCCCCCTCCTCAGGAAAAAAAGAAAAAAAAAAAAATCCAGGCCCACAAATAAATAAATACAGCAGTCAGATCGGTTGCAGCTTCCCAGAGCACAATCTCCCCCTGCCCCCGCCTCCCGCCCTGCTTCGGTCCCCCCCCCCCGGCCCCCACCCAGTTGTGCCTATAATTTGTGCTTCATGGAATTAATCTGATCAATTACAGCGGTTTTCACGTGGCTGAGCAGTTTCAAAGGTGCCACATTTTATTATCTGCTGACCCCCTGACATTGCAGGTGCAGATTTAATGACGGAAAGAAGGGGGGAAAAGGAAAGGGCGGGGGTTTGGTTAAATTAGCCAAATGAACTTTTCTCTCCGGCGTCGCCACTGATAGACGAACGTGTGGTTGGATATTTGTGTGAGATACGTGTGAGATGCGAAGGCCTCCGAGCCGTGCCCGGAGAGGCGGTGACGGGCCCCGATGGGACGCGCCGCGCCGACGGTCGGGGCAGCCCCGGGGGCTCGGCAGCGCCCGGGCGGCACCTCCGTGCTGCAGGAAGGGGTGCCACGT